>NC_046289.1:36694461-39484461 GCF_004115265.2 Rhinolophus ferrumequinum | reverse complement strand
CGGAGTTAGAAACTGGCATCCCAGTACTTTATTTTAATTTATTCGACAAGCAGCATTTAGCTACTTTGTTTCGATGGTCTCTGCTTTGCATAGATTTTTTTTTTAAATATATATATATATATATATATTTATTAGTTTCAGGTCCCGATGAAGTAGGTGAGGTTAATGTTGCAGAAAACTCGTAATTTCTTGGGAAGGGTATTTAGTGTACAGGGGTCACTTAGTGTGTCTGTCTCACATGCAGGATAGACAAAGCCATTGTGCTTTAACAGCACCAAGTGGACAAGTCAAATAGGCAAACGGTTTCAATCTTTTCATTTTGTGTTGTTTAACTCCCCCCTCCCCCCATTTTAAAAATAGCCTTCTACACTAAAGAGCACTGGTATGTTCTTGAAAGCTTTTAAAGAGGAACATTTTGAGAAAGGACTTCTGGGCAAACAGACAACAGAGAGTCTGGATACATTAAGGCCTGGAAGGAAAGAACAAAAAAAATTCTTTTGAGTACTAGACAAATTCTGGTTTTCCAAAAATCAGAAAAATTGATTCAGTTTAGTACACTGTCAAATTAAAGGGTCAAGATAACATTTCTTTCCCACGAGCAGAAGTGTATTTTCTCTTAGAAATACAGAAAGAAGAAAGCAAAATGAATTATTTTGTTAATATTCAACCCAGGTAAGAGGAAAACAAATAGGAAGAATCTTGTTGTTGGTTAATTCATAATGCTGCAAATCTGCTGAGACAGATATTCTAAGGCAGAAATGTGAGTGAGAATGGTGCTTGTTAATGCGTTTGCTTCAGGTACAAAGCAAGCAGCACATTCATTCATTCATTCGGCAAATATTTACTGAATATTCCAAGTGTTGGGCTTTGTTGTGGACACTGGGAAATGACTGATAAACAATGCAGACAGGGTCCCTACTTTCCTGGAACTTACATTTTGGTGGGGAAGACAGGAATACACAGCGAAACAATTGCAAACACAGAGAACTGAACTGAGGTAAGGGGCTAGAGTTTCGTGGTAATGTAGTTTGGATGACTAGAAAACTCTCTCCATGAGTTGGCTTTAAGCTGTGAAAGATGCACGGAGGGAGCAAGGAGTAAGACGTAATGTCAGAAAACGCCTTTGTTGTAGTAAAGTAGCCTTCAGTGGATATGGGATGCAGCTTTGATTCTAGCGTGTCTCTCCAATGTGGTGTCCAATGATTTATTCTCTCATTTAGATTCCTCCATCATCTATTCTATGAAAGCAAAGTGGATTATGTTTGGAACCATCAAACTTCGTGACTGGTGTTCTCGAAAGGTTTGAGGACCATGCGAGGAGACCTGCTTGAGCCTGGTTTTTCCAACACGTTGCTGGGTTAGTTATATAGTCTCTTTACACCTCAGTTTCTTTACCATAAAAAAAAAATAATAATAAAGGAGGTGTTGGTGAGGTCCTTTTCAGCTCTATTTCTAGGAACAATATAGAAGCATGATTCAATTATTGTAAACCATTGGTTTTCAGAAATCTGCTGTAAAGATGATGGAAGACAGCAGCAAAAAATTTGAAACGTGCTTCTATTAGTAGTTAAAAAATTTAGGATGATTAGGTAGACAGCTGGGTGTAAAAGTTAGATATCATGAGTATTTTTGTAACGAGTCTTTTCAAATTCCTTATTGCTTTTTTAGAAAATGGGAGTTGTTGTTTAAATCCAGCAGTAGAATTTTCAGAACATTAGAAAATTAGAATAATTACTACTATAAAATTTGTGGTTTTGTTACATTTGCATTTTCCCCATTTTCACAGATTACCAGAAATTAATAGATGTTAAATGTGTTAAAGTTTTGTAGCTAAAAAATTACACTTGCACCAAAAATTATATCATTAAAAGTAAATTCCGTAAGTAACTTTAAAAGAAATAATTTTGTACTCTAATGTCTCAAACTCTTCACAAGGAAATAAGAATTTCTTTCAGCAATAGTATCCCAAACAATTTTATGAGCAAATGAAATTATGCATCATATTACATTCTATCGTGCTCAACACTTTTCAGAACAGTTTCATGTTTTTTATTTCATTTGAGCTTTCAGAAGTAAATTGGATAGAATTTATTATTTCCACTTCACATATGAAGAAAAAGAGGTGCAGAGTTGGGATTTTCCTGGAGCTGCATAGTTATTAATTTAAGTTAGAATCCAGGATCCTGAATCATGTCTAGTGCTTCGATCTTCCAAAAATGGGTGTATACATAACGTGAGTTTCTTTTCTGTGCTTCACTGTTTTTTCATTTGTTTATTTTTTCGTTATTAATGAAGGACCTCAAAGTTCTTCTAGAAGATTTTGAGGCTGTTGTGTAGCACATGAGCTTATAAGCAAATTTGGGCAGCAATGGTGACTCTGCCAGGCTTATCCCTTTTTCTGCTGTGACCCTGCTCCTTTATGGCCTGCTTATCTGTTAGGCATGGCTGTCACTTTTGTTGGACCACTCTTTTCTATTGCTATGGTGAGATCTTGGTTGTGTTTCTCTTGTTTTAGGCAAAATCTAGGCAAGAATGGTCCAACTCATTCTGAATTCATTTTAACATATTATGGTGAGGCAAAACTGAGACAAAATCCTTAAAAGTGTCTTTTTTTTTCATGGAGTAGAAATTTTTTAAAACCTGGTTTTAAGTATTCAATTATCTTTTGCCGAACATCAGTTCATAAACACTATGATCAGTGTGACAAGGAACAAAGAACTTAAGACTTTGTGCCGTCCTCCACAATGTACATTCTACTGGAGACACAAAATATTAAGCCTTTCAATTAGAATATAGTCAAAAGATTATATGAAATATTGTGCTGTATCATTCGGAGATACTGTTATAAGATCTGCTAAATACATCTACAGGCAAAGAGATTGAAAGAGGCAGAGTAATGTACTTGAAGGCTATGGAGAAAAGATGGAAGAAACACAAGGGAATAGAGTTGAGTTTAGAGAGAATAACCAGGCATAATTTTGTTCAAAATTTTACTCTTTATTAGCAATAAATTAAAATAAGGTGGTGTTTTTTGATGACTCATAAGATAGATGTTGCATGAAAGGGTACTGGAATCAACAGGCACAAATAAGACGGCCAAACATGGAAAAATGATCATAGGTAGACCATTTGTTCCACTTGCCTTTTATCTTTTACACCTGTGTTTGAATTCATCCAAACTTGCATAAATCCTTTACACAGCTGTCGAAATTGCACCTGAAAAAAGGCTGAAGTAGTCTCAGACGGGCTAACATTTCATCATTCTGAATACTTAAACCCAAACAGGTTTAAACACTTTGCCAAACCCAAGGATAACGGGCTTCCCATTGATCTTTGCTCTGTTCAAATGTTCAACTGTGTGTGCCAAAATGTACACTGCAGACTGCATTGGATAAACTCCCACAATTTTTAGCTGCATAAAAGCTCAAAAATAAAGTTTTGAGGATGGCAGTTCTCTTTTGAAATCTACACAGAAACACATACTTTGATATATATAATTAGATAAAGAGCAGTTGGCTGTTTGGACAAATCAATCTATGAAATTTAATTTTTCTTTTCTTGAAAACAATTGGTTAAATATAGCATATTCCTGAAAAGAGCTAATCAAGTTTTTGGTATTTTCACTAGACTGTTTCTGATGTCTATTCTGATGTCCACAATTTTATCACTTTTAACTTGGGGTCTATCATTAACATTTTTGTAAAAATTGTAAACATATACATTGGCACTGTAAACAACTCACACAGTACAGAAAGCTATTGACTGAAAAGTAAAAGTTTTCCTGTACTCTCTTTCCCCCAAATTTTCCTCCCCAGAGATAACCCCTTTAATAGTTTGATGTATATCCTTCCAGATATTTTGTAAAATGCATTAGTTTGTTTGTGTGTGTGTAATTACAAATAAACAGAATCATAGTATAAACTCTGAAATGCCATTATCTTTTCTTTAAACTGGCATAACATATTACCAATCTTTAAAACTTTGCCAGATTAATGAATGAAAGTTGGTATCTCGGGATAGAGGATTTGCTCTGGGCAAGGACTGGATGCATTTAAACTATATTCTTGAAACTTAATTCTACACTCTCTGCTTGTTTGTTCACACTGCCAAAAGTTGGCAGGCTTGGTAAACATGGTACCATGAAGAAATGGTCTGAAAGCTGACCTTAAAGAAAATATAGGGCTTACCTTCATGGGTGGGAGGGGGAAAGAAGGAAGCTCCAGTTAGGAAGCTCTGTGAGCAAAGCCGTAGAAACCAGTCCCTGGCTTGTTTTCTTGTTCCAACCTATTCATGGGTATGATAGAGGAACACTTGGGCCATCTTCATGTCTGACTTAATGAATGTCTGGGCTCTCATAAGGACTGTATTTAGGTCTATGTATCAATGAACTTCCCATTTAGCATGCTTTCACACCCCTGCTCAAGTGTTTACTGCTCTTCCTAAAAAAGAGCTCCTATCTAAGAGAAGAGATGGATTTCCCTCAGTATAGCAGAGGAAATCCCAGAGTGGGACCTTACCTGAGCTGTATGAATTGATTTGAAAAGAACTACAGAGGATTTTCACTGCTGGGGGATCTTGACTGGCAAGATAATACTAAAGCAGTTGCAAATGGCACTGGTGGATCGACTAGGGTTTGTGAGTAAGATAGAGTCAAGAGACTAATTGATTCAAGCAGAATATCTGTGGTGTTGAGTAGCAAGGTTAGAAACATGAAAGGAAGTGTAGATACAGTTAGTTCTAGGGTTTTGCACTTGGACCCGAACCAGAAGAAATTAAAATGATGAGAGTCATGATGAAATGAAGTGACCTTCATCCCCTTCATTCATTATGTCATCATGTACCATTTTAGCCTTTTGGCTTCAAGCCTATGCTTCTGCATTCCTTTAGCGATGCTGGGGTTGGGGCTCTGCAAATGTTTCAGCTTTTCCAGCTGGTTATCCCTGTGAGGCTCCGTCATTTGGGGATGTTGATGGAGAATGGAAGACTCGCTTCTTCCTGTTTCCTGTGGGCTTTCTGTTTGCTTCCTGTTCCTGGGACCATCAGCCCAGCCTTGCTCTTTATAAAACTTGGCAGCAGTAGTTGGTTTCAGGAGCAGCAAATGAATCCAATTATTAGGTTTCCAGCATTGATAAACCTGTTTGCTCATGCTCCCATCTCTCACAACACCAGCCACAGCTAAGAAGCACCCTCTGCTCAGCAGTCTGGGGGTCCCAACCCTGTAGGATACCCTATAGCTCAGAGTTACCAGGCCCAGCAAATAGGACCCCTCTTCAGAGGTCTGAGTTTTTCAGTTCTGTGCAGCCCTTCTTTCTAAGTTTTAATCATTCTAGCCACTTCTCTTTGTTCTTACAGCCTTAGAAATAGTAGTTACTTCTTTTAATTGTTTTCTCTGTGATACCTTAAAATTGTTCACCTTTATGAGTTTCCTGTTCTTCAATATCTAGTTAACAATTCTTTATAATATATTATTTCTGTCTGTTTACTGGACCCCTACTGACACAAGATGGAATGTAAATAGGAGAATTCATGAGTTCCTGTACCATTCAGAAATGGCGTGAGGCCTGCCTTATATCGGGACAGAGAGATAGAAGGGCAAGGGTACATTTGACAAACTGAAGGTGGGAAGGAACTAACAGGACTTGATTAGAAACACAGAGTGAGGAGAGGGAGCAGTAGAATAGACAAAGTTTCTATCCTGATGGTGGAGAGACTAATGATGCCATACCAGACTGGGAAAGTTGGGGAAAGAAATGAGTCCAGGCACAGGGAGATGCCAATGGAGATGTTTTAAAGGCATCTAGTAAAATGGAAACGAAATTCAAGTGAGAAGTAGAGCGGTGGCCTCAGCAGTGAAGATGGAGACTGTGGCTACATTTCCTAGACGTGAGGATGGAGGGACAGGAGTCGCTGAGTAACTTGTAAGAAGAGGCTGAATGCAGAGTCCAGTGTGGGACCTCCTGCCCATAACAAATAGGGATGGCTTCTTTTATAATATTCTGCACAGGTTAAGAAGAATAATATCTATCAGTCCACCATTATAAGAAGTAGAAGAAGTTATTAGTGATTATTTGAGATTCTGTTACTCTTCACATAAGCAAACTTCAACTCTGATTGATTTAATCCATTAGAGCATCAATGAACAATATGGCCTTTAATTTTTTAAAATGGAAGCAGATAGCAAGCTACGTAAGCAGACACTTTAAATGAGCAGCAGATTATGAAGCCTGATGTGATCCAATAAAACACACAGCAAAATTAATCTGACACACGTTTAATCATAGTCTCAGTTATTATTGTGCTACACTGTAGTTAGGCACAGGTGGTAAGCAGTTCTTATAAAATATTGTAATTCATGTTGAGGAAAGTCAAATTAATGTTTTTATCTTATTCCTTTCTCAGTTCATTATCAAAATGGATGTTTAGCAGTTTTCATTGATATCATGTACCATCAATTAAAATACATTTGTCAACTATTTATTGAGTTGTATTATGTTCCAAGTATTGTCCTGGGCTCTGGACTTCCTCAGAGAGCTTGACTTCCTCAGAGAGCTTGTCCTTTTCAATGGGCAACCTGACTCCCCCACACCTGCTTGCTTTCTGCTCTCTCTTGGGCACTGAGAGGTTCTCTGCCAGCATTTCTCATTCTAAGTTTCTGGGATGGTAATGGTCTGGACACCAGGGAATTCTGGTGCATGCTCCTAGACTGTCTTCCTCAGGGGAATAATAGATACATAGTAGTGTGGATGGACAGGGCATAGAGAAACCCAAGGGGAAATGCCCTTTCCTCTTTGGAAACTGCCAATCTTAAGGAAGGGAAAGTACGTGTTAGGAGGAAGACCCCATGATCTGGCTGGGAAAATAGGAGGAAGGATCTTGTGGAGGAAGGGGACATGCTCGAGTAGGATAGTTTTTGAACCAGAGGGACATTCCTCATTCAGCAACTCTAGGGGATGAGCCCTGAGTAAGAGATGCTGGTACAATCTCTTGCCTGTTCTTTTGAGTAGGACATAAATGATACTTAGTAAAGAGACCAAAGAACATTGCTTCCTTATTCTGGCCCCTAGTGCTCAGTCAGGATAGATTAAGTGATGTTGCTCTAACAAACAACCATCAGATCTCAGTGGTGTGACACTACAAAGATTTATTTCTCCCTTATTCTGCATGTCCATCGTGGGCTGGCAGGGCACTTTTCTCTATGTCATCCCATTCAGCACGCAAGTTGACAGAACCTTTACTGTCTGGGGACATCAGTGGTTGCTAAGCAAAGAGGAAGGGAAGGGAAAGGCAAATCTTATGCTGGCTCTTAAAGGTTCTGCCCAGAAATCATGTAAGTCACTTCGTTTACATGTCATTGACCAAAGCAAGTCACATGGCCGTGTCTTTCTTCAAGGTGGTAGAGAAACCAGAAAAAGGAGAACTAGAAACATCCTGCCTACAACACCTAGGCACTGTGCAGTGAGTTAGTGGTGATTCTTAAGGAGCAACTGCATGTGTAGGAGTAATGTGATCTTCCAGGGTCCCTGGAATCAGAATCCTCTATTCCCCCTGCAATACCTTTTTTACCTACTCAGTGACACTTGAAATTCCTTTAATAGCACATAAAATTGTGTGCAATTAAGAAAGGCTTAAAAAAATCTAATAAACTAATAAAACCCTTTCTTATCAAATACAAATCTAGTCCTTTGTGTTTTGACAGCTGGGAAGGACCTTAAAGGGGGCAAGAAAGGGAGATGCTCTAATGCATACTAGGCATCTATCATATACCAACATACTTTCAGGTAAGTTGCCTGGTCCAACCCTTTTAATAAGTCAAGATAGTTTAGTGGTTAAGACATAGACTCTGGAGCCAGACTGCCTGGATTTGAATTCTGGCTCCACCATTGAGCACTTCTGTGACCTTGGGCAATTTTTAAATTTCTGTGTGCCTCAGTTTCCTTATCCAGAAAGTGCAGATAATATTAGCTACCTAAGAGTTTTGTGAAGAGGAGTCAGTGTTTGCAAAGTGCTAAGAAAGGTGACTGGCTAAAGGCAAGCTCTCTATGTAAGCATTTGTTAAATAGATAAAATAAACTCTGTGAAGTAGCCCCATTTACCAAGAGAAAACTAGGGCTCATAGAAATTAAATAACTTGCTTACAGAAGGGAAAGAGCCAATATTTGACCAGTTTCTCTCCGAAGTCCATGTTCTTTCTTTTACATCAGATTGAAGAACAATGTCAAAAGGGGAAAAGGACATAGAAATGAAAGACAAGCTTTTCTAGCTTCTCAACATTGCTTTCACTTGTGTCCAGCAGTTTTTATCTTCTGAATGACTCTTTTGTAGGAATAGGTCAGTGAGCAAAAATGATTGCCCTGCGTAAGGCAGATATCATTCAGTGCTATAGGAGAAGGACATTGTCACGGACATTCCTTGTTTATTGAGGTATAATTGACATATAACATTATATTAGTTTCAGATGTGCAATGTAATAATTCATATTTGTATATATTGCAAAATGATCACAATAACTCTAACATCTGTTACTATACATAGTTACACATTTTTTCCTTGTGATGAGAACTTTTAAGATCTCTCCTCATTGACATTCTTTATGCCAATGAACTGTCAAGGGTACAGTGGCCTGGAACACACATCAGCTGTTGGTCAAGTCTTGAGGATTTTATAATCTTACGTGACTATGCATAATTGCTCCAAATATAAAATTTTGGTTGAAGTATGAGTGACACACTTTCTCCTCGAAAGAAAAGTCCTGTGAATATCAGCAGGACAGTAAAAGTGCAAGATAAATTCAGTGTGGTTCAAATGTTAGGTATAAAAAATGAGTGAGTGGGAGCAAAGAATGACCTTCCCATGATAAACTGCAAAGAGCAAAGAAACGTACATTCTAAATTCTCACCTTCTTGTTTTGAAGAACCCAGATATTTATATGGAGGAACTATACTCCCTAGTGGTTAAGAGTGAACTCTGAAGTCAGACAGACCCAAACTTGAATTCAAACTTTATCAGTTACTTGCTTCGTGGCGGTCATTTTTCTCATGTCAACAATAAAGCCCATGGGATTGTAGTTGTGTTTCAGTAGTTATTCCATTTCTCCCCCATTGTGTAGCATGTGCTGTGGGTGAAATTGACCCCATCCCAAGCTTCAGAAGTGGGCTCTGATTAGCCTTGGCCCATCATTGTCCTCCCACCTCCCATCCCAATGATGGTGTCAAAGATGTGCAGATAACTCATGCCTCAGTATGCAGCTCAGTCTAAAGAGCCGTTTTTGCTCATTGGTTCTAGAATAATGTCCATCCCTTTGAATGTGAATAAGAAAGCACATAGGCCTGATGATTGCTGGCAACATTTTGTGACTGTGAGGGGAATGAACCTGATGACAGATCCGACACATGGAAGAGAACAGTGATGAGGGAATTGCAGAGGAATGGATCCAGAGCACAGATCAAGCCATGCCTGAAGCCCAGGCTACCTCTGGACTTTTCAGTTATATGAGCAATAAATATTCCTTGTTTGTTAAACCAGTTTATTTCCCACATAAACCAATTTGTATGTTCACTTCTAGGGTGGTTGCGTGTGAAGACATGTCTTAGCAGAGTGCCTGGTGAATTCTAAGACAGCATCCATCATGACAGTACAATTATTGTCGCATGGTGTGGGGGTGCTACAGATAATGACATGCCACCACGCCCTAGGACTTGGGTGGTGGTAATTTTTGGTGCCGACAATAGGAATTAAGAATAGAAACAATCACTTAGAACTTCCATTTCATCAATCTCTCAGGCTAATTACTAATTAGTTTACTATCTAATTGGTAACTACATCTATTAATTATGTTGGCAAATAAAAAATTTTATAAATATACAATCTCATATATTCTATAATTTAGTCATGAATCAGAAGGAGGTACATGATTTGCTTGTCATTGAGAGGTCCCCAGGACTTCAAGATGTAATAAGGAATGGAATGCAGCAGAGATCTTAAATATTTGTCAACATTGGATGAATAAGAAAGTAGATTTAAAAAAATAATGAAGAGAAGTCAATTCAGATTACAATATTGTTCTTTCAAAATCCCTTTCTGAGATTCTAAGTGAAGTTGGTAAGTGCAGTCTTCAGCTGTGGGGGCTGAAATCTACCTTTCTGAAGTATGGAGGCAGGGGATGCACTGCCCTGTGCCCATCTGGGATTTCCACGGGTTGCAGCCTGGCGAGAGGGTGCTATTGACAGCCATGGAGAAACAGGGAGAGAACGAAGGGGGGTGTGGAGAGATAATGAGCTCCGTTTCTGACATGTTTAGTTTTAGGAGGTGGTGGGACACCCAAGTAGAGATATTCTGCAGACAGAAAGAAATATGGGACTGAAGAAAGGGTGAGAGGTCAAGGCTGGGGCTGGAGATTTGGGAGTCATCTGCATTCAGGTGGTAATTAAAGCCATCTGACGGGAGCTTCCAAGAGGAGTGTGCTGTGAAGGAAAAAAGCCCACGGCTCCGAACTGAGCCTTGCTGAAGGAAAGAAGGAAAAGTGGGGGGAAGCCACTGGCAGGAGGTTCAGGAAAGAAATTATGAGAGGGGAAGGAAGAAATCTACAGAATATGGTCCTTTCAGCCAAGGGCAGAGAGGAAATGGATGGAGACCCATTAAAAAGGCTCGTAGAAGTTGAAAAAGCTATAAAGAGCGATTAGGCAATTGGAGGTTTCCATCATTTTACAAACACCATTCAAAAGGAAGCAAAGGTCGTTTACCCTTCAAAGAACTGGAGAATCATTGGTATAAAATGAGTGATGGGGAGGGCGAGGGGAGGCTGAATTCTTAGTGCTTTCCTTTTCTACCTAGAAAGGAAATAATATTTATCAACTTGAGGGGATTTATGGAGCTAGTCAGTACTCTCAGAAGTAAAAAAATAAGTGAGAAGTTCTCACTCATAATACCATGAAGAATATCATCATAATGTTATTAATGTTTTTTTTTTTTTTTGAAGATAGTTCCTGAAAGTTATAGGAAAGAGGACAAGACAAGGAAGCTTGGCTCGCTGGGATAAACAGTCTAGGAACCCAAGCATTAAGGAAAAAGAAAACCAATTGAGAAATACTCCCTCATAAGTGTCATGTTCAGGGAAGTCATCCACTGCAATGGGGTTACTGAAACCACCTAAGCGAGCTGAACTATAGGAAAGGCTATGGGGTTATGGCCTAGAAAACAGATACTTGAGTGTGTATTTTTAGTTTTCTCCATCACAGAAGTCAGTGGGGAGTCACATTTTATACCCTGATATATCTTAATAATGCCAGGTGTGATAATCCGCTGATTCACTCAATTCATAGTCCCAAAGGAATTTCACAGTGACAAAGAGCTGAGAATCATGTCTCTCTAATAGCTTGGTAAATTCCTTTAGGCAAGGTATACATTAATAATAGGGTGATGATAAGATCATTTCCTCAGAATCTCCAGAGCTGGTGTGTTGACTAAGGTGGTGCAGGGTGGCTAAGATGACTGCAATTACAACTCTTGCCCAATCATCAAAGCAGAATGTAACATGCTGGATCACAACACTGCTGGCAGGTTTAGTGTTTAACCCCCAGCAGTAACCAATAGCTGTTCCTTGGGAGGAAGGCAACCATAGTTCCATAATAAATCTAAATGACTGGGTAAGTCTGAATATGCATGTTTAGAGGAAGGTTTCGATTGGGGACATGGACAGGCTTCCTTACACAATAAAGTATAAACTTTTGCTCTGAGGCATGGAGTTTATTTTCCTCGAAGTTTTTGCATTTATAACTTAATATAGCATTGATTTTCCAGGCCCCTTCAAAATTCCATTGAGTTTAACTGAATTACGATAAAATTTAGACTGATGCATGGAGGCGAAAGGAAAAGTATGACAAAAGAGACATGTAGGGACAGAGAAGGGGAGAGGCTGAAGAGTGGAATGAAGGTCAGGGATGGTTGGAAGGAAGGATCTCTGCCCACTCTTCAAGGTCACAATAATCTTTGTCGTATTTCAGAAAGAATAGGGAATGCAGGGAGGGAGATGGATCT
Source organism: Rhinolophus ferrumequinum (assembly GCF_004115265.2). Taxonomy (NCBI): domain Eukaryota; kingdom Metazoa; phylum Chordata; class Mammalia; order Chiroptera; family Rhinolophidae; genus Rhinolophus; species Rhinolophus ferrumequinum. Next base: position 39,472,428 of record NC_046289.1, on the reverse strand, counting down.
AATATTTATTAAATGCTTTTCCTAACCCAGACACACATATGTTAATTCATGTAATTCTCACAATAACTCTTCACAGTATGTATTATTGTTCTATGTACCCATAAATGAATGGAGGCGCGGGTTAGTGTAGTAGTAACTTGTCCGAGGTAGCGGCAGAGTCAGGATCTGAAACAAGTCCCCTCCCTCCCTTCCTTCCTTCCAATATATTAATACCCCACCCCTTTCTTCTTTTTTTCTCTGTGTTTTGGTCCATGTATGAGTAACTCACAGAAAAGAGCTTGTACTTCCCCATCTGTCTTACCTGTAGCAGACACCCACTTGCGCACGTGTGCTAACTCGTTTAACTGTGTCTCCCTGAACTAGCAAAGCAGCATGATTTGCAGGTGGCAGTGGAATACTTGGAGGTGCCCAGGCATCTTTTGTGGTTCCAAGGGATTTGCACACACTATGAGCACCCAAGTCAGCATATGGGGGAAATAACATGCTCCTAAACCTGACAATACCAGGTGGAGTCTCAAGGCCCATGTCTCAGATCAGAAGTTGTGGTCGAACTCCGGGTATCCACAGTACCAGGCAGAAACTGGTCAGAATTCAGGAGGAGCAGGAGGCCAAAATCCAGTTTTCACTACTAGGCTAGTATAGGAGTGGGGGTTGGGAAGTGAGAGTTATGCCTGGCTTACCCTGGCTGTACGTCCCAGTCCTGGTTATAGCAAAGGGATGGGGATTGGGCACCTAACACTGGGACCCAAGGACAAGGCTGGTCTGATGATCTCAGAAAGTGGGGGAGAGATCGAAGAATACAAGACATGGAGGTCGGGGAAGAATGAGTGAGAACTTTTATGCTAAAGGGGAAAAAAAAAGACCCTAAAATATAAGGCAAGTTAAATGGAGAGTGAGAAATGAAGAAGCACATTAACACCAAGAAAAAAGGCCAAGTGATTTTCATGTCCCAGAAAGGATTTCTAAGAAGTTGGAACAGAAGCTGAGAAATATCTGAACTTGGCTGAATAGGGATATGTGTGGCAGTAGGTGGGGATGAGATAGGTTGATCCTCACACTTCACCACTTTACTGGTTAGAGCATTATATGGAAGTTCAACACAGAGAAGGGTAAGAAATTTTAACCCTGTTCACTCACCAGAGATCTAATTCTAGTTCTCAAGTAGGAGCGATTTTATCTTCCAGGTAAGGTTATCAGATAAAACACAGGATGCACAGTTAAATTATCATTTCAGGTAAACAACAAATAATTTTTGATGTAAGTATGTCCCAAATATTGCATGGGACATACTTACCCTGAAAAATTATTCATTGCTTATATCTCTAAGTTCAAATTCAGCTACATGTCCTGTACTTTCATCTGATAAATCTGGCACTGCTGTATCCAGAGGATTGGCAATGTTTGGGGACATTTTTATTGACATGACTAGGAGGGAAGTGTTGCTGGTATTTAATGAGTAGAGGTCAAGGATGTAATCCAAATGTCAACAGTGCCAAGATTGAGAGACAAGCCTGCAGGCCAGTATCTTTGTGTCTAGCTCCAGGAGTCAAACCCAACCGAAGTAAATTCACCTCTCCAGCATTACGTGTGTTTGTACTTAGGTAGAATTCTTAATTAGCTGCTAATAGCGTGGAGTGAGAAAATTAGGCACTCGCTTATCCCACCTCCACCACTTACTGACTTTATGATCTTGCATAAGTTACTTAACCTTTCTTTACCTGAATTTTCTCATCTGTGAAATGAGGAAAATATGAATACCAACTTATCATTTCTGTGTGTGCCTGTGAGAATTGAATGATTTATTATACATAAATGCTTAGAACAGTGCCTGGAACATAGAAAATTCTCAATAGGTGTAAACTATTGGTACTGTTAACTATTGTTATTAATTTTAAAAAGAAAAGAAAGAAATCTCTTACTACTCTAAAAATGCTTTGCGTATAGTGCACAATTCATTTCATATTTTTTATGAGTGCCCCATTTTACAGTGGACAGATAAAATATAAAGTACCCCAGTTCAGTTTGAATTTCAGATAGTAATTTTTTTAGTGTAAGTATAGCCCAAATAAGTATGCATGGGGCATACTTATACTAAAAAAAAAAAAATTACTGTTTATTTAAAATTCAAATGTAACTGTGCATCTTTGTTAAATCTGGCAAGTTTACCCATTTTGGAATGGAGAGGATTTGTGTGTACACTCGCCCTTTGGGGAGCATGTCTTAGTGTGATCACTTCTGGAGGGAGATTCTAGATGTGAGCTGAAGATGTGCAAAGGGCCTCTTCTCCTTACAGATAATGAAGTGGCAGAAATGACGAAGCTGCCATTTGTAATATTGCCTGATAACTTCTTGTCACTAAGCCCTGATGTTTTTTTCCACCAATTAATAATAATAATTAAAATGTACAGTAGTTAAAAGAATCAACAGGCATGACAAATATTCTAGAAAGCCACCTTGTTCTCAGAGCATAAGAATATTCTTATATTTCAATAAAAGAGTTGGCAAACTTTTTCTGTAAAGGGCCATATAGTAAATATTTTAGGCTTTGCACCCCATGTTTGGTCTCTGTCACTTACGAGTATTCTTTTCCTGCTCTTTCTCCTTTTCCTCCTCTTTTTTAAAACAACCCCTTAAAAATGTAAAAATCATTCTTAGCTGTGAGCTGTACAAAAACAAGCCAGGGGCTGTATTTGGCCAGTGAACCGTAGTTTGTGGACCCCTGTTCTAATACCCGGAGAGCACTGAGGTGTTATGTGGGGGGTCTGATGTGGCATATTTAATCATAGTGATTATGTTTATAATTTATAATGGGGGAAACTAACACCTGACTTTAATTAATCATTACTTATTTAGCATTTACCATAAGTAAGACACTGTTATATGTTTCTTAGACATATTAACCTCATTTAAACTGATTAACTCATTTAAACTGAGACACAGAGAAGTAACTGGCCCAGGGTCATATTGCTAATAAGTAGTACAGCTGGGATTTGAATTCAGGCAGTACAATTCTAGAACCTACAGTCGTAACCATGATGCTATGTTGTCTCGTATGAGACTAGTAAATACTTGTAAAACTGTATAATATTCTTGTCCTCATTTCATTTCATCTTCTAAGTAGCTTCATACCTAATATTTCAAAGTTACTAAAATGATCAAAGAAGGAGCACTCTTGTTTTACTTTACCTGCCATTTAGAACTTAAAGACTTTTCAGACTATTGGGGAAAATCAAATTAGATGATGTCGGCTGTGGGTAAGGATCATATAATGTCCTGGCACAAGCAATGCAGATATATTGATTTCAAGTACTAAGGGTTATAACTGTATAGTTTAGGACTCCCCAGACATGGGAGAAGTCTCTATGGTTCAGGGAGCTTGGAAGTGAGATTTTCATTGGATTTCCTAGAAGTAAGAAAGGCTGAATGTATAAAAGAAAAGGGAACAGCTATTGGAAACCTCTTGCCCACCAAAATAGTATTATCTGAGGGCATGTAGAGAATGATGCTTATGAATATTCACTCATTTTGGCACCAGGTGAACCTTGGAATGGGGGGGCAATTTTCTTGTTCTCCACGAACAATATCTTGCAAGCACTCTTGGAAAGAGTATATCAAGAAGTTTAAAAAGCAGAAAAACAATAAGAAAGAACATTGTTAGTTGAAATATGAAGATGACCAGCCCTTCCTTCGCCAAGCTTCCCAGACTTTGGATGCTCTTCCTTTTATTCATATTTCCTGGATATATGGAGTGTCTTCTGGCTTGGGTTCTGCTGCTTCTGCCACTGACTCTCAAACATTCGGGATCATGACGTGCCAGTACAGTGGGATTGCAATTCAGCATAGCACCTCTGCCTTTCTGGAATCCACAGTCTGTTTCATGGTGTCTGGCAGGTCCTCAGCTAGGTGGGTACTGGCTTCCCTGATGGAGCCTGTGGTCACATTGTAGACCCAGACTTCATGGAGGGTGAAGAGGCAACACCTTCACCTCTTTCCCTTACCAAATTCAGTTTACCTTTTCCCCTTGATCACATACCTATTGTATTTTCTGCCTCACCCCTTTGAGTGTGTGGACCACATTTTTTATTCTGTTCCCTCTGTGATACTGAGTCCCTAATAGTAGAAGTCCTAGATAAATAATCAGCTTGCTATGCTATATTTGGACATTTTTACTGAAATGAGACATAAATGCAGAAAAGCACGTCATATTAATTTTAAAGTGTGCTATATTTATCATGAAATAGTGTAATTAGCCTATTCCCTCAACAGAAGTGATTTTAGTTTCATCTATTTTTACCCCTCTCCCCAGCAGGACAAATCTTGTGAATTCATAGAATTTTAGAGTTGGTGTGTATGTCTACGGAGGTATTTTTTTAGCCCAGTTTCTCTTTAAGTGATAGAATACAGTTTAAATAACTATGTTTTGACTGAAGAAATGTTTGATTTATTTCATGTGTCACTTTAGTGATTTAGCTGCATATTTATTATTATCTAATGATGTCACAGTCTCTTGGAGTGGCTGGAAGCCCTCAGTGTGTCTATAGGGTAATTCTTTTCCTCTGGATCTGTCCTCTAAATAACACTTCTTCCATTTATCTTGTTTTTCTCTTAACAGAGGAGTGTTTAACCTTCAGCCTCTGAATGCTTCAAGAGTGTGTGTGTGTGTGTGTGTGTGTGTGTGTGTATCTGTGTGAGAGCTTGCACACACACATGCACATGCATACATATGTGCTGGAGGGAGTCGGTGGAGCTGGAGTATAAAATAACCCCATGGCCTTTCTTGCACTTTTATTTAACACTGGAAACAAATTACATCAGGAGTAAAGGAAATATTAGTACTCACAGATGTCCCACTTGGTATAGCAAAGTTTCATGGAATTGAGAGACTTAATTCGAACAGTTTTAATATAACGCTGTAAAGAATGTGAGACGAGGAAATTAAAGCATTATGATTCTGGAATGACTTAATTTAATATGGAAGAGCTCCTAACATTTTTTGGGGTTAATTCATTTTGCTTATTTTGGTATCCTCACCCACATCATATACTCATTTTGGTTTCAAGTAAGTAAACCTGCAGATATACAGTGTAATATTTTCTTTCAAGGCCATCACAAACCTTGAAAGAAAAGCTAAAGTTTAAATGAAATTACTTTGTTTTCAATAGCCTCACCTCCTATAGTGCCATGCAAATAGTGAGTCCTCAATGAATATAAGTTGATGTGATTTGTAAGCAAAAGCCCAGATAATATTTTCCAGTATTGATGCAGAGTGCACATGTGGCCCTCAACCAATAGTGTTTGTCCAACTAAGATTGAACTATAGGGTTAGGACAGCAGGAAGTGATTAATTTTTTTAGGTATTTAACATGGTCCTTTGAAGGGGATGGGCTTTGAATCTTCAAGATTACCTTTATTGCAATGGAGCTCCCTTCTATGTTTAGACATGAAAGTGAATGTCATTGGTGAACAGTAAACACAGGGGAATGACTTTGTGAGAGAAGTATGTAAAGTGTCTTGTAATTCAGTAGGAGAATCAAAGTCCGCTTCAGTTCTTTGCATTCTCGGGATTCAGAAAGGATTACGGTAACAATAGCTAGAACCTCTGCAAGAGAGTAACTGAAGGATGGAATTCCTTGAACCTCAGAAACCTGGGTGAAAGGAATTGGGCAATTAAGGTCTTTAGGAAATCTAATGGGGTCATTTGTGAATGCCTTCTTCATGGAACTTGGCAAACTGTCATCTCAGAGATCAAGGGAGGTCACTGGCTTAAGAGTTGAGGGAATGAAAGTGGAGTGATTGTTTCCTGCAAAGTTTAAAGACTCTTAGTTCTTGTCTGACGGTAGCTACAGGATTCTTTTCTTTTTTTTTTTTTTCTTTTTTGACAATATCAGGGAGCTGAAGATACAATGCCTCTGTAAAGTGAGCTCTTTTGATTTTCTCCCTAAGTTATATCATATCCAAAAAGCCTAGATTTTTTCCCCATGCATTTACTCCACCACAATTATTTATAACTAATTAGTCAATCATCAAATTTTAAGTAAGTGTAAATGATGTGCCATGCTGAAGATAAAAGTATGATATAAAAAATAAAATTGATTACATCAGCTTAAATTCTCAAATACATTCATGCTATTACCAATTTTTATCAAAAATATTACGGGGGGATTTCCTATTACTCTGGGTGGGCAGGGAAGAATTTAAAAGGGGGAAAATAAAATTATAATATTCAACTCAAGAGTGTTGTACATTTCAGTGGTGCTATGACAGTGGGTCTACCTGAGGATGACAAGGGATCTGAAAAAAAGAAGTCATATGAAAAGCGGTGCAAGGAGTCAGGTTGAAGGAAAGAATATTAAGAAGAGACCTGAGAGTTGTGTTCAAATATCTGAAGAATTGTCTGGTAGAAGAAATAATTAAATCTTCCTCTTTGTTACAAAACAAATGGGTAGGGGTTTTAGGGAGGTAATTCATTTTATGTAGGAGACCATTGATTTGACATGGTAAGAGTTTTCACATATTTCCATCACAAAGTATGAAAGGATGCTTGCATCTACTAAAGACTTATGATCAAGTAATTATGTGTTGATAATAGTTTTGTAGAATATGTTTGGCCTGCATGTGCACCGGAGCCTATTCAGATCTCCACCTGACCACCAAGCCTTCCACTTGGGTAACTGCTAAAAATCAAGTTGATATATTAGAAGCAAACTCATTCATGCATACATCTCCCTTGACTCCTCTCTACTTCCTCCTTTCTCTCAAAAATACGTAAGATGATGTGTCTTCTTCCTGTGACTTTCCTGACTTTGTCAATGGTATTGATAGTCTCCACAGGTTTGGAGCACAGGAGAGCTTGTCAGGAGGGAGGTCACCTGGCAGCTATTGTATAATAACTTAGATGTGGAATGATGGATACTCTTCTAAAATGGTGAAAGTGGGAAGGAAGAGGAAGCTTGGAATTGAGAGACAATTTCATGAAACATTAACAGGACTTGTGAAGTGACAGATGCGGGGAATAAATGAAGCAGAGGATGGAGTCTAACGCAACCCTAAAAACATAATCTGGGTGACTGGGAGATTATCCATATCACTAACAAATCAGGAAAGCCATAAGGGGTAGAAACATCAGGGGTATTTTTGAGGGAGAGGAGGAAGTGGAGAGGAGGCAAGGGAGATGTATGCATAAATGAATTTGCTTCTAGATATGTCAGTTTCATTTTTTGGCAATTATCCAAGTGGAAAGACTTGTAGTCAGTTGGAGATCTGGACTTGGCTCATGTGCAGAGGCAGGCAGCTGTAGAAGAAAGATCCTGGTGGAAGTTCCTACAAGAGAGATGGGAACATAGGGCTGAGGGGTGAGCCTGTGTAAACCCCATAGTAATGGGTACTTTGGGTCTTTTGGTAGTTTGGAGAAGTTTCTATATCTGTGTGTGTTTGTTGGGGGACGGAGGGCTGGAGGGGTTCTTATTTTAAAGTTATACTAGAGATTCTGACAGATTCCTCTTTTGTGTCAGATAGAGACTAAAATAACAACAATCCCCCAAGGCCCTAGTTTGCTAATCACAGTATTCCAATGAGCTAGGGTACATCTGAAGACCCATTACTGTTATTAAGACTTTTATAGTAATTCTCATTCTTCATTCTTAACAATTCATAAGAAGAAAACATATGGTGTTTCCCTGAAAATAAGACCTAGCTGGACCATCAGCTCTAATGAGTCCTTTGGAGCAAAAATTAATATAAGATCTAGTATTATATTATATCATATTATATTATATTTCTGCTCTTACATTAAAATGAGACCTGGTATTATATTATATTATATTATACCCAATCTTATGTTATATCAAAATAAGACTCGGTCTTATATTAATTTTTGCTCCAAAAGACGCATTAGAGCTGATAGTCCCTCTAGGTCTTATTTCGGGGAAACATGGTAACTTCAAGAAAACCTTACCCAAAAGATGTCTAACAACAAATACTTCTGCTGGATCATCTGTTCCATGCAAAAGATTTGCCTCTGCTTCTGTATATTATCCTCACAATTTCTCAAGAATAAAGGAGTGATAACAAAACAAAGGGTGGCCTTTCCTTTGGTTCTTTCTAACCATAAAAATTCAAGTACATTAGTGTTCAAGTGACTGACAAGTGGTGTAAATGGAAATACAGTAAACGTGGGGAAGCTATAATATACAGATACTCATTTGATTACAGTTTCTTGTAGTACCTCTTTATAAATCTGTCGAAAGGACTTTGAAGATCGAAAAAACACTTATCTATAAAGTACGAACTGCTCTTTCATTAGTATTACTTGAAATACTAATGAATGTCCACAATGGTTTCTTCCTTTTTAATGTAAGTTACATCCTCAGGATTGGAGCATAAGTGTTGACTAAGTGTTGAGCAATTGAAAGCCATTGTTTATAGCATAATTTTACCTCAGGGACTGAAAAGTTCTGTTTTTCATGTTTCTGAATAATCATCAGGTGATTAGCAAAGTTAAACACATTCCAATGAGTTGATTTACTCATCAGCTGGGCAGATATGAGCCATGCTGGTTGGGTAATGATGGATTTAGAACAACCGGCACCTCCCTGCCAATTTAGGAAAAATGCTAATTTCAAAAAGCTCCTGTTCTATCCACAGACAGTATAAACATTGAATTCTGTGGTGGCAAGATTTCTCAAAAGTCTACTTCGGTTACTCAAAATATTTATGAATGTGTACAGCTTGCCTTAAAGTTGTTTTGAAATATAATTCTTATAAGTTATTATAAACAAAAGGCTTTGGTTCAAGCATCATGCTCTTTCAGATGATCATAAACCAAGCTGGAGCTGTTTAAAAAGAAGAGTTTTATGTTTGCAGTACAGGTATTTTTGTTTTCATCACAAAACCCACTTCCAGTTCTTCAGGAAGAAGAGTAGTAACAATTATAAACCTCTGCAGCCCAGGTGGCTAAACTATAAAGATAGGGGATGATGGTCTTTTTTTCCCATGTTATTGTCCAAAATATCTGCAGATGGACTTTTTAGATGTCAACTAAAAACCATTTGGATGGTAAACTTCATTTACACAACTGGACATATCATGGCTCACGTCCGTAACCACATGCAAATGATATCCAGAGGTGGCCCCATGTGGTGTTTTTGATCTCAGTGGAACACAACTGCACTTTTCTCTAATATTAGCAAAGAAGACCTGCTTTTGTAAATGGAGGGTGATTTAAGGCTCTATTTTTGTTGTTCAGCAAATGCTGTTAGAAGTAGCAGAAGGTTACGCTTTTCCCATCACCTTAATTCCAGAGATATTCACAGATCTGACATTAGGCTGTTGGCTACTCGTCATAAGACTTCTCTGTCAAAGTGAATTCAGCTGATGAACTATGAACACGCTTACAGTCAGATAATAGATGAAAGAGTCTCAAGATAAACGAGGTGCTTACAGAAAACCTGGCCAACGTTGTTTAAAAGAGGATGGCAAAGGCCGTTAATTCTCGTCAGGCAGTTTCAAAAGGCAGTGGGTACTTGACTTCTTACTCACAGAGCACATTATCTTACCTTTTTGCAAGAGTGCGGCCTCCGATATATGTTGAAAGGGAGAGCGTGCCTTTTTAAACTGACACTAAACACCACGTTCTTCAGAAGGAAGAAAGGGAAATTTTTCCCCCCAAGTACGATAAAGGACTTTGTAGCCACCCTTATAGGCTAACATTTCGACCAGGTTATATCACACAAGCTACTCTTTTTTTCCATACTTCACTCACTCTGCTGTTTCTCTTTCCCACCCAGAATGCTCAAATTATATCTGTGAAAGATACTAATATGAACATTGACCACATTTTCTTTTCAGGAGCTAATCATATCAAGATTCAAACTGTACACTGTTCTTAGTGATCTCTTATTTCTAGCTTCACCCTTTAGAATGCAGATTTCAAACGTGGTTATAAGATAGGTTAGGTCCATATTTTTTTCCCCACCAAAATAGCCAATATGCCTCCATTTATAAGTAAGTGGAATTTTGTGTTGTATCTGTTAGTATAATTTATTAATAGCACTAAAACTTTTAAAATATTTTTAAAAATTTAAAACCATTGATAATTGGATTAAAGCATTTCTTTTATCTCACAAATGTAAAAGTTTGCCTCAAGTTCACCAATGGAAAGACTTCACAGCTTTTCCTTTTTGTTTTGATGCGTGAGTTTTAAAGCTCAGAAGAATGTAGTCAGAATCACATTTGAAAGATAATAAAGAAAAGGTGTTAAAACATAACTGTCCAAAAAGGAGAGCAGAAATCCATATCTAGAGATCCGAGAGAATTCAGAATGCCTCGCACAGTGAGGTTTTCCTGCATACTCATCTACTTCACCATTATTTATTCCTTCGTTCAGCAAATATTTACTGCGTGTTTTCTGCGTGCAGATGTTGTGCTACATGCTGGAGTTATGAAGAAGGCTCAGACACTACTCTCAACGAATGTACGGTCTAGAGATGGAGACAGATGGGTATCACCATTCAGCAGTGTGGTCTGGACACTCAGGGAATCTGAACAAGATCCACCCAGCCCAGAATGGGGGAATCCGAATGGGGCCCTGGATGAGGCAGCCCTGCTCAACTGGAATCTCGGAGACAAAGTACGAGAACAAGATAGCTGTGGAGTTAAGGGAGGGGGCAATCATTCAGGTAGAGGCTGCTAAAGAGCTAAGGCAGCGAAGTGAAGGTGTGAGAGGGTCCTCCGGGAACTGCAATTCCAGTGTGAGGCAAGGGATGACAGGGGTAGGATAGGGACGGTCTTCGGTTGCTCTTTGGAGGCGCGTAGTCAGACCATCACACAACTGTGTGAAACCTTCAAGTGGCTTCCCACAGCACTCAAAGAGCAGAAACCTAAAAGCCCTGCACAGTTGGCTCCCTACCACCTCTTGGATCTCTCCCTACACTCCAGCTACCTTGGCTCTTTGTCATTCATTCCTCAAACGCTCCAGAGTGCAAGCACTGAGCTTTTCTTTCTTATAGGAACAGTCTCTACTGGTGGCCTGGCTCACTCTCTCACCTTCTTCAGGTTTTTTCTCACATGCCACCTTCTCAGATCGGCTTTCTCTGAACACCCTATTGAAAACTGCAGTCCTCTCCCTTCTCCATCCTGCCCTCAGCATCTTTCCCTCTGCCCCCTTTTTTTTTTGCCTTGGCTTTCTCCAGTAGCGCTTATGCCATTAGACTTTCTAGTATTTACTATTGGTTTAGTGAATGGAAACTCTATGAGGGCAGAGGTTTTCGTCTGTTTTTTTCCTTGATGTAGCTCTAGTGCCTAGAACAACTTCTGATATACAGTATGCTTTCAATAAATATTTAGCAAATATATTCTAATACATTTGTACTTCTAGCAGAGTTGAATAATTGGTACATGTGACTTGAGAATTTAACTTTGAACATGAAGCGAAAAATTAATTACAATACTATAAAGTATATTTTATACATTTTTTCATTTTATACACAGTACATTGTTATATACATAATATATTTATACATACCTTTTTCCTATATAGGACAACATACATAAAGTTATGTACATTGTATCTTGTCACTCAAGGAACTTTCCAGGATAATTTTGACTGGACTTAATTTATGTTTTATTAATTATTTTTAGAAACTAATTCCCATGTAAGATGCAACTCCCTGTAATTATGAAGGCAATGCAGAGGCTCTGAAGGGTTTTAAACAACAGCTTGACACAATTAGATTTATATATTTGGAAAGATCACCCTGTGTGCAATGGAAGAATACTTTGAAGGGGAGATTAGATTAGAGGCATGACAATCATAAAATGTTGCCAAATTCTCCTCAGTAAATGATATGACCTGCACTGAGATAATGGCAGTAGGGATGGAAAGAAGTAGATGGATTTGAGAACATATAATTTATACAACTTAGTGATGAATCTACGGACTTTAGATAGGTCTTTATACCCTGTTTCGTATAGTAAAATAAAACCGGGTCTCATATTAATTTTTGCTCCAAAAGATGCATCAGAGCTGATTGTCTGGCTAGGTCTTATTTTTGGGAAACAGGGTATAAAGACTTACCTTAGTGATACAGTCTATTCACCGAGCCAGAAAACAGGTCCATCATTTGCAAAATTACACTTATCTATAAATAGTTTATGGTTACATGAATACAAACATTGGCTAAGACTAAAATTAATAGTTTTGAATGGAGAGTGATGGCAAGTAAACAGAGTTAAGATTGAGATAATGTTATGACTCTAATTAAAACAGAAATGTTAATGAAAATTAAGGTGCTCCAGTCAACTTAAGCCTGTAGTAAATCATCTATTCAGAATAAGGCAGGTTATGCTTCCAAAAATCATTCTGGGTTTATTGTGTGGAGGTTGGAATATATTTCCTAAAGATAAGAAGTTCTAAGATGTGATTAGGTTTATCCCAATCCATTTAAGTCAAGATGTAGCTCAAAAGGTATGCACTAACATAAACAAACAGCAGAAAGAATACTGTTGCAAAAATACTAATTAAATAATACAGAAAGTGTGAAATGCCAATAAGATATTTAATGATATTAATTTTAACATAGGTGCTCGAAGACTGGAAGATTTGATTAGATGAAGATGAGGACATAAATGGAGATTAGAGATCATGAAGGGAATTTCTGGGTTCTTTAAAAGATTATAGCACTGAACCCTTAGCTTATATAGTTTAGAAGATTAAGAGTTTTAGTTATGCAGTATATGTCAACTGAATGGTATTGCTGCCAACAAAGGTAATGTCTTTTTATGCTATCTTAGTAAATGTACTGTGTCTGGTCTGGGAAAAGTGGCAATCCTTCTCTACTTTGCTCTGGTCAAACTACACATACAATATTGTAATCAGTATTGGACCGCACACTTTCAGAGTGACATAGACAAACTAAAGTGTGTTCAAAGTAGATAAATAAAGATTCTGAGGTTATGGGATAACCAGGATATGTTTAGCTTGGATGAAAGGGAACTAAAAGATATAAAGGCCATTCTGTGCAAGAGGAATTAAAGGGTTCTACAACTTCCCAAGAGATAAAATTAGAATGAACAAAAATTACAGAGAGAAAAACAGAGTAAGGAAAGAGACCAATATACACATTGTACATATGTCATACATGCATCATTGTGAGAGTGAAGAAAGCTAGTGATGAAGAAACCATGTTGAATGATACTGATTCTTATGCTAACCACTGGGTGGGACCATTCAGGAGAGTTTAGGGCAGAATGGTTCTCTTCAGAGTAAGATTAATGGTGGCAGGGTAGTGCAGGAGCTGCAACTTAATAATAAGGAACACTAATGAGCTACCAGCTTGCCATTGTAGTCAATCCATATGTTCTTCTTCCCATGGATATGGTTGCACCTAAACTATTTCAGGAAGTTAGTTACATGTCACATTCTTAAATGTCTTGAGGAAACAAAATCTAAAAATTTTGACACCTGTATTAGCCTCAGACAACTTTCACAACTGGGAAGTTTTTCATGTGTTTAGCTTGATTATTTCTTTTATCACCATTAAAGTATTAATAAGAAATTGAATGGGAACATTCTTGAACACAACTTATGATAGGTTGATCTTCTGTGTGGAAGAAAAATTACTGATTATTTTTGATTAAATGGGATGATGGAGGTGAAAAAATATTTTTGGAAAGTATTAAGTGCTGTAACAGTACAATCTATCATTATTGTGGTTTAGATTACATGACTGTTATTGTTAATTTGTTCTTTAGAATTTACTCTGTAATCCCTTAGCCCTTTTTTTAATCTTTCTGTATAGAATCTGTTTTGTTTGCCTCCTTCAGAATACATATAAGATCTCAGTCTGAATAGTATTAATTTAAACCAAAAATGATCATGAAACATTTTGGTCCCCTTACCATCTAGCTCTGGTCTTTTGGGGCTACTTTACATAAGGTAAACCTAACAAATAAACTTGATTGTTTTTAGCATGTGTTGATTATGTTCTTAGGTATGTGATAGTAACATGCAGTATGGAAATACTCTTATAGCTTTTGGATTCTAAGATAATATGTTAATAAATACACAAAGATGTTTACAAAACTATTGTAAAACTTAGTGAATGAAAAAATGTAGGCACTTGCTAAATCCCATTTTGTTTTTCATTAGGCTAATTATGTGTAGGGTAAGATGATGAGAGATGGAGTGGGGAGAAGTTAAGGAGTGACCGAACTAAAAGATGAAGTTTATTAAAGGAGATTAACAGAGTGTAAATAGGTGAGGAAGTTACTATTAGAGAGATGTGAGGGAATGCATGAATAGTACTGAAATATTTCTAGTCAGTGTTGCCTCTATGAGCAGCTCTCCTTATGTTCCCTTTTACTTCTTATTTTAAAAATTCAGTTTATTATTCAGTTTCCAGCAATCAAAGATATAAAGAAGGTTGTTTTCAATTAAATGAGATGATTATGAGTCTTTAGTTAAAAATGGAATGGCCAGTAGTTACGAAATAGTCATGGGGATGTAAAGTACATCATAGAGAATATAGTTAATAATGTTGTAACAACTATGTATAGTGCCAGGGGGGTACTAAACTAATCTGGGGGATCACTGCATGAATTATGTAAATGTCTAACCACTATGTTGTACATCTGAAACTAATATAAAATAATATTGAATATCAACTGCAACTGAAATAAGTAAATAAATATTTTTTTTAAAAATGGAATGGGCAACAGGTCATGCTGATGTTACAGTCTTACTTCTGTTCTATATAACTTTTAAATAATTTAATAACAGATTCATTTTTAAAAAACACAGTAAGAGAAAACACCTGACCTTCATTATTGAATTTACTTTCTTGATCTTGATTCATTTGATGGATGGATTGCTCTTCTACCACACAACAAAAGTTTATTTGCCCAGACAGTGTATAACCATGACTTAGGAGAATGGTGCCATCTTGGTTCCTTGGCCCTGAAGGGATTTCTTATTCTCTAAAAGTTCTTAGCGTCTGGGCTGATTCAGCAATCTCTAGTCCTGGAAAGCAAGAAAAATTAATCTATTGATCTTATTAAGTCAAGTAGTACCTTGTCCTGGTTGATCTCAAGTGTTTTGGATTCGAAAATGAATTCTTGAATTTCCAAGTTGGGCCTGACCTCTGTACCACAGGCTTTTTTAGATGTAGTTCTTGGAAGGGCTTGTCTTACCTCTTTCCAGAGATAGATCTTCTCGTGTGTATAAGAAAGGTACGTGAAAAATAAAGGCTCAGAGAAATTCCAGCGATGCCAAATCCCTCTTCATTTGCTTCAACTTCCTGGGAAGAAACAATTTGAGACTATACCTCAAGATAATCTATCCCAAAGAGATGCTTTTCATTGAATAATGCTTGGCCTTTCATTCCACCAAGTCCTGTTAGTTTGGAACCATCTCTGCCTGCACCATTTTGAAGCAAATCATCTTCTCTGACCATGCTGTTAGAGAATCCTGAAGGATGCCATATTTGTTTACCAAGTTCTTTTTTTTTTTCAAATCTGAATGTGTGACAGGGCTTTATAGGTGTGACAAGAACATAGAAAATTCAGGGACAAAAAAGTTTTAAGGAAAGAAAAATAGTTTACTTGTAAAGGAAGGCTAGAATTCAGAAGTATTGGCTTCCCAAAGGATACATGGCTATGTACAGCATAAAACTCTCAAAATTATTAAGGTTAAAATTTGTCTGCACATGGTAGAAAGAAAAAGAGCAGGTTCTTCACCTGGTTGTGGTATTGTATCCATTGCGAAAACATCAGAGAAAAACCTGTTTTGTTAAGGAGATAGTAACTTACTGAAAAGAGGAAGTTTCCTCTATTTTGGGGACTAGTGGTTAACATACTATTCCTGTTTCTGTCTTTGGTTTTGTTTCTTTATCTCATGTGCAAAGTGTCTTTTTTTCTTTTCTTTCTCTGAGCATGGGACATGGTGTGATTTGCACACTTGCTCAAAATGGTGGCAAGGTTATTCTATTAATGGAAAACTAGGCTTTGACCTGATAGGCAGCAAAGCCCAATTCCTTTGAATTATTAACTTAGAGTGATATCAAGGAGGAAGATGTTTCCTTATCCAACTCCCATAGCTCCTCCATTTGCCTTAAGAATAATAGTTTATTGAGACACACTTATCACTCTGTGGTAACTAACCACTTCTATCCATGGGCATAAGGTTTCTTCTTTACTATGATTCTTCAGATATTCAAGATATTCAACATTCAACACCCACATGGGCTAAGGTTATGTCCACCACACCAGAGAGCAGGCTCATTTTGTTCAGCACTTGATTATATGCAATGTAGTTGTAAAATTGGTTGGTGAGAGAAGCTTATTTCTTTAGCAAGATGGCTAACTGTATCCAACAATTAAGTAAATAGCACTGTTCATTTCCTAGTAAGTGAAATTAATCAAATGAAGAGATGAAGTGTCTATAGCTGCGTGGCATTGGAATAGTTATTGTTAATATTGCCACTGGTCAGCCTGGAAAACCAATGGTTAGAAAAAGGTCTACAGTCAACCACCGAAAATTTCCCACCATTGTCTCAAACACAAAGGAGATTCTATGGTGGTTTAACCACAGCTGGTGAATTGCTCCAGGAGTCCTCTCTAGTGCCTGTAGTTTAAACATTATAAAGACTGTAACTTCTGGCCTGTGATGGAAAAAGCACTGCTGATATGGCTAATGGTATGACTCTATTGCTCAGTAGGAAGGACTTTGAAAATATTTATTTTCTATCTAATCATATGAATGATTAACTTTTGAATGGAAAGATTAAGAATATAGTCCCAGGATACCAGGAGAATCTGAATAGCAGTCATTATTCTGAAACTGCTATTTCATATTCTCAATCAAGTTTTTAAAAATTAAGCTTCTAAGCTATAAAATATTTAGTTCACTTCTTGAGTGTCCTTAGCCATCGGTCCTAGTGTGGGAAATATAATGAACCCTTTAACAATTTCCCAGCAGTATGTATAGGAATAGCTTTTAAAAGTTCAATTGATCATTTGTTCCTATAAAATTTCTTTCACAGACACTTGCCTCTGTAAAAATGCACTTAACATTAAGAGTCTGACTTTTATCTGAATTTTTGGTCTTAAATTGAACTGTGTGAAAGAAGGAAAGGTGAGCAGAAAGAGAAAAAAGTTAGGTTTAGTTATGGGTGTGTTGTATCCATACTACTTACTTATAAAAGGAATAGATCTCCTTTATCTCACTTAGCATAAAATACTAAAGAGCAATAGAAAAGATAATTAATAGATTTGATTTCACTGCTCATAAAATCAGGCATCATCAATATGATTTAAGAGGGACTTACCAGAGTGAAGCTGCCAATATTGAATGGTGGACTGAATTCTCTATTGATAATTTGCAGCTAGGGAATTTATACATTTCAGTTGTCATAAAAACTGAGATCAAGGAATCTTGCAGCTCCCTCAATGACTGGAAGGGAGGGAAGCCAGAAAAAAAGGATAATTAACGTTCACAAGTGCAAGATTTCATGAATAGAATCAACCCTTGCTTCTATGATTCAAAAGTTTTGCGGTAATTAGCAACAGTCATCAATGAAATAAGGCCTCATGTTTACCTTACTTGAGTAGCTTACCCAATAAGGCACTCACTTAATGTTTATTAAGCATGTGCTATGTGCAACACCACTGCTCAGTACTGAAATTTCAAATATGACTAAGATAGTTTGCTACTTGCAAGTAGTTCCTTGTGTAAAGTGATATGATGAAGATTTGTGTTTTTTAGTTAGCCAAGTAGTTTATCTATTGCCACTGTTACATGGATTTTCTAAGTTTGACCAAAAAAAAAAAAAAAAAAACGGCAAAGCCTTCATTTGGGGTTGGTTCACTCAAGTGGGTAATTGTACATTTACTCCAGACCTCACACGTTTTGCACATTTTCAATAGAATCCAGGACACAGAAGCCTGCTCCCTTTGAAAATACTGCTTTAGAACATCTTGGCATCCTGGAAT
This sequence comes from Rhinolophus ferrumequinum, assembly GCF_004115265.2. Taxonomy (NCBI): domain Eukaryota; kingdom Metazoa; phylum Chordata; class Mammalia; order Chiroptera; family Rhinolophidae; genus Rhinolophus; species Rhinolophus ferrumequinum. Next base: position 39,454,443 of record NC_046289.1, on the reverse strand, counting down.
TTGCCTGCATCCTGCTTTATAAAGGTAGAATAATTGCCATTCAACTTTATATTATTGCCAATAAAAAGAAATTTGTGTCATCACCTCCTAGCCAGAAGATACCAAATACGTAAAATGACTACTGCTTTTCAATCAGTACACCCTGGGAAAGATGAGAGGCCAAAGAACCAGTTGGGAACAGCAGGACAAGCCAAGTTAGTAGGATATCAATGCCAATATCATCAAGCATGAGAGCGAGGCTAACTCAAAAGCTAATCAATTCTGTGCCATCCAGTATGACTCACACTGCTTCATGGATGAGATCGAATTGAAGGTATTAGCATTTCTGCCTCAAGCAGGTGCCAGCCAGAAGTGAAGCTGTTCAACCATGGAATCATAAAGAAAGGAGAGGTAGAGAGGCCAACTCTCAGTGCCCCCAGCACTGCGCAGAGACCTGGCCCATGACCCTGAATGCCTGTCCAGGCAGTAGGTGGAGACTTGTGATGCAGGAGGATGCCACAAACTGCCATGATTAGAATGATGAATGGAGGGCACTGCTTGGTGCCTGGCCCTGATCACGTGGTCACAGAAGCCCTGGATGTTTTGGAGCTGTAGGTAGTAGCTCCCTTCTTCCTAACTCCATCGTTTCCTAATGGTTCAGGGACCATTGGCTATGAGATGAACATTCCTCAGAGCTTTGTTTCTGAGCACTGGATTTTCTACAGCTGCCCCTTTTCACCCTCGGTTTCACTCTTCTCCCACTTTTCAAGTCTCCTTTTTATGGCTAGATTTTCTTCTGAGAATTTTTCTCAGATTCTCTTTGCCATGTCCTCTGGCTGTCTAAATACCTCGTTGCCTCAAATCATTTTATAAATTAGGTAGGACATAAATAATAGGCCACACATGGACTCCTATCACCCACATTCCTCCCAATTTACCACCAAATTTCCATGGTTGAAACATGGCTTCTTCCTTCTCTCTCATTTTCTGCTGACTTGTGGCTGAAAGACATTGGCACATTTCATACCAATTGAGTGAATACTGAATAGGCAAGATATTCTTACAGGCGTACTTTTTCTTTAGTTTTAGAAATTATAATATAGAAACATATAAATGTATATTGTATATAAAGTAATTAAAATATAAAAATGAAAGTTTTCCTCTTTTATAATATCTTCCATATTCCCTGGAGGTATTCATGGTTAACTGGTGTGTATACTTTTGGACCTCTTCATCGCCCTACAGATAACATACTCATATATTTACATACATATATAACTGAGTGGGTTTTCCTCATAAGTTCCCACCTGCTATCAATGGATTTAAAAAAATAGTGTTCTGGTTTAACGTTAGTCCCAAAATTTTTGTAGCTAATATTTCTCAATTTTTCTGTTGTGACCCACAGTAAGGAACACAACTTACATCACAATGGATATAGAGGTACCTGTGTATGTATGTATGAAAACGGAAACAACGGATTTATGAAGCACAACACTTACCCTTCCTACGTTTAATTCACTCTAATTCTTTCTGTTCTGCTCTGTTTTATTCTGTTCTTTTAAATTAAAAAATATGTCACTGACAACTCCCTGGTTACTACCAATGAATGGATTGTGACCTACAGTTTGAAAAACACTGATTTAAATGGTTCACCTTTGAACGTATTTTTTCAGATAATTTCTTAGTTTCCCATTTCTAAATACCCCCAGCTTTTATTTGGATGATGTCTAAGCGTACGGAGGTGGCTCTCAGAACTTCAAGTGGTGAATGTAGGAGCCCCATAGCTCCTTGCTGAACATTCTTGCACATACAGTTTTTGTGTACTTGTATATTTCTATAGGTTGTGTATTACTAAAGGTGGAACTGCGGGACCAAAAAATATGTGCTTTAGAAATTCTGATTTGCACTGTCAGGTTGTTTTCCTAGAAATCATCTCTACATGTTTTACAATACATAAATGCATGCGGGAACTAGAGATGCCCAAGTAACATAACAGAGCATGAAGGCAATACTCACCATCACTCTTGTCTAACCAGTCCACAGATAGTATTTTGTAAGTGTCTTTAATGTGCACATAGCTATGAAATAAATGTTAAAGAAGATATAAAGAGGTTGCCATCTGCTCCTTTCATACGAGCTCTACCATGCTTGGGCAGGTCTGGATGGACACCCCTCATGTATGCGTGTTCCACTGAGGTGTCCATTTTTAGAACAGAATTTTATGATCTCACATCTCTCAAAATGACTTTAATGTGGTTTTTAAGTAAGTACTCATTTTCTTTTTTAATGGTAGTATGAGGTAATATTTTTAAGGGATAAATCATAGTGTGGAGAAATGTTTACTTTTGTTGTGTGTCCCATGTTTAATGTTGAATGTGTTTGTTTTTGATCCTTGGTCTAGAACTGACAACTCGGCAGGAAGCTCAGGACCCTGCAGCCACCACAGGGCATCCCTTTTGGTCCTTTAGCTCCAGCACTTGGAATTGGGCTTTGGACTGTGCATAGCAAAGGCCCCAGTTCACTTGGCAGGAAGGCTTTTTTTGCTTTCCAACTTCAAAAAATTTTTCAGAAAGTCAAGAGACTACACACACACACACACACACACACACACACACACACACACCACCTGATTTTTCTTGAAAAACTAAAATATTCAGCAACACCGACTCACATTCCATGTGGTAAAAATCGACCAGAGCTGAGTTGCAGACACCTCCTTTATGTGGAGCTTGAACTCGCTCCTCTTTGCCATACGGGGGACTCCCTATTTTTTCTTTAATTAAAACAATTTCTTGTTACCTCCAGCCCCTCTAGAGTTGAGTTTGAGACTCCTGAGGGTCACTGGAATTTATTGGCAAGTCTTCACCCTGTCTAAACTGACGACATTCTAAACAGTGTAACAAAATGAATGGACGGTTTTAGTGCTGCTCTACCATCCCTACATCATCTGGGCAGGGTTATTCATGATTCTACTGCCTGGCTCTCAATCCAGAATTCACGTTCGAATCACCTGGCAGATTTTTATGATGCTGGGACCCAACATTATAGTTTCTGATGCTGTCTAAGCATCAGTTTTATAAAAATCTCTCCTGGGGTTTGGAATATGCAATTTGGGTTGAGAATTGCTTGTCTAGTTGATGCTTTGTGTACATTTTATTTTCCTGAGAAATTCAGCAAATAAAAACAGTGAAAAATTCTAGTGTGTAAGCAAATGAAACCAAAGGGTATAATTATCACCAGAAATAGCCAGATCAAAGCATGGGCTGGTGAGCAGATAGACTCTAAGAAATATGATGGAATCTTACATCCCCCGTCCTGCAGCATCCTTGAAATCCACATCAAGGTTTCCCAGTTGTCCCAAGACCGTTGGCTTGTTTTTGATTAATATTAGAATAAAAAGAGTCCCTGGTGGTGATGAAGAAATTTAGTTGCCTTTCTCTGAGCATGAGCCTCTTTTTATACAGTGTACAAATATAAAAAGTTTCCCACTTGGGGGAGAGTTTGCAGAAGGTTTCACTATAATTTTTCTGTAAATTGCCAGCTCCCCAATATTTGAGGTTATATTTAAGTTACAGATTTTACTTTTGAATTTTTAGCTCTTTACCACTGTCCATAGAGAAGATTTTGTGAAATTCTGTGCTTGTGAACAGATGTTAATTTTCATGGTTGATATTTATTATGGATGAAAATCTAACTTTAAAATACAGTTGACCCTTGAATAACACGGTTTTAACTGCGTGGGTCTACTTATACGCCGATTTTTTCAATAAATACTGTAAATGTATTTTCTCTTCCTTATGATTTTCTTAATAACATTTTCTTTTCTCTAGCTTACTTTATGGTAAGAATACAGTATATAATAGATATAACATACAAAATAAGTATTAATAGACTGTTTATGTTATCGGTAAAGCTTCCAGTCAATAGTAGGCTATTGGTAGTTACGTTTTGGGAGAGTCAGAAGTTATACGCAGATTTTTGACTGCATGAGTGTTGTCACCACTAACCTTCTTGATGTTCAAGGGTCAATTTTAATTGCTTTTCTTTCCGGTTATTATAAGAAACTATGTTAAATCAGTATATGCTAATAAATGGCTTACCATTGAATTCTAGATTCTTGAAATCGCACATTAAATAAGTTTTATATTCTAATCTCTAGAAAATATGATTGACCCATACAAATATACAATAAACTTTTATTAATTATAAACAATAGTTCATTTTAATATCAGTAATATTTCCATCACAAAATGTGATTTTATTAAATAAAGCACTCTAAAGTAACTTCAGTCCAAACTTGCTTTCTTTATCAATGTAAATGGCTTAGTAAACTGAGTTTCTGCATTTATTAACTTTTTAATGTTAAAGAAATTTTATACTTATGATACATTATTATATGATAGAGTATTATTATAAATTTTAACTTTGCCTTTACATTATACATTTATATTTTAGCTCTTCCTAAAACAGTAATATATATTGAAGAGTATTTAAAATTCATACAATTTAAAGAATTCTATAATTCATATTTTCTACTTAGACTAGTCTGCTCCAATTATTCCAGGTTGCTGAGGCTTTGTTACATTCTTTATTAATCAATCAATGAGTCAATATTTGAAGGGGATTTTATGCAGACACAAATAACATAAACCGGCCTTCAAAGAGGATAAAGCCAAAAATCTGTAAAAAAAAAAAATAAAGATATGTTAAGTGGTGAATTAATACAAATAGAATGATATTTTCCTGAATTTTGTGGTGCTTATGGCATGTCAGCTTTTTAAAATTTGTCTTCTTTTTTCATTCTAAATAATACTCAACTTTTCATTCATACTCAACTTTGTATGAGTAATTTTGTATCTGTAATTTTGTATTCGTTTTCTAATGCAATTTCTGCGCCCTCCCTGTCCCACCCTACAGTTATATAAGCTCTAGGCCCCACACAACCTAAATCCATCCCTATCTGTGGTCAAATATTTTATTCACTACATGTTACTGAAGGGCCTGAGGCATACTACTCCCGGATATCCTCACCAGGCTGATACCAAGTTGAGTTGTTCAACTAGTTAAGAAGTAACTGCACAACACAGTCCCATATCTACCACATACCCCCATGGGTGCCATTTTATCCACATGGACGTTATGGGAGATTTGGTCAAATCTAGTATTGTTTGCTAATATACTTTTATTTTTTATTGTTACCTTATTGTATAAAGCTGGCACTACTAAGGAAAATAAAAACAAAATTATTACAACATGACTTGCAGTAGTTACTCCATTCATTTTAAGCTCTTAGCAAACCACACATTACCCATTATAGAATTTTGCTAAGGTTTGCTATCTGGAGTGTTTATCAATATTTAGGTTCTATAGTCTATTTATTTAGAAAAAGAAAAAAATGCAACAAATTATAAATCTAAAATCCTGAAAACACTACATTATATAGGGAAATACATAGCAATTTTATTTATAATTTTTGGACACATCTTCATAATACCCTTTCCCCTTCATTTTTTGGTTGCTTACTCTTGGTCGCTTCATATGGGAATAGTTTTATAATGTTTGTCTTGTGAGAGAATGTAAAGATAATTGTCTCTAGCATGGCTAATTGAAATTTATTTTGGTAATACTGTGTACATTTTTAGAATTGTCAAATTTGGAGAAACTTCTATAAGTTTATTTCATAATGAGCTGTGAGATTTGGAAGAATTTTCTACGGATTAACTTTTGGCTCTATATATTTCACATCTTATTTTCCTCCATTCTCACATACTTCTGTGCTGAGTGCCACAGTACACATGTGACAGAGGGGAAGATGGAGTGGAAAGATCAAGAACTGATTATAGTTAAAATGTCTCACTTAGGCTAAGTCTACAAAAACTTATGACTACATGCATTCATTGCTTGGGCCTCTCCTAGGATCTGAGAAGGTATCTGCACAAGTGAGGGAGGGTCCCTGAAAGTTTCAATTTTACTGCTTTTGTTATAAAATTCACATCTAACAACAGAATTAAAATTACAAAATAATCTCAAAATTTGAGACCAAAATATGAAATTTTATTCAATAAATGTAAAAATTAAATAGTTAGGGTGAAAGTACTAATTTCACAAGCCTGAGTTAAAAGGCCTATGGTAATAAGTCAGGAGTTTTCATTGACCTCCATTTTGATTATGAATCAACAGTAAGATGCAAGCATAGAAATGGCTAGCATAATAATTGGCCACAATTCTGATGCCATAATTTAGTGACTGATTAAATTCTATCCAGAATAAGCCATTTAAACTAGTGAAGACAGTTGGAATTCATGGCACCAAATCAGTGGTTAGTGAACCTGAGGATATCGGATGAATACTTAAGGGAACAAGGTATTACCTTCAAATATCTAAATTGCTGTCCTACAGAAGAGAATTTTATACAAAAGTTGTTTTATATTGCCAAAAGGGGCAGGAAGAATACCAATTTGTATTTTATCTCAATGTAAGAAATAGTTTTGTGACATTACAGTTGCTCACAAAGGACTTGGTCACCATGTCTTAAGGAACTGAGGTATAAAAAAATCTGACCAGATACCTGTATCAAAGAAGGGATTTGTGTCATGACAACACTTGCATAGCACTCACACCTTGCCAGGTACTATTCTAAATCCTTGCAAAGGGTAAAGAGTGGGAATACGTGCCCCCCTTGTCTTCTCTCTCTAATATTTGCTGGGTGTAAGGAAGTGATTTTTAAAAACATTTGCTTGGTTCAGACACTAAGACATTGCTATTTTTCCTGTTAATAATTCCATTTTCAGGCCTATAAGTGAGCATTTCCAATTGAAATAACCCACTTGAGTACTTTAAAAATGTTATACATTCAAGGTGTATTTTTAGGGAATGAAGGGTCAGAGTTCCTCTAACTTTTTATGTCGTCAATTTTAGTTTAAGATTTTCATAAAACATGCATGGAAGAGTAAGCGTGTAGACTCTGAAATCAGACTACCTGCTTAACTCCACCACTTAAGCTGTACGTCTTTCTGTGCCTCAGTTTCTTAAACTATAAACTGGGAGTAATAATAGGACCACTTCATAGGACTGGTTTTAGGATGAAATGACATATTCTATGTAAACCACGTAAAACCGCGTTGGGCACATTGTGTTTCATAATTTAAGTTCTTAAATTCAATTTGCTTCCAATAATGTTACCTGTTTTTATTTTTCCACTCATTCTTTCATTCCACACATGTTTGTATTGAGTGCCTAACAGGAGGATTTAGCTGTGGACATGGCAGACATGGTCACTGACTTCATGAAGTTTATAAATTAATGAATTTTCACACAGCCAATGTCAAAACCAGGGGAAGACACTTGTTAGTGTCTCAATTAGCAACTTTAGGATAAAGCTTATTAAGGATAATGAATTGCATTTTAAAAGCTTTAGTATTACTAAATGCTTCAATCTCTGTGGTCCTTAATTTTACTAAAATTTTTTTTCTGTGTGTGTGTGTGTGTGTGTGTATGTGTGTGTGTGTGTGTTGTTTCTTTAAGAAACTTTTCAATCATGAGGCTGACTAAAAGACAACAGAAATCAAGCATGGCTACCCAATCTCTCTGTGACCATCAAATATCTCTGGTTATTTTTATTATTGTTGTTGTTGTTATTTTACTGGTAGTTAAAAATTGGCTAAGAAAGTGGAAATTGGGAGGATTGGTTTCTATAATTTTCTTTTTATTGGTGAACTTCTACCAGAGAATACTGCTAGTTATAAGCAATTGAGTAAACCCCTCTGATCTATCAACAGTGAAAGATATGTGAGTAATAATGAGAACATTGGGGTTTATAACTTCTTGGTTAACCAAAGTCTTTAGCAAGCTCTCCAAGGGCAATCTCATTTTTGGTAGAGACTGAACCTCTTCCCAGACTTTAAAACACGGTGGAGTCTTTAAACTATTATTGGCAAGTTAAGGGATTTTGAGGTCTTCTCAAAAAATGTTACATGCTGTTAATTGAACTGTCCTCTGTTAATAGTTTAAGTAGAATAAATAGACTTATGTTCCTGGGATTTGAGCTTGGAATTTCTTGGACTTGTGTAAGTGTTAAAATAGCTACTCAAATCTTAGAGCCATTTCTTTTGTGTTCCGAATTCAAATTGGAAGCTCACTTCTAACATGCCTTGGCAAGTGTTTCTTCTTTGCAATTAACACGTTCCATTTAACACCAGTTAATCAAATGTCATATTACTCTTTCTGCTATTAACTTTGTTTTGCTACATACCATGAACATGTGTGCTTAACATTGAATTTGAATTAAAGTACTATTTCTAAAAGAGTTTTTTCCTCTTCTTTCCTCATTTCTTGAGTGAAACCATGATTTTGTGGCAAAACTACTATGACAAACCAGTGATTTTCATTAAAAATTTTAGTGACAAACATTCTTTCCTAATTTTAAGTATAGAGTGAGTGGGTCCAAGAAGTTGTGTACCAATTTTAAAATGTCAGCTACACCCTTGTTTTTATCTGTTTGCTCAAGCCAGTTGGATTCTTTAAGGTCTTGAAAGAAACACATTTTCTTTTGATTAGTAACAGTGCATCAGACTTGTTAAATGTAGTCAATCAAGGAAGCACAACCAATCCAGATCCCAACTCCAGAGCACTAATGTACATATGAAGAGTGTTTTAATTTTAAAAATGTCTTATTGTGGTAAAGTATACATAACATAAATGTTACCATTTTAACCATTTTTAAGTATGCAGTTCAGTGGCATTAAGGACATTCACATTATTGTGCAACCATCACGATCATCCATCTCCAGAACTTTTCCATCTTCCCAAACTGGTATTCTGCATGCGTTAGACAGTAACTCCCCACTCCCCTTACCCCTAAACCCTGGCAGTCACCCTTCTATTTTCTGTCTCTATGAAGACAGAAAGGTGCCTCATATAAGTGGAATAATACCATATTTGTCTTTTGTGTCTGGCTTACTTCACATAGCATGTCTTCAAGGTTCATCCATGTTGTAGTGTGTGTTAGAATTTCCTTCCTTTTTAAGGCTAAACAATATTCCATTGTATGTATATGTGTGTGTATATATATATATGTGTGTGTATATATATATACATATATATGCATATATCTGTTCATCTGCTGATGGACATGTATGTGGCTTGCTTCACTTTTTGGCTTTTATGTATTCAAGGCTCTGAACACGAGTGTATAAATATCTGCTCAGATCCCTGCTTTCAATTCTTTTGGGTATATACCCAGAAGTAGAAGTATTGGATCAAATGGTAATCCTATTTCTAAATTTTTGAGGAACCACGTGTCCCATAGTGGCTGCACCATTTTTTGCATTCATACCAGCAGTGCACAAAGGTTTTAATTTCTCCTCATCTTCCCCAACATTTATATTTTTTATTAATGGCTACTCTAATGTGTATATACAAAGATTTAAAAAAAATATTGGTATGCTATTGTAGCTCTTTATATACAGATACAAAAGATAAAAAATTAAATATTTTTACTGGTTATATACACAAACATAAAATTTTCTAATTGTGTGTCCCTGTTTTAAAGTTAACTTCAAATGGAGTATTTTAATAAATAACACATCTTAAGTATAATAGGATAGTAGACACATTGGATAAAAATGTCTAACAAGTGGCGGAAAGATAAAGTAAAGATGGACAATGGAGAACTCCCAAATTGAACTAGAAAACCCTTCCCAACTGGTATTTGAAATGTACCAGTTAATGGTTGGAGTGTTTGGGTGCTTTTCAAAACACATTAAATATGTTATGATGATGAAACTTTGTAAGTTCTATTAAATAAAAAGAGAAAAATGCTTAATAACACATTTTTTTGGAAGTCAGAATATATACAGCAATGTTTGTTTTTTTATGAGCTATAGTTAAAACTCCATAGCTTTGGTTTTACAAATACACTCAGTATATGACAACACATTCCTATGTTTATACTCTTTTTTCCCTCAGGCTTTACACTGTTTTCAAGGTTCATTACTCTGACCTGAACTCCCAGTTTTGCCCTGGTAGAAAGTGGATTACTTCATTAGCAATCCAGAAGTGCCAGGTGAAAATCTAACATCCACCTCTCTGGAACGAATATGCCCAGGTTACTGGTAATATACACATGTGGTATCGTTTTTCCATTATTTGGAACATACAGAACTAAATTAATAACAGTTCTTACAAGACCCTGGGGGTTTGTGTAAAAGAATTTTGATCTCCTTAGGAAGGGCTCACCAGTACTCTCCGGAGAGATGCACTTGACTTTTGACCTCTTTTCAAAGGCACCTGTGTGAGCTTTTAAAATCCACTACCACCAATTATCCACTTTCAACCTGAAGTGTTTAAACCTAGGGCCACATTAACTGAGCTTAGCACATAGCCATGTCATTGTAGACTTCCTGATGTGAGGCGATGTCTTGACATAGTTAAAAGGCAGTTTAGGGATGGGGCGTGAGATTAATCAGGTCCTCCTACTGACAGCTTCAAACAAAGAAGCCTTTTAGCCACCTGGTTTGTGTCTCTCACACCTGCATTCAGATTGCTGGGACAAAGCTTTGTACCATTGCCTTGATCCCATTCTTTTCAGGTACTTGTTTGTAGCTGCTTCTTTGCTTAATGGGTCTTTCGAAAAGACAGCCTAGAAGATGCAAATAAACAGCTTCCTCTTTCAGGAAAAGCAGTGCTGGTAGAATTGTAGCCATTTAGAAAATCGGTGCATAATGCACTCATGAAATCCTGTGTGGACTTCTTCAAGACTTTTGGGAAGGAGACCACAGCTCACGGTATATTGGAGTTAAATACATAATTCTTTCTTCTGCTATCATTTTCTTGGAAATGTAAACCGGGTAAATGTAGATTTCTCTCTCCGGGCTTCACATCGTTAGTTGGCTCTTTTGGCAGTAAATGTGGCTTTGATTTTCATCTCTGAACTTATTAAATTTATTATTTTTATTTTTCACTTATGGCACAGAAGACTTGAGCATTGTAGTACTAAGTTATCCCAGCATGCTGGGAGAGTAACGCTGTGCGAGTGAGGTTCCAGTTGTCCTGCACAGCCCTTTAGCCTCAGCGTGCTGCAGAGTTTCAATAACAGCCAGTGACTGCATTGCTTGGTATAACCAAGTAATGCAGAAATATTAGAGGCCTAGTTGAGTTCATATTCTATGCCTGGTTTAAATCACTGATGTTGTAAGATCTGGCTGTGGACTAAAAAAAAAAAAAAAATTCCAAATGTTTTCTGGTTCTAGTTTTTGATATATTTTTTTTCATATGAAAAGAAAAACCATACAGAATCTCTTGATTGCACAATGAAGCACAGTTCCAGGGCCATGCTAATAATTTATCCCAGTTTAGCCTTAACGGAGTTATGCAATGGCTATTTCAAGTACACACTCATCCAACCCATTTGATCTTAAGGTTCAAGAGTCATTTTGCTGAATAAAGAGTGGAGTCTACCCTCCAGTAGGTGTTTGGCAGGTGAGGCAACCTGTTACTCACCTATGGAGAACTGGCTTTCTTTAAGTTTCAGCTTTCGATTGTTTTAACTGCTTTTATTTCCTCAGTAGCTATGTGGTGCTCTGTCAGTGGTAACTGTGGTGGTATTAATCGTAACAGAAACAATAGCAACAAAGAATGTGTGTCAGTGTATGCTATGTGCCAGGTCCTATGCTAAGAATTTTATGTATTTTAGCTCAGGTACTTCCCTAAGTAAACCTAGGAGAGAGATATAAGACCCAAATTTAATGAGGAGGAAACTGAGGCACAGAGAAAAAAGTAACTTCTCCAGAGTCATACAGCTCTCAGTGGGAGAGCCAGAATTTGAACTCTGGCACTCTGATTCTGGAATACATGCTCTTAATTAGAGTCCTATAACAAAAAAGTCCCACATCTGTGCTAATTTTTTGAAAATTAGAACTGGCGTCTACATTTTACATTTACAAAATTGGCAGAACAAGAGGAAAGTGCTAGAGATGTGAGTGCAAGAGTTTACTTTCTATTTTTGATGTTTGTTTGTTTTTTTTTAACAGTAAGGAGATTATATGAAGTGAGGAAAAGGGGATGTAATATCTTCTCCCACCCCACACGTACACTTAATGTTGATAAAAAGTTCTAATACAGTATATTTGAATTAATAGTACTAAAATGTTCATTTCTTTTCCATTGATTGTGGAAACACGTTGTATATGTAACCTTTTATTGGAGCATAGTGATGTTATTAAAAAGGTTGCCAGAGTGATGTTTGCAGATTGATGGTAACTATAACATATTTTTAAGTCGGTGATCTATCTTGTCTTGTAGATAATGTCTCCCATCTCAGTAACTGTGAGGAGTTTCTGCACTGTGTGTTGGAAGGCTGTTGAGAAAGAAATAGGTTTTGTGCATGTGTGTGAACATCAATCTGTTTTCAATATTCAGGCCTGGGCTCAGCTCTTTCTACTTCTGTTTCACAAAGAAAATGTGGTGGGAAAGGAACACTTAGTAATAAACAGGTGCACCATATCTGTGGCCTCCCAACCCTCTGGGTCATTTAGCAGATTTGCCTTGTGACACGCTCTTCCTGGTGGAGTTTTTGTGCAGACACACATGGGTATCAAATGGACACTACAGAAGTTCCCAAGAGAGAATACACACAAGTGTCACCAAAATGATTGTGTCACCAAATGGCTTCTGGAAGCCAGAGGAGCAGGGAGGAGGTAGCCATTCCAGTATTGCCACAGATTGAAATTTGTCCTCCCAACTCTTCCTTTGTCTGCCACGCCCACCTCCATCAGCAAATTACTGCACCATCAAGAAAGGGGTTTAGAAACCAGAGCTGGAAAGACCTCCAGGTCAAGTCCTCCATTCCTTTGTCAAGCCTGGATCAGCCTCACCCCCTGAACCCTGTCTACTTTTTCCTCAACTTGAAATGTCTCAAGCCTCAATTTTTCTTTCTTCCCTTTATCCCATTACTTCTAGTTACAACCTCTTTGTCATGCCAACTAATTCCCTCTATCCTTTGCAGATAATTATATCATCGTTAGTCCTTCCTTGGATTTCATTCTTTTATTTCCTCCTCCCCATAAGTCAACCCCTCTGGCCATTCAGTAGTTCTTTTTGACTTGCTCTGAATTCTGCACATTGTGCATCTTTCTCACTGTCAGGTCCCCAAAGTTTGAATGGACCCTCCTGAGTGTGGTCTCATCCTGGACTGGATAAGGAAGCCAGTATTACCTCCCTTTCTTAATATGGGCTACTTTTGTCTGAACCTTCAAAAAGTGCTATGAGTTTACTTTGTCTATGAGATTGCCTTTATAGAGAGAATTCTTCTTTAATTAGTTGTAAGCTTTCATCTGTGTCTGGGAACATACTACTCTAAATTAGACTGGGCAGTAAAAATGAAATGTGAGCCACACTTGTAATTTAAAATTTTCTAGTAGTCATACTTTCAAAAGTAGAAAGATCATGTGAAATTAATTTTAATACTAATTTTAATACTAAATTAATTTTAACTTAATTTATCAATAATTATCATTTCGGTATATAATAAGTATTAAAAATTATTAATGGGAGATTTGAATTTTTTTCTGCTATATTCTGGAAATCCTGTGTGTATTTTACAGCACATCCCAATTCAGACACTATGTATTCATCAGAAATTCAGTACTGGACCTGTATATAGATTTCTTAAAATTTACTGTTGATGAAGTAGATTTATATACCAAGTTGTTTTGAACATACTTAAAAGTTCTCCAATAACTAAATTATCAGTTTTTAAATTTAAATATTAACTAATAAAAATGAAATAAAGTTAAAATTCAGTTCCTCGGTTGTACTAGCCGCATCTCTAGTGCTCAAATGTGGCTAATGGGTAACATTCTGGACTGAAGCTCCAAATCTGTAATAATTCTAAGTGCTTCCATCTCACAGATATAATAGTTCAGCTTCCATTTCCCTAAGGTGAATCTTACCTTTTGGATTCTTGATCACTTGAAGTTTTTTTTGGGGGGAGGGTCTCATTTGAATTTTAATGAGACATCCACTGTGTTGAAGATTTTTGTAAATAAATTCTTACATGTTAGAATGCAGTGGTATGGTTTTTAAATTCATTTACATTCAGAATTACAAAGTCCATACATCATCATGAAAAGATCTGAGAAATCAGAAATTAAAAGACTTATAAGACAAGTGGGCTTTAAAATAGTTGCTAAATTATGGCTTTTTACTGAAATACAAATGTTTTTTCTTTACTTTGTCATAGAAATGCCAGTGAAACTTATAGAATAAATTAGGTTACCTCACAGGCTGCATCAATATCTATGTAGCTTGGGCCAAGGAGGCCAAATCTCTTTGTTTTGCTAATCTTTGCATAGTAACATAATAATTCAGATTGTGTTGTAGGCCTTCTAATCATGAAGGGTAAGCCTCAAGCATTCCAAGCAATACCTGGAGTGCCAAAAAAATGTATATACATGACTTGTATTCATCTTTTGTTATCGGTATATATTGAGTATTACAATATTAATACAGTTTTTTTCCTTTCTTAAAATGTGTATACATTTTTTGGCACCCTCTGTATTATTTCAAACAAATGCTTTAGAGGAAAAATAGTTTAAAGTGGTGGGGATTCCTAGTGACTCCAAAGGTGTACTCTAAAACACATTCCAGAGAAGAGGTTGCCTCTAAAAGTGGCGCTGGGCACGCATGCTGGAGGGGCTTAATAAATTTGGGTTGATTAGGCTATTAACAAAATAGCTGATTAATGCTATTGTTTGAAAGAGTTCTATGCTCCAGTCCTTTCTTTCCCTGAACCAGGGTCCAGCTTTTTCAAAGGACATTCGCTAGATTCAAAGTGAGGGAAATTTTTGGCTTATCTATTTTCTTAAGTACTATTTCCCAACTGCTCCTGATTCTTTTTCTCTCTGCTCTTGCGTGCTAATCTCCTTCCTTCCTATTACACAAGTGCGCACATTGCAAACACTTTTCCTGAACTGATATTTTACTTGTTTTCTTTGTAGTTCAATGGCTCCCATGGTCTTCATTTTATCCACCTGTTTCAAATTTTAGGTGTTAAACTTGTATTAAACATATTTCACAAGGTTTTCTTGATTAAAGCTCGACTCACCAAAATGAGAGGAAAATAAGGAGAGAAGGTAGCCAACGGTTACACAGTGTAATTTTGTTCATAAGTCTCTGCCAATGCATTTTGCAGTGGTGTGCATTATCATGAAGTACTTTGTCACATTGAAAGTGGGACTTGAACAGGAAAACATTTATTATGCACGGTCACCTCAGTATCTCTGTGAGTCTTTAAGTTTGGAACACTTTGGATTCCTTCAGCACGTGCCAGTTTTACTGCATGTCTCTCACCTCCCTTCAAACTACTCTGACTCAGTTTCTCCCCGAGCTTCCTGCTATATCCTTGGAATTATCAGTGTTTTAGCTAATAAAAATACTACTTTATATCTTTTTTCTATTTTATGATTATGAAGTTACCCTAAAGACATCTCATTTCAAATTCACAGCAAACTGTGAAGAAGGGAAGATAGGGTTATTTCCACTTGTTAGGTAAGAAGTGGAGGCCTAGCAGTAAATTCACCTGCCTAAACACATCAGGTTAGCCAAATTCCCAGGTCCTTTCATAACAAGGCCATTCACTTTTTCATCTATCAATTCACCCAGAGTTTTTCTCCAAAGAATCTGAGATGACTATTTCCCGACCTCACACTCTTTTCTCTACTGTACTGCAAGTAAGGAGACCCCATTCCCATCCTATATATTGTAGTATAAACCCTACAATCCAGCCTAACGGATGAGCCCAGGATGTCTCCATTTTACTAGGCTATCTATTGCAGGGACCTACTAGATATCCATATCTTTTGGTAGATATGGATCAATTCAATTCTATACTGAATTAGTTTGCCCAAATATTTTTGAAGATGTCAAAAAAACGTGGCTTGTCCTAGTCATTGCTGTAAATTTTCTCTCTGTGCTTTTAGTTCAATATAATGTCTGGAGACATTTGCATAATACTTAGCAGCAGATTAAAAGCACTGGCTTATATTCACTCTATAGTTGCACCCACAAGCAACACAGATTTGTGTAGATCATTGCTCAATAGGTCACCCTTCTATATTTACTTCCATTTTAGTACGGTGGATCACATAATTTAAATTGCTGTTACCCTGACTTATATATGATATGGAACAAAACTCTTAATAATGTTGAGAGTAACTCCTGCCATTGTCATCACCAAAGAGGCAAGAAAGAAGAAAGAGGCTTAAAATCATTAGCCATAAGAGAAATGCAAATTAAAACCATAGTGAGATACCACTTCATACCCACTAAGAAGGCTGTAATTAAAAACACAGATAATAGTAAGCACTGACAACGATGTAGAGAAATTAGAAGCCTCATGTATTGCTAGTGGGGATGGAAAATGGTATAGCCACTTTGAAAACAGTTTGGCAGTTCCTCAATACATTAACATAAAGTTACTATATTACCCAGTAATTCTACTCCTAGTTATACATCCAAGAGAAATGAAAACATATGTGCACATGAAAACTTACACACAAATGTTCATAGTAACATTATTCATAGTAGTCAAAAGTGGAAACAACCCAAATGTCCATCAACTGATGAATGAATAAATAAAATGATGTATTCATACAATGGAATATTATTTGGCAACAAAAAGGGAGAAAATTCTGGCATGCTATAACATGGATGAACCTTGAAAACATTATGCTAAATGAAAGAAGTGATTTACAAAAGACCACATATTGTGTAATTCTACTTATGTGAATGTCCAAGATAGGGAAAGCTATAGAGACAGAAAGTAAATTAATGGTTGTCTAGGGTTGGGGCAGTTGGGCGTGTGGGCTGAGGAATGGGGAGTGACTATTAGTCAATACATGGTCTTATTTTGGGGTAATGAAAATGTTCTAAAATAGATTGCTCTAAAATAATGGTTGCCAAACTATGTGACTCTACCATAAAAATTTGAATTGTATACTTTAAAGGAATTATAGTGCATGTGAATTATATCTCAATAAAGGTATGAAAACCAGCTTTTGTACATGTGGCAGATAGATTAGATAGGCTGGTTCAGTTCTACTGATTTGAAGCATTAGATATGATTTATGAAATGAAACATTTTCTCAGAAAAGATTAACTTTTGGGTAGGAGGGGACATGGAAAAAAAAAAAGAAAGAAAAAGAGATTCCAAATAGCTCAAATAGCCAGGGAAGGGGGTCACCTTAGAGGAAGTATGTGGAATTAAGAATTAAAGTGCTTAAATGGGTAAAGGAATGAAGAAGAGAACTCTAAAATGAATATGAACGTTTGCAAAATAAGTTCCCCAAGACTGTTGAATGTGAGTTGCAGGAAAGAAGAGAAATGAATTCTTTGCCTTGGAGAAAGTGTACTAAGCTGGAGAGAGGGAAAACAAAACAAAACAAAACAAAACAAAAACACGTGAAGAGAGTGTTTTCTGCTTGTACCTTGTTGTGTTTCTGCTAGGGCCACTCTATCTCCCAACTTGATTCTAGACTGGAATTGCCATTCCTGTGGCCTCGTCACAAAGATATGGGCCACTTGGAAGAGGGGTGCTCTGAGAAAATTCCTGGGGAGTCTTGTAGAGACAATGCTCCTAAATACACTTGAGAAACTGTGTTTCATCAGCAACACTTTGAGCACCCGGGTACAAACTATGGATAGATGTTGTGCAAATGTTTGGCAGAAATACGGACTTTCCTTACTTTTAGGCATATCTGTGGCTTTTTGATACTGTAAACAACTGACATAGCCACAAAGGAGTAGTGTATCTGAAATTGTTTATACAAAAGAATTCCATCCGTCAGTTTGTTTACAGCTCACATGTGAATGGGCAAAACCTTCATAATGAAAGACCCAGCAAAAAAAAAATCTAGGCTTTGCTGCAAATAATTGTTTCAACAGGGTATATTGAGAGTTTTCCTCCTCCACTAAGAGCAGTTTACATAGAAATTATGCTCCTTGATGACTGTGTGGCAATTCAGTGTCCTTTAAAGTCAAAAACTGGGTAGCTTGAGCTTGCATTTGGTATCTCTGTGTGTTAGGTTGTACAGAGCTCTCTAAAAGTGGGCAAGAGATTTGGACCAGAAAAGTGTTTCACCTGAGGCAAGGTCAGATGCTGACCCAATACCAGAGAGGATGTCCTTTTCCTCTCCATTGGAATATATTCACCATAAAAGATATGAATCCCTGGCATAGGGCGTCCTACTTAGTTTGTTCTTTCATCCTTGTTTCTCTTTGAGTAGCATTTTACTAAGAATTTGCAGACCTTACTCTCTGTCGCCGCAGCACTTCATTTGGCTCATCCAGTAGATAAGGCTTGAGAAGTCGGCAAGAGAAAAACAGTAAAATAACAAGAGTGTGCGCGTTGTGACTTGCTAATGTTGTCCAAGTTCTTATTGTGAAGAACATGTTCTTTTAAACTGTTTAATAGTTGCTGAAAGTGGAATATCATGATTTCAAATTTCATTTGGTACTTTTTTTTTTTTTTTTTTTTAGTTAGGCCATTCGGTGACTAAGATATAAAGGTTTTCAATTTTAAAATTTTTGTTTGAAAAGATGAATTAATCATAGTCATAGCTCATCATCATAATCATTTGACCACAGGAAAAAAATAATTTTGCCTGAAAAATGAAACACAGGGGCACACCTTCCTTTAAATTACCTTCAGAGTTACTTATCTCTACATATCACACCATACACCTCTCTCTCTCTCTGGCTTTTCTATAAATTTTCTACGTAGACTTGAAAACTTCCCTTAGTGATGTTTTCTAGCATGTTAGCATCTCCACCATCAGGGCATTTTTCCTAGTAGCTAATCTAATAGCCATGTATTACACAATTGGCCTATATTCTCTTCTTTTTATCAATACAAAATTAGTTTTTAAATTATTTAATTTATCTTAGTTCAAATCTTTCTTTCTCATCACATTGCAACCTTGGTCGATTGTAAGTCTTTAACTTGACAGCAACACCAACATAGAAGAGGTTTAGGCAGATAAAACTCATTTAGGTCAATGAGTATTTTTCCTGGAAATGCCCTTTGAATCAACTGGGTTGTTATAGTGTCAAAATATCTTTATCTTCCTCCCATTTTTCTCTCCTTTCTTCTTCCTCTTACCTTTCCTTTCTTCTCCTTTTATTTCCTTTCTTTCCACTCTTCTTACATTTCATAACTTTTCAACTATACAGAGGGTGCCAAAAAATGCATACACATTTTAAGAAAGGAAAAAACTATTAAAATGGTAATACTCAATATATACCAACAACAAAAAATGAATACAAGTCACATTTGACTTCTGCAATTAAAAGAGGTGCTCAAAGTGGTTACCATCAGTGTCCAGACACTTCTGATTATGATGAACTACTGCTTGAGCAACGCTGACCATCTCTTAAAATGTGTATACATTATTTTTTTTGGCACCCCCGGTATATCGAGTCCCTACCATGTGCTAGGAATTCAAAGATAAATCCCACCAAAGCTACAATCAAGATATTCCCAATCTGATGAGTTATACACTCCAGAACATGGATGATTAAAACAGCATAAGTAAAGGGCTCAAACATATGGTGACAGAGATTTGACTTTGGGTGGTGAATGCACAATGCAATGTACAGATAATGTATTATAGAATTGTACACTTGAAACCTATAAAGATTTATTAACCAATGTCACCCCCCAAAATTTATAAAATTGAAAAAATAAATCATAAGTGCATCCACAAGACAAATGGGAGGAGTACCTAATTCAACCAGGAGGGTCAGGGCAGTCTTGTAAGCGATGGTGACATTTGAAGTGAGACTGGTAAGAGGAGTAGGAATTGGCCAGGCAGACGAGGTTGGGAAGGGTATTCCTTGCAAAAAACATAGCACCTTCCAAAGCCCTGAAGCATGAAGCATGATTTCCTCAGGAAAACGCCAGTAGTTCATATGCCAGGGGAACAGATTGCAGTGTCCGCTGTGATAGGAGATGGAAAGGGGACCTGAATACCATTTTGGAGAATTTAAACCTTCACCTCTAAGGTAATGGGGACCCACTGAGAAATGTTTAGTAGGGAAGTGATATAATCAGGCAGTGTGATGGACAAATGGAGAGAAGGGGCAGGAGAACAAATATTTGTTGAACATGTATCATGTGTCAGGTTCATTGCTAAGGACTTTGAGTATATGGATTCCATTTAATCATCTCAACAATTCTGTGAGTGGTTTTTATGGTCTCTGTATTACAGATGAGGAAACTGAGGTTCAGGGTTTTTTGCTACGAGTTTTCATCTCTCATCTGCTAAGTGTCAGATTTGGAATGATAACCTTAAGTTAGAGGATTTTGAATTTATTTTAATCTTTTTTTCCAAGCCCGAGGGAAGACTGTAAACATTTTTAAAATACCATTTTCATTAGGAAATTATTTAATTTTTCAAAGCATTTTTATATCTATTCTGTCATTTGGAAGGAGCAAGATGAAACAGAGGCTGGCATAGGATTAACAAAGGGATCTTAACATTTTCAATAGAAGGTAAGATAATTCTTATTTATGGAACGTTTTTCTCCAAGAACAAACCAGACCATATTTGCAATGCTTTTCTTCATCCTTTCAACTTTTAACTTTATTAATCATCTTCTCCCTGTACTCTTGAGATGTAGATGGAGCATTATTTTTCTCTTTTTAAATTGGGGGTATTGAAGCGGAGAAGTGACTTGCCTGTATGCAACAGAGCACAGATTGTGAAGAGCTTGAATTGAATAATTTCTTCCCCTATGAAATAACATTTTCTTTCTTTCTTTTCTCTCTCTCTCTCTCTCTCTCTCTCTCCTTCCCTCCATCTATCTATCTATCTATCTATCTATCTATCTATCTATCTATCTATCTATCTTCTATCTATCTATCTATCTATCTATCTATCTATCTATCTATCTATCATCTATCTATCTAATCTTAAACTCCAAAACATCATGTGCAGCCTGCTAGCTGGCATTAAATGAGAGATCATTTTAGTCAATGTAAAATTAATCATTACACTGCTGTATGGGTTATTCAAAGCTTGCCAAGCTCTGTGCTTAGCAAAAAGCATTGATTCTATGGAGTCAAAATCTCTATATTGGAAGAAGCCTCAAAGATATCTAATTTATTCCCCTTATTTTACAGAGAAAAAAAAAAATTGAGACCTAGAGGGTTTCAGTGACTTGTCCAAGATCATACAGTTGGTTCATGGAAGAACAAAACCCAGAATTTGGGTGTAGTGATCACAGCTCAGGTCTGGTTAACAGGGTGATGTTAGTTTTGTAAATTACACCTTACCTCTAACCATAGCCCAGAGCCTTTCAAGATATATTCTGAATTTTTTTTAAGTTACTAGCATCAGAATAAAGCAAAAGAGTCTGAGAAAGATAGAAGAAAGAAAAAAAGGAAAAAAAGGAGAAGGAGAGGGAATGCATGCTCAACTAGGAAGAAAACAAACAAACAAACAAAAAAAGCCCCTGACTTGTTGATTGGCTAAACTGAGCTCATTATCATTTCTCCTAATAATTCTTCCCCCAGCACTTATTACCTAAGTAGTTCGTACCATCCCCCCTATTAGCCAAGTAGTAATTGGGTGCCATGCATGACTTCTTTCTCTCTTTTGCTCACAGAGAAACTCTACTCTATCATTCCATCACAAATCCTGACAATTTTACCTCCTAAAATTGTTCCAAATCGCTCCTCTTTAGGCCAATCCTGTTACCACTTCTAAATTTAGGTCTTTAATATGTGTTTTTTCAACAGTTCCCTAACCGTTGTCTTTGTGTCAGTCTTGTTCTTCTTAAGTCCATCTTTCACTCCTTTGCATAAAACCCTTCATCGCCTATAGCAGGGTTTCCTAATCTTTTCTGACTTATTTGCTCTTTTAAAATTATACAATCTCTTGATCCTCCTTGGAGTTTAATGTTTATGATTTTATTATGTGTGTTGTGTATAGTAGAAAAACAATTTTAGGTAAATCAAATATCTTAAATTATTTTATTATTAATTATGTTTAATCTAGTCCAAATAACATTCATTATATATTGACCCATTTTGCCTGTTCCCCATTTCACAAGTAATGAATATGACTTAATTTTCTCACAATAAATTATGTAGTAAAAGCATTGAAGATAAGTACATTGAAAATATTGACATAAAAATAGACAAAAATGCTTTTACTATCTGATGTTTGTTATTCTTGCATTTGGGGCTTTAAAAGCTTAACTGGTCTGGTTTTATGATTTTCTTGTTTTCTTTCTAAATAGGAGAAGTTTCGAGGTTGCTATTTGCAAATGCGTCTGCACAGATAATACATTTCAAATATGGATGGTCTTTACTATCCATATTTGCCAGTAAATGAAAGCTAAATCAGGTAATAATTGTCACTAAAGTATTTTGTCATTTTGACTTTTGAAATACCAAGGATTTCTTCACATATATAAAAATCGTGGTGAAAGGAATATCCTTTGTCAATATGATGAAGATAATATTGAGATGAATTTGCAGAATTGTGATTTCTATGTTCCTCATTGTTATAATTTTAGTAATAAATATTGGGGTTTCTTGTGCTTTTGAACTTTAACTGAAGTTAAAGTTATAAGTATATGAATAAAGTTAGGAGTATATGAAGTATATAAAGTTATAAGTATATGAATATATGCATTCATATCCATATAAATTATGAATATATGATTAAAATAAATGAGAAATTGGCTCACTTGATACATACTTGGAGGTTCCTCGAAGGTGTCCCAAAAGGAGTAGGAGGAGGCAGAGGCCTAAAGAAAATTTTATAAAGGATAGAATCCATTTCTAAATTTTCTTTCATCTCAGGCTAATAAATTCAAATAGGTTTATTTTTTTCCTTCACTTGTTTAGTAATAAGATACATTTTGGGGTGGGGGATGTAGTGAGTAGAAAAATTAGAATGGTTTCAACCAAAAATATTAGAAGATTTTTCAGGATGTATTTTGTTAAGCTACAATTTATTATAAGATTTAAAGTTTTTGTGACTAAATTCTCACCACTGGAAAAAAAATGGTTTTAGATGAACTGTATTCTTTTATAATTTTAATCGTTTGTGCTGACCTCTTGATACTTAGGTAACATGCTCTCCACCAATGATGAAAGAGAACGAGAAATTTGTGGTACTCCAATATTGTTTGTTTTTTATAATACCTGACTTCTATCCTCCTTCAAGGAAAGAAGCTGCTTTCCTCCTTTTTGGCTCTTTTCTAAGGGGAATAAAAAAAAAAAATCAACTACCAAACAGAGAGCAAGTTGAAATCTTTAAATAGATCAGGATACATTTAAATTCCATAGGAAAAATAAATGTTTTGCAGAATGTAGGTTACTTAATTTTCTTTATATTCAAGGATTGTGTGCAGCTTCTGCCAAGCCATTAGGAAAATATCATCTTTAGTAAAAATTTTTCACTAAAGTTGCTTTCACATGAAAAAAATAAAATGACTTTACAATACTAAATGTGTTGACATTTTATGAAGTACACTGGAGAGTTTAAGAAACTACATGCAAAAGTTTATCTATATATATCACTTTCATTGTTTTAAGAAACTGTACACTTAATTCTTGAATTTAAAATAATTCTCCAATAGCAGGAAACTGAAAACCAACAGAAAAAGTAAAGGCATTAAAGAGATGAATTGGGAATGAGAATTTGTGTGTGTGTGTGTGTGTGTGTGTGTGCGCGCGCGCGCGCGCGCGCGCGCGCGCACAGGGGTTTATAATAAATGGAATGCTTATATTCTTAATTTTATTTAAAACTTGCTCTCTGCCCTGGTCTTCCTTATACGTTCACAGATACAAATTTAACATTGAAAGTAAACCAAGCAGTTAAAAAAAAACAAAAACAGTCTCTCTGAGAAGATGACAGAGATGCCGTAGGGAAGGCCAGAAGAAGATCCTGGGCTGTCTGTTTCAGGCCCTGAGCGGTTTCCTCTTCCTAGGGAGGTGAACCTAGGAACCTAGGGTGTATCGAGCCAACAGGCACACTTAGGCTGGGATCTCATCGTTTGATGCTACATAGGAAGGGAGGTGTGGCTGCTGGAACCAGCTTCAGGAAAGCCGAGCTCTCTGGGGATGAGTGATGAGCTCTCAGGGATGGATGGTCTTGGAGGGGTTTGGGAGGGGGAGTCTGGGGGCAGTCGTGGGGGTTAAAAAGAAGGAGAGACAAGGTGAACTTTCCAATACTTAGTGTGAGCTGTCAGTTTCTTCTACAACAGGTATCTGTGCTCGCAGGCTTCCTCTCTCCCTGCCATTCCACGAGTGCTGGGCAACAGCCTCCCTCCTCCTGGCGAGGACCCTCCCTAGCACACTCATCAGAAAAACACAGCCTGGGTGCATTACATCAGTACAGGGTGGGGCCTGGAGAACAAAACAGCCCCTCACTGCTTTGAGTGGGAATGATTCAACTCCATTCAGGAATGGGTCAAGGGGGAAAATCCACAGTTCAAACCTAATAATTTTTGCCTCTTGTTTACAAAGAGTTCAAAATGTGAATGAGGTAGAGAGCCAGAGCTGTTACAGTCTTTTGCTTTAAAGGTGTTTCTTATGAGAATGCCTTTGATACTCCTTTGGATTACTTTTTGCTTTTCTATACTCATCTTTCAAAAAATAAAAAATAAAACTGCTTTAGTTTTAATAGTCCTTGTCATGAAGCAAAGGGCCAGACTCCAGCTGTTCTTCCCAAACCTCTGGGAGAGGCCTGGTTACATCTCGTTCTCATAAATCTTGAATCCAGTTCTAGCAAGTCTTTAAGCCTGACCCTGACATGCCCAGGCAATGGATGATTAGAAACAGGAGAGGTGGAAAAGTCCAGTGCCAATTTGTGTCCACTTAAAAAATACGTCATCTGGCAACAGCCATTACAACATGTGGAGCAAAGTGGCACATGTCTGTCTGTATGAAGTAAGGCAAGGTTAGAGACTTGTAATTTTACTTTTGTATTTTAATACGACTTTACCAAGAAGACCAAAGTTAGAGCAAGCCTGCCGATTTGCTGATAATATCTGGGCCCATTAAGAGAGGCCTCTGCTATCCATAAAAGTATATTTACCTGTGTGTTTTGTGACAGAAATACAATTTAATAGATATTAAGTAATTCATCACTTTTATATATTTACTGACATATTGTATGTCTATTAGTGTCAATTATCAAAATTAATATTAATTATTAATTAATTATTAATTGTTATTAATTAATAATTAATTAATATTGAATGTTTACTGGTATTAGTTATTCAATATGTAGTAAAGTTAAACATTTAATTAGTAATTGAATGTTCACCAAAAATGACTTGTTTTTGTCAAGGCACATTAGAGTGAAATGATATATGTCAGCTCCTGGCTGAGGTAGTTAAAAGCTCTTACTCAACTCTTTAGTTCTCTCTTCTTCTGTACTTCAACCAAGGATACTACTTGTTGATCTGTTGGAATCACCTGGTATCTGAATCACCAAAGGAAGAAAAGCTGTTATGGAGAGTCTTCAAAACCTAAAATGGACTTTGTGTGAGCAAGAAATGAGTTTTTATGTGTAAATCATTGAGATTTATAGTTTTGTTTGTTACTACAGCATAACTTAGTCTATCCTAGCTAATACATCCTTCACCAACATCTCCTTAACAAAGAAGAAAAACTGCACAAAGTAGAGGAATTAAGTAAAACATGCAGTTATGGAGGTTACATCTTAAGATTATCAAATACCTGACTGGGAGATAGTGAAGGAACACTGGGCAATAGTCCATGAGAATGGTCTCTTATGTTGTGGAAAAGTGAAATATTCAAACATTTTAATATTTTTTACTAAACTTATTGGGGTGACATTGGTTAATGAAATTATATAGGTTTCAAGTATACAATTCTATCTGTATATCGCATTGTGTTCACCACCCAAAGTCAAATCTCCTGTCACCAGTTATTTAACTCCCTTTACCCTTTTCTACCTCCCTCCTCCCGATTCCCTCTGATAATGACTAAACTGTTGTCTGTGTCTATGAGTTTTTGTTTGTTTGTTTTTTGTTTTGAGTTTTATATCCCACATACAAGTGAAATCACATAGTTCTCAACTTTTTCTGTCTGACTTATTTTACTTAGCATGATAATCTCAAGATCCATCCATGTTGTCGCAAATGGCAGTATTTCATCTTTTCTTATAGCTGAGTAATATTACACTGTATATCTGTACTATATCTTCTTTACCCAATCATCAACACTTCAGTTGTTTCTATGTCTTGGCCACCACGAATAATGCTGCAATGAACATAGGGGTACATATATCTTTACAGATAAATGTTTTCAAATTTGGGGGGTAGATATTCAGAAGAGGGATTGCTGGGTCATATAGTAATTTTATTCTTAATTTTTTAAGGAACTTCCATACTGTTTTCTATCGTGGCTGTACTAATTTACATTCCTACCAACAGAGTATGAGGGCTCTTTTTTCCCCGCAACCTCTCTAACACTTGTTATTACTTGTCTTGTTGATAATAGCCATTCTAAAAGGTATGAGGTGGTATCTCATTGTGGTGTTGACTTACATTTCCCTAAAACATTTTAGTATTTATTATTTTAATGTATTAATCAGAAATTGTTGAGAGGTAAGTTGGTATAACATTTTTGGAAAGCAATTTGGCAACATGTATGAATAATTAAATTGTGCAGATCCTTTGACCCAGCAATTTTACTTCTAGAAATTGATCCTCCAGAAATAATTGAAGAAGTGTAAAAATGTATGTGTTTATTGCAAAATTAGTGGGAGTTTATAAATATCCTAAATATTCAACAATAGGGAATTGTTCAAATCGCCAATTATTTCGTTTCTACCTTAGAATAGCCTACAGTCTTAACAACGAAAAAATAGATGTATGTATATTGATGTGGAGTGACACTCTGAAATGACCCTCAGTGATCTTTGCCTGCAGGTCTTCATGTCCTTGTTTAATCTGCTCTCCTTGGGCCTTGTGACTTGCTTCTGATGAATAGACATGGCAAAAGTAATGGGATGACATTTTTGAGATTAGGTTCCAAAAAGGCAGACTTCTGTCTTGCTCTCTTACTTGTGTGCTCTTAGGAAAGTCAGTTGCCATATTGCAAGCAGACCTATTGTGCTATTGTGATTTATAGTAATAATAAGAAGAAATATTTTTTTGGCACACAGCTCCGAAAACCATTGGAATTTCCTAAGTGATGAGAACGATTGAGGTGTCTTTTATTATATTAATGAGGTGACTTTTGGAAAGCACCTAAGTAACCTAAGGATAGAAGCTGGTTGCCAGGGGACCCAACCCTGTGATGAGAGGGTTGGAACTTTCAGTCCCACTCCATGACCTCCACGGAGGGGAGAGGGCCTGGATGTTGAATCAGTCACCAGAGGTCATTGATTTAATCAGTCATGACTATATAATAAAGCCTCCATAAAAACCCAAAAGGATGGGGGTTCTGAAACTTTGAATAAGTGGAGATTGGTGAACAAGTGGAGATTCTGGGAGAATTGCTCTCCCAGCTGGGACATGGAAACTCTGAACCTTTTCCACATAACTTGCTTTATGCATCTCTTCCCACTAGCTATTCCTGAGTTATATCCTTTTATAATGCAGCAGTAATCCAGTAAGTAAAATGTTTCTCTGAGTACTGCGAGCCATTCTAGCAAATTAGTCAAATCCAAGGAGGGGATCTTTGGAACTTACAGTCTATAGCCAGTGGATCAGAAGCACAGGTGACAACCTGGACTGCAATTGGTATTTGAAGTGGGGGCAGTCTTGTGGGACTGAGCCCTTAGCCTGTGGAGTCTGATGCAACCTCTGGGAAGATAACGTCAGAATTGAATTGTGGGATACTCAGCTATAGTCAGAGAATTGCTTGTTGTGGGGGGAAACCCCACACACTGGATTTGGGTGCAGGATCTTACATATGGAGAGGTCCACATGTCTATCATCATACCTAGTGCATAATAGATCTTCAAAAGATATGTGTTGAATATATTTTATTCTTGTATTTAGCAAATATTTACTAAACACCTATGCCAGGCATTTGTGCTGGCTATAGCCTACGGAGGGAGGCCAATATCAAGAGAGCAAAGAGAGCAGCCTGTGGGAGAGTTCTGAGGTAGGGATGGTCTTGGGGTGTTTGGGGAAATGAGTAATGTCTGAAGCAGAGTGAGGGAGAGGGAGGTGGTGAGAGGTGAGGCAGAGGTGGGCAGAGGTGACATGAAGATTCTCAGTTTTATCCTAGGTGCCATGTGAAGCCATGGGAAAGGTTTTGAAGAAGTCAAGAACCATTTCATTTTGAAAAGATTATTCTGATTGCTTTGTGGAGAATAGGTTGACGTTGGACAAGAATGAAAGCTGGAGGCTGGTTACGAGGTGATGGCATCTATCCATGTGAGAGAGGTGACTGTTGAAAGGGAGGGTAACGGCAAGTTTGGTGTACACTGTGGAGACAGTATTGACAAGGTTGATGATGGATTGGGTATAAGAGTTGAGGAAAGAGTGTTAGCATGACCTCTGTATTCCTTTCATTATACTGCCATTTATTGAGCTGGAAAACACTAGAGAGGTGGCTGCTGTATGTGGTAAGATGAAGAGTTCAGTTTGAGACGCCTGAGAGATATTCAAGAAGAGTGGTCAACTAAGCAGTTAGATCTTGGGTCTGGAATGCTAAAAAAAAAAGATCTGAGCTGGAGATAGCAATTTGGGAATGACTAGCTTCCCTTCTAAATCCATGGAGGGAAGTGAAGAAGAGGAATAAAGTGAAAAGTCAGGGCTTAGGACTTGAGCTAATACGTGGAAATATACTTAGCATGATGTCTGGTATAGAGGAAGCACTCAATAAATATAAGTTATCATTATAACTTATAAAAACTATTGTTCTTGGTGCTGGGATTGTTGTGCGTAGAGACAGAGATAAAAACCAGGAGAGCATGGTGTCACAGAAACCAAGAGAAGAAGGCATGTGGAAGCAGATGTGGCCAAAACCCATTCAAGAGCTAGACATGTTGCATTAACTGTTCATAAAGTGATGTATCTATGGGGATCTAACTTTCTCTAGGTTCTGAGAGTACAGCATTGTTTCTGATTCACTTACTACCATTAAACCACCAACAGCTCGTTGCCATTTAAGCAGGATTAGGAGACCCCCAAGGTCCTCTCAGTCATCTGGGCACATTCTCATCTATAACCAAACCAACAGGGTAAGATGAGCTTGTTCCCATTTTGTCTGGGGCAGAGGAAGACAGAGACATAGATGGACTAGGGCTACCTACACAGTGTGATTTGTAGGATCAGAGAGACCTCCCATTTTGCCTTTGATTCTCCTCAGATTGAGTGAATTGGGAGGAATAATAATGAACACCTGAAGAATGGGATGGTGATGCTGAACTTATTGGAATGAGGCCTCACTGTGGAAACCCTAAGAAAACCGAGAAGAGCAGCCCATGACACTGGAAACTGTGTAAGTGTATGGTGTGTGTGTGTGTGTGTGTGTGACTCTGTGTGTGTGTGTGTGTGTATGTGTGTGTGTGTGTGTGATGAGTGAACAAAGGACATTATGGCATGGGAAGACAATGGAAGGAGGAGGGGGAATGGTTACTCAAGTTTCCTTAGTAGTTGATCAATTCTAGAAAAATTGTTTTTGCAAGCTGGATGGTTCAAGATACCTGAAGTTCAGGACTGTCCCAGCGATGAGAAAGGAGCATTATTTGCCCACAAGGCCTGATCACAGGTTGCTTCCTTGGCACAAGGTGAGATTGGGATTTCTTGGATGCTGTATATTGTACCATTGGCCTCATTTTAAGAAAATTTAATAAGTGAAAATCTAAATTTGTGAAACAATTCCCTGGATTGGATTCTGATTGAGGGCAAAGATCATCTCTTACGTTTCTTTCGTATCCTTCATCCATTAGGCCCTCCAAAAATACACACTGCTTCTCTACTAAATAACTGATCTCAGGGCTCTTGGAAATGAGCTCCCCAGCACTCTGAAGATACATGTCTATTTTCAAAGATTTCCTGGCAACTCTTTAGGGGTGTATCTATTTTGTAGTCAAACATACATCTGTAGACAATTTTAGTTCAAGTGCACATATAACCAAACAGAATCAAATTCATGCATTCATAATGACTTATTATCGCATTACTCAGTTTGGCAGCTTTATTTTAAGAGGCAAATATGTACTTTATAATCAATAATTGTATTCCTAGGTGTATAGGAGGAAAAAGAAGCATAAGACATACTGCTTATAGAAAACTGGGTACTTCCAATTTAAGTTAACTTTCCAGAAAAATAGTTGTAACCTTTTAAGAATTCTCTTGGCTTTTAGAAAAACAAGTTTGTGGGGCCCCAGGACCTACTAAAAAGAGAAAAATGGATGTCCTGAATTTGAAGAGCTTGCTTTAATTCCAGGTAACCCAATTCCTCTGCCTCTGTTCCAGTGAAGCAGAGGTGAGTCATGTGGTGGTAGTGGTCCTCGGTTTCTGGGAGAGGCCTGGGGTCTGCTGTGAGCTAGGCTGACTCGCGCTCCTCCACGCTCAGCTTCTGATGTACACATACCGCTCCAGCAACACCCCCATGGCCAGGGAGAGCCTTTCTTCTCTGAGTCTGAAAAGGATGAGGTCTTTCCCCTCTAGAGGTATCTTTATTTTGTGCAATTAACCAGAAGTTAAGAGACCCATTTTCAAAAAAAAAAACTTTGGAAATTTATTTTTTATTCTTTTTGAAAATCTAGACTGTAAGTTCTTCTACTGTTGGGCTTATGGTTGGGTTCACAGACATAACTTTCCTTTGGCATTTCTGTTGAATTCCAAGGAGCTAAGATGTTTCAGAGGAGAGCAGGGGAACTAAAGGATCCTATCCTATAAAGGGCTGGATTTATTTGGCTCTTTGGTTTCCTAGCTTCTCTTGGTGTGTGTCTCCTTGTACCACTGCTGTCGTACATTATGACCACAAATATGCCTCTCCCTGAAGGAGTGCCATGTAGCATGTTCCCAGAGAGATGAGTTGTTTGAAGTGAATACGTTCACCCCTTGAGCCATGCTAAGAACAGACTTTTATGCACTTATACCTGTGTGGCCACCCAGATTGTAAGCGTCTTGGAACTTTGGGGCTCATAATTCAAGGAAACCACTTTTATGCACAAATGAGAAATACATCCCTGGTTCGTGCATCACTGAGGGCTGGGCCATGAGGAAATGGCAGCCACAGCTCACAGAAGGAACAAGAAAACCACAGCGTTGCCTGCAAAATTGGCTGCTTAAAGCAAAGTGTGCTAGCACTTTGGACAGGTTATATGCTCAAATTTGCTAAATCATTTATAGGCATCTCTTTTAAAAACAGAATCTTTCCTTAAGCGTCTGTGTTCTGAATTAGACACATCTCTATTTAAACTTCTTCAGGCTTTATTATTATGGTGAACTGCAGGTGCAAGCGTGGAAAAGCAAACATTTGAGAAAAGCTGTGGTCTTTATAGAGCCACAGGGCTCAGTTTTCAATCACCGGATGCTTTCCAATGGGTGAGCAATGAGCTTAAAGAATTACATTCTCTTCAGGACAATGAGATTGTGAAACAGTCCAGTATTTAGACTTGTGAAAACAAGTAATAGAAAATTATTTCACCAGTTCTCTTTAGGCACAAGGCTGTCATGGAAGTCCGTTCTAATGGACTCTGAAGTATAAGTGGGAGGTTGCTCCAGCTGGCCAGGAAGAAGCTCTTGAAATCCAGCTAAAAATGAAGAGCTAATCAATTCCCCAGGTCTGGGCAAGTGAGTAGTCAAGTCCAGCGAAGGCTACCTCGGCAAAAGGAGCAGGTAGATCATAATAAGGAGTACAGGTGTTAGAGAGTTGAGCGCTGGTCCTTGGGGGAAAGTCAAATTGTCTTTGCTTGCTCGTGTGCTTTCTATTGGGTGTGGCTAGGTCTGCGGGGATAGGTTCTGATTCCTGGCTGAAAGATGAGAGATCTGTGAGTGATGCTGGTGATAGCAAGCCCTTACCTGGTGATTGCTATGCTTACTATTCTAAGAATTTTATGTATTTTAACTCATTAATTGTCACACTGACTCTATGACATAGGTGCTAGTATCATTTCCATCTTACAGATGTAGAATATGAGGTAGAGAATTTACATAACTTGCCTAAGCACAATAGACAATGGAGCCAGAATTTGAACCCAGGCACTTTGTCCCAGAATATAAGTCCGTACTCATAATTCTATTTCTTGGCATGTCTTGTCCAACATAATTTGGCTTGCCTATTAAATGCTTTTTCTGATGAATCCACTATACAAGTCAACTTGGAAGTATAATGCTTCAAAATACCAATGTTCTTTCAGCAAATATCTCCAGCAGCTGGGAAATTATGAAAAGAGTCAGCCTCTATGATTTGATGTATAAATTGGTTTCATTCTTATTTGCCTCAAGAATATTAGAACACTTCTTTTGCACTTTCCTTAAGCATACACTGTGGCTTACCGGGGAAAAGAGATCCCTGGGAATCTGTTCAGATATTTGATTCTAATGTAGTTCGCTCTCAAGAGCGCATGGCAAGTGATCATTAGAATAATAACAGTTATGACTTCCAGAGTACTGGTTACATAACAAGCTCTATTCTAGCATTTTGCCTGTATCATCTTCCTTATTCTTTTATCTCACCAATGAGGCAGGTATTATAATCCCAATTTTACAGATGAGGAAACCCAGGCACAGAGAGTTAAATAATCTGCTTGCTCAATGTCACAAAACAAGAAAGTAGTAAACCTCGGATTTGAACTTGGGTCGGGAAGACTCTAAAGTTCTTGCTCTTAACTGCTGCAGTACCAGTACTTTAGAACTTAGTGACATTTGTGTGAATAAGAACGTGAAAATTGCTCTGTCAATTTCCCAATCACAATCAAGGTATTTGTTTATGATTTTTTTGGTGGGTCAGCTTGGCTTGTCTGAACTACATTTCTCAGAATTCGCTTTCTTGTACATTGCTGGTGACATAGGAACCACAAGGAAAATCCTTGGGAGGTTTGGAGGGGAAGGGAAGCAACAGCCATCTTACAGCTCACACGTGTTGTTGCTGACCTGCTGAGTCACCCTGTGATTCGTGTGAAACTGACTCTGTAACTGCTCTCCTTTCCCTGGACCCTGCTTCAGGTTCTCTGACTCCTGGGCCAGGTGTGCATGTGGTTAGCACTGTGACGAAGGGTCCAGCTTCTGTCTGTCACCAAGGTCAGATACAGGTTTTTATCTATGCCTGAGGAATCCCAGCTTGTGCCTCTGGCTTCCATCCTGCTCTTGATAGCTTTTACTTTACAGCTATCTTCTTCCTGCCTGCTCTGTGGACATCAATCTTTAGCATCAGATGTGGAGACAACAGCCTTACAGAGACTGTTTATCCAGCTCCCACAATTGCACAAAGCCAATTCCCTGGAACAAATCCCTACCGGTGTTGCTTCTCTGCTTGAACCCTGACTGATATGGTCCTGTGTAGGTCACCTCTACTACATGGTTCATGCCCCAGCATCAACACCATTACTTGTGCTCTGTATTCTATAATGCTCTCTTCTTGGATTCTTACCTATGAGATAAACAAGGTAGGAACTCTTGTCCCATTTTACAGAAGAGGATGCTGAGGTTCTGTGAAGTTTGATGACTTTCCCACTTTAGATTGCCTAGGTTAGAACCCCGACCACTGAACTTTGGGTAAGTGTCTTAAACTTATTCTGAGTTTCGATATCATGATGTTTCAAACCCATGTACATGCAAGTTGGTGTGAGATCTTTTTGCCAGGGTCAGCCTTTTCTGTGTGTAGCGTGAGCTAAGATTTATCAGTGAAAGTCAAATGATAATAGAGCTTGATTTTTTCCTTTTCTTCTTTTTGTGTTGGAAAAGAACCTGCTGTTATGCACTGAATGTTTCTGTCTCCCCAGAATTCATACTTTGAGATCCTAACCTCCAGTGTGACGGTGTTAGGAGGTGTGGACTTTGCGAGTGATTAGGTTATGAGGGTTATGAGGGTGGAGCCCCATGAATGAGATTACTGCCCTTATAAAAAGACCCCAGAGAGCTCTCTCACCCCGTCTACCACGTGAAAACACAGTGAGGAGACAGATGTCTATGACCCAGGAGGCTGGTCCTCACCAGACACCAAATCTGTTGGCACCTTGATCTTGGACTTCCCAGCCTCCAGAATGGTGAAAAATAAATTTCTGTCGTTTATAAGTCACCCAGTCTATGATATTCTGTCATAGCAGCCTGAAAAGACTGAGATACATGCTCTTGAATTTTTTTCAACAAGGCTCATACATACTGTTCACATTTTCTTGTCTTTCATAGTCGAGGTGTCACCATGTAGGGTAAGGGACCCTAATGGTACTCTCTTCTGACCAGGCACCTTATAAAGGAAGCAGACCAATGGGAGGAAAATCACTAATACAAGTGATGGCTTATACAGCAGAAGTGATGTATTTATGTAGGAATGCCACGATCAGGATAAAGCTCTACAGGATAATAACGCATTAACCTTTTGCCTGTGGACAGAAAAAAACTGTGGTTTTTCTTCTTTAAAATGGAATCTGTTTTGAAACAGTTTTGGCACACCTGAACCACACATAGTGCCCAGACCCCTGGGACATAAGCTGCATGAGGCTAGAGACCTTGTCTGTCTTGTTTGTGACTGTCCCTAGCACCTGGTACATAAACAGTACTTAGCGCATAGTAAGCACTACAAAGTATTGACAGAATAAACGGTTTTTGATTGAGCTGAATGAAGAGAAATCTTTGTAGATGAGTATTTCTTATTATAATAAGAGATAAGCTAATACCAGATAATATTTTATAGCTTGTTTCTTCATTTTGGAAAGTCATAAGTTCATGACAGTGAAAACTGTGATGATAATGATGGTGATGATAATGGTAGCAAACACAAAGGAATTACTATGTACTATGAACTGTTTTAAGCATTTTCATATATTAACTCATTTAAACTTCATAAAAAAACTTATAAGTAATATTGTCACCCCAAATGAGGAAACTGAGGCACAGAGCGTTTAACCGGCTTACTCAAATTCACACAGCAGGTTGATTAGTAGTGAAGCGAGGTCTGAATCAAGATCATCTGGGTCTAAAGATTGTGCTCTACACCACTATACTGTATTGCTAGCCTATGATTATTGTTCATAACGGAATTGGATTGTAAACCCAGTTTAAGTGGCGATTACGTTGATAGCCATCGTGAATTTGTGGCATTTCATCCCAATTCTTTTTAGAACATACATATATTAGACATGTCTACACATGCAGACATTTATTATAGGCGTGTGTATTTACACGTGAGTATTTCCTCCTTATGACAATGTCTTTCCCAAACACTGCGGAATAATCACGTAGGAATTAGTCATAACACGGGTGAATGTTTCTGTATTAGAGCTGTCCTTTCCTGTGATTGCACTACCGCCCTTACTATTGACTAGAATTCCACAACTGTTTGTTGGAAAAAACTGAAAAATGTGAACAGGAAAAGAGTGGGTGGGGCCACACTAAGGCTTTTGTGCCACAAGGGTGAGAGGAAAGAGGAATAAGGAAGGGGTATTTTGAATAGCTCCCAAGTTGAAATCACTCAGTAGACATCAAATGGTGACAGTCATCCTTAGAGTTTTAACAATGGAAAGGGAGGGAAGAAAATTTTCAAGACACAAGGGTCAGGACCACTCTGGGTACAACAGATACGTGTGAGCACAGGGTTTTTAGGAAAGGCAACTCTCCCGGAGTCAGCTGTCACATTGAAATTAATTGAACAATACAGTCAAGGAATCATTTTGAAAACTTGGGAGCGGGCTAGTCTTTTTATCTCATTGGTTTCATTCCCTCCCAGTTCCCCTCTTTCCTTATTGTTTGTTTCAACTACTCTGCTTTCTTGCTCAGCACCCTCTGCGTGATCTGGGTTCTGCCACATTCCCTTGGTCATCACAGATACTGACCATGAGCCAGAGTCCAGCTCATTGAGCCCCGTCGTTCTCATTTGTTAGAAATAACAGGAGTTTCTAGTGCTGTTATAACACTTACCTGTTCATATTATTTCTCAATATCAAATCACAGTAGAAAAACAGAATTCCCTCTGCTTCACACAGGTAGGCTTACACTTGGGAGCACTGATGACTTAAGCAAAGATTTTCCACCTAGAGCCAAGTGATTGATGGCTTATCCATCTGCACATAAAACCAGTGTTTAAATCTTGGTTCGAATGGTTCATATCACCTGCAGTTTCCAAACAGCTGCATATTTTCTCCCAAAGTACAATACAGAACGATGAGAGTAAATACTTGCCAGTTAGCTTTTTTCCCTTTCTCCTCTGTTGAACAAACCTGGAGGAGCCTATCTCTTGTTAATTATTCTGTGTGGCTCTGTGACAGACCATGAGAAGATCTCCAGATTTAGTCTGTGGTTTGTTCCCCTGTTGTCTTCTCATTGCTGGAGAAGGAAGTTCATCCCAGTAGGTGTCAGACACCAATTCCATTATCATTTAGATCTAATTATATAATAGACACAATGGGTTTTTCACTTTCCTTGGAAAACTGAGTGTTTTTGAGGCAAATAAAATAAGAACATATATATTTTTTGTTGTTGTTAAACTCGCCATCAATTTGAATCTTTGAAATATCAAAGATTGAGTCTATTTAACTTCTGTTCTCAGTTTTAAAAATATTATGTGTATGAGGACTGACAATGAAGTTTGCGAACTCATCCCAGGTAAAGTGCTACATACCTCATTGCTGAATATCATTATGGTCACCTTCGAAGTACTCCCCTTGGAAGCTATGCACTGATGCCAGCGCCTAGTCCACCCTTCAAAGCAATTTTAGAGTTCTTTCTCTGGAATGGCCATCAGAGCTGTTGTCACATCACGCTGTATGTCCTGAATGTCATCAAAATGTTTTTGTTTCAATATTTCCTTGATCTTCGGGTAAAGAAAGAAGTCATTGGGGGCCAGATCAGGTGAGTAGGGAGGGTGTTTCAATACAGTTATTTGTTTATTGGCTAAAAACTGCCTCACAGACAGTGCCGTGTGAGCTGGTGTATTGTCGTGATGCAAGAGCCATGGATTGTTGGCGAAAAGTTCAGGTCGTCTAACTTTTTCACGCAGCCTTTTTAGCACTTCCAAATAGTCAACTTGGTTAACTGTCCAGTTGGTACAAATTCATAATGAATAATCCCTCTGGTATCAAAATAGGTTAGCAACATCATTGCAAAAAGTTCGCGAACTTAATTGTCAGGCCTCATACTATCCTTAAGGTTTAATGTATATATACATGGACAGATATAAATGTATATACACACACTGTTAAATCACTTTTGTTTTGCACAGCACTCAGACTGTGGTACGTCTAAATGTCTAAAGAACAGTCAACATGCCAATTGAATTATGCTATCTCCTGAGCCCTCATTAGTTCTCACCTAGACCACTGTGATAGATTCCTAACTAGACTTCCTACTTTCACCCTTGACACCTGACAGCCATTTTCTACACAACAGCCAGAGTAATTTAAAAAAGTATATCAGATTGTGTCACTCCCCCGCTTATCATTTTCTGGTAGTTTTCTACTGCAATAGGAGTAAAATCCAAATCCATTACCATGGTCTACACAGTCCTACGTGACATGGATTGTGCCTTTCTCTCTGACCCCACATCACAAGGACAGTTGGCCTTCATTCCGTTTCAGGATCAAGATCCTTTCTGCCTCAGAAGCCCTTCCACTTGTCCTTCCCCTTACCTAAACCTCACTTTCCCCAGATCTTAGCATGGCCAGCTTTTGCTCTTCATTCATGTCTTAAACTCAAATGACATTTTCCAAGGGAGGAATTCCCTATTCACCCTCGCTAAAGTAGATACCCTCCTTCACTCTCTATCATATTACTTTACTTTGTAATAGTATTTATTACTGTCTAAAATTACCTTATGTATTGTTTGTAAAGATGTTTATTGTGTGGTACCCCATAAGAATTCAAGTGCCATGAAGGCAGTGCCCTCCTCTGCTCTTCCATCCCTGTACCACAGTGACTAAAATCATACAGACGTATTCTAGGGGCCCAAATAATTATTTGATGAATGGATGAATAAGTGACTAAGTCTACTTTAAAGGCAGTTTGTGTAACTTTGTTGACTTGGTGCTAAATTTTTTATTTTGAAAAACTTTAATATTATTACAAGTGCTGATTCGTACTTAGGGAATATTTTAGTTGGGAATATTGTTCAATTATTATTCCAAGGAGACATTCTTTTAGCAACATCCCTGACAAGGAGTCATCTAGTTTCTATGAAAATATTTCCAGTGTTGAAAAGCTCACTCCTTATTTACGCAGCATGTTCAAATGTTAGACAATTTTATTTTTTTTCTTAAAATAATCTAAAATCTTCTTCCTATTAGGGTGAATCTTACTCTTAGTTCTGTCTTGAGGTGTTACATGAAGTTAAATCTTTTTTCTTTTCCACATAGAAGTGCTATCCCATATAGTCTTCTCTCAGCTAAATTTTTTTTCTGACCTCAATGATTCCTTTCATGACACTCTTACCAGTCCCTTCACTGTTGTAACATTTTCCAAAAATATTTGCCTCCTTCTCCTTTCTTCTGAATTCATTCTTCTTTGCCAACATTCCTATTAAGTTTTGCCATTCAAAGTGGAGCACAATATAAAGCCATTTGAATATGGAAAAAAAATCAGGGGTCAGAAAAATCATAAAGAGGTTGAGCATTGGGAGAGCTCACTAGGAAAGATTGGTCATTTTTAGCAATAAGACTTTTCCCCCCCCACTTTGTCCTTCTTTTTAACCTTGTTGGTGTTTCCCTAATTACAGACTTGAGAGAAAGGAATCACAGGAATTCACTGAATTTCTCCTTTTATACCACAATAGAGATGGATGGGCTTTGTAGGTGTCACTCCCTCTGGACCCTCAGTAGGATAGCGTTTTCTCTGGGAGAAGGGGTCTTTGACTCCTTGACTTATGGTTCTCCTACATCTTACACCTAAAATCTCAACAAAAAATAGATTATTTTCCCATCACTTAGTATTGCCTCAAAGGCCACAGTTCATTTCTTCCTGGTCCCCCAGGAAGAAACTTAACTTCAGTAGCAACCATAGTACAAAAGCTGGTTTCACAGGAGGAACAAAGTGGTGACTCTCCTTCAAACAGTGATCAAATGGATAATCTCCCCGCCTCGGATTTCTCTGAAAGTACTTTGGTCTGTACACTTTGGATGGCATGTGTTGAAATGGTTTGAATATATTCCAAGAAACCATTGAAGTCAAAGTGAAAACAAACAAACAAATTAAAAAAAAAACACACATTTAAACATTTTTTAAAAGTAGGCCAAACAAAGGTTTATATTTTTTTCTTAAAATCTATTTTTGTATTATCAAGTTCTTTTTTGAAAGCCCAAATCCTTTTGATTCTATTATCTCAAGCAGTAGTGATTCTTTCATGAGGAAAATAAGAGTTCTTTAATGGACAAGTAGTCCTCTATCAGCAATGTTGTCCTAGTCATGGGGTGATGGAGCTTATGAAGGTCCATGGCTTGGGGACCTATCTGCTATTGGCATATGGGCTGGGAGAGAAGGTGGCCTCACAAGTCTAAAAATGACATGATGCTCTCAGACATTTTTTCAGTCACTGAAGTACTCATAGCCAGCATCTTACTCAGGGCACAGAGATGGATGACCCTTTCTACTTCCATACATACCTCCTGGCCAACCTCTTGGACTTGGACAAGTGACTTCTTTTCCTATCCAAAGCTGCCCTTAATCTCTATTACAACCATATAAAATTTTACAGCAAAAGTCATGGCAGATTGAACTGTGACATTTACCTGAGTGATGCCTCTGAACACCTCACTTAACTAGTTTCCCTCACAGACCACCTCAGCTCTCCTGGTACTGCCTTGAAGATTTGAAGGTCAACTAGTGTGGAACCCAGACTTCACTAAGCTAGAAATTTCAAATGGATTCAATTTAAGATTTTTTCCTTAAAGTTATTCATTTGCGTACATTTGCAGGAAAAGGAAGATTTTAATACCAGGCTTATTGATTCTAGACATTTGTGGTTAAGGTTTCCAGAAGGGAGAGTTTAGATATGTTTGGTGTTCTCTAATGCTCATGGTAGTTTGATGTGGACAATGACACTCCTCTGTGACCTTTGCTGAAGAATTGTCCTTGATGGAATGAAGGAAGTGGGGGAGGGGCATATGCAAGAGGATCAATAAGACAATGAACCCAGACATGTTGTAGAGACTGGAATGAGAATTCAAGGAGATGAGGTGGAACGATTGGTACAGTCCAAGGAAGTTACTGTATCATCTGTTTAATAGTACTACAGGGAGAAGATGCACAGTTTGCTAGAAGAAAACCCAGAGCAGAGTTATTTGGTGATGTGTGGCCCATCTTCCTCTATTGAAGAAAATTATATCTAAATCTATGAAGTAGAGCGGAAAAACCGTTGGAGATCTTTTCTTCATTACTGGAATATCAGTACTTGGTATAAAAATCTAAAGCTCCTAAAGGCAGTACAAGAAATCAAAGATATATACATCTTAAAAATCACATCTCTTTGTTAAAGATGATGGACTTTCCCAGAAGGGTGTTCTATTGTTATTGCTCATATAGAGGTGTTTTTTTTTTTTTACTTAAATGTTCTTAAGGAATCTATATAGAATGAAAATATAATAAGTGTAATAACAGGTACAAAAATTGTAGTAATTGTTGTTTTGTTGTCAAGATCCTTAAATTGAAGTCTTTGTCTTAAAATCAAAGAGCTAGTGTAAACAGTTTCTTGTAAAGTAACCAATGACGTTTTGTACCCATTTTAGAGATAGTGCACTAGAAGGAACTTAAAACAGAGTGAAAATCACACATAGAAACCAATTTCTGTTATCTTCATTAGACAATTTCTTCTCCTGGGATAAACCGAGACCACCAATAACTGAAACACAGCTTCTTGTGATGGAAAGATGGGAGGCAGAAGACACGGTAGCTTTAATTTTTCTCTTGATGCAGACAGACAGAATTACAGAATGTGGCACTTGTTCTTCCAGCTTTGCTCTACTCATTTCTTGTTTAGAGATTCAGACAGGCCTACCGTTGTTTTTTTGTTAGAGTCTGACTCTTTCTTTTGTCTATATCATAACTTGGGTCTCTATTTACCCGTGTATCATAGTTGAACTTGGCTTGGGTTCAAATCTCAGCTCCGTCACTTACAAGTTGTACAGCATTTGGGATGCTACTTATCTTAGCCCATTGTTAGCTTGGAAAATAGAATCTGAGGCAAATTGTGTGTGTTATCACTTTAATGGGAAGTGTCATCCCAGAGAAACAGTAACGAAGGGAAATGAGTGAGGCAGCATAGGAGGAAGAGCAA
Source organism: Rhinolophus ferrumequinum (assembly GCF_004115265.2). Taxonomy (NCBI): domain Eukaryota; kingdom Metazoa; phylum Chordata; class Mammalia; order Chiroptera; family Rhinolophidae; genus Rhinolophus; species Rhinolophus ferrumequinum. The sequence goes on along the minus strand of NC_046289.1, from coordinate 39,413,033 downwards.
ATACAAAGGGGTACATTCCCAAGCTAGCCACAGTTTTGTCGCCAGTGCTGTGGATCACTTCATCTTTCAGCCATTTTCAGAGAAACCACAGGAATTATCTTGTCTCAGAACAGTTTGCCTGTGAGAAGGGAGAGAGAAGGGTTTGTCCGTGAGCTTCTATCCCCCACGGGCAAAAGTTTGCCCTATGACTCCTTTGCACTCTTGACCAGCTGGTCCTCCTACCGCCACTGTGGAAGGCTGGACCCAAGACGGCAGCTGCCTCTGTAATGTGAGCCACAGCCTACTGGACACGTGGCAGGCAGTAGCAAGCCAGGGGCCCTACTAGCCAGCCTTCATGCACACTGCAAAGCCAGGTGAGCCAGTCCATGTACGTGAGCCCCAAGATGATCTCATGGTAACTCACACCACAGTGACTAAAACAAAGCCTTTTGCAAGAGTCAGGAGACTCTCAGGTGTGAGGTGGGAGGAAAGATGCTTTCAGTCATGTCCATAATGATCTCAGATTCCAGCAATGGCTGCTGCAGGAGGCCCCGCTAGCCTAGCACGCAGATGGTCACCATGAAGACAGAGATGAATCTTCTTCTGAGAAAGATCAAAACCTCTCCTTGTGGCCTACTAGACTGTACTTAGTACAGGGCAAGCTTCCTGAAGGGTCATGAGCAATAGGAAACCAGAGTAGGGAGGTAGCATAACCTTGGACCAGAACAATACCCATCCTTTCTAAACCTTGGGATCTTTATGGGTAATGAGCAGTAAGTAGCTGCTATTATTTCCTCTTCTTTCCCATTATATGCTTCCCTCCCCAGCATCCTCTCTCTCCAGGCATGTGCCCTCCTCAACTCTAATTCTGTGTTTGGGGTGTCTTATCCTTGGGATCTCCTCCTTTGCCAGGCTTTCTAAATTGCTTCACTGTTATTTTTTAAGGTTCTAACAACACATCCTCTTGTACAATGCTTTCTCTGAGTGAACGGGAGCAACTCTCGCATATCCCTCAGCTTCCATGCAAAATTTATGAGCATGTTATTTAGGTTCTCCTAATGCTTTATTTGTTTGTGGCTTGGCAATGACAGTATTTGGAATGTCCCTCTGAAATATTATGGTTTTGATATTGCTAGTATTATATCATGGAAGGTAGAGAATATTTAAAATATCTTTTATGAAAAACAGCAGAGTTTTCTGCACGGGGATAGACTTATCACAGCTTTTGGCTATTGACAATGAGGAGATAGGAATTTTCCTTACTGCTACTGGTTTTTTTGGTATTTTTTTATACTAATATTCATTAATGTTTCCTTATTTCCTCTGACAGTCCAACTTAAGGAGGGTACACTTTCTGCTTACTCTCATGACGTGAGACTCCTTAATAATGTAATAAGCTGACCCACAATAGAGAAATAGATGATATATGCCACCACACCCCCAATTCCTAGGGGACTGGGCCTTGACAGGTCAGGATTGCAGTTTAGGTCCCAAGGACCAGAGCTGGATAGGGGGAGGAGGAAGTTAAAATCTGAGTGTCTAAGAGTGGAACAAGTCAAAGGATGATTCAGATCCGTTGTCCTTGGGAAGCACGGAAGAGTAACACTAGCACACGCAAGTGCTGCCATTAACGACAAGGAGTCGCCTTCAAGTTGGCTGAGGGAGACAAAGTCGAGAGTTAGGAGCAAGGTGAAACCAGATGAGGTGCAAGATCAGGAGCAATAGGAGACATTTTGGACAATTGCAATACTGAAGCTGGAGCATGGCAACCTGCCTTTAATGGCCAATGGCTGGACAGAAGTGAGCAGGTGAGTGTGGTGAAACTGTTTAACGGCACGGCATCTGATCAGAGAAGGTCAGATGCTTCCTTCTCTGGGACCGCCCATATGGACGGGACCTTTTAACAAGAGACGCGCGCCCTCATATCTCTAGCTGCACACAAGCACTGAGTCATACATCGATGGGAAATAAATATATGTGTAAATAATTCCAATTTGGTCAAGGAAATGATGCAGCATGTGGAATTTTCCCTCTCGCCTTGGCATTCTCCCTGCTGGGTGATGTACATATTTCATAATTGGTAAATTGCAAAGTGGCGTTTACCACCCTCCTACGCATACACCTTGGCCTGTTCTTGCAGTAGGCAAACAGCCAAAGAGCCCTTGTTTCACACCATCACGGAGTATTTCATGTTCCCTTGGGTAGGGAGCCTCCTTTTCTTGTTTTCCGCTTGATGACTTTTCAGCTCACAGCCTGGGAAGAGAAGCAGAGTTTGGTTAATGTCAAATTTACTCTGAACTCTGCTGGTCTCAGAGTTCATGCCATGGAAACTGTAGCTCTTCCCATGGTCTGGATATTTTACATCTACACATTACATTTAGAAAGCCAGAGTTTAGACTCATGGAAAAAAGTCGCTAAATTGGTGACTAATTTTACATCAGAAGCTTTTCAACCAGAGAAGTAGTGTGCTACAGAGTAAGCAGAGCCACCCCGCCCCTGGCCCCCTGCCCTTTGCTTGGAGGAAAGAGATTTTCAAGTGTCTCTTTGAGAGAGGGTGGAGGAACAGCAGAGCAGAGCTGAGCAGAGGCCCAGCTGCCTGGACCCACACAGCAGATGGTTCTGTGGAAACACAGGCGGCCTGAAGTTACTCTCCACTGGGCACTACTGACTGAGGCTATTGTTATGCTGAAGAGGATTATTTAGGAGGAAAATGGGGTGGTTTTTCTTGCTTAATATATCTGTACTAGAAGGTTGTGACCCATCTTTCTCATTGCCCACGCTTTTATTTATCCACCATAAGGAATAAATTCCAACTCACTCTCTCCACTTCACTCTTTCGCCAGAAAATATAGAAATGTCCATGTTCAAAATAAAAGGCTCTTGTTTTCTTGGCTGAATATCAAGATTTTTCCAGATTGTCAACTCCTTAAGAGGGGAGAAGCATAAAATCCAGCTGTAGAAACTCAGAAGTGACCTAACATGATCCAGGTGTTTCTAGTTTCCTTAGGAAAGATGGTGAATGTATATGCAATGCCTGATGGACTGTATCTAGAGGACACAGCCTGATAACACTAGGCTGCTGATCACAGTTTTGATAGTGGGTTTGAGTGAGTCCACAGTGTGTAACAGCTGTATCTGATGTATCAAGATTGGTTTTGCAGTGGTATTCCGAAAGTTTGTGACCTTGTATATACCCTCCCCCATCTTATTCAATGCTCATAAAAATGGATCTGAAAGCAGTGAACTTGTAAAAACAACCAGGGGGCATCGAAAATGCAGGGAGTAAGGAGAAACGGGTTTTAGCCTCAGTTCTGCCAATGGTCAGCCGTGTGTCTGTGGGAAAGTCTTCAATTTCTCTGGTCATCATTTTTTATCCATAAAACAAATGAAATAATACTTGCCCTTCATGCCTTACTATAAAATGAAAGCATTGTGTTGGGGACAGATTTATTTATATGAATAATTTAGACAAAGCCGTGGATAAAACGTGCATTCAGTGTTCTTCCGGCTTATCGGTTCAGTCTGTAGTAACATTTTGACCCATCCACTGATGTGAGATACAACCTACCACATTTTTAGATGATATGTTTTAGTGGTTAAAGTTGACCTAGTTTGGCAGAATAAACTAATTCTCCAGAATGAATACCAAGCCACCTGCCATAGTCTTCTTCATCCAGTCCCAAATGCCACCTACTTCTCAAAGCACTCTGATGTCTTTAACCTAGTACAACTTTCCCTGAGCTCCCGGGCCTTCCCAGAACTATTTCCATGGTGGCTCTTCTGTGAGGTTACCAAACTGTGGCTAATAGTCATCTGGGAACATGTTTTCCTCCCAAGGACAGAGACCCAAACCTTAGTGAACCTTGTACCTGCCCACCTTACCTTCTCAAGTGCCACAGGTAGAAGTACACAATAAATCCTTTCTGAGTTGAATCACTACATTTCTCCAGTAGAGTTTGCATGGGAGGGAAAAATGGTGATGGCTGCTGAGCAACATCTGGTATTGGTAGAGGACACCATAGGGAAAGAAAATCATTGTAAGAGTCAGAGAACTGGACTGTGGTCCAACCTTTGCCACTGCGTTGTTGTACATGGCCGTCCGTGGCTGAGTCACTGAACTCTCTGAACCTTTGCTCCTTCCTCTTTATAAGGAGAGAATAGGATCAATTGGCCTTTAAGGCTCCTCACAACACTAAGGTACTAACATTTCCTGTTTTATGCTACCTTCATCTAAGGTAAGGTGCTGAGAAGAACTTCAAAGAAATTGAGAGGTGTTTTAAAATAGGAATCACTCAATACGGTGATTCCAAGGCAGTAAGAATCTATTCTATTTTGAGTGATAAGGATTATTTTACATAAATATGGGATTCAGGGTAAGGAATTTGTCAAGTTTATCTGTGGACAGTTTAAAATAAAAGCCCTAGCATTAGAGGAGTAATCCAAGATTATCTCCACTTGGACTATTGTATGGATTGCAAAATTCATTTACGTATATTGAAAATAAACATGGATTAGAATTTTAAAAAGTCTTTGAATTTTGGTGGTTATTATTTTTAAAACCTTACCACATTTTTTCACATTAGAACAATTTGGAGTTATCCCTGAAACTTTAAGTATCCTTTAAAATAGCACTGTATGAAATGTATCTTTATTTGTGGAAAAGGGTAGAACTCTTTTGCATGTGTTGGGTTAGTTTCAGTTCCAAACTACAGAACCTTCTCTAATGGAGTCAAAGCAAAGTTAGTTGGTCTTTGGGTAGTGCGCACTGCACCACATTATTTTATTGCTGAGTACTTTGAAATTTATTGAGGCCACTGTAATATGATCTTGTTGGATCATGCATATATAAACATTTCACTTCTCTCTATATCAATTGTACTGAATCTGCAATATAAATTTGGCAATCTAGTCAATTTTACAATCCTTTTGTCAAGATTGACTTTCCATCTATCTTCTTGAGGACCAAGAAAGAAACTCAGTAAATTTCAAGGCTCTTTTTTTCTTCTTTTTCTTTTAAATGCAGTGGAATCTTTACCCGAGGAGGGCAGCCCTTAAATGAGTGAACTATTTCCATTGTCCAGTTGTCCAAGTAAATTTAAAGCAGAGGGGTTTTTTTTGACAGCTTTGTTAATGTAGCTTTTTTTTCTTTGCTGGTAATTCAAGCATAATTGAAGTCTAGTGTTGAGCTTTAAATATGTTCTTGAGACTTGAAAAGGAAGCTTGATGAGGCGTGTACTACAGCATAACCTCTCAATTATTCACACATTTATATGGCTGTAATCACTAAAGCCTCTCACTGTAAACATTAGGAACACTTTTATAACCAGACATTGATATGAGCTAATAGGCAGTGAAATGATGAAACTACAAATAGTAACGAGAATATGGGGAGTGTCATCAATCATAATCAACATCATTTTTGTTCATTTCTAAAATGCCTGATGCTATATCAAGCTACAATTTGAGTATTAACCTAAGAAATTCCAAAACATCGACTCAAAAACTCACAGGCATTTGACAAGGACTCTAGAGCCCCCAAACTGCTCAGTGGCTTTAGTCAAAGACAAGAAGGAGTGCCATTCTTGAGTTTTGCTCTTTAAGATTCAGGTAACTTAAAAGGTCTTGGACTATCATGCAGCATGATCTAACAGCTGTGCTCAGTAAAGTGTCCAGATTTGGATTCTGCCAGTATAACAATATCTAACAAGATGGGAGGAAAATCCTCTAAAGCTGTTATTAGAGACTCTTACCTCCCTTTGTCCTTTCCTCCCTTCCTGCCTAACTATCAATTAATTAATTGACTCATTCAACAAATACTAATTGAGTTATTATCTTGGGCCAACAGTGTACTAGGCACTGGGGGAACAATTCAGGCATGCTCTCTCACTGCCCTTCTAGAGCTTAGTTTCCAGTGATATAAAGGGAGATTTTGAGAATTTTTGAATTCCTTTATCCTAGATACAACTTCTAAGTCCTTACAAAAAAGAGTAATGGGTTAAAGTGTTTTCTGTTAGAATAAGTCTGGGTGACTCACTCCCTTCTCTTTCTATGGTGGATTGAAAATTGAGTTGTAAACTAGAAGATTGCCGGTCTTTTTGTTTCTTTCCTTGAAACAGTTGGAGAGATGGCTGAGAAGATAATAAGCGACTAGGCAATTGCTTAAAAACAACATTTTGAAAGAAAATACTCCAGACTGCCTTGCTGCGCAGTTTTCCTATTTCTTAAAACCTCTTAGGATGAGCAACAACAGAAGTATCTATTTCCAGAGTAAATGAACAAGAGAGATGCATGTTTAAATTCTACTGTGGATTAAAAATTGTATATAGTTTATTATACGTCAGTTAATGTAAGTATAATTATGGGTAACACATGGTCAACAAGAACACAACGAGTTTGGACATTCCTTTCTAATTCCCTCCTCACTAAGGATTGTTGAAAACACAGACCAAGGATAGCTAATAAAATACGTTAACATAGATCCTGAAAATAAAGACAGATACTAATAGCAGCAACATCTTCTTTACATTGTATCTCTCCTCTTGGGTCCTCTACTGGCTGCTGTCCCTCTTCCAAGTGTCACCCTTACTCTTTTGTCGGCTATTCTGGCATGATCATTTGCATGTATCAGGGCTCTGAGAGTATTTTCTCCACGTTTATTTGACGTACAGTTTTATTATTGTTATTGTTGTTTAGTTTTAACTAATTTTGTTTTCAAAAATACCTTGCTTCACCCACGTTAGTCTAAAAAATGCTTGCCTCTAATTACTTATTAACAGGGAATGCCTTCTTTTTTTATGTGCACTCTTATAGTCTCAGATTTTTTCCTTTTAGCCAAAAAAAAGAAAAAAAAAAAAAGGAAAAAGAAAAATGCCAGGGAGAAGACTTTTGCCTTTGAATTGTTTCCAGATTGAAGTGGAAACAGTCTCCCATTAGTTGGAAGCACAGCGGCAGTCACCCGTCTGTGTCTCCTTCTCCTTGGCAGCAGCAGCGCACCGGTGTAGAGTTTTGCCATTTTCATGCCCTCAGTATTGTGAGCTGTGCGTGGATGTCTCCCCTCACAGCTGAGGCTCTGCTGAATCAGTGACTCCATGGCCCGACAAGATCAGATTGGGTCGATGGGGCACATATGACCCAGCGATGGCCTATCAGTCCTCCAGCAGAGGTGTCTGGGTGCAAAGGAGGAAACATTCTGTCTCTGATCTCTTGGAATTTAGAATTGAGGAAATTCAGAGCCTGAGCAGGTTAGCTTTGGGAACCGAACTGAAACACCATGAGGTAGACTTGGGGCCAGGGCAGCAATTACAGGCTGAAATTATAGGGATGAGGAGCAAGAGAATGGGGAGAAGAAGGCAGCGATACCCTGAGTAGGTTTGAATGGGGGTCCATGCATTCCCTGAGAGAAACGGAAAAAGACAGACAGACACACTGTAAAGTCACCTCAATTCCTGACTACATTCTGCTTCCAATTTCAGTTCACCCCTGCCTCTTATTTTGGGGCACTTTGAATGAGCCATCTTAGTCCCTTATAACCACAGGGATCTTGAAAACATCAGTGAAGTTTGATGAACTTTAGTTGAATTTGCAGCACTCTAATTAATAGTACCACAGCAACTAAGATAAGCTAACTGAAAGATATCCTATGTAATTGATGCCCTCCTCCTACCACCTGGCAATTGTGAAAATTTCTTCTAAATGCCTTGACATTAGGATGTAATTGGAAAACCACTGGAGATTGTTCTCTCCCTTGTCAGTGTTCATTAAAAAAAATCAGATACCATTATTATCAGAGGTCTATATTATGTAATCCTTTATTATTTCATTTTAATAAATGCTTTTTGGACCTAGTAAGTTGTTATACGTGACATAAAAATAGTCTATGATGAAATTTTTTGCTTAATATATGCTCTGGAAACCACAAGACATTTTTGTTTCGTTCTCATGGTGTGATGGTTGCCATTAAATTACTGTTGGTGGGGAAGTCCATGTTCTGATGGCAGCTGAATGTACATCTCTGACCTCTTTGGGACAGAGTGAAAGATGTTCACTTGGGAGCATTTACATGTATAAATATCATACTGTTCATTTGTGTGATTGCTTCTTTCTGTAGGATATGGTTTGGCAATGGGTTATAATAAAGCTTTGATTTTGGCAATTGTAGGGTATCCCTCATTAGTAAGGTAAGTCTTCCCAAACAAGTTGCTATGTAAAATTTACAGCATCTGTGCTCACTTGCATACTTTTCTGATGCGCTGTGCTCATCTTTTATTGGCTTTCCATGCTTTTGCCATCATTTTTCTTTCCTTCTGTCATTCCTTCAATTGCTGTGGAAAGAGTGGATACGTTAGGTTGGAGTGGAACATAATGCCACCAGTAAACAAAAGGTGGTAAATAACTTTTAGGGATGGAACTCATGTGGTCTATTGGATAACAGACATATATGTATGTTATTAATATACATATATTTGATCATCTTTGGTCTGTATTCCCTACTCAACCTCTTTAAATACACACACACACACACACACACACACACACACACACTCACACACACACACACACAGAGAAAAAAACTATCATTAATTGAGTTAGAAACTATGTTTTTTTTGTTCATACAATGAGAAGGAAAAAGTTCCTGGGGTAAGATTATTCTCATGGTAATTTTTTTTTCCTTTAGAATTTTAACTATGGTAGGCAAGCTGAATTCAGTGCTGGAGGCAGCCATCATCCTGTGAAGATATATTATTTGTCTCATTAGCACTGTGGGAGTGCCATGAAAGGGTCCATGACCTAGAGCCCATCTTGCTTTAATAATGGCTTAACACTCGTAAAAGGTTTTTAATGGCTACATGAGACATATTTAAATATTAAATGCCATTCCTCTTTGTTGATTCACAAACCCCAATGAATAGGACTCCTTCGTTGCTTCCAAGGTTGAAGAAATGTGCCTGGCTTCTCACGCCAATGAGCGAACAAAACAAACCCAGGAAAGGACCACCTCAAGTCTGCCCTGCTAACCCATTTGCAAACCTGAGAACTACGTGTCTCCAATGCTCGGTGGCTGCTTTGAGTTCTCTGACTCAGGAACTCAATTTTTAGCTGTTTGATACCCATTTCTAATTCTGCTTTAGGAGAATGAGGAAGGTGGTCACACATATGTAATAAGACATTTCCCCCAAACACCACTTTTTGGCTTTCATCACAATGTGGTTCATTTGCTTTGGTCCCCCAGCCACAGTGCTGCATACCCCTATTCAGAAGAGCACTTGGAGCTTGTATCTAAATTTGACCAGACCAGCACTCATGGGTTCGTCTGTGTATTTAGATTTCAGTAAGGACTCATGAGCCCAGTGACAATGTTGCTATTTTCCTAAGGCCTTGTGATGGAGTGTAACATTACATGAGAATTGGTGCTGTTTGTTTAATCAGAGAGAGCCCCCCCAAGGTCAGCACCTGGCATCTACTTGCCTAATTGTGTGATAATCCTGTGTGGATGACAAGACCCGAAAGGATTGTATTTGCCTTTTTTTTTTTCTTGCCTTCTGGTGTGGATGTCAGACCTATACTTTTGGTGATGCTTTTATTTACAGAAGAGAAAATTGAGTTACAGACTTCCTGTCGTGAGCAGAGCTGCTTGGGGAAAACGATGGTGGAAAGGTATTCTCAAGCAGAGAGCTAGGCTATGTGAGCCCAGAAGCACTTGGGGTTTGGCAAGCCTTGCAGTATATTTTAAATATTTGGGGTACAGCACAGCCCAAAATGCATTTTGCTCAAAGCACCATTTCCCTTTCATTTTCCAAAACTGTATATTCTTAGGAAATTTAATCTGTGTATTTTGGAATCATTTACCCCTCATTCATCAAAATATTGCAAGGTAAATACTAGGTTTGGGTTCGAGAAATCTCTTGAGCTCTTTGATAAGCGGCGTTTTCCTTTGAACTTAAAAGTAAAATTTTGCCAACTTTGAATGAACCCTGAACCCAGAGCAGTTTGGAGCTTGCTTCTCAAATTATCTCCCTGGCTATCTATTTAGAGGTTTACATGTGTCCAGTACAAAGCAATGATAGGCACAAAGCTTTGGGGGGCAAGGCCCATTTACGGGCATCTCTACTGGGGCCCCCTGAGACCCAGCTGACTCTGTCTGCACTGAATTCCCTCCTGGTGTAGACACAGCCCTAAGTCAGACCCAGCCCTGCCCATGCCTGGTGCTTCTGAATCTGTGATCCTGTCTTTATTTAAAATGATATTTTGTTCATCGTAGGGTTTTATGCATTAATTTTTAAGACTTGGCATTGAAGCATTATTTATCTTGATCACTGAGTTTTTGGCACCCTTTAAATCTTCCGCCTGAAGCACATGCCTCCCTTGCTTGATCTTAGTCCCGGCCTCACCTCACACGAGGGGCTTTCCTATCTTTTTCACTCTGCAGCTCACGTTAAAAAAGTATATGGCATCTGGACAAACAGACAAACAGCTCTTACTTGGACGGGTTGGTGGGGGGCGGGAAGGGTTTGGGAAAGGTTCAGTTAATCTGGAAGTGTGACTCTAATCCATTTGAGGCCACCCCTGTGTGCAGTGTGGGTGGGCATGGTGGCTGAGAAATTCTGTGCTAGCCCACCCTTGACTGTTAGTTCAGCGCGGCTTTCCTTTCCTGGGGCCCAGGGAGCCTGTATCCAATGTGTCCGTTCACGGGCCCCTTCTCCCATCTGTCTGCGTTAGCGCTGAAGCCATAGGTTTGTAATTTCCCTATTGTCAGGAAGTTACCTGTGTAGTGCAGAATAAGAACCAAAAAGAGACACTTGCTCCTAGGACAAAGTCCGTTCCCCCAGATTTCATTTTAATTTCACACAGATTGGAAACAAACAAACAAACAAACAAACAAAAACCATTGCACCTACTCTATTATCCCAGTGCTACCGAAGGGAAGATTCTGAGACAAAGGAAAAGGAAGAAAATTGTTCTGAGTTCACACAGAATATCGTTGTCAAGATCGGCTTTAAATTTAAGGCCTGCGTACTCATAGGTGATGGCTTAATTCCAATAGTTCCTGCCAGTAACGATTAGTGATGCCAGACCCTGTGTTGAGTATCTTCTTTGTTGCGTTGTGTCATCTAAGCCTTACAACAGTATGAGGTCAAAAGCATTATTGTTTCTATTTTACAGTTTAGAACACTGAGGTTTAGAGAAGTTAAATAACCTCTCCCACATCACCCAGATAGGTAGTAGTGGGATCCAGACCTTTCTAACTCATGGTTCTGGCTCTTACCCATCCATGTGCACATCTCCTCTCCTATAACCCACACATTGTAAAAGAGTCCGTTTCCCCTCTTTATGGGGCATGCTGATTGCAGTATCTTTCACATTAAGACACTGAATGGGTAAAATGCTGTCATTCTGTCATTAAATTTGAATTTCAATGTTTTTTTCAGATTATAATGAAAAATCCTCAGTGTCTAAATCACAGCGATGCCAATTTCTTTTTCTTCCTCGTGTTCCAGGCTTCACAATGTGTTTCTTCTAGAGTTCAGAGGCCAAGGTCCCCTGATATGTTTCTAAACAGCTGCCCATGATGTGGTGTCTGTAAGTCTAGATGGAGTCAGACAGATAGCAATTCACCGTAAAAGTTTTTGAAATGGGTTGAGGGATAGGAAGCTCTAAAGATTTCACCTTAATCTGGCAACAAGAATGCCTGTCTGGTCTCCTTAAAACCCTGGGTCTAAACTACCGTGTGTTGTTTACTGGCTCCTGTTCTGGGCATGCCATACACCCTGTGAGGAATTCCCAGATCTGCTTCAGTCATTCTGTTGTGGGAAGGCTTTTTACCTGGCCTCCAAAGCTCCACTGAGAGCTTCCCCTAGACTATTTCTCCAACCAAGGCCCCAGTCCTTAGACACGGCCTATTTCATAGACATCTGATTTAGAGAATGTGGTGCCCTGGGAACCTCCAGGTCCCTCCCTCATGTGGGACACCACCCCCACCATCCCTACCCCTGACCTTGTGAAGTTCACATGAGGAGCCTTTGCTGGAGGAGCTCTTTAGCTCACAAGGCAGCTTAATGGGTCTGGTATTGAGAGCATGTGTCCGGGACTAGTTATGTAAGAAAGCCTCCAAGAGAGGACAGAACATGGTTTTCAACAAATAAATAAGGCAAAAAGGCAACACTCCCCAGTGCCACAGCTGGGAAGTAACTATGAGCAATGAATTTCTCATGGTAACAAATCCACGCTCTTTGGAAAACAGATGCTGAGCCCTGGGACTGGCACTGGATCTCCCCTGGCAGGAGCTGCAGGGGAGATGGTCCAGGGATGCAAGGGTATCTAGAGACCATTTGTTCCTAAACACAGCAGAGGGCCAGCACCCTGCTTTTACGCTCCGCCTGGGCTGCACTGATGGACCCCTTCCATGCAGCATTTCCACAAGAAGAAGGCAGACATGCAAAGAAGGTTTCTGCAGCCCACGCTCTAGAGAAATAATTAAACAGTTTTTCTTAACCTCTTGAACTTTTCATTTATTATTGCCATCCATTATGTCTACCTTCTCAAATCGCAGAATCACGAAACTGAGCTCTGGGGTCAAGGGTTTATTGTTTAATGGAGATAGAACATTTTGTAAATTGCACGAAGTCACAATGTTTATAATAGAAGCTTCTGGTGTACTGAATCTTTTCCATTTAACAAACAGTGAGCTTTGACATGTGTTCTTCCTACATAGCAAGAAATTTAGGGTAAGTGCAGTACTGGCATGAACACATTACCCAATCTTTCCTGTAAACCAAGTGACATCCGCAGTCAAATAAAAACATTCCTTCCACCAAATACCAGGAAATGCTAAAAGTATCACTATTCTTCTAAGGTCATGCTAAAATGAAGTTTTGGCTTTTAGAACACAGAGTAAGGATGAAGAAGGCCAACATTTTTGTCCAATACACATTTGCTGCTACAAGTCCTCAGGGACAACCTCCTGGTTCAAATATGAACACGTGTATGGAGAATTTTCCTAGGATTTAACCTTCAAATGAAAAGTGTAAATATTTTAAGAAAATGTACAAATGTTAAAAAATAGTCCTGTTGTCTTTGTTTTTACTAGAATTTGTACTTTCAAGTCAGAGACGGATTTGCTTAAAACAAAGCAAACATCCTCAAAAATGTACCCAGCCAAAATAACCAATGTATAAATACCTAGGATTAACAAAATATGAATATTCTTCAGTATAGAAACTTAACCAAGAATTGGAAGTTCTTGGGCAGTGATAGGCAAGAATGTCTTAAACCTAAATTGTTAACCCTTTGTGTTGAAGATCTAGTCAGTATTTTTAAAGGAAACAAATGTATGTGCCACACATTCCCATGTGTTTCTTTGGGTATTTTCTGAAGTTAATGCTACACAAAATCTTTGGAACTGTAAGTGTAGTCGATAAAAACCAATGTAAAAAGAGCCTTTCCAGGAGTAATTAGTATAACAATTTTCTTAAGGCTTAATAATTGGTGCATAGTATAGGATGTATTTTTGGCTCCTTTTTATGGGGTCAAACACTCACAGTCCCTAAATTTTACGTTTGAAATTGTTCAGGCTGATTTCCTTTCAAAGTTCCCCCCTCCCAAGCTTCCCTTGGAAGGCAGTTCGCAATTTTTTTCTTACTAAGTTTCTGAAATAATTTTATAGTATTTAATGTTTGTTTCAATATGCTCAGTTGCTTACCACAGGCCAGGCAAGGCCTTTGCAGGGACTCAGGCCCGCCATTCCTGATTGGCCAGCAGGTGTCACTGTGGGTTTGGGTGGTAACCCAATTGACCATAGAAAAGAATGATTGATGGGCGGGAATTAAAAAAGGGGAGAAAAGAAAATATAAAAGCTGGTTCATAGAGGAAGAAAAAGTTAATTAAAAATACATTATGTTTACATAGACCTTTTCTTTAGGAACTCGGAGTTCTTTGTACTACCTTCCCAGCTCCTATAGACACTTGGCATTGAAATAAATTCACTTGCATGAGATATCATGATGCTTAATTAGTCTCTAAAGATAACTTCACTGGGTAAAACAGCCGTAAAGATGAGCAAAGTTGAGAAGAAGTGGATTCTCACTTTTCGAACCATAGGAACTTTTGCTTACCCTCAGAAATGTGCAGTCTTCCAGCTCTTTGGTAGGTTACAGACTCGTAGCCCAGAATACGATGTTGGCTATCACTAAACTCAGTGGTAAAATAAATTCTGCTGTTTCATTAGTTGAAGGGGCACCTTGGGCTGGAAAGTTGGTTTTTATATCTCCCCAAAATCTGGATTGCTCATTTTCAACAAAGCTAGCCTATTCAAGTCATATATCTTTCTGAGTACATGGAATTTCTTAATAAATAAAATTTCGATTGGTAAAATTAATACATATTTCTTGAACAACTGTCAACTTTAAGAATGAATGGCCATAAAACCTCCCTACGCAGAGAAGAATTCACAGCTGGCCTAATTTGAATAACAGGCTGTAAATTGATTTCTTTTTTGGCTTGATACATGAAAATGACATCCATGTTGCTGGGGCAGAGAACAGAAAATTTGTTAAGAAAAGATACAAGACTTGACTTTTCTAAATAACTCTTAGCACATGTGTGAAACATCCAATTTTAGCTGAGTTCTGAAGGAAACAAAGCAGAAAAGTGTTTTGAAGGAAAATAGAACTCTTTCTACATTCTGAAGAGTTTCTGTGCCATCACAGTTCTCTAACATGTACTCTGTGCCACCCATCTCACATCATACACTATGATCTCATGATGAACTTGTAGTATCTCATTGCTGGAGGTACTACAACCCAGGACGGTTGTGGAAAAAAACAATTTCAATTCTGTTATGAACCTTCTACGGTTTCTATCTGGTTTTATTTCCCTCAAGTTTATGTTTCTATAGGTTCTTAATGATATAATACATTCTTCTAGTGCTGGTTCTAATTAATAATTAAAATAATAAAGCCCAGGGGAAAAAAGAAATTAATTAAGTGTGCAGGTTCATAAATATTTAGAAAACTTTGTTTCCACCTCGCTTAGTCATCCAGACAACAAAGATATATCATTCAGAAGTAAGCTGATTCGGTTCCATGGAAGATACTATAAAGGATGGCTTATAAATTTTAGTAAAAGTTCTTCAGAAAAATCCATGTATTTTTATATATGCCCCTTTCCTGACTCTGAGAAAGCCATTTCATTTTGTACATAAGAATGTATCATTAATGTCACATCATTTTCTCTGGTGCTTAGAGGTTAAGATGTGCTTTTGCTTAGGATTTCTGGCAGAATGTGTAGCAATCATAGCAACACACACTCTGAGCACAAGCGGCTGATGGGTATGGGGTGGGGAGAAGAGAAAAAGGAAGAGGGATGTGAAGGTATAAAGCTATTTATCCAGGGTCACAGAGCATCAACAGAATTTTCTTTTCAATTAGATGTATACATCGGTGAAGAATGGAATCCTTGGCCATTGGTTTATCCTTTGGAAAAATGCCCACCATTTCTATGACAATATCTTAGACTGTTAGAAATAATAGTGATCACCATTTCCTCTGAGCAACTCTGCCCTTTGTGTACTGTGATTGCTATTGACCCCATAACCACATATGACTGGGTATTTTGTGTATGTGTAAGTGTGTGTACACTCATACTTGTGTGTTTTCCCAACTGGAGTGTAGTTACTGTAGGACAGGAGTTATGTATTTCATATTCCTTAAAATTTCTGCCTTGATACAAAGCATTTGGTAGGACTTCAAGGAATCTTTGTTGAATGAATGAAAATTATAAAGGATACTTTTGTTTGGCAAGCATTGGTATTGGTGGATTAGTTGTATGTAGCCCATATAAATAATTCATTTCTTGTGGTTCCATATCCTGATGTGAAAATTATGCATTTACTGTGTTTTCATATATATTAATGGGAGCTATTAAAAACTAGAAATTGTTTCTAGGTTGGTGGTCTTATGACTGGTATTGAATGAAAAGACTTGAGGTAAATTTTAATTGTGAATAGAAAAAAACTCTACACATTGCTTTGTTGTTCAGCAGTTTGTGTGCATGATTTCTATTTGTTTCACAGAGAACGACAATAAATAGTAATTTTCTTTAATTTCAGTATTTAATAGAAAAAAGAAAACAGAGTAGAGAATAAAGGGATAGAAGTAACCAATCTGACATGGTGATATTTCCCTTTCTTAACATCAAATGTTTTATTTCAAAAGTATAGCTGAAAGATGAAAGTATAAAAATGATGATCTAAATTAAAAATTTTAAGAGAAAGTATTATATTTACGCTTTGATACATCAGGTTTAGTTACTGTAAACCAGATGATATTGTGTTTCTGTTGGGAAAATATTTTTAGAAGCTATTTAAAGAATTATAGAATGAAGCAAATCAAATCATTATTTATGCTTTTTCGGGAGGGGGCAGTGTTAGGAAAATGTGCAGAAAAGACTAATGTTTATATATAATGATTTCATTATCATATTTCTACTTTCTTTGTCATCCAGGGTAAACTCGAAGGATGTGTCATGAATTCCTGAGCCACAATAAATCTGTGAGTGTCAGACTCTGTGTGTGGGTAAAATGGATAATTTTCTGACCTTTAGTAAGATTTCACTAGAGCAAAGGAAGTCCCTCCACATAACGTTTCTCCACTGCAAAGTACTGGCAGGAAGCCAAAGTATGCCCTTTGGCAAATCTCCAGTCTGGATGGCTTTCCTGGAGCTAGAAGACATTCATGATTTTTTTTTTTTTCCCTATGCAGAAAGCCTCTGGAAAGACCCTTTCCAATGTGCAACCTGCTGAGGGAGATGTGAGAACACATTAATCATGGATTTCTTCAAAAGAAACTTGGGGTTATCCTTTTCTAATTCAACAGGTCCACCTTCCTGCTCAGTGTAGGCCACAAGACTGTCACAAAAATGCTGGCAGATAACCTCGACATGGATCTAGCTGAAAACTAAGGTTAGATAAAAATAAAAATAATAATCGAATGTTCTCACCCTTGGATATGAAGTTCATCCATGGTTGGCTTCACTTCTGAAAGACAAAACTGATAGCAACTAAAATATGTTAGTAAACATACTGTTGACTCTTGTTTTCCTAAATTTGATCCCAAATCTCAAATTATTTCCATCACTATTTACTCTTAAAACTGTTTTCATTTTATATCATCACAAGATAGAACTATCTTTGAAAAGGAATATATATTATTAATGTAGTATTTACCAATCTTAGAACTTAAATATATTTCTCGTTTGCTTTTATTTCATCACTTCTTCTATTGTCAGTTGGTTTGACAGTGTTTGAGAGTGGCTGTTTAGTTATTAGCTGCCCAACAAAATTTTCTGAAAGTTTTTCTGTCTTAAATGGGTATCCAGAGCATGACTCTTCCCCTTCCAACATCAAAACAAACAAACAAAAAAATTAAAAATCTCTCAGAAAAACTTAGGTAATATTTAAGACTTTGGGTGGGTGTAGGACATTTCAGAATCACCTTGGTGTTATAAACCAATACAATTGCTGAGATGATTTTCATACATACTTATGAATAACCAATCCCCTATAACTGAAAATGAAAGAACCACATGAAAAACAGCCTGGCCCACAGATGAATTAGTGGCCTAAAACAGACCTACTTCTGGATAGAACAAAATTAAATTAAGAATTACACTAAAGAATACTAGAGTGTTTTCCTCTTAAGATTCAGGTCTCTGGGTAGTTGAGACTGGCTTGGACATTTCCAGAAGCTGACTATAAAGCTGTATTCTGGCATTATCTCTTGCTATTCCTCAAATTTATTCTATTGTCCGGCTAATTGACATGACTTTCTCTTCCTCTGCCCATGACATTCCCTTAGCTTTGACCATCTCACTAACTTGATCCCAGCCCAGTTCATCCTTCAGAGCCCAGATAAATTATACCACCTCCCCAAAGTTATACCCGATCCCGGGTCTAATAGAGGCTCAAGCTTCCCAAGTCATGGTGCACTTTGGGTGAGTCCACTGGTGGTGACACAGCCTGACTTGCATTGGAATTATTTGTTTGTATGACTTACAACTAGAAGGCAAGTTTTTTGACACTAAGAATCATTACTCATTTGTGTTTTTATCCCTAGAATATTTAGTACAAATTACTTAGCCAACGTTTGTTGAGAAATTATCATGTGAAATTAACTGAAATATTGGCAATGAAATGATCAGATTCCTTCTGATCATAAACAGTCCTGTAGAGAATATGAATTATAGTCTTGTTTCACTCCCTTTAATCACCAACTATTCACTTATTTATTCGTGCTTTCAATAAACATTTCATTGACTTTTAAGGATAGCACTTACTCAGGGCTAAAAGGGCTTGACAATAAATAGAAAAGACTGCAATTAAAATTAAGATGATAAAATGAACTTTAAACATTATGAGTATTGCTGATAACATACTAGCAAAGAGATACACCAGGGTACCATGCTCTGGATATAAAGGCCTCATTCTCTCACCCCAATTCAGAATGAGTCTTAGGGGCCATCCCATCTTCAGAACTCTGCAGGCTTCTAAGGCTTCCATTAGGACTGCATTGTAGCTCCCTTCTCCCTCTATCCAATCCTACTTCCTTCCCTTCTCTTCCCTTTCTTTCTGCAGGTGTTGTCCTCAACAGCATTTCCTAATAAGCTCCTGCATGCCTCTTTCTGTCTTAGAGTCCACGTCCTCATTAGACGGACTTTGCCTCCCTGCTCCACCCTATGTCTACCCCTATGATTTCACTGTCACTCCCAGTATAAAATAGTCCTTTGTGGGGACAGAGTCCTAGAGAGCAGTTTCCAGGCTCTCGGCCTCATGTGTAAAGGTGCTGGCTCGGTTATTAGATGGCCATCAGCTGTAATCAGATGGCCATCCACTGTGGCTGGGTGGCCAGAAGCTGTTACCAGTTAGCCATTAGCCACTAATATAACTGCTGTGGCTACGCTAGGGAGTTAGGGGGTTGGTTGGTTGGTTGGTTGGCAGAGAAGCTGACGGTGGATTGCGGCTAGCAAGTGGGGTTAGCAAGCGTGGATGGCGGATTGCGGATCGTGTGGCTCCTGCTTCCTGTATCTCCAACTTAGCTGCCAGTGAGAATATAGTGGTATTGAACCCCCTACCCATGGCTCCATTGGTGTTCTTTTTTGGCCTCACCATATCCTGCGTTCTTGTGCGGGGAGCGGGACCAGATTCAGCCCTGCTGAACTGGCCAGGCAACATATAACCTTCCCACAAACTACGGATGATAAGGGCAGGCCGGGTGTTCTCAGGAAGGCAAAGAATGAGCAACTGAGCAGGATTCAGGAATTGAGCCAAGGAGCAGGCAGATAAAGTACCAAGTGATACCATTTATAAAGTGGCTGCGTTGGGTTCAAGTAAGTATTCAGGTTAGAAGAAGGAGGTGGTGAGCTAGGCTGCTACTGGCCATGTGAAAGAAAACATGGCCCCAGGACTGGTAAGCAATGTGGTTTTATAGGTGTGCGGGACCTAAGTGTTAGAAAAATGATTTCTAAGGTGATTGTATCTCTTTGTCACACTGGAACAGAGTTTGTCATGTTACCCAGAGTTACTTCATGGTAGAGAAAATGATGGGCAGAAGGACTGGGGATCTGTAGGATAAAGATGTAAAACTAGAAGCCCCTTGTAGTGATTTGCTTAGAAGCCAGTGATGTGGTTCATATTCAGAGCATATAACCTCTTAAGGTAAACAGTTCCTGTAGTATGACCTTTACGTTTTAGGCCGAATTGTGAAATTGCCCATATTTGACTGTATTTGACCTACACAAAAGACAATTTTATGTAGTATACTCTATTTATTGACTATCTCGCCCCACTTGAATGTAAATATTATTTTGTTTAATACTGTATCATAGTATCCGGTACAGTGTCTAGCACGAACATTGCATCAATACAAGTTTTTGATGCATTAATTAAGAAATGAATTTTTGAGGAAAAAAAGAGAATTACATAGTCCCAAATACTTTTTGGCCATAATTTACTAAATTTCTTAGGACTCCTTCAATTATAAATAACATAATCCCAAATTATATTAGTTAAGCAAATAAAAGCGTTTATTGGCTCACACTATCGGAAATTCCAAGGTTTTCAGTGATTGGTTTCAGGATCAGCTAGATCCAGGGGCTTGAATAATGTTATGAAGATTTGATCTCTTGACCCTGTTCAACTCCGATATTTCTGTGTTGGCTTTATCCTCAGGGGGAATCTATTTGATGATTCCTACTGGCTCCAGGTTTATAGCCATTAGCTTCATAAACTCCAGTGAAAATAAAAGTGCCTCTTTTCCAATGGTTCAAATCAAAACTCCTAACCTTGACTCTCACAGAATCTCCTTCGGTAATATCTGAGGAACTAAGGGATGGGGGTCAAGTCCACCTCAGTCAATCAGGCCGAGAATGGGAGAGATGGTGGTTTCCTACAGGAGAATCATGGTGTTGTTACCAAATAATAATTATAATACAGTTAACACTTATTGAACACTTACATCCCAGGCACTCTTCTAAAGGCAATCCCCTCAACAGCAGTATTATCTCTACTTCATTCATGAGTAAGTTGGAGTATGGAGGGGTTAAGTGACTTGCTCAAAGTCACATAGCTGGCAAGATAGGGCAAGGATTGAAACACAAACAGTTCAGTTTACAGCCCATTCCTGGATCCAACACTCTGTCACCAGAAAAGGAGTTTAAGGATAAGGGAGAAACATGTCTACTCTACTTTGCTTTCTAATTTATAGATCCCATGGTTTTGTAGCATCTAAATCACAATGGCAAGTGGAGAGTTACTGGTTTACTTGTTGACAGAATGTTGCCAGGGAGTTTTCTCTAAGATGGTCCCAGAAGTTGCTTTCTGGCTACTAAGAAAGTGATTCCTGACAACCACGGGTTTCTGATTTTTAATTTCCTCCCACATCTTTCTCCCCAGTTTGATGACTTCCAAGTCAATTTGATTCTGTTTGGAGTGTCTTCAGTGTACTCAAACAAAAACACTCTATGGTTGTTTAAAAATATTATAAAATTAAATGTCTGAGTTATATTATGTTTAGATCCTTTCTAGCTTTGAAATTTCAGTAACTTCTGGATACGTGTGAGTCACATTGCAGTTGACCTTTTGGGCACTGGAGTTGATTCCCTGGTAAATGCCAAAACTCCCTTGGTCCCTCCGTCCCCTACCCATCGCCTTGAGAGTAATTATCAAAGCTTATTTCTAACAAATAAGGAGTAGAGGAGGCTCAGATGTTCGATTTTCCTCTAAAAAAAATGGTGGGTAGTGCTTGGTTGAAGGGAGCTCTGGAGAACTGAAGAACACAAAAGCCTGAAAGTCAATCCTTTTGTCTCCTTGTCTCGTGTTGATGGACTTTGTCTTTGAGGTATTGCAGAATGTCTGATCAGCTCTATTTTCTGTACAATGGGAGTGAAGTTAGGTGAAGGATTTAGGTTAAGGTTCTCCCAGTAAGGCTCCTGCTTGGCTGACTCACGCATTCACAACTGTTGGACTGTGGTTGTGACCTTGGCACCTCTCTGCAGATCCCCTGAAACTTCTTAGTTTCTGCTTTCTTATGACATTAGCTCTGTCTTGCCCTGTTGCTGCCTCTGTCGCTCACCATATCTAAGTAATCCCATCTCAGTTAGTTCAAAATCATAAGACTCTTATTGGTTCACCCAAAATTATAGATGAGTTCAACCTTAGATCAAAGAATTTTCCTCATCCTACGCACTGGCCAGAGGGCAAGACCGTGTGGCACTAACGTGGATCTAGGACCACTCATTCAGTAGGGGCCGTGTGTGGACAGCCATTTTGTGCAAGAGTGTATGTGTGCAAGAGAGGAAGTGAGAAGGAGGAGCATGGAAATTATCAGTATGTTTGCTACCTTATTCCAAAATTGTTCCTTGTAATAAAACAAAGTAATTTCTTAACTGATCTATCCACAGGGAAAATACAATAAGAGCTGCTTTTCAATTTTTATCCAAAATTGTTCTTTGTAATAAAACAAAGTAATTTCTTAACTGATATACCCACAGGGAAAATACAATAAGAGCTGCTTTTCATGGTAATGATCTATATAGATCACACTTAATCTTGAAGTAACTTCTGAATTCTCATAGACTAACTATGGGTGCGGAGGGGATTTTACAGTTATAGGCAGCTCATTTTCTGCTTCTTTGAAAATGGTAATCTGGGGAGGCCATACAGATAGCTCTCCACTAATCAGGACATTGAATTATTCCTAATACCTAGTCAAATTGCATGAGAGATTATCCTGCATTTGTCATGAAATATAATTTCATGAAATAGAAAAATATAACATAAAAATAATGATTTAAATTGCCAAATCAAAAGCCCTGTTATTAACGAGGAGAAAACCCTGATTGGCAATAATTAAAAAGTCATATAATATTAAGTGCTAATGGGGATGTAAGAATTCTCCTGTATTGCAGACGGGCATATAAGCTAGTACAGGCATTCCAGAGGGCAATATGTACACACGAGTGAAAATAAGTATACATCTTCCATATGACTCAGTAGTCTAACTCAGATATAGTCCCCAAGAGAAATTCTTCCGTTGTTTAAAGAGGGTGTCTATGAGAACGTTCAGTGCAATATCGCTTACAGTAGCTGGGACTTACAGATGTCTGGCAACCTAAATGTCTATCACTGAAAGTCATGTATAAGTAATAATGTTGTGATGCATTCTACATAATAATATATAGCAATCTGAGGTGATAAACCAGATTTACACACAGAAGCATTGATAGATCTTAAAAGAATTTTGAGTGAAAAATGTAACAAACAGAAGGCACGCGATTTTACGTATGTAAATTAAGATCAAATACTGCACAAAGCAGCACTAAATTCTTCAAGGACACAAGGATATCCAAGGACCTTTAGTAAACATATTAGAAGGGCTGCCTATGGAGGGGAGGGCAATAGGAGAGGCGATGAAGGGGTAAAATAATCAGCTTTTTTTGAAAGAGAGAGAGGTGGCTTTGCAAGGCTAAATGATGACAGTGAGCTACAAATACGATAATTTATATATTGAGGAGTACGATAATTCTCAATGTTGCACACCTGAAGTCCAAGAAAGAAAATAAAAGCAGTACAACGGGGAGACATGTAGCAAATTTAGCAAAGGAAATCCTCTTGTGAGGGGGGGAAAAGCTAGATGCCAGAGCTCACTTGTTCCTATTTTCCCCTTCTCCTGCCCCCAGCACTAACTGTGGGGTAGAGTTTATCTGGTCTTTGTTACCCCATCTTCTAGCTGTCTGACACAGAGGAGAGGAGAAGTAGAGGCCATTGACGGGGTTGAGTGCCCACCGGAACAGTGATTACGAGATATAGGGGAAAAGGCAGGTAAATCCTGAGCTGCAGCCAGGGCTCTAGATGAAAACCAGCAGAAAGTGGCTCCAATTCTGCCACCTGTGACTCTTTCGGATCTTGATTTCCTCTTTGGAAAAGTGAAACAGTCTAATCTCAGCTCTCCGCTCCAGCCTTGATAGTCTATGATTTTCCCCATCACAAGGTCGTTGCTGATGAAAATGTCTTGCGAAGAGATGGTACTAAGAAAATGCGAACCCTCTTTTCACTTGTAGCCTGGCTAAGGAAACAGCCTGCTGCCCTCCACCATCCGATGGCCAAGTGCACATAGGATCTTGTTCTAGTCGCCTTCCTGTTAAATAGAGGAGTCAGGCAAACACATTTGCTCTGATCCTTTAAAAAATTCTTCTTGGATTTCTTCTAAGGAAATGTGATATGCAGAGATAACAGATGAACTTGGCACATTTAAAGATGCCGCTTTTGGGCAGTTTTGCCATTCCTTGGGGTGATTAATTTTGCAGGATCATCTGAAGAATAGGAAATAAGGTAGAATTACACTTTGTATAGAAACTTTGCGTAAGTAAATGCTTCTTTTAAAAGGCTCAAACGACAAAAAGCAACAACATTCTAAAAGAAAGTGCTCTTTTCATCAATGACTCTTTTGTTAGGAAAATATTGGAAGTTCTCCTCTCCTTAATTTCTTCTGAATATTTCTATTTTTTCCCTAGGACTTTAACATCTCTTGTCTACACAGACATGGGAATTTATTACATAAATCAAAGCTGTAAGGCTAATTAAAATCAATATTAACATGCACCACCTCCTTTTTTGATGGCCTCAGCTCTAAGCTGATTCCCAAAAAGGTCAGTGTCCACCTCCACCATTCTCAGTGACGGATTTCATTAGAGGATGACTGTCAAGAAGTTATACTCAATATGTAACGTGATCATGTTGCACCCACAGGGAAAAAAATGTCTTTTGAACCCCAGTGTTGAGCTGTACATTTGCATTCTGCCTGATGAAGAAACACCCCCGTTAACTTTTCCTGATAGTGTGAGAGCATTTCCTGCAGGGACGGAGGTGTCCTCCCCCATGGAATCAGCACTTTATGGCGAGTCATAGGGTCGGTGGTCAGATGGGCAGTTCTTTCCCCAAGGAAGATCCACCTCTCTATTGGTTATTACTGCAAAGGACCAGATGTTTTCCTTTAACCTCCTATTGGTTCTAATCTCCCTCAATCTTTGATCCCAGCCCCACTTGAAAGTAACCCCTCATTTAGCTCCTCTTGGGTGGTCCTCACTGGAGATTTAGTTAATTCTAACTTCTTGTACAGTCTTCCCCCATGCGCTTCCATGGTAAAATTCTACCTTTCTAATTGCTAAGAGGAAAATTGTTAATCCTTTTGATTCAGGGAGCAGGGTAATAGCCTTCAAATTGGCAACTTAATTGAAAAACTCAGAAATTGCTGACTCCTTGTGGTAGTTCTTTAATAGCATTTCATTTCCCATTCTTGTCTTCATTTTTTAAATATAGAAATAAAATTTGTTACTTCAAATGTGCTCACAAAAGACTGTCTTCTTGTTTTCTCTCTATTCTAAGATTCTGTTTGGATTTCACGCACAGTCTCAGGTATTGTATTGGTTGTTATGGATCAGTTTAAAGGGTTATCATGGAAAATACTGGAATACGGAAGGGAAATGTGACACTGACTAATGGGAAGTAGAAATTCTTTTCCTCCCTCCTTTCCCCTTATGTAAGAATAAACAACCTAAATTGCTACTCTTAGATTCCAAGGGTTGTCTAGGCTGCATATGTCAAATAGCAGTTTCAGAGATTAGGTTATTCTGCATTGTGACTGGTATATATTAGTATTCTCTTGACTACATTATCAAAAGCTAACCAAGCAAGCTAGTTTTTTTTAAAAAAGATTTCCAATTTTGCTTTGGGTTCATAAAAGCAAATTCCCTTTTTAAATTCTGAGAATAGAAAGGTTCCTGGGTTCTTGGCATATTCCATTGATCTTTCTTATGAATAGCGAAAAGGTCAAGGATTTTGCTTATTTGTTTTCCATAGGCACTCTAAATTTTAAAAGATTTGGAGACTTTTAAGGGACTTTTAAGAGACACTTAATTTGTTACAGATGCATTAACATATTGAATTTATGTGAAGGAGTGAAGGCCAGGCAAAGGATATTGGGTTCATTATTTATTAGTGGAGCTAGTCAAAACTTCCCTGTTTTAACCAAGTGGTGGTTTGGCCCCTATTCAAGAAGCCATCTCTTAATATTGCTGTCCCCAGCAATTAATGTACACTGTGAGGGTAGGTATGCCTTTATTATTCTCAATCCTGTTGGATTCTAGACTATGCAGGTGTATCTTGCTTCTGTCCAGACTGGGTATGATGCCTCTGAGTAATTATCTCCAAGTATGTGATATACTTGCTGTCTATTTAAAACGAAACTCGTGAGTTATGATTGTACAGTCTGCAGTCTGAGCCCCTCTCCCCATCACATCTCATTTCCCACCATATCCCCCAGGTTTTCTCCACTCCTGACACAGTGGCATTTTTTCCGTGCCTCTTTCCATGCTCCCACCTCCTGCATGGACAACTGCTCCTTCATGGTCACATGATTTATTTCTGCTTGGGCTCCGCCTCCTCATGAAAGTTTTCCCTTCTTGACTGTCTTACATTCTGTTATGATAAGCTCTCATCTGACCATATTCTTCACATCACAATATCAATTTTATGTGTACATTTTATTTGATTGTCTTTGTATTCCACTATTTTAAGAGCTTCATGATGGCAAAGATGAGGTTGAGTGTTGTTCACTCCTATTTCCCCAGTGCTTAGAAACTTGCCTGGCAGTGTTTAATACATATCTATAGAATGAATGAATGAGTAGAATGAATGAATGAATGAATGAATGAATGAATGACATTAAGGTTCACTTGAACTGCACCTGACAATTTCATGTATAAAAAGTCAATGTTTTTATTCTGAAGCCCATACTTTTGGGTGTATCTGCATCTCCTCTCTTATATTATTAAATTTCTAGAGAGTGAAGATTGGCTGTCAGTCTCTGAGACAAGTTTATCTTGCCCAGTACACAGTGTAGTTTCAGACAGTAGTGGGGGCCAGGACCACCCCTATGGGGTTCCAGAACAGAGACTACAATAACATGTGCCCTTCTTCTTTCTTTACAGAGAAGTACTTAAATTAAAGAAGCGCAGAAAAAGCAGAGACAGCAGAAGAAGGCAAAAACAGCCTGAGAGGTATGTGGGGAGGTATATGGCTATGTGGACCTTGGTTAATGACTCATTGGAATCTGGAGTTAGTGCCTAAAAAGTCTTGGGTTTCTCTGAGCACCAGCCTGCAGTGGCCACCTTCCTGCTTTCCCCCCCCAGGGGAGAACATATGTTCTGTCTCTGCTGGAATCATAACATAACTGTCCAAGTCATATGATATGAGCTCTGCATATTGCTAACTATAAACAGTTCTGTTCTGCAATGATAGAATTCGAAAGGAAAATTAAAATTGGCCATCCCATGTTCCAGTTTCCTATGTTTCTCTTTATTTCCAAATTTAACCTCATGGAGCTTCTGCTCCTTTATAACTTTTTTGAGTTACACCACAGTTCCGAGGCCTGTAGTGTAGCTCGCTAAGGCCCTGAGCACACTGGCTGGGCCCAAAGGATAGCTGTTGATAAGTGACTTCCATTTAAATCATTGCTCATACCTTTGGAGTTTTCTATCAGATTATCTCTGGCAGAATCCAAAGTTTCTCTTTCAAATTAGCCTTTTGGAACAAAAGCTAGAACCTAGTATTAAAATGAATTTAATCCCACTTATTTTTGCTATTATTTTTCATGTTTTAGTTAATATTTTTAAAACTGTGTTCCTGAGTCATTTAAAGCAAGAATTCAATTTCGTTTTGTCTTTTACCCACATTTGTCTGTGTCGAGTTTATGTTGCTGCATTGAATAAGACAAACTTAACCTTTTTAAATAAAAAAAGTTCATCTTTCTGCTGGTGACTACCAAGGGGGAAACATATAATTTTATCAAGTTATTTCTTCGCTACTTTACCCATTGCTTGTCAAATTTAGAAACAAAAATTGGAAAATCTCATACTTTCCAAAAGAATCCTGTGGTAAATCGAACTGTAGTCCTATTTTACCTCACTGCATATGATAGTGCTTTTAGAAAACATTTAAACATAGGTAATAATGTGTCTCAAAGGCTAGAACTATTGATTTATAATGTTAGGTGTGAATAAAATCTAAAGATAAATACTGTATCATTAAAAAGTGAAATAATATTATTTTGATTTATACTTGACAATTTTTGAAAGAATGTTAAGCTCTTACATAAATATATGGCCTCCCCAGCTGTTCAAATAGTATGATTAATTAAATGGATTCTGTCTGAAAACCAACACTGGCTCTTGTTCTCAAGTTGCAAATATGTCCAATGTAAAGGGAAATGGAAATGTATTTCTCTGGTATCTACTGCATTTGAGGTAAAGAATTAATATTGTTGAAATTCCAAAGTCTTTCTTAGCATGTATTTGTGGTGTGCACGTGTGTGTATGTGAGTGTGTGTGTGTGTGGTACGTTTTTTAATGGCAGGAAACTTCACCTATAAGGAGCACAGTCAGCTATTTGACAATCTCATCAATCCAGAATAAAGCCAAGAATCTGTTAAAAGCTAACAAAAGAGACTTCTTAGAAGCCCGGAAGGGATCAAAGTCTACTCACTCCATCTCACGCATTTAAATATAGAAAGAAAAAGTCATAGACCTTCAATTAGAATATTACCTTTTTTATTTTCATGTAAGTTACATAACTTGCCCGGAGGGCACAAAGCATGAAGGGATTGCTGAGGCCAATTGCAGTGGTTGACTGGGATGGAAGAATGGAAGGCCTTAACTCAGTATCTATTAGGGCCTTAGAGAGTCGACAAAAGTTACCGAGTAGCAAAGAGACGTTACAGACACTTCTTTAGGAAAATTAGTCTAAGTGCATAAAATATATAGCAGAAGCTGGAAATCAGTCAGACTACTGTGTTAGCCCAGAGATGATGTCATTAAGTCCAGAGGAGCAGTAATGAGATTCTGAACAAAGGTATGGAGAGAAAAGTTATGTCTTCAATCTTGCAAAATCAAATAAAAAGGACTTGGGAATTGTTCTGGTTGGGAGGCAAAGAAGAGAGAAAAATCAAAAAGTCAAAAGTCAAGCCTGTGATAGTAAGTTGGTACTACTGGCAGAATTAAGGCACAGGAAAAAGGATAAGTTTGGGTGGATGTGGGGAAGATGGTAAATTCTATTCTGTATTGTAGTCTGATGTAAAAGTAGAATATCAAGGAGGAGATGACACATAGGAGTTAAAGGCAGAAACGGACTATCCCTAAACCAGGCATAAAATAAAAACCATAATAGCTATTGTTTACTTAGCATTTGCTAGGTATGAGATACTCTCCTACACGGTTTTCATGTATTTAATATTTGCAATTCTTCCATGTGGTAAGTAGTATTTTTAATGAATTTTTAAAATTCATTTTTAATTAAGTTAAAAAAATTTAAAAAATAATATAATCATTGTAAAAACTCAAACCATAGATAAACATGAAAAGTCAAACGAAAAAATAAAGGTGATAAGCAAATAACAGGTTTTCTCTTCCCCTGTTATTGTCTATAGAAATAATGTCTATAGAAAATTAGACCCAATTAAAAAACATTGTAAGAGGAAATTAATAGCTGCATAGAAAAGGAGAGAACATCAACACTACAGTAAGTAAGAAAAAGAACTAAAACAAATACAACACTACCAACAACAAAGCAGAAAACCTAGAGCGCTCTTGGCCTCTTCACGAGAGGAACTGTCTTTCCCACTTTACAAAGATACAGGGTTCTCACGCTATAATAGCCTAGTAGATAATTGATGTTAAAATAATACCAAGAAAAAAGTTAAATTATATTTCATGCAATCTTTTAGGCAGGCAGAAAAATTTAGTTCCTATCATAGTTAAAATCAAAGGCCTTTTGCACAGTGGATTAAATTGTAATGTGATCAATAAAGTCAGTAAGACTACATGTATTATTTATTCCATGATGGTTCCATGCTATCAAGTTTCATTTCATGTTTGTAATAAGCGAGGTGGCAGACCTTCCTTCCCAGGCAAGCAGGGACTGGGCCCAGGTTGAAATTCTACTAGCAGGGACTGGTATTGGAGTGGGTGTGGTTTTTCTGCACTTTGAGGGCTCTAATTAAAGAGGAATTAGAATCAAAGTCTGAGATGAGGGCTGGGGTGGGCCCAGGAAGTAAGGGAAGTTCCAAAACATCTAGTCCGAGGGTAAAAGATGACAAAACAAAAAAACAGATTTAAAACAATGGATCATATCAGAGAACTGCAGGCACAATGGAATAACAGGGTTTAAAGTAGGGAGGGACCAGAAAGATTTCCAGAAAGAATGAGATGTAGAAGGTACAAGACTTTTCTAGAGTAATCAAGGTCAATTATCAGGGGATCCCGAGAGGTGAATAAAAGCAAGCAGGACTCAAGAAACAACCCAGCAGTGAGATTTCTGGGTTTTGTTTTTGTTTTTCCTCCTATATATTCAGGTTGAATGTAGCCAAAGGAAAAAAATAATTTTTAAAAAATAGAATAGGAAGGAGTCACTTCTCAACTCACATTATGAGGTCAGCCATACCTTAACACCAAATATTGACAAAATTGTTACAAGAAATGAAAACTACAGACCAGTATCTCTTATGTACAAAAGTTCTTAACAAAATATTAGCAAATTGAATTCAACAATATGTATTATGTACCATTGCCAAGAGGGTTTTATCCCAGAAATGCAAGACTTGTTCAACATTCAAAAATCAATCAATGTAATTCACCATAGTAATAAGGAAAAAAATACATGGATCTCAACAAGAGATGAAGAAACACATTTGACAAAATTCAACAATAATTCATAATTAAAAACTCTCAGCAAGCCAAAAATAGAAGGGCATTAACAAGTCCTACAGCTAGTATGATACCTAACAGGAAGAGATTGAATACTTTCTTCCTAAGATCATGAACTAGGCAAGATGCCTATTTTTACCACTCCTGTTCAGTATTGTATTAGATGCCCTAGCGAGTGCAATAGGCAAGAATAACAAATAAAAGACATTCAGATGAAGGAAGAATAAAACTACAATTATTCATAGATGACATTATTCTACATAGAAAATCCTAACAAATATACATCTAATCATGCAGATTGCTTCCAACTATGATATTCCATAAGCCTTTCACTGTCAGAATGAGAAATACGGAAATTTTCTTATTGTTTGTGCTTCTCGTCTCTCATTTTTCCAGCCACAACAGGGTTTGAGGTGAAATATGTTTTAAATCTACTTTGAATTTTTTTCAATGACTGGGGGATTCTCTCGGTTATCCTCTTGCCCAACAGGTCCATGAATAATGTCATTTCATTCAGCGTCATTTTGTTATAACATTGAAGAGAAAAAAAATCAGTTTCTGACTGGAGCCACTGTCTGTGTGGAGTTTGCACCTTCTCCCCATGTCTGCATGGGTTTTGTTTCCAGGTACTTGGGTTTCCTCCCACATCCCAAAAATGTGCAAGTCAGGTTAATTGGTGTATCTAAATTGTCCTAGTCTGAGTGAGTGTGGGTGTGGGTGTTAGTTGCCCTATGATGAGGGGGTGGCTTGTCCAGGCGTGGTTCTTGCTTTGTACCCTGAGCTGCCAGGATAGGCTCTGTCCACCCTCAACCCTGAACTGGAGTAAGTGAGCTGGAAAATAATCATCTTACTTGTGTTTATTAATCTTTCTTAAGCCTCTGAATAGCTCACAATGACTTCAATGGTTAATAATATTAGAAGTGTTTTGGATCTTTACTTAGAAGTTTGGCGATGTTTTTGTGACCAGAAATATGCCAATGGAACTTAAATTTTGTTCGTATCAATTAATCTATGGTAAAATTGGTTTCGTTATAAGTCACTTCACTTAAACTAATAGTTTCCAAGAACCTTTTGATGACGTTAAGACTTCCTATAGACAATCCCTGATTTATGATCTTTGACTTACGATTTTTTTTTATTTTAAGAATGGTGCGAAAGCAATATGCATTCAGTTAAAAACTGTACTTTGAATTGTGTCTTTTCCTGGGCTGGTGATATACCGTCTGAAACTCTCTCATGACACCGAGCAGTGGCAGCGAGCAGCACCTCCCAGTCAGGCATGCGGTCACGACTGTAAACAACTGATATTCCCCAGTGTCCTGTGTTCCCCAGTGTCCAGTGTCCTAAGTATAAGTGTTGCCAGAGTTTTTTGGTTATCGTGTTTTGAGCATGTTCAAGGTAGGCTAAGCTAAGGTACGATGTTTGGTAGTTTAGGTGTATGAAATGCATTTTTGACTTACAATATTTTCCATTTACAATGGATTTATTTGGATGTAAACTCATCGTAAGTAAAGAGTATCTGTATTTGTACCTGCTCTTACTGTAGATACTGTGGCCCTGGTACTAGCTTTAGATTTGCAAATGTCCTTTCCCTACGGTGAATAAAGGCATGGAGAGGGAATTCGCTTGCCAGCAAATATTTAATTGTATTAACTATGTTCTTCGACCAGTGTAAGGAATTGGCCAAGTGTAATGAATAAGATAGACACGATCCTTCCTCTTACAGACTTTACAGTCTAATGAGGAAGAGAAAGACCAAGTAATTATGAGTATGCTCAGGTATGTTCCACAGAAGGAGTTGACCTAGAACTGATCATGGCCTGAGGACAGGAAGACAAGTCATACAAGAATAGAAGCCTGTTGTATAATAAAGAGTTTGTCTGGACTTTGGTCACTCGGAGATAAACTCTAAATCCTTGGAATTTTCTGGGCCATCAGTGTCCTTGTTTTTCATGGTGAAACCAGGACTTTGGCTGAGTTTATGCTAATAAAATGGCTCAGGATGGGGTTAGCTATCCTGGAAGAACCAACTATGTGATTAGAATAATGGGGTTTAACCCATGGGACACTCGCCTGACTTGCAGGGAGGAGAGAGGTGCTGGAGATAGAGTTCTTTCATGTGGCCAATGGCTCCATCAGTTGTACCTATGCAATGAGACCCCAATAAAAACTATCTGTGGCTCAGGTGCAATTCCTGGTTAATGATGTACATTGGTATGCTAAAGGATAATGAATCCTGAGGACATAGAAGCTTTGCATTTGGGACCCTCCTAGACCTTGCCCTAGGTGTCTGTTCATTTGGCTGCTGGTGATTTGTATCTTTTATATAAAATGATAACTATAAGTATAGTTATTTCCTGAGTTCTGTGAGTAACTCTAATGAATTATGGAACCTGAAGGGGTAGTGGGAACCCCTGAATCTGTAGCCAGTTGCTCAGAAGTGAAGATGGCCTGAGGACTCCAGAGCTTGTGTCTGGAGTCTGGAATGATGGGAGTCTTCTGAAAGACTGTGCTGTTGACCTGTGACATTTGACCTAACTCTGGGTAGTTAAGTCAGAATTACATTATAAGGCTAGTAATGGGAAATCTAGTTAGATTGACAAAATTGGGCCAGACTATGGAAGACTTAGACATTAGGCATTAGACTTGGAAAGAGAACATGGTATATAAGATAATTTATTAAATGCTTAGAAGTGTCTGGAACACTTCTAAGCACATTTTAGGTATAGTCTTTTTACATTTCATCTTTCTCTATCCTATAACGTAGGAAGCATTATTAATTGTTTTATAGATGAGTACTAAAAAAACAAACCAAACCACAAAAATTAATGAACACTGGACTCTTTGCTAGTCTGAGACTTATCATCCATGTGTTGTTGACCTTAGAAAAACCATAATTTTGCATGACCTCAGTTTCCTCATCAGTCCTTTTATCCCTAAGATTTCATGATTCCACATGGTTAAGGTGCATTCTGAAAAATCATAGGTTATTAAGGTAGTCTCTAACTGCAAATTTAACTTTGGACATTCATTTGTATTTTCAACAAATATTTATTGAGCATCTGCCATGCACTATACACGAGGCTATGCTTTGAAGATACAGGGATAAGCAAGATGGGCATGGTTCCTTCCCTATTAGATATAATAGACATTCCCTTAATACCTGTAGTGTTGGGTAAATTCCCTTTTTATTTCAAATGAACAACCTGAAGGGAAGTGAGTAGATGACAAGAAGTCAGCAGATTGCATGGGTGTGAAGAAGATTGGCAATGAGCTTTGCCTTGTTGTTAGGAGAATGGAAAAATCACACTGGACACGAAATGCTAAGGACAGATGGTGGGCATGTGAGAGTCAAGTGATTTTTAGCTTTGGGTAGTGATCTTGTAGAGCAAGCCCCAACAGTAGTATGTGTGAGGATTCTGTACATGAGTGACAAAGGAGGCAGGGCAATTCCTCCTCTACATACTTATTTTCACCTGACTATATAAGGAATACCACACTAATTTCACAGCCTCGCATAAGAAGAGACCTTCAGATTTTGAGTAGAGAATTCAAGCAAAGGAAGAGATGAGACTAGCTGGGCAGGTCACTAGGGTGACATTAAGCATGCATAAAGACTGTATCACTATTTCAAAGCTTGGTAGACCTCCAGAAACGTTTGGGGGTACTTTGTAAACGTACAGATTCCACCTTAGACTTTTAAAATCAGAACTTCTAGAGAAGAAGATTTAGGAATAGGGCAGCCAAGATAATTCTGATGCTCATCTGGGTTTGGGAAACACGGGATTACCGGATGGGCAAACAAGGAAGGTGCAGAAGGACTCAAAAATACCTGTCATCAACAAGGACCACTTTGTTTTGCTTTCGTGACATTATTTTTCTTCATGGGTCAGTTTGGTTTCTAAAGCTATTGATTTATGGATACTGCTTTTTCCTTCTTCCATCTGTGGATTTTTATTCTCAGTTCCTTTTGCCGGTGTCTGAAATCTTGGGAGTTGAAGAGATGTTTTGCATTTTTTGGTGGGGGTGCATTTCTGCCTTCTATAGTAGACATAGATTGGTGGAAAATTTCAAGGATGGGGGGGGGAAGGTAGATTTGAACTATCAAAATCATTTGAACTAACCAAATCAACAATAAATCACAAACTCCAGATTTTTGTTTAAAGGGGAGGAGACCAAGGCAGTGGATGTGCAAATTAGCCAGGCCACGACTTGCTGGCTCTGGTTCATTTTGTAAACAAAAGCAGGCCTGAATTCAATCAAACATTACTTGTTAAAGTAAACTAGCAAAAAGCTGGTGAAAATTAAAGTAGAACAGAAGATGGTTTCAATAATTTCATTCTCCAGCTTTTAGCTAAAAAAAAAAAAAAAAAAAAAAAATCTACCCACTATTCCATTCTATGGGGCATGTCCTTCCTTTCATGAAAATCAAAGAACATTTTAGTTATGCACATGTTGAAAAATGCTACCTGTGGTACTGGGTAAATTGCCTTGAGAATAAAATTCTGAATACTATCATTGTAGTTTCGACAGTATTTTTGTAGATTTTTAGGAACTTTTTAAATGAGAAAAATGGGACTCAATAGGTTGGATAGCTGAGAGACTAAATTGTTTGATCAATACCATGTGTCTGATATACTATACTTGTTTAAAGTGACACCGAGAGATTAGTTGTTTCTAGACATTTTTTGGTTAGGTCTTTAATCTATATAGAGCTGTTGAGTTTCCCTTCAAAACTGAACAAAACCTGAGGGATTTTGCTGTATGAGGTTCAAAACAAGTGGACCACTGCTTTGGCCTGAAGTAGTTTTCCAGTGAGGTGACAGGCCTGAGCTTTCTCAAAGGGGGATAGTGGGAATACCATCAGAATCCCTGGATGAAGGGAGGTTCTAATTATTAAGCTTTAACTTAAAAGTTTCAGTAGGAATTTTCTACTTTGCATGTAGAACTGTCATTTGGCAGGTTGTGTGGGGCCAGGGGTCCAGAAGATCATTTCTAAGAGTTTTGGGACTAGGTGTAGCTGTCCAGCTGTCTATCCAGGCCTGAGTATCCTGAGTCATTGCCCGAAGTTCCCTCCATTTGTGAGCTCGTGTTATGTTCCAGCAACTGAAAAAGGTGTTGATTCATTTCCGGCCTCATTTGTCTATGATGAAGTTCAACCCACCACAGAGGGACTCAGGCCAGCTACTCTGTGGGCTCCAAGCCTGTGATTTACATTTTTCCAGTGATTTTATCTGTTTTATCTGCATCGTTCACAATGAGGTAGACATCAGATGTATTTAACCCCAAAGATAATGCACAGTACCTTACACCAGCATAGCACGAAGGTGGGAAAGAAGATTTTGCAGGCACAAATCAACTGTTGATAAAACAATCACCAAAGTGAAACATTGACAACAACCCTCTTCTGCTCTGGAATCAGATCCAGGAAGCAAACATTTGTGATGGTCTCCCTGAAGACCACTCACCATCATCAAACCATGGTGAGACAGAACTAGGGCTTCTTCCTACTCAGGTACATCAGCTGATTGTAGAATACTCAGCTTGGAGTGGTTCTAGAAAAGCACGCTCCCTGCCCTGCCTACTCAGAATTCTTATGTACTACAAGAGGATTCATTTCATGCTTAATGATGATTCGGATATAAAATAATTACCAACTAATCTTATTTAAATGCTTTGATTGTGGTCCCTCTTAGAGACAGTGCAATAGATGAAATGACTTCTTACAATTATGTCTTATCGTATAGTCTCATGATGATTTGTTTCAGTGACGTCACAGGGTGGACACCGTTTTCTCCTGACCCTTTAAATATCAGCGATGGGAGGAGCTTTTTCTATTTCAGGGTTGTGTCATTGCTCTGGGAGTTGATGATTCTATTTTGAGAAATACTAAATTCTTATCTTTCACACTGGTACCCATCTATGTCATTGGCTCAACAACCAGTTACAAAAGTAATTGGGCTTGCAAAAGGTCCTTGGGGGAAAATTCCTGGCTCCTATTCTAACAGTCCTAGGAAACAAGAACAATTTCCTAGCACCCTGACCTTCATGCTGGCCCTCCTGGGGTGATCAGGAATGATGTTTGCACCGTCTTATATCTCAGCTTTTACTCCTTTGTGTTTATTCCATTGCTGAAAGACTCAGAACATCACTTTTTCTAGCACATATTGTTTGTCTGAAAATACACCTGGAGAGTTGCCCAATTTGGAAATGACTTAAATTACAAAAAAAGCACAGCTGTCTTTAACAGCTCTAGGAGTTCATGCAACAAGCCTACAATTTATTGAGTAGGATTAGATGCTTATTGCCTATGACACTTTAAATACCATTACATTGAAGTTTATACAAGAAAGTCCAAGTTTAAAACTGGAATCTTAGCAATAACAGCTGGGCCATTTGTTTATGTGATAGGCAGGAAAGAATGACTTCTGTAATCTTCGTATTTGGCTTCAGGATTCTGCTTAGAAAAAAAGAAAAATGGGAGGGGAAAGAAAGAAGCTAATTTCAGATTGTCAAGCTGAGCTGAACACTGCAGGCTAATTTGTCCCTCATGTTAAGACCTCTGCCAAGGTTCCTCTTGTATCCTCTTGCTCTCTCACACCTGACAAACCAGTGCTTGAAATACTGTAGCCCACCTCTCTGACAGCAAGGGGTATGTCGCTAGCTAGCTTGCAGCTCTCTCCCCCAGGCAGCTCACATTCCGCATTTTGTTTCTAGCATGAAAGACTTTGTTTTAAATCATAATAGCAACCAGGCTGTAATCACATTAGAGAGCACATGGAGAACTTGCAAAAAGTCATGTGTTTTGGATTTGACATTCTGATTTATGGTTGTGTGCTCCAGTTACACAGCTGCAATCTCATTTTCCGACAAAGATGTTTTCTATTTTTCTATTACTTTGCTTCACCCTGTCTTTATGTTGGGGAAAATGAAAGCCACCAGGTGAAGTCATAACATAAGTACAAATGTTTTCGTGTTTGGGTTGGAGAGCGTAATAAATGGTGTATACCGGCATTTCAAACACAGCTTGTTATTTTTGAATAAAAGTGTAAAGGGAATTGCTTACTTAAGGTAATCACAAATTAAAGAGGTACATGGAAATTTGTTTGTAAAACCCAGAATTGTCCTACAAACTTTCTATCTCCATCACTTGATAACAATTTCTTAGGAGGGAAATGGATGGTAATGTTCCATTTGAGATTTTAGGTAAACTACGCTTCCTCCTTTGCATGTTCATTGCATAAAATTCTAAGAAGTCCAGGGTTGGGAACTTCTAAAGATAGTATCTGCCAACCTGTTCATTGTGCAAATGAGGAAAGAGAAACCCAGAGATGTAAAATGACTTGCCCAAGTTCACACAGTTGGTTAGTGACAAGAGCTTAGACTAAAACTCACATTTCTTTCATCCTACTCCAACACATTTTCCATCACTCCATTTAAATGCAAGTTGAACGGCACTTTTTGTGGTAAACTAACTACCAACACAAAGACTATTCCAAACGTCTGTTAACATAGGAAAAAGAATATGCCCTTACTTCTTTTTGTTTTTTCCTCAAGTCTAAATATTTTGTTGTTGTTAAGTGTGGTGAAAATTCAGATCTATACCTTGTTTACCAATATACATGGCAGACTATTCTATCTTGTTCTCATACTTGGGGTACATTATTGTCAATAAAGGTAGCAATCTTAAACTCAGATGTAATAAGATTTGACACATTTCGATTCTTCTCAGCAATTGAACAACTCCAAATATAGTTATATTTTTGGCAATTCAGTAAAGTCTTAATAAAAGGATAAAAAGCATTTGTATAAGAAAACAAATACATATATATACACGTATACACACACACACACACACACACACACACACACATATATATGTATATATATATATATCTCCAAAAACTGTATACACATTTTAAGAACGGAAAAAGGAAAAAACTATTAAAATTTTATACTCAATATATACCGATAGCAAAGATGAATACAAGTCACATCTGACTTCTGCAATTGCAAGAGGTGCTCAAAGTGGTTACCATCAGTGTAATTTTAATACAGTTTTTTCCCTTCTTAAAATGTGTATACATGTTTTTGGCACCCTCTGTATATAGTATGAAGGCATCCATGGGCATGAGCAGTTGGAAATCTCTATAAATAATGGAAAGAACATTAAAGCTCTGTTGTCTGGACCATTATTTTGATGCCCATTTTCTTCTCACACAGACTCAGTCTTTGTTTTATGAGAGGATTTTGAATTCTATGGATATGAAGTCACTATATTTTTCCCACAGAGAAGAAAAACCCATGTACATAGCAATTAAATATAACTTTTCTTAATAGGATTTTTCTAAATTGCCAATGAAGATTTAATTTTTCCCTCTCATTCAGGGATTATAGAGAGAATGAGGGACCAACAGTTTTGTTTGTTATTTTTAGTTGACTGCACGTGCACAGGTGCTATATCAAAGTTTTAGATTGTTTTACCTATATGGAAATAATACTCAGCAGGTGTAGTAGACATATCTTTGGTGCTGATACTCCTCTCCCTGAGCCTGTTTTACCCTTTTCCTGCCAATAGCAACAACATTTTCCTTCTCATCCGAGATGAGCATCTTATCATCTTACCCTGAGCTCAAAGGGTGAGCTGAATCTTTAAGCCACTAGCCTTATCTCACTTGCTTCTCTGTGAAGGTAATAGCATGGGGATGGGAACAGGACATGTGGGCCAAAGAGGTTGAATCCAAGGTCTTCTGAGGACGTTGCCATTTAATGTGCTGTAGTGAGAATGTGAGGCCTGGAATTTAGCAACTTTTTTTTTTTTTTTTTAAATCTCTAGGGGAGAACCTGGATCGCCTGGGGCAGTTAACATTGAGGAAGACAGAGTGGAAAAACAGAGAAAAGCCAATTTCCTATTACATGGCTTGAGCTGCTGGGTCTAGCTTCTGCTAATGGTGGTTCTACCAAGCTTCTGCTAAAGGTTAGTCATATGAGACTTTTTTTAAAATCCCACTTTAAGGTTTTCTGGCACTTGTAACTGGAAGACTGCTAAGGTAAGGAAATAGTTCTCTGCAGATAAATACTGCAATCTGAGAAATGGAGGAAAACCACACACAAAGGAATTTGGGAGCCTGGGCTATGAAGAGGCAGACATGGTAAACAGGAACAGGCAAACTGGTAGGCAACCTTAAGATTCACCCTGCAAATAGATGTTTGAGTTGGATTTTTGGATTTTTGATATAGCAGGGAAGTGGAAAGACAGTGAATGTTCATTTCAGGCATAGTTATCAAGATGATCTTTTAGGAACGTGTGCCTTTGTGGGATCTCATCTGTCTCATAGAGAGGATTGTGTGTATATATGTAGAGTTCAGTGGAGTGACTGACCAGAGTGCGAGCTCTTATGAATTGTAGTTATTGTTATAATGATGATGACAGTGATTATGATTGCTAGAGTATGGGTTAGGGAAATTAGTTGGCAAAAACAGAGAGAAGATGAGGAGAAACCTATCTTTGGCTGACATGATAAAATAGAATAAGATTATTGGTAATTTAAAATTTTTTGCTTTACCAGAATTTTTATGTAAAAACAAACTTTCAAGTTGGACTAAATTTGTCCCATTTATTGTTAAAAAGAAGGTCTGCCATTAAGTTTTTCTAAAACTCATTGCTTCTTCTATGAGTCCTTAGTGAATGGTGAGTCGCCCCGCCCCCATTATTTTATCATAATCTTAAGAATGGCTAAAGATCCATATTGTTCCGGACAATACTTTCAAATATAAGCAGCTTTCCTTTAATGAAATACAAACTACTATTTCTATTGTCCATGCATTTTTCAGGGACTTCAGTGTATGGCAACTCCATCAACCACACTGTTAGTATAAGGGAAACAATGTCCATTGTCTATACGTAATCTACCTATTACAAAGTTTGTAAACTAAAAGATGTATAACATTTGTGTTGGTAAGCTCTTAAGACAGTATATCCCTTGTTTGAATCAGTTTTGTCAGAAAATGGGAATTATCTGTAAACATAAAATTTGTGGGTCCTCAATAGGCACTGTTTTTCCTTTTTTCTTTTAGTATCACAAAGGATCTAGTTTACATTATCCATGTTTTTATCTTAGAATAATTTAGAGCATAATGTGTGTTCATATAGCCTGATTTACCACCATTCTTATCACCATCATCGTAAGTAATGTTTACTAAATTACCCAGAGTGCTATGTGACTCACCTGACAGTGGATATGAAACGATTAAACCACCCCAGGTGCATGGTTACTCATATGACACCTTGAGTAGAAGGAACCTACCAAGAAGCTAATGAAGCCTAAGATATAGGACCTTATACTTGCATATCTCTTCCAAGGACCTGGGAGGGACTCTAGCAATTTTTACTTGTAATTTTTCCATTTCTAAATAGGGATTCCCAAAATTGTATAAGGCTCAAGCCTCACAAAAATAGGAAATAGCTTGACCCTTCTGTTTCTTTTGAGAGGTAGGAGTAATGGGAGAGCAAAATCCATGTTAGCTTGATCTCCGAATCATGGTGACCTTTCCAGGAACAAAGAGTTTAAAATATTCCTCTCGTCTGCGTGCAGAGAACACAGCATTTAGAAGCGGTGCCTTCAGCTGTGTTAGTGAGAGACAGAGAGCTGCAGTGTTGTGAAACCATTACTCGTTAATATGCAAAGCAGCGGGTGAGGCTGTGTTGTGATGGTTAATTTTTTTATGTCAACTTGACTGGGCTAAAGATACCTACATAGCTGGTAAAATGTTATTTCTCAGTGTGTCTGTGAGGGTGTTTCTGGATGAGATTAGCATTTGAAACAGTGGACTGAGTAAAGAAGATCACCCTCACCAATGTAGATGGGCTTCATCCAATCCATTGAGGGCGTGGATAGAACAAAAAGGTGAAGGAAGGGAAAATTTGCTCTCTGCTTGATCTGGGGCATCCATCCTCTCCTGTCCTCAGACTTTGGCACTTCTGATTCTAAAGCTTTCAACTCAGACTGGGACTTCACACCGTTGGCTCCTCCGGTTCTCAGGCCTTTGGATTTAGACTGAAATTATACCACTGTCTTCCCTGGGCCTCCAGCTTGCAAGTGGCATGTTGTGGGACTTCTCAGCCTTCTTAATCCCATGGGCCAATTCCTCATAATCGATGTCCTTCTCTAGATCTGTATGTAGGGTTTTGGTTTTGTTTCTCTGCAGCACCCCGACTGACACGTATGTAGATATGGAGAATAAGGACTTCTGTAATTTGTCATTAGTTCTGGAATAGGAGAATGATAACACAAAGCAAGTGTAGCATGCAGGCATAAGGACACTGAAAAAAGGACCCATGGAAACAGGAAGAAAATGAGCGTAACCAGACCAAACAGATATTTCTGTTTTCAACAGGCTAGTTAAGGGTCTGTGTCAGTCTTTTGTGAAAGGGAATTGTATGTGAATTTCTCTAGGGAAGATTACAAAACAGTAGAATTACTGTGTCTGTGAGTCCTTACACTTTACATTTTTAAAAGAGGTTATCAGATTGGTTTCCAAAATTGGTATTCTAGTTTACACTCCCACCAAGAATAAGAAGACTGCAAAGTTTGGACAGTACGTCATCCTTTGTGGCCTAATGTCTGTGCACATGTGTGTGTGCATGTATGTGTGTGCGTTTGTGTGCATATGTGTATGCAAGTGTGTACACATTAAGGATGGGAGTTAATATAGGAAATAAACCTGGAAAGTTTGTTTGGCCTGGAATGGACAGTATTTTGTAGGACAGTGTTTCTCAAAATGCAGATTACCTATGTCTAAACCAGTTAGTCTGCTTATTTAAACCCACGTCCTTAACCTTGTCCCAACAGGATCAAAATATCCGGGGTGTGGTACCAAAGGATCTTCATTTTTAACAATATCCCCCAAGGGTTCTTTTTTGTTTTTATTTTTGTTTAAATGTACATTAAATTTGAAAAACGTTCTTTCAGACAAGGGTAAGCCTTTGAAAATGTTTGAGTCTTCTTCTTGGGGGGAGAGGGAGTGTAAGGAAATCAGCCACTTAGGGAACATCCTGCAGGTGGCTGCAGGAAAAGAAGGGGAAGTGACCCTGAAGAAAAAACCCTATTGGTCAGGTGCCCTTGGGACATGCTGTCCTGGGGATTGCTCTAATATCAGGATATTTGTTGGTCAGAATAGCCCAGGTCAAAAGCAGAGACCATTAGTACCATTTAAAACCAAAGTTAGTCTTACTGCTCTTTGAAAGAAGCATAATTAAGAATGTAAAAGTCAGGTTACCTCTGATTAGTGAGGAACAGAGTGAAGGGTGAATCCATTAGAAGCTACTTGTAAGACATTCACACTTTAAGAACATTGCTTTGATGACTTTGAAGGGGCCAGAGTGGGAGAGAAAGGCAGCAGAACCAGTTCCTACTTCAAAGACCTATTACAGCCTTTTTAGGGCAAACTCTTAAATGTTTTGAATGGCACTAAAAGGCTCTTAATTTGAATATGGCTGATTTGGCCATTTGCAGGTAAATTTTGTTGACCATAAGTTTAACTCCATACTATGTGTCAGCTAATATTTTTGAAGTTGTTTGAATTTGCCTGCATGTATAATACTTGTATTTTCATGTGTATAGTTCCATGTGCTTTTAGACACTTGCAAATTATATTAAAGACCCTGGTCCTTGCTATTATGAGAAATTTGGGGTAGGGATCTTTATTCCCTCTTTGGAAATGAGACAAAGGTTAAGTGGTTTCCTTTATTGAATACTTGAAACCAGGTTTTCCAAACTCTAGTCCAGGATTCTTCTCTCAACACTCCTTGAAGACAATTAAAATATGATAGAAATGCACTGTGACAGGTAAGGAAATAGCTCTTTGCAGATAAATACTGCAATCTGAGAAATGGAGGAAAACCACACACAAAGGATTTTGGGAGGCTTGGCTATGAAGAGGCAGATATGGTAAACAGGAACAGGCAAACTGGTAGGTAACCTTAAGATTCTCCCTGCAAATAGATGTTTGACTTGGATTTTTGGCTGCTGTAACTGAAGCAGACAATGCTCTACCAAAATATCCTTCAATAGGGGAATCATTTTATGTAGACGATGCCACAGTGACAATAAAAAGGAAGGACAGACTGAAAGTGGGGATTGGGCTTAGAGAGAGTTTCGGGGGAAGAGGAGATTCTTGCATTAGGCCATGTCCACATTGCAATAAAAGGAACCAAGAGTTTAACAACGTACATGGTGTACCTACCAAGTGCCAGGCACTGTGCTATTTACACACTTGGGAATTGGAAGGACAGATAAAATTCAATAGATGTAAACTTACAGAAGTTGTCTCACTGAAGATGCTGCCAGAGTTTCCATTAACAAATAACTTTAAACAATTTTGTAAAATAAGAAAGAGATATGGGATGTAAGAAGCATGGTGACTGTCATTAGAAACAGCATATGTGACTAGAGCAATATATGAGAATCATGCTGGTATTGCTTTCAGCGCTCCGGCCCTAGTAGCCTAGTATTTATCTTTACCGCCTTTTGCACATTAATATTTTAAAAACATTCTTGGCTCTTCCTTTACACTCTTCTCTGAATATTCATATAGACATTCATACTTTGGGCTATGAGCACTTAAATGAAATAGAATCCATAGCTTGATGAAACTTCATGGGAGACACCTAAGAAAAATCTGCTTTAGGAAATGATTTGGTGATTCAATGTTGGCACGCTTTCTTCTGAACCAGGCCTGTGCCAGTCTTGGTGTCAGCGGCCACTGTTGGAAGGGCTGGCTTCCAACTGAGCTATAATGTGGAGTCTTAATCCGCCCTGGTCAGTAAAGGTCCAGCAGCTTTTTCTATCCACTTTGAGATCTTAACTTCAATCACCTGGCCAAAATCTAGTTTGGGTAATATACCAACCCAGAATTCCTCAGTAATTTCACTTGGGTAAGACATTACATTTTTTGCTCTCTTTGCCCCCCAAACTTGGGTCATATTACATGCTATTAAACATGTTTCACCACCAAGCTGGCTGAGGCAGCAGGTAGCACAATATATGTACTTTGCACTTAACAACTCCCATTAGAAGCCAAGTTTATAACCCACTTGCTTATTTGGCAAGAATGTAAAAGAAGAGTTTTTTTTCCATTCTTCCTCATTTCCTACTTTTGAATTGCTTGTCCTAAAGAATTCCATAAGTAATAAATTAGTTTATATGAAAATCAGTTTAAAACACTATCTTGATTTTGTTTTTAGTTAAAAAAATTTATTAATCTCTCTGTTGCTGGATCAGGGGAGTTAAAACTGGAGCATATGGCTGTAAACCAGCAATAGTTTGCTTCTTAGAGATATCTGTCTAGGAAACAAGTCTTGAAGATCAATAATATTAATCTCTAAAGCACTCTTCCTGGAGTTTTTAGTGAATGTGTAAAACACATTTGACTTGCTTGCTTTCTTTTTAATACAATTGAAAAGACATATTTATGGTCATCATTCTTAGTCCCTAGCACCATCTTAGAGTTTGCTGCAGACAGGTTGAAGAAATTCAATGTCTATGCTTGCCCCTCAAGCAACTACACTCTCCCTGGGAAGACTAAATGCATAAAATGGTGACACAACAGATAGAGCAGATAAAACATAATTGAGAAAGATGGTATATAAGTCATGCTAACTGGGTTTGAATCCTCGTTCTATC
The DNA here is from genome assembly GCF_004115265.2 of Rhinolophus ferrumequinum. NCBI lineage: Eukaryota > Metazoa > Chordata > Mammalia > Chiroptera > Rhinolophidae > Rhinolophus > Rhinolophus ferrumequinum. The sequence continues at coordinate 39,368,067 of NC_046289.1, read as the reverse complement.
ACTCATTAGTTGTGTGATTCTGGGCAAGTTACTTAACTGTTCTATGCCTCATTTTCCTCATGTATAAAATGGGGATAATAATAGTTAATTAACACATATAAAGTTCTTAGGACAGGAGATCAATGATAGCTCTTAAATAAATAAAAAGATGCATGTCAACAAAGTGTGAATTTTTAAAGGGAGCGATTTCTTTGTATTAGAATATTTAGGGCAGTTTCCATGGAACGCTTAATGGGTCAGGTGGAATTTAAGCTCTGAGTTTCAAAACTAGTAGAAACATTATTGTTTTTGTACTTACTGACTCCTTCTGAAGCTCAGTTTATATCCCACTGACCTATCTGACAAGAATGTATCAATAATGGGTCTTTTATTCTATAATCAGGATTTTTAAAAATTGAAAACTAATGTTAATTATAAAACATTTTAAAAATATGTGAATAAGAAAAGATAGTTCTCCTTTATCTCCCATTGATATGTTCTTGTATTTCCTTCCTGTCTTCTTTTTCTATACATGTATTTTATCCCAAATGTGTTCATGGTGTATATGTAGTTTTGTATCCTACTTTTCCACTTCACTCCATGGGATGGCATTTTCCATGGTCATAAATTATTCTTTAAAAACATTGTTTTTAATGATGACATCATATTCTATCATGTAAAATCCCTTGGTCTTTTATTGTTATAATTTAGATTATTTACAACTTCCCACTATTATATAAAAACTACAATGAGTATTTTTCTGCATAAGTCTTGGTGAGGTTCTTAGATTATTTTCTTAGGATAGAACCTCAGAAATGAATCTGCTATGTTATAGACTAAAGATGCTTTTTAAATTTATTTTATTTTTTTGTAATTTTTTTATTGGGGAATACTAGGGACAATGTGTTTTTCCAGGGCTCATCAGCTCCAAGTCATTGTCCTTCAATCTAGTTGTGGAGGGCGCAGCTCAGCTCCAAGTCCAGTCGCCGTTTTCAATCTTCAGTTGCAGTGGGCGCAGCCCACCATCCCATGCAGGAATTGAACTGCCAACCCTGTTGTTCAGAGCTCACACTCTAACCAAGCGAGCCATCTGGCCACCAGAAAGATGTTTTTTTTAACTCTTAATGTTTATAGTTAAAATGATTTCAAGAAGTTAAACTAATTTGTACTCTTGCTAGCAATGCTTAAGAGTTTCCATCTCCCTGTATGTTCATTACATTTAATATTATCATTTTTAATCTTTGTCAATTTAATAGATGAAGCACAGCATTTTTCTTTAATTTGTAATTATTGGCTTACTAGTGAGGTTGAATTTTTTTCATATATTTCTTTGCTTTGGATTCCTCCATCTGTGATAGTCTGTATCCCTTGTTCAAAAAAACCTTTTTTTTGGGGGTTGGGGGCAGGTTTTGTAGTTCCTAGCTACTCGCATGAGTTCTTTACACAGTAGTAGTGAGTGTAACGCTGGACCACATTTGTGCCCAATTATTTCTATTTGTTTTTAATGCACATAAGTTTTCCAATCTTATAAATTATAGTCAATTTAAGAATTTTTTTCCACTTGTGATTTCTTACATTGTTTTTAAATTTAGAAAGTCTGAAATTTTGTTTGTCTTAATAAAAGCTGTATAAGAAATTTAACTTTTACTGAGGAGAGGTAAAAGAGATATTTCTTCATCATGATTTCTTTTTCCTCCTCTTTCTCTTCCTTTTTCTAAAGAATCTATGTTAATGAAAGGCAATTCAGAGTTAATTTTGGGAAAATACATTTTTGTCATTTCCAACCTTTCTACTCTTGGTTCACACCAGTTTCTTGTAAAGTCTGTTGTATATGCGGTAGCCATGTTAAGTAGAGAATATTTCCCATGAGCTGGAAATAAAACATGGAGCATTGCTTGACGAAGACTCAAACTTTGGAATAGCAGTTTATAAAAAAAAAAATCACATTTTGTTCTCAACTTGTGAATCCAATTCTGTTGAGTTTGCTTTTGTTGCTTTTGGAACCCTGCTCCAGGGAGAAACCTAAAATGCACATAGTCCCATAATTTGTTTTCTTAGTGAGACCAATTTCTATCCTCTACCTTGATTTTCAGCAGGTCAGCTGTAAGTGGGGAAGACTAGGGGGAGCTCGTACATAATCATTGTCTCATAGGAGGTTTGATGTAAAAGAGATTAAATCCTAGCATTGTTTCCCAAATTATTTAAAATATTAGCTTGAAAGGCTTTTAAGGTGGGTATTTTTTTTTTCTTCATTTTTGAACGGAAGTATTAACTAGAACTGCCAGGGGCAGTTAGTTTGAGAAAAGCAATACTGTGCATCTTAAATTGGGTAGAAATTTTTATGACTCAAATTCTTCATTTATTATACCCAGATGGTGGGAGCAGGCTGCTGTCTCTGATGCTCTGGTGGAAATAAACCATCGAGGGATCCTTTGCTAAGATGGGAACCCCACTAAGAAGTGTGAACATGGTGCCCATGTTGCCTTGTATTTAACATCTTGACTTGTGCTTCATATTGGAGCATATTTAACTTAAATACAATTCATTGAATTCTCTGAGGTTTAAAGTTCTTCCTGAAAACTGTAGTTGTCTATATGTGCATTGGCTAAAAAGTTAACTGAAAGTGTTGTTTTACCAAAGTAACTAGCCAATTGAAAAGATGAAGCAATCTATTGTTCGTTCAACAAATTATTTTTTCATTATCCATAAAGTGTAGTACAAGATATCCTAATGGAGTCAGGAAAAGAAGTTGCTATAAAAAAAAAAGTTAAGTATGAAAACTGAAAAAATATTTAAAAGCACAATTTAGAAATCAAGTCTTAATGGAAAATGCTTTCATTTTGAGAAAAACACTTAAAGGTTAGATATACTCGTATAATGTATCAGTATTAGCTTAACAAGTATGGCACTTCATAATGTTAACATATGTTTAAAATGGTATCTCATTTAATGTATACAACTTTTTGTGATAAATAGGGAAGCCATTACCATCTTTATGTTGCTCATCAGTGAGTTGATAGCCAACATTACATGGCTAGTAATATTTAGAGCCAAGAATGAAAAGTAGATCGTTGAGTCTTAGGCTGACCTCAGTCCTTCTCTACTATAATGCTTAAAGAGAAGAAAATAATAAGTAGCTATATTTACACGTGTGACACTTTGAAGGTGAGGGCAGCATTTTAGTGGTAATCGCTATCATAGATTTTCTTTTTAAAGGTGAATGTAAATTAGGCTGTTGTTAGGATTTTTATCTCTTTATAAAAATGGAAGAGTAGCTAAGGTTTAACTATAGTAAGACTGTGGAGAAATTTCATATTTCAGATTTAAACATGGAACACTTATTATTACAATTTTTTTTTTAAGCAGGGAGAAACACTAGTTTATGTTTTATTTCAGCATTACATCAGGATTTCCTTTGTTTTTGTTTTTATTCTATTGCATTTGACATTACAGTTTATCTGGAGATGCAAATCTGAACTAGCAAAAAACAAAACTTGTAGTCACAATCACTTAATTGTGCTGTACCTTAGGTGGGAGTGTTTCCTCTCTGAGGGTATGTGGGTAGACAATGGCAGGCTGGGTTGCATGCTGCTGAAACCACTGTTGTGTTGGAAGAATGAGCAACAGATTCAGAATTTTGGTTGTTTGACTTAGTATGGATTTCTGCTAAACCCAAAGCTTGAGAAAAATTTTAGTCATGGTACCCTTGTTCAGTAGAAAACAGATGGGAAGAGAACTGTCATCATTTATACTTGGGACACAGCACAGCATGGATGCAGACCTGGAAAATAATTGTTTAAAGGTCATAAAACCAAGGAACTTGGACATAATCAATTCAATTCGACAAATGTTTATCAAGTGACTCCTCTGGGTCAGGTACAGTGTTCGGTGCAAGGACTACGGTAGAAAATAAGTGAGATACAGCCTGCATAGCCATACAGGGTAGGGGAATTACTAATATTAAACATGTGATTAGTTATCAGAATGATGGATGTTAAGAATAAGAAAGGATAGGAGACTATGGGAATGAAGAGTAAGGGGATTTAATCCAGTCTAAGGATTTAGGGAAGACTTTAATCTTTAAACAAAATTCTTAGAAATAGAAACAGAAGGATTTAAGAAAACCAAAGTGTGATGGTTAATTTTATGTGTCCACTTGACTGGGACATGGAGTGCCAGATATTTGGTTAAAGATTATTCTGGGCGTGTCTGTGAGAGTGTTTCTGGGAGAGATCAACATTCTGAATGAGGTTAATATGAGACTGAATAAAGCAGATTGCCCTTTCTAATGTGGGTAGCTCTCATCCAATCAGTTGATGAATTTAAAGAACGTACTATATTAAATGCTTTTGTTTTCTAGAGCTTTTTGTTTTCCTCATGTAATTGGGTCATACCTTAAAATTAATATGATTTATCTAAGGCATGAAGTTACCTGTGGAATAAAAGGGGGTTCTATGGAAAGTAACCTTACAGGGTGATGTGATCATAAATTTCTAACTGGGCAGTCATGGTGGCTAATCACACTCCAGGCATGTAACTTCTTTAGTAAAAGGCTTATCTTTCCTTAAGCAACCCCTGTCCATTGTTTCTGTGCATCTAAGTTAACACACCTTTGAAATACTCCCTTTCAGACCCCTGCTTTTAATACATGGCCATCCCTTCAGACCCCTTCCTTCTAAAACATGACCACCCTCAAGTATTTTAACTATCCTGTAACCTGATCCCTGCTTTGCTTTCTCCCTCCTTCATATAATCTTCCTTACATTCCTTTCTTAATCTCAAATGCATAAAAGAAACTGCAAACTGTTATTCTCCAAAACATATAGCTCAGTCTGTTGAGATCTTGCTTCCAGGTATATCCTTTGTTTGGCTCAAATAAATTTTTACAAAAATTCTCTACAGGTTTAGATGTTCTTATGTTGACATATTTAACATTAAGCTAATAATTTATTAAAAACGTAAAACAGTTATTGAACTGGAACAACATTGATTTCATGTTGCCACTCAGTTATTAGAAGTATCTATCAACCATATATAACTATATATAACGATATATATACATATATATATGAATCTATCAACTACATATAACCATAGTTATAGCAATAACTGGATATTGTCGATAGGATAAATCTTGAAGATAAGTAAACAGCTGTCCAGGAAGAGCGTGTTATTAGCCTGTCATTAAACACTAGTGAATATGACTTCATAGTATTAGGAGTAGCGAATATGTGATGAAAACAAAAGAAGTAGAAAATGTGGCATTTTTCCATCTAGAGTTTACTATCTAATCCTGAACCAGATCAAGTGCCTTGACTACAACCACTAAAGGACTTTTAGACAAGTACAGATTTCAGCTGTGCAAACTGAAACTCACATGGGAAGGGATGCGGGGCGAGAGTGCACAGAATTAGGTGGGGTTAATTCATTCAAGACATTTTTATTAAGAACAAACCAGGCTGAGGCATTCCTACCAGCAGTAGGGATTCAGCAGTGAACTAGAGACACAGTTCCTCCTGGAATTTAAGCTTATGACACACCTGGGAGCCACTAAAACAAAAGTCATCTCCCAGATTATCAGTGATGCTTGCGATAAGTGTCACAGGGAAGTTTGGGGGCGGTGAGGTTGCATGAAGAAGGTTAGGAAAGGATTCTCAGAGGAAGTGATGTTTCAGCTTTGATGGAAAGAAAGAATAGGAATTGACCTGATTAAGGCAGAATGGGAGAGCCTTGTTATTGAGGGAAGACCACCACGTAGAAAGGAGATCAAAGAAAAATTGAAAGGTTAGTATGTGCGGTAGGTACATGGTGAGTTAGAAAGTGAAACAAGATATGCTAGATTACGTAGGAAACATTGTAAGTCCACCACAGGGCTTCAAGCAAACGGATGATATAATCAGATGTTCATTGTAAGAAGATGATTCTGTCTACCACATGGAGAATGGGTTGTAGGAGAGGAAGAGTAGAAACAAGATCAGACTAAGTGTTACAGTTATGCAGGGAAATAGTGGATTAGCCTGGAGCGTTAGTGGGGAACATGGAGACAGGAGGATGGATAAACACACTTATTGTCAAAATGGAATCAATAAAGTGATTAGATGCAGAGAATTATGGAAAAAGAGAAACCAAAGTGACTCCAGAGTTTTTAGCTTGAGTGTCTGAGAAGGTCGTAGAGTCCTTTATTAAAACTGTGGAGAAAGATAGAGGGATCGGTTTTGAGGACAAGATATGAGTTAAACCAAGGATTCTTCCTGATAGAGATGAGAAGTGAGAAAGCACTCCATAAATGATAGAAGAAAATGGTATAGAAAGGCATGAAGGCAGAAAGCAGGCCATCAATAACTGCGTCTGCTTGCAGAGGAATACAGAAGAAGGATCTATGGAAATAGAGAAAAGTGGAGGACAATCTCAAAGGCAAACATAATTGAATTCAAGCTGTTGTGCTGAAGAAGAGAGGATAATGAAGACCACTGCTTAAAGGTTAGGTTAAAGATGGTCATAATATCTTTCCTCAGAATGAATCATGTGGGCAGACAGGAGGGAGGCATCTTTAATCTAATTTCACACCCTGAAGAGATCTAATAGTGACCAAAAATAAAGAGAGCAAAATACTACTCTTGGATATTCAGTCCTATCCACATATTGGGATAGCAAAAGGGTTTGTAAATAGTGACGAGAAGGACTCCAGACATCAGAAATCCTATAGGAGCTGGTTTGAACAGCAACAGTAATAGCAGTGATTATGACTATCATTCCTTGTGCTTTCAATATGTGTTCACTAAGCACTTACCATGTCTCATCTCATTTAATTTGTTTAATCACGTGATGAGATAAGTATATTTTCAAATCTCCTTTTGCAGTTAGAAAATAGAGCTCAGAGATATAGTTAACTTCCCAAAATTCAACCAACTGAAAATCGGCAGAGGCAAGATACAGGCCTAGATTTGATTAACTCTAAAACCCTTGTGCTTTACCACTAATCACGCCAAATCATATCTGGCCTCAAGAAACATCAGGAAGCCCATGGTTTATATAATATTTGCTCCAGAAAGAATCTGGAGATGGCTCGGAAAGCTCCTCCTCTACCAACCTTCTAAAACTGTCTGGGTTCTCATTGCAGTGGAAGTAGTTACTTAGGGGTAAAGGATACACGAGAGGGTTGGACATAAGAAAGGGAAAAAATTGAAGCCTTGCTATTCCCTCACCCCACGACTGCCACAACCTCTGGACTAAAGCGCTCCACACTGATCACTGTTTGGGTTTCATTTTCTGAATCTCTAGGATAAGAAAGATTCTTTGCCCAGACAGCCCTTCCACGCCACCCCACATGCCTTCTAAGAAGTGGTAGCGCTGGGATTTGAACCCAGGTCTGGTAGAATGTGCATGGGCTTTGCCACATACTATACAGACCTTTGTGAAGCTGGGAAAGGTAGAAGAAGGTAAGAACAAGGACTGTAGAGGGGCCTTTTAGCTCGAACAGCCATGAGACAATGGCTTCCATGGAAGGTTGTGATTAGCAGCGAGAAAGTCTAGAACGTAAACTGTACTCCACTGGCCACAGACATGACCTCAGTCCCTTCCTCCTCTATGGAAATCAGGCTGATGGTATATATCACAGGAACGTCCAGAATGACTGTTTTGTGGCCTCAGTGATTTCATTGTTAAAAGCCATGCACCAAAGTATAGGATAGTAATTATGGGAGAGAAGATGGGTTTAACTCAATTTAACATTGTGTCTTAACACATCTTGAGTTTCAAACCAATTTTACTCATTAGGGATTCAAGTTCACATGTCTTTGCAACACACAGCTTCCTGCCACTATGGAAAAAGGGCTTTAGAAGACTTACAAGGCTTCATGGACTTCAAATAAGTCTTATGAAACAACATGTTCACGTGTTAAGTGTAAATGAGTAAGAAACATAAGGATTAAATTTCCCTTAAAATACACAGGGGTTTGAAAATGAAGGGAAAAATGCTGAGGGCAAAACGTGTTTTGGAGTTTGGCAAACCCAAAACATTTGAAAAAAAAAATGGTTTGATGTTTGATGAACCCTAAATACAGCAGAGTTTGCTCATCTCTCATTGTAATGAAGACCAATAGACATTTTTGTGTGAAAACACAGCATCCCACTGGAAACGCCTATGGACCCCTCACTACTGTAGAACTTGACTGATTTTCATTTCACTAATTCATAAACTTCCTTACTCACATGATGGTTGGTGGTCTCCCCCACATGAGTTCTCAGCAAAGCCATAATAAGAGAATACTGGAGAAGACGTCTGGGATTACTAAGACTTCATTAGTCCTATAAAATGCACTTCAGGGCATAACCACTGTACAATAAAACATTAACATAAATCATTAAAATGGAACCATGCCTTGTCAAGATAAATAAGAGGAGTGTGTTTTATGTGGCATTGTCCTTATTTCTTTAAATTGGTTTGTTCACTTGCTAATTTGCAAAACTGAATAAAAAGATATTCTGTGGTATGAATTAAGGCAGTGAGATTTCTCCATTCATAGATTTCCCATCAATTCCCCTGACTTCCACTGAAGGTTCTGAAATCGTTAAGATGGGAACAGGGTTTGGTGGGTAATTTAGGGGCCATGAAAGTAGCAGGAGGTGAAAAACAGATGACCATATGTTGTTTCTCCCTGAAGTGCTTTCTTAGGGCCTCTGTGCGATAAGCATCAGGAATGTCATTTTTGCCCCTTCATTCTTAGATCTCTCATGTGCAAACAGTGGCTCTCTCATTAAAACTATTCTCTCTGAATTATTTAGGTTGGCCTTTGATTTAAACTGAAATTACTTTATACTTATAACACTCTGGCAGTCTCATGTGTGTGACAAGCCATTCACTTTTTAAAAGACTCATAATGTGGATCAAGAAATGTTTCAAAGACAGGTTGCTATAAAAATAGCAGCAAGAGGCACCATGAATTAAGTGAGTGCTATGTGCCAACCCTTGTGCTATGCTCACTGCACACACTACACTGTCGAAAGTTCTATGAGGGAGATGCAATTATTTTCAAATGAGGAAACGGAAGTTCAGTGCATCAAGTCATGACAGTAGAGTTGATATTTCAACCATTCATTTATTTGATGTACACTTGTTAAACATTTGATTAGTATCAGGCATTATTCTAGGTGTTGGGGGGATACCTTGATGAATAAGACATTGCCCCTGCCCTCACAGAGTTTACTTTCTGTATGGAAGAAGACCTTTCTGACCTGAGATCTTCATTCTTGACCACTACACATTCTTTGTGGTTTCTATGTATAGAAGGACAGGAGTAAAGACTGTATACTGATTTCTCTTGGATTTGGTTCATAAGAGAGTATTTGGTTATGGGAACAAGGCTGTTTATGGGATATTATTCTTCAGATAGAGAAAAGATGCCAAAGCAGAAAAGAAAACCCCTTAGGCAAGAAGTTACCCTTCTCCATTTTTTTTTTTTAAAAGATTTTATTGGGGAAGGGGAACAGGACTTTTATTGGGGAACAGTGTGTACTTCCAGGCCTGTTTTCCAAGTCAAGTTGTTGTCCTTTCAATCTTAGTTGTGGAGGGTGCCGTTCAGCTTCAAGTTGTTGTCCTTTCAGTCTTAGTTGTGTCGGGCGCAGCTCAGCTCCAGGTCCATTTGCCGTTGCTAGTTGCAGGGGGCACAGCCCACCATCCCTTGCGGGACTCGAGGAATTGAACCGGCAACCTTGTGGTTGAGAGTCTACTGGCCCATGTGGGAATCGAACCGGCAGCCTTCGGAGTTAGGAGCATGGAGCTCTAACCGCCTGAGCTACCGGGCCGGCCCCTACCCTTCTCCATTTTGCAAATTAGATTACTGTAAATTTAAAATCATTTCTAAATACACTTCAGTGTACACTTGGACCTTGAGTTTTAAAAGCTGATTTTAATAGTTGTAGGTCAGAGGATGTTCTCTTTTGTTGTACATGCCCAGTTGAAAAATAGCTTTGCTTTAAGTATCTGTTGGCAAATACTTGCTGGCATCCTTGTGACTTTCCCAACAGACTAATTCAAAATTTTACTGATTTCGTAAATTGATAGTGAAAGTTGTTTTTTTGTTTGTTTCACCTGGAAAACATTGGATTGAAAACTTGAGCTGCTTATTTTTAATTCTCCAGGGTATAAGAGTTTTGTGATGGAAAAGGATCTAGACCAACCTTCTCACTTTATAGAAACTAGGAAATGGAGGTTAGCAATTTGAAATATACACAGCCCTCCTGAGGGCAGACCTGGTCTAAATCTCAAATGAAAGAAGCAATAGTAATCTTTCTTAGGCTAAGTTTTACTTATTACTCACATGTCTTTTGGAGTCATTCTTGCCTTTAAGATTTAGATAATGTTATCTAGAAACTCCATACCATGTTTCTGGGAAGTTGAGCATTTTTTCCAAGCTTTCTGCCAATTTCCAAGGGCTCACATTGCCATGCCTACCTCTGGCTCCAAGTTCCAGCTTCTTCCTCATTAGTTCTGTTTGTGGATGGTCAAATCATTCCTCACATTATATTGCTGTCCCATGGTGTGTAGACCTACACTTGGGGCTCAGAGCTTTTACTTTATTTCACCCTCTCACACACAGAAAAAGACCCAAGCAAAAACAAACAAACAAAACATAACCAACCAACTAAACAAACAAAATGAAACCATTCATATAGTCTTTATGTATTTGTAATACTTCACTGGGGTTTTGGTAAGATAGAGAGAATTTAATATTGCAACATCTTACTACTGAATATTGGACATCCTTAATCTTAAAATTATCCTGTCCCTTTCAGCAAGTAAGGCTCAGTCTTCTATTATGTTGCCCTGATAACTTTCTTTCTCTTCCTGCTCCTGCTTGCTTTTCTGTCTCCATCCTTTCAAGAACAAAAGCCAAGTTCTTCTACGAGCTCTATTACTTTTTAATTGAGGTACAATGCACATACCATAAAATTCATCATTTTAAAGTGAACAATTCAGTGGGGTTTGTGGTTTTTTTTTTAGTATATTCATAAAGTTGTGCAACAATCACCACAATCTAATTCTAGAATGTTTTCATAACCCCAAAAGGAAAGCTTACACCCATTAGCAATTCTCATTCCTTTACCGCCCCCACCCCTACAGCCCCTGGCAACCATTGATCTACTTTTTATCTTTATGGATTACCTATTCTGGACATTTCATATAAATGGAATCATACAATGTATCGTCTTTTGGGTCTGGCTTCTTTCACTTAGCATAATGTTTCCAAGGATCACTCATGTTATAGTATGTATGAGTACTTCTCTTCTTTTTTTGACTGAATAATATTCCATTGTATGGATATACCTCATTTGTTTATCTGTTCACCAGTTGATGGACACTTGTTTGTTTCCAGCATTTGACTATTATAAATAATGCTGCTATGAACATTTGCATAAAAGTTTTCGTGTGAACATATATTTTCAATTTTCTTGGGTACATTCCTAGAAGTAAAATTTCTAGGTCAAATGGAAATACATGTTTGACTTTGGGGAAAATTGCTAAAATGTTTTCCAAAGTGGTTGCACCATTTTACATTCTCACCAGAAATGTGTAAGAGTTCCAAGTTTTCCACATCTATGCCACACATTATTTATATTATTATAGCCATCCATTTCCCTAATGGCTAATGACGTAGAATATATGTTCCTGTTCTTATTGGCCTTTGTATATCTTTGAAGGACTGTCTGTTCAAATCTTTTGGCCATTTTAAAAATTGAGTTATTTGTCTTTTTTATTGTCACGTTGTAATTGTTCTTATATGTTCTGAATGTTAGACCTTTATCAGAAATATGATTTGCAAATATTTTCTTCCATCATATGGGCTGTCATTTCATCTTCTTGATGGTGTCCTTTGAAGTGTAAAAAGTTTTTAATTTTGTTTAAGCCCAGTTTACCTATTTTTCCTTTGATAGCTTTGCTTTTGGTGTCATATGTAAGAAACTATTGCCTAATCCAAATTTACAAAGATTTAAACCTATGTTTTCCAAGGAGATTCTTATAGTTTTAGCTCTTTTATTTAAGTTTTTGATTGTTTTGAGTTAACTTTTGTATATAGATAGTGTGAGGTAGAAGTCTAACTTTATTCTTTTGCCTGTGGCTAGTCAGTTGTTCCAGAGCCATTATTAAAAAAATTATTCTTTTCCCATTGAATTGTTTTTGCACTTTTGTTGAAAAGCCAACTGACAATTACATTATGGGTTTATCTCTATGTTCTTAAGCAGAGCAATTCTGCAGTCTCCAGCCCTCACCTCCAAATTTAGTTCTTGGGTATCCCTTTGCACAGCCAAGAATTTAGCTGAAGTGTGAAAATACTGGTCTTAAATGTTCCTCTGATGAAGGTCATAGACTAGCATTAACCTCCAACATAGTGGGAATGGGGAGTGAAGAGGAAGGATGTCTTTTCCTTCTGGTTACAGAAGAATTAACAATACTGTATAATAGCCCAGGAGATGATCAGAGAGTCATACTAGGTGTGTGACTTGGGGCAGTATGTTAACTTCTTTGAGGCTCAGTTTTACTTTCTGGAGTATATATTTCAGTAGTATTTCCATGTGGGAATTCCTTCCTAGAATTTCTTAGGAAAGGCATATTTTCTTGAATCCTGTATCCAGTGAAAAATCAGTTGAAAAATCAGAAAAACAGGAAAAACTATTATAGCTCTCTTATGAGAATTAAAGCTTAATAATTAACACAGAAATGTTATAAGCTTTAAGATAGTCACCGATGTCACATGAAAGTAAGAGAACTACTAATATTTCAATGAAAGTTAGAGTAGACACTTCCAGAATTGCAACAGGACCATGTAAGGGAAAAGCTGCTACAATCTAATCCTACTCAGTCTGATACAACTGAGTACTTGATATTAGGTTAGTCTGAATTGAGATGTGCAGTAAATGTAAACTCTGTATCGGATTTTAAAACGTAGTATGGAAAAAAAAGGTGAAAAGTCTCATTCATAATTTTTACATTGATTACATATTGAAATGATAATATTTTTAATCTATTGGGTTAAATCAAATATTATTTTTTTAATTTTTTAAGTTCATCTAAACTACAAAAAAACTAAAATAGTTCACCCATTTCTCTATTGCCCCCCACCTATAACAACCACCAACCCGTTCTCTGTATCTATGAGCTTGGTTTGTTTGTTTGTTCGTTTGTTTATTTTTCTAGGTTCCACATATAAGAGAGATCATATGGTATTTGTCTTTATCTGTCTGACTTATTTCACTTAGCACAATGCCCTCGAGGTCAATCCATGTTGTCACAAATAGCAATATCACTTTTTCGTTATTTTTGGCTGAATAATATATTTCACATTTTCTTTATCCATTGATCAATGGACACTTAGATTGTTTCTATATCTTGGCTATTGTAAATAATGCTGCAATAAACACAAGGGTGCATATATCTCTTCAAATTAGTGTTTTGTTTTTTTTCCTTCTAATAAATACCCAAATGTGGTATTGCTGGATAACATGGTAGTTCTATTTTTAATTTTTTGTGGAAGCTCCATCTTGTTTTCCATAGTGGTTGTACCAATTTACATTCCTACCAACAATTCATGAGTGTTCCATTTTTTTCTACATCCTCACCAACACTTGTAATTTCCAGTATTTTTTATAATAGTCATTCCAACAAGTGTGACGTGATCTATCATTGTGGTTTTGATTTGCATTTCCCTGATGATTAATGATATAGAGCATCTTTTCATATACCTGTTGGCCACCTGTATGTCTTCTTTGGAAAAATGTCTATTCAGATCTTGTGCTGCCATTTGTTAATTAGATTGTTTGTTGTTTTGCTATTGAGTTGTATGAGTTCATTATATATTTTGGATATTAGCCTCTTACCAGATACATGATTTAAAAATATTTTCTTCCATTCAGTACATTGCCTTTTTATTTTGTTGATGGTTTCCTTTGCTGTCCAGAATTTTTTTCATTTGATTGAGTCTCACTTGTTTATTTTTGCTTTTGTTGCTTTTTTAAGTGGTTTTGTTAAAGCATTAATGATGCCAGCTGTCAGGATAATAAGAGTAAGAATTAATAAATTGATTTGGAAAAAAATCTTATTAAAGTTAATTTTTTCCTGGTTTCTTTTCCATTTTTAATGTGGTTTCTAGAAAGTTTAAATTGCAAAAGTGGCCAGCATATGTAGCTTGTAGCTATTGTCATATGTGGAGGTAAAATTCTAACATGGCTCCCAAGTATTCAGGCCTTTGGTGTACACACACTTTCTCCCAGTTATTCAATCAAACACTAACCTAGGTGCTCTTGTAAAGGGATTCTGGAGAGGTAATTAAGGCCTTAACTGTGTTGACTTTAAGACAGGGAGATATCCAAGTAGGTGGGCCTTACCTAAGCATATGAGTACTTTAAAAGCAGAGATTTTTCTCTGGCTGGTTATAGAAGAGAGAGAGTGCTCCAGTTGGCCTGGAGGAAAGAGAGACACCAGGTTGTGAACTGCCTGTGGGGTCACAAGGCAAGGAAATGCAGGAGGCTTCTAGGAGCTGAGAGTGCTCCCTAGCCAAAAGCTGGCAGTGAGATGGGGACCTCAGTCCTAAAACCACAAGGAAATAATTCTTCCAACTATCAATGAGCTTGGAGAGGACCACAAGCTCCCCCAATGAGAACTGTTGGTCTCAGCTGACACTTGGATTTCAGCCTCGTGGACCTGACCTACAGAAACTATAAAATAATAAATTTGTGTTGTTTTAAGCTGTTAGGTTTGTGGCAATTTGTTACACAGCAATAGAAACCTAATGAGCCATATTACCAGAGCTTGTTTGTGGCCTTACTCTGTGACTAATGGTGAATCATTCTCGTGAATAAAATAAATATCAACAAGTTTGTGCACATTGTAGAATTTATTCACATCCTATGAGTTATATTTTAAGAAATGACATGTTTGGAAGCAAATTAAGTCCTTAGGTTAGCAATTTTGACTTATCATTCTGTGTAGTGCTGTTAATCTTGCTAGGATATCCAAATGTTAGGTTTTTCTAGCCTCCTCCAATAATTTTTCAGTTTTTGAATATTCATTATAGGATATAGTTCTTTGTAAATACTACTAGAATACCAAACCAAAATAAAGCAGAAAACCTTTCCCTTGGTAAATACTACAACTAAAATACAAAATAAGTTATGATTTCAGGAATTCACAAGAATTCTTGGGAATTCTGATTTCTTGTTTCCGATTCTTAAAGAATTGAAAGAATTGTTTGAAATTTGGAAATATTGTTTAGCATTGCTATAGGGTTAAATGAATCAATGACTGCAGAGGGCTTAGGCCAGAACGTGGGGGGTGGAAAGTGTCCAATACGTGGTAGTCATTATTAGTCACTGGTCTTGGACACATACAAATTGAATATGAGTATTTATGGATTTAACTGATTGAATTTTATTCGGAATTTATATACCATAGATGAGAGGAGGGTGAGGAAATTTTAAGCAGTTGGTTAAGAAGAAATCCAAAGTGATTAGTCTTGAAGGTGGGTCAGCAACCTAAAGATTTTTTTGCCATGTACAGTATTTTGATGAATTAAAGAATTTATTGAAAAGACTCATCATAATAAGTAGTAGAGACACTTCCTGGAGCTCAAAGGAAGATGAGATAGTAAGAAAGCAAATGATAACCTTCCCACCAAAACCTGGTCTATCTTCTTATGTTAAAAAGAGTGTGAATTAAGTTTGACTGTTTGATTTGATTTATTTGCTTGTTGCTAACAAAAAAATACTTTGCAGTACCTAATAAGCAATGCAATCTTTATAACTTAATGATCAAAGTAGTATCTACTCTTCCTCTGCTTGGTAGGAGGAGGGGATTGGGTTTCAGTCAAGGATGAGGGAATAGAACAGACATGAAATGTATGTATTTCAGAGTCTTAATTTCATTTCCACTGGAATATCTTCCCTTCTCCTATCCATTTGCCATGCTATCCTCTCAAATCTGCCTAAAACCTCAAGTTTCCCTGGAAATGTATCCCTGACTGACCTCTCTTTTTCCTATCAATTTTTATTCAGCTTTCCGTTGTGTATTTTCACTTGGAATAGCCATCTATTTAGATCTGGAGTATTCTTTGGTCCACAGAGCTGTTTCCCCCCATTAGATTATAAGGTCTTATGACAGAGCAATCAAGTTTCTTTATTTGTTTCTTTATTTTTAATTCATAATATATACACACTGGTGTCAATTAATGGGTGGGGGGGAGGATCTAGTAACTATAAATGTGTCCCAAAAAAGGGCTAATAGTACAAGATGAGGTGTTAATTTAACAAGCAGGGAATTCTCTTTTTCTGTTAGGTCAAGATTCTCACTCAGTATGAAACGCCCACTTTTCTATGCAGTTTTGAGTAAGATGTTTTTCCTCTGCAGTCATTAAATCTTTGCTTTTCTCAGACTCTCAATCTCTCAAATCGCCCACTATATTTC
Source organism: Rhinolophus ferrumequinum (assembly GCF_004115265.2). NCBI lineage: Eukaryota > Metazoa > Chordata > Mammalia > Chiroptera > Rhinolophidae > Rhinolophus > Rhinolophus ferrumequinum. The sequence continues at coordinate 39,351,632 of NC_046289.1, read as the reverse complement.
TAATACAAATGAGAGCGTAAAGAGAATGTCAATTAATAGATTGGAGATATTCAAACATATTTCAGCTCTTGTTTTTAGAAATAGCATAGTTGTCATATTTAACTGAACAAGTGATGGGATTCAGGAATCCCAAAAACTATTTTTGGAATTTCTGAGTTTTCTATTTTAGCTCTTGCTGAAACTGAGTGAATTTGATACAGTTTCACCATTTTCAGAGTTTTGGGTTCTAGGAGTTCATTATTCTGTCACTGCCACTCTTTTCTCCTCAAAGAGGGACACAGTGTACATTTTCGCAGGTGTCAGCAAATCCCACACAGGCAGTTTCTTTACATGAACAAAAAGTATTTCCATTGATATTAATTCAGTCTTGAACTTATTTTAGAAACAGCTGGAAAAAGCCACATTTATCTTTGTCATTATGCAACTGGCTAAGAATTAAGGAAATCATGTGGTTAGATGATTGCTGAAAAGACCCAGCTCATTAGAGATGGGCAAACCTTGAAAGGATTGCCTAGGTTCTGAGAGGGCTACTGAAGTTTGGCTACTTCTCTGTAAGGTAATCAAATTAATAACCTGTACACAGGATCTCTCAGAAGGTTATTGCCTCGTGAGGTTATCATCTTGTCGTGTGTAATTGTCTTTCCCAGCTAGGGCTCCGTCATGGGAGAATTTAGGCTAATAGCATTATGCTGTGACTTCTGGCAGTCTCCTTCCCCACCCCCACTCCACCTTTCCTTTCTCATAAATGATGGGCTCTTTGTCTGAGGAAAAGCAGAAAATTCAGAACAATAAAAAGCCCACAGGGTCAAACCTTTATTGCTGTATTATGGGGATGGTCCTATGCTGAACTGGTGTAATTAAAATATGACAATGATACTGATGATGACTACTTCTCTGGAGAAAACCATCTGGGTGCCTTTTAGAACAAAGAATTAGACATGGTCTCCAGTGGGTGGATTTTCTAGGCCTATGGCTGGTGGGAACTTCAAAGTGAGGTCTGTGCACAGAGGGAGGCATTAAAGACACTGGAGACCAAGTGTTATATGACCTCAGATGTTTCTCTTACTTGCTTTCTCTCTCTTTTTTTCTTTTGAGCCTTACAAACAGCTTCTGGAGGGCCAGTTCTATTAAAAAAGTTCAAGAACCAGTGGATTTTCCTATTACTAAAACCCTCTTTCAGTGCTATTTACCACCATGTATTTCACTCGAGTAAAATGGGTTCAGAGTGGGAAGTAGCCAGGATGCGACAAAGGTCACCAAGTAACTCTGCTGGGCGTGTCCTTCATTGTCCAGGTCTTGCTGTGCTATCATCGTCACGTAAAACTGCATATATTTTTCTAGTCTCATAAATGCCAGTGTCAGAAATCAAGGAGACTTTCTTTTAGATGTAATTGTCTTTTGGTTTGCTGGTAGCCTTTATTTTCAGTTTATTTGCTTTAGTTTCCGGATGTGTAGCCATTTGGGCAATGAAACTTCATGCTTGATCATTTTGAAATTCGGTACCTTTATGTACCAAGGAAATGAAAACAACAATGAAAACATTGTTCAATTCTATTTACAATGAAAATATCCCTGTGTAATTTGATTTGTAGGAAATGAAAAGTATTATCAACAGAATATGCTTTTCAAAAATTTATAATCCTTTAAACGGGCAAATCCTTTCTCCGGGATTAGTAGCGTGGTTTGTGTCCTAGGAGCCAAATCCTGTTCTCTGACTCAATCCTCAAATCCTTTCTAACAGTGCCTGTATTGATTTCTGACCCAGTTTTGCTTAAGAATCTGAGGACAAAATTTGGTCCTGTGTTTAGAGATCCTTAATAAGGATTTTTTTAAAAGTAGAGTTTATCTAAAACATAGCCTCTAGTTATAAAAGTTAAATTCTGATGTCTCAATGAGCATAACAGATACGCTTAATTTCTAGGCCATCCTTTATTTTCCCCATGCCTAGCTAAACTCATACTTTCCTGATCCGGAGGAACAACCTAGAAGGTTGAAGATGCTCTCCAACTCTGGGTGCTTCCTTACGCTAAATAGTTGATTTCTCTACTATATTTTTAGTGTTCCAGTGACTTGGTCTTTTTGAACATAGTGTACATGTAAATGTTTATTGTACATATCTGTATTCGTAGAAGTGAGATGCTGTCTGTTACAAGGAGTGTAACTGGTAATTTTGCACATCAACAACAAGATAAAAATAAGTGCTCATAATGATGATGCATAGGTAATGAAGACAGTAAAAATCCAAAGTTAACTTTTAGAATCACTAAAGAGTGCTTACATTACGAGGATCACAGTTTTAGTAAATGAGTTCTATTATAGGTTAATTATTTAAAAAATGATTGTGTTTGTGTAACATATGATAGCTGTCTACAAAAAAGAATATTTCTTTAATCAGGACACATCATTCCTTACCTAGAGTAGGTAACAGAATTTGCTGTACCTGTCTCACAATATTTCGTCTGAGAAAAAAAAAGAAATATATATGTATATGTATATATGTATATATATATATATATATATATATATATATATATATATATACACACACACACATGCAAAAGTGCTCTGAAATGGGCTAAAGTAATTCAAGAAAACAGAGACGTAGTAAGGGCATCATCAAAATATGACTATCTCATAAAGGCCTAAATAGAAGTTTAAAAAGAAAGTTGATAGATTACAGTACAGTTAACCATATTGTATATGCAATTTGCATAATAAGACCATTTTTTTTAATTGGGGAAGGGGAACAGGACTTTATTGCGGAACAGTGTGTACTTGCAGGCCTTTTTTTTCCAAGTCAAATTGTTGTCCTTTCAATCTTAGTTGTGCAGGATGCCGTTCAGCTTCAAGTTGTTGTCCTTTCAGTCTTAGTTGTGATGGGTGCAGCTCAGCTCCAGGTCCAGTTGCCGTTTTCTAGTTGCAGGGGGCGCAGCCCACCATTCCTTGCGGGAGTCGAACTGGCAACCTTGTGGTTGAGAGGACACGCTCGAACCAACTGAGCCATCAGGGAGCTCAGCGGCAGCTCAGCTCAAGGTGCCGTGTTCAGTCTTAGTTGCAGGGGGCAGAGCCCACCATCCCTTGCGGGACTCGAGGAATTGAACCGGCAACCTCGTGATTGAGAGCCCACTGGCCCATGTAGGAATCGAATCGGCAGCCTTGGGAGTTAGGAGCATAGAGCTCTAACCGCCTGAGCCACCGGGCCGGCCCCCAATAAGACCATTTTTGAATGGGTACTGTGAGCCAAGCACTGAGCAAAAATATTTATAAGAATTGTGTTGGTCAATTCTCTGAACAGCTCTATAATGTAGGTATTATTATCTTGAGCATTTTACTTCTAAGGAAAATGAAACATAGCTAACATGGAATAACTTGTCCAAGATCACAAAACTCAGTGACTCAGCCTGGATTTGAACCCACATGCATGTGCCAAACTCCAATCCCCGCAATCCTATTGCCACTCTCAATGAGCCCAGTCGTTGTCTCCCAGCAAGGTGCTCTGTACATCCCACCGCTTTGCTCTGCCATCAGTTGCTAACAATCTCCTAATGCACAAATCCCACAACAGCTTCTTGGTCTCAGTCCTCCTTGAATTCTACATTATTTACCCTGAAACATAATAAAGATAGTTTCTGCACATGCTGCATTTGCAAAATGATTGTAATAATACAGAAACTGCTTCAGACATAATATTTAGTTATTAAAGTAGACAGCTGTTCAAGGTCACGGTTAGGAGCTCATGCTGTGTGACCTTGGCTAAGTTATTTCACACAGCTATGCCTCATTTTCCTCTGCTATACTGTGTCAGTGATAGCAGTACTTGCTTCCTTGGATTGCTGAGGTGATTTAGGAAGTCAATGCATATAAAACTGTTAGCATTGTGCTTGGATCATAACTAGCATTCAATAATCATTATTACATAGCATTGCATATTTGGATATATTAATATTGCATATTATGTGTAAATATAACTGGGTAAATTCTTCTTTTTCCTTTAACTCTCTTTCTCTTTGATCTCCCTAACATGACTGTGTTTTGTTTTTCTACCTCTCTGATGATTTTCTCTCTGAATCTTCTTTACTAGCTTCTCTTCTTTCTGCCCCTTTGCAAATTTCAAGACTTCATCCTTGGCCATCGTGTCTCTTCCACCTCCAGGAAAGACATAGGTGGAAACAGGTTCAGTTCTTGGAGGATCAGAAGGGCATTCAGGGAGAGTCTTTCTACATCATGCACGTCAGGCCACTCCATGTCCTTACTACTCTCTCCGATTCCGAGAGCCAAACCTGTTTCCTGTCTGTGTCTTCACTTCACTGTTTCTAGCCTCGGTTGGCCAGACATAATTCTTCGGTGTGAAAATCCCTCATCTACAAACTTGGCTCTTCCAAGCCTGTGATCGCCACAAGCCCTATCTCTAACCATTCCAGAAAATGGATCATGACGGGAGGTTGTGCTTGCATTCGCACAAATCCCTGCGATCGCATCTCAGTTGGGTGTCCAGGGATTAATGGATTCTCTTTTTACACATGTCAAGTTAATGCTATATCATATTCCCCACAGTAGCACTTCTAAAGTTTCCGTTTTCCTTAAGTCCCCAAAGAGACTTCCCTATCCTTACTCTCATCTATTTCTTTACCAGGAAAATCAAGAACTTCGGACCTGAGCTCCCTCACATTGACTTGTTTCTACCTCACAATTGCTCTGCCAGTGTTCTTGATCTCATTCCCCTTATTCCATTTCTGGAATCTTCTTCATCACCTCTTTCCCTACTTTCTATATAGTTTTCAAGCTCTCCTCCAGGGCCTCCTTTCTAATCATGTGGGTTTCCCATGTAATAAAGATTTTTTCCTTTTCTTTTTTTTTTTAACACTGTTAACATCTATAGGAATCATCCTCCATGTTTCTTTGCTTTGTCTTCAAATTTCCCCAGAGAGCACCCTCCTTAACTTCTCGTAATCTGGCCTCCCTATCACTTCTAGTGAAATTGTTCTTTTGAAGGTCACCAGGGTCTCCTAATCCAGTGAACCATTGTCCCTTCCTTACCTTGTATTCTTCTTACTTTCCTGAAGTCCATGACCTTGTCATGTGCCCCTTTCTTCTATACTTTTTCTTCCATTGGCATTCATGACACCACATGGTTCTGTCTTCTTAACTGGTTCTTTGTAAGTTTGGTCAAATTTAATTCAATCAACGTTTATTCACCTTTCACTCATTTCAACTGAGGTCGATGAAGAAGCAAGATATTTTTTGGCTAATTCTGCCGGTATGGGCTTCAGCAGAGAGCAGTGTTACCACCACATTTTTAAGTTTTCCTTTCTCTCTAAAACTAATTGACGAAAATATCAAATTATGTCCTCTTCAACTCTTGAACTTGAAGATTTAGTTGATGGTGATGACACAATTTCTTTGAAATAACCTCACAAAAGCTTACCTGTGCACTGTGTTCCAGGCATGGTTATGACTGACACATCTCATTTTAATTTAAAAAATACTACATAATGTATGTTATCTGCCAGGTACTATTATTCCCAGTGCTTTACAAATATTAGCTCACTGAATGCTCCAGACAACCCTATGAAGTGGGTATTATGATTAATCTTACTTTATAGATGAGACAACTGAGGGACACTTAAATATCTAACCCAAGGCCACAGAGCCAACAAGTGACTCAGATGGGATTTAAACCCAGGCAGTATGATTTCAGATCAGTGCTACGGAGGTACTCAATACATGATTATTAAATTAGAAAACTCTTGGAATTACTTTCTATTTTCAAAAGCTAATTTAAGATATTTTTACTCTCATTTAAATTGTTTATTTCTAGTATTTTGCATGTTCTTGCTGCTTCCCACAATCACTTGAGACAAAAGTTGTCCTAGAATTTGGATATAGAAATTTGTCAGTGGGACAAACTAATTGGGTCTTCAGATAACAAAACCATTCAGAGCTTCCTTCTGCATGTTTGTTCTTATTTTAGGCAAGCCTGGCATGGAATGTTAGGAGGGATCTTTAGAGAAGGTACCATGGAGGAATCGTTGCCTTCTCCCAGCACTTCTCTGCTACTTCTTCAGCAGGTTTCAGCATACAGACTTCTTTCCCACAGCTGACCTTGGTGGTAGTAGGTCCTGCTGTGTTGGTGCTGCTATCTGTAAAGTAAAAGGTGAAGGCATTCTTTTGTCAAGCAGCCTTTAAAAACAAACAAACAAACATGTATTAGCTGCTATTCAATATTGTTTGTATACCTTATATAAGTACCTGGCAGTTCTCGCCTCTCTTATGCATCAACTTTATCTTTGGCTAAAGAAGACTGATCACAATGGCACAACATCTTTCTGCTGATGACAGTTATTCTGTTACATTATTCTAACCTAGAATTACTTTCTGAGCATACATATGAACAGTATGAATAAGACATCGTATGTCTGTGTTTTCGAAATCATTCATGAAATCTTCATGTTTGTTCCATTGACAATGACAGGTACATGAAATTTTCCTTTCTTGATTTTTCCATTGCACCATCATTTCTTCAATAAGATTCACTGTGTTGATCACTGTTTGAGAAATCCTTCAGGAACCAGGAAAAGTAGAAACCTAGTTGAATTCATTATTAATCCTAAATGCTATCAAACGTGAAAATAAGATTTCTGGTAGATTCTGCCTGTCTAAATATCTGCTGTATGAGATACAAAAGAGACACATTTAATAACATCTCACCAACTTTTTGTGAAAAGCAAAATACAATTTAAGCAAAAGTTTTTACAGTAATGTAATAAACAATTATATAAAGATAAGAATTATAATAAACCTAATCACTAGTATTCTGTCTTGTATTATTTAAATTTTTATAAACATGTGAGTGAAAAGATATAACATTCTTCCTAATTTATTAAGTAAATACACTTTCTCAACATTTCTGTTAGCTGTCAAACTATTATTTTATAGTTACTTATTAGAAGTTATTAATTTTTACACAGATTATTAGCTATTATAATTATGATTAGTTCATAAAGCATGTAACTTTTACAATCACAAATATATTTTTAAATTTCAATGACTGATACTGTTAGCACATAAAGCAAATAAGGTATATTTTTACTCTAATGATATTTAGAGTACTGACCTCTAATTCAAAGTTAATATTAAAATATTAAAATTGCCTGATTATGTCTAATCTACTTTTTGGTGTCAAAATATCCTTTTATGAAATGGCTGTGTCGGTTATATTCTTAATGCATTTAGTTAGCAAAATAAAAAGTTGGCAGTTCCATTAAAAATGTTAATCCAAATGCCATGTTTTGATCATCTTCCTCGTATTGTTATGCTCATTAAATATGATTGGAAACTGTACAATCACATGATCACTGATCATTTACACGTTCCGGCATACTGAAAAATGATATCGAAGTAGACATTCAGCTATTTGACTTCCTAGAAACTGATGCCAAATACTAGATTTAAACTGAATCTGAAGTTTAGTGCATATCTAACAGTTATCTTTTTCTTCCCAAATCCATTACTTCCATCTTATTCTAGATTTTGATTCTCTTGATGTCTTCGTTCCTAGGTGATCTTCTATAGATTTTATGTGAGGTCACACTCTCTTGACATTTAATCATTATATTTCTTTGTAACATTTCTAAGTCCAATGTCTTACATGTCATTTAATTTTTGTGTGCATATGGCTGGTATCTCCAGCTTAATAATACGCTATTTGTGGTTAGGATCTAAACCACTTTAGATCTCTTTATAGCCCTTAACACTGTGTATCTGACAGAACCTGTGCTTTGTGAATGACTCAATGAATGACATAATTCAACCTTTATTGAGAATCCAGAAGGGAACAGTTGTTGAGTCTGTCTTGGAGAGGGGAAGTTGTAATGCCAGAGAAATTTTGCAAGCTTATTGTCCCATGAATTAGAGAGGAATGAGCAAGCTGGCCTGGAGCTGAGTCACCCATGACATATCCATATTATTAGATCTTGTGACATGGGAAATCCACAGCTGCTAGTGAGTGCTGGGTCTGTGCATGTGCAAATACTGTTTCAGAGCTCTCTTGAAGTATATGGATTTATATGCCCCAATTAAATGATAGAAATGTCAGTGACAGAACAAGTATTTGAACTTAAGCTATCCAGCTCGAAAATTCCAGTTTTTAATTGCTACACTATACTGCATCTTCCTGATATATACATGGAATCAGAGCAGTCATCATCTAACACTCCTGGGCCCTATAGCTAGAAAGATCAGCCCAAAGTCTTAAACAGTGCCATCGCAACTCTGCTAGGGTCCAGATACTCATACTAGACCACCAAAACTAGTTCCAGAGGGAGGACTAAGTGTGGCCTCTAATTAAAGTTCTGGAAGAAGTTACAGTGCCCTCAGGTATCAGGTATGGTTCCGAGTCAGTCTGAAAGAATAGCAGAGAGTCAGCCTGCTCTCTCAGTAGGGTGACCATACAATTTACTCTTCAAACCAAGATACCTTTGAGAGTGAAAGGAAGCACGATAATAATGATGATGCCGAAACTACAAATGTAAACTGGGACTATCCTGGGCCGTCTTTCCTGGCTGAGTCTGCCAAAACCTCCAAGGAAAGGGGAAGAAAAATGTAAGTGAACTTGGTAAATGTGGGAAGCCAATTATCTGAAAGAAAATTAAGTTGAGGTGAGGGCGATATACCTAGGGGCTGAAAAAGAATGCAGTTAATGATGTTTAGAAAAAATTAACCCGGTATATATGAGAGAAAGAAGCAAAAAAAATATAGCTAGACACACAGAACAATATGGTAGTATGTGTGTGAATGAAAATAAGTCGAGGGAACAGAGGAAGCTGAGAATGGATTTCAAACAATTATTTGGGAGGTGAGGCCCAGATTGACCTAATATCGATCGGGGGGCACATCACTGCAGGAAGTCTGGAACAAATTGTGGTCTCCAAAGGCTCAGGGTAAACCTGAGAGAGTCCAAGTTTGCTACCTCAGTATCTTCTTAGGTCCAGGATTGTTCCATCTTGTCAGACATCTTGTCTCAGTTGGCTGGGTTTTCTGAAATCTCCAATGACCAAACAATAAATGTAAGTAAATTTGGGAAATTTAGGAAGACAACTTTCTGAAAGATGATAAGGTTGGGAGAAGATCAGTGTGCCTAGGAACTAAAACTAGTGCCGTCGATGCTGTTCAGGAAAGAACTGGGTGACAGGAAGAGACCTGAGATCCAAATGCAAGTTGAATGTGAGTCAGCAGAGCATTCCAGATCGAAAATGGGGGAAACTGTACATCACAAATTGGAAAGAAACTTTTTGGTTGCTCCAAGACTTGCCAAGGACCTTATGAAAGCAGTATGCGCAGTTCTGACGTCTTCATTTTAAAAAAGATGCAAAGAATTTAAGTCCAGAAAAGGATTACCAGATAAATTATAGTGGTGAGAGCATGGCCTCTCATAAAATTTAGTGGAGCGAGAGAGAAAGCTAAGGGCTGATTTCACTGTTTTCAACTATCATGAAGAATATGGATACTCATTATTTTGCTTCTCCACAGTAGATTGAAAAGAAGAAATGTGCTGACATTGCGGCAAGAAATACGGTAGTAATGCTTAAGGAAGAACTTCTTGATCCAGTATTGGGCCAGGGCAATGAAGTGCTGAAATTTCTGACCCTGTAATCTTTTTATGATAGGATAGAAAATTACTAGTCCCGACTTGTCATTATACGAGGTATTTGATGTAGGAGGTCCTGAGAAGGGAGTGGAGGAATCTGAGAGAGCGAGAGTCTGAGGGTGTCGCTTGATAAATCTGAAGTTCTAAAACTGATTGGAGGGGAGAAGGAAAAGGCAAAGTCAATTAACCATAAAATGACAAAGTGAACTCTATCCGTGGGCTGTGGGTGTGTTGAGACAATTCCTTACACACAGGGACCCAGCCCCCACTTAAAAAATCCAGATGGTGACACTCTGACATTGCCCGTGACTTCACTGGTGTTGTTCCTCTTTATTCTACTTTAGTCCCAGGTGATTCACCTGGGTGGGGACCCTGCCTCCGGCCCTAAGGAAGTGGCTGTGAGTTAAGCATCTCTTCTTCCTTTTGAGCTGGGAGGAGCAGCTTCTGTAGCTGTCCCTCCCAGAAGCTCCACTCAGCTTCCTTAAGCCTTAGAGGTTTTTCTCTGCCTGGTCAGAGAGACCCAAGACAGAATGTTTACTGTGGTCTAATATGGTACCTTGTATTAGGGGAAAAGGAATACCCTTGCATCAGGGCAGCAGCCAGCATCAAATCAGCTTCAGTTAATGTTAAGCTGATGTAGCATTACACCTGACATGTTTCTTGTTGCCACAGAACACCAGTTAGAGTTCAGCATCCAGACACTCTAAGCCCCACTGGCCATGAGACTTGACCCTCCCTCACTCAGATCCTGAAGCTCAAAATCTGTAGAACCGGAACTGCACAGTGGTCTTCAGCAGTGGGGTGCTGGTCTTCTTAGGTGGACAGGCTGGTTTCTGCTTGTGAGGCAGGTGATATAAATGCACAAGATGTCACTGAAGATTCATGGCTTATCACTGAGTGATTTCAGCAGGAGAGAAAAGATGCACAACCTACCTCCTGTGATGTGGTTCTGTGCAGTCACCTTGACATTGGCTCTGAAATCACTAAATAGAATAAGAAAGGCAAAGTATAGTACCAAGTGATCCCTTTGCTCCCTGATGTGACTCTCAGAAAGGAATCCTGCTGCCTTTAGATTCTAGGTGTTGTTTTTGTCTCTTTTGCAAGCCCTAGATTTGCTGAGCTCAGTGGCTACTGCACTATTAGGCACTGGAGATACAGTGACAAATAAGATAGAGAATGTCTCACTCTTATGAGGTTTATACCTCACGAGAGGAGACAGACTACACACAAATAAGCAAATAGGTAAATAAGAAAACATCAGATGGTGATAGGTGATAGTAAATCAGGTGATGGATGGGGATTAGTACTGCGGTGGGAGAAGAGTTTAGCTTAGATGTTAAGGATAGACTCACTGAAGAGGTGACCAGAGAGGTTATTCAGAGACTTGAATGATAAAAAGAGCCAACTGGGTAATGATGCAGGGAAAGAGTATCCCAAAAGATGGAACTGCTAGTGGAATGGCACTGAACTGGAAAGGAGCTAAGTGTTTTGGAACATAGGAGGGAGGCCCCTGTGGCTGGTGCTAAGCCAGATTGGGATATGAGATAAGTTTGGAAAATTTGTCAGGAGTCAGATCACAAGGGGCCTTGTGGGCCAGAGGGAGAGTAACTTCAAAATGGTCCTAGAATTGGATTAGACCTTAGAGATCACCTAGTCTGCCCTTCTTATTTCAAAAACAAGAAACAGAGCCTGGAGGGGTGAATTTTGTCACTCCATCTCTACCAGCCAACCTTGGTGGTGCTCTGACTGGCAACAAGCTCTTCTGATACACAGTCCTTGGTACTTCCCACTAAACTCTTCCTGAATGCTAAAAAAGTGGGACTCCTAAATGCCGTTAAACGTTTTAAGTACCTAGTCTTTAAAATATGCCATGATCATACTCTTTTTGACTTACATTCTACAACTAGAAAATCACAAAGGCAAAGTTAATCTTGTAGAGTAGATTCTATTTTCTATAGAGTGGGATAGTTTGAACATTTGCTTCTTGCTAAAAATTAAATTTTATAGGGAAAATAATTTTATTTTTCACCAAGAGCTTATGTTCAGCTGTCATACTTGCCAAGAAGGATTTTCATAGCCAGGATCATGCTTCAGACTTCTTGGTGTTGATCCATAAGGCTTCGGTAGGAACTGTCTAAATGACTGGGTGAGAATGGGGGGAGGGCAGGGCAGTGTGTGTGTGGGTACAAAGCAAACATGGATGAAGGTTGGTCAATTATTAAAGCAATCGAGGAGCATGGTGTAGTTACCGAACACACAGACTGCGGCAAGAGACTGCATGAGTCTGAATCCCAGCTCTGCCACTAACGAGCTGTGTGAATTTGGGCAGATGATCTAATCTCTCTTCCTCATTTCTTTACCTGTAAAATGGGGTGATAATAGTATCCTCCTCATAGAGAATCAAACAAATTAATATCTATAGAAACATTTCTAACAATGTTTGTTACATAATGCATGTTATATAATGAATACTAGATAAGTATTTCAAAGATTTAAAAAAGACATAAAAAATGTGGTATTATCCTTCACGTACCTTGTATAAAAAGGGAGCTTATAAACATCTTTTCAGGGCAGTTATGCATTATCTCAATGGTGAGCGCTTAGTTTGACTATTTAATGTGACAGACCAAATGCAACCCCTTTATTCTGGGATCGGGACACATTCCCATTACAAGGACATATGGTGCAGCTTCTGTGTCTGGGAGGAGCTAACATTCCACTGTACATACAAACATTCTGAATCATAAAATTGTATTGTAAGTTATGTACACACAGGACATATGTGTATATATACATCTTGGTTTTTCAAACAGCAATGACATCGCCTAAGGGAGCAATAGCTTTCACATCCTTCTCTGTGTTGAAAAGAAGGCTTTATTGAAGAGGACATATGGATGGAGATTCATTTTGCAATAGCTGAGCTCTTCAGTTCTAAAAGGATTTGAGGCTGGCTTGATTAAACACAAATCCATAGCAAGAGATATGCTGGTGGAATAGAAGCTTGTCACTGCTCTGGACCTTATTCAGGGCAGGATTTATTGCCCAAATATCTGCCACCAACCAGATGTGATGGAAGTGACACCCACATTCTCTGGCCTGCGTCTCCCAGATTTCATGCGACTGTGCGTTTTCCTTTCTCATACTTCCCTCCCATTAACTAACGGGTGGACTCTGACAGACTTTCTGTTCTCTCTCTCTTTTCTCTGTTCTCCCCTTTTCTCCCTGTCTTTGAAGGAGAATGTGATAGAGAAAAGTCCTATTCCTTCCAGGAGATCTTTAACGGACAAAAAGAGCGTCTTTCCTGTCTTTGTCTTGGGATGTAAGTATGAATGAGGGGATGGCTTCAAATCAAAGATAACATGGCTGGAAGGAACTTCAGAGTCTGTTGGAACTCTTCCTTACTTTTTGGTTTTTATGGCATATGCAGAAGGAGTTAATGTTTATACACTGCACTAAGGTAAATGGAGGAGAATTACTAACAGTTGATGTGCCCCTCTGGGGCACTCCAGCTACCCTGGACTCTGAGGGCTAAGGGGAACCAAGCTTGACAAAAACTCTGAAATCTTCAAGGCCAACTCTAGGTATCAATATTCAGCTGAAGGCAAGGAAAAAAGAGAGTATGAAGGATCATCTAGAGGGATTACTCATATGATGCAGGCCTGAACAACCACCTTCTGCCCTATCTCATATGTCCCCCAGCTTTAAAAAAAAAAAAAAAAAAAAAAAAAAAAAAAAAAAAAAAAAAAAAAAAAACACAGCCCACACAATGTGGCAAAAAGGGAACCAAGAAGAACTGGTTTGTTCTAAGAAAGATTGTTACAGTGTGAAAGCACTAGCTATGTTCAATGTAAGAAATACAGAAAAACATTAGTTTCAAGGACACAAGGAACCAAAATTGCACCTGATGGCCTTAAGGATCATGTTTTAAAAGTGAGGCTTGTTGCTCTGTAGGACGATGAAGTTGCATTTAGAAAATCCAAGCAAATCACTGAGGCTATTCAGGGCACAAATTGCCTGACCAACTTTTGTGATATACATCTTACCCATGAAAAAATGTGCTCCATGTTCAAAAAGATGGCAGACCATAATTTAAGTTCATGGTGACGTCAAAATTACCAATGATTATTTGCTTCATCTGTTCTGTGTTGGTTTTACTAAAAACAAACAAACAAACAGCTTGGAAGAACTCTTCTTACACTTAGCACCTACAGGTCTGCCAAATCCACAAGATGATGGAAATCATGACCCAAGGGATACAAACAAGTGACTTGAAAGAAATAGTCAATAAACGGATTCCAGACAGCACTGGGAAAGATGCAGGAAAGTCTTGCCAATCTATTTATTCTCTTTATGATGTGTTCATTAGAAAAGTAAGAATGCTGAAGAAGCCCAAGTTTGAATTGGAGAATTCGTGAAGCTTAGTGGTGAAGGCAATAGTTCTGGAAAAGTTCCTGGGGATGAGACAGGTGATAAAGTTGAACGAGCTGGAAGGTGTGAGCCACCTGTCCAAGAATCTGCTTAAAATTCTGACTTTGAATGGTGTCAAATATAAAGTCTTACTGGTGGGAAAGAAAGACAAGCACAGTCCAGCAAATACAATTCTGATACACCTTCTGTCAAATTCCACTCACCAGAAAGCTTGGTGCAACATGTGGGGTTCTCACAAGGAAATGTCAGCCTTACCTCCCAATATGACAGACACTGTCACTATACCATGAATTGTAGGGAAATCCGCATCTGAATCCTAAGCCTTGCTTTTTCTTACTTTTTTTGGTCCTTCCCCACAGTCTGTCCTCATTTGGTTACTTCCTGAGGACTGGGGGTAAGGAGGGGGGGGGGGTGGGGGGTGGGGGGGGGGAGCCGCAGGGACAAGATGAGGGTTACTGCACAGTTCACTGCAAGCACCTGTCTCTCAGTTTTACCTCAGCCTTTGATTCAGTTGTTTTCACTTCCTCCCCTTCTTACATTTTGCCCTTTGGTCTGTGTCCCTTGAGCTGACTTTCATCATCCAATTAGAAATAACACCCTCTTCTTGCTACCGGCTTCTCTGGGAACCTTAGGGAGTAAACCCCCAAGCCTCTTGCCCTCCCCGAGGGGCCAGCAGTGCTTCAAAGAGCACGGCCGCGGCACCACCTCACGGCTGCGCTTCCTTTCTGTTTGAACAGCTTCCATTGCTCTCCGCTGATCAGTAACTCAATGATTCATTAAACACACAAACAATGAGTGAATCTGTTCCATTAGTGAGGCCACCTGTTGATCTCAGACATTCTCAGCTGAACTTGGGGAACGTGAACAACAGAATGCCTACATCAGTTGAGTGCCCCGTCCCTATTTGATGGCATGTTAGAGCAGGAAGAGAAGAGTCCCAGCTTTGCTGGCGCTTTTATGCTCTTTCTTTCATCTGGTGGCAGGGCTGCAAGAATATACTGTGGCATACAATGCACTTCTCTATAATCAACTGGAAAACTCCAAGAGCTTGGTCATTATCGCTGGCTCAGGCTTTCAGAATAAAACAAAGGGAAAAGTGGAAATATCCATACCCTTTTGCCTGCAGGTGCCAGGGTAATAGAATTAACCTAGAGCTAAACAAAAGCAAAACCAAAAAACCCGCAAAACAAAGAAAATTATCTGTAAAAGCAATCCTATTGATTGCGATAACACCTTTTCTCCCTGGAAATAAAACAATCTCTTCGCTACTTATCTCTGGGTACCTGCAGCTGCGCCAGGCTTTTAGGAACTAGTCTACTAGTGTTTACTAGCTTATTATAAATCAACACGACTAACATCCTACACAGCTGACAGAGTAAAGCTTCCAATGCAAGCATCACAGTCAACCAAAGTTGATATTTCGTTACTTGAAAAATAGCATTTTTCTCATATGTATTATAATTAACTCCTCTTGTTATAATAAAGGGGAGAGCTTTCATAGGGTCAGCAGTGTCTGTTTGGAGCTTGAAGGCTGTATCATACTAGGAACAGGGAGACATAATCTCTTCTGAGTTGAATACTAAATTGCTTCTGTGGATTTAGTTTTTGAATGTCACAGGTATCAGGGTTTGATAGGCTTAAATTTCTCTAAAGTGACACTTTGATTAAAATATTTGATTACATAGCTCAGTTTTTATGTTTATGATAGGTTTATTCTAGAAGATCAGTAAAAACTTAGTTGTTCACTGATTCTTGTAAGAAAATAAAAAATGAAGAAGTAGAGGGAAATGGCTCTTCAATGAATATTCCAGTTTCTATTAACTTAACATGTAAATTTTTAAAAAAAATCATCAGTTTTAAATTCTATGACAGATTTCAGAGATCACTGTTGCTTAGTGGCTATTTTACTTTCATTTTTGTAGCCCTGGAAAGGATAGGAAGCCATGTGAGGAATTCCATTTGTGCCTCTTTCATGAATATTATTTTGCTTTTGGAGGATGTGCTTTGAGCTACAAACATTAAGAATGAACAAGGTAAACAGATTGAGGGAGGCAGACCTTACTCGGATTCTCTAGGCAGGTGTGGGTATATCTCCCTCATCTGATACATAAAAGGACCACGTGCATTTTCAAAGGGATTTCTGCAAATATGGTCTTTTGACAACCACTACTATGATTTGATTGCCAAGTGCAGGTGGTTGTGCTGAGGCCCAGTTTTGAAATCAAAAGAATCCTCAAATTCTTCTGTATAAAAGAGAAAGGCATAAAAAGTGACTTTTAAAAAAGACTAACTAGACAGGGATGTAAAGTACAGCATAGGGAATATTGTAATAACTGTGTATGGTTTCACATGGGTACCAGACTTACTGGGGTGATCACTTTGTAAGTTATATAAATATCTAATCACTATGTTGTACACTGGAAACAAGTATAATATTGTATGTTAACTGTAATTGGAAAATGAATTAAGAGCTCAAACACATTTAAATAAATAAAAAAGATTAAGTAGGAGATAGCCACATATGAGTTTAAAAAATCAGATGGAGGCTCACAGCTTCCTCTTACGTGATTAGACTATCACTGTCCGTTAGAACTTTCTGCAATGATGCGAATGTTCTCTGCCTGCACTGCCCAATATGACAGTCACTAGCCACATGCAGCTAGCCACTGAGCACTTGAAATGTGGCTAATGTGACTGTGAAACTAAATTTCAGTTTTAGTTTAAATTTAAATAGGCACGTGTATTTAGTGGTTACTATATTGAAGAGAAAAGGATTATTCTGTACCTTCAGAAGGGACATAGATCAGGTTGGTCTTCATTGCAATATCCCCAGGATCTAGGTTGTTTTCCCACCTTCATTGTAAATTCTCACTACATAGTTGTTGTATGAAAATATAAATCTGATGATAATCCACCCTCCCTTAAGACTCTTCAGTGCTTCTCCTGGCCTGAGAGCTCCAACTCCTGGCAGCCTCTCATCTCCGTCTACCTTTGGTCCAGCATATACATCTCCAGCATACACAATTTTTTAAATCCATCGTTTGACTTGCCCCCATCTTCCTGCCTCTGTGTTTTTGTGTGTGCAGATCCTCTGCCTGGAAGGCTCTTTTTTGCACTTGTCCACCTTGGCAGAAGTTTGCTTATCTTTCATGACTGGGAAGATTACTTTTTTTGGAACGTCTTCGCCAACTGCTCCGAAGCAATGAATCACACTCTTCTCTTGGTTTCCATAGTGGTGTAGTATAAATGTTAGTGCAGGAGTGTCTTGGGGCAGACCCTCAGATCTGTGTACAAATATTTGTAAGGGAATTCCCAAGGGAAACTAGCAAAGTGGTGGGTGGGGAGTGGGGGACAGGGAGGGGAGGAAGCCAAGTAAGTGTGCAATCACAGAGTTATACAGAGGGTAGTTTGTGCCTCATCTGTGGGCAGACTTATTAACTCTATAAATCAAGTCTCAGAGTTGTCCTGACCTGAGGCAAAGAAACTAGAGTTTTCACACTCTCACATCCATCAATTATTGGACGCGCAGCCCCAGGCACTTTGGTTTCTCCGTTTGTGTGGGCAAAGGAGACTCAAATGATAGTTCTCCAAAAAGGGGGGCAAGTTCTGGCTGTGGGAAGTGAAGCCGTTAGACAGATGACATCATCTATTCTGAGGGATGTTAGAATTGAGTTTATCTGGGTTGCAAACCCAGATCTATCTTTTCCCAGGGAAGTGACTAAATTGTTTTCAATCTCAGTTTCCTCCTCTGTATTTAGGGAATAATTGAATCTAACTCTCGGGCTTATGGTGAAATTTAAATTGGATAATGTGTGTAAAGTATTTAGCATAGTATGGGGTAACCAGGGAAAAGTAAAAAAAAATTGCAGTTGTTATTCTAACACAACATTTTATTGCATATCTGACTCCTCCACTAGCCTTGAGATTGTCTAGGGCAATAATCTCCTCTCATTGGTCTTTAAATCTCTGGCACTTAAGCCAATGCCTGATCCTGAGTAGAAGTTAGATCAATATTTCTTGAATAAACGAGTGATCCTCAGCTTTAAACCTCATCTCTCTTATCATCTCGGAGGAAATGTTACATTGAAATATCCCATTCATGTGTCTGTTTTGCCCGTTAGACCACTTGGGTAGGGTTTCTTATTCTTTTTTAATTCCCTGAAATGTAACACGACCTGATATATGACAGCTGCTAAACAATTGTTGAACTGATGTTTGTCCAGGATGTTCTAAGGGTAAAACCATTATAATCTGACGGTTGTTTTTTCCACTTCAGAGTTTGTTTGCAGACAGTGGTCTTAGAGCACATGTGGTTCAGTACAGGAAAACAGAAACCCTTCCAGGTTTTTTAAGCATCGTGTGATTTAGTAGAGGGAATTAGATGTGTAGTAGGCAGAATTTCTAAAATGTCCCCCGCTCCAAAGACGTTCCACCCTAACCCCAGAAACTCTGAACATGCTCATGTATCACTTCTGTGATTATGTTCTATGGCACCATTTATCTTAAGAAAGAGAGGAGGCCTGGGTGGGCCTGATTTAATCACAGGAGCCTCTAAAAGCAGGGAATTTTTTCAGTTGAGAGCAGAAAATAAGAGTCAGAGTGTGAGTGTGAGGGATGCAGAGTGAGGGATCCTGCTGCTGGCTGTGAAGTTGTGAGAAGGACTTGATGTGCCATTGCGAGTTTGAAGATGGAGGAGGCCACATGGAGGGAAATATGGTGGCTGTAACGACCTGATGGCAGCCTCTGTCTGACAGCCAGAAAGGAATTGGGCACCTCAGTCCTATAACCACAAAGAGATGAATTCTGCCAACATCCTGAGTGAGCCTGGAAGTGGACTCTTCCCTGAGCCTCTAGATAAGATCCAGCCTGGCTGACATCTTGATTTTAGCCTTGTGAGACTCAGCAGAGAACCCTGTTGAGCCCACCTGGACTTCTATAGAACAGGAAGGTAAAAAATATGTTATTTTAAGCTGCTGAGTTTGTGGTAATTTGCTACCCAGCAATAGAAAACTAATACAAGTGCCTACTAAGTTATGGAAAAGTCTGGAGTAAAGAAGGTAAAGTGGATTACCCCTCGCTTTCAGGTTACACCACCACAAGCTGCCACCTGAGATCAGGTAGATGCAGGAAATTACAACTAATCCACAACCCTGAGGCTGGGGCCTCGCAGTGACGTGTGGAGAACAGCCAGCTATCAATTGGTCACATCTGCTGAGGCTCAGACTCAGTCACCCCCACCACTGCTGACCGAGAAGAGGAGCCTCTTGCTCTCTTATGCCTCACAGATACCCCACAAGTGAATTTTATTGTTAAACAGGTCATGTCTAGAACCTTAGTGGAAAGGAAGTCTGGGATATGTAGTTCCCAGACATCTAGCACCTGAGATAAAAAGGAACCTGGAGAAGGGAGTGGCGCTAATGCTGATTGACAATGAATTATACTCAGTATGACTCTTCAAACCTTCAAGGTCTTTTTAAGTCAGGCTTCTGGTAGGAGTTATTATCTTCATCTTATAGATCGGAAAGCTGAGATTCAATCGGGCTAAATATCTTGCCTAAAATTTAATAAATAAGAAGTAGCAAAAACCAAGATTAGAGCCCAGATCTGTTTCTCCTGAAGCCTACATCCTTTCGCCTCTGCTGCTGATGCTGGCCTTGAGATGGAATCTGTAGGCCTGATGCTGGCCTTGAGATGGAATCTGTAGGTCATTGGCTGGCAGTTGGATCCTGTAGGCTCAACTGAGGTGGCAATAGAAGTGACAGCAATTTCATCTGATTTAAAAAAGTTTTCCTTAGGTTCCTGGTAAGAGCTGCTATTAGCCTCTTGTTGGAGCCCTCGCTAGCTTTGTCCTCTCTTCCCCTTCTCTCATCCAAGCTTCCTCCTTGACCCACTGCCCTGATTTTGGACATAGACCTTGCAATGTATGCTCTAATTCTTGAGCATATATTGGTGAAGGGTCCTGCCTCCTTTCATGGGGCAGTCCCTGCCATCCCTTTGTCCTGTGAGTACAGAGAATTGACCCTTCTTCTCTGTGCTCAGGGTCTCCCTGCTGCTCCTCCACTGGGGGCTGGCATGGGCTAAGGAGCAGCATTAGGGAGACCACCCCCTGGGAATGGGGGTCATGGAGCATTGCCCCCACACAGCTCTATCTTCGCTACATACCAAACCAATTACAAAAAATTTGGCCCACAGGATTCAAGCATGAGGAACTTGTCCCTCTCTCTTCTCTCACTGACAGTTTTAAATCTGCTTTTTTGAAATACCAAATTCTAGGAGGTTTTAGCACCCAAACTCTAGAGAGATGGGATGCAATTATCCCAAATGTCGGAGTGCAGTGAGCCTCAGAGGAGGAGCTCTGGATATTTTTCAGGACAAAGATATAAAGGAGACACAGTCTCTGGGATTTCCCTGTGACCACAGGTTGGAGGCTGGGAGGCTGGTCTTTCCAGGTCTGACTCGACTGACTTTCTGGGTACCCTAATCCTCCTTGGATGGCTGCCCTTCTCTCCCTGGACTTTTCCTCAATGGTGAGGAATTCATTCCTAGGTTTATGGAGGGGGAGAAGGAATGTTTCCACTGTCTTTACTATGCCTAAAAGACCTAATTTTTTGGGAAACATATGCTCATAGTTTGATACAGCTGAACTCAAATAAAAGCAGGGCATCTGTGTCTGAGATAAGTGGATAGCCCACCTATTTAGAAAGTCTAGAATCAGCCAGGCTTCCTTCACTCAGGAATCTCATGGGAAAACTGTCAGAAGGGAAACATGTGAAAGAATGTGCTCCTTCTGCCTTTTTAAGTCTGCTAAACACACTTTAAATTGAAAACCCAACTTAACAAGAAAGAAAAGCAGATATAAAGTAAAGTCTTACATGTAGTAGGTTTTGGGGGTTTTTTTTGTGCGTGTGTGTTTTTTTTAATCAAAAATTTCTCAGTCCAGGTTTTCCTGAAGTGCAATTATTCTGGGTTGAATATTGACATTGGTTGAATAAAGGCTGCTTGATTTGCTTCCCTCTGTTCACTTGTCTTTTTGAGAAAGATCACTTGTTGTTTTCTATCATACCATTCACACTTCTTATTTGAGGACCTGCATGGAGTTCCTGGTGGAAATCTAGTTTACTTGAGCTGAGATGCCCAGCTGGCAGGGAGCCTGCGACAAATCTCTGACTGCAGGTCCCACCAGGAGAGCCTCTTTAGCACCACTCTTCTTTTCTGAAAGACGTCTCAGATGATTTCCAGGATTATTCAGAGGATCTTATTGAGATACTTGGAAAGACACAAGTCACAGGATGGAACTAGAGATGGGCCTGTACCCTACTAGGCACTGGGGGATACATTGGTGAATTGGGTAGGTATATTCTCTGTTCCCACAGAGCGTAGAGTCCAGTGGGGGAAACAAACAAATACAGGTGATTTCCAGTAAGAGAGGTGCTCTGGTGAGGAGAAGGTTATGAGAGCACAAAAAAAGGGTACAGAATCTTGACTTTACAGGAAGACCTCCCAAAAGGAATGGTGATCCTGCATAAGAATGTTAATGATGTTGCCAAGTCTCTGTAAGTAATGAGATCTCAGAAACTGACTTGAATAGAAAATAGAGGTGTGTGTCCCTGCGGGGAAACTTGACGGGGGGAGTACCTCCTTTAGATCCACTTGGATGGATTGTAACAGTACCGTGGCCATGCCGATGGATTCTGCAGCTGCACTTTGATGGCCTTCGACTTTCCATCACTAAGTCAGTCGAAGAGCCAGAGCTCCTCCTTTATTTCCTGCCTCTCTTCAACAACAGCTGTGTAACTCGGCACCTCTTGAAGGGGGAATGTTGAAGAGTAGATAGGAATCCCGAGAGAAACGTGTGGTGAGGGGAGTGGGAGTCGAGGCTGACTCTTCCCTCAGCTCAGTGATGGCACCTGCCTCACCTCATCTGAGCTTTCAGCCCTCAGGTCACAAAGAAAAAGAAGATGCTGGGATCATCCTGTCAAACTGTCAAATTTGGGGGTGAATAAAATATCCACTAGGGATCTCCAAGAAGCCAGAAAACTCATATTTACTTTCAACCGGGGAGAATTTGAACCTATGTCTCCAGATTTGAAAGTCTAGGATATTAATTCATTGTGACATCTGGCCCTTCTCTTTGATATTTTAAAAATAGGCTAGAAACAGAATTGTGAATCCATGCTCCAAAGCGTTACTCTCGGATTCTGGGAAAGAATGCAACTCTGAGTTTATCTTATTTATCCAACTGGTCTCTGGTCATTTGTGTAACATGATATTTCATCCATTGGATGTTGTAAGTCAATTTCTAGCACAAGGTTTCCATTTTGTTTTAATCATCCATGAAAGAAAAGAATGTGGGAATGTCTGTTTTGCCATTTTCAAGGACTGTGGTGGCACCAGTAGCTGGCTGCTTGCTGCTACTCTTTGCTGCAGCCACTTGAGAATGTGAGATTCTCTAAGAATCCTAGAATTCTGAAACTAGAGAGAAAATTCAGCAGTAGGCAATAAGAACCATAATGACGCTTCTACCCTTTGTTCCAGTCCATCCACTCTAACAAATTTCAAAGAAATGTCATTCAACAGATCCACAGACATACATTCTCAAAGATGTTCACTCCAGTATATTTTTTGTAAGAGTAAAAAATTGAACACCAAGATGTTCAACAACATAGACCTTGTTTTGAAAGTTGGGATACATTAACTTGAAGAAATATTATGCAATCCTAAAATAATTATAAAAGCTATATATATTCACAAAGGTTTATTGACTGCTCACTGTGTCCCAGTGCCCTGATATGATAAAGGACTATGCAGATTTCAAATCTGTGTAGTCTATGATATTAGCTATGTGAAAGATGCATGCCTATGGAAGAAAATTTGCAGAAATGTTTTTAGTTGGCAGGGTAATTGATAATTTATAAGTGCTCTGAAAAAAATTTGTTACATTGTCTTGTGTCAATTAATATGTGTAAAAATTATGATGGGAGTACAGAAAGTGCTTCTGAAAGGGTCAGTGTAACCATTCATTTATCTTTGGTTCACATATTTATTCAGCAACTACTAGAGGTGATAAAAAATATGGCAGTGGTTAAGACAGATACACATCCTCACAATTTTTAGTCAGATCTCTGTTTTATTTTAATTAATCTTTTATTTAATGAATATTTGAATTTAAAAACATACCTTTACAATCAGATAAGATAAGATAACATACCTTACGATCAGATAAGAACCATGATTAAATAATATTGGGCAGAAGCACCCAAGGGTCTTGTCCAAATGCAGATTTTGATTCTGTGGTCTGGAGTGGGCCTACAGATTCTGCAGTTCTCACAAGCTCCCAAGCGATGCCAGTGTTACCTGTTCTTGAGTAGCAAGAATCTAAAGGATTGAAACATCCAAGTACAGAAGAAATTCAAGTTTAATTTCTAGCCTGTGTTCTTTCTAGTTTTATCACCAGAGAAGTACATAAAGATGTCAATTTTTTACAGTCTATGTTTTCCAGCACTAATTTCTGACACCTTTTCCCTGTCCCTCTCAGCACTCAATCCAGAGATGAGTGTCTCTCACACAATGTGGCCATGACAGGAAGGAAAAATATTCTAGAACCTCACCACTGAGAGATAGTGGAATGGGAATTTGCACCTGGGTCGTCTGACTCCCAAGCCCTTGCGCTTAACTGCTGTGCTACTCAGCCCCCATCCCGTGTCTCCCATCACCACGTGGTCAAGAGCCAGACCTTTGGAATCAACATCAAACCTGGGCTGAAACCTTACTAAGCACTTAATACGAGGGGCAAGTTACCTCATTTGTTTGCATTTCTATTTCTTCATCTATAAATGTGGATAATAATAACACCGATCTTATTGGATGGTTTTGTAGATTAAATGAAGTAACATACACAAATCACTTAGCTCAGTGTCTGGCATGGAGTGACTGCTCAATAAAAGTAGATGTTATTATTGTGGTTAGTTAAGTCTAAATCTCATTTTGAATTCCTTTAATAGGGGAGTTCACATAAGCCTAGTGCTTAAGGCAGACAGGATATTAAATAATTAGTATATTTATTTTAAGTTTAATGTTTAATTGAACATACTCTAAATAGAAATAAATATAAATATGTCAATAAAATGCTAAATAAATAATAATGAAAAATATATAAAGCATATATATATGAATATGTGCATTTTATGTTTTATTTTTTACTTTTACTTATTTATTTATGTTTTTATTGGGGAATATTGGGGACCAGTGTGTTTCTCCAGGGCCCATCAGCTCCAAGTCATTGTCCTTCAATCCAGTTATGGAGGACACAGCTCAGCTCCAAGTCCAGTTGCCGTTTTTAATCTTTAGTTGCAGGGGGCGCAGCCCACCATCCCAGGTAGGAATTGACCGGCAACTTTGTTGTTGAGAGCTCATGCTCTAACCAACTGAGCCATCTAGCTGCTCTACAGGCAACTCAGTGGCAGTTCTTTGTCTTCAATCGAGTTGTGGAGGGCGCAGCTTACTGGCCCATGTGGGAATCGAACCGGCAACCCTGTTGTTCAGAGCTCGCGCTCCCACCAACTGAGCCCTCCGGCCTCCCCGAATATGTGCATTTTAATTTGAACATATAGATAGATTTAAATATTTAATGATTTAATTAAACATTTACACAATACTATACAAATATATGGACAAAATATAAATTAGAATAATAAATATATAAGTATGTAACTTTTAAGTAAAAGTAAATATATTATGAAAATGTAGTGTAATTTAAATAGTTTAACTTTAAATAATATAGCAAAATAATTTATATTTTATATATATATATATATATATATATATATATCAATGCAACAATTGCTGATGCACAAATTTTTTTGAATATGAGAACACAGAAGATGATATAATTAACTTTCTAGGATGTAGGAGAGAAAAGTTTTGAGCTTGGGTTGAGGGTCTGGGGTGAGGAGGGCAGCAGGTAATAAGGCTGCAATGAAGATTGGTGCTAGTTTGTAAAGAGCCCCTAAATCATGGCATTTATCTATGGACCGTGGGGGCCATTGGAAGATGGTTTTGACCAGTCCAAGCATGTGATTAGGTATGTGTTTTAGCAAGTAAGTCTGTAGGGTCAATAACTTGGTTAGAAATCCTTTGGTCTGTTCTCTGCTTCCTTCAGGAGTCAAAACTGTTTTCCAAACATCATCAAACTCAGCAATAGTCTTTCAAAACTTTCCTAGCCGTTAAAAATGTAAAGGGGAAGCACTCAGTGTGTAACTGGATATTTTCTTATCAGTGTGTCTTTGGGTACTAAAATTGCACATTCAATGGTAAGGTTTAAGACATTTTCCCTGAAGAGAAAAGAACTGTAGATGCAAAAGAAGGGGGGAACAAAATCAAAGATGGAAATTAAAAAAAGAAGTGACCACAGAGAAATGCCTTTCTCACATTCCTATTGTTAATTACTGATTTCTTATCCTTAGAGATCCTTCCCCTTAACCCGACCTTAAAAAGCGTGAACTCTGAATGTTGCAGGAGTGTTTATGATTGAGTGACAGGTAAAGACTGAAGGTAGAATGCTGTGATGATGGAGGGAAATTTAAATTCTCTTCCTTCATCAGTGGCTAACCCATGCAGTTGGAGAAGGAAAGGAAATATTTTCTTAAAAAGGAAACATTCTAAAATTAGAATCTGATGAAACCCCTGGTATCATTTCCAAAGGGAATCTCTTTATTGGCTGTTTATTGGCAATCAGATGCATAGATTTGCATATTCTTTTTGGCCTTTGTCACAGGAATAGCATCTTAAAGTCTTATTCCATAACATATGCAAAAATAAATAATAAAGCCCTTGATAGTGCTTTTCATCTAAGGATCTTAATCTTCCAAACATTAATTAATAAAGACAACACCCTGTGAGGTAGGCAAATATTACTGTGCTATTTTATAGATGAGGAAGATGATTAATAAGGAAATTAAGCAATTTGCCCGTAACAAAGTGAGTTTGTAGATATGGGGAATTTAACACCTTCTGAGACGAACACAATAATTGCTAAACCAGGATAAAAGCCTTTAGTCATCTCTTTTAAGTGACTGTACAAAATTGAATCATGCCTTTTCACTCCCAAGTTACCCAAGAATCTATAGATCATCCAAAATAAAAAATAATACTACATTTTTCAAAAAAGGAGAGTCTCATATTTACATGTATGAATTTCTTTCTTCATCAGCTAACAGAACCTCAGGACAGTAGTGTTTTGTTCTTTAACCACTTTGTAGCTGCGTTATAACCTTTTCAAAGAAGGCATAAAGCTTGTCATTATTTATAATACTCTCTGTCTTCTAAATCTATCCTGCATTTAGATCTATACCTTGTAGGATACTCCTAGTAGAAGACTTTGCTGCCTTAGATAAGAATAATTTCATACCACTTATTAGGAGGTAGGGTTCTAGTGTATTTTCTCTAGTAATACCAGCCAAACTTCATTGAACACTTATTATGTGACACATGTTTTGCTAAAGGCTCAACATAATTCACATTCATTTCCTAAACACTGTGAAGACTGTACTATCTCCATTTCACAGATGAGAAATCAGAAGCTTCAATAGGTTAGAACTGTTACTCAGTCAGATGACAAAGCCAGAAGGTAGTAAAACCTGTTACCTGTCCCAAGATTGTCCCAGAACCCAACTATTCTGAATTTCAGCTCATTGGAATTCCTTCCTAAGGAATAATAGAAATCTAATACATGTCTTTTTCTGTGCTTTAGCTTTTTTTTTAAAATGAGGTTAAATATTTGACATACTTTTTTGACCTGACCCAAATGGTAATGGAAATTGGTGAAGTGGCTCCTGCTACAGGCCCAGATCTAGAATTTGTAGGGAAATTGGAAACAACCATGAAAAAGCGTTAGCTTTAGAATGTTTCCCAATTTCTGGTGTTCTCAGTTTTCTTTCTTTCTTTTTTTTTTTTTCTCACAGAATGGGGTAAGTATTCTACTCTTCACTGGGTGTGGTTTCCCCGTCCACACCCAGAATACATACTTGTTGGTAGTTGTCAAAAGTTCATTTTGTTGTTTCAAAGCCTCTCCTTACCAGTATTCAGTTTTAGTTCCCTTTATTGACTCCTCTATAAAATGTTGGCAATATCTGAGGCTCCATTCTCTCCTGATCATGATGACATTCCAACTCTATTACTATTTACCTTGTTGGTTCCATGAGGGACTTTTCTAAAGGTTGTTTGTTTTGCTCAAGGATTGGTAAATGATGTGTTTCAGAAGTGACATTTTGACTTGTAGGGGCCAGGCAATCTGGACATGGAGAGAATTTCTATAAATCCCACATGTTTTTCTGTATTTCAATGCTGTCATCTTAAATGCAGCATCTGTAGCATAAAACTGCCAAAGAAGGTCATATTTTTATTTTAACCAATAATTCTAGGCGACCTGCTTTTGCCCAGATCCAACAACTTGGATTATTTACTGACTTTTCTAGTAAACTGGGCCATTCTTTCTGAACATTAAAGATTCGATGTAGTATAAAATATCTCCTTGGCACTGCCACTTAAAAATGTATACACACGCTACTTCCAGAAAACAGTCTTCTTGAAAAAGAAGATGAAAATTTAAGGGCAGCTTTAATTTTAACTTAAGACACTTACAATATTACACCAGCAAAAAAGAATTCACCAACAGCTGCGTGTCTGAGAGACCAAGGGACTGATTAAATCTGTCACATGGACAACATCTAACTCTTTGAATGCTAGGTGTGCACTACAGCTTGCAGTAAGTCTGTTACCAGATGAGCCAACTTCAAAGATAGTGGTGGGCGGTACAGAGGATAGTAGGAGGTGAGGAAGCATTAAGGCTTCAAAGAAAGTTGAGGTTAGTTATAAAAAAAATCATTTAAATTCACTGAACACAAAGATATTTTGAGGTATGTTGATAAGGACCTAACATTTATTTTCAGTTTTTGTGACATTAGCATGCAACAACAGATTAAGTAAATAATGCAAATTAATTGAATTTATATTTTAAACAGAAGAGTACTTCAAATGCAAATAGGAGACATCCTGTCTGCAAGGATATTTAGCCAATTGCTTGATGCATGTGGTTGCAGAGGATTGAGTATTGTCCAAGAGGCACAGATGGGATGATTTAGGCACAAACAACTTTTATTTTGTTACTTCTGTGCAAATTCTTGGACATACCTGCCTTTATAAAAGTTATATTCTTAATGTACATATGAAAAGCTTTAAATATACATCAAGAAATGATATAGAAAGCAGTTTCTTGGCTAATAGTTAGGGTTATTAAACTTTAATATATTACAGATCCATATTCTTTACAGATTTGTTATAATTTAAGAGCTATATGTTGACAGTTCCTAGTTACAGACTTTTATTTGGGATTTCTATTAAATAATATGTCCCACCTGATTTGAAGCAGCAATTTCTAAGGTTGTTTCTTTTTTGTTTAATGCATACATTTTGTGAATCCACTAGATGATAAAGTCAGCTTAAAGTACTGTTAATACTAGGAAACTCTTACGCTTGAAATGTTTTTCAAACCTTTTCCTGAGCCCCCCAAATGTCCACTGAAGCATTTGTTTGCCTCTTCTTGTTGGATGCTAAGAAGCTTAGAACTATGTTTGTGGCCCACTTCTTGAAATGTATAGGATTTCATTACGCGCATATTTATATACTAGTCTCACTCCTGGTTTGAATTTATTTTCCTACTCCTGTTTTCTTTTTAAATGTTTAAAAACAATTTGTTAATGTTAAAAATTTTAATTTTAAATAGTTTTAACTTTTACTTTTAAATAGTTTTAACTTTTACTTAATCTTATCATAGTATGTAAGCCACTTAAAAAAAAATCTTTCTCAAAACAAGTAGCAAAGCAATGAAGAAAACAAAAAATACTGAAGTTTTGACACATATAACTAACTCATGATACAAATGCCAAAGCTTTAACTCTGCCCTTTTGCATGAATGGCAAAAGAAGTTACAGAGTTGCCTAGATTTCCAAGGGTAAAGTGGCATTAGGATTAATATAAATGATTAACTCATCCAGGTCATAATGAGGATAATTATTTTTGTGTATCTTTATCCTTCAGGGATATGAAATAATCGCATCAGTGCTTTGCCAAGTAACATTTAGATACTATCATTGGTTAAAACAAAACGCAAATCTTTGTCTGGCCCCATCCAGTATGTCCATATGCAAAGAAAGATACAGAGAAGGTAACACCCACATTCACATTTACTGAGGGATTCCAAATAATGCCCTAAATGACTATTTTGGAGCTCAGTTACATGCAGGTGCTAGGAGGATTTATGCTGTGAATGCCTGAAATACTTTCTCCACCAAGGGGAGATTATTAAGTACTAGTGAGCCTGAGTGTTTGGTGCCAATACTAACCATTAACTTTTGGCTCCGAGCCACGACTGTCTACTCTGCAGTGGATTCTGCCACCAAGGGGAAGGTCATTAAGGGCTGTTCTTTATTCTCGTTAGTTATGTTCCAACATAATTAACAGAAGTTGTTCACCAGATGGTTTCCTTCCTGTCAGCAAGTACCTCCAGCTTAATGGGCTATGCAGGATTCTTTACTTTAAGTGGGTGAGGCGGGAAGCAAATTTAAAATACATCATCTTTGATCCTCCCACTTCTAATTAGTTCTAAAGGTTTTAGATAATAATGTAAAGGGGGCAGGGAAATGAAATCATTCTAAATATCAAAGAATCACAGAAGGCCCATAGGAGTTTTATGTAGACTTGGGGTGTTTCTTCCTTCGCGCTAGTCTGTGGCCAGCACCAAGAAAAGTGCAGAAACTATTGTCAGCCTGCTACTTAAACATGTTCATAGAGCCTTAGAGCTGAAATAGATTTAAAATCTGATAATGAAATTCTTACATTGTTGCCACTGGATTTCAGAAATTGTATTAGGTGCTGGGGATGTATAACAAGACCTTGCCTCTCTTGTCCCAGAGGTTAGAAAGTAATGGCGGGTTCAGGCACATAAACAGGCAATTTACGGTAGTTTGGTGAGTACAGAACTGTATGAGACACTGTTAGCTTCCAACCCCAGAGCCATTTCCCCTCTTAGTGAAATAAACCTTGTGCTTGTTCAGGTATGCCCTCTCTTGCACATGGCATTGAGGGCAAAGCCAGTCTACTAGAAGCCAATCTTAGCTGTTCTGTTCCCCTTGCCAGGGTTTGGTTTGCGAGTTGGGCATGTGAGCTACCTCTGGCTAATGAATCATGAAGGGAGGCTTGACTGGGATCTTCAGGGAAAGACGTTCTTGCTCCTAAGAAAGCACTAGAATATATGGGCTCCTTTTCTTCCATTGTTGAGGTTGTAATACAAGGAATCATCCCAGCTACGTGGTATGAAGCATCATAAACTACCCTCTGGTACAGGGGTGTCCAAACTGCGGCCCGCGGGCCAACTGCAGCCCGCAATCCATTTTTTATTGGCCAGCAGCAAATTCCAAAAATATGTTTAGTTTACTTAAATAAACCAGGTGAGGCAGTCCGTACTTCACCTCGAGTGAGTGGCCGGCTGTTTGTGTATTTTATCGCATATGGCCCTTGGTAAAAAACGTTGAAAACAGTTTGGACACCCCTGCTCTAGTAGCTCAAACTAAGTGGTTTCTCTCTAAACTTGTCATGTTTAGGAAATTATTCTATTATAAGGAAAATAAAACTATCCATTCTTATTCATTATCTCAAATGACTATTATTACAACCTTGTAAGTCACATGAGGAAGAAACCATCCTCTTTACAACAGATGGGGAAACTGAGACTCAGAGAGACTAATGTGATGGGCCTGGACAAAGCTGCTGACTTCTGAAATTAAGTACCCTTTCTACCACACCATGCTGGTTCTTCCTTCACTAGTCAAAGCAAAAAAAAAACAACAAAAAAAACCCTCAATCACTCGGAGCAGGAATACAATGTAATTATAAAACTCTTCTGTTTTTTTGCCTAAAAAATACTAACTCTGTCTTTTTTTGAATTTTTATCTTGGAATTCTAAATTCGGTTGTATTTTCTCCATATTTTTTACATGGATAAATATTTGAAGTGAAATAAAGATTATTTTAATCAGAAAAAATATCATTAAAAATCAGTCTAGACTACTAATGATCAGAAATGGTTTCAAAAGATTTTGGAGAATAGCGAAGTCCATGTAGTTTCATGCTTCGTAGTCTATTGCTGTACCTGGGTAGGATTGCAACAGTGAAGAATTTCTATAAAAGCTCTGGCCAGGCTTACTAGTCATGTGCCATAACTTAGTTGTGAAGGCAGTTTCATTCATTCAGTATAGCTCCTTTGTTTGCAAGTGACAAAAACTCCAACTCAATTTGTTGCAGCAAAATGGGGAGGATGATTATATCCAGGGTTTCTCCATGTGTCTCTCGTCTTCCTTGCACAAACAAAACTTGCATACAAGGCATGTTCTTCTCATGACAAAAGCAGAGGTGCAGCAAGACAGCAAGTCTAACTGTGCAAATATACTCAAGCTTCTTTTTGTATCATATAATCATCCACTTGGAGTCAACACCATCCAAACCTAGTCTTTATCAGCCAAATCTCAGCCACTAGCAGAAATGGGAGCAAGAAACACATGCTTGTTGCTATAAGCTACTGAGTCTGGGAATAATTTGTTATATGGCACTATTAGAACAAGAGCTAACTGATACAGTCCACTGGCCTACCACATCCATCCCTATGCCAATTACGAAGGCAGCAGGTTGGAATACGATTGGATAAGTCTAGACTGTGAGTTCTGCTGTGGGAACCCAGTGACGGAACCTGGCTTACCTTTGGTATAAAGGATGAAAGGGCAAAGAAATAAGAACACTGTTAGCAGGAGGTGCTGACAAGAAAAAACAACAGATGTCTGCTGCACTCACCATCAGCAAAACCTGCATTTAAGGTTGGTGATAGATTGCATCAAGCTGTCACACTCTCCATGCTGAATCCTTGTAAGTAACTGACAACCTGACATGCTTGTGGCACACAACTGATCAATGAAGGGCAGATGGTAATGAAGGGTAAAAACCAATCTTCAAAAGTTGTATCTTGTACTGAGACAGGGCAAGTAGGAGGCTTATTACAGTCTGCGCTGGTCGAGTCACACCTAAAATGTGAGGTTTGGTCATGGTGATCCTATTTTCAGAGGTACATTACTAAGTTGAGACTTGTGAGTAAGAGATACAGGAATTTTAAAAAGAAAATGCTGGTGTCTATTAGCAGAGCAGATGTGGGGAGGATTAAATATGAATCAGGGTTAGCAAGAGAAGAGATGATAATTATTTTCTAATATCATAAGGGCTGGTGCATGAAGAGAGATTGTACTTTGTGACATGCAGGTACACGTTATTATGGAGAGAATATGGGCTTTGGGATCCGGGTGGCAGAACCTGGTTCAAATCCTAACTCTACTACTTATTAGCTATGTGTCCTTGGCAGGTGGCATTTCCTCTCAGCGTCTGCTACCTCATCTGTAAAACGGTGTTGGATGCTTCAGTATCACTAGAGTTGCTGGAGAGGTTCAGAAATAATACATGTAAGACCTGGCCCTTTGTAGGGGCTCAATAACCGTTAGCTATTTTAATATTGGCGATGTTATTATTACTAGTACCAATGTGTGGAGTTCACCGGGAAGCCACTTTTAGCTAAAGATAATAAGGAAGAACACTTAACGCTGTCTAAAAATAGAATGAGCTTCTGAATGTCATAGTGAGTCCCCTGTCCCTGGGAACTGTTCCAGCAGAGGCTGGACTTGGGGAATGGAGCATAGAGGACATTCTGGGAATGCCGAGAGGCTACATTATGTGAATGTCTAGGATGCCCCCTAACTCTGAGACCTGAAGTTTAATGAACTGAGTGCCAGCTGAGTGAACACTGAAAGGTATTATAAATAAGGAGACCAAACATCTGGATGCACTTGGAAGAATCTTGGTTTAGACCTGTTGTCCTGGTACATTTATGAAAGTATCCCCTTCTCTCTCAACAGTGTCCCAGTTTCAATGATAAAATTATATAGTCACCCTAAGTATAACTAACTCACTGATACTTGTTATTTTCTAAATAAGTTACCCCCCTTAGCTCCAGAATTACTGCGCTTCTGGCTTCCCCTTCCTGGTGTCATGGTGTTATCATCCTCCTATTAAATCAGCCTCACACCTTGGGAAGCCACCCAGCATTTCTGCCTTCCTCTCCCTGCATTTTCAATCAGTTGCCAAACCCTTTTGATCCTATCTCCAAAAAACAAAACAAAACAAAAAAAACCCCGCCTCCTGTATCTGCCCCTTCTTTTAAGTTCTTGCTGCTTTAATTCAGATCTGTTACCTCTTGCCTGGAGCACTGTAACATCCTCCTATCAGCCCTGACCCATTCTGTTATCTATAAACTCACTGCCACGGCAGTGTGCTTTTTAAAGCATGCCACCATCTCGCTGATGCGTTTTCTTCACCTTGATAAGTGAAATTAAGTTCCTGTTGTCAGAGTCTTACTGCATGTAAAAATGGATGGAAGGGTTTTCATCAGATGTGGAGGATATATTTAGGATGGTCTGATTCAAACTGCAGAGTTATGCAGACTGTACAAAATTCCCTTGGAGGCGCTCAGGAGGGCATCTCCATGGTGTAGGTCATTAACCTTCAAAGCATCTGGAACCCGCTGCTGGAACCAGCCTGTGTGACTCCTGCTTAGAAGAGGCAAAACTAACACAATCAGCCATGGACAAAAAAACAATGCTTCCCAATCTGAGCCCAAATCGAATGTTCAAGGGCAGGTTCTCTGAATTGCAGATTCTGGTTAGCAATAGATACTGATTTCCCATTGAGTTGCTTTTCACATGGGCAATTTGATATAGCATTTTCTGGGGTTATTTACACGTTTAATGATTCCCTTGAGCAGTACCCAGGGAGATCAGTCAGAACAGAAAACACTGCCATCTTCCTAGATAGGCATTCACAGTCCACTGACCTGGCTCCTCAGTCTCTAATAATGCTGGGTTCCCCATGTACACTGGGTAGGCCACTTTCTGGCTCCCACCTGGGTCTGCATTCCCTTTCTTCCTGCATTGGGGCTCAGGTGTCCTCTTCAGGTGAAACACTCTCCTCTTACCCCTAACTGTGGGACTGCTTCCCATCAGTCAGGTCTCAGCTCAAAACTACTTTTTCCATAAGACTTTGCCCAATTCTCCTAGGATCATTAATTTCCTTCATAACCGTTTCTCACTGCGTATTATCTATTATATATATACATATACATATATATATATATATATATATATATATATATATATATATATATATATATATATATATATAGCTGTTTACCTATATGTGCGTCATTTAATCTGTAAGCCTCAGAGAGTATATATAATGTCTTATTCATCTTGGTATTATCTTTAGTGCTTTGCACGTAAAGATTTTTCAATAAGTATTTATTGGAGTACACAATATATTAAAAGAGTGTCTTGATTGGGTGGGGCAATCATGTAGAATTGAAGTATTTCCTCAAAAAGAGACCATAAATGCACTACTATGCCGTTATTTGACCAGGAGAGGAAAGCATCCCTCCTGCTGGAGAACTCTATTTGCTTTCTAGTTAACAAATGATAAGAGGACTATAGCCAACTTTTTGAATTGAGGGTTCAGAACTTTTGGGAAAGCTATGAATGCCAGAAAATACTGAGTAAAAAATTAATTCTAATACTTAATTCTTGCTTATCCCAACACTCAAATTCTTAAATTTGGCCTGTAGTGTGTGGAGTATGTTAAATGTATGACTGGTGGAGCAACTTGTTACTTTACTCACCTATTTGGGGCAATAATCTCTAGAGGGTATCAAATCTTCAGCAAAGTTGTTGGCTTCAATCTAAGCAATTTTGAATTACCTTATGGGTTCCAGTCACTGGGATATCAGATTGCTTCCTGTGGAGAATGCAAGTTTAAACCAACAACCACAAGGGCCTATCTTTGAGCATAAAACACTTGGACATTAAAACTTCTTTTTGGCACCATGCCTGAGGTCAGAAATCTGCATTTTCAGCATACATCACCTGGGATTTCTCAGCACACATGGCCTGAGTTCCACATTCTCACTCAACTTCCAAGCATGCAGTTCTGTTAGAAAGAGAGAGCCTGGTTTTGGAGTCTTTAACAAAAGGAGAAGCAAAAAATGGGACCTCAACCAGGAGACTCACTGAGAACGATATCTTCTTGACAAGAGAGATTGTGGAGACCATGACAAGATTATCAAGAAACAATTTGAACTGCTTAAGGTGAGACTCAGAAAGGCAATTGTGTTTAGATGAGCACACAGAGGAGAGGTTTCCATGAAGATAGTGAAGATCAGACCATTGGGAGAATGTTATAGGAAAAGGGGTGAAAATGCTGTTACTAGATTGTTTGAATTCTGGCATAGAATCTCAAGGCAAAAAGTCCTAAAGCAACAAGAGACCCCTTATTGGAAATGCCTGAGAGAGAAGTAATTAGATAAGCATTCAGCCCTTACAGAATCCTGGAGGTGTATGATCAAACACAATACTTGGTCAATTTAAAAGGGGTGGTGAAAACACTACCATTTGCCTTCTTGAAGGAGTGTGAAATAGGAGGGTGGGAGAGAGTGCAGGCATTATGTGGCCAGTGGCTGAGGACAGATAATCTGCAGGGAGTACTCAAGGGGCCGGCAGAGGAGCTGTGTTCGGATGTGATCACATCCTCCTACAAGCCTTGCCTGTCACGCCCACCATTGTCAGATTCTCTTCCCAAAACCCTGAGATCCAGAAGGAAACAGAGATTAGTATTTAGTGTGACACTGTCTGTTATGGAGAAGGACGCTAACCATAAGAAGAGGAGTAGGGTGCTCATTCACCCACTTTTCAGAGCTGGGTCTTGGATCTAATGTTAGTTTCCTCACCTATGCTTTTTACCTTGGGGCACAGGCTCTCAAATCAGATAGTATCTTAGCACCAAGCCCCCACTTCCTCTCTGTGCAGAGTACTCTCCTGAGTGCTTGCAGAGTTCATGCAAAGGATCCTGAAAGGTGCCATGAAAGAAGGTGTGCACTAGATGCTTTGTCTCGTTGTCTTCAAAACAACCCCAAGAGGC
The DNA here is from genome assembly GCF_004115265.2 of Rhinolophus ferrumequinum. NCBI lineage: Eukaryota > Metazoa > Chordata > Mammalia > Chiroptera > Rhinolophidae > Rhinolophus > Rhinolophus ferrumequinum. The sequence continues at coordinate 39,315,449 of NC_046289.1, read as the reverse complement.
AGTGATCATTGGCCCCATTTTAGGGGAAGCTCAGAGAAGTTAAGGATCTTGTCAAAGGCAACAGTAGCCATTAAATTTGGGAGGTGACAAGTGAATTCAGTCTATCTGACTTCAAAGTCAATGTTCCTTTACTCCCATGGTGAAGCCACACAGGATTTCACCTCCCAAACCTCCACACACTGGTTCCTGAATGGGTTTCTCCAAATTACCGAGAGTCTGCTCTCCCCTGTCCATCTGCTCTCACCTCTAGTTCCCAGACCCTCCGCTTTTGTGGGGCTCAATATAACTCGCACCCTTGCTCAGCACACAGTGACAGTTACATGGGATCCTTTGTTGTAGGGTGAGAAGTCTCCCTTTGGGACATCAGCTCTAGACACCTGCAAGCTCTTTTAGGCTGGTCTTGGGAGACTATTAAGTCAAGGACACTTGGACACAGGCAGCTTAAGGAGTAGGTCTGTGTACACCAGAGACAGAAAAGATCAAGGAGAGTGAAAATCACTATATGGTACTGGAAAATGACAACAGGGGAGACAGTGCCTTCCCCTCCGATTTTCCCCAAGAACAAAACACCAGGAGGAAGGCTTGAGGTGCAGCAAGAGGGACATAACTAGGGATAAAATTTTTAAAAATCACTTACCAGCTGCCCTATCCCCATATGACCCTGGCCCTGGAAGTGCCTGAGCCAATCTCACGTGAGGATTTTATAAAGGCGGATGAATCTCTTCATAAACCCAGGTATTTAATGGCTTGGACTATGACTATCGAATGGTTTGAGGGGAAGGCAGCTAAGGAAATAAAGAGTCTGCATCCTGGGGTTATGAATACCAGGTCCTGGTTGGGTAGAATGAAGACTGGAAAGGAGGCTCTGGAACTGGAGAAGTAGGTTGCTTTTGCATGTCAGCATCGTTCTTTCTGAGTCCTTTTGCATTAGAATATTTTCAGCTATAGGCAATAGCAAAACCAATTCAAACTAGCTCATACAATAAGGTTATTCTTCAGCTTACATATGTGAGGGAAGTCAAAAGTAGGGGTGGGCTTCAGCTTTAGTAGATCCAGAAGTTCAATGATGTCATCAAGGACTTAGCGTCTTTTCATCTTCCACATTGCTGTCCACAGTGTCAGTTTAATCCTAAGGCCGTTCCTCTTGGGGCTGTGGGATGGCTGCCAGTAGCAATCAGCAGGGGAGTGTCTGCTTTCCTGTGCTCTCTCTTCAGAGTGAGAAAGCACTTACTCGGAAGCTTCCAGAAGAATCTCTCTGTGGTCACATGCCCTATCCTAAACCAGTCACTGTCTTGGGGGATAGGATAACCCTTCAGACCACCACATTCCCCCTTTAAGCTATCAGCAATTCCACAAAGTGCTTTGATACCACCCGGGAGTAGAGGGATGGAGTGGATGTTGCCTATTAACTACAGCACCTACCGTTCCCGCCCTACACCTGATAGTACATTGCACATAGCAAATGTCAATCAGCCTGCTGATTGGACTGAAGTCTAGATTGTGAACTGAATTTCCTCTGGATCTAGAAAGTCACTTAAGACAGGCTAAAGCTGAGAAAGGCCCCTGGGCTGGGAGCTAGAGGCACTCAGTGCATTCTATTCTTGACCATTTTCTACACTAACGTTTTTTGCAAGATTTGGCTATTCCATATGCAAAATATATTTAATACCCTCCTAACCATAGCTCCAAGGGGTTGTTTTAAGATTAAGTAAGATATATGTCAAAGTACTTTAGCTTCTTTAGGAAGAAAGAAAATGTGCTATATCTATTACCTTTTCATAACATTTTGTAGCAAGATGGGAATTTTCCAAGTAGATGAAAATGGTCTCTTATTAAGATAAAAATCTCCTGCTTATGACAGGTGACCAGAAGTACTACTTTTTGAAACAAGCCAAAAAAGTAATGGAACACTAAGCGGCGTGGGGGGAACCACCCATGTCTCTGAGTCGATAGTTGGCCCGTCCTTCCTGGGCTTGGACTTCTCGTTTGATTTAGTGAGGGCTCGATGAGAACCTCATTCTTTAGCTTCTCTGTCTGTTCTTGGGGGATTTGAGCTCATTGCAGCAGCGGTATCAGATAATACAATGCTTTGATTAAGTTCATCAATCGGCTGACTTTCTGTCCTGGGGGCCAGAATGTGCTGGTCTGTTATCATGACTCTGTTCCAATATTTCTCACAGCAGCTGTTTTCAAACTCATTCTCGGGCTCATACTTAAAGTATGATATTAATCCATTTGTTCATTCAACTATCTGTTGATGTAATCTTGATCACTATCAAACCCTAACATATTTAGTAGGCCTAGATCCAGGAATAGCACTGAGCTATGCTTTGTTCAGAAGGAATTACTCAGACATGTTGCCTCTGGGTGTGATCCTCAGTGACCCAAGGGAGCTCACTCTGTGCTTCATTCTTTCATTACTACGTTTACCACCTGCAACTCTTATGTTTTAAATGCCCTTCATCACACTGACGATGACCATGTTAACACAAATCCCCATATTGGACTTCCCATCCTCCATCTGCCCCATGAGCCTTGGGAGAGGATAACTTACAAGCATTATGGGTACTTCACAGGAGTTGTAGGAAAGCCAGTGTTTGGACCAGTGTTGATTTTCTACCCACCTATCCTTCACCATGGCTCTTTAGCTGCTATGTTCAGCAACAAATCTAAAATTTCTAGATCATGCCCTTCCTCCTGGTCTGTTACTATCCTTCGTGTTTATACCATAACCTGTAAATTACCAGGCAAGCTATCACCAATACACTATATAAACAGGGGAGAAAGAGAGGAAGAGAAACATTATTTTAAAAATAGAAATTATCTAGATATATATCATATATAATATATATAGAGAAATGTAATTTCCATTTACGATCATATGTATTACATATGTATAATATAACAAAGAAAAATAAAATACAAGTAGATGTTATAGTTCACATATCTGCAGCTAGTTAAAAAGCTATATTTAGTGTTCATGATTCCCTTATTGTGTTAATCATTCCATGCTCTCTTTGCTTTCAGGCAGTTTTTTCTTCAGTGGGTTAAATCAAACCTTCATACCTGAAAGTTCTGATACCTTGATGGTCTTATTTAAAGTTGCTGTAATCTTCCATTAAGTTTTCTAATCTTTGGTGATTGATGCTATTTCTTCCCTAAATGTTAGAAGAATTCACTAGGGATGACATCTGGACCTGGAGTTTTCTTTCTGAAAAGTCTTAAATTACAGATTCAATTTCTTGAATACATATAGAACTGTTCATATATATATATATGTATATGTATATGTATATGTATATGTATATGTATATGTATATGTATATGTATATGTATATATAGATATGTATGTAATTTTTTTCCCTTGACATTATTTTGGTAACTTTTATTCCTACGAAATTGTGCATTTCTTCAGAATTTTCCAGTTGCTTATCATACGGTTTATAATACCACTGTGTTATCTTTCTAATGTTTGCAGGAGCTATAGAATGAGCCAATACAAGTATCACAAGTTGCATTTTGTTGTTATGATGCCACAAGTTTTGGTATGCTGCTGTATTTCCATTATAATTTAGTTCAAAATATTTTCTAATTCCCACTAAGAATTCTTTCATCCACAGATTATTTGTAAATGTATTGCTTAATTTCCAAGCATTTAAGTATTTCTAGTCATCTCATTATTATTGATTTCTGACTTAATTACAATGTGGTCAGAGAATCTATTCTGTTGATTTCAATTTTCAAAATATTTTAACACTTGTTTATGGTTCAGAATGGTCAATTTTGGTAAATGTTCCATGTGCTGTTGAAAAGAATGTATATTCTGTTGGGTGTAGTGTTCTATATACATATCAGTTAAGTTAAATTACTTCAGCTCTTCTACATCTTTTATTCTCAATTCTCTCAATTACTGAGAGGTATATTAAAGTATCCCACTCTGTGAATTTGCCTACTTCTCCTTTTAGTCTTATGAAATTTTTGTTTTATATATTTAAAAGCTATGCTCTTAGGTACAAATTTAAAATTGTTGCATCTTCCATCTTTAGTCAGATTTCTTGGCCAAATATACTTTGTATATATTATAGAAGTTTTCTTTTGGTTAATGTTAACATTGTTTTTATATTTCCTTATTCTTTTACTTTCAATTTTTCTCTTTCCTTATATTTAAGGTATGTTTTTATAAAGTAGCATGTACTTGGGTTTTGTTTTAATTTAGTCTTAAAATCTTTATATTTTAATTGGATTATTGAGTTATTTTATATTTATGTAATTACTCACATGTTTGGGTTTATATCTATCATTTTACTGTTTGTTTTCTTTTTCTCCTATCTATCTTATAATCTTTTTTCATCTTTCTTGCATTTTTTGGTGAATGATGCATTTTTTTATTCTTTTCTATTAGTACATTGGTTATGGTTTGAAAGAGTCAATATTCAATTAGATTTACCAACATAGTTACTGTGTTTCTTGATATTTCTTTCTTCCCTACATTTCCATGCTTCTTTTCTGATATTAAATTTCTTTTGCTTAAAAATTCATTTAATTATTTCTTTGCTACTCTACTAGTGATGAATTCTCACAGCTTTTGTTTCTGGGACTGCCTTCATTTCACTTTCAACTTTTTCAAAATTTTAATAAATAATTTTATTTTCTAAGATGGTACTTTTAAAGAAAAGTTTTAGGTTCACAGCAAGATGTTAAGGGAAAGGTAAAAAGATTTCCCACATACCTCCTGCGCCCACACATGCATACGTCTCCCATTATCAGTCCAGCAGAGTGATATATTTGTTATGATTGGTGAACCTACATTGACACATCCTAATCACCCAAAGTCTACAGTTTACATTACAGTTGACTCTAGGTGTGCATTCTATTGGTTTCGGCAAATTTATAATGACATGGTATCATACAGGGTATTTTCAGTGCTCTAAAAAATTCTCTGTTCTCCACTTACTCATTTACCCCACACCCCCTAACTCATGGCAACTGCTGCTCCTTTTATTGTCTCCATAATTTTTCCCTTTCCAGAATGTCATATAGTTGAAATGATATAGTATGTGGCCCTTTCATACTGGTTTCTTTCACTTAGTAATACGCATTTAACGTTCCTTCGTATCTTTTCATGGCTTGTTAAGCTCATTTCTTTATAGCACAGAATAAGCTGCTGTCTAGATGTACCACAATTTATTTATGCATTCATTTACTGAAGAACATCTTGGTTGCTTCCAGGTATGGGCAATTATGAATGAAGTTTCTATAAATATCTGTGTGTAGGTTTTTGTGTGAACCTGTATTTTCCACTTCTTTGGGTAAATACCCAGGAGCATAATTGTTGGATCATATGGTGAGAGTATGTTTGGTTTTGCAAGAAACTGCTAAACTGCCTTCCAAAGTATCTATGCCATTTTGTAGTCCCACCAGCAATAAAGGAGAGTTCCTATTGCTCCCCATCCTCACCAGCATTTGATGTTGTCAATGTTCTGGATTTTGGTCATTTTAATAGGCATGCAGTAGTATCTCATCGTTGTTTTAATCTGTAGTTCCCTGATAACATATGATGTGGAGCATCTTTTCATATGCTTATTTTCCATCTGTGTATCCTCCTTGGTTAGATGTCTGTTAAAATCTTTGCCCATTCACCTTCAATTTTGAAGGACATTTTCAATATGTATAGAATTTCAGGGTGATGGTTATTATTTCACCTCTTTAAAAGATGTTGTTTCTTTGTCTTCTGGTTTCCATCATTCTGTTGCTTTTGGTCCTTTGAAAGTACTACATCTTTTCCCCCCTTTGGCTGTTTAAAGATTTTCTTGTCTTCAAACAATATTTTCTTGCCTTTGTTTTTGTTTTGTTTTGTTTTTTAGCACGTTTACTATGATTTACCTACGTGTGATTTTCTTTGCATTTATCATGCTTGGGATTCTTAAGTATTCTTGAATCTGTGACTTTTGTCCATTTGAGAAAATCTCTACCAGTATCTAATTAAGTACTTCTTCTGCCCTGGTTTCTCTTTCTTCTCCCATGGCTCCCATTACACAAGTGTTAGATCATTTTGCTATGCCCTATATTGCCCATTCTTTCTTCTACCCTGTTTTAATCTGGATAATTTTTATTGATCTAGTCACCAGATCACTACTGTCTCTCTCTTTGGATTTAATCCACTTTTATACCCATCTATTGTATTCTTAATTTCACTTGTATCTGTTAATTCCATTTGATTCTTCTCTTAAATAGATACAATTACCTGGTAAAAAGTTTGTATTTTGCCTTTTATCTTCTAGAATATATTAATCACAGTTTGTTTAACATCTGTATCGCATAACTCTGTTATCTGGATCCCCTGTGCACCTATTTCTATTTTTTCCTGCAGGATTCTGTTTCTTGATAATTTTTTATTGCATGTCAGATATTGCTTAGAATATTTTATGCTGTTTCCCCAAAATAAGACCTAGCCAGACAATCTGCTCTAATGCATCCTTTGGAGCAAAAATTAATATAAGACCGGTTTTATTTTACTATAATATAAGACTGGGTCATATAATATAATATAATATAATATAATATAATATAATATAATATAATATAATACCTGCTCTTATATTAATTTTTGATCCAAAAGATGAATTAGAGCGGATTGTCCTGCTAGGTCTTATTTTCAGGGAAACAGGACATACAGGATCTGTATGTTATTTTTCTCCAAAGAGGATTAGCTTTAATTTTTGGCAGGCAGTTAATCACTTAATCTATCAGGGACTGATCTGATTCAAGGCTGAGTTTCAATCATTTTAAGGTTTGATATATATCTAGTGTATCCTTATTTCTAGGGTATAAATTTTTGGGAGATCCCAAAGCTTTTGGTCTTTATCAGAGAGATCTACCTTGGTGGACCCTGACTTGCAATTTCAATTTCCTCTGAAACTCCGGGTAGTTCTGTTTAATATCTCAGCCTTTTAGCCTTCACTTTCAGCTTGAAATCTCCATCTATAGGCTTGTGCTACTTATGAATGCCTCCATGAAAAACAAGCAGTAGAATACCTGGCTCATTTTAACGTGTTTTTCTTTCCTTTGGGATTTTTCAGCCTCACAATCTGGCTGCTGTAGTAGTCTTGACTTCCAGTATTTCACTCCCAATCCCTATGAGACAGCTGAAGATCTACTCAACTTTTCTGACTCTTAATAGCTATCCTTTACTCAGTTTTTCAAACTTTCCAGCACATTGTTTAGACTTCAGCAAATGCATAAGAGAACAACAGAACAGAATTTCTTGGCTTACCACAAGGGGTTTCCTTCAGGTTCTGGCTGCCTTAGTAGCTCTCTGATGCCTTAAAATCATATTATCCAAAGAAATATACAGATTTAATGCAGTCCCCATCAAAATCTCAATGGTGTTTTCTAAAGAAACAGAACAAAAAACCATCAGATTTGTATGGAACCACAAAAGACCCCAAATAGCCAAAGCAATCCTAAGAAAAAAGAATAATGCTGGAGGTATCATACTCCCTGACATCAGCTTGTATTACAGAGTAGCAATAATCAAAACAGTATGGTATTGGCAGAAAAACAGACACACAGATGAGTGGAATAGAATTGAAAACCCAGAAATAAACCCACATAAATATGGACAGATAATGTTCAACAAAGGAACCAAAAACGTACAATGGAGAAAAGACAGCCTCTTCAATAAATAGTGGTGGGATAATTGGAAAGCCACGTACAAAAGAATGAAACTAGACTGCTATCTGTCACCATGTACCAAAATTAACTCAAAATGGATCAAAGACCTAAATATAAGACCCGAAATAATAAACTGCATAAAAGAAAACATAGGAACTAAACTTACTGACCTTGGTTTCAAAGAGGATTTTTATGAATTTGACCTCAAAGCCAAGGGAAGTAAAAGCTAAAATAAATGAATGGGACTATATCAAACTAAAAAGCTTCTGCACAGCAAAGGAAACTATCGAGAAAACAAAGAGGCAACCAACTGAATGGGAGAAGATATTTGCAAACAAAATGCCTCCGATAAGGGACTAATATCCAAAATATATAAGGAATTCATACAACTCAACAACATAAAGACAAACAATCCATTAAAAAAATTGGCAGAGGACCTGAATAGACGTTTCTCCAAGGAGGACATACAGATGGCCAATAGATATATGAAAAGATGCTCAACCTCACTAATCATCAGAGAAATGAAAATAAAAACCACAATGAGATATCACCTCACACCAGTCAGAATGGCTATCATCAACAAGACAAATAATAACAAGTGTTGGAGAGGCTGTGGAGAAAAAGGAACCCTCATACACTGTTGGTGGGAATGCAGATTTGTGCAGCCACTGTGGAAGGCAATGTGAAGGTTCCTCAAAAAATTAAAAATAGAATTACCATATGACCCGGCAATACCTCTCCTGGGTATCTACCCAAAAAATCTGAAAATATTTATTCCTAAAGATATATGAGCTCTGATATTCAATGCCACTTTATTTACAGTGGCCAAGACATGGAAACAATCAAATGGTCCTTCAATAGATGATTGGATAAAGAAGATGCGGTATATATACACAATGCAATACTACTCTGCTATAGGAAAAGATGAAATAGTGCCATTTGCAAGAATATGGATGGATCTTGAGATTATTATGCTAAGCGAAATAAATCAGATGGAAAAAGTCAAGAACATATGGCTTCACTGATATGTCAGATATAAAACTGAAAGCAACAAAGGAACAAGACAAACAAATAAACAAACAAAAACTCATAGACAGACAATAATTTAGTGGTTATCAGAGGGTAAGGGGGCTGAGGGGATAGTAGAAGAGGGCAAATGGGGTCAAATATATGGTGATGGAAGGAGAACTGACTCTGGGTGGTGAACACACAATGTGATATATAGATGGTGTATTACAGAATTGTACATTTGAATCCTAAGTAATTTTACTAACCATTGTCACCCCAATAAATTTTAATAATAATAAAAAAAAACACTTTTAAAATGTTCAAGATTTTCTAATGGCCATGGGGGATTACTCTTCCACAAGATAGACTTCGTAACCTGATGTGGAATTCTCTTATTAACTTCCCTGGACATGGCAATGCCAAGAGATAACCCAGACGCTTTCCTTCTACACTCCCTTGCCACCGTTTTGGGGCAACAATCTTTATTAAGCAGGCTCAGTTACCTCAGTTAAGACTCAAACTCCACCTTTTCTTTAGAATATTTTTCCCTTTAACAAAAGGAGGATGAAGTAACCAGACGGCAATCTCAATTTCTAATCCAATGAAACAATTGTTTGGTACCCTTGTGGAATAATTCCTTCCTTTGGTACCAAGATCTCTAACATAGCAGCATCATTGTTGTGCAGATGGTAGAGCAAACATTTTTAAGTGAATCATTAGATATAATAATGAGAGGTGCGCCCATTTTTCATACCTTGGTTCTGAGACCAGTGTAGTCTGGCTATGGGGAAATCATCACTTTTATTGGATACTGATTCAGAGAATAAACCACGTCCTAAAAAAATACTACTCCAGCCTAACAAGGTTGTGTATTGTGTCCCAGCTGATGCTGTAACTGACTGTAAAATAAGTCATCCCACTGTTCGATGAAGCCAACTCTTCTTTATGTGAGGTTTACAGTACATTGCCTTAGATCACTGGTTCTCAAGAGGAGGTGATTTGCCCTGTAGGGGACATTTGGCAATATATGAAGACATTTTTGATTGTCATGGTTTGTGTGTGGAAGGTGTATTACTGGTATGTATAAGGTAGAGGACAAAGATGATGCTAAACACTTTACAATGTACAGGACAGCCATCTGTAACAAAGAATTATCTCATACAAAAAGGCATTAATGCTGCCAATAAGACACACTACTTTAAAACTTTCACGGTGAGTTCCTTGGTCAGAAGCAGTGTTGCTCAGGTTAAAATCACTGAGGATGGAGCATTTAGTAAATTTGGCCAATTTAAAAATTATGTTCTACCCTTCTTGTCCTAACGTGTCAAAAACCATTCCCTCTCAGATTCCTACATTTTTTGCCATATACATTAACAATATCTTTCATGTCCCTTTCTGGATATGAGTTGTAATTAGCCTTCTGACCCCAGTCTCAGAACTTTCCAGATCTCATAGGAAGACCACTTTCCTTACCTTTCTGTTTTACCTTTCTGTTTACCTTTATGTTCTGGTTTTTAGCTTGCTTGGTTCTGATTATTCACAAAGTAAAATGCTTGTTTGCTTTTTGCTTTCCAGAAATTTGTCAAAATTTTTGGTACACTGATGACCTCTCCTCTCTTTTCTCGATACTGTTATGAAGTTAGAATTCTTTATAATTCTTTCAGTCATCTCCGAGGATGTCAAGGGAGGTAGCTGTGTATATTCAGTCTGCCATTTTGAATTGGAAGTCCCTCATTCAGTTTCCAATCCAATACTCCACTAAAACTATTCTGGTAGATCTACAGATTGCCAAATCTAATTGGCCCATTCCCAAATTATTTTACATGATTTTTCTGAAATTTGACAATGTTGATTATTATCTTCTTAAAAACCTGTCAACCTTTCCCTTCAAATACTTAATATCTTCCTGGTTTTCTGACTTCTTTTCTTCAAGCTATTTTATAAGATTCCATGTCCTCTTCTCCATGTTGTTTTCTTTTCTTTTAGGGTTCTCCCAGAGATAGGAGAAAAATCAAAGGAATAGGGCTAAAATGGGAATTTGACACCTCATCAGTAAGCCTTTAAACTAGAGTATCAATCTATATTTCAAGCCTATAAAAGAAAATAATTTCCGCTTTATAATCCTATGCCAAACAAAATTATTCATGCAAAATAAGGACACATTCAAGCATGCAAAGACTGCCACAGTCGTTAATGCAACCTTTATGCTTATGACTTACAAATCTATACAATTAGCCTAGAACTTGACATTTAGTTCCCGACCTATTTAATTACCTATTAAATAACTCCATCTAGATATCTCAAAAGCTCCCTACACTTATTATGTTCAAAACTGAACTAAACAACCTGCCTGATAAAATTTATTCCCTGTATTGTAGTTTTTACTTCAGCAAATTATACCATATCTGCCCATCAAACTTTCAATTATCTCTAAATTCTTCCTCTCTCTTACCACTAACACTAGTAACTAATAAAGTCTTCTCAATTCTACCTGCTAAGTATTTCTCATTGCTATTCACTCCTTTTTTTCTCACGGTTGCTTCCTGAATTCACATTCTCATCATTTCCTGCCTGTCTTCCTGACTTCCAATCTTGACCTACTCAACTTTACCCTCTACACTATGGCAAGAATCACCTTTCTATGAGGTAAATATGGACCATATCTCTCCCTTGATTCAGACTAATAGTTTCCCAGTTATTACACTAAACCCCCAATTCCTTAATTTTATATTCCTCGCCTGGCCATCTTCCCTTTCTTACTTCTTTCTGTTCCCCACTTGACCTTCTTTGCACAAACTATACTAAATCATACTATACTTGTAGCTCTCTAATGCTGTTTCATGCACCCATATTTTGACTTCCATTGTTCCCACTGCCAAAAAAGCTTTGTCCCAATGTTGATGATAGCCTAATCATGCCTCAAGACTTAACAGAAGCGTCAGCTTTTCTAAGATAATTTTTCTGAATTCCCATGCAACACTGTCATTCTGGACAGATACCTGCTAACATGCCAGCTCTCTATTAATCTCAGAATTCTTTAAAAGCATGGACCGTGTCTTGCTTAAAGTTATACAATAAGTACAGTCAATATTTATAAATGAATGGATAAATAAATACGTGAATGAATAAAACGTTCTTTATTATTCTCTGTTCTGGATAATCCTTTTCTAAACTCAACTATTTTCCTTAAATTATTGCCTATTTCTCTCCTTCCTTTCATAGACGAATGCCCCAGACTCGGGACAGGAGGATAACTCCCAGATAAGTTTAAAAGGAATCTGAGAATATCAGAACATGTGCTGGGTTTTCTTTGTAAGCCTGCAAGTCACTCAGAAAAACCTAGTCCATGGGATTGGAGCAGTAAAATAGTAAAGTCTCAGGGAAATTCCTGAGGTAGATTTGGGTAGCTCCCCAGGACCCCATCCATTATATAGTGGTATAGAGAAAGTGGCTGAGAATTCAGGAAGGCAGGGATACAGAAGGATAAGCCAACTAGGGGATCAAAAAAAGTCTGCATCCAGACAGAAGGCAAGAGCAGCAGCACAGGGCAGAGGTAATGAAGAAGTCTACAGATTCCAGCCTGACACTCCATAGACCAGGCAGAAGACGCAACCCCGTGGGCATGGCGAGGAGAGAAGCCAGTGCTCAGAGACTCAAACCAGGAACCACTCAGGGCTAGTGTTCCTTGTCCATGCCAAGGCAATGGGAAAGCCAGCCAGGAAATTAGATTACCCCCAAGGAGAAAAACAGGAGAAAAGGAAGGGCTGATGATTGATAGATGATTGATATATAAACCAGATGTGACAATTAGATAGTGAGTGAAATAATAACACTCAGATTGGGCCGTAAATCATTAGGTCACCCTATATAGATCGGAATGGAATAGGATAAGTTGTCCTAGGAAGACAGAGGAGAGCAAGGTAAAAGTCGTCAGCTATAGAAAGTAAAAATGTTATCTTTCTCCACTATGAGTTCTAATGTGTACATTTGACTTTCCCTGCTTCTACCATCAGCTATCCATGGAAAGCACACATCCCAAACATTCCAGGCGATCCCTAACTTCAAAAAGTCTTCTTTTTCTCATTCATCCATCCTTCTTCGCCTACATGCTCCAAGTGTGGAGTTAGAAAATACTACATACTTACTTCCATTATTGACTTGCCCCTCCCCCCGCACCCACACACCAGCAGAAATGAATGGATGGTTAAGTTGCATTTTGCTTTCAAGTGTCTTTACTGTGATCCTTGCATTGTCAGGAATTTTGTGTGGCACATGTTGAACAGATTTATGTGCGTTGATGTTTGAGAGCTGAGACACATTTAAATTTGCACATTGGCCCTTTGGGAGTGACAGTCTGCACTATTTCTCCATTTGTTTCATCATTTCATTAGCAATTATGCATAACGAATGTGACCCTCCAGTGAAAACTGATGATAGGGATAGAAACACATTATTAACCCTTAAGGGAAGCTTTTAGAAAAGTAGACATTAGTTAAGGTCTTTAGTCAAATTAGCCTCTGGAAGTTTACATATAAATAACAACAAACACAAAAGCTCAAGGACCTCTTGATTGGTTGGAAATGGGAAGAGAGGAAAGCTATAATTAAGTTCCCTTTGTCATCAACTACTTCTCAGATAAATGATCATAAAGTACTAGAATGTGTCTTAACTCTTGGCACTGCAAAGCCATCAAAAAAAAAAAAAAACCTCTATCTCTTGACTTGCTTTAAAAAATTGGTGTAAATAATTGCAAAAATTGGAGATGTTTAGGTTTTAACCTCTGGCTGTCTTAAACTTATTAATAAAGCATCTAAATTAATCAGACTAGAAGGTGCTTAAACTAATCCACACTCTGGCTTAACTCTCTTCTGTGTCACTCTTGCTGGAAGAAGAGAGATTTTCCAATATCATATTTAATTTCGTTAGCTACTGTTGCTTTGGGGGAATCTACTTATAACACATGAAGATAAACATTCTCCCTGTGATAAGGCTGTGTTTATAAACTGAGTTTAGGATGAAAGAAAACCTTAAACTGATGTGTTTTCATTGTGGGGTTAATGGTGCTTTACTAATCCCCTTTCTGTGGGCCAGCAAGACATAGGCATTATGGGTAACACTCACATCTTTGCCTTCTTAAGCATTGTAATAGGAGGAAGCCCTTTCCTTTGCTCAGGAATGCTAAGAAATGATGCCCCTCCTCCTTCTGGAATGGAACTTTTGTGCAGCAAAAATAAAAATCTACAGACTTTTCAAAGCTTACTAGTGAAGGTTGAATGAAAGATATTTTTCCCTTTAATAACTGAACCCTCTACCCAGGGGTCTCCAGTCTTCTTTTCTTTTTTGTCTCTCTGCTATGGATGTGAGTCTCTTCTGCGCTGAAGAGGGAGGAAACAAATTCTCCTTAGATGTGGTGGAATGGCCAATGCCAGTGTGGGCTTCTACCCTCCATCCCAGGAAAGAACTGAAGACTTAAGGAAAATATATTTTTAATATTTCAAAGCTACAGAAAGGTGTAAGGAATTATGTAATGAACACTGACCTACGCACTACTTAGCTAAAGAAATGAATCATTACGAATATAGTTGAAGCCCCTATAACTTCCCATTGTATTTTTCTATATTCCACCATTCTCTCCCTTCCAGATATAAATCTTTATATTTTCATATACATTAATGTATCTCTAAACAAAAAAGTAGTATTCCTTTACAATTTTTAGACTATGTAAAAAGAATCTTGCTCTCTGTCTAGATATATAAAATACATACATACAGATAGATAGATAGATAGATAGATAGATAGATAGATAGATAGATAGATAGATAGACAGATAATAGATAGATTTTCTTTTGCAACTTTCTTGTTTAGTGTTTAAGTTTTATCCATGTGGATAAAGTTTTATTTTCTTTCTTTCTTCTTTCTTTCTTTCTTTCCTTCCTTCCTTCCTTCCTTCCTTCCTTCCTTCCTTCCTTCCTTCCTTCCTTCCTTCTTTCTTTCTTTCTTCTCTTTCTTTTTATTGAGATATAATTGAATTGTGTAAGTTTACTGTGTACAATGTGTTGGTTGGTTTGAAACAGTTATATATTGCAATATGATTACTGCCATAGCATTAGCTAATACCTCTATCATGTCACATAATTAGCATTTTTTGTAACCAATAAAGTTTCATCATGCACATTTTTCTATTACATCATTTCCACTATCTATGTATGGCTATATCACAATTTATCTCTTCATGGAAGTTTTTCTTTCTTCCTGAGCAGATATAGGGATCCTGGGATCATTAATGGGATACTCAAATGACAGAATCCACAGCAAATGCAATGTCCCCACATGAGAAAGATTCTCACCAAGAGAAAACGTAAAGAAAATGCATAGTGGATGATGCTTTTGTAGTTCCACTTTCTGCTTTACTTTAAATGTTGTACTTCTTTTTATGTATGCTGAGGTGTATTTCTACAACTGGGTGAGTTCACTCTTTCTACACATTACCTTGAATATTTTAAATGCTGAAATAAGAAACTTTTCACCAGCGAATGTTGCTCATGGACCTAAATCTTCCAGCAGGTGAAGGCATTCCTCGGTGCTTGTCTCAGTGTGTCCTTAGCCTCCTAGGAGGCATGACGAGTTGGGGAATACATGGCAAGTCCAGAAGAATCCTGCCTTGTGAAGTAGCAGTTCCGAAAACTTCCAGATAGGTTGCCAAAGACAAGAACTGGATTCTCTTTTCTCTTTGCATCTTAAACCTTATATGATGGCCGAATGCAAGAGGCTAGCAAGTTTCCATAATGCTGAGGCTACCTCCTGAGTTTAAGGAATGAATTAACAAGTGCACTGGGGCAGGTCGTGGGGAGCTGACTCCCAGGCCTGGCTTCCATTTCCTAGGCCTTCTATCTTTTGCTCCTTCTACAAGTGTTAGTTATTTTCTTATCTATCCCGTTGCAGACTCAGTAATCCCAGCGATTTTGATCTACTGAAAAGTGTTTATTAAATCCTGCTGAGTCTGCCTTTGAAATGCCTCTTATCCGCAACCCCTCCTTTCCGTCACCTCCCCCGCTCCCAGCCATCACTTCACACCTGCATGGCTGCTAAGGGCTCAGCGTTGGGCTAGGTGAGGCCTCCTCTTCTTCCTAACTTATCCTACATGGCAAGGCTATTCATCTTCCTCAGACACTCTTGTTCCACAGTTCATTGGTCCCCAAACCTTCAAAGGCTCCCTGTTTTCTAGGACATCAAATCTAAGCCTCTTTTCTGGGTTTTCCAGACCCATAATTTGTCTATCCCGATGATGCTTATTTCCTGTTATTTCATGCTACCCTACTTCGGCTCTAGTTTGGCTAATCTCTCAGATCCATCAATATGCCATTCTCATGCCTCTCTGCTGATGTTACTTTCTTATCTTAGAATACTTTATTTATCTCTTCAAACTATTCATTCATTCACAACATATACATTGAGGGCTTTCTATGTGCCAAATCCTAGAGTGCTAAGATTAAGATTTTTTTCATTGACTTTTTTTTTTTACTACCTCATTACTGTTAATTTTTATTTTAATAGTCTTAACCAATTCATAATATGTAATTATATATGTGTATCAGGCCCAGTGCATAATAGTAAAAGCAAGTGGTAGACGTGGATCGCTCTCCTCAAATAGTACCCACTTAAACAGAAAGAGGAATGTGGAAAATTTCGACCTCTACAGAAGGATTTATATAAGGGAAGGTGTGAGAATTAAACAAAATGGAATGGGATTAATGGAGTAATGATCTGATACTAAATTATATATAACCTTATTTTCTTTGCTTTTGTTTCAAATGGGTTTTCCTTATCATCTTTTTGGAAGATAAGCTACTTGAAGGCAGAGTCTAAACTTTTGAATTGCCTGTGCTAGATACCCACTTGAGCCTTTACCAATTTTCTTTTGCTTCTTGACTTCCACAAAATGAAATGTTCCTTTGTCTGTATTCCCAGGAGCAACACAGAGACAAGGAGCAGTTGAGGTTAGAGCTATCTTCCTAGCCTTATCCTCCGTTTATTTCCTTGAGAAATAGAAGCCTTTGGATAAACCAAGGGCAAACAGCAATGTAATGAAAACAGGTGAAGTCTGACCATCCATCTACCTTTCTTGTTGTTTTACTCTCATAGATCAGCAAAGTGTCTTGTATTTCCCTAGAAGTGTTTGTCCATATGTTCACTTCTTTTGATGCACTCTCTTTCCTAGAGGTGCTTCCATTGTTTTAGTCATTCTTGCTGACATATCACGACATTTTTACCATTCTCTTAAACCACAAATCCTAGTGAGACTGCAAGATTATAGATCAGGGAAATGAGGAGGCATTCCTCAAACCACTGAAGAAGAATCTGAAGTGGCTTTGATTGGGTTTTAGATTGGACCTGAGTTTCAGTCCAAGTCACGCTGCTACTATTTCAAACCACTGTTGATGGCAGTGGCATGCAGCTTATATTTTTGTTTTCTCAATAACATCAGTCTCTGTGGTACAATTCATTTTAAACAAGATCATAATTTGGATTTTTTTTTTTATTTAATCAGAGTTGTGCTCCATTATGAGTCAGCGTTTTAGTGTAGTCTGTTTCCCCTCCTACAGAATTGTATGTTATGCCTTTTAAATTTAGAACATTGGATCTGAAAAAAAACAATGAATCATGACCTTTCAGAAAAGATGATGAAACTATTTTTTTACTTCAAGGGAAGCAAGCTATAAATGCTAAAGAAGCCAGTGATTTATAATACAATTTTTAATTTGGGAACTAACAGTAAATAGAAAGTTCAGTGATGTTGCAATAGTGTGGACACAAGCAATCCAAGTAATTCTATTACAATGTAATGCAAGAATTCACTTAATGGTGCTTCCAAATAAATTTTTTTAAAAAAAGAAGAAGAAAAGACTCTTCATGGATGTTTCTAAAAACTTAAAAAGAGAGGCAGTACTATGCCTTTTTACTTTGGAAAAAAAATTGATATGTCAGTATCCATTTAGAAATTGGAATGTGATGGGAAGAGGGAGACCATGCTAATTGATGACGACAGATGAGTGGGACAATTAAGTTCGTGAACTCATCCTAGAAAAAATGCTACATCTCTCATTGCTGAATATCACTATGGCCACCTTCGAAGTACTCCCCTTGGGAAGCTATGCACCACTGCCAGTGTCTAGTCCAGCCTACAAAGCAATTTTGGAACTCTTTTTCTGGAACGGCCATCAGAATTGTCGTCATATTATCCTTGATGTCCTGAATGTCATCAAAATGTCTTCCTTTCAATATTTCCTTTATCTTTGGGTAAAGAAAGAAGTAATTGGGGGCCAGATCAGGTGAGTAGGGAGGGTGTTCCATACAGTTATTTGTTTATTGGCTAAAAACTGCCTCACAGACAGTGCTGTGTGAGCTGGTACATTGTCGTGATGCAAGAGCCTTGAGTTGTTGGCAAAAAGTTCATGTCGTCTAACTTTTTCACGCAGCCTTTTCAGCACTTCCAAATAGTAAACTTGGTTAACTGTTTGTCCATTTGGTACAAATTCATAATGAATAATCCCTCTGATATCAAAAACGGTTAGCAACATCGTCTCAACAAGTTTGTGAACTTAATTGTCAGAACTCGTATAGCTTTCCTATAAAATTCTTGGCTTAAAAAAGATGCAGGTTATATCTTACATTTCCCTCCACAGGCCACCTCCCCTCCTTTCGTATGTTATTTCAATTTATGTGTGGCCTAGAAGGGCATATTGTTGTAATTTCCATTTTATGGGTAAGTATATTAGGATACATGGCACAAAAACTCAAATTTTAAAAATCAACTGAGGAACCAGAAGTAGCAATTGTTGCAGTGCCAGACCTATACTTATTCTAGAAGATTACGACATATCCTGAAAAATAGTTAGGAATAGTTAGGAATACTATTTCTCAGTATATGTCCTTAGTATGCTGCTATAGTCTAAAGTTTGAATTGATATGTTGCAATACTAACCCCCAAGATCAGGAAGTGTGGCCTTTGGGAGGTCATCATGTCATGAGGGTAGATGTCCCATGAATGACCTTATAAAAGATATCCTACAGATCTCTTTAGTCCCTTCTGGTATGTGAAAATACCATGAGAAGTCTGTGACCCAGAAGCGGGTCCTTACCCAACCATGGTGGCACTCTGATCTTGGACATCTAGCTTCCAGAACTATATGTAATACATTTCTGCTGTTTATAAACCACCTAGTCTGTGGTATTTTGTTTTAGCAACCCAAACAGACTAAGACAGGTACATTTCTATGATCTAGGCCAGTTCCTTCTCAGGACCACCATGTCTGCAGCCTTGGTGCATTAGAATAGGATGAGGTCTTAGAAAAGCTTTACTCTAATCTCCCTTCAAGAACAAACCTGTTTCTGTAAGTGAAGTTAGGTGACAGCTACCAGCTGTAGTACCTTCAGGACCTGTAGCAACATTTGAGCTGAAACTACCCTCTTCCTGGGAAAACTTGGTCAATAACAGAATATGGAAGGATTAATAAGACCTGGCCATTTCTCTCCAAGGCAGGACTCCTCTATGAGCAGTCTTTGCATTGGAGCTCCCCACTGGATTCTCTGAGACTCTCTGAGAGCTCTAGCACAAGCTATACCTCTTCCTACACAATGCTCTGTCCCTCGCTATATTCACATATAGGAGTCAGAACAGTCTGAAGGCTTTCCTTGCCTATGCCTACTGGCACTCCTTTATAATTCATGGTTTTACCACCTTTAAATATTTTGCACTCTTACCTCCATCTTGTTGTCTACTTCCTGGAGAACCTGAACTGACATAGCCTGTCTATAACATCATTAGTTCGCAGAGGTCTGTTTGTATTAACTACTGTAATATCACTTTCATATAGCTAGAGGAGTCGAACTAAGACCTCGTATGCTGATCCGACCAAACATGTAGACATCACCAATTTCCTTTGTTTTACATCTTTTGTCAGTCACAGTACAGGTGTAATTGTGATCTAACATAGTAAAGCAAAACATTTTTTAATTTTGTGCCTAGTAAAATATATAAGCAAACAGAATATTGAGAAATTGATATAGTGTTTCCAGGTTTTTTGTTTGTTTGTTTGTTTTAACTAGGTAAAAGTATTAAAAAGGATCTGCATACACTGTCATGGCTGTTTCATAAAAAATAATTTTTTTAGCAACAAAAAACGGAAATAACACAATACGAGAATCAAGGGTGGTTCTTCTAGTTGAGAAAACTACACTGACCTATTAGAAATAAACTAATATGCAAAAACAAACCAGAGCATCAGCTGCATCCCTTAGAGGATTAACTGCCACAGGAATTGCCCTCCCAATGTAAATAATTAGAAACAAGACATAATATATGAAATAAAAGATTTCAGATATTGGATAGGTGGCAAAGAATGATGATGATGAAGAGAAGAGTAATAGATAAGTCTTATGATAACCCTGCTTACTGCTTGGGAAAGTTCTTGGGCTTGAGAGCAGGCAGAATAAACTGACATAGAGCCTAGTGGTACCATCAAATTGAGGAGAGTTGCAAAAGGAGATTTGTCGAGTCTATGGATGAGTACTTATCTGTACATCCATGGGGTGAAACTACGTAAGGATTGGAAATCAGAAAAAAAGCAATAGGGAAAGCAATTCTCAGAGCTCATCAAGGCTGAATATAGTGTGTAATTCTACTAACTAGAGTGGAGGGACCTCATTAAAAATGCAGGCATGGATAGAGTTGCCATGCATTCGTTGTGGGGCAAAATTATTTCCAGAATGAAAGCTAGTCTAAGTCTACCATGACACTGCATGAAATAAGCCTTAAAGGGATCAAACTGATTTACAAGTAACTCAACTGCATACCAGAATAAGTCCAACACTTTTTAAAGAAATTTGAAAACAAATTCAACACTGAAAAACATAAAATTCAAAATACGTGGCATCAAATGATAGATATGGAAAGAAATAGGAATATATGACTCATGCCCAGAAGTAAAACCAATCAATAGAAACAGATCAAAAAAAAAATAAAAAATAGAAACTATGGAATTAGAAAAGGAGCATTAACCCACTATATAAATTTTTATAAATATTTTCAAGAATATAAAATGAAATGATATAAAGATATAAAGAATAAACTTTAAAGATCCAAATTCAACTTCCAGAAAAAATTTACAATATCTACAATTAAAAAAAATGCAATTGGTGGGATTAGTGTCAGAGTGCGCACTGCAGGATTAAAGATCAGTGAATCTGAAGACATGGGAATAGAAACTATCCAGAATGAAGAAGAAAAAAAAATTAGTGTCCTATCCTGTGGCCTGCAGTGCAATATCAAATGGCCTAACCTATGTAATTGGACTCCTAGAGGGAGAATTAAGATGAGAGAATAGAGGACAGAAAAAAGAAGAAATAATAGCCATTAAAAACTTTTTAGTTAAAAACTCTAAACTCACAGATATAGGAATCTCAGTAAACCTAAGTAGAAAAACTTAAAGAAAATCACATAGAGATATATTGTACTCAAATTTCTTTTAAAAAAAAATAGTGATAAATATAAAACCTTAGAAGTAGCCACAGGATAAAAAACATTATATACCGTTGGTGGGTGGGGAGAGGATAATGTTAACAGATGTTCATCACAGACAATGAAAGCTCAAAGACAATGGGACAGTATCTCTAAAGAACTAAAAAAAACACATTGTCTACCTAGAATTCTGTACCCAGCAAAAGAGTCTTTCAAAAATCTAGGAGAAATAAAAACTTTTTCAAACTAATGAAAGTGGAATTAACCACTTGCAAACCTGCACTTTGAGAAATGTTACAAGAAATTCTACAAGCAGAGTAAATGATACCAAATAGAAATTTGGATTTAGACAACGGAATGAAGAAGGATAGAAGTGGAAATACGTGGGTAAATTAAAAAAATGTATTTCTCCCCATTTTTAATCTCCATGAAAGATAATTTAAAGTTTAAAGCAAAATAATAACAATATATCATGGGGAATATAACACATATAGATTTAAAATATATGATAAAAATAGCACCATGTTCAGGAGGTAGGAAGTAGAAGTATAAATTGTTTCGTAAAGTTGTTTCATTATAGATAAAGTAGTATAATAGTATTTGAACCTAAGCTGGATAAGTTAAAAATATATTTTACAAAACTTACAATAGGAGCTGGCAGATTACAGCCTGTGGGTCAAATCTCACTTGCTGCCTGTTTTTGCAGTTAATGTTTCATTGGAACACAGCCATAGCCGTTATTTTACATGATGTCTGTGGATGCTTATCAACTACAATGGCAAAGTTGATTAGTTGTAATACAAACCTAAAATATTTACTACCTGACCTTTTAAAGAAAAAGTTTGCCATCCTCTGGGCTTGAGCTACTAATACTATTACTACTACTCTACTACTACTACTACTATTAATAGTAAATTAAAGCAAAGTAAAGATGTATGGCTAACAAATCAATACTGGTTTCATAATTAATACTCATTTAATGCAGGAAAAGAGTATGAAGAAAAATAGCAGATAGAACAAATGAAAAACCTATAGCAAGACAGTAGAATTAAACCCAAGCTTGTTGATAATTACATTAAATTAAAAAATTTCAAAACATTTGAACAAAAGGCAGAAAATGTCAAATTATATACAAAAACAAGATATAACTATATGCTCTTTATAAAAATCCCACTTTAACGATAAAGACATAAGTTAATAGTAAAAGGTTGGGGAAATATATAACATAAAACACTAATTAAAAAAGAAACTGGAATGACAGTATTAATAGCAAAGTAAACTTCAGAACAAAGAATATTACCCAGGATTTAAAAAGAAAAAGGTTCCCAAAAGTAAAGAAGCTTTCTCTTGTCCCAGCTCTCCATCGTGTAAGGATACAGTGAGAAGACAGCCATCTGTAAACCAGGAAGAGTCCTCAGTAGACCTGGCAAACTTGACCTTGGACTACTTGGCCTCCAGAACTGTGAGAAATAAATGTTTGTGCTTAAGCCACCCAGTCTATGCTATTTTCATTATAGCAGTCCCAACTGACTAAGAAACCAACGTAGCCTGGTTTTCATTTATACAAAACTCCCAACAACAGCATACTTATCAAATGTACATGGGACATTCACAAAGATAGACAATATTGTGGGCCATAAAACAAATTTCAAAAAATTTGAAGGGATTTAAATATTTACAGGATATTTCCTCTGACAACAGTGACATTAAACTAGAAATTAATTACGAAAAATATTTCTGGAAAATCCATAAATACTTAGAAATGCAACAACACATACGTAAATAACACATGGCTCAAGAAACACATCACAGGGGAAGTTAGAAAATAATTTTACGTGAATTGAAAAGAAAATACAACATATCAAGTTGCGAGATTGATTTAAAGTAGTATACACAAAGAAAAAATGTATAGCATTAAATGATTATATTAAAGAGAAAAGGTTATAAAATCAATGATCAAATCGTCTACCTAAAGAAACTAGGAAAAGAATACCAGTAATAAACTTAAAGAAAAGGAAGTAAGAGTAAAAACTACAGAAATCAATTAAACACAAGAAAAATGAAACTACGCAAGTAATAGAGAAAAATAAATAAATCCAAAAGCTAGTTATTTGAGAAGATCCATAATATTGATTTAAAATGTTAAATAGGTTGATCAGGAAAATAAGATAAATTATCACAATCAGGAATAAAAAAGGGACTATAACTACAGAGTCTACAGATGTTAAATAAAATGACAATATTATTAATAACTGTATGCCAACAAATTCTTCAATTTCATGGACTGGATGAAAATTTTTGAAAAACACAAGTACCAAAGCTTACACAAAACAGAAAAAATGAGCTAAATAGGTCTACATTTATTTTTTAAATTTGAAATCAGAGTTAAAAATATCCCCCCAAAAGAAAACTCTAGGCCGAGAAAACTTCACTAATGAATTATATGAGGCATTTAATGAAGAAAAAATACCAATTGTGCATAAACTCTTCCAGGAAACAAAAGAGGACAGGATGTTTCTCAACTCACTTTTGGAGGTTAGCATTAACCTGTTACCAAAACAATAGAAAGATATTACTTAGAAATGAAAATTATAGATCTATATCCTTTATGAACATAGATGCAAAAATCCTTAAAACATTAATAATTTGAATCCAGCAACATATAAAAAAGGATAATACACTTGACAAATGAAAGACATACAGACTGGAACAGAAGAGGCAAAATTTTCTTGATTAGTATATGACAATAAACTTCTATGTATAAAATCCTAAGATATCTTCAAAAAAAATACTAGAACTAATTAGTGAATTTAGCAAGGTTGCAGAATAAAAGGTCCATATACAAAAATTAATTGAATTTCTATATGATAATGTTTGATAATTTGAAATTAAAATTTAGAAAGCAATATCATTTACAATAGCATGAAAAATACGAAATATGGATATACTTAATAAAAGATGTATAAAATGTACATTAAACATGATAAAACATTACTATAATAAATAAAAGAAGACAATTAAATAGAGAGACACCATAGTGATAGATTGGCAAACTCAATATTATGATGTGAATTTTTCCCAGAAGTTTTCAGTAGGTGCTCAGTTTTTCTGTGAACCTAAAACTTCTCTGAAATTAAATGAAGTCGAGTAATTTTTAAATGAAACAAACCACCCACAATCCCACCACTGATTATAAATATTATTATATGGCCCTTGTGCATATACACACATATTTCCATATAGTTGTGATTATTATCCATTTCTCAGCAGAAGCAAGGTTTGAATTACCCAAATATTTCTGCACCTAAACTATTTATTTGTAAGATGGATTAGATACTAAAACTCAGTGGAGAAGCAAAAGGTAGGAAGCTAACATTTATGGAACACTTACAAGTCACCAGGCCCTGTGCCAGGTGCTTTACACATTTGGTTTTATTTAATCCTCTTAACCGTATGAGGTAGGTGCTATTATCTCCATTTTATAGAGAAATGAACTGTAATTTTAAAATAACTCAATTATCAGATTAACCAGAGATCATCCTTGGACAAGCTTAGATGTTACTGGTAATATGCCCAACCTAGATTTTCTTATGATAAGAAAAATACGCCAGAATAATATTTACCAAAGTATGTCTTATGAAACCCCATTTTCATAGGAGTTAAAAAGGAGAGAGAGAAAAGAGGAGAGGAAGGGAGAGGAAAGAGAGAGACTGATGGTCGTATATATAGTTAAAAATACATAGATCTCTTTCTAAAAGTTTTGAGAAGCTTTAGGTGAAAATTTAAAAAGCTTCTTTCCTGTAGCACATCTCAGGGCTTTGATATGCTAACGCATACTTTGAATTTCCTATCTTTTTCAGAACAAGAATATTGCAGCACTAGTTCCACCAAACACATGTTGGGAAATCCTGACCCATAACACCATTCATAATATATTCAGTGGACTTGCTGCTTAATTTTAAGAATTTCCAGAATACAGTCTATGACAGTGTCCATAAAAAATTCCAAGTTTCATCTTATTTATTTTATCAAATGAATAATATACCTTGGGGTTACGCCATAAAATGATGTAGAAGCATAGAATTGTAGGCCTGGAAGAGATCACAAGAGCTCAAATAGGCCACCTCCCAGGCTTCAGAGAGGACCACACCTAAGCCATCACGAACAGATGGGTATCTAGCTCGTTGTAAAAGACCTCCAGGGAAGAAAATTCCATAACCTCCCTGTAACTTATTCCAGATGCCCAGCTCTTCTGAGAAAAAGATGAGCTTCTTGAAGCTCTTCTAGTCTATTGCGCATGTACTGAGTGTTTCATCATCATTGTGGTATATTATATGCAGGTGTTTAGATCTAGAAAAGGGTACTGGTGGAAGTAAGATGGAGACACTGATATGTGTATCACTATATCTGTATATCTGTACCTATAGATATATAAGATATCTTAATAGAAGATATAGATAGATATTTTTCTATTATCTATCTATCTATCCATCTGTCTATGACACAGGAATTAAAAATGTCATCTCAGAATCACCTTTGACATCTTTTATTTTCAGGTTCAATTAGTCATCTCATCCTGTAACTTTCTCTTTGAAGTGTCTCTTGATTCAAACCCATCCTTTTTTCCCTTGCCACCCATAGTTAAAATTCATTCTTGCTAGCTTGGATCTTTCCAATAACTCTTGATTAATTTCTCTATCTCTAGACCGCGTTCTTTCTATTTTGCCCCCACCATGCTAACACATTCATTTTAAAAGTGCAGCTCTATCATGTCACTGCTATGCCTAACATTTCTGGTGACTTCCTATTGCCAACAGTGTAAATGTGACATCTGTAGACTACCCTGTTTAGCTCCTTGTTATTTGGCCCCAACTTCCCTTTCTAGTCTCATCTCCAGCTTATTCTCCACCACATATTCAACAGGTCACTCATAGCGAACATTCTTTCATGACCCTATAGATTTTCATGCCTTTGATTTTTCCATTCCTTCTGCCTGAAATTCCATTCCCTCCCATCTTTGTCATGCTCTTCATCATCTGTCACGTCCTAGATCCTCCATGAAATCTATCTAGGTCTCTCTAGGCCAAACTAATTATTTTCTCACCTTTTTTCCTTTCCAAAACTTTTACACATACCTCAGTCGCATCACCTACAAAGTGATGTCACAAAATGTAGATATTCTATCAATGGGTGACTTGACTGATATGTGTTATGGAGAGGTGTGACGGGCAGAGACTGAGATGGGTGAGCACCGGGAGACCAGGATGACTGGCCAACAAATGGAAATGGTGATCACGAGGATGGTGGTGAATGTGAGAGAGAAAGAAAGCCACAGAAGGACCACCTCCTAGGGAATGAGAGGGCTCTGTCTGTAATCCAGAAAAGATGGACAGGAGCAGGGTTGAGGACAGACAGCAGCTCCTCAGTGTCCTCTGGCACCAAGAGCACAGCACACAAAACAGACTGTAGCCCCAGAAGCAAGAACCTCCAGGGGAAGAACTTCCACCATCCTCAGAACTAGTGATGAACAGTGTCAAGGCCAAGAACATGGAAGTAGGGAAAGGGGAGTTGTCAGTGTCACACCACAAGCGCAGCTTTAGCATTGTTTTACTGTAGAGTTATTTGTATCTTTCTGTGGTAAGAATACCTGTCTAGCATTTCAGTTGTTCTCAGGCGTTCTCATTGGGAGGAAAGGGAGTATGCCAAGTTGGCAACACTCTCCGAAGCTCATGATCTGGGGGACATTCCCAATAAAATGTATTCTTCACCAATTCAACAATAATATTAAACACACTACATTTAATGAATACATGAATTAGAAATGCATGACCTTAGGAAATATCCATCTAAAAAGGTCTCAAGAGTTCATAGTTGATTTAACCATAGGGAAATAAAACCAGTGCTTTAGAACAACTTATATATGTAAAACAAGTATTTTTTCCTTCAAAATGGTTACCTTAGGCAACTGCATACCTAGAAAACTCATATTTCTATTTCGGTTTTGTTATAATTTCTTGAACTCCTATCATGTGCTGGACCCTGCTATGAATGCTTTATAATCTCTAATCTTACAGCATTCACAGGAGGTAAGAATTATCTTCATTTTATAGATAAGAAAGCTAAGTAACTTGCCCCCAAAGGGCCAACAGCTAGCTCAACTGGTGGCAGAGACAGCAGTTAGTTAAAACAGTTAAAATTCAATTTAAGACTAAGCTCATATTCTTCTTATTCTGCCACGTTGACTCAAAACATTTATTTGTAAATGCTTTTGGAACCTAAGTAACATTCATTTACTATACTCAATAGTAATGGATCTTTCTACTTTCAGTAAAAAGAGTTTTAAAAATAGTCAAAAGACTTTTGAAATCAAGTGTGATGAAGATGGTGGGAGACTGTCCATTAATATGTCCATTAATATGATTTGGGACCAAAAATGAGGTGTGACTCTACAGGAAATACACTGAATGCCTTGTATGATTTTTAAAGCTGAGGTAAAAGATAATTTAAAATAGCATTGATTTTGGAATTTCTAAACCACCACAGATCATGAAAAACTGGTATTTGGTATAGGAAGTGTTACTATTTTAATTTTATATCAAATCCATAAACTTAGGTTTGGAAGGGCTGTTACAGGCCACCGATTTTTTTCCTCATATTCTGTATCAGCAAGTGGCCGAGCAAACCTTTGAACCCCAGATTGTCAGACTCCAACTTCTTTCCCACATGACCTTGCCCCTAAACACTTTAGGAAGTGTCTTTAGAGCCCAAGGCCTTCATCCTGTGCTTAAAATCTCCAGGGGTGATGAAGAGGCCTAGTCTCTGATCTTGAGCAGATTGTAACTATCAGGATATCTTTTTTTTTTTTTAATTGAGCAGAAATTCATCTCTATATATTAGATATTTCAGGATTTTGAGAAATTATTGCAATATGAACAAAAAGGAAGAAGTTAATTTAGACATATCCTGAAGAGATGTTTCTCAAACAAAATTAAAGTTCCAATGCAGATAAACCTGATTGCCCCTTGCCAGGCTGGTGTTTTTTTAGCTGTCACCCAACCCAACCTTCTGAGTAGACTCAAAGGAAAAGCACTGAAATACTTTTCTGACTTTTCCATATTTAGCACAACACCACACAAAATTGCTAAATACCATATAACCACACTTACCATCCTGGGGCCTATAAATTCAGAATTCAGACACTTGATTACAAACCACAGAATGACTCTGTTTAAGAAATAGTATGTGGTATTGTAAGAAAACTGCCCCTATTTAGATGTTCTTCTGGTTATTAACTTAGTAACATGGGCTTTTTTTCCTCTCTCTTCTTTCTCGATCCTTCTACCCTGGCTGTCATCTCTAATTTCTGGTACAATTGTGTGAGTATTGGGGGTGTATGCCTGCAAGAGCTGGGGGAGCATTTTCTGTTATAATTATTGTCCAAAAGAAAAATAAGCACATACGTTTTTGGTTTCTCAGTAAAATTCCATAGCAAAACAAGAGTCAATCACCAATTTTTAGGAGGGCAAAGGTATGACAGAATATTCACTCTTTCTCTATAGGGGTGGCCCAGGCACCACTGTAGTACATTTTCCCCTCTCATTTGACTGTGACGTCTCCCTCCCTCTCAGGATTCACAAGCCATCTCCTTTTGTTTCATATCTTTACACCAGCAGCTGATCAGACCCATTAGGCACACTAAAGAATAAATGAGGGAAATTACAACATATATTTTTACATTTTTATAGGGATCAAAATGTAAGCTAACTCATTGGAGGGTACACATCCCCTGCAGGGAGATAGGTCGGAAACACCTGTAAGTCACTTCCCTGCCAAGCAGGGCTTCCCCAACCTTTATCAAAACCACTACTGTGGATAAACTTATTTAAATAGATTAGAAAATGATAACAATTTAAAATGCCTAAATGTTCTTCATGACAGAATTTTTAGTTTTTAAGTATAAGTCCCCCATTTTATCCCTCTGTAATAGTAAATGCTTCTTATAACTCGGAAGCCAGGCCACCACGCTAAAAATACTTTTATAATTTTAAAAGCTATATTGAGACTTGACTATGTTCCAGAGATATGCTAAGTACTTTGCTTGCAACAGTTTTAGGAAGTAGATACCATTATCTCCAGTTTGAAAAAATGGCTACGAATGAGAAAAGTTATGCATCTTAAGCAAAATCATAGAGTTATGCCTGGTATAGGATTACAGCCCATTCTCTTAAACACGACACTGGAAAAATCTTTCTAGACTGCAGGAGACGAGTACTTTTATATCAGCCTGGATTTTTGGAAGCAAGCAATATATACTGATTCTAGATTATTTCAGGGAAAACAAAAAAGCTAATGGGGAGCTCATGAAAACTCCTGGAGCACTAGAAATCCAGGCGGGGAGGCTCTGTGGGCCAGAGCAGTGCCAAAGTTGCACTGAAGATTGGCCCAGGGAGTTTGACCCTGGAGCTACAATCAGAGCCCCAGACATGCGCTGAAGCTCTTGATACAAATGACCCCAGATACCGGGCAAAGCTGCTAGCACTGCTGCTCTGTTGTTCCAAGAACTTGATCTCATAGCAGTGGCCTCCAATGCCAAAGAAGCTTTGTCTGGATCCTTGCTTCCTTGCATCTTTAGTCTCCTAGTCAAAGACCAGAGGAGGTGAATTTGGTGGAGCATAGGTCACATGCCCACACACTAGCTGTAAGGGGGACTGGGAAAGTGAGTGTGGGGCATTTTGAACTTCTGTGATGACTCCTGTGTGTATCACCCACCAAAACCTACGGAGGAATGAGGTTTAGATGCCCAGTAGCCAAAAGGAATAACAGATGCCCACTGCACCTGAGAACTAGAGTGGGGAGCTTCTCTAGCAGCACACAGTTTACTCCTTTGCCCCTAGCAGTATGAGATCCTCCTTAGCCCCCAGGCTGTGATTTTTGAGGTCATCAGTATGCATAGCAGGACTTTGTGGTTCACCAGAGGGTTCTGTGGACGATGAATGGTGTCAGCAGAGATCCTGAGTCATGCATGATTACTATTTAAAAAAAAAAAAACAGAAGAAAAATGTAAGTACTTTCGAAAGATTGGTGTTGGTGAATCAATGCTCTGTGGATTGAGGCTAGAGAACATTGTGTCCAGAGGAACTGCATGTTGGGTGAAAAATAAAAGAAGAGCTTCTGTAAACTTGTAATTACCCTTATCACATGCTCATGGTAAATGCCAACAGTACCGATGTCAGCTTCCAGCTTGGGCCAGTTTCTTAACCAGATCCATTCTCTTTTCACCAGAACTCATCTCTCAGAGGTCCTCCACTATAAAAGGGAAAGAAGAGAAATATCTCTAGTAGAGGAAAAATAATAAATCTTGTCTGTCATGGACATTTGTCATATTTCTCTGCTCAGCATTCATTCTTTCTTCTTTCAGTAACAGTATCACAGTTTTCCTTTAGGAATGACCTTACCTTCCTTGTTTTAGGATGTCATAACCCATGAAGACCTGTATGGAGTGATTTATTCAGGGAAGGGCATGTGATACAGAACATCCCCATCAGAACATTCCAGGTCTTTCTTGGAACTACTGGGAAAGAGAAGTTCTCTCTACTAGAATTACTGAGCTAGTAGGTTGGTTCTACCTGACTCTTCTGGTAGACATCCTGCCAATATAGAGCCTATCTGAGAACACAGCCAATAGAGAAATGCAAACAGGTATTTAAAAGAAGATTGAATACTTACAAGATTATTTTTATACCTAGATCAAGCCAGGCTTGAGGCCAGTAACCTTGAGCTTTTCAATTACCTGAGCCTGTAAGTTTCTTCTTTCCCTTAAGCTGGTGTGAGTTGGGTCTCCTATCACAAGCATCCAAAGAATCCTAACCAATTCTCTGACTTTGTTTACTAAATTATGACGTTCTGGGCTGCCATGTTTCAAGAAGAAGCCCCATAACTAGTTGTCTTGAATGCTATAGAATAGTCTCATAATTTGGGTAAAGAATTAGTTTAAATGTTTTTTTTTCCCTCCAACACTGAGAGTCTAGGGTTGTATGAATAAAGACAAATAAAAAGCACTTTTTAAAATACATTAGATGCTATCTCAGAGAAAAATAATGATGGGATTGCCATTTAGCACAACAAAAAACATTACCTAAATTGGGTTAGTAACTATTTTAAGTTCCATTTAACTTTTCGTGGTAATGCTTTTCATAAGTACTTTGTAATTTCTAAGTTTGTGAGGCTTAAATAATTATGTAATTACTTTGCACCGACCACAGAGCTCCATTTGGATTTGGTAGCTACTTTAAGCCATGTGAAGTTTTTCATAATAAATTATATTATGTTTAGTACATAATTTATAGTTGTATGAAAAGAATAACCATATCATGCAACTATTCTGTAATAGCATAGCAATTACTCCCATATTGTGGTAATTTCCAGTGGAATAGATATTTCTTTTGTAATTACAGACACGATAACATCAAATCCAACAGTTTCCTGGTGATAACATTTGTAACTATAAATTCAACTGTAATTCAGTTGCTTCTTGTTGGTCACTCTAGCTGAGCAAGAAAATAAATGGAGTAAAATGTTTTCCTGCCACTTTAATATTAGCTGGTATTTAGCAAGTATATGCTACAGGAACTGAAGCTTGGAAATAGATCATGTGTAATGAGATCAAAGTATATTATTTGCCTCCATTTATACTCTGGCTACAAATAGGCCTTGATCAGCTACAACAGTTCAAGATCAAGGAATCATGCAGGAAAGTTATATTTTATTGTAACATAAACCCAGTTGACAAACTCCCCTGAAAGATGTGGTGTGAGAGATAGGCTTCCGTATGGCCTGGAAAAAAACTGAAAGGCACAGGATATGGAATTAGAAACCTGAGTTTAAGTCTAGCTTTGCTACTTCCTAGCTAGGTGATCTTACCAATTGTATAATCTCTCTGAGTTTGTTTGTTTGTTTGTTTTCTGTAGATTTGGCTGACTAGTACTTATAGGTTTGTTGCAAAACCAAATGATACACTACACATGGAAGGGCGGTGTCCAATATTAAATAAATATGAGGTACCGTTAAAGAAGAAAGCCCTTTGTTCTCATTCAACTTACTTAGTTTGAAATAAAATATTCTTCTTTCATATAAACTTGTACAATGAAAGATAAAGAGAAATGGTGCCTACTATGTGCAATATACTAATTGCAAAGAATTTATCCTGGCATCTCTTTCTTTTTTTTGTACAATCTGGACTATTTCCAAGGACTTCTATAGAACCACTTTTCCCTAAAAGATATAATGTTTGAGGGCTTTTGAATTTTACTTTATTAGTGAGAAGTACAATTTTTCTTAGGCAATCAGGAAAAACCGTAAACAAAGAGATAATTCTTTACCAAAAGATTTGATTATGTGATATAATGCAACTCCCCAGTCAGCTTCTAAAACAATAAATATGTAAGTCTTATCTGGAGGATATTAGGGCAATGTTTTAAGCGTTGCTAGAGTTAACTACCAAGAAATTATTTTTTAAATGTAGCCAGCTACGTTATTTAATCTTAGGTAGGTAGTTTCAGTTAGTTGGTACTCATCAAGTAACTAAGTAGTAACTCTACCACTTGTTAAGTTTAAAATAAAGTATAAAGTGAACATACTTTTTTGTCTTGGATTTACAAGAGTCCAGTTTGTTATTCTAAACCAGAAGGGGGGATTTTAGAAAGATATATAATAGTCCTATGGAGCTTTGAACTTTTGTTATATGTAAATGTCTGTGTTGATAGTCTGGTATACACAATTGTAGCAGCGGTTTTTGTGGGTTCTTTGGAGGTGAATAAGGAATAAAGAATCAAATCATTTTCCTTTAAGGATTAAAGAAAAGAGCAGCATCTGTCCAAGTGGAGCTCTTTCCCTACCAGCAGTGAGTATTGGGGGTGTTCTTCACCAGAGGTCAGAGGTTCTGGTAACTGGAGATGACTAGGCCAGAAAGGTCTTTTTATTTGTACTAAGCATTGAAAAGGTATGCACTGTTTCATTGAAGACGTAATGCATTGTGGGATATTCCTTGCTTCCTGATGAGTCTGTCAGGTGTTTGGTTTTTTAAAAATTTTCTTGTCGATTACATTCTGCATTATTTTATTAAGGCTGTCGTAACAAAGACCACAGACTGGGGAGCTTACTCATAAACAACAGAAATTTATTGCCTTACAGTTCTGGATGCTAAAAGTCCAAAATCAAGGTATTGGCAGGGTCCACCTCTCATCTCTTTATAATACCCTTTTCTCATTGAGATTGCTCAATTCTGAGTTGTTTAGTACGGGAGTCAGAGTATCCAGGACTAGAAGTAAACACATCACCTTATTGTTTGAGCTCCTATGGAGCTCAACTATTTTTTAACTCCTACACATGCAACTGTAATTATTTAATGGTCAGTGTTTAGTGTTAGTGTTAAACACTGATAGTGTTTAATAGACCTCTGATTATTCTCTCTTTGCATATAAGACAATGACAGAAGTATGCAAATGCACAAACAAAACCATACCGCACCTGAAAGTTAATCACTGCCTCTCAGAACTTGGAATTATCGCTACACTATTGGTTACAAATACCATTTTGCAAAATCAAGTATGCAGAAAATAAAATTTTATTGTTTTCTATTTTAAACCCAAATTGTGCCATGGTGGCAGAAACGCAATTTCAACCAGGGTTTCACATGATTTTCCCCAAGCATCCAATAAGGATGCTTAAGTGTTAGAGACGGTCCATATAATTTTCAGTATCATCTGTCGCCGCAGACAGCCACTGAGGTATCCTTTACCCTATCTGGTCTTTTGTCATTTGTGCACCCATGCTTGACAGATGTGTCTTTCTAGGTCCAACAATTCTTTCTGGGTTTTTGATGCTGCTCCGGGGAAGATGGTAAGCATCCCAATGCTTCTGTGTCACGTTGGAACATGGAAACCCTACCTGGACATTGAGAGTACTGGCTGTTTATTCTCTGGGTTCTGGCCTCTCCCAGGAAATGAGGCTCAAGCCCCTATCCTTCTGGATTCCATAAACTTCTTTGCAGATTTTACTACCTCTTCAGGCTTGGTAGCAAGATACAGGCTCTACATGACAATATCTGTACTTTCATTGCTTCTTCTCCATTGCTCTTCTCTCCAGCAAATTCAAACACCTGTGCAGGTATGCAAACGTATGTGTGTACAGGTGTGTAAACTTCACTCTTTATGTTTTCTCCCAAATCATCTATGTAATGACTAATTTCAGTTCCTCTAAAAGCCTAAACAATTGAAAGATAAAAGCCAGAAAAAGACTCCTTTGTCTGTCATATCTATTCTATGAGGCCATAAGCACAGAAGAGCCTGTTTTATGTGGGGGAAGACAATTGGGCAAAATAAAATGCTGAAAAAAGGCTAATATTTAAAATATATTACGTCATCATCTTATCTTGCATTTCTTTCCTTTCACCCTTATCTGATTTCTTGCTAGCTCTATGACTCACTGATTATGTAATCTTAGGAAAGTTGCTTAATTTCTCTGCACCTTAGTTTCCGCATTCGAAAAATGCAGTAACAGTGGGTTATTGTAAGGATTAAGTGCAAAAATTAGGTAAAATGCTTAGGACACTCTCTGGCACTCAGTACTAACTGTTAACTATTAGTATAATTACTATCATTCATAAAACAATTAAGTAGCTAAAATGTAAGAAGGAAGTTAGATATTTCTGCCTGTGGTAAATTCATAATCTGAGGTCTGAAAAAGCTATTTCAGGTCTACTAGCGCAGCTCCATTGTTAACAATGTACAAAGTAAACGTCGGAGGGGTGACTTGTCTAAGAGAATCTTAATCTCTAAGAGAGGACTAGAATCTAGAATTCAGCCCTCCTGATTCCCGGTGAATGTCATATATATGTATGTATTTCTATGATAGAAAAAAGAATTTAAATGCAACCTACACATTTTTCCTACATAACTCGGGTCAGAAACTCATTTTCTTAGCTCCTAAAAAAAGTAGTTGCCATTCAGTCAGGGCTAGTCAGCCAGGGACAGTAATGAGGGGCCGGTGTCCTACCATCTTGGGATGTCTGGTAGCCTCTACCTGTTTTGCTCCAGATGAGGAAAGTGTGCCTGCTAATACTCTGCTGTGTGTCCTTGAGCACGGCACTCATCTTCTCTGGTTCTCAGCTTCCTTCACTGTACACCACAGGAGTTGGATCAAGTAGTGCTCCCCAGTTATAGTCCACAGAGCTTCTGCTTCAGAACCAAAGCAGATTTCCAGAGCTGGCATCTCTGAGGTGGGACCTGCATAGTCACCATTTTCCCTAAATGATTCTGAAGCACTTGGTGATTTGGAAATGACTGACCCAGAGGGTTTCTGAGGGTTCTTCCTACTTTAACGAACTTAGGTTCTAAATAAAAATCCCATACTTCACACCTTGTCTGCAGCTTAGCCTAAATAGTGTTGCCCTCATAAACAAAAAGATGGTTGATACAACATAAAATTCACGTTTATTTCTGTAAGTTGTATTGAAAATATCTTTTTACCCTGAATGTCTTTAACCTCCCCAACGGTCATTGAATCCAAATTTTCCATGTGCATATGAAAATATCTCTAGTTAGGATAAATTACTGCATTGCTTCTCTAATTTTTGAGGTTCACCAGAACATTTCTATAACATAATCCTTGGAGGACCCAATCATGTAGGCTGTGTTACAGGTGATGTGCTGTTCTAATAAGGTCCTTCTGATATTTTCAGTATTGCATCCCTTTGGACAGGTGTCTTAGACATGCCTGGCTTTCCTACACCCCCCGTGAAGCTCCAATGGACCTGAGATTCCTGAGCTTTGGACATTCCAGAATGTAGACACCACCTGACAATCCAAGCTTTAGGTTAAGTCATTTTAGCTTAGATACATGGCTTATATTTTCTGACACAAGGTTTCCTCTCATGAGGACAGAGGGCAAGCTAATTTTTCTCTCTGTTCAAATGTTGAGCTGGACTCTGGAGACAAGGCATCGTGCACTAGAGCACACCTGCACATCAGAGAAATTGCCCTGGGGCCATGCATTTCAAGCCTAGTGGCCAGAACCTTGGATTCAGTCTCCTCTGGAAAAACTGAGGCATAACTGATGACATAACAATCTTGGAAAGTAGATATTTGACTTGAGAGAATTGATTTTGACCTTAACATCATTTCTTTGAAAAAATAAAAATAAAGCATTTGCTACAAATGAAGACCCGGAGCTTGTAGTATAAGAAGTGGTGCTCTTCAGTGCAGTTATATTTTTAATGGCTGCTTCTCCAGATTAGGTATGAATTGGTTTGGTTTTTGAGTCTGTACTGAAAATACTTTTTAGGATTCATCTTTAATGATATGCCCCCTTAAAATAACACACGACAGCTTGTTAATTTGCTGTAGTATAGCTCATGTCTTGACACTTATATTTTTTTCCTGTGATCTGAAACTACAAATTTCCAAGTTGTAGACCATTATTTGGGGACTATAATCCCTTAACTTAAAAGTTATTGCTGCAAGAATTCATTCTGCTCCATACAGAATTTGTTATCCAATTGCTGATTTAATAAAATTTTGTCCTTGTTTTAAGAATAAGCCTTAATATAAGTTGCCACAGCATCTATGAGATGTCTAATGTAATTAACATTGCATTCAGTTAGTTAAATGTATATGTTCCTTCAGAACTGTAACATCTTGTGCTATTGAAAAATTATCCATGACCGTTACACTTAAAGAGTCATTCTCTTCAATTAGAAAAAGAAGGTTCTCTTCGGCCCGATCTTCTCTGTGTGCATTTACCTCAGTATCATCTGGTCAGGATGAGGAGACATAGTGAATACAGAGCAGAAAGGTATCTCAGAGCAAGTCACAGTAAGCCTGGCCACTCAGAGCTGTCCCGGACAAATATCAGGTATTTTCCTCATATGTGTTGATGTAAACTAAGAATTGTAGTTATCTCTTTTTGGCTTTTAAAGACAAAAACAAAACAAAACAAAACAAAACCTAGTCAAAACTACAGATAAAATTGGCAAACACAAGTGCCATCCTTGTCATGGGCTCTGTGATTTTTTGCCAAAGAGCTTAGGTGAGCTTTTCTTTTCATTTGGTTAATCACCTTAAATTGGCTGTTCATTCCCCAAAGCCATTAACTACTCTAAAATACCCAATTTGCCTTTTTCACTCTGAAATTTATAACCATATAATTAATGAGCTTCTTAATTCTATGTTGTGCGTTGACTTATTCAGCAATGAAACATAATACTGTGTTAGAATTAGATCATTGGGTTCTTTCCAATAACTGAAACATTAGATTTCTAGAAAATTTGCTGTAGCATGTCCACAGCAATTCAAGATTAGATGGCTCAACATGCAAATTACCCATTTGTGTAATGTGTAACTATCCTTAAATCATATCTCTTTCAATATCAGCAACTCCCCATTTCTTCTCTACTTATTAACCAGATCTAGGTGAGGTATCATGGAACTGAGCTCTTTAAAAAAATTATTATGAAGCAAACTAACCATGAAAACTAAGTTTTATCAGTTGGTATCCATTTTCCCTTTTAAAGGTGGACTCAGAAATATTCACCTTACCTTATGTGCCAATGTAGGGGTTGAACTGATGATTATTTTAAGCTCTAGACTTCAAAATGATTAGCCATGCAAGCCTCCACATCACACGGATACCTTGGGTACTTCCAAGTGTGTTCTTTTTAAAAATTGTTCGGGAAGTTCCTACTGAGAAGGCGAGGGGTCTGCGGCTTGGGTGAAAATGCCTGGTGTTAAAGCAGCTCAAGCTGCAAGGCAAGGCCCTGCAAAGAGACGTCTTGCAGAACAGTTTGCAGCTGGGAAGATAATCACCGACTTGTCAAAAAAGGAATGGAAACTAGGATCACCCATTGGCCAAGGTGGCTTTGGTTGTATATGTCTTGCTGATAAGAATTCTTCAAAATCGGTGGGCAGCGATGCACCCTGTGTTGTAAAAGTAGAACCCAGTGAGAATGGACCTCTTTTTACTGAATTAAAGTTCTACCAGAGAGCTGCCAAACCAGAGCAAATTCAGAAATGGATTCAGACCCATAAACTGAAGTACTTGGGTGTCCCTAAGTATTGGGGGTCTGGTCTACATGATAAAAATGGAAAAAAGTTACAGGTTTATGATAATAGATCGCTTTGGGAGTGATCTTCAGAAAATATATGAAGCAAATGCCAAAAGGTCTTCTCGGAAAACTGTCTTGCAGCTAAGCTGAAGAATTCTGGATATTCTGGAATATATTCACGAGCACGAGTATGTACACGGAGGTATCAAGGCCTCAAATCTTCTGAGCTGCAAGAATCCTGACCAGGTGTACTTGGTAGATTATGGCCTTGCTTATCGATACTGCCCAGATGGAGTCCATAAAGAATATAAAGAAGACCCCAGAAAATGTCACGATGGCACTCTTGAATTCACCAGCATCGACGCGCACAATGGCGTGGCCCCATCGAGACGCGGTGACTTGGAAATACTCGGTTATTGTATGATTCAGTGGCTTAGCCGCCATCTTCCTTGGGAGGATAATTTGAAAGATCCTAAGTATGTTAGATTCCAAAATTAGATACAGAGAAAATATTGCAGGTTTGATGGACAAATGTTTTCCTGAGATAAACAAGCCAGATGAAGTTGCTAAATACATGGAAACAGTGAAATCACTGGACTATGTTGAAAAACCTCGATATCAAAGTTTACGAGATATTATTTTGCAAGGACTAAAATCTATAGGATGTAAGGATGATGGCAAACTGGAACTCGGCGTTGTGGAGAATGGAGGTTTGAAAGCGAAAACTGTATCAAAGAAGCGAAAGAAAGAAATTGAGGAAAGCACAGAATCTAGTGTTGAAGATATGGAATGGTCAGATGCGCAGACAGAAACAACCATACAAACCGTTCACAAACCAGAAAAAGGCTCCAGAAGTAAATCAAATGCTGTGAACCAGTTTTTCTTTTCTTCCTTTCATTGGATTTTCCCCCTCTTTTTCTATTTTGTTTTTGTGTGAGTCTTGTGGGTGGGGGTAATGGTGAAATACCTATAGCTTTGAAAAACAAACTTTTTTATTAAAATAAATACTTTGTACAATTTATTAAAGTCTAATTTATAAAATTACAAAATCCTTAGGTTATATACTCTTTAAGCTATCCCACGCTGTATGTGACAGGTTCTGGAGTACTTTATAAGAAAAATTACTATGATGTGCACTTTTTAGTGGTCGTATATTTCTCAGAGTATATAAAATGACAAAGTTCTTACTTTTAAGGAAATGCAAAACTTAAAATAAAGGGTTCTTTTGTGGCCATAAAAGAAAATTGTTTTGATTATTCTAGATCCATAGATTTCCCATATAAATTTTAGAATCGGCTTCTCAGTTTCCAAAAATAAAAAGCAAAAAAAATCCTACGGAGATTTTGATTGGGATTGTATTGAATCTATAGAGCAGTTTGGAAAGAAGAATCGACATCTTAACATCTTAACAATATTGAATCTTTCAATACAATTTATCTCCTCTTTTGTTTAAGTCTCCTTTGACAACATGCACTAGGGTTGTGTAGTTTTCAGCATAAATATCTTGCACATGTTTTGTTAGATTTATACCTAAGTATTTTATGTTTGGGTGCTAGTTTAAATTACACTGCTTTTAAATTTTTGAGGTAGAGGATTAATTAAATAGAGAAAAGATAGTCTTTTCAACAAATGACATTGTAACATTTGGACCTTCATGTGCGGAAAAAAAATAATGAAACTCAACCCTCACCTTGCAACCCGTACCTTGAACCTCAACCCATACCTGAAACACTGATCTCTAAATGTATCATAGACCCAATATAAAATCTGAGAAAGTTAGTAAAATTTCTATGAGAAAATATTGGTTAAAAGTTTTCTGCCCTTGGATTATGCAAAGATTTCTATAGAGATGTTACCAAACACATAATCACTAAAAGAAAAAACTTGATAAATTGGAACAAAATTATAAACTTACTATTTTTGGAGAACACTCTTAAGAGAATTAAAAGACAAGCCAGAAAATAATATGAAATATTTTTAAACTCATAACTGATAAGGTACTTGTATACAGAGTATATAAACATCTCTCAAAACTCAAGAAACAAAAAAACTCAATAAAAAAATGGGCAAAATATTTGAAATGACACATCACTAAAGATATATGAATAATAAACAAGAACATGAAAAAATGATCAATATCATTAGTCACTAGTAAAATGCTAATTAAAACCACATGAGGTATCACTACATACCCATAAAAATGGCTAAAATCAAAATCACTGACAGTACTAAGGTTAGGTGTAGACGTAGAGCAGCTAGAACTCTCATACGTTGCTGGTGAGACTGCAAAAATGGTATAGCAACTTTACAAAACAGTTTCACAGTTAAATATTAAATGTATACTTACAATATAATCCAGCAAGTACATCCTAAGTATTAACCCAAATGAAATGAATGCCTATAGTCAAACAAATGTTTATAGAATCTTTATGCATAATCCCTCCAAACTGTAAACAATACAAACATCCTTAACCTAAGTAATAAACATGCTATGGTGCCTCTATCTGTACAATGGGATACTACTCAGTAACGAAAATAGAGAACTACTGATACATGCTGCAACACTGATGAATCTCAAAGGCATTCTGCTAAGTAAATGAAGCCAGACTCAAAGGCTATATATTCTATAATTCCATTTATATGGCATTCAAAGTTATAAGGTCTGAAAATAGGAGAGAACTGGAAAAGTCTGGGGCACAAGGTGCATTTAACTAAACAGTACATGAGGAAATTTTTAGGGATGACACAATTCTTCAATATCTTTATTGTGGTTGTAACATAACTATATGAACTACACACTAGAAAGGTTGAATTTTACTGTATATAAATTATACCTTAATTTTAAAAATATCTGTCTAGAGAAATTTCCCTAGCCGGTTCACAATCTTATGTTTGATTCTACTGTTGATTCTAATCCTTTACTTTGGAAATCAGCAATCACTTGGAAATTGCAAATTAGGGGAGATTTTTGTGGGAAAAAGATGAAGTCCTGTCTGTACTAACTATATAGAGTGACGTGTTTATCATTAAAAAATCAAACTAGCAAACAAAGAATATAAAACCATGTGGTATATTCCATGTTCAGAGAAGAATTAAATTTTTAAACTGTCCATATCCAAAGTGATCTACAGATTCAATGGAATACCTTATCACAATTCCAGTGGCACTTTTTTTTCACAGAAATAGAACAAACAAACCTAAAATTCATAAGAAACCACAAAAGACTCCAAGTAGCCAAAGCCATCCTGAGAAAGAAGAACAATGCTAGAGGCATCACAGTTCTTAATTTCAGACTGTATTTCAAAGGTATGGTCATCAAAACAGCATGATATTAGCATAAAAATAGCACAAAAATCAATGGAACAGGATAGAAAGCCCAGAAATAAATCCATGCATATGTTGTCCATTAATTTTTTATGAAAGAACCGAGAATATATAACAAGGAAAGGTCATTTTCTCAATAAGTTGTGCTGAGGGGAATGGGAGAAAATATCTGCAAACTATGTGTCTGATAGAGGTTAATATTCAAAGTATATAAGGAACTCATGCAACTCAATTAAAAAAAAAAGAAAGAAAAGAAAACCCTGTGAAAAAATGGGCAAAAAACTTGAATAGACTTTTTTTCAAGAAAGACCTATATATGGCCATTAGATACATGAAAAAGTGCTAATTATCACGAATCATCAGGAAAATAGAAATCAAAATCACAATGAGCTAACACCTCAAACCAGCTAGGCTGTCTATTACCAAAAAGACAAGCGATAACAAAAGCTGGTGAGAATGTAGAGAAAAGGGAACACTTGTACACTGTTGGTAGGAATGTAAACTAGTATAACCGCTATGGAAAACAGTGTGAAGATTCCTTAAAAATTAAAAATAAAACTACCACATGATCCAGCAATTCCACTTCTGAATATATATCCAAAGGAAACAAAATCACTATCTCAAAGAGATGTCTGTGCTCCCATGTTCATTGCAGCATTATTCATAATAGCCAAGGTATGGAAACAACCTAAGTGTCCACTGACAGACGAAAGGATAAAGGAGATGTGGAGTGTGTGTGTATGTGAGTGTGTGTGTACACACACTCAAACACACACATACACAATGAAATACTTATTATTCAGCCTTAACAAAGTAGGAAATCCTGCCATTTGCGACAACATGGACAAAACTTGAGGGCACTGTGCTAAGTAAAATAGGTCATAGAAAGACAAATACTGCATGATGGAATCAAAATAAAGAGAAAAAGTAGAGCTCACAGGGACAGAGTACAATGGTTGTTGACAGGGGCTGGGAGGTAAGGGAAAAAGGGAGAAGTTAATAAAAACACTAACTTTCAGTTATAAGGTAAATAAGGTCTGAGGATCTAATGTATAACATGGTGGCTATAGTTGATAACACTGTATTGTACAATTGAAATTTGCTAAGAGAGTAGAACTTAAGTGTTCACACACCCACACACCCACGTGCTCAAAGGTAAATATATGAGGTGATAGATGTATTAATTAACTCTACGGTGTAAATCCTTTTACAATGTATATGCGTATCAAATCACCATGTTGTACACTTTAAATATATTACAATTTTATAGGTCAATTATGCCTCAATAAAGCT
Source organism: Rhinolophus ferrumequinum (assembly GCF_004115265.2). Lineage (NCBI taxonomy): Eukaryota > Metazoa > Chordata > Mammalia > Chiroptera > Rhinolophidae > Rhinolophus > Rhinolophus ferrumequinum. Next base: position 39,272,535 of record NC_046289.1, on the reverse strand, counting down.
GAAAAAAAATTTAAAAATTTGAAGGTGTAAAAAATTTTAACTGAGGATTTAAAAAAATTAACTAAGTTAATAAATAAAAATAAAACTCTATGGTATATTTTAAATCTCACCTGCTGTATGGCTGGCATTTTGACTTTATTTCATTATCCTGATAGTGTGGTGTTGGTTATTCAACAAGCAAGTCCAGCTATACTCCTTCTTCAGAATGAATGATTTCAAACTATTCTGAACTTCTCATTAAGGCAATTTTTATAGCAGAGAATTGCTACATTAAAGGCCACATAAAATGTATGTCAATCAGTTATATTGAACACCCTCTGTGAAATATGATGCAGCAAATTGCATTTACAGAGCTCTGGCCTCTTGAGATTTAAATCCAGTCCAAATGGATTTTTTTCCCTTTAAATCAGGGAACATTTTTTCGACTGAGACTTTCTATAGTCAGTTTGCAGAATAGTTTATCCTATGGCTTATTAACCATGAAAATAATAAATTAAAATGAAAGTACTAACCGACTTTTGTCTAGTGTTGGCATCTGTAGGGCGTCTGTGATGTGGAAGAGATGCTGAGGTTATCTTTTTATTTTTCACTCAGCTGTTGAGGGATGCAAACATAAGAATGAGTGAGCACTGAGGACTTACCAATGCCAGCCAAGTCAATTCAATGCCTGGAAGTGGTATTGAATAACTCTGCACTGAATCCTGGAAAATTCTAAAGCCCAAGTCTGTCATTTAAGCTCTCCATTGCCCTTAGATAAAGTTCAAATTCCTTAAGATGATTTCTAAGGCTCATCTTATGCTACTGGCTCTCTTACACTCCAGTCCCTTTGGGCTTGGTTATTTTTCCAATTCTCCAAGCTCAATACCCCCCACTCCTAAGCCAATATACGTGGATAGTAAATCACCTGTGTAAATTGGCATTACTAATCCATAAAATTTCAAGTACTCTATTGTATCAGATCTAGTTGCATTTTAGAAAATCAGTGTATGTTGCCATATGTGTAAGGGTGTCTATAAATCCCCCAGTGGAAGCTTGGGAATCGTGGAACTATGATGGGTGCTTCCTTCCCATGTATAGAGGGGCATGCCTGTTGGGACAGCTGCTCTTCTAAGATAAACACGGAGGAGGGGCTTTGGCAGGGAGCTAGGGAGCTTTGCTTCCTTGAGAGCTTTAGTAATGGCATTGCCCTGAGCCATTTTCCATGGAATTAGTGGGGTTTGAAATCTGTTGATGTTTTCTGAGGACACATTGGAGTAAAAACACACAAAAATATGATTCTTGGGGATAAATTCATTGAGAGCTTGGCATGTGCCCCATAAAACTAGAAAGTATATTTGAAATCTGAGACTATATTGTGCTAATAGAGGCATATTGAGCACATTTGTGTATTTCTTTAAAAGGAGGATAATGGCACTGTTTATTTTTCTTTGTCTGAATCACATTTTAAGGTGACTTTTCATTTGCTCTCTATTTTTCTTTATTTGAGTCACTAATTGGACACAGCAATTCATCTGTAGCTAAGGATTCCTCTATCAATAGGCAACTGTATTTGAATTTCATTCACTTTTAAACTAAAAAGGGTATCACACTTTGTCCAGCACTGAGATCAAAATTTGGTGAAAATGTTGGCACATCACTACTACAAACACATACCCCTTATGAATCATAGGGGGGAGAGGCAATGGAATAGCAGGGAGCAGGTAGTCATGAGAATATCTTGTTGAATTGGGATCGTTGTCACTGTGTACCCTGTTATTTCTTGATGAAATGGGTACTTTAAAATTTGAAAGTCACAATAAGTCACCCAATTCATTAGCTGGGTCCTAAAATTTTTCTTTGGGGAAGAAAAATAACTGTTAAAAGAGAAAAATATGGCTTTAAAAAGCTTTTGTAGCCTTTAAAATACCTCTGTTTTATATTGATTTTGAATATCTGAGCTATGGTATGCAATCAAAGAAATAAAAAATGACATTTCAACTGGTGCTTCTTTGACATGTTTGTCAATTTGTCCGAAGGAACTAGAGAATCGATTGAAAATCAATCAGTTGGCCATATTATCCTACTGTTTTCATTCTTACAATGATAGATGCATTTTATGATCTAGTTCAACCCTACCAATTGCCACATCAGGATATTTACATGTGTTGTGATTAATGATTACTCTACATTGGCCACAGACAGATTGGTAAATATGTATTCCATATACCACACAGGTATGTATCAACTATAAAGTGAATTTTCCCCCTAAATTATCACTCAGAAAGGAGGAAATCATATTATGTTCAAATCCCTTCAGAACCTCTTGTGTGATGATCATATTATTTTATTTTGAGCAAAAATACTGTTTAAGAAAGACACATGAGCTTGAAATGATCTCAGTCAACTCCAGTATTGAATGCATACACAGGTTATGTGATGGAATTCCCTAAAACACAAGACAAATTTCCCAAAAGGTTACAGTGCTTACCTAAACATGTTTAAAAAAAAAAATTCATTCGTTTTTAACAGAATAGATTCACATAGTACATTATTCAAACTATTCAAAAGAGTAAACAGAAAACAAACATAAAACCAAACACACACAAAACCCTCACTCCCAGTCTGGTCCTATAAATACCCAGTTCCCTTACCTGTAGACAACTGATGTTATCATAAACATACTGTTTTAGAGATCTCTTTAAAAAACAATATAGTGCAGAGTCATGTCACATTCATGAGATGAATGGAGACATCAGATGTTTTAATGTCCTGAAAATGGCTTGTTTGGGGCTTGGAACTGAATTTCTGGTGTATCCTACAAAGATTCCATAAGTGCAGTATCACAAATAAGTCAGATAGTGCAGAATGTGTGTCAGGGATAGCAGTGTTAGAGGACAAGAACTCCTGCTGCACAGTAAGGTAGTCCGTGTTTTAAAATTTGTAAGTGGTACATGCTGAAATCATTCATTCATTTCTTTACTAATATATCTTGAAAACCTACCTATGTGTCAGGTACTGCAATGGGTATTATTAGAGATGAAATCATTAACGAAAAAGACACAGTGCCTGCCCTCATGAAGCTTACTTTTTAGAGGAATTGGCTAAAATGAATAAGATGTTTTCAAGATACAATAAAAAGCCCTGAAAATAGACAAAAATACTAAAAATTCATACATAATTAGCACAACAATTTCACTATTTTTAAAACTAGTAAATATTCTTTTTTTGACTATATTGTCATTTTGATTAAAGAGTTGGGTCATCTAGTGTGCTTTTAACCAAACTGTTTTTTTGGACATATCGTTTAGAGTTATTGAAATATAAGGCATTATTATTATTATTATTCCACTTTATATGCTCTCTTCTGTATTTCCACAGCTACCTATAAATTCTGCATTATAGCCTTGTCTTATAACATAGGTTCACCTATCTAGAGAGCACCTATGTGATGGGTTCTTTGAGGGGAAGCAATGTTTTATTCCTTTTAGTGTTTCCAGCTCTTATCATATAATTGTACCTTTTTTATAATAGACACAATAAATATTGACTGAAAGAGTAAATGAATAATGATCCTAAAAGTTGCTCTACGGGTTTTGTGATCTCACCTATTCACAAGGATGCCTTTTGGCTATTCCATCAAATTGCTTCTGGCCTCATCCTTCTTGGAATAGGTGATCCAAAGGGAATGCCTCTTTATCTCACAACTAATGAGCCATCCAGTCTCCATTCATTGCTATGACTTTTTAAGTATACATTTGCGGGGGTTTCCAAAACCATTTGGAAATGTAATTATCATGTTTTCCACCTACATAAATACATAAGGGATGGATTTATTTATGCATGTAGGTATATAATACATGTCCTGTGTTTTTTTCTTTTTTCTTTTTTCCCCTAGAATTTACCCTTTTACAGCAGACATTTCTGGGGCAAAGAAGGTTATGCTATATTTCCAGTCGCCGTCCATCAAAGGGAACCTGGAGAAAATATGCATATACCCAAGAGCACCTTTCTCACAGGCCTCGGGTAATGACTCAGTGTTGTTTACAAGAGGATTTTGCCTCATGTGAAGCAGGTGTTGAAACATTTGGACAGCTCTGTAAAAATTTTAGTGAAATGCGGTGAGCGTTAATCATCAGCCTGCATATTTTTTAAAAGTGCTTTTGGTGCTCTGAGCCACCTTCAACTTGCAGAGCAACCTTTTCTCGTGTTTCCTTTGACCTATTGTCCCCTCTTGTCTTGTAGCCTTCACTCATACCTCACATACACTCAACCAGTGGCTCTCACCACCCCCGCTGCAGTTCTCCAGCATCCCTCCTTTTCAGTATTCATCCAGCTTCTAAAATTCCCCAACAAATTCCAGCACTAAGTGAAAGGGAAGTGGCGATTTCTCTTAGCCCCTGTGTCGTCTGGACATACTGCCTCAGGTGTGGTTGTCTATCCCATACCATGCTGCTTAGTGGATCACAGCGGTGGATAAGCCGGGAACAAGTCAACCCTCAACAAGATGAAACTTCATCACTGGGCATTCCTCTGGGCTGACCCCAGCCTGAATTGCTATAGGAATGTGTTAAAAGAACAAAAATACTACTCATATTGTTTCACAGTGTTGCCTGGAAGTATGTAATTTTCCCCACTTTCCACTTTAGTTATCTTACTCTTTTTACAAATTTATATTACGTTACCCAACCTCACCAAATGTTCCTTTTTTTAAAATTAAAAGATTAAATTATTTTAAAAAGGAGGTGGGGAAAATACCAAGTTATTCTACTTCATAAGGTGACCAAAGATCACTAAATCCTTTATTCTATATTCTGCAAGTCTTCCGAAAGGAGTAGAAAAATCCACAACTGAGAACACTGTGGGAGATAATTCTAGCAATTCTGATGCTATTAAATCGCTTGGGGAGGAGAAACACAATGACATCTCCCTGGTCCATCTGCACTCTAGACCTAGCATGACGTAAACATAATGATCTCAATAACTAGGTCAGAAACTCATCCTAATCTAGCCCCTCATCTTTCCCAGCAAAACTAAATCTTCATCGTAAATAAGAGGGAAGCAAAGGGTCAAAAAGTACATCAACTGAAATGTATTGTTTTTCTGATTATTCAACTTAACTGTATAAATATACGGAAGGCTAATCAATCATAAAATGTGACTCCAGACCTTAGTACGCTTTGGACCTTATTGCTTCATGTTGAGGGGTGAAAAATTTCATAGGCCAATCTCCTCCAAAAATACATTTGTTGTTGTCGTCGTTAGCCTTCTGCCTGGCTATTTGCTTAAGGGGCATGTGGTTGACATTTTTTCATTTGACTTCAAAGGCGAATTTCCCTCACTGGCTCTTCCTATGAGATACTTCCTTTTCATATGAGAGATCCTTCTTCTCCCCTGAATTATGACTGTTGAAGTGCTCCAAGAATCAGTCCTAAGACTCATTCTTTGTCTAGGTATTGCAGTCTCATGGATTTAACATCATCTAGAAGCTGGTAACTCCCACACTTACAGTTCTAGTCTCAACTTCTCCCCTGAGCTCCAGACTCAGAGAGCCCACTGCCTCTTTTATGTCTAATAGGTATTCCCAACTTAACATACGCAAAACCAAATTCTTGATTTCCCCCCTAAAAATCTGTTCCTCCCTCAGTTTCCCCATCGTGGTCAGTGGCGTCTGTATATTTCCACTTGCTCAAGCCCCAAACCTTGCCATCCTCTTTGACTTTTCTCTTTCTAGTGCCCGGTTTCCAACCATCAGCAAATACAGTGGGCTCAACCTTCACAGTATGTCCAAACCAGATTGATTCCCTCATCCCCACTGCTTACCCTCTGAGCCCTGTTCACAGTATTGAGACAGATGTTACAACTCTGTAATATAGAGCCCTGACTTCACTGGACAGTTGATTGCATTTGTGAAATTTAAGTCTTTGAAAATGAAAGTGAAATTCTGATGTTGAGAACAACTTAAATAGTTAGATAAATTTCTTTTTAAGTTAGATAAATTTCTTTTTAAGTTTTAATAAGAATCAAGGAGCTACCAAGAAGGTGATGAATTATAAGGCAAAACTGCAGAAAATGAGAACCCATAGAGATTATCTCAGTATTCAGAGCTGATTCAGCCAGTAGAAATTTGTCAACTTGAAGGAAAGAACTATGGAACTGAGCTGCCATTTTGATAGCCTCTTGGGACAAGGCTGTCTGAAAACTAATTAATAAATGACATGACTGTGTACAGAGAAAATCCTCCCTAAAATCTGCAGACACATTTTTGGAATTAACAAAAAACCAATTTATTCATACATATAAGCGAGAAACCATAAATGAAACAAAAATACTTTTATAATAACATTTAAAATATGCAGTAGCTAGAACAAATCTAACAAAAGGCAATAAGACCTCCACAGAGAAAGTTATAAAAAAATTTTGGATGTCTTTAAGGAAGACTTAAATGGAGATATATACCATATTTAAGAATCAGAAGACTCAATATTATATAAATATCAATTTTCCCCAAATTGATTTATAGATAAAAATGAAAATGTTAGTTTTATATTTTAATTTGACAAGATAATTCTAAAGTTGATATGGGCTAAGAATAACCAAAACACTTGAAAAGAAAACAAAATGTGAAGATGTGTTCCAGCAGATACTAAGCATTCCCACAAATCTATTGTATTAGGTTGGTACAAACATAATTGCAGTTTTTGCAATTATTTTTAACCTTTTAAACTGCAATCACTTTTGCACCAACCTAATAGTTATGTGGTATGATTTTTGTCCCAGGGGTACATAAATTGACCAATGAGTGCACAATAGAAAGCACCCAAATAGACTAACTAATGTACAATATCAGATATGAGTGATTCAGAAGATCAATGAGCAAAGGATGATGTCTTATGGCAAGTTTCCCAGAAACAGACACTGAGATGAGTGTTTGTGTGCAAAATAAAGTTCATGGGCCCACAGGAGACACTGGAGTGTAAGTTATACCTCAGGATTGTGCCCCCAAAGGCAAGGGAGGTCGGTTTTTATACTCTGGGCTCCTCAGTCACAGGTTGAGGGCCATCCTGTGGCCATGCCAATTTCTAGGTACCTCCAAGGCTCTCCAAGAGTATAGGCAAGATGGCCTCTGTAGTCCAAGGACAGTCCACTATAAAAGAGCTACAGGTATTACCTGTTGGAAACAAAAGGATATCTGTTCAAAATTTTAAAAAATCAATTAAAAGTGATCTGGATGGAGTAGCAACATTGTTTGATACAGAGAGACTTCCATAAGTGATGATAAGAAAGTTGGATAATGATAATAAAAAAACTGACATAAGACTCATAAAATACACAAAAAAATGAACTGCAGTAGGATCAGGCAAACTAGGAAGTCAAAGCCATAAAGCTTTTATAATATACCACAGTGTAGAAATTTTCTTTATTTTAGAATCGGGAAAGGATTTCTTAAATAGTAAGAGCATTAACCATAAAGGAAAAAAAATAAATAAATTTAGTTACGTTAAAATGGCAAGTTTCTGTACACCAAGAGATAGCATTCAAAGAGTTGAAAATGTAAATAAGCAGTGGAAGAAACTATGTGCAACACATGCCTGGCAAAGGATTCATGTCCAGAACATATAAAGCACTGCCACAAACAAGTATGAAAAAGAGAGGCAAGCTAAAACAGTTTAAAAGACTTGAAGGGGCATGAAAAGATGCTCAACTTCATTATTTATCAGGAAAATGCACATTAAAGCCCCAATGAAATATCATCACACACCCATTAGACTTACACCAATGAAAAAATCTGAGAAAACCAAGTTTTGGTGAGGATACGGAGCAACTAGAATTCTCATTCACTGCTTATAGGAGGGTCAGTTGGTAAAATCACTTTGGAATACAGCTTGGCATTACCTAGTAGAGTTGACTATAATATATATATTCTGTGACTCAGCAATCCCACTCCTGGGAATAATCTCCGGAGAAAGTTAGCACATATGTGGCCAGAGTCTTCAGACAAGAATCTTCATAGCAGCATTTGTTGGTAATAGCCAAAAACTGGATACAATCCAAATGTCCAACTCTAATAAGATAAATAATTTATTTTGGTATGTGAACACAATGGAAATGAATGAACCACATCTAGTACTTACAGCAAAATGAAAGCATTCAAAAACATAACGTTGAGTGAAAGAATCCAGAAATATGGCAAAACTTCAAGTGTGATGCCATTTCTATAAAGCTCAAATCATTCCAAACTTAGCAATATTGTTTAGAGATGCATATGTAAATAGTCAAACTATAAAGAAAAGGGAGGAAATACTCTCACCGAAGAGGGAAGGAGAGAATTATGATAGGGTGAGGTACAAGAACTTATATATTCTTCAACGTTCTTCAGTGTGTATGTTGTATTTTACACTTAAAAAGAAATATGAAAGCCAGTGCTGGTTTAAGCCGGGCAAGGTGGTGGGATGTGAAGAACAGATTGAAGTATAATATGTTTCAATGCAGAGTACTCTGTTTTGACTGTTTTAACTAATGAATCTTAGCTAATGAGTCCCCAGAAGCACCTTGATTGAAAAAGACTTCTATATGTCTCAAAACTCTAAGCTCTACTCAGTTTGGGGGGATGACAGTCAAATTCATATTTTCCAGTTTGTTTAGCATCATTTCCACCACATCATTGTCATCAACATCATCGTCGTCATCATTCTCTCTCACCAGAAAAGATAGCAGAAATAACCCAGACCAGGAGTAAACTTGACTGCCACCTCTGCTCTATCCCTTCTCTGTGGCAAAAACAAAAACAGGGATTTAGTAGAGGAACTTCATTAGTAAGAATTTATCCACATGGTACTTCTGGATCTTAGCTCATGGCTTGCACCTTGTGAGTAAATTGTTGTATGTACATATAACCTGCTTTGTATTTCTAAACTCCTAAGGTTGGGGGACATTTGATCAATTTCTTTCTGCATTACTTAGAGTAGAGCTGGGTAATATAAAAACAATCCCTGAATCTAAATGAATTTTTACTCCCGCACAATGTATTTGCTCAAAGGACAAGCAATACAATTTATAGTTGGAGATATCTCGTGGTCATTGGCAATAGCTGATTTTAACTGCTTGGTATGTGGTTTTGCAGAAGGCCCTCACATTTTCGATACATAAACTGTGTGATGACCTCAAGTAATCGAAAGTGGCCAGAGTCAAATAACTGAATCTGTTTATGTTTGTGTGGCTACAAGTGGTCATTCATAAATCTAACTAATAACTTGATGCCTAATTTTATAGTTGTTTAGAAGAACACACACACACAAACACACACACACACACACACACACATTCATACCCACCAGTGATGAACAATTTAGGGAACTGTCTTCTTTTCACCCCTTTGAAAAATATGTAAAACTCATGGGTGGCTCCTAACTTTGAAAACAAATACAAAAACAAAACAACTACTCCCCAGAAGATACCATAAAAAAATTCTTGTTTTTGTTGTTCCCTTGGCATAGCCAGAATTCTCACACATTTGAGGTACTAGCCAATAGTCTATTTGTCATCCCCTTATGTGCCTTAGACCTCCCAGGCTCCAAGGATTTCTTCACGCTTTTTCTCCCATCTTAACTGTTTCTCACCCTTCCCTGACAGTTCCAAATCCTACTAATCCTTCAGTGCTCAGGTCAAATGTCTTCTCATCCATTTAGACTTTTGTTGTCCTTTTAGTTGGAAATAAACTTGCTCTCTTCATCATTTCCATAGCACTTTACCTTAACTCTCATATAATACCGATCACTTTTATCTTATATCTGCCCTATTAGATGGTAAAGTTCCTTGAGGGCAATGACTGTGTCTTTTTCATTCTCGATCCTTAATGTGCCTTGTACAAGTACATAGTAAGTACTGAACAATTTTTGTTGAATGAATGACTAAATCATAGTCAATAGAGTTTTTATGTCATTATTACAGAAATGCTTGAAGTTAAAATGTAGGACATCAGAGGTATACTCCTTAGAGTTTTGTCCTTCCCTTTTTTAAGATGATTTTTCTAGAGCAGTTTTAGATTCACAGCAAAATTGAGAGGAAGGTACAGAGACATCTTGTATACCACCTGCCCCGCCACATCCGTAGCCTTCCCCATTTTCAACATCCTCAGTAGAGTGGGCATTTGTTACAATTAATGAACCTACACTGACATATCATAACCACCCAGAGTCCATAGTTTACATGACAATTCATTTTTGGTGTATATTCTATGGGTTTGGACAAATGTATAGTGATACATATCCACAATTATAGTATCATATAGAGTATTTTCACTGCCCTAAAAATCCTCTGTTCTCTGCCTATTTATCCCCCCAAATCCTGGAACCCACTGATCATTTACTGTCTCCATAGTTTTGCCTTTTCCAGAATTTCATATACTTGGATTCATATAATATATAGCCTTTTCAGAATGGCTTCTTTCGTGTAGTAATATGCATTTAAGTTTTCTCCATATTTTTTCATAGCTTGATAGCTCAGTTCTTTTTTAGCACTGAATAATATTCCATTGTCTGGATTTACTTCAATTTATTTGTCTGTTCACCTACTGAAGGCTTTCTTGGTTGCTTCCAAGTTTGGGCAAGTAGGAATAAAGCTGTTATAAACAACCATGTGCAGGTTTTTTTGTGGACATAAATTTTCAAACTCCTTTAGGTTAATACCAAGGCATGTGATTGCTGGATCATATGATGAGAGTATGATTAGTTTCATAAGAAACTGCCAAACTGTTTTCCACGGGAGCTGTACCGTTTTGCATTCCTGCTAGCAATGAATGAATGTTCCCATTGCTCCACATCCTCGTCAGCATTTGGTGTTGTCAGGGTTCTGAATTTGGGCCATTTTAAAAAGTGTGTAGTGGTAACTTAGTGTTGTTTTCATTTTCTTTCCTTGATGACATCTAATGTGGAGCTCATTCTTACCTTTCTCTCTTCTCACTTAAAGAAGAGGTGGAGGAAGAAGCTAACATTCATTGAGGGTCTGGCTTATGCTAAATGTTGTGATAAGTACTTCATACATAATATGTCAAAAATTTTCAAAAATAACATCAGTTTACAGGTGACAAAACTGAGGCTTAAAGAGATGACATTATTTGCCCAGACTCATATGCAAATAAATAAGATATAATATTATATTTATATTTATGGAATTCAAATTGCTGATGGCCTTTTTCTAAGTCAAGTACATTTGGTTGCTATAAACAGAGACCTCTTGTATTTATTGGAGTCAGAAGCGTTATTGCAAAGATGACTTTGACATGATTAGAAGGATGTACCTTATGAAAGTCCAAAATATGAGCCGTTATAGAGCTGGGCCCATAGTCACTGAGACCGAACTATGGTTATAGAGCCAAAGCAGCTCATGGAAACTATGTTATTGAGTTCATCATTTTCATAGAATCATCCCTTTGTTGACATGGCTCAGCCATACCCGGTGGGTTCTCTTGTTTCTGTCCAGCCATCCATTAACTTTCTCTAGTTAATCCATTTCTTCTCTCTATGACTTGGGTTCACACATTGCTTTGGCTTACCACGCATGATCCTTTGAGCCTCGACTTTACCAATGACATCTCCGCTTGAACTTTCTCTTCCGATGCGCAAACATGTTATGGATTTCTTATTTATTAATTCAAATTCCATAGCAAGATAAATTTTGACAAAAAACAGTTCTTTTTGAACTAGGCCATGAAAATTAGGTAAGGGATGTGTTTGTAGACTTGTCACCCAAGGGCCCATCTCCCTCCGAGTATCATCAGTGGAATCAGGAGTTGTGCAAAGTGTTGCTGTAGGTGTAAGCCGGCTATACAGAATAATCTCCAGCCCAATCTCCAGAAAACGATGGTCAGTCCAGACCTGATTTGAGCTCCAGATTTTATTATTTATTGTTTTTTGGATCAGCATAATACAATTTTTTTTTTCTTCAGTATGATGCAGAGATATTTCAATAGCAGCATGTTTAAGACTGAACTCATTGTGATATCAACAAAAAACCTATCCTATGTCTTTTAACTTGGCTCCAGAAATGCCTCAGGCTTTCCTTGGTTTTGGATACCATTACTTCCTAGTGGGAATGTCATCGCTGGTATTCATAAGGTGCCAGCACAAATACTTAGTGAGAAATTGTTGTTAGATATTTTAAAATTAGACAATCAATAGAGCAAATAAAATAAAATATGGAGTACTTCAACAATCACATGTTTTTTATTAAGTAGAAATACAAAGCTTATAGCTTATATAAGTGGAAACGTATTTTACAATAATCTTGAAATAAATTCTGTTCAAATCTAGGGCTTTCTTTTTTTTCAGTTGGATGTTGCATATCAGCTCATTTGCTTTCTTGAAAATTAAATTTAAATTAAGGCGCAATATTAATGGAAGGGATTAATGCTTTACGCTACTCAAACTTTTTGCATAAAATTATAACTGTGAAAGTTTATATTGAGAATGAGTCATTGACACTTGCAGGAGTTTTTCAACTGAATGCAATCTTGAGGATTTGCAAGTTAGCATTAATGAACAAGAACTGCCAACAAACTATGGATATTTAGTTTTTGAAAACGACCATTCTGCAACTGAGAATAGAAAATATGTCCATATCCCCCTTAGAGGTGTGATTTTTCATATTTATCTAGTAAACTCTGGAATTGATGTGTACCTTGAATTGTACCCAATACATTCAATGGGAAAAATCCAGCATGCTTATCCAAGGTCAATATTTGCTATGTAGAGTTGAATTTTTCACCACTATTTTTGAAGTTTTTGAGAGCAATTGCGGCTTACATGAGATTTCAAGTAAATTAAAAGTGTAAAAGATTTGTTTAAGCATTAATCCTTCTGGACCTGGTCAAATAACATCACAATCTTAAAATGTTGAAATAGTGATAAAGCTATCACTAAGAATTGAAATTGATTTTGAAACCAGACAAAATGGCAGCAACATTCAGAATGAGCGTTCAGAAGAGACAATGTGAGTCTAGGCATCAGATTTTGGGTGTGTTTATTATTGAAGGAAAGGGATACGATTTAGAGGGCTAAGTTCTCCATGGGCAGGGGTGCAGGGCTGTAGACTCAAGTCAGAGGTACACATAAAAGACACCAGTGTTTCTCAAACGTGTGGTTTTTTGATCACCTACAGAAGAATGGCAGGCAGAGGTGCTGGCTAAAACAAAAATATAATAAAATAAATCGACTGAAATTCTACCCTAGGAATCTACATTTTCTTTCCTTACCCCAGTCCCCCCACCTCCTCCCTTTTTGGCAACCACCAGCTTGTTCTCTATATCTATGGGTCTTTTTCTTTTGTTTTGTTTGTTCATTTGTTTTGTTTTTCAGATTCCACACACATAAGTGAAATCATATAGTATTTGTCTTTCTCTGTCTGCTTTATTTCACTTAGTATAGTACCCTCTAGGTCCACCCATGTTATCTGTCACAAATGGTAAGATTTCATTCTTTTATACGGTAGAGTAGTATTCCATTGTATGTATTTACCATATCTTCTTCATCCAATCACCTATCGATGGACATTTAGGTTGCTTCCATGTCTTGGCTATTATAAATAATGCTGCAGTAAACATAGGAGTGTGCATATCTTTTTTAAATTAGTGTTTTGGTTTTTTTTGGATAAATACCCAGAAGTGGTATTGCCGGAAGTTATATTTCTTGAGTAATCTCCGTACTGTTTTCCATAGAGGCTGCACCAATTTACAATCCAACCAACAGTGCATGAGGGTTCCCTTTTCTCCAAATCCTCACCAGTGTTTATTATTTGTTGATTTTTTTTTTTTGTTTGATGATAGCCATCCTGACAGGTGTGAGATGGTATCTTAGTGTGGTTTGAATCTGCATTTCACCAATGATTAGTGATGTTAGGCATCTTTTCTTATGTCTGTTGGCCATCTGTATGTCCTCTTTGAAGAAGTCTATTCGGGTCCTCTGCCCATTTTTTAAATTAGATTTTTATGTAATGTTTGTATGAGTTCCTTATGCATTTTGGATATTAATCCCTCATCAGATATATTATGTGTGAATATCTTGTCCCATTCAGTAGGTTGTTATTTTATTCTGTTGATGTTTGGAATCTACATTTTAAATAATCCCCCCAAGTTGTTATTTTATTCTGTTGGTGTTTGGAATCTACATTTTAAATAATACCCCCAAGTTGAATCCTTGGAGAAGATTTGCTGACCTGCTGTATACAATATTTGTATATCTCATATGTACATCATGATATATATGTACATATGTCATATCATACATATACACACAACTCATCACTAAAAATGTGAAAATACCTTCCTATTTATTTGCTTGTGAGTCAGAGCAAATAATGTAATCTCTTTAGCCTCAGTTTTATCACCTATAAACTGACGTTATTTTTGAGACTTGTTGATATAATACGTATAAAGTACTTATCACAATATTTGGCATAAGCCAGATTTTCATTTGATGTTAGATTCTTTCTCTAGCTCTTCTCTGAGAAGAAAAATATTGATGAGATACCATAGGAGCTTAACTCTTGTTTATATTAATTAGCCTGTGGTAAAACTGGTTTTGTTATACATCGTTTCACTTAACGTCATAGAGCCTATTTATGACGTTAAGTGAGGACTTAGTGTATATTTAACTCATTTAGGTAACCAATCCCAGATTCTCGTTTCCTTGAGGGTCTACTATGCAATCATTTTCCCTAACACTTACCAATTCATTCAGAACAGAATCCACTCTGGCTAATTTAAGCAAAAAAGAAATTTGTAGAAACTATCAGGCAATTCACAGAAACCCCAGAAGGGCCAGAGAACCAGGTTGATGTTACACAGACAGGAACAATGTAGTTGGGGAGACCGTCAGGACGGCTGCTGCTGCCCATGGCTCACCACAGTGCCCTGCAAAAATTCCATGTGCTTCTGCCAGCAAATTTGCCTGGAGATCAAACTCCTGGTCCTGGGGCTCCTGCCTCCTGTTGCTCACTTCTGCCTCTAAGTCTCGCGTTGCTTTTGATTGATGAAATCTAGGTTCTGCTCCCAACGCGAGAAGGAGTCTGGAAAATATAGGAGCTCGGCCTTCGGCATGTAGGACTCACAATGTGGGAAATAGCAAGCTATCAAAATATTGTCCAAAAGGTAGTTGGCACTGAAAACAACAGATTCCCACTACAGTCATTACAGTAATTACAGTAGCTCATGTATAAACCATGCGCTTACTACAGCTTACCACAACATTAAACAATGGTTGGTAGTTCAAACAATAGTTTCTTTGGGAGAATATACATCATTTATTAAATGGTAAAGATTCCTTTTCAAATCGTCAGGGAAAAAAATAGATTACTTAATAAACATACAATTTTGAAATATTAAAGCTGGATTAACACTCTACTCTTCACCCCCATATAAACTCATATTGTTTTATATTAGTAAAAATACTGAGTAGGAATTTATCTCTATCAATAAATAAATTAAAATACTTGGGAACATGTCCAAGACAAATCAATATATGAAAAAAGCTAGTTGCAGAAAAATACAGTGAATATAGTACAATTTCATTTGTATAAAACCTATTTATCAAATCCATTTACTAAATGGTAATATAGCTTGTATGTGCAAAATAAATTTCAATAACAAAAATTCAATGCACAGCATGGTTTGAAACTGAGTGATGTCAGTGTAGATGGGGAAGACCTTATTTTCATCTTTACGTTCTTTTTCTGATAAGCATATATAACTTTAGTGTTTGGCAAAAAGAAATGAATACAGTTGAAGGAAAATACAAGGAAATGTTTAGGACCTAGGAGTTAGATATCAATTGAATTCGAACCAAGTGTGCAGATAGGAGTGCCTGGAATGCCTTTCCCTCTTCTGATGATGATATATTTGGAAAGGTCTGGTAGGGTGTTTCTAAGGAAATTTAGCAGTAAAGTCCAAGCTGTCATCTCCATCAAAAAAAAAAAAGAGTTGGTCTGTGCGTTATGGGAAGATAAAAAGGGGAAGTGAACTGAATATTACATTAATAACAAAAGTAAACATCTTTGTTTAAAACAACAACAATCCTGCAGCTATTGAATCTCAGCAGACAGAACCAGACGAGAACAAGACTAACTGCCCAGATAAGACCTTGCCAAGAGTGAAAGTATCAGCAAAAGGAAATGTATGCTAGTCTAAAACTCAATTAATTTCATCAAGGGTATCAATGAAAACAAATTATCATGTCTGATAACACAAAACCCTAGCAAGCCAAAGGACAAAGATAACACTCAAGTTCAAAGGCTTGCAGTCTACTTTGTTTTTAGTAAGCTACATTTTCTCTAAATCTAAGAGGAATAATTAAAGGATGTTTCCTGTGCTGTTTCTGGTATTAATTAAAGCTGTCCAGTAGTACCGATATGAGAACAATAGTAATAGAGCCAGCCAGTTTCATGTGAACTGCTTGTTGCAAAGCAACTAAGGAATTTGCTTTGTGGTAGTAGCTGAATTTCACTTGTTCCTATTTGGAGTTAAAGCAGTCCAAAGTGTATCCTTTTCTTGATAACTGCCTTTAGTTTTTCCTGTGGTGAAGTTAAGAAATGAGCAGAATGAAAGCTTGGTATTTGCACAAGCACAGACAGACAGTACTCGGTAGGTGGGTTAAGTCTTTCCGCAGGAGCCATTGGCCCGTGCACAGCCTGGTTACCATTGTTTGGTCACTCAAATGTGGTTGTCTTTGCTTTTGCTTTTTCATATACTGAAGAAAAATGTAGAGTTGAGGAAACAGCTCAGGAATGAAGGCTGTGGCTCTGTGTTCTCACTCCCAACGGTGACTCATATCTCTAATGAGGCTTGCGGCAGGCCACTTAACTCCTATGTCTCAGTGTCTTCATCCATAAGATGGAAACGGCAGCACCACACACTCTGCAAGGGATTTGGGGAATTAGCCAATCAGTTTAAAGAAATCTGAAGAAAAATTATGTGTCATCTATCTATCTATCTATCTATCTATCTATCTATCTATCTATCTATCATCTCCTGGCAATAAGGGTTGCTAAATGTAAGACAAGTTGTTGTCAAGGAGGAGAATCTCTAGGGGAAAGCTTTAAAAATAGAATAAGTTTTTATTTCTCTGGGGGTGGTCCTAAAGGATCCGAAGGCAAATATTGGGATTAGATAACCTCTCCAGGTCTTTTCCAGTTCTATGACTTCATAGTGCCAAATCCTGAAAGATTGTCTGGATTATATCTACTAAAATATGCTTACGTATTGTCCTAGTCATTAAGAAACAATAATATATCATAGTTTTTGTGTGTTTTACAAATTGGGAAAAACTGCTGAACGATGAAAAAAGTTTTAAAGCTCAGCTAGTATAGGCCTTGCAAACCTCAGGAAATGTTCTAAAATCTTGACTTATGAACATGATTTTCAGCAAAGACGTTGGTGTACTTTCTAACAACTAAAATTCTATAAGAGCCCAAAGGTCTTGACAAGAACAGATACAGAAACTGCTTTCAAATACAGAGAAACACACACACAAATAAAATAATTTAATGAACATATGGATTTTTGCAAATGCTGAAGGTTGCTGCCAATTTTGTAGTTAATATTTCTGAAAGTCAGCATATGCTGATCAATCACCATGTGTTTATAAAACATTCTCATAGTGAAGACAAAAGATTGCGCTTTGGCACGTTTACTGGCCACATGGGCAATTACACCAGACTCTTACTTCACCCCAAAACGAGGAGAGTAAAGTAAGGAAGCCTCTTCTGTAGCTTTATGTGATCTATGTTAATACCTTAGGACTCCTGACGTAATTGCTTGCTGTGTGAATAGTTCACCAACATAAAAACAAACGAAAATAGTCCTTTAAGTATTTAGTAATTGTAAAAATATTTGGGAAGATAAAAACGTGGGATTTTGTGTGATATTTTCCAATGACAGCTGGAAATATGATTTTTCTTTACTTCAGGAAACTAAAACCTCTGGGATTTTTCAAATGTTTATTTTGGACAAAGACTATGAAAACATTCAGTATTTACCCTGGTGCCATTTGAAGCTCATGTTTTGTACGCTTGGGTCATTTGGGCCTTGAGAGGTGCTCAAGCAAATTTTCATCTGAGTAGATATAGCTTTGACTTGGAGCAAAACACTATCTGTCACAGACTTGCCGCTGTGGAGAAAAACTTCAGCCATGAATTAGTATCTTTAAAAATGTCTTCTTTCAAGCTTGTGATCCTTTGGGGAGGTCTCAAAGCCAGGAATTTAAGACTTTTCCTAAATAAAGGGGTCTGGTACATCTGGAAGATGAATTTTTTTTTTCTTTCTTACAAAGTCACTGGATTTTGAACTAACCTACCCATTACAATACCAGGAGAGACCGTACATTTCTCATTCTGTTTTCTCTAACTAGGACTCATATTAGAAGGAGAGAAACTGCCTCTGATGGTGTGTGAAGTAAGGTGGCATTTATGTAACAGACCCCCATTCAGCTCTGCTTTCAAGAGCTATCCCTGTGTCTTCTCTTCATGGGGGAGAGGAAAAGAAGGGTTCTTTCTTTTCATTCTCTGTAGTGGCAAGTCTTGCAAAAGCGTCTTGCATCAAAATGTTCTTCTACTTCATCCCCATGTTTTTTCACGTGGTTAAGTTTTTGGGTTCACAATCATTTCAGCATCTTAAAATGATTTCCCATTAATAGTGAAGAAGTGGGTTTGAGAAAGACAAAGATGTAGGCAAGGAAGCCAGCTAATGTAGGCAAAGCAGGGCAAGATTGGGAAGGAGTCTGGGGAAAATCTATATGGAAGCAGGTAGTTTTTTGAGCCTGATGAATCAGGACTTTCTATGGAGACGAGACTTTCTAGAAGAGGGTCTCAATTAATCCACATCTGCCCAGAAGTCTCACAGTAAAGCTCAGAAAGAACTGGTTTACTTCTTAGCCCCGTGTGGCCGCCTTTGGCAGCGGGACCAGGACCAACAGACTATCTAAAAAGCGTTGAGTTCTCTTACAGCACAGTGTATAGGCAGCACATTCTCAGATGTGGCAGAGATGGATATCGTGATTTTTCACCGTAATTTTAATCTTAATCTCTTCTTAAATCAACATCAAAATTTAGTAATATTAACATGACTGTTAGCCAAGGAACCATGTATTCAAAAGAAAACATGTGAAAATCCAGTACACAAAACAGCTAAAAGTAGAGCTGTTCTTGGTCCATGGTGGGATGAGGGCCTGAAACCCAGCTCACTCAACCTCTCCACAGGTTCTGAGAAGCTGTTCTCAGAGCATCGTGTGAAAACCATTGCTATCACCAAACACCTCTGCCTTGGAGTCCACACATACCTAGCATAACACATGACAAATGGATTCGTTTTCCCCATTGTGAATAATATGCTTCCAGGCCTCCGTATTCCTGTGGCCTGTACATGAAACAGTCCACGGATTGTACCTGCTCATTCATAAACACTTTCCAAGAGCCTATTATGTGCCAGCACTGTCCTAGGAGCAGGAACACAGTGATGAGGCATTTAGCTGTGATCCCTGCCTGCAGAGAAATATACCTCGTGAGGAGCCTTCAGAGAAATGATAAAGTGGTTGTGAAAACACAGCATCCCCATTCCCATCCTCTTCCTCCTTTGCCATCTTCTCTCAGTTATTCTTTTTCAATCTCTAACTCAGGAATCCAATGCTCTAATGGGATCTTCATTTGTCTCATATCCACGCTCTGAGTGAATCCTTGAATAATACAGTTGGCATTGGAAGGGGAGATGGATCGTGTCACAAATCATTGGAAAAAGCCAGGAAGTTTTAGTTCACTACAATGGTATGGCGAGGTTCACAAAAGACCTAGGCTGCATGAACAGGAGCATAGCTCCTGCTGGCATCAACTTCTAATCCTGCTCTCTTCTCTCTTAGACCACTTCCAGCGACCAGGACCAGTTCTGGGAGCCATTTTGATAAGCAAATTGACCAACTAGAAAGCATCCCGCAGAGATAAAGTAGGACCATGAGAGAGCCAGAGGCCATTTAAACATAGAGTGCCTTAAGAAACTGGGAATATTTAGCCTGAATTGGATAAAATGCCTCTACTCTGTGTGTGACCAGAGGAGAGGGAGGAAGGAAAAGGTATTAGAAAGTGATTGGCAACCATTTGCTAGAGCTGTTGTGTTAAAGAGGGAATAGCTTGAACTGTATTTTCTACAATGCAGAGCCGGAATCAGTGAGTGAACGTTGAAGGGAAGCATATTTGGGCTCAATATAAGAAAGACTTTCCTAATTATTACAATGTTCCAAACATGGAATGGGCTGCCTCAAAAAGGAATGAGTACCCTGTAACTGAAAACATTTAAGTTAGAACAAAATAACCATCAAGTAGGGTGATGTAATGAAGATTTCTGTGACTGTTTCAACAAGCATCATTTGTATACCGGTCATGTAGGTGCTGAGAGACACAGAGAAGAAGGAAAAATGCTCTCTCCATCAAAGAGCTCAGAGTTTAAGAAGAGGACCATGTACACAAACCAATAATGACAATTTGGTACAATGTATGCGATCAAAGGAATATATGACCAATTCTAACAAGTAGAGAGAGAAAAATCAATGCTATGGTAGGAATTGGAAGAGACTAAAAATGGAACCAGAGAAAATTTTAGGGAGATAGTGGTGCTTGAGCACAGTTGGAAGATAAGCAGTTTTTGTTTGTTTGTTTGCTTTTGTTCTTGTTTTGTGGATCCTGCTGTTTAAAAAGTGGTGGTCCGTAAGGAGGAAATTCAGGATAAAAGGAGAGAGCTGTACATGCAAAAGGCGTACGGGTAGGAACATTGTGGCTTATCAGGGAACCAAATGGTTTGAAATGTTTAGAGCATGAGGTGGGGGGATGGGGGGAAGTGAGGCGATGGGAAGCCAGTGAAGAGGATGGCCTTTGATCTTGAACAGAAGGGATTCTCCCACAGAGACGAGAAGACATGGTTAGCGATATAGACGGAGTAAGGACTGGTCAGTAAGATAAATCTGGCTAGTGACAAGATATTTTTCAGTGAAGTAAGAGATAAATGGCTCAGAGTAGAGGAATGAAGGTTGTGTGGGTGTCTTATGGAGACTGTCGTAAAAGATTGGCATAATTGTGGGCAATGTGAAAGAAAGATGAAATAATTGATAGATGGCCTTAAGGACCCAAAATGAGAATAAAACTTGTAGCGTCAGTCTATACAAGCCTGTGATTTTCTTCAGCAGCACTCACATGTATGAGAGGTCAGAGCAGATGACTTCTAAGATCTTCTTTAAATTTAGATTCCCACGTCCCATGCCTTGCTATCATTCCTTCTTAGGTATATGGGTATTTCTTTTTGTTTGTTTTGTTAACAGCTTCTTTTGCATATGCCATACAATTTACCAAATAGAAATATATAATTCAATGTTTTTTAGTATATACACAGAGTTGTATAACCATTATCACAATGGATTTAGGAACAGTTCATCACCATAAGAAGAAACCTTATACCTATTAGCAATTATTCACTACCTTACCCCAGCTCCTGGAAACTAATAATCTATTTTCTGTACCTATAGGTGTGTCTATTCTGGACAGTTAATGTAAATGAAATCATACAAATATGTGGCCTTTTGTGGCTAGCTTCTTTCACTAGCATAACATTTTCAGAGTTCATCCATGCTGTAACATGAATCAGTGTTCCTTTTTGGAACAGTGGTCTGTTCCTTTTTACAGCTAAATAATATTCCACTGTATGGATATACCACATTTTTTATCCATTGATTAGTTGATGGTCATTAGGTTGTTTCCACTTTTTGGCTATTTTGAGTAATGTTCTAAAAATGTATGTACAAGTTTTTACATGCGCATCTGTTTTTATCTTACTTGGCATACTGAATATTTTTGCCCCTTCCCCCCACTGCCTGAGCTATCATCCTATAGGTTCACAGAGTTTTCCGAACAACTGCAACATTTCTGAGTGATATTGTGGGATTTACATCTCACCAACTCTCCAGAAGTACAAAATGACGTCATTCTTTGGGGTATATCTACAGACCTTTATTTTCTTCCCAAGGAGGCCTCCCTATAGGTTCCGGGGTGACAAGCATATCTAAAGAGGCCCTGTGTGCTATTGTTTTCACAAATCACGTATATATAAGTATAAACATATATACTATACACACATATATATTAATTTACAGTGTTTATAAACAGATTATATAGATTATGATAGAATGTTATTGTTTTTTCATCTGATTAAGGGAAAATCTTTTCCCCCTAGCTGTGGGCTCACAGCCATTTCACCATCTTGAACTGATTCTCCTCTCCTGTCTGCTCTCCTTATAAGGACCCTTGGAAGGGGAAAAATTTAGGCCAGACTTCCGGTGGGATAGCAGTTGCCTTTCTCATGGTAGAAGAGAGATACCTGGTCAAAGCACTCCTAGGGAACTTTATGTAGCGGGAGGGAGTATACTTAACTCTTTACTTGCATGAGTTTCTACCAGGATTCCTGAATAAGAAAAAGGAAAAACAAGGTCCATGGGATGGTCCAACTCTTCACACTTTAATAGAGGGCTAAATAAATGGGGATTTATTGTAGGAAATGAGTTCCAAAAGCATTACTACTAGAGCTTGTATGTGAGGACTGAGCCTGTCGGCCTTCATCTCTGGGATGACCTTCTCTCAAGGCCACTCCTAAAGTCACAAGGGAAGAAAAAAACTAACAAACAAACAAAAAAACCCTCTCTTTGTCCTTAGGCCTGCAAGATCCCTGACAGTGGCCCTGTAATTAATTCTTCACTGAGATTCCCCTGGCTTGGGGACCCTCCCTGAGCTCTGTTCTCAAGAACTACTGAATTGTCTTCTCCCAATGAGAATTTTTCTTATTCACTTTACCTGCAACTCTTCTAGCAGAGTTTCTGTTTTCCCCTAGTTTCACCCTCATTTCCATGCTTCTCTGAAAACCTACAGAGTCAGGGATATATATAGGAAGGAGGTAGAGCTGAGATGGAGACTAATTCAGAAAACCTAAAAAGGTTTCTTCTCCAGATCCTGACTCTTACCTGCCCTAAGTCCTTCCACACTGCTTCATACTCCCAGATTGTTCTTTGTTTCATACATTTCCCATCTGCCCAGAAGCTTGCTCTCCATTCTCTTCAGTAAACCAGATGTGAAGACATTCATTCTACTCCCATAGGGGAGGGAGTCTCCCATCCAGGAGTGATTTATAATCTAGTTTATAGATTAGTATTTTATAAGAAACTCCCCAACAGTCACCATAGAACATTCTTACAAATTACAGGAAGATATATTCTGATATTATCCATTTTAATAACTGTCTACCAACCGATATGGATATATTGTCAGCCTTACTAAAAGTGGACTGGTGAAAAGACAAAATTTAACTGAGTCAGAATGGAACTGGACAGGTGAGGTGATGCTCGTAATCAGAAGAAATAATTCAAAATATCATAAATTGTTATCTGCCCGTGGCCAAATCTAAATTTTGTAGCTGGTTCCTAAGGGCTTTAGCAATAAATGTTTTTAGCAGAAAATAATACTATTAGGAAACTAAAAATATATTTTTAAATGGTGATTGAGGGCTTCTATTTCTACGTTTAATGAAGTAAGAAGCAACAGAATATCACTCCCACTATAATAGCTCAAAGAGCCAGACAATTTGGGGGAAAACACACACACACACACACACACACACACACACATATATACTTATATATGTATATATGCACATATACATAATTTAATGTATTTTAAAACATATATAACATAGATAAATATGTTTTGAAATATATATTTCAAATTGGAAATGTGTTTTTTGAAATATATATTATTTTATACAAATATAGTCATATCTACGAAATATATACATTATAAATGTGTGTGTGTGTATATATATATATATATGTTGACCCTTGTTATTCACAGATTCATTGTTTGAAGATTCATCTTTTTAATGCTAAAATCAAATCTCACAGTGCTTTTGTGGTCATTTGTGACATGCACATGTACAGAGCGCAAAAAAAATTGAAGTGTCCTGACATGCATGTTCCCAGCTGAGGTCAAAAAAAGCAATGCTTTTTGTTTCAGCTTATACAGAAAACAAATGTCCTTTTCATGGTCTATTTAGTGCCATGTTTTTTGTATTTTTGTGTTTTTTGTGTGTGGTTTTGGTATCTAATATGGCCCCAAAGAGTACTAAAGTGTTGTCTAGTGTTCCTAAGTACAAGAAGGCTATGATGTACATCATGGAGAAAATAAATGTGTTAGATAAACTTTGTTTAGATAAACTTTGTACAGTGCTGTTGGCCATAAGTTCAATATTAATGAATCAACAATATATGTTAAATAACCTAAGCCTGTATTTTCTGTAGGGACAATGATTCAGTATTTGCTAATTTAGTGTTTTGGGGTGACTTCATAGACCATAACTAGCTTAAATAATGAACATCAATTGTATGTGTGTGTAATTTTTACATATATAATTTTTGTTTACATATTGATATAATTTTTATATAGTTTTTACACATATATTTTACACACATATTTTTTAAGACATTGGAGTAACGTGGTGCAAAAAGGACTGACTGAACTCAGAGAGTAGCCAACCCTTCCAAAGTGAACAGGCCATTTCTGGCCACATTTTTACCTAGGGGTATTTGCAAATTGTGGGTGAGGACTGAAGATTGGGCTTGAGGGGAGAAGAGAAACCAACAAGGCTTTTGGTGGGTTTGCAGGACAACTGTAATAAATTAGAAACTTCAGGAATTCTACAACATGGTGGCCCTTCTCTCCCAGAGTTCATTTGTTGAATCCAAATCTGTATAGGAGCTTCTAAAAGGCACACTACAAACCTTCTTTGTCTAGCAAAGATGAAGGCTATTTGGGAGATGAAGGCTACATGAAGAAGAGGGACTTCTTCAAGCACAGGGCCAGTCTTCTCCTCGAGGGACTTAAAATATTTGCCAGATTATAGACCAGAAGGCTGGAGAACACAGCTCAATACTGCCAGAGAGTACATCAACTTTCTCAGTCTTTTGGGGTGGAGAGATGGTATAAAGACCTGCCAAGCTCTCAGTCAAAAGTTAGAAAGGTTTCTCCCTGAGACATTTGAAACCAGAAGTAGATCAATTAAAACTAAAATCCAGCTCCATCCCAATTCACTTTCCAGTTAAATCTAGAAAGGGAAGACCTTTTCTGAGGAGAAAAGAATATAAACTTCATTCACTATAATTACCTTATATATAAAGTCTGGCATAAAGTTTTAAAAAAATAACAGGACATGTAAAGAAGCATGAGAACAGTAATCAAGGTCAAAAATAGTCAATAGGAACAGACTTACAGATTATTCAATTGTTGGAATTAGCAGAGAGGACCTAAAAGTATTATATATGTTAAATAAAATACAGAAAAAAATGGGCAAAATGGTTGAAAAGATTAATACTTTTAGAAGAGAATTAGAATCTGTAAATTCAGATGGATCTTCTAGAACTCAAAAATACAATATCTGAAATTAAAAATGTAGTGAGTAAAGTTAAGAGCAGTCAAGGCATAGCAGCATAAGTCAATAACAGAACACTCAAACTGAAGGTCAGAGAGAAAAGGGATAGAAATGATGGAACAGAGTATAAGAGACATGTAAGATACAATAAAACAATCTAATGTAAAGGTAATTTGAATTTCAGAAGGAGAGGAGAAGCACAACAAGACATATTTAGTAAAGCACAATAATTAGTAATTAGCAAATATATGTTATAATATTAGTATTTAGTAAACACTTATTAGTGATGTGTGGTAAATTAGTAATTAGTAGCAAATACTTATTGGTGATGTGTAATGAGTGTGGCTCATAGAAGCTGTTAGGTGGCTGGTCTTCCTGCCTCTTTCCCATTACTCCTGGGAATATCAGGAAATGGGGCAAGCATTCTTTCCGTAAAGTCTTATTAAAAGTTCAATAAACCCAAAATGCTATATTAAAAGAACTTCCCTTATTCCTCTAACATTTGAACATGGTGATAAAATATAAAATTCCATGATCTTGAGGAACTAAGTAAGCACCAGAAAGAATATCTACCTATTATTGCAACTTCCCAGTTACTCTTTAGGTTCCTCCTCAGTTTAATGACCATCTTTACTCTATGCCAGTCCTGGTCTCACCTTTGGGGCCTTAGGCTGCCATCTTTTCAAGTTCTGACTTTTGGGAGGCACGAGAGCAAGAAGCAGTTACCCTCTGACACACTCGTGTTGCCAAGGGGAAAGTATTCATTGTCTTCCAGTTATACAATCTCATTTCCCTTGTACCATCCCTGTCAGATTTCCTTTCTTGGCCAGAGTCATTTCGCATATCCAGGGTCTTTTGAGAGAAGCCCTCAGTACTCTGAGTCCTACCCATTCTACGTCACTTCTCTGCATTACAGCCTTGCTAGAAAAAGAGGCATTTCTTGAAAGTAGAGCTGAGTCTAAATGAGACAATACACTCATTTTTTAAAAAAATTGTGAACAAAGACTTTAGAATAAGACCAACCTGGGTTCAAATTCTGACTCTGTCACTGTAATATTGGAGCAACATGAAGGGAAGCTTGACATAACCTCTCTGAATTTATTTCTAGGAATAATAAAACCTACTTTGCAATGCTCTTGTAAGGATCACGGATAATTTATGTAAGATCCTAAAAAAAATGCCAGGACAAAATTAGTGCTCAATCAATGGTAATTTGCTACTCTTAAAGTAGCTTCTCTAACATGAGGAACAGAGTGTCCTTGTATAAGACACACATACACGCACGCGCGCGCACACACACACACACACACACACACACACACAAAACTGTTTCCTTCTGTGGAAACAAGGGGGTCACTTAGCAAAGTGGGTATCTAGCTTTGTACAGTAAGCATTCAATAAATTCTATTGAATGAATGGTAACAGACACTGTTTCCTGTTTATAGCAGAAGAAGGATATCTTCCTTTTTCCCTAAACAGCGCATGAAAGTCATTGTCTTCAAGTGTTTATTGTGCTCTGATATTCTCAGTTATAAAATGCGGTGTACAACAAGCCAGACACTCTTAGCTGTAGACTACCAAATTGAAAGCTATTAACTAGAATGGCAAGGCTTTGATGATACCATGATAAATGGTGCTCATAACATGACCTAGATTACTGAAAGATCTGGAAGGATCCTATGAATCATCGAAGGCTAAATTGATTCAATATGATTTTTCTATTGAGCATATTTGTGGTATTGAAAATCTTTGAAATGGGTAACCTAGGGAATCTCCTTGAGAGAAGGGCCAGGGTATTGGCAATTATTGTCTAATTATCCATTTATACAATGCTTAATGAAGTAGGAGCTCAATAAGTATTTGTTAAAATAAAAAAGGGGAGTGGGAATTGGTCAAGTATATAGCATATATGGCAATTCAATTTTCTAATGATTTAAGGCATAATTAAAAGTTAGGTGCCTTAATATGACTATTTATATAGCAGAATTTCTTTATGAAATGGAATTTCTTTAGCTATGTTGCCTAGTGGGTCATCTTATTATTTTCTCATCTGCATGAACAGTGATTTCTAAAGATAGATAAAAGTGCAAGTATAGGTTTCTTAAACATGCAGGCATTCACAAAATTTTGAAGATAGAGCTAAATCTAATGTTACTTTCGCAAAATCAGCTCTTGAAAAAGTTCTATGTTGACTCTGCAACTGATTTTTACACACCACATTTAGACTTCAGAAGAGTACCTGTTAATGGCCGAATATTTCAAGCCATCATTCTTATGTGTGTGTCTTATGCCAGGATACTTTGTTCCTGCCAGACAACAATGTAATTTCGTCATCACTTCATTTTCCCCAAAGCAGTTTGTTTGATTAAAAATATATATTTCTATAGTGTTTCTATTATAGTTTTATAAAAAAAATATTGCTACCAGTAATAAGAAATGTAGTTTCTGATAAACTTCATAACATCAAAACAAAGAAAATAATTATTAGGTAATCCATACCAGAAAACATTAATCTTCAATTAGAAGTCTCAAGTTGGCCAAAGATTAGAAATATGAAATGTTGCAAACACATTGTCAAAGATTAACTCTAAATAAATGGGGAGGTATAATTGTAAATTTGTAATCTTTTATAGATTCCTCCTTATTACATATGTTTATATACATATATAACTTTTCAGAAATATGTTTTGTAAAACAGGATGGACTTGACTGTAATTAAACAAGGAAACTGCAGGTATAATAGCAAAAAAGAGGACTGTAGAAAGTTTTGGCTATATGTCCTTTTTTCTGTAAACTTTTTTTTTTTGTAGCCCTAGCTTAAAATATTATCATATTCCATTTGGAACATATGTGCATTCTCTTTCTTCCACTCAGGTGGAAACAAAGTGAGGTTTCTTAAATCTCAATAAAATTATGATGATTTTCAAAATGCAAAATGGGAAGTTCTACAAGCCTCAACTCCTGAATATCAGCCTTGCCAAAGCTAATGGCTAAGTGAAGACAATATAAAAGAAGGCAGTAAAATGAGATGTGTTGAAAATAAATGAATAGCCTTCATAACTAATACATTATTTCACTTCTTAAGTCTAAAGCCATGCTGACACTCTCCCCTAGCAGGTGTTGTTTCTTATCAATCTCTGTTCATGCCAGATCTCCAGGTATCCATCCCAGTGATGGAGAGCCGTGCCAGGTACATTCACTCTGCCACCTCCAGAGTGACACCCTGACAGATTGCAGGTTCCCGTGTTGCTCCAGAATGCACAGCTCTGGCTTTCTTTGACTTTACATCTGCTTAGAAAGGAAAACAAAAATATTCCCCAACCTGATGTTTTATTTTTCCATTTCTCTTCTGGATCTAAATCTTGCATATTTAAATCTTGCTAATTTAAACTTCCTCTGACATGCTTTGCATGAATTTTTGTTTTGAACCAGACATGCCAAATTTAACCTAGTGTTCTTGGGAAAATCATAAAACGACTGTTTTAACTGATTTTTTTAAATTGAATTAGGACATATATTACAACATCTGTTTCATAATTACTATAATAAATAATGTTTCACTTCTCAAGACTGAGTTATAAAAATAATTGATTTTGACATTAGCCCATCTATTTAATATGGTCTATAAAATGTTCACAAAATTCCGAATAATATGATGGCCTGACAAAGGAGCCAATCTGCTAGATGGATGAGGACTTTGGAGCTCTGTCTGGGGGACTCTACAGAAACATAATTTCAAAGACTATAGGTATCAGCTGTCTAGTCCCGGTGTTTGTTTATCCATCCAGCATAGCTTAGGGTAAAAGTTCTATATTTGTTTCTATGGTTATAAGCGGACCCACCCTTCTGGACATTTACATTAAATCAGTCAGCCAGCCAGCCAGTTGTGCAAAAAAGGGTCTGGGAGTAATTAAAAAGAGAGTTATAAATTTATTTTTGTCATTCTACTATTTCTTTGTCAAATTCTAACAAAACCAACATATCTCAGATAAGACCAACATATCTGAAAATGGTGAGAATATACTAGCAAACATAAGAACATATTAGTAATTCATTGCAGCTACTAAAGGTGTATGGATCAAGGGTCTCTCCCTACCTCCCACCAGCTTTGTTTACTACAGGAATGCAAACAAGTCCCTACAGGCCTGGCCCATTGCGGGGCATGCACACAGGGTGGTGAATTGTGTAAGGGGCCCTGGAGGCTCCTGGGTAAGAACTCTTTCGAAGAGGAGGAAGGTCAACCACAGGAATTTGCTCCAGTAACAGTGCTTCAGCCAATGAGAGGAGATGAGGGTGAAGCCTTTGTCACTTAGATTTGTCTTTCAATGTCCTCTTCAAGAACTGGTGGTGAGATAACTGCCAATAACAGTGGAAGCAAGACTCTGTGACATTTTGGAAAGTGGGAGACTCTTTCTTAGCACACGGTGGCTCTAAAGTTTTGGTGGCAGTAGCAGCAAGGACATGGGGGTGGTGGCAGCATCAGCGCCAGAAGGTCCAGGAGCCCCTTTGGTAGGAAGAAAGGAACGAAGGGCCCTTAGCAGGCACCTCAATAGGGCCTCACCACCACTGTTGAGGCAGAATAATTTACTGAACTTAATTTCTATTTTGTGTTGGAAAAGGATGAAGGGGTGGGGGGAGTTCTAAGAAGATGAAGAGCTTGAGCCCCACTCGTTCTACTTAAGAAGGCTGAACCTAGAGCTCAGGGCTCCAAGACTTGCCTGAGGCCCCAGAAGATCCATCCTGTTTTATGGAACCACACAGGCTTGGGCAGTGAGCATATCTGCAGACCCAAATATTTGGGACCACATACAATTCCTAACACTTCCCCAGGACCCATAGGGCCCTCAACAATGATAGATTATGTATCCCAGTCTGTCAGGATGAGAGCTATAAATACATTTCATTTGACTTGGAAAACTTTTTGTCAAATGTGCCACTTCTCATGTTACAGTATTGTGGTGGAATCACATCTGTGCTTACTGCATTGGGGGAGAAAAAGAAATTCTATCTATAACTTCTAATGACCCTGTTTTTGTTCCCAGACCAGAGCAAAAAGGGTTACAAAACTACATGCTAAGAAGTTGCCGGATGTACTGAGGTAACCAGCTTCAGCTAATATCAAACACCTATAACTTACATACAGTAAGTGATAGAAAAGAGATGCATGTTGCAAGGAAAAGAGAAACAACAAACAAAAAAACATACGGCATTACTGTGGCCAAGTTACTAGCACCAATTTCTAAATACAAATCTCTTTTATTTATCTGATAAATTGTTGATAAAATGGCAGCAGTGATCACAGACTTGAGTTTCATCTCATCCCTTGATGCATTGCAAAATGCTGACAACTTAGCCACCCATCCTCATTCTTGTCAATTGTATCTGCTCTAGAAGATCCAATATCCATGAAAGGGCATAATGCACTGCGAAGGCCTGCACACATTTTCCTTATGACTACCACCATTCTGGTCTGACATGAAGAGAGTGGTTATGGAAGTCAGATATTTACTAATGCTAGGCTAGTCTAGGAAAGTCTGTCCTAAAAGATGTGAAGGTCT
Source organism: Rhinolophus ferrumequinum (assembly GCF_004115265.2). Taxonomy (NCBI): domain Eukaryota; kingdom Metazoa; phylum Chordata; class Mammalia; order Chiroptera; family Rhinolophidae; genus Rhinolophus; species Rhinolophus ferrumequinum. The sequence continues at coordinate 39,241,509 of NC_046289.1, read as the reverse complement.
GGGATAGGGGGAAGGAATCAGTGTAATATTATATACAGATTACATTTAATTATAAGCATCAAGAAGTTTTGGTGAATAGTCTTGAGGGCCAAATCTAGAAGCGTAGTGGTATGATCCATGGGGCACAAAAAGAACATATGTGAATTTCTGTTTGTGTTTTTATCTTATTTATATAATTCCCAATCATTTTAAATATATGGATTGACACTGGTATCCATGCTGTATGTGTCAGATGGTCATGTGCCATGAACAGAAGGTGAGGTAGCAACCCCAAAACACAGAGAGGCTACTGGCATATCTCTTACTTGAGAGTTTTCTTGTAGTACGTTGAGACTTCTTACTGTGCCCAATTATATGACTTTATAGATTATTTTATCTAATTCACAAAATAGACAAAAGGATTAAAAAAAATTCTCAAGGTAAATTCTCAAATTGAAGTATTCTCAGTAAGGTAAACATTTACAAACAATAAGAGCCTGACAGACCTGACACTTCAACTTCCCTCAGTTATGAAATGAAAACAAACAAAAAAAATCTATCCAGAAGTTGTTTGGAATTACTAAGGAGAGTATTTGAAATTACAAATTCATAGTCACTCTTGTTAAACTTTAACTTTGTACTAAGATTATAAAATTACTTAGGATATTAATGAATAATATTTAGAAGCATTTCTATCAGCAACTGAGAAAATAGAATATTATTAATAACATAAATTTTAGTGAGAAAAGATACTCTGCGCTACTAATTTTAGAAATCATGTTACAATATATTGGTTATTTTAGCTTTATCTTACTCATTTACAATTCCTTTTTTGTGTCTGTTGTATAATGTACCTATGAGGTCATGTGCAAAAATGTTTTACTAATATGGGTGGATCAGTAAAGTTCAGAGACTGCTGGTATAATTCTAGATCACGAATGTACGCAAAAACATTTCACAGAGGGCCCAATAGTCTTCTTCTGAAACTATGTTTAAATCTTTTTCCAAAATTAGGCCTCAAGTATTGAATTAAAGAAAGGATTCTGAGACTAAAAATAAAATTTTACAACCACTGTGCTAGACAGTCTTATACCTTAATCTATGATGGGTAGAAAAAAAATTGCCTATTTTAGAAATATTTTTCTAATCATTGTTTGTTCACTGGAAACATAAATTCAGCTGTTAAAGCTTTAAGTCAATTGCCAAGATTCTATCAATTCCTCCATGGAAGCTCGAGACTGAAAGTTTAAGGGAGATACACAGGAAGCACAGTTAGGTTTATTGCCCGTAAGTTTTGATAACAACACAATTGTATGTACTGAGATATAACATATATTTTATTGAACCATTTTGAACCCAACTAACTAAGTTAGCTCTCAGCTAGACATACCTTTAAAGCCAAGGTAAAGATTAGTTTTACTCTTAGTATTTCAGTCTTACTTTTTAAGATGCTGAAATGACAAGTCATTCAGGAACAAAAAGAAAAATGTCATTTTAAAATCTGAATTCTTTTCACTCCTCCATATGTGTGAAAATGTTCATAATATGACGTTGGAAAATCAGCTTTTTTTCCTGACGTAAATGTGGAAACATAATTTAATATCTAAATGTGTGGAAATTCATATGAGAGAAGAATATACATTAGAAATGAAGATTTTGACAATGATCGTTTAAACTTGCTCCTTCTATTTGTAGTATTATAGCCCTGTGCATTTGAAAAACAAACATACATCAAGTGTAAAAAGGAGAAGATAATCAAGTGTGATGTCCACCCTCTGTATGTTAATGAAAGTAAGTTGTAGAAATTATGATGGAACAAATTATTAAATTTTAATGAAACCCAGGTAGAAACATAGAATTTGAGAAATGGAATTCATCCCACCTCTCATTTTATAGAAGAGGAAGGTGAGCCCCAGAGAGACCAAGGGACTCTTGAGAGCTGCACAGCTTTTCCACAAAGTCCAAAACAGTGGTCTCTCTACCACTCTGCATTGCTTGTCAGGAGATAGGGAGATGATAGATGATAAATAGATAGATAGATACATAGATAGATACATTCATACTTGTTTTTTTAAAATGGCATTAAAAGTAAAATTAAATCAAATAAAGTTTTTGTTTTTTTTCATAGACATGCCCCTTCTCTCCTCATATTTCCTCTTAATAAGGGACAGTGACCTCTGGGGATGATGAATCAAGACAGCATTTTTCTTTTGTGCGGTTGTGATACATCATGAAGATGGATATCTTAATTGCTGGAAGCCCAGGTCTTCCCACTTGAGGTGCTTCCTGATTGGCTACACTTTCTCTTCTGCTTGCCCTGGTTTTATGCCTTCCCTCGGCGTTAAGATTTCACTCACTTGATCCCCATTTATTGAGCACCTAAGTGGTGCCAGAGGCTGGGGATCTATAAGAGAAATGGACCCCATCTCCACCCTCTAGTATCTCCACCAGGTGGATAGGGAAGTGAAGCATTCACCCCTGCTTTCACACTCTTCTTCCCATGGTGCTCGGGGTCTCAAACTGCAGAGCAACGAATCCTCCTGGGCCATCCTGAGACTTGTGGGTGCTTAGGTGAGGCTCATAATTTTGCATCCTTCCAAGTAATATCCTTTAAATAGTTTTTCGACATTACTTAGAGGAGCAGCTAAGTGCAAGAGAAAAGAAGAAAAGGAAAGGAAAAGGAAAAGAAAAAGAAAAAGAAAAAGAAAACAAGATTGGTATTCCTGTTCAGTGGTCCCAGGAACTTGGTTGGAATTGGAAACTTTCTATGTGGAGATGGCCAGAATTAGGTTATAGATGGAGCCACAACTAACATCTATGTTTAATCCAACCTTTCCTTTGATGAACATTTTATCTCTAAAGGGATGTCATGAACTTGTGGTGTGTTCATTTCTGTGATGGATAATGTTGTAACAGAGTTCTAGTCTATATTCTCTCCTCTCCTCTCATTTCAATTTTTTCCATTGTACAGAATTCTTCTATGTCTCTAGAAGTTAAACATCTTAAAATCTTGAGATTTTGGCTTCTTTGGCATGAAGCCACCTGAAAATGGTCTAGGTTCTCTGATTTTCATAGAAATCCAATATATGTTTATGACAAGCTACTTGATTGGGTCCAAAAAGGTCAAAATGAATACAATTCATCTATCGGCTCTTTCTAGACATTCAGATGTTTGGTCTGACTTATGTGCTTACATCATCTTTTGGCCCCATGGGATGATGGACCTTTTTTCTTTTTACCATATTAGAAATATGGTTTCCTCAGAGAGCTCATGATTTCCTTAATCTTCCCCAGCCTTCCCATAGTCCCCTCCTGCTTCCCAGAGGTGTAATTATTCCTTTGGCTGCACCCAATCACTTCAATAGTGCAATGCAGAAGATGTCTCACTAATGATCAAACTAATAAAGTATAAAAGGTAATTAAGAGAAGAAAAATTTCATAAATATCTATAGGGCAATGAGAGGATGAGCAATAGGCTTCACGAACACATAATAATATGACTTTGCATCTTTCATGAGGCTCTCTGAGTGCTTTATGTATTATTCAGTATTATTAGCCTACTTTACAGATGGATACATTGACATGTAGAGAGACGTACATTCCCAAGTTCACATGCGGAGTCGAGGGCAGGGCAGCAAGCAGAGGAGTGAGCAAGCATCATATAAAGCGATGTTTATACCAAGCATATTTTGAGAAGAGAAGAACAAAGCTTGTGAATGCAAACAAAGCTATTACAACTAGGAATACCACCTCTTTCTCCCATTCCAAAGGTCTGAGAAAGGAGAAAGAAGAGAGAGAGAGAGAGAGAGAGAGAGAGAGAGAGAGAGAGAGAGAGAGAGAGAGAGAACCCTTTTAGAGTTTATATAATACATGATGGGAAAGAAAGATATTTGTCTGACATTTGATTTTAAAACATTTTCAGGCTATAACTGCAAATACTTGCATTAACTAAAGTAAAAATTTTGTAGTTTAACGTCAACTTACCTTCCCCCCGGCATCCAGATCTTACACAACCCCATTGCCTCCACCAAACAAACCCACCATGTGCCAGGTACAGCACCACGCTTTGCAGATACTGATAGTTCACTTCTCTCCATGGTGCCTGGCACATCATAATCACCCAAAAAATCTATTGAGTAAATAAATGATAGATATTAATACCTAATATTCATCTTAATATCAATATTAATACTATCTTAGCAGTGAGTTCCTGTCAGCAAAGAACAATTAATTTGGACAGAGTCACACAATTAGTTAATGGCAGAGCTGGGATTCTTAACTCTTCCTCCATTTCCTTAAGCGACAGAGCTTATCAAAACGTTCCTACCACGTACAGGACTCTTCTTCGAAGAGAGGCAGCAAGTGCAATGGTCTTCATTTTGTTCAAGTATCTCATGATCTTTCTACTATCCCACACGGTCAAGGTCCACCTTAAGTTCCTCAGCTCACAAAGCAATGGTTTATGTCACTGGTTTAGCAACGAAATGTCATCTTATTGTGATATCGCCAATACAATTATTTTTTCTTCAGCATATTTTGTAACTTCAATTCAATGTTAGGTTCTTTGAAGGCAGAGGTCTTGTGCTGTTTGTGTTTTTGCATTACCCTCAGCACCTTGTACTGTGTTGTTGACATTGTAATGGTTATTCAGCAGGTTTAGCAAACTAACATGAAAGGATATTATTGGTGCCTCTCTGTGATTAGACATCAAGAGACCTGGGAGAGGTTTCTTTAACTCTCACAGCCAGCATCTTACCACTATAAGAACCACTAAAGCAATAATCAATGATCCAGACTTGGCCCTTTGAGACAGATCCAAAACATAAAGAAATCTGATGTATTAACACAGTAGGCTTTATCCCTTGCTCCTTCTTCTCCCTCAGTAAGCAGTGACACACATTTGGGTTAAAATGAGATAATTCAGAAATTAAATACTTTTTTTGGTCTTGCTATAAATGAGAAATGTTGAGACCTTTAAGACCACATTATATCTAAATGGGGCTTTTTAAATATATATATATATATATATATATATATATATATATATATATAGATAGATAGATAGATAGATAGATAGATAGATAGATAGATAGATAGATAGTTTATACAGAGGGTGCCAAAACAATGTATACACATGACTTGTATACACATGAATATCTTTTGTTATCAGTATATACTGAGTATTACAATTTTAATACAGTTTTTTCCTGTCTTAAAATGTGTATACATTGTTTTGGCACCCCCGGCATACGTTCTTTTGGTATAACCAGAAACCATATATGTGACCGTTCCTCACAGCTGTGATATTATTGGCTGCTTCCACTATCCTCAAAGTGAAAGGGAAACACTGGGTGTACCAAAGAGGGTCCATGTCGCCAGTGTGTTCCAATGGCCTCAGCACAAAGTACAATTGACAAAGGTGTCCAAGGACTGATCACATCCAAAGATGTTGGTGGGCATGTTTGTTAAGTGTGGAACTTTCTTGCACAGGTACTGACAGCTGGTAATGAGATACAGAAACTTTTACCACAGTAGCCACAATCCTTCCTGGCCTGGACCTATCCCAAGATCTGTGCCCTCTGCTACCGTGTTTATGATACACAACACAGCACAGGCTGCTGAACGTGCCCATTTTTCAGTTCAAGGGGTGCTCAACCATTTCTTCCACATCTTTACTCATGAGAAGTGATTTTCTAAATTCTGGGATGCTGGAAATGACCCAAACATAGCTCACTAAACTAATTTATCTCAGAATTTTTAAATGCATGTGCATTTGAGCATAAACTATGCATATGTTTCTGATTCATTTACACTGAACTCATCAAAGGGCCGTGTTATAAGAGTTGTTTGATGTCCAAAAATACTTGAGGGTTTTATTTTGTTTGTTTGTTTTAATGGAATTTTATACTTTCTTTCACCATTTTCCTTAGGAAGTCAAACGTTGTTGAGAGTAAACAAACTTGAACCCCCAAGGATCTGGGGTTTACCCTTGTACTCAGAACTCAAGAGAATGTAGCTTGGCAGTTTGGCAGGAAAGGCACCCCGAGCCTTTGGTGTACCTTGGCACTATTCCCCAAAGACTAGGAGGTCCTACGGGTGAGAAGGGAAACCTCTTTCAAGAGATCTTCTTTCATTTGGCGGTTTATTCATTCACTTCCAAAAGGCCATCCCAAACACAACTCTTGAAAGTTAGTCCTTGGGGTCTCTCCCTTGCCAGTTTGAGAAAAAGGCTTTATAAAGTTGCTGCTCCAATTGCCTTTCATTTTTTAGAAGGGAACCAAAGGAGGTTTTTTAGGAAACCAGTATTTGTTCACCTAAACGCATCATGTCCTACATTTATATACTAAAGAGACAAGACAAGCATCTCTGGCTACAGCTGAGAACTAATTAAAGTTGCTCTTTTACAAACATTATGTGGTTCATTCCATTCTTCCTTGATTAAGAACAAAAGAGGAGTGTCATTTATTGCCATGAGTCACTTGAGGTACAATGGAAGGAATTCCAAGACGCTGCTGAGACAAAACAAAACTGACATTCTGAAAGCCATGCCTAAACACTAATTTAAACTGTCAACTTACTACCAACGAAGACTTCTGACAGACAGAGAATTAAAGCTTTAAAGACCTCATAAATCACTGAGGAGATTAGCAGCAGCGTGAATGAGTTAAAATACATTTCTGCCTTCAGTGTTAGAGTGGTTCAAAGCAGCCCTGTAGGATTTGACGGGAAAATTAGTTGTAATAACTAGGAAGAGAAAAATTCTCAAATATAGCTTCTTGGGGATTTCAGAGTTCAAGCTTCACCCACCGCAGTTATTTCAGGTACTTGAGTCAGTGAAATACAATATAGACGCTCTCAGGGTTCAACGTATAGTATAATAAAAAAGACTTGAAAAATGTTAGAATTCAAAAACATTATTTACAAATACCAAACATTTTTCCAACCCCCAAACCACTGAAAATAGCTAAAATATCAATCTAAATGTATGACTCAGCAGCGGGTTTAACACCACTTTGTCCATCTCCTATTTACCATTTGTGTCTCTCTCCAAGAATCCTGCTGCATATGTACTGTTCTCCAGCAAGACCTATCACCACGTTCCCCATTAGGTAGAGTTTCCAAGCTTTGTCGCCAACAACAAAAAGTTTTCAGAGAAAACTTTGTTGGGATTTCTATCAATTTTTATATTTAAATATTGTCTCTTCTGAACTTGTAAGCTAAGAATAAAAGCCCCTCACTCCAGTGTGAGCATCCTCAAACCCACCGACTACTGATTGGGGGTAGAGGGACAGAAGGAGCTCCTTCTCCCCAGTAGTCTGCACCCACAGAGGCTGGCGCAGGACTACGACAGAGAAGCCATTGGGAGTTGTGCAACTTTTCAAGGGAGAAATGGCACAGAAATGTGAACTCTAGAGTTAAATCATACTGCACTAACTCTTCTCCCCACTCCTGAGGCCTCACTAATCATTCCTCTATGGGTTCTTCCCCAAAGACCCCATAAAACAAAACTGTGCTATCTAGTCACTGGGGCACTCTAGAGAACCTCTTTAACTTGGATCTTATCACATCTCTGCCTGTCCAGGAATGACTTTCTGAAGCACGTGTTGATCTGGTCTTTTCCTCACCGAAATCAGAAACTCTTGCATACAGTAATTCTATCCCATTCTTTTATTTATTTATTTATTTATTTATTGGCTTAAATCAAAATGATACAGAAATCCACATGGAGAAGAGTGGAATAAAATTGCTGTAGTCTTCAGACTGAATCCACCCTTATCCAGCATACAGCAGCTGTGTTCCCCTTTTTCCTTAGGCACTTTGCTTCTCTCCCTCTGCTTCCCCAGTAATGGCAGTTGTCAGGTGAAGTCAGAAATTGGTGTAAGGGAACAGAACACTCACAGAACAGTTAAGGAAGCATCTTGAGGTGGAACCAGCTGATTCAACTGCACACATCCAGCTGTGGGACACTTCCAACTTCCAACACATAAAACTTAGTTAGACCCCATCTTGGACACAAGTTTTAGAACCTCTTTAAAGACGTGAATTGCTCCAGAAGCTTTTCGTCCAGGGTCAGGTCTGTGTCAATCTTCTCCCCAACGGGAATCTCAGTTTAACTTTCTAGTGGTGCTATCGAGGTTGAATTACAGTCATGTTACTCTAAATTCAGTTCTTAAATGCCGAAACTATTGCATTTTATTCCTTTTTGGAAGAGAGGCAGGAAGCAAGCAATGTAATCAAGAGCCCTCCTCGAGCTCCCCTTCCAGCTTCCAAAATAGAACTCAGATCAGAAACCACAGAAATGGTCTCAATAAAACTGCTGTAAAGGGCATCCTGCTTCTTTGAGGATAGACTTGATCGCATGCCCATCGACCCCCACAGAGCCACAGACTCATCCACAAACTACTCCTTGGCCAATCGTAAAATGCGAGACACTCAACTCCACCCCTCACTCAGAGCATGAAGACCACTGCCGTGTCTCATGCCTTCTGAACCTGCTCCAATTGGCAAATGGTAATTGCCATAAAACTTCCACATGCCTTGTCTGAAAACAGAAAGAGGAACTCAACAGTGAAATCTACCTGAGTATGACAGCCTCAGAAAGGAACTGAATTATCAAGATCTGCTATCTGTTTCTGAATACCATTGTCTGCTTTTTACTGGTCACAGGATCTCAAGGCTGAAGCTGTGGGAAAACCCCACTAGTCCAGCTCAAATGGCTCACAGTTATTTCCAGGCTCTTAATTCATCATGAACTCATCATATATGTTTTTAGGCTCTTGTGGTTCCTTTTAAGCTTTAGTCCATTAAAAAGTACACCAGGTATTAGGCAGAAACCCTGGCATCAGGAAGGAGCCGGCTTGCCAGCACTTGAAGTGCAGATGAATGATTTTATTTGGTTACACTATTTAAAGCTCTGAGTGCAGGGAACACCTTGCATAGCCAGAAACCATGCTTTCTGTTTATAGGTCAAATGACTAGCCACTTAGAGAATCATAAAGATCATATTTGGATTTGGCCATCTCTTGCTGACTTTTCTCCTGTGTTTGTAAACATTGCTGACTTTGACCCCAATCTCTCACAAATCCATGACCAACACCAAACAGCCACAGAGGAGCTGCAGAACATAATGTGATTCTGTAATGCAAAACAGGATGGCTTGCTAAATGTGCAGATTTGGAGAGAATTCCTGACATAATCCTTCTTACGTCTTTTATGATAATCACTTCCATCTTCAGAACACACGCAAACAGTGCTCCCTTGGACATTGCTTCTGGAGGCTGGACTGCAATCCCTCTGCATGAACTGCGTATGATAAGGCACTGGGGCAATGAGAATGTGAGAAGGACAATATTTCCACAAAAATTGAAACAAGCAAGGAAAACCCAGAGACTGATTAGCTGAGGAGATGCTTCTGCAGAAGGAAAACATGTAAAATAGCAACTATTGTCCCCAAAACTCAGAAATCGGCTCCAGTCACAATTTACTCATTTGTGTATGCATTTAATAAACATTAATTGAAGGCCTACTATGTGTCAGAAGTGCACAGTGTGGGAAAGGATCATTTATGAGTAAGGGACTGTGAGTGGAAATTTATTTGTAATCTCACATTTTTAACAGTCATACCAAAGTCAGTCTCACTCACAGAGCATAGAAGTAGAGTCTTCACAGTGGACTGGGCATGTTTGTTTAAAACATTGTTACCATTTTAAAGTAGGTAAAAACTATAGAACATTGGAGAGGCTGAAAATGGGAGGAGCCTAAGTTGATAAAGTAAACAAAGGAAAAAGAATTGGATCCTGATTCCCACCTGGGCAGTACATTGTAGAAATGCAGTCTAGAACCAACTTTTCCAACTTCAATTGTCAGGACATATGGATGGCTTTTCCCTAGGGAGTCAGCTCTGTAAAGCAAATATGTAAAGATCCTTTCTTTTACTAAAATCCCCGGTCTAGTGTAGTTGTGGGACAGGTGTGTGGAAACAAGTGGGCGTAAGGCCAAAGTCCTGAGTATGTACCTTGTGTCATATATCTGGTGGATTTCAAGGGCAATTTCACAATTGGGTCATTTATACAGTCTTGTGAAATACCATGAGCAAAGCAAAGGAATAGGGATCTGATCTTGGGCAAAGATACAATCATGGGTATATTTTATTCATACCGTTGTCACTATTTGTACCTCAGGAATGAGAGAATTTCAAATCTCGAAAACCTTATAGTCTAATAGATAACTGTTTCTTGATTGGTTGCTGAGTCATAATAGCAGTAAATATAATCCAAAACAATAGGGGAGGGGACAATTGTAACATGATAATAAATGCCCATATCTGCAGAACACCGTACAGTATGTAGTGGTTTTTCTACCATGCGTTATTTCCTTTTTCTTTTCCTTCAACAATCTTGCGAGTTAGACATTATTAATCCTTCTGGTGTACAGGAAAAGAGACTGATGGAGATCCAGCCTCGCCTAACGTCCTGTGGATCCCACACTTAAAGTCAAGTTTCTGATTCTAAGACACATGCTCTTTCTCTTACAATGAGTTTTTGAAGGTTTGTTTGCAGACGTTGCACAGTAACATATTAATATGAGTTCAGAAGAATATGATATGCAATGCAGAAACAAGATTTTTATATTGTTTTTACATAGTCATAATAATACCATAATAATAATACCTAATCCTGATATATGCAGGGGTTTTAAAGCACACAGTGCAAGGACAGCAGGACAACCTCTGCAAACTAGTATTTTGCCACAAAGTCCCAATCAGGGTAATGATTTTAGGTGAGACATTTGTACATAAATGCTGGCTGAAGAAAACGCTGCAGATAATATTTCATTACCAACATATATTTTCAGAAAACTAGATTCAGAAAATTATACAGATGAAAAGAAAGACATGCACTTGGTAATAACCAGATAATTAGATTTTTCTGTTTTCATCAGAGGAAATCCTAACATTAAATGTGATAATTTTTGGGGGGAAGGCGGGGAGGACTAAGCATGAGCTAAACCTGAAATTAGAAAACTTTTGGGAGAAGCTTCTTCAACGTTCTTACAAACAATATGTCCAAGTCTGCTAAAATGAATAATTAAAATTTAGTTCAAGTTTACAAATTTGTAGTAAGTCTGGGTCATGCCCAAGCAATTGTACTAGGTACTAAGTAAATCGAAGAAAGGATACAAAGAAGTTTAAAATTCATGTATTGCCTTCAAGGAACTTATGCATAGAATCTGCAAAAGAAGTAACTACCTTCTTTTTGCTATTGTCCCCCTTTTAGTGAAGAAATGTAATACCACATAATCAGACTGATTTGGATCAGTTCATCTAGCATAAAATGGAGGTGAAACTTAATGGGTAAAGTCTGAATAAGTAGTGTGCTGAATTGGGAGTATTGGATTTTTCTCAAGTTTCCGGGTAAAAATCAATTACAAAGGACAAGCCTTTTAAAATTTTGCTTCCCACCTTCCACCTTTAAGGTGATTCAAATAACATATGCCATGTCTTTCCTCACATAAGAACATAGCTAAAATTTTTAAATTTCCTTTTCAAGTAGAAACTTTAATCAACCAAATGTAATTTAATCATCAATCAAATAATAATTGCACAATTAAATAACAGAAGGCAAGGAAAAGAGATCTAGGCATTCATGAAGTTAATATATTGCTCAGTGTGTGTAGATGACCTAATAATGACTGAACGGCTCTTCTCAGCTTGTAATTCAACTGTTCAAGATTGATTCTTATTATATAAAATTATGTCGTCACAAATACTCTGTTCAGATTTAGAGTTTGTCTTAAGATACTTAACATTTAGCTCAGTTAAAGAAAAGAATATGTATGTGTGTGTGTATATATATATATATATATATATATATATATATCTCCAAAGTTAATGGTTTAATCTACATCTTGAGATGAAATATGGAAATAAAATTTGAATACACTCCAACTATAACAGCAATATTGTATCAGATGCTAAGTTGTAATGACAACCAAGACAAGGAAGGTTAAAAATAGTCTGAGAAAACCTATACCCATCTACAGAATTATAGACACTGTTCAGGAAGAACTTAGCATGGGGCAGGGGGTAGGGGAAGGGCACAAAACTGGAAGCGGTGAGGAATGCTAAAGACTTAGGAGTCAAGATTCTTTCTCTCAAAGAGTTTGCCACCTATTTGAGAACAAAGATACACATATAAAATGACCATAGGACATCTGTGCAGAACGGAGGTGACGTGAGGAGAGGAAAGAGGCAAGGAAGAGATAATCAGTGGCTTCTGTCTTCTCTCTTTTCCGAGAATATCAATGAACCTCAAAAACTGAGGCAGGGGCGGCCGGATGGCTCAGTTGGTTAGAGCACAAGCTCTCAATAACAAGGTTGCCGGTTCAATTCCCACATGGGATGGTGGGCTGCACCCCCTGCAACTAAAGATTGAAAACGGCGACTGGACTTGGAGCTGAGCTGTGGCCTCTACAACTAGATTAAAGGACAATGACTTGGAGCTGATGGGCCCTGGAGAAATACACTGTTCCCCAATATTCCCCAATAAAAAACAAAAAATTTAAAAGAAAGAAAGAAAAAGAAATCTTGCCACCTGAGACAACATGGATGGACCTAGAGAGTGTTACGTTAAGTGAAGTAAGTCAGATAGAGAAAGACAAATCTTCAATGATTTCATATATATGTAAAATCTAAAAACCAAAACAAACAAAATAGAAATAAACTCATGCTTGCCAGGAGGGAGGGGATGGGGGGATGAATGGAAAAGGGGAAGGGGATTAAGAAATATAAGCTTCCACTTACAAATAAGTCAAAGGAATGTAATGAACAGCATAGGGAATAGAGTCAATAATACCGTAAGGACTATGTATGGTGACAGATGCTTATTAGACTTACTGTGATAATGACGTTGTAAGGTATATAAATGATAAATCACTATTTTATACACCTAAAACTAATATAATATTGTATGTCAACTATAATTAAAAATAAATTTTTTAAAATTGGGGACCAGTGGTGGAAGTTTCCTGAGAATTTGAGAAGAAAAGGATTCAAAATCTATACGTAGATGTGAATTTTCCTTGTGGAACCCTGGAACAGATCATCATAATAATAAGCACTCAATAAGTGGATATTTATTATTACCCCTATTATTGTTGTTATTAGAAATTATTAAGTTGATATATATTAGTTATAGAGAGTAACTTCATAGAACCCCAATAATACTCCCCAACTTGAAGGGGTAGTTGCTAAAGATAGTGGTAAATAATAGGTAGGGTGACCACATGTCCAAGTGGACTGAGAAAGTCTGGGTTTGCACATATTGTTCCAGCTTAATTGTAATTGAGCTCTCTTTCACTCTCATAAGGGTCCTGATTTAGATGATGAATAACACGGTAACTTAGTTATAGGAGAAATTAAGAAATCTCCAGTTGGACCCTCCTTTATCTTTACCAATCAACAGCTTTTCCAAAACAATGTTAGGCGGAGGTCCAAGGGCAAGAGCAGATTTTCAAGAACACAAATGTAAGTCAGAAGGTCTTCTCCCAGGCTCAACCTCTCCCTGATCTGGGAGGCATAAGTATCCAGAAGAAGGCAAACACAGCTCCACCTATAATCGAAAAGGAGGATAGGCAAATTTAGATATCAAGAGTTGGTCCCTGGCATAGCAGGTTTCACCAAGTACAGACAAGAAACCACACATCCTGGGTCAATCCATGATTCTGAATCTCTTCTCACTCTCTTAAGTCTACTGAAGCACTGAACTCGTGATATAAACTTACATCAACCAGAACTTTAGCTTCAGATATGAGAGATGAATCCAAAAATCATCCCAATAATACTGAGGCAATCCAAGAAGACCTCACGACTACTCTACTGGGGCAAATCTCAATTTTGGATATCATCTTGTCCTAGAATTATTAATCTCAAAACAATAACAATAACATAAAATAAAATGTGAAGTGCTAAGATTTGAAAATAATTACATATAACTCAATTCAACTTTAAATGGCTTCATATTCTCAAAAAAATCCAGAAATATGTGAAATCTGTTAAACAAAACATAAGACAACAAACTGAATCAGAAAGAAGGGGATTAGGAGGCATGGAAAAATATTTTTAGAGATACATGGTGAAATAGAAGATTTTAAATAAACAAAAATAAATTTAGTAATTTTTAAAATGAATATAGAAGCAGTAAAAAATCAGAATTAAACCTGTAAAAGTAAAATCTGTGATATAGAAAGCAGGACTGAGAAGCTGTCTAGGAATGGAAAGAAAAAACACAAGATTAAATGAATAAAAGCAAATATGAGTAGGAAATTGATAAAGGATATCTAACCAATAAATAACAAGACAATGGAACAGATTGAATATCAAAAATATAAAAGAAGAACATTTTACTGAAATGAGAAAGTTCTAATCTGTACAAATTAAAATAGTTCACTATGAGTCAGGCAAGCTTAATGAGAAGAATTTAAACCTAGACTTTGGTGAAAATTATAAATTTTAAGAAAAAAATAAACAATCCTAACATCATCAAGACAGGAAAAAAAAAAAACTTATCCATAAAAATTTAGCCTTTTTCCTTGACATTAAGTGCTAAAAGACCCTGGAGTGACAACATTTGAAAAAAGGGTTTCTATTACAGAATTGTACACCTGAAATCGATGTAACTTTACTAATAATTGTCATCCCAATAAATTTTAATTGAAAAAAAAAGAAAAAACAGTTTCAACCCAAGATTTTACATTTAACAAAATAAAGAGGTTCTCAGATATATACAAATTTACAATTATACTATTTACGTGGCACATTGTTTTCTTTAAATTTATACCAAAAATGAATCAAAGTAAAGAATCTGAAAATATAAATATATATATTAAATGACTTCTGGTGATTGACGAGTAGAAAGCATTTATACATAAAACTAATTTAAATGATATATGTCTTACTAAAAACAATGTTTGAACAATAATTAACATAATCAAATGTTTTCCATCACAAAAACTAAGAGATGGAATATAGGAAGTTTAAAGCAAATAAAAGTAGATGTTTTCCTCATTATGTGTGTGTTTGTGTGTGTGTGTGTATACAATCATGTGTATTGTTTGATTTTTGGTTGTTAAAGTTAAATTCTAGATGAATTAAAATAAGACATAAAACTTTAAATTATTAAAAATAAATGAAGTTGGTATGGCAAAATACTGATAAAGGAAAAATAAAGGAGATTGCAAAAGAAGCATAAAATAAGGTAACAGAAGTAAGAACAAATATATATATGACAATAATGATTAAACTATCATTAAAAAATATAACACCCAGAATGGGACAAAATTCTAACATTAGAGTTTATAAAAATCTAAAGAGAAATAAACATAACAGTTTGAGAAATGTTTTAAGTAATCAGACGAACAAAGATATACACAATTACTGCAAACTAAAATATAACAGATCTCAATATTTACATGAGATGAAGTAAAATTCAAGTCAAAACACATTTAAGAGGGCAAATTAGGTCATTTTGTATTAATAAAGAGGACATTTCTCAATAAGAATATTTTGTTAGCATTAATATGCTAAATAACACATAAGAAAATGTAAGAATAATACATTTCTAATAGCAGATTTCTTGATGGAGCAAATAGACAAAATAAGTAAGAATATACACAATCTAAATTATATAATTTAAAATGTTTCTATAATAAATATTCACCAAACTCAATACTCTATTAACAGAAAATGCACTTCCTTTTCAAGTGCTTAGATCACATTTGACCTTATAGCATGTGAAAAAGAAAACCTTAATTTCTAAAAGGAGAAATTATATATTACATTCTCTGACCACAGTGAAATAAAACCAAAATTATTAATAATGCATAAACAAATCAAAATGCCCAAACCCTTCTTTTTAACCTAAATTTCCACACCAAGTCAAACTATAAATCACAAACGAGGAGGGCAAAATGAAGATATTTGCAGATATATGAGAACACAAAGAAGACCCGAAGGAGTTACAGTATACTGAGAGTTAACAATAAGAAAGAAGACAGCTTGAAATCCAAGGAGACCAAAAAAGAGAAATCCAGAATGACTGTTGGACAACAGGCCTTGAAAGCAATTATTCTAAATTAGAACAGTTGGCTCCAAATAAACAGGAAATTATAAACCCCAAATATTTTGATTCAGCCTTGTTTAAAATTACCGGTGAAACCGTATGTCATGAGGCAAAAGGGTATTTAAACTAGAACCATGAAAGCCAAAAAGATTGTTGACACAACCCTTTATTTTAAAGATGAAGGTGAAGGATGAAAAATGTACATAGAGGAAAAAAACCGTAGCCAAACGGTGAAGTTTCTGTATAATTTAATTTATACTTATTTGTATCTTGTCATCAAGGAATTTAGTTTTTGTCTAGTCTGTTTACCAAGAGGGAAAAGAGTTTCCAGTGATTTTCAAATAATCATCTCCCACGGACTGTAACCTGTGAACTGAGGACAGTGTATCTTTGTTATTGGAAACTGCACTTGTTAGAATGTTTTGTCCTTAAAAATTAAAATTGCCCACCAATCTTGTGATAATTAATCCACCAACTATGTCCTCATGGATAGTGTTAAAATTAATCTAATTAGTATATAAACTAGATTTCTTGCAAATTAGGAAACATGTTTTAAAATTTTCTTACAAGACATTTTAGAAATGAAATAGATTTTATGTCAGATTCATTTTTTTAAAAACAAAGCAAAATATTTCACTGCTCCAAAAAATTTATTGTCAAGAAGAAAGGAGTGGATTCCAAGCAAAAGACAGAATAACCAAGGACTTGGATAATATTAGTGCATAGTGAAGAAAGCATATGTTTCTTCTCCCAAAAGAAAAAAAAAATGGCAAGTGGAAATTCACGGGAAAATACAACCATATAAAAAAGTCATGGTCCAATTATGAAGCAAATTCAAATGTAAACTAATTGCAAACATTCAATGGAATGCAAGAAAAGTTCAAACTTTGGACATGGATTTGCTATTTGGTGAGATGGACATACTTTGGAGCCACAGAAAGAGAAATAAAATACTATGGTAACACATTACTTGGCTCCATGGTGAATAATATTTACATGGTCATAATATTATATACAAACAACATAGATATTAGTGTCAAATTATAGAATAAGTTTATAAGGAAATCACAAAGAAATTAAATGGAGTTGCAAATCAAATTTTGACAATGTAAAAATAACCAATAGAGTATAACTGTGCCTATTCCAGTATAGAAACTAAGAAGTATAAGTTTAAGTATAAAGTTTAAAGGTATAATGCAAACCAATAAAAATAACAAAAGGAACTATCCAAACCGGGAATCAAGTCATCAGTCCTATATTTAGGTTCTCCAATGTGATGACCAGTGACCCTCACTTGCACTAAGACAAAGCCTGCTGGTTGGTGAGCTGTATCCAGAACCACAGAACTCCCATTCATCCTTTCTACCCTTATTCATAGCTATACATGGATAACCCAGGATCGCCAGGAATTTGAGGAACATCTGCAACATCACAGAGAAAGAAACAAATATGAACTCTGGAGAAATGAAGAAATCTAGATGAATTAGAGAAATCCAACATTAATCAGCATCCTTAGAGAGAGTCAAACCAATATTTTATCCTTAAAATAAAAAGTATGCATAAAATAACAACCAGAGAAAAATAAAGATCTTTTAAAGTTGGACAAGGTGAAATAGTGAAATAAAATAATTTAAAGTTAAAATATAAAGTTGAACAAATCTCCAGAAAGCAGTACTAAAAGATAAAAATGCAGAAAATACAGGAGGAGAGGGGAGGTAAGATACATCGAAGTTTAATTCGGATGCACAGAAGATCAGTCCAGGAAAGGAGACCAAGGAACTCAAATAGGAGGAATTTAAAAAAGAAATAATATTACTAAATTTCTCAGGGCTGAAAGGCAACATGTCATCAAAGTAACATGATTCACCAAGTTCTGAGTAAGATAAAACAGGACAGATGTACACTTAGGTATGTCTTTGTGCATTTTCAAAATACCACAGTTAAAGACAAAATCCAGAATACTTCCAGAGAGAAATAAAAAGATTGTCTACAAAAGAGGAAAGACATCTGACGCTAGCAATATTCTCCTTTGAGAAGCATGGGGTCATGACACTGGAAAATCGCCAACAAAAAACATAGAATCATCCCAAAATACTGGCTCTGTGGTGAACAAAACTTACATACAAATAACTCATCTGAAACCTGGGGTTTTCAATAAAGCATAGAAAACAATTATGCTTATAGAGCAGAGTGTAATTATCAACCTCAACAATTCCAAAGTATAGCGGAGAGACGGCGAGAGGTGGAGCGGGAAGGGATATAGTGGGAAGGGTACAGGTGATAACATCCTCTTCCTAAAAACATGGGCATCAAGAGACATTGTCAATAGTAGATGCAACAAGAAACACAGACTGAAGTACAATAAAGGAATTAAAAATTGTAATACTAGTCTATTATCAGGAGAGAGAAGAGGAAGATAGAGTTAGTATAAAATAACCAAATCCGTATTTATCATACCAGAGAGTCAACAGATTGTGTCTAATGTTGATAAATCAAGAAACAGAGATGTAAGTATATCATTTAGAGGAATGGAGGTAACCACTAAAGAAATTGAACTAATTAAAATAGTTATCTCTGCAGAGCAGGACGAAAAGCATGAAACTGTGGCTTATCTAGACTATTTTATAACCAACAGAGAATATTCTATTTTGATCTATCAAGGGACAGTGGTAGTGGTATAATAGGTATTTAAGTTTGGGGAAATACAAGAACAGGCTGAGTACTTACTTGCCAGATATAAGACAAAGGAAAGAACGACTCAAGGAAATGGGCAGAACAGTTCCTAGGGTTCATACAGAAAGGAGAATAACTCCAGCTCTACCAGCTAGAGAGGAAAGACCCTGTGGTACGTAGACATCAGGTGAAATCCTCAGAAGGCATAATGGAGCTGAATTCGCCCTACACTACAGGCCTCTCTGGACCCAACCTAGCACGTCTTCAAAAGGCTCATAATAATCCAACTAAACCCGAGTAACTTTGTGCAGAAACAAAATCGAACACTGTTTAAAGAAATATAAAAAAAATGCAACAACCAATAACAAAAAGTTTATTCATTATGTTTGGCATCCAATCAAAAATTACCATGCATGCAAAGAATAAGTGAAATATGACTCATAACCAAGAGAAAATCAATCAATGGAAAAGACCCAGAAATGAAAGGAATTTTGTAATTAAGAAGTAGGGATTAAATATACTCCATTTGTTCAAGAAGGTATAGGAACGCTTGACCATGATGTGAAGAAAAACAGGAGGTATAGAAAATACTCAAATAGAACATCTGGAGGTAGAAACTACAGTAATCAAGACATTGTGGTATTGGCACAAGGACACACATATATGTAAATAAAACAGAAGAGAGCCCAGATTCGTAGATGCTCGTGTATAAAGTCAACTGATTCTCAACAAAGAATTTAGGCTATTCAATGGGCAAAGGATAGTCTTTCCATAAATAATGCTGCAATAATTAGACAATTATATATAAAAACAACTTTGATCCTTCCCACCATTCATGGGAATTAACTTAAATGAATCATAAACCTAAAGGTAAGAGCTAAAACTATACAACTTTCAGAAGAAAACAGGAGAAAATCTTTGTGATCTTAGATCAGGCAGCGATTTTCTTTTCTTTTTTTTTTTTTTTCATTCCCCACTACTCAATCTCCTCTAGGGTTGCTGACCTTGCTCTTCCTCAAATGCTCCAGGGACTTGTCTACTCAGGGCCTTTGCGCTTGCTGTTCCCTTAGGCAAAGATTCCTTTGCTACAATACACAAAAAAGCACAATTCATAAAAGAAAAAAATTAACAGTCATCAAAATTAAAGAGTTGTGCTCTTTGAAAGACAATGTTAAGGAAATAAAAAGAGAAACCATAGACAAAGTCATCAAAAAGACAAGAAACAACAAGTGCTGGCGAGGATGTGAAGAAAGGGAACCCTTGTGCACTGTTGGTGGGAATATAAATTGGCGCGGTCACTATGGAAAATAGTATGGAGGTTTCTCAAAAAATTAAAAACAGAACAACCATACAATTCAGCAATTCTAGTTCTGGGCATTTATCCTAAGAAAATGAAAACCCTAATTTGGAAAGATACGTGCACCTTATGTTCATTGCAGCATTATTTACTATAGCTGTGGTATGGAAGCAAGCTAGGTGTCCATCAATAGATGAATGGATAAAGAAGATGTGGTACATATATACAATGGAATATATTACTCAGTCATTAGAAAGAATGGCATCTTACCATTTGCAACAACATGGATGGACGTAGAGCATATTATGCTAACTGAAATGAGTCAGAGAAAGATAAATACTGTATCATTTCACTTATATATGGACTCTAAAAAACTAAACAAATGAGCAAACAAAGCAAACAAACTCATAGGTACAGAGAACAAGCTGATAGTTGCCAGAGGGTTGGATGGTGGGAGCACAGGCAAAAATGGTGAAGGGGATTAAGAGGTACAAACTTACAGTTATAACATAAATAAGTCATGGGTATATAATGTACAGCATAGAGAATACAGTCAATTTTGTTTTAACTTTGAATGGTGACAGATGGTTGCTGGACTTCTTGTGGTGATTATTTCATGGATTATTTCTTGTGGTGATTATTTCATCGAATCACTGTATTGTACACCTGAAACTAATATGATATTGTATGTCAACTATATTTTAATTAAAAAGGGCTTTATATTCCAGAATAGACCAAAAAAAGAAAGAAACCATGGACTAAGAAAAAATATTGGCAAAATATATGTCTGATAGTAGACTTTTTTGCAGAGTATACAAATAACTCCTATGACTCAATAATACAAAGACAATCTAATAAAGATACGCCTAATAAAAAAATTTAGTAGACACTTTACCAAAGAGCATATATGAATGACAAATAGGCACATGAAAAGATGTTCAAAATCATTTGTCATTAAGAAAATGCAAATTAAGACCCTCAGATAGTACTAAACACACTAGAATCTAAAAAATTAATAATTCTATTATAACTAAGTGTTAGCAAATATGTGTAACAGCTGAAGTGCTCGTATATTTCTTCTTTGAGTGTCAAATGTATAGCCACTTTGGAAAAATTTTGGCAGTTTCTTTCAAAGTTAATCATTCATCTGCCAGATGACCCAGAAATTCAATGCCTAGATATCTACTCAAAAGAAATTCAGGCATATGTCCACACAAAGATTTGTATAAGAATGTTCATAGCAGGTTTATTCATAATAGTCAAACAGTGGAAACAAAGCCAATGTCCATCAACTGGTGAACGGATAAGTAAGTTGTGGCATATCTATATATTGCAATACTTCTCAGCAATAAAAATAAATGAGCTCCTGATACACACAGCAGCCTGGATGATTCTCAAAATTATCATACAGAGCAGAAGAAGCCAGAAGCAAAAGATACATAATTTACAATTCCTTTCATAGGAAGTTTTAGAAGAGGAAAAAATAAAAGGGACAGAAAGAAATGGGTGGTTGCCGAGGATGGAGGGTAGAGTAGGGAACTGATTGCAAAGGGGCACAGGAACACTTTTTGGGGTGATGGAAATGTTCTCTATCCTATTTGCACTAGCAGCTGTATGAGTGTAGGCATTTGTCAAACCGATCAAATTGTACGCTTAAAATTAGCAAATTTTATTATATGTAAATTATACCTCAACAAAATTAATTCTAAAAATATAAGTGAATGTCTCTAGAAGCAACCTGCAGATAGTAGAACTTCTTATCACTGGAACTTCCACACTTTTATTTTCTTGGACATGTATGACATTGGTTTAAAAAAATGTTTAAAGAGGAAAGAAAATTGAGCTTTTACCAGATTAACTTAAATCACACCATAATGTGGTCAATATGATATGTGTTTTCTTTCAGGGATAAAATAAATAAATTTAAAATCTTACGAAAGAAACACACAAAAACATAATGTAAATGTCCCATTTACCAGGGCAAAAACAACCTATGTGAAAAGCTTCCTGAGCTTTAAGAGAGAAGACTGGACAAATGTTGAGATGTACATTTACAATAAAATCACAAAATTTTTTTTAAATTTACACTATAATCCTAAAGTTCTTCTGGAAAAATAAATGTGAGGGAATAGTCAATAAATGCCTGGATAAATTATTTCTTCCTCACAGAGCAAGGATGATACGTATTTACAAATTTTTCAGTTCCCTGTGATTGAATGCCATGCCCATGTTTGGTAGATTTGTATGTTTATAGCAATTCCTAGCTAAGTGATCTTGGTTTACAATAGATCCTTAGGAGGCGAAACTGACTTTATACTGAGCAAGATTCTTCCAAATTCATTCTCTCATTACAACATGAGATGTAGATAAACTGCACTTACTTAATGTGCTCTGATTTTAAATATTTAGTAGTGAACTAGATGCCTGCAGAAGGTCAACTTATATATACTGGAGGATAGAGAACGCCTTGTTTGAACAAACCTAGAACGTGCAAATTTGTTTGTCAATATATCCAAATCTCCTCCAAGTAATGGGAGTTTAAGAGCTTATGAATCAACCTGAACAGCTTGCTGATGATCATTTGACAGACTGTGTGGGAAATTGAGTTTACTTCAAATTTATGAACTGATGGAGCTATTCCTTATAATGATTAACAATGAGTCATAGAAGAAACCAAGGGTCATTCTCAGGCACATGTGCCTAATGTCAGGTGTGGAGAGAGTGAGAACAGTTGTAGAAGAGGTAAAGGTCTCATGACAGTCTGTTAGCTAATTTTCATTTTTAAAGTGAAGACACAGACTGGAAAAATTTTAAGGCAAACTTAGTACCTAAAACATCTCCAAAATGGGTGCTTTGTGAAAAGCCTGGGTCACAATCCCCAGAAGATTATTATTAATACAAGAAAGCAATAACTCAGAGGAAGCTGTAATAATATCACAATATGTTTACTTAATTTGGGGACTCAGAATAGAATATAAGTGCAGGGAGCATAGGGCAGTGCACACATTGCTCTGATAATTGATGTTTTTACCTGAAAAACACATCATATACACATTCCAAGGCCCAGATGTGAAACACTTAGAAAAGTATATAAAAAGTAACTGAAGCAAATGTAATAGTAGATGGTTAAATAGAAAAAAGACACAGAACCAATCTTCCAAAAGTGATTTTTGTAATGCAATGTTGATCACGTTAGCAAAGGTAATTAATAAAGCGAATAATATTTACTTAGAGTTCTTTCAACAATTATTTATCCAATGGATATTGATTGAGAGTCTGCCATGTGTAGAGACTGTGCTAAGCACCTTAAAAGCATTATCCATTCCAACATCACAAGTATTCTAGAGAGAGATAAAGATTGTTATTTTCCATATTTCATAGGGAAGGAAACCAAACAGAGTGTAAAATCCTGTTCAAGTTCGCACAGCCATTTAGTGGTGGACTTGGGATTCAAACCCAGGTTTTCTGGTATTAAGAACAGAAGCAGTGACTGCTAAGCTAAAAAAAATCAGGTAAAATCCAAACTGCTCAATGATTAATTTTTAAAATATGAATGAATATCTTAGGTTGGTGCAAAAGTAATTGCGGTTTAAAAGGTTAAAAACAATTGCAAAAACCACAATGACTTTTGCACAAACCTAATAGTATAAAAATGTATATTTAAAAAAATTTTTTAAACAACAAAAAATTTTTTTTTTTTTAAACTTTCTATTAATAAAACTTCTGGGCTGATTCTGCCTGTAATAAGACCAGAAAATGGCTCAATATTCCTTCTCCTCCTTTTTACAGAGATATACTAAAGAAATATCAGTCCACCTATAATTATTAAGTTACTGCTCCCACATTTCTGTACCTATCAAACACATAGTATTTAGCCCTAAAATCGGACACCATGGAGAACAAGTATACACATAAGAGTAGTCTATAATTAAAATAAAAGTCTGGTATATATGAAATGATTAGAAATTACATTGGGAATACTTGTCTAAATGACTAGGCCTAAACAATTGGTGAATACAACTGGATACAAATAGCCCTTGGTATAAAATCGTGATTCTCGAAGTGTGGTCCAAGAAAACTTGACAATGGTGTTTTACTCTCATTGTCATAAGTGTATATAGGCATTTTCCACTTATGTGCTTGGAATGTAGACCCCTAACATTTCCAGCTCCTGCAAAGTGATAAATCTCAGGGAAAGACCAGAGTCAGGTAGCCTGGAGCTATGGGACAGGCTTTCAAAGTTCATTAAAATTGTCCCTGCACAGCTCTGCACACAGAACCTTCAAAATTTGTGATAGTAAATGCACCTATCTTCTACACCAGTGGTTCTCCAATTTCAGCATGCATCAGAATCACCAGGAAAGCTTGTTAAAATGCAAATTGCTGGGCCCCACCCCCAGATATTCTGATTTAGTAGGTCTGGGGTGAGTGCTGAGAATCGCTGTTCTCAGCTGTAGACCAGCCAAATTCTGACCTCAGCCAACTGGCTGGGCTTCAGAGTGTGTGACTTACTCTGACTTTTTCAACTTCTCCATGGTTTGTCCTCATACATTGCTCTTCAAGAACTCTCTACCTGGGTAAAACTGCTCTCAGATAAGTACTTGTGGAAAACCTTTTGAAACATTTAGCATTAAAGGTTCTTTCTAGAAGTACACACATTGGAAATGTTAGATGGAAATTTTAGTCTCAAAATGATTCATTGGAAGTGCAAAGTTATTCAGGTGAAACTTGGAGCATGAGCAAATATCTGGGAACCATCCTCAATACTGTTTCAGTCAGTAAAAGCGGTAAGTGTTCAAATTCAAATACAAATGTTATCTGTAATTGCTAACAACACTCCCGTTCACGATACTCTAAGGCACGGCGTCCCCCAGAATTCCACGAGGCAGAGAAATCTTGATGAGCCTGTTGTCCTAAAGGAACGTTTGCCAGTAGCCTGACAGAATTAGGAAGTCCTCCTTGAGTTGCCCTCTAGACATGAGTACACACAAAGGAAGGCTTCATCTGAGATCCTAAGCAAATAAAAGTCAAGTGAGAAAAGTGGAACATTAAATTTTAGAGTTGGCAAGGAGCAACATTTTGCAACCTTGAGGATATTTAACTAAGAGTTGGAATTCCACAAAACTGCCAATTTGACATCAAAATGCTCCCAAAAGGTGAAGGCTTCACCTGAAAACAGATATAAAATGTAGTTATTTAACCCAGGTTAATAAGTCCTAAAGATATATATGACAAAGTCCTGGGAAGAAAAGTAATCTGCAGAAAAGAGGGGAAAGCGAGAATATAACTTGCTGGGGGGGACACTTTAAAACTCCTTTCTTTGTGTTTCTCTTTAGGTACTTAGTGTTTCCGTGGAGAGATCTTCCTTCCCTAAACAATTTCAGGCTTCTGTGAAGTTGTAAACTTGATGCAGTGACATTTTACCTGCTCTCTTTATATTTCTCTTTTCTCAGATCTGGAATTTTCAGTTGTTTCTAAACCAAGAACTTCAGAAAGATTCCAAAGTCACTCATGCCTGGTCCATTCAATTCATCCAAGTTTATTCAACAGGAGACTGTAGGGTGCCTATCCCATATACATGACCACATTAGATGCTTTGGGGAAGAGAAAGATGAGTCTGACATGGATTTTGCCCCCCCAAAAAGTCTTATATATGGTCTGGTTAAAGAAATAAGTTGCCTGCATTTATTATGATGGAATAGAGGTGATGGTTAATGATTGCCACAAGAGAGGCAAATATAAGGCACCATGAGAGTTGAGTGGTGAGGGTGAAGATCAGAAAAAGCTTTAAGGAAACTGGGATATTTAAACTGAGCTTTGATAGATTGGCAGAATTTGAACATGTAGACATAATGGAAGGCAGTTTTATTAAATGTGTCTATATGACAGTCTGTATACGCAAAGCAAACACAGCTTAATACCCCAGAATCAATCCTTCTGTAAGTGTAATCACCTCATTCACATAGCAATCCCCCCAAATAAATGTCTTTTTGAAGTTCCAATAACATCCTTGTCTAGAAATATTTTTAGAGGATTTTTTTTCTCTTCCCTGGATATTCAATTTCCTAGTGTGAAACCCAATGCTCCAGAGCACACACTCATGTTTGTGTCTTGTCTGGAGTAAATTCTTGAGAAGAGCCATGCTGAGATTTATATGATTTGTATGCAAATGATGTGCTTGAGATGGGAAAGACCTCACAAATCTGGCTGCATCTAGACTCTCTTTGGAGAATAACAGACAAATCATCTCAGAGTATATTTCATAACCTCAGGTCTGTCCCAGCAATGCATTTCCAGTTGAATGGTTTCAACTTCTCTGTCACAGAGAAAAAACACTTGAATTAAAAAGAAGAGAGGGACAGATTTAAAGAAGAAGAAGGAGGAAAAGAAAAAGGAGGAGGAGGAGAAGATGGGGGGTGAGGAGAGGAGAAGGAGGAGGAAGAACAAAGGGGAGAAAAAAAGCCCAAGTGCAACAAAATGAAGAAGGAGGAATTAATTTGGAGTGAGGAAAGCATAAAAGGGGGCAAGGGGAGAGACGGAGAAGGGGAGATAGGGTTGGGTGACGAGAAGCCTTTTTAAAACAAAAGCAAACCCTTTGCCTGTCCCTACTGTGGAAAGTGCCATGGACTCTTCTGGGGAGGTTGCTCCCCATGGGCACACCCATTCTCGGGATTCCAAACCATCTGTCTGGCCCAGCCTTTGACATTCCTCTCCTTGTGGGATAGAGGAAAGACAGACAGAATGCATGGGCTGGAGGAGGCGATGCATGCCAGAGAGGCCTGTGAGGATGGGAGGAAACAGACCACGCTGGCCCCAAGAGCCAGACACCTGTGTAAACTGCAGGAAGCTGAGAGGAGCCCAGCTGAGCTGATGGAGACACCACATGCATGCGGCTGAAGGAGGCAAAGTCATATAGAGACAAAGGCACACACACACACACACACACACACACACACACTCAGTCAGGGAAATGAACAGAGGCAGACTGATGCGGAAAGAGTCAGGGAAGCATAGAGAGGGAAAAAGCAATATGAAGACATGGAAAATTACCCATCAAAAAAGGTGTCTAAAGGAATATGACTATTTAAAGTGTCCTTGTATTGCATTTTCATGGAAATTTATTTGCTATTTACATCAAAAAAGTCTACACACCTTTCTTAGGGTTGATTACTCAATTAATTTAACTTAATAACTTGTCAAATATCTAGACAGAGGGGAGCTCATATAAAAAATACCTGTAGGTGTTTTGTAAAATACATATGTCCAGGCCCCTCCCCAGACCTACTGAGTCAGAATTTTCAGGCATGGGGGCTAAATTATAGGGGCTACTGATGCCCCCGCCTGCTGGAGAGCTCCTGAGAGGTTGGGGGTGGCTTCATTCCATTTAGAGGAGAATAGAGCCTGTGTCTGGGATATGAAACTGTTTACCTGCTCAGTGTTTTAAAGGGAACACCTCCAATGCACACCTGAATACATAGAGGGAAACAGTGGTAAAGTGCATGCAATTTGAATGCTTAGAAAAAGAATATGCAATATAAAAAGTTAACACCAAGGATGTTCACAAATTCTCTACTATACTATCATTAAGTGGCAGTAATCCTCACTTACTTAAACATATTTAGTCTCATATTGTTGGTACCCAGGAGCACAGTGTAAGAGTGTTTTCCAAAGTATGTTCTGTTTTCCAAAGTATGTTCCAGAGCACGCTAACGTCCCAGAATGGGGAGAGAAAAGTTAACAGAGATTGAGAACTGCTGCATACTTTCCCCAGCATCCCCACACATACACCAACAACTACAAGCCAAGGAATATTAGTATTTAAGACATTTTTAAATTTGATTTCATTGGGGAATATTGGGGAACAGTGTATTTCTCCAAGGTCCATCTCCAAGTCATTGTCCTTCAATCTGGTTGTGGAGGGCGCAGCTCAGCTCCAAGTCCAGTGGCCGTTTTCAATCTTAGTTGCAGGGGGCGCAGCCCACCATCCCATGCGGGAATTGAACTGGCAACCTTGTTGTTGAGAGCTCGCGCTCTAACCAACTGAGCCATCCGGCCGGCCCCTGGTATTTAAGACATTTTTTAAACCTACTTATTTTAAAACATGTTTTCCAAAGTTATATGACCACAGAACCAATTTTCAATATAATGCCTTATGAGAATCATGAGTATTACAAGGAATTCACTTTTTAAAAGAATTAACATGCTGTATGTATATGTATATATATATATATATATATACAAAAAAAGGTAACTGGTTATCAATTACAGCTTAATTTTTTTTATAAAAGAGGCAAAGCCAGGGATTTGCAAAATTATAAAGCACAGCAACAATACAAACCTAAATTAAAAGCACATAAACTGGCATTCAGTATTTTCCATACTCGAAGTTCCCAAATTACCTTGGGTGAAAATCTAAATTATTTTAATAACTAAATTATTTTTCTGACACATTAAAAAAAAGGTTTTTGGAGGTGTTTGAAGTAAAAAGCTTCTGGGCATGGGCATATCAGACAGGAACCTACTTCTGGCTATAAACTACAGAAGTAAATTTTAAGCTAAGAACACTCTGAAAAGAAAGCCATTAGTAGGAGAAGGTTAACTTGGATGAGTCTCTTCTCAGATGGTCAGGATGCCCTGTGGTCCATTTGGTTGCGGTATAGCTTGGGATCTGGTCCCGTATGTTCCTGTTCCCTTTTCTTTGTAGCTTGTCTTGGTCTTTTCTTGTCTCAGTCCTTTATACAGAGCAAGCACGCACAGAGGATGACTGAAGGTAGATCAAATTAGCTATGGGTGAAAACACTGGGTTGATTCATAACTGCATAATTCACCATCTCACACACATCTGTTACATAAGCTAAGCTAGCTTGATAGAAAGGCCTTCTGAGAGCCCCTGAAGGAGGGGCAAATCTGGTTCTAGAAAGGAATACAGGATGTGAGACAAAAGTCTCATGAGGGGAACTGGGAAGATGGAAAGTTAACTAGAAAGGTAAGAACATACAAACTTTTATTTCTAGACTTAAAGAGCCAGGAGAAAGAAAACGCCACAAGTCATTCCTGTGTGGCATACATAATTGGTACTGTAAAATGAGCAAATAAAATATTTTTTTTTTAAGTTGAGCTTTTTATCATGGAGGGTGGCTTTTACACATGGTTTTGGAGCAAATGGTTGCTAGGAAATATGACAGAATGAGGAAACAGACTGTAAGTGATATTCGGGGTGTGTGCAAGATAGGGTGGGGTGGGCAAGATGATCTAATGTAACTAAATGTAACTAAATACATTTCATGTCCATGGTTGATTTGGCGTCACTTTTAAGCCTTTATTTTGAAGTTTCCAAAGCACACCTCTCTATCTTGGTTTTAGAGTATGAAACCTGATACTCATTCTTTTAAAAGCCAGTGTCCACACAGTAGATGATGGTGGTGAGAGAGAACAATTCAGCAAGAAACTAATAAAAAAAATTCCATTGGGTGGTTTATCAGGTCAAGATTTTGTTCATTAAATCTCAGTTTTCTTAATAGAAACAGGTGTGGTTTTATTCTGAAGCGAAAATATGAAATAGTCTTCTAATAGTGACAAGGCTATGTGCTGCAGCTTGTCGAGTCCCACTGCCCTCTTTCTTTCCCAAAACCTCTCCTTGTCCCAGCCCTGAATATTTCAGTGTAGTACTAAGCAAGCAGCTGGGGCAATCAGAGCAAAGCAGCTGGCTTCTCTGGGTGCTAAGAAAAATCACCACCACCACCACCAGCACCCCTACCACGACCTAGTAAGGAAATTGAGATGCTGTCTTTCCAGGCATCTTCTGTGTGAAATGTGCCTCAGACACACACCTGCATTTACTTCTCCTGTGTGGTTTCATCGAGTGTCAGAAGAGGACTTGCTAGAGAGAAAAAAAAGCTTTTATTACTTTTGAATTGATTTGGTTTCTCAAACTGATGTCTTAGAAGTGTGAGTATATATTGATCTGTGGGTGAAAGATGTATTGATTTGTATATTTGTTTGGGAAATATTATTGACTGTAAAAAGCAGATCATAAAGACATATGTATAAGATGATCCCATTTTGTTAAAATAAGTATTCTTTTTTCCATGAAAAATGTATTGTAAGCGACAGACTGCTAAAATGATAGTATGATGTATCTATTTTAATTGAGGCATCAATAGGATAGATTCAGAATGAGTATGAGACAGGCCTCCATAATTTCTGACGTTAGAAATAAAATGGTGAAGTACCAGTTTTACAATTCTAGGTCACTTGCCAAAGGACCCCTCACTCATACTGAGAATATGAGGTGGTCGAGACAGTGAGACAGTGGGTCTCTCATACATTTCTGGTGGGAAACAGTTTCGAAGTTTCTTTAAAAACTAAACATTTACTTACCATATCAGCAGGAAATTGCACTCCTGAGCACTCATCCCAGAAAAATGAACATTTGTATCCCAGAAAAATGAACATTTCTGTCTGCACAAAAATCTATATATGACTGTTCATAATATATTTGTTTGTAATACTCAAAATATCCTTCAATAGATGGATGGTGAAACAAATCATGATACATCCATACTATGGAATACTATTCAGCAATAAAAAGGAACAAACCTCATACTTGGATGAATCTCAAGGTCATTATGCTGAGTAAAAAAAAAGACAGTTTCAAACGATTACATATTGTATGATTCTATTTATATAACACTCTCAAAATGATAGAATTATAGAGATGGTAAAACAATTAGTGGCAGCTAAGGTGAGGGATGATGGAGGGAGAGGAGGAAAGTGGATGTGATGAGACAGCTTCATTGCAGTGTGATAGTTCTGTGTCTTGACTGTGGTGACGGTTATACAAATCTACACATGTGTTAAAATGCCCAGAACGATACCCACATGTGTCAATACCAAATTCCTGGTTTTGATATTGTGCTATATTTAGGCGTTTGATATTTGTGCTATATTTTCCCCCTTTTACTGGGGGAAATGTAAAAGGTTACACTGGACCTATCTTGTGACTCTATAATTATTTCAAAATGAAAACGTGGTTTTTAAAGTCATGAGGACGATAAACTCTAAAATAACAACCCTACAAACAGTAAATCAACTTTAATCCCAGATCAAAGAAGAATATAGAAAATACGAAGTAAAGAAAGACATGTTAGTGAAAAATAAGTTACCCAAATCATACATTTTTTCCCCCCGCTGGTAACATTTTAAAAAGAATGCTTTGAGAAGATGATTTCTTATTTTTTGACTTCACGGATGCAACGTTTTTAAGTAAAAGTATTTTTGAAATAATCTAACCATTTTCTTCCAGAATTTTTTTTAAGTCCTAACCAGTTTTATTGCAAGAGGACCCTATACATGTATATCAAGTCTAGTACTTTAATACCTACCCAACAAGTCATTAACATATAGAACTATGCATCGTGAGAAGCAGAAATATCAGCCATCTCTTCTGGTTATTAGCAAGGTGTCACTCCTGAGCAAGTGTTCACATCATTGAGGTCTGTGAACAGTCACTTTTCGCATTCATCTGGGGTGAATAAGTGAATGATAGAATGACTTAAACACAAATGTAACATATTATAAACAAAATAACTCACAAATTAACCCAAAGTACTTGGCAGAATTTACTACAGAACACCATAAAAACTCCCTTAACTTCAGCTCTTTCTCTCTCTATATATCTGGTGAGCCACCTGGGTGTCTTTGGGCATCATGATGAGTCTCTTAGCATGGATGGCACATAGATTAGTTAGTATCTTCAAATAAGCCTACCAGGTGTGTTTCACTGGCCCCCTGAAGTACACCAATGGCGGCACTCTGGAGCCTCAAGCCAATTTTGAAATCCTGGGTGGTCTGCCTCCCCAACCTCTGGAAATGCAGCTTCCGAATCAGAAATTCCTCCAACAAAGACCAAACTCTGCACTCTGCACTCTATTCACCATTTTAAATAGTCGAATGTAAAAGAATATTGAGATTTGCCCAAGTTATGTATCCTAAGACATGAAGTTATTTCTAGAAAACTAGTTATTGGGGGGAGGAAATAACTTCTACCGTGCGCAAAATGGCTAATAATATTATTAAATTTGACACATCTGTATATTTTTGTATATCAGCTTTAGGACATGCAGACAGTACCAGAAGTCTTTTTTAAGTCTGACAGACTCAGAGATTAATGATGAATTCAACTCTGCTTCTGCTTTACTTGGCTGCCAAGAGATTTCTGGTTGTCACACAGCAAACTTAGTGAATCTGATTGAAGAAATATTTATAGGATGAAACAATCAGTTGAGAAAAAGCTCATGTAATTACCACTGACAATGAATCAAACATGGTGAAAGCTATGAATGATTTAGGAAGGAACCCAGGCATATGATGTTGTGTTCTCACACTTTGTGTCCATTTTTTGGTTGCTTCAGGGAGGACAGTAAATCTAGCCCCTGATAGTCCATCTTGGCTGGAAGCAGATGTCCCCAGATAGCTGCTTTTAAACATACTAATTCATGTCATAGAAACTTTAGTAGAATTTCAGCAATTGTGATATGAAATTCAGAAATATGATAGGTCCTTAAGGTAGAAGAGCTTTTCTGTTAGTGCTTAAAAATCCTTCTTTATGAATAACTTCTATATCTTTGTTCTCCACTTTTAAGCCTAAGAACATCCTAAACATTTGAAGTTTTTATTTATAATGAATTCCATGGGGCAGCAGAGACAGAAGCGGTCCTTTGTGAGTGTGCAAACTCTAAATTAGTAACAGTCTTTAATCTATTACATAAAGTTCATGTTTTCTATGTCAGTGTGTTCAAGTGAGGCACATTTATTCAATCAGAATGGCCTAATTGACAGAAGATTGGCAAGAGATGTTCCTTGTCTAGAGCCTACGGCACGGTCTACCCCCAGGCCAGCCATGTGACCGTGCCAGTCATATACCTCTTTTAAACTTCAGGGTTTTTTTCACCTGTCAAATGATGTGGCTAGATAACATTAATGATTCTCACAAAATTGCCAAGGGTTATTTATTTAAAAAATGAAATTACCAAGGCTTATTTATTCACATGCCTGAAAGAGCAATGTGGCAGTGGGGACCGGAACACAAATTTTGAAAAAAGTGATTAGCCCTTATAATGAAAGCTAGAGTGAGCTGACCAAGGGTCCATAAAAGGATAGACCTGGGTTGCTTAGGGGCCAGCTGACAGTGGGATTCTTTGGTCTCCACCTTCATGAAGGTGTGGCTTTTCTGCAATAGCTCTCAGCAAATATTTTTCTTGTATGTCATGTTTACTATGTTCTGGTGACTAGAGAGCCAATATTAGATAAATGAATGAAGAAGACATTAAATGGGAGTTGAGAGCTTGGACCCATTATCTCTAAAGTAACTTTCAACCCAGAAATTCTGTACTCATATGAAGCACAAGAATGGAGGTGGAAAACTTTAAGGCAACAGAGATAGAGAAGAAATTAATTTTACATCAGAAGACTCAAGGCTTGATGAAGACAGGAGTTTAGCCTTGATGTGTGCATGCTATTTCATGGACTAGTCTGATTGTGTGTGTCACAATCAGCAATCAAAAATAACTTCAGTAGCATAATCACCAATTCTTGAAGAATAGAATGTATCTTTACTGTAGATTTTCTTAGATGGAGATGCTGGAGGTTTCATTTCACATAGTTTTTCACAGGTAACTTTCTGAAACTCCTGTTTAGATGTATAATTTTCTCTTCTAAATATTCCACTCACAACAGCTACACTTTTCTTCACATCTCATCAGCACAATACTCTCTCCACGCCATCATTCTCCAGCTTTGCCGTCCAGGCAGCAAGGACCAGCATGACTTCCACTCCTACCCTGAAGCTGTGCAGGTCCCTCTAGGAGCATCTGAGGATCCAAACCCCCTGCCTCATGCTTCCTTTCCCCTTTCCCCCACAGGGGAAGGGCACAGAGCTCTTGTGACATGTGATTTGTTCTTGCTGACCACTTTTCTCCTGGAATATTGAGAAGGATCCCTCGTGGAAAAAAAAAACTTCACTGCAGTATAATTTTTGAAATCTTTAAATAGTCAAAGAAATGCAGCTGCTTAAAATTAAAATTAAATATATGTTGTATATAAAAATATACATAATCTATTGGTAATTTGGTAGAGGGGATGGTTATATAGAGACTCCTGTACTTTTTCCCTTCATCGCTGTTTCCACTAACTTAGTTTAGCATATGGATTGTCTTGCTGTTCTGAATATGTTATACATGTTCTCCCCCACAGATTCTAGACGTGAAAATACTACCCTTTGTCTTTCTCCCTAAACATTTATCTGTATAGCAGACTTCTCTGAACACTTAAGAATAACAAGAAAGCAGCTACATAACAGATAATTCAACATTGAATATCCAACTTCACTGTTCTGGCTACTTCCCTAGTCCCCTGGCTACTTCCTACAACTCAATACAGATCCCCTTAGAAGGCAGAAGGAGTACTCCAAAGTGAAAAGAGACCAGAAGAGGAAAGATTTAAAAGGATCAAGAATATAGAGTCATTTACGGGGTGGCCGGATGGCTCAGTTGGTTAGAGCATGAGTTCTCAACAACAAGGTTGCCGGTTCAATTCCCGCATAGAATGGTGGGCTGCACCCCCTGCAACTAAAGATTAAAAACAGTGTCTGGACTTGGAGCTGAGCTGTGCCCTCCACAATTAGATTGAAGGACAACAACTTGACTTAGAGCTGATGGGCCCTGGAGAAACACACTGTTCCCCAATATTCCCCAATAAAATTAAATAAAAAAAGAAAGAAAGAAGAAATATAGAGTCATTTAGCATAAAAGACCCTAACAGCAAGAAGCAAGATGAGGAATACCATTTGTATTAAAGACTTCAACCAAGTCAACTGCTTCTCCATTCCTATCTTATGTCATTCAAATTCATTCAAACTGTTCAGAGAGAAATATAATGGGGACTTATATATACATTTCTTTGAACTATATCATGTATATATGTTTTTGGTAATAGTATTACAGTGAGAAACTTAAGGTCATTGGCTTTCACACTACTTTAGAAAATACACGAAAAATAGAGAAATAGAAACTATCTCACCAACGCACATAAAATCTAAAAGTACCTTTACTTTAGATTTGAATATATCCATCTACTTTTCACTAGTTTTCTTTGCCTCTTTCAATTTCATATATATATATATGGTATTGTTATGTTGTATAATAAATATATACACCGAGTTCTATTTCAAATGAGCCTCACTATACCCATGGAATTTAGGAAGAAATAAGAGTGGTGGTTCCTATTTTGAGATTAGGGAAACAAGCACAGAGGGGTTAAATGCCTTTCTTACCACAAGGTCACAGAGAGAATCTGTGCTGCGGAGAGAGAGAAGGGGTCTTTCCTTCATTGCATACTGTTTTATATGTTAACCATCATGCACATGCTAAGTCAATGGAGGCTGGCACTTTACATAAATATATGATGATGCAGTGCTATATGTAATAAAAATCTGAAGCATGAAATGTGGAAGCAATTCAAGAAAACAGATCTCACATTTTTGCCTTTGTCAGAGTCAGAATCTGACATGCTCTGATTAAAATTCAACATCTGCAGGCATTTAAAATTAAAATATACAGGTATTCGTGTTTTCCTCCTTCCACAATGTTTTATTGCTGCTTTTTTCATCTTAAATATTAAAAACATTACATTATTTTATTTCATATGTCGAACTTCATGTCTCAGTATATTACACATTGCCCTTTCACCCCGAGCTCTGGTTCAAATCCAGCTCTTAGCTGAGGAAATAAAAAACATCTGAAAATATTTAGTAGACTCATCTCAAGGCCTAATGGACTACAGTTTACATTAACTTGACAAACACAACAAACAAACATATTTGCCACAAATGAAAATGTTTACATGAAAACATTCAGGAATGAACAGTATAAAAAGGCCTCTCCGACAGACCTGAAAGCTACGCCTTGATTTCACAGAGAATTTGAAACAAAGATGGAGAAAAATCTGGGCTGCACCTGTCCCACCCAAAACAGGTGACTGAAGGATCCAGATTGTAGAAATCTGCCTCTGCCATTTTGTGGTGGGGAAAACTGCAGTTTGGAAAGACTCAGGGGATGGGAAAAATAAGAGAAAACAGCTCGAAAATAAATCGTCGGCTGTATCATATTACTCTTATGTTCATGCAAAAATTATTTATTGAGGCGTGTGCTGCACTTAAACACTTTGTTAAGCACTTTTTCATTGGTGCCTTCCAGCAAGTTGGGAAAATAAAGGTAACTTTGGCTTAGAGACAAATCAAGGGGAAAAGCCTGTTTATTGTCTTGAGGACCAACTTTTACGAACAAGTTTATAGTTCATGATTTAAAAACAAGGAGACAACAGGCATTTCACATGAAAGCTGCCACCCTCCTCAGGAGTGATGATCACGTACCTTCCGTGGCAGGGGATGAGCAGACAGTGATGGGCTGTGGGAGACTGAAGAGGACATGCCCCATGTAAAGGCATTGGATTCTGTTAACTGTGAAATGTCATGCCATCCAAATAAAATATACATGCAGGTCACCAGTGTGTAATCTCTGCTCTACCGTTACTCTCTAGGCCCCACACTTGATGACTACAGAATCACTACTCTGATGCGTCTAGTCTCTGTTTTTCCCTCCACCTGCTCCCTCTCCCATTGCCTCATCTTCAAGAAACACTGAACAATTGCACCTATAAGGGGAACAAGTAATTCAAGTCCCTAAATCAGAAGTTCAGAGCGTATAAAAATCCCTTGGGGGAACCTGTTAAACTGCATATTCCCAGGCCCACTCCCAGAGATTCTGATTCTGAAGTTTTGACATAGGGCCTGAGAATAAGTGGGGTTTTGTTTTTGGTTTTTCTAAAAAAATTTTAAGGAACAGTGTGTTTCCCCAGAGCCCATCAGCTCCCAGTAGTTGTCCTTCAGTCTAGTTGCAGAGGGCTCAGCTCAGCTCCAAGTCCAGTCGCCGTTTTCAATCTTTAGTTGCAGGGGGCGCAGCCCACCATCCCATGCGGGAATTGAACCGGCAACTTTGTTTTTGAGAGCTCTCGCTCTAACCAACTGAGCCGTCCGGCCGCCCCTCCGGAAGCTCAGCGGCAGCTCAAACCGGCAACCCTATTGTTCATAGCTGGTGCTCTAACCAACTGAGCCAGCCGACCACCCCAGACATAAGTGTTTTAAAAGGGTTGTCAGGTGATGCTAATGCATGTGGTTCGAGGGCCATACTTTGGGGAAAACTGTCAGTGCTATAGCATAGATTTGGCTCCTGTTCTCAATGGATTGATCAAGGTGAAGGGAAAAACAAAACAAAACAATACAGTGGCAACACCCAGGCTCATCACTGCTTTCTTTTCTCTGCCTTTAGAGCGGGCAGGCTAAGAAGGTTTCACCAAAGAATTATCTTGGACAGAGAATCTGACACGACTGAGAAGAAAATGGAGCATTTCAGATGATGGTGACCAAGTAACCAGGTATATTGTATCCTAAGTCTCCCTGACCTAGCAACTCACACCCTCTCCCAACTCCACTCTAAGCAGCACATCCCACAGTGTCATGTACTTCACTGGCAGACAGTCCTTCCTCCCAACTCACTTAAAAGTTGGAGCCACTTTTGCTTTCAATTCTTCACTCAACAGCAATAGGAAACATCAGGCCCTATCCTCAGATAGAAGAGAACCATTATATGGTGTGAAGTGACACTCCGACCAGGGTAAGGGAAATGCTAAATTCAAGTCTGCTCTGAATCAAGCTTTTGTATTAATTCTTCAATCGTCTGAATTCCAATTTATGCTAACAGTTTGAAATGTCTTCCATAGTTGCTTTCATGTTCTCAGTAGTGCAACCCAGAAAGAGTTTATTCCCTCCAACCTTGCATTATATAAAGTTTCTGCCAAGCCTCAGATGGCCTTTTTCTTTCTTTTCCTGACAAATACTTAAAGACAGAGGCGCACTCATGCATTCAAATTTGGTAGCATTACCTCCAGTAACAGTACTGACATTCCACTTACAGAAGGGGGGAGAATCATAAAAACTTTGTTTCACTTAATTTAATGTTTGACAAGTCCCTTAAAGAACAACTAGGATACTCTCACCACGTGTTTTTAGTCTTGTCTTTACCACATCTGTCCCTAGAGTTTGTTCGTGAACATCTCATGGCATAATAAATCCTTCTTCCCTGACACCTGGGTCCCAAACAAGGATTGTGTTGGACAGACGCTATTAATCATCGGTGCTGATCTGATTCGTAGGCAAATATCTCAATGATGGGAGAACAGTATGGTTCATTCTGCATTGTCTTTTGCACTGTCTTTGCCAGGAGATGCCTTTTAATCAAGGCTGGTCAGATGAGAAAAAAAAAATCTTCCCCTTCATTTAGGAATTTAATGAGATCAACCCAAATTCCATTCATGGACTCAACTCGGTCCCATGTGATTGTGACTGGACGATCAAGTGGCAGAGGACAGGTTTCCTTAGTAGAGACAGAAATGGGGATAATTGTGGTGTTTTCCCCTGTTGTCTATTGTTTATTCTGGCAGGCACTCCAAAATCAGAAAATTGGTATTTTTCTTATGTGGGACATTGCTATTTGAGCTAGTCACAACATGCAGACACACTTCGTGTGAAGGGTTTTGTTATTGGAAATACCCCAAAGTGGGTTCAAAGTTATGCTCTCTCCACGAGTAGTTTTCAAGGATAAGATAAAAGGAATTTTCATTGGTAAAAGTTAGCTCACATTTACTTACTTAACTAACAAACCAACCAACCATCATTTATTGAGACTATTATTTCCACAGTGCTGTGATCTATATTAATAACAGTATAACACTATAGTAAGACCTGTCCTTACTTTTGAAAGTTTGAAACCTGGGCAAACAGGAAAGACTTACTTATTACAAAGAAACAATTCTAATTCCAAGGCCCAACACTGTTTACGCTGGATCCACGATAGGTATTTAATCAGTTCTTACACACACAATAAATGAATATTAAAATTTGAGAGGCATTGTAAATTCTGTAGATCCAGTGAGAGAGAGCGCGTGGCATGTCTCGAGCTCCTCTGAGCATGGAACCCAGCTTTCAAGAAGCTCCTCAGGGAATCATGTTCCACAGAACTCAGTTTGGGAACTCTAGCTCAGACACACTTCATGGGAGAGGTGGAATTCCTAGTGGGTGTTGCGAGGAGCAAAGAATTAAATGGATGGTAATGAGGGGGAAATCCAGGCAGAGAGAATAACAGAAAATATGGTAGAGGTCAAAATTAACCTAGAGCATGGGAAGTCAGGAAATTGACCCAAATAGTTATAACTTAAATCACTAGAGAGTTAACTGGTTTTTTACAATATTCTGTCTTGCCAAATAGCACCTGTTTTAGCTGAAATAGGCAATGAAAGCCTAAGGTAAACTTGTGACAGTACAATAAGCACTTAGATTTATATTCTCTTAGAAAACTATCAATCAATTAAACCATATTTGGGGTCCAGAACACAGACCACCAAGCATAATAGTTTCACAGTTCTCTTATTAGAAGTATCTGGAGAAATTGGCGAGCAGAGGGGAAGAAGGGGGCAAGAATAGGAGAGGAATATGGGGGAAAGGGGAGAAAATCTTATTTTGTTTGAAAGTCTTATTTTTATGCTTTTTTTTTTTTTTTTTTTTTTTCAAAATAAGAGATGCCAGGACAACATTTGAGGTCTAGATGTTTTTGTTTCTTCACTGGTTTTTCTATATTTCTTAATGGTCTTTTAAGGGCATGACCATTTCTTACATCTCCTTTACTTTCTTTTTTTTTTCCTGTCTGACTTTTCTTGTAAGTTAATTTTCAGAAAATTTAGGTTTGCAGCTGGGTTTTGATAGTGAGCGTTTTTTGTCCTGTCTTGGATGGGCAACAAATTAGTTATGTATGCTAACTAAGTGAATCACCTGAGTTCTTTATTTCAGTTTCCTCTTGCAGTAAAGGGATTGAACTAGAAGACGGTCTTTAAAATTCTCCTTTTTCTTCCCACTAAGAGCTATTTTTGATATTGAGACAAGTCTTGTCAGGCAACGGAAACTCATATCCAACCTGAGCTCTCTCCTGTGGATCCCTGTAACCTGGGGACAGGCCTTTTTCTGTGCTTGTGCCCTTTCTAGTAGCACCATCATCACACCAATCACTCTAGATGCTTATGACATTTTTACAGGTCTGTCTTTTGTACCAGAATGTGAGATGCTTGATTTAGGGGCCACATGTTTTTCATCTTTGCTTACCTAATCCTATTTCAAGATGTAACACCCAGAGGCAGTACTGCCTAGTGGTGAGAACACAGGCTCTGGCCCTGAGTGGGTGAAATCTTGGCTCAGCCAACTTACAGGGTGTGCTGCCTTTGGAAAATTGTTTATGGTCTCTATGCCTGTTTCTTCACCAATGAAAAGAGGATAAAAGTAATAGGTATTACTTTGTGGTGCGCTTAAGCAAGCATAGAGTACTTGCAACAATGATAAAAAAATGTTAGTATATTTCCAGGAACTGAAACATACTCAATGTTCAGCAAATGTTTGACTGAAAGAATAAGTCTACCAAAATAGGAGGGCACCTGGGAATAGATGTATTATAAAAGAGTATACATATGAAATATGTGTGGGGGGTGGGGGAGTTGAATAAGACACTGTCCATGCCAGTATGACAATTATAGTCTAGAAGGGAAATTAAGACATGCACATGAGTTGTTACAGTACTACATAGAATCTGATAAATACTCCGTAAGAAGAAAGAAAGTCTAGCAGGAGTTTGGAGGAGAAGAGAGATGATTTCCAACAGAGGGGATCAGTACAGGCTGTGTGGCTGAATTTGATATATCTTTCAACAGAATACAACTGTGTTTACACAGCATCTGTTCCATCATCTCCCCCAGCCCTCTCCCCCCTAGAGATTAGTAGATTTTTAAAAAATCCTTCTTTACAATACTTAGCAATTGAGATTTAGAAAGTCAAATTTGCATCTTGTTTTGGGCTAATAACTTAAAGCTATAATGTCTTCCAAGTTATGTTTTTGAACAACAAGGACAAGGAATGGGTATTCCCAAAGGGTTGTCTGCTGTTTTGTGCAACCAGAAAACGGTTGCTGCCAAGCACCAGAGGCATATGCATGAGCGTAACACCAGGAGAGCAGCCAAGGCCCCACTTGGGCTGCTTTTATTGTTTGTCTAAGTGGATGTTTTTCCAAGCAAACTGCATTGTGTTCCAAAAGGAGATCCATCATACTTGTCTTTGTGGTTACGGAGCAGGAATCAAAATGATGGGGTGATGGGTGCCTGGGCCAAAGGAAAAGATGCTCCAGATCAGAGGGTCCTCCTTTGCCAGGTCCTTTTCAAGAACAAGAAAATCTTTGGAATGAAAATGTAGTGACTGACCTTGAAGGAACTTATCCCCAGGTTTTGACTCTCAGGGAATTTTGGACACTTGGGAGACCCAACCCAGCCACTAGGAACTTTCACTGAGACTACACAGAGTGCAGAACCAGTTTACATTTGCTCATTAATGTAAAAACATCTCAAATTCTGGAGTGTTAACACACATTTTGGGAGTTTGGGCTATTCTTGAGTATAGAGTCCAGATTTCAAGCCCCAGAAAATATATGCACTCCTAACTACATCAAGGTTATTATTCAGTATTTTTTGAAAGTTAAAACTGTAAATTCCTTGAAATTTGAGCCAAAATACATACCTATCCTTAAAAGTCATTTTTTTGTGTGACTTTTCAAATAGCTCTATATTTGAAATCATGATCCTTGTTTTGCAATGTCTCACCACTTTTGACTGGTTTCAAACGACCAAATCTGAATCAAGTGCAGAATTTTGAGATACTAGCCTAGTACTGTTCCCTAAAGAACATATCCAGGGTCTTCAGACTGCACGAAAACCATTCCTTCTTCGCTGAATCCTCCTCCTATTTCACTCCAAGCTCCCTCAGAGAGATTAATCTCAGGCACCATCTCCCCAAACTACTCCTACTACCATTTCAACAGATTCCTTATCCCACCTCTTTTCTCTTTTTCTTTGTAGTTCTAGAAGAGAACGATACCTATATCTCCAGACATACTGGCCTCCATTACTATTCTAGTTGTGGGTCTTTTCCCTTCTCTCTAAAGGGCGGCCTACCTCTTAGTCCTATATCCTCTCCCAGACAGCAACTTTTCCATGTCTTCCTCTTTGGACCTCGAACATATATACTTAAGTCTATTTTTTAAAAGGCTATAACTTTATCATCATTTTCAGCATCTATCATTTATTGATGACTATATGCCAGGCACTATGCTAAGAACTTTATGTGTTATTTTATTTAATTCTCATAATAATATTATAATTAAATATTTCTGACATTGCAAACTAAACTTCAAAGTTCATCTGTTGGGATAGATTGTCTAATTCTACCAATCCTCTTTGTTTACTGTGATCTGGTTTCTGTTTTCATATCACTCTTCTAAAACCATTCCCACAAATGTCTCCAGATAAAGTAGATCCCCCTCCCCAAGTACGTGCCCTTGCAGATCCTTGGACGACTTCACATTCCAATAATCCATTTCTTGTTGATTATTGCCTTAGAAATCCATGCAGGATTTATAGACCCTTTCCTTATACACTGGCTCTGTTGGGGTGTTTATATGCTTCAATGGTTTGATTCTCATCAAAGATATTTGAACTGTCATTCAGGCCCAAAGCACTATCTTAAATTCTTTTCTCCAACCTGATAAGACACTTTTCCAAAGGTTATACACAAATATCTTTAATATTCTTGTGTTGATACACATGAATTTTAGAAAAACATGTAAATTGCCCATCAAATTCAAGATTCCATGGATATTGCTGCTTAGGAACTATTTAGGATTTCAAAAATGATTGATCAAAGAAATATTAAGTAAATAGGAGTACAGGTGATACACAGATATGGAACAAAAATTGTGACAGTAATATTCAAATTATGAAAACTGTTGTAGAACATCTTGTTCTGTTGTCCAAAATGAAATGGCCCCCCAACTTTCTAACTATTGTTCCTTCTTTCTCTGTTTCTAAACTCTTTTACCTTACCAATTACATTCAATGATCTCTAACTTCTCAGTCATTGAAATAATCCACATCTCTTTCTTCTCCTCGTTCTTTCTATCCAGTCTATCTCCAAGTTTTGCCAGACTTTCTGTAATCATATTTTTAATCTCATAGCCAAAACCCCAGTAAATAAGTTATTCAAACAACCTCTTAAGCTGTCATCTAGCAAAAGTTCTTCAAGAACTTTTCAAGAGCCATTTAAAATCATATGTCCAGTAAAAGCAAAGATTTGTAGCTGCATATGCAACTGTTGTTCCCTCCACTATGTTCTATGCTGTGGAAATTGTGAAAGGGCCATTTACAGAAAGGCTTAATAGCTAAGGAGGTAAGTGCAGGGTAAGGCGTTCTCAGACTTCTGACAGTAAAATCAGAACAAGTCATGCTGTTGCTTTTCCCCAAATGCATGCGCTCAGCTATCTGCCCACGCCTGCCTCCATCCCACCTGTTATCTGTATCTATCTCCTGAGTGACCGTTCACTACCACCTCCTCCTTCACCATTGCCAGTTCCTCCATACCCAACCCTTTACAAACTTGATCA
The DNA here is from genome assembly GCF_004115265.2 of Rhinolophus ferrumequinum. Lineage (NCBI taxonomy): Eukaryota > Metazoa > Chordata > Mammalia > Chiroptera > Rhinolophidae > Rhinolophus > Rhinolophus ferrumequinum. Next base: position 39,197,803 of record NC_046289.1, on the reverse strand, counting down.
TTACATCCTATGGAGCTCCTACTCCATTGCTGTGCTCTTTTCTAAAGTTCTTTCCTCTACCTCAGGGTGATTTCTGTAGCTGACATCATTTCTCCCGCAGTTCTCAGAAGAGGCTGCTTCTACCTGTAGTCTATTCAACTCTCTCCACCTCCCTATTCAGATCTTCAGACCATAATTTCGTTCACAATCACTCAGCAAAGCTTACTGAAGTGTACTCTATCCACTTACACCATCCTCTTCACAAGTTTCAGATTTCTACCAATTTTTTTAAATAAGTATAGAAAATCTTTTTTTTTTTTTGATTGGGGAATATTAGGGAACAGTACGTTTTTCCAGGATGTCAAGTCATTGTTTTTCAATCTATGTGGGACTTTAACCCGCGACCTTGGTGTTATGAGCACCTCGCTCTAACCACTGAGCAAACCGTCTGCCCACCGGTGACGCAGCTCCAAGCTCAAGCTGTTGCTTCTCACTGGTCCATGTGGGAATGGAACCAGCAACCTTGGTGTTACAAGCACCGCGCTCCAAGCACTGAGCCCGCCCACTGGCGGCTCAGGTCCAAGCTCAAGCCGTTGTCTCTCAGTGGCCCATGTGGGAATCAAACCGGCGACATTGGTGTTATGAGTACCACGCTCTAACCCCTGAGTCAGCTGGTCACCCTCTACCAATTTCTTAATACCCTCTCATCCTCCTAAATGCTGCTAGCACCTGGCTAAGCTTTCCTCTTCATCTTGTTTAAGGCCACTGCCCTCTATCACTTTAATATCAAGCACCCTGGATGTTTCTCATTCTTCTTAACTTTTCCGTCATATGACATAGGTGCTTCAAACCTCCTTAAATCCAGCCCTCCTTCGCTTTCATGGCACTCATTATTCTGATTTTCTTTTTTATTCCAACCACTGCTTCTCTGTCTCCTTCTCTAGCTCTTCATTTATCTCTGTTCCCTAAATAATGTGTCCTCCAAGATTCTGTTCTTGTTTCCATTTTTATCTTCACATGCTAGAAGTCTCATCTACTCCAATAAACCTACCCCATTAAAACTCTACCCTGATAAATCCATAATTCTGACAACTTTCCAAAGCTTAATGGTCATTTTCATCTGCTTGGTGAGCAGTTCCATCTATATGTATTTTTGGCATCTCAGTATATCATCAATTCCTCCTTTCCCTCCTGATTTCTCTGTTTCTGTTGGTGGCATAAATGTTTTCAGTCATACAAGTTCAAAACTTGAGAAACATTACTGCTGTTCCTTTTTTTCTTCTGTGGACAAATCTATCAATCCTGTCAATGGTTTTCTTGTTTTACCTTTCAGACTGGTCTCTTTTATTATAAGGTGAATATTGTTATTCCTATAAAGTTAATATCATTAACTCCATTTTACAAATACAAGTTTGGAGGTTACAATTTTTTTGCCCCCAGTGTTACAAATCTGGTAAGTGATAGGGAGACAGCATTAAAATTCAGGTCATCAACCTGGGCTTTTCCCTCTCATCAAACTGCTTCTATGAAAATAGACAACATTGTTACACAAAATAAGAATAATATAAAATACATGCAGTTAGAAGTGTGCTTCTCATTTTTATAATTCTTTCATCTGTAAAAGCTCATATTAGTTAATTAAGACCTTATTTCACAAAGTCAACTCTACACATATATGTAAATTACAGAAGCATCTTAGAGTGAGGTTGGAGAATATCAACTTTGGAATGAACTTGGTTCCACATCGCAGTTCCACAGACCGGTGGTGTAAACTCTGGCAAGTTGCTCAACTTCTCTGTGCCTTGTTTTCCTCATCTTTGATAGTAGTGGCCACTTTCCATCGTTGTTGTGAGGCATACACGAAATCTAATGGGGGCAAAGTGTTTGTCATATACCAAGTGCTCAAAATAGGTGATGCGACACAAATCATACGTTTAACTAGCTTTGGGTGAGTGGGATAGGAAGGCAGGCTGCATGCCCCAGGACTTTCATAGGTGGAAGATACCTCCTGGGCAGAGAAAGTCCCTGGAAGATACACAGATATGGAAAACTCAAGTGTAGGAAAAAAGAAGTCACTTAAACATATTAATCAGCGATACGAATATTAGACTCACGTATATGATATTAGGGTCTGTTTATTCACTGTATAAAGCCAAGCATACAAGTAGTGTTAACAAACATTTATTGAGTATAGCCTAAGTGCTTTATGACAAATAAAATGATTAACAGCCAATGTCTATGTTCTATGACTTGAGCATCTAGTCTCCAAGCTATTTACAAATAAATAGATCTAATTCAAATGAACCTAGGCCCACGAGTATGTGAAAAGTATAATCTAATTTCATAATATACATGCCACTCATATCCCCTGCCTTCTACAACTTTCTCCCAAGCCAAAACGTTGGGGGAAACCTCAGTCTGAATCCTGACCCCTTATCTCATCATCTCTATCCGAGTTGGATGACTGTGCTCTCCTCTCCAATGGCTTTCAAGTCTCCCTTGGTACTCATCTTCAGTCAACATCACATTCTGTTACAATAGCCATCCTTCTCCTTACTTATCATTATAAATTCACTTGCCCTCCATTTCCCTCTCTTTTTAGATTCAAGTGCCTACCAACTACCATGTTTCCTGAAATAAGACCAGGTCTTATATTAATTTTTGCTCCAAAAGACGCATTAGGACTTATGTTCAGGGGATGTCATCCTGAAAAATCATGCTAGGGCTTATTTTCCGGTTAGGTCTTATTTTGGAGGAAACATGGTATCGACTCTGATTTATCAGCTCCCTTTTCTCTTATATCCACAGCCTCTGCTCGGTTTTAATCAACCTTTTAATTAGTGGAATTTTTATTCTTGAACTTTTCCTTAACCATTCACAAATACTGCCTCCTATGTGGCTCTCTCTACAACAGTTTACCCAATCTGACTTCTCAAGTCAAAAATCTAGAAATTCCTCTTCCTCCACAAAATCCTCCAGGGTTAAAGTAAAAATGAGGTAAACCTTTCCCCTCACTACTACTCAGACATTCGTCCACCCAAAACCAGAAATACTTCACTCAGCAATCTACCTAAATATTGATGTTTAAAATTAATAAGCTTTCACCTTTATTGTTGCATCATTGCTTATTTGTTGCACTCTACATCTGTCCTGTTATGAAATTATCTGGAAATATTATAATCTACCTTAGGCAGTGAGCATCTGTCCAAAGTATTGTTTCTTCACTAGTATTTCCTAGCTCTGTGAGGCATAAAGTCATCCTCAGAGGGTACTATTCCCATCTGCCAATTTCTGAGTGGGGACTTGAGCTGCGGACGTAACAGACATGGTAGGAAGAACAGATGGCACATGTAAGGTAATATCTGAATATACTGAACATGCCTGATTATTAGGCAAACTTTCCCCTAAATACCTTATCTCTGCAAAAAGAGTCACCTCAGATTGACTCTTTGCCAAGTATCTTATATCATGGGGATGCTCTCTCAATTACTTTATTCTGAACAATAAACACCACTGGATGGAGATGCATTAGGCTGAAACAGCCTCAATCAGGGCTAGTTTTGGAAGCTTGTAGAAGTCATCCATATGAGCAGCCTTTTAAAAAGGCAAAAAACCACCACCGATTTAGTCATTATTCTTAGATAGTTGACAATTTCACATGTTCGATATCATGTTAATGAGACTCTCAAGGTTCACTAAGTGGTTCTATTGTGGGGACCACAGGGTGATTTTTGAAAAATTCTAATACTGTGCAAATGGGTACATGTGGCTGGAATAAAATTTGCAGAATAAAATATTACACACACTCAGATCCAAAAAATGAACTAGAAATGATGGCAATGAGCTCCAAAAACTTGTACTAGGTGATCTGAAAAACAGCTCCAGTGGTGATAAAGTTTCTGCTGCATCTTGGCTGTCTCCAAGATGCATTCAAAGAGTTCAAATAAAGATTATGTCAATGTGAACTCAAAATATCGGTTCTAAAAAAAAATATCAGTATATGTAAGATGTGATTGCAGGTACATATGTGAGTTAAATTAATAAATTAAAGAGTCCTGGTAAACATTTAACTCATCAATATCCATTATGTCTGCCAAACTTAAGGTAGCCAAAAGGCTTCTTCGGAGATTATATCAGGAGAGAAATGGTGTCTCACCATATGTTGAGGTTGGCTTTAATTCGGGTATTTGTAGGGTACATCAGTGCATGTAATGTGGGTGCAGTTATAAGGTTTGGATGGACAGACAACTGCTGAGAAACTGTCTCAGGAAAACAAGAGTGGTAATATATTTCCTTATTGTATTACAGCAACATCACAAGCGTGTCCTGTACTAAGAAAGATTGGGACACTCTGGTCTGGAGGACAAGAATGAATTCACTTTAGTTCATTTTGTTCTATTCCCAAGTGCTAACTGAATATTATTCATTGATAGTTAGGATGTGCCATGAGGCTGTTTACTGCAGCATCTTTCTAATTTGTTACATAACACAAAAGAATGGAATCTGAAAAACACAAAAGGTGGAGAAATGTTCAGCACAGTAAAATTATGTGTGATACATATTTAACCCTGTCTGCAGGTTCTTTTAGCATTTGTTGAAACCCACTATTGGGCTTTGTCCTAGTTAAAAGGCCTTCTTTTGTTGAACAATTTCAATGTATAGTCACATTTGGAACTGCTGCCAGCTAAAATTCTTGCATTAGGCTCCATGGCTGTCTGTTCCACCAAGACAAATAAGAACCGGCCCAACCCCTCATTTGAGTGCATTGTTCGTGGTGCTGAGCAGTGATTTTCCGTATCTGCCTGTCTTTGCGCTCACCCCAGGAGGAAGGGTGAGCCTGGTTTATTGAGTTCTCATTTCTCACAAAGCAGCAACATCTGGAGGGCTGAGCAGCTTGTTGGCAGGTCCAGCCCAAAGGAATTCGGCCATGGTTCCGATTGGCTCTTATCAGTAGGTGTCACTAAAGACAGCTTCAGAGACAGAAAAATAAATAGACCAATTAAGCAATGCCAAGAACAGACTATTTTACAGCCATCTCTGCTCTTTTTATTGTTATTCCAACTGCAGAAGTTTCAAGATTCAAATTATTCTCTGGCTTTTTTTTTTCCCTGCTGCAAATGAAGTTTTTTTTTTTTTTTCCAAGTGCCTTCCTTTAGAGTCAGAGAGTGGGATTTAATTAATAAATGTATTTTGTGGTGCCTGATATAGTGCGGGGGGGGGGTAACAAAATGAAAACAGATGAAAGAGATTAACTCTAACACTTCATTGCAATGAAGCTACGGCCGCCTGTTCATATGTACACGGGCTAATGAACGCTTCAACAGCTTCTTTCTCTCTGCAATATGAGACACTTGGCACATGATGTAGAAACTCATCTCACCCCAGCCATGCCTGTGTGTTCCCAGAGGATGCAAGTATGGGAACTCCAGTGTGAGGAGGTCAGCAGAAAAATTCCCAGAACTCTTCCTAAAGCGGGGCCGTAGTTACTCACAATGGCCACTAGGCTCACAGGCGTCATTTTTAGGTGACTGAGGCTTTCCCACCTGCAAAGATATAAGCCCACTGGGGAACTCTAAATTTGATTTTTAAATCCAAGCAACATCATAGGTGATATAGATAGAGATAGAGATAGAGATAGAGATAGAGATAGAGATAGAGATAGAGATAGATAGAGAGAGAGAGAGAGAGAGAGAGAGAGAGAGAGAACAGTTTACTGCTATTCCAAGTTAGCAGGTACCTCATATATATTCATCCATAGTTATCTGGAAAAAAAAAAAAAAACAATTGGGAACCACTCAAATGGATACATTTTGTTTACAAAATGGACTGTGAACCAGGGCCTGGATCCTAATACGAGCATAATGTCTAGCACATGGTACGTACCCAGGCAATGTTGGTCAAATGAATGAGGTATCTAACTCAGAATATTATTAATAGCAAAACGTTCTGTGAGGATCATATACATGGCCTCTACCACCTACTATGTATGCTAAATTTGCATGCATTTTCGTGAGTGCTTTCATTCTCTCTGGTTTCAGTAATGTCCCAACTACATCAGGTCGGTATATCCTTAGAGTTGAAGACCAAACGAATGACTTTTAATTCCAAGTTACTTACAATTGCAAATGTAAAGATAAATAATAACTAATAATACTAATAATCACAGCTGTCATTTAGTTAGTACTTATTCTGTGTCAGACTGAGTTCTGTACATTATTTCATGTAATTCAACTACAACCCTATGAGATAGATGTGATTATTATCTCAACTTACATATGAGAAAACTAGGACCTAACCTCATTAAATTATTTGTTTAAGGGGACACAGTTAGAAAACTGCAGAGCCTGGTTTAAAACAGGTTTGTCTGACTCTTAACTATTCTCTGAACTGAATACTTTATAATCTCTCTTCTAACATGGAACTATTGCTAGTAAATCTTAATAAAGGGGATGGAGGGTATATTTGGGAGATGAAAAAAATGAAGAGTAAAAGAAAATGATGAAGGTTAAGTCTACACTGTGGGATTTATTACTGGGATTTGGATATTTAATATATGCTGGGGTGGGGGGTGGGGAGGAGTAGTGCTTGTTTCCATGGCTGGGAATTATTTATATGCACAGCACTGTCAGCTAATCTCCAAGCTAAACAATGAATGACTAGTGGCCCTAATTTTCACCATGAACATTCTTCTCTGGCATCTTTCTGCAATTTTAGACTCTCAAGTCCAAGTTACATGATGTCATTGTCATTTATTGGGTATAATTACTAAATTCTACAGGCCATAAATCCATATTCTTGTATAGTCCCAAGAAATGGTTCTATTAATTGAAAATTTCACACCAGAATTCAGGACCCACGGGCCCGGGATGCCCCCATACCCACAGTTCTTCCACATAGAACCTACATAGAGCTCTAGAATAACAATGTTAAAAGCTAACCTTATACTCTTAATTCAAATTAAAAGTTTCCAAATCTAAAGGAACACATTCCAGCTTTAAAAAACTGACAAAGATATTACTTACATATTTTAACAAATTTCATTATTCATAAATTACCAGAATACTAGTATTTTTGATGGGATTTTTTTCCAGAAATACTTTATCCTCTACCAAGGCCTAATATGTCCACAACAGACATACAGACTCCATCACATTTCAAAGAATGTCGCTTATCTATTATACCAGCTGAAGAACATCCTTGTGGAATTTTATTTGTAACAGGCTTATGCTCAGAAAGCTATCTTTAGAAGTTAATCCTTCCCATATTTAAGAGTCATCCTGACAGCAAATGAGAGAAGAGCAAGTAGGTGGTTATCACCCTTTTATCAAGATCAGTAATGTGTTTTATCCAGATGAGTCAAAAAATAGGAAAAAATTCAGTTAGAGTATTCTTCTCAGTCATTACACAGCAATTTACAATAAGCTTTGCCAGGATCCCTGATCCTTGAAGATTCATTCACAAAACCCAAGTCTAGAAAACTTGGAGACCTATTATGAATACAATACTATCTTATACTGCAAGGAAGATGAAAATAATAACACTGTGTTTGCTTCTAGGATGTGTACACAATTAAAATAAAAGCAAGATGAGTGACATGAAAGATTTGACTTTGAAGGAATGAAAGATGACTTCTGTGAGGGGAATCAGGAAAGGATTTTTCAGAGGCTGTATTTGAGATGGGCCTTAAAGGATACATAGAATTCATTGTTGAAAAATCAATAAAATGGAACAGCACTGAGGAGGGAGGGGTCAATCAGAAACTGCAGATCATATGGGGAAATACAAAGAGTTTAGTAAGAATGTAGCTGGAGATTTGGCTAAAAAAATTAACCAGGCATCATTTATGGTAAGCCCTGAAGGCAGAGTGAGGACTTTGTACATAAATCAACAGCAGAGGGGAGCTACTGAAGCCTGTAGGGAAGAAGTATAGTAAAATCCATCCCAACTCTAGGCTAAATCTGGACATGCGTAGAAGAGAGAAGGGAGTGATGGCGGTGGACCGTGAGGATGCTCGAGCAACAGTACAGATATTAAGGTTTGAAAACATAATAAACTTTAGTGAGTCCTGAAAAAGGAAACACAACAGTAGGAAGGGAGGAAACAAAAGATTTTAGTTGAAAGAAAGGACAGTGATTCTGTTATTAGAAATAAAATCAGGAGGAGAAATTGCTTTTTTCAGGAGTGGAAGTCGCAGTTTGATTTGGGACACAGTGAGTTCCGTTGTCATTGGTAAATGCACAGGCATTTTGAATGGGCTTAGAATTGGGCCCTTGGGTTGTAAATTTGGGATCCCTCACTCTAGCAGTAGCAATAGTAGCCATGGAATCTAGTCAATCACCAGGAAACAGGGTATAGAGAAGATAAGCTTGTACAGGCCGGTGGACGAAACGCTGGAAGACGGTTACAGAGTATGCAAGAAAAACACGTATGTGATTTTGGATCACATAGACCCACATTCAAACCCAGAGCCCATCTCTTAATAACTGTATGACTTTCAAAAGTCTTTTTTAAGAATTACATGATATATGTTTGTAAAGCAACTAGCACAATGCCTGATACAAACTAAACGTCATAAATGTGAATTAATTTTAAAAAGCATTTCTGGTACTACTACCTATTCTTTTTTATTATCTTTTTATTATAATTAAAAGTTCATATTTCTAGAAATTCAATTTCCAAAATGATAGGCATATATACTTTAAAATCTATAGAAAAGGAGTACCTGGTGTTAAAAGAAATTGATAATGATTGTTCAGGAAGGTCTTTAATTAGCAATCGACTCTAATTATCTGAAAAGCCATAGCCTCAAATAATTCATGAGGAATGGTGGGGCTCACAGTTCCACTCTCCAGTAGATGACCTTCTGTCATCATTCTCAATATGTAGGAAGCAAAATAAAATGCATTTTTGAGCAGTCACGCATAGAGTATAAATCTACATGAAGCTGCAAAGTTGTACCAGTCTTCTGTCTCCCCAGTTACAAAACCTGAGCAACACAGATTATTATTATTGCTCATGCACCACAAGTTTAATTGGTCCTAAGCAAGTAGGCAAGGAGATTCTTTAGTCACTGAAACTTGAAACTCACCTGTAACTTTTGTCCCCATTAATAAACCTTAGTGGTTTGTAAGAGGAATCATGATTGTGCTAGAAATAAGACATGCTCAGATGAAAGAAAACTAAGAGAATCTGCCACCAGCACAGCTAACCTAAGCCAATAACTAAAGAAAGGTTTCTAAACAGAAAGCAAATGATAAAAATAGGAACCTTGGAACATTAAGAAGAAAAAAGAACACAGGAAGCAAAAATATGGATAAATATAATAGACTTTCCTTTTCCTTTTGAGTTTTCTAAATTATGTTTGATGATGAAAACAAAAATTTTCACACTGATTGATATGTTTCTAAATTTATAAAGAGGAAATATTTTAGACAATTACATTATAAATGGGGTAGGGTAAAGGATGTAAAGAGAAGTGATATTTCTACACTTTATCTAAACTTGTAAAATGTCAACAGCCATAGACTGTAATGATAAATTATGTAAGATATACATATGATAAAATATACATATCAAGTTATGTGTCTCACTTATAAACTATATAAGCTATAACTTTATGGGCTTTAAAACTTTTGGAAAAAATCAGAAAAAAAATCTTCAGAACATAGAGTTAGGCAAAGAGTTCTTACACTTGACACTAAGCATAATCTGTAAATGAAAAAAATAAATTAGCCCTTATCAAAAATAAAAATCCTTTGCTCTGTTTGAGTCCCTGTTAAGAGAATAGACAAGCTACAAACTGGGAGGAAATATTTGCAAATCACATATCCAACAACAGATTAGTAGCTAAAAAATGTAAAGAACTCTCAAAACTCAACAGTAAAAAAAAATCCAATTGTAGAATGGACAAAAGACATTAACAGACATTTCATCAAAGAGAATACAGATGGCAAATAAGCCCAGGAAAAGATATTCAACTTAATTAGCCATTAGGGAAATGCAAATTAAACCACAATAAGATATCACTACACATCTATCAGAAAGGCTAAAATAAGAAATACTGACAACACCAAATGTGGACAAACTGTATAGCTTATATGTTATTGCAGACAGGAACGGGCAATGGCACAGCCACTCTGGAAAACAGCTAAACATGCAGCTATCATCTGACTTGGCAGTTGTACTCCTGGGCATTTATTGCAATGAAATAAAAACTTATGTTCACACAAAAACCTATGCATGAATGTTCGCAGCAGCTTTAGTCATAATAACCAAAAACTGGAAACAGCCCAGATGCCCTTCACCAAGTGAAAAGTTAAATAAACTTCGGTACATCCATACCATGGAATATAACTCAGCAATAAAAAGGACAAGACTGCTAAAACATGAAATAACTTGGATCAATGTTCAGAGAATTATGCTAAGTGAGAAAAAGCGAATCCCTCCCCCCCAAAATTACATATTGTACGATTTCATTTATAGAACATTCTCGAAAGGACAAAATTATAGAAATGAATTAGTGGTTGCCAATGGTTAAGGAGGGAATTGAGGTGGGAGGATGGTGGGTTATAGCTATAAAAGGGCAAAATGAGGGATTCTTGTGGTGACGGAAATGTTCTGTACTCTTGACTGAATTAACGTCAAAATCCTGGTTGTGATCATTGTACTTTAGTTTTGCAAGATGTTTCCATTGGAGAAACTGGGTAAAGTGTACAGGGGATCTCCGTATTATTTCTCACAACTGCAGGCGAATCTACAGTGATTTCAAGATAAAAAATTAAATTAAAACATTTCTATGCTTCAGATATCCTCCCATATTTAGATGAGATTCAGTAGGGAATCACTACATATTCATATAGGCTATTTGGAAGAGGGAGGGAGAAAGGAAGAAAGGAATGAAGGAAGGAAGGAAGGCGGGAAAGATGGAAGGAACGAAGGGAGGGAAGGAGGGAGGGAGGGAGAAAAGGAGAAAGGGAGGAAGGGAAAGAGAGAGATAGAAATGGAGGGAGAAAGGGAAGGAGGGAGGGAGGAAGGAAGGAAGGGTGGGAGCAAGGGAGAAAGGGAGGAAAGGAAGAAGGGAGGGAGGGAGGGAGAAAGAGAGGAAGGAATGGAGGGAGGAAGGGAGGTAATGACAGGAGAGACGTTGGGACAAGAGGGGTAGGAGGGAGAAGAGAGAAAAAAATAGAAATAGACCTTGCAAAAGATAATCTGGCCATTCTTTGGAATAGTCTGGGAGAAATGGAGGCAGGAAGAACAGCTAAGAGGTTCCAATAGGGTTCCAGAAGGTGAAATATGATATCTTTGAAAACAAAGCAAACTGCTTGGTTCTCAATGAAGAGCATGAAATTAATGTAAGAATTCCTCTTGGCATGAAGTCTCTCAAGAATTTCTCTTGGCATGAAGTCCCTGGAGTGTCCAAGAAAAATTGATGGCCCACAGGGTATGATTTTGCAAATTTAAAAGTTAAAATGAAATCTCCTATCTGTTCCAGCATATGTGTGTTCTTGTAAAATGATATTTATGATGTGAATTGGGCTGATTAAATCCATTTTGGGGTTCAGGGATTTGCACAAACTAAATATCCTGGTTCTCAGGGAATGAAGAGCTTCATATTTCCTTTGCATATTTAGTCTCACTGACATCAATAGGAAGCTGTTAGTGATAAGGAGAACTTGGCACTGAGGGCGTGGGGGGTGGAGGATTTAGCTGTGCACAGTCGAGTGTCAACCTGAATACAGGGCTTCTCAGACATGAGTTCATGAAAACCTCTTTATGAGCCTCCACCTGGGACTTCCATACACAGATGGTATCTACGAGAAAGTTTGATATGAGAGGCTTCTCAAAGTTAGTAAACACAGAAATGATGGATGCTAGAGATAGGGTAAACCTCCTCGCGGAATCTGGAGGAAGGCAGCATTCCTGCTAGAGCCTGAAAAAGAAATGGTAAGTGAAGCAGTGAATTAGACTTGATGCTGAAACCTAAGATCATTACATATGCCAAGCCTGAACTCATAGCCAAACCTTATAAAGTAAAGCACAATAGAAAAAAATACTATCCTCCTGCGAATTGGGCTGTGGTAGACCTTTTATACCAGATGGCAAGAACCTAGTACCTAAAAAACAAACAAATCCATTTTAAAAAGAGACAAGGAAAGGTCCGTGTAGTATATTATCTCCACTCTGGGCAACTCCCACTGAACTAGTTTCTGAATACTATACAGACCTAGCAAATCTTCGGGTGAGGACTCTCCAACGAAGCTGGACTTGTCAGACTGTTTACTCTTTATTAATATCACACTGGAATTACAGTATCAGGCCAAATAATGATGTAAAACCCAAAAGAAGGAATGCTACTAATTGCCAAATTTGTTATGGAATTATCACATTTTCTGTTTCAGTGCTAAGCTCTGAGAGACTCAATGAAAGAAAGCTCCAAAGAAACAGTAGATCAATATCAGACACAAAGGTTGAGGTAGAAGAATTTCAGAAAGCAAGCCTGTAAACTTGGGCACTAGAGCCTTCAAAATAGACGCCTTGAGGGAAACAATCAATACAAACATATTTGCTGTTGAGTATAATAAAAAACCAATTTCTGCATATAAAGTCAAAGGCATAATGGATGTAGAGACGGCAAAAATCTGGTTCTTCTCTAAAGATTTGGGCAAGTCTTTCATTAAGATTCATTTCCATCTTGACCTTCAACCTGTCACTGCTTCCTTTCTGCTTTTCATGTTCTCTCACCTTGATGCAAGTCAAAATACTGTCTTGCTATACTGCTGACATTTTATTTTAGGTAACTGTAGAGTTTAACTTTGCTCACCACCATTCTTAACATATGGAAACAATTAATTCATTTTCTTTGCCATCATTAGGATCGGAATCCTAGATATTCTAAATGTAACTTCATCATAGATTTCCCCTAACTAATGATATAATATCTACCCCATTTTCTTAAAAGTAAAACTTGCTAGTTAAGAAATAAAGAATGGCATTGCTTATAATAAACTCTGCATGCTACACTGTAATTTAAACTGTACTGTTATGTATGGTGAAGGACTGAAAGTTTAGAGTTACTCCCCTTGGCAAACATTTTTTTTAAGGATTGCTTAAATAAGCAGTACAGAAACCAGATGTCATTTGGTAAGAGTATCTGAATGACCAAAAATTTGCTGTCTGGGTATTTTTTTCCTTTATAAAAACAAGAAAAATTCTTTGGATTTATATCATATTTAGCAGCTGTGAAACAGTGCAAACATCTGTTTGTACCTATGGGGAGCTGACCCCGCGGGGTCCTCATCTCTTAATCACCGAGCATCAAGCCAGCCTCACACGCACAGTTTATTGTTTTCTTTGCCGTTGCCTCCCGCACTTCAAAGTTTTCATGTGCTCATGTTCTATTGGCAGAATAGAGGAACTAATCCATTCATTATAAGACCAGATGATTAGAATTTTTTGAGACATGATCACAGCATTCTCTCCACCCGGCCTGTGCCCAGAAACACATTCGCATTTGCCTCTAAATTCATTTTGGAGTGTCTACGCTTACTCCAAATAATGCAAGATTTATGAGCTTCAGGCATGATCATAGTAGCACATATACTGGACTGCACAAGGCCTGCACTCACCCTTTAGGGCCACAATCTTTAAAAAATCATTTTAAAATAATTTGTTCCTTCTTTTTATGCATACAGGCATTCCATGAGCTTCTATTTGGAGTTCCTCTATAAGAAATCTGCTGCATTTTTTAAAAAGAGCAATAATAACAAAAACAACAACAACAACAACAAAAAACGCCTTACCACACTTGCACACCCAGGGAATATCATTTTCTAAAAGCCAACATTTTGCTGCACTTTATAAATAGGGAAAGTACGCTGAATTGGAATCAAAGCTTGCCAGGTCAAATCAGCTGCTTTATTTATACATTCTTTTTTTATATATAAAGTCTGCCAAATAAAGCATTCCTATTGCAAAAAAGTAGGAATCAGCCTCATTTTTGTATATTAAAAAAATACTAATTAAAATAAATTCTCATTACAATGATTTCCATTACAAAAAAGATACATTCTATATATCAATGTTATTTATGGGGATGACCCACCATAAAATGCTCTATTAATGGGGTGCTAATAAATTTTCTGTAACAATTGACTCTTGATCAATGAATGCCTTTGGTGGCCCCTAGCCCTGTAACAGACATTCTCTACACTGTGTGCTATTTGCATCGCACTTTGGAAACAAAGAGGAGGCCGTGTTATAGCTGTATTCTCACCATGTGGAAATTCTACTTTATTGATTTCTCTATTTCAAACATTCCAACTGCCCCCACAGGGTGGAGTGGGAGGAGGATGTATCCAACAAATTAAAGCCACAGGAATATCCAGGGACTTGAAGAAAGACGCTAAGGTAAAAACCACATGCACAACACCTCCCTTTACATCCTGCTGGGTTCAAAGCCCGTCTTGTAACTCGATGACACACTAAAGACTAGACCTTGGATTTGTCTCATCTTTATAAGCAGTATGGTCTAATGTACATATTCTGAATCTGGGATCCATAAAACAGACTAATTCCCAAGGTGCCAATAGGTGTTCCTGGGAAAAGAAGGTTCCATGGTCAATTACATTTGGGAAATATTTATAGAATGCCACCTTTTTTGGATGAAGACAAGGCCTATTAGCAAATTAAAGGTTCCGAATAAAGGCACCTTACTGTTATTGTAAAAACATTACGAAAAGTTTAGACCAAAAAAAGGTGTAAAAACTAAAAAAATAAACACATCTACCCAGCTAGCCGCTTAAAAATGAAGTATTACAAACACAAGGAAAACCTCTATGTATTTTTCCCTCATTACACCCCTTCCATCTCTCATAAGTAACAAAATTCTGTATGTAGATTGTTTCTGTGCATTAATTAATATATGTATCGTATTTCCATATATTCCTAAACAATGAGTAGTTTTGTTTTTAGGTTTTCTAAAATGGTATAATATTCTAGGTATTATTGGGGTGGTGTGCTCAACATTATATTTATGAGAGTTTAACATATGTAGCTCTAGTTCATTTTTTTTCACTGTATGAATAGTCACCATTTATCCACCTAGTCTCTTATTGAACATTTAGTCTGTTTTGTTTTGTTTTTTTTCCAACTACCAACAGTATTGGTATTGGGATGTAAATAGACCGAGTAACAAAATAGAACAGAGTAGAGAGGTCAGAAACAGATTCACACACGTATGGAAATTTCACACATGATGGAGGTGACCCTTGAAGACTGGTTATCAAATGATGCAAGGATAACAAATTATCCATGTGAAAAAAATAGATCCTTACCTCACACCATATCCCCCAAATCAATTCCAGATATATTATTAGTTCTAGGTATAGACTTAAATGTAAAAAACAAAACATTAAATTTTTAGTAGAAAATATATGAGAATACATGAGAGTATGGAGGAATCCCTAAATACAAACCTCAAAAGTTTAAATAATGAAAAAAATTAACAAATCAGTCTACAGTTTTATTTAAAACTTCTATTCATCAAAAGATGCTGTAAAGCATAGGGAATATAGTTAATAATAATGTAATAACTTTGTATGGTGTCAGATGGTTACTAGACTCATCATGTTGACCACTTTGTAAGGCATACAAATGTTGAATCACTATGTTGTATGCCTGAAATAATATAATATTGTATGTCAACTATACTTTAATAAAAAACAAATTAAAAAAAATAGATGCTGTAAAATAGTCAAAAGACAAGGCCCAGAATGAGGACAGAGATTTATAAATCATTTAACTAATAAAGGATTAGGATCCAAAATATATTATTAACTACTCTAAATTTTATTTAAACCAACATTGGGCACAATTTGGGAAATTTTTATACTATGTCAAAAGCATCAAACTTGGAAAAGATCTTAGCTTAGGTCTCTACCCAGCTCTTTATTCTTCAGCATTGTGACACTAAAACAAGTTACTGCTCTGGGCTTTGGTGTTTAACCTATAATGTGGAAATTAGCTCCAGCCTTATGTACAAAACCAAATAGCATGGAAATATGGAAACTGGACTAACAATTACAGTTTGAGTGGCCTATAAATCCTTTAATCTCACCAACATTGGCAAGAGATGTCTTCAAGGGTTGGCTAGAGAAAATCAATTCTGGCAAATTCTGTCTGATTTTCTATTCTTATATAAATGTCTTCTCATGGTACATATTCTATTTCTCACTACCAAATACTACCATTATAGATAGCAACTTATAAAGGACAAACTATGCCCAGGGCTGGAACTTAAAAAGACTATGCTTTAAAATTTGGCTGTTTAACTATTTCCTGAAATCTACATGTAGGCCAGATACACATAGATACAACAAAAAGCTCATGGGAAATAAACTGCACGAGAGTTTGAAACATACATAAAAGAAGTTAAAATAATTTTACCCATATTTGCAATGTCAAAGTACTCCCACTCAACTGAGAAAAACCATTTCAACTAAGACACTAACCGAATACAGTTTTATTCCTGAAGATTAACTCCATCTTCTATGGAGATACCATTCTTAACTGGGATTTGCATAGAGTTTCTCTTCTGTTCTGTCATAAAGAAAGAAATTACAAATGCTTATGTGGAAAACCATTTTTGTGTACAACACAAGAGCAAAATCTTCCTTTGCATGTTAAATTATTCTTTTTTTTAATGGAAAGCTATATCTTGTAATACCAAAGTAAAAAAAAAAAAAAAATGTATATGGGAACTATAAAAGACCCTGAATAGCCATGGCAATCTTGAGAAAGAACAAATCTAGAGGTATCATGCTACCTGATATCAAACTATACTACAAGACCATAGTAATCAAAACAGCATGGTATTGGCATAAAAACAGACACATCGATCAGTGGAACAGAATGTAGGCATGGTTATTTAATCTATTACAAAGGAAGCAAGAATTTACATTGGGGTAAAGACAAGTTTATTCAATAACTAAATGTTGCTGGGAAAACTGTACAGATACAAGCAAAAAGATGAGACTGGACCATTTTCTTACTCCACATGCAAGAATAAATTCAAAATGGATTAAAGACTTAAATGTAAGACTCAAACCATAAAACTGTTAGAAGAAAAGATAGGCAATAATCTCTTAGACATTGTTCTTAGTAATATATTTACTGATACATCTCCTTAGTCAAGGGAAACGAAAGAAAAAAAATAAACAAATGGGACTACATTAAACTAACAAGTTTTTTCACAGCAAAGGAAAACATAAAACGAAAAGACATCTTACTGAATGGGAGAAGATATTCACCAATGATACATCTGATAAAAGATTAATATTCAAAATCTATGTTTAAAAAAATCATACAACTCAACACCAAAAACCAAAAAATCCAATAACAAATGGGCAGAGGACCTGAATAGGCATTTCTCCAAAGAGTACAAACAGATGGCCAGTAGACATATGAAAATATGCTCAATGTTACTAATCATCAGAGAAATGCAAATAAAAACCAGAATGAGATATCATCTAATACCTGTCAGAATGGCCATATCAATATATCAACAAACAAGTATGGGTGAGGATGTGGAAAAAAGGGAACACTTGTGTACTGTTGGTGGAATTGCAAATAGGTGCAGCCACTATGGAAAACAGTTTTCAGATTCCTCAAAAAATTAAAAATAGAACCCAGCAATTCCACTACTGGTTATTTATCCAAAGAAATCCAAAACAGTAATTCAAAAAGATTTATGCACCCATGTGTTCACTGAAGCACTGCCATAGCCAAGATAGGGAAACAACTGAAACACCCATCAAGATATGATTGAATAAAGAAATTGTTATAGATAGATAGATAGATATAGATAGATAGATAGATAGATAGATAGATAGATAGATAGATAGATAGATAGATAGATATATTCTGCCATAAGAAAGAATGAAATCTTACCATTTGATGGACCCAGAAGGTATTATGCTAAGTGAAATAAGTCAGACTGAGAAAGACAAATACCATATGATCTCACTTATATGTGGAATCTAAAGAACAAAATAATGAACAAACAAAACAGAAAGAGAACCATAGATGCAGAAAACAAACTGATGGTTACTAGATGCGAGGGGTGTTGGGGTGCTGGGTGAGAAAGGTAAAGGGATGAAGAAATACAAATTGGTAGTTACAAAACAGTCATGTGGATGTAAACAGTATGGGGAATATAGTCAATAATATTATAAAAACTATGTATAGTATTAGATGGGTACTAGAGTTATCGGGGGATCACTTCATAAATTATATAAATGTCTAAGCACTACACTGTACACCTGAAACTAATATAAAATAATATTAAATGTCAACTATAATTAAAAAATAGTCCTGGGAATATATAGTACAGCATAGGGAATACGGTCAATAATATTCTAATTACTATGTACAGTGTCAGATGGGTAATAAACTTATTGGGGTTATTACTTGTGAGGTATATAAATATCTAATCACTATGTTGTTTTGTACACCTGAAACTAATAAAAAAGAAAAAAGAAAAAAGAAAGGAACTGCCTGTAGTTCAGATATTGGGGACCAATTAAAGAATTATAGTAAGAAACAAGTTAGGGTAAGTGGTTGTCTTATTTTAAGTTCCATAAATTAATGTTGCAACTTCAATTTCCAGCAATATCAAGACTGGAAATCTGAAAAAAATGCAATTTTTATATTTAAAAATGGTGAATAAAATATACTAAACATTTTATTAGAAAAAATAAGCTACATAGGTAACAATGAAATAGGAATTCTCTAAAGTTAGTGAGCAATAATGACTTTTATTCTAAGAATATCTGCTGAAACTTGGCCTTCCATTTTGATGACTTTTGGAAGATAATTCTGCACAGGTTTGTCTTGTTTCTACATGTTTTGTGAGAAAGGAACTAGCTACTCTTTGTTCTAAACTATCTTTTCCAGAATCTTTGTTTACTGAGCTGCCTTGGAAGACAGAGGTAGTGTCTCACTCTGAAGCAAAGGCAGGCGTCCTTAAGTGCCCATTATAAAAGATTTGGGTTCCCTAAGCTCAGAGTTTCTGTCTAACAATACAATTCACTGCATGTATAGATGTCATCTAAAACATTTTCATGTCACCTGGTAGGGATTGAGGTTTGGGGAACCAGTGTAAAATGCTGACATTCTGGCTACTCCTATAGCTATAAAAATAAACTGTCCTTCATCTATGACTCAGGCGTCTCAAGTCTTATACCAGAATCCATGAAAATTGATTGCTTGGATGGAGGGTAAAAGCAGGATAATAATCTCAGGTCCTTCACAGTTCTTGAAAATGGCTACATGGGAATGGAACACACAGAAAAAGCCCAGAGGACATTTAAGATAAAAAGGCTGAGACTGCAAAGGACAATAGCCTTATAGATATAAACCCACTGTATAGAAGGCATAGCAAGGAAACTTAGTACTGGCTGAAGGAAGCAAATCACCCCTAAGAATTATAGCAATAAGCTCTCCATCACATGGGTGTTCAGACCGATTGTACCAACTTATGTGGTTCCACGAAAACCATAAATGGATAATTTAATTTGAATTTAATTCGAAGCAACAACCTCTATGTGGCTAGTGGATGTATCAGAAATCAATAGTAATCCAGGCCTTTCAGAATTCCCAATGTTTCCAAAAAAAACAAAAAAACACAAGCAAACAAAATACCATGCCAAAAAAAAAAAATCAAGTAGATACAATAGACAGCAAAATCAGACCCACAAAGATACAGTAATCATCACAAAATAGTAAATTTGTTTCACAAAAAAATAAATTTGTTTAATATGTTAAAATAAATAAAACAGAGGCTTTAAAATGTA
The DNA here is from genome assembly GCF_004115265.2 of Rhinolophus ferrumequinum. Classification (NCBI taxonomy): domain Eukaryota; kingdom Metazoa; phylum Chordata; class Mammalia; order Chiroptera; family Rhinolophidae; genus Rhinolophus; species Rhinolophus ferrumequinum. Next base: position 39,177,974 of record NC_046289.1, on the reverse strand, counting down.
AATAGAATGAAGAAATAATTTAAACATTTTCAAGAGCATTTGTAAAAGAACCAATGGAACAAATAGAAACAAAAACTAGAAGTAAAAACTCAATTTAAAGGTGAAATGGTATATTAAACTACACTGGAGATAACTACTAGATTGAAAGATAAATATAATACAAAGAAATACAGAAATGAGAAGCCAAGGGAGGAAAATGTAAAAAAAAAAAAAAAAAAAAAAAAATTAAGGGAAAATGGAGAATAAAATGAGAAAATATATACGTTTAATTTTCAGAAAGAGAAAGTACGGCGAATAAACAACGTTCAAAGAAATAATAGTTAATAATTTTCCAAAACTGTTGAAAGTTATCAGTTCTTGGATTCAGAAAGCCCAACAAATCATAAGTAAGAAACATAAAAAGAAATAAATTCTTAGATACATGATAGTGATACTTAATACAAAAGACAAAAAATTTTCTTCAAATGAGTCAGAGAAAAAAAGACATATTATCTAAAATGAATAATAATTAGTTTGATAGTTCTTTCTTCTGGATAGCCACAATGTCACTGAACAGCAGAATGATTTATCCAATGTGCTAAAAGCAAATAACCCTGAATCTAAAATTTTATACTCAATAAATTATCTCTTTAGAACAAAGGAAAAAATAGACTTTCCTCAGGTTTACCAAAAACAGATTTGTTACCTTGCGTCCTACAGATTTCACTAAAGAAAATTCTACACTATTTGTTTTAGGCAGAAAGAAAAAGATGGAAGTTGTGAGACATGACAGAATGTTGAGGAAAGATACTGTTAAATAAGCAGTTAGATCTAAACCAGTGGTTCTTCACCTAGAGCAATTTTCTCCCTCAGGGGACATTTGAAGACATTTTTGTCTGTGACAACTTGGGGAGGGGTGATGCTATTCTCACCCAGTGTACAGAGACCATGCATGTTGCTAAACATCCTACAATATACAGAACAGCTTCTCACAACAGATTTATCTAGCCCAAAACATCAATAGTGCTGTGGTGGAAAAATGCTGAGGAGAAATGTACTAAATTGTCACTGTGTACAGCAGAAAGAAAAATGTGTGTTGTAAGATTAGAACTAAAATATACTACAAAAATAGAGTAGAAGTAGGGAGGATGGTGATTAAGGTGTTCTAAGATCTTTGACTACTTTGGGAGAAGAGAAAAGACGGATTAGTTAGCTGTAAGCTTTGCTAAGTTAAGTGACCATATTAAAATATCAAAGGTGATTAATGTACTTTAAAAGTTATGTTCTCTATCCTAGTACAAGGAGGATATGGAATGAGAATAAAGAGAAAAACAATAAAGAGGAAGCATGAAACGAGGGGAAAAAAACTAAAAATGTGGAAAAACAAGTAATATAGCAAAAATAAATACAAATACATCAGTAATCAAAATAACTATAAATAGACTAAAACTCTTCAGTTCAAAGAAAAAGCTTGTCAGCCTAGATAAAATAAAAATTCCACATAAATACTGTTTATCAGAGATACTTACAAACATTATGACACAGAACTGTTTAAAGGATGGAAAACATATACAAGGCAAACACTATCTTCACATAAAAGGTTTCTGTAGCTATATTGGTATTAGACGAAATAGACTTAAGGGAAAAAGCATTCCTGAAGATTAAAAGAAAAGTTCACTGCATAAAAATAAAAAGTTCAACATAATGTGAAGTTAATGCTAAATGTGGTTGTACCTACTAAAACAAGTATAGTCTTAGAAAGTGTTTTTTAAAAATAAGCAAAACTACAAAGCAATTTAACAAATCCATCATTATAGTAGACAACTGTTAATGCACCCTTCTTGGTAATCGATACAGAAAGCAGAAGTTAAATCAGTAAAGATATGAAACAAGTTTTATAGAATTACCCAAATTTTTGAGAATAAATTTATTTTTATGAACATCTGGAATATTTTTTTAATGACCATATGCTACTGCAACCATAACAGATTATTAAAGGATTGGTATCATGAGACTACTTACACTTCCCACAATAACAATAACATAAGGAACAATTACAAAAAGATAGCTAATAAAATCTGATACACTTGGAAATTATAAAACATTTCTAAATTCATTGATCAAAATACAAAACACAATGGGTATTAGAAAACTAAAAGCTGAAAATTATTGGACAAAGATAAAGTGGTACCTAGAGGAAAATTTAGTGCCTTAAATGATAAAGAGAGAGACTAAAAATTAAGTTAAAAAAAAGGAAAATCAAAATGAACCCAAAGAAAGTAAAGTAGAATATAAAGGCAAGAAGAGAAATTAATGAAATAGAAAACAAATACATAATGGAGAGAATTAATAAAGCTGAAAGTTGATACTTTAAAGAAAATACTCATGAAACTGACAAAATTTTGACAAGATTGATCAAGAAAAAAGAAATAACATCTAAATGAATAATATTAGGAATGAAAATGGGGACATAATTGTAGATACTTCAGGACAATAATAACAAAAGAAATGAACAAAGCTATGCCAAAAAATTTAAAACTTGGATAAAGTGGATAAGTTACTACAGAAATACAAACCACCATAGCCAACTCATGAGGAAATAGAAAAATGGATAATACCATAAAAATTGAAGAAATTGAATTAGTAGATAAATATCTTCCCAAAATGAAAACATCAGGCTTAGGTAATTTCTCAGGAAAGTTTTTTCCAATATCGAAAGAATAGATCATTATACACATACACAAATTCTTTTAAGAATGGCAAAACAAGAAACTCCCCAACTCATTGTATGAGGCTAATATACCTATGACATCAAAACAGATAAAGAAAGTATAAGAAAAGAACATCACAGGCTAATCTCAGTAATACACAAAAATATTAAAATTCTAAACAAAATATTAGCATCCAAATGTGGTGATGTATAAAAAGCATATCTCATAACCAAGTAGGGTTTATTCCAGACATGAAAAGTTGGTTCAACATTAGAAAATTGATTAATATAATTTACCACATTAATAGCTTAGAAAAGGAAAAACATGATCAATTCAATAGATGCAAAAAAAATTATTTGATAACATTTAGACAGTTTGGGGAATATAATTAATAATGTTATGAAGATTTTGTAGGGTGTCAAATGGGCACTTGTCTTGTTAGGGAGATCACTTCATGGACTGTGTAGATACCTGACCACTGCACTGTACACCTGAAGCTGAAGCTGAATAACATTTAATGTCACTACTATAATTAAATATATATATATATATAAATATATACTATATATATATTAATGAGATGTGGAGTACAGCATAAGGAATAGAGTCAGTGGAATTGTAATAGCTATATATAATGTCAGAGGGGTAGTAGATTGGGAGGGGTTATCACTTTGTGAGGGGTGTAAATGTCTAACTAGTACATTGTTTTGTACACCTGAAACTAACTTAAAAATTAGCATATATTTCTGTTATACAAAAAACAAAAATAGAATAAAATGCTTTAGGCTGATAGAGAACATCTACAAAAAAATATATACAACAAATGACATAATGGTGAATATTAAGTCTTCAAAATCAATGCAAATATGTCCACGCTCGCCTCATCAATTCAGCTATGCACTAAAAAACCTAAACGGTGCAATATAACAAGAAGAAAAAAAACATAAAGGAATAGGATTAGAAAGAATAAAAGACTGGTATTAATTATAGAGGACATGATTGTCTTCTTGGAAAAAGCAAAAATTTCCATAAAAATTATGGGAATCAATAATAAAGTTTAGTGGTTTTTCTAGATATGAAATCACAATCAATTGGATTTCTAGATATCAGCAACAAACTGAAGAAAAATATAATTTTTCTAGAATATTATTACAGCAACAAAAATGATAAATTTTACCTAGGAAAAATAGGAATAAATCTATCAAAATACAGAGGGTGCCAAAAAAAATGTATACACATTTTAAGAAAGGAAAAAACTGTATTAAAATTGTAATCCTCAATATATACCGATAACAAAAGATGAATAGTAGTCATGTGTATACATTTTTTGACACCCCCATACAAGACCTTTATGGAGCAAATAATAAAATGTTTTGCAATATATAAATGAGACCTATATAAATTTAAAAAGACAGCACATTCATGACGTGAAATAGAACTTTTACCAACACTTCTGCTCTCTTCTTCCCCCATGGAAGCATGCCTCAGTGATAGTCTAGACTCTCTCTAGAGAGAGAAAGAAAGCCAAAGCCAGAATGGAAGAAGCATCCTCTATTTCTGTGAGAGAGCAGAAGTGTTGGTAGAAGTTCCTGTTCCACGGGCCCAGGAACTCAGTGAAGAAAAACATTTCTGGTTGGCTCACTTAGAACTTCCTTATTTGTTTCTTTCTCCCCACCCTGGTTGATCTTCTAAATTTCCCTGACTATTCAAAGTATGGGTCTCAAACCAGCAACATCAGCATCACTTGAAAGCTTGTTAGAAATGCAGAATCCTACACTTAAGTGAATCAGAATTAGCATGTTCATCAGATCTCCAGGTGAGCTCTGTGCACAATCAAGTCTGAGAAGCATTCTCTAGGAGACTCACAGACCTGGTCAATCTACTTACCTAGCGTAATGCTCCTCTCCCAGTCCTTCTCATCAGTGAGACTCCTCTAGACCTGCCCTGTCCAGTACAGAAGCCACTAGCCACTTGTGGCGATGAAACATTTGAAATGTGCTGTCAGCATAAAACACACAATGGATTTCAAAGGCTTAATACACAAAAGCAAATGTGAAGTACCTTATTTTTCATATAAATTGCATGTTGAAATGATAATATTTTAGACATATTGGGTTAAGTAAAATATATTATTAAAATTAATGTCACCTGTTTCTTCTTAATTTTTATTGTGGTTACCAGAAATTTTAAAATTATACATGTGTCTTGCATTTGTGGCTCGCATTATATTTTTACTGGCTAGTACCACTCTAGACCCTGTTCTCTGCCTCCAGGCTTGAAACTGGATGACTCACACACCTAGCCCCATGCTAATTAGCTTCCTGGCTGCAAGCCCTTGATAGTCACCCTTTGATATAACTAATAACCCTTTAGTCAGACAGGCCTTTTGGTCCTGGCCATCTCCATCAGGTTTCTAGAGCTCTGGTGAAATGTAAACTTTGTTGTTTTGGGTTTTTTTTGAGAAGTGTAGGTTTTATTGTGATTTAGAAAGAGCCCATAAATAAGAAAAACGGATCAGGGTTCTGGTTCAGGCTATGCATTTAATGATCGCTATGGCCTTGCCACGTTACTAGATCTCTTGTTTTGCTCTTTTTATGTGAAAAATGAGAGATTTGAACTAGATAGTCTTTAAGGTTCTGGAAATTCCTAACACAAATAATAATCTTTTACTCTCAATTATCTGGGATGCACATTTACTGTCACTCCAATTAGATTTTAGACTCTTTGAAGGCAGGCATTTCAACTTCTTCTTTTTTTTTTTCAGCTTTATTGAGGTACAATTAACAAAATTGTAAGATATTTAAAGTATACAACATGATAATTTGATATATGTATACATTGTGGAAGGATCCCCCATCAAATTAATTAACATATCCATTACCTCACATATTTACCTTTCTTTTCTCTCTCTCTCTCTCTCTCTCTCTCTCTCTCTCTCTCTCTCTCTCTCTCTCTCTCTCTCTCGCTCTGGGTGAGAATATTTAAATTCTACTCTCCTAGCAAATTTCAATTATACAACACAGTGTTATCAACTATAGTCACCATGTTTCACAATAGGTATTTTATCTTATAGTTCCATCTCTAACTCCTGGTGCTCTGACGGAAATTCAGGGATCTCAACAATTGTCCTTGATACGGATTTTGATGCCAAAAAACAAACCATTTATTTGGGCAGATCCAAGCTTTAGAAAAAACCTGAGATCCTATAAAAAAAAAAAAAGAAGTAAAGACATAAGCCACAAGCAGTTGCATTTTGAGGTAAATCCTACCTGCGTGTTTGTGTATGCCCACGTGTTTTTAAAAGTTTGGCCATCTGACTCTAACCTGAGGAATTTGGGTTAAACATTTCTTTATGCAAAACAAAGAATGTTGAGTAGGTAAATATTTTACCTCGAAGGCTAAAATTGGGTTATTTTTTCCTCCCCTTTGAATGTTTAAGATGGAAACACAAGTATAAATGTTCAGAAGATTTCCAGTCATGAAAAGCTCATCATCTATGAAAGAATAGTGGAAACCAACACCTTTGAATGGTTAATCAACTCAACAAAGATGTATTATGCATCTTCTATTATAACTAAGTGAGTCAGCAGTCCTTGCGGAGAATCTCCCCAATACGAAGAGATTTCAGCTAATACAGAGACAATGGGAATACCAGTAGTCCCTTTCCTTAAGCATCTCACAACCTAGTTGAGGAAAACTGAACATACAAATTGAAGAGGACTAAATGAAAATTTACGTAATACAAAAATAATCAATAAACATTTGTTGAGCTCCTCTTATATGCATAGCAACCAGCAGATATTCATATAAACAAGGCCAGTACGTGCACTCGCAACATATGTTCAGGTGCTAATGACTCAAAGGAGGATCTGATTTGCTTGGGTGCTCAAACGGTTCAGAAATTGTTTGAAAAAAACAGGAAGCCAGGAGAGGCAGGCAGCAGGGCAGATGCCAGAACCGCCAGGTAGCAGTGCAGTTCTCTCTTTCCACCAGAGACACTGGGAGAGGTGAGAAACCACAGGAAGGGAATCTGTCATCTGAACTCCCCCTGTAGACATGTGGTTTGTAGACTACCTGTGGGAGAATCACCTGGAGATCTTGTTATAAATGCATATTTCTCTGAGCTACTCCAGAGCCCTCACATCAGAACTTTTGAAGGATGAGCTTCAGAAATCTACACTTTATGTACACTGCGAGATGCTTCTTATGTATACAGATATTTCTGAACCAGTTTTCTGACAAGTTGCCCCCTTCTGCACAACTTCTCCAAGCTTCAATTTCCCCATCTGTCAAATGAAAACAATAAATACTGTCTACCTATAGTCTAGTGTGGACCAAATGATTAATAATCTAGGAGTATTAGTATATAATAAGCGCTCATTAAATGCAATAGAAATTATAATAAATCAATGAAGAATTCACCAACTATAGCCAACGATAGCCTATACTTTAAAATTTTGTTGAGGATAAATCTCATGGTAAGTGTTCTTTCCACAAGAAAAGAAAAAACTTCAACAAATGTGAACAGGTGAAGGAGACACAATGAGGAAATGAGACAGAGGAAAATTCTAAAAGGGGGGAGACAGAGGAGCAAGCAGAGTGCTGGTCCCCGATGACATGTTTCTAGTAATAACCTCCACTTACTGACCACTGTCTATGTGCCAGGCCACTTTCACATGAACTCAAAAGAGCCTATGATCACCCTATGAAGTAGGAGTTTAGTAGGACTTTAGCTGAAGGTCGAGGAGGTTAAGTGTCCTGAGCCAAAGCTACACATCTAGGAAGTCACACAACACACATTAGGCAACAAATTGTGCTACAAATTGGCAGAATCCAACAGGTGCGGCATCCAGCATGCCTTCCATAGGACAAAGATGAGCCAGGACAGTATCAGGTGTGCCCTGGAGTGAAGCCAAGTTCTGAGACCAAAGGGTACACACAGATATCAGGGCTCAGGAACGTGGTGTCAGCAATGGAGTCGTATCACCTATCCTCTCCAGGACCTTCCTTGTTGCCCCAAGCTATTATTAGTAACTGTGTTGACAGTGACATAGCAGATATTTATTTCTGCCACAGTTCTATAAGTGAAGAAATCTAAACCATTGTTCTGTTACTCTTCGGTCATGATATTCTGTTAGTATCAATATTCTACACTATTTTTGATAGAGGTGTGTAGGGTTCAAAATCCAAATACAGAAACCAGAACTCTGAAAGGATCACAGTCTGCCTAGGAGTGAATCAAGATAGATACTGCGTGGTTCTGATAGGGTTCCCAGAATTCAAGAATGGACACATGACCCAGGCTTGCCCAATTACCATATTCCATGCCTTTAGTTGACAATCATTGGCTCAAGGATGGCAAGTGATCTGAATTGGTCCAATCAAGAGCTGAGCTGAGAATTTGCATTAGAATATCAGGAAAGAAAACGTCTCCTACTAGAATTGGATTTGCAAAGGATTAGCTAAATTTTCCACATCATACCTCATGGGGAAGGTTGACTGCATTATTTGCACCTCTGGATCCTGCCATGCAAAATTTCTACCCCTAGTCTTTTCTGGTATGTGAGCCAATTCTTCTTCTTCTTTCTTCTCCTTCTTCCCTTCCTCCTCGTCTTTCCCCTCCTCCTCCTCCTCCTCCTCTTCCTCCTCTTTCTTTTGCCTAAGCTTGTTTAAATTAGTGCTTTTCTGACTTAGGGAAAAAGTTCTAACTAATCGAGAATCACATGTAACTCAAAGGCCATCAATCTTATCACCAATTTATACTTAACATGCACTGATTTTATGAGCATAGTGCATGGATAGTAAGAGAATTGGGATGAAGGAAGGAAGATTGGTCCTTAATCCATGGACAGGGCTAATTGTATTAGGGAAAGAAAGAGTTACAAAAAAAATAAACTAAGTGAAGCTAGAAACAATACAGGTGAGATTAATTCATCGGGAGACTATCAAACTGTGCCCCTGCTCTCTGAAAAATAGAAAGAAAGTGAATATGGGAACAGGTTTAGCAAACAAATATGTACGTAATCTAAATTGAAGAGGAGAGAGAGGTAGAACGGGCTACATTTTTTTAAATTAAAGTTTATTGGGGTAACAATTGTTAGTAAAGTTAAATAGGTTTCAAGTATACAATTCTGTAATACATCATCTACATATCATGTTGTGTATTTACCACCCAGAGTCAGTTCTCTTTCCATCACCATATATTTGATCCCTTTTACCCTCATCTACCACCCCCTCCCCCTTTACCCTCTGGTAACCACTAAACTATTGTCTGTGTCTGTGAGTTTTTGTTTCTTCATTTGTTTGTCTTGTTCCTTTGTTGTTTTCAGTTTTATATACCACATATCAGTGAAATCATATGGTTCTCGACTTTTTCTGTCTGACTTATTTCAATTAGCTTAATAATCTCAAGATCCATCCATGTTGTCACAAATGGCACTATTTCATTTTTTCTTATGGTAGAATAGTATTCCATTGTATATATACCACATTTTCTTTATCAAATCATCTATCGAAGGACACTTTGGTTGTTTCCATGTCTTGGCCACCATAAATAAAGCTGCAATGAATATTGGAGCATATATATCTTTAGGGATAAATGTTTTCAGATTTTTTTGGGTAGATGCCCAGGAGAGGGATTGCTGAGTCATATGGTAATTCTGTTCTTAATTTTTTGAGGAACCTCCACACTGCCTTCCATAGCGGCTGCTCCAATCTGCTTTCCTACCAACAGTGTATGAAGGTTCCTTTTTCTCCACAGCCTCTCCAAAATTTGTTATTATTTGTCTTATTGATGATAGCCATTCTAACTGGTGTGAGGTGATATCTCACTGTGGTTTTTATTTGCATTTCTCTGATGAATGGGAGAAGACTTTGGAAACAACACCTCCGGTAGGGGCTAATATCTAAAATATATAAGGAACTCACACAACTAAACAACAAAAACCAAACAATGCAATTTAAAAATCGGCAGAGGACCTGAATAGGCATTTCTCCAAAAAGGATATACAGATGGCCAATAGACGTATGAAGAAATGCTCAACATCACTAATCACTGGGGCTACATTTTTGAAAGAGGCAAGGAGACTAGAATGGGAACAGAAAAGGACAAAGCATTTCAATGTAGGACATTTTGGGGACAATTTTCAACAGGAAGAGGCATTAAAATCTAGGATTTTGCCTCATAATTTAAATGAAGCATTTAATTCAGTCTGTTGTTTAGTAGGCAAACTTAGAAAACCTATCTGAAATTATCTTTACCAGCAAACATTCTACTTTCACGTATATTACAGGAGGGTTGGGAAAATTGCCAGCACAAAATTCATAATGCTTAGATGCATTCATAATCAAGACTCCATGCTGACAGACAAAAATGAAAACAATTTAAGCATATAATTCCATTTTAATACTAAAAAAATTAACCCCTAAGTAATCTCAAAGAAATGGTCTCTGTTCCCATAAGTAGATTTTATAATTCCACCTGATTTAGTAATATCTGCTTTTAATGTTCTTCGTGAGCAACAATTAATAGACTATATAATTCTGTGCATCTCTCCAGGTGTCACATAATCAACTAAAAATAGATTAAATGTGGGAAGAATGAGAGGAGAAAGCCACTAATTTGGTTAATCCTTTCCAACCAGGAGTCTGATTCAGGGCCTAACTAGAGCTGGATGACATGAAACACCTTCTTTAGACTTTCTAAAAGACAAAGACTTCACTACAACAGAAACTACAAAGGAAAAGATGTTGACATTAAAGAGACAATATAAATAAAGAAGTCAGATAACCAGGATGAAAAACGGAAAAACATACTACCATGTATTTCATTATACTATATTTCATTCAAATCCTTAAACTCCAGGTATATGCCCTTTGTTAACAGGAGTGAGTCTGAGACGCAGCAGAAGTTAACGTGCAATCATTCTAAGTGACTGTATTAGCTACTGCATTATTATTTTATGCAAATTAAGAACTGGGCATCAGTATGGGGTTTCCCAACGCCTAATAGAGGGATAGACTGCATGCATTTTCCTCTCTGGTCATTGATGCCAATGCATTTCCTCAGTGCCTCTTAGGGCCCTGTACATATTATAATATGGTCGGTTGTTTATGTGGCCGGAGCTTCCCTGGACTGTCAACCCTTCCAGAGCTAGAACCACCTGTTCCTCATTGCCATTCATGCTGCTCTGGTACAACGTTAAACCGAAAGGAACCTTGGCAAAAGCACACTAATGTCTCCCTTTTGATTCATAATAAAGTTTGGTATTTTTGCCAATGAGTTAAAGCAGGAATTTTAAAGCCAAACTGCCATGATGTTTTTGGTATACTAACATCAGGAATATACCTGTATACCATTTTTATATCCAATATTAAAAGTCAGGATAAGATGAGAGGAGAATTTTCTTCCAAATTGAAAAAAAACAGGGTTAGATAAATAAATTGTGATATTATATATGAATTATGTAGTTACATTGTATCACTTTTTAAATAATGCACATGCATTTTGTTTTATATATGCTTTTTAAAATGTGGTTAGTAATAGTAGTATTTTAATACCATTTTATGATTATGATAGCCTTTAGTACTGTTTAAATAGTAGTATTGTTTTAATTTTTAAAAACTTAATAGAACAAATGAATGAAATGCTGTTGTGATTTCAATACCTCTGGTCCCATGGAAATCTGTGAAAGACTACGAGGCCTTAACACCAAGTGCTCCAACACATGCAGACATTTATCTGAATTGAGCATAAACAGAAAGAAACATCATCCTTAAATCCGCTGGTGTGAAACAGACAAAGAAAGTGATGACATGGCATTAATTGCAGCCTACATGACTGATAAATCTATATCTTTAATCCCAAACCCACCCTTATGTTTCAGGCTTTGTATCCAGCTTACCTGAGACATTTCATTTGGATGCACTAGAATAAACTGTGTCTGTCCACCTTCCGTAGGGCAGCAGACTCAGGAGCCAGACTCCCTGAGTTCCAGTCAGCAAGCTGCTTAACCTCCCTATGGCTCAGCTTTACCATCTGAATAAGGTGATTAATAAAAAGCTCCACCTCACAGAACTGACGCGAGAATTAAAACAGTGTGTGGTACATATGAAATACTATGTCAGTGTTTAGTAAACAGATAAAATCTTTTGCAAGGCCAAGGGTAACTCATCCCTACCGACCTCCCAGTGGCTCATACCCTCATGCTTTCTTTTATTTACTTCCAAATGCCAAGTTCTTTCTTGCTTCGGAAACAATATCCAAGTTTTTGGCACAATGGCTTCCATCTTAGCAGAGTTTAAGGGGAGAACGGGGACAGTCCACAGGCAACAACTGTCCTTGAATATCATTAATACAAATGCCATGAACATTCAGGAGTCATAGAAGGCGTACAGTCCTGGATCCAAGCTCTGGCTTATCTACTCATTGGCCAGGATATTCTGGATCAGTCACTGAATCCCCCCACACAGCACTGTTCTCACTAAAATTAGAATAAAGGTTATACCCACCCTCCAAAGTTGTTAAAAGGATTTCATGAGGCAATAAATGCGGAAGGGCTGAGTACACAAAAAAGGGTTTACAATGGGGTGTTATTGTTATTTTTTATTATTATTAGTTGATATTACTATGTCCACAGAATAAGAACTAGAGTTCAAGTATGTAATCTCTCAGTTAGCGTAAGTCTTCATCTTGATAAATATGTTTATTCTAGTTTGTTGCCGTTGATTAGTTTAGTTGCAGCCCTGTGTGAAACAATGAAAAATTATGCCAGGTGTAAAGACAGTTCCTAGGTGCCATGTTGTCATAAGCCTGGACTCTGTCACACTAGACAGCTTAATAAAGGCAGTCCTTTGGTAATATGATTGGAATGTGTTAGGTATGTTTTCTTTTTGTAAAAATTTCCTCAGATCTGACAGACAAAAAAAAAAAAAATTTGTACCCCAAGAAAAAGAATAAAGAAAAACTAATATTCAAGGGCCTACTATGTGCCAGACACTTAGGAAAAGAATCAAGTCCAGCAGAGCTTTCACAGCCCAAGGATCAGGGCCAGAGGTATAGTAGAATCCTCCCAAGGTCAAGGCAAGGTTACAGAAACTGTGGCCTATTTAGTGTTTTACATTTAACAAATTAATGCCTTTAACAGGAAAAACAATCAACACACTATAACTGTACTAGGCCTAAGATAATTATTTTTTTAAATATCAACTCAAAGTGCACCCCAGGGCATGTGGTGTGATAGTAGGTCACACATATAAAGGCGTGCAATGAATAACTTCTAGTTTCAGTTCTGCATGTCCCGGTAACTGTAGGTATAGCCTCACTTAGAGAGAATGTCAAAGGCCTCATTTGTGAATGTGAGGTTTGAGCCAGCAGTGCTGACTGGAGTACGCCTGTGAAGAGCCTAGTCCAAAGCAGGGTGTTTTGACCTAACACTTTGATGGAGCATTTGATGTCAAATCACCTTGTCAACATGTAAAATTACCACCTTTTCAAAAACATAAAAGACATATTCCCTACCAGTGTTAGATTCAGGTCTTATGGGGCCTAAGTCTTATATTTGAAAAATAAATAAATAAATTTGGTATGAAAATAAGTGTTTATTTAGAATGAGGAAAAAACACACAACAAATTACAAATTTTAAAAAGCTGCAAAACACAAGCATCAAAAACCCAGAAAAATAACAATTTTTATTAACTGCCTAGCAGACCTCTATAGAACATTTCCCTCTAATTTTTGACTAGATACTTCTTGATCATCCCTTCACATGCCAATGATTTTGTAATATTGGTCCTTAGAATAGAAAGATAATTTTATCTTTCTTCTGGCATCATTGATCAAAATTTGTTTTAACTTATTGAGAGTTTAGAATAAAGTTGCTGATAGTTCCTAATAGTTTAGCATTACAATTTGTTTCTGGCAATTACATGTACATTCTTAGGATTTATGTCAAATTTTGGAAAACTTCTACCAGGTTTCTTACGAGCTATGAGCTGTACAGTTTCAAGACATGTCAAGTTTTCCTGTGCAGTAACCAATCTTACTCTTTTGAATGAATAGAACTTAATACCTAGTCAATGAACTTGTTATAATGATACATTATGTTTTGTTATCATTGTTGATGTCAGTATTTTATTTTAAATTTTTAGAAATGTAAATATTTTTCCAATATACCTATGTAATTTAGTGATATGTTGGGATGCATAAAACATGTAACTTTACAAAGATATGCAATACTACAAGGTTTGTAGTACTGCATGTATGTGTCCTACAAACACAGTAATTCTGATAAATTCCATTTGGAGAGATTTACAAAATATTTCTAAATGTATCAAATACATTATCAAGTATATTTCTGACAGCAAAGAACTTCTCTTTTGATGAGAACTGAATGATTCTCTTACAATTTTGTGTGCCTGATGATTGGAAGAATTTTCCACAGATCGGCTTCTGGCTCCATATATTTCAAATCTGTTTCTCCTCCACCACACACATACTTTCAGTGGTAAGAGCTATTGCTCACTCACATGTTACCATGCAAGCTCTGGTCTTACACTTTTGTGTCATGTGTGGGTGAGTCAAAGCAATGGGTGGTAGCAGAGTGCCTGGAAGTAATTTCTGCACCAAAATAGCTAGCTAAATAGCTCCTCGTGGATATGACTGCAAACAATGTAACTATACCTCTCTGACCTAAACGAAAATGGATCTCCAACTCCACATTTCTGTAGCCTGTTCTCCAAAAGGCCTGCGACAACCCCAGTGCCACTCTTCATGAGCGAAAATGTGACAAGAGAAGGTGAGAGTGGAAAGAGAAAGCAGCTTCCATTTACTGCACTTAAAATATTTTCCTTTTATACATTTTATAAAAGCAAATGACTACATATTACTAGAGCCCTCCCAAGGCTTTTGAAGAGGTCCGTGCAAGCGAGAGGCCTTGAAGTTTATGCTTCAACATTTTGCAACGAGTCTGACTTCGTCTCTGATTTTCACTCCATCCCTAACCTTAAACTTGATCGTGGAGAATGGTCCTCTTTTAAAGTTTTATTTCTCTATTATTGGAATACAGAATATGCTATTCTACATGAATACACCTTAATTATAAAATCAGAAAAACAGCACAGATTTTCTATTGGAATTGATCAAGTTAGACTTTAAGGTTAATCACCTACTCCCCTAACCCCCATTTTGAAGGAGCTTAATAATTAGTAAAATGCCTAATATATAATGGACTACTGAGAAAACTATTAGAAATCTAAGTGTTTTCTGTGAAATCTGGAGAATATGAGATCCTATTGTGCCAAAGTTATCCTCTTTCTAATCCCTCCTCCACCTTGCCTAGTGGATAATATATACCCACTCAGATAGGATTATAGAATCAAGAAGACAACTTAAAGGTGTTCGTCCTATAGCTTTTCGAATGAAATGACAGAATGGATATCTCAAGTAAATGAACGCATCTATTTATGGATTAAAAGTAATGATAATGACAATTGTCACTTGAGAGATAAATCCAAGATATTGAGATAAATCCAAGATACAAATGACGCAAGTGAATTCTCAGAAAATGAGCAGCATCCCGATTTGGACCAATGGGTGGCCCTTTCTGAGACTGGCAAGTGTGGCAAGACTATGACTCCTTTTTCCATGTAGTTTGCCAGCCACTTGTGACCAAATTTCTATACCATCCCTCTCCCAAACTTGATTTCATCTAACCCATCCCTGATTTCATCTCATCCCTAATCCCTACCCAAGGGAGAATAGGTTACAGACGGGTGAAGTTTAAAGATGGGGTAAATCTGCTTCATGTATGATTCATAATTAAAATAGATGTGCTTCTAGGGTTTGCCTTTTAGATATTTCCACTTCAATATCAATGAATCAAATGGCTACATCCAAGAACCCTAGTGAATTAAACTATAAAGCAAAAATCATAGAGGATTATATATACTTTGGTTAAATTCTTAAGGAATAAATTTATATCTATATTGCACAATATTTCTGGGTAGAACACCAAAACACATATCTATAACTCTCCCTTATCATTCCTTAGAGCTTATTTTATGGATGTGTCTCAACAGCTATTTTTAATACAACTGCATTTTAAGGAGCTTAAAAAGCAGACTTTCTTCTTCCATTCCCATGTCATATTATAAAATAAAGCAGTCCACAGTAAGTATCCCATCCTGGGGTGATTTGGGATAGAAATTTTATCTTACTAGGGAAGAGGAGCCTAAAAATACCAGGGAGCATCTCCTGGTGAGAGAAAGCTAAATCCCTGATGGTAGCGGTGGGTGGCTAGACATTCACATATCACACGTACCTCCATTTCAGGGTCTCTTTGCTAAGTCAGCACGGTGAAATTTGTTAAAATGGGTTCACAAACCTTCCACTGACATCTGTTTCCTTAATATGGCCTTTATTTTGCCGTGGATGTGTCCAAGACTAGACATTCATTCATTCATCCATCCATCGAAGAATGATGACTTTCTACGTACTAGGAAATAAAGATACTGCACTGAATGAAACAGGCAAGGCTGTTGCCCTCATGGACTTAACAACTGAGCAGGAAAGGTAGACAGTAAACAAAATATTACTCAAAGAATTAGTTAATCATAGAGAAGCTTTTCCCCTCTTGTCAGGAATACTGGATTTAACTCTGTGAGTTGGAGAGGAGAAAATATGTTTGCCAAGATCTCCAAATCCATACCCTTTCACCAGGACCCCAAGGTAAGGCTGCTTCTACATTAGACCCAAAATTATAAGGAAGAAGGAGGCCCCTGGTTAACCTGGTAGGCTTGGATCACTGAGCCCACCCCAGGAATCATAAACCTACTTTGTGTGTTGGTGGTCAGGGAGACATGTTATCAGAAGAGCAGAGATGGGTAAGTTTGCTGATCAGACCGAAACAAAAAGGCTATAGCCCTATGTCCACATCTTTATAGGTCATAATGACCTGAGGCTTATTCTAAGAGCAAGTAGAAAGCCAGTGCAATATTGTAAATAAGAGAGCAATGTGATCAGATTTTTTTAAAAGTCACCCTGGTTGCATGAGAAAATGACGTGGATCGGAACAAAAATAGAGGCAAAGAGAACAAGTAGAAGTTATTTCACGCAAGAGATGATGATGTCTTTTTTTAGGGTGATGGCTTTGATGATGGAAAACAGTAGATAAAGTCAAGAGCTATTTAGTAGGTAAAATATCAGTAGGTAAGTGGCTGGCTATGAAAAGATAATGAAAAGGGAGAGGTCAAGATAACTCACAGATTGCCAACCTGAGCAACTAGCTCAGCGATTCTTAACCTACCTGCTCATTAAACTCTCCTGAAGACCCTCCTCTCCAAGATTCTGACTTAATTAATTGGTTAAGCAGGGGGCTCAGGCACGGGTATGTTTTCAGTGCCTCTCAGATGTTTCACACGTGAAGCCAGGTTAGAGAATCTCTGAATTAGGTGGACAAGTGTTCCCAAGGGATAAAACACTTGCCAGGAAGAGAGTTTGAGGGGAAATTCAATGAGTTTCCATTCTATGCAAGTTTGGTCAGAGGAGCCCAAGTGCTATATGAAGTTTAAAGTTGGACATACATGTCTGGATGATAGAGAAAGATCTAAATTGGATACAGGTGAAAGTGACTGACATTTACATTGTAATAGAAGTTACGGCAGAATATGAAATTAGCAAAGGAGAGACTATAGCGAGAAAATAAGAGGGCCCTGAAAAACCCCTTCGTTAAAGATAGAGGATGATGAATCAGCAAAGGAGTGCCGGTAAATTAGAAGGAAACCAGGAAAATGGGGCGTTGCCAAAGTCAACGCAAGGGAATGTTTCAAGAAGAGAGTGTGTAAGTGGGTTGAAAGCTGTGTTTAATTTTGTCAGGGCCTGGAACTTCACCCTCCTTCCAACAGTCTAACCTCTGGGTTGATTTTGGGCTCTCCCCGGGGTAAGTCTCTACTTTGACAAGATAGCTATTAGCAAGGAATTGTTTTTGAAGGTCAAATCGTAGGAGACGGAAAAGCCTAGTTTTTCAGAATTTAGAAAATATTTACAATCTCAATTCAGATGTTAAACATAAAAGATAGCATTCTCTGCGCACATGCATTCATGACTTCTAGCACTTAGACATACAAGTTTATTGTGTTCTCCTATTTGCGGGTTGAACTTGGCAAGTACGGCAACTCTTTTAGGGTTCAGTAGCATTCTTCCTGTTGCCAAGTCTACCCAGGGCAAAACAAACAGAATGATCTTTCAGAACTTGCCTCCTCTTTTGGCCCCTACTGTAATGTGTACAAACTTTTGTCACTATCACAGTGTCTACACCATTTAATTTTATTTTTTTACATGTGTGTCTTCTGAGTTCCCTGAGGGCAGGTAATAAATCCCCAGCACCTATCACAGTACCTAGCACTTGGTATGCACTGAATAAGTTTGCTGAATGAATGGAAAGTTGCATGATTTTTCTGTGAGTTCATGAACAGCCAATCTGGAAATTCCATCTCTAAGTATTCTTTCATCATAGACTGTAAAATACTGTTTAAATAAAGGATGTGGTTTATCTATGTTTAAATTTAGGTCAATTTTCTATGGAGTTAGTAAAATCTCGTTCCAATACAAATTATTTAATCCCTTGATGCCTTGGGTTTTCTGCCTATAAAATAAAAATGAACGGCAATGCTGATTTCCCTTGGAGCTACAGTGAGGATTGTCAAACTCAGAACTCTATTTGCCTATAAGAGGTACTCCTTGAGTTTGAGGACAAATTGGTAATGATTTCTGTCTTGTTCTCTCTCTGAGTATATGTTGGTTCAGATACCATGAGGGGCCACAGGCAAGTGCTCCGGGTCTGTTTACAGCTGTTTCTGGAGCAGTTGCTAAAAAGCCAGTCTTGTGACCAGTGAAGGATTCCCCATGGTAGGATCTGGGTGAACCATATCATCCTTTGTCACAGGGGTGATTTTTCTAGTGGGCTCCAGCTCCTTCTGATCTGGACACGGAACAAATTGAAGTATTGGTCTTAGGGCAGACCCAGGCCAGCTGCAGCACATGCAGTCAAAACTGCCTGAAAGGTCACATCAGACTTGGATTCGTTTATTCAGAGCTAATCTCTCCCTCTAGTTCAAATCTGCTATTCGGGTGATTTAAGGGTCTCTTGGTGAAAAATCTATCAGAAAAAAGATTACCTTAACCAAAGGCCATCTTTCTGACTGCAATTTAAATAGCACAATGTATTTTCATTTATTATAGGTCCACTTGACACATAGTACCCCCATTGATTGAGTGCTGATTATATGCCAGGCTTTTGAAGTGCCTCTCGGTATTACACATTCACATGGGTATTGTAACTATCTCCATTTTACACACGCAGATAGTAAGGCTCAGAGACATTATACAATCTGCCCAGTGTCACACAGTTCACAACAAGCAGAGAGACCAGACGAAACTCCAATCTCTCTGACCCCCCAGCTCAGCCTCTTTCCTACTATTCGGTATTATTTCACAGACACTCATCTTCTTTCTGTAGGTCTCTAATATACTTTCATTTTAAAGCTAAATTTCATCCGCAATTGGCTGAATGTTTGCAAACCCACCTTACAGGACATACATATGGGTTTTCTTATTACTTAAGATTATTTTGAGGCAATAACAAAATGAAATGAAAGCAAGTATAATACCTAGCTATCTGATCTTGTTGAATAATTTTGTTAGATTTTAATGGAAACCTAGACTTTCATTTTCCTTCAGTGCTTTTTATTATTGTGTTTGTTTCAATACACGAGTAACATTCACATCTATAATCACCTTTCTTACTTTTCTTTTAAAAAAGTCTAATTATCTGGGGTAAAGACAGGCTATTCAATAAATAGTGTTGGGAAAACTGGACAGATACATGCAAAAAAATGAAACTAGACCACCTTCTTACACCGTATACAGAGATAAACTCAAAATGGATTACAGACTTAAGTGTAAGACCCAAAACCATAAAACTCCTAGAAGAAAACATAGGCAATAAGTTCTCCAGCATTAGTTTTAGTAATACTTTTTTCTGATATGTGACCTCAGTCAAGGGAAACAAAAGATAAACAAATTGGACTATATCAAACTAAAAAGTTTTTGCCCAGCAAAGGAAACCACCAACAAAACTAAAAGACAACCTATAGAATGGGAGAAGATATTCATCAGTAATATATCCAATAAAGGGTTAATATCCAGAATTTATAAAGAACTCGTGCAAAAAAAATAAAAAACACCTAACAATCCAATTAAAAAATGGGCAGAGGACCTGAATAGGCACTTCTCCAAAGAGGATATACAGATGGCCAATAGACATATGAAAAGATGCTCAACATCACTAGTTATCAGAGAAATACAAATTAAAACCACAGTGAGATATCGCCTCCCACATATCAGAATGGCTATTATCAATAAATCAACAAACAACAAGTGTTGGTGAGGATGTGGAGAAAAGGGAACCCTGGTGCACAGTTGGTGGGATTGCAAATGGGTGGAGCCTCTATGAAAAACAGTATGGAGATTCCTCAAAAAATTTAAAATAGACCCAGCCTTTTGACCCAGCCAATTCTATTTCGAGGTATTTATCCAAAGAAATCCAAGACACTAATTTGAAAAAAATATATGCACCCCTGTGATGATTGCAGCATTATTTACAATAGCCAAGACATGGAAACAATGTAAGTGCCCATCAACAGATGACTGGAGAAAGAAATTGTGGTACATTTATACAATGGAATATTACTCAGACATGAAAAAGAATGAAACCTTACCATTTATGACATGGATGGACCTGGAAGGTATTATGCTAAGTGAAATAAGTCAGACAGAGAAAGACAAATACCATATGATCTCACTTCTATGTGGAATCTAAAGAACACAATAAATGAACAAATAAACAAAAAAAATCAAACGATCTTATTTTAATCACTTTTCTGTTTCTCTTTTCTATTTCTCACACCATATGCACATTATCTCATTAGATTTACCAGTAGTTTAACCCTTTGAGTTCAAAGTGAATAGCTGGTGCATTGACGATTTCAGGAGGTACATTACTCACGATCAAATGACAGCAGACCCTGTTCCTGGTACCTGCAAACCAGTGTGGGTTCCGTGTGCGTTTAACATTATAGCTGGGAGGATTTTTGCAGATTTTTATATTTTCACCCACAAAGACCTAATAGCTTCATGGGAACAAGATAAAAAATAATAAAGGTCATGTTGTGGTCCCTGGGGAAAGATAGTTCCATTTTCTCCAAGAACTACTAGGCAAACTGTACAGCCAACATTAGAACACAGGTCAATTTGATTTTCCTCTCAGGTATCAACTCCAAATGACTGGCAGTAGCTACCTGGAATGCTGAGTAAAGCAAGATTCTGAGGCTGTGCCCAGGCTTAGTGACAAGAACGCTGTAACCCACTTGTAATATTTTCCATGGACTGTGCAGAGTTGTGGCAAGGCTGCATACATGCCAGGATTTGTCATCCTCAGAGAGGACAATGGCCCAAGTAACAACTCAAAGAAAAACTGAGCTCCAAATGAGGGATACCTTACTTTTACAATGGCAAGAGCCCCATTTCACAAAGTACCTCAAAGAAAACTTATGAATGACATTCAACTATTTAAAAAAAAAAAAAAAAACTGAAGTGCAAAGAGAAGGAGAAAAGGACCTATTCAGGGAGGGGACAAACAGACCATATTCCTGTGATATCTCTGCATGTACAGGGACAAAGGGACTATGCCCAGTGAGTAAGGAGAAACATGGGATCTGACAAAACATCCCCTGCTGCAAACTTAGAGGGCAGCATAGTTGGTGCCTAAATGAGTACATTCCAGCAGAGAAATACAGAGGGACCATGCTGGCAGGGCTAACACTTGGCATATGAGCTGATCACAACAGCAAAATAGGTGTCCAAGCGTCATGGATACCTATATGGAAAGCTTCTCTTTTGAGGTCCCTGAGCAGTATTCCTGGTGGGACTAACGGTACCGTAAGATGCTTGTTCTTGGTGTCCCTTTTGGTGTAGACTGCTCCTTCTAATACACTGTGTCTGTCTGATAGACTACATTTCTCTGCCTTAAAACATCCACTGTGCAGTGGGGGGAACCAGGCAAGTGTTAAATTGCAGCTCGAAGGGTGATTGTTGTCACAGAGACACAAATGAGGTACGATCAGAGGCAGGGAGGTCTGGGGACGGCTTCTCAGAGGAGACATTAGAGCCAGTTTACTGGCAGAAAACCATGAGGAGGTGATTCTGGTCATAGACAACAGGATAAGCAGAGGCATGGGAGAAACGGCACAATCCGCCACCTGCAACTAGTTCAAGGTCCCTAGAGCACAGAGCGAGAGCAAGGAGTGGGTGAAGGGTCCAGATCATGATGGGCCTAAAAGTCACTGGAGGTTTTTAAGCAGAGATGTGGCATAAACATCTGTGTTGTTCGATATTGTTGGCAGCATTGTAAAGACTGGAGTGGAACAGAGAGACAGAGAGAGGTGCTGGTTAGGAAATTACTGCAGTTGTTCAGGTAAAACATGAGGAATACAGGCAGATTCAGGACATTCTAGGAATTAAAATCATCAGGACTTATAGACTGATGGGTGAGGGCAAAGGTCCAGAGAGGAAGCAAAAAGGTCCAGGTGACTCCAGTTTCTGACTTGGGGAGACAACAGGGCCATTAACACGCTAAAGAAGACAGGACGATCAGTGGATTTGTTTCCCTGCGTGTCTCCTCCAACACGGGAGCTAAATCAATCGTGAGAGCATGAGCTTTGAGGTCAGAGATTAGGATTCAAGTCCACTGCTTTCCCTCCCATTCAAGAGCCACACAATGCGGAACAAGTGAGTCGGCCTTAATTCCCGAATGGCAAAACTGAGATAATACTGTGTTTCCCCCAAAATAAGACCTAGCCAGACAATCAGCTCTAATGCGTCTTTTGGAGCAAAAATTAATATAAGACCCGGTCTTATATTATGTTATATTACATAAGACCTGGTCTTATATTATGGTAAAATAAGACTGGGTCTAATATTTATTTTTGCTCCAAAAGACGCATTAGAGCTGACTGTTCGGCTAGGTCTTATTTTCGGGGAAACACGGTAAGAGCATACATTTCATAAGGCTGAGTTGAAGAGTAAATGAGAATATGTATATATGATACTTGGTATAGCTCCTGGTACATAGTAAGAACTCACTAATGCTAGCTATTCTTGAATCAGTAAATACATTGCTTTTTCCTTTTTACAAAGTAGGCAGTATGATAAAAACGCTTTTCATTCTTTTGGTCACATAAAATTCACTTGCTACTTTTATTTCACTAGCTTGAATCAAATTTCTGCTAGGGCATTTATCATATAACACATAAAAGCTGCTCTTGAATTGGCCACCAACCTGAGGATGGGCTTCGTGGCCAATAAGTCTATATAGCATCCTGGGAACGTGACCCCTGGGAGCCCACACGTAAGAGAGGATGCAGCAGGACCACTCTGATCGTGCTGGGATCAGTCCTAATCCAATCAGTACCATGACTTGTCTTCACGCTGCTCTCGTAAGTGATCCCTAACAATAACAAAAAACGGACAAAACTGTTAAGCCCACGAGGCAGATGGTATCCAAACTGTCCCACACAGGACTTGGCACATAGCAGGTAGGAAGTTTGCGTTGGATAATCACGTGCACTCCCTGTACCACCATCGCAAGACTTAGCCTCAGGAAGCAACCGTGCTGAACCCTCTACCCTTCCCTCTATCCAAGCATGTCCCATAAGCAGGAATATTTTTAGCATAAATTGTTCTTTATAGACCTTTCAAAGCATGTAAATGAAATATTTAACCTGCCACTCATAAAGGGAAGACTATAAAATAAATGTGGATTGAGAGACCACTGTAGATATGGGGAGATTCCTTCAAGTACACAATGATAAACTAAAATGTGCTTTTTTACCATATAGTAGTAATTCAGTAGATTGACTAAGCTTCTCTCTTTGAATATGAATGTGTCCACCCAGACAACTCAAGACAGTATGAATTAGTAAAACTTAGGGGTGCTTGTGTTTTTCATACCCATTGAAAAGAACCTAATTTAAGGATCTGTGATTTAATGAGCCTTTCAAAGCTGAAAACATATCCCACTGAGATTTAAAACAGAAAATAGATTTAAAATAGAAAAAAATAAAACAAAGCTAGTTTTGTGTTCCGTGGACACAGAAAGGTGCTAGAATTATTTACTGCTTTCTGGACTTTGCATTATGACCAAATTGATATTTTCCAGGTTTTTCATTAACTTAAAATGTTCTGAGGTAAACACATCATTTGCCATGATTAAATCCAAGGTGTTTCCACAGCTTCCTTCTGAGCAGCTAAAAATTATGCCAAGAGGTAAGTAAGAGTTCTGGTCGACCACTTTGTGAATGTAGCACTAGGGAAAATGTACAGATTTCACCCAGCAACGGGACTGAGATTCTAACGGTCACAGCAAGCAGAACCACATGGTACAATCTAGTCCAGAACTTTCTTCTCACTTCCAAAACCAGAATTCATCCCGCTTTGTCTTAAAAATCCCCATAGATTCCCCAAATTGTAAAAGAACATAGAGTTGGCCTGCCCATCGTCGTGCCGACTGCGTCAGCTCTCCACAAAGGGCTCTGCAAGGGCGGAAGCTTCTACCACCTCTCTGGATGATTCTAGGCGGGTCCACATTAATAGATATACCACTCTCAGAATTCATTCGGATTTCAAATTTCCTTCTCAATGTGAATTAGACTGATTAAACCAGTCTTATGTTAATAGCTAGCCTTTTAAAACAGATGGAAGATCAAGGATGAATTGAAAAGCCAATTCAGTATAACTGTCTCTTTTCCCTCCCTACATTCTACGCCTCAGTCTTAGGTAGGGACACCTCTAGGACGGCATTCCACTGGGCACATAAAGCGATCTGATGGACAAAGAATGGCATAACACCCACCCTCCCTTGCCCCCAATGTGAGGGGCCCAGTTGGTCACCCAGCAGAGCTCTGACTAGATTGTCAGGGGAAGGTAGTCAAGAATACTCAACAGGAGAACCCAGAACAATTTTTAAAAAAACTGAGTCACAAACAGAGGTACTGACTTATCTTATAACTTACCTTATAAGCATATCACCTTTTCACTTATCTTATAACCACAACCCCACCCTTTGCATGCACCCAAGATGAGGCTAAACCTTCACTATGCTTGTCTGGAATGAGACGTTGCTCTGACATTCTGAGACAGTGAGTGATTGGTTAAAGTTCACTAACAGTGCCTGGTTCATACATACATATAGATACAACCTCTTATAATTTTAATTAATATAAAATAACATCAATACAGGATACAATAGAAATAGGGAGGCATTTCAGGGGAAACGAGTGTTTTTATCTCATCTTCTAATGTACCTCACAGGAACATCCACTGTACAAATGGACAGTTCTAATTGTTAAATAGTTCTTAAAATTGAGCTGCAATTACCTTCCTTAGGACTTTCAACTTCGGTCCCTAATTCTATACTCAGGAACAAATCATGATACCCTTCACATATGGAGATATTTTTCTAAGAAAGGTTTAACTCCTTGCTCAGCAACTGTAGCGGCTCTTTTAAAAGTAAGGCTTGAAATTTTAAATTAAAGCATTTGGCAGACCATCAATCAATTAATCAAAACTCTTGAGTATTTACCAAATTCCAGGTACTGCACTCGACATTGAGAATAACCATCAGTAATTAATCAACTTATTCCTGAGGGATTGTTTTCCACTGGTTCTGTTGTTCTTGTTTTGTAATGCCTCCCCTGAAGAGAAAAATCAATTGAAAACTAAATAATTTGTGAAGAAAAAAGAAAGAGGCATCAAAAAAATGTAGTATGTGCTAGTTACAAATGTACCTGGAGGACAAGTGGGGTTAGGTATAAGGTAGGAAGTAATAATCTTCTTTTGGCTCATAGCAGCTCCAGGTTCTTTATATTTATTATTTCCTTTAATTCTTATCACAACTCTGTAAGATGGGTTTTACTCTCAATTTTCCAAAAAAGAAACTGAAGTTTTTAAGAAGTTATTTAAATTGCCTTAGATGATACACTCACTGTGGTAGAACCAGGATCCACACCCGAATCTCATTCCAAAGTATAAGTTCCTTGGACTGTGTGGTACTCATTACTTGCAAAGAAATCAGTACAAAAACATTAGCATTTATCTTGTATTTGATGCCGTGTGTGGAT
This sequence comes from Rhinolophus ferrumequinum, assembly GCF_004115265.2. Lineage (NCBI taxonomy): Eukaryota > Metazoa > Chordata > Mammalia > Chiroptera > Rhinolophidae > Rhinolophus > Rhinolophus ferrumequinum. The sequence goes on along the minus strand of NC_046289.1, from coordinate 39,152,051 downwards.
GGCTAACACTCTGCCTCTTTCTGCCATTTGTTTTACATATAGACCAGCCAAATATAATGATTTTTTAGCTTTAGAACATTAAGTCATTGGATTACAATATAATTGTGTATCATTTGCAATGCCAGAAATCTTTTTATTGGGTGCTTCCAAATGGATAAGTTACCGAATTCTTATAGAATGATAATTACTAATAAAAATTTTAAGAGACCATGCCATAGGAGGGAACTTTGGGGAGACAAATCATTTGGTCGTCTGTTTTGCAGGCTATTTTAAAGTTATCAAGATCAATGAGTGTGGGGGGAGGGGTGAAAGTAAATTTGGGGGAAAGCAGGTTTCCCCTGCACACCCCATTATTGATGTCAGAACTCTCTCACAGTAAAATTGCAGCTCAGAGAATCCTGGTAGGTCTCATCTGGGTCATTCCATTTAACTCTACCATGGATTCTGCTTGACCTTCAGGTTCCTTAACTAACTGGCCACCTCTCAGCAAGAGATGGCTTAAGTCATGTCACTCTGCCACCCATTTTTCCATCGTATCCATTTCTGCCACGTTCTAAAAACAACCACAGTGTTGGTGTTCAAGACCCTCCTCACATTTTGCAGTGATGGGAGACAGATCCAGTCAGCTTGTAGGCAAGGCACTTGAATTTTAACAAAAAAACAGAGTAGATGACAGAGAAATGTGGTTTTCCTCAGCCTGCCATGCCATCTGTGACATTTGCCATGCAGAATTGCACATTCCTCTTGGAGGACAAGTTTGCTCACCATTGTTCTGACTCCAAAATTATTTCCGATATGGGTGCCTGCAATTAACCTCATTTATTGACTTTACACTTGGAAGGTGTGGAGGAAAGCTCAATGGTGCTCTTAACTGCATCCTCTAAAGCTAACAAACAGCCAAGATGCTTTCATATGTGTGTTTTCAACTTCCCTACAATCGTAGGAAACATGAATGGGTCCTTTGTGTTAGAATCTCTTTTAAAGTCTTTAAAAGTTCAATGTGAAATTAAAGGAAAAGAGTTCAACTTACAGTTCTTTGCATCTGACCAGGCAGCACATCTGTCTCATTTTATCTTGGCGCTTAGAGGTCATGTCATGAAATGGCGTGAGCAAAACCAAAACGGACCGCATATGAGTGTTAAATATGAGGCACAGCCCTGTCTCCCTGCAAGGTCTGTCCTGGAGTGATCCTGAAAGCATGCTATGAAACAGTATCACCCAGCTTCACTGGGTTCTAGCCCACCAGTGCCAGCACCCCCACCCACCCACACTCCCTACCAATAATTGTTGCTCTGTGAGCCTTTTTATAGAAATAGTCATTCTCAGGGTCAGTGCATTCTTACCTTCTTGACTCAGTCTTAGCTTGCTACCACAAAAGTCCCAATTCCTTTCTTGCCCACAAAACAGCTGTATCAGCTTGACATAGTGCAAAGGAAATAATATTTGGTGACTGCCGGTGACAAAGAATGCCTCGGTGTGTGTGCTGTGAATGGAAGTAGAGGTTAAGGTATTGATTCACTTCAAAATCTTCACACATTTCTGCTGCTATCAGGCCTTAAGCATAAAAAGAGAATGTGGAACAGTGAAAAAGAATCTATTATATCTGACTTACAAATAATTTTCATATATATTAATCATCATGCTTTTGGTTATAACAGAAACCTACTCAAGCTAAATAAAGCTAATAATAATAATAGATTCTGTGGATTGTGGATACTGGGTTTCTCATTGCCTCAGGGCAGGAATGCAGCTGGGCCTCAAGAATGAGGAAGTGGAATGCACTGGTCCAGGAAAACCCCAAAATCTTCGCTTTCTTTTTGTCTTTATTTTATTCTCTTTAGCTGCGGAGTTGCTTTCTCTCTGATTCAACTGTATGGTGGAAAAAAAACTGTCACCAACCAAACTTTTTGAGTTTGCCTCTTCTCTATTTAAAAGGCCAAATGAAACTGGAATTTTTCAGTATTACGTAATTTCAAGAGTTTAAAGAGCCTCCTTGGTCAGGTGCCCAGGCATCCTTTGTCAATCACCTGGGTAGGGAGGTTGGGTCATGGTGCTCAAATATGGCTGAGCAGGAGCTCAGCCATTGTCATCAGGCAGATGGGAATGGTCTGGGCAGTGGGGAGATGGAAGGGGGAAGATACCCCAAAAGTGAAAGTCCAGGACCAATAACCTAATGGATACTATTTTATATTATTTATTTATGTGATGGTCTGCCTTACCCACTGAAGTTTTTGTTGTTGTTATTATTTTTATTATTATTCTCCTTTTACAGATAAGAAAAATGAATATCAGAGAGATTATATAGGTAGTAAACATAAAACTGAAACTGGAATCAAGGACTTTTCATTCCCTTCATTGACCCTTATGCGATGAATAGCCTTCATTTAAGAGAAACTTAAGAGGAAAAAGAAAGGTACATAGGTACCCATCCCTACCATCAGAAGATTTTAATTTTAACTGGAGATACAAGAAAGACTCTAATGCAAATAATTTAATAGCATTTCAAAATCAACATATAACATACAAAGCAACATGTAAATATTTCAAACTATTGAAAATAATTAAACTTTGGATTCATATTTGAAAGGAACCTGGGAAAGAGCGTGAAGAGGACACTTCAGACATAACAGATGGAAGGCGTCACACATTACCAGCAGCAATTCCCATATTAATACTGAAAATTTGACTCACTCATCACCCTACTTTTTGCAGAAAGGCAAGATTTATATTTTCAAAGAAACAGAGGCAGATGAAAGTAGAACAACAGAGAGCCCTAGATTCCCAGATTTCCAAGCATTCGCAGAGCACAGCCTCCAGCCTACCATTCTCCTCCTCAAACATAGACAATTTCTTAGAATTATTCTGTTTTCTGAGGCAGTCACCACAAAAAAGTGTTATTTTAATCTCTAGTTCAATAGGATTGAAGCAGAAATCCTTCTCAGATCATACTCTGAATGGGATTTAATTTGTTTTCACATCACTGCTCTTCAAACTAAGAATTATTTCTATTAAGAATTAGTTCCTCATGAATTTTTCTGAGCCGTTTCCAATGTCAGTTTTCAGTACCCAAGACTTCAGAAATGACATTCAGATCTGAACAAGATAAAGTGCCCAGTTATAAAAGAGCCCCGCTGAACAATCAGCAGTTTGCTCTGCTGTCTCGTCCCACATTGTAGTCCTATCGTCCCAACCAAAGCCCTTGAGATGGGAAGTCATGGACTTCCTCCGGCTCCAGACTCAGAGTTTCCACAAGCTCACCTTGTGACTGAAGGAATTCTTTAACCTTCTGAGGCTTTCAGCTTCTTCACTCAGTTATCAACAAATATCTTTTGAGTTCCAACTATGTGCCAGGCCCTGTTCTAGGCTCAGGAGGTACAGCAGAGACGAAGAAAAAATTCCCCATTTACATGGAGCTTGCGGTCTATTGGCCGGAGAGAAAGAAAAAAAGATAAGAAGTAAATTATATAAAACATTAGAGCAATACTATGACAAAATTAAAGCAAAGGGGAATAGGGAGTAGAAGAGGGTGGTTATAATTTAAAATAACATGGTAAGGATAGACCTCAGTGACTAAGTGACAATTGAAGGAGGAAAGGGATGCAGCCATGCAAATGTCCTGGGAAAGGGCATTTCAGACAGAGAAATAATAACCAGCACAAACGTCCTGAGATGGGAGCAGGCCTGGCATGATTGAAAAACAGCAGAGAGGCTGCTGGAGAGAGAGGGGTAGAGGAAGAGAGTAACAGGAAATGTGGGTGGAGGACAAAAGGGGGAGAGATGGTCCAGAACCTTGCAAGGACTTTGGCTTTATTTTGAATGAAATGAGGTCCACTGAAGGTTTAGAACCGTGTGATATATGATCTAAAGCTAGAGTTGAACAGGGGCACTCTGGCTAATATACCTGGATTAGACCTCAAGGTAGCAAGAGTAGAGACAGGAGGATTGAGTTAAGAGTAACCGGGAAGAACTCACAAGATGGCAGAAATAGAGCAGAAGAAGAAGCGGACCTTTTGCAAGTTCACCTACCATGGCACGGACCTCCGCCAGCTGCTGGACTTGTCCTATGTACAGCAGATGCAGCTGTACAGCGCCCCGCAGCCGCAGTGGCTGAACAGGGGCCTGCGGAGGGAACTGCACTCGCGGCTGTAGCGCCTGTGCAAGGCCAAGAAGGAGGCCCCGCCCCTGGAGAAGCCCGAGGTGGTGAAGACACACCCGTGGGACACGATCATCCTGCCCGAGATGGAGGGTGTCTACAACGACCAGACCTTCAAACAGGTGGAGATCAAGCCTGAGATAATAGGCCATTACCTAGGCGAGTTCTCCATAACCTACAAGACTGTGAAGCACGGCCGGCCTGGTATCAGGGCCCACTCCTCCCGCTTCATTCCCCTCAAGTAGCCTGCCCGGCAATAAAAGCACAGACTTCTCTTAAAAAAAAAGACGGAGAGAAAAAGAGTGGGGTGACCATACCTCCTGACTGCCTAGAGCAATCCTGGATAATGTGTCTCAATAGAATTATTAATGCCCTTCTCCTTGAAGTCTTCAAAGTGCCCCAGTTCAGATGATAAATCATGTTATCACCCTAATTAAGAGACCATACTATTGCAATCACACAGATGAGAGATGAAGGTGGTATGAGACAGGTTAATAGCAATGAAGAAGAAATGACCTTATTCAAAATACATATACATATATATGTATTTCTTTTTTTTTCTTTTCTTTTTTCTTTTTTGATTGGTTAACAGTGTGTTTTGTTTTGTTTTCCAGGACCCATCAGCACCAAGTCAAGTTGTTGTCCTTCAATCTAGTTGTGGAGGGCACAGCTCACTGGCCCATGTGGGAATCGAACCAGCAACCTTGTTAAGAGCATGCACTCTTACCAACTGAGCCATCCCGCCACCCCCAAGACATATTTTAAAGGTGGAGTCCATGGGATTTCCTGATGGATTAGATGTAGACCATCAGAGAAAGAGTGGAGTCAAGGATTTTGAGGATCAAGCAACTGCAACAACAGAAGAGAAAGCCAAGCATCTTATTTGGGACATGTTCATTTGAGCTATCTGTTAGACATCCAAGAAAAGTATCAATTAAACAGTTGGAAATATGTCTGGAGTTCAGGAGTGAGGTCTCGGCTGGAGATATAAACTTGAGAATCAATAGCATGTAGATGGAATTGAAAACCGGAAGACTGAAAAGAAGCATCAAAGATGTGACTGTAGAAACAGTCTAAGAACAGAGTCCCGAGGAGCTCCGGTGGTAGAAAAAGAGAAGAATCCAGTAAAAGAGATTGAGAAGAAGTGGCCAGGGAGGTAGGAGGAAAATCAGGCATTTCTTCATCTTTACAATGGATTCGTTACAGTGATTTTTTTTTTTTTTTAACTATGACCAAGAAATATATCAGGGTCAGCTATGTCAAAAGTTAGACTGAAAGGAGCAGACAGAGAGGGCAAATTTTAGTCTCCTCATCCCTACTTCAACCAGAGCTGGTCTGTGTTTTCTTGCTCCAAATAATAGGCTACTGCATGAGATTTCATTAATTTAAAAGGTAGCAGGGGATGGAAGGAGGTAGATTCTCACTACATAAAAAACTGAAAACCATTACCCTGGATAATCTTTAAGGTCTATGGTCCCTTCTGGCTCTAAAATTTATTTGATTCTACCCAATTCTAACAAAGAAAGAATTTTCTAGTGTCTAAAGCTAGGTACCACAGTCATCTCATAGAGATGAGATATTTGAATCATTTCTCTTGTCTGAGATTACCCTTTTGTTATAGAAATTAAGTCATTTGAAAATAGGAAGAGAAAAATAACAACTGGCCTTGAGGAGTGGGAAGTCAGTTGAGTCCCAAATATGAATCCAGGAAATGTTTTATTAAACAGCTGAGGCATTTACCGGCTTAGACTAGAGAATAAGCCTGCTCTAAATCCCACTAACCTCATGAGTATTCCATTTATCTAAGAAAGCCACAGAAGCACATTCCAAGAAAGTTTCTTGCTGTTCTACACTGAGAGAGCAAAAACAGCACAGGCTTTTGCCCACAAGTATTATTAATCATGATAAATAATAGTCACTGTTTATCAAGCATTAAACATATGCCAGGAACTGGGTTAAGGTCTTTATGAGTATTCATTCACTTAACCTTCACAGCAGTCTCAAGGTCAGTACTCTCAGGTGCTCAATGCATATTTGTTGAAAGAATAGCTTCCGCCCAGCAAAAGAAACCATCGACAAAATAAAGAGGCAAACAACTGAATGGGAGATTTTTGCAAACAATGCCTCTGATAAAGGGCCAATATCCAAAATATATAAGGAACTCATACAACTCAACAACAAAAAGCAAACAATCCAATTAAAAAATGGATAGAGGACCTGAAGAGACATTTCTCCAAAGAGCAGATACAAATGACAAATAGACATATGAAAAAAATGCTCAACATCACTAATCATCAGAGAATTGCACATAAAAACCACAATGAGATATCACCTCACACCAATTAGAATGGCTACCATAAACAAGACAAATAATAACAAGTGTTGGAGAGGCTGAGGAGAAAAAGGAACCCTCATGCACTGTTGGTGGGAATGCAGATTGGTGCAACCACTATGGAAGAAAGTGTGGAGGTTCCTCAAAATATTAAGAACAGAATTACCATATGACCCAGCAATCCCTCTCCTTGGTATCTACCCAGAAAAAATCTGAAAACATTTATCCATAAAGATATATGTGCTCCGATGTTCATTGCAGTTTTATTTATGGTGGCCAAGACATGGAAACAACCAAAGTGTCCTTCAATAGATGATTGGATAAAGAAGATGTGGTATATATACACAATGGAATGCTATTCTGCCATAAAAAAGATAAAATAGGGCCATTTGCGGCAACATGGATGGATCTTGAGATTATTATGCTAAGCAAAATAAGTCAAAAAGAAAAAGTCGAGAACCATATGATTTCACTGATATGTGGTATATAAAACTGAAAACAACAAAAGAACAAGACAAACAAGTGAAGAAACAAAAACTCATAGACACAGGCAATAGTTTAATGGTTACCAGAAGATAAGTGGGGAGGAGGGTGGTAGATGAGGATAAAAGGGATCAAATACATGGTGATGGAAAGAGAACTGACTCTGGGTGGTGAACACAATGTGATATATATCACACAATGTGATATATAGATGATGTATTACAGAATGGTACACCTGAAACCTATGTAACTTTACTGACAATTGTCACTCCAATAAACTTTAATTAAAAAAGAAAAAGCATATCATGATTGAGACCAAGCATAGTTAACTTGTCCAGGGTTATCTAGCTGGATAAGTAGTCGATCTGGGATTCATTTCTGAAGCTCTCTGACTCCAATGCCAGTATTCTATACATTGATTAATTCACTGGATCTTATAATGGATGGAGTAGAAACTGTGATGTATATAACCCACCCAACTCCCGCTTTGTTTCTCTGGCTGCCAGGAGCGTAGGATACTGATGGCTCAGAGCTGAGTGTCTCCTGGATAGTTCCCTCTGCCAAAGGGATCTGCCAAAGGTTACTTTCCTCCTTGGGGAAGCCTGTAACCAGTAACTGATAGATGCAAGGACACAAAAGCCCAGCCCTTTTTGTCAGTTCAGTACTCCTCTGAAGGGCCATCCACTTCCAGAGTTCCCAAATCAACTTCTCACTCTGCCCAATCCTGTTCTCCTAATTCCCTCCTGAGACCACTCCCACTAAAGTTCCCACACACAAATCGCTGTCTCAGGGTCTGCATCCCGAGAACCCAGTGAAGACATTGATATCAGCAGAACTCTGTTTCGGCCACATGTTCTATTCACTTAATAACCAGCAAATGTACACTGAGCTCCAGGAATGTATGGGATTTCTTCTTTTGAGTATTGCCTGTTCAAAACATTTGTGCATTTTCTATTGTGTTGTCTTGTTTTAAAATTTACAGGAGTTATTTTACATATTCTAGATACTAATCTTGTCATCGGTTATTTATTCTTGTCTATTCTTCCTGTCTGTGTCTTTTAGTTCCATGGTATCTTTTGTTTTGCAGAGGTCTTTATTTTTGGACTGTCAAATGCATCGATGTTTTATGGGTCTTTCATGCTTGTACTTCATGTGACGTGTTTTGTCCAGCAAAGCCTTCTCTATTGAAAATCACAGAAATGCAAATTAAAGCAACAATGAGATCTAATTCCACATTGTTCATATAGGCAAAATTTAAAAAGTTGATTATTGGGGGCTGCCAGATGGCTCTGTTGGTTAGAGTGCAAGCTCTGAGCAACAGGGTTGCTGGTTCAATTCCCACATGGGCCAGTGAGCTGCGTCCTCCACAACTAGATTGAGGACAATGAGCTGCCGCTGAGCTGCCTCAGGGTGGCCGGCTGGCTCAGTGGTTGGTTGGAGCGTGAGCTCTCAACAACAAGGTTGCCGATTCAATTCCTGCATGGGATGGTGGGCTGCACCACCAGCAACTAGGTTTGAAAACAGCGACTGGACTTGGAGCAGGCCTGTGCCCTCCACAACTAGATTGAAGGATAATGACTTGGAGCTGATGGCCCCCTGGAAAAACACACTGTTCCCCAATATTCCCCAATAAAATTTTTTTTAAAAAGTTGATGATCACAAGGGCATGTGAGAGTGTGGAGAAGCAGGAACCCTCCTCCCCTGCCAATAGGACCCCTGCCAATAGGAGTGTAAATAGGTATAATTCGCAGAGCAGTATAGTGAAGTCTAATGAAGCTGAAGATGGTCATACCACTAACTATGAAATTCCACTTTTAGGTATAAACCCTGGGGGAACGCTCACACTGAGCTGTAAGGAGGCACAGGAGTTTGGAAGAGCAAAGGACCGAAAGAGTGAAAGATTGGAAGCAACATGAATGTCCATTAATAGGAAACAGATAAATAAATTGTGGAATATTTATACAGTGGAATAATTTTTAGCCACTAAATAAAATAAACATGGATAAGGCTGAGAAAGAATATGTACAACAAAACAATTGCTAAATTATATTTTTTATATTGTTTATAAACCTGAAAAGTAATAAAGTATATTTTGGGGTGTATAAATAGGTAGTGTAAACATATGTATGGTAATATAAACACTGAGTTCACAATAATGGTTTTCTCAGAGAATGGAATTGGATACCTGGGAACCTCTATTATATCAGTGAAGTTTTATGTCTTAAATTAAAAAAGAAAAATCTGAAACAACTTCAGCATAATGTCAGGATTCGATAAAGCTGAATGGTAGGTACATGCTGTTCATCATATTTTTTCCAAATCTTGCCTGTCTGAAATACCACACAATAAAAAAGTCATTAAAAGAAGGAAAAGGAAAAAGATATTTACTATAGTTGAGAATTCAAGATAGATTTCTTGGTATTATTTCAGAGAGATTTTGAAGGATCACAACGGTCAGATGGGAAATACAGAACATATATATCAAGGAAACATAAAATGTTAAAAAACTGGCTAAGGACCTTTTACTAAATTTGCTCAGCAAAGGAGACTCCTTTAGGGCTCTTGAGCAGGGGAGATGAGTGCTTCTGTTCTTTCAGGAGATGAGTCTGGCCTGTTGGTGTAGGGTGGTTGGAACAAGGAGCAAGAGGAGGTGAAGAGTTGCAAAGGTCCTTCTGGTGAGCAGCCATGAAACCTCCAGGAGGCAGCAAAAATGAGAAGGGAAGCACACAGAGGCCTTGCACAGTGATATTCCACCTCACCTTTAGAAATAATTAGCTAATTTTAAATCAAGTAAATGAAGGCAGGAGAAGCGAGCAAAAAAGTCAAAACTGGTTCTGAACACAGCTGCCTAGATAATTATGGAAGCTGGTGTGATTAGCCAAAGCTGAGATCTCAAAAGTGAGAGCTGGTTGTGGGAGATTATGATTTTGATTCTGGTTTTCAATGTGTTGCCCTCGAGGTGCTGACAGACCCTTCAGGGAGAGAAAACAATATGGCAGTTGAAGGAGGAAGTCTAGAGTTTGGTGAAGAGATGTCAGAAGGGTGGTTTGGGCAGCCAACTGCAGAGAGGTGAGAGATGAAGACATGAGAATGCTGTTAAGAGGCTAAAAAGAAAGTGGAAGAGGAGAGGAGAGGAACTTAGGGACCACCATGTGTGCTTTTACGCTCCTCCTTCCCTTTGGCCCCGCACAGCAGGCCTATCCCTAACATCTCCTGGCCAGGGCAAGAAAGTAAATGGAGGCCTCAGCTATGGAAGGTATATGGAGGCCTGCTCTCTCTGTTCCCGTCATCAGCTCCATCCTGCATCGTGAGGGCATGGGGTACATATTTGTAGACAGCCCATCCCTCATGTTTAAACTCCATCCTCCCAAGACACACACACACACACACACACACACACACACACACACACACGCAAGCACACACCGGCCACCTCTCAGGAGCACAGACGAGGAATGAAGTCTTCACTGGCTCTGGACGAAGTATTAGGCTAATTTGGGCAGGAATTCTCTAGTTCTAGGTACCCAGATTATGGCAGGGTTGGGCATGAGCTCTAGGTGGATACTCCTTAATCCCTAAAATATCTTCCCTCATTGGTTAGAGGCAAAGCCCAGAAGGGTCTGAGCAGCATCCGCTAAAGCAGGGGGTCTAGAACAGGTGTCCAGTTGCCCAAGTGTAAGGGCGGTACTGCTCTACCACCAGTATAGTGCCAAATTCATAGACTGTTTCTGAGCAGCATCTCATAATATGTTCAACCTCTCCATTCCTGCTTGCGTCACAGGAACATGGAGGTGGGGGGAGCTCTGGTGGGAGAGTAGAAAAAGAGTAGAGATTCCAGGGCACCAGTAACTCATTAACTCTCTATACTTTTCTATCAGCAAAGGAGAATGAATATCTGTTGATCATTCACTCAGTAACTGTCTGGACTTTCAAGGCAGAGACTCAACTCTTCTCAGAGCCAGTGCTAGACCCGGGCCAGTTCTCCCCAGGCTTCCATGGGAAGCCCCAACCTGCCCTAAGTCAGCATGGTCCTGGATTTTGACGTGAGCCTGTAAACTACACAAGCTGGAAGTCTCAGTGCTAGCCAGGCTAATGTGAGCAACAAAAGCAACAAGAATATTTTGTAAATTAAAAACCTGACATAAGTAATAATAATAATAATAATAATAATAATAGTACTTATTATTAGTTGAATAAGCTGTTTAGACTTTAGCAAGAAAAAATGCACCTCAAAGGAAAACAGAAAAACATTTTCTATCCTGTCACATGACTTCCTAAAAGAGTAAAACTACTGACCTCAAAAAATATGCAAAAAAATAAAAATAAATAAAAATACACTAAGCTTCTTTCCAAGAGTTATTTGGGGCCCGAGATACTAAAATTCTAATCTTTCTGTGCTGATGAAATGAAATACTTTCCCCTATCATCTTTCAAGTTTGTACTGCAATAGTAAGATACAGTATCTTACATTTTGAAGCTATGAGAAATGTGTTGGCAGAGACTCTTTAATTCAGATTAGACCACAACATAAATCAGGGCTGTTTAAGCACACAAGGAACAGAGATGGCAATACAAGTAATTTTACAATTTTGCTATACACAGTAGTAAGAAAAACAGGAAGTAGGTGTTTATTAGCAGTTCCAAATATACCAGCCAAAATACAACTCCCCATGGAGTCTGAGTTATTCAAAATATAGCAAAGAACAGAATTCCTAAGATTATAAAAGGGTAATTAATCACAAACAGTGTTCACAGACCAGTGATTTGGAAACTATCTTCTTATTGAAGATCTGGATCAAGAGCAAACTTCAAAGCAAAATTAATTCATCTCAGATTCACTGCATCTGGTCAATAAACCCTCCCAAAAAAATGTCACTTTAAGCCCACTCAAAAATCTATCTTTTTTATTTAACAATTCTATAGACAGTGTATTAAATAGGCATTTTTCACCTACCTCGGTTAGAAGATCGTTGCCTCCCCACATAAGCTGTTTGCACTAAGAATGCCACTTCTTACTGATACTCTGTAAATTGCATTCAAGGGTCAGGCAATGTTGTTTGGGCTTGTGTCACAGAAACACAAGCTCACCATGAAGCCAGATTCACAAACCAAGAGGACCCACTTGCTTGGACATCTAACATGACCTTGTGGCTTTCAAAATCTTGTCTTGATTGAGTGAACACTTTAAATATATGTCCCAACCATTTCTGAATTAGGACAAAGGACAGTGATTAGGACAAAGTGGCAGTGATTCAAAAATGCCTATTTAAAATACATGAAACATAAATATACTTTAGTTTTTGCAAGAGTAACATACTGGGTTTAAACGCACATTCTGATCTGATTTGGGTTATTAGATAATTAAGAGTCATAGAAACTTCTGACAATAGTGGTTACTTGTGAGAGTGACCATGTTAATTCTGTGACTCAGTTTCTCCCCTATAAACTAAGGAAGTTTGGTGTTTGGCTCAGCTACCTCAAAAACTCATTGGGATGAATGTCAATGACGTGATTATTTGTGAAGCACCATTAGGTCCAATGATGAAAGCCACTTTGAAAGTGCAAAGTATCAATGAATTAAATGATTTGTCTCGGTCCTGGAAATGGAAGAGACTAAGTAAGGAAACCTATGTGTATGCTTAATTGGAATGGTCTGCATACATCTTATATCAGTCTATGTGTTCTTATGAGTTTAGATTTACTAAGAAGGAGAAGGAAGAAGAGCTCTTTGAAAACAACTCTATCCAGTGAGAAATTAGTAATAGGCTAATTAGAGGCAAATTAGCTCTAGAGATCTGATCTAAATGAGACCATCACACTTCTTCCCTGATTTTTAAAGTCCAACCTCATAGAAAGCCAGGCTACCAGCCTGTTATCAGTTGGGCTTCACTGCCCATGTGGTTGTTCAGTCATAATCAGCATGAGAGAGAAAAAAGATAAAAGGGAAGAGAGAAAAGGAGAGAGAGAGAGAGGGAAACGGAGGGAAAGAGAGAATGTGTTGGCATAATTCTCCCTCCCCCTCTGCCCAGATGGTCAACAGGCCGTGTGTCAGGATGTCTCTATGTTCACACAGATTGTTTTCTCCCCCAGGATAAATAGGAAGGTAAGCAGCTTCCCAGGTGCCTAAGTTCTGGACAACGAAATGTGACGGAAGCAAAGATTGCCACTCCTAGGCCTGGTCTAAGACAGACCAATCAATCCTCTCTCTTTGCTTATCCCAGCAGAGAACCCCAAGGCAACTCTAGGGGACAATAGAGACCCTGCAGGGAAGGAGTTGTTTGCAGGAGAGTCCACAAAGTCCATGGGATGCTCAGGCCATCCCTCTGAGCATCCAATGGACTTTGCTTATGCAAAAAAACAAACTTTTACTGTGTTAAACCATTGAGGTTTGGGGATGCTATTTGTTATAGCATCAGGTAGCCTACCATATCTAATACAGACTAGTAAAGATAAACTCCTTAAAATCAGTTCTCGTTGGCCAATAAGCTCTAGGCTCTGAGGCATCTGGATAAGTTAGAAAAGAAACCTTTCTTATTATTCCCTCCCTTGTTTTTCTGGCAGGCCAAACTTCCTGCTGACCAGCTCAACTGGTGATGGCAGCCAGGGCCAGAGCCTCCTCCTGGAACTTCTGAAATAAAGAAGGTCACAGATGTTCTCTGCAGGTCACACCCTCGAAATTCACTTTGACTGGAGTAAAAAGTACATTTTCTCTTATTCCCAGAGTGCTATCAGGCCTCGTTTCTTCACCCCTCCCAACAACTTATAATTAAATGTATTTCAGTCAGGTACTGTTGCTTGTTGGGATCATTCTCAGAGCATGGACTCATGGGTACCCCCCGTTAATCCCCAGGTAAGAAGCCCCACCACACAAAAGTGTTTTAAAGTCATTCTATTAATTCAGATGAATTGAGCACAAGCAGTAACCCTGAGGAGATTTCTGGCATCCTGGAGTTCGAAAGGACTGCAGGTACCTGCTCCGAGAAGGCAGCAGAAGGCCAAAGAGAGTCCCTAACAATGAGAGAGTGAGAGAGCACCTACCGAGTGTGCCTAGACCCTCACAGTCTCTGCATATTCTCTAAGTGATATAAACCAAGAGTTAATAAATGTAGACCGAAAAGATCTTTTCCAAAGTTATTTTCTTCAAGTCGTTTTCCCCAATATGGTTTGTTTTCATCTAAGCTAGAGCTGTAAACTAGCAGACTTGGGTTGCATCTGGCCCACAGATATGTTTGTTTGGTCCTCACAGTGTTTTAAAAATAGTGATAGCAACATTTTTAAAATGAGATTTTTTTTTTTTTTTTAAATGAGATTTCACACGGACGTCTAGATTTCTGGCTCCTCTTGAAAAATCAGAAGATTGAGCAATAGTGGACCCATGTTCCCCCACGGCAATACTAAGCTGAGGCTTCCCAGGCAGTGGGGCCCATGCTGCCCGCTTGGCTGGGAGTGAGCACCACCCACCACACTGACCACTCCGCTCACTTGTTTCCTGCCTGCCCCGTACGACATTTGGCTTACTCCTTGGATAATATTTTAATTAATTTATGCAACGTACTTTTTTTTCATGGCTTGCTATGTCCTGAGCACTGTTTGTAGATGCATTTGGAAGATCAGGGCATGGGCAAGAAAGGATGTTCTTGTGTCACTTGTGGCCTCTCCTCTCCTTTCTGCAGGGCATAGAGCAGGGAAAAGGAGGAAAACAGATGGTCCCCCACCTCTGGCACTGGGTGACTAAGGTAAATAGATTCAGTGTCACCAGTGAAGGATTCTTCTCAAGAGAAAGGTATTGAACTTGTGGCCTGAACTTACCATTGCGAGATGAATAGGAGGCCCCTTCTGTGCTTTCTCTGTGGCTGCTGCAATTCCTTGTTACCTCGGCAGGTGTTTGTGTGGGGAGGGAACTCCCAGAAGAATAGCAAACATCTGCAGCCTGACCCAAGCCTTGGCTCTCCTGCTGTTTCCCACTCTAGTGTCCATTAAACAAATAATATGTGATAAGGTGTCACAAGGTGGCATGGTGGATTCATGGATCTGGGTTGATCTTTTCGCTACTGATTAACACTGTCCCTGGATTTCCTTTTGGTTTGTTCTTGGTTAATACCTTATGCATTATTTTCTTTAATTTTCTTCTCTTTTATTTTTTCTTCTCTTCTTTTTCTCCTCGGCTGCCTCCTCACTATTATTATTAAGTGGTCTTCTGTTTCTGGACACAGTATTTCAGAGTGTGAGAGCTCTTATTTGTTTACTGGTATCTGTTTCAATGCTAAACATAGAAACTTCAGGAAGATAGGAATCATATCTGTCTGGCCCCAGCATGACCGAAACAGATGCTAAATAAATATCTGCTGTATAGATAAATGAAAAACATGAAGACCTAGTGGCATATGATTGTGACAAGGGTACACTTCTTGTCGATGTGTGAGAGCATTTCCTTTTCTCACCGTAAAGTCACCAATCTTAGGATACTCTCACGAGGCTCAAAATTTATGGCCTCCTTTTGCCCCTACCATGACCAAAATGTCAGTATAAACTCACCTAAAATCTGGTGGTGTGTGTGAGCTTCAGCAGGTTCCGTAAGACAGATAGAAATCACCTGGTGCAAGTAAGGACAGGCCTTCTCTCCCCATAACAACCTGGAGTCTAAAATCCTTTTTCTGTTCACTTCATCCAAGGGAACAAAAGAAATTCGCCGGAGACTAAATCTGTGTCTGAGCATAACTTACTCCTTCGAAGGAAATCAAACAATGTCCATTTTCTGCCCTCTCACCTCAAATTGTGTTTTTATTAAGTGTGTACCTCCAAAGAAATATTAGACTTCTTTGCCTTTATTTTAGTGGTTTATATAATGCCCAGCTAGAGGCAGAGAGGTGAACTAACTTGACCTCAGGCATCATGTGACAGATATTGCTTTGGTTCAATTGTTGTCTGGAAGGGATTGGGGGTTGGGTGTGACATAATAATATTAGGGAAAACAATGGCCATTTAGTTTATATAGAGGCTTTCTTCCTGTGATTTCAAAGCAAATTTCAGGCCTAATTCAAATGACATCAAAAAGAAGCCAAAAACTTGGCAGCGGCAGGTTGCAGGATAATTCATTCGTCCATTGAGCTAGCATTCACCAAGCACCCACCACCCCAGAGATGTGGGGGTGGGCAGGAGAGTCACAATCCAGGCTGTTCAGAGCTCACGAAACTGCGTACTTTCTGGTGATATTAACTTCCCCAGTCAA
Source organism: Rhinolophus ferrumequinum (assembly GCF_004115265.2). NCBI lineage: Eukaryota > Metazoa > Chordata > Mammalia > Chiroptera > Rhinolophidae > Rhinolophus > Rhinolophus ferrumequinum. Next base: position 39,135,854 of record NC_046289.1, on the reverse strand, counting down.
ATAATATGAGTTGGGTACACATGAAAACAGCCATCTACATTCTTCAGTGGAGCATTTCCGGTTTCCTCTTCAACAGGGTTAGTCAGAGAAGTCTGGATCTCAGCTCAATGAAGGCATGGTTTTTTGGTCTTTTTAAAAAAAAAATATTAGTTTCTTAAAAAAAAATCTTCCAGGAACAAATAGAAAATTAGTGAATAATATTTATTTGGATTACAAGCACCTGCCAGGAGAGGGGTTACATATTTATGTCACCCGTTCTATCACAAGGCAATGAGCCAGGAACTGGAAGATCCAAACACCGAAGCCCACTCTGAGTAGAACCTTCTGGAACCTCCCGCTGCCTAACGCAGTTACCTCACTTCCCTAGAATGTCTGCTCATTTTCTTTTCCCGGCATCCTTTTTATATGAGCACCTTCCAGCCAAGTCAATTAAAAAAAAGAAAAAAGAAAAAACTCTTTTGCCATCTTTGAATGAATCCTGAGAACCATTCAATGCTAATGTTAAACACATTGGAGCAGCAAAAGTTTCAAGGGGGAAGATTGGGAAACAAGGAAGTAAGGGTTATCCATTAAGAGTGAATTCAGAAGTGGGAGGGACACGGCTACTTTGAGATAAAACTCATTTACACAAACCAAAAAAAAAAAAAAATAGAGCTCTGCTATATACATCTGAGAAGAAAACAAGATGTGAAAGGCAGAAAAGGACACAGAGAACAATAAAAGAGATCTTTGTGGGTGTTTTGCCTTTTCTGTTAGTTGCAAAGGGTGTAAGGATGTACAAATGTATAACTCAAAAACGCCAAGAATTTACCTTTAAGTTCAAATGATCCTTCAACAAATTTTGCAGAGATTGTCTAAGGATTTATGCCTGTGTTCCACAGGGAACAAAAATCCTGCTATATGAACAAATGAAATATTTGCTCAGTATTTTCCTCCATATATGATGTGGTGGACACCTCTCTTACTCCTACTCCCTACCCCCACCTCCATCCTCCATGTTTCTGTTTCTTTGGAATTCCTCAGCCAAATATCAAGAATCTTCGGGAGGAGCTTCCCCTCTGGTCTATAAGTGGTCAGATAAAGAGATCAGTTGGAAGACATGAATCACTTTCCAGGGCTTCTCCAAGTTTTTAACCTACTGTAGTTGCAAAACAGGCAAAAAAATTTTTTTTTCCAATAGCTCAGGAGATCCAAACATTTTGCCTTCTTCACTCCTAAAGATGTTTTTAACCTGTTTTACTCAAGGATGACTACTAAGAATCACAAAAACCCACCTCTTCCTTAAATACCAAAAATTCGTTTTCAATCCCCAAACTTCATTATGATACAACCTATATAAAAGGCAGGCAAGTTAAAGACATTCCAGAGGAAAAGTTAGTCCTGCACTTTTAATTATCTTCCGGTATTTCCTCTTTTCCTTAAAAGGCTTAAATAAACTCACCCATGTTTAATTTTTCTAGTCTTTTTCAAAATTATTGCTACAGCTTTTTTAAATTGGGTAACACAATTTCTGTTCCCAGTTAACTAATGTTCTCTGTGTCATCCAAATTCAACAAGGAATAAATAGTGTTGCTCTGAACAAAACCTTTTACAACGGATTAAATTTCATCTAAAAGCATGTAATTCTGCATAGCCAAAAGCAGTTTCTAATCTCTATCTATAGGAACTTACAAGGCAAGGAATTCAAAGCCATTGGATTAAGTGAAAAATGTGAATGAGGAGCTACAGCCCCTGCTCAGCTGACACAAGAAAAGCTCTGTAACGTTTTCTAAGTTAATCATTACCGTGGGTGGGAAAATTTGTGGAATATGCCTCCTAAGTCTTGTAGGTCATTATTTACTGAAATGCTACACTGAATGATTATTTCTTTTTAAATACTAATAACCTAGAAAGCCTGGCCTCATTCAGCAAGAGGGTCAACACAGAGGCATCTGATTAGTGTCAAAAATGACTGCCTCTCTTTAGTAAAGGAATTTCCTAAAGGAAACATAATTCACAATGACAAATGTCGGCATTTTTAGAATTACAAACATTACCTCCAACTTGAATTCAGGTTATGAACCCACTGGACAAAGTTCAGGGCTTGTTTAGGAGCTAACGGGTTTGAGTCCCAATTTAAAAAAAAATAGAAGTATGCATGTAAATATGTAAGAAAGAGCGACACACCAAAAGTCTCTGCTACTCAGACTAAAAGACTGACATAATTGTCACGATAACAGGACTGCTTTCTTACCATAACCTGCAACTTGGAGGTGTTTACCGATATATTTCTGAACTGGCTCTTTCTTTCAGCTACAATTTCGTGAACGCTGTTATTAGTAAAAACGTCTGTTAGAGAAATGTCTGATGTTGGCAAATAAAATGTTTCCATCCTAATTACTCATTTGTTAAACACATAAAATCAATTTCTTAGCTGCTTTTATTTTGAGGGACATAAAAGTGTCAGTCTCCATCTCAAAATGATAAACTTGCCATTAAAATAGTCATATGGCTGAATCTGGCTTGCTGCTTAACATTTTTTGCTTAAACAAAGACCAAAAATAAGAAAATTGCCTTACAGCTACTACTTATATGTTTATAATTAACTTATTAGTAGATCTTCTTGAGGGAGGAAACCCTTTGAAGCTCTCGTCAAGCACCTTTAGTGTTATCTGAGTGTCAAAGCATTCCTTTTATATACCCCTAATTTTGGAAGTGCATTGTACATACATATCTAACATGTATGGGATGACTTTTAGTCTAAATACATTCCTCTAATACAGGATTATTGAGTACGTTCTCTGCAACTATGGATATATGGATATATGGTTCAGAAAATTTTATGCCTGTTTTTTCCTTAAAGTAAGAAAAATTTAAAATACTCAGGAAATATGAAATATTATTTGCAGACAAAATACTTATAACTTCTATTTTTATTATGTATTTGTCATTCCTAATTATTTCTTAGGCTAAAAATACCTATGAATAATAAATTTTGTGCTCGTATATTAATAGTTTTTGTACTTATTGCACAGTTTTAAAACTATTTCAATGTAATTTTTTAACCAGAAAGGAATTTAAAATCTGAAAGATCGCTCGAAATGTTTATGTGTGCAGCAACACAAAGGGGAAATTTTTAATTCTTAAAACTCAAGAAACTATTGTAAATGAAATGAGAAACAGACATATACTGTACATCAAACTTGTTCTCACAGGTGTGCTTTCTTAATGTTAAAATACCCGTGTGAATTTTTAGTTTCCCATAATGTAATGGGAGACAATAAATTCTGAAGTTACCCCATTTGCCTTCAGCCCTAACCACAGAAGAAGTAACCTCTTGTCTATTTAGATTTTCTGAGTATACCCATGTCCTTCTGTGTGTCATACCAAAGCAAAGGTTTGTGTTGCCAGCCAGAGCTTATTGCAAGATCAAAGCTCTGGGCCACTCACAATAAAATAAGAGGGTAAAGCCCAAAGAATCAAAGAAACAAAGGAAACGTTTAGGAGATAAGGATCAGTCTCAGATATGACATTTCATCCAGATCAGATCCTGTGCAGAAGTTCAATTCAAAGTTCATAAGACAAAAATACAAAGCAATACACTTTAAGAGTAGGTTGCTTCTCTTTATCTGCATGTCACTGATTTTCTTTCTGTTTTTAGAATCAGAGAATGTCCTTCACTGGATAATTGAATTAATTTAACCTTTAAAAATCCTATGTGCATATAAGGTTGTGTGTGGATAGGCAAGATTATCTTTTCATTGAAATACCTCCAGCCTAAACCTTAAAAACAGTATGATATAGCATTCCTATAAAAGGTAAAAAAAACAAGAGAGTTTAATGAAAACACCATTGTCTGTAGTAAATCTTAGTCTTTGCAAAATGTTAAATAGAATTTTTCAAGATAAATATAAAAATGACATATAAGTAAATAAAGTAATTACATTTAAGTAAATGAAATTCAAATTTTCATGGGAAATAAAATACAGATAAATATGCTTTGGAAAGGCATTTCAAATGCTATATTATATCAATTGGTTAAAGAGCTTACTGAATGTGCTACTCAAACACAATTTCAAAGCATATATCAATATTGTTATAGAAGCTAGATGTGTATTTAGAATATATAATTTTGATTATTTTAGTGTATAAACAAACATTAAAATAGTCTAAGCTACATGTAAACAACAAAAATAAAGTCATTTCACAAAATTTGGAAAATTTTTCTATTTCATTTTTTTCAAGATTTAATATGAAGCAAACTAGCTCGGCTATCTGTCATCTTCTATAGTAAATCAACTTGGAAAGTACAAAATGTTTAAAAGATACATATAGATTATTTTAATGTATTTAAATAATGTTAAGTTTCATAACTAAATTTATTGTTTAAAACGTTAGGCTGGTAATAGAATAACATTTATAATCATTCTAATACAATTTTCTAGTAGAATTTACATTGTGTCACAACTGCAATTAAATTATGTAAATTTAATTAAATTATGACAGTTTGCATTGTCTCGCAACTACAATTAAATTACGTAAATTTAGTTAAATTTATGTAATATATAATCAATTTATCACATACATTACACAAAAAAACTATGTAAATTGTTTAAATGTCTGGTATAAGGACAGGATTTCCATACCCAATGATGCTAAGAAATAATCAAATAATTCTCATATCTAAAATCAATATACCATACTGGTCCCCAAACTGTAGGCATAACGATGTATTTCAGCTTAGAATCTATACATTTGTGGCCTTAGGAATTCTGATAAGCATTTCACAAATTCCTCTTTGGTAGCTCTGACATTTTATCAATTTCAAAGTAAAAACTTTTATGTAAAACCTGGTGTCCTCTGAAATGCCAATACCATCATGGTAATGATCATAGCTATTGTCTCCTGGGCATCTACTGTGATGTACTGTGTTGAGAGCTTTGCACTGGTAAACCCTAGTCTATTGCATAAACCTGAAGGATGGTAACATTGTGCCCAGTCTACAGATGAGGTAAACTAAGCCTCAGAGAAGTTAGGTGATTTCTGAAAGTTACCATGCTGGTCATTGGCAGAGCCCCAAGCTTTCTGATTCAAAAGTAAGTTCTCTTTCTCCATAACTTCACCACTCACAGGTAAAAGAATCTATGTCACTCTATGAGCATAAAGAATACAGGAGTTTCTCTTCAAATATTCTTGCTTCCTCTTAGACTAATGATAATTTTAAAAACAAAATTAAAAGTTAAATAACAGAGCTATGGTGGAGACTGACAGTAAAGATAAGGACCCATGTCAAATTTATGTCCAAAACATTTAGTGTAACTATTCACAAGGCTACTTTATATGTAATTAGAAGGTTAACCAAACTCTCAGGAAGCCCCAAACTGTGTTAAGATAACCTCTTACAAAGTCTCACCAAGTAAAACATGCACATACAGAAAGTCGCCAAAAAAAAAAAAGTACAAAAACCAAATAGAGTTCAAACGCTTCATTTGATTAAGAGTTTTCTTAACTAAATGGAATGTTTCCTTCGATTTTCTCTTTGGATTCTAGAGCTATATTATGAAATTGCTTTTCAATTCCCCGTACGGTGATTGTTTAATCATGCCTTTACCAGCTGTGAACATAGCTTCTCTCCTGATAACAGTTTATTTTTAAAGGAAATTGTCTTTGAAGAAAATATTTTGATTATTATGCAGCAAAATAAGAGTTGAATGGAAGAAACCAAAAAAAAAAAAAAAAAAAATGCCAAAACAAAGATCATGAAAAGAATGAGTTCTAGTTGGTCTGTGGGGAAAAAAGAGGATAGTGGCTACATAAAGATAAAACAAAACCAGCCACTCACGCAGGAGGAAACAATTGGCTTGTTCCACATAAACAAAACTGACTGGCAGCCCTTTTTCCTATGTTCCACCGGGTGTTTTGATATCCTTTAGACACAGTCAAATATCCAGACTCTTTGGTCCTCTCTGTCCTTCACTAGTTCTCTCTCGGACCCCAAACACTATCTTGAATATGTCAGGTTGTGCAAGTAAACTTCAGATCTTACACATCTTTCAAAAACCTCCACATTTGGGCATGTAAACAAGAGAAGGACCTCCATATTGGAGGGACACCAGCAGAGATAAGGTGGAGAGGGACATCCTCAGGCAGCAACGGGAAGGAACGGTAGAGAAAAACAATTACTCTTTTCTACTGTTTCTGAGTATAGACTCAGTAGAACCATGGAATAGGGAAATGGGGAGAGAAAAAGGCATTCATCAAGACGAGAATAAGATACGGAGAAAAGGAAATTGTTGCCAAGACTATAAGGCAGGGTCTCTAGCTCAGCACCACTGACATTTCGGACAAGACAATTCTTTGTTGTGGGCACTGCCCTGTGCGTTGTAGGGTGTTCATCAGCATCCCTTTGCTCTACCCACTAGAGGTCATTAGCACCTGTACCCCCACCACCCACTCCATAGTCTTTAAAACTATCTCCAGATATTGTCAAATATCCCCTGAGAGGCCAAACTACCCCAGATATTAATGACTGCTATAAGAGGGACTCGTGTGGGAAGATTCAGAGCCAATCAGGAATCAGTTAATATCATTTCTACAACATCCCTGACCCACACCAGGAGACAGTCTCATTCTCATTCAATATTTACCAAGCACCTACTTTGTTTCAGTTTCTTTGCTTGATGCTGGGGATTCTGAACTAGGAAAGACTATATCTTTCCCTCAAAGCTACCATTTAGAAAGACAGACAGAAGAGGTAAATGCAATAGGCAATGCCATCAAGGGTGGGAAATAATGTAATCAACGGGGAAATTGAAAATATTAACTGATGAACCCAAATGGTTAGTTGCCAAAGTGTTGCAACTGGGTCCAGAAGGCCTCCTGCTAGTGCAGGCAGTAGCTTTTTACTTGCTGGATCACTAGGAAATCCTGGGGGCTCCCCAGGTGCTATGGAAATTTTTAACTATTTAACAACCTGTCTGGTTGTATTAGGGCACACAGCCTAGAGACCCTGCCCTAGCAGAGGGAAAAACAAGGGGAAAGGAGAAACAATGGCTTGGTGGCTAGAGATAATACTTAGGCTGGATCTCAAAAAATAAGCATTTACCTGGTGGACCAAAAGATGGAGAGAAGGGAGACAGTACGTACAGAAACACGGAGGTAAGAATCACCAGGGAATGCAGAGAGAACCATAAGAGATCTGAGGGAGCAGAGGCATAGATTGTACGGTATGAAGAGGGCAGAGGTGGGGCTGGAGAGGTAGACAAAGTGTGAATGCCTTGAATGAGCTTTATCCTATAAGTGCTGGAAAACTGCTGAACGGTTTTAAGTAACAGAGTAACAAGATTATTATGGCAGGAGTTTGGCAAATAAATTAAAGAAGCAAGGATCGTTTTAATAAGAACGAAGGAGGGAGATCAATATGAAGCTCTGAACTAAGTACAGATATTAGAAAGTAAAATCAACAGGAATAAGTATTCAGTTTGATGTAGGAAGCAGGAGTTGTTACAGAAAGAACAAACCTTATTAAAACATAATTCCTTACACATGTCCTCACTTCAGAAAGTTACAAATTTGTAACTGCAAAATTGTGACACTTAGAAAAAAACCATATCTACATCAAATGTGCTACGATTACAAACCTAGCAGTTTGAAATAGTGACTATCATTATATATATACATATATGTATATATACATATTGAAATTGAAAACTTTTGGAACACATCCTAACTTATACTAAGGAACCTAAGCTCCTGAAGACAGAGGGACAATTCCAAATTAAGTTTGTATTGAGTAGCCATGGCCAGATTTTGCTTCATTACTCGGATTTAAATGATCATCTCTAATAGTAACAATCTTTAATGTGAGAGAGAATTTTTAAAGTCTTTGTGATAATCAAATTTATCTAAAAGGCAGAACTTTTCATCTAAGGAATTGAAGACAAGCAAGGCTTCTTCCGTACTTGAATTAAACTTTTTTTCTTTTCCTTTGCAAATATCAATAGCTTAAGACAGAAACAGCATATGGGAAACCTAGAAAACCATTTACACTCAGCAGACATGTCCAGCTGAATTACTGGAGTCCACCTCAGCAAAGGTTAAACATTAACAGGTGTACGGAGAGGCTTTTGTTAAAACACAGTTTCATATGACTTCATCTCACAAAGAGTTAAAGTTCATGAATCTTTTTTCTTTTTTTTAAATTTTAACTTTATTTTTTTCAATTAGAGTTGACGTTTAATATTATATTAGTTTCAGGTGTACAGCATAGTGGTTAGACATTTATATAACTTAAAAAGTGATCTCCCCAGTAAGTCTAGTACCCACCTGGCACCATACATACTTATTACAATATTATTGACTATATCTCCTGTGCTGTACTTTATATCCCTGTGACTATTTTGTATTCCCCTATTACAGAACAATTTCTTTTTCCTCCGCTATTCATTTCAGCAGCCCTGTCTTCTCCACTCTCTATTTTATTCCCCACCCTCACCCCAAGAAAAGAATATCTATCTCTTTATCTTTCAGCATGCCACATTGAAGAAGTCTTAAGTTATTCTGCTTCCTGCTTGAGATGGTGATGTCATCATTGTATACCTTAATCTTGAAATGGCAAATACATGGTCCATATATACCCATCACTCTTGCCTTACCCTTGGCAGTCATTGATAAAAAATTGTAGTACTGCCTTCAAATTTTTCTCATCAGCTCTCTAGGCAACCACACTACAAATGGACTAGGGATAGGCACTTGAGATGAAATCTAATTGCCATCACTGTATGTGGGATCCTGGTCACGTGCTCCCCGTCTTTTTGTTGTTGTTGTTGTTATTGCTTTTTAAATTAGTTTTAGATGTACACAACAATGTAATAGTTAGACATTTATCATTTATACCCCTTACAAAGTGATACCCCCCTCCCCCAATCTACTACCCCTCTGACATCGCATACAGCTGTTACATTTCCACTGTCTCTATTCCTCATGCTGTACTCCGCCTCTTGTAAATATATATATATATATATATATATATATATATATATATATATATATATAATTGTAGTTGGCATTCATTGTTCTTCAGCTTCAGCTTCAGGTGTACAGTGCAGTGATCAGGCATCTACATCATCCCTGGGGTGGTCTCCCTAATGAGACAAGTGTCCATCGGATACTCTACAAAATCTTTACAACATTATTGATTACATTCCCCAAATTGACTTTCATATCCCCGTGGCAATCTTACGGTTACCGATTGTGCTTTCTACATGCTCCGCATCTTGCCTGTAGATGTAGTTCTACCTTCACAGCTTCTTAAGCAGTAGAGGTTCAGGATCTATATTAGGCAGGCTTGAAAAATAATAATACAAAAAAAATTTTTTAACTTTCCTTAAACTCAGCTGAAAACTCCTTACCCCCCAATTCCCACATATGCCAGGCCCCCACCTACAGACTTTTATTGTGTTCCTTTCTTCTCTTCTCTCCACCCCCCGTCTCCCCCATGCCCATCCTTCCCTCAGTCATAGTGCTGGCCAGTGCTTCAAAAGGAAGATGGCTCCAAGAATGAAATGAATCTATGCGTCCGTAGCTATTTTAAGAAATTTCCTGAACTAAGGTGGTCATTGCTTCATCCCAGAAAGACTTTTTAAGAGACTACATGTGCCGGTAATCATTATAAAAGCAAATACAAGCAAAACATTTCTCATCTGTTGCAGGCGTCTCCATGCCCTTGGAATCCTCTCCTGTCGCTTGCCAGTGCCATAGATACAGAGCCCCTGGGCTTGCCTCCTGGGTCATGACAGGAGGTAGAAGAACTGACAGCGGGAGGAGGAACTCACATATTCCTACACAATAGCAGGCTGCTGGTCCCCTTTAGATCCCGCTTTTCCTAAGCTGTGCAATGAAGTATATAGGGAAGAGGAAGGAGTGAGGACAGGTGGGGGCGGGGGGTAGGGGGCTAGGCAGAGTAGGAGAGAAGACTAGGAAAGTGGAAGAGGAGGGAGAGGAGAGAAAAAGAGGATGAGGGGAAGAGGAAGAAGAAAAGGAAAAAACATGAGGTGCTGTACATGGATTTTCTCATGTAATCCTCGCAACAAACCTGCGAAATAGGCATGATAATGATTATTGTCCCTTTTTTTCCTCCAATGAGGAACTGAGGCTTGGAAAGCCTAAGGGACTTGCTTAAGATCTCATAGCTAGCCAGTCACAAAGCAAGGATTTGAACCCAGGTAGTCTGAATCCAGAGCCTGCCATTAGTACAAGGAGTAAAAGAAGGAAAACAGTGTGGAGAAGCTTAAATGAGCATTCTAGAGAAGTTTGAACATCTCTGTAAGTAGGGAAACAGAGTTAATGCTATCCAAAAAATAAGACATCAAAAGTACAGGACTTTGGAGATCTCTAGTGTAAATGGATTATTTTCAGAGGATGAAAGAGGCTATTAGAGGCTAAGAGATTTCTCTTTAGTCAGAATAAGAGGGGAAGCTCTTTCCTCCCAACCCTAAAAACTGTCTCTTTATAAACAGACCTCTAAATAATTGGGATGGGTTGGGGCAACGGAGACGGGGTGGTATTGGGCAGCAAGGGAAAAGGGGGAAAGATTGGGATTGGTTATAGTTGTCGTTGCCTTCATTGAATGCATTTCAAGTGTAAGGGTGTCAGGAGCCTTCTCCTCCTTTGCCTCCTGGGGGAGGGTTATGGGAGGCCCTGAGGTGGATACATGTGGGTTCATTCAGTGACCACGGATTAGACAATACTCCCGGTCTGGCCAGCTTGGATTGCCTCTGTTGGAATAAGCATTCCAGTGCAGACATTCCACACAAGCAGTCATAGCATTCTGCATTCTTGGAAGAGACCATCACTTAACAGGAACGTGGACGGCTTTGTTATGTCTTATCTCCTAATCTGCATTTGGAGGTTTTCCTTCCTTTTGCAGGTGCTCTCATTTCCTTCATTATTTGTTTATTAGAAAATCTTGTGGCCTTCCAAAGTCATTCTTATGCTAAGGAAGGTCGAATGTGATAACATATTTGTGTTGGCCACGAGTGAGGACATAACAAATACCGAAAGTCACATAATCATGAGTATAACTAAAAGTGGTGCTTCACGTATAAACAAAAGCTCCCTGCCCCCCACAATGGAGGTCACCAAAGTGTCAAAAGCACAGAGGGAAGGCTGGTGCTACAAATCTGGTTGCTTGAGTGCTGTAGAAGTTATGGCTGGAACTATTTTTAAGGTTTAATTCAGGGACAGTATGGGTCAAACAGCACTTCTCAAGCCAAAAGAATGTCCGAGAAGCCTAGGCCAGACTAAGCTTTCTGCATGGGAAATAACTTCTCCATTCATTGACCTCCCTGAAACCTAAGCGGGAAACCAAGCAAAACTGAGAGTGGTGGGCCTGAGGATAACTTTCCTTATCTATGTGTCTCCAAAACTAAGGCAGAACAAGAGCGAAACCAAGCAACCATTCTGGCCAAGCACTATTTAGATGACTTTCTTATCTCTCACACACATTCTAAACATTAAGCAGATGGCATAAGTCTACATTTCTATAGAGTCAGAGGATCTTAACATTGCCAGAACCCAAGAATCTCAGTGTGACCATCAATTTGTATCATTGTTTCACCATGAAATAAAAAAAAAAAGAAAGAAAAAATTGAAATAAATTACTGTCAAATGAAAATGTCCCATTCTTGAAATTCTAACGTTTCATCTATGGACTCCAGGATATTAAAGGCCATTCATATGAGTACTATGCTTTATAACCAGCTTTGCTGCCAAATATACTTAAGATAATAGCAAAGGTCACAGAAAATACACAATAAAATAAACAAAAGGATGGTAAAGGAAAATAAGGAATGGAGGCATCAGTTGTAAGCAGGAAGGAGGCCATTGCACAAAGTATATACGGTGAAGTCCTACACAACTACTAAGGGCCAACCACAATTTATTTCAAAGCTTTTTAGCTGCCAACAAGAAACAGGAGAATATGAACAGGTACACAGCTGAGAGTGTACGTGAGCTAAAAACAAATCAACTGTTTTGGAGAAGCAATATTCTTGGCAATAATAAGACCACAAGGAAACCTCCTGGGAACCTCAAAAAAGGAGACCTTACGTAGTGTAACAAGCACTGTCCTGGACTCGTTCATTTAGTCATTCATCAACTCTGTACTGAGCCCGTACTAAGAGCCAGGCACTGTGCAAGGAGGTGAGGGACACAGAAGTCAGCAAACAGACTGGTCCTGCCTTCCAGGAACTTAATGTCTCCTGGGAGAGAAAGACGTTTACCAAATCATCACAGAAATTGACATACAAATAAAATGGTAGCCAGGACCACTGCTTCCAGAGGCAATGCTAGGAAGAGAATCTGACTTCATAACAGCCTTAGGGCAAATTTTGCATTGGGTTTCCTGGGACTATTGGAGTCCCCAATGTCTCACCTCCTATAATATTTTAAGAGAAAAACACAGAGAGTTTATATTGGGCAAGCTTCAAATTAAGTAGTGTCCGTGAAAGGCTTTGAAAATTACAAAGCACTATGTAAAATAAGGTGTTGGATTTAAAGAAATAAATAAAAAGTGGTTTTCTAAACTTAATGAAGAAATAATCTGAATAAGTAGAATAAGTTACATGTGTGATTAACTATAATTAATTCTAGTAATTTAATCCTAATAATTTGGTGAGTCGAAATAAGTAGAATAATTATATAAATGTTACCTAAGCAGTACCAAACAACCAAAATTCAGTTCTTTAATCACCTTGATCATGGATTAAAAAGTATGCCAATAGGATGAGCTACAATGTGGTTACAAAATAAATCAGTTTCTAATTTTTTTAAATACAAACTGATACATCAGTTCAATATATTTTGTCACACTAGTGCATCCTATATAACCAAACATGGTTCATACAACAGGAAAGAACTCCCCAATATATGTGGTTTTGACATAAACTTTATTTCCACAAAATTAAAACTTTTTTCTTCGTTCCATCTTTGACTTACAATGACCTGCCTTTTCTAAAATTATAAGAAAAGTGTTAAAGTGCCTTAAATTTGCGTATTACTTTATAGTTTTCAGAGTCTTTTCACAGACACTACTGAATGTATGCCTATAGCCCTTCTATGAAGCAGACAAAGCAGAAAACTGAGGCTCAGAAAGTTCAAGCGGCAGTCATTAGCTAGTAAGTGGAGAAACCGAGAAGGATGCTGCAGCTGCTTGATCTTTAGGATGAGGGTCCTTCCACTGTACCCCTCTGTCAATTACCAACAGAAATACCTGGAAAGGACATGATACGCAAGAAAGTAGGTATAATACTCCTCACCAATGACAGGGGTTAAAGATGGAGGCTGGTTCAGTCTCCTAAATATAGGCTACATTGAGGACTAGTATCAAGTACCTGAGCAAGAATCCCTCGACAAAGAAGCAAGATTGGTGATTTGGTTTTTGCAGGTTATATGCTTTCTGAAGTACTTTGTGCAGCATCTCTTTGGCCCCAGCAGCTTCACCAACGTCTCATTCAGATCTTTCTCACACACTAGCAAGCATGCTCCAGTCATACAATCCCAGGCTCATCTTCCCAATGACAATGAAGGATTTTAACCTCCGCACCAGATGAAAGGGCCCCTTGCCTCCTGGCATCACTATGTCTTTTCTTTCCAGTAAAACTTCTTGGGGATATCTTCACAATGTTCCCAATGTATTTCAAGCTGATCAAAGAATGACACAAAATGAAAAGAGAGAGAGTCTGAGCAAAATGAACTGCTTCGGTGTATGCAAATCAGCACCACCCTGTTAGACAAGCGTTCTCTCTCCATTCTGTCAAGGCTTTCATGTTTGTGTATTTTATATGTAAACATAACAAGGGAAGAACAAGACAAAATCATGGAAGACCAAAAGTCTTGAATGAAAAGCCAAATAGCTCCTGGTCCCTTCCGGTCACATGTTCCCCATCCTCCAGATATGCAGTGAACTCAATAGTCATTTCGAATCAGGAAGTAGATGAGAGTGAAACTTCTGCACTAACAGAGCTGGAGGCAGGTGGGGCCTCACCTCCCCAGGAGAACCAATGAAGAGTGCTGCTTTCAGAGCTCAGCTATAGAAATTGGCGGACCCACCAACTTCAGAGCTGGTCATTTTAGAAGTACGAAAAGGACAAGATCTAGAGGAAGAATTTTTGGTTTTGTTTTCATTTATATTGATTCCACTGGTCATCAAATATTTCCTTTTTAATGATGGATGAAGTACTTAGCTAAATGTTAAAGGGAATTCTTAGAAACCAAAAACATAGTGTCTGTCCTCACACAGGGCAGAATTTTGCACGTTAACATCTGTCCTGAGATCTCAAAAGAGGAAGTCCCAAGGTCCTCTTGAGGACTAACCGGTCATTCTCAGAGGTGCTCCTGCTTCTAGCTGATCACAAGCAACCATGATTGCAGCCACGTGACATAATCTCCTCCCCCCTTCCTATTTTTATTTTTCTAGGTGATCCTAAGGAATTCTGGGGTTAATCCTGATAGAGTTTATAAAGAAAAAGGAAGTGTCTATATTGGGATCTCCAGGGGAAAAAAGAAAACAAAAAACCTTGCTATATTTCCTTTCCTTTAACAGTGGTTAAGGGTGTGTGTGCAAAAGTGAATCAGACCAGAATCTGAATCCCTGTTCTGCTACTTTCTGGGTAAAATTGGACAGGTTTCTTTCCCTCTCCACAAATTCTCCTCTGTAAAAATGCAGATAACAAGTGGCGTAGAGTCAATGGTTGTGGAGAAGAAATGAGATAGTGCAAGTGAGCTCCTTGCAGGGTCTGAGCAGAGCTGGTGTTCAGCTGGCAGGGTCATTAGCATCGCCCTCCTCCGCTGCCCAGTGGAGTCTCCACTCCCTTACCTTCTCCGGCTAAGACACACTGAGTTGGCTTCTACCGTGGTATAAACACAGGGGCCTGTGGCCCCTACTAACTACTGCACTTGACTGCTTCCTATGAGGCCATCTACTCCCAAGCCCCAATCATGCACTTTTGGAATTGGTCTGGGGCGTCGATATTTTCCTTCCAAGAATGCTGATACACCACATAACCTTTCCCCTCTCCTCTACCGTGTTCTAGCTGAAAACATGGGTTCTTACTGTCAGTGTTAAGAATGATTTTTTTTAGAAGTATTGTTATGTTGGCTCACAGATTATAAGGCACTTTTGCATCTGCTGTGTCATGTGATTGTGACACAATCCTCTTGAGTAGGGAATTCTCCTTACGTTGTACAAAGAGATTTTATGATTTGCCTAACATCACCTTGCTGGCAAATAGTGCAACAGGAATTGATCCCAGGTAGCCACAAATAAAGCTTTTCTATAACATCCTGAGGGGTCCGAGATGGGCTTCTCAGGTTCTTCATCTCAGGAGGGGTGGCTGCATACAAATAGTCAAGTAAACCCCTGGGTCCCTAGTGAACCCATTAGAATCCAGGTGTTGCCAGCTCTGCTTATAGAACAGGCCTACTTCTCTCCAAGGAGGCATCTCAGCAGAAGTCCATTGCACTGTCCCCTCCAACCCAGGCCCCATCCACATGGAATGCCTGCAAGAGCCAAATAAACAGATTTAACTGACTTACATGTTTTCCTTGCCAAACATTATAAAATGAAGTAATGGGTAACCTGCATTAATTCTGCTGAATCCTCAGACTTTCCTTTCTCCCCCTGAGGAATGGAAAATTATTTGAACGAGATGGGAAACCAGCTTTTCCTCTCTCTCTTTCAAAACTTCTCAAAACACATTACTATGCTACTGGAAGCCATTCAATTCAACTAAGTCATTAAGTTAAATCATCTGCACACATTTTCTCAGTAAGATGAGTTTGGATGGTGGACTGATTTCATAGAACAGTTGCATGTAAACATCTCCAGGGAAAACCAGATGTCGGTGACACATCAGCACCAAGTTAGTCCCACAAATAGCATGGCACTGGTTCTGGACATCATCTTTCCAGGAATCCTGCAACTGAGGATGGAACTTCACTCCGGAGCCCAGCGGGTGGGCAGCGTTTTCCCCTCCTCCAGAAATGCTCTTTGCTCACGGCTCTATCGCACTTAATGCAAAGAAGGCAGGCCAGGCCACCCAGTGTTCCCCAGCTGAGACCTCTAGAAATCCAAGGCCAGAAACTCCACAGAGACCACAAGGCCCCTAAGGGGGTGGAAGGATAAAACCCCTGGACCCACCGGTTGTTCCAATACATCACTCAGGGAGGTGGGCCAGGAGAACAGAGGGCCCGCTGGGAACAAAGGCCTGTTAATCATGGATCCCCTGAAGGCACAGATCTTGGGGAGCCTTCACAACAAAAGGAAGAAGGGACTGGAGGAAGATGTGGCTAAAATGACCCTGGCCAAGAAGAACTCAATAATGAAGTTACTTAATTACAAAATTTAAAAAAAAAAAATTATTACATTTTTTACTATAGTAAAGACTGTAGGTATTTTTGTGTATTATATGGATCACAATAAACATAAAACACAAAGGAGGGTCGAACTGTAAGGGATTAGCCTAATTAGTGAAAAAACATTAAACAGCTGACCCTGTAAATATTCGCTTTAAAACCTAAAACTTAAAAAACATGTTACAAATGTCTTCCAGGGTCTGCCAGGCTAGAACAATAGGCCACCAATATAGCATTCCCTTACCACTGTTTGCAATTGAGTGGGGTAGTACAGCATTTCCAATAAAGTCAGGATGAACTCAGTATCTGGAAGCAATAAGCAATGTGTTAAGGTTTAAAGGTACGTTAAGAACTCAGATGCCCTGGGAACCAAAACAGGGTCCCAGAAAATTTGAGTGATGTCAAGACTTTTTCAGTGGTGGCAATTTCCACCCTTCAATTAAAGGCATGGTAACACCGTGTTTTAAAGATTGCATATCCGTTATTAAGCATAAAAAACGAAGCCAATAAAGTTAACAAATCTATAGGCCTAGTGCTGTGGGTGAAAAAAACAGTAGAAGCCATCAGCTCTGCCCTGAAGGAGCTGCCAGTAATACTAAAGGCAACTTAGGAAAATCATTTACTTCCTCTAGTGACGTTGCCTCTCCACCAATTCTCAGTTATCAACTTGTGTATGGAAACCACCAAAAGCACATTGGTATTGGGTCTACCTTCCTCTTTGTAATTGTAAATAATTGTATAATACTAATATTAATAATAACTTCTACTTGGTGAGGCAATGTGTGTTCTCCCCATGCTTTTCACTCCTAGTAGAGATTCCAGTACATGGGAAAAGTCCACATATATCAGAATAAGTTGCAACACAGATAAACAAGACGCCCTAGAAATAAAATAAAACAAACAAATCCCAATTGGGTAGAGAAGCAAAGAGGATCCAAAGCAGTAAAGGAGACTTCCTGGTAAGAAACTTCAATGTACAGATACCTTTCAATAGAAGACTCGGCCCAGTACAGTGACTTTCCTCGGCCAGACACAGCATGATTTCAGATCTTTGTAACTTGCCTAGATGCTGATATTCAAATGAGTTAGGCTGCACAGAAAAAGAAGGCATCCCTATCTGCAAAATTTAAGGGGGACTTGTGTACCCAGAGAAAGTTATAATGTTAACTCAAGGTCAATATCTCTGACAACTAAAATGATAATAATAATAATAGTAATACCTTGAGGTGCAAAGTACAGAGTCTATAACAAGATTTAAAAGAGAAAATGAGGAGGAAGAGGAGGAGAAGGAGGAGGAAGAAGAAATACATTTTGAGCTGACTTTGTGCCAAGCTCTGTTTTACACATTTAGCTACTATGGAGGCAAATAATTAAACTTCATAACTATTCTTATCTTCATTTTACAGATGAGGACACTGAAACTTAGAAAATGAAGGTAACTTGCCTATAGTGGCCACACAGAGAAGCAATTTCCTTTCCCTTTAAGTAGGGCTTTCTCACACTTTTGTTAAACCCTGTTATCTGGTTTCTTCCCTGTTTCCCCGAAAATAAGACCTAGCCGGACCATCAGCTCTAATGCATCTTTTGGCACAAAAATTAACATAAGACCCAGTATTATATTATATTATATTATGTTATGTTATGTTATGTTATATTATATTATATTATATTAAAGACCCGGTCTTACATTATAGTAAAATAAGACCGGGTCTTATATTAATTTTTGCTCCAAAAGACACATTAGAGCTAATGGTCTGGATAGGTCTTATTTTCGGGGAAACACAGTTCTTCCACTGCACACTGGTACTGCAATCAATTGCCCTTCCTCATTCTTGTTGATATGTCTGCAGATAGCAGCATTGATGCTTACCTCCCTCCCCGAATTGCTCTCCTCTCTTGTGAAACAAATCATTTGATTTTCCCCATGGCCACCCCTCTGGTGTGGCATGCGCCATGATCCCAATGTAGGCTTTCACCCAAGATCAGTCTTTAGCCCTCCTCTCTGTGTTTTGGTACTATTGCAAGGCCTTGGCTGAGGCAGACAAGCAGTAGAAAAGACCAGCGGAAGGGGTAGCTGCTCGGAATGCCTGGACAAGTCATTGTCCAAGCAAAGCCTGGTCCATGAGGCCAAAGAGAAGTCAGGGCATGGTCAGAAGAGCACAGCAGAAACCTCAGAGAGTTCACGAACACCACTACTGCACAACTCCTCCTAAGTGGCCTGTGAAAACACCTGAGAAGCTTGTTTTTTGAAGAAAAGAAAATGGAGAAAGAGGGAAAACAGAGAAAAGTAAGAAGAGAAGGAAAGAACGAGCTAGGGAGGGAAGGAAGGAAGAAGGAAAGGAAGAAGAAGAGAAAGAAACGTTTTCCAGGCCCCACTTCTGGACATTAACCACCAGGTCTGAGGTAAGGCCTGAGAATCTGAACTGTTACCAGCTGAGTTTGACACCCATTACCAAGTAGAAGCATGGGGTTCCAGAGTAATCAGACAAATCTGAGATCAAAACTCACAGAAATTAGGAGACAAAGTATTAGAACCGTAATGGGCCTGTGAGCTTCCAGGACACTGATTTCTTACTCCACTGTTTTTGAAGGCCTAGTGTCCTGGAATCCCTCCATTACTTGATTCATGATCCCACTCTTTTTCAGTTGTCAGCTTGGGTAGTGCAGGAGTTCCAAGAGGAAGCTGTAATAGAAGGCTACCTCTCGTGAGGAAAGTGATGTCAAAACAGTTTTCCAAGCTCCAGGCCAACGCCTCTCTCAAGACACCAGATGTTGCAACTGGACTCATGCTTGTGAGAGTCCAGCAGCTTGAACTGGGTTCTCAGACTCCCCATTCATCTCAGGGGTCAGAGGACGATGGAACATGGGATCCTGTTGGGGGTGGGGTGGGAGGGATTGCATAGCAGACAGAGTCTAACCTTGGTATGTGGGTTTCAAGTGGTTCGTAGTGAAAAACAAGCCAACAAACAAAAGTACTCTGTACTCTCTCTTCAACATGATTTCTTGAAGGTAGGTTTTCTGCTGTGTCTTCTGCTGGTTCTTTGTCTTAAATAGGATGTGTCTGAAGCCCATCTCTGAGGGTGACCTTGTGTCAGTTCTGGTCCTCACTGAGTGAGCAAAACCCTACAATGTGTGTGGGGCACATAATTCTGCATTTGGATGTTTCTCCTTACCTGAGTCACCAAAGACCTATTGGAGTTATTGGGAATGTTAGGTTCATGATATTAGGTTCATAATCAAATAAATCCAGTTAATTAGATCAGCCAGGGATAAGACACCTGGGAAATTGCTCCTATCTACGTGCAACAATTGTCTGGTATTTTCCATGATTCTTCTGTTTACTTCATCCCTCTGTTTGCCTCTCTACTTTTTTCCCACTTCAGGTGGAGCCTAATGTTTAAAATTGACTGATTCTCCTCAGATATACAAAATAACTATATTTTGAGCATCTTTTAATATGTCTGCTGGCCATCTGTATGTGCTCTTTGGAGAAATGTCTATTCAGGTCTTCTGCCCATTTTTTAATTGGATTGTTTGGGGGGTTTTTTGGTATTGAGTTGTATGAGTTTTTAATAAATTTTGGATTAATCCCTTATCAGATGTATCATTGGCAAATATCTTCTCCCATTCAGTAGGATGTCTTTTCGTTTTGTTGATGGTTTCCTTTGCCATGCAAAAATTTTTTAGTTTGATGTACTCCCATTTGTTTATGTTTTATTTTGTTTCCTTGCCCGAGGAGATATATCAGTAAAACTATTACTACGGATAATGTCTGAGTTTACATTTTATGTTTTCTGCTAGGAATTTTATGGTTTTGGGTCTTACATTTAAGTCTTTAATCCATTTTAAGTTTATCCTTGTATATGGCACAAGATGATGGTCCAGTTTCATTTTTTTGCATGTATCTGTCCAGTATTTCCAGCACCATTTATTGAATAGATTGTCTTTACTCCAAAGTATATTCTTGTTTCCTTTGTCATAGATTAAATAAATATATAGGCATGGATTTATTTCTGGGCTCTCTATTCTGTTCCATTGATCTATGTGTCTGTTTTTATGCCAATACCATGTTGTTTTGATTACTATAACCTTGTAGTATAGTTTGATATCAGGTAGCATGATACCTCCAGCTTTGTTTTTCTTCCTCAGGATTGCTGTGGCTATTTGGGGTCCTTTATGGTTCCATATCAATTTTAGGATTATTTGTTCCAGTTCTGTGAAAAATGCCATTGGTATTTTGATAGGGATTGCATTGAATCTATATATTGCTTTGGGTAGTATGGACATTTTAACTATATTAATTCTTCTTATCTATGAGCATGGTATATGTTTCCATTTATTTGTATCTTGTTCAGTTTCTCTCTTCAATGTCATAATTTTCTGAGTACAGGTCTTTTACTTCCTTGGTTAAGGTTATTCCTAGGTATTTTTTATGCAATGGTAAATGGAAATGCAAATAAAAATCACAGTGAGATATCACCACACAGCTGTGAAAATGGCCATCACCAATAAATCAACAAACAATAAGGGTTGGCGAGGATGTGGAGAAAAGGGAACCTCTGTGCACTATTGGTGGGATTGCAAATTGGTGTAGCCACTATGGGAAACAGTATGGAAGGTCCTCAAAAAATTGAAAATAGAACCACCTTATGACTCAGTGATTTCACTCCTGGGTATTTATCCAAAGAAATCCAAAATACTAAATCAAAAAGATCTATGCACCACTACGTTCACTGCAACACTATTCACAATAGCCAAGATATAGAAACAATCAAAATGACCATCAATGGATAATTGGATAAGGAAATTGTGGCACATATATACAATGGAGTATTACTCTGCCATAAAAAAGAATGAAATCTTACCATTTGCTACAACATGGATGGACCTAGAGGGTATTATGCCAAGTGAAATAAGCCAGATTGAGAAGGACAAATACCATACGATCTCACTTATATATGGAATCTGAAGAATAGAATAAATGAACAAACAAAACAAAATGAAGTAGACTCATAGATACAGAGAACAAATTGATGTTTGCTAGATGGGAGTGTTTGGGAGGGATGAATGAAAAAGATGAAGGGATTAGGAAGTATAACTTGATAGTCACAAAAGAGTCATGGGGATGTAAAATACAATATGGTGAATATAGTCAATAACATTGTCAAAACTATGCATAAGGTCAGATGGGTATTAGACTTACCTGGGCCATTACTTCATAAATTATATCAATACCTAACTACTACACTGTACACCTGAAATTCAAAATAATATTGAATCTCAACTATAATTTAAAAAATATATAGTCACATCATGTGAAGTTCAGCATAAGAAATACAGTCAATGGTATTGTGATAGTTATGTACGGTGTCAGATGGGTAGTAGACTTGTTGGGGTTATCATTTTGTGAGGTGTGTAAATGTCTAATCACTAGGTTATTTTGTACACCTGAAACTAATAATTAAAATAAAATAAAAGAGTTTTTTAAAAAGACATCCCCTCAAATAAATACATTAAAATATATCTTCACTGTAAAAAGTTAAATAATTAAATATACTTTATTTCTTGCTCTCTTAGCAGCCCATGTCTTAGATCACAAGCCCAACTTCTGGAACTCTTGAACTTGCCAATTCAAGTTCTCTTTTAGTCTCAGGGACTCTGTGTAAGACTGGCCTCGCCTTTACTGAGACACTCCTCAGGCACTGCTCTGACATGAGTCTTACACTCTCCCATACTAAACCCCAAGAGATGGAGCAATTGTCTTCTCTGCTCTGGGACTCCCTCTGGAGCCTGACCCCAGAAACCCCATCTTAGGCACTCACTACGAATTCACCTCTCGTTGTGCCTTCAATCCTGCTTTCCTTGCTGATAGATGAACCTGTATTTCCTTTCAAGCTGCAAACCAGCCATCCAACTCTGTGTGCCTCACGTCAAATGTTCTGTCGTCTCAGTCCACCAGGATTTTGATATTAGAAGCAAAGTGTTTGGAATTCAAAATTCTTCTTTTCTCTTCTAAGGGCCTGGTTCTGAATTGAAAGCTGTACAGCTTGGTATGAAATATAGAACAGTCAGTTTTGTTTTGTTTTTGTTTTGTTTTTCAGCAGACAATTATTGAGGACCTGGTCTATTCCCTTCACAGGATGAGACACGCAGAGATGCTCGAAGCAGGTCCCCGCCTCTCTGCTCAGTGTGTGGTCCATGGATCAGCAGCATGGGCTTCATCTGGGAACTAGCCAGAGACAGAGCGACTCAGGCACCACCTCAGACCTACTGAATTAGAATGTGCATTTTAGCAAGATGCTGAGCAGATTTATGTGCATATAGACATTTGAGGCAATGGCCTCTGAACCCAAGTCACTAGCCCACAGTGCATACACTTATTTGGCAGATGTGAAAAGGAAGCCCCAAGTTAGGTGAGAACAGCACCTAGAAGCACCAGATCCTGACTAGAAAGCAAGCTTTCTCCACCACAACACCTCTCCCCGCCCCTACTCCCTGGTGCATTACTCTTTGGAGGGTCCATACATTTCAATCTCCAGCTCTAAGCAAACTCAGGACCCCCATTCTTGCTCCATTCCTCGCCAGGTTGATTGAACACAGGGGTATGTGCAGGGCAGAGAGCTCTGGAATGTCTTGTTGGTGCCAAAGGAGACCGATGAAACATCTGTAAAGGAAGTGCTTTCCAAAGCCTATTTTAAATATGTTTATTTATTTCTAATCCATAAACATTGAATGCTCATCACATGCAAAGCCCTGGGCTAGATGAATCAGGGAAAACAAAGTGGAGTATAACAACCTTGGGACACACTCCAGGCTCCCAACTTGGTTGGCAAACAGACACTATCAATATATTAATATAATTCAGGGTGACTTTCACAGAGACTACCTTAGAGTTTGATTTACATTACAATGAAGTAGACACTTACAACATTTGTCCCTAAAGGTACCGTCATCAGATCAATCAGTCACATTGAGCTGTTAATACAGATGTTGAGAACCAGTTGTGAGGTTAAATCAGGCAGAATATAAATCCTTGGTGGGAGTACAACTTTTAGAAAAAAAAGTTATTCAACTAAGTGATGAAACGTTATCAATATTTCATTACATTGGTGCATTCTGAATGGAAAGGAGAATATTTATTACTAAACCTGAGGGATTTTGTTGTTTCTGTTGTTCTTGGGGTTGGAAATGGGATATTCTGGCTCATCTAATATTCTGGCAAAATGAGTGCTACTGTATAGGAAGTATGAAAACAAAGTCAATGAGATTGAGTCCACGAAAGACATAGGAAATCCAGGTTCAGAACATTTTATTCATAGTTTATGTACCATATTAGAAAATAACAATACATAATCCTGAACCTATCTTGAATAGCATTCCCTTGCAACACATTTCTCAAAGCATTTTAAAATACTGCAGTATTTTAGGATCATTTTTTAAAATATTAAATATCACTAAAAGGATATTATTGTTTTAGTGAATTAACTTTCTAGTTATTTAGAGTCTAGAAACTGAGAGTTTACTACTTTTAAATGCAACTTACCAATAAGAAACTAATATTTTGGTGACAAGAATAACCAGAAAACAAACTATATTTCAATTGAAAAATTGTTCATCATCTTTAATTCACAAAGAATTAAGCTTTCCAAAACAAACAGGAATAAAATCAGTGGACCAATGTTTGCAGCTAAATTACATCAAGAAAATGGGAGAAATTATTTTCAAGAGTCATTATAGAAACAAACAGTAAGATCCAGAGTTAGAAATCTACATGCAGAGACAAATCTTCAATCCCAAATTATTAACAAAAATTCAAAGGAAACAAAATAATTATCGAGAGATAACTGAATATAAATCATCAGTAATGTTAATACATATCTTCAAAGAGAGGGGTAGAAAAAAATGTTATTAACTATTAAGGGGAACTAATCTCAGAGAAGACCCATAGAAATAAAAATAAGTTTTCCATACATATATTTTCTATTTTCTTAAAGTTAAAAGAAAAAATAATGTTAAATTGGGGGGCGAGGGGGAGCGAGAATCCCTTAGATCGAAATGAGAAACCTTAAGATTGAAATAAAGATCACGGACTTGAATGTTGCTAAGAGAGTAGATTTTAATGTTCTCACCACAAAAAGGACACAATAACTATGTGATGGGATGGAAGTGATTGCTGATACTATGGTGATGATCATTTTGCAATTTATTAATGTATCAAACCAACAAGTTGTACACCTTAAACTTATACAATGTTATGTGTCAGTTATACCTCAATAAAGCAAGGAGAAAAGTGAAAGCTTGTGGCACACCTCCAAAATGCCAGCCCTCAAGAATATTGTATTTTTTAAAATTATTTTTAACAAATTCAGCTTATAACTTTTTCAAACTTTGATTATACTAAAAGAAACACTGGCCCCCACAAGTTAGTTCAACTTCCTAATGAAATTGCCTACAATCAAATATTTGATTTATAAATACAAAATGCAAAAGCACCCAAAATCCTTTTATATGATTTTAAAGCTCCTTTTCATTTAACTTTTGAAAATATAATATTAACCTTCTGTTTTTAATGAAGAGCATGAGTTTACACTTAGGAAGGTTGAAGCATATGTTTGAAACTCCTGAGACAACACCAAATAATAAAGGAATTTCACTACAATCTGAAATCAGCAAGGACTGTGAAAGACATATTGCTTTCTTTCCCACAGTGAACCTCAGAGAATGGGGTAAAAGTGAAATTTTTAAAAGTTGGGACTATCCCAATATGATGAGAGGATCAGAGAAGAGTGACCTTTCTCAGGGCTTATAGTTATACAGAGGCGCCTGGCCAAGGGGGTACGTGGGGGGGTGAAACCAAGCTCCTACTGCTCCACCAAGCCCTCACCTGAGTATTCACCTGAGGAGGAGAGGCCTTATTCACCTCCCTTCCCAGAGGGGTGCCTTTTTCTGATTGGTCTGTGCAGACCAATGATTCTGTATAACCTTGGGCAAGTCACTCTTCCTAGATACGGACATACAAGTTTGTTTTGCCTCCCTTCTAGATGCTTTGTAAAATGAAGGCTTTGGAATCTATGATCACGAAGATTTGTTCCTATTCCAAATTCTGTGACCCCATGGTCTTGTTGCTTTTTGTAACTTTTCCTTTGCTCACCCGATTCCTCATGGATGGTCATTTATATGAAAATACTGTAGGTGTACTGCTGACCCTTCATTTCCAATCGCAGATTAAGAAATGACCAGACACTAATGGGTCTTATTAGCATATCTTTCTCACCACTGAAAATGTCAAGTTCCTTTGCTTTTAGCAGAGTGTTGGTCAGATAGTTTGTTTTCAGTAAATATTTAACTGTTTAGGTGAGTAAAATATCTTGAATCGGTGAGTATCTTGCCTGTTGATCAGCTTTCTTTTTCCATGTTTCTTATGTTAAAATCGAGAGCAGCGCTGGTCATAGGAATATAAAGTGAGCCACACAGGTAATCTGAAGATTCTAATAGCTACATTTTAAAAAGTGAAAAGAAACAGTCATATTAATTTGAATGTGCTTTATTTAACCCAATGTATCCAAAAATATTATTTCAACATGTAATCAATATAAAAATTATTCGAAAGATAGTTTACATTTTTATACACTAAATCTTTAAAGTTGAGTGTGCATTTTATAATTACAACACATTTCTGTTTGGACTAGCTATATTTTGGGTGCTCAATAGCCATAAGTAGCTAGCGGTTACTGAACTGGACAAAGTCTTCATTTTACAAAGCTAGTAGCACAGATCTAGACGGCATAAGATCAGTAAAATGCACAATGAAAGATGCATGTTATCTCTTACAATTTCACAAATACTTTTTTTTTTTTTTTTTTTTTTTTTTTTTACAAAACAGACCTTTTAAAAACCAAGTGTAGTGTTTAAAGAGAAAGGTTGAATACTTCAGGCCACGTAACTAGCTCTGACCTAGATAAAGAAGTCTGCAAAAGTTCTAATTCATGCCCTGACGTTGTTCAAGTATATCAGTGGTGAGGAGCTCAACACCACCAAGGCTGTGTCCCAAGTAGGATAGATAACTTCTCAGGATCTCACCCCATAAGCCTAACAATCAATACGGGCTAGTATTTTTAAGATCAATACCCAAGGACCCACATAGTGGCGATGGCATTTACAGGTCCCTGCTAATTTTCTGAGAGATAACTGTGACATCTGGTAACTGCAAAGTTTTGAGGCTCATAATACACAATCAGTTTTTAAACCTCCTCAGCTGTTGCCAAACACAACCTCCTTATACACCAAGTGGACCTTGTGTCTTGCTCTCATCACCCCCTTTTCCTTCAAACATGCCTTCATTGTTCTTTTTAACTTGACCCATAAAAAACCTGCCTTGGAGAGAGGCAGATGTGGTCTTCCCAGAACTACATACCTCCCAAGTGAGTGTTCTTCGTTTTCTGCCCCCGAAAGGCCTACGGGTCAGCTTCATAGTGACCTTTACAATGAATCTATCCTCCCTTTTCCTCTAGTCTCATTGCTTCTCCGTCATTTGTTCTGGAATTCAATCTCCTAAGGACTTGAGTAAAATATGGACGTAGTTCTGGAAATCGACAAGCAGTGGGAGTGGAGGACTGTGATGGAAACAATCTGAAAGAGAGGGGCAAAGTGGGAACAACTCTCAGCGCTTTGCACTATAGAGAGGTCAAAATATGGGCTACAAATCAAATTTGTCCTGGATCCACAATTATAAGATACCTGAGCCCAAGGGCTTTAGAGCATCTGTCTGCCATTTGAGCCCAGAACAAGCTGCCTGGATATTGAGACTGGTCCCCCAATTAGCAACAATTGAGCTCAGGATGAGAGCTGTGCTATCCTTTTTCCTCTGCTCAATTTTGTTATTCTAGCAGCTGTCATCACCATTCACATCCACTCACAGACTGTACATAGTAAAGGAGCTCCATTCAAGTTTTGTATCCAGATTAACTTTGCAGCCTGGCTAATGTGAATTTATAGAAACCAATGGTAAATATAAATGTTAGCTGCACTCCCACTCACCATGGGATGTTAGTAGATATTTACATTTAGAAGTTTAACACATCCTGGCCTTAATCCAATATTCTCTAACATTCTCTAAACAGCCCCAGTTTTTCTAAACCCTATGGTTAGCATGTCTAAAGAGAGGACCAAAGGGGGGAAGACATTAGGAAGCAGTTATAAATATAAACCACCTTTTAAGATTTACACAGGGATTTTGTTAGTAAATTTAGAGAGTTGTGTATGCTAGAGCTAAATTTTTGCCTATATGCTTAGAAACTAACGGAAGCATGCAGGGACATCATGCTGGCTTCCACCTCCACCCCCACCCTTTCTAACATTTGAATTAAGAAAAGAAGGCACCCAACCAGAACCAAGTGCAGTTATAACTGCATTACTTTTCAGTGTTAACCACCAGTAAAAGACCCACAGAAAGTGCAAACAAAAAACAAAACCTCTGAGCATATCAGTATTTTAAGTTTTTTCCCAAATGAGTTTAAATCATTAAATAATAGCACTTTAGTCATCAATATTTAAGGTATACAAAATACTTCCTCTTCTAGATTGTTTTTGGCTATTCAAGGACCTTTACTTTTCTATATAAATTTTAAAATCAACTTGTCAATTTTTACCAGAAAAAAAAAATACAAGCAAAATTTTAATTTGTCTTACATTAACCGTGTAGATCTATTGAGGAAGAAATGACAACTAAACAATATTGGACTTCTGACCCATGAGAGAGAGAGAGAGAGAGAGAGAGAGAGAGAGAGAGAGAGAGAGAGAGAGAGAGAGAGAGAGAGAGTGTGTGTATGTGTGTGTGTGTAGTCTCTGTTTATTTAGGTCTTTGTTAATTTTTTTCAGCAGTGGTTTGTACTTTTCAGGGTAGAGGTCTTCCATGACTTTTGTGACATTTATTCCTAAGTATTTTGTGCTATTTGAGGTTATGGTAAATGGAATTTTATTTTGTTTTCCACAGATTTGCCTGAGAAAAATAAATCAATACTTCAAACTCTCTTGCAATCACGAAACTAGGCACCTTTTCCATACTGACTTTCTTGCCCTCCCACGTAGGTCCAGGTCCACTCTCTATCTAGCCCCTCTGGCCCTATTTCTCTACTTTATCTGTAGCTAAATCCCTCCTGGGCACAAAATTGTGCTGATCTTATCTCCTTCCTTCAGTTTGCTGCCAGTTGCTAGAGTTATTGTTTTGTTTTGTTTTGTTTTGTTTTGTTTTGTTTTGTTTTGTTTTTGTTTGGTGGGAGGGCATGCACAGGAATCTTCAGGTCAGATGAAAAAGATTCAGAAAGCACTGCTGCAAGAAAACAGACAGAATGCTCACATGAACATATTCCGCTGTCTTTCACAGATGCATGCTGGAAATGTATAATCAAATTAGAAAATGTCCTCTACTCGTTGTTGTGCATTTTTCGGAAAGAGCCTGTTCCATGTGGCATGTGTACACTTAAATAGCCCTTCACTGCCTCTGTTCTCAGCAGAACTAATGATGTGATTATGCACTTGTGTCTGAGTCTCTAGCCAGTAAAACAGAGTGAAACCTGAAAGGTAAATAGGCTTGCTTCTCAGGGTCTTGAGTTTACATTTCCAAAACCAAAATAAGGTTTGTGAACTGTTTCCTAGCAAGTCAGTCTCTCCCAGGTCTGAGTAAGAATCGACCAAGAACTAAGGCAGAGCTCCTTAGTTAGTAGTAGTAGTAGTATTTTAAATGGTACTTATTGATATAACTCTGCATAGCTCCCTGAGCACTGGTGAAAAAAGGACCCTCCTTCCCAAGCCCAATCCCCATCTACACACACACACACACACACACACACACACACACACACACACGAGACACTGGACAGGACAAGCAGCTTTCTGGGCTCCTGATCTTGTCCAGTCCTCACAAAGTAAGCTGTCTAAGAAAACTGCTGTCCGGGAGGCTGCTTAGTTTTTTCACTTGCATCCTTTGAGAACATCCCATGGCTTTCTCAGTATCCCAGGCCCTCTGCCTTGACTTCTAGTTTTCATTCCTATCACAGAGAATCCTCTGCTGGAAACGGGTTAATTCTCCAACTTACATTTAGCATTTGTAGTTCATATAGGTTGGTGCAAAAGCAATTACGGTTTTTGCAATTATTTTTAACCTTTTAAACCACACTTTTTTTTTTGTAATTTTTTTTCCTTTTTTTTTTATTAGTGTCAGGTGCACAAGACAAAGTAATACTTAGGCGTTTATCATTTATATCCCTCACACTGTGAACCCCCCTCCCCCATCCACTATCTCTCTGATATCGCACCGAGCCATCCCATTTCCACTGTCTCCACTCCCAATGCTGTAGTCCGCCTCTTGTAAGTGTATACATACATATATATAC
This sequence comes from Rhinolophus ferrumequinum, assembly GCF_004115265.2. NCBI lineage: Eukaryota > Metazoa > Chordata > Mammalia > Chiroptera > Rhinolophidae > Rhinolophus > Rhinolophus ferrumequinum. The sequence continues at coordinate 39,106,071 of NC_046289.1, read as the reverse complement.
ATATATATATATATATAATATTACAGTTGGCATTCATTATTGTTCAGCTTCAGGTGTACAGTACAGTGATCAGGCATCTACATCTTCCCTGAGGTGGTCTCCCAAATGGGACACGTGTCCATCGGATATACCCTACAAAAACTTTACAACATTATTGATTACGTTCCCCAGATTAATTTTCAAACCACAATTACTTTTGCACCAATCTAATACTTGTACTTGCAATCATCTTCGTGGCCCACAGAGATAAACTTATCCCCCAACAAGAAGAGCTAGCATTTATTGCACACTTACAGTGTGCCAAGCACTCTGCCAAACAATTCAAATAAAATCAATTTAATCCTCACAGCAACACAATGATACAGATAGCATTAAAATCCCTATTTTATAGGTATGAAAATCAAGGCACACAGAAGTTCAGTAACTCACCCTAGGTCCCACAGCTGGAAGGTGACACCACAAGAATTCAGATCCAAGTAACCTGACCCCAGACTGTTCTCTCCCAACCATGACACTACAGTCTCTCCCTATGTACGAGTATAAAAACGTTACTGCAAAGTTAATCCAAATAGTCTCTTTTATCATCTTCACACTTGACAATTTATATTCATGAGCAGTATTTGCACAGAGATTTGGTGCCAGATGTAGAATTACAACAAATACTTTGGCCATGAAGAGTTGGAGGAAGGATTGATCCCCCAGACCTCTTTGTAGAACACCTACAGTCCAAATGGGTAAGAGAAAACAGGAGAGTGACAGAAGGAGGAGGGCAGAAAAAGAGAGAAAGAGAGAGACAGAGAGAGAGAGAGACCGAAAGACATGCAAAGAGAGAGGCAAGGACATAGAGTAATGACCCAGAGACATAGAGAGAGAATTGTGAGAGGAGGCTCGGCCAGAAGTCAGAGAGAACAGCAGCGAGATCCAGGAGATGCTCAGAAGAAGACGTGACAGAAACCTAGGGAAAAGTCTGGTACACACACAAGTGCGATCCAGCCAGGAGAACTGAAAGAATGTGCTACTTGGGCTCAAGGGAAAAGAAGGAACGATGAAGGAACTTTGAATATGAGAGGGAGCTGAGAAGGGAAGTAGACTTGATGACAAATATAAACACACGGGGCATTAGAGGGCTCTCTGATGTTGGAAATAAAGCTCCTGGAGATGTGCTATCTGCCTAAGTCCGTCCTCTGTACATCCATTGATGTGAATGCCTTGGCAGGTGCCCACCCAGGGAGCAGCCAGCCCTGCGGTGAAGGCATTGACCGAGTGGCAGCTCACATGCTTCCCACAGCGGAGAAGGGTGCTTTGCTGGCTCTCATCCCCAAGACCAGACAGAGGTCTCAAGGCCTCGGGTATGGCATCAAAAGTGGAACAAGTGTCCATTGTTTTTACTGACAACAGGAATATATTTCTTAGGGCAAGTATGTATGCTCTTGAAAGTTAAGATAATAGGCACAGGTTTAAAGAAAGATAAAAGCAAGTTTAAGAACTTAGATGCATAAAAACAATGAACAGAGCTTGCTGAGGGCAAAGATAAATCTTTTATTAAAAAGTTATATGCCGGAGGCGGCTGGTTGGCTCAGTGGGTTAGAGCACAGTGCTTATAACACCAAGGTCTCTGGTTCGATTCCCACATGGGCCAGGGAGCTGTGCCCTCCACTAGATTGAAAATAACGACTTACTTGGAACTGAGCTGCACCCTCCACAACTAAATTGAAAACAATTACATGACTCGGAGCTGATAGGTCCTGGAAAAACACACTGTTCGCCAATATTCCCCAATAAAATAAATATAAATAAATAAATAAATAAATAAATAAATAAATAAATAAATAAACTAATATATTTTTTTTAAAAAGTTATATGCCGGAGACAATCAAAATGGTGCAGTAGGTAAACACTGTGTTTAGCCATTACAAGCTGAACTGAAACCTTTCAAGGACGTGCAGAAGAAGCCACCTCCAGACTGGTAGGTCAGTGACCCAGAATAGGCTCAGCCCACAGCCATGTGTGACCATTAAAGATCAGGAGGGCTATTCCAGCTGTGGGGATCCCCCCATCCCCTAAAGGAGCAAGAGATACCAGCCCCACCCCAGCCCAGGGTTCCAATGCTGGGCAGAGAAGTCCCCATAATTTTTGGTTGTGAAAAACAGCGGAGATTGTGACTGAGTGAGACACTGCGGCTGCACTCGCAGGCGCTCCTCTTAAAGAAACTGTGCGGGGACTTACCCACCAATGGAATCACTCACTCTGAGTTCCAGCTGTGGGGCAGCAGCTGGAAAGGCGGCAGGGATAAATGGTGGGGAATTGAGTCGTCTGGCTTGGGACGGGAGCAGGAGAGGCGGCTTTTCTCCTGGGTGGGGAAGCTGGAGGAGGCCATTGTTCCTTTGTTGAGCCCTCCCCCTTCCCAGCACATGAACACGGTTGGCGGCCGTTAGTGTTTCCGCTGCTCCTCCACCCGGCCCTGACAATTTGACACCTGGCCCTGCCCAACTTTTGGGCATAACCAGGCTGCTTTCAGTGTCTTTCTCATACAGACTGCCTGCCTTGGTTCAAGCTGCACTTTCCTAGGGTCTCTCAAAGGTTGGTGGAACCCACCAGACAAGCAGCATCTGGCTTGAGCATGTCCTGTACCTCTGGCTGAGCAGCCTAAGCTGGCACTGGTGGCAGCCAGCCTTGGTTCACGGCTTGGCCTCTCAAAGTCGCTTCTAAGCACAGCACAAGCAGCAGACTTCAAAATGAACTGGAGCATCACCTAGCTGTCTCCAAGTACGACACACCCAAGGGGCAGATTGGGCAGGCACCAGAGTCCTGTGGAGGCAGATCCTGCTCTGTAGGATCAGCCCCTGCACAACAACCCTTCTACTGTAGTCAAGGCCAGTTCCTCACATTGATGTGCAATTATCAACCAGTCTCAACTACAAGAGGAGGGCACACATAAACCACACAAAGCATGCACCTGGAGCACATGGCTCAGGTGACCAGAAAGATTGTGCCACTAAACCCCACAGCACACCTACTACATAATGCCAGAAGACATTATGTCTTCTACTAAGACATTATGTCTCTCTACTAAGACCAGAAGGCATAGCAGCCCTACCTAATACATAGAAACAAACAGAGGGTGGCAGCCAAAATGGGGAGACAAAGAAACATGTCCCAAATGAAAGAACAGAACAAAGATCCAGAAAAAGAACTAAGCAAAACAGAGATAAGCAATCTATCAGATGCAGAGTTCCAAACACTGGTTATAAGAATGCTCAATGAGGGGTGGCTGGATGGCTCAGTTGGTTAGAGCACGAGCTCTTAACAACAGGGTTGCCGGTTCAATTCCCACACGGGATGTTGGGCTGTGCTCCCTAAAACTAAAGATTGAAAATAGTGACTGGACTTCGAGCTGAGCTGTGCCCTCCACAACTAGACTGAAGGACAACAACTTAACTTGGAGCTGATGGGTACTGGAAAAACATACTGTTCCTCAATATTCCCCAGTAAAAATTAAAAAAAGAAAAATGACCTCATAAAAATGGAGATAGAAACCATGAAAAACAACCAGTCAGAAATAAAGGATACAATAATGGAAATGAAGAATATATCAACAAATTAGATGAAGCAGAGGACCCAACCAACAATGTAGAAGATAAGGTGGAGAAAACACCCAACCAGAACAGCAAAAAGAAAAAAGAATCCAAAAAATTGAGGAGAGTTTAAGGGGCCCCAGGACAATATCAAGGGTACCAACATTCGCATTTTAAGGATACCAGAAGAAGAAGAGAGAGAGCAAGGAATTGAAAAGCTATTTGAAGAAATAATGACAGAAAACTTCCCTAATCTGGTAAGGAAATGACATACATGTCCCAGAAGCAGAGAGAGTTCCAAACAAGATAAACCCAAAGAGGACCACATCAAGACACATTATAATTAAAATGCCAAAGGTTAAATACAAAGAGAGAATCTTAAAAGCAGCAAGAGAAAAGCAGTTAGTTGCCTACAAGGGAGCCCCCATAAGACTGTCAGCTGATTTCTCAACAGAAACTTTGCAGGCAAGAAGGGAGTGACAGGAAATATTACGAGTGATGAAAAGCAATGACATACAACTGAGATTGCTCTACCCAGCAAGGCTGTCAGTTAGAATTGAAGAACACATAAGGAGCTTCCCAGACAAGAAAAAGCTGAAGGAGTTCATTCATCACCACCAAACCAGTATTACAAGGACTCTTAGAGGGACTTCTTTAAGATGGGAGGGGGGTTAAGGATGGGTGAAAGGGGAAGGGGTTAAGAAGAACAAATTGGGTGTCATACAGTAGTCATGGGGATGTAGGGTACAGCATAAGGAATATAGTCAACAATATTGTCATAAGTAGGTATGGTGGCAGATAGGTACTAGATCTATCAGGGTGATAGATGGGAATGGGGTTGGGGTCAGGGTGAAAAAGGTGAAGGCATTAAGAAATACAAATGGGGAGTTAATACAGTATGGGGAATATAATCAACAATGTTGTAAAGATCATGTAAGGTGCCAGATGGGCACTGGACGTATCAGGGGGATCACGTCACAGACTGTGTAGATACCTGACCAATGCACTATGCACCTGAAGAGCTGAAGTAGAATAATATTGAATGTCAACTAAATATATAGGTATATATAGTCACAGGATGTGGAGTATAACATAGGGAAGACAGTTGATTGTATTGTAACAGCTATGTAAGATGTCAGAGGGGTAGTAGCTTGGGGGGGTGAGTTATCACTTTATGAGGGGTTTAAATGTCTAACTATTACATTGTTTTGTACGCCTGAAACTAATTTAAAAGAAAAAAAAAAAGCAAGTTTAAGTCATTTGGAAACCTGTGTAGACATACAGAGAGAAAAGACTGGCATGAAATAGATTAAAATGTAATTGCCAAAAGGTGGTGGGGTTACAGTAATTTTTTCCCCTACATTCCACTTTTCTATCTTTTCCAAATATTCCACAATGAACGCATCAATTTTTTTAATTTTATTTTGAAAATTAGTTTTTATTACAGAAACATTATAAGGTATATGAACAGAAAGAAAAATTGAAATTATGCAGTGTTCTGCCACTCAAGAGATAATTTTTAAGATTTTGGTGTGTATTTTTCTATAGAAATATTCTCTCTTTTATATATACATAGTTAAGTTCCGTCTCTGTTGATGTCAGTTCTATGAATTTTGACAAACACAGTCACGTAACCACCACTACAATCAAGGTACAGAAAAGTTCCATTATCCAAACAAATTCCCTTCTGCAGCCCCTGTCAACTACTGGTCTGTCTTTTGTTCCTATGATTTTTACCTTTTCCAGAATGTCATATAAAGGAAGTTACACAGTATGAAGCCTTCAAGTCTGCCTTCTTTCACTTAGCATAACGTACTTCAGATTTATCCATTTTGTTGCATGTATCATTGGTTTGTTCTTTTTATTGCCAAGTAGTAGTCCATTGAATGGATGTACCTGAGGTTATCTATTCACCACTTTTCACCTCCAGGTTGAAATGTCATTAGGACATTTGGATTGTTTCCAGGTTTGGGAGATTATGAATAAAGTAGCTATGAACATTCACATACAGTTTTCATTTTTCTTGGGTAAGTACCCAGTAGAACGATTGCTGGGTCATATGGTAAGTATGCATTTATCTTTATAACAAACTGACAAACATTTGCCAAAGGGGCTGTACCAATTTTTGTTTCCACCAGCAATGTAAAAGTTTCAGCTGCTTCACATCCTTGTCAGCATTTGGTATTATCAGTTGTTGTTTTATTTTAGCCATTCTAATACATGTGAAGTGGGATCTCAATGTGGTTTAATTTGCATTTAATTTTAATTTACAAAAGATGTTGACTACATTTTCATGTGCTTATTTACCTACTGAATTTCTTCTTTAGTGAAGTGTCTGCTCAAATCTTTTGCCCTTTTTTGTTATTAGATTGTATACTTACAATTGAGTTTTGGGAGTTATTTACATCAGCTGGATACAAGTTTTTTTGTTTCCAGTTTTGTCTGTTATAAAAATTGTTTCAATGAATATCTTTATACATGCTCTTTTTTCTCACTTAAGTTATTATTTCCTCAAGAGATACACACATCTTGAATCTTGATACAATATCTCCAGTGGTAATGTATCCTCCAAAATTGTGTTTGCTCTTAGCACCAGAACCTGGGAAGGCAGCTTTTTTCTATGAGGAGTGTCTCCCCTCAGCTGCAAGGTGGAATTTGGATATCTGCCAAAGTTATATCTTGTAGCTATAACTTTTAAAGTCTAGATAGGGTCAGTTTGAATATACCATCCCCATTTTGTAGAAAATCCCTTATTCCTCCTTCCACTCTCACTCCAAGATTTCTACAACTCTCAGATTCTTGCAGGAAGTAGAGTAATGAGGGAGAAGGATGGTCCAAAAGATCCAAGGGTTGCATTCTCAAGTAATCTCTGACTCCTAGCTCCTGCTTCCAATGATTAATTCAGCCTTTGAATCATTTAGATAGCATATGCATGATGTCTCTCCTCCATAGACTTCGACCCAGTCAACTCAGACTCTTGCCTGCATTTCCAACGAAAGAACAATAACCTAAAACACACACTCACAACTTTGTGTGCATAGGCAGATTTGACTGACGTTTTGATGAAAGGAAGAGGATTTAAGTTGCAGATTTGCAAATAACGTATAATTAAAAATTAGCCACCCTACTCCTAAAAGTCCTCTAGGCCTCAACCATTTTTCATGGTCAGGCCACTCCACATAGCCCAGTAGGTTTTTCCCACCCAGCTGGTCCTTTGTCCTTTTCCAGTGTCCCACATATGTTCTCCACCATCATCTCCTCCCCTCCAAATGTCTCTAATCAAAATGACCTGCGTGATAGGCTAGGGTTAGATTCATACTCTTCTCTTTAAGTACTAAATATTCTTTTTCTTATTATTAAAGTGTGCTTTCACTAGACTCTTCTTCAAAACAAGATTTGAGATACTAACTAGAGTATTATAAATCCTTAGTTAAAAGAAAGACACTACCTGTGATTCCTTGGCAACAATGCTTTGGTTCTTCCAAGAGGCATAAACTCTACCCCTATTCTATTTCAGCTAGATCCACTTTCACAGAGTTTTCCAAATAGTGGTTCATGTTTGAAACACTGCATTATAGTCATAAGTAGCTAACAGGAAAAACAAAACAAAACAAACAAAAAAAAAAAACTTGATTTTTTTTTTTTAATTGGAATCATTTTTGTGTATCCTCCTATGGGTTAAAAAGAGGTTGCTTTTATGTTCTGGTCTTTTTTCTCTCCTCCTTTTTGATTAATATAAGATAAGGTAAGGCCTGAAAAATGCTTCTTAAAATGATAAAGAAGTAGAATTGATGATGGAGGGAGACAGGGAGAGGAAAGGGGGTGGGAGAGGGAAAATATATATATAAGTATATTATCAATTACAGGGAAATCCTTACAGACACGCCTGTTATCAGACTTAATATTTGCACAGAGATGACTCTTTTTTCAACAGCAACATATTTAAAGGGTCATTTTCTTCAAAAGGCTGCAGGCCAAATTTCTGTGGGCAGCTCAAACCATGAATTAGAGTGATTAAGCCTGTAACTACTACCAACTATAACAATCAAAATGTCATGGCAACGAATGATTCTCCAGCCGAAAGTCAGAGCTCAAGGGCATAAAATTATTTTCCATTAAATAAAAATCATTCTTCCCCTAAAACCTTAGTCTCAGATTCCTTGAAATTCAGGGCTCTCCTAAGCTTTGTTTAAAAGCGTTTCCCCCATTTCCAGTTCCCAGAACCAAAACTGCTTGTCTCACAATCAGGAGTCTTAATAAAGTTGGAGACAAGACAGGAACTGCTTGCACTTGCTTTTGCTTTGTTTTCCCAATACCTTGGGCATGGATAAATCAGGTTATCATCCTGCAAGTTACTGTAACCCTCATGCAAAGGAGAATATCGAGGAAGTGCTCAGTCCCAGGCTTGGATTAAATTGCATGCCTGATTATTATTCCTGTCCAATCATCCAGAAATAAAATCACTGGCCTAACACACATGTAAAATTTGCTTATGAAGCTCACCCACAGTTAAGTGAATACAAATAAAAACCACATCGAGACTCTTTGTTTCATGCAACAGATTCCTTAAATGAGACCATTTGGCAACACTCAGTGTAAGGGATGGTGTCAGCATACCTAAAGTGTCCATGGGAATACAAAGTGCTGTAGCCTCTTGGAGCATAAGTCCACGATCTGAAATAAATACACACACCTAGTCATCCCACTTTTAGAAATCTGACCAGCACATATAATAGGAATACAAAAACACATATTGTGAAGATATTCTTTGCAAGATCCTTTGTTTGAAGAAAAAGAAAATTGGAAAAAAAAGTGATGCACTCCCACCACTAGAAGAATGAAGAAATAACCTATGGTAAATCTATGCAATAGAATATCATCCAAATATTAAAAGAAGAGAGAGATCTATACAAACTGCCTTGAAACCATCCTGAAGTTGTCCATGATACCTGTCCAAATGAAAATTCTCAGTACAAAATCACTCGATTCTTTGTAAAACTTTCCAAAGAAGCCTTGCCCAGGGTCACCCAGTATTAACTGACAGAATTTATATTGCAACCCAGAGACCATTGTCTCTGAATGTCATGTTCTCCCTGGGGACACTCCTTTCCCCTATGGATTAGTATCATTGCTGCATTTTGTGACACGTTCACAGAAAGGCTCTGCTTTTAAAAATTCACTTATTTGAAAAGTCAAATTTGCACAAAAGATTAAGTGAGAAGCAATTGTCATTATCACAATAGTTTATTTCACTTTCAAATAGATTCAAAATAAGGATTCTTTAAAAGGCAACATTTCCTGGCGCTTTAAAAATATGACTTCCTTTACACACACTTTTGGAGGAATATATGTATTATGTAAATTGAGGAATGCAAGCAATCTAAGATCTCCGACAGTCCCTTTGCAAAGAGCATTTGGAACAACCTGTCTAACCTGGCATCCTCAGTTTGCAGGTACAAAGGAATTATACCATCATCTGTCCTCTAGAAGTTTACAATTCGTCACCTTGTACTGAGTAGGGGCATTGCACTCACAGTTAACATTTAACACTAAATGTTTAAATTCCCTCACTAGAAGCCACACAGGGCATCAGTTACAGCTCACCCACATGTTGGAGCAGAAGCATTTCCTGGTATATCATGTTTTTACTTATTCCCTCGGGCCCCTTTCGTTCTCTCTAAAATTCATCCCAAAAAATAAGGTTCCATGAACTGAGATTTTTCTGGGGACTCATGACGTCCCCATGAATCACAAAACATATTAGCTTCAACTTTCTAGCCATTGAAGACCAAATGTCAAAGATCCAGTAAATCAACAATCAAGGTCACTGCGAAGAGAAGCAGCAGCATTATTCAAAGAGCTTGTGAGGCAGCTGAATTTGACATCAAGAGTGGTCAGGTTCTAGGCCTTGCACAAGACATCCCCCTCCTCTCCGGCCTCAGGCAAGGTTTTTAACAACTAACTTCAGCTTCTTCCCACCTGTAAAACAGATAATCATCACCTTCCTTTGAGATGTATCTAAATTAATTAGTTGAGGTTTGGAAAGAGTTGTGAAAGCAAAATGATACTCATAAATGCTAAATATTAGCTATTTTCTTTTCAATTTCATGGTTTTATTTTGGCATCATATATATCACATTACATACACTGTGAAGCAGGAAATATCACCACTTTGTATCTGATTATTCTTCCTTAAGTTACATAAGGGTTAACCTCAGGGATTAAAACCAATTCCATAGGACTCATAAATCATCCTGCGTTATTAAGGAAAAAGATTATTACTTGCCAGGCATCTTCATATCTTATAACATAGCTGGCTATTTTTATTAGTTGTGTTTTGCAAACACTTGTGGAGGTGGTATACTAGTTTTGTCACTGTCTTACAGCTTAGGAAATAGGCAAAGATTACACATATGCCTGGCACAGTCAACGTCCCATAATTAGAACTCACGGTTTCTAAATTACCAATCAATGTTTCCTATGAATCACATCTTCTCTACAAAAGAAATTGTCCAAACATGCATCATAGGTATCCAAAAGAAAAAGGTGTGTGGTTTATAGAGATTCTGTAAATGTCAGAAACAGTTCTATAAGCTCCAATTTTCTCTCTTGAGCCTTTAAAATTAGGCTATGTACTGGAAATGGTCTCGTCAAAAATATTTTTTTAATGTAGAAGACTTCATGAATCCATATCACTATTTAATTTGCTGAGAGGTGATTTGTCATCTCCTCCCAAAGCTAAACAAAAGCTAGCACCTTTGCTGGGGAGTCTGGATCTTATTCTAATGACCAAGGGGACCCCAGAGTGGCAGGGAAGAAAAGCGTATGTGAAATGCTCAGGTGTACATTTTGGAGAACTCACTTGGCTTCATGAAGAAAGATAGTCTGGAAAAGACAATACTATGTGCAGAGAGACTATTAGGGAAGCTGAGAGACTGGGAAATTGTGGTGACCTATAGGAACACAGAGGCAATGCAGCTGGAGATACGGGAAAAAATTCCAAGAGCTGTTACATAGATAAAATCAGAGGACTGTAAGGACACCAAAAGGGATGGGACCCAGAGCTCGCAAGTAGGGATTGACTTCAGGTAAAAGGAAGAATATCACTTCCATCGTGAGAGAGGAAAAGAAGAATAAACATGTTGAAACAATGAAGAAGGCACATGCCAAAGCCATCAGTGAATGGCAGTGGAAAAGGAGAGAAAAGTGGTCAGAAGATGGAGATCAGCAGAAAACAGAAGCAGATCCAGCAATAGAGGAACAATCTTTCAGGAAGTGCATGAGGAGATGTGAGTAGGGACCTGGGCAAGCAGCCGGTGCTGGGGACACCCCAGAGAAAGAGTCGTGGGGGGCAGTCAGGTTTGAGATAAAGCAGGAGACGGGGAAATGCTCTCTAAACCAGAGAATGCATTTGCCAGAGAACAAAGATTTGCTCAACTAATTCCTCAGTTTCTATCAAAGTTATTCTGAAGTCTAGTTCTGATCTCAGGTGTACAGTTTCAGTTTTCTCTTCCAAGAAAGTGTCATCTATAAATTAAAAGGGCAATGTTTTCTAGTCCTCCTCACCAAAGAAATATAAAAATACCCGGCCCCGAGGAGCGGTCAGGCAGCTATTATACCAAGGATGGAAACCTCCGTTCCAACACCTGTGTACTCTGGGACATGCGGACTGTGCACTGATCACTAGGCATGACAAATAGCCACAAAGTCTTCTCAAGTCAAACAAAAGAAGATAAATTTCAGAGATTACAGCACGTGCGCGTGCGCGTGCACACACACACACACACACACACACACAACGAATGGTGTTAGTTAGGGCAGAAATGAAGCAAACACATGTTTTAAAAGACTAATACTAAGTAAATGTCCCTGTGACAACATCAAATGCTTAGCATTTCAAGTATAAATTTAGATAAATAATACATCAATTCCTAGGGAAATTTTGTAAAGAGGCATACAAAAAATGAAAATAAAAGGTCCTAAATTTGTTTCTAACATCATGCATGTCCAAGAAACTCCACAAGTTCATTAACAAAGGCCATGAGACAACAGAATGCCAAGGACTCTTTAGAGGAACATACAGCGCTCCATTCAGAAAAAATAAATTATATGTTTTTTTCCATTCCACAAAAGCCGCAAAAGGTCATCAAATCCAACCAAAGTATTCAAATAGAGGTTCTGCCAGGCCGCTGAGTTCATTATGCCAAGCCGGGCAGGTGTCTCCTGCAGAGACCCTCCCGTCTAGGGACTCTCCTTAATATTTATCTCCTTTCACTCAATCTTGTTAGTCCCGATTTCTTTGAGCCAAAACCTGCATAGCTGGAAAATCCGATTTGTGGAAATTTTTTGAAAGCTTAAAATTTTAAATCTTAATATTCAAGCTGAAATAGGAATGGTATAAATGTTCTTTTACATCTTAAAAAAAATATGTATGTCTCTTCCCTACTTTTTGTGTCGTGTTTTTGTGCTTCTGGAAGACTTTCTATCCCAGGAAACATAGTTTATATACATAGGGCCAGATACAGAAGCTCAGCCATTGTGCAGGAGAAGCTGTGTAGGGCCATGCCGCCTTGTTTGTTTTTTCTGGCAAGCTTCCCCTGGAGCACAGGGCTGAAGGGAAAATGCATACCTCTTACATACAAATCAAAATAACAATCCCTAGAATTTTACTTTCTCCTTCAATTATTTTTTAATACTGAAGCATGAACGCAAGAAAAAAGATGACAGTGGTGTTTCTTCTCACAATCAGCTCATAGGCACAAATTGGTTTTTTCTGAGGTAGGAGAGAAAAATCTAGAGCTTCTCCATAAAGAAAAGGAAACAAATTCCATGTAGCCATGTGATTGTAAAAGGAGGTTTTACTCATGTCCTTCTCTATACAGATTTACGAGGGCTTCTGCTGACATGAAGTATGTTCTTTACTGAATTCCTCAAGTGAAGCAAAACCACACATATCTGGTTCTAAAGCAACATACTGAGTCACTAGTTTACACAGTAAATGTGAAATAGTCATTTGCAAGCCTCCCCCATACCTGTGAAGCGGACTGAACCATAACAACTGCCTGGGAAAAGAAAAGAAATTTTTTAATGTAAAAAACAAATTTTTTTTTTTTTTTAAATCACCAGTCTAAAAATCAGCTTACAAACCACCTCAACCACTACTCACGAGTAGGAATGTTTCAGCAGAGTGGACACTGGATAGAAAGCAGGAAATCTTGGTGAATATATTTGTCTAATAAATGAACTCTTGCCCCTTTTGTGGAATGGACACTTGATGCAATCATCAGTTCTCCCTTAAATTATAACTAGTGGGTACTCTAAAATTCTTGGCCAAGATCTAGTGTTTGGACCTAACGTCATCTTGGCCTGGTCTCTTTCTGCTGCCATTGTATGGAACCAGTCATCAAACCCCTGGCAAATCTACTTCCATAATCTTAGCCTCAAGTCCATCGTTTCTTCCATTCCCACTGCGACAACCTACGAGTTCTGGCTCTCATTCTCTCTCATAAAGTGTATTGCAATCTTCCTAAATGGTTTTGGGTGCTCAAAGCTCCCCCAGAACACAAAGGCCAGATCAGTTCTCTCAGAACACTGTTCTGAACATGGCCAAAAATTAAAAGTTTAAACGCCTTAGGCTCTCCATCATTTAACCCCCTCTCCTATTTCTCAGCCTTCTCACCCTCTATCTCTCCAGCACATATGTTATCTTCAGGTCAATTGGATCATTTGGTATCCCTCAAGCTTACTCTGTCTTTTTCTACCTTTATGCCTTCACTCCTGTGTTCCCCTCTGCCTACAATGCCATTCTTTATCCCTGGAAAACCTCACTATCTGCAAAGGGCCAAGACCAATATTACTTTCTGGATGAAATTTCCCATGAAAAATCCAGGATAATCTCTCTTTCTCTTCCAACACTTACAGTGCTTTATGTATGCCTCTACTGTGACACTTCTAAAAAGAGTTTCTGGTATTGGTTTTTAACATTTGTGTCAACTCCCATTTTATGTATGCATTCAATACATATTACATTGAGATTCAGGCAAATTTATGGCACCATGTTAAAAGGTGAGAGTACTGCAGAAAATGAGATACACATAGACCCTGCTGTCGTGGAGCTTTAGCCTAGCAGAGAGAGACAGTTATTAGGTGAATAATTACTCAATTTACAGAATGAATAACAAGAGTGATTAGTACTATAATGAGAGTTTCTGGCTACATAATAGGGGCCCTTAACCTAGCGAAGAACAGCTTTAAGTAGAAGTGACGTTTGGGCTAATAGATGAAGAATTTGCAGGAACTAAACAAACCAAAAACAAAAAAACAAACCAAAAAAAAAAAAAACGGTAAAGAGCATAACAGACCAAGGAAAGTACATGTGCAAAGTCCCTAAACCAGAAGGTACCTAAAGAAGTGCAATAAGATTTGACCATAGAAGGAAGTGGGAAAAAAAAAGTTACTTAGAATGAGGTGCAGAGGAAAAAGGGAGGACCACATGGTATCAGGTCATCCAAGCCATTCAAGGATTTTAGACCTATTCGAAGTGCACTGAAAGCTAATTGAGGGTCACAAGTGAAGGTGTGATGGAATTGCATCTGCATCCAAAAAAATCACTTTGGAGACAGCGTAAATACCGGAAAGAAGGGATAAGAGCAGATGCAGACAGGCCAGCAAGAAAGAGATTTCAGTCATCTGAAGAGGCAGCACTTGGACCAAGATGTTGTCACTGAAATAAAGAAAAGTGAACATAGTCGATAAATATTGGGTTGAATCTTTTTTTTTTTTTTTTTTGTAAAAACAAATGGTTGCTTATCAACAATTGCCTATTTAGGGGGCAGGCTTGGCAAGACTTGGTGCTTCACTGGGTATGGAGGATAAAGGAAAAGTGGTCAAAGAGAATGTCTAGTTGTCTGGATTGTACAAATGACAGTCACTTACTGAAATGGAAAAGACAGGAGGAGCAAATTTAGAGAAATAAATCATGATTTCTGTTCAGGACAAGTTTTATGAGAAGTATCTGAACCACCCAAGGATGCATTTGTATACAGTAATCTGGATTCAAAGACAAGCTTGGGGATAGAGATTTAGATTTAAAAGTCATCAGCATATGGAAGCCATAGGGGAGAATGAGATCATCTAGAGAGAGGGAGAAAGAGAGACACAGGGGAGGCGGGGAGAGAGAGAGAAAGAGAGATCTATGATTCTTAACAAGGGGTGTTATTAAGAATCACCTGTGGAATTTTCTTTTCTCAAAATACACACACCAGAGACCCAGTAAATCAGAATTTTGGGGGTCTGAATACGTGTAGCTTAAAAAAAAACTCCCCAAGTGTTTCTGATTACTTCCATGAATAAAATAACCAGAAAAGCGATACAAGAAGAGACTCCAATATAGAGGTCTAAGAAAAGCCAACATTTAGATTTGAGAAGAGACAGGAGAACTGGTAAAGGAGTCTGAAAAGGAACAGCCAAAAAGTAGAAAAGAAAATCAAAGCAGAGAGTAGAAAGGAGGAAGTGGTCCCAAGTGGAAATGCTCCTAGAGGGGAAAGGAAGGTTGAGAGGACTAAAAAGTGCCTACTGACTTCATGACGTGGTGACCTATGCAGGAGCAGAGTCCTTGGAGTGGTGGAGCAGAATGCAGAGAGGAGGGGGGTGAAGGGGGAGTGCGAGGTGGGGGAAGAGTACTAAGAACATTGACAGGAAGTGGAAAATTAGGGCAGGGCTTGGAGGGGAACATGGGGTCAAGGGGAGCCTGTGGTTTCCACTTGACTACTGGTGCTTCTTGGGGAATCAATTCAATCTAAGACTTCTGTGCCTGCCCATACTACTGGGCACACTGCTCACATACAACAAAAAGCATCTGAATTTAAAAGCTTAGTCAAGTGCATCTTTTGCAACTTAGAGGGTTTCATCAGGAACATATATACTTGAAATTGACTTGATTCAATTATTTTCATTTATTCCAAAGACTAAGCAAGCCCCTATTTATGTGCCAAACATCCTGCTCATCACTGAGGACCCAGAGAAGGCATGGTCCCTTATCACATGTTTATAAATGGCCTTGTACCCACAGGGGGCCATATGCTCATAAAGGAATGGATTCCTAGGGGACACAGGGGATTCCACAAGGATCTACACTGTGAGGCCTAAGTTTGATATTACTTGGGCAAGTACCCAAGTCACGTGATTGGAATTGTTTAGGGCTATATTTTTGTGCTACCTAAATTTTCCTCTGAGAAAATCAAGGGGAAATATGGATCCCACCTTCTGAAGTAGTGCAGTCAGAGTAAGACATCTGAAGCTAGGAATCTACTTCGGGGAACCCCAGCTCACAACTCTCAGAGCCTGAATGAATTTTTCAGCCTTCACTGACAGTAGGAATATCCCTTACCACTTTAAAGAGACAGTTAAAGGTCTTCTCACCTGGAGAACTTTCTGGCTTCTCCTTTCCTTGGGAAGCCTGCAGGAATCAGGGCCAGGACTCCCTGAGAAGTTTTGAAACCAGAGGATTGGGCTATATTGGGGACCCAATAGTCTTCTCCCATAGTTCAGAGAGTTCTGGAGAGAGGAAGAGCTAAGCTCTCAAAATCCTCTCCCCAAAGAGGGGGCACACAGCACCTGATTGGGGTCACCTGGCCACTAGGGGGCTTTAGTTACACACTGGAAGACAAAGGATTCAGGTCAATAACACTTTACCTGTTCCTGAGAATACATTCATATTTTCTCCACCTAACCAGGTGCGCCCAATTCTGAGAGGTCTCATAATGCCACTGAAAGATCCCAGTCAAACTCTAAGGTCAAGATGAGCAGAACTTTAAAACTATATTGTAATGAATGATGCACGATTAACAACTTTTCAAAGGAACTATGAAAGTAAAACCGCAGATTTTCCATAAATAAAGTTGGAAGATGTGGAGGAACAACCAGGAGCTGCATCCATTCACTCTTTTTCAAGAGAGAAAACACAGGGGTATGGGAGGTTTAGGAAGTCTGAATGAGGGTAAAGAGAAGTTGAATGGAAGGAAGATGCTTCGGTCATCTCTGGGGAATTCACTACTCCAGGGCATAGTTTGATTTCAGAGACATTTAGAGTTAAGACCTTGCTTTATAAATGAAATCCAGGCAAATCTAAGTGCTTACTTTAAAAAACATCCTTTCCTAGTTGTTCAAAAGAGAACAAACTTAGGCCCTGTCATAAAATGTGTCTGGAAACTATTAATGTATCAATGGTCTTAAATGGAAACATTTCCTGTAAATACACAAGATCCAACACATGTTAACTAAAAGTAACTTTTTTTTTACAGAGGATTTCATACTTTGTAACCATCGAGTAGCTACCATACCTTTAGTAAAAGTAAATGTTTCATATACAAATACACCTTTATATTCCAAAAATTTTAAAGCTTTATCTAAAATCTTTAGATATTGCTAAATAGAAATTACTATATGGACTTCATTTGTCACTACACATTTCTAAAGACCCACCAACTTAAAAATATTTTAGGTGAATAGTTTACCTTCTTCGCATTTTTCTAAATTCTCCGGATTGTGGTTTTCCTCCCTCTATGAAAAGTCTGTGAAAAGCCATATACACAAAAAAATAAATGGAACAAAACAGTAGGTTCTTCCATTTTACAAGATATACTCATAGCTCTGATTAAAATCATATTTCTATTCCAAATACTTTTATCTAATTGAAATTGCAGAACAGCTCTACACCTGTGTATATAAAATTCTTGGCCAAGTCCAGTCCAATTTAGGGCTGGTATAATTTTATTTCTTTGTGTTATATTTAGGTTTCTACCTTAGATGATTTTTTTTCAGGTGTACGATTTTGAAGTTGGTGCTCACTGTATATATTTTTTTTACTAATTTGGACAGCTTAATAAAATATTTTTAGGACTATTCACATAAAATATGTTTAAAGGACTTCAAAATAATAGTACAGAACAAAAACAAGACTCTGTATAGGGATTACAGATGAGGTGGGTTTACTTGTTCCATTAGTTTCCTAGAGCTGCCATAAAAAAAAAAGTACCACAGACTGGGTGGCTTAAACACAGAAATTTATTTTACATGAATCTGGAGGCTAAAAATAAGAAATCAAGGCATTGGCAGGGTCCATTACGTCTGAGGCCTTTCTCCTTGGCTTGTAGGTGGCTGTCTTCTCCCTGTGTTTTCACATGGCCTTTCTTCTGTACATATCTTCGTCCAAATTTCCTGTTCTTATAAGGACATCAGTCATATTGGATCAGTCTATCCTAATCACCTTATTTTAATTTGATTATCTCTTTAAAGACCTTATTTCCAAATACAGTCATAATTTGAGCTACTTGGGGTTAGGCCTTAAACATCTCAATTTGGGGGGACACAATTCAGTCCGTAACACTTGTCTTCAACGAATATGTGCATATTCCTAATTTAATTGGCTGCTATTAGAATACTTCATCCTTATTAAAAGGGAAGTTCAAGCCACACTGCGAACCTTTTTAATAATATTCTGCTTAACAAGAATTATGTTTATAAATAAAACTAAGCTAGTTGAGCAACTTAGTATAGAATCAAGTATTACAATAAAACTTGTGCTAAATATCTTCACCCTGGGAAAGCATATTTTCGTCCAAAGTTTTTAATTTCCTTTTCCTTAATTATAAAAATAACACAAAAAAGTTTCATCTTTATAAAAGACTAAAGAAAGTAAACCTCCCGTGAATCAATAAAAATGCCCCCACAATTCATCCATTGAAGCCTTTATCCCCATGCTTCAGTAGGTCACTGTATTTGGAGATAGAGCCTTTTAAAGTGTTGATTGAGTTAAAATGAGGCCATTAGGGTGGGCCCTAATCCAATCTGACTGGTGTCCTTATAAGAAAAGGAAATTTATACACACAGAGACACCAGGGATGCCTGCACACACAGGAAAAAACCACACACAAACACAGGGAGAAGGTGGCCAGGACATATCAAGGAGAAGAGCCCCAGAAGAAGCCAAACCTGCTGATACCTTGATCTTGGACTTCTGGCCTAGAGCTATAAGAAAATAAATTTCTGTTATTTAAGCCACTCGGTCTGTGGCATTTTGTTACAGGAGCCCTTGCAGACTAATACAGCCATTGTGTATATATGTGTCCGTGTCTTCACATAGACTGGAAGTTCCTTCAGGGAAAAGGCTGAATCTTATTCAGATGCCAACTGTGGTGACACATGGTAGCAGTTACTGAAAAATTAGGTATGGACCGAATGAGGAAATAAATTTTCTACAAATTATATAGATTTTTCAACTTGGAAGCCATTTAAGTGTTTAGCGTATTTCCGCTTTGTAACTAAGAGGAGACAGGGAAGCAACTTACCAGTGAGGAGGCAGAGACAAAAGGCCCAGGGCACTTGAGGAAGATTTCCACTCGAGCCGACTGCAACCAGCAGCCAAACGAATGGTGCACGGGGGCCATGGGGATCTTTCCTTCTGTGCTGAGAGACCAACTGCTAGAAGACATACAATAATAACCTTCATGCCTCCTCCTGTCAGCCCTGACCCCTACCACACCTGGAGCAATGCTTCCTCCCTAATGGGGCAGGAGGCCACTTCCCCTCCCTCCCACCATCGTAAGCAACACAAGGTCAGCATCCTCTCTGGGCCCGTGGGAGGGAATGGCCTGGAGTTTAAGTGCCCCGCCATTTCCTAAGGATGATGAAATTGTGTGAGTACACCAAGGCATACAATTGATGCTGCAGGCTTTGGCCATTGATTTGCAGTTGTGCAATTACCTAGACTCTAGGCCATATTTTCCCAATTTGTTGAGAACTATATCATGTGGGAAAGAATTAAAAGGTTTACTAAGGTCAATACAAACATAATTTATTGCTTCCCCTCAGTCACCCAAGCTCATCTACTTAGGTCTGTGACTAGTTAGCTAAGTTGGTTATGTCATTGTCCACTCAGGGGCAAGGTCAAGGTATCAATTTACAAAATCGGTAACTTTCCCTCTGTGGCACAGTCTCAGATGACTGCCCTAATAATTCAGTATTATTTTGGTCCCATGAGGAACCTGGAGACAAAAATCTGTGTGGAAAAGCAATATAAGTCAAGGGCACTGATGGAAAACCACCTCAAAGTCCATGAGGAGTATGGCAGTTCAGGAACTTTTGAAAGGCCCCAATTCTCAACCTTTAAGGACTAGTTTCAAATTTCACTTGCGCTATGAAAACTTATATGAAGAGTATGTGATAAACTTGAGTATTTCCATATATTAAAGGTAAATTGGCAGGCTGATTATTTCTCTTTTTAAAATGCATTTAGATGCCTATCATTTTATTTAGGCATCTTTTCAGTCAACTCTGAATTCTTCAGAATGTTTGTTTCACACTCTGGTGACTTCACCCAATTCTTCGCTGACCAGAGGGTGTTAATTGTCAGGACCTGTAGATTTGAATACCACCAGATCGTTTATATAAGCCTTCCAAAGTTCTTCCTGCCAGTTTGGTTTTCTGCCTTCCCATCATTTATATTACCTATTCTGGGGTCCAACTCACAGTTGACCAAAAATAAAATCTAAGGTTAAAAACAAGTAGCTTTGTGTTCACCTACAAGTTCTCTTTCCTCGTAAAATCAAATCCCATTTCAGTTTTTCTTCTTGGTTTGATCTTGTCCTTCCTGCGGCTGTTCTGATTTCACCCCTAACACACCCACACTGTCTTCAAAGGCCTCCTTGGTAACCTGACCTAATTCTCCATTTGGAGGCGTTCCAGTGATAGTGTTCAAAAGCATCATTTCATTTTGAAAATTATAAATATGGCAGATTAATGTTCTATTCCATATGAAATCAGGAAAGCAGAGGAGTTTCCAAATAAAGTATCCCAGATCAATCGCCTTATACATGAATGACACAAGATTCTTTACGGCATCTTTCATATCTCCCTAGGTGAACAGACAAGGTAAAGCTTTCTGTTGAAAATGCAACCTAGAGAATTAATTTGTACACCTGAGGAACAAAGGGTAAAAGCTGTCATACCAAATGTAAACAGAATTCAAGTCAACACGAAAGCATTTGCTGTCAGTGGGCTTTTAGTCGCTAGGTTTTACTTTGCAGGTCTGCTACTAAATGTGTTTAGCTTAATAAAACACTATGAATGAATGAACTGCTGAGTTAAGCATCTGTTACAAGAAAATTACAGTATAACATTAAGGGTATTCTAAGCATCTCCTTTAATTACAAAGAAGGATCATTCTCAAATATTAAAAAAAAATAATTATTCTAAATTAAATATCATGATGCCATTTTGTCTGCCTAATAATGTTCATTTGAACGCTGGAAATGCTGTTCAATAGCTAACAATTGTGTTAAACTTGTGTTCCATACAGTACCTAGAACACAGGTTGATAAGCTATAAAAGTACGTATTGGCTAGTAATTTATTTCTCATGTTATATTTAAAATTACAGGTAATCTACTAAATGAAAAACGTTTCTATCCACTATGCCATGTAGTTGTGTGCAATTTATTTTAATTTTGGACTTTAGAGTAACCATATTTATTTTCTGCCTTCAGTGTTCAAATAATCTTTTTTTCTAAAAGAAATCACACAAATATTTAGCTACTAGCTAGCTACATTACTTTGATGAATTACAACTGACAGCACTTAAAACATTTTTTTTTTTATATCTTGCTTTAATTTTTTTAAGCCAAAATGAAAATGACATGTGAATAATTCAAATACACATTTCTAGCCACTATGTTTCTTTACATTTTGGTAAAAAAAACGTTCCCAGATTTTAAACTACTTGTATTTTACAGAGACTAAATTGTCTTACTCTGCACACATAAAGAAGTAGCGTAATGACACACATGAAGTGGACAATTGAGTCTTACGTATTCATTGATGAGAATGACGGTGATATTTTATGTACGTTAAGCCCAACCAAATCCCAATTCTTCAAGTTTGTATGCTGGCAAAATATTCACCATACGCCAAAATAGACCCGATTTATAAGCTGATAAAAGACTTTGCCCAAAACTTTCAAAAGAAGTAAAATGAGTTTTCCTTCGAAATAACTTTTCTGCCCAAGCAGCTGAACTTTCAGTTTAAAGGCGGTTGAGGGGGCGAGAAGAGCATCATTTTCCCGAGCGCATTCACACAGGGCTTTTTACACAGTGCTTTTCTCCCATGAACTGGACAGGTCTTCATAAACATTAATTAATCCTCACTATCCTTATGACGCCCACTTCCCAGTACAAACTATTAGGCTAGGCTGGGGAGCGCGTCCGACGCTCTGGATGCTGTAATTACCTAACAGTTCTCCGACCTGGGCCGGTCCACGCAGCTCACGTTCACCACCAGCGGACCTTCGCACTGCACATCAAACAGTCTAGTCTGCGAAACACTCCGAGGGGCACTTTGGCATTCACTCCTTACTGGACTGGGGCCACAGGACACCCTTGAAACACCGGGCCAGGCTCTTGCCCCTTAGCCAATCTGAGCCTCACCAGGCATGGAAAAGTGTTTGCTTTTGAAAGTTTTCGACAACAGGTGTTGTTTGTTAACCATTTAAATGAACAGAACAAAGCTCATAAATAAGAACTAGTTTCTTCCCCGTAACTTATGCAAAAACACCCTATTTAAAGGAAATTCATAGTAAATAATAGTACACAGTAACCTGCTTCTCAAAGGACTCTGAGAATAGGCCAGTGAGTTAAGTGTCTTTGGGACCACAGGTTCAGACTTACCTTGAAAGTCTGAACGGGACTAGTTTTGCCACCTTTAATTCAGGATATTTAAGTCTTCTCTCTGACCTCAAATTAAAGCATGTAGAGAACCGGTTTTCTCTCCTCAGTACAGACAAGCTCCAGTCTTTTCTTTTGTCAACTTTTAACTGTACAGAGCAGAGACTACAACAAACATAACATTTAATTTGCCTTATTGCAATTTCTTGTCTAGCTATGTTTAGTGGGTGTGTGCACATTTTACATCAGTGTAATAGGAGGGCATATATTTTGTGTTCTGCTCTTTTCGTTTGGTATTGCTCAATAAACACAAGCCCAGGTGTTGATGTAATGTTCACTATTGTCATTTTTAACAACCATAGAAAGATAATTTCCAATCTTTTGCTATTATAACCAGTGTTAATATCAATTTATCGGGGGAAACAATTACTGTTTTCCTCTTCAGATTATTTCTATGGGGTGTGTTCCCCAAAGTGTCAAAGAGTATAAACAATTTTATAGTTTTTATTGCAGGTTACCTGTATGCCCCAGAAAAAAAAATTAATGGCTTCATTTACAGAAACATCAGCAATTGATGGGTGTAATTACCTGAGCTGTTTAGATTAACCTTTGAGCTGCAATGTAAACTCTAAGTTGTATTAATTTGCATTGTAACTGCTAGTGACATTGTGCATTTTTTTGTGATTATTTAATATTTGCATTTTCTTTTGCACAAAAATATATTTCCAAAAATGTGAAATGTGAAATACTTCCTGTCTCTCTCCCTCTCCCTCTCCTTTATCTATGTCTCTCTCTCTCTCTCTCTCTCTCTCTCTCTCTCTCTCTCTCTCTCTCAAGCACTCTGAATAAAATTATATTGCATATATTTATGTGGCAGACACTTCTAGAGACAAGATTATCTAAGGAAGACAAGTGGGCCAAGGTTTCCACTCTCATGGAGCTTTCGTTGCAGTAAAGTAATGATACATGTACATTCACAGAGACAGAAAATTTCATGTAATAGTCAGTGAAGAACACAGACTGAATCCCATGGCTGACATGCTGGAAGGAGGGAGCTGTTTTAGAGCAGCTCATCAGAAAAGGTCTCACTGAGAAGGACACATTTGAGTTGGGAACTGAATAACAACAAGGGCAACCTTGTGGAGACTCTGCTGCAGAACCTTTTAGGCAGAAGGGACAGCAGACAGAAGAACATCCAAGGCAGGAATGAACATATGTGGTGGTTAAAGAACAGAAAGAAGGCTTGTGTGGCTGGAAGCTAAAGAACAAAGGAAAAGGAGGCCTGAAGTGCCCTCAGAGAGATAGGCGAGGGCCAAGTCATGCAAAAGGCGATGTAAGGTCAAAGATCTGTGGGAGAAAAGGGGGCACTATGGTCACATACATTGAGGTATCACTGGGTTGACAGAGGTGAGCAGGTTTCTCCCTGTGTGACTTCTCAAAGCCTTTAAAATGTGAATGTCCGTTGTAAATTTCTAAGAGGGTGATACAGTACTCAGGGTTTCCCAAGTATATTTGGTCACATCACAGCATTCTTTTTTCATGAAGGAGCTCTTGAGACTACTGCTTCAAGAAAAGTGCTCTAGGGAACACTGGCCAAAAGAAGGGGTTGACAGTCTACCACTTTCTGGCCTAATCCAGTCTGCCACCAGTTTTTTACGGCGTGAAATAAGAATAGTTTTTACATTTGTAAATAATCCTTTAAAAATCTAAAGATTTCATAACATAGGAAAATTATATGAAATTCAAAATGTTATGCCCCTCAATAAAGTTTTACTGAGATACAGTCATGTGGATTTATTATTCTCTATAGCTGTGTTTGTGTAACAGTGACAAAGTCGAGTAGTTGGGACAGAGACCTCTAGGGTCCATAAAGCCTACAGTACTTACTATCTGGCCCTTTATGGAAAAAGTTTGTCAACCTCTGGTCTAAATCATCTGTCTAGTTACTTTGATTATAAATCTTCACGTGGACCTTGGATTATAGCCATAACTTATATACTTTATAGTAAATATTTATCAAGTACTTGTCCTTTCATACTCCATTGCGTTGCCTTATATATTTATTTGTATTACATTTTGTTATAAACTTTTAAAAACGTCTACTTATCAAACCCAGTTTCTTTACCTTTAAGAATACCCTCAATTTCTTAAGCAGTCAATGTGTATTTCTTTGACAGGCTAGATAACAGGCAATTCTGTTTTATCACACTGAAAAATAAGTTATGGTTAACTTTTTAATATGTTTAGACATTTGTGAAATTTGGTGCAATGTACACATCTATAACTTTCGCAGGTCACTTATTTAACCTAGTATTTCTTAGTAACTCCTATTCCTACTCCTATATTACTTCTAGTTTGTCAGATGTTAAGCTCTAGCAATATTTTAAATCTGTTTCTGAGCTATCTGCTTATTCCACTGATATTGTTTTTCTTTCTGTTGATAAACTAATAACAAAGCCTTCTTCTAATTGTAATTTTATAACATATTTTTATATCTGCTAAGGCCAGTCTACTATTATTACCTTAAAATTTGAGGGTGTCTCTTTCCCCATTCATTGACCTACCTGAATATCTTAAATTCCATAAAATATGTTCAAAGAGATTTTAGTTAGTGTTGCATTAAATTAACCTAAGGAACATTTTCATTTTCATCATAACACAATTTTCCCACCAACGGCCAGGCTTCTATCTAAAAGATATCCATATGTTTTTTTTAAAAAAGAGTGCCCTAGCATTACAACACAGGGATGCAATCCATTCCTTATAAATTCACGTCTATCTTAGTAGGCGCTTACTTTTATGTTTAAAATTCTGGATATTTATTTATATTTAGTTATGAACGTTCAATCTGAATACACTTTCATAGTGAACTATTCTAGGAAAATAGAAGCCCCTTCCTGACTCTCCCCTACCCTGCCACACTCCCCTCCTCAGGGGCACGCTTCTCTTAGAGAAGCCTGTACACTTTGTCAATGGGTAAAACACTGCTAAAAGACCAAAGATCATTTTGTCTTGCTTGTCATTTGTCTTGTTCTCTCCTTCCAATATGTCCCTAAATTGATTGTTGTTAAAGTCACCATGACTTGTCACACAATACCATTGTATGACAATGGGTAGAAATAGATTCTCCCACAAAAGCTCAAAACGTAACAGTTTGCAACTCAAAATCACAGTTTGACTTCTAGCAGCAAATCTTTTATATTTTTGTAATTGCCCCCTCTTATTGACAGAGCTTATTAAAGGCCTGGTTTCTTCCCTCAGATCCCTGTGACTAATCTCCCAATTTGGAAATAATAGACACGTTAAAAGGAGTACCAATAGATCCCATGCTAATTAGAGCTTGGGAGTGTTCAATCTTCTAGAATGCTCAACAGTCCCCTTTATTTATGGTGGTGGCTCTCTAAGGTGGCACATATTTGGTTAAAATAAATTATGTGCTAATTCTAGAGAGTTGCTAAGTGATAGTTAAATAAACAACAAGCTACACATAGTGTAGGCCCTCAGACACCCCTGATTTAAATGCACAGATGAGTTTAGGTAGAACAAGTAGGATAGCCAAGTGACAAACAGAATATCAAGAGAAATTTGTATTATTCCCATGCAAAGTGTCATCAACATATTACAAATCTCTTCCCTGATTTATTTGGGTTTTTTTTAATTAAAAATAAAATGCAGTGTCTGTAAAGAATAGGAGGGGGGATTTTAGTGAAGTTTGTTTGTTACCCTGGAGTTTCACCTGCAAGTCTATACTAACTAGCCAAAACAAACAATGCTAGCAGAACTGCCCTCTCAGCAGCTATATGCTAAATCCTATAACTCTTCATCCGGAAAAGCCGGTCAATCTCAAGCTAGACAGTGAGCAAAACAGTCTGAAGTTTTGGAGTTTAGGGGAGGGAAAAGGTTGATCAAAACCACTTATCACACTCCTGAGTTTTGAAAGACTGTGGGAAAAGTGACTCTCCCTGTTCACGGTGCTCACCCCCTCCTTTCCAGCTAAATGGAATGCTTTGCTATGCAAATAACAAGTCTGATCTCAGAGGAAGTGAAGGACTCAGGATAGTAAAGGAACTCACCTTTTGGAAGTAAATTAACTCTTTTAAGGTACCATTGAACAAATTACTTCTCCATGCTCTAAAGTTCTTAGTGCCCTAAAACCTCAAACTCGCCTGAGATTAGTTTGTTCCTTCAAGGGTCAGGCCTCATAAAGAGTAAGTCCCTTTGGAAAAACATCTTTTGTCTGCCCTAGTTAAAGTACACAAGAGAAGCATGTGGAAATCACTCAGCAAGTCGACATTTGTGTTTGACCCCAACCTACTGGAATCTGAAGGTTGAAAGTGTCAAGGTCAGTTCGGAGCCTGGTAACCTAACTGTTTGAATAGGTTTCAATTTGGTAATTACTGTATTGAGATAATTCTGCCTCCCTTTCCCATCACCATCAGTTCCCAAGAAAACCGGTGCAAGTAGTCAGGGCAAGAAAATGAGAGAAACATGTTAAACCCAGTAGGAAATTGCTCTGCTCAACCAATGGCTTCCAAGAGTCTGAGACAAAGATCTTTCAGCATGCCTCTCCTTCGCTGAGTCACAGCAGATTTTCTCCAGAGAAGGAACATATTCCCAAGATAACTAAATCAGGCAGGCACAAGTCCTCCAATACAAATTGTCTGAGCCCTGGATGTTAAGTAACCCACTTTTTTGGATACTTAAAGCATACAAAAGAGCATTCTGTTTAGTACTGAACCACAACATTGAAGCTGAGTCTTAAGAAATCAGTAAGAAACTTAACGAAATTTGGTAGCGATTCCCACAGCCCACAGCTAGGCTGCTTTATATTACCTGATGATAACTAAGTTTTATATCCTGCCTACTTCCACAAAAGAGGGAAGGTGATCCACATTAACATATGTATAACCCATACATTTTAGATTTAAAATATGTTAATGTTATATTTATCTGAAAATAAAAATAACAGCTATATGAAAATATGTAAATATGTGGGCAAATACTAAAAAAGAACATAGAAAAACATAAATAGTTGTTTTAGGATGATGTAACTGTAAGCCAATTTGCTTTCTTATAAAAAATTACTAATATTTTAATAAAACCTAGAAACAACAGGAAGAAAGATATAGTTGCATCTAAGCAACTGGAATGAGGTATTACAATTGCACATTAAATACCCGGGTCTGAACATTCTGCAAGTGAGATTAACGCTTTGGTTATAATAGCTCAAACTGACTAGTTAAAGATGTATCAGTCAGTACTCCAAAGATACACATTTTTCTACCTCTGAATCCTAGGGACATTGAGTATCGCCTTAAACATCCTGTTGTTATCCTCAAAAAAGAGCGCTTCATTATTTTTGCATAATAATCAAGACTAATGTAAGTTGAAATACAGTTAAATATTCTCTCTCTCTCTCTCTCTCTCTCTCTCTCTCTCTCTCTCTCTCTCTCTCTCTCTCTCTCATACATCATGCATATCTTTGGACTCTTCCCCGGTCCTAACCTCAATTACAAATTGCTTCCAAAACCAAATGACAAGGATTTAAAAAATTCAATCAGCAAGCAAGTTGAGGTGAACTCAGTTATACCTTTTCACAACTGAATTATGTATGGACAACTATGTGCAGGATGGAGTCAGTTCCTGGGACAAGAGGGACAGGGAAACAAGTTCAGGAGTAAACAATAGAATCCAATGTTTTAAACTCTCAATCAATGTGCTTTGGACCCTTTAGGAAATTATCTGCTGGCCAGGCTCCAATTAATAAAACTGAAAAAAAAATTTTTGCTAAAGTAATGACAATGAAACTATGCAAAACTAGAATCTACTTGCACCTTGGCTGGGAGTTCAAACATTTGGGGCGGGGGGGCTTGTTGTTTTTAAATACTTTTATTAGAAAGCAAGTTGTAAAAAGTTAAGAGAGATCAATGAGATATTTTCTTCAGAAAATATGGCAAAACTGAAAGCTGAACTTAAGAAATTCTCATTAGTAACATAATTCAGCAAATTATTGTTCCATCTTGTCTTCTTTTCCTCAAATTTCACATTTTTGAAGTAAACATTTCTGAATCCTATAGTATTATATTTTCTGAATAATTTGTTCTGAATAACATAACAGCATTTATATTTTCATTCAGAGTTTTTAAAGAATATCTTTGAAGAGAGAAAAAGCAGACACAATTGGAATTTGCTTCAGTTAATACCTTAAGTAAAGTGATTTAGGAACAGTAATTTCAAATAGCTTCTTCAGTGAGAGAATATTCTCATTTATTTTTCTAGGATTGACTAAACGTTGCACACCTTGAATTTTTAGTTTTCAAATTTTCTTTCTTTTTCCTTTTTTCTTAAATATTGGAACAATCCAGATTTTTTCCTAAAACCAACCACTTTTCTTCATTGGTAACCACTGAAGTTTCGAACCTTTGTTTATTCTGCCACTAAGTGTTGAAAGCATAGAGAAATGGGACCTTTGCAATTCTACCAGGGCCACATTTCTAACTACTCTTAATTTATTTCCAGTTAAGTTTTCAGAATTGTGCTAGTCTATCTCAAATGGCACGCCTGAATAATCCTGCATCAATTCTAATCTGGCAGTCCACCAATTATCCTAAATTGCTCCAGGGAATAGTAATAACCTTCTGATTCTCAGGTAATGTAAGGTCATCGAGGTTGCTTTTCCATTGTTCTTTTCATTTTGAAAAGAAATGGGTGCATATTTTATACAATTTGCTCTGTGTTGAAGCAAAAGTATCATTGAGGACAGTTTGGAGACTTGGGCCTCAGGCTTTATTCTCTGATTCACCTTAGGGATCAGGTGGCTGGCGGAGGGTGCGTGCACTGAGTCCTTGGGCCACAGGCCCAGAAGAGGTCAGCTGAGGCGCTGTCAAGTATTATGGGCTTGGCATCTCACTTGTGAAACAATCAGCCAACTCCACTCAAGCACACCTTTTCTATTCCCTTCCCTCCCGCAAAGGTTGGAGAGGGAGAGTGTGCTCGCAGTTTGGCCTGAGCCCCGGGGTCCTGACTTCCGACCTGCTGCGAGTGGGTCTGCTCCCCACTCGCCATGCCCCCATTCAGTCACTCCAATATACGGGCCCTCTGTGAGCTCGGTGCAAGGAGAGCCTCCATACCTAATTCCTGCTTTCGCCCCCCAACAGAAAACGCCTAAAGATCTCGACGTCTCTAACCACCCCTCCACCCGGGTGAGCTTGCTCCCAAGACTCCACGGCTCTGCGCGGCCGCCTGACCCCATTTCACGTTAAATGTGCCCCCCGCCCGTCCTCAGGACCCGCGTGCGCTAATCAGATCCGTCTGTCTTTGCAGAGCTTCACCTGAGCTGGGGTCCCGGAGGGCGGAGGAGCTGGACGGGCGTTCAGCTCAGGCGGGGGGCACCTGAAATCTGCAATCTGGCTGGAGAGGGGGCTGAGCCGAGGCTGCCCGCGGTGCCGCTCCGGCGCTGCCGCCAGGTGCACGATCTAATCCTCCGCGAGGAAGACGCCCCCTGGCGCCCCCGCAGCCGCGGGGCCTGGGAGAAATGGGAACAGGAGGGGGCGGAGCCTGTCGGCGGGATCTTGACGTCCATCCAAGGCCAGGTGATTATTGGGGTCTGCCAGCGCCGCTGCTGTCCTGAGCCCTCTCAGTGTGGCGTTGCCCGGCGGCAAGGGGGTGGTGGAATGAAGCACGGTCAAGAGAGAAAACAAAGTCAGCAGGTCACCTGGCAGGTTCTGAGCGAATTATGCAACGAAAGCCGGGGCATGTGTGATGCGTTCCACCACCACCGCCGCCCGCCCCCCGCCCCCCGCCCCTTTCTTTTTCTTAAGCTCCCAGGAAGCCGGTTCCAGTTTAAGGGTTGGGCAGGGATCAACCAAGCAGCTCCTCTGATGTGGTTAGGACTTTGCTGAACTCCTCAAGAGCGATTCTCCCTCCCCATCTTTCTTTAAGTAATGGAAACATTACTACTCTGGGGGGCAAAAGATATGAAAAGGGAAAATGACGGGCTTGATCCAAAAGCAACGCCGAGAATCACCCTACAACTTCCGTCAGGTATTGGATCGAGCACTGGTGCAAAACATAAAAGACTGAAACCTAAAGTAAATCATCTCCACACACATTCAATTCCTTATCTACAGGGTCCTCAGGACTATGCCCTCCAACAGAATTTAAAGAGTTAAAGCTGGCCATAGCTCGTTGTTTTTCATGCTAACATTGTGGCATTAGGACTATTTTGTTAACTAGGTATATGCAATTCACAGAATTTCACGGTGAATTCCCCAGACCAAATATTTGGCTGAACAAATAAACAACATTATCCATTCCTGAAAATAAGCCAGTAGCAGGAGCGGGAGGTTGGGGGGAGGGCGGTTGCTAGAAAGTGACCTGAGCCGGGCAGCCACTGGGCTCAGGACTCGCCCTCCCTCGGATAATTTGTCCAAGTGCTAGAGATCAGTGGGTTCCTTTTCAATGACACGGACATTTCAGAAAGTTGCTGGAAATCGGGCAAAACAAAACGAGGCCGCCTGAGGGAAACCCATAATGGGCTTCCCCTAAATGATTTATTCGACCTCCATACCATTAATCAAAGGGGCAGCGACCTGGGGGGCTAGAGGAGGGGGGGAGTAACCCTCTTTGCAGGGAGTTTTGGAGGAACTGTGGAGTCCTGCTGCCTTTGCCTGGGGCTCTGGTCTCCTCTCTCCACCTGTGCTCTCCGGGGAGCTGGGGCTTTGGCAACCGCTCCACTTCTGTTTTTATTGGTTTCCACTAAGCTGCTCCTTTTGGAGGATTGTAGGATTTCAGTAATTAAAAACAAAAATGAATCCTGCTTCACCCACCCCACCCCCAAGGGCACATGGAAGAGTGTGTGTACGTGAACGCAGGGAGTGCACACACACCACCAACACTCATGTCTACACCTTCACAATGAAGAAATGCACTTCTATCAGACCACCCTACACAACTATTCGAAGACACTGCTTTCCCCCAAACACATCCAAACCTATGCAGGAAAAAATGCACATAAGAAATGAGCCTAAGCAGGCTAAAATTCCAGGCTTCATGTAGTTGCTGGTGGCAAGTAAGAAAAAGCAAAGTTCTGTCCTCTGGTCCTCTTAGCCACTATATCCATGTCATTCTACCTTGCTCACAGCCCTTAATTGAGAGAAACTGTCAAACACATAGGAATTTTCATTTTTAATTGTGGCCCAACTTTAAGCTTTCTCCTCAGAAGACCCCATCCACCAAGTACGTCACTTTCTGACAAGCTCCAGGGAAGCAGGTGGGCAGCACAGAGAAGCACAGAGAGTTGACTTGACTCAAGAGATGCTATATGGTGGAACATTTTCACAGGGCCTACTTAGAAGTTCTGACCCTTCAGTATCTGACCCCATTGCCACCCCCCACCCAGTCTAATCTGAACTCAATAAAGGCCATGTGGGGAATAGGACACAAGGAAAAGAAGTCAAGAAACACTGGAGAATTCCACCATGTGGTATATTAAAATAGTGGTCACCAAATTTTTTGAAGGTAAGGAAAATTACTTATTGGCTAAAACCCACTTCTCAAAAAACAAAACAAACAAAAAACCTGTTAAAAACACACACACACATGTTAACATGAGTGTGCAAATTAGTTTTGGATTGAAATTATAACACTGGTGTTTGTAATTACTGGAGACACCCTGGGGTATCATAAAAGTAGAGGTGGGAACCATTTCCCAAGTTTTGAGACTCTTATCCATCACACGTGGTTAGGATGTACCTCTAACAGGTGAGCAAAAACAGAAGATGTACAAGGAGCCCAAAATTGAACCTTTAATCTGGCCTCCTCCTTTCATCCCACTGTTTCTCTTTGGCATGTGTCATCCAGATGGGAGAGGATGCTGCGTCCTTGTTAACATTAAATAGAAATGCAAAACAATTCATCTTGGTAATTACCATCTCTCTACCATCAGTTTACTTCCTGTCTCTCGAACTTAACCACCTCCAGTTACCACCCTGACTTCCATTCTGCCCCCAGCCCCACCTCAACAGGAAAAAAATATTCATTGAAAAGAGATGGGGCCGAAGGAAAAGAGAAAGGATTGAAGAGAAAAGGAACATAGTTTACCTTTAAAATAATGACTCATTTTATTTTTTCTTTTAATACGTAGTTATAAATATATTTTGTCAAAATATATGATCAATATGGTCAAAACATTTGCACGTAAAGTCATAAATAAGGTCAAGGTGAATGTTTAGGTTTTTTTTTTTCCTTTTTTTTTAAAGATAAAAGTCCAGCTATAAGGAAGCAGTCTGTGTAATGTGTGGGTCAGTGGATGGGAGTGTGTGTGTGTGTGTGTGTGTGTGTGTGTGTGTGTGTGTGTCCAAGGACTACTGATCTCAGCGGCACCCACATCCCTCTACTACCATCTCCTGATAATTTTTCAGTACCACCTTGTCATACTCATCCAGATACAGCATGGAGATGGCGCTCAGTTCAGTGGGAACACAACAGGCTTTGGGGATACTGGAATTGACAGAGTTGACCAGGGTCTGCACAATGGCATGGTTGGTTGAGTTGAGGTGGTCAGCCAGTGGAAAGGGGCAGTCCCCATGGCAGTAGAAGGCCTGATAGCCTGGTGGGGCCACAATCCAGTCATTCCAACCCACATCGCTGAAGTCCACATAGAGCGAGTGACGCCGGCAGTTCTTATTCTTCTTCCGGGCCCTCTGTGGGTGATGCTTAGGACTACGCTTGGCCCTCCGCCTTCGGGTCAAGGCATGTCCCCGGCCATCATGGCCAAAGGTGACCAGGAGGGGCCGGAGCTGGGCCCAATCCCCACTTCCTTGAGGTAACGATCGGCTAATCCTGACATGCTGGCCCTGGTGGGTCCGTGTCTGATGGAGGTGAGTCACCTCAATGGCCAGCCCATAGTTGGGCTGTTTCTCCCTGGTCCAGCGAAGGACCGCAGGGCTCACATCAAAAGTTTCCCACCGTGTCACATTGTGGTGGACCAGTCTCGTGTCCAGTAGTCGTGTGATGAGGTGCCCAGGCACTAGTTCTGCTGGGGGCTTCATAACCTCATAAATGTTTATTCGGTGGAAGCCCTGCTCCCAATCAGGGCCCTGGTCCACCTGCTCCCGGAAGAGTCGAAGCTCTGCAGACGAGATCATCTCGCTCTCTGGGATGCTGCTGAGGTTAAAGAGGAAACGAAAAGCAGAGTTTTCGCTGGTCCCTGGGATGTTCTCCAGATGTTCTAGGCACAGTTGGGGAGGAAAAGAAAAAGGAAAAAACAACAACACATGAACTTTTTTAAGAGATTGAAAAATCAAGAAATAGCTAAGAGTTGGGTGATGAGTGATGAATTCTGCTTACATAGTGGAAGCTTATTTTGGGGAAATAAGCATATCTTTTAATTTGAAGGAGCAGATAAATGGGGCAGCTAGCAAACTCAGTGAAACTTAGCTAGCATTCGGCAAGCACCAAAGACAGAAAGTATCTCCCAACCTCCTTCATATGTCTAATAATTTCCATGTGTCAACTCCTTACTCCACCACCATCAGACTCCCCTTTTAAAGCCCTCTTGGCTTTGTGTGTGCAGTTTTCTTTACAAGTGGTTGTAAAGAAAAAGAGGGGCCAACAGACCAGAGGTAGGAGGAAACATGCACACCACCACCCTCTCCCTCGTCTTCCACTTTCGAGTATGTTACTAAACATTTCCCCAGCGATCTTGAAAACACAGAGCATGCCTTGTTGATCATGTTACAGAGGGGAAAATAAATTCCAACACAGTAATGATGCTGGTGGATTAATAACTCAGATTTACTTTGGAAAAGAAACATCCGCTAGGAAACATTCAGATCGGATTACAAGGCCCCTATTGAATAAACCTGACAAATACACAGCTGTAACATTAAATTCAGTAGGTGCTTTGAAAAAAAACGGGCAGAAAACCTGGCAGAAAAGGCTTTGATATAGCAAAAACACACGGCTGGGGCTAGCCCGCGTCTGCGTGGTGTCATTCCTCTGCCCCCAGCCCCTCCCCTCTGTCTCCGAAAAATAAATTTAGCCACAGCTCTGGAAATTCTTGGAGGTAGGCAGCTCTGTTCTCCAGCCTCCTGGATTTGGGGCTTTGATGTAACCTGAACTCTTCTCCCCCGGGGCTTCCACTGCCCCACCAGCCAGCCCTATTGGCCCTCCCCCGCCCAGACTCAGGGCAGGGACTGACCTTCGTGGTGGAAACTCCTCACGGTGTTGGCCCGACTGGCGCGGCGTTCAGGGTACTCCAGAGCGAGGCTGTGGATCTGCTCTTCCTCTTCCTCCTCCCCAGACTGGAGCCGGTAAAGATCCCGCATGTAATCCGGGATGACGGCGCTCTTGCTAGGCTGCGGGCGGCGGCGCAGCCCAAACATCTGCAGAAGTGTGGCCTCGAAGTCCCGCAGGAGCTCATGGCTCTGCCCTGAGCGGCGTCCTCCCGCGTGGCCCTGAATCTCGGCGACTTTTTTCTTCCCCGTCTCAGGTATCAAACTAGCATGGCTCGCGCCTCCTAGCAGGACTTGGCATAATAAAACGACCATCAGCATTCGGTTACCAGGAATCATGGTGTCTCTGGGGAGGGGGAGGAGGTGGAAAGTTAAAGAATAAATAAACACCAATAACTAGAGAGAAACAGAGATGTCTCCGCATATGCATATAGGGCGCGAGACAGAGGGTCAAGATGTACAACAGGTCAGAAAGATCAAGTTTGTGTCTTCTTCCCCTCACACACCCCACCATCACCAGCTGCAGCCATGCAAGGCCTGAAAGTAGGAATTGCCCTGTAATTACTTGGTCTAACTTGTTTACAGGCAAATAACCCCAAATCAGATAGCCTCCATCCTGTTAATCTTTTTTTGTCCCAACTGCTATCTGAGCTATGATCTCAGCTTGGCTTCTTCAAGGATAAACAGTTAACATTTAGGGGGTAAAGCAGAATGGGGGAGGGAGAATTAAAATGCCATCGCTCTCCAATTCAGACCTTCAGTTTCCCTCCCTCTTCCTCCACCCCCATCTTTTTCCTCCCCCCACTTGAGCCCAACTGCCACAACTTTCAGCTGGTTCGGAGCAAGAGGGAGGGAAAGCAGAAGAGCGGGGACAGGAGGAAGACATAGGGCGGCAGGGTCCATTGGCCGAGGCGGAGAACGTGGTCCGGGAGCTGACTAACTGGCTTGACGGTTTATTTTACTGTGGCTGATGAGTTTGAAATGCCCAGCAAAAAGCGTCGGATTGTGCCCGCTCGCTGACTCCCAGGAAGGGGGGGGGGGGTGATTCCCGGAGCGACCTCTGTGAGTTTTGACAAGCTGCTGGGAACGCAACAAGGGGGCAACCGGCACTCCCCAGTCAAGTGGGAGGGTGGGATGATTCGCCCAAAAGGTATAACCCCGGGCTGCGGACCTTTAATTCTTTAGCCGCCTCGCATTTCCCTTTTTTGCAACGCACCGGATCTGAGAGTGCGGGTGGGAGCAAGCAGCACTTTAAACAGAACCGGTACATCTAGCGCACCGGCTGCCTGGCCCAGAAGCGACAGCGCTGCCAGAAAGTGGAGTGTGGGCTCTGGAAGGAAGGTCCGACGAGAGGGACTAGAGGCGAGCAGGGGTGGGGCGGGCAGAATGAATTCCCAGGAGAGGGAAAGAAGAGGTGTCTACTCACTGACAGAAAACAAGGCATATAATAACAGTCCATGATTCTTGACAGCCAATCTGGAACAAACTTGCTGGAAAGGCTCAGAGGAGCTGCGGCAGTGCGTTGCTCAGGATGGCACTAAGGAATGGCTCCTAAAATGAATATTTGAATATAATGAGACTCTGGCGCAGACTGGCTCTGTTTTTCTTCCAGCCCCTCTGAGTCACGTGAAGTCAGAGGCTCCGCCCCGCGCACGCAGGAGCCGGCCCTCCCTGCGGCGGGCGGTGAAAGGGCCCGCAGGCCCCCCCACAGCCCCGCCCCCTCCCGGAGAGGCCAACCTCCGAGCTTGCGGCCCGAACCTCCAGCGGTCTGGGAGGAGCTCCCGGAGGCAATCGGCGGAGACTTCGGCGGGTCCCCCCAGCGCAGCACGCCGAGGACGTGGTCCTCGCCTCTACCTGAGGCTTTTGGTGCGTGGGTCCGGTCCCTCGCGTCAGCGGCCTGAAGCCGAAGGATCTGGGGCGCACTGTAGGGGCTGTGCCATGCAGTGCGAACCCGGCTCAAAGGGGCCGGGAGCGGGCGTCTCTGCCTCTCAAAGCCTCACCACCAAGGGGCACTTAAAAAGGAAAGCGCTGAGCAACACTCCTCACCCTAGCGCGTACCCGGCCACCTCCTCCCCAGAGTCTCCGCGAAGCCAAATATTGCTCCCAGCGACAGCCAGTTACCCCCTGGCGAACGCCTGCGAGACAAACTGGGCAGCCTTTTTAGCTCCCAGTCCAAAGCGGCAGACCCTGTCACGCACGGGCCGAAAGGGAAGGTGGTTGGCGGCGATCATTGTGGGAATGTGGGGAGGGAGCGGCCGCTAGGCTACTTTTTTGGGTTCCATTACGGACAGAATCTCCGCACCACGTCGGCCTCGGCGTCCCCCAGAGCCAAGCATAAATCCCCAAAGAAAGCGGTCGGCGGGGCAATTCAGGGCGGAGGGCGGACTCAAAAGGAGGCGTCGCCGAGGACTTGGCTCGTCACAAGTTTCAGGTCTTAATGTCGCCGAGGTTTTACAACTCCAGACCCGGCGCAGAAAGGAAATCCCACCACGTTCCCAGGAGTCGAGAAAAACGTGAACAGCTTTCAGCCTGCGCTCGACCTCTGCGTCTGCATCTCTTTCTCTCTCCCTCTCTCCAGCTTGTCTTATTTTTTAAACCACCACTCCTCCCCCCCGCCACTTCCTTCCCCCACCCCCTTCCTCCTATGCACCAGCTGCAAAGTCGCAGCAAATATTTCTTCAGGAATTTTACCAACCCACAACTCAAGGAATTACTGGGATGTCCTGACTCTACGGAAGATGCTGCACGCGTGGGTAACTCAGCACCGGGGCCTTTTGGAAAATCTGACCCGCACAACTCTGCGTCAGCGTGGGTCCACCCCGGGGTCCCGAGCTCCACGACTCCCGCTCCAAAGCCCACTGCACCCGGCCTTTCCTTTCCTGAGGCTGTTCCCAGTTTCTGCCTTGGGTCGCTGCAGAGATCGGGGGCTCAGGTTGCCAGCCTCACTCGCCCCCACAAACTTGGGTTTCTTCTTGGGGGCACTAGCGGGAAGCCTTTAAGTAAGAGGAGTATACAATTAAGCCCTTAGCCCTCCCTCCGGGCCATGGCTGCCCGGCGCCGCCTGACACCGCGGGTCGGGGTGTAGAGGCCGCGGGCGCCCCTGCGCGACCGTCCTTGCTCCGAGACAGCCGCGCCGCTTTTGGAGCGGCTTTAGGTTTTCCCGCTCCCGCGCCACCTTTGGGGCTGACTGCAAAAGGGTTGGGGAGAGCAAAAAGGGTTGGGGGTGTTGTTTGTTTTTTGAGACGCCTGGAACCCTAAAAATTTCCCGTGGGAGGAGCTCCAGAAATGGGAAAAGCAGACGGAGGGCCGGTCCCCACGGGGCGAAGCGACAGTAGAAGGGGCGGGCGCCTGGAATCCCCGGACAATCCTCTGCCCCAGGAGTCCAGCAGGGCGGCGGCGGGAGCGCACGCTGCGCTAAAACCCAGCAGCTGAGGGAAGACCCGGTTGTGTTTCAATTTAGGATTCAGTAAGTAGGATTCATCTCTAATCACGTTTTTTCCCCAAATTTTTTAATAAAAAAAAAATAAAAGCTGAAAAGAACTTTAGTCTTCTGAAATTGTTCTTGTGGGGCGGGGATGCAACTCGTGGCGATTGTCTTTCACTTCCCTGCCAAAGTCTCCCAACGCCGAAGTTTGTTCAGAGGTCGCCTCAGTTTATCAAGTCTCTGTCTTTGGGGGTTTTCACCTCTCACAAAGCCTTCAGTCCACAAACTCCGATCCTTACAAACTATCCACCCAAGAGGTGCCCGGCAGGCGTCTGAGGCCGCGCGGGCTCAACTCCCTCCGGGAGGGACCCGGGGATCTGGGGACCCGTTCCCGTCGGCTCTGGAAGGGAGACCCAGTAAGAGCCGCGCGTCCGCCGTGCGGCTCGCCAGCGACTCCCCATAGGACACAGCATCGCTGAAAGACTCGTCCCGGGAGAGACTGGCACACCGGCCATAGTCCCTAAAGATACACCCTGAAATGATAGAGAAGAGGCTCCTGGGATGCTGTAAAAGTCCACGAACATAGCTCGTGGAGGAGGCGCGTCGAGCCCCGGTAGTTCGCAAGCTCTCGCTGGCTTCCGCCTGCTGGGGGCCGGGTCGACTGACACTCCCCTCCTCCAGGCTACCCCTCGAGCAACGCGCAAGCTCCCGTGGCAGCAGAACTTCGCTCCGCACCGCAGAACCAGCCCTAGTTAGGTGTTCTCTCTCTGCGCTCGCCCGCCCCTCACCCTCTCCCGACCTCAGAGCCGACACTCCTTTCTCTCCTGGCCCTTCCAGTCTGGGGATCGCAAACGCCAGTCTACCCTCAACGTGTTCCGCTCAAGACCCCGCAGTATTTCCCAACGACCCCCAACTAAAGGTTTCTCTTCTCTCCCGCCCCAAACCTACTAAAGGTGGAAATCGCCCAGGACCGCCAGACGGAGAGAAAGTCGCCTGGGTAGAGGCAGTAGCAGGTATGGAAGCGTCTTTCAGCGCCAGCATCTCTACCTCTAGCACAACCGTTGGGGAAAAAAAAAAAAGGCCACCTTTACCGCGGCCACAGCCTGAGGGCCGCCCCCCCACCCCCGCTTCTCCCTCCAAGGATGCGCCTCGGCCCTCTTTGCCCGGCAGCCCTCGCCAGGTATCCTTGCTCACCATAGGTCCCTGCAGTAGCGGGCTCGCCAGCAGCAGCTCCTAGGGACCTCTGAACCGCTGCAGTGAACCTGGGCGAGGGCCGAGGACTGGGGCGCTGCAGGTTCGAGACGGTGCGGACGGGAATCCCATCAGGGAGAGAGGCGAGATACTCAGCCCGGAGCAGCAGCGGCGTTTCAGGCTCCGGTCCCTCGGCTCGGATGCCAAACTCACCTAGCTTCCGGGCCCGGCTCCGCTCTCCTTCCCTCCCTCCCTTCTCCTCTGCCCTCCCGCATCTTCTCCTTCCTCCTCTTTCCCTCTCTCTTTCTTTCTTTCCTTCCTCCTCCTCTTCTCCGGCAGCCCCTCCCTTCTTCCCTCCTCCCTCGCTCGCCTCCCTTTTTGGGATGGGAGCCCCGCCCACATCCTCCCATCCAGCCGCCGGGCCTCGCCTTGCAGGCCCGGGTCCCGGAAGCCGGGGCAGCGCCCGAGTCCGCAGCTGCCGCTGGGGTTGGGACGCCGCTGCCTCCAGCTCGGGGAAGCGGAGGGGGCTCACCTGGGGACCACGTGCAGAGGTACTAGAAAGCATGCATGGACTAGTCGCAGTACCTTCCAAAAATACCCATGGGAGTCTGGGCTTCCCTGAGTTTAGAGTAACTGCTGCCCAAACTGATGATTAAAACACTGAGTAATCACCATTTACCCCGAGTAATTAGAGATAATGAAACACCTCTAAAATCAGGTTATAGAAAAAGGAGCTGTTGGATTGGTTTAAAGGGTGGCCTTCCATAAACTGTTAAAGGATTTCCAAAGGTTGAGAAACAGGCTGTGTGCAGAGCTGTGTCCCGGAAAAAGGTATATACCTCTTTGGCTATTAAAAGGTGACTTTCCTTCCCAAACATTGTTTTAAATGCTTCTTGTGGAAAGCCTTGGCGATGACCATCGAAAAGACAGCTCCAATATACAGGATAGTCTCCCTTCTTCTCCACCAGGCCTAACCCTTTTGAGGACAGAAGTGGCTTGGAGACAGGCGGGGGTCACGTTTTTTACTGTTAGAAAAGTCTGTTTATAACTCAGAAGCCCTCTTAAGAACCAGCACAGCAGTTATTTTTGTTGTTGTTGTTTTTTGTTTGTTTATTTGGCTGTTTGTAGTGCACCTAGGAATCCTTAACCTCAGCAATCTGACCTTCTGAGGAGGTAACAGCCACAGAAGCAACAACTTTTTTGTCCACAGGGAGACAAAAGATACCCTTTGGTTTGTCTTTAAAGGAAGAAGGGGGACGAGGAGCTGGCCCTTCCCTACAAGAAAGTGCTAGTAACCATATTAGCAGGGAGGTGGAATGTGTGGCTTTAAACCCTTCCCAAACAAACAGGAGCTAATTTCACACTTTGCCTCTGAAGCAGCAGTAAGGGAGCTATCAGCATCATCTCTCTGTCTTACAAACACCGAAGGGGAAGGACAGCCTGGTTAAAGGGACTTGCCCAGAGCCCAAAAGTCAATCACAGCCTCTGCTCTGGAGTTCTGAGTTAATGCTGCAGGGCGGGGTTGAGGGTCACAGCCCTGAGCTCCAGGTAGCCAGGAGAGAGCTGGAGGAGTGAGCATTTCCTGTCCTGGATTTCTTTCTCCGGGACAGACATTACACTTCACTGTTTCAACAAAGCATTTAGGTCTTTATTTAAACAGATACTGGTCCAGGGTAGCTTATCTATAAAAATTTTACAGTTACACACCTTCAATATTTAGAAAACAGGTATTATTTCCTGTGTAGAATACAGATTATGAAGGGTGGGGGAAGTGCATGAGATCACAGAAACAACTGAGAGAGCAGGGCCGCAGTATCCTGATATCTTTTCCTGGTTAGCCCAATAATACATCTAACAACAGAAACAAGCTGTATGGCTTTGGTCAAGCCCTCTAGTTCCTACGGGCCTCAGTTTTCTCATCTGTAGAATGAAAGGATTAGGCCAGATAATTTCCATTCCCCCTTTCATCTACCTTCTTTCATTTTAAGTCACACCTGAGCCCACCTCCTCTAAGAACCCCTGATTAAACAGGGCAGGGCAATATATCACCACCCTGAAAGAATGACTGACAATATACCTCCAGCTTCCAATGTAATCAAAATTACATTAATTATTAATAATAACAACACAAAATTAAAACCCTATTAAATAGTTACCTAATGTGCATCCTGGGGCACTGGCAGTGTGTTCCTTCAGCACACTGCATGGAGTAAGGGTGGATTAAATGTTCACCAAGCCCCCTAAATCAATCACTATTGTTTTAATCATTAACAAAATGTGTTCCCTAATATTTAAACTCAAAAACCGCAGTGATATGCTATGCTTAAAAAATAGAGCTTTATTTTATTTTAAGGCACCAGATAATAGTTTTTATTTTTCTCTTTTTAAAAATCCAAATGTTTTTGAATGACAGCTATTATCTCACTTTGCTGAAGCCTAGATAATAAACTGGCTGTTGGCCCACCCATGAGTCTGTGAAATTCATAGTCCAGTAGTTTCTAATAAAGCCACCTGCCATACCTTGCTTAGACCCTGATATGAATCTTTAGATGTGTGGTGGAAGAACTCAGCTCCAGGTCTCTTGGGACAGCTTTATTTCTAGCCCACATTTGAGATGGGTGCAAACCATCTACTATCAGTTCTTTTTACTCACTCCTCTTTTCCTTTTCTTCCTCTCTCTCATGCCAAAGAACAAATTACTTGTTGGTTAGAGCGCTAAATCAGTCTAGTGATCAGAGTTGGTAAGGGGAATCATCCAGTCTTTTCCCTACCTTAAGCTTACTTGTGAAACTTGGTGTTTTTATAGAACATAATGTACGTGAACCAAATAAAGTATAGATTAGGAGGAGAAATCCCCTCTAATTCAAGAGCAACTACTGCTCCTCCACTGCGACTACTGAATGAAGGGCATTCATTTGTCGATTTTTTCCTAGAGAGCGTCAAGAATGAGTAGCTGAACAGCAAGTCCGTAGGGGCATCTTTTCTCAAGATGTGTGCTGAGGACCATAAGCTTTAGAACAAGGCTGGAGGTTCTAATAAAAATACAGATTTCCTGGCCCTGCCAGCCTGAGCTCTGGACCCAGAAATCTATATATTTCACAAAGTTCCCTGATGAGTCTGAGCGCACTAAAGCTTGAGAACTACTGTTTTAAAAGGCATTTCCCTTACATTTTCAGGGTGAGTAGATACCATTAAAAGGCTGATACCTAGAGATTATTAAACAAGAAAGGAATATGTTTGGCTTGTGCTTTATAAACCATTATGGTAATTATAGAACACACCAAATAGGTCTTTACAAGTGAAAAGATTTCTAATCCTGTAGCTATAGTAGCCCTTGCTTCTAGGTCCTAAATTAAGAACCACATCAGTTCTTCAAATTATCTTTGCCAGTTAAGTGTCTGTTGAAGCTGTGTAAGGGAACTCTGAAGTAACTCCCAGCATCATTGCTGAATTTTGAGAAGCAGTAAGATAGATAAATTAGATCTGGCATTACAAGGGACCTCTGAAACTGACCAGGACCACTCATTTTTCTCTTATTAATATTTACCATTAGTTACATATTTGCTGTCTAGCCCTGACAACAACCCTCCTAAAAATTACTGTTCTACAGATGAGAATCTGAAATTTAGAGAGGTCATATGAACTGTCCAAGGTCACAGAGCTAATAGGTGATGGACCCCAAATTCAGACCAGCTTAGTTTGTCTCCACCTCCACATACCATGAGCTGGACCTTTAGGGGATGGATTCCCCACAGCCACAGCTTAGGACTAAACAAGGCCAGTCCTGGAAGCTTTTCCCAAGGTCAAGTCATCAGCGGCTGCTCTATCTTTGCAGCATGGTGTTATAGAGAATTTCAGGATATCTTCCCAGTTCTTAGAATACAGAACAAAATCAAGACCCAGAAGCTTATTTCCTCTGGATCTTATTACATAGTCTACCTTAGAGCAAGACTTTATATGACCTTCCCAGGGAAAAGATTGTGATCTTGAGAAGGAAGCTGCTTCCCTCTGCTGGGTCTCAGTTTCGCGGCTGTAAAATGTAAGGATGGACTATTTTCCTCACAGATCTTTCTCAGCTCCCAATCTACTAGTTAAAATCATGGTCAAATGACTTAACCTCCAGAGTCTTGGTTTCCTCATTTATAATCACAGAA
Source organism: Rhinolophus ferrumequinum (assembly GCF_004115265.2). NCBI lineage: Eukaryota > Metazoa > Chordata > Mammalia > Chiroptera > Rhinolophidae > Rhinolophus > Rhinolophus ferrumequinum. The sequence continues at coordinate 39,062,776 of NC_046289.1, read as the reverse complement.
TAACAATTTCTATTTCATAATGGTTTTATAAGCATTAAATAAGTTAATGTCATAAAACGGCATACACATAAGTGCTCAATAAATATTAGCCATTATTATTATTCTTTGCAAAGGTAATGATTACATGAGCAAAGTAGGTGAAGAGCCACGCTGGTATTGAATTTTATTTATAATTAGTGATAAACTTTTTAATGGAAATGGTTATGTCTCACATTTATTTTGTAATCATTGGTGCTGCACACATCTCAGGTGTTGATTGAATACAGTCTGTTTTATGTGAATTAGCATATACTAAGTTAACATTCATTACGATTTGTCTAGATAGATCTGACCCATGAACATATCTCTGCCAAGGTAACTAATAACTGACAAAGTGGACACTCATAACTACCAAGAGCAAAGAAATATTAGACTAGATGACATATCCAAGGCATTTTCCATCTCTGAGTTTTCTGATCTCTAACACTTCTGGCTTCACACAATTTTTCTCTATACTTCTTGCTAAAATGTAAGCCCATTTCCTTTTCCCTGGACTAAAGAAGAAATTTACACCTGATTGCAAAGTTTTCCTTCTCCAAACATTTGAGATTGTTGTCAACCCTTGATACACCTCACTCAAAGCTAAGTAATACTGGATTCTAATATTTTCTCATTGAATAAAATAAAATGCGTTATTACTTCAGTTCCCTATGCCTTAAATTGTTGTCTTGCTACTTTCTGGAATATGGTTCTATTTTTTAATCCTTCAAAACAGACCATCAACAATGGACAGAGAACTCTAATCAAGATCCCAGAGAGATCAGACAGAAGAAAAGACTGCTTTTATGTCTTAACGTGTTTAACATGTGGATGGCAGACAGGGCATGGCTATTGAAATTCCTCCCTCCCCAAGGAAGGGTTACCACAAAGAGGACAGGATTGGCACACAGTGAAGGATATTTGGCATCTCCCTGTTTAAGTCTTCATCTGCTAAAAATGGTAAACAGCACCCAAATGATTCTACAGAATGGATACTGTTTGGAAGTAAATTATTATAGAATGGATCAAGAAGGTTAAAGCTTGGAATGTCACACACATCTGTCTCATTCTCTCTCTTTCTCTCCCTGTTGTGCATGAACAGTGTGACCTGAATAAAACTGCAGTGTCACTGTGGGATGAGTTTTGGAAGCAGGAGCTTCCTACATGGACATCAGGCTGTACCAAATGAATTGCTGCTGTTTCCCAGCCAGATGTCAATTGGACAACACAATCTAACATTCTCCCCTCAATTAATGCTAACAGTGTTCTAGTCTTTTGCAAGGAAAGCTTTGTCCAAAAGAGTTAGGGGATACAAGAAACTTTTATTGCATAAATAAAACTTGGATGTTTTTACAAATAGTCTAAATATTTCACGTCCTGGAAAGGGTCCTTTTCACCAATGTCCTCTTCAAGAATAAATAAATGTATACTACTTGTAATCCCCTCAGGGATTATGTAATAATCACTCAAAAATGCTTATGGATGTTCACTTTGTGAAAATTCATCAAGTTGTATACCTGAGATTTGTGCACTTTCCTCTTCGTGTTATATTTCAATAAAAGTTTACTAAAATAGGCTTTTGAAATGGTTTTTAAAAGTTATATCCTTTGACCATCATTTGAAGCCCACCAGCAAGAGACAATATTTCTAGTCACCTCAGGTAACCAAGAGGTTGCACAGGGCAAAGCTAGAACAATCTGTAGTCCCCAGTGGCCACAGCAAAGGTGAAACAGACTTAGGGCTGGAGCCTCCCAAGGAAGAGCAGTTGCACCAACCAAGACCTGGCCAGTGGGGACCACTGCAGCCCAAGGTAGAGGGCAAGATATCCGACAAGCTCCTGCATTTCTCTCAAGCCAGGGGAAGGAGGGAACCGCTGGGCCAGAAGAGAAGAGCCTGGAGGCATCTGAGCTTTGTGCTCTGCTCTTCCCCTCCTTGGCTTCTCTGAGAGGCTCTGACTGGGCACTACAAAGCGTCAGTCCCTGGGGGGAAATGGCAGGGCCCAGACACGTATTTCCTAAGACAGAAAGGCAATAAGCACCACAAAGAGGTAACAGCTTCAGAAAAAGTAATGGGCTCCATCCCTGGATTCTAGGAGCTCTGGGCCTGGGGCTGTGGACAGGATAGTAATGGCAGAAAATGGGGCTCCGAAGGAGCGCCTCTCTTGATGCCTCGCCAAAGGCGAGTCCCAGCTCGGACTCAAAGAGATCATCTTCAGTGCTTGTGGCCGCGGTTTGGCCCTTTTCGAGGCCTTGCGTCCGTAGGGCCAGAGATCACGCAAACTCAAATTCAGGGAATCAGAGAAACCGAAAAGGGGTGTTGACACGCTGAGCTGCGAAGAAAGAAAGTGAGGTGAGAGGTTGCGGGAACCAGGCGGCCCTGCTTTGGTGGAGCAGCGAGACGCAAGGTGCTCTCACCTCCTACAGGCAGATGGAGAAAGAGGTGCGGAAACCCGGACATTCCAAGCCACGAGGTCCCCTCGCGACTACAGATGCGTAGCAGGCCAAGGACACGAGCCTCGCTCGCCGCAGGCCTCCCGGTTCCTCGCTGGCCGGCTGGCCGGGACCTTATGCCAGCTCCGCATCCCCGAGGCCGTTCTGGTCAGACGCAGCGTTGGGCTTCTCCGAGGTCCCTAAAGAAACATCCGCGCGTGTCCCTGATGCCCCAGGGCCACCGAAGGAGATTGGGCAGGCTCCCGCGCCCTCTCATCGGGCACCCCTGGTGCGTCCTGGCGGTGACGCTCTAACAAGTGTGTGAGGGGGTGTGCGCAGGGTGGGTGTAGGTCACCCCGCCCTCACGCACTCGGGGCCCCGCGCGTTTCCCGCAGCCTAGCCGCCCGCGCAGCTTCCGCCGCCCGCTCGCCGGGCCCTCGTTAATTTTAGCTCGGCACTGCACCTTTCTACCTGCAAGAGCTCGCCTCGCTCTCAGACTCGTTTTGCAAGATTTGTGCCCCAGGTGGCTAATCTGACCCACACTTGAATAAACAGCGAGCGTCCGGGCGAGCCACCCGCACAGAATTTCCATCCAGCTGCACGAGAGGCACCTGAGACGCCGAGAGTTCCCAGCTCTTTTTTCGTTTAAGTCAACTAGGAAACTCGGGACCATTCCTGGAGAAGGACGGAGGGAGGAAAGAAGGAAGGGAAAGAAAGGGGGAAGGGAAGGGAGAGGGAGGAGAGGAGAGGGAGAGAAGGAAAGGGGGGAGAGGAGAGGGGAAGGGAGATGGTGGTGGTGGTGGTGGTGGCGGTGGCGGGAACCTCACTTGGATCCTGGGACAGTTTTGCTCCAAGTCCCTATAGTTCTTTGCTCCTCACCACCACAGTCTCCGCCCCCCCCACTCCCCCCCCCCCGCCCTCTCCCCTCCCATTAGATGTGTTGGAACACAGGGTACAGAAGTCCTGAGCATACTTGCAGAAAATTAAATTTGCATAGTATTTGTTAAGCTTGCCGCCCTAGCTAACCACCCCCTCCGCTACCGGTTCTATCTTATGACAGGTTGTCCAGGCCAGGTGGTAGAGTGTGGCTTTTCCCATTAGGTAAGGAAAAGAGTGTGCTTCCCCCAAGAGTCTGGGCTCATGGGATCTGTTGTTTCTATTGGCCAAGCCCAGCAGTGGTATCTGCACGTTTATGCAGCACTAGGGAGGTTAGATTTCTCAGACTAGGAAGAGAAAGGGGGGTGGGGGGGGTAGCATGGAGAAGGCCAGCAGTTCATGTGAGGTTGCTGGAGGGGCTTCAGGTAGACTCTGGTGGGGGCAGTGGATCATTGCCAAACAACCTCGGGGGTCCTAGCTTTCCCTCAAGTGGGTTAAAAATGAAACCTAACAAAGATACTCCTTTATTCAGTACAAGATGATCGCAGGCTGGATTTTGAAGACTTTGCCCTAGAATTCTGATTTTCATTGTGAAAACTTTTTTTGTTCCCTCTTCATGTCCTACACATTACAGTGTCAACCACAGATTCTGTGCCACTCCTGCATCTGACTAGTTCTTTAGCTAGAATCTGAGGGGTTTGGAAAGTCTGGGTTTATTTCCCCAGCTTTAGATAGAATCCAGAAAAAAAAAAATAAGGTTAGAAAATGGAGGACTGAAAAACTAAAGGTGTTAGAGGGAATATAAAATAAGTGCTGGCTTTCTTTGTTGTATTTAAATTAAATGCTAATTTCTTTGCTTTAGAGATTCTTAAACCAGCTATGTGGCCTCATTAAGGATCCCTACATGGATTTCAGAGGATTTCTGAAAACCGCAAAATGTATTCATACAATTTTGGGGATAAGTGTAAAAGTACCTTGAGGGGGGCATAATTTTATCAAATTTTCAAAGGGATTTGGGACCCAGGAAAGCTTAAAAACCTCTAGAATGTGGTGCATGCATTAAATCTTTCTTATTGGGATAATGTCTCCAAGTTGCACACACGCAAATCTTGACTCAGTGGTACACCGCTTTCACACTCAAGAGCAAAATGTTCTTAACTCTTCACTGGGACAACAAAAATGTCTCTGTTTAGAGCCAATACACACAGGGGAAAAGAATCTGGTAGAAGAGAAGAAGAGTGCCCTGGAACCCAGGCCTCTGCTTACCACCACCACCTACCCACCTAAGACTCTTGAGATTCTTAATTTATAGATCAAGTCCTGGAGTGTATATGAAACTAATTTGCAGATCACAAAACATATGGCTAGTGGTACTTATGAAAATAAATGCTGGTGGGTTTCCACATGCTAGTTATAATTAGATGAACAATTATGTAAATAATTATAATTATTTGAATATTTGCATATTTTCTTCAACTGTATACTTATAAGGAAAATCAACATACTTTGGATTCCTAACCATTGTTAGGCACGTTCATGTTTCGTTACCTTATTTAATCCTTAAAACAACTTATGGCTTATATAGTAGAGTTATCTGCGCCCCCCACACACACACCCTCGCCACTTTCCTTTTAATACTTGAAGAAAGAGAGGCATAGAGAGGTTAAGTAAATTACCTAAGGCCACCCACCTAACAAACACCAGATTTCAACTCCAGATGAGGTGTCCTGCTTAGAGAAGAGATATTAGAAAAAGAGTACATTTTGTTCAGAGTTAAGTAAATTTAATTTCTACGGTTCTTGTGCATTCTGTGCAAAAGAACAAGAGTCTGAAATAGAGAAGCCACACCTGGGATGTTTTGTCTTCTCATATACTCTTTGCTAGAAAACTGTCTTTCATCCATTTACTTCGTCTTCATTTCTTCCACAGTTCAGGCTCACTAGCATCTTAATAGAAGCTTACACACATAGTTCCTTATTAATGGCATCTATGTTTCAACTAATTAGGAAGTCTTTGAAGGGAAAGAATACCTCTGCCCTCCCCTCCTGCAACCCCTTCCAGTAACCCTTTGTAGAAAGGGCTATCATCTGCAGCAGCTAACCGATGGCAAAATTGAAGACTCCCCTCCAATGGCTAAATATCTCAGCCAAGATGAATGAGCAAGAATGTAGCTCTTTTTTTCTTTTTTCTTCTTCCTTTCTGTCTACACCACCAAGTTATGGAGCTGATGAAGACAAAACAGATTCATTTTGCTGTTCTCTGAGTCACATAATGGTACATTAAAAGAACTACCACAAGCTCTGGTCCACTTTCTTTTAAATACTTTGTTATGCCTTTGGCATTGGTATGTGGGTTTGTTCAACAGGTAATTCTCCTATTTTGTTTCTCTTTAGCATAAAATCCATAATACCAAACTCTACACTACGTGGTTTGTGGAAGCTCCAGAGAGCAGGCAGACATCTGTTCTTGATCTTTAATTATGTTTTAATTATGGCTTGAGAACCAGTATCACAGAAAATGAGTGGCTGGAAGGCAAGGCCCAAAAGCAAAAACAAAACAAAACAGAAATATGGAGCATAGTAGGCATTTTGCTCAAAAAGATGATGAATTACGGTATGTTTCTGTACAGGACTCAGGTGGCTGGTCTGGCATAATAGATGAAAATGTCATCTTAGTGACATTTTGGTATTTTCACTTAAACAAGGAGGGGTGCTGATGAAATGATTTTTAAAGGTTCGGTAGTTAGTGTGGTATGATTTTTAAAAAATAGACTTGAAGTCAGATAGCCTGGTTTTAGGTAGAGCTAAAACCTGTTCATACTATATGCATGAATTTGGATCTGTGTTTTTATGTCTGGAGGCCACCATTTCTTCATGAGTTATATGGGCTCTATGATCTCTAAATTTCAGGTGTCAACAAGTTTTTTTTTCTGTAAAGTACCAGACAGCAAATATTTTAGGCTTTGTGGGCCATATACTATCTCTGCCATTTGGCTTCTTCCTCTGCTTCCCCCTCGTCCCCTTCTCTTGCCGCCATCCCTCCTTCCTTCTTCCTTTTTCCTCCTCTTCCTTCTCCTCCTCCAATTGTTTTAGTTTGTTAGGGCTTCTGTAACGAAGTACCACAAACTGTGTGGCTTAAACAATGGAAATGTATTGTCTCCATGTTCTGGAGGCTAGAAGTCAGAGATCAAGGTGTTAGCAAGGTTGGTTCCTCCTGAGGGCTGTGAGGGAGAAACTATTGCATGCCTCTCTCCTAACATATGGTGGTTTGCTGGCAATCGTGCCATTTCTTGGCTTGTGGACACTTTACCCTAATCTCTACCTTCATGTTCATACGGTCTTAGCCTTGTGTGTCTGTGTCCACACTTTTCCTTTTGTAAGGACACCAGTCATATTGGGTTTGGGGCCCACCTAGTCCAGTATGACGTCATCTTAACTAATCACACCTGCAATGACCCTATTTCCAAATGAGGTCACCTGTGATGCCAGGGATTGGGACTTCAACATATGAATTTTGTAGGTGACAATTCAATTCCTTAGACCATTCTTAGCTCATAGACCATATAGAAACAGGTTGTGGGCCATAGTTTGCTGATTCCTTTCGTGAGGACCCTATTTATTCTGAAATCCTAAAATTCCCTATTCTCCATGACTTTCTGTAACAAATCATCTCTTATGATGTTCATTCATTTAATACATTTTTACTGAGTATCTACATGTGCTAGGCACTGTTTTAGATGCTGGGACATAGCAGTGAAAAACTGATAGAAATCCTTGTCCTCCTGGGTCTTATAGTCTAGTAGGAAATGCAGACCACCAACAAAATAAAGATGAACAATCTATAGTATGGCGATAGGTGACAATAGGTACTAAGAATAAAAATGAAGTGGGGGGGGGAAGATGACGACGGGGTTGAATTTTAACAGAATGGTCACAGAATGCTTCACAGAAAAGTTGACAGTTGAGCAGAGACCTGAAGGAGACCGAAGGAGCCAGCCACATAGATATCTGGGGAAACCGTGTTTTGCCAAAAGGAAGAGCACTGTAAATTCTGGGATGGAAGTGGGCCTGGGGTGTTCAGGGAACAGGAAGGAAGCAAGTGTGCTTGAGTGGAGTGAGCAGAGCCTGGATAAATATTTGGAGATGAGGTCAGAGAGTTAGGGCAGGTGAGAGGTTAGATGGTATGTGGCCTTGTGGGCCATAGTAAGAGCCAATGTCAGTACTAGGGTGAAGTCAGGGAGGCACCTAGAGCCCACGAGTTAAGGAAGCTCTCACTCTCAGGTCATTCAAGTACAGGGTAGGCCCCTTAAAATGAGTGTCTCCTTAAATTGTGTGCCCTAGGTGCCTCCTTCACCTCACCTGCTTCCTGAGGGTTTCAGCAGAGGAATGGCATGATCAACCTTATGTTTTATCAGGATCACTCTAGCTGCTGTGTTTAGGGCAAGGATAGAAAAAATGAGACCAGTTAGAAGACTATTGAAATAACTTCCAGAGTAAAATGGTGAAAGTGTTCTCACCTGATAACCTGCCAAGGGTTAGGCCATTCCAGGCAGCTAGCAGGTATATAACCAGTGGACCTAGGGTGGTCTTTTCTTTTTGTTCTCACTCAACATTCTTTGGAGGTCACCTACATGCTAGACTGTATGTTAGGTGCTGGGATTTCAACAATGAACAGGAGATGGTTCACTGCCTCAAAGAATTAATAGTTTTTCCCTCCCTTCTTCTTTCCTTCCTTCTTGAAATATTTTGAAATTTAAAACAAAAACAAAAGCCCTGCCTCAAAGCTTATCTTCCAGGGACTTCCCTTTACTTAGGTTTTCTGTTCCAGGCACTCCGTTCTCATTCCATTCAGAGTAGTATATAAGTGGTTGTAGCATCAAGGAAGGACTTGGGAAATCGGCCATGATTTATTATGACTTCTCATGGGAATACTATATATCTATATCTATATCTATATCTATATCTATATCTATATCTATCTCCTTCAATCATAGGATCAGGAACTTTTAGGTCCAGAAAGTTCTAGATGTTCACATTCAAACATCTCATTTTATAGATGAAGAGACTTGGACCCAGAAAGATCAACCTACAATTACACACCTACATAATAGTAGAGTGTGGCAGATTGTATTTTTGCAAGCTGGCTGCAGCAATGTCTTCCATCCCACATACTCTTGAATGTGACTTTGACACTTCCCATTGAGAAATGGGGGTCTGTGTTTTCTTCTCTTGAATTTAGGCATATTTGTTTTCTACTGCTGCTGTAAAAAAATGATCACAAACTCAATGACTTAAAACTACACATTTATTATCTTACAGTTCTGGAGATCAAAATTCCAAAATAGGTCTTCTAGGCTAACATCAAAGTACTAGCGGGGCTGGGTTCCTTCTGGAGTTCTTTAGGGAGAATCTGTTTCCCTGCCTTTTCCAGCTTCTAGAGGCTGCCTGCATTCCTTGACTCCTGGCTGCATCACTCTGACCTGTGCTTCTGCATCACGTTTCCTTCTCTGGTTCTGACCCTTGTGCCTCTTTGTTACAAGGACATTTGTGATTACACTGGGCCCACCCAGAATAATCTCTCCATCGCAAGGTCCTTAATCACATCTGCAAAGTCCCTTGGCCAGGTAAGGTAACCTAGTCACAAGTTTGGGGATTAGGATATGGACATCGTAAAGGGGTTATTATTCTGCCTACCACACTGGATAAGCTCATGACTACAGCGGAACTGAGCTATGGAGCTGCCAAGAGGAGACCATGAAGGTGATATTGCTTCTGACTGGTTGTCTTGGAGCACTTGCTTTCAGAACCCAATTGCCACTGTCAGGCTGTGAGAAGGCCCAAACTAACCCAAACAGAGAGGCTACAGAGAGGCCATGGGCAGGTGCTCTGGCTGGAAGCCAGCTGTGGCCTCAGCTGACAGCCAGCATCAGCCACCACCCATGTCAATGAATATGCTTCTAGATGATTCCAGTTCCCAACGAGACTCTGCATTATCCCCAGCTTTCAAGTCTTTCCACCTGAGGCTCCAGACATCACAGCATAAAGATAAGCACTCCCACTATGCCCTGTTCAAATTCCTGATCCACAGAAAATGTGAGAAATAATAAAATGATTGTTGTTGTTTTAAACCATTAAGTTTTGGGATGATTTGTTACACAATAACAAGTAACTGATACAAAGGTCCATAACCCAGGTCTTCTGTTTCTCAACCCCAGTCCTTTTTCCACCCCAGCATTACCTCTAAATCAAGCAAGTAAATTTGTGAGCAAGACTCATTTATTGAGCACCTATTAGGCATCCTTTGGGAAACTTAAAGGTCTATAAAACCTGCTTTTCATAAGGAAGGTAGGAAATCCAGGAGGAAAGCCAGATTTAAGGAGCCTTTACGGTACATAAATTCAGTATGTGGTCATCACTGAGGCTAATCTATGTTCCTGAAAGCATTAAATAATGCTTAGTTCCATGATGGAGCATTTAGAGAACCAGTGGGGGTCACCTTAAGAGGTACTATTGTCTATGCAAGCAACCAGAATTCTTACCATCCATTACCAAGAGCATATCTAGTCTTCAGCACCATTTGTCAGGGACAATGCAGTTTGACATAAACTTGTTGCATTTATTCATTCATCACAGTAAATCTTAGAAGGGTAGGTAGAATAGGTGGTAGTGTCACCATTCGGCTATGAGAACATTCAGGATTGGACAGTGGCAGGGAGGGCCCTGCTCTTTCCCCATGTGTGCTTCCTCTCCAACAGAGAGTTTCTCTTGTCTCAGGGAAGAGACAAGCAATTGTCTTTCCATTCTCTTGTGAGTTTCAAGGCATCTTCACATGAACCTCAAAGATATAAGCAAACAAAAATTTGCTACCAAGAGCATGCTCTGTTGTATTCCTGTAATGGCTCATTTTCATAATGGGCTATGAAGTTTGCTTCTACATAATTATAAACATAGTATTTCCTGCTCTATTTGGGAAACTCAGAAGATAGCTAAGGAATGCTCCATTTTCATCAGTATCCATGACTCCGCAATTAATCCCTCAGTGATCTGACCTGCAGAAACTGCCCTAAAAATTGACTTGAGCTGCAAATGAATTATTCCTACTCTTCATTTTGTTCTTCATGTGGGCAGAAGTGCTATGCTATGACTCTATTAGAAATTAGTAAAGCTGTGACTGGAACAAATACATGAAACATATTCAACTGGTTGCGAAGAAATTGAAGACATTAATCTTTGTGATCTCGGCTGGAATATACATTTAAAAATAGGTAAATTAATGCTCCAATTTAGTCTTATTAAATAACGTTTTTCCTGATTGCAAACCTAATACAATTTTATTTTAAACATTTGGAAAGTATGTGAAAGGCACTAAAAAAACCCAAAATTCCCTTGTGAACTTTTCACCCAGAAACAACTATTGTCAGTAGTTTAATGAAAATGCTTTTAGACTCTTTTTGTAAATATACATCTAATGACTCTCCCCTCCCTAATTCTGCCTACACCTCCTCCCCCCACTCTGGTTCAAGCCATTGTTTCTCAGTCTAGTTGTGTAGGACACGGCTCCCTGGCCCATGCTGGTGTTATGAGCCTTGCGCTCCCCTCGGCTGAGGCAGTTGGTCATCGGGCCAGCCGTTCACAGCAGTTCACGGCAGCTCTCGCAAGCTGCCAGCCACTCACCATGGCTGCTGGCCATTCACTCGAGCCAAGGTCGGCTCCAGGCAGCCCACGGTAGCCTGTGGCAGCTCCCGCCAACCTCCTGCTGCTAACATCAGTCCAGCTACAGGGAGAGCTGTTGTTCACAATCTTAGCTGTAGAGGGCGCAGCTCACTGGCCCATGCGGGGAATTGAACCAGCTTTCTCGGGGTAAGGAGCACGTGGCTCCAACCACCTGAGCCACCGGCAGGTCCAAGACTTTTTTTAAAATGGAATTATGCTGCACTCACTGATTTGTAAACTGATTTTTAAATACTAGTCTTTTTGGTTAATATGTCATGAGTATATTTATATCATTTTATTCTTGACGCCAATGCAAGAAGTTTTCTATAGGCTGAATATATTTACTACATGAATGTTTTATAACATATTAACTTCATCTATAATACATTCATCAAATATTTATTCTAGATCTACCGTGTTTCCCCGAAAATAAGACCTATTGCAAAATAAGCCCTAGCATGATTTTTTTCAGGATGACATCCCCTGAAGATAAGCCCTCATGCATCTTTGGGAGCAAAAATTAATATAAGACCCAGTCTTATTTTCGGGGAAACACAGTACTATAAGTCAAAGTACTATTGCCAGCATTGGGGATACAAAGGAGAATGAAACAGAGAAAATCATTGCCATCTTTGAGCTTATATTAGAAAAGGGAAGACAAGCAACAGTCAAATGGACAGACATATACATAGGTGGGATTAGAACAAACATAAGTTGTCTTAGAATAGTATTTCTCCTATTGTTTAAGAAAAATGGAAATAATTGTAAAAGTTTTGTATATAGACTTCAGTTGGTCCTGATTTGGATATTTACCACAAAATCTAATTTAATAAAAAGAGAAACAGCTTAAAAATCCTTGTCTATGGTTTGGATTTGAGTGTGTTATAGCCTCCTCAGCAGGTTTGAGGGATCATAAGTGTTTCAGTTACCTAGTGCTTCATAATAAATAACCCCAAAACAGAGTGGCTTAAAATAATTTATTGTCATCTCTTACAGTTCTGTAGGTTGACTGGGCTCAGTGGGGCACTTCTTGTACTGGGTCTTATGTAGTTGCCTTCAAATGGTTGCTGGGGCTACAGACATCTGAAAGCTCAACTGGGCTGGATGTCCAAGATGGCTTCTTCCCTCCATGTTTGGCACCTCATCTAGACGGCTGGAATTGCTGGGGGGTGGGCAGGTGTCTCTTTCTCTTCATGCTGCCTCTCAACATGGATATCTTGGGTTTTATCATAGCATGGGGGACTCAGAGTAGTTGAACATCTAAATGGCAGCTGGCTTCCCCCAAAGCAAGCATTCAAAGAACTCAAGGTAGAACTAGGCTTATTATGACCTAGCCTCAGAAATCACACAACGTCTCTTCTACCATATTCTACTGATTACATAAAGTCCTAGAATTGATGAGGAAGGCAACTGCACGAGGCTGTGGATACCAAAAGGCATGGGTCGTTTCAGGACCATCTTTGGACACTAGCTACAAAGATGAGGAAAGTAGCTTAAACAGAATAAAATTGCATGATGCCATGGAAAAATCAAAGGTTTCTCCACAGTGCTCAGCACATACCAAATGAGGGTCCTTACCCCAAACAATTCCAAAGCCACAGGCCTGTTAATTCTTTGGGTCAGTTAATGCTGGTAGTAGATAGAAATGCAAAGACATTCTATTCAAAAGGTGTGAATCTTTGACATATGGGGTTGAAAAACCTAGGGGTCCCTTTTGCGGGGGAAACAGGACTCCTACCATTGGGAACCAGAAAGTAGTACAGTCATGTGCCACTTAATGATGGGGATACGTCCTGGGAAATGTGTCATTAGGCAATTTCATTGTTGTGCAAATATCAGAGAGTGCACTAAGATGGTCCAGCCTACTACACACCTAGGCTGTATGGTAGAGCCTATTGCTCCTAGGCTACAAACCTGCATAGCATGTTACTGCAGTGAACACTGTAGGCAATTGTAACACATAGTAAATACGTACTGCACCTAATTGTAGGTGCTATACTTTTATATGACTGGCAGTGCAGTAGGTTTGTTTACACCAGTATCGCCACAAACACATGAGTAATGTGTTGCACTATAACATTAAGACGGCTACAATATCACTAGGCGAGAGGACTTCTTCAGCTCTGTTATAATCTTATGGGACCACCGTCTACATAATCTAGTGACAGTCCGGGCTAAAAGCTATCAAATACTTGGTTTGGACCAGGTACTAAGCCAGTCTTGATTAGTGCCCTTACTCATTTTTCTTTTCAGAAGTACTTATGAAGCAACTGTTACCCCTGTTTTACAGATGAGGAAACTGAGGCACAGAAGCTTTCAACAGTTTGCCCCAGGTCACATGGGGATTCTCCCCCCAGGAAGTCCAACTCCAGAGCCCATCCAACACACAGAGCACCGTGTGCTCACACCACACTGCACTGCCTTGAGCAAGTCACTTGATTTCTCTGTTTTTTCCCATGTAAAACAGAACTAATACCCTTCCCTCACAGGCTTGCACTAAGAAATGAGTGTCGGCAGCTTTGCTACTTACAAGCTATGTGACCTTGGGAAAATTGCTTAATCTTTCTGAGCCTCGGTTTCCTTATTTAATAAATGAGTATGTTCTTATGAGGAGTCCATGGGATAATGCATAAAAAGTGCAGCGTCTGGCATAAGGGGTTTAACAAATGGTATTAATTGGTATTAATATTATTATTGCTAATCTTGTAGCAGAACTTCAAGGTTCTTAAGTTGAGCTTAATACCCTCACAAGTCTCCTGTTCAAATTGCTGTTATTTTGTCTGATTTTTACTGTTCCCTTACTTTCCCACCCAGGAAACAGCTGCACATTTGGGCAGAGGGACACAAAAAGCATTGGTAGATAGTCACGTTGCCACCACAGATGTCCCTGCTTTGGCTGAGGACAGAGAACAGCAGCCAATACTCACAGAGGATTGCAGATGTTCTCTTACAACTTGGATCAGAGGAGCCATTATAGACACAGGGTGAGGATTGCAGACTTTTCTGTTCAGAACGGAATATTGCAGAATATGCCTCATTCATCCAACACTTACTAAATGCCTACACTGTGCTGAGTTGCTTTGGAAATACAAAGATGAACAAAATACAAAGAGGATACTTCCTGTCCTTTTGGACCTCAAAATATAGATGGGGTGATGAAACACATATAATTAACCACAATACAGTGTGAGGGTCTAGGTATAGCAGAAATACAAACAGTGGTTGATCTCAGGAGAAATTTTACCAGAGATGTCTGGAGAGAGGCAAGGAAGACTTCCTGGAGGGAGTGGTATTTTATAAGGACTTAAACAAAATGGAAGGCCTTCAAGAAGAAGAGATGGGGCAAGGTAAAGATCATTCAAGGAAATGATGTGAGGGCAGGTATGGAGTAAGGTGAATGAGTTGCCTAATTAGAGTGGGTGTGTATGTGACTGCTGATTGGCTGGCCGGCCTCCATCCACAAGCCCGCCTCCCCCAGTCATGTTCCACCATGTGACACCCTTTTGATCATTGAGTCATAAGCAGAAGATTGCTGAGTTAGGATTCTGGGAAAGTATTCACTTTACACATAAAAGCAGAACAGGCTCAATTAGTATTCATTTTTCGTCACCTTTTGCCCTTTGTTGTTTCTTCTTTCTCCTACTTGGAATGTGGGTGAGATTCCTGGAAGTGCATCTTGAGGTCATGAGTTATTAAGCAAGAGGTTGAAAGGGGTGGTGGAACCAGGAGACAGAAGGAGCTTGGGTCCATCCCTGAGTACACACCAGCCCTGAGCTGCAGACCTATTAATTTCTTATGTGAGAAAAATAACCCTCTATTTGTTTAAGCTAGCACACACTGAATGTTCTGTTACTTGCAACCAAAAGCATTCCTGATTAATACATGGGGCAATGGTGACTCATGGGATGTAAAGTCAGAAGAAAAAAAAATCTCAGAAAAATGAGATCCACATTTTGAAGGGCGATGGAGTCCATTTATCGACTGATTGATTGTTCCTTATTTAGTAGGCAATGAGGAGACAGTGAAGGTTTGTGAGTAGGAATAGTGTTGGAGCTGTGCTTTAGGAAGATTTATCCAGCAACAAAAGAGAAAATGCTAGAAGTCAAATAAACTTTTTAAGAAACAATTTTAACAGTTGCCGTACAAAGTAGGATCTCCCCATAATTCCTATCACAAACTGTAAAAATGTATATGTATAATTTGAGATATACAATGGACACTTTCCCAATTTATGTCAAGTGTATTTACATAAAACTTTGCTGTATTATAATTTGTAACGTACAATCTAAAGAAAAGTTCAGTTTGCTCTGTGAAGGCAGCTTCAAAAGCAGTTCCCTAAACCTTCTTTGCAACCAGACTATGACCCACTCAGCCAATTCTTTCCCATTTACAAACTGAAGAGCCATCCCTCTATCGTAGGAGAGTAGCAATAAGACAGTGAAGCGAGAGGAGGAATGTGAGAAGATATTTACAGGGAGAATTGACAGGTCTTGGTAACTGTTTGGATGTGAGGACCAAGGAGTAGGACAGATGAGGGGTGACTCCAAGATAAGACCTATGTTGCTGGAAGTTTCCGGAGAGCAGTGTACAGAAGGAGCAGGTTTGAGGGCAGAGTGGTGGGAGATGGTGGGTTCCTCTGGCCAGACCAGGAACAGGCACTGGAAGAACTGTCCACATCAGTGGGGGCCACTCCAGCCTACAAGTAAAGGAGGGACTCTGATTGGAACCTGGTGCTCCTGACAGTATTCTTGGTCAACTCTACTCCATCCCTCTCCCTACCTATGATGGTTAATTCTACGTGTCAATTTGACTGGGCCACAAAATGCCCAGACATTTGGTCAAACATTATTCTGGGTGCGTCTGCTGGATGAGATTAACCTTTGAATTGGTAGACTGAGTCAAGCCCATTGCCCTCTCCAGGGTGGGTGGGTCCCATCCAATCAGTTGAAAGCCTGAGTAGAATAAAAAGGCTGACCCTCCCACTAATAAGAGGGAATTCCTTTTGCTTAAATGTCTTTGAGTTGGGACATTGGGTTTTTTTTTTCCTACCCTCAAACCTGAACTGAAACATTAGCCCATTCTGTGTCTCAAGTCTGCTGACATTCGGACTGAACTATCCCATGGGCTGTCCTGGGTCTCCAGGTTGCCGATAGCAGATCTTGGGGCTTTTAGCTACCATGATCGTGTGAGCCATAATTCTCTATATAAATTCCTTTTCATATTTGGTTCTGTTTCTCTGGAGAACCCTGACTAGTAACACCACCCCAGCTCTGCTTGCTCTATATCTAACCTCCTCTTGTCCTGCTGGGTTCCAACTGGGTTTCTCTATCTCAAGCTTTGGCGTCTCTGGCTACTGCTTCTCTTCCCCATAGCTTGTGACACCCCACTTGAGTAGTCCATTGGAACTGCCTCTCAGTTAATCTGTCCCTTCCAGGCTGACCTCCTGGTATTGCAGCTTGGTTTGGGGGATACACATATCAGTAAGACACTCTTGAGGATCTCAGAATTCATCTATTTTACAAACATTTATTGTCTAATACTTCCCAGGCTTTGTATAAATGAATATAAAATATGGTTAAGTCCCAGCCCTCATGAAGTTTGATAAAAGAGAAAGATGAACTAATAATGGCAGAGCAATAGGTGACAGAGCCAGGCTGGGGAAATTGAAGGGATGTCTGGGAAGGCTTCCCAGGGGAGAGGGCAAGAGCTAAGTGGGCAAGAGCATCCCAGACAGGGGAGACAGCATGTGACAGAGGTGTCAACACACCTAGTGCATTCTGCCATCATGCTGCTGTGGCTGCAGTCCGAGAGGAGTATGTGTACAATTAAGTAAACGAATGAAGCCGACAATGTAATCTACAGTTTACTTAACCTATCTGAACCTCCCTTGGCTTCTCTGTAAAATGACGATTATCTCCTGGGATTGTTAGGAGGATTAAATGAGATAATGAATGTAAAGTGCTTAACACAATGCCAGGCACAGAGAGGGCTTAACAGCTCCTGTTATCTAGTAGGTCACAGGCCAGGACTCGTGTTTTTACAAAGACTGTGGTAGTGTGCACAAGTAGATAGGATGAGACAAGAAGTCCAGGTGGGAGCCAACTGCAATTGCCTAGGCCAGATATAGTGAAGCCCAGAGGGGACAGTGGTGGTGGGTGAGGGGATGACGGGTGCATAAACCTGCAGTCAGTCTAAATAGTGTTTCTTAAAACACAAGAAAAAAACTCTTGTTTTAAGCTGGCATAGTTAATTGTAAATTAAATGCTATAGGAAACAACAGCAAACGGTAGGCTGGGAAAATCCTTAAATATTTTATGGAATTAGCCGTGACAGAGTTGGGAATCTCCTTAATTCTGAAGGGTGGGGAAGCTTCACTGAATGCACTTTCCATTTGATTCTATCACTCTGCCGCCATTTGTCAAGGAGTCTGGGCATTGAATCACGCATAACAAGTATTTACTGAGTATTTACTATGTGCAAAGCATTATTAAAAGTTTCATAATCTTTAGTGCAAGATCCAAGTTCCTTCAAAAAGATTGTTCTTGTTCAAAACAACCCTGGAAAAAACCAAAATGACTTACTTTTTAAAAATTATTATTTGAAGAAGTAAAAGCAATTGAATTTAAAACCGACGCTGTGCATTCAACCATTGATTCCTTAAAAATGGTATCATACTCAAAACAAAAGAACAACTCAGATTTTTCTCACAGAATTTATACAGGTCCCCAAACCATTCACTGTGGTTGTGTGGTGCTTGGCTGAGATGGTTTGACAGGAGAAACAAAGACAAACTCTAGAGCTCTCAGTTGACTTCAGGATGGTTTGTTCTCATGAACAGACATCAATTCAAATGTTCTCCAGGGCTTTCCAAAATTCACTTAACCTGACGTTGAGTGGTACATTAAACAAACTTACCATAGAAGCCATGATTACCTTTGATTCAGAACCTACCCTGTGTCACATAACTTAATCGTTAACGTTTACAATAACCCTGAAATATTGGCATTATTATCCCCATTTAACAGAAGAAAAGACTGAGTGTCAGAGATTAAGGTTGAGCGGCAAACCTGGGATGAAAACTCAGGTTTGTTGACTCCTGAGCTGAAATTCTTTCCATTTCTCTGGTAGCTTCTTGTACTACCTGTTGGTTGTTCTGACCCTTCAAATAGACATAGTGTTTGACTTGCCTTTTGAATTTTTTTTTCAACCTTTTCTTCTCTGGATCATGAAAATAATAAACCTCATTGCAGAAAACTTTGAGATAATAGGAGTGTAGAAGGAAGAATTCTATGTATAGTTATGACAACCATTGCTAGGTTAGGCTGCCAGGCTGAAACTACGTTGCCCTCATTTTAAAAGCAAGGCCTTTTCTTATGAGTTGATTTAAAAGGGAAGATGATGATGTGATCTTTGTCTGCCAATGTTTAGGTATATAGAAAGAGTAAATAAGTGCTTATTTAATAAACAAATTATGTATCTAGAATGAACAAACAAATACATAGTACGAATATACATATTCATTCTGTATATATGTAATAAATACATAGCATGAATAAATAAGGTGGGGAGAGGGTTTCCTTTTTTCTAAATAAGGGTGAGAGGTGGAGGAGACAGAACCAACCTCTCGTACAAGAAGGATGCCTTTCTACAGTCATCAGAGTACAGGCTCACACATTTTAGGGAACCTTGTGTGTTACATTCAAGTTTCCACAAATAGATCCAAATCCACTTCCACAGCTTTCTAGCTGTGGTTAGGGAGAGTTTGTGTCTTTAGTTATAAGCCAAGGATGCAACAATTTTCACTTTGTCTCAATGTAAAAGAGGGGAGAAAAAGCCAGGCAAGATATGCAAAGCACAAGAGCAGCACAAGAGCAGCTGCCAGGAAGAAGGCTGAGTGCCCCAGTCCGTTCCTGTGCTGATCATATGTACTGATGCTATTTACTTCTGAGCTCACCCGGCAGCAGTGATAGTCACCCTCCCCTCTATCATCCAGGACATCAAAACTTTTACCTTCACTCTAAGATTCTGAGGCAACTCCACCCTGTCCTCACCTTCTACATCAAGGGTTGCAAACTTCTGGTGTATTTTGCTTGTTTAAAAAATGTTATTTTTAAGCACTTGCATCAGCATTTTAAAACTGGGAAATTTCACACACACAAATTTTTTTTTCTTTTCTTTTTTTTTTTTCACTTCTCTTGTCAAATCAGAAGATCTGGCATGCTGGGGTGAATTCTTACATGGCAATAACCAGCTGGAGTGGCAGACCCCTTGAGACTTCATGGCCACAGCTCCTCTGCTCCCTGTGATGCTGAGATCACAGGTAAATCTCTGTTTCTCCTTGCTTTAACACTGCTGTGTTTCCTACAGTACAGAAACAGTATGTTTCTAGAAAATCCAGCCTGCTTCATGCATTAGATGTCTGCATGATACCTTGTATGCTTCTGTGTTTGCTGCTTTCAACGGCCTTCATCCCTTTCACAGATTCAAGCTGCGAGACTACTTCTGGGTTCTAACGTCCAGGCTGCTCCAAACTGGTGGTGAGACCTTGAGCCAGTCGCTCCACAGTCTACCTTAGTTCCCCCCTCTGTAAAGTGAGGCCATTGATGTCAACCCTTCAGCTCTGAAATTCTGGGACACCTAAGAAGCTTTGGTGGTCCAGGTAAGACCAGTGTCCTTTCCCCCGACCTCTTTTTCATAGACGCCTCCCAGGGTTAGGCTGGCAGTTCAGTTCCAAGCAGGTGACACTGACAGGAGAAGGACGGACAATGAGAACATGAAAAAAAGCAACCCATGGAGACACTCAACCCAGAGAGGAGCAGAGGGATAGAAAGGGGAAAGAGGGTCAAAATTTTCTCATTTAAAACACCCAAGAATGAAATGATATGATTGGAATCTTTTTGTCATTTAAACAACGTGATACTAAGTTTTGAAAGTAATAAGTATTAATTATAGAAAATTGGACAACTCTAAAAACAAAAAAAGGTAACAAAAAAAATCAACTATAATTGTACCACTTAAGGTCAAGGACTGCCTAACTTTAAGTATATGGTCTTTCTAACTTATTTTTTGCACGTTTTTATAGTTGACATTATATAAAAACCTCATTTAATTTGAAAACAAAAAATCATAAAGTAAAATATTCTGGACTATCTTATTAAGGTTAAAACTAGAAATACTGGCACAATTTTGTTTGATTTATTTATTTACGTTTTTTTCATAGGCAGCCCTTCCAGGAAAATGCAAAACAAAACAAAAAGTTGAATAAAACCTTTCATTTTCCATTACCTTTTCAATTTACCAGTGTAGTTTAAGGGTTTTGACATCATTATTCCGACATATGGGCTTTATTAGAAAAGGGTTTAAAAATAAGACTAATTTGCAGTCTTAATAAAGGAATAACTTTTAGCATTCTGACTTTTAGGTCTTAAGAGCATTTTCCTATGATCTTTTTTCCTTTCTTTTTTCTTTTTTTTTTTAAAGTGGGCTTTCCTTTGGCAGGGGTTAGGGTGTCATTTCAGAGGTCAAGCATTCCTTATGTCTATTATTTCATTTCAATCAAGAGCTATAAACTGTTGGTGATGAAAATCCGCTTAAAATTGATGATTCTACCAGTTTTTGAGACATAGCCTAGAGGCGGTTACAATTCAGTTTTAGATAACCTCTTTTTGATGCACAAAGGAAAGGTAAGAATATGTGATTAAAAATGTTTGTAAAAGTGAAAGAATAACCTCGTTGCTCAGAGAAGCTGAGAAAGAGCCTATCTCTAACTTTTTTTGCCATTAAGTATACTCAGAGAATGAATGCCCCAGATACAAAGCGCAGGAGGGGAGAGGCTGCCTCTGCCCAAGCCAGGGCACTTGTTTGCAGGTCAGCTTACCTGATTTGCAGATCTCCAATCTTATCAGAATTGAACTACCTGGCTTATTCTATTTCTCCTTTGTTGATACCCAAGCTGGCCTTTTTTTTTTCCTTCCTTTTTTTTTTTTTTTTTTTTTTTTTTAACTGTGAGTGCCTAAAGCCTGGGGCAAGCTTCTGGGTGTTCTCAAGACTTAAATGCCACTGCTTAAAAAGTTAAAGATGTCTGTGGCTGCAGTAAAAGGACGATAAGGTAATCACTCACCCATTGGAGATGCTCCCCTTGTCCTTTACCAAAACAAGGTCTGAGAAACATGGAATGTATTCAACAGTTTAGGGAAACTCTACCGTGCAAAGCCAAAGATTAGTATTAGGTTTTTAAGGTTGGAGAAAGTTCTCATTGTAATAATTTATCTTAGAGAACAAGAGTTTATTTTTCATTTATCAAGAGCTTAACATTTCCCTCTTAGGAAAAATGCTTTGAGGGATACACTATACCCAGGAAAACACTCACTAACAACATATTTTTC
Organism: Rhinolophus ferrumequinum; assembly: GCF_004115265.2. Lineage (NCBI taxonomy): Eukaryota > Metazoa > Chordata > Mammalia > Chiroptera > Rhinolophidae > Rhinolophus > Rhinolophus ferrumequinum. The sequence goes on along the minus strand of NC_046289.1, from coordinate 39,041,356 downwards.
TTTATCAGTTCAAGCTAAGAACTCCTCTTTGAGATTAAAACCCATTTCCAGCATGAGGGGAATCCCACTGAACTGGCTGTCCCCAGAGTGGAGGATTTAGCCTCGTTTGCATCCCCAGTAACTGCTGTGGACAAGGGGAAAGTTGCCCCTGAGAGGTGTTTTGAAATAAAAATAAAAAGGATCTCCACAATATCCATTCTGCTGCCAGGAGGAACCCCCCAAGGTACACTTCAGAGGAAGCCTCTTGTGGCTTAGTATGTGAAACCAAGAGCACTGGAGGAAGATGATTCAACTGAATGTACTGGGAATCATTTTTGTATATTATTTTAGTTACGCTTATTAGAAAATGATGAAAAAGAAGAGGAGGAGAAGTAGAAGGAATACCCTTTCTAGAAAATGTGGTCAAAAAGTAAGATACACCTACAATACTTGCATCCTAATAAAATCAAAGCTTAACTCTTAAAGTCCTAAATTCCACTCCCCTACAAAAGTCTTAAATTATAAGCACGTTGACTCAAGATGTGCATGACGGAGCTTGGGTAAAAGATGGTTACTTCACCCAGAATTCTTTCCTTCCAAGTTAGACATGCTGAATCTTTTTTGATTTTGTTGTGTTTACTCAAATTTTAAATGAAGAACTATATTGTAGTGAAACTCACTATCTAGGTGATTAAAATGTTGGTGGAAGGCGAAAAGCTCTGTGCAAAAACATTTGAAAATGAAACACTCCCAGTGCATAATCCCTTCCTCCCCAGTGCAAGATTTTCAAATAAGTGGAAAAAGAAAAATGCACATGAGACTTCACCTAAGAGAATGTATGTGCCTAGGAATCTCCTGGCTGCCAAGTGCTGACATTTAACACCACTTTGAATCCTGCGTGCAGCTGGTGTTGGACTCTGAATTCTCTCCCACCTTGCTCTTGGCCTCTCACTCATCCCCCTCGTCAAGTGCCCCAGCAACTTAAGGGCCTCTGCGAAGTCAGAGACGACAAGCAGGGCAGCGCCTGAGTTGGCATCCTTGCCAGGGTTCGATCAGTGTTCTGCAGCAGCCATCAGAAAGCAGTTCATCAATGACTTCCAAACAGGCCACTCGCTGAGTTGGTGGAGATTTTCTGTTGGTGTGTAACCAGCTTCTGTGAGTTTGTAAATAGACATAATTAATTAAATCTGGGCCACAGTGCTTGGGGAGAGTTCCTTGCGTGAGGCAACAGCCCTGAAGAGGTTGTTGTGGCTTCTGTGGTGCGGTAGCTATGGGAGCATTAGGGTGTGGTAAGAGATTACTCTGCCGCAAAGCCATTGTACCTTGCCAGATAGAATTATCCTTTGATGTACACTGGGGTCTAAATTGTTTTCTTTCCTTTGATACATTTAAAATTAAGATGCCATGTTAATCTCCAATTAATTTCAAGATTAAGCTTCTATTTTAGCTCCTGGAGTGGGTGATCTTGGAATGCTTTTAGGGAAGGGAAGCCAGAATAAAATATTTTCCAATTACATTAAATACCTTGTGGGCTGGTTATTAGGCATTACTGTATTGTGTGGGATTTTAAATCATAATGTCAGGATTTTAAATCAGAAATCATTTTAAGTCAGAAATGGAACACTTAGGACAGTAGTACACATTTAAATGCTTGTACTAGAAAAAAAGAGGAAGGCTAGAAACTGCTATCAAAAATGAAAGTTCACCTTAATAAGAAAATAGAGAATCATGAGTTGTGAAATTTAACAGAATTAAATATTAAGTATGAAAACTCAGTATAGAAAGGTAAGATGCCCATCAGCTAGGAAATGTGAAGATGGGAGGACAAAAAGGAAGGAAAGTTGTAGGTGACCAGATCTTTTTCTAAACTACAGAGAAAATCAAACTCCACTCATGTGGGGCTCCTCACAGGCCCTGACAGAGGGTCAGGGACAGCTGACCTGGACAGGATCCAGGCAAGACTGTGAGGTTAGTTGGGACTTAATGAGTCACCTTGTTAGACCTCGTAGCAATCTTATCCCAGGTGTTTGCATCTGAGCGCAGAAGGAGCGCAATCCTTTATGGGTAAGGAAACAAACCTCTCCTGGAGACTTGTTAACTATCCATTGGAGCAGATTTTGTGGTAAAGCATTCTAGTGACCTCCAAACGATGCCCGAGATTTGGCAAGCATTTGTCACAAATTTGTTAGTCGTGATTTAAAATGCTCTGACCCTTTACCTTCATAAATATAAGAATGCTCGTCAGACTCAGTCTAAGTTGTTGTTGGGGGGGAAGAAGAGTTGTCACCATTCCTATGGAAACCAACCTTCCAATTCAGCCTTTCTCCTCTATCTCAGGGAAAGTGTGTGTACACTTGTATTTTTTTTCAGGCATCATTTTCTGTTTATCGTCATTTGTCCTGGAAGTTGGATGAAAGCCGATGATTTCCGGCTTCTCTCTCCCATCCCTAATTAGGGCCCTGAGACTCATGTCCTAACATCTTGAAGGGTGGTTTACCATTATCAGTGGGTAGAACCAGTGGTGTCGGGGGGCACTTGTCTACAGCAGGGGGGCCTTCACCTGTTTTACTAGTTGCTAAATATGTTTAATATCACTTGATGACAAGACTTCATTTTGAGACTCCTGGTCACCCAGGAAAGACAGCTGCGGTTCAGTGAACACGTTGGGTTTGGCATCATCAAAAGATTTGGGTTCAAGTGCCGACTCTGCTAGGACAAAATGAGGTACTAGGTATGAACACCTAGAGCAAGAGAGTGGGCTGTCCACTCATTTCAGGCATAACTGTGTATGATGATCCATTCTTAAATATAGCCCTCCTTATGATGTAAACACAGGAAGGGAGCACATTGGAGCATCCCAGATAAGGACAGTCAAGTTGCAGCTAGACTTTTTTGTTTCAGTTCCCAAAGCCACTGAGGACTCATTGGTCTCATTTATTCAATACCATAATACAGGGTAGACCGATCAGACCTTACAAAGTATCCACAGGTCTTCAGAAAATCATTACTCAAAGTGTGATTTATTATGGGTGGCCTCTCATTGATTTGTCTTCTAAAGACCAATTCTTAGACTCTGCCCCAGACTTGCTGAGTCAGAATTTCTAAAGGTGCAGAGCCCAGGAATTTTCATTTTAACACTCCACAGGACATTTTGACAGACCTCTGTAAAGGTGAGAACCATGAGCTTAGGGCCCAAACACTGAAAATCACTCCGCACTTGTGATGTTATATGCAAAGCAGAAGCTGGTTTCTGGAGACCCACACTAATGGTTACTACTCAGGTGCTCTATCAACTCTATTATTTCTGAAATAATTACTAGAAAACTGTGTGTGTGGACATGTGTGTGTGTTTGAGAGAGTTGTGTGTATCTGAGTGTTTGAGAGACTGTGTGTGTGTGTGTGTGTGAGTGTTTGAGAGTGTGTGTACAAGCACACATGTGTGTTTACACTGCAGGACAAACACGACTCTCAGGCCGGTCCTTCTAGATTCATGACAATACCACTAACTGCATCTGGTTTCCATGACGTTGCTCAGGCTTCCACAGAACAATGCTAGACACACTCTTGTCAAATTTGACCCCTGTGAGATCCATGAACGTCTGGCTGGGGAATCACAGGAAAATCTGTTGAAAAGTTTCCTTTAGCTCACACTAATTTGCCCAAGTAAAACTGCACTAGCTTCTCATGGATCTCACAGCTTGATACAGACTAAAATTGGGAGTCAGACTTCCTACAAGTTAGCAGGCTGCCCAGTCCATATTTTGTAAAGGATATTTGCACCTACCTGGCGTCAATAGGCTCACATGTGCTTTTTTTACCTTTCAACCACAACAACATGCTTACTTGTGGCGTTGAATGCATTTCATTCAAATACATACGAACACAATAGTCCTGTTTCTGCAACACGCATGGCAGCAGACTCTGTTTTCTTCTAGCTCTCAGTCTCTTTTCTTCTGGGTGGGCCTAGTCTTTGCATTTCAATTCAGGTCAGTTCAATTTAACAAACATTTATTCAGCACCAGCTAAGCTCCAAGCACCATCCCAGGTGCTACTTGTGTTTGTGAGGTAGGAGAGAGCCCAGGGGGATAGATAAACAAAAACCATTTCCTGCCTTCAGAGAGTTCCAACCATGGACTGTCCATATGAAGGACTATATATCTACTATATCTACTATATCTACTACTAACTCTATCCACTCAAAAGATCATGAATGCTAAATCAGTTGTTTGCCCAAAGTTTAGAAAGAGGGAAAGATTATTCTCTTCGAAAGTTCAGGAAAGTGCACTTAATCAGGAGGATAAACACTTGAGTCTCATTTCCGTGAGTCTTGAACTATCTCATACATGTTTTTGATTCTGATAGTGCTAGACAGAATAATACTAACCAAAAATGTATTGAATACCGATTGATACATATATATTTGTTTAATCCTTACAATAGCTTGTGTAATAATAAACACTGTTATTATCCCCATTTCTGAGTTGAGGAAATTGAGGTAAAGAGAGAAATAAAGTTACTGACTCCCAAGGTCACACAGCCAGTAAGCAGCAGAATCAGTTTTTGACCTCAGGCAGTCTAACTCCAGAGCTGGAAAATTTAAACATTGTGTTGTACTCTACACACATTTTATATTTTGTACTACCAACAACCTGCCTTACGTTTTACTTTTTCTGCTCATATAGATATTTTTCTATCCAGCTTAGCATCCTTCTTCTGTTGCTTCAATATTTCATTGCTTGCTGAAAAGAATGACTACAAATTTTTAAACATCTCATTTTGCTTCTAATCTCAATATTTTATGGGTAATCACAGAAGGACCAACTTGAACAGTGCATGTGTAAAGTAAGTTTTCCTTCCCTGCTGCTGGTGTACTGTCCCAGGGACCCTCTGAGGAAAAGCCAAAAGAGAAAGTCCACTGAAGATGACACCGCTATGGAGTTTTAAAGCCTAGACCTACATTAGTGTCTAAATGGTTCTGTTTTACTAATGACTGCTGCCCCGACTCCTCCGAAACGGTCCTTGGGCACTCTTAATGATTAGATTTCTGCCCAAGGAAAGCAAAAACTTCTCAATCAGATCCTCTCAGACCTTGGTGTTTTTAGACACTCAGAAGTGCAGAGTAAATAGCTGGGTAGTGACCACCGACAGTGGAAAGCAGCATGCAACGGACAGACACTGAGAGTCCTAGAAATCAGACAAAATAGGAGTCAAATCCTGGCTTTGCTACTGCTGGATGAGTGCCTGTTTAATCTCTCTGCACCTCAGTTTACACCTCTGTGAAATGGAGATAAGAATATCTCCCTGACAGGGTTTTTGTGTGTGTGTGTGTGAAGATTGAATAATGTTCGTAAAATGCTTAGTATAGTGTCTGCCACCTAGTAAGGAAATCCGAGTTAAAATTTTTACAGTTTGATTATAATGGGGACAGCACAGTCCTGGATACTTTGAGGGAGGGAGGGAAGCACAGAGTTCAGAATTGAGTCCTCTCTTGCCAACTGTACCACATCCTTTGACTTTGTTTCTACATCTGGCCCAGGGAGATCACTGCTTTTATGAAAGCAGAACATTTAGGTGAAGAAAAGCTGGGCAGTAGTGCTGAGAACAATACCACAGGGCCCTAAATGTTCTCCATGCACTGGTTTCCCACCCCAGTGACCAGCCCACACCCACAACCCAAACTCATCCCCACAGCTCCTGGCGCGTCCCTCTCTGGGGCCTGAGGGCCTGGCTTCTGCTGCCATCGCACAAGTGGGCTATGCCAACTTCCCTTACACCACACCCAGCCCCAGCGCCACACAGGTGTGCTTTCAGTTTCCTTTGGGACTTCCTCTTTGACCCATTGGTTATTTAGGAGAAATTAAAAGTTGTTTAATTTCCAAACATTTGGGAATTTTCCAGCTATCTTTCTACTATAGATTTTTAGTTTAATTCTATGATGGTCTGAGAACATATTTAGTGTGATTTCTATTCCTTTCACTTCGTTAAAGTTTGCTTTATGGCTCAGAATATGGTCTATGTTGGTGAATGTTCCATGTGCACTTGAGAAGAATATGTATTCCACTGCTGTTGGATGCAGTGGTCAGTAAAAATCAAGGTCAAGTTGCTGGGTAATGCTGTTTAGGTCACTAAATCCTTCTTTATTTTCTATTTGTTTTGTCATTTACTGAGAGGGGTGTTGAAGTCTCCAGCTCTCATTGTGTACTTGTCTATTTCGTTATTTTCTTCTGTCAGCTTTTGCCTCATACATTTTGAAGCTCTGCTCTTCATTAGATGCATACATATTTATGATTATTATGACTTCTTGGAAAATTGACTACGTTATAATTATGTAATGTTCCTCTTTATCCCTGATAATCTTTGTTATTCTGACGTCTGCTTTGTCTGAAATTAGTAAAGGAAAAAAGCTTTCCCTTAGTTAGCACTTTCATGTTATATCTTTCTCCATCCTTTTACTTTTAATCCAAGTCTTACATTGAAGGTGAATTTGTTATAGACAACATGCATCCAATCTAACAGTCTCTGTCTTTTAACTGGTATGCGTAGGTCATTCACATTTTATGCGATTGTTGGCATCATTGGATTGAATTCTAACATCTAACTAGCTGTTTTCTCTTCAGTGTACTAGTTCTTGGTTTCTATGTCCTTCTTTTCTGCCTCTTCTGGGTTTAATTGAGCATTTTAATCACTCCATTTTATCTTTTATATTGACTTATTATTTGTATCTCTTTTTTAAAAGACTTTTTAAGTGATTGACTAGAATTCTAATGTACTTTTTCAGCGATAAAAAGTTTGGTCATTTCGTATTTCCTAAGGATGGATTGGGAGAAGGCTATGGTGTTGTTCCCATCTGAGCTGAACTTTGAGATATTTGGGTTAAAATAGCTAGATTTAAGTGGAATGTTGAAGTATGGAATAGCATTTCCATTTGAGTAAAAATTTTAAATATGTATTTCATTTGTAACCAATGAACTAATTCACAAACTTTGTGGTTTTTTACATAGAAAGATTAAATCTGGATCAACAGAAACACTGTTCTGTATTTTTATACAATAAAAATTGCACAAAAAGAAAAATTCAGTAAAGTTTTAACTTGTTCAGCTTAATCCTTCTGAAAAAAAAAATGTAGCCAGGAATTATTGAATTTTGCTCATTGGGAAAATCCTAGAGAATTTCTTCCTTCTAGAGAGGCAGTTCTTATTTTTGTTTGGGGACCACAACCCCTTTGAGAACCTGATGAACCATACCCTGGGAAAATACATACGCTCATCTACACACCAAATTTTGCATATAATTTCAGGAATTCACTGACTCCTTCATAGTCTCTAGATCCTTGTTTAGGAACACCTGCCCTAGAATAAGTAGTGAAGGCTGTCAACAAGTATTTCGATGTAACCATATATCTTGGTATGTAGGCCAAATAGCAGAAGTATCAGGTTTGACTTGAGCTTCTTGAGCAGGGCAATGGAAGCTCTCGTCCTCTGCTTATTGTTTAAGCAGTGCGAGGTCCACGTCACACCTGGATCTAGCTCTTAGATGTGTCATGTGCCTGTGTTTTACTGTGACAACATTGCAGCCTCTACAGTGGCAAAGGAAGCTCAGATGGTGAGACCCATCTGGCTAGTCTAAATGGCCAGCATACCTAGAATGTGTTTATCTCCTTTTATGCTGTAAGGTAGAAATCTTCCAGGCACAACGATTCAGACTGTGGCTACAATCACAACAACTTTGTTCATGAGCAAATTTTCACACTAATATCAAAACTATCTTCAGTAAGAGAGAAAGTTTCAAACAACACTTGCATATGTGTATACACACACACACACACACACACATATATATATATATATATATATATATATATATATATATATATATATATAGTTTTTTTTAAAAAATAGTCTCCCATCTCCTATTTATAGTTTAAAAAGTCAGAGTCACAGAGCATTTAATGGCAGTAAATCCCAAGGTATCAACTAACTACACCTCTCTTTTCTTCTGCCAGGTTCTGAAATCTCCCTCCAACTGTGATACCTTCCTGAGTCAATCAAAACAGAGTCATCTGACTCCTCTCAGTAAAATTTCTATAAGCAAATCACACCATTGACTTTATTCCTCCACTAATGCACCTCCCATTGTCTTGTATTTCATTTTTCTTTCATGTATTTGTCTCTTTTAATAATTCAGCAAAATCTATATCTTCGAGATATTTATGTCATCTGCAAAGGAATCAATCCCACTTTCCTCCCATTGACATAAGGCCATAAAGAAGTACTTTTAAATGTTTTCAGGTAAAAGAGGATGAATCACATTTTTAATATTCATTAATATGGCTACTTTCCAAACAGTAAAAAAAATGGGGTGTTTACCTTTACCAGACTGAATGGGACGCTGTGGAAACAACCGTTAAGGGGCTGGTTGATGTATGGCCTGGAAGCTCAGTCTGGGGCTAAGAAACTGCCTTGGATTTAGAAGGGCTGTTCCCACATTCTATTGGAGACTGATCATACAGCTTTTCATGCCTGTGTCTCTTTCTTTAGCAATCTGGAATTCTACTATTTCTAAAGCTTCCACATCCTTGGACAAAATGTACCATATAAATATTACCTTTCGTCTTGCATACAGGTGTATGGAAACAAAACAGGTGATATTTATGATGAAAAAAAAATCCTCTTTTCCACAATTCCTAAATAAAAATGTTTTGAGATAACTTCATTTCCCAGAATTTGTTAAAGGAACCCCAAAGGAACAAAAAAGGCATTCCCTTTTGTATGTTTGTGTCTTTTCAGTGCTCTTTGAAGAGATCAGAATGTCAAGATTTTGGCATTCTAAGGGAACATTCTCAGGTACTCTAACCAGATAGTTTTAATTCCTCTTTATTCTTTGTAATAGTTTATACTCTATAAAAGATAAGCTTTTCTTTCACTATCAATTTTTTCTTTTCCGCTTGATAAACAATGATACTTTTTAACGTGTTCCCAAAGAAGCTAAAATGAACTTAGATCAATTTCAGTGACTTCCTTATTTACATGTCATCCTCATTAACAATGTCCTCAAAAATGCCATCCAACAGAGCTCTTCTATTCACCTCTGTCTCCTCCTCTGTCTTGAGCATCTTCTCTCAAAACAGTAGCCCTTTTTCAATCGCTTGGCAACATTAGTAAGGCTTGAGTTTTCTCTTAGCGATAAGAAAAAAATACATTCCTGGCTTGATTCTGTTGTTCTGAATAAAATCAGAACTAGAAAGCAAACAAACATTTAAAAAATGATGCGTGATTTTCTCCTTTCTGTACATGCTTCAGTTCTTACTCTAAAATGAGCTGTTTCACAAAATTTCTGATGTTCGGAATTTTCCAAGATTACTATAGAGTCATAGTAAGAATCTTTGTGAATGGGTCACCTAATACACTGACTTTAGGGTAAAACAGGAAACGTTAGTCACCCATGTTTTAGCCAATGATATCAACCACTAAGAACCATGCAATGTTCGCCACTCTGACGTATCTAAGCCCTAAGTGGCCAATGTGCTCATTGAGTGTCACGGTCCAATAGTTCTGCCAACTGCAGCAAGTTCAAAGAAAGCTATCCTTTTCCTATAGCACTGCCACAAAACCCCTCCATTCTCGCTATTCAAGAATCAGTGTAAAGAAAAATAGAAAGAAGGGAAGAAAGGAGGAAGGCATACCTAAAGAGACATATATAGGTAGAGAGACAGAATTCAAAGATCAAGATCCACAGTTGAGGTGAAAGAATCCTTAGTAGACGAGTGAAGACCAAAGGTCACACGGGGTGGAAACTTGGCTGTTTTCCACCCTCTTACATTTTGAGGGGTGGGGGAAGGTTGTTCATCGTTTTCTTGAATTGGACATGTTCCTCATAAATTAAAAAACACTCTTCGCCTTAGAGAAGTTTAAACATTTTTACGTTGTCAAATGTACCTCTTTCCTTCCTTGTATGGCTTCTGGGCTTGGATTCTGTTTAAAAAGGCTGGGCTTATTTAATTCATTCCATGATAATAAATAAGTTCCACCATGTTTTATTCTATTGTTTATTTTTTTAATATTTTAATATTTCATCCATTTTTCATTTAGTTGGTGAAAGTTGGAAAACTTATCTTAATGTAATTTTATTTCAATGCAAATCCCATGTATTTCACAGTGGGATCAATCAATCATTGACTATTTATGACTGACCTACTATGAGCCAAGCCATTGAGGGACCCAAAAGAAAAATAAGACAAGGTGGTTGATTTCAAAGAAGTTACCCCATCATTGGGGGAAATTAACACCCTGAGACAGTTCTAGAACCAGAGAACATATAATTAAGTACTAAATACTGAGCTACTGCCTTGAATTGCTGTTGGAGCTCAGAGGAAAGAGCCATCGACCTGGCCTGCAGTTGCTAGGGAATACTTTGTAGACAAGTTGGGGCTTGTGTTAGATATGTATTCCCCAAATGCTAAAACAGAAAGCTACAGGTGCAGGCTGGGGTGGGGGAGGCTGTGTGTGTGTGTGTGTGTGTGTGTGTGTGTGTGTGTGTGTGTGTGTAGTTCAGGTGGACATCCAGTTTTCACAAAACAACCCACCTGTTTGGGGAAAACACAGACTCAATAGGATTTAGATGCTTACTTGCAAATTTGAGACAGGGTTTCAGAGGTAGAAGTAAGTACAGAGTGGTGAGGGTAGTGGTGAGAAATATGTGCTCTAGGGAGGGGTGTTTGCCTGGGAGCCTTACCTTCTGCTCACTGCCCAAATATCTGCTAGGCCTTCTTACCTACCCTGAAAAGTACCCCTGGGGTTTTGCCTACCCTGATTCTGCCGGAGAGTTCTGCCAAGTGTAAGTGGGCACCCCTTGAGGGCTTATTTCTGTGAGCACTGGACTGCTGCCTCCCTTTTCTCACTACTTGGAAGAACCGCCATCCCTCTAACTGTTAACCAGCCCAACACATCCTCAAGAAAGTGAAGAGCGGTGAACACCACCTTAGTAAATCACTTCTGCAAGTCTGATATGGCTGGCGGGATAAGAGTTGGTTCAGACTTTGCAGGGAGCGGGGGAGACAGGGATGGGTGGTTATTTACTGGTATGTTTCAAAAGTCTTATGTTTTTATATACCCTTTGATCTAACCATTCAACTGCCAGGAATTTCCTTTTTATTTATTTAATCAAAACATACGTTGCTTATTATATGGTGAGTACTGTTTTAAGTTCTTGAAAATTAATCATTTAATTTTCATAACAATCTCATGAGAGAGGCACTATTATTTTACAGGTGAGGAAAATGAGACACAGAAAGTTTAAGTAAGTTGCCCACGGCCACCAGCCAGTGTGTGGCATAGGCAGCATTTAAACTCAAGCTGTCTGACTCTAGAGTCCTTGGAGTTAACTATACACTATATTGCCTGTGATGGTTAATTTTATGTGTGAGCTTGACTGTCCACGAGGTGTCCAGATTAAACATTGTTTTAGGATGTCCATGAGGGTGTTTCTGGAGGAGATTAGCGTTTGAATCGGTGGTCTCAGTCAAGTAGATGGCCCTCCCCAATGTAGGTGGGTATCCAATCTGCTGAGGGCCTGAATGGAACAAAAGGGAGAGGAAGGAGAAATTTCTCTCCCTCCACAACACACACTTGTTTTTTCTATCTCACTGATTGACTGGGGCATCACTTCATCTTCTCCTGCCCTTGGACGGAGTTTATGACATCAGCTCCCCCAGTTCTCAGGCCTTCAGACTCCGACTGAATTGCACCACTGGCTTTCCTGGGACTCCAGCTTGCAGATGGTAGACTGTGGGATTTCTCAGCCTCCACAGTTGTGTGAGTCAATTCCTCATAATAACTCTCTCTCTCTCTCTCTTAGATAGACAGATGATAGATAGATAGATAGATAGATAGATAGATAGATAGATAGATAGATACACAGATAGAGATATCTATCCAATATATTATATATGTTATATATTATTATATATATGTAATATCTGTTATGCTATGCTATGCTATGCTATACTCCTATTGGTTCTGTTCAATGGAGAACCCTGTCCAGTACACTGCCTAAGCAGTCAGCATGCATGCACACAAGATCTAGCTATGAGGCTATTCATTCAGTACTAATGTATTAATGTCCACTGGGTGCCAAACACAGCCCTGCTTCCATGGAACTGCTGACTTAGTGTTTTTCAAACTGAGGGTAAAACTTGTCTGTGAGTCATGAAATTTAGTGAATTGTGACCAGAATTTCTTTAAAAATAATATAGAAAAAAAACAGAAGTTACCATAAGTGAGTTTTGTTTTATGACATTTTTTCCACTTTTATGTCTGTGCAGATGAATGCTGAGTCACAGAGCAGTATGTATTTCTTGCAGTGAGCTTCAGTTACAAAGGTTTAAAAGTCACTAGTCTGGCCAGAAAGATAAATATTAGATAAGTAGTTATACTTGTATCAAGTAGTTTTTTTAAAATAATTGCAAATATTTGTCTGAAAATAAGAGATTATTAAATAAATTTAGGTACAGAGATATAAATTCTATGTAGAAAATAAAGTTATATTGTAAAAGTGTTTTTAGTGACATAGAAATATGTGTAAGATAGATAGATAATTAGAAAGTCAGATTACAAAACGTGTGTAAAATGTATTTTTGTAAAAAAATATGTATATGTATATACGTATTTTCATAGAGAAAGGACTAAAAAGGATAGTTGTTAAGATGTTCCTAGCTGTGGGAATTACACACAAAAAAAATTCTTTTGTTTCTCTTTATTTTTTGCAATGAACATAATTACTTTTATAATATATCTCCATATATATATGATTATATAAGAATAATATCAAGCATAAAGAAAATTCTTGCAAACATAAAGAAAATTCTTGCAAACATTGAAAATAATAATTCTTACAAATAATTAAGATAAATAATTCTTAATAATAATAATTAAAAGGACAAACTATACAATAAAAGAGTGGGGAAAGGATGGAAACAGATCATTCACAGAAGAGGAAACTTTCTTCCCAAATAAACACATCAACTGATGCTCAACCACACCAGTTGAGAGAGATGCAAATTAAAACAACAATAAAATAAAAATTTCACTTTCATCAGTTTTGTGAACTGCTAAACCACCCCCTCCTTTGACAGCCACCTTTAGAAAACCCACAACCTAGAGTTTCAGTGTGGAAATAAAGGAGTATGCACCTTACAGAGGAATAGGTTCGCTATAAATATCAAACTTGTCCAGGGTACTTAATGCGTGCTTTTATTTCAGCCTCAAATTCCAGGGCTAGGGGTCAGAGAGACTGAAACACTGGCATTGATTAGTAGTGCAATGATATTATGAAATAAATCATTAAATGAGGTGCAAAGGCCTATCCAAAAAAAAGCACAAAAATTTTAATACAGATAGAAAAATAGCATTTCTAAACGTAATCAATTAGCTGATATTTTTTCAGTGCTCACTCTCCACACACACGCACACACCACGTTACTCTCTCCATAAGCATTACCTCATTTAATCCCTACATCAACTTTATGAGTTTTAGTTACTACTTTAGCCCCATTCTTACTATAAGATAACTGAGGCTACAAAGGTTATAAGTAGCCTGTCCCACAAATAGGTATGTGGAGGAGGCGGTATTTGAGTCCAGAACCCAACACCTCAGCAGTTTGCAATCCCAGCTATCCGGGCAGTTTCACACATGGAAACCTGGCATTTGGTTCTGCATGATGCTAATTAGAAAATAGTTTTTGAGGTCAGAGGGTTTCAAAGAAAGATCTGGGGATTATTGATGCTGGATGTAGGGTCTCTTAAGTTTCTAAATGATTGTTTCTTAGAGTACATATTTATAATATGGTCATGACTGAACTTTTTCTTGATGAAAATTTGTGTGTCATCAAACTCAATGTGTCTTGTTCTGGTGAGATTATTTTTTTTCACTGTGCATGAAAACAAAGAAGACTCTATCACAGTCTTTTTCTATGTTGATGTGATTAAAATTAAAGGACACTGAAATCGTTCTAGGTTCTTTTTGTAGTTTCATAAAATATGGTTAACATACTATATTTGGCTCATGGACACAGTGGTAACACAGTCATCAGAATTATGACAATAGTAATAATAATGAAAATAATAATTGTATCAATGACAGTAATGCCCTAGGGGACATCATGAATAATAACAACCAAGTATAAAGGCTATCTTTTGGAGATATACGTTTCTGAATGGAATACAAACTTCAGGTTTTTTCTTTTATTATTTCTGAGAGATAAGGCCCATCTCTGCAGGACTTGGTAACTAGAGCATATGAATCACTTTAAATGAGACAAAAGAAACAACTGTCCATTCTCGATGTTTTCTGACAGTAATACCACTCAGCACGTGTGTTCTTTAGATATTCCATTTTTGCACAAACTATTAGCTACAGTAGTAGTGATGAATGATTGTACTTTACTCCACAAGGACCAAGGTCTTTCATGAATACTCATTTCTGATATTGTCTTGTTTCGCTTACCTTCATTTTCCCTTTGCCCTGATTTCTTCATTATTTTATTTCATCTATTTTATGAATCACCTTAAATAACTTGGGGAAGAAAATTGAAATAAACACATGTGTAACAAGTCATACACACTTTCTCATCTTGTAAGGCAGGCTGCACTTTTCTTCCCATCGAGAGTTTCAGGTTAAATGGCTTAGCTAATGGTTTAGAAGTGGCCTCAAAGTGGGAGTTGGGGATTAAAGTCTCAGGTCCTGACATAATGACAGTAGGTTACATCTTCATATCCCAGAGAATTGAGCCTAATTGTCCTTATGGCTATTACTTCCTACTTCAGTTTCTCCCTAGTATAAGTTGCAGTCATTTTCAATCAAGCTCAGTAGAATGGGGTCACTGCAGAAAAGCTAGGAGGGTGGGAAGAGAGGGGTAGAGTAGAGGATGAATTTCGTTTGTGCTCTGCACAGAAAACTGTTTTTAACATAAAATCTCTTCTCCCATATTTTTTATATGGGCTTCTGAAAGTAAAAATGATGCTTTAGTTACCTGTCAGGTAATAATACAGGACATATTTAGTTCTAGATTTTAAACACACACACACACACACACACACACACACACACACACAGACAGACATAAAGGCATATGCCATTACATCAAGCTTTACTTAAAGGTTCGTCCAATAACTAGTTCAACAAGTGATTAAGCTGTTGTTAAATACACTTTCAGCAAATCTACAAGGGCAAATGAAGTATTTTAACCAACAATAACATCATAGCAAAGTACGCAAATAAAATAAAACAAAGTCAAGTGAAATAAGATAACTACTAAGACAGATTTCTTTTTCCACAGTTTTATCAAACCCTCTACTCCCTGGGTCCTGCGTGGCTGAAGTAAAACTGTGGTTTATGGCAAGTGTGGTGTCCCCAGGGCTGGAGCAGTGGGTGGCAATACGAGACAGCACCCCAGCTCGAATGTGGTTCTGATTCACTGTCCTCACAACTGTGCTGGGACAGAAGTGAACTGTATGAATTACCACAGGAAAAGGGATGATTTTACATTCTGGGCTGGTGACTGACTACACAGGGGAAAGTGGCGAGAGCTGAGATGCTCCCTCCCTTCAACACTGCTGCTGCTTCGACTCATTTTTTATCTTTTCATCCCTCCCTCAGAGTCCTAAGCGCCAGAGCTCAAATTCAGTTTTGAACTAATAGAGAGAGGGAAGGCAAGAGGTTAAACCAAACTGTTAACTGTGTCTCTTCAAAACTGACATTTAATACAGGGTGTAAATCACTAGGGGAGCCTGTTATTCCTTCAGGAATGCAATTACATAGGGTCAAATAAAACATGAAAGAAACCAACAAGTTTTAAAATGTAGTATGTTCTCAAAAGTAGGCAAGAAGGAATGTGAAGCAGTCCAAATATGCTAACACTCCCTGCTGTCCTATAGGAGAGGATTACCCTGAGAGGGTTCTGCTCTTTAATGATTATGTGGTTAAGCAGGGCTGTGGCAGACCCTCGCCCAATCGGGCTGCTCCCCCTGGACTCGGGGCCTCGCCGAGCTCCCCGCATTCATTCAAAGCAGGTGCAGGCTCACTGTTCAGCCCGTTACCATTACAGTCCCATTACCAGCTCTGCCCTCCACTTAACACTTTTCAAAAGTGTTTATATGGCTGTATAGACGACACCGTGGGTCTTTTTTTCTGTCGGTGTCTCTCATTCGTACTAAACACCAAACCACCAGCAGAATCCTTATTTTGTGATTTCAAAGCTAGATGACAAAAATTAATGTTGGACTTCTGCAAAAGGCTTTTCAATATGTATGGCAATTTAGAAATCGTGTAGGTTTAATGTATTCCATGGGACGGGTAGAGGGTGGGCTTATGTTTGTATTTTGGCAAGTGTCTATTAATCACTGGGTCTGTTAAAAACTTGGATTGGATCTTCTTCAATTTAACGTACTCATGAACTAGGATCACCGACTCATCCTAGTTTACCTGGTGCTCTCTGGGATTTAGCACTGCATCCCAGGACACTTCTCATTCCCCAGAAAACTGGGACGACTGGCCAGCTAATTGCAAATAGGACTATTCCACACACATTGCACATATTCTCTCTTTGCTACTGTGCTTCTAGCCCTGTGTGTACCCAATGTGTGTGCACGGGGGTGTGTGTACAGACAGGCACACGGATTCTGAATCAAACCAAAAGAAACTATTTGTAATGAATACCTTCTTTAAAGCCTTGCTGTTAAGCATATGCAATGTCATGGGAGAAACTGGCAGAGATTGTGTGAGAAGAGGGAATGGCTGGGGAGGGATCACAACTAAACTAATTATAAAAGAATTCAAACAAAACAGACAGGTCAGCTGGGTTCAGATTCCTGTATAATCACGGACTTTTATAAACTAGTTCTCACTTCTCCAAGAAAAATACAGTTTCAAATGAGTTGTGACTCAAACTTGATTTTCCTTATCTCACTTACAAAATGTATCACACTACAAAGCCGACTTCTCAGAGTCTAATTCCAAAGAGTGTAGATTCTATCTGGTTGGCTGACTCTTGGGAGCCTCCTCGCCCCTAAACCCTCAACCCCACCCCCAACCAGTCAATGGTGCCCTCAGGCTGGTCCTGGTTCAGGGGCAGCTGCTGAGGTCAAGTTGGTCCACCTCCTGCTCACTGACTAGGCAGGTACCGTGAGGTGCACTATTTCCCAAGCTCCTTCCCACATCGGCAGTTCTACACACTCCCAGGTCTTTCCAGCAGCTACTTGGCGACTCCATAGACTGCATGGTTTCCCCACCCCATAAGATATGCTGTTTTGACCATAAGCTGACTTACGAAAGCCCCGGGCTGAGTTGAGCTCCTGAGGGCAGCCTAATTCTGAGCAGACTCAAAATGAGAGTAAAACTTAGTTCATCTCACACTTCCAAGTCCTCCGACTCCTCTCCTGACAATACAATTGGAAACATATCTGTCCCAGGAGAATTCATATTCTCTCTCTCTCTCTCTCTCTCTCTCTCTCTCTCTCTCTCTCTCGCTCCCTCCCTCCCGTGCTCGCTATTGCCCTCTGTTCAAAAGATGCCAGACTGATACACTCACTAGAAATAACATAGTAAAGCAAAAAGTAATAATAATTAAAGTTTTCCCTCCTGACTTATGCATGCCTCTTACCTACAGGCTCCCTTTTCTGTACTTAGAACTTGTGTGTCTGGATCAGACAAGTCATAAGCATCAGTCTCTAAACTTAGTCAAATGCAAAGAATTTAGTGGTAGACAGTTAGGACAAACTAAGTTGCAAAGACTAATGGAAAAGACTTGGATGGGCAGAAAGGTGCCTCCCTGAATTCTCAAACGTCCATGAGGTATGAGCTGGGGGAAAGGGCATGGGTTTGAGAGGCAAAGAGATCTGGGTTTGAATTCCAGCCTGGGTCCTTATTAGTTATGTGATCTGGGACAAGATACTTCGACACTGTCAATTTCAGTTCCTCATTTGTGCCATGGGGATCATTCTATATGAGGATGGGAAATAACATATGTAAAGCACCCAATACACAGTAGATGTTTAATAAGTTGTAGCTGTTACTACCATGGCAATAGATTTCACAGGAGAAAGTGACCCTCTCCAACAGCCCAGTGTGTTGTGTGCCACAGCGCTCTCCAGTTTTGACTGTTGGGTTTCTTCCCTAATGGATATCTCTAGGAACTCTGAGCTCTTAATCTCAGCTATCCACCCACACTCCCTAATTAGCCTGGGGCAAATCACTTATGTGCCTCAATTGCTTCATCTGTAAAGAGGAGGATAATAATATTTACCTCCCTCAGAGGAGTGTTGGGAAAATTAATGAATGCTTGCAAAGTACCCTGAGATCGACAGATGAAAGGCAGTGTAGAATTGCAAAGTATTATTATAAATATCAGTGTTATTTTGATACATTCATGCATGTGTGAGCAAATTTGCACCTAGAGCGTTAGATGAAAGTATGTGACTTTCAAGCGTCATCCTATGAGTACCTCTGGCAGCCCATGGATATTAATATCCATGTAACTTACGCACAATAAAACAATCGGTCCCAGAAATAAGAATTTGCCCAGAAAAGGAAGTACTGCTTTGAGTCGCCAGTGTAAAATCAACCATAGTCCATGGTTAAGTGCTTCCTAGAAGGCTCTTTGGCCAGTGTCACGATTCTTCCAGCTGACTGTAGGGACTAAGACCTGACTATGTGATCAGCTCCCTAAAAAGCAGTGAAGTATAATTCTCAGACTTCTCTATCTGCCAACTCGAAAAAAACGACCTTGAGTCTAGAAGAGTTTGTTCCCATGCTAACTGTAACCACTTGCAAAACACCGTCATAAAATCAGATTGCAAAGAAACACCTCTTTCAACCCATCTCACAGCCATGTTCTCCCCTTTTCACATCAGCAATGCCAAGTTCCAGCTCTTGCTGCTCCCCTGCTTTACCCAGTAAGGCCCCTGCCTCCTCCTACTTGTCCCTGCTCCCCACCAACTCAATCCCTTCCCTGATAAGTAGTGTCAGGTAACATTACAACACTATCCACAGTGATATCACATCATATAACTCCCAGAAGACCACTTCTGTGGCCCATGCTTTTAGGAATAAAAGAGTAAGAGCAAATGGAAGTTACATGAGGAAGTTAAAATTCCCTCGTGCCTCGAGACTGAACCCTCAGCAGCCATTCCTGGTTGTGTGAGGATGTGGCCTCCTCCTCTGATTCAGGAAACAGAGTAGCATATGGGCGTGAGCAAGACATATGTCTGGTCTCCACTGTAAACTTTGCAGCCTGGCAAGAAACAGCAAGGCTTATTCCAGACCGAAATTCTCATTCCTGTTACAGCCATCATAAACGCCTGCTGATTCCAAAGAAGAACAAGCCTGTAATCCTCATAAAAGAACATTCTTGAACCCTGGAAACCAAAGAGAAATATGAATGCCAGTTTTTATACTGACATCCCCTCTGTTCCTGGGATAGATTGAACCTCGAGGAAGCAGGTGATGGCCTTTGAGGTTTGGGTTAAAAACTATACACAGGCCTGCCTCCCTGTTTCTAACATCTCCCCTCACTGGCTGGGCCGATGGCCTGAACTTCCCACAACTTGTGGTTCAGACATTGTCTCCAGAAGGCTGTGTGTAGATTGGAAATATGTGACATGAAAAATCAACATTTTAAATCATTCCAGCGGTGTGCTGGAATCAGCTCACAGTGGCTCGAGAGAGCCAACTGCGTGCGTCTCTTCCCAACTCTATGTTCACATCACATTGATAGCTTGAAATCAGCTACTGGTGCCTTGAAATCACCAAATACTGCAAATCAGGGCTTTCTCCCCTTTCAGAAAGTGGTTGTTACATCTCGACTGCACTCCAGCAAGTAGCACTTTTATTCATTATCATTTGCTCACAGACGGGTTGATGCTATTACCAAGGAAGGAGGTCGAGTTTGGTCTTGAGCATGGAAAGCAGAGGAGAAGCTGGGGACGCGCGGAGGTTAATCAGGACGGGAGGTGTGCACAGAGGGAAGGGCGCATCATTGCAAGTTGTTCTGGAGCAGCCAGACGGTACTGGGGACCTTGGGGAGGAACGAGCAGAATGCCTACTTCAAGGTTTTGCCAAAGGTTCGCCTGCCTTGTGGATTTCCAGCAGCAAGTAGAGAACGCAGCAAGCTTCTCATTCCCTGGGATTTAGCAGAAAGAAATCTGGGTCTTAGGCCCTTTGTTGCCTGACAAACTGTATAATCTCTGAGCCTATGGTGGTGGAAGGAGAACTGAGTCTGGGTGGTGAACACACAATGTGATATATAGATGATGTATTACAGAACTGTACACCTGAAACATATGTCATTTTACTAACCATTGTCACCCCAATTAATTTTAATATATATATCATTTAGGTATAATTTATATATATATATTTATTATATATGTAAAACACATATATATTATATGCACATAAAATAGAGCTAACCTCTGATGAGATTTGTGAAGGATTCGGTAAGATAATTTTGTAAAGTACTTGCTCTTGACAGTAGTTCTAATATTGGTAAATTGATGGACACTTCACTGCCCTCTTCTTACTCTGTTTCTTAACAGTATTTGTCACGTTCAATCAGTCTGGATATGAAACCCTAAGCCCCTTTGGCTTCTGAAACTCCACACTCTCTTGGTTTTCTTTTCTTTCTACCTTTCTGATCCTGCCTTTACGGGGTCTTTCTTCTCTACCCCTCCTCAAAACTAAATCCAGAGCTTCCTTCCTCATTAGGCAATCTCATCTGGTCCCATGGATTTAAATATCATCTTCACACTGATGACTTCCAGACTTCTAGAATTATCCTCTGTCTAAACTGCTGATTCTTAAAGTGGAAACCCTGGGCCAGCAACATCAGTGTCACCTGGGAACTTGTTAGAAATGCAAATCCTCAGTCCCCACCTAAACCTTCTTAATCAGAAACTCTGGGGATGGGCCCAGCAATCTGTCTTATCAAGCCCTCTGGGTGCTTCTGACTCTCACTGAAGTTTGAGAACCACTGGTTGAGACTAACATTTTTAATGGCCTTATTTACATTTCTACTTACATGTCTCACAGAAATACAACCTTAACACATCCAATACAAAACTCTTCATTCCCCAGTTCCTCCTCAATTCTGCCCACGTGCCATGTCCTCAGAGTTGCTACCCTGAGAAAACGGCACTATCTTCCAATCTTTTGCTAAACCTGGAAATCAAGAAGTCCTCTCTATAGCCTTCCTTTCTCCCAATTTCCTCAGCCCACATCTAATCCATTAGCAAATACTACTCATTCTATCTCTGAATTACACCACAAATTTGCTAGTTTCTCCGCATTTCCATCACCACCACCATAACTGGATCCACCATCAAATCTTGCTTGTTTCAAACAAGACCAATGCAACATTTTCTACCTGCTTCCACTCTTGTTTCCCTCCAACCCATTCTCCATGCTGCAGCAAGAAAGCAAGATCTTAAAATGGAATTTAGCTCATGTTACTCGCCATCCTAAGACACTTCCAATGGTTTCCCTTTAGATCTAGAATAAAATTCAAACTCTATACATGGTTTCCAAGGCCCTACATGTCTTGACTCACATCCGCCTCTCTTTTACCTTACCTAGTGGCATTCTCTCCATCCCCTACTGCGTCCCAGACTCACTGGTTTTTTCTCAGTTCCCAAAACTGGCCAACTCCATTCTGTCTCAGGGATGATGTTCTGTCTGAAATTTTTCTCCTCACAGTGTGAGGGGCTGGCTCCTTCTCATCCTCAGAGTCTCAGGTTAAATGTCACCTCCCCTTTGTGACCTTTCCTTACCACCTATTTAGAGTCCACACCACACTCTATTATTCTCTCTCATCGCCTTTATATTCCCTTCCTAGCATGTCTGCAGTTTGTGAATTTTCTATTCGGTTATTTACTCACTTGATTCTATTTTGTTATTCTCTGTTTCCCTCTCTGCACCACCATGAATATAAAATCACAAGGGCAGAGATCTCATCATTCGTGTTCATCACTGTCAGTATTTGGCATGGTGATTGGCTCTACTCAGTCTATTGATTCAAATGGTAATCTCATCCAGGAACAACCTCACAGACACATCAAAAGCAATGTTTGACCAAATGTCTGGGCACCCCGTGGTCCAGTCAAGTTGATACATAAAATTAACTATCACACCACATTACTGATAAAAACTCTGAAAGATTAAGAAACTTGCTCTACAGTAAAACTTGGATTCAAATCCATGTTTCTCTTACTTCAAAACTCCATACTATAGGTGTTGCTGCTCAGTTAGTATAATTCTTACTCTTGAGTCCCAAGCTTAGTGTGCACTACTAAGAAGATGCCGGTTCTTCATTTCTTCCATTGGCTAGGACTGAATGTTTTGATCAATGCTAATACAAATACATTTTGTGGTATCTGAGCTTCTGTTCCAAGAAAATGAGATGAAGCAACAGATGGAGGAAAAGAGAACAAATAACATTTCTGAACTTCGGTCCCTAATTACAGACTGAAGATAAACTCTCCTTTTCATCTTGTTCGCTCCCTTGCTCACAGAAGTAGAAGCTCTCAAATGATTCATCACTGTAGCTATATCTGGCATACAAAAGGTTCTCAATCATGGCTTTCAAGTCAATAAACAAGCAAATAAATGGAAGCAGGATGTTAATTTGAAATTTTCTATTCAGGTATCTAGATACAATAGAAAGGAAATTCCCGCAGAAGGGCAGACCAAGATGTAAACACTTGGAGCAAATGTTAAGAATGTTAGATTCTCAACTCTGACATATTCACCCATAGTGTGGACTAAAAGGGCAGAGACAAGACCTCCATGAGGGTCTGACTCATTGTTACTTGGATTCCATCACTTGAAAGCGCCTAAAGGAGGACTTTTGGGAAGATTTCTTGGGGTCCACTTTTGTCTGTGGCTACCACTCCTTAGCTTTCCTCCCAACAGGGGAGGCGTAGAGGAGTACCTACCCCTTATCCTAATTTTAGTGAGAAGGGCTCCAAAGGGAGCATCTGGGGAGCTTGATATGTGTTTTTCCAGGTTGTGAGACAGAAAAGGCAAGAGGCTGGCTAACAGCTAATGGAGCAGAGAAATAATTGCTGGTCCCTCTGAGAACAAGCCAGTGCTGTGACAGCTCCAAAACTGTGCAAAACCCACAGAAGAATGTGGTCCTGGTTCATTAAAAAGGTGACCCTGCCCTGTCTAAATAAGCTCCTGTTGGAGGTCAGAAGAAGGTGGGAGGATGCAGAAGCTGAGTGATTAGCAAGGCTGCTGAGTGACCAGCCAAAGGAGGGACACTGCCTACATCAAGGGAGCTGAACTTGAGGCTCTGCAGGGGAGCCTCTGAGGAACTCACAGAAGAACTTATAAGGTTCCAAGAGGGCAAAGTCAGCTTATGACAGCAGCTGTCAAGTAAAAACTTCCCCAGCCCCTTCTGCTTCCCGCTGCTTGGGCCCTACACGGCAAGTAGGGAGAGGAGGAGAAAGGTTAGGCAGGTAGGAAAAAGGAACAGTGATCCCTCTTCCACCTGAAGGTCAGTGGAAGCAGGACTGAATTGCGGGAGGAGCAATAATTTAATGTTACATAAGTTCAAAGTTTAATTATTACAAAGGACCGGACAATTAGTTACTGAATTGAGGCTGTGTTTATGACACAAGTGACTGTAGGATTTTTTTATTCCTGAGTGATCACTGAAGGCATAGGACCAGAGGATTTTCATCCAGAGTATGGGAGCGGGGCTAGCTCTGATGAACTAATGGTAATACTCCAGGAGTCCAGGTTGATTAACATATTATTTATAGAATAAAAGAATGACGAATATATGAATAAATAAACCAAAGCAAAACAATCCCCAAAGTTAACCTGTCCAGGATGGGGAGACGATTCAGAATCCTGCATGTCCTTCGAGACCCCTCTGGTCTGTAGCTTCTGCTAAAGGAACTCAGAGGTAAATCCAGGAGAAAATCTAAGAGAAACAGGAAGTTATTTTATTGACTATTTACCCAAAAGCTATGACAGCTGAAAAGTTTTTGAATAAAAGGAGCCAGGGAACTATAAAAACAA
Source organism: Rhinolophus ferrumequinum (assembly GCF_004115265.2). Classification (NCBI taxonomy): domain Eukaryota; kingdom Metazoa; phylum Chordata; class Mammalia; order Chiroptera; family Rhinolophidae; genus Rhinolophus; species Rhinolophus ferrumequinum. Next base: position 39,017,305 of record NC_046289.1, on the reverse strand, counting down.
CCCTTTTCTCTGATATTCTAACCAAATTCCCCTCCCAAAAGATGACCCAAAGTCAGCAATTTGGTCTGTAACTTTCTAGTCCTTTCTCTGTACATAGCCATATATATTTTGGGAGTTGTTTGCTTCTTTAATGGGTTGATAATACATACGTTATTCAATAATATTTGTTTTGACTGAACAATGTGTTTTGGTTTTTAATGGGATATCATAATAGTGATATCTCATAATTTATCCAACCACATCTCTACTGATGGACATTTAAATTGTATTTAATTTTTTTACTGAAATGATACAGAAGAATTTTTTATGACATCTATTTGCAGGTGCAAATATTTCTTCAACATAGAATCTTAGAATTGGTCCACGAGTCATTGTAAGTGTGGACAGATACTGCCAGAAAGACTATCAATTTACATTTCTACCAAGGCTGTCTAATGCTTACTTCCCCACACACCTGCTAATGTTGGATATCATCAAATTATCAATTTTTTCCAATCTGCTGAGTAAAAAAATGACACCTCAGTATTGTTTTTATGTGCATTTCCTTCATGAAGAGCAAAACTGACCATCTTTTTATGTTTGTGACCATTTGTACTTTTCTACTGGTAATGGCCTCTTCCTATTCTTTCTCCCTTTTTCAAATTGGGTTGTTCACCTTCTTCTTCTTCTTCTTCTTCTTCTTCTCCTTCTCCTTCTCCTTCTCCTTCTCCTTCTCCTTCTCCTTCTCCTTCTCCTTCTTGTATTTGTGGGTAGGACATTTTTATTTGGGGATACTAATTGTTAATTACATATTTGACAAATATTTTTATCTCAGTCTATCATTTGTGTTTTATTTTTACCTTTTTAAATGGTGTCTTTGAGAAAAACTTTATATTTTTATGGAAAAAAATGACATTTTTTTCCTTTGTGGATTCTAGGTTTTGTGTATTGCTTAGGGAAATCTTCCCCCAATGAAATATTTCCCCACATTTCCTTCTAATACTGTTGTAATTTTATTTTTTAAGATGATGTTTTTAATACATTTGGAATTACTGTAGTGTGAAGTATATATCTATATTTATTTTTACAAATTGTTTCAACACTAATTTATTAAGAGTTTATTCTTTCTTCTTTAGTTAGAAATACCATTTTTATTATGAACCAAATTCCAACTCATTTATTATTCTGTTTGGGATTTTCTAATTTGTTCAATTGTTCTCTTTATATAGGAGTTAATAGTATGTTACTTTAATTACTATACTTTGACATTGAACAGGTCAAGTTCCACTTTATTTTTTTATATTCATTTTTTTTTTAAATCTGGTGTATTTGAGAATCACTGTTCAAATTTCATAAAAATTTGAATTTCATTGAATTTATTAATTCAGGACTAATGTGACAGCTTTATAGTATAGAATCTTTCCACTCAGAAACATAATTTTCATCTTCATTTATTGAGGTCTTTTTTATGTCTTTCAATAGTTTTAAAGTATTCTTTTACATAGGTTTTACACATTTGTTGATAGATTTATTCCTGGTATTTTATAGTTTTTGTTGCTTTTGCTATTATATTTCCCAATTGCTGGTATAGAGATTCTACGAATGCCTTGTATCCAGCCATTTTATTAAACAGTCCTTTAGTTGATTCTCTTTGCTTCTCTCTGGAGACTCTCTTTAGTATGATTTTGACATTTTTGACCTCAGAGCCAAAGGACTGAGATATATTCAAATGTCCTTATACTATTTTTAAGATATTACATCCAACCAGAGAGAAAGAATATGTAAATATAGAATTCAATCAGACGGTAAAGAGATTAGATGAACAGAGTTATTAGCAACCTCAATGGGAAGTTGTAGACTTAAGTCAGGTGGAAGAATTAGGTAACTTATAACTTGAACCCAAGAGAAATGAATCCCATTTGAAGAGTTTATACTTGGAGTCCCTGTTGTCATAGCAACAATAAAAGGTGTTCATAGTGTCTATTGGTGATGGGGGTAGAATCAGGCTGGATATACAGGCTCCAGATTCTGGTCTCTTAACCTGTGCTCACTTAAGATAATAAAACCCAGCTTGCGAGCAGTGGTAAAACTGTCCCCTTGCAAGTAGTATATTTCTGATCTCTGAAGTTTAGAATTTAATATACTCTAAAGGAAATCAAACTCAAATAATTGATACTTTTGTGTTATATTTAAGATAATTTGGGAAAATTTGGATTTTGAATCGACACTAAGCTATCTGACAGATTAGCCTTGTGAACTTCGATTTGAGATTTGTAGCTGAATAATTGACTTTAAAATTAGGACTTTATTTGAAATATGTAAGAGAATTTGGCCAAATTTGTAAACAGTATTGAAATGTTAAATAATATGAGCTATGCTCTATTTATAGGTTTAATTTATTAGATGTATAAGAGTTGTGTAAGTGCTTGGAAAGGTTTTGCTTATGAAAAGAGGCATTTTTAAAGCTTTGAAGAAAATTAAATTTATCAAAGTTGTAAATGCATTTTATTTCTTTTAAGAGAATGTAAGTTATAAGTAGGACAAGTTTTTAAAGAATTTAGTCCATAAAGGTTAAGTTACTCAAATATTAATTTTTTTAAAGTAAAGGTGATTATTCTTATTTAACTATACTTATAAAAAGAAAAACAAGATTTGTAAGTTGGATTTAAAGGCTTAGAGAGAATTGGATTTCAAAGTTTCTTGCCTTAATAAATTGAATATTCCTTTGTAAATACACTGTTGGTTTTTCTGTGCACAAAAGTTGCCCATGGCCATCATGAAACTCATACTGATTATTAGATCTTCAAGGTCGCTGATCATTTCATCAGAAATCAGTTTTGTTACTTCTTCTGCACCTGTTGATATGCTCATATGCTTCCTCTTTTAGTCTGTTGATGTGATAGATTACATTAATTGATTTTTTTATTAGTTTCAGGTGTACAAAACAAAGTACTACTTGGACGTGTATCATTTATATCCCTCACACTGTGTCAACCCCCCTCCCCCCATCCACTATTCCTCTTACATATACCTGAAGCTGAAGCTGAACATTAATTGATTTTTGATTGTTAAACCAGCCTTGCACATCTGGGAAAATCCCACTTGATCCCAGTGTATAATTCTTTTCATACATTGTTAAATTCAATATGCTAATGTTCTGTTGAGGAGTTTTGTATCTATGTTCATAAGAGATATTGGTCTGTAGTTTTCTTGTAATGTTTTTGTCTAGTTTGGAATTAGGGTAATTCTGGCCTCATAGAGTGAGCTAGGAAGTATTCCCTCTGGAAGAAATTGTAGATAATTGTTATAATTTCTTTTTCAAATATTTGCTAGAAATTACCACTGAACTTATCTGGACCTGGTGCTTTCTCTTTCGGAAGGTTATTAATTATTGATTCAATTTCTTTAAAAGATATAGGCCTATTCTCACTTTCTATTTCTTCTTCGGTGAGTTTGGCAGATTGTGTCTTTCAAGGAATTGGTTCATTTTTATCTAGGTTATTAAGTTTATGGGCATAGAGTTGCTCATATTCCTTTATTATTCTTTTAATGTCCATGGGATCTATAGTAACAGTCCTTCTTTCATTTCTGACATTAGAATTTATGTTTCCTTCCTTTTTTTCTTAGATAGCTGGCCTGAGGCTTATTGATTTAATTGATCTTTCCAAAGAAGCAGCGTTTGGTTTTGTGGATTTTGTCTATTGATTTCTTATTTTTAATTTCATTGATTTTTGCTCTAATTTTAGTTATTACTTTTCTTGTGTTTACTTTGGATTTTCCCTTCTTTTTCTAGTTGCCTATGGTAGAAGCTTAGATTATTAATTTTAGATATTTCTTCTTTCTAATATGTGTATCTGATGCTATAAATTTCCCTATAAGTACTGTTTTTGCTGCATCTCACAAATTTTGATGAGTTGTATTTTTGTTTCAATTTAGTTGAAAATATTTTTTAATTTCTCTTGTGACTTCTCTTTTGACTCATGTGCTACTTAGAAATGTATTGTTTAATCTCCAAGTAGTTTAAGGTTTTCCAGCTTTCTATTCTTGATTTTTATTTTAGTCCATACAAACAGCAAACATTGTATGATTTCTAGTCTTTATACTTGTTAAAGGTGTGTGTTTTGGCTCCAAATGTCATCAATCTTTGTGAATGTTCCATATGAGCTTGAGAAGAATGTATAATCTGTTGTTGGATGAAGTTAGTCTGTAGATGTCAATTATATCCAATTGATTGCTGGTGCTGTTGAGTTTAACTATGTCCTTACTGATTTTCTGCCTGCTGGATCTATTCATATCCGATAGATAGAAAGGTGTTAAAGTCTCCGACTATAATAGTAAATTCATCTACTTCTTTTTTCTATCAGTTTTCGCCTCACGTATTTTGATGCTGTCGTTAGGCACATACACATTAAATACCGTTGTGTCTTATTGGAGTATTGACCTCTTTGTCATTATATAATGCTCCTCTTTATCCCTGATAACTTTCCTTGCTCTGAAGTCTGCTCTGTCTGAAATTAATAGTTACTCCATTTTCTTTTGATTAGTGTTAGCATGGTATCATTCTCCATCCCTTTACTTTTAATCTATATGTGTCTTTATATTTAAAGGAAGTTTCTCGTCGACAACACACACTTGGATCTGTTTCTTTTTTTATCTACTCTGACAATCTATCTTTTAACCGGTGTATTTAGTTTAAAGTGATTATTGATATAGTAGGGTTAACATCTACCATATTTGTTACTGTTTCCATTTGTTTTCCTTGTATTTTATTCCCGTCTTTGTCTTCCATATTTTTTCTAATTTTTGTGATTTTCATTGAGAATCATTTTATTCCTTTATTAGCCCATTCCAGATTTTCTACCTCTTTTGGCTAATTTTGTAATTTCTAGAAAATTATATATGTCATCAAAATTTTCAAGTTTATTTATGTACATTTATAGATAGAATTCTCGAATAATTCTTTAATAATTCACTTTCTGCCATTTTGTTGCCTTTCTCACTCCAAATATATTTGGTGTCTTCTCTCTTTCTGTTAAACTGTCAGTGGAATAGCAAAAGTTTTTCTCTATTTCATAAGTCTTTCCAACTTATGACCTTTTGATTTTATCAGTAAAATCTTTATGTGATTTTTATAGTTTTTTTATAAAAAAGTATTTCTGCTTTCATCTTTATTATGGTATCTATCTGTCTATCTATCTATCTATCTATCTATCTATTTATTTATTTATTTATTATCTTTCCTAATTTTAGAAGTTAAACACTTTAAGCAAGACAATTTCACATAAGACTGTCTATTCCAATGAGAATACATTCCTGCCCCACCAACAATAGAAGTCCAATATCATTATTCTGCCACCAGGTGGCTGGCTAGTGATACTGAGGTATGGTGACATAGCAGGGCTCAATTTTGGTATCTGCTATTGGTGCAATGAGCACTCTGCAGTGTCAGGGGCCAGATCCCATACATAACTTCCATCCTTATCTTCATACTTTCCATGAGCTCATTGAGAAATCACTGGAGTGGCTAAGGAAAGTGACTGCTGACTGACATTTATGGAACATTTCTTCTGGTCTATCCTTTCCCCATATGACTATTGAGAAAGTCCTTGGCTGTGATGGCCCTTGGTGGGCATTCATGGAGTCACAAATATTGTCACACTCTGGGTCAAAGGCAGGGCAATGGGAGTGGCTTACCAGGTGCAGTTGATAAGGAGTTGCGCTGCTTACAGAGAATCTAAAAATAATAATAAAGCGAACTATAAACTGGTCTTCTTTTAATTAGCATCATGTGCTGGCAATTCTAAACAATGTCAGTGATAAAATACTCTTCAAAAAATCTTTTGTTGGTTTATATTCTAAAAATTGCTTGCATCTGGGGCAGACCACTGCAACCACGCACTTTCAGTATGTCAAAAATTTCCATCCACTTACACTACCCCTAGACCTTCGTATTGCTAAACCTCCAGGATTATTCTTTTTCAGTCTCTGCCCATCCAGATAACCATTAGCCACTGATATGAATCAATTCAGACTCATAACACAGGACATCTCTCTTTCCAGGAAATGTGAACAAAAAGATGTATCACTTATAATTCTGCTCACTGGGAGGTTTTCTCTTCATTACTGTCCTATCGTCACACATAATTGAGGTTATTAAGTACAGCAGTCTGCATATAGTACAAATTCATCCGTAAATCGGGCTTAATGTTTTGTTTTTTTATTCTACTGGTCATAGGGTTCTCCTCCCACATGTGAAACAATATCAATGGATTGAAAGAGATGTGGCTATACATCAAGGTGGGAACACTGACAATGTGTTTCACCTGCTCACATAACTTACTGTTGTCTTTAGGCTTGTTTGAGCTCAGGCTCATGTGTCCCACTCATCCTTGTTGAAGAGTGCTGCTGGACACTGAACTTTATGGCTTGATAGATAAGATAAAACCCAATTCATGATAGAAAATAACAAAATAGAGAGAGCCCACACCTAGGATAGCAGCTGACTGGAGTTATTACCTAATTTTTAAGGAATTCACTGACATTCTCCAAAATGATTTGTTGTCTTCATAGGTAAATGAGGATTGGAGGAGTCACCACTCCCATATCTTTCAAGTTTGTGATGTCAAAAGTCTCCGCCATATCTTCAGGGATGAAGTATTGCTTTTGATTTACTGTTCACCTATGTCCTTGAAGTCATTGCATAAAATTGTTCATAACATTCCTTTAATATCCTTGTAATGCTTCTAAGATCTGTAGTAATGGTCTCTCTGTCATTCTTGACAAACGTAATTTGTGTTTTCTCTTTTTTCTCGTTGTTTTACCTGTTGTTATATTTGTATAAATTTCATTAATCTTTTCAAGGAACCAGTTTTTGACTTTGTTACTTTTTTCTATTGTCTGTCCCTTTTCTATATCATTTATTTCCATTTTTACCTTTATTATTTTAATTTTTCTACTTAATGTTGGTTCAATTTCTTCTTTTTCTGTCATCCTAAGGTAGCAGTTTGGAATTTTTAAGGCTTTCTCCTTTTCTAACATAAACGTTAAAAAGTATAAACTTTCCTCTATTCATTGCTTTAGCTATTTCTTTCTAATTTGAAATATCTTCGTTATCATTTTGTTTAAAATATTTTCTAATTTCCATTGTATTTCTTCTTTGATACATAAATTATTTAGAAGTACATTGTTTAATTTCTAAATATTTTTCTAATCAGGAATTTTCCAATCAGATTTTTGTCATTGATTTCTAATTTAATTCTGTTGTTTTTAGAGAATATATTCTGAATAATTTTCATGCCTCTGTAATTTATGAGACTTGTTTTATGGCCCAAGGGCACAAACCAAATCTTATTCTTTGTATACTAGAATGTGGTACAAAGTAAGCACCCCATAAATATTTGATGAATAAACAAATGAATGAGGAGTTGCCACACCCACACAGAGTAAAATGATGTACAAATTACAGACGTCAAAAGAGAGTAGTAAAATCATGATGGTGACAGGAACATATAACTTTTCTATACTTGAGAGTGCAAAGTCCTTGTTCTGTAACAATTGGATCTTGAGAAAGTATAGATAGAGTGTGAGAAATCTTGCAGCCAAAAGATGAAAACCAAGGATAAAGCCTAAGAAACAGACAGCAAATGTTGGACACAGAAAACAAATAAAAAGGGGCCAGAATCTGAAATGAGACTTCACCTTCTCTGGATAGGCAAGATTTGACTAGCTTATTTATTGTCATTTGTAAACTACTGATGACTTAAGAAGGCTTCATCTTTATTATGATTGCCATAATAATTGACATATGAGCAAAGATAACTTTAAGTAAACCTATATGTAGTTTCGTTCTGTTTCTAAAGCAATTCTTATTGTTTTCAATGTCTTGAATCAACTATCCCATAATATACAGCAAGGTAACCTGGAAGATGCTAAAGATAATTTAGTCTACCAGGCCCCTATTTACACAGAATAAATATGTCCAGCTGGGGAAATCCTTGATTTAATGACTTAGGTTGGTCAGTCTTACAAATACTAGAGAAACAATCTCTGATATGGGAACCCCAGCTGGCCCTGTTGTAGCAAAGAATTTCTTTACCCAGAAGGAATTTAAACAAGAAAGAAAGCATTTCATGATTAACTCCTTCCCCAGTAAAACTGCTCTCTGAAAGCACATATTTTGGAGATTCTTACCTATGTCATCTCATCTAATAAAGATTCTGAGGAGGTATACAGACTGTTCTGGAATTCTGCAAATAGTTTATTATACATATACAATCTTTTAAAGTGAAGTGCCTACTAAACAAAATATTTTATGAGAATGCATGTTGATTGTATTCCCCTAACATCAGATTGTAAAATATTAAATATGGGGAAAAATACTTTTGGAATAATTATCATTGCTTTTTGAAGTGTGGTTGGGAAGGGGAGTGGAAACATAAGAAAATATATTTTAGTTTAGTTAAGCAAGCAAACAAATAGCATTTTCATTTTATTTAGATATTTACATTACTATTAATGTATACAAATTATATTTATATATACTTTCTTATTTGCCATGAAGCTTCACAATCATATTCTTAGAGTTTAGCAGGGTCCCTAGCACACAGTGAACACTCTAATAGATGTTTGTTAAAAGAATGAATGAATGATGTATTATTTCACCAAGGAAGAAAACGAATGCTCTCTGTTCACACTCAGAAAAACTTAGTCTATGAAAAGGTGATCTGACCTGTGTATCTTACCTTGTGATTTTGTATTTGAGCCTGTAAAGCAACTTTATTTTTGGTTTGTTGTAAGTGGTCATGAAATTCAGATTTTCATGAAAATTCAGATTTATAAGAAAAAGTTAATTTCAGATGACATTATGGAAGGATTCATAATAGCTCCCTGCTCAAGGTTACATACAGTCAATTAATCTCCCTGAGTCTTGCATTACTCATCAATAAATATTGAATTAAGCAGTTTCTAAATAACCCTCTCACCCCAAATTCCATGATTCTAGGTATTTGGAATCAAATGATTCATTGCTCTACCGGTCATATATCTCTCTGAGGAATGCAAGGAGTTAACAAAAAAAAATTCTCAAGATATAAATATGGACTTTTTGTGAACTGCCAATAGTCTATTATTTACTTGCAAATACCCCACAAATATTTTATTGGTGTAGTTCTTTCTACAAGAGCTTCAATTTAAGAGACAATCACTATTCTATTTGTATGTATTTAGTATGGCAGGGTTGGGAGGAAACTTTCATAAATTTTCCTCAACATAGAAAGAGTAAGGACAAGAAGTTTGGAAGACTAGACAACTCTGGACTTTTAATTACAGATGGAAAAACTTCAGTTTAGAGAAGTATGAGGTTATGCCTAATGTGGTCTACTTATTTTGTTCTTCTGTGCTTCTTTTAAATGCTGAATTTTAATGGAACTGCCCATTCATTGATTTTTCTCCTCTTCATGATGCTAATGAAATTTGAACATTACATCTAGTCGTTTCATGACCCAGACTGACTGTTTTACACCCAGAACAAAGGTAGCACAATGCAGTGAAAGAGCACCAGACAAGGCCAGGGATACCTGGATTACAGACTTGACTCTATGACCTTGGACAAATTAATTAACCTTCTGTGTCTCAGCTCCCTCTTTTGTAAAATGAGAACACTGAATTGCTTAAGTCTCTTTCTCCTTTAAGACTCTGTGGTTCTGTGAGTGATCTGGCCAACAGTACTTCTCATTGCTTATTAAGATTCTGATTCATTCCTGATTCTAAGTCTAATAGGATTGATTTACAATTGGAATTTCTTGTTTTCATCTTAATAACAACAATAACAACAACAAAGCATCATCCCCTACCCCTTTTGGCTTTTGAGTGTCCCATTCTCAAATACGGGAACCAAATCCATAAAAATGAAGGCTCACGAATAATGAAAGGATAGAGAATTAGATAAAAAGCTCAAGAATAGATTTTCATACCCAGGGATAAGGAAGGGTAATAGGCATAATAATGAAGGTTCTTTACTGCAGATGGCATTAACCTAACTCAAACAAATATAGGCAAATTAAGGGGATTTATTAACTCTCATAAGTAGAAAGTTCATCTGGCTTCAGGTACACCTGGGTCAAAGATCATAAATGACAATGTTAGAGCTCTGTCTTGCTCCTTAGTTCTTTGACAGTTTTCTCCAGATCACCAACAAGATGACAGCTGGAAGCTGAAGACTTAAATTCTCAATAAGCTTAATAACCCCAAGAAAGAGAAACATTTTTTGTTTCTTTGTTTGTTTTTTCCCAAATAACTCCAGGAGAAAGTCCCAGGAAAGAATAATTTATGGATCTGACTTGATTACGTACCCATCCCTGTACCAATCAATGTGGCCTCTGGGATGGGTTCTCTGATTTATTGGGACAGCGTAGGTGATGCTTCCACCTCTGTAGCTGGAAAAGGGAGTATAGTCAGGCCTGTGAAATGAATATGGAATGGACTGCTCATAGGAAAGAAGAGTTTTATACTCCGAAAAAAATGCTAAAAAGATCACAAACAGAAGGACATTACAATAAATTTCATTTGACATACCAACTCATGGATGAATGGTAGTTACCTGGGATGATGAGTTCTGATAAAAATGATTCTAAGTTATGTGAAGGTTCACTAAGAAAGAGTGTGAAGATTGATTAGCAATGTCTGCAGTGGACAATGCAGTGGACAAGAGAGGTATGTAAGCCATATAGTTGCTATACCTGCTTAGTGTGAATACATAATTCAGTTCCTCTTACGTACAGCCAATTCAATCACTAACTCTTTAAAATATCATGGTTATGGGCCCTTCTTTTGAAAATTTCCATTTATTCATGTTTATGTAAAGTTTCCCAAATTCTTAGAGATGGGAACTTCTCTCCATCATAAAAAATTTAAAATTTTATTTGAGGTCACATTGACCTTTAAGACACAGAAAATGATCCTAGCTAGCGGTGGTTTTAAACAAGGAATGCACATCAAAATCACCTCCCAAAGTTTCTGATTCAATACATCTTAGTAAGGGCCTAGAAAAGTGAATTATGATTATACATGAAAGTTATACGTGTTCATAGTAAAAACAAACAAATAAACAAAACAGTACAAAGGGGTATAACATTAAAAGTAAAAGTCCCTTCCCAAGGAGGGATTTAGGGGAGAAATGGGGAAATAGGAAATATTTTTTTGTCTTATATAAACATCCATATTTTTAATGCTTTTTTAAAACAAAGAGTCTGAACCATTTTTGTGTTTTACCATGAGCCTGATAACCTCAAATATTTATTTCAGTCAGTCACTACAATGTCCATCCTAGCTGAACTGACTTCACTGAGACTATTTTGGTTGCAGGTAACAAAAACAGCATAAAATACTTTCAAAAGCTCTTTTGAAACAACATGCTCTTCTTACTCCCCTGAGGCAACCCTGTTGACATATTCTTTCAGGAGCTTTCTATGCACATAAACATGTCTATATCACAAAGGAGGCACACGCCCATCCATATATGCATATCTCTCCTTTATTTTAAACATATATGGAATTACATTATTATACACATTTTGTTCTGCAATTTGCTTTATTCAGTTAATTATTTTGGCCTCCTTCCCATAGGATTTACCTATGTTTATGGAAAATCTACTTCCTTTTAGTGGCTTCATAATATTCTAAGTTGTTGTGGTTTTTTTTTTCCCATTTACTAATAATGCTTCAGCAAACTTTCTTTAAAATATGTATTTGGGCATTGGTGTGAGTACAGCTATAGAATATATTCCCACTTAAATCAGATTCCTATGTACATACATTTAAATACCCCCCCTTTTCTATATATTGTGATTGGAAATTTTCTCAGTGTTTTACATACAGGTAACCCCTGTATAACACGGCACTTCTATAACACGGTTCAAGAATTGGGGGGAAACCATCGTACAACATGGCATCCTAGAACATGGTATCACTCTAACAAGGTTTGAAAATTAGAGAAACCCCCGAACAACACGAAGTGTAATAAGAGCTTTTAAGAGCAAAAGATATCACTTTTGAAATTAGGGAAATTCCTGAACAATACAGAATGTAATAAAAGTTTAGTGGTGATGATGAAGAAAATATTATTTAATACATATTAATATGTTATACTTTGGGTGAAAATTGCTTCAATAAAGATATTTCTCTTCATTATAAAAATATAATGGTATGTTTTTTTAATTTGTGAAACCTAACCCCCTTTTTTGTACTAGTTCTTTGTTTCATATAACACGGATTCGCATAACACGGTATTTTTTAGGAACCTAACAACCGTATTATATGGGGGTTACCTGTATGTACATATATTAGTGGAATACTATTATTGTCCCATTTGAAGGCACAGAGAGTTTACCACTTGTCTTAGGTCACATAGCTAGTAAGCTGTGGAAGTAGGACTTGAGCTTAGACAGTCTGGCTCCAGAGTTCACATGTTAAACAGTACTTTGTACTGCCCTTAGGCCAGCTATATCACAGCATATCCTGCCACATGTGTTCCTGAACCAGAGAGGTGTCTGTGGATATACCACCACAGAGAGAAGACAGTGCGGCTTCAAGTTTTCAGACTTGCTAGAATCCCCCTTGTTTATTCCACATGCCCCCTTTAATGAGGTTACCTCATCAGAATTAATGGATTGTTATTCTTCTTGATCAGTGGTGTAAACCGTAAACTATGAGATAGTTTGCCTACCACACTTAGTTTAAGATTTAGAAGGTTTACTTGCAAAAGCTCTTAGAAGCACCCATGAATAAACAAGAGTGAAAAGTTAAACCAAGGATAGACATTTTTTTTGCACTTTTTTTCAAATCTATCCAAACAATTGGATTCAAAAGCTTTCCCTGACACCACAGGCAAATGCTTCTTCCTCAGGCACAGAACGGCCTGTCAGAGACAACACAGGCACATTGCTGTGGTAATTGGGGAAATTTATAAACGATGCATATTTTGCCAGGTTTTACTTTAAGAGCCCCAAAGAGCAAGACATTGATAAATGGTGGTGAAAGTTGATGACTTCTAAGAGAATTAGATGACATATATGTAGCAGATGCCATTGGTTGGCTAACCCAGCTCCCATTCTCAAATACACCTCCTTTGGCATCTTCCATTATAGAGGCTGGAAAAGCCAAATATTTGCTTTCCTGATCTCCTTCAGTTAGGGTTGGCCACGTGAAACAGTTTGGGCCCCAATGAGGTATAAGTGGAAGTTCTCAGGGTCTTCTGGAAAATCTTTGTTTTCCTAATGTAAAGGACAAGCGTCACTGGCACTATTCCTTCTGCCACCTCCATATTCCTTTCTTGGATATAGACTAGTGGCCTAAAGCTATGGCAGCCATCTTGCGACCACAGAGAATGGCCAACAGAATTGGAGAAACCCTGACTCTGGTATTTTTTGAGCCATTACCAACTAGCCAACAGTGGTTTACCTCCAGGATTCTTGTCATATAAGTAAATAGTTTAAGTCACTTTTAGTCAGGTTTTTTATTGACGCCAAAAAACATTCTTATTAATGCAGTGTGACTGCAGATATTTTAGTTCAGCCATTAACTGCCTTTTAATTCTATACCTATCTATTGATCCCTCAGAAATGCCCCAGAACTTGGGTTAAAGAAGCATTTTTTAAATCAAGTCACTGAAGTGACTTATAGGGCACAGTATAATCAAAATGAGTCTTCTTCATAGTTTATCTTTATAGTTTAATATTATAAGGAAAGGACATAGTGCATTATTAACTAAACTTTCTGTTAGTCAGTCCAATACATACATGGAGTCCAAAAGAATGTACAAAGCCATCTTTTACTTTAGGCTTGAGTCATATATTTCAACTTTATCGAGTTCATGGTTGAAAGGAAAGGTTGTAATTATTTGTTCCACCTCATCCTTCTCTAGGTCTTAAATAGGGCCTCCAAAATATGCCCCAAAGGACACCCATGGGGCCACTCCTCATGGGCACCAAGAAATCAAGCTCCTCTTCTTTGGGTACCTTCTTCTCTTCCCCACACCTAGAAATGGGCAGAGATATTCATGGGAACAAAATGACCCCCATTAATTAATACCATTGAGTGCATAAGAGGTACTCAAAATTTTCACTAAATAAGTAAATCAAGAAGGAGCAGCTATCATAATGTAGGGGGTTCCAGAGAGGCTTTTTGAAGGATGTAGCCTGTCTTAGTCAGTTTAGGCAGCTATAACAAAATACCATAAACTGGGGGGGCTTAAAACCAACAGAAAGGCATTTCTCCCAGTACTGGCGACTGGGAAGTCCAAGATTATGGCACTGGCAGATTCATTGTCTCGTAAGAGCCCACTTCCTCATTGACTGGCTGTCTTCTCACTGTAACCTCACATGACAGAAGGGACAAGGGATCTCTCTGGGATCCCTTTTATAAGGGCACCCATCCATTCATGAGCATTCTGTCCCCATGACCTAATCACTTCCCAAAGGCAATCACCTCCCAAGGCACCTCCTAATGACATCCCCTTGGGGGGTATAATTTTAACATATGAATTTTGAGGGGACGCATTCAGTCCAAGCATAGTCTAAACAGTCTTAAACATTTTGTGTGTGTGTGTGATTTAGCCAAGTGAAAAAGTGATAAAATGAAGAAGTGATAGGGAGAATAAGCCAGAAAGAATCAACAGCACGAAACAAGGTTTTTTACATGAATGCAAAAGTGGTACACTGGGGAGAGTAGAAACAATTTTGTGTGAAGTGTGAAGCAGAGAAGTTGGCAGGGAACGAATCAGCATGGCTCTTGGCGAGGGAGAAATGTTGAAGGGTTTTAAGAAGGAAATGTACATTGCTTTGCATTTCAGAAAATCACTTTGGGGACAGTTGTGGGGGGATTGTGGGTTCAAGACAAGAGACCGGATTCAAGGAAGAAAGGCTCATTGTGAATTCCTGGAAAAATGAGAGGCCATAAGGTTTAAACTAGCTGATCCATTCCCAAATGTAGTAAGTACAAATTTCAACATTTCAAAGTACTCCACTGTGTTGAATTCAAGTCAACTACAGTTGTGTACCAGCCAGGAAGTATAAGGAAAGGCTGACCCAAGGGACCTATCCTCTCAGTGAAAGGGAGGTGGAAACATAGACTAGGGAGCAGACTGCCAGCAGGATGGAGAAGAACTGAATTGAGTCTAGGCCACTTGTCTCGTGCTCTGAGGGGAAGGTACTGTTCCAAATGGTCATCCCTTATAGTTATAACAATGATTCTGAAGCCCAGAAGATAAGAGCCTTAACCAAGGCTCTGGAATAGTCCCCGTGGCTCCTGGGCCCTTTTCCATGCCCTAAATTCCAGATGGCAAAATCTGCTGCAAAAAAAATAGTTTAATTAAAATCTAAAATAAAATGTTCACTTGATCTCAAAAAAGAAAATAAGTGCCGTATTTCTGCAAAATGTCATGAACCTGGATGAAACTGTAATTTTGGAAGTTGTAAAAATATGGCTGCAAGATCCCACTGGCTGATGTCTGTCATGTGACCATGAAACTCGGGCTCCGCCCTGGGGCTCCACCTTGCCTGGTTTGTGTGAGGCTGCGTGTGGGTGCAACTACAGTGGGAGGTCAGCTACACAAGATGGTCCATTTAACAGCTGATCTGCTGGGCCCAGTGCCTAAGAAGTTAATTTCTAGCTTTGAGATGGTTTCTGGTAATTGTAGGTAATTTAAAATATAATTGCAATTTAGTTGAAAAAAAAAAAAAACTCTGTTTGCAGTGTTTATGCTCATCACTCTAATTTAAGGTCTAGAATGTTGGACGGACTGCACTTCAATACACGCCCATTTTGCATCTTCCTGATTTTACCACCAGTGATTATAAAAACAGCCTCAGCAAACCTCAGTCTGCATTGAAAGACAGATGCTGCAAAGCTCAGATATAAAGTTTCACATTGCTGGAAGGTTAACTGTTGTGCATGTTAATGATTATCAAATAGATGAAGAGAACCACAAGGCTCCAAAATGCAAACGCCCCTCAAAAAATTCCAGTTTGCCCATGTTTATAATAAGGCCACTTTATTTAATTTTTTTCAAAGAAGGATGACTATGGCTGAGCTCAGTGTGGTCTGCATGCAGGCAGGCTTAATGGACGAATAATTACGCAAGGCTGCTTGCAAGTGGGCCAATGGAGCTTCCCTCCGGGTTGTGGTTTACAAACCGCTCCGTGCTGAGCCAGAGCATCTACAGCTTTGCAGGGTCCAGAGAAGATTTCTTACCACAGTGAGAGTGAGAGTTGTGAATGTAATGGTTTATTTTAAGTGAAGAAGAAATTTTAGGATATAGTGTGTGTGGACTTACAGTTTTTTTTTAATTGTCCAAAATGTGAGTAGGAGAGCTACTCAATGGCAGGCACTCTGGCAATTGTTTGGCTTCCAAAGTGCTATTATGAGCCAAATCAGCCATCGTTGTTCACCTAGGACACATGCAGCCAAATGACTCAGAAAATAGCTGAAATGAGCACTCGATCTAATAACCTTGCTTACAGTCTCCCATCTAGCTGTTTGCAGAACTTTCTAGAATTAAATTTAGGGTGGAAGCAGCACTGTACGGCCATGATAATTATACTGTGTTAATATTGGCACTGGAAATCACACTCTGAGTCTGAGAACGGAGGGTCAGGGCTCAGAATTTGCCGTGCTTATATCCAAAGCCTGCTTTCAAGAGAGACCCAGACACTAATGTTAATCAGCAAGCAATACCATTTGGTGAAGACGGTCTGCCTAGAAAGCTTGCAAATGGAGCTTAGTAGTTTAACGATTGGGAAAAGAAAATGTGTTCTACTGTAGCAAAGCCAAATGAATCTGCCTTTGCTGATAATGACTCAGAAAGAAAACAAGCTTTTTTAAAAAGTTGGTAATTTATTACATCTTCCTGCTTTTTGAAAAATTCAAATATTGCAAAAGTGAAAATGAAATTTCTCTCCAACATCAAACGTCTGTCTCCCAGTCTCCTTCTCTCGAGGTAGCCCCTGATATAAGTTTTATGTGTGTTATAATCCATGCATATCTCAGTATGTGTATGAATGCCACATGCACACAATGGTGGCTCCAGAATTTCTACATACGTAGGAGGGACTTAGGGGCTGTAATTCAATTGGATGTGGGTAAGCTGCATAAAGCTACATTTGCCTGGTATTTTACATAAGTAAGAATATAAACTTGAGCACCAAAAAGATAAGTACAGCGGTGAATTATAAACCACTGAAAAAAAAATAGGAATTCCCAAGTACATACTAATAATAAATAGATGGCAAATAATAAATAAGTGGGAGAGAGTCCTCAGTAACGGTGAAATATGATGGCTGGCTAGTTAGTGAGGAAGGAGTCCTGGAGCTGGAGGACCATTATTTTGTAACTATGATAATAAAAATTGGATCAGACAAGACTCATCAGTGGATGTTAGATCTAGGAGGAAATTTTGACGAGGAACAAGATATTTGCGCCATCTTAAAGTGTCTCCTCACAGACTGTTTATTAGTTGCAAAAGTGCATGTGTGGGGGGGGGTGGGCAATAGTAATTGTATAATGGAGAATTTGGATAACACTTTGACCATATCATCAAAATTAAGATTACTAATGAGAACAGACATGATAAACTGAGAAGGACACAGTATCACCTATGCAGTGGTCTGGCCTAGAATGCATAACTTCAATCTAATCATCAGACAAACTTAAAATGAGGAACATTCTATTTTTAAGAGGAGGGAGGGGATGGGAGTGGAGGAGAGGGATGGATATGGTGAGTATAGTCTTCAAAAATGCCAATGTCATAAAAGACAAAGAAAGACTCTGGAAATGTTCCAGATTAAAGGAAACTAAAGAGCCAGAGGCCAATTCATCCTAACAGAGATGCTCTAACGAGAGACCATCCGTTTTTGTTTCATAAATGCTGGGATTCCCCCATCATGATTCCTGTCCTTTCCAAGCCAGGTGCTTAAGCTTTCTCTTTTATTCTAAGTATTATATAGGCTTCCAATAAAGTCTCCCTCTGCTTAAGTTATCCCAAGCTCATTTCTACTCCTTATGAATGAAGAACCATGACAGACACACATTTCCCAGCTTACACTATGGAGTACACCAATTATTACACCCAAATATGGGCTTGGTAATAAGGTTAGAGGAAGTTTATGGGTTTGTTCTACTTTTGTTTCCATGTGTCTGGTTGATCTCCCGAAATACATTCAAAAGCAGGAACTTGAGGAGTTGAAATAAAAAATTTCAGTCCTTAGCATTCCCCTGTAAGAACCCTTTATTATTGTGTCTAAAAGTATCTGCTGTTCAATAGATGTTAGTCAGAGTTACATGTATTTATGTTAAGAAACCACTTATTTCTAGATTAATTTCAAAGGATGTGTTTACAATTTACCAATTTCTAAAGCCCTACCTCAGCTACCACAAATCTCCCCTGATTTCCACGCCTAAGCAAGAGTAGGTTCAAGCAGGAAGAGGGTACCATTTTTGCTGCTAAAGTTTCCAAGTTTGCATAGCTATGTCAAGAACAAATTGAAACAAATCCTAGCACAATCCCTTTTTAAAAAGACAGTTTAAATAAGAGGTTTTTATTTAGCAGTCTAATTACTTTTTATTGAAAAGCCTGGAGGAAATGGTTATTGCTATCTTATTTTCAACTGGTTATTTTTTAAGTAATTCAAAAATATCCATTGATAATTCTTATTGTTTTGACCAAGGTTTTAGTGCCTAGTACAGTTCTGAGCACCTAACAGATGTCTAAGAAATAGTAGTTAAATGCATGAACAAATAAATGTTTTCAATTGTGTGGCAATTTTGGTTTGATTCATCAGTAAGAGTTGGTTAAAGAGAATCTATTGCATAGCCATTTTTAAGTTAGTGGAGACAGATGTCACAGCAAATAGCCACTTTTGACGGTTCCACAAACTTTCCATAAAAGTTTTAGAGTCCTAAAATGGTCCCAGTATCAAACGAAAGCCTGAACTGCTGCTCTACATGATCCGGTGGTAGGTTTATACTCCACAGATGCCCCGCTCCGGGCAGCCCACCTTTGCGCTCAACATCAAGCTATAAGGCTAGACTGTGTCTGAAACCACATCCTTTATTGGCTCCTCCCCTCCCCTATTCATTACCTTAGAGATTCTTTCTAAAGAGCAGCTGGATCCCTATCATAAGTACTGTTTCTAGTAAACCCAACCTAGCAATAATATGTTACTATCATAATAGAAGGATTATATAGCAATACCTATGAACTTCCTTGCCAATGAAATTTGAAATTTTACCAAATGTGTGGATGACAGCAAAGGATATATCATCGTATAGAATCAACACCGATCAACGACAATTATAATTTATTGAGGGCATTCTATGTAGATACCATCTCCCTGAATTCTTTTTACAATCTTCTCAGGTAGCCATTACCACTTATACGTTCAAAAAAAAAAATAATAATAGTCAGCAACATTAAATAACCTGTCTAAAGTCAGATAACCAGTACATGACAATTTGAGTTTTTCCTGAAAGGACTCACAGGTTGATTGTAAATGTTCTAAAACAGTCTGAAAGATAATGACAATGTCTCTATAGCGTCCCATTCTTCAATAGTCATGGGACATTTCAGAAATGATTGAAGTGTTTTAAAGCTTACCCATGAGATTTTTAAAAACAGCATTTTTCCAAAGGAAAAAAAAAAAATCCGGCCTATCAAATTATCTCCTTTGTTAACTACAAAAACCAACCAACCAAAAAGAGGGGGCCCCATAGCCAAAAAGAGGGGGCAAGGGTTGTTAAAATGGCATTTTCATTTCAGGAGTTGAAAGTGAGAGCAGGTAAAGAGTATGCAACCCACTCTCAACCAGGAATCCCGAAAGCTTTTGTTAGGGGACTAGATGTAGCAATTATCGCAGCTTCACAGGCTGTCAATCTCAGATACCCGTCTTCTCTTGAAAAGCCCACGCGCTCTGTCATCAGCGAGTTTATCTCAACTTTTTCTGAGCCTATTTTTATTTTCAGCCTGGCTTACCTCTTAGGATAATCGTCTCCTAAGTTCAGTTCCATTAAGAAAATCAGCACTACACTAATGCAACCCTAAAAAAGCCAAGACACACAAGTTTCAGTCCCCAAATAGGTTGTATTTTCAAAAGCACAGTCTAAAGAGATGAAAAACAATTATAAAAGAAAATCATATGCTAAGTGAAATAAAGCAAACATAAAGGACAAATATTGTATGATTCCACTTGTATGAGGTACCTAGAATCATCACATTTATAGAAAGAGCGAATAGAGTAGTGGACTGGAAGGGAAAGAGGGAGAATGGGGAGTTATTTAATGGGTCAAGTTTCAGTTTGATGATGGAAAAATTAAGGAGCTGGATGGTGGTGATTGATGGTTGCACAACAATGTGAATAGACTTAATATCACCGAACAGTATACCTTAAAAAGGCTAAAATGGTAAATTTTGTGTGATGTGTGTTTCACTGGGCATGTAAAGTACAGCACAGGGAATGTAGTCAATAATATTGTAATAACTACACATGTATGGTGCGAGGTGGGTACTAGACTTACCGGGGTGATCACTTTGTAAATTATCTAAACGTCTGATCACTATGTTGTACACCTGAAACTAATGTAACATTGAATGTCAACTGTAATTGAAAAATTATAAAATATAAATTCAATGCTTTTCTCATATCTCTTACAGGATGCTGATGAGACTAATCCATAAAATTCCTACCCTTACCAATTTCATTTTTTAATCCTCTTCCCAGCTTTCTCAAAACCTTACACTCACCAGCGCCACTCTCTTCCAAATCCGCCCCAAACTTCTTAAAACGTCATCCTGGCTACCACCTTCTGTCCCTCTCTTCTACTCCTTTTCCTCATGAGTCCATCTCTTTTAAGCACACCAGATATCAAACCCTCATCATGGGGCGGGACAGGGAAAAAACGCAAGCAAGCAAGGTCCTCCGCAGCAGGAGGAGAAGGGAAAAGGCTGGCATAGTCATCCGTAGTAATTTTAATTCCATCACCCTCATTTTATGCTGTACTTCATCTTTATCTTCAAGCGCTTCAAATCAGCTAAGATTTGGTGAATGAATTGTCATTCACCTTATCCCCTGACGTTCATGATTGCACAGTCTTCATTCAGAAAATGTCTCAGGTCCTTATTGATCATGTGTTTACACACTGGGTAGAGGTTTTAGAGCAAAACGTTCTCAACTTTTGCTGTACGCTAGAATCACTTGAGAAGCTAAAAGTCCCAATGCCCAGGCCACAGCCTACATCAAGTCACTGGGACCCGGCGGGGGGACTTAGGCAACCGTAGTTTTTAAACACCCAATGTGCAGCTAAGTGTGAAAACCAATGTTTTAAGAAGTGCTTCTCAAATTTTAATGTACTTACCAATTACATGGAGACTTGTTAAAAGATCTGATATTGATTCCGGAGGCCTGCAGGGAGTCCCAGGAGGCTGCATGTCTAAAGAGCATCAGGACAATGCGGAATTTGCTGTTCCTGGAGCCCACCTTGAGGAGTGAGGCTTTAGGAAACAAGAGCCTTACAGGTTTCCTTTCTTAGTGGAGCACTTATTATGTACATCACCAGTGAAGATGAAGTTATCGCTGGGCCTCGCAGCAGAACAGGCCTGGAAGGTGGCTTGGGACACAACTATGGTGGCACAGGGACTGTAGCTGCACCTCGTCTGCAGGTGTTTATTGCTCTGCCCTTGTGTAGCTTCAACTGCTTTGCATGTGCTTCTAGACTGGTCTAGCCACCAGCCCAACTCAGCCCTTCCTAACTTTAGGATCCTTAACAAGTCATTCAACTCCCTAAACCTCAATGTCCTGATGTATAAAATGGGGATAAGAATGTCAAGCATTTCATATAACCCTATTTTGAGGACTAAATGACGTAATCATGTAGAGAGCACTGGTATGCCTGCTAGTATACTTTCCTGTTTTTATTTCTGCCCTTGTTGCCAGCAAAGAACCAACTTACTAATTCTCTCTCTCCCTTAAGTGTCTGCTTCTGGATTCAACTAACTCGTGGCTTCACTCTGTGTACTTTGTGAACTCTGTTCCACTACCAACTTCTGACTCTCTCTACAAGTTTCAATTAGTTTTCCCCAAGAGTGGATTTGAGTGGTTCAATCAGCCACCATCCATTAGAGGCTCTCCCAGCAGGACTCTGCATTTGCACAAAACCACCTCTAAGGTAGACCAGGGCAAACTTACGGATTGGCTTCCATGGTCAGGATTTGACTTATATTAGGCTACAGTCTAAGGCAATCTATAAATAAGAAACCTTCAGAAACAGAGGGGGATATGGCAGGCAATGCAACTGGCAAGCGCCTTGCTTGCCTTGCCCAATACACTCAGCAAATATTTATTGAACATCTACTATGTACAAAGCATTCATTGTAGCTTCTGTCCCCGGAGACCTGGGACCATCTGTCCATCTTGGTTCTGGATAGGAGGTGCAAAGCACCCAGTGACACATATTCTCATGCAGCTCATAAAAGCAAAATACTGATAAGACTTTCGTTCTTTGAATACTGCTTTGGTTTTGATTAATTTTATGCTCAGAAATGCAACCCTAAAAAGGACAAAGATATCTCCTTCAAAGCTCAGAATTTGGCGAGGGGATACCAGCTAACATTGATTGCTTACTACAGACTAAGCACTGTTCTAAGTACTTTATGTGACCTGACTCACTTAATCCTCACAACAACACTATAGCTTAAGTATTATTATCCCCATTTGGCAAATAGGGAAATGACTGCATCAAGAGGTTAAAACATGGCCAAATTACACAGCTTGTAAGTGACAGAGCCAGGGTCCACCCCGCTACATTGCGCTGTGTCCCCAGAGTCTGCCCAGACTGTGGTGGCACAACCTCTACATAACATACACCTTACCTTGTTGTTTTGCAGAGATGACTGTCAAATGGCAGTTTCAGATGAGACATTCTCATGTATATGCCATGGAGAGAGATATGCAATATAATCCAGCCTTCTAGCAGGAACCTAAAAAGATATTAAAAGATAAATTTGCAATCCCTATAGTTTATGCAAAAATACAAATCATTCACAAACTTCAGTATTATTATTATTTGCAACTTGTCCCATTTTAAAACTGCTGCTTTCTTGTACATATATGTCACGGGGACTTTTCTGGTTGCCTCACATCTGAAGTTCCTTCCTGTCTTTGGGAATGACCCACCATGTAACTCCCCAAATTCCCAGATTTCTTGCTTTCTCTCTCTCCTTGTCAGCCTAGGTGTGGACATGTGACCCAGACTTGACCCAGCGAGACAGTCCTGCCTGGAACTTGAATACAAAGAAATAAAGAGAGTGGAGGATTCCTCCTGGGGCCAGAAGAGAGGGCAGCATGGCCAGTGGTACCAACTTCAGTAACCAGCAGAAACTGTGGATTACATCTGCAGACAGTCGCTGGGCATGATTTTGCCTGAGGCTTCCACTGCAATGCTGCCCTATTGTGTTAGTTTCCTGGGACTGCTATAACAAAGTACCATAAACAGGGTATCTTAAAAAGACAGAAATTTATTCCCACATAGTTCTAGAGGATGGAAGTCTAAAATCAAGGTATTGGCAGGGCCATGCTCTCTCTGAAATCTCCGGGGAAGAATGCTTCCTGGCAACTTCTAGCTTCTGGGGGTTGCTGGCTATCCTTGGGGTACCTTGGCTTGTGGCAACATCACTCCAGTCTCTGCCTTCATCACACATGGCCTCTTGTCTGTATCTTCTGCATCTCTGTGGATACTCATAAATCTCCCATTGCTCTCTTACAACGATGCCAGTCACTGGATTAGGGACCACCCTAATTCAATCTGACCACATTTTAACTTAATTACATCTACAAAGACCTTGTTTCCCAATAAGGTCACCTTCACAGGTATTGGGGTTAGGGCTTCAACATATCTTTTAGGGAGCCACAATTCAACTAATAGCACTATGTTCCTGCAGATTTTCTGGGCCTGGATTTTCAGCCACCCCAGGGATCTTGTGGGTCACCCAATACTTCCTTATAAACCCTTTTCCTACATAAATCAGCAGAATAAGTTGTGCTGTTTGCCATTTTAAACGCTTACCTGTCTTATCTCTACTTCTATTTCCTTGACCTCCCATTCTGAGTCTCCACGCAGAGCTCACTAGGGATGAACAGTGACTGTCTGATGGCAGAGGCCAATTTACTTTAAGAACAAGGCTAAAAGTCCTACTACACTTCCCGGATCAAGCAAACTGAGGAGAGGATGGCCCCAGTCCCTGTTAAAGGAAGGACTCAGACTGACCAGTCCCAAACCTCATGACTGAAATGCCTGAAAACTTACTGATTTCCTAAGCTATAAGTTTGTTCTCAAGCTGTCTCTCACTTTGGAGCAGAATTTGACTAATCTTTGCCTCTGGCCAGTGGATGGTGTGAGGCCTGTTTCAGTGGCAAGGACCACACTGCTTGCATCGGATCCCTTAGACGTTGCCTCAGTCTGCATAATTTCCATCAAGTCATGACAACAGCACCAAAGGGGCTAACTAGCATTTCAGTTGTGCTTGGTCTAAAGTTTCCAGAGCCTCATCAATGCTATTAGGAACAATAACATTATGCCAGAAAGAGTTGCATAGGAAAACAAAACATTATGGGGTTCCAAGAAACACGGTAATCAAAGACAGCTGAATCTAAAAAGACAACTCTGTCAATGACTTCAAGGAAATGAAAATACAGTTAAAATTTTTGAATAAATCAACTTCACAAATGGCCATTAGGAGAAGACTAGCAATGTTACTTTTTGATTTGCCCTGCTTTGCTCCCTTTTAAGATCTGCCCCTTGCCAACTTCATGGAATTGTGGTAGGGCTGGGGACCACATAAGCTTGGAACTGCCTGAATCTATCTTTGCCATCATTTGTAGAAAGCCTGTTTGAGAATGAAGCCAACCCAGGAAAGAAGACTCCAAAAGATATATACAAAATTATTATTTCGTTTGAGTCCCACAGTCCAGCTGTACCTAAAAATATTCATTAAACTTCCAAATTATTTGAACCAATAAATTCCTTTTTTTGTTGTTTGCTTGTTCAAGCTAAGTTTGAATTTGGAGATCTAGCCTTACAAATGGGAATGTGCTATCAAGTGTGCATATCTGCTTTGATCTAATTTCCTTGGATTGCTGTTGGCAAGGGAACATTGTGTCGAATGGACCATGGATTTCAACTGGGATGGTGGTTTCTGAATTTCTGTCATCTGGCACACTATTGGGAACATGTGCACATACAAACACACGCATAAGCTAACAGAGAAGCACCTTTCTAAAGCAATCTTTTGGCAAGTGTATATTATTGAATTACAATTATACTTAAGGTCATGGCAAAAGCAAATCGACTAACTGGAGTAGAGAAATCTTCTATTCTACCTGACTCAAGCCCTATCCATCACTGCCTCAACACATCAAACCAACAAAATGAGAATTTGCCTCCCTGAGTTTCAGCCGCGTCTTGTTTCCTAGCTAAGCTGTACCATGTCACACTTGACTTAGCATATTCACAGATGACATCTGGGTAACGTGACTTCCAGTGAGGCCAACCCCCTAAAACTCCCATCCTGCTTCTCCCAATTTAGTTTCTCCAAAACCCGTGGTACTGGCCTGAACGTTCTCATTCATTCATATATTTACCTAACAAATCAATACTGGGCATAGGCCCAGGAAACTCGGCAATAAAGGGAGAGAATAAGCCCCTGTCCGTGTGAAGTTTCCACTCTAGTGAGGGAAGACTGACAATAGAAATATTTTAAAGTAGATACATGTTAGATGGAGATAAATGTTACAGGAAAGATTAGATAAGGTAAAAAGGATAGGAGGGAAGTGTGGGTGTCTATTTCATATGTTGTAAGATAGTGAGACCTGTGGTTATCTGTGGGAAAAGCATGACAAGCCAAGGGAACAGCATGTGCAAAGGCATCATGCAGAAACAGGTAGGAGGCCAATGTGGCTGAAGTAGAGAAAATGAGGGCCAGTGTGGTGGGAGACGAAGTGAGAGAAGTATTAGTGTGAGAAGGTATGGTGGAGACAATTTAGAGATTTCATAGGACATTGTAAGCATTTTGGGTTTTATTATGATCCAGATGAAAAAACGCTGGGTGGTTGTGAACAACGGAGTCACAAAATCAGACTTAAAGTTTGAAAAATTGTTCTGTCTGCTGTGTTGAGAATATAATTGGTGGTAAGAACAGGAGCAAGGAGACTAAACAAAAGGGACAATAATAGGAGTGGAGAAGTGGTTGAATTCTGGGTATATTTTCAGTGTAGAGGCACCAACAGAATGGGACATAAGCAAGTTTTCATAAAGGTCTCCATGGGTTTGTGTCTGAGCAACTAGAGAGTTGGCAGCACCAGTTACTCTGACGCAGAGGCTGTATGAGAGGCACAGATTTAGAAATCAGGGAAGAATCAGGAGTGTGGTTTTAGACATATTAAACTTGAGATGCTAATCAGGTACCCAATGTGGAAAAGATAGTTAGCTAAATGAGTCTGAAGGTAAAGGGAAATTTCTGCACTGGAGAGAATTATTCGGGAGTCATCAAATAATGGGAGTATAGATGAATTTAAAGTCATGAGGCTGGATGAGATCACCAGAATGGAAGTGGGTCCATTCAAAAGAGAAGAGGTCTAAGAACCGTGCCCTCGAGCAGTCTAATACTTATTAGAGTTTGAGGAGATAAGGAGGAACCAACCAGCAAAGGAGAAATAGATGAACAACTAGTAAGATAGGATGAGAACTGAAAGGTGTCCTGGAATCTAAGTGAAAAAAGGTGGAAAAAAAAATAGTTAATTAGAGCAAATACTGAGACAGGTCAAGGAAGATCAGGACTAACAATTGATTTATTGATTTAGCTACACAGAAGTCATTGGAATGGGTTCAGAAAAGAACAGGAGGGAATCAATTGTTAACAATAAGTGGAGACAACTTTTTGAGGATTTTACTATATAGAGCAATAGAGAAATGGAGCACTAGTTGGGAGAAATGTGGAAATGAGAAAATTTTTTATTTAAGCTGGACAGTATTTTAGCATATTTGCATGCTATGGAAACGATCCATTACAGAGAGAAAAATAGATGACTCAAGTGGGGGCAGGGGATAACTGGGGAGCAATCTTCTTGAGTAGGCAAGAGGAGATGGGGTCTAGTGCACAAGTATGGGAGTGAGCCTCAGATTAACATGAAGATCATTCATCCCGCCTGACAGGAGTGGGGAGCAGAGTGTAAAGGCAAAGATACAGATAGATAGGTCGATGAGGCAATGGGATCTTAATAAATATCCTCTTCTGGCTGCTCCTATTTTCTCAGGAACATAGAATGCAGACTTATCAGTTGAGTCAGGATGAAGGAACAGGTTTGGATAGTTTGAAGGAAGATGGATAGATGTGAAACAGTTGCTTAGGAAAGTAGAGGAAAGGCTAGAATCGGGGAAGGTAATAGAACCCCTGGGCGGCCTAAGGGCCTGCATGAGATCAGCAGTCTTCTTCCGGCTGTGATTTCGAGCATTGTGGTGAAGAAGGTGATGTCCATAGGTGTTCAGAGTAGAGGAGAGAGAAGTGGGCAGTCATTTAAACTGAGCTGAGTCATTAAGATATAGAAACAAATGTAGGTCCACAGTTTAAATATGAAAAGTGCCTAAAACCTTAAAGACAATTAGATATGATTTAAACATATTCTTAGAAATAAAGTCAGAAATTTAGAACTGAAAATGAAAATGACCCGAGTGATTTTCTTGCCTGAATCTTTCATTTTACATTTGAAAACAAAGGCCCTGGAAAATTAAATGACTTGCCCAAGACCACACAGCTAGTTAGTGGCAGAGACAAGTCTGGGTATCAATTCTCCTCCACAATGAATTGGGCTTCACATGGGAGGAAGAAAGGGGAGTTATAGGGTGAGCCCTACAAATATCCTGCTGCTTATTTCCTTGGATTCATCAGATGGGACCATAGTTTTCAGGTGCCAATGACATTCTCTTAGCCCTGCTTTTCTTCTATCAGGGAGGAGCTTAAGAGACTTTTCAAGCTACAAACTGCATGTGCTCACTCACTGGCTCAACAAACGCCAAGCTTTTGTATTAAGAAGAAAATGGATCTGAACCAACAAGCTTGGGCATAGCCTGCAGCCTGTGACCCATCTGAATGCCATTTGAACACAACTGGTTAAAGTTCCTCCATTGATGGCTTTTGTTATCTATAAAATTAAGACTAAACCAGAGATCAAGGAATTTCAACTGGAAGCTATATCCTGTCTCCAGTCTCCCATCTTGGTGTAATTTAAGTGAGTTACAGGCCCCTTTAAATTCACTTATTTAAAACAGATACTCATCCAAAGAGGCACTCTATAAACATTTGGCACATCTTGATGAGCACTTCAATTGTCCTTCAAAGGCAGTGGAAACAACCTCCAAACCAATTACTTATGCTCTCCTCCAAGAAGTTCATTAATTGGAACGAGGACTGTGCCTCTGGCTGAGCATGTCCTCTCTACTCTTTAATGTCTCACAATTGTCCCTTCTGGGGAACAGTAGTATAGTTCCAGGCAATCCTTTTTAAATTTAGAAATTATTTAAATATAGAAGTAAAGGGGTATCAATGGGGACTGGGAGTTAACATATATTACAAAGTGGTAGGGTCTTAAATCTGTGCTCCCTTCTCCTAGTTATTTAAAATGGGGGAAGTCCACACACCTTGGTGTCCCCACATGTTGGATGAAATATTAGAAATAAAATCCCCTAAATAAACCAAACCTTATAAAATGAGGCCTGTAAACTCTGAAAAAAATTGGAAGGGATAAATCTGTGACACAATTATCTTTGTGGACAGTACTAGAGGACTAAGGATCAAGACAAGGCATATTTTAAAGAATCGATCATGTAATCTGCTTGGAGGATAACTTTGATTTTATATAGCTATCCATAGCTTTTGATCAATGAGTCTGCATTTATAATTAAGGAAAATAGCCACGAAGAGGCAAAGATTTAGCTACGATGACAATGACTTCAGCATTTTTTATAATAATGAAAAATTAGAAACCACACAATAACATATTAGTACGTTCACATGATGAATTATGCAACTAAGAATGGTATTGTGGAAGAATGATGTAAGCTATTCATAATATATTGAGTTTAAAAGGTATGGCATAAAAAAAGTTTGCATAGTAAACAAAACTTATAAAGTATATCTATTCATAGAAAAGAGACTAGAGAAAAATGCACTCAGATATTAATAGATGGGTGGCAGAATTGTAGAAGATTTTTGTCTTCTTTTGTTCATCGGTGTTTTATCTTTCCTATGATCATGACTGTCATAGACTGGGTTTCTTTGGGAAACAGTTTCTGGGGACAAGATTTTTGTGCTCTTGGTAACAGCATCCATAATGAACGCTCAGAAACAGCACCTATAAGCAGTGAGGGGACCAGGGACAGGCAGAGGGGGAAGTTGAGCTTCAGTTGCACTAAAGACCTCAACAGATTTCAAAGGAAGTTCTGAAACTGGAATGGCCCTTGAGAGAGATCCTGAATGGAGGTTAGAAATCTGTTCTTTTTAAATTGGATTGTTTGTTTTTTTTGGTGCTGAGTTATATGATACTCGTATGAGTTCTTTATAAATTTTGTATATTAACGCCTTATCAAATGTATCTTTGGCGAATATTTTCTCCCATTCAGTAGGATATCTTTTCATTTTTGTTGATGGTTTCCTTTGCTGTGCAAAAACGTTTTAGTTTGATGTAGTTTCATTTGTTTATTTTTCCTTTTGTTTCCCTTGCCTGAGGAGACAGATCAGAAAAAGTATCACTATGAGCAATGTCAGACAGTTTACTGCCTATATTTTCTTCCAGTAGTTTTATGGTTTTGGGTCTTACGTTTAAGTCTTTATTCCACTTTGAGTTTATTCTTGTACGTGATGTAAGAAGGTGGTCTAGTTTCATTTTTGTTTTTTTGCACGTATCTGTCTAGTTTTCTAAATACCATTTATTGAATAGACTGTGTTTACCCCACAAGTAGTTTTTTAACCTCCTTTCTGATAGGTTAAATGACCATAGAATTGTGGGTTTATTTCCGGGCTCTCTATTCTGTTCCATTAATCTATGTGTCTGCTTTTACGCCAGTACCATGTTGTTTCGATATCTATAGCCTTATAGAATAGTTTGATATGAGGTAGCATAATACCTCAAATTTTGTTCTTTTTCAAGATTGCTGTGGCTATTTGGGGTTTTTTGTGGTTCCATACAAATTTTAAGATTATTTGTTCTAGCTCTGTGAAAGATGCCATTGGTATTTTGATAGGGATTGCATTGAATCTATAGATTGCTTTGGGTAGTATGGACATTTTAGAGATGTTAATTCTTCATATCCATGAGCATAGTATATGCTTCCATTTATTTGTATCTTCTTCAATTTCTTTCTTTGGTGTCTTATAGTTTTCTGAGTACAGGTCTTTTACCTCCTTGGTTAAATTTATTCCTAGGTTGGTTGTTTTTTTGTTTTTTTTTTTTAATTGTAGATGGGATTATTTTCTTAATTTCTTTCTGACAGTTCACTATTAGTATAAAAATAGGCAGCGGGCATTTCTCCCAAGAGGACATCCAGATGGCCAATAGACATATGAAAAAAATGCTCAACGTCACTAATCATCAGAGAAATGCAAATTAAAACCACCATGAGATATCACATCACACCTGTCAGGATGGCTATCATCAATAAATCAACAAGCAAGTGCTGGCGAGGATGTGGAGAAAAGGGGAACCCTCATGCGCTGTTGGTGGGATTGCAGATTTGTGCAGCCACTATGGAAAACAGTATGGAGGCTCCTCAAAAAATTAAAAATAGAACTACCTTATGACCCAGCAATTCCACTTCTGGGTATTCACCCAAAGAAATCCAAAACACTAATTCGAAAAGATATGTACACCCCTATGTTCACTGCAGCACTATTTACAATAGCTAAGATATGGAAGCAACCCAAGTACCCATCGATAGACGATTAGATAAAGAAGAAGCAGTACACATATACAATGGATATTACTTGGCCATAAAAAAATAATGAAATCTTACCATTTGTGACAACATGGATGGACCTAGAGGGTATTATGCTAAGTGAAATAAGCCAGACAAAGAAAGACAAATATCATATGATCTCACTTACATGTGGGATCTAAAGAACAAAATAAATGAACAAACAAAACAGAAATAGACTCATAGAAACAGAGAACAGATGGATGGTTGCCAGAGGGGAGATGGGATGGGGAGCCGGGTGAAAAGGTGAAAGGATTAAGAAATACAAATTGGTAGTTACAAAATAGTCTTGGGGATGTAAAGTACAGCATAGAGAATATAGTCAATAATGTAGCAACAACTATGTATAGTGCCAAGTGGGTACTAGATTAATCGGGGGAACCATTGCACATATTCTATAATGTCTAACCACTACCCTGCACACCTGACACTAATATAAAATTATAATGAATATCAACTGTGACTGAAAATATGTAAATAGGTAAATAAATAAATAAATAAATAAATACAGAAAGCTGTGCTTTTGTACTCCTATATTGACAGGACATTGAATGTATGCTACCCTAGGGATGGGTGTAACTGGCAAAGGCAGCTCCCTTCAGCTGAGAGCACTGCCTGGTGAACTCAGCAGGAGTTATTTGCAGGAAGCATTGGAGCATCTGGGGAAATGAGTGCCTAAATCTTTAAGTGGGTAAGAGAAATTGGATGGCACACTACAGACTCCCCTACAGTACACTTTGTGCTACTCAGATCCACTCACTTTCTCTATTAAACTTACCCCATCTGGGAACAACTCCAACAACTTTCTATTCCTGGGAAAATTTACAGAATGAAGGTTAACAAGACAAAGAGCAGCCCTAGCTACTGTGGCTGGTCACAGGGCTGCAACTGATATTCATAACCTTCTTTCTCTATTTCCCAACTTACTTTCCCCTCACTCTTAGCTAGCATCTCTGCTTGATGTAGATGGCTTACCAGAGGGTGGGAAGGCCTATTCTCAACACTTGTCAACCCCGGGGGTGCCAGGCACCATGACCTTCCAAGCCATGACAGCTGAATTTGTCCATCTACTAACAAACTGGGCAGGGAAGTACCAGTGCACAACTCGGAGGATCCAAAGCATTCTTCCCTGCACCCCCTCCACTTAATGACCACAGTCAATTAACCCTCCATTGAGAAGCATGAATGTATAATACAAACATCTTCACACTTTGTGCTCACTTGCATAGGTCCCTCCGCATTACTCTTCCCCGTATCTGCTTCTCCCCAGTATTCTAATTGTTCCCCTTCAGACCCCTGACCATTCAGCCAAGCCATAAGCAAACGCTAACAAGTTGGTATATGTTCTTCCTTTGGCCATTTCTACACAAAGTGGATGATGTGCTATACCGCCCAAAGCTGTGTTCACTGGGAAAATATCTCCTCATATGTTCACATACCAAACCAACACATCCACCACCAAGCTTGGCCTTTTGCCTCATTTGTCAGCTGTCATAAGAGACTATGCATTGGCCATAGGTGTGAGATGACGGAGAGGAAACTACAACAGCAGTGAATGTCATGAGAGGCTGGGTCACTTGTTCATGCAGTCTAGCTGTGCTCCCTGGTCCTGCTCATGCCCAACCCCAGATGTTCCACTTCTGTCTTATGGTGGATTGCTGGTGGAATATTCCAACTTATGACTTGGTGGATCTGATAGAACCTACAGGTAATGGTGGACAGTTCTGGCCATATGACTACTCAAAGTTCCATGATTAGGTGCTCTGTCTCTACCAGAACCCAGAAGCATACTAGGACCTGATTTTCACTTAATATATACTTTTCCACTGTAGGTAGCATGGCACTGCTTCAGAACCCTAGGAGTTCTACCAGGAATTGCCATAAACTCCATACAACATCATTTTTTCACTGCAGATAATATCATAAGCTCTGCCAGCTCGTGTGGCCAAAGAAGCAGGGCTGTTTGCACCATAGCTTACATGTGCTACATATCCCTTTCCTGCAGTGGGCCGCACTCAAAGCTGGAGAACTTGCATGTCACCTGATTCCCAGTTGTAGAATGAGACCTCCAGAATCTGAAGAGCCTAGCAGGCAGACATTCTACTTCCTTATTAGTGGTAGGAAACGAAAAAATGCAATAATTTGTCTAGATCACTGGGTTCCTGAAAATGCTACTGATATGCCAGGTCCCTGAATATTCATGAGGTTGATCTCTTACCCTTTGTCGTATGTGCCATATCATTTCGGCACATTGATATAATCTCAACATATTTGCCACTTCATAATCATCCAGTCTGATTAACATGATGTCAATAATATCATGGACAATGTAATGTCCTATGGAAGAGCTAGAGAGTCCAAGTCTCTTCAGACTATATTATGACAGACAACTGTTGGGAGAATGAACACCGCCATGGACAAGACTGTAAGTGTATATATTGTTAATCCCATGTGAATGCAAACTGCTTCTGGTCCTCCTTTCTGATGAAGATGAAACAAGCACATTTGCCAGATCAGTGGCTGCATGCCAGGTACTTGAGGCCATGTTAATCTGTTCTAGCAAAGATATCATATCTGGCACAGCAGCTATAATTGGAACTACTACTTGGTTGAGTTTATGATAGTGTGCCCTTATCTTCCAGGATCAGTCTGGCTTTGTAGGGGATGGACTGGTAAACTAAATGGATATATGTGGAGATCATGACCCCTGCGTCCTTTAGATCTTTAAGATTGGCACTAATCTCTACTGTTCCCTCTGGTATGCAATATTGTTTTTACTTACTTCCTTGGCTGGGAGCAGGGGTTTCAGAGGCTTCCATTTGGTTTTCCCCCACCGCATTAATTCTTAATTGGTTCTTACAAATCAAAGAACCAATATAGGGTTCAGCCAACTACTATGTATGTCTATGCTAATTATGCATTCAGGGATTGGGGAAATGGCTACTGGATAAGTCTATGGTCCCAGTGAATCCACTGTGAGTCAAATATGGGCCAGGGCTCCAATGATCACCTGGTCTCTATATGCCACCACTCTAGCAGAGGGATCATGATGACCCTTCAGGTCACAGCTATCAATTTCAATTTGAATTCTGTGTCCAACAGTCCTCCAATGTCCATGAACTATTCTTTCCCCATTGTATGGTTGCTTGATGAAACAGTCATAGATCCCTTTGGAGAAGGGCTGTAGGGATCATTACCATATACCTTTGTGAGGATGCAGGCTACACAGTTCTACATCCTGGGGACCTGGTCTTTTCTTCTGGCTGTACACACCAAGTGTACACACTGTCTCAGATCTGGAAACTGAGAGTGGGAGCATGACTTTATAAATTTTACATTTTTTATGTAGCATTTTTAATACACTTTACTTGAGATCAAATTTACCCAATAAAGTTCACCCATTTTCAGTGTACAATTCAACAAGCTCTGACAAATGTATAAAGTCATGTAACCATCACTGCGATGGAAACATAGAACATTTCCATCATCCCAAAAAATTCCCTTGTGTCCTTTGCAGTCAATTTCCTCTTCCTCTTCCCCAGCTCCTGGCACCCACTTACCCGGTTTCTGTTGCTATAGCTTTGCCTTTCCTCTTTTAAGGGAGTGAAGATTGGGCAGAGAAAGAAGTTGAACTGCAGGGGCCTCAGCAAATACTGCAGGGGTGCTCTGAGCTGGGATGGCTCTTCAAAGATGTCCCAAACTGAGGCTAGGATCTGGGCATTGCACCCCCACATTGAACAGTTGTTGTGCATTAATTTGCTAGGGCTGTCATAACAAAATACCACAAAGTATGTGGCTTAAACAACACAAATTTATCTTCTCACATTTTGGAAGCTGGAAGTCCAAGAACAAGAGGCCGACAGGGTGGGTTTCTCCTGAGGTTTCTCTCCTTGTCTTGCAGATGGCCACTCCCTTACTGCCTCCTCACACGCCCTCAGGACTGAGTCCCGGGCAACTCTCCTGTCCTTTGTGCGTGCATGCCCTTGGTGTCTCTTTGGATCTTCTAATCTCCTCTTTTAACAAAGACAGTCAAATTGGATTAGGCGTCATTTTAACCTCACTCCCTCTTTAACAGCCCTATCTTTAAATAAAGTCACATTCTGAGAATATGGGGGTTAAGGCTTCAACATTTGGATTTGGCGGGGATACAATTGAGTTCATAACAAACTTCTTTCAGCAAAGGGCAATTTCTGGAGACATACAGCTCTGAGCCATCATCAGTCAATACTCCTGGACCTGGGGGAATTAGTGACTTCATCCTTAAGGGAAGATCTGGGTGGAGCACTCCAGTATCCACTACAGCGATGGTATTAATATCTCTAATAAAGCTGCAAACACTACTAGCTATCACTCTTTGGCTATTATATTGTGCCAGGCCCAGACTACTTCTTCATATGTCTTAACCAATTTAATCCTAATCTAGAAAAATGCTCCCTCTTCCCTGAAATCAATATAGTAACAAATAACAACCTCAAAATCCTCCAAACACAGCACTCTCTATATAGCAACTCTCCCTTTTTATATCCTAGAGCACATCACCTGATTAATAGTTATTCAAGAAATAGCTGTTGAGTTTAACTCACGCTTTTACTAGACAGGGAATACCTTTATGTTAGACTTTGCATGCCTCTACAATATATATTTGTAACTGGTGACTCCATTTCAGTAATTTTGGTGGCCAGACAAGAATTATTTATTTGAGTGAATTTTCAAGGTAAAAAGTTGAAAAATAATGACAGATAATGCTTTACATAGTTCTGGGGGTTTCAAGTCACATCAGGTGGAAGATCTTTCAGTTCATTAACATGGCAGGGTTATAGCAGCCCATCTGGACTCTAACATGTATGATAGAGCTCCTAAGAACTCCCTGAAGCAGCCTTTGGTCCAGCTGTGCACGCTCTCGTGGTATCTATTCATTCTTCAGATTTTCATTGAACATCTTCCATGTGCCAGACATGGGTTGGCATCAGAGATGAAGTAGACAAAACATTCACAGTCTCTGTCCTCATGCAATTTGCAGTCATTTTACCACCCAAGTAGGACCCATTGAAGTGTTTTGTTAGTCTCAGAGTTTCATCTGAAGTCAAAATAGATATGACAAAAGCAAACCTAAAACATTACCCATTTAAAAAATCAGCCTGATTCTCATGATTTTTTTCTGTTCTCATATACCAAGTTCTGAGAACCCTGGTAGGTCTTACTGGTGAATCTCTTTTATCATCCACTTCAGAATATGGCTAGGCATCGAAACCACATGGGCTGACCATTCTCATGAGGGTGAAAGGACTTGGGATGGTAGCTAAGTTGATGAGCTATTTCTAGATGATTTAAATGCAACCGACACACTAGTGGAATTGATCACATCTCGCTATCTA
Source organism: Rhinolophus ferrumequinum (assembly GCF_004115265.2). NCBI lineage: Eukaryota > Metazoa > Chordata > Mammalia > Chiroptera > Rhinolophidae > Rhinolophus > Rhinolophus ferrumequinum. The sequence goes on along the minus strand of NC_046289.1, from coordinate 38,980,889 downwards.
GACGTTGTGAACATCAAGCCAAAACAGAAGTTGGTGGTGGAAATAAAAATATACTGAGGTATTCTCATAATCAATAACAATGACAGCAAGATGTGCTAAACACAAAAAAATTGCTTCATTATTTTATCTAATCCTCACAATAACCCTATGTATGAAGTAGGTGTCATTTTCTCATTTTTATAAATAAGGAAAGGTAAGTCATAAACATATTGAACAATTCTCCCAACTCATAAAGTAAATGTGACATAGTAGGCATTTAAACATGAATTCATCTGACTCTAAAACCTGGGTTTTCCCCCATAACTGAGTTTCATAACTACTCCCCAAATTATGATGTTCTCCCCAAGAAATAATCCTTCAATATTGTTATCGACTCATGGCTGTCTCTCAAGGAAAATGAGTGAATTTGAAAGTTAGGGTAAGTTATATGGAATGCTAAACCTTTCTTTATAGCATTTCCAGATCAGAACTGATTTTAGACAGCCAGACTTTTTTTCTAGCAAAAGTTATTTTGTGATATGCTAAATCCTAGCATGTCAAAATAATGTGGGGCTGTCTTAGACAATGTAGAATGCCTTATAAATCAGTGTTTTAATTTTATTATAAAATTTAGGACACTTTAACTGCTATGAAAAATAATCCCCAAATCTTGGTGGTTTAATATAGTTAAAGTTTATTTTTTCCTCATGACATTTTTTTTAGGATGTTCCTTGACAGGCAAACTCTCCTGAGCAGCTATTCTCCAAGTGACGACTCAAGTATCCAGTCTACTTTAATCTTGTGAATGCATCATCTTAATGCAGTCTCTCTAAGGTTAGTATTAAAGGCAAAGAAAACGTAGGTAAGGAACACAAAATACTTAACCACCTTAGCTTAGAAGTGACATACATCATTTTCGTCCACAACCCATTGGCCAGAACTTGTCATATGGACACACTAAAATTCAAAGTTGCTGGAAATGAAGTTTCCAGCTGGGCAAATGCAACTTAGTCATAACTCAACACTGTAGAAGAAGGGTCCACGTCTGTGGTCAACTTTTCCCACCACAGCTAGTGTCAGCTGGTTTGTGAAAAGCTTATAAAAGGCAAGATTTCTCAATAGTTTCTTTACTGTTTCAATACCTAGTTATAACACAAAATCAATATATTGTCCCATGCATTTAGATTGGATGAATTAATCAGATCATCGTGAGTTGAATGGTGCCCTCCCCAAAAGGTATGTCTACCTGGAACCTGTGAATGTGACCTTATTTGAAAAAGTATCTTTACAGATATAATTGAATTAAGGATATTGAGATGAAATCATTCTGGATTAACTGGGTGGACCCTAAATCTGATGACACCTGTCATTGAGACAGAGAGAAATACAGAAGAGAGAAGAAGGCCATGTGATGATAGAGGCAGAAATTAGAAATATGCCACCATAAGCCAAATGATGTCTGGAGCCAAGCTAGAAGAAGCAAGAAAGGATCCTCTCCTAGAGACTTCAGAGGGAGCAGGGCCCTGCTGACACCTTGATTTTGGATTTCTGACCTCTAGATCTGTGAGAGAATAAACTTCTCTTGTTTTAAGCCACCCTGTTTGTGGTACCTTGTTATGGCAACTCTAGGAAACTAATACATAGCCTAAAGAGCTATGGATGAACTGAATTGTGTCCCCTCAAAATTCACATGTTAAAGCCCTAATTGAATATATGTCCTTATAAGAAGAGGAAGGGACAGTAGGAATGTGTGTGCTGAGAGAAAATACCATGCGAACACACAGCAAGAAGATAACCATCTGCAAGCCAAGGAGAGAGGCCTCAGGAGATACCAAACCTACCAACACCTTGATCTTTGACTTTTAGCCTTCAGAGCTGTCAAAAATAAATTTCTGTTGTTGCACCTACCCAGTCTGTGGTATTTTATTATGGTAGCCCTTATAGATTAATACAAGGTGTGACAGAAAGCCTTTCTACAGTTAAAACTTCCCATGAAAGAGCCAGAAGCCCAGGGTCTTAGCATTTGTTAGAGTACTTCTCACTTAACAAGCAAACAAATATAGTTATAATTCAAGGGCATGTGTGGTGTAAGCTTCTTATTTATGATAAATGCTTACCATAGTGCCTCGTGTAGAATAAACACTATTTCCTCAATTCTAACACAAGCTTTTTTATATTTTCATTTCTGATAAAGGATATATACAATCAATAAACATATTTTTCATTAAAATCTACTTTAAAGTGCTGGTTTTTCTTACAACGGATGGCATCTTAAAATAAAATAAAAAGTATCTACGAGCACAATATTAAGTACTTCACATGCTGTATCTCATTTAATACTCCCACAGCCCTAAGGTTAGGGTACTGTTAGTGGAATGCTGGTGATGGCTTGTACCAGCTCATGAGAACCGACTGTGCCGATCTCTCCCAACTCCGGTTGGCAACTGGAAATCAACCACAGTGGGAATATTTACACCGTGGAAATTGGCTATTACCAACATACCACTGGATTGGGCACTATAATTATTCCTACCATATCCATGAGTAACTTGCTCTAGTTAAAGCTAAGTAGCAGATCTCAGATTTCATCTTGAGTGTATCCAGTTCCCACAGCACAGGTTCTGTCCTAGGCCAGAACGGTATTTGATGTAAAACCGTAACTACAGTGGTAATTCTGGAACTTCTTAAGGCCCATAGTGGCAGCTAGGTCTCCTTTGTCCAATTACTTTAGTTTTGCAGTTTATATTGGTCTTCTACCATCTGGCATACGTGACGCAAAGTAAAGTCATTACTATATAAAATGGAAATGAATTTTCCCAATTATATGGGCATCTGATTGGCACATCATCAAAACCAATACATGTCATAAGATAAGTTAATTGAGATACTTCATAATAATACCACAGGTTTACCACTTATCCAAACTTGTTATCTTAACCCAAGCATGTAAATCCCTTAAAACTTGAAATAATAACCTTATTTAAGGTTATACAATACCTACAATACATAATCAACAGTAATGTATTCTATAAATGAGATATTTCTCATCTCGTTCCTGCAAAGTTTAGATTACGGTTGTTATTCAGGAATGTGTAAACTCAGGACTTGGGAGGGAGTTATCTCTCCTTTTTCTGATGGTGGGGGAGACAGGATGTAATCTGACTTTATTTCTATGTCCAAAGATCAGCAAGTTTACAACTGTAAGCAAGGAAGGAATTTGGCCCCACTTAAGATGCTTGCAACCATTGATTTTGACTAGAAGGTGGAGTAGGGTGGGGTGGGGTGAGCTGCTTTGAGGGGATAAAAAAAAACACAACAACTATAAGACCAGAAAACAGACTGCATTTAGTTTTCTTTCGGCTCACAAATATTCATAGTTTCAAGAGTATTTGACAACGAAAAGAATACTAGATTCCTTTTTCCCTAGTACGGAAAGTCGATGGAATAAACAGTTCCCAGCCACTCATTCACTTTCATGAATACAAGAGAAAGCAGTTGACTCTTTAAAAACAAAAGAGAAAGAAAGAAAAAGCAAAGTCTGAGATCCCATGAGTGTCCCCTCAGGAAACCCTCACAGATTCTAGCTTGTTTCCAAATCTCTGGTTGTGAAGAACTATTTTTAATAATAACAATAATAATAATAATGATAATTTAGAGAGACTAAACGTGGGATAAACGGAGGAAAACACTGCTTATCACTATACAATGAACCAAAAATAATGCTAGAAACAGAACAGAGAGCTTAAGGTCATCAGCACTCCTTGCTAATCACCCATCTCTTCCCCACTCTGCATTCTTAAAGGTTTCTTGAAATAAAAACAAAGGAATCCAACCAAAACCAACATTTTGATGAGTAAAGTGTAAATGAATGAGAAACAGATGGGCTTGGTTTTCCCAGGGGTCTATAAATGAAAGGCAAGGTGCTTGGGGGGGAAATGCACCCGGGGCTTCACTGGCAAATCTTTTGCACTGTTAACAAACCTAAACTACAGCCAAAGTTGTCCTACCTGCATCTCTCCACATTGGCAGGACTGTATGAAAGTATCTCCGTGACAAAGGAGCAGGCTTTGGAGATTCCCAGGACATTGCTCGGCGCGTCACAAATCATAATTTATAGGTGCCAAAGGCAGCTGGAAATCTCACATGTGCAGCCAGAAGTTTTCATTCAAGAACCCAGCAATTTTGGCTTTGATCAGAAACCACAGATTGGTGTAAATATTTCTCTTGCCACGTTTTACGATATTTGCGTTTCGCATGTATCCTCCTGGTCTGACTATAACAAAGTATTCTACAGGCATCTGCCGCTGAGTCATCTCCACCTCAGGTGGAGAAACAGCTTAAGGGCAGGGAGTGACATAGCAAAGGTCAGTCCTAAATCAGAGGGGGAGCTCTTTGTGCATCCAGGCCAAGCCTCTCTCTCTCTCTCTCTCTCTCTCTCTCTCTCTCTCTCTCTCTCTCTCTCTCTCTCTCTCTCTCTCGGATTAGACTGTCTCCCTGCTGTCTTCAAATCATGTATATATCAAGTTACAGCTCAGAAAGAATGCATTTTCAGTTTTTTCATGGGGGCAAGAGGGTGGAGGGAGTGTAGGCCTCAAACCACAGATTATTTGAAAACCCTCCAAGCTGACTTTGAGATTTTTGAAAATAATTTATTTGGCAATTCCAAGAGCCAGATTGGCCATTTGGCCAAGGTAACATGCCCTTCGGTGCAAAGACTACAATTAATGGGCCACATCGTCCTCTGCTCTCAAGCAACAGAAGCGGCCAGCTGCTGGAGAACGCTGTGCGGTCTTCCAGTGTAAACGCCACTGATATCATCACCATCAGAAGGTCATAAAACTGATTGATTATAAACACAGCTCTCATTTGTTTACAGCTTACATTTTTGGGTTCGGGGTAATTAGCACATTAGCCATCTCTCTGGGTGAGGGCTCACAGGTGCTGGGAGAGAGCCTTCCAAACCACGAGGGGATCACAGAACCTTTTGCAAAGCAATCGCTGGCCTTTCCGAGAAATAGACTGGGGAATGCTGATTCTGCGGCAGGAGGGGTAGTTGATAACACCCATGTGGGGTCATGCGTGTAGGAGGACATTCAACTCCTGTGGTAATTTCTTCTAACATAAGGTAAGGTTGGAAAAATCCAAGACATGTCAGCAATGTGCGGGAGATGTCCTCTGTGAGGAGCCTGCAGCTGCCGGAACCTTTTAAGATTCCTTCCCTTTCTCTCAGTCCAACAAAGACAGATAAAGATCACCCTTGCTGGTGGTGACTGGTACTTCGTTTCTTTTAGTTATAGTTAAAATAAACTCTTTGAGTCTTATAAAGATGTTGCTCTCGCTTAGGGAAAGCAGCCGGCTTGGTTGTCTTTCCTGGCTGTAAATCTCCACCCAGATTCTGCACCTTCTAGCCTTGCTATGAGCCTTCCACCATCAAGGCAGGTTTTATCTGAACAACCCGAGCCATCAAATTGGTGCAGATTGTCTAATTAGTCACTCAAGCCACTTGGGTAAGTGAGTTTTCCACATCAGCTTCAGTGAGAACTCCAGAGGGCCTATAAAGCTTCCTAAATGATTAAAAGGGTATCTTTTTAAACGATATGTGCAGATGTTCACAATTTGGGTTGTTAGATTGATGAGAGGACTAGCCTTTTTTTAAAAAAAACAACAAAAAAGTGTTTTACCCAGTTCCTAAATCATTCACCTGGCATGAGATTCTTTTCCATATCTTAAGCAATGAACTGTGAACAGGTCAAGGACTCTGGAACTGAATATGGAACATTAAAGATTGTTCATCACAGTCCACATTCATAGTCAGCAATTTGAATTCCATTTTCCATTCATACGATTATTTTAATAATTAACATTTATGTTGCTTTTTACAATTATCAAAGTTCCATCACTTAATATGCTCGCTTTTGATATCATAGCAATGCCATGTGGTTAGGTAACATCATGATATCTGCATTTCATAGACTAGGAACCAGGCTCAAAAAGATCAAATGACCAATCCCAGACCACAGATCTACTAAATGGTACATCATCTTATTCGAAAATCATTTTCATTGACCCACATCCCATATTTGCTGGAGTTTTAATATAAGGCTATTCTTTGAAGCCATTTGTTTTGTCTGTTTTCCAAACTTCAGCCAATAATAACATTAAATGTGAATGGTATAACAACCCAAACACAGGGTAGAAATTGTCATACTAGATAAAAAACAAGATTCAACTATAGGCTCTGTATAGGAGATGCACTTTATATTCAAAGATACAAATAAGATGAAAGTAAAGGATGGAAAATGACATATGTAAACAGCAACCAAAAGAAAGCTGGGGTGGCTGTACTAACAGATAAAATAGACTTTAAAACAAAACACACTAGCAGTGATTTTAAAAAAGTACATTTTATAATAAGAAGAAAATCAATCCATCAGGAAGATATTACAATTACAAACATATATGACTAAAATCAGAGTACCAAAATATATAAAGCAAAGAAAATGAAGGGAGGAACAGACAATTCAAAATAGTAGGTGGAGACTTCTGTACTCCAATAATGGATAGAACAAAAGCACAGATCAACAAGGAAATAAAAGATTTGAACAACACTACCAACCAACTACTGTCATGCACCACATAACGATGTTTTGGTCCACAATGGACCACATATATGGCAGTGGTCTCATAAGAGTATAGTGGAGCTAAATTTCCTGTAAGACATGCAAGGATATGTGGTTCAGGAGGATTTTTTTTTTTTTTTCTGACGGGAGCGATATCTATGGGGCTTGGCAATAGATTCCTTCTCACTCAGAGCACCTCAAGGTTTAGTGCAAAAATGACATCTCCATCAGTCAGCCACAGACCTGTTTCAGCACAAAGGAGTCTGTCCCCCCAGCCCTAACTATTCAGATGGCATTACAGATCTAGCTCCATGGTCTTCAGAGTACATTGCTGTAAATTCTTTGTTGAGGACCTAATATCCTGTATCAGGACATAGGTCCAAAAGAGCTACCCTAATAAGCATTAGGTGCCACTGCCATTTTTGTTAAAGCTTTCTGTGGTGGTGTGGAGCCAGCCTACGCCTGTACTTTGGAAATATTTTCAGGTTGTAATGATATAAAACATAGATAAGTTGTATTTCTTCTATAATTCAGTAACAGAGAAAGCCCTTGTGCCAGACAGGATCAATGGAATCAAAAACAAATTTCCACACAAAATATTGATTCCTCAGTTCTACATTCTCTCCTTCTATATTAAATACCTTCTTTTTTTTTTAATGAATACCACAAAGTTCCTTCATCTGATTACTGCTCCAACATGAAATAGCCAAAACCACATTGCCATGACAATTCCCTATGTTCCTTGATCTCTCCATCATGATTTCTCATTTCTACTGGTCCTCAGGCCACCTTTCATCTATGCCTTACCCAGCCAGTTTCTCCTTGATATTTCCCATCAATCCAGCTCCTATACCTGTTCATGGAGCAGCATTGACAGCTTTGATGTTTTATTTCTGACCCAGTTGAAAGGGCTGTGGTACAATGTTTGTAAAGTCTACAGTCACGTACATAATGTCCTAGGTCTGCACACTCACTCACCACTCACTGACTCACCCAGAGCAACTTCCAGACCTGCAAGCTCTATTCATGGTAAGTGCCCTATTTAGTTACAGGTGTACCATTTTTTTTTTTTATCTTTTATACCACAATTTTACTTCATCATTTCTATGTTTAGATATATAACTACTTACCATTGTGTTACAATTACCTACAATATTCAGTACAGTAACAGGCTATACAGATTTGTACCCTGGGTGCAATACAGCAAACCAAATCCAACACCCTATAGCCTAGGTGTGTAGTAGGCTATCCATCTAGGTTTGAGTAAGTGCAGTTTATGATGTTCGCATCATGATATAATCGACCCATGACACATTTTTCAGAATGTATACCCATTGTTAAGCAATTCAGGGCTGTACATCCAACATACATCTGTAGAACACTCCACCCAACAGCTGTAGAATATACATTCTTCTCAAATGTACATAGAACTTTCTCCAGGATAGACCATACATTAGGCCATAAAACAAACCTTAATAAATTCAAAAGAATAAAAATAGTACTAATATGTTCTCTGACCATAATAAAATAAAATTGCAAATAAAAAATTTTGGTATTCACAAATATGTGAAAACTAAACACACATTCCAAATTATCGATAGTTCCAATAGGAAATCAAATGGCAATTAGAAAATACTTTGTGATGAATGGAAATGGAAGCACAACAACCCAAACTGTGTGGGATGCAAATAAAGCAATGGTTAGATGGAAATTTATAGCTGTAAATACTTAAATTAAAAAATAAGAAAGGTTCAAATCAATAACCTAAGTTTCCATATTAAGACCATAAAAAAAGAGGAACAAACTCTACCCACAGCAAGCAGAAGGAAGGAAATAATAAAGATTAGGGTAGAAATTAATGAAATAGGGAATAGAAAAATAATAGAGAAAAATCAATGAAACTAAAAGCTGGTTCTTTGAAAAGACTAACAAATTTGACTAACCTGTAGATAGACAGACTGAGAAGAGAGAAGACTCAAATCATTAGAATTAGAAAGGGCATTACTACTAAATATATCAAAATAGAAAGGATTATAAAGAAATACTATGTATAGCTGTATGCCAATAGATTAGATAACTTAGATGAAATGGATAAATTCCTAGAAAGACACAAACTACTAAAACTAACTCAAGAAGAAATAGACAACATGAATATACCTATAGCAAGTAAAGAGACTGAAATAGTAATCATAAAACTATGCACAAAGAAAAGCCCAGGGGGGAGAGGGGTGGGAGATGAGGGTAAGGGGGATCAAATATATGGTGATGGAAGGAGAACTGACTCTGGGTGGTGAACACACAATGGGATTTATAGATGATGTAATGCAGAATTGTGCACCTGAAATCTATGTAATTTTACTAACAATTGTCACCCCAATAAACCTTAATTTAAAAAAGCAAAAGAAAGAAATAAGGAATACAACCTTTAAAAAAAAGCCCAGGCCCAGGCAGCTTCACTGGTGAATTCTACAAAACATTTAAAGAAGAATTAATATCAAGTCTTCAAAAATTATTCCAAAAAAAAAAAAAAATAGAAGAGGAAACACTTTCCAATTCATTCTATGAAGCCAGTATTGCCCTGAAACCAAAACCAGACAAAAATATCACAGAAAACTATAGACCAATATCTCTGATGAACATGGACACAAAAATCCTGAACAAAATACTAGCAAATCGAATCCAGCACCGTATGAAAATTATAAACCATGACCAATTGGGATTTATCCCAGGATGCAAGGTTGGTTTAACAGCTAAAAATCAATTAATGTAATACACCATATCAATAGGATAAGAAACAAAAACCACGTGATCATCTCAACAGATGAAGTAAAAGCATTTCATAAACTCCCAAACCCTTTCATGATAAAAATACTCAACAAACTAGGAAAAGAAGGAAACTTTCTCAACTTGATAAAGAGTATCTACAGAAACCCACAGCCAACCTCATACTTAATGCTTTCTCCTTAAGTTCAGGAACAAGACAAAGATGCCCACTCTTGCCAACTCTATTGAACACTATACTGGAGGTTAGAACCACGGTAAGTAGGCAAGAAAAAGAAATAAAAGGCATCTAGACTAAAAAAGAAAAAGTAAAACTATATTTGCAGGTGACATGAACTTTTATATAGCAAATCCTAAAGGAATCCACTAAAAAACTATTGAAATAATATGAGTAAATGACTTTAGCAAGGTTATAAGATATGAGATCAATATACAAAAATCAATTTTACTTTTATACACTTGTGCTGAATTATCCAATAATGGAAATAAGGCAAGAGTTCCATTTACAATAGCATCAAAAAGAATAAAATACTTAGGAATAACTTAACAAAAGTGCAAAAGTTTTACTCTGAAAATTATAAACCATTATTAAAGAAGATTTAAACAAATGGAAATATCTCACGTTCATGGATCAAAACAGTTAATATTGTTATGAAGCCAATACTCCCCAAATTAATCTATACACTCAACACAATCTCTATTAGAATCCTATTTGGCTTCTTTGTAGAAATTGACAAGCTGTCCTTAAAAATTCATATGGAATTGCAAGGAATAACTAAAAGCATCTTGAAAAAGAAGAACACAGTTGGAGGACTCACACAAACGTTTATAGCAGCATTGTTCATAAGAGCCAAAATATGGAAACAGCCCAAATGCCCATCAGATGATGAATGAATAAACAAAATGTGGTATATCCATACAGTGAAGTATTATTCTTCCATAAAAGGAACAAAGATACATGCTACAACAGCGCTGAATCTTGCAAACATTAAGTGAAAGTTGCTCAGGAAAGACCACATATTATATGATTACATTTATACAAAATGTCAAGAATAGGCAAATCTAAAAAGACAGAAATTAGGTTAATTGAATTGCTGAGAGCTGGAGACAATGGGTGACAGGAGGTCGATACCGTAGCTGAAGGGCACAGGGATTTTTGAGATGAAGATAACATTCGAAAATGGGCTAGGGTGATGGTTGTACATGTTTGTGAATATACCATAAACCACTAACTTGTATGAGTTAGTTAATTGCGTGGTTTGTGAATTATATCTCAATAAAGCTGTTATAAAAACAATTAATATGTATGTTATGCTCCCCTTCCCTAATGAAACATTAATGCTGGCAACTGTCCACCAAGAACGATTATGTTTTCCAGTTCCCTTGCATTGGGGATAAGGGAGGCTCTCGTCCTCAGAAAGGGAATGTGAGCAAAAGTGATGTGTGTCATTCTTGGAATGGTTAATAAGGGGGTCTACTTTCCCCACCATCTCTTTTCCCATTGCTAGCTAACGGAATAGGACTCTGCAGACTAGAAAAGAATGGGCCACAAGACAGAAGGAGACATTTTCCTCAAAACCCCATAGAAGGGCACCAGACCAAGAGTACCTGCACAGACTGATGTGTCTGAGAAATAAATGTGCATGACATCAAGTTCAGGACTTATTTGTCACAACCTCTAGGATTACCTTAATTAATATGGTGCTCAGTAAATGTTTGTTGAATGAATAGATGCCAAAATAAAAATGCCATTAGAGCAGTGCTACTACAGTCCATGACCTATTGTTTACAAGTGTGAGAACTGAAACAGCTTGTGCCAGCTGGAAATCAAGAAACTTGGGGGGAAGAAAGCAGTGAGCTAGACCATGTGCTTGTTACCACTGCTACTGGGAAGAAATAGTTTATGGAGTTAGGTGTGGGCCTATGGGCTACATTTAGAAAGCTCTGCATTAGAGGACATTTTCCAAGTAGTAAAAGAATTTTAACTTATGTTTAAAAACCACACAAACAGTATTTGTAAAATCCATTAAACTTAATCTAGTTTAGATTCACTTCTAAGTTGTTTATTATCTGATAAAGTATAATTGTTCATTAAATCATGTATATTTAAAATAGAAATATATGTATATGTACATCTATTCACCTATTTATCCATTTATCCATCCATCATGTATGTATGTATGTGTCAGTCTGTCTCTCCACACAAACTTAAAATGGTCTGAAGAGAAGCATGGCTCAAAAGATGAAATACAGGCCAGAGAATAATCAACAGCCTTATCTGAATGGACACAAACAAATCTACAACATACAAACATGTATACAGTGTTTCAGAAGGTACAAAGTCCTTTTTAAATATGCTTTTCACGTTTGTTATTTAATCCTCATTATAATTCCATAGAATGGTGAACATGACAATTACTTTCATGTTACAAATACAAAAACTGAGGCTATCTCGGCAAAGTGAAATTAAGAGATAATACAGATAATTGTTGACAAGTTCAGATCTCAATACCTGCTATTAAAGCAAAGGAAAATCTTGGGGGCCTGAATCACCCAGTTTATTCACCTTCCACAGTCATTCTGAACAATTTCTTCACTGTGTTAACGCTAACACAGTCATGCTACTACAGCAAATAAGGGGGAAAAGGCCTTATTTACGACGCTGTTTTGTATAATTGTTACGTATAAAATGTAATGGCTCACACTTACCCAGAATCTATGTTTGCAAAAAAAAAAATTGATTAAAGAGAAGTTAGTTTTTAAGGGCATACTATTCCCATGTATGAAGCCATGTTGAGATGCAAACGGGCTGACGAGGACTAGGAATTGTTGTACCATTTCAATCCTTTGATGTATTTTTTTTTCTTCGAAGTGTCTTTTGCCTGTAAACTCAGTGTCTGCCAAAGTCTTGTAGCCAGGTTTCCAGGGTACACATGCCAAAGATGAACCCATTCAGCAGCCCCCCAGGCCACCTATACCACATATATGCCAGCTCTGAGCCTCGATTTTTCAGAAAGTTATGCAATCTCTGGTTACATTTTTAAAAATACATGTTTTATGACTATAGGCCCACACCTCTGCCCCCTTCCATCCCTGAAATTCCAGAGACGGGAGGATCCATTCATTCAGATAAGCCTCTGAACACATTGATGGTCCTTGGAAATGGACCTGAACTCAGATGTGCCAAGGTCTCCTCACCACTAATCTGCATTCTTAGGCCCAATGACTGCCCTCAAATTAGATATACCAGAGATTTCTCCACGGCCTGTTCTCCACACCACACTTTTTCAGTGTAAGGATTAGAAAGGGAAGGGGGAGGGGCATTTAGCTTTATTTTTTCATTTACTCATTCATCATCCAACATGTACAAGTCATGTTGAAGAATAGGGACATGGTTTATGCCTTCTAGAAATTGCAACCCAATGACAGAGCTAAACTAGGTACCAAATAATTATAGTACAAAACAATCCATGTTATAGGCACTGAAAGTAACCCTAATCAAATGTTTGAGGACAGGGAGGCATAGAAATCTTCTGACTAAATCCCCATAAAAGGGTTTATGAAAGAAAGAGAACTTCTGCATTGGGTTTTAGAGAAAAAGCAAGATTTCGTCATGGACAGATAAGGTGAAGTGACAGATGGAGGGAATGGTATGAGTTAGAAGTAAGAAACGAGGGGGTATGGAGGTGTTTGGCTGGAACATGGGAAGTAGCATAAGACAGAAAGCATAATTTTGAACCAGATTGTAAAAGGCCTTGGACACCAGGATAAATTGCCATGATTTTATTCAGCAGTTAATGAAAGAGCCACAGTAAAAGTTTAAATAGACAAAGTGACTTGAGCAAAGCAATAATCCAAGTAGCTTGCTCTGGTGGTGGTGTATAGAATGGCCTTTAATTTTGAAAGGCTAAAGGTCTGGGGATGAATTAGGAACCTTTTACAATAGACCAAGATAAAGCAATTAGGCTTAAAGAGAGGTAGTGACCCCCCCAAAAAAAAAAAATGGAAAAGAAAAGAAGGAATAACAAACAGAATTTGGTAGGGAAAGGGGAAAAATGAAAAGATAACTCCCAGGTCTTGAGTCAGTGCCCGGAAAAATTTATGTTGTGGCTAAAAATGTTTGGACTCAAATTTATACAAAGATCTAGAGATTTTTAAAATTTATTTCAAGACTGTCTGTGATGTTATCCATATTAAAAAAAGAAAAAAACATCATTTCCCAGGATCACCCTAGACAGCTGGTTGCTCTCACCACATTCCTTCATTAGGCTTCTATTTCCATGGTATTAGCCTGTTTTGGAATATGGACTAGAGTGTTGGAAAGGAGGGTGAAGAATTCTTATTCTGATCAATTCAATGCCAACCTTGTTCCTTTTCCTACTTGGGCAGTCTCAAAAGGTGCATATGAACCATCGCAATCCACTCTCTGGTCTAGACAGGCAAATACGTCCTTTGATGGAGACGGCAGGGAGAGACACTCCTTTGAGAATATTACTATAATAGAGACCCCTGAATCTGTTCTGTTGGCATTCCCTATGACAGCACTGGGGACATTCTTCAATCTATTCCTAACCACAGTAACCGAGGGGCCTCCAGGCACAGCAGGTCCTTCAACTCAAGGAGCAGCTGGAAAATATTCCATTTCCTCTCTGTCGGGCATTGATGGCAGCATTCTGCATGAAGGAGCAGGTCTATGGGAAAGTCACTGGAACAGCACTCTTTACCTGTGGTGGGCAGGGGCCAAGAGAAACAAAACTGGTATCGCTTTCAGGATCGGGAAATCTAACCTGACCACACAAATAATTAACCTGAAAGGCCACTTCATGGTCCCCCAATGGACCCAGATGTTGCACTTCACTTTAGGTAAACGTTATTTTTAGAGACATAAGAATTCAGCATCCAAAATTTATCACCCATCTGAGTGGGAGACACAGAACACAGAACAGATTTATATGTTTAGGGGGTAGGAACAGGGTTTAAGCTCAATAAAATCTTAACTGTGCTTTACTTTTTAATTTAACTTTCAAACATTTCTTTCCTGTTTTGTGACTGAGAATCTCGTACATGTCACCCTTTCGGTGAAGTATCACAGGAAAGACATTTTTGTGGTGTTTAATGGAAATAATTTTTCTTGTGGTATTGCTCCGATACCCTGGGAAACTGGCTTTCCGAGATAAATTAGGCTAAGAGCCGTCTAGTGCTAATTTATTAAGCAGTCAATGGTTTAAAACAACTTTCCCTGTTTCAGCTCACTGGAGATCTGTTACTGGCTCTTAAGAAGACAGCAAAGAGCTGAAGACTGATAAATTTCATAGCTTATCTTGAAACAGACAAAGTGAAGGGTTGGCATAGGGGAGTTTCATAGGTGGGCCGGGGTAGTACACACTGCGGGTAAGTCTATGGGTGTGGACTTTATAACATCCATACTGCAGTGCTCCACACTGGTCTCCTGTACTGGTGGTTGAACACTCCAAAGAAACCTTAAAATTCTCTCCCAGAGACAAATGTCTATAAGAAGTACCTCCTCAACTTTCTCCTCCTGTTAGAGTATACTGCAGACAGGAAAAGTTCCATCTGTAAAGAAAAATACTGATGATCTCCCTCAGGTGTTCTAAATGCTTCAATGAACTTCCTACAGATGCTCCAGAACAGTGGTTCCCAGCTGAAGGTGCACTCTGGAATCACCAGGGGAGCTTTAAAAGTACTGAGGCCTGGTTCCTACCCCTAGAGGTTCTGATGAACTTGGTCTGAAATGTGGCCTAGGCACTGGGAGTTTTAAACCTTCCCAGACATTTCTAATGTGCAGTCAAGAACCACTGCCCTATAGAAGGTGTTGTCAGACTCAGATCTACTCCATACTTGGTGACTATCAGGTGACTCAGCTGCTAGTACCTGTCCCTTTTCTTGCCTGAAAATGCAGATCATGGTCACTGACCAGCAACGCAGAGGCATTAAGAATAAAGCAAGGACCAATAATAATTATAACAATGTTTGGGGAGCTGCTCGACTCCAACTGCTATGTTGTGTAAAAAAGTCTGGATGATTGAGTCCACGGAGGAAAACAGAGTTAGGAGAAAACACTGAGAAGAGGGAAAATGGCTTGTTCTTTGGTTGAAACTGGAATTTTTTCAAAGGCCATGTGCCATTAACCCTCTCTCAAAAGCTAGAGGAATGTTAGGGCGGAAAGCCTTCGGGCTTTTATGACGTAACTAACTACTAGTTTCCACTTTGAAGAGACGCTTACATTTGAAGATGCATAAGAATTACCTGCAGCGTTTATTAACTATGCAGCTTTCCAGTCCTTATCAGGAATATCTGGACACAGTAAGGCTGGGGTGGGCCCCAGGAATCTGAAGTTTTAAAACTCCCCAGGGGTTTCTGATTGAGGTGAGCTGAGTCCCATCTTTGAGAAACACTGGCAATCCCTGAATGGTTCTTTGCCATAAACTGACTTGTTTTTCTTCCATTAAATAGATTATCAGGGTCAAGGAAAAAGAGGGAATGCCTCTTTAGAAAACAGTCTGCAAAGTATTTTTGCGTAGGCATTTGACTGAACTTTTTATTGAAAAGTCCTCAGTCCTTTCTGGACATCCAAGTGTCTCCTCATTTTCTCAGTATATCTGCAGAGAAGAATGAAGGTGACCCACTGCAAACAGATACAACCATATCCACAAACTATGGGCCAATAGTCCTTGGGGATGATGGAGATCTTTCAAAATCAAAATCCTCTCATGTTTTGAAGGATCACAAAAACTGATGGAAAGAAAAAACAACATCCATGACAACAAGCAGATAAACTGTATTCAAGGAATTTAGGGACAGGAATGGATATGATTCTTTATGTCTAGAAATCACTCCCTTTTCATGAGTAATGTGGAAAAGCAGTCCATATTTATGTTTATTTTTAAAATTGGTATATTGTCATTATTGTAGCTTTACTCACCTAGAGTCAAAGATAATGGAAAGAAACAAAACGTCATTTCCAGTTTGGAATTTAAATGCAATAATCTGAACTTGCTTAATCTCTCCTGCCACTTCGGGGTATGTGTGTCCAGAGTAGAGCTGTATGTACATTTGCAAAATACAGCTATAATTATTAGTTACCAAATTTTGGAACCCGTCGCTCCTGGACCTAAAATTCACCCAGAATTTACAATTCAACCTGTAAATAGATAAACTTGGTTGGGGGTAGGAAGTGATGCTCTTCACTGCTTTGTGTTTTTCACTCAGAATTTCCCTGGTCCTCCAAAGCTCTCCAGCCTTGGACATTATTCCTGTGCTGTGCCCACATTCCATTGGCACAGGCATGGAATGGTATGTTTGGAATGTCTCCACCCTCTAAAATATTTTTGGATCAAGCTTATCCCTTTTCCCTGAAAAACCTCTGTTGTACAGCATTTACTTCACTGACTTGTATATTTTCGTATATTTTTGAATGTGGACCAAATCATGAAAGCTCCAGGGCCCCAGTCTATTGTTTAAAAGCTCTATTAACCCCCTGATATCAACAGAATTCCCATGGAAAGAAAGCAAACCTGGAGTCTTCTGCTTGGGGCACAATCACTCTGTTCTGTTTTACTTATGTGCAGGCTCCTTCTCTAAATGTTCCTGAGTTTAGAAATCAGCTCAGAGAGGTCTCATCTAAATGCCACATGATTTATCTAAAAACAATAATGACTTTCTTTTAAAGTTGCCCCTTGATGGGCTCTTCTTCCTAGTGGTAACTGACAATCTCAACAGAAGATTGAAACTTAAGGGAAATTTGCAGAGGACATTGCCTTTTTTCCTAAGGAAAGTCAGCACAAGGGCACTTAACGGGGTTTTTTTGTTTGTTTGTTTTTGCTTGTATTAATAATTAGCACTGTTTGTAATAATAATAACACTATTTAATGTGTCATTGTTACGTGCCAGGTACCGGCACATGTATAGTGTCACAACACATTATCTCACTTAATTTCCTTAATAATCCTGGGAGGTAGGCACCAGCATCCCTATTTTCATCATAAGAAAATTTGGGTCATGAAAGGTAACATGGGGTGTAGTCACGATTATTTTTTACTACCATAGTGAATTTATAAAAGAAAAATGTCAGTGGGAAAAGCATCCTCAAGAAATTGTGATGAAAATGCATATTAAATGGGTTTTCTAATACAACTATGATATCAACATATTTTGGGGTCAGTCAAGTAGGTAGAGAGACTTTGGGAAAAAATTCCTTTTAATATCTTGTTGGCATTTAAGTGACATTTTGGCGAAACACCGTGGAAACATCTGGTCACATCCTTTCAACCCTAATTTCTTCCCTAAATGTTGTTTTTAATGTGTCACAGTTGTTAAATTTGTAACCAGTAATGCCCTTGAGACTAAACAACAGTGCCTGGTATGTGAAAAATGAACAATACATTTACAGCAATAAAAACCAAAAGGAAATTTTAAATAAACATTTAATTGAGTACAAATAGTCTGAAAGTTATTTTGGTGGAACTTGCCCAATCTGTGTGCTGACATTAGCAGCAGGATGTTCTAAATAAACTCCATTAAAGCAAATGTAGTCTTCTTCAGTTGTGACATAACTGATCAGATTCAGTTCTTCTAACGGATTATGTCTGGGGAAGGAACACTTGTTAGTTGGAAAGAAACTGTCCATTCACAGTCTCAGAACAAATGCATAACCACCCAAACACCAGGAAGAATGGAGTTGGGGATTTGGATGTTGTACAATGGCTTCAAAGTGGATAACCAAAAGTAGAAAAACAACCACCAACCACCAATGTTTGTGTATGGTCAGTTAGCCAAGGTCCATGGGCCTGATTCACTTCCTCTCTCACTCTGAAAGGATTTTTCCTTCTAGATAAAACTCTGCATACTTGAATCGAATCCAGCAAACGTACTTGTCTCAGGCTATATTTTGCTCTTGCTGTATTTTAGTTGTGTGCAATGGAAAGTCTTGCAAAGAATCTACAGTGAGGGGAAAAAGAAAAATCAGACCATGGGTCGTATTTAGGCAATTAGTAATGCAGTTGAGAAAGAGGGTCTGTGTATGTCATCTAGTCGGTTTTTTGAAAACAAGTACTTTTCCGTTTCGTGTAGACTCGATGCTACTCAGCAGAAATGTTTTTCCGCTGATACGGAATCCCCAAAGAAACTACACTAGCTTTGATGTGATTCAGAGATTGTGTCATTCATCAACATGGTTTTAAAGAATGTGAGCAACCTTAGGGTTGGCTCAACCTGAAAATAAACACAGACGGTTCTTGGGAGAACAAACTATTTTCTATAGTAGATTTAACCATACACGTAATGGAATATATGCCCTTTGTATTTAGTGCCACCTTTGATTACATAAAAACAGTTGAAATGATTATGAGGCAGACTTTTTTCCTAACATGATAAATGTATAATCTAGCACCTCCTATTTTATATTTTTCTTATTTTGGAATTTTTTTTAACATATAGAAAAGTAATATATATATTACAAAGAACTTTTTATTTTTGGACCATTTCAGAGATAAGTTGCTGCATAATTTTCCATTAGTCCTGAATAAGTTAGTATATATTTCCTACAAACAATGACATGAAAAGCAGAAAATTAACACTGATATATTATCACCGTCTGCTATACAATTTTAACAATTGCCCCAACAATGTGCTTTATAGCAGTGGATCTCAAACTTTAGTGTGCATCAAAATCAATGGAAAGTCTCATTAAACAGATTACTGGGTCCCAAACCCAGGGTTTCTGTAGGTTTGGCATGAGATCAAAAGTTTTGTATTTCTAACCAAGTTCCCAGGTTGTGCTGAAGCTCTGGTTCTAGGATCTCACTTTGAGAACAACTGCTTTATAGCACAAAAAACAAAACAAAACAAAGACAAAACCAAAGATGACATATGGTATTTAATCACCATGCCTGTTTAATCTTCTTTAACATAGAAACTATTTTTCTGTTGTTCATTGACTTATTTGGATCTTGATATTTGGAAGAGTATAGGCCAGTTATTCTATAGACTATCCTTCAATATGGGTTTTCCCATGTTTCTCCATGATTAGGTTCATGTTATGATTTTTGGCAGGAATATACCGTAAAAATGTTCCCCTTTTTGCATCTAATTAGGTAGCACCTAATTTAAATTGTCTCATTACTGTGTTTTTTTTTAAACTCTGCTTTGATTCAGGTGGTCCTTGTCAGGATTGTCCACTGTAAGCTTATTCTTTTCCCTTTTGCAATTAAAACTTATTTTGTGGGGAGACACTTTGACACTAAGTAGATGTCCTGTCTCCTATTACATTTTTGTCCACTAGTCTGGCATCCACTGATGTTTCTTGCCTGAAATGATTATTACTGTGATAGTTGCCAAATGGTGTTTTTCTAATTTTGTCATTCCTTCTGCACTTATTAGTTGCCATTCTACTGTAAGAATTTTCTCTTCTCCCTTTGTATGTATTCATTATTCATCAATATGAAATTGTGGATTCCTGTTTCACTTAATGGATTATAACCTACTATTATTTACTATGATGCTCAAGTTGCCCTCAGAGTTAGCCAATGGAAGTCCTCTCAGGCTGGTTTCTGTGTCCTTTCAACATGTCCCAGACTTTCTTGAGCATTCTTTGCTTTCTGATGTCAAAAAAATGTTCCACAATCTAAATATCCACCAATAGGAGAAGTGTTTTAAATTATAATATATTCCAACCATGGAATATATTAAATTCAAATCTGATCAATTTATGTAGGCCCAATTACCAATTTACAGGAAATAGAGAGGACAGAGGAATGTATTAAACTACACCATGGGAATGAATTGAACAAAATTCAGAATGTGGGAAACTAAGTCAAAATTAAGAAGTCAAACAGCTTGATTACATCAATAAAAAAAAAAACTGCAAGGAAAAAATTAAGAGATACAGACAGAAAAAGCAGAGAACCATATGATTTCACTGATATGTGGTATATAAACCAAAAACAACAAAAGAACAAGACAAACGAGAAACAAAAACTCATAGACACAGACAATAGTTTAGTGGTTACCAGAGTGTCAGGCGGTAGGAAGGTGGTAGATGAGGGTAAAGGGGATCAAATATATGGTGATGGAAGGAGAACTGACTCTGGGTGGTGAACACACAATGGGATTTATAGATGATGTAATACAGAATTGTACACCTGAAATCTATGTAATTTTACTAACAATTGTCACCTCAATAAATTAAAAAAAAAATTAAGAGATAGAAGAGGAACCCATCAATTAAAAGGGAATTATTAGATATATCAAGAAAACAGACAAAAATAAACTCTAATGTTTAGTGATGCACACTTGAGTGACAAAAAGAAAAGCAAGGAAGAAAAAGCAACTGCATTATAAAAGTCAGGATAACAGTTACTTTTAGGGAGGAGATTATCATTGAGCAGGGTCATGTGGAAGGCTCTCTGGGATGCCTGACAAAGGTCTATTTTTGGCCTATCTTATTAATTCATTAAATTAAACTTTGTTTATGAGGCTGTCTTAAAAAAAAAAAATTTCCAGGTTCCTCTTTTACTTCCTTTGCCCAGACCAAGAATCAAACTTTTCTCTAAAAGAGACTTGATTGCTTTTAATGAAGAAGATTATTTAAAAGCCAAGGTCTAGGTCCAAAATGTGTCTCTTATGATTGGGGTGTTGCTGCTCCCTGGTCCTCTCAGCAGATAGAGCTAGGAAATACATGTACATGCTCACACATACCGCAGAATCGCATCTAAATTCAGTTCTCTATATTATTGAAATGTGCATGTGTTCAGCTAAATTTGCATGCATGTCTATAATTAGCTCTCTCTATTGACAATGATGAATTCATGCCTATACCTCCGACTCCAATCCAACATCACAGGATTCAGTTTATCTTTCCTCTTCTCTATATTTGTAACTCCTTTCATAATTCTCAATAATTTTATTTGTTTGATTAATCCTTTATATGTAACCAATCTCCAACTCAACCAGATCAACAAGTTACTAATTATTAAAGGAAACTTAAATTTTCAGATTTTTTTTTTGTATATTCAAAACAAACAAACGTAAAACTAAGCTAGCATGTTTTGTTGGCTTCTTGATCATCCTAACCACAATATATCCCAGCTACAACCTTGTCCCAGGTAACTCAAAAAACTAACTCAGCTACAATAATTAAGTGCTTTGAAGTGTGAGCTGTCCAGAGCTAATTCTACTCATCCTCAGTAGATTTCACAGGTTCTCCATTCTCTTCAGGGTCAAATCATGGAGTTAGGTGTGATCTCCCAAGCCAAACATAGTTTTGAGTTTAAAAGCTTAGTCCTCTCTGTACCCCCCCTGCCCCCAACAGAAATAATTGCTACCAAGGAGATCCTCCAGAGCTCCTGGCAGGAGCCTTCCAGTTAAACATGAAAGATTAAACACGTGCATATACCTTCTGTTTCACCTCAAACCTCATCCAAGAGGGAGAGTGAAGAGGGGAAGCATAAGTCCAGACAAAGAAAATAGGAGGGGAGATAACTCAATAAAATTTTAGAAGAGGAATAAGAGGTTCAAATTTCTAGCCATAAAACAAATAAGTCATGGGGATGTAATGTGCAGCATAGGGAATATAGTCAGTAATATTGTGATAACATTGTATGGTGTCAGATTGTTGCTGAACTTACCGTGGTGATCACTTCCTTAGGTATGTAAATGTTGAATAACTATGGTGTGTACCTGAAACTAATGTAATATTGTATGTTAGCTATATTTTAACACAAATCTTTTAAAATTTTTTAGAAGAAATGGGAGATACCAATACCTCTGAAATTGGAAGTGGAAGGTGAACTTGAACAGAAAATCCATTGAAAGTTTCTAGAAGAAAGACTCAGATTCCCTTTTCTCATTCTTTGCTGCAGGCAGGAGTCTCTTCCCCCTCTGATCAGAAAATTAAAACAGAGAACTTTCTCTACACTGTAGAGAAAATGAACCAAAGAGGCACAGATTCAGGAATGCCAAACAAAGCTGGTGTGCCATATTGAAAACAGGGGAATTAAATGAAAGTCTAACTACTCAATGTCAAAAAATGTCCCCTACCTTCACATAGTCCAACATACACCTTCTCCCCACGTGACTCTCAGAACCCTGAAAGCCAGGCTTATATACCTTAATAAAAAGATATAAGATTCATTTGTGGGAAAACAGACTATCTGCTATAGTCTGATTCATATGTTGAAATGGTAAACCCAGTGAGATGATATTTGGAGGTGGGGCCTCTGGGAGGTGATTAGGTCTTGAGGGCAGAGACTCATGAATGGAACTCCCAGAGAGTTCCTTTGCCCTTCCATCATGTGAGAACACAGTGAGAAGATAGCTATCTATGAACCAGGAAGCAGACCCTCACCAGACACCAAATCTGCCAGCATCCTTGATCTTGGACATCCCAGCCTCCATAACGGTGAGAAATCAATTTGTGTTGTTTATAAGACACCTAGTCTATGCTATTTTTGTTATAGCAGCCTGAACAGACTGACAGAAAC
The DNA here is from genome assembly GCF_004115265.2 of Rhinolophus ferrumequinum. Taxonomy (NCBI): domain Eukaryota; kingdom Metazoa; phylum Chordata; class Mammalia; order Chiroptera; family Rhinolophidae; genus Rhinolophus; species Rhinolophus ferrumequinum. The sequence continues at coordinate 38,958,010 of NC_046289.1, read as the reverse complement.
TGGTACTGAGAAGTAGGGTGTTGCTACAATAAATACCTTAAAATGTGGGAATGGCTTTGGAACTGGGTAATGGGTAGAGGCTGGAAGAGTTTTGAGATGCATGCTAGAAAAAGCCCACTGTGCCATGAACATATTAAGACACGATTCCAAGAGGAAAGACCCTAAAATTCTGAGTTAAGAGTTCACTAATGAAATGACTAACCCAGATCTTCCTATACCGAAAGCTACCATTTGACAGCCCACTGACTTTCCTCCTATCTCTATCTTAAATATGAGTGGGTAGGAAACAGAAGAAAACTTCAAAACTCATAGGAGAAGGTATCGCAAAATCATTTGTTTTGGGGCTCCCTTTGCAAAGTTTTGTATTGGGCCCGAACATCCCAAGGACTCTTCCCTCAAAACAGATGAGATTCTTTGGAAATGACTGGAAAGGGGCTTTTCATTCTTTTGAGATTGGAGGAATTTATTAAGTTAAGGCTATGGAGACCTGACTTTTAAACATGCCTGTTCTCAACATCTTGACTACTCTCTATTTTATATTAGGCAACTTGGAAGTTGCATTAATTCTTTCATGTATAATGTAATTATTTACTTTAGAAGTATAATTAGTCCCACAATTGTTAGCATAATTAGTCCCACAAACTAAGCAGGAATTCTAAAACTTTACTGTATAGATTGGTGTCATTCTAACCTCTACAAATTAGAGTCACTTGGACATAATCCATTACGAGTTCAGGGACCAGAATGAATCTGAGAAATGCATCTCTATTGCTATTTGAAGAGCAGTTTCTTCCCCCAGGAGCCCCAGCTCTACTTCCTACCATTGGCTCAATGAAACTCCCCTGAATTCTAATATCCTCTGTTAGTAAAAGTTCTTCTGACATCTCTCAGGAGACGACCAGGCAGAATTAGATATACAGGAGATTTACTGGGGGGACTGCCTATGAAAGATAAAGGGGAGAGGGAGAAGAGGCAGGCAGGGAAAATCTTCAGACCATGAGCACAGGGACACCCAGGAAAGGAAAGAGGAGTAAAGGAGGACTGGGTAGGAAAGGCCTCAGACTCAGCTCTGAGATATCTCGGCCAGGCCGACAAGAAGCCCCAGAGCAAATACTGCCCATGAGAAGAGTCCCATGCTGGGCAAGAAGAGTCCAGCTCTAATACCCCCAGCGTGCTTGGCCGTTGCCTGGGAGCAGCTTGGCGGCATCATGGACTTGGCACGAGCGAGTGCTGTAGTAGATTCAAAAGGTGTGGCAGCTGGAGGCTGTCAGCTCACTATGGTCCTCGAAGGAGATTCTCTCTTGAAGGGAACTCTGAGGGGGATCTCCCATGGCTGACACGCCTTCCCTTTTACCATGTTCCTTGCAGTGATTGCTCCCTCACTGTAGTTAAAGGGAAAACCCACTCCAGAACTCAAGCCTCCTCACTCAAAGGCCGGTGGTCTTTGTTTCTGTTGCTCTTTGTTTCTGTTGAGGGCCAGATGAATAAAGAAATAGTTTGTCCTGTTCTATCAGTAACTGCCACAGGTGTCCTTTCTTTACTTTAGCAGCAGATGTTAGCACAGTTTATATATGTAATATTTAACATTTATCCGTCACCTATGACTCAATTGATGACAGACTCAGATATAATGTACCTTGTGCATGGGCAAGTAAAAAAAGTATAAACATTTCATCTCGGCAGGGAAGTAGGAGGGATGCTCCTGGAAGAATAAAAGAAGGAAGAGGGCTGCAGGTAAATGACGGCCATGCCTGTTCATCCTAGAAATGCTAGTCACTGTGTTCCCATCTCTACTCTCTTCTATAAGAATCTTGTTCCACTTTCAGCCCTAACAAGGAGATGAGTGCATAAAACTCCATTTGGACCTGGTTGTTCTTATATTCTTTCCAAGCTGGGTCAATTGATTCTCTCTCAGGAAATCTGAACTAAGGTTCACTGAGAAGCTGAACCATGGGCCCATGGGTAGCTTTGGGTAACGTCACGTAGAGTCAGATTGCAGGCAGAGGAGATGTTAAGTTCATGCTATGTTTTAGTCACTACTTCTTTGGGGGAAACAGCCCCTACAGCCCTTCCTCCATTACCAGTTTATCTAATCAGGATGAGCTTTGGATCCAAAAGATCTGGTTACAAATCCTAGTTCAGCCACTTACTAACTTGCCTGTCTGATTGCAGTTTCCTCATTAATAAAACATATAGAAGAAAACTTACTTTTCAGGGCTAGTGCAAGAAGCAAAGTGATAATGCAAGTGAAGCACCTAGCTATACAGGCATTCAATAAACATGTGTTTTCCTTTCTTTAGGCCCTAAGTCACCTCTGTCTCCATCAGTGGCTGCCTCCTTCGTTTCCCTCGGTCTGGTCTGAGGTACTTCAGTTCTTATCAGTTACTAGAGTCTGTCTATTATATATAACTCATAGCTAGTTGGGATGAGAGCAGGCACCTAGCCAAATGGCACTGGTATTGGACCATATATCCTGGGTTTCTATATTCATTTACTGAGTTAGACTACAAATATTTGTGGAGCACCTACTATGTGCATACATTGAGCCAGGTGCTGGGAATTGTAAGGTGAACCAGACAGATAAGAGTGCTCGACTCACAGAGTGTATCTTCTAGCATGATCTTTGGAACTACTTCAATTTTCCTACTCTGCCCTTTGGTCCTCATTAGACACTCCTACTTGCCACTACAGGCAAACCTAATTGTAACTTGGACCATATGGTCTCCTCGGGCCGAGGAAACTGGAGGATCTGAAACAGAGGCTGGCTGGAGAGCTAGATCCTGAGCCCTGGACACTCCCTATACCCTAAGGAGGCCCACAGGTGCACTGCAGAGCCAGAACACAGCTCGAAGGCATTAGGTACCTCTTGGAGAGAGAGGAGTACACCAAAAGAGGGGAATTGGGCAAATGCAATAACAAGCTTTTCCTACTTCCAAATTTACAAGAGTCTGCCTTTGGAGCTGCTTCCATGTATCTCTTCTGGTTGCCTTTGATTATCTACTCATCTAGATTTCCCAGAGGCAAAGGGGAACTTCTGCTCTTCTTAATGAGGGTCCCCAAGTGGCCCCAGGACCTGAGTCTCACAGCAGCAAAATAATGCAGAACTAAATAGCACTCCTTACTGTCATACCATAGGGAGAGGCCCCAAGGTTGAGTGGAATAGGTCTAAGGCCTGGAAGGCTGAAGTTCAGTAGACACGTCTGAGATGTCAAGAGGACAAATAGGGTCAGGGCTGGTTGGCCTTCATCTTGAATGTGATTTCTGTTTGAAGAGACCCCAGTGAAACTGGGCTTTCTGTCCCATCCCTACAATCCAGAGGGTCCTGTGATCATAGGACTCTTAGTTGCAAGTGTCAGAAATTTGATTCAAAAGCATCAGAATCATGATGATCACTGCAGAGTTTTCTCTCGCTCACAATGAAAATGGCCTTCTGTGTAATTAAACTGAACACCTGACACTCCTTCTGAAATACCTGCTTTGGAAGTCCATTTTAGGAAAAGTAAGATAAGACCCTAAAATCTTCCCTTGGCCACCAACATGAGACCCAGACTTTTAAGTTTTAAAGAGTGTTCACAAAGGCTTTTATTTTGCAGATGCGCAAATTATTATGTATTCTAGAATTTCAGGGTCACTTGATTATAATCTCCTCGGTACTATAACTAAGACAAATACACAAGCAAAATCCAGATGGAGAGACTTAGGTAGACCTACAAAACAAAGTTTAGAAATGCAGACAAAATAGATTCAGAGTTAAGAACTTTATACTTGCATTAAAAAAGAGTTGGTTTAAGTTAACACTAGGACTATTTTGATTCCTTGCCATTGTGCAGTTTTGTGTGGTAAAATACTTATCAATTGTCCTAACATCACCCTCTAGAGATTCTGAGCTCTTTCACGACTTCTCCCAGGATCTTCCTGGTTAGAGCCGGCCTGAAGTCAAATAGGAGGCACCTCTATGGTTCATCCAGCTTTGGTGTAACCATATACCATGAACTCATTATCAGACTCCCTGTGACCATTCCCTACTGACACCAAAGATATGAAAGGACATAGCTGGCAACTAGCTTCTGTAGAAGACCCCTTGCCCATTCACACTCTCCATTTCCTAACATAGTTTTTTCCAGACTTTGTGCAAACAGGAAACCAGAGTAAAGCCATTATTAGAGAACAGGTCAATAGATGCTTCTTCCCGCCAATAATACCAGGCTATTCCCATGCAAAATGAAACAGGGCAACAAAGCAAGTCCTGGGTGATTTAGAAAGATTCTCCCTTCCTACTCCTCTGGACAAAAACTTTCTGTGCTTAAAATACATTAGTGAAAATATTTTAATGGAATTAAATATTTTAATGGAGTTCATGGTTGGAATGAACCCGGTAAACTCGATTGTCGTTTGTACGAGCAGACACCTTCATGAGAATAAATCCAAACTGTTACCTTAAACTCATATGTTTCCATTTCCTTGGATTTCAGAAATAATAATTTATGCTAGAACAATGGTTCTCAAAGTGTGGTCCCGCACAAGCAGCATCATGTCACCTGGGAAATTTGTCAGAATTGCTAACTCTGGGACCACTCTTACCCCGTCACCCCAGCCGGGCCTACTGACGGAGAAACTCTAGGGCAGGGCCAGGAGTCTGTGGTTTATCCAGCCTTCAGACAAGCCAGTGACAGGTTGGACCTAGCATCACTCATAATAATGCTTTTTCTTTCAAAGTGGACTACCATTTATGCTGGGCCTACCTACTAGTTTTGTTCTTTAGCTTTGTGTTGTTTCTCCTAACAAAGGAAGGATCTGAGTGAGTGAAGTCAGCATTGTGGAGGACGTGTGAACTTTTAGGGGTCCTTAGGCCCTCTGGGTTTTCCCCTTTGTTTAACCCTTTCTATTCCCATGGGTCATAGGCATTTCTATTATCTGAGAAAGTAATTTGATTTTTAATTTATTTTTCTTTCTAATTCATTCACAATGGATTTCCTGAAACATTATCTACCTCTCTATTCGACACAATGAGTCTGCTGGTCTGCTCATATTTCTGCTCACACTGAAGTTCTTCCTTGGAGAAAGTTACCTTTGAAATCTGGATTATTCATCTTTTCTCCATCCATTCTGAGGCTCCAAGGCACTGGAAGAGCTCTGGCTCGGGCCCAGTTGCAGGGTTCACGCTGGTAAATAATGCTGTTGCTTGCCTCCACTTTCTTATAAAGTGTATATTTGTAACAATGTGGCCAGGGCTTCGAGTTGGTTTGTGTCACCCATGATACAACACCAGTGACTGTCCTTAAAGGAGTGCTCCTTGGAAAGATCACTCTAAAGGCTCCAATTAAAAGCAACAATGTATAAGAAATTTTTAAAGCTGCTTTATTTTGAAGGGTTTTCGTTTTCAAAAATTAAACATTATAAACTACTTCAAAAACTCAGTTGTTGAAAATATTTTCTCTCATTAAAAATGCAAAACCTTCTGGAGGAAATGATACTCTGAGCTTTGTAGCGCAAATCAATGCCAAATGAAGACCATAAACCATGTTTTGTTATGCATTTGGCACCGTCTCCAAATATCTTGAACAAACAACGCCACTGTGCTTCAGACCCACAGACCCTTACTTCTCTGGAAATTTATGACTGTCCATTACAGGAAAGTAGAAATGCTAGGGATTAGCAAGTCTGGACTAGGGTGGTAGAAGAAACAAATTTTGGAAGACAGAAACAATTTAAATATTACAAGCATTTAATTTCCCAAACCATTCTTGGGAAAACCATCTTGCCATGCCTATGTGCTCAAAGAAACTTGGCTTTGAGTTTTGATTATCAATCTCAGACTAACAAAAGTGTTCAGAGCTGGCCTAAGTAGAGGTAGGGCTGGGGAGGCAGGGGAGAGGAGGGCGAGGGCTTCATACAAATCCCACACCATTGTCAGAATGTGTGTCACTTCTCATTTCTAAATAAACACTGGCTTCCCCTATTTGGGAGGGTAAGTGGCTTTGCGGGAAAAGGTCATAACCTTGGGTTCCAGGCCTGCAGAATATACTTTGGTGGCTATTTCAGTGGTCGGGGAATCACGGACAAGCAGGGGACCCATAGATGACCCATTTTTCAATACAAGTCCAACTTGAAATCACAGGTATATAAAGGTGTTTAAAAACGTAAACAGCAAAAAAAGTAACACTCCACCTCATCACATCATCTCATTAAAAAAACAAAACAAAAACAAACCAGCATGGCTGATTTCTGACCTTTGCTCAAAAGAAACCTAGTTCAAAGGGCAATATTTGTAAAGCAAATATCTCAATAATTGCCAGTAATGGAAATGAATTATAAAAACTTGACTCAGGAGCTAAATGGTACGACGTTCACTTTCTCTTGCCTACAGTGCATGTGGCTTCATCTCTTCCAGGAATGTGCAAATTCAATGATGGTTCATACCTCGTTTCTGTATCACAAATCTGTGCTGAATACCACTTCTTCCACCTGAACCTGAATATGAACTTGAACCTGAATTCAAACCTGAGCGGGGATGCTGAGCAATCCTGGAGGTACTGTTAAGAACTGGCATGGCACCATCAGCTTGCAGTGTTATTTTTCTGTGTGCCTAGGTATGATTTTGAGTTGGATTGTCTTCCTTTTGAAAGAAGAGTGTCCCTAATATAATATTTTTTGCAATGCAGCTCTCTATTCAGAGAACTGTTGAGATATTCTCATTAGCGTGTTACACTCCTGAAGGTCAGCCCCTTTTGCAAATCCCTGTCCCCAGCCAGTGGGCCCACACTTACAATTGCAACGACATTAATAATAAGAGTTATGAGTAAAAGTGAACAAAAGTATTGGCTATGGCTTATGGATTTCATTTGAGGCTTAGTGTGGCACTTTAAGTTTTCATTCAATTTTCCTTTTAGGAATTACTTTGCTAAACATATCCAGGTTCTTTGGTGCTTAATATTACTACTTCTTGGTACTTACTGCTACTGATAATTAATAGAAGTGACTAGGCTCAACTTTAGAAGTTACTGAGACTTGAAAGAAGCAGGTTTTGTTCCCCCTTGCCATTTATATTAAATATATAAATTTGCTTTTAAAAGCTCCTTGCCTTCTGATAGCTTCGAGGAGCATTCAGTGCATTCTCTGATTTGTCAACTTGTTTTATATCTAGTTACTCTGTCATTCATTAAATATATAAGAAATACCTAGTATCCAGAAACATTTTCAAGGAATTACTCAAAACCAAGATCTACTTATAAAACCTTATTGTTAGAACGACAATGTTTGCACTTCGCACAATGGAGCTCTGATTTATTAGAAATAAAAAGGCTTATTTTAGTTCTCTAACTTGGTCTCAACACAGAATCCATGAAGGTTATTATAAATACAGAGGCAAATTCTAGTGGTTTTCCCCATGCTCTTTTTGAACAATATCCAAACTCTGTTTTATATAGCCAGATTTTATAGATTGATCCTTAAAATTATCGTAAGTAGGAGTAAAATTCTCATTTCAAAGAAATATTTCTATATGTATTTTGCAATAAAGAGAATCTTTTGAAATTACAAAAGCAGCTGTTGGTTAGGTTTTCTTGCATTCTTGCAAGGAATCTCAGGAATATATATTACAACCAATGTAGATATCACATATACTCACTAAATAGAACTAAATCTATCAATACCTATTAGTAACTAGCAATAAAAATTCTGTTGAGGTATCTTTAATCTGGAACTGTTTATAGCTTTATGAAATTTATTGATTCAGACATTATTTTTAATAAACATAATATTGAAGATATGCTATGAGTCAAACATCGTACTAGGCCCTGAGGTTATAATTCCAAACAAAATACACATTCTCTCTGCCTTCACAGGACTTGGAATTCTGCAGGTTGTAAGCATAATTTGTTTTCAATTTTGGTCCATAAAAATAACCACAGAATAGTTTCCTTTTTAAAGAAACAGAAAGCCACCAATCAGGCAACTCTGAAAATCACCTATAACTCTCTTGCTTAGATAATCTCACTTTTGGTTGTCCATATGGGGACTTGTATAGCTTTATACATGACGTTTGCATGATACTAGAGACATGATCCATAGGAAGAAGTCCCGGCTTTTCAAACAAAAAAGCAAATCAAAAACATAAACAAAAAAATTTCATTCCCATGCTCTTATAGTGTAAAGGACATCATCTTTGAAATTCAGTTTCCCCTTTTACCCCCACCTCTCTCCACTCTCCATTATGTCCTCTTGATAAATCATCCCTGTGAATGGGTTTTTTTCTTTTTTCAATTGTCAGGAGTATTCCTGCTGTGTCTGGGCATTGACCGCCTCTTTGGTAGTTGATTAATTTCAGGCACTTGACCTAACTAAGAAGCCAGACCGTGCTTCGAATGTACTTCGCTTGACAGAATATAATAAAACCCTAACCAGAGAAGCATAAAAGTCATGCCTCTATACCATGAAAGCCAAAGTTTCCCATTAGCATTGACGTAAATTCAGATTTGTCCAAATAGGAATCAGAACAGACAGTGCTAAAATGACAATGGTAGAGACCACGGTAGAAAGGGAGAAGAGAGGTGGGAGAGTGGATTCATGCAGAGGGAGGCTGGGAAGGCCTGCAGGATCTGAGCTGGGTCCGCAGAGAATTCCAGAGGGAAGGCTTTTAATTATCCCCAATCGCTAGCGCCACTTTGGAAGCTGGCATCATTGCTCAGACCAGAGTACCTTTGAGTGAGGAGGATAAAAAGAATAAAGTTTATTTTGTAACTAAAGATTAGAATTAGCTTTGCAATCATCTCCTTTCCCAAGTCACATATAAATCATTCAACTGTATCCCGATCACTTTGCCAGGATTTAACTTAGTTCAAACAACTAAGCATAAACACCAAAGGAGATGGAAAAAAAAAAAATTCTTTCCTCTCATGAAAATCAACTTTGTCTGCTGGCCTAATTGTCTGAATCTGTTGCTCATCTCACTACAGGATGTTCAGCCAATGAGAATTCAAAAAGCATGGCTCGCATAGAAATGGAAGCAGGGTGAGGTGGACCCCAGTGCTCATTGGCATTCTGCTCCCCGCTAGTGACTTGAACACATTGTCCGGCAAAGCTGGTCCTCTCCTGACCACAGGGGCTGGTCTGAGGAGCCTTGGGTTCTAGACTGGCATTATTCCCACAACTCTGAGGTCTGTACCACTTAGCACTCCAAGGGGGGGTTTGTTGTTGGCATTTTCCTCTCGCTTTCCACAGATAAAGTGTCTCTTAACTGATGAAATGGAAGTGAGGTTCCATTTCCTTCTGTATTACTCTCATAAGAGATTTGGCAACAAGGCTGGATTCTCGCTAACCCTTGGGTGGGCTGCCTGCTCTCTGCACTGTGCCAGTGGCCCCAAATGAGCTAGAAAGATAAAGAGGTAGTCATTCCCCCTTTCAAATATTCAGCATGACATGATACTGCCGTGGATAACAGAAACTCTGGCTCCCTGGGCTGATGGTGGAGATGCGTTCTGGGGATTTTGGAATGCTGGTTCCCTAGCCAAGGAGCACAACAATTCAGGAATGTGGTGGCTGTTTTTAGTGGCTCATGTATTTAAGGATCAGGCCTGCTTGTCCCTATATCAACTCTAAAACTGCTTTAGTTGCCAAACTCAGAATTAACGAATTCTGTGCATTTCTGTATGTTTCAGATTATATTTGGTTTCTTTTCCAACTATCAGATAAATTTCTTCAAACCAAATTGCTGCCCTTTTGCTTGTCTAGTGGCTGAACTTCATGGATGAAGCTGTGTTCATTCCTTCCTTTCCTTTAGTCAACAAATGTGTATTAAACATCTTCTATGCACCAAGTGCTAAAAAAGAGACTCCAAAAGCTAGAAAGGGTCCCGAGAAGCCACTTCTTTAGAAGGGTCCAAGAAATATGTTTGCTATTTTAAATCTCTACAAGAAATTCCACAATCCCTTGAAAAACTGCTCTAGAAGTGTATCCCACAAAAGTGGAGAAATTCTTTCTACGGCTCAAAACTTGGTGCAAGTCCTGCCTGGCTTAAGCAAAGATGGAGTATGACAGCTTCAGCAAAATTTGTGGCAGATGACTCTGTTTACTCAATGCCACCGAGTTACCAATTCCCAATGGAGTTACCATGGAGTTCAACATTTCTCAAACTTCATTGCTTGGAACTCTAGTGTCCATGCAATGTTTATAGGTATTTGACAAAAACAGGCTTCATTGTTAAATAAAATGCTAGTTTGAATGAAGAAAAACAGGCTTCTTTACTGCAGGATATCTAAGAGCCTTTAATAGGTGAGTGTTTTATGAATCTCCAATAGGTGAGATATATTAAAACAATGTTTCCCAAGCTTATCTGACCACATAAAGACCTAATGCCATCATGCAGTCCATTAAGTTGCATGAAACAGAGTTTGGGAAATGTTGATTTAGCTCTGTTGCTATAACTCGTCTCCATTTTGGGTCCTACAACCTTTTGAGAACCAAACAAAGCTATTGAGCACTCCTTTCACCAACAATGAAAAATGAAATGCACACCAAATTTTGCACATAACTTCAAGGGATCATAAACTATGGTGACTCACCCATGGATTTTCAGATTTTCCTGGACCCCAGGTGATAAATTCTGATCCTAGATATTCTACATTTCTAAATAATTTTTCCTTTCTTCATACATTCCAAAGGACCATAAGATGGAGGCACAAATCTTCCTTATTGCATAGCATGTATGAGTTTTACACAGTTCTGTCTTACTGCTGTCCTCTGGTGTATATCATCTAAAAGAGGGCTGCCTTTGCGACACCTCAGACTTTGTCTTCCCTCAGTTGGACTCTCACTCAATGGCAAGGTTCTTTCCAAACCAGAGTCCTAGTTAACTTGATGAATGAAGAGATGTTTGAAAGATGTTTCACATTACTTTTAAGGTAATTTTAAGTAGTTTTGGTTTTGTTTTTTTAAACAAAAAAGTCTAAACAACTAAGTGTGAGTATTGCTCTTATTCCACTATGCAACTCTTCCGGAAATCTCATTGTTTATGAAAACATGACCTTGGGGGAGGAGAAGCCCCTCCTCGTGTTTTACAAAAGGGTGCTTCATGATCCCAGCCCTGGTGTCACTAGGAAAATAAAATATTTGGGGATGGGTGTAAGACGACCAAGTGAAAAAGCATAGGGCAAACAGTTCAGATTAAATGATTTGTCTGAATTATTATAAAATAGCACAGTAAAAAGAATAAGCTTATCCTTTCTAAATTACTCCCGTAAAAAAAGAAGCATTTTTAAATGGGCATTTGAAAGGGCTAACTCCAGTGTATGCATGTGGAAGCCAGATATATTACTGCTTATGCGTCTGTCATTAATTTTATAATTGAAGTTTATGAATATCCCAGTTGAAAAACAAATGGTTTGTATCAATGGAAATGATTTAGTTTTTATTTTTATCAAAGTTAATACATGTTAATAATTCTTTTTTAGAGTAATAGCTGTTTGCACATTATAAGCACGTCTCACTTTTTCCTTATAAGGATATCCGATGGAAAAATTATTTTTCTCCTTGGCCCTCTTATAGTCAGTATATTTCCGTTCATACAAAAAGAAAGTAGTCATTTGAAGTCTATGGAGAAATGTCTGTTTGACTAACAGATGTCTATGCTGGAGTAAGCAGGAAGTCTTACAGTTCCTTCCCAACACAAAGGCCCACTCATGATAAAAGAAGAGACCAAACAGCTTGGGAATAAATAAGGCAATTTCTATTCCAACAAACATCTGTCTTAAGCCAGCTAGGAAGGTGGAACTGAGAAAATCCCCAGTACCTCATATTGAAATACATTTGTCTTTCCTTTACCCCTTGCTTACCCTTTCAGCAACCGTCCTCAACATCACTGGAAAAATAGCCAAAATATTGTTTTATTTATTCCACCATCAATATTTTAATCTGGAATGCTTCACAGCCAGCCTCTAGCTATAAGGAAGTAAGTTTGCTTACTTCAGAAAGAGGTGAACTCTGTGAGCTGGAGAGGAATCTACAATCCAGTTTATTCTTACACAATGCTATACATCAATTATATCTCAATAATGCTGGAAGAAAAAAGCAATGAAATAAAATCTGGCTTAGTCTTTTATATTTATTGAGCACCACTGTGTACTGTTCACTGTTCCAGCCACTATGGATACGAAGGTGTCCATGATGAGCACCCTGTATCAGTAAAGACAGTCAATAAATGTGTAATCAAAGAGGAGAGCAAGTCGGTTTTAGAAAATGATTAAAAAAAAATAGGGAGATATGACAAAAAGTGGTGTAGATGAGGAGGAGGCTAATTTAGAGAGGATGATATGTGGAGGCGATGTGTGAACAGAGTCAAGAATGCCAAGGAACAGCTGCCTTCTGTAGATCTAGGATTCCAGAAAGAGAAAATAGCAGAGAAAGTACCAAGGATCTGAGGTGGAAACAAGCTTGGTCTGTTCAAACAACAGAAAGAATGCCCAAGTGGCTGGAGCATAGTGAACAAGAAGCAAGTGACAGGAGATGAGTTGAGAAGGCCAAGTGTACCTTACAGCCCAGGCTTTCCATCATAAAGCGAAAAGACAACTCTGGCCCCAAATACAGTCAAATGATACACTAAACCATTAGCTGAGTGAACAAAATCACTGTTATGAAGATGCTATAAATTTCTTTTTTGTCACCTAGAAATCGTGTCAGCCTACAATAGGGAGCTTCTAAGTAAATGTTCCAGAAAGGGACTTCTTCATAATAAAGTGCAAACTAGACCAATCTCCATCAGTAGGTACTGTCTTCCTTTGTAGGGGTAAGGGTTGCCCAGAAAGTGTTTTCCTCCATTCCTTTTCTCAGGTAGCAAATGCCCATTCATTCATCACCTTCTTTGCACCCTGGAATCTGGGTGTTCCATATCACCAGATAAGGAGAACCCAGCTCTGGCCTTGAAGGATTGTTCTGGAAGTCTGCCAGACCACTGGATCATTTCCCAGTGTTCTGCAGAATGATCACATTGTTTCCAGGTACAGCCAACACGGATTATTATCGGAGAGTCGGTTCACCCTAGATGAATTAATGAATTCTGACACCACACTTCAGGTTACTGTCTTTTGCTAACCTTTTTGTAGCCTCTGAAAAATTGAAATGAGATAAAATCTGGTATTCCCCTCCTCTATATTAGGCCAGGCTCTATTCCACTCCAAGTGGCAATTGCAAGAGGGAAGAAAACGTACCAGGTAAATAAAGAATGAAGGTGAGATTTTCACCAAGGAAATGTCTATTGTTTCAGCAGAACATATATATTTACATATAAACATAAGTAAAGGCAGGGAATCTGTGCAACATAGTCTAGTTCAATAGTCTAGAACTAGTTCAATAGTCTAGTTCAAATATATATAATTTATATATAAACATATACAAAATGTATTATATAGGTAATATCTATATCTATATCTATATATATATCTTTATATCTATAGCTATATATATAGCTATAGATATCTTCCCACAAAATAAGACTAAAGTTGTGTAATAAGAGGACTTTGAAAATGGTTTTTTCCAGAGTCAGTGTATAAAAGTCCAGCTTTCTTTATCCAACTAGTGAGGTGATGGTTTTCTCAACTCCCTATTTCTACATTTCATTACATGTCTATAAATCAGACTCATTTCCATTCTTAAAATATAAAACTCTCTTCAACTTGTCTGCTATTTCTATTCCAGTTGTTTGATTGCATCTGTGTTATTTATTTTAGGTAAATAGCATTTAGAGAACAGTAATCAAATCCGTTTAATACAAATGTGTTAATGAATACCTTCAGTCATTAGTTTAATTTCTTGCATATTGATGACCCTTTTTGTATACTGAAATGGCCCAAAATATTGTTCTGACATTTGGTTTATTCAAGATAAAGAAACCAAATTGATTATCTTTTAATGCTTATACATCACTCTAAAAAAGAGTAAACACTTTTTTTTCATTGAATAAATACTATTTAGGAATGAACTAATTAAAGCCCAGAAAATAAATTTCCTTTAGATTGCCTAGTAGCACACACAAACCTATAAGAATCTAAGTTTTATGATTTTCCAATTCACTCTTTGCCATTAATTTGCTCTTTTTTCCAAAAAGGGGGCAATAAAATAGTAGGACCGAACCCAATTCCTTTGCTTTGACTATTGCTTTAGATCTTGCATTAACTCACAAGCCTCTATTTTAAAAATATTCTTGATAGTGTGAGTGCTGTGTCAGTCTGGTAAAGAAGTGTTTGATGAGTTACTGAACGGGCGTCAGTACTCCCTGGATACCAGCCATTAGAAAGACTAAACCGCTGACTATAGTCTTCAAGACTATCAACTTTTGATCGACCAACTACCTAGATATTAGTTCTGGAATAGCAACTAGTAGCATTTCTTGAGATAATTAAGTTCACAGCTAACTGACTCCTCATTATCTTTTAAGCAAAGAGATGAATTTCTCAGTTATCAGGTTTCATTGCAGGAGAAGTTTCCTTAATACTTTTAATAAATTGTACATCAAAATTATTTGATAAACAAGAGCCTCTTTAGATCGTTGTTCTGAATAAACAACACACAATTAATTGTAATTAACCTGAATAGAGATATCTTTAAAAAAAAAAAAAAGAAAGAAAGAAAACCCAGCACTGGCCATGAGTAGAACTACCAAGTAGCAGTGTGTACGGGAAAACACTGCCTATGTGCATTACTATTTCAGATAACCCACATCTGTAAATCCAGAGAGCGAGTTGCCATGTGTCTTTCCAACTGAAAAAGGCAAAAGACAACTGGCTGCCATATGCTTTTTACAAAGAAATTGTAAACAGGTTACTCACTATGGACCACAAATACAGGATCTACACATGAATGCCCCAGGAATGGATTTGGCCCAAAGTCTCCTTCAGCTAAAAAGTTTCAGGCATAGCAATATTCCCACATGTCCACTGCATAATGAAACAGATGACAGCTTTTACCCTGAAGGTTGTTTTGTACTAAGAATGAGATTGGGCAATGGATAGTTCAGGCGACCATTCGAAGGGGTTTTGTGGCTTACACGTATGTATATGTACACAAAAGATGTATATTCATGTTTTTTGAAAACCATAAACAATGGACTAAAGAACTCTAGAAATGCATTGTATCATTCTCGATGTCACAACATATGCAAACACACACACACACACGAATATACACACATGCCCTGAGAAGTTAAGAAATGGCTCATCAAGATTGGAGCCTTTGTTATAAACAACAAAGTGGTAGTTCTGAGTTCTGAGTTACTGAGATGAGTTCTCTTTCTTCTACTCTGGCTGAGGCTTACTAAGATGGAGATTCAAGGTACCTAATGCTTTAGGGAGAGAACTCTGAGTGAGGGGCCAGAACAAGAAAGAGAACATAGGGAGAGACTGTTTTCAGCCTGTTCTGTCTTCAACATTAGGAGAGAAAGGTAAAGAGAATTCTTGAGGTTTCTACTTTGTTACCTCACCTCAATAGAAAACCTAAAAAGGATTTAGGCAAAAGCTCCAGGTAAGAATAAATAGTACCACTTGCTTGGAGTGGCCTGTGTCTTATCTTCCTGAGACCTTCATGCAGGGCAGCGGTAAGGAACAGAGAAGGAGCTGCGGACACAGTTAACAGTGTTGCAATTCATGCATCCAACCACCCATCCAGTCATCCATTCGCTCAATGCTAATTGAGGCCCTAGTAGATGTAGGGTATTGTATTAAGAACAGAGAAAGATAGTTTGGACAGAATTTTGCCATCAAATATAGAAGTAAATATGGAGAATTACTGATTATAATGCAAACATCATAATAATGAAAACCAAAAGAAAGCTATAGGTAAAATACTCTGGGAGTTCTTAAAAAGCAGGATGGCTTCCATCTTGAGAAAGGGAAATATTTGAAGATGACCTATGGAGAAGACTGCATTTGAACAAACCTTGACACAAGCGGAGACGGAGGTTTAAAAAATACACACGCGTACACATTCACACACACAGTTTGATTTGGATCACAGAGCTATAAAGGAAGGAAAGGGAAGATACAGCTGGAAAACCATGTTAATCCACTTAGTACCTTTGATAATTAGCATGTACAAGGCATTGAACTAAGTTCTGGGAAAAAAGATAAATACTAACCCCCCTCTACCACCACTACCCCCAATCATCAATGACAATGAACCTGGCTTTGTGAGGAAAACAAACATGTACATAATGCTCTATTTTTACCATCAAATTCAGAAAAGCCCTCTGTTGCCTCAAGTCCAGAGCAAATAATGCAGAATTATTGCTGAGCACAGAAATGTCCTTTGATTCCCCCAGGAACCTAGCCCTGGGGACTCAGTCAAAAGAACACAAGTGCTGTCTGAGGCAATCCATCCAAATTTTTAAAGTATGAGAATGACACCTGAAACTTAAATGACTATTGCTTTAGATCCTGCATACATTTCCAAGCCTCAATTTAAAAAAATAACCTACATCCTTAAAGAAACGTTTTGACAGTGTGAGTGATATATAAATTGTGTAAAATGTGTTTGATGAGTTAGGAACAGCAAGCAATCAGTGCTATCTGGATATCAGGCATTAGAAAGACTAAACCAGTAACGTAGTGTCTTCAGGCTTACAGGCTTACAGACTGCCAACTTTTGATTGACCAACTACCTAGATATTAGTGCTACAATAGTTAACTTGATATCGAAGGCCTCTAACTAGCAACTAGTAAAGTTTAGGACATGTGGGAATTGGAGTAGTCACCCCATGATCAAGGGAGCCCCATGTAGCTCAAGGTCTTGGCTGGGCAATTATTGAAGCAGGTAGAAGGAGAAGTAGGAAGAGGTAGCTCCTAGCTGGTGCTAAGATGATCTGCCTCCCCAAATACTGCTCCTCACCCCTTCACCAAGACCTTCAAAGCAATGTCCCCACTCTCTAGAGTTCAATTCACCTTTGAGACTTCTTTGTCTTTTCAAAATGCCATCATTGTTCCTCCTCCCCCACATTTCAATGAGACAATTGTCCGGGGGAGGGTACCTATACAGTATGTTTTAACTTGGTCTCATCCCCTAGGGACAGCCTACCTTTTGCTCAAAATCAGCTCAGCATGTACTTCCTCCAATGCAGCAGGTTCTGTCTTCCAGTGACCCATGTTTATTTTGAATTATTATTTTGTCCTTCAGTGTAAACTTAAGAGTCCTGCTCCTGCATACCCCAGCATCTCACTCATGACGCAGTACTTATGGAAATCCCTCCCTTACCAGTAGTCACACGTGGGTAATCCACACTCAACACGTAGCAGTGTCTTCTCAAAACAAGGTAACGTTGTCTGGTCATTCGAGCTCCAGTGGGCAGTAACTAAAACTGGCTTTTCATTCATACACCAAGTACTGTTTACGGTCATGGGGGGCAACGTTTTAATATTGACATTTATTTCATGTTATCGAGAGAGACAGAGAAAGAGAGAGGGAGAGAGAGAGAATGAGAATATCAAGCACATGGTAGACACTGAGGAAACGTTTGTGGAATAAATAAATTTTTCGTTTTTGCTCTAAAATATTTGTTGATTTGGCCAAATAGAAGGAAACATTACAAATCAAGCACTACAAGTTCAGAAACTCACCCTAGTAAGAAGAGGAAAACAAATACAATGGTTTGGTATAAGTCAGTAATGTGTTCTCTGGGTAAACCTAGCTTCTACATGGCTCAAAAGTGACAAGGAGGATATTGTAAGTAGAATACAGCAGACAGCAAAGCACTCAGACATATAAGAAATGTGATAAACTGTCAGTCACTTCAATACGCTTTGTGGCATTAGACCACAGCTAGCAGGATCTTTACCATGAAGACATAGGAAGGTAGTGTGGCAGACTGAAATTTGGTGACTCTAATGACCACAGCTTCCAGAATTCATGCCTCTGTGTCATCTCATCTCACACTGACTCTAGTCTTAGCCATTTGATGAGTTTTGGCAAAGAATGATTAGTCCCTATGCACTGAGACTTGTCCTCATAGAATATGCCTTCTTGGAACCCAGCCACCATGCTATAAGTAAACCCAAGCAGCCATGTGGAGAGGCCCACATGGAAAAGACTCAAGAACACTGGTTTAAAGACCCAGTTGAGCTCCCAGCTTGAGGCCAGTATGAATAAAGCCATTTTGGACCTTCCACCAATTCCAGCGTCCATACTGGCAACCTGTAAAGCAGAACTGCCAGATAATCCATAGACTCATGAAAAATTATAAACCACTATTGTTTTAAGCCACTGAGTATTGGGGCAGTCATGCAGCAATGGACAACCAAAACAAGCAGGGAGTAAAAGCAAGAATCTCCATTTTGTTTAATGAACTAAAACCCATCTTTTGACTCTAAGTACCCCAAGATCGGATATCATGGTCCAGTGGTTTTCAAACTGGCTATACTCCAGAACCACCTTCAGAGACTTTTCAAAGTATACATGACAGAAATTCTGATTCCAGAATAATCAGCAGAACCAGGCAACTTCTGTGTAAAAGTTCCACTGGTGTTTCCCCAATGTTAGAACTGCCCGAAGAGTCCGTACTGACATGGCCAGTTGTTTCAAAACGGACAATATCGCATACGATCTTACATCCACCTTCAACACAGAGAATGGCATCTCACTAAGAATCTGTTGTGATCAGTCTATTTTATGGAGCAATAGTATACTCGGGAACTCTATAAGAAAAATGAAGCAGAGTTGCACTATGTCTCCAAATCTTTCTTGGAAAAATATTTTTAAGGCCAAGCTGAGCATGTAAACCTCAAATGAGGAGTTGAAGGGAGAGGTTCCCTAAGAGGAAAAGAGGAAAACACGAAGCAGGGCAGCATGGAGTGGATCATTGCAACAACTGCTCCTTCTGTCCACCCTGGCTTCATTATGGTCAGAGGAAAGGGAGAGGTTGTGCAATTGTGTATATAAATCCTGGGTGAGGATGAGGCAGGTCAAAGGAAGCAAGGGGCGGGGGTGGCCTATTTTCCTCATCTGCTCAACATAAGCCTGTGAGGAAACAGGCTGACTCTTTTAATAATATCAATGAAAGACAAACATCAGGGGAGCAGGCATTGAGGCTATGAGGTCCAGCTGGTCCCACTAACAGAGAGATTCTTCCTCCCCCCACCATTCCCCCATTGCCAACCTTGCAGAACCTGGACATGTGTTTATTAAGAGAAGAGAAAGGTTTTGGGGTTTTTTTTTAACTTTTTTTTTTTTTTATGTGTGATTGCAGCAATAGGACGAGCAAGCTATCTTCAAGGGGAAGGTGAATTTCAGGGGCCAAGGCTCCCTCCCGGTATGAAGGCTTTCCCTCAGTGATAATTCTCGACAATCTGGGTTTGGCTTTATTAAGAAAGTTAAAGGGTTTCCTTAAAAATAAAATAACATGTCTGAAAACACAGGAAAGAGTACAAGGATATTTCAATTCTCTTCCCTGCTTGGACATGTGTTATTCAAGTTTCTCTTTGTTGCAAGTAAATGAAAATTACTCAAACTACCTTAAGCATAAATGGTGAGTTTATTGGATCATTAAAACAAAAGTCTAAGGGTATTCTGGCCTCAGCCACAGCTGAATCCAGGTGCTCAAGCAATTTTTCTTGAAACTTCCTTTTGACTCAGCCTTCCTCTCCCCTCACTGCATTCTCTGACCAGATCCTTCATTATGGTGGCAAGGTGGAAGCCAGGAGCTCTAGGCTATTTTTCTATCCTCTCAACAACCCTCTATAGAAAGACTTTCTCTTTTTCCAAAACTGTTTCTAAGAACAGAGTCCTCTTCATTCCCACGGGGTCACATGTCCATCCCTGAGCCAGCCCCGTGACTAGCAGAATGAATTCCTGTGTGGCCAACCCTGTAGCATGCAGTGGGGTCACTTTCACCCAAGTGATATGGTCTGACAGTGGAAGAAGGGTAGCTTTCCACGGAAAATCAGAGTTTTCTGTTGTTTTTTAAACCAGAAACAGGATAAATGGATGCTGTCCAGGTAAATCCTCTCTCTGGTTAAAAGCAAGGAATTGGGCCTCCAGGAGAACAACTTTCACTTTTGAAGGGGCAGTTCTGTGTTTTCAGATAGTGACTGTGCAGGCCCACCATGCCTGATGGAGCCCACAGATGCGAGTTCCGTATCCGCCGTGGAAAACTGTTCTTTATCCTTCCCCAGCACCCACAAGTCATCCTGAAGCTAGATAGAGTCATCTATTCTCAATCAACCTCATCCTCAAAGGCCAGAACGGAGCGGCCCAACTACAATCTCTTTCTTCTACTAAAGTCAGTCAGTCAAAACTTGAAGATTCTTGGTCTTAGCTCTTCTGCAGGCTTGTTGCTATGTGCCTGGAAAGTTAAACAACTGTTAAATCCTTCAGCTTTCTCTCAAGTAAAAAACAAAAAAAAATTGGAAAATCCAAGATTCTACAAAAAAAAAAAAAACACAAAAAAACACACACACAACATTCTATTGAAATGAAAACATTTCAAATATACTGTCATCACTCTTATAAGTCTTCTCACTTCTCACCTGGACCAAGTAACAATGTGTGCCAGATGAGTAAAAAAGAAGAATGCCGATTTTATTGATTTTTTCCACCTCATACTCTTTTTAGGTCTGTGAAAAATGTTTAACGGGTGAGTAATTTTTTTTTATAATTCTCTACAAATCTGCTGTACATCAAAGATTGTTCTTTGGGAGGGTGTTGCCCAGATACAGAACAGAATACTTAAGCTGGGATAGTTTGATCTTCATCATTCCTGGTATAATAAAGTACTGGGGAGTGTAATGAATAAAAACCTCCAAATTCGTAGCTCGGTGGTCAAGGTATTTCATAGTCAAGCCAGCATCTTGTTGGTCTCTCATAGTGTCTTAATATATGTACTGTAATTGAAGAAGTAAGAAGTCAGTCCCTTCTTCATTCTTCTCTTTCTATCCTTAGCCTCCATCTTGATCCAACTCCCACCCTCAATCTGAACCGAACCAGATAGCTATTATATTGTGTTATCACTTGTGAGCATTGTCTCAAATGCATAAGCATGAAAGAATGTGCTAGTGGGGCTGAATGAAAGGGGCAGTGAGAAACATACTCTCTGCCTACCTGCTCATAGTCCCCTGACCTCCAAACTGGACAGCACTAAGAATAGGAACGAGAGCAGTGAACAAAAAGAGCAAAGGAAGGCTCATTCTTTCACTTTCAGAAAGGCTATTTGGGTATCTTCCTCAGCACAAGGGAAAGGAATGACCTCACTTAATCGTATGACATTGGTGAGACACCCTAAACATTCTCTAGTGTAGTAGTTTTCAAATGATGTATCATGGGTCCCCTAGATTCCACATGACGAAATGATTTTCATATCTGCACGGCAAATTGGTGCCTACCCTATCATTTCCTGCCTCTCCTCTCCTCCCAGCCAGTATCATGCCAGATAGAATTGGAAATCCAAGCCTCGGAAAACATGCAGGAAGTTTCTGCAGTCCTGGAAAGTCTGATGAGCTGTGAGCTAGAACACAGAAAGAGTCAAGGCCACAGGAATCTAGTTTTTGTACCCTCACTTTGAGCCTCATTGCCAGTCTGGCTCTTTGTTTAGGTGACCTTTGGCCCCTGGAGTCAATGTTTGTCTTCCAAATGGTGTTTCAACACTAACATCTGGTGATGTCCCCCAGCCTGACATTTGTGAAGCAGATGCCTCCAGTGGCCTGGAGTGTGCCTTCTGGGTCAGTGTTTTCAATAATGCCCTCTGGCATTGATCTCTGTGGTACCTCTCCCCAGGTAAGAAAAGAAATGCCACTAGGAAATGGTTGAGAGAGAACACTTTAGACCATCTGGAGGCAATCTTGGAATATAAAACCCCAGAAGTTCTTGTATAAAGAAATACCTAGAGGTAGGGAGTAGAGGGAAAAAACAAGTCCTTGGTATTTTTTTGAAGTTGGACTTTAAATAATCTAGCCATTCAAGCCTGACAAATCTATACTTCATTTTAAGTAATTTCTTTACATGTTCCTTTCTCTCTGTTCAGGGTCCTCTCTCTTGAGACTTTGAAGTAATAGAGAATAGAATCTGTTGCTGAGAAAAGCCAGCCCTCTCATCCCCACTCTCCCTCCATGCACAGACACACAAGCACATACTTCATGCTACGTAGTAAGAGGTTCCTCTCAATGTGGGCATAGAGAAGACTTCCAGGAACCTTGTAAACTAGAACAGAAATTCAGATTGCCTACCCTTGGACAATGGTGTCTTTTAAAATTAAGCATTTTCCCCAAAATGCCTGAAAAGCTTCCAAAAGTAATAAGCAGGCCAATACCAATTATTTATTTCAACTGAATGAAGATAATTTTGATTCTCTAACACTGTGTCTAAAGACCTCCTCATACACTTTATCACCATTAGGCAGCAACACCTATAGAGAGGTGGAAATCTCAGCACACGCAAGAGTTTAGTACAGGCAAAATATTCATGAGGCTACTTTATAATATTCACCGCATTGTTGTGAGGCTTCTCTTTCCAAAATCCTTAGAATCCATCATCCTCTCGTCATTCATCTTCATGAAAGCTCTGCTGTCCAAGTGGTCAACAAGGAAAGGGAAAAAAATTGCACAAACCAACGTGAAGGGGGTGATAGGCAGGATTCTAATATCATCACCCCCAACGACTCACATCATTGTATCATTTCCTTCTCTGAGTGCAAACGGAACTTGTGATTTGCTTCTAATCAACAGAATATGAAAAGGTGACAGCCTATCACTTCCATGATTGTATTATGCTAGATGGAAAAAGTGAAGGGCTTTTTGCAAATGTAATTAAGGTCCCAGATCAGGTAACTTTAAAAAAAGGAGATTATGTGGAGTGAACCTAACCTAATCAGGTGAGCCCTATAAAAGAGGATCTAGATTCAGGGAACCCAAGCAAGAGAGTCTTTTCTGGCTTAGAAGAAGTAACCTGCCATGTTGTGACAGGACTTGCAAGAGGGCCACATGGCAAGGAACTGAAGGCAGCCTCTAGGAGCTGAGAATGGTCCCTGGCCAACAGCTAGCAGTCAAACAGGGACCTCAAATATACAACTGCAAGGAAATGAATACTGCAAACAAATCAAAGGAGCTTGGAAGAAGATGCTTTCCCAGTGAAGTCTCCAGATAAGAACACAGCCTGGCTGACACCTTGATTTCAGCCTTGTGAAATGCTGAGCAGAGAACCCAGCTAAGCCATGCCTAGACTTCTGATCTGCAGAAACTATGGGATAATAAATGGGTGTTGTTTAAGGCTGCTAAAGTTTGTGGTTACTTGTTACACAGCAATAGAAAACTAGTACAATGGGGTTGACTATTCAAATGGGGAAGCAACTCAAATAGCTAAGATCTCACACTGCACTCCACCACCAAATACTTTGTGGAGCTTGGATATAGTTTTTTCCCTTGAGAATCAGCAGTCCATAGGATAGAAAATAAAATGATTCTGTGTCAAAATATGCATAGATGGATGAATGGATGGATGGATAAAGATAGAAAGATAGATTTATAGATGATGTAATACAGAATTGTACACCTGAAATCTATGTAATTTGACTAACAATTGTCACCCCAATAAATTAAAAAAAAGAAAAAATAGATAGAAAGATAGAAAAATAAATAGATAGATATAGATATAGATATCAATATATATCTATATATCTATATGCCAGGATCGCTAGTGAGTGCTTGGCATATCTCACTTAGATGAGGGATTAGAGTTAAGATGATGTAGGCACTTTTAATGCCAGAAATTGACTCAACCTGGTGGACTAAAAGAAAGAAAAACAACTAACAAAGCAAGGAAAAGGACAGAAGAATTTATCCCTCCCAAGGTCACAGGTTAAGATGTATGTCCCAGTTCCTGTAGCTCTCCAAGAAAAGTACAAATGTAAAAAGCAGGGAAGACAAACTCATAGCATAATCAATCTATTCAGTTAGAGTTTCATGGCAGTTTTGAATCAAGAATTCATGAAATCATGATGTAAGTAATACTGATAGCTTTTCCAGTTACTGCCCTTGAATGGACAGTGGGCAAGTCTGTATTTACACACACGGTTATGAAATGCATATAGAGGAATGTTTTAAAAGTATCAGTCACAATCTATTATGGGGTCACGAATCAATAATCAGAAAAATGTAAAGCTACTACTGATGTAGAGCCATTGTTGTATGAGCTGTGAATTTCAGTATTTTAAAATAAATGGTGATTTTTTTTAAAAGCATGATTAATATACCTTACTCAAGACACACCAGATGCAGTATAGTAGTAAGAATAATACGAACTGCTAAACAGCCAAATCTTAGTGGCTAATTCAATAGAAGTTTATTTCTCACTCACATAAGATCTAAATAGCAGAGCAGGGGAGGGGATTATGCTCCACACAATCTTTCAGGGACCCAGATGGGCAAGGCTCTACCATCTTTAACCCATGGTCTCTAAGGTTGCTCTGAATATCAACAACTAGTTAGTATATAGGGGAAGATTTGGGGTGAATATCCTGGAAATAGAGTATCGAGCTTCAACCCGCATTCCATTGGCCAGAATTCAGGCAAATGCACCTTCCTAGTCTTAGAAAGGGCTAGAATAAATGTCCAAACTCATTCTGCTTCCATCCTCTGATCTTTTGCAAGGGTCCCCTTTGGAGGAATCCAAGCACAAGTCAGAGGGCAAGTGAATCCACTGATGCAGTCCATAAAAGTCAGCTTCCCACAACACAGGCCACGGTAGAGAATGGCAGTAAGTGAATTTAGAGAGACTACTGAAAGATATCCAGCACAACAAGATATTACATCAAGCCAAAGGACTAGTAAGGGTCAGTCCGATGAGTGAAAATATCTAATTGCCATAGAAGGTTTTCACTAAGTCAGCTAATGACTGAAGATGCTGTTAAAGAAAACCAGGTCATTGTTGTGAGTTACCTTTGAGTAGGGGTTTTGAGTGTAGGAAAAACACTAGACTAGAAATCAGAAGAAATGACCTCTGGTTCATACTAGCCAAGTTACTCAACTCGGCTGAGCCATGGTTTTATATTTGCAAAAATGTATAATAATCATACCTTTCTCAGCCTTAATCATAGATCTGATCAGAGAAGATCCAATGAGATCCATGTATTTGAAAACACTTGTAAATTAGAAACAGGGGTCACAAATAATACTGTTTTCTGTGTGTGTGTGTGTGTGTGTGTGTGTGTGTGTGTTATTGTTGTCATTATCCAAATTATTATCCTAATTTATGAGAAACAAGTGATCCTGATTAAACTGCTACTTTCCCAGGGACTTTTGTACTGAATCTGAACCAGAAAGATCAATAAACTTCAATGTAAAATTCGTCTTTCCCATGAACCTTTCCAAGGACTTCCTGCTGATGTTTGGGTATGCTGCATGCAATATTTGCTTTTAACCCTGGAATTGTCATTTAAGCCTCAAGCTTCCCCTCAAACTAAAGAAACCCACAAACGAAAGAAAGCTACCCACAAGGGGGCCTGGTACCTTTCTCTTGGGTTTACCAAGTGATTTGAGGGTTGGGAAATGAAACCCCAGCCCCCAACCCCTTCCTCCCCAGTCTATAGAAGAAGACTGGAAAGGAGAAAGGAGTAAAGAGAGGGTCAAGTGTGCGCAAAGAGCATTGTCCATGGTGAGGTGGTGCCCTTCTCTCCCTCAAGGCTGCCTCTCCCCATCCCTATTTCAGTGGGAACCGAGGAAGTTCCTGAGAATCAATGGAACATTGGGGATGCCAAAAGAAAGTGAAGGTTGCACTCTGGTCCTTGGTTGTACATCTGCTTCCACAGCGGATTTGTTGAGCTGCCCCATGCCTGAGTGAGGTGGGAGTGCAGTGGGGAAGGCGAAAGGAGAGAACTGGAGAGAGAAGACAGGGCAGCCTCTATGCCCACCATGCGGTGGACCATCTAGATGTCTAATGCATCTTGACTGTCTCCAAGGCAGGGAAAATGGCCTGTTAAACCACTGAAATCTCAATTTCATTTTTTCACTTAAACTAATATGAGGAAGTTTCACCTCCAGATAAATTCATTAAAGGAAAATTACTGACAGTGTGTAAACTGATAGAAACCTCAACCCTCTGAGCTCATGGTCCATTTTATCTCAGCCCCCACGGCTCCATCTTTATAGGAAATATTCACTGTTGGTTGTGAGTAAAAATGGTCTTTCTAAAGCAAAACTTAAGATACATCACCGAAGTACTCTGTCACAGGAGGAAGAAACTATGATACGGTCACAAAAGACTCACCGGCTTCCCCTGTCATTTGGATGCCTCTTTTAATTAATATCTGAAATATTAATCTGACAATTAAACATAAGTTTAGAAGTTTAAGAAGCTTTTCTAATATTTGCTAAATTTGGGGCACGTTTTTTCACATTTACTGATTGAAAGTTAAATTGCATTTAAAAATCTCTCTTTTGCTGAAAGATTCTAACTTACACAAAACGACTGGAATTAGTAAAGGAATTTTACAGGGTGGTTGAATACAAGATAAATATGTAAAATCGACAGCTTTTGTTTATACCTAGCAATATATCCCTAGAAAAGACTATGGAGAAAATTTTCCATTCACAACAATAATAAAGTTTTTAAATGCTAAAAAATAAGTTATAAAGAATGCCTGAGAACCAATATGTATAAAACTATAAAGTCTCCGTGAAAGACATAAATAAGAATCTGTGCAACTGGAAAGACAAATTACGTTTTTTAGGTGCAAAATTTTCACATCACAAAAATGTGACTTCTCCCCAAATTAACATACAATTTAATTCAAATTAAAATCCTAACAGGATTTTTATTTTAATTGGATAAAATTATCTTTAAGAATCAATGGAAGATCAACCTCAGGCATGATAGGGTGTGGAGTATCATGGACCTGCTCCCCAGAAAAACTGGTGATTATTGGTGTTGTTTTTTTTAAATTAATTTGTCTCTGGAAATGGACCTCAGGGCATATAGCAAATAAAGACACATCTACTCAAGCAAATCAACTGAAATTTGGTAAGAACCAAGACAGTCTGTGGTTTTGAACTAAGACTGCTCCCTCCCACCCCCTGCCAAACTCAGCAAAACCGAAACTGCACTCCAGGCTGGTACAGCCCAGAACCCAGGGCTCCCAGTCATAGAGATATCTTTCCCAGGGATGCAAAATGTCAGCATCTCTCATCCTTTGCCCAGCTACCTGATGCTGAGGCTAAGTTCTGGGAGAGGGCAACCACGAGGTGGGCACCCTTTTCTTCTACCCAGCCCCCACTGGTGGGGTGAATTGCATGGTATATGAATTACATCTCAGTAGAGATGTTTTTAAAAATAAATAAGTGGAAGAATATATTCCCAAGAATAACCAAAAAAAAAAATATGAAAAGGGAACACATGACTCCCCAGATATCATAACTTAAGGCCACTATAATCAAGTCAATATGGTATGGAAATAGGGATAGATCAACAGATCTGAACTGAGATGCAGAAATAAATCCCTATGCATATAAGGATTTGATATATGACAATAGGATTTCAACTCAGTCGGCACAGGTGAATTATTTTGCCAATAAAGCTGGTAAAACTGGCTAGATATCTGGAAGGAAAAATATATGGGACTCCTATATTACTCCATACACAAAGACAAATTCCAACTATACTGAAGACTTAAATGAAAAATAATAAAAATTTGTAATAATATCCAGGAGACCTCATGTACAACCTAGGGTTAGGGAAGCCTTAGCCAACACCGGGGCTATAAAATAAAAAATAGATCAATATGCTGCATGGCAAAAGGTACTATAGACTTACAATAGACAAGAGTCATACAAATGCAAATCTACTGTGTTTCCCCAAAAACAAGACCTAGCCCGACCATGAGCTCTAATGCACCTTTTGAAGCAAAAATTGATATAAGACCTGGTATTATATTATATTATATTATATTATATTATATTATATTATATTATATTATATTATATTATACCTGGCCTTATATTACAGTAAAATAAGACTGGGTCTTGTATTAATTTTTGCTCCAAAAGACACATTAGAGCTGATGGTCCAGCTACGTCTTATTTTCAGGGAAACACGTTAGATGGTTAACAAATGTAATAAAATTCTCACATTCAACAGTAGTCAGAGAAATGCAATTGAAATGGCAATGGGGTAACATTTACACCTCTAAGAACAGAAAAACTTTAATAGAGGAGTAACATATCATACCTAAGGTTAAGGAAGAAAATAATGTGTTCATACTTTGCTGGTAGAAATGTTATGGCACTTTTGGTAAAGCAGTCTGGCAAAATCTATTCAAATTAAATAGATATATAACCATTTGGCTCAGTAATTCCATCTTTTGGAATCTATCAAAAGCACCAAACACAAAAGGAACATATAAGGATAATTATTGTAGTATTTTTTTGTAATGAATAATACAAACAAGCAAACCATGTGAATTCCCATCAATAAGGATTAAATAAATTATGGTACATGGACATCATGAATTGAACATGCACTGAGAGGAATTCTGAGAGAAGCAGGACACAGAAAATTGGATACGAGGTATTTTCTAGTTTTATTTTTAAGTGGCTGAAACCACATAGGAATAAATACATATATGTCTCTGTGTGTATGTGTTTTCATTTGATTGTAAAAACATGGAAAAAATATGGAAGATTATAAACCAGGTTATCGTTGTTGATTACAGGGCAAGGATTGATGATTGTGGGTAAAGAGCCATATCGGTAAAAAAGGAAAAGAAATAGTAAAAAGGAACATACCAATAAAAATATATGTGTAATAGCTTCACATTTATACACATATTTTAAATTGTATTTATGCATAAAGATGTAATGTAAAAAACAATAAATTTGACAAATGTAGAAATGCTAACCTATTAGGGCACAGCTCAACGACTAGAAAGGACAGATAGAATATCAAACTCTGTGCAGTTGCATATTCAATAGAAGCATTTGTTTCTATTCCTCCAAATCCAGCTATCTTTTGTCAGTGTTACCTAAACCTGACCTCTCTTGAACTTTCCTACCGTTGATATTTGAAATTATACATCGCAGCCCCTACGCTTGTCTTAGTTCTTCCCCTGCTCTTCATTAACAAATGCTTCACCATCGCCTGCCTTATCCAGTAATTGTCCATCCTTGTATCTACTCACTTCTCTATCTTCAGTCTCCTCCTCAAATCTCTTCCCCCCCAGCCCCCTCTTTACCTGACAACTCCTCTCATAGTTACATTGCACAAGAGTAAACTGGTCTCTTCTCATCATCTGCTGATGACTTTCAACTCTTGATTTCGAGCGCAGACTTTTTTTCCTAGTCCCGGCCCCCTATTTCCAACAGCCTATGCAGCATCTCCACCAGCGTATCCTAAGACACTTGGACTCAGCAAGTCTGAATTTGTCTGCTAGGACTGCCATAAGAGATTACCACAGGCCGGTGGCTTACACAACACAAATTTATTTTCTCCCAGTTCTGGAAGCTGAAAGTCCAAGACCAAGGTTGACAGCAGGTTTGGTTTCTCCTGAGGCCTCCCTCCTTGACTTGCAGACGGCCACCCATTTTCCGTGTCTTCACATGGCCTTCCCACTGCACATGCACATCTCTGTCATATCTTCCTCTCAAGGGTACTATTACATCATTTAACTTAATCACTTCTTTAAAAGTCCTGTCTCCAGATATAGTACATTCTGAGGTTATGGGGTTAGAATCCCAATATATGAATTTTGAAGGAACACAAATGATGTCCATAATAGAACTCATCATTCCCATTGCAAATAATAAATATGCTTCTCCTTTTCTATTTATCGATCACAGAAAAAGGTGTTAACCCAGGGTCCAGAGCTAGACATTCTCAGAGTTATCTTTGACTCCTGCCCCTGTGCCTCACCACCATCCACTGGTGCACCCAATGCAGTCCCCATGGTTCCATCATCACTGGCATGGCCAGAGATGACCTTCATCCTCTTAGACTACAACAACTCCCAACCCTTTTTCCCAGCAACCAGCCAACCCACATTCAGTGTAGCCTCCACTTTGCTGTTTAACAATCTATGTGTATTTTCTCCCAAATACATCATGTCCTTCTTTCCCTGCTTCACTGGTTCTGTTCCCTGTCCCTGAAATACCATTCATTCTCTTTTCCCTACCCTTAGGTAGGCTTCTAATAACTCTTCAAGGTTCAGATCAAAGTCTTTTCTCTATTTCCAGTTAGTCAGTCCCTCTTCTATTCCCCCTGATTGTTTTATCTATATTATACACATTTATTTAACTATTGTAACTTTTCATCTTACATTTCTTTCTTCCCCACCAGCTTAGATGTGTCTCAAAGATGGAGGCTCTACATAATGGGCACCTGTCACGTGTTTGTCCCATGAGGGATCCACTCGGACCTGAGTCCCATGGCTCCTCAAAGTCCACATGTCCAAAGTGAGTCATGTGGCCCCTTCTTTGCAGGTATCGTCCCATTGCCCACGAGCCTATCATGGACCTCACTACGTATTTCTCTTGGACACACAGTGTTCAAATCTTGGACTTCTCTTGGATTTCATCTCTGCCTTCATTCCCAAGATAAAATCAGTGACCAAAGTGTAGGAGTTTGTTCCTCAAAAAGTCTCTGTTCCCACCAGCAATCAAGTCCACACCACCTTCTGCCTACATTTCTGCCCTATCCTGGCCTCCCGGCTTTCACCCTCTCTAAATACAAATCTGCTTCTGGACAGGTTTCCTTAAACACCACCTTTAAAACATTATTGCCTAAGGAGTTTATTGCAAACTCCTCACTCTGGCACTCGGTGAGGTCAAATCACTGATCTGCCTTTACTTCCTGTGGCTGCTCATCATAGACTCTTGGTACATCATCACATTCCCTGCCAAGGTCTTCCCCCTTTCCATGCCCTACCATTCTTTTGAAACCCTGCTTATTCATTCATTCCATATCTACTGGGAACCCTTTCTATGTTAGTCACTATGGTAGGCTCTAGTGACAAAATAGAAAAAGACAAGGTTCATGACTTCATAGAAACCAGTTGTGCTCAGATTTTACCATGCTTAAAAAATAGCTAAGGTACTAGGTTAAAAAGAAGATTCCTATACTATACCCCTCTGCCCAAAGGCTCATATTTGTAGGTATAGAGTGGGGCCTAAAAGGTTCATGTTTACCAAATGCCAAGGTGACTCTAATAGACTCCACTTTGAGAAACATTGATATACCCTGACAATTACAGTAAGCATAAGAGCTATGGGTGAAGTAAACACAAGTTATTATGGGATCACACTGTATTTGAGAGGCAGTCGTATTAACAGGCAAAGAAAATGAGTGTGGAGGGATTAGAAAAAGAGGACCTTCCATGAAGAGAGAACAACCTGTGCAAAGCAAAGTTTGACAAGGCTCGAACCACTTAGAGTGCCGAAAACAGCTCAATAAGGTTGGATCAAAGAGTCCCGTAAGGAGGGATGTGAGATGAGCACCATGCTGAACGTCCAGCGTGACCTGTCCCAAAGACAATGGGTCTTGAGCAGGGGAATGACATGATCAGATTCACTTCAGAAGGATCAGTCTGGAGAAAGGACCGTAGGAGGGCAAGTATAGAGCTGAAGAAAACACGTACAGAATATTGATGCCATCCAGGCAAAATGAAGAAAACCAGGATGATGGCTCTGTTGCTTACTACTTCTGTGAGCTCTATTCAGAAACAATGGTCCTGAAATCATCGCCAGGGTTGGGCCTCAAACTTCTCCCTGCTGTTATACTTGGCCCTTTCCCCAGCCCTTCACTCCCCAGATTCCTGAAGAAGGACAATCAAAGGAAAACAAGTTGTGACAGTGCTATAAGATGTCCATCAACCGGTGGAAGTGAGGAGTTCCTATTACTCATTCTTCAAACAGCTGATGAAAATCTCGATTCCATTTTGTACCTATTCTGTAGTGGTAAAGCTCCTGGGGAGGTGACCCAGGCCTTTGGGTGTATCTCTTTCAGTTGGACTCTGTTGGTAGAATTTCAGTGACTAAGCTAATAGTGTTAAAATGTTTATAATGAAGAATATCAGCATGTTCTACTCTGTCCTTCCCTATCCCCCAATCCCCCTCTCCTTAGACAACTGCTTTGTCTATTGTTTCAGCTGTGTCTTCTGGTACTTTACTCCTTATTTCTACAACTTTCTCTCTATCACACGTTGTACACAATTTAATTATGCTATGCCTTGGTGTAGTTTTTGTTTTGTTTTGTTTTCATCATTTTTGTGCTTGGGTTTATTGAGCTTCTAGAATCTGTGAGTTTATAGTTTTCATTCAAATTGGAAAATGTTGGCCGTTATGTCTTTAGATAGTTTTCTTCCCCCGTGTTCAGAAACTACAATTACACCTATGCAAGATTGCTCACGGTTGTTCTACGGCAAGCAGTCACTCTGTTCATTTTTTTTTTTCAGTCTTTTTTTCTCTCTGTCTCATTTTGGATAGTTTGATCTCTACTTCTTCAGGTTCATTAATCTTTTATTCTGTAATGTCTAATCTTCTGTTAATCCTATCCAGTGCATTTTTAATCTCAGATATTGTAATTTACATCCATGGAAGTTTAATGTGGGTTTCTTATATCTTATCTTACATGTCTCTAACATGCTCAATTTTTCCTCTAGCTTTTTGAACAAATGGAATGCAGTTATAAAACCTATTTTAATATCCTTGTCTACTAATTCTATGTCATTTCTGGATTATTTTTTATTGACTTTTCTCTTCGTTATGGGTCAATTTTCCTGCTTCTTTGCATGTCTGGTAATTTCTGAATGGATTCCAGACTTTGTGAATATTGCCTTGCTGGGTGCTGATATTTTTATATTCCTATAAATATTCTCAAGTTTTGTCCTGGAGTATGGTTAAGTTACTTGGAAACAGTTTAATCCTTTCAGGTCTTGCTTTCAAGCTCTGTTAGGAGAAGTATTTTGTCTAGAGCTAACTGTTTCTCTACTACTAAGGCAAAACCCTCTGAGTCTCTACCTAATTTTATATGGATTATGAGGTTCCCCACTCTGGCTGGTAGAAGCAGAAACTATTCGTGGTCCTGCATGAGCTCTGAATTTTGCTCTCTCTAGTCCTTTCTAATGGTTATTTTCCCAATTTCCCAATTAGTCATTCTTCAAACAGCTGATGAAAATCTCTCTGGTTCTTTTCCCAACCTTGATTAGGTTTCTCACATGCAAATGCTTATTAGTACCCAGCTGACCACTCAAGGCGGACCTTCTGTAGATCTCTGGAGCTCTCTTTCTATGCAGCTTTCTTCTTTCAGGTTCTGCCCTGAGAACTCTAGATACCCTGCTTTCCCTCCCCAGCAACATTTTCTCAACTCAGGGAGTCTACCAGGCTCCACCTGGGTCCCACATTCCTGCACCATGGCCTCATAGCCCTCTCAAGGCAGGAAGGTGGTGCTATCATAGAGCTCATCTCATTTGATTCCTGTTTCTCAGAAATCACTGTGTCCTTCTTTGTCTCATTTCCAATGTTTTCAAATGCATTTTTTCATATTGTGTCCAGTTTTTTGTCTTAGCTGGAGGGTAAATCTGATCCTTGTTATTGTTTCTTGACTGGACATGAAAATTCAATTCCATATTTCTAAATAAAAGGCTTATTCTGATATTTCTTGATTTTATTTTTAGGCATTATCAACTATGTTCTTAATTGATCATAGAGATCTTTCCCACTAAGCCCAGACCTGGCCTCAGAGTCATTCTCAAGACTCTTGATAGTCAGTTCTGACCAACAGATTAGAATTAGCAAACAAGTTGAAACGTATTTGACATCCTAGGACGGATGTTATAGTGCCTCCCAGGTCTAAAATTCTATGTGATTCTGCTTAGGCACTGTAAGATGAAGTGAAAATCATATAAGCTATTATAGCTAATTGAAAACAATTACAGTAAAAGTTAGTTTGCTAAGTGTCAAAGTTATAACTGGTGATTAAATGAAGTTTTGGATAAAAGTCAGTGAAGGCATTCACTTTTGTTCAACTAGGGTTAAGAGAAGTCAGCGTTGTACTAGACGTTGAGAAGAGTTAGAGGAAAACGTAGAAGAAAGAAGATGTAGTTTATAGAGTTCTTTACTTTCCACTCAACAACAATATCAAGGAAGAATTACAAAATGAGGACTCAACCTCTAGGATCTTAACTTCATCCTCAGAAAATTCCATAGGTTTGTCACCTGAGGAAGTGCATAGACTGGGGTGCACAGAATCCATAACAAAAGTTATGGCTAAGTTTCACATCTAAGAATTTAAAAATAATTATGTCACAGATTTTGCTAATCATGTAAATGTTCAGATTTGATGTTCATTTAACTCTTTGAAAAAAGAAAACATTAAATCTTCAAAGGATAACTAACTGAAGGTAAGCGTCACGTAAAAAGCAAGTTTTCACTTTATTTGGTAAAATATAGAGAGAACAAAACCTGTGGAGTATAAATTAGATAGAAATTTCCCATATAGATAAAACTAGGAAAACTGGGTATAACAAAAACAACAGCAACAAGCACAGTGGATCATATAACGAACAAGAAAAGGAAAGGTTCCCAACAACTCTTGCACTACAGAAAGAAAAATGCTGGCTCCACACACGCCTCTCCCCTCTGGCCCAACCTCGTCCAAAAGGGATCTATTAGCATCATAGGCACCATTGAGCCTCACTCTGGGATGGAGGAGATAACAGATGCTCCCTCCATTCCCAACTTCTCTCTCCACCGACAGGTCTGACACCACTGGTGGTACCGGAGAAGGAAGGAACTATGAAGAGAAGACTCCTGAATACCCTTGCTACTCTCTCTCCTTTGGTATCTTCCACGTGTGGAGTTCATTTGCTTTTATAAAACCAAATGGAATCAAGAATCTAGTCGTCACATCTCTGAGGCTAACTCAAGGTAGGACTTTACAAGAAGGGCGGAAAGAGTCTAAGCTACGTTTCCCAGCTAATACCTCAGGGGATTTACACGTGGCTGGGGGGTGGGGCAGGGCTCCATTCAGGAATGAGGAGCATACATTTGGTCAGAACATTCCCAAAGCTGAACCCCATCTCTGCAGCAGGTAGCTGGATCAAATTGAAACGTCCCCACCCCCAACACCCTTACAGCTGGAATTGAGGGGGAGAGAGGAGAAAGAGAAATTCTTTGTACACTTTTCATGAGGTCCCAATTCATTTGTATGCCTTGTTAAGGATTAAGATGATTCCTGCTCATGCTTGCGGACGTACAACCAAGATTATCCTGCTAAATCTCCAGAAATGCCAACTGGGAAACAAACGACAATTGTTCTCCTAAAAGATTTTTGTTTGACTGTGTGACTGTAATGGCCTGTTGGGCTCCTTCAAGTGCCAGCCTGGAGACCATGCACACGGAAGAAAGCAAACCTCTGCAAAGCAGCAGACGAGGGCTGCTGCAGGTCCAGCTCCGCAAACCCGATGGATGGCCTTTTAGCTAAGTGCTGAAACAGGAAGCCAGAACCAAGGGCAGAAAGGACGGGCACTGAGGACAGAGCCAGAGTACGGCAAGGCCTCAGCACCAAACTGGATAGAAGATTCAGCCATTGAAGCCAGCTGTGCCCAGAGCTGGGTTTGGGGCTGCCAAGGGAATCAGAACTCTTGCCATGGAAGAGGCAGCACTGCCAGCAGGCCTTGAAGATGACCTGCGGTTTGTGTGCACACCTCCAGCATAGTATAAGGCCAAGGTCTGGCTGTCTAGACAACCGGCCATCTAACCTCTTACATCCTGTAAATTTTTTCCCTTTCAAGGCTATCTTCAGAGCTCATTTCACCTTATTTCCCCTCAGTAAACTTTCTCAGGACTTCCTGGGGAGATGAGGAGAGGGAGAAAAGGAGAGATTGACCACACAGTGCAATTTCCCCATAGTCTGGCACCTCCCTACCTTGGCCCCTACGTTAGGCATGGTCCCCCTCAGCCCTGGAGGGGGTTCTGGTCTCCCCTTCTGAACAGCCACCTGAGACCCAACTGTTCTTCCCAACAGTCCACCATTTGTAAGCTGTATGGGGATGCTCAGAGATTTGCCCATCCTCTCTTCCCACCTCTCATAGCCTTGATCAGATAGATGTAGGAAGCCCTAATTTCCCCAGGAGCCAAGGAGAGAGGGTCTTCAATTTGAGGAAACTCTTACAGGTCTATCCATTCGCCTTTCTAACACAAGGACTCAGCCATAGAGAGCAAATCAGGGCAATTATTCAAAGAGATATATTCTCACTGGTGTTTGGGCTCTCAACTTCTGTTCCACCATTTTTTTGTTTGTTTTTTAAGATTTTATTGGGGAAGGGGAACAGGACTTTATTGGGGTACAGTGTGTACTTCCAGGACTTTTTTCTTCCAAGTCAAGTTGTTGTCCTTTCAGTCTTAGTTGTGGAGGGCGCAGCTCAGCTCCAGGTCCAGTTGCCATTGCTAGTTGCAGGGGGCACAGCCCACCATCCCTTACGGGAGTCGAACCGGCAACCTTGTGGTTGAGAGGACGCGCTCCAACCAACTGAGCCATCTGGGAGGCAGCTCAGCTCAAGGTGCTGTGTTCAATCTTAGTTGCAAGGGGCCAAGCCCACCATCCCTTGCGGGACTTGAGGAATTGAACTGGCAACCTTGTGGTTGAGAGCCCATGTGGGAATCGAACCAGCAGCCTTCGGAGTTAGGAGCATGGAGCTCCAACCGCCTGAGCCACTGGGCCGGCCCTGTTTGTTTTTTTTGTTTTTTTAAAACCTTCTTATTTTGTAATGGAATAGCTAAGATAACAAGGCAAGAGGAAAATATACTCTTTATTTTAACTACTGCATTTTCATTAAATCAGATTAAAGCATTTGTTTTCATGACTGTACAAAGCCGATTGACAGGAATGTGAAGTTAGGAGCAAGAGCCAAAAGAAGCATAAGGATTTATTCTAAATATACAGCCTTTCTCTAAGACTTGGCCCAAGGACCTGGAGAAGGACAACTGCCACAGGGTGATTGCAGTCCTGGGGTGGCAGGAGAGAGAAAGCCTTGAGATAGCGATGGAATGGGAGAAAGTATTTTTAGTTCATCCTCCTAGAGGACCAGTTTCTAAAGGAACTTTTTTTCCCAAACACCCTCAAGGATCCAGCTAGCATTAACTTGACAAAGTTCAGCAACAGGGGACAGTGTTCCTGATGAAAGTCCAGAATGAGAATAGGGAGGGTTCAGCCTCCAGAGTCAAACTGCTGAGTTCAACTCCCTCCAGCTGTGAAGTTCAGGGAAGTTACTTAACCCCTCTAAGCTTCCATTTCCCTGTGCATAAAATGGGAATAATTAACAGCCACCACTTAGAAGGACATACTACTATGTGCCAGGCTCTGTTCTGACACGTTCCCTACTTCAGCTCATTAATCTTTGTTAACAGCCCTAAGCCTTTTGCCCACATTAACCCGTTTGATGATGTTCACAACAACTCTAGGAGTTAGGGTCTTTGATTATCCACATTTTACAGATGAGGAAACTGAGGCAGAGAGAGGTTAAGTACCTCTCCTCCTAAGACTGCCTGGCATGTAGTACCCAATAAATGTTAGCTATTGTTATTAGCATTAAGGATTGCATAGAGCCTTAAGCAGCTCAGAAGGAGATGCTGAGTGGTTAAAGCAAGATTATATGCTATTTAGTCTCTTTTTAGCATCATTCCTTAGTTCCCAGTTCTCACATACATTTGCTGTAAACCAGCTACCTTCTTTACTAAGTCTCTTATTTCTCAAGCACACACACACACACACACACACACACACACACATTTTCTCATACGCATGCATTCAAGCTCACCACAGATGCCCACACCCTGTCAAGCCACAGAGACTTTCTGGCAACCCTAAACTAGCTTGAGATTTAGGGATGCTTTGATTCACCAAAACTTTTAGGTGGCCAGTTTAGCTTGATTCTTTTGTGGCCCAGTTGGCCTTAATGAGCAAATTCAAGAGCTATTTTGACTTTAGAGGCCTTAGAAATACTTTCTGGGGTTTTTCTTAACCAGCTGACCTGCAGCAGCATTCAGACTTATAACTGTAAGAATCACTCAGGTGTGACTGCTGGCCCGCCGCAGCTGGTGATGTTTCAGCACTGCCCTTGGACCTGACCATGATGCTCTTCACAGGAGCTGCCAGGGTGGGCTCCTGGGCAGACCACGGCATTTTCAGACAAGGGAACGGAGACTGGCTCAGAGCAGATTGTCACACACACAGGGGTTTTCAAGAGCCCAGAAGGAGAGCATAGCAGACACCTGGTTAAGACTCATCATCACAAAAGTGACTCCTCTGGGCTCAGAGAGTTTGCAGGGACTACCAGAGATCACACAACCACATGAGGCCTAGAGCTGAGGTCTCTTGATCCAGAGTTGGGCTTTGTTGTTGTTGTTGTTGTTTTTCAGTATACTTCACACTGGCTTAACCTACTTCATCATCTATGAAACAAACAAACAAACAAAAAATGTACATTTCTCCCTTTTGCCTCCTTAGCATTTTCACACGTGGAACCGAGGAGCCTGAGGATGTGTACGGAAGAAGGAAGAGGGATAGGAGACAGGTCTACAGCATTGCTAAAGAATGCTTGACCAGAGATCTTAAAGAAAAGGCATTGTGATTCCCAAACAAAAGGAAAACGTCAAATCCCTGAAACCTAGCCAGACTCCCACAACTGTCCTTAATGAGAAAGTAGAGACATCACTCAGGTAGGGGATGAAGTCCTTCCAGAATGTTCTTCGTGAGCAGGGCACAAAACTTCAGTCCTGAAAAATTAAATATTTATTCTGTGCTTGTGGCTCCTTTAACTCAACTCTTCACAGATGGACTGCAGAGCCGCGCATGTGTCTGGACCTTCAGGATGGGAGCACTACTTTGCTTCCTGCACCATCTGGTTCCCTGTTCCCAGCTCCAGCCTAGACTCCCACTACAGCCGATAATCAGAAGAAATCAGAAGAACACCTCAGGGAAAAGAATCTAGGACTCAGACTTAACTTCCTCTAAGGAGGATCAAACACTGAAGACTGTTCCTTTTCAAGTTTTATTAATCCTGGTTCATAATTTCCACCACATCATTAGTCATTTCCTATTTCTGAAGGGCTGGCAGCAGTTGCCGAGGCATCAGGCAGTAAATGGCCAGATAACCGTGCCACCTGTGTGCCGTATTGACAGTTACCCACAACCGCATCTGGGGGAGAGGCTAATGTGCTTTTTCTAAAAGGCAAGCCATTTAGAAGTGCAGCCCAGTTTTTGATCTCTTGTTAAATACTTTTATCCACATCATCTCCCCATCTGGGCCTGGAAGTCATCATGTGACCTGCGGTCCTTTGAAAGGAGAACAGCCACAGCAACAACAGCAGATCTGCCATAACCCTGGAGCAGGGTGAGCTCTCAAACCCCTCCCAAGGAGAGGAGGGAGTCCCTGTCTTTAGCTTGGAAAACTCCAGGAGCTGAAGTTTAAAGAAAAGAATGGAAAGTGACAAGAATGATGTCCAGCAAGACCCTTTTGAAAAATAGATGAAGTACGATTTATAAAGAATGTGAGAGTTGCCGAGTAAGACTAATTCCATGGGGTTAGACCTAGTTCATAATGGCTTGTAGGGAGCCATACAGCCAAGGATCTTCTCAATATCCTCATTCCCAAAGGTCAGAGGGTCTCCCCAACACAAAACCTTCCAGAAATGCAGCATGTGACAGGAACATAGGTTGCCGTATCTCTAATTAAAAACCTAGCAATCCAGGGATACAGGCTTCGGTTCTGGGCACCAGACAGAGGGCTAACAATGGAAAAACGGACACAGCAGCTTTGCTGCCAAGCACCTGGCTGGAGACTCTGCCACCAAACTGTCCCAAGAGCTGTGGCCAGTGCCCACAAAGCTCTAGGCCTGCATTTCTGCCACTGGCAACTCCTATACCAAAGATTTTAAAAGAAGCACAAATAAAGCTCATTGGGGGATATTTTAATTTTTAAAGGGCTAAGCCCTACTACCTAGCCCTTAAATAACATTTCCATCTGGGTAACGCCAAGCACATTGCCAAAAGTTGGGTAATCTAACATGACTGTTAAGCAAAGAAGGAAGTTCCCAGACTTAATTGCATCTCTCATGAAGGACAGAAAATTGAAGATAGCAAGCTAAGGGGGATACATAGCTTTTCCGCCATTACTATTCAAAACAGATAAGTTTTCTCCTCCTGGAGAAGTACGTATTGTGTGCCATTCTGATTATTTTAATAATTAGAACCTCAACTGCCATTCTGATTATTAAAACTGCACCATGCCATGTGTTCATATAGGCAAAATTCCCCCAACTCTTCTCCACCTCTGTCTAGCAATGGTAGCACCAGGAGATCATAAAAATGCAATTCCACAGGGTGTAGAATCAGCACCCATAGGAACAAGAGTGGAAAAGTTGGAGAAATTGAATCCCTTGTTCTCTTTTTGTTACACTTACACAGGTCCCTGCTGTGTCTCAGTCTTAAGGTGCAAAAAGCATCAAACCACCTATCCCATGACATTTTGAGAAGCCTGTTCTATACGTCTGGCTTCTTTTGATCTCTTGATGCTTCCTAAAATGACTATGTCTTCAAATTGGAGTTTTTCTTTTTGGACTACATATATACACACATACTTACGTGCATACATACAAACTCTCTCCCAGCCTTCAGACTTATTTTAAATCCTCAGATTTTACTCTGATTTCTTCCCTCTGCCTTTTATGCTTTAGTGAACAATCCACCTACCAGCCACTTATAACGTTATCAGGAGGGAATAACTATTAGGTTGGTGCAAAAGTAATTGCGTTTTTGCAATTATTTTTAACCTTTCAAACTGCAATTACTTTTGCACCAACCTGTTACCATTGCTTACCTTTTGATAATTACAATGTCCCTTCCCCTGGAGTTTTATCCTTGAGTCTGGTTTTCCTACCAAAGGCTACTGAAAGACTAAAACAATACTTGCCTAGCACCCCAGTTGCCAGGAGTTAACTGTAATACCATTTCTGCAACTTAACTCATTAAATTCTCATCAGTCCTCTGACTTCCTTGTGCATATACCCACCAGCAAATGGAGCATTGAGGGTGAACACCCCTGGTTGACTCTTGAAAAGTATATCTGCCTCATTAATACACCCTTTGGAGGAGCTGAGCATTCTAGCTCCCTCAATGAACTTAATCTGAAAGAGGTTAGCACAATGAAAGGAACCATCTAACAGATCCTGATAGGCACCATGTTTACTCACAAGGCCTCTAAATCACTCTGTCGGAGTCCCGAGGGCCTTTCGCTCCCTTGTTTCCAAACCTCCTCCCAAGCCCTCACCCACCCACCCTCACTGCAATTACTATGGTAGCTGAAACCAGTGTTGATTTTTATCTGCATGGCAACCTCGTGCTCCCAAAGGTTCCAAACTGATCAAGTGGCCTTCAAAAATGCTCCCACTTCTTCTTAAAAGGGCTGAGCCAAGCTCTGTATGATGGAGACAGAAAACAATCCCTTATCATGTCGGAAGTAATACTTGTGGTTATCTAAAGCAAGGGTAATCATATCATACACTTTATCTGTGAGTGGCTTTTTCCTTCCAGCGGTAGGAATAGAAACTTCTCCTTCATAATGAGCACTATTGAAACTCCAGCAGGCTGATTCTGCTTTTGGCGACATGCCATTCCCTAGCATAAGCATGTAATCATCTCAAAAAATGCAGCATGTCAGAGAACAGGTACAAGTATTTTCTGTAAATATTGTTTGTAAAGGGCCTACTTTATAATAGGGATTGTTTGTGTGAGGCCCTTTTTGTATGTATGGTTAGCAAGAACTTGCAGATCTGGTGCCAGCCCACTTTATCCAACAGAGTCTCACGTCGGGGTTCAGGGGATAGGGCCCAGGAAACGATACAAGCTTTTTCCCTCCTGAGTGCTGCTACCTCATGAGAGAAAAAGCACTCTGCTATTTAATCCATCATAGTTCCTTTGGACAGATATTGTGGCTGTCAGCACATGACATCAAAACATATGCTCTATCAGATCCTCAGCACTAGGGAAGTTTTTAAAATAAAATTATCAAACAGCATCCTTTATGGAGTATGACAATTCAACCGAAGTCTCTTTGTGACTCATCAGACAGGCAAACACCACAGCACTAGGTATATACGTCAGCCAGGGGCCCTATGGGTCAAGCCCTCCGTCCACAAGAACACATTTTTTTCAGGGGAGAAGTAACAAAGTTTCCTTTTGCAAGAAGGAGAAATTTCCATCTTCGCTTGTCAGGATGGAAACCTGAAGCGCAGTGCCAGGTACCTGTGAGTTTAGGAAATATTGGCCCAGAACAATGAAGAACTATGGATTTTGGTTTTCCTTATGCTTCTCCTTGGGAATGTGTCCCATCGCCCCTTGCCCGGTCCCTCAGCTTTGTCTCTCACTGCAATTTTGGTCCCTGGTCCCAGACTGGCTATGTGATACTTATACAGGATCCAGGTAAAATGAGCCCCGTTTGCCTCTAGATACAGTTTTATGACAGTGAATTAATGTCACTAAGAGTGAAACAAAGCATTTGAATGCCTAGGACAATTGTGGTCATTTTTATATCTCCTTTGTTGGGCTAGTATCTTTGCCTTTCTGTAATGTAAACATTTTATATAAAAAGCATCATATATAATACAAAGATAATCCAAACTACTTGCTCTACTTCAGAAGAGGATTGTGAGAATCAAATGTGTGCAAACATGAGTTAAGTTAAAGCATACAGACTATCGCAAAACATGCAAAGTGTTTTTGGAATATTTCTGCTACATCTATTTCTAATAGAGATGTTTCTGTTAGATTTATACTTAATAGAAAATAGTGTTTATCTTATTTTCGTGTTAATTAGAGACCAAGTTGAGAGACCAGGCCATTGAAACATGTAAAGGGCACTTATTGAAAGGTAACCTTAACCAGCAATTGTCAATCTCCACCCAATCAAGAAGAAGCAGAAATTTAAAATACATCAGCGGTCAGATGAAAGGAAGAACAATGAGGAATGGTAAATACTACACTCTACAACAAATGTCCTAAATTTCTATTCCCGTGGAGCTATAAGTTTGAGCTATCTTGAATGATTTCAAAATTTTGTCAGGGTCATGAAGAATGACTTTAGATGGCTTCTTACAGTCCCTTCCAACAATATAGGTCTTCAATCTACACATCCACCTGCATGTGGCTGCCTATTAAGGAGTTCACAGTCAGAAGCTAATGCTGGAGGATGGACACCACAGGTCAGTTTCACATTCATAAACAAAACGTACGCACTTTCCTCTCAGCGACAAGATGGCTACAATAACCACTCTAAGATAAAAACTGGTATAACAGACTGGTGAGAAGACAAATTAATATCAATAAGATTTCTGATCTATAGAGAAACAGAAAAGGAAAGGGGGTTCCTGAAAATAAAAGTTGTTTGTTCCTAAACCCTGCTTCTTTGCTTGGAGCTATTTCTTAAGAAAGAAGTTGCTTCCTTCCCTAACCATATAAAACGATCCCTGAAGTTATTTATAGTGTTCATGGCCCGGAGGCATCACTCGGTTCCCCCACCACAAGCCCAACCATGTGTTACTATATTAAAAAATGTGAAAAAGTAATTATGGGGTATAGGAGCCAGTGTCTGCAGACACAACCTGCCAAAGAGGAAGTGACAGGAAACTTATGCTCCTCGTTGCCGCTCAAGCACTGCCCAGGCTCCAGGCTCAGAAGAGAGCAATCTGTTCCAAGAAATAAGAGAGGAGCCTGCCCTGGTGAATCAGAAATATCCCTGTTTCTGAATATACAGTAAACTGGTTTCCATTCTCAGGTCCCCTCAAGTTGGTCAGACTTTCCAGTCACATGGAGAGACCACTCACGGCACCCTCCCTCAGCAGCTCAGACAGCTGCCTGCCTCAGCTCCCACTGCACTAGGCGGAATGGGACACATAAGGGTCTGGGCTTGAGTGAGAGTAGAGACCACTAAAATTGCCCCCTAAGATGCTGTCCTGCCACTATCAGATCCTGTCCTGACTTTGGCTATCTTGTCCTAAATCTAGCTTTGTTGTTCCTCTTCCCACCCCCACCCTGGTTCCTTCCTCATGTAGGATGTGATGAGCCACCCAATCTTATCTCTGGATTGGCCTCCACACATTCACGATCCTTTTAGCTCTCCCCTTGGAAGATGGGCTCTTACCACC
Organism: Rhinolophus ferrumequinum; assembly: GCF_004115265.2. NCBI lineage: Eukaryota > Metazoa > Chordata > Mammalia > Chiroptera > Rhinolophidae > Rhinolophus > Rhinolophus ferrumequinum. Next base: position 38,913,869 of record NC_046289.1, on the reverse strand, counting down.
CGTGGGACACTCATGCTTTTTAGCCCTGGAGGCAGCGAGAAAGAGTATTCCAAATATCTGCCCCAGAGAGCAGGAATTCATCAGGGACAGAAACCACACTTCTGGTAGAAAGGCCAGTGTTCCCAAGAAGCCTCAGCTCAGGAATAGTTTATTGAGAGAAATTACATTGCCTCCCCAAGACCTCTGACTGCCCCTGGTCTAAGCTAAGAGTTCCCTTCTTATGGGGGGGGGGGGGGGAGAGAGAGAGAGAGAGAGAGAGAGAGAGAGAGAGAGAGAGAGAGATGCCATTCCTCACAAAAGAGCACTGGAAGTTTGGGACATTCCTGCTATTTCAGGAAGGCTTCACTTGGAAGTAAATAATTCATGCCATCTCTTTATTCACCTCGATCATTTAAATATAAACTACATAAACATCCAAAGAAGCAAAATCCTTGGACTACATAAATGTCCAACGAAGCAAAAATGTACCCACACAGAATGTCTTCTAAAAACTAATTTACGAAATACTCTCAAATTTTTAAAGACAAGAGAATCATAGGTGACAGAGATTGCAGAGGCTAGAGGTCAGGAAAATGTCCTCACTACCTCTTTAATATAACTAAGTAAATCGAATTAACCAGTTTCCCTGGTGGGCAATATTCTAGGAGCGTGAAATGTAGCTTTATATTATAAAAACACCAGGTTTGAGTTCCTATTTCACATTCTGCAGTTTTAGAATATGAGTAAATGTCTATTTCTAAAATTCCCTAAGAATCTTCCCTTCAAGTTTGTTTTTTCAGCTCTGAGGCAATAGCATATATATAGAATTTAAACAGATACCAATTGATGCCGCTGGAAAGAAAACTTTAAAAATCAGAGAAAATATTCCCTATAAAGCTGATCCATGACAGCCTTCCACATTCAGAAACTGGTTTATAGCTTTCTGAGATGCCCTGTTAACCTCCCAAAGGTCTGTAAAGGAGCTTAAGGTATCTCATTATCCCAGTTATTCCCCTTTCATCTTCGCCTAAGTCCGTTTCTTCACCACCATAGTATCCACAGTGCCACCTGCTGGCTGTAGGAAGTATTTCCACGGCTTCTAGCTCTCCTTTCTGGAGATTTGCTTAATAACTCTATTCAACCAATGACTGCTAGAAAAGCCACAGGGAGATACATTTAAGAAATAATAAAAGAATCTATTATATGAGCAAGATACCAATCCATGGAAGTGTAACATGACCCAATATATTCTCCTGAGGCAAGTCTGGCTATTTTAAAGGGAGTATGTAAAACATTTAAACCTATTATTTGCAAATTTGCTTCATGTAGGTTGGCAATAGGGCTCAGGGTGGGAATATTTTTTATAAATGATTAGCAAGACTAAATGCTTCAACAATTCCAAAATTCTATATTTTCTTGTACCTGCCAATCATGGACTTATTTTTTTCCTTGCTTAGACAAGTGTCATCTACTTTTAAAAGATATGAAATTTGCCATCATAATTGTTTAAATAAGAATAAAGCTCTAACTCAGTCACTGAACCATTTCATAGAAGTTCCTTCTTCACCAAAAGTCACAGCCCACCCACCACCGCCCCACCCCCACCCCCAACCTGGAATCTGTGAACCAGCCACACAAAAGATAGGCACCAAAGCATCTCCAGGCATGTGTCAATGTGATGCCCCTCCTCCTACGCCCAAACTTTCATATGGTTCAACTATTTTCCATGTGTCAACAATCTGCCATTTGCATCTCGGGCCTTAGCCAGGCAAAAGATAAGACAGAATAACCTTTAGAACCCACCACTAATGAATATGAATGAGGTCACTCTTGCAAGCTTTATTGTGGGACAAAGTAACACAGGGAAAACGTTTCTGGGTTTTTTTTTTTCTGTTTGTTTTGTATTTTTGCTTCAGGGCTCCTGACAAGCATTAGCTAATCAAGTTTCCTAACAATCCTCTGGAGTCTAGACTAGCAAAGGGTCATTATCCCTCCAGCAGGTAAGCAAGCTAAGATACCCAAAGGTTACCATTTCAACATCAATTCTGTGTCATTGATATTCTGAAGTGATATTGGCAAAAAGGTGCTGCAAGAAACTTCTCATTGACTGTAAGCACAAAGCAGGAAATATGCCCAAGTAGGGAGGATTGAAATAACAATTATTTGGTAATAATTTTATCAGAGCAGATGATTTTAGAAATGTGGGCTCTCAGCCTAAGTAAAAAATATTTGCAAGATTTAACTTGCAACTGAATAATACTTTTAAAGAAAAGAAATTTCTGTATTTATCAGTTTAGGACTTATTTGAGGAGTTTAGTTGGGTTCTTTTTTTTTTCTTTGCGCCCACTTCTTCCCAATTAAAGACTACACATGGAAACTACAGATAGAGGATAAAGATTACAAATATGATCTTCAGCCTTTAGCTCTATCTGGCATATTCTCCCATTTTAATTTTGTTTGCATTTGTTTTCCTCTTTCTAAAAGTATAAGCTGGACCCTGACATTTTCCTGCCTTCTACCAAATTCAGGAACTGTCACATTTTCCTTTTTTGTTTCTTTTTAAGTCTATAAACTTCAAATTATTTTCTGTCAAGTTGGCAAAGCCCCAATCAGCCGTTCACCACTGTAATTAAAGTGATTTTCCATCTGAATATAACCCTGGCATGGAGAAGAACTATAAGCGCTCTATATAAATTTATTTTGATAGATTAATTCCCTCCCTGAACATATTTTTATACTCATCACAAACATTTATAGATCCTCACAATATTCAGATTATTCTAGGAATTGCCAGTCAAAAAAATAGCAATGGTCACTATCTAAAGAGAAAGCTGAATTTAGGCTCCCCCTTTAAAAACAAGCAATAACCTAGAAAGCAAAGAAAGAGAAGAAAAAGGAGGAGGAGGAGGAGGAGGAAGAGGAGGAGAAGCCACTTTGTTTCTTTTATTGTTGATATGTCATGAAACAAGCCCATGATAAAGCCAGACAAAATCCAACAATACATTCAACTTCGAAGAGATGGTGCAGCCGGGAAGGCTGTGTTACAAAGCATTATTCTTATGTCATCACTGCTTCCAGAAAGTACTCAAAGCGCCAACATTTGTTCACTTAATACAGGATTCACTTCTCAGCTGAGGAGGACCTTAGGAACAGTACACTTAGCACTCAGCAGTTATTTGACCTATTTTACTAATGTGTTTGGGAAGGAGGTTAATTAACAGTGGATGGCTATATCCTTAAGCTTAATTTTTCCAACAGCCCTGCTCATAAAAGGAAAAATTGAGTATGTATTGAAGGAAGCAAGCAATTAAGTTGCACAAATAGTGAGCTCATTGAACTGCAGCTGACTTCTATCATGTCAAAGAACAACTAAACACAGAAGCAATAAAAAGATTGTTGCCACGACCACCACTGAGAACCGACTGGCAATAAAGATGAATAACTTCCTACTTGAAGATTACTTGATTAAAGCTCTTTAGAAACCAAATGTTACACATAGGCATAAATGGAGCAAAATATTTTAATGCGTGTTTGGCAGGTTCAGAAACATTTTATAGTCAATTTTAAATGAAGGTTTATACAACAACAGTAAACTCCACTTAAAACTGCCTTTCCAATTGCTGTTCTTGCAAGCAAGCTGCAAGAACCATACTGTGGGATAAAAGTCCCATCCCTAACAGAGGCAGGGGAGCGCTGGTGGGGAGCGGAATTCCACAGGACTGGGTCCTCTGAAACCAAACCCAAAGCAGAGCCAGAGACGCCCATTCAGATGGCTGTGACCCTTGAAGGCAAGTAAACAGACTCCCTGTAGCAATAACCAGGAAATCTCTCTCTCCCCAGCAATCCTCTGCTCCCTTTCCCACCTCCCAAAGCTCTGAAAGGTCAAGTTTTAGCCTGAACTGCCCTTCAGGAAAGTGTACTCACATCTAGGAGTTCAATACAGGTTGGCATCAGAACTGGCTCCCAGGACTATCAGTGTCGGTGAGGTGGGACGGGCAGGATTTGACAAGGAAAATGTGTCTGACAGAGGATTCGGCTCTCAACTTCCAACTGTCTATGCATGTGTCTGGAGACGATCAACCTCTTTGAGAGCTGGACCGAACACTTACCTGCTGCCTGTGGGGGATATACCATGGAGAGTTATGAAAGATGAAAAAGATGAGGAGTTTGCTGTCAGCGTTGCTTATAAGCTAACATGGAAAAAAAAATAACAAGCTGTCCTTTGCATTGCTGCCCTCAGGCTCACTACTGTGCAGAATTAAAGCCAGTCTATTGCAAATGAATCGGTCTGCCACCCCATGTCTATCCTGTCCCCATTACCTCCATTTCCAAAATGGGAGGGGGGCTGACAAGGTGCTTTTCTTCAGACTATTCTCCCTGGACTTGCACTTTAAGGGCTCAGAGTCCTGCAGTGAGATTATAACAAGCAGCTCTCCCCTTCCTCAGCCCCTCGCTCAGCCTCTCCTCCCGCCCTCAGAAACATCTGCAGGGAGCTCCTGTGGGGTTTGTTTCTTCTTTTTGTTCCGCACAGCACCCATCAAGATGCTGGGTATACGGCAGATGCTGAATACATGCTTTTTGGCTACAATCAGCAGGAAAGGCTCATATGTGTGTCTTTTTTAAAGATTTGTTTTATCTTAACCATTCCTGCTGAAATAATCAAAGGAATTGAAACTGGAGAAGCAATTTTGTGCCACAGCGTCGGAGGGAGGTGGGGAAGGCAGCATAATGTGCTCGATTTTCTGGGGTGGGAAATAAGATCCAAAATGGCCTGAATAACTTGTTAATGCTTATATAAAGCACACAGTGCCTTATGTGCACACACACACACACACACACACACACACACAAAGATAGATCCACCCATTACACACTGTTTTCCAGAGATTCAGAGCTGAATTGGATTTAAAAATATTTGATTTGGGCAATTCTCACTGCAAACCAAATTCATACTGCAAACTTTGGAATGGCTTTATCAGATGAATAGTAGATATTTAGAAGTTTGGTCACACTTCTTACTACCTTTCAAGACTGGTCCTTAGATATATGGTATGAAAATCTAATAAAGAAATGAATTAGGAAAGAGTTTGAATATCTACGTAAATTACATTTCATCAGCAGGAAGAAAGCTCAGTGGTACAGTCTTCCTTCCATTTTGGCGTCTCCATCTTGAAGCCTTGCATGTACTTTGAACTCTAGACTTTCCACTAAGACTTTCTAACACTGTGCACTAAAATTCTGGAGCTGGGATGAATTGTACAGCACAGGAAGGGGGGTGGAGAAAGAAACAACAGTTCAGAGATGGGAACCGTCTGCTCTCTGGAAACCCCTCCAGCCTTATGTTCACTGTCCAAACTCCAAAAGCCAAAACTCTTCAGTTCCCCCGTGTTAAGAGAACAAGAAAAATGCCTAGGAAAGCCCACGGTTTCCTTCCTCATTGAGGAGAGGAAGCAGCAGAGGTAGCAGACGCCTGTGTGCAGCCATCACTTCTTCAGAGGCTGGTGTCCATTTCCACCCACTGGGATGGAGTCTGGCAGCTTCATAACCGGCAGGAGATACATGATCCAAGAATCCATTTTGGCTCCAATTCTAGCCTTATAAAGGCCAGTTCTGTCTAACTGAGAATCCTATAAGCATTAGTAAGGCTTTCCAATTGCCTCATCCTCAAGAGTATGGCCAAAGGAAGGGGAGTTAGGTCAGGGAGTCTATCTTGAGTAAGGCACAAAATACTCTTCAGAAATACCTTGAGATTTGGGTAAAATAAAAATACATTCAGAAATGACAGAAAGCAAATACACCTTTTCTTTTCCTCCTTCGTGGGGTCAGAAAGTGTCAAGATCTCATATCAAAAGCAAAATAGGGTGTAAGTCTAATAATGGAATCAGAATGAATGACTGTACCAAGCTTGTTCTTCAAAAAGAAAGAAATGGTGTGTATAACCAAAGTGTATCAAAAATGTCAGTTTACGCATTCATCGTCTTCTCCTTCAGACCCTCTTCTAAATTTCTTTAGCGCATGCAGTTCATGGTTTCTCCATTTACCAAACACCTGAAGTAGAAACGTCATTCATTCCACCATATCCAATCCTAGACTCACAATGTCTCTTGGATTACTCTCTCACTTCTGCTTCTACTGTCACTGCCCTAAGCCATGGAATCTATACCTGGGCTACGGTAATAGCCCCCGGATGGGTCTGCTGTCACCACTTACTTTCTCTCTATCCCAAGTCATCTTTCACATATCTGACAGTTACCTAAGTACAGTTATAATTGTGGTGTACCCTCTCAGTACAAAAGCTTTCTCTAGCTTGTTGTGGTTTTTTTTTTTTTTAAATGAAGTCCTGGGGCGGGGTGGGGGTGGGTGGGAGGCGGTGGTTATCACTTTGTGAGGGGTGTAAATGTCTAGCTATTACATTGCTTTGTACACCTGAAACTAATAAAAAATAAAATAAAGTCCAAATTTCTTAGCATTGTATTCAAGGCCCCTAATAAATTGAAATTGTTCTAGACTTCAAAACTTACCTGCCATTTTCTTCTCACACACAGCAAATGCTCTACCCAGAATACTCATTTCTTCTCCTGGGTCATGTCATGAGCTTTTACACTTCTAGAACTTTGCACTTTTCCTCCAGTTTCATCTATTCAAATCTTGCTCCTCCTCTAAAGACTAATTCAAATGTCATCACCTCTAGGAAGCCTTACTCAATTCCAAGGCAAAATGAATTGCTCCCTTCTCAGAGCATGTGTAACACTTTGTTTACTCATTTGTTACAATGTTTGTCCCAATCTTACTTGTATTAGTTATTGTAGAATTTTTGTATCCTCCTAAAAGACAGAGATAATATTGAATTCCTCTAAAGATGGTCCTGAGTGTCTAGCACAGGGCCTTAAAAAAAAATAGGCATTTCATAAATGTTTCTGATACTGAATTAAGCAGTGCAGAAATTACGACTTTTCACTAAAAACTGAACTGTGAATGAAAGACCAATCTGAGATTCACAATCAAGAAAAAGGTAGGAAGTAACTTAAATGCTACCCAAACTGAGGTCATGAATTAGTCTTTTATGAAAGAATAAAGATGGCCTACTCCATTGCTTCTCAACATGTTATATTCACACATACTTGCGAAGAGATTGACTCTGATTGAAAATTGCTACCCTGACCAAATGGAGAGACCACCTATTTTTCAGCAGTAGGGACTTAAATGCCGCATTTAAAAGAGCTCAGTCAAGGCTCAATAGATACACGTCACAATAAAATATTATAAATAAAATATAATATATAATTTATACATACTGTATATATATGTACATATGCATATATATGCACATACGTCTGAGATACTGTTTCATTTAAATATCACTACACACAAGAGATCTAATGATGTCTCCATACAACAAATATTTAGTTCACATTTTTGCCATCATTCCAGAGAGGGAAATAAGTCAAGAACTAAAACCATCTCCTGTGCCTATTGGCATTAAGTAATCAAATTCCCTGCTACTCAGAAATCTGAGACAGTCTTATTGCAGTTCTCGTTTTCGCCTGGAATGAAAAAATGAACTCAAACTTCCAAACAGAAAACCATAATTTTCCAACATCTTCTCATACGAGTCTTGCCTCTCCCCTAAAACTTTTGAGTCAACCCTTCCTCAGATGAATCACGTTAAGAAATGAATCTCTTAATTGCACCATATAAGCTAAACAGTAAGCCATGACCTCATCACCCTGGATGTAATAAAAGGGCAGAGACTCTCAGGCATTTCAACAACATCTTAATTCCTGCACTGTTCTGGTTTATTATAAAGCAGGCCTGTGTGCAGGAAGATGTTTTTAAAAATGCTTTTATCTCCATTTTACATGTTAGCGGATCTCCTGGTCTCATATCTCGGCAGATAGAGACCTGAACTGTGCAAAAGCTAAGCAGGCAAGCCAATGGATTTACTTGAGAAAGAAAGAAACCCCGTCTTGAAAATGACACATGGACTCAAGATAAGGTAGGAGTAGAAGAACCTCAAACTACACAATTATTCCCCATGCTCAAGACAAAAACACACCAAAAAAAAAACAAAACCTGGAACTGAACAAATCTGAATGCCACAGCCAGACTAGAGAAGAAGCAATAAGACGCTGGTATACCTGAGTATGAGAAGAAACAGGGTAGAAACACAATACTACTTTCCGTGGGTGGCATAGTACTTTCTGACCCTTGATTTACCATGAAGTCTCCTTCTGATGATTTCTAGTAGCATTCTTATTTTGCGAGACGTAGCATTGGTAAGTCCCATCTAGTATATACAGAGACCTCTACAGAGTGCATCCTATATGAGCACAACTGTCAATCTACTGTGTACTTGGTACCATGAATAATTATCTCTAAAATGATGGTTGGATGAGAGAATAAATTATTTGGATCATTTTGCGAGCAAGTTCATCTTTGCATATGGAAGAGAATGTATTTGCGCCACATCTACAAGTAACTCCAAATAAAGATATTTCAATGAGAGTTGACACTTCAGCTTGTCAAATCCCTAAAATGCATTTAACTTCTATAGGAAAATGGACATTGCCTCCAGCATGTCAAGGAGATAGAGAGGAGGCCACCAGCAGAATCTGTAGGATTCGATTCTTCCATAGGCTCAAACACTGACCTGGAGTGAATACGCTTCCTTTGTAGCATTTCCTACCCACATCACTCCATTGTTCCAAATGTTTTTAGATGGCGCTATTGACTGCAAATACCTGTGAGCTTGCTGTCTTGCGTTCCCCTGCTTACCACTGGTAACCAACGGGCCTTCCGTCCTGGGTGTCCCAATTTAAAATTAGCCTCCACCTTCCGATTGGGCTCACAGGAGAAAGCTGCAAAGTTGAAAACTTACCTGGAAGCAAAGAGCCCTGGGTCACGATGTCACTCACACTGTATTCCACAGAGCAGGATGGATCCCAGAGCTTCAGGTTCACCCTCTGTAAAAAAGACGATGGCCACTGTTACTTGAGTTCTGAGATTCAGTAGCTATGAAGCAGTGGTTTATGATAAAGGCAGCAATTCTACAGGCAGACACTTTGGTACAAATTAGGCATATATCTTATGAGAACTGTTCAGAAAGAGTTGAGCAGATTTTAAGCAGAGACCAGGAAAATTCTGCCTCATAACCAAGATTAAATAAATCCCTTTCTGTGACTGTCGACATCAAGCTACAGGATTTGTCACTGCTGTGGCCTTTACATTACCAAAATTAAGAAAGGCGCTTTGCTCTATTAGCTGTGGGCCACATTATTTTCAGCAATGGCATTTCTACAAGAAAGGAAAAAAGCCTATTTTAAAATATCTTTTGCCCAAGTACCTTGGAGGAACTCATTTCTGGGAACAGGCTGGCACCCTTAGAAGATAACAGCATTGTCCCAAGCAGTTACAAAGAATTTAAGAAAGACAATACCTCTAAATCCCATGCAGTTGGTAGATTTATGATATATTCAACAAAAGCATTGACCCAAAAGCAACATGAACACTTGAAACTTTCCTCTCTTTCTCTACTTGTTCAGTGCTAAAAGAAAGCAAAAGAGGAATGGAAAGGAACTTCCTAGGGTCCCCTTCCTGAGAAGGAGGTTCCTCTTTATAAAGTAGGAATGAGGGAAATCAGGTGTTTTTGTACAATTTCCGGGGTATTTTAGGATTCCCTACATAGAAAACAGCACGTTCAGAATATTTGTTTATGAAAAGTTGAACTTAATTTAACTGCAACATTGGCTGGTATTTCTAGTGGAATGGAGCAATGAGAACGTGAGGATAAGACTAAATATTCAAGACGATGATAATAATCCATGAACTTATTTTAATGCTATTGCAGGATTTTTTTTATTAAACTTTAAGGACATAAGAAAACTATATGCATATAAAGGATAAGGGACTGAGATACTGTTTCTTTTTCTGTTTGCACTGTTTACAAATCAACCTTAAGCAACCCTAGTTTATCTTTGCTGCTCTGTTTCCTGACTTGCCTGTATTTAGATCAGGTTTTCCTACTTAGCTGGCCACAAAAAGGCAGCTGGTCTACAGAGGCCAGAATCAGGGAGAGAGAAGTTGCAGGGTTTATCAAGTCATCCAAGAGGCCGCATTGTGCTCATCCTTTGTAAACAATAAGACATGTCAGTGTCCCTGGTTGCTGTCATTGCTGACAGTTCTCTAAAGACCAGTAAGTGTTGAATTCTTTAAAGCTGGATTGTGCCCAGCGAGAGAAACGATAGTGTGAGATGAGGGGGACTTCATGGATATCTGAGTACCTTGGGAAAAGAGAGGAATTGAGGCTTTTCACTCAGCAACCTAATGAAAACTAGACAAATAGTCTTGCATTTAATATATAGCTGCCACCAATGCATACCTCTTTTGTTAGGAACAATTCCAGCCTGTATAGGAAAAGAGACAATTAGATATAAAGAAATAATTTCTCATAGACAAAGGAGCTTCAGGTAAAGTAATGCCTATGAAAGGATAAGAGACTGAATTTATATTGGTAAATTTCCATTGTGCAACCGTTTCATTGCTGTAACTTCATAGACCCCAAAATTTTATGTCCTTGAACAAGTAATCAAATGGAAAAGGACAGAACTAAATAATCCAGCTGGGATGGCCAGACTGTATGCAAAACACAAAGAATGAAACACAAGTCTTGAAGGAATATGAGAAATTGCAGCAAAGAAGGGAAGGACTTGAAAATAAGTTATAAAAGCAGTATTTAGTGCTTAAAGAATAATAAACTTTACATTCTCTGCCTTAAAATCCATAAAGGTATCTTTTGAACAAATTGTATAAATTTATAAAGTAATTAGATCACACACAAAAAAACCCTTATTCATCATTTCTAACCTCAGACTTTTAGAATGTAAAATGAAAATCAAATTCTTTTCATGGAAACTGATAACTTGTGCTGAAATAGAATAAACCCCACATTAGGTGTCAAAATTTCATTATAACAGCAAGTGGTAATGTGTTATATTGAAGACTAATTTTGCCATGACATTTGAGCTATCGATTTTGGGGTTAATGTTCCATAGGAAAGGAAATTTCCTGTTTCTATTTTCTTCTTCCTAGGAAGATTTCCTAAAAGCATCTGCTCCACTAAATGGTCTAAAGTGTTTGAGAAAGAAAATGCCTTAGATCCACTTGTAAAATATTAGGCTCCAAAACTTTGAGAAGGATTATCCTTTCAATATCAAATTCATCCTTGAAATAAGGATCATCTATCTCTACAAACGGGGCCAGAAACTAAGTTACCATTAATCGAACAATAGAGTATTTAGTTTAGATCTTTACTTGTTTCTGCATAATACACATTACTTGATGGTACAGAATCCTAGATTATTTTTCCCAAGTTTGTTCTTTTATCCTGTTCAATCTCCTTGATTGAAACAACCTGACCCTCCCTTACACAGGTACAAGTTAAGCACTGAGACTGGGAGTCTGCCTGAACCACAGAACAGAGAGTAATTTCAGAAAAAACTTGTTTGCAAATTTCTACGGACTAAATAAAAAGTCATCCTGCTTTTCCTAATTTTCCTACAAGAAAAGCTAAAGACCGATTGGCATGCCCCAGACAGACACTGCTGAGCAACTTTCTGAAGAGCAAATGGTAAAAATAAAATAAAATGAAAAAGATTTGCCTGTCATGGGAGTTGGTCAATAAAATGCAACAGTGTTTATTACAACATTTAAAGTCTGTGATTAAGAACACCAAAAGGCCTAAACTAGAAAGGTTTTCAGCCTGTAATTTCCCTACAGTCCTGGCCTGTACTTCCTTATGAGTTAGCTCAGCAGGGCTTTTTTTCCATGTCCATCATCAGCTTGTAATTATTGCCATTCTCAAAGCTATGCCAGATGGGTCTTTAGAAGCAGGCATGCAGCTTGTTTATGAGAGAAAGAGCTGTAATATTACTCTACACAGAGACCTATCTGGTCCTACTCAAAGAGCCCTGCTCCTCCCCCCACCCCCGCCCCAATCCACCCCCACTACTATTCTCTCTTCCTCCCCTAGACAACCCTCTCAGTTTCAGCTCCCTGTCCCAGCTGAATGGCCTGGTGAAGGGCTGGGACCATGGGAGCCAAGAGATATCTGTATCTTAAAGCATATGGCCTAATCATCACCTTTCGCCATGCACATAGGGAAATGAGGCCAACACCCAAGGGAAAAACAAACCGTGGACTCTTTTCCCCTACATATTCTTCTTGGGCAGAGGTTTTATTTAAAACACCAGAGCTGCAAGTCTACCTTTCAGAATACAGATCTGCAGATACCACAGCTATGCCTTCCGTTTCTTTCCTGGGAATTCCTCATTGGCTAGAGGTGAAATTCCCAGCAAGATTCTCAAGGACAAACCTTTACTCCCTAATCCTGGTAGGAAGGATAAACATTTGTAAGAAGGTTGAGGTCAAGGAGTTGTGCAAAGCAACACAGGGAAAGGCAAAAGCGCCTAACCGAGGTTCATCTGGTGATAGGTCTGGGGTGTTAGGTATCCCAGAGGGCCAAGCAGAGCTTCAATCAGCAGTTAATGAGGCAAGACCTGCAACAGATAGCCACTTTTAACTTACAAAAGCTTTTAGATGTCTCTGTTTACTTTGATCCATTTCAGTTAATTTGAGCCTGGTTAGGGTGCATTTTCCTTTTTTTTTTTTTTTCCCTAGATAAACCCTCTGCTCCCACCCCATCTCCACCCCCACCTCCCAAACAATAGTATCATTTACCTACTTTATACTTAACAAATTTTGAGATCTTCTGTCAAGGTCAGCAACAATTATATAAAAAGGAGAGGAAGACCAAGACCGGTACCACAGCCTGCCTATAGACTGGTAATTTCAAAATACCACCAGTGAAAGATAAATGAAAAGGCTGGCGGGACAGGAAAGGCTGCATTTTCAAGGGAGATTTAGTTATTTGTTTTTGATTAGAAGTACACGTTCTTTTATCCCTTGTTATTTTACCCATGTGATGACCAGAGAGCTTTCTTTGTTAAAATGTTTCAGAGCAGATAAAACTAATTTACTGCAATGTGAAAAAATCCAGAAAGAAACTGTACCTGATGGTCACGAACAGGGAGATCACGTTAGCTTGCCAGTGTTTCCAGGCCCTGGGGCTGGAGCTAGAATTCCTAGCTGGGAAGCAGAGAGGGCTCCAGTGCTGAGGGATTTGCACGTGGGTCCGCCTGTTAATGGGGATGGGATGGTGTAATGAGCTTTTAATTAGGTCAGCTTGGTGCTTGACCCCACTGTGCTGTGGGCCTGTGCCTGGGGGGGACCTCCACACCCACAGGTGCAGATAAACGTCCTGGGAACCTTCCCGGCATGCCCCAGGCTGCCCTCTCCTCTGCCCTGGTCCCTTTCACCTGGTGTTTACTGTCTTTCACCTACACCCTTTCCTTATTCTCTCTCTCCCTCCAGTGTCACTTTCCAAAACACCTTTTCTTTGTTGAAAATATAGTATTTGAGGCAGGTGTGTCTTGAAACAAACAAAAAAAAAACTCTAGTCATCTAGCCAGCAAAATTAATTCTGCAAATGAACATGGGTAGGTTTGGTTTCACCTATATATTCCTTAGAAGTATACTTTCCTCAAGTGAATCATCTTCCTATTCTCCACTCCCCACCCCTATCCTGACTTCTACATTTCCAAAAAGTATTATGAAGACGTATAAGGTAACTGAAGAAGCAGAATAAAATGTTTCAGCACGGCTGTCTTTAAACAACTTTAAAATGTTCTCTTTGAAATCCTGTCCACTGAAGACCCTGAGCAACCATCAGAGAAGTGAACTTAGAGAGACCCAATTTCTACTTTGGGTCTTTCTAGTTGGGAAAAGGAAGGACTAATTACAGAACTTGGAGCTATCGTTATCTGCCAGGAAGGGTCCTACCATGTTTACCTGAAAATAAGACTAATTACAGAACTTGGAGCTATCGTTATCTGCCAGGAAGGGTCCTACCATGTTTACCTGAAAATAAGACCTAGCCAGACAATCGGCTCTAATGCATCTTTTGCAGCAAAAATAAATATAAGACCCAGTCTTATTTTACTATAATATAAGACCAGGTCTTTAATATAATGTAATGTAATATAATATAATATAATGTAATATAATATAATATAATATACTGGGTCTTATATTAATTTTTGCTCCAAAAGATGCATTACAGCTGATTGTCCGGCTAAGTCTTATTTTCAGGAAAACAGGGTATCACTCTCACATTAAAACCTCAATAATAATGGTTCACATTTATTTTGCTCTTTACTAAAGTCTTTAAAATGAAAGTAAGATTCACTTATCACTGAAGAATATTGAACTCTTTAGTTAAAGGGCATTTAAGGCCAGAGAAGACAAGGCCAGACCTCTTAAAACGATGTTTATGAGTAAAACAATAATAGTAACAGCTAATCTTTATTCAATGCTTATTAAGGGACAAATGTGCTAAATGTGTTAGGATTCTGCATAATGTGTAGAATGTTTAACTTACAAGCTTACTAAATTATTTCAGTTAATAATGGTGGCAGTTGCTTAAGCTATAGGCCAAGTTATTCCTTTCATTCACGGTCTAGGGAGAGATGACACGGGCATGTTGAGTCACTCAAAACAGGCTCAAACCACCCCAAGGAGTTTGCCTGATGAAAGGTTTTCCTTTCCTTCAAAGCCACTTCCTGTGTCACATGACCTATATCACTCCAAAGATAATAACACTTCATGCTTCCAGAACACTTTTATCCAAAGATCTCAAAGCATTTTCAAATGTTAATTAAACCTTCACCATCCTGGAAGATAGCAATGCCAATCTTGCTGTTTAAATACTGGATTCCAGAACACAGGTTGTTCTAATCACGGAGAGGGAAATGGAGGCCTCTCTGAGCAAATCCAGTCAAACCCTGTGACACCACCCAAACACTTGTGACACCCAAAATGCTCCCACATCTCCTGGGAAACCACCACAGCATCTCTGTTCCCATTTGTCCCCTACTCCCACTAATTGTTTCCGCTGGAACAACCACATCCAAGAATTAAAAAGGGGTGGGGAAGCAGAAAAAAAAAAAAGGTTTTCTAATAGTTCTACTCTGTTTAGGGGTAGAAATGTAGCTATAGATATATGCAATCTATTTCTGCAAACATACAAGCACTCTCAACAAACAGCTAGGTGCCTTTGTAATAGGCTTCTACATTCATCATTATGACCAGAAGGGGAAAATATAATCAACTTTTCCCAGGCCTACCTACATGTGACTGTCCAGAGAGCAATTTACCTGCCTTCCTATTTTACAGGCATCATGGACTGCACTGATATATCCAAAGAGTAGTCAGATTTTGGGCAATTTGTATATCCTTTTGTCTGGATAAAGGAAGACCATGTGGCAACCAAGATCTGCCCCTGCCTCCTTCCCAGCTTCATCTCCCTCCCTCCACTCTGGCTTTCTCGCCATCCTTCCAGTGGGCCAAGTTTTGTTCCGACCCCAGTGTCTTTGCACAGGATTTTCCTGCTATCTGGAATGCTTTATCCCCTATTCTGAATAAAACTCCTATTCTTAGTTCCCAAATTAAAGGTCACTTCTTCAGAGAAGAGTTACCTTTCTATTATCAAACTAATTTGTCTTTTATTCTAATGGCAGACTGTTTTGGTTGTAATTCTTGAAATTTGCTTTGTTTAATGTCTCCCTTCTAGATTCTAACCCCCAGGAGAACAGGGACCGTGTGCGTTCTCTTCACTGCCGCAGAACCCAGGCCTGGTGCTCTAGATGTCCTCGAAAAACATCTGTTGAATAAGTTAATGAGTGAATGAATCTTTTAACCTGGTTTGCAAATCACATTTTTCTTTTGAAGTGATATTACAGGATAAAGAGGACAACAGAGAAATAGATATTAAAAGTTTGGTTGTGATTGTTTAAGGTCTTAGTTTACTTCTACCAATACTGAGAAGAGCAAACAATCTTTGAACTATTTGAGTACATACAGTTTTTACTACATATTAAGCTTCTGAAATACTTTATCTTATTTCTCCCTCACAACAACCTTGAGAGGAGGAAGCTACTATTCTCCCCATTTTATGGTGATGAGGACTAAGTCATTTGCCCAGGTGTCTGAAACTCCTCCTTTAATTCTCTTACTCAGCACTCACTTTTGCCAGGTACTGTGGAGGCAGCACAACAAACAAGACAGTCATGGTCTCCTTTTTGGAGCTTTTGGCTTTGATCCTTCAGAGCATTAGAGTGGTGCATTCTGCCATGTAGTTGGTGCTTAATAAATATTTAACCAGTGTAAATCAGGTTAAAAAAAAAAAAAAAGACTCAAGAACTATGATTAAATCCCTTCAGAGTGTTGAAGGTTCCACAATACTGCTACAATCCTAGTGTTCATACGTGACCTGCCTGGGGAGCACATGGCTTGCCATTCATTCAGTAAAGATGCAGCGTGCAGAAGGAGGTGACGAATCACTCCAATATTCTAATTTTAAAAATATAATGATCAATGATAATGACAGTTTTAATTAATGGTGCCACTTGCAGCCAAAATGAAATTTGGAAAACACAAATTAGAAAATCAGATCATGTCTCCCATGATTTATTAATACAACCATCCAGGGCCTCCCATCAGCCTTGGGACAGAGTCCAATCTCCCCATGTCCTTGATGTGGAGGACAAAGCTTGACTCCTTCTTTGGAACCACGTCTCTTCTACTGACTTCACTCACTACTTTGCAGATTTTGTTAAAAAATATTTAACTCCTCCAACACCTCTAGGCCTTGGGTAGGTTGTTTTATCTTTTAGTAACACTCTCTTTTCACTCCCCATCCCTACTACTCTTTGCCTGTGTTGAAGGGAGGGTTTATTTATGTGCAGGATTTTTATTGGGCCATGCCCTTGAAAACAATTCCTATGAAGAGGAAGAGGAGCAGGATTGGGCAGAAGGAAAAACTGAACTTCAGTACAGGTGCAACCGAAGCCTCAGTTGATCCTATGATGCCTCTTTGAAGATGTGCTAACTGAGGCAAGAAGGTGGACCTTTGACCCCAGCTGCCCCTAGAGGTAGTGATAACCTTGAGCAAGGCAGCTTCCTTCAGCAGAGGATGATTCCTGGGGAAGGACATCAGCTGAGAAACATCAAAAGGCAACACTAGCCACCAGGAGGGGAATGAGTGTTCCAGTCCTTACAGACGTACCTGGAGGGTACACTACAGCACCCAGTACAGTCTGATTAACTCTAGCCATCCTTCTGGTCTCAACTTAAATATCCCTTCCTCCAAGAAGCCTCTCCTGACCCCCTAGGCCTACAACACATGCTCCTCCAAAGCACCTGTTGCTTTCCCATCACGGCATGCTTCACTTTATCTTATAATCATTTGTTTATTTGTCTGTGTTCTCCAGGAAAGTATAAACTACACGACAAAAGATGTGGTGTCTATCTTATTCACATTCTATCCACCAATATATAAATAATCATGAACAAATTAAAGAATGAATGACAAATTAAAGATTCCATTTTGATTTTTTTTTTAATTATACACAAATACCAAAGTATCTGGAAGATCATTCACCAAAATAGTGTCAATTGTAATCTCTTGGTGGCAGGACTATGTTTGATTTTTACTTCCTTCATTATACGTTTAGGTATGTCTGACTTTTTATACGCACATGTGACTCTTTAAATGTTTTTACAGTTACAATCATTTGAAGAAAAAATTAACATGGCTCTTACGATAATAATAACTAGTATCAATAGACTCATTTATAAAGTTATTTTGTACTGTAATTTATAAGACATAAAGGAATTTTACATAAATGATTTTGTTTAATCTTGACAAAAAGTCAACAAGAGAAGAAAGGCTATGAGTACGATATTCTGAATTGTACTGGATTGCAAAATAAAGCCAACCATCTCAATCAGGGATGAATCAATGTACCCTCACAGCCTGGGCACCCAGCAGTCTAATATGCATACTTCTCAACATGTTCAACATTTTTGGTGAGGTCTTGCCAGGCCTTGGAAGAAACAATGATAAAGGA
This sequence comes from Rhinolophus ferrumequinum, assembly GCF_004115265.2. NCBI lineage: Eukaryota > Metazoa > Chordata > Mammalia > Chiroptera > Rhinolophidae > Rhinolophus > Rhinolophus ferrumequinum. The sequence goes on along the minus strand of NC_046289.1, from coordinate 38,895,867 downwards.
AGAACGTATATATGCGATTCCACTCTATCTTCCCCAAGTCTTGCTGGCCACATTTACTGCCCTCATTTTTCTCCCCCTCCCTACTCTTATTCATGAGAGAGTATAATGCTCCTCCCATGGCCTTATTTTCATCATTTGTTTGCGCAAGCCTAAACTACAAGTCCAGCTAGAGTTGAAAGCCCTGTTTTCCCCTCACAGCTCATGTCCCCTCTTGTCTCCTACAATGATAACACTTCACATATGTATAGCACTTTCCAGAACGCTTCCCCATACATCACCTCACTGGATCCTCGCAGCAAACCTTTGAGGTCTGCACATCAGATGGTATTACTCCCATTTTAGAGATAAGGAAACCAAAACACAGAGAGGTTACAAGACTTGCTAAAATTCACAGTTACTGATAAAGACAGGACTAGTATCGGGCCTTACAGAAAAGCCCAGAACTCTGTGTTTTTGCTTTGATCTTGTAGTCTAGCATATGACCGACCTGCAGCTTCTAAAACTAGTTACAAACTAACCTGATGATAGCAAAATTTTTGGTTCAATTCCTGAGTAGGCCAGTTGTGGTCTTTGCATTGGCGTGTTCTAATGCATGCAACATCCCTGAAAATGAAAGACCTAAGTCACAAAATGCACTGGCTGAGAGTGGGCAAATGATTCGGCTCAATTCTGTCACTATGGGAGTTGAATACCTTAATTACCTATTTATTTAAGCCTACATCAATATATTCAGATAAATATATAAAATAACCATTCTTATCAATAGACTATACAAACCTATATTTCTATGATTGTCACTTTCTGTCATCACAATTTATACCTATTATCCTGGTGCAATTAATGGCTCTCCCTTTCACTTTGAAAAATGTCCCAGTATGGGGGCTAATTTATATGGTCATCCTATATACATCTTACAGAGAACAAACATGCAATTTCAGTAGACACTGAACAGTATTGATTTTCAAAGTGGCAAGCCCCAAATGTTGTAAGAAGGGTTGATGTTATTGAAATACACTGCTGGAAAAATTCCCAGTGTTAAATGGCCTTCACAAAAGACACAATAAGACACACACCCCTTTGTGTGTTCTTCTGGGCTCAAGTTTTAAAATGTAGTGAAATTCTGGCTAGCTTCAATCCATTTGCTAAATGATTTTGGTTTTTCTGCACCTCATTCCCTCACCTGATAATATATCTTTGTCTCATTGCTTATCAGAAGTGTTCCTTTCCACATTCATTTTTTAAAATGAGAAGAAACAAATTAGAATTCACAGTGTTTGGCTTAAAATTATAATGCCTCCTACATTTCCCAAAGGAATCCTGCCAAGGCAATGGCCTAAAACATTAGCTGTTTGCCAAAAGGTAAGAGGTAAGATTTTCGCGGTAATTCCAACTCACACCTTTTGAGCTTGTGGAAGTCCTTCCTCCCGGCTCTCCTCCACTATCAGTACTATGGGGAGAATATCTGCTCTTGAGTTGCTGAAAAACCAGAGAAGATGCTGTGATTCACACAACTGATGAACAATTGTATTTTGCTCCCCTTAAAGTACTAGTACTGTCTCTATAGAAACCTAGTCCTTGTTTTCAGGAAGCTTACAATCTTGTTCCAAAGGGCAGATACAAAATAGCACAAAATTAAATGTTAAGAGTGTATGTTCAAAAAGCAATATGTGTTAGCCTAAGGAGTGAGTGGTATGAATTAGAGTATTAAGCAAGCAAATCAGTGTTAATACTTTTGCCCCAAGAGACACCCCAAACACCTCAGGAAAATAATCTGAAGGGTATACAGCCATTTTCCCAAGATCCCCACCCATCCGTAATCAGTGTTCAGCCCAACTTTCCCAGACGTTGACGTGGGCCTGAAGTGACTCTGCCAAATACTTCCCAGAAGACATCAATTTTGTTTTAATTAATCCAGTTCAATCATCTAAGCAAGCAAAGATGGCAAAACACGTATTTTGTTGAGAGAGATATTCTTTGATCCTTTTTTACAAAGATCTGTCTTCCTCTATCATTGTAACAAGCATAACCAGATTGCATTTCTTTCTGCAGTATACATATATAAAGATAATACCTAAAAGCCATGAGTAAACACATCCTCAAACCCTATCGCAGTAGAAAACAGACAGGAAGAGAACAGAGTAACCTTGGGTTCTTTGAAGCAAGAATTGAGCTCTTCAGTGATAATACATCTTCTTTATAATCGTTAATCATCCAGTGTCACTGAGCACCGACTGGGTTCCCAGACCAGGCACTGTGATGAAGATCTTTGCCCTGCAGGAACATCTGAACTGGGAAAGGAACTGCAGTGGGGCATATCTACATAGGAGAGAAGAGATCTAACACTTGTTGAAGACCTGATATAGCCAGACAATAGATTAGGCTCTTTACACATTCTAATCCTTAAAATATTTTCCCAGGTAGCTCCATTTTCCAGATGAGAAAATAAATGTTCAGAGAAAATATTATGCCCAAGTTTGCAAAGTGGTAAAGTAGAATTCAATCGGGAGTTCAGGGTTTCCAAGCCTCTGCTCTTTACCATCCCACATTTCTTTCGTTCTCACGTTAATTGAAAGTGCTGTCAGTTGGCACATCTGAAGAGAGGGATCTGATGTCTGGATGTTTTTTTCCACCAGGGTTCTCCCAGCAGAAGACATCCTGACTTCAATGCAACAAAAATCTGAGTGATAATATCAGATTTTACCAGAATGGACTTCCCTCCTGGCTGTCATACAGAAACCCAGGCCTCCGACAGTGAGTGCACTGGTGTCATTCTTTCAACAGCTCCAGGAGAGTGGAGGAAAACAATGACATGGGTAGCTTAAAATAATAGATGCTGTTTTATACGTCCTTTGTATCTGTCTTGTGAATTAATTATACAATTATTTGGGTTCCTAACCACATTTTTCAAATGTTAAATTCAATGATTCCACAGTTTCTGGAGCAATGCTAACTAAGGACTACAGCGAGTCGGCCAAGACAACAGTGGACAGCTGAGACACAAACTTCAGGGCCCAGCTTCCACGATGCCAAAGTGCTGGTGGCACTGGACCAGTCGCTCACTTGTCTGGCCCCCAGTTTCCTCAAGAGGGAAATGAAGGGATTGCACTAGGATATTGGTTGACTGCTTTAGGAAATATTTACTATTAATTATGAATACACAGTCTCGGCCCTCTTGTTGTTTACAGTTTAGTGGAAGAGACAGACAACACACAATTTTAATACAGTGTGATAACTGCTATAGAAAGTTATATAGAGGATACTATGGAAACACACAGGAGGAACTTCTAATTCATTCTGGGAGGTGGAGGAGGGGGTGTACAGAAGAGGGAGTGGCATGTAAAGCAGAGGCATAAAGAACCAACAGGAGCTAGCAAGGCAAAGTGTGCGTACGTGGAGGGGAGAGCAGGGAGGGGAGTGATGTCCCAGGCAGATGGAACACCATGGCAAAGGCCTATAGGGGAGCTGCCACGACCCCTGTGGAACCAAACTTAGTTTAGTACGTCTGGTTTGTGAAAGGGCAGCTGGAGGGTAGACATAGTGGAGATGGAAAGTAGGGCCGGGGCCGGACCCATCATTAGGGGTGTTACATATCGCCAAAAGGAGGTTGGACTTCATTCATTCCTTCAGAAACTATTTATTGACCTTACTGTGGGCCAGAAATTTTTCTAGATTCTGGGGTTACCAGAATGGTAAACAAGAGAGACAGATTCCTGCTTTTACAAAGCAAGTTAAGAATCCATTCAAGCAGGGAAATAACATGATCGAAGTTTTAGAAAGACCACACTGATTGCAGACAAGAATAAGCTTCTTTCACCTATAAAATTCTGACGCGATTGAAAACTCAAGATATAATGAATTACAAAAGCTCTGTGTTAACATTATATACAAAAAAAATGTATACACATGACTTGTATTCCTCTTTTGTTATCGGTATATACTGAGTATTACAATTTTAATACAGTTTTTTCCTTTCTTAAAATGTGTATACATTTTTTGGCACCCTCCGTATTATGTATGAATATCTAATTATATTATTTTTCATATATGTTTGGTTTACAGATTTCTTTATAAATGTGTAATAAATTGAGTGGGTCCTTTCCACTGTCATGTGTTCAGAAATGGGAACATTCATTCGGTGGGGAAGGAAAGAGAACCAACGTTGAACCCTAAGGACATACTAAAGACAGTGAGAGCAGGATGAATAACATCCACTTACAGAGGAGGACTACTGAGCCCCAAATTCAGCTAACCCAAATATCACTGGGTAAGAACAGAGTAAACTCAAGATTCAAATTGGGTTTTCTGGTTACTTTTCTTTGTTGTTGTACATCAAAGCCCATACTGCTCTGTGTCACAAAGCATAATCATTGCAAAGTCGCCCTTCTTCCTGAGTTCTTAGGACTAGTGGAAAACTGACTCATAGGTATCAGCTGGTTGACTCAGTAGAGTTATTTCTCATGTAAGCATGTCCTATTTTTGATAAATTGCAAAACTCCTGGTGCTCAGGGACCACGTGCATGTCAAAATTCTGCTATGAATTTATAGAAAATAAAACTCACATTTAGTCTATCAAATATAGAAAGCGAGGCTCGGGTAAAAAGAACGTAGCATTTTCCTTGGAGTAGAAATATACAGGTGGTGAGGAGAGAGTCAAAACTTGAAAAATATTTAGTCCTTCCTAGAAAGGTGTTTTCCAGTACAAGAAACGCTGCTTTCAAGTACAAGAATTCCCTGAACTTCCTGAAAATAAACCAAATATAAATAATAAAAACCACCTCAGGCCTCAGAGCTTGTTTCTGCTCTGCTCACTTAGCATTTCCTCTCCTCCTGGCACATTGGCTTCCATCCCCTCCCTATGGAATCCCAGCTCTCTCGCAGCAAGGCTCAGGGTTTACAAGGCCTCCAGGAGCCTGGCAGCCTCCATGCACTTCCTGGTCTCCGCCCACCACCCCCAGATCTTCCGGAGTTCCCCGCTTCCTGTCTTGGAGCTAAGCCCCTTACAGGATTCACAGGAGGTGGGGCATTTTCTTTTCAAGCCCCTGAAGGTTTCTGCTTCTTTGTAAGACACATGTCTTACTGCGCTCAGCTATAACTCTTGAGTGCAGGAAGACTGAGCATCGTTTTTGTTCGTTTTGTTTTTGTTCGAAGCATAGTATTGAGTCCTATCTGTTCACACCCACGTATAAGCAGACTTTGTTGGTTACTTACCCAGAATTTCTGACACTAGATTTTCTTTGGACAATCCACACACTACACACAGCCTTGTGCTGAATTAAACTAGTAGTGCTAATCCCATACCTCTTGCTAGGAACTGGTTTTTGCAGTGAGCATTTTTTTGCAATTCTGGCCAATTCTCTGGTGAGAGAAGTCTGCTGGCAAGAGAGGAAGGAGTCTGAGAAAGGTTTCCTTGCTCATAAAAAGAAGCACCCAGGAAGAAGCAGCCTCTTCTTCCTCTAGCTCTGGTAACTGGAAGCATCCCAACCAGCTTACAACCGTGACAGGAGTCAGGCTGAGGCCAGAGCTGACATGGTCAAGGTGGCAGAGCAAGAAGATAGAAAGAACCTGGGTCTTTGAATTGACCCATCCTGGAGCTGCCTACCTACAGGACGTCTTCCTTTGTGAAATAAGAACTTTCTCTTACTGTTTAAGTCATTTTGAGTCATGCTTTCCTGGTACCTGAGAAAGACCCAGTCCACTGCAGAACTGATTATTGGTATATGAGGTCAATAAGTCAGGCATGGGAAGGTTTAACAAGAAAGAAAGCTTTTGTTGTGAAAGCAGTAGTAATTCTGGGTGCAGTATAATGTCTGTAACTTGAATTTGTCTTCTGATACAGTCACCCTTGAGTGTGTCAGCTCTGGCCTCAGACTGACTCCCATCATGGTTGCAAAATGGTTGCTTCCAGTTACCAGACCTAGAGGAAGAAGAGTCTGCTTCTTCCTGGATGCTTCTTGAATTTGGGGATCAGGAATAAATACTGAAAGAACTATTCATTTAACAAAATTTCATAAGTGGCATCCTCCCTTCACTACCTCAGAACACTTTTTGACAGCATGTATCATAGAGGAAGATCTTCCCTAGTTTAACACCAAGCATCTTATAGCTCAGGAAGCTCCAGGATTTCACTGCTTCACTGAAGTCAGATACACTGGTGCTCAGCAATTACCCCCAAAAGATGGTGCTGAGGGCGAGAGCAATGGCGGTGTCCATGGAGCCTGCAGGGCCTGGTGAGGTGGTAGAAGTCCCTCACCCACCCCAGGGCAGACGTGGTATCCAGCATGTAGCACCAGAACCAGTCAGGAGACTGTGGTGCCTAGAGGTTCACAGCACTGTCTGGCAGGATGGGTGGGGTTTGATTCTGAGCACATGTGAAACCCTCTCTGGGGACTCCCAAAGACACTAAGGAGAATATTGCTGGGAGCTGGGAACCAAGGACCCTGCACCAACAGGTGGGAGCAAAGGCAAAGGAAATCTGAGTGATTGCTGTTTCTTTCATTTCATCCATACCCACAGGTGGCTAAGAAGAAAGCGACTGAGGAGAAAGCCTTTGTGGCCCATTAGGAAGGGAGTTGATATAATAGTTTGATGGAAGTTCCAGCAAAGTAACAGATCAACAATTCAGCTAGATATGAAACTGCCCTTTATGAGTAATTCTTTGAATTTATCCAAGCAGGACCATAACCAAGGAGATAGATACGGACAATGTTGAGAAGACAAGAATCTGCTAACCAGATCAGCCTTCAGATTAATTCTGGTCACAGAACTCATTGCCTTAAACTTGCTTGAACATCATTTTTATCAGAGAGACTAAAAAGAGAAGCATTACTAAGATTCAATCATAGAGGATTTTAAATTGTAGAAATGTGGGACTATTGACCCAAATTTAGGAATATAAAACTAGAAGTATTAAGCCTCCCAAGAGTCACTTAGAATCTGTGCCGAAACAATATCTTAAATAATTGTATTCCCAAATGTGCTTTATTGTTGGTTCTAACCTAGGATGTGTGTGTATGTGACTTCAAAGACTCAACGTCATGATAGGCAGCATACCATTTCTCTTACTTGGCCCTGATGGACCGTACCAGAAGAGAAACTGGGAGGTGAAAACCCATATTTGCCTAAACCAGAGGGCTGGTTTCTAACAACCAAAAATCCACTGAACAGAGCCAGGAAGAAGCAACTTTAAGCCACCCAGATGAGACTTCAAAATGGCCTAAGATGACAAGAAATTAGTGACAGAATTAGCAAAACCTTTTATCTCAATCTTTTACCTTCCTAAATCTCGTAAGATAAAATCACATTACAAGGCCACCCACTGAAACACTGAGGTAAATGGAAAATGGTTCCTATTTTCACATCAAAAATGTCCATTCTGAAAAATGCAGCAGGGAGGCAAGGCACTAATTATGGCCTGGTCTAGAGCAAGGTTCTAGCATATTTGTGAATTAACTTTAAAAGAAAGAATTCCTTTAAGTTTCTATAGTTATCCCCATAGGAATGTTCTAGTCTCTGGGGTTGGCTTTTAGGGAGTGAAGCTTGCATCAGGGATAGGTTTCAGAGGCTTAATCACGATCAGACAGAAACATTAGAGTCCAGGAGAGCAGAAAGCAGAGTCTGAGTGAAAATGCAGAACCATATTCAAGAGATCATATGTTGATAAAACCAGAAAAATCTAGAACAAGGCAAGGCCAAGGGGCTGGCTCCAGGCCAGAAACAGGAAACGAAGCCAAGAAAGTAAAGGAAGAAAAGGGGAAAAGGTGGGATTCAAGGTAGTAGAGTTCAGAAAGTTTATTGTATACGAGATCAGGTGCCCCAAAAGTTCTCCTGTTGGATCCAGACGCATGGTCCTGAATGGTCAGCTTGGCTTAAAAGAACAGATAAGGGTAAATAGAATGACTCAAATGAAAAGAAGTGTAACTCTGGTCTTTCCATCCCCACCACCAACTATCTCAACTATCAATTTCTCTTCTCAGACACAAAATACATGGGTAGTGGGTCACAAATGATTCCCAAATATAGGCATCTTACGAACAAATAACTTTTTAAAAAATGTAATTTCAAACCGTTTCAAACAAGTTGCAGGGGAGGTTCAAAAGAAGAAAAATCATTTCCAGTTAGGAAGAGAAAGGAAGAATGCATAATAATATTCTTGAGCACTTAATATGTGCCAGGCGTGGATTCTCACCGCAGCCCTCAAGTATTATTAGCCCCAGTCTTTATTTGAGGAAAGGAAGACTTAAGAGTTGCATTCCCAGAGACAGGTGTAAAGCCAGATAGGACTCCAAAGCTTCTTCTTGAGAGAATTAGGGACGTTTCATGCCAGGCATATGTCATGTGATCTGAAGCTTGCAAGATGGCTAAGAGAAGCTCAAAGGAAGTTGCCAGAGATGAACATTCCAGGAGAAGAAACAATGTGAGAAAATGGAGAAAGGTAAGAAATGCAAATGTCAGAAAACACAGAGTACTGAGTTTGTTGGAAATGGGGGTGCAACAAGAGTAGCTACGGAAAAGAAAAGTAGGATAAGTTGTGATCAGAGCCTGCAAATGCTTCCTTGCAAATCTATGTGTCACCCTTTTGCCACCTATATATCCTACAGTCACTCTAAAAGGTCTCTCAAGTAAATCATTGCAGGTCAAATTAAAGTTTGTACTAGTTTTCAGGACAAGAATCGAGACTCCTTAACTTGCCTCAAATCATACACAGGGACTCTTTGGAGTCAGGGGAAGACTGGAAACAAAGGCTCAACCTGGCAGACATCCAGGAGAGACCTCATGCTTGAGCTTTTATTGCGTGTTTTGTTTTCAAAGAATATTTCAGCTTCTGGAATATCACACTTATTTAAAATTCTATGATCTACAGTGATAAAACTCCTCATTTCATCCCTGGGGCTCCCAGGCTGTCACATAAACTAGTGTTTTACTTCTAGCTTATACCTTAGAGAGTCTAGAGACTACTGGAGCTTTTACGTGTGTCCCTGAGAGGGTCACAGTGTTACCATCCCTCCACAGGCTTCTTCTGCAGTCTGTGCCTCTGACCTCTGTGCTCATCTGTTTCCCATGATTCCTACTGGGCCCCAGGGCGGAGCAGTATAACATAGTACAGCATAATTCACTTTTATAGAGCATCCTTCATGCAAGCTATCACAGGGAGCTAATCAAACGCTGACGGGAAAGGGTCTGCTGCAGGATAAGATTTAAAGGGAGGAACTGATTTAGTGGCTCACGGGGCAGAAAAGAAATTTCAGATAGATGGGTTAGCAGAAGTGAAAGAACAACCCCCACTGTGGTAAACTGTGGGTGGAGAGAGGTGACTAAGTCTGGAGGAAAAGAACGTGTAGGGGTAGGCAAGCCCCTGGCATTCTGGGAAACCACCAATACTTTCATAGCCAAAGGTGATTTGGATTTCATTCAGGAAAGTAATGGGTCCAAGGAACCCATTTGGGTTCCAGGGAACAGAAAAACCAACCAAAAATTATTTGAATAAGGAAAGGGTATTATCTCACATAACAAGATGTACTAGGAGAGAGTGGCCTGGTTAATTCAGTGACCCAACAATGTCACTGAAGTCCCAGACTCTTGCCATCTTTCTACTCTGAAGCCCTCCGTGAGATATGTCCTCAGAACTGCTATTCCCTGGGTCACAGGATGGCTGACGCAGTTCCAAGCATCACACCTAAATACAGCAACATCTAGACACAATAAAAGGAAGCAACGGACAAAAGAGAGGCTGTTTCCCCAGAGGGTCCCCTTTGAAAAGTAAGGACATCTTTCTCGGAAACCCCCAGCAGACTTAGCCCTCATGTTTCTTTGATCAGGATTAGAGTTCTGTCCCATTGTAAACCAAATACTAGCAAAAAGAACAGGATCATCATGATTGGTTTGGACCAATCAAGATTCACTTCTACATCACATAAGAGAAGGGTGGACCCCAAAATCAAGGCTTTGCCCACTAGGAAGAGGGAACAATGGCAACTGAGATGTCAACCCACCATGTCTCATACAAAAGCAATGCAAAATGAGCATTCTGTCTGATGATCCTGGAGGAATAGAATACATCTAATACATAATTACCTACACAATTCAGATTGATTTGTTAGGATTTAGGAAGACCATACTGGGGGGAAAACTCCTATACAAAGAAAACAAAAAAGAATTTCTATGTATAAGGGCATATTAGGAAGGAGTGGTATAGGGAACTGAATTTTGGCCTCATTCTAGAGTGAAATTAAACATATTGAAAGATGGGATGTTTGGGATCAAGGAGTTGTGCTCTTGGCAGATGCGGTATGGAAAGGGGAAATTCTAATTCTGAATTAAAGAATGTAATGGTAGAGTCAGAGCCTTTTGAGAGCAAGAATCTCGTATTTCTGGAGGGGGTGGAGCAGCTGTGAAAGGGAGATATGCAAGACTGCATACCCAAATACCAATCCAGGGACATGCCTATGAAAACTTCTGCAAAGTCTAAGGCAAAGGGTTGTATGAAACCCATAGGGATACGAGAAAGACACATTTTTGGTAAATGTGGAACCAACCTGAACTTTATGGGTTCTGAGCTCCTTGCTGATCCTAAACCTTTTGGGGCTTGAGTTCATTTCCTTTGGGCAAAATTCACCTTTCCAGATCCAAGGGAAAAAATTTGGCTCCAAAGATTACTGAACACCAACTAACTCTTAAAAAACCGTACAAGGATGAGTTAAGTGTAAATGAATCACAAACACACAGATTAAATTTCTCCTAAACGGCACCAGAGTTTAAAGGCCAAGGGAAAAAGCACTTGAGGCAAAAAAGATATTTTGGCTTTTGCAGAAGCAGGCTTTTACAGAAGCATTTTTAATGAGTTTGAATTCATTCAATTAACTTAAGATTCAGCTGAGTTCTTTCTTCCAAGCCCAGCGCTCAGCCTAGTGACATATATATACAGCTGCCATTCTAGATCTGCGCTCATCTTAAAGAGATTACTTTTTTTAAAATTAACTTTTTGATCCAATGTTATCAAAGACAGCTGAGACAAATACCATGATAATGACAAAATTATTATTCTACTGCCCTGTAGTATAAATGGTAGAACTCGATGTTGTACGAGTATACTCGCTGTTGGGCCCAAGACTAACAACTTTAAGAGATATACCAAAAAATGAAGCAGTCTCTTCTAAAAGCTTTACATTTTAAAGGCTATAGTGAGTCAACAGCAGGAATTTGAGTGCCATTCAATCCCTTGCAGAAAGTTATTACTGAGTGTGCACTAAGTAGCAGGTGTCACCAGGGATAACTGGTATGGAGGTAAAATTATCTAGTTCTTTTTCAGTTTACTTCTTGTTCTAGATGAATATCACTTGGTAATTGACTCAATGTGCTTTGTCACTAAGGTCTCCTTCATGCCTTCTCTGCCCTCCTCTTTAGAGTAGGTGAATATCCCCTGTAAGTCTGCTTTCTTTTGTTTTCTACCTCTCACCTCTCAGCCACTCCCATGAGACTGTTTTTCTCAGATATACACACAGCCTTCCTTATAATAGGTGCCTCAACCCTGAGAAGCTGTAAAGTCATGAATCCCCTTACTTTTCCACTGGACTCCTCTACTTTTGCCTGCCTACCTCAGACAGAGCTCGTTTGCCCTCTTTTTGATCTGCTCAAAATAGTATATAACTAACCTTGGTTAAGTACTCTTCAATGGTCTGGCTTGATGAAGGTGTAGAATTTAGAATATTTGAATGAAAGTAGAGATTCCACAGCCTTCAGGCAACTATCCATCATTATGATAAGTTTTGCATTCAAAGTTTTACTCTGTTGGGACATAGAGTGCAGACAGTCTGTGCTATAGTTTTGTGATGACCCTCCCAATGAAACTCAAACAACAGTTACAACATAGAGGTGTCCATACCTATCTTACGTTGGTTGAACACATTTCATGTCACAGACACTGTGTGCTGTTCATATGGACCCAGTGAGATAGGTATTATTACTATCTCCATTTTACAGATGAGGAGCTGGAATTTCAGAGGAACTAAGTAACTTGACCGAGGTTACACTGCCAGGAAGTGGCAGAGGCAGGATTTGAAGACGTCCGTAGGAACCCAGGCCTAATCTATTAACTTGCACTTCTCACTGGTTCCAGAAAAGCAGAGAGGAAGTGCTAGAGTTCTTTGGCTGGGTAAGAATGCAAGAGCCAGAATTTTGTTTTGTTAGCCTTAATTCAGTTAAGGAAAAGGAATGAGACTTCTGGGGAAAGAACCCAAAGTGGTGTGTTTTATGTTTTGGGGTTTTTATTTTAATTAAGTTATATTTTACAAGAATCCCTGATGAAACCAGAGGAAAACAATCTTGCTTCTCCTCTCTCTTTCCAACAAGTACCCAAAATGTTCTTCCTAATTCCTGACTTGGGGAGATGGTTTATGTAATTATTATTAGAGTGGCCTATCCTATTGAAGAAAAAAACCAAGGACAAGTGCATTGGGCTCCCCCACCAGCTTCAGAAGATTTCCCTACAGCAGGAGAGATTCACCATATCCAGTGAAAAAAGATCACAGATCTTGGATTTTAATTTGGATGTGTGTTTGGAGAAAGAAACAGAAAAAGGGTGTAAAACTGACAAAAGAGACCACAACTGGTGAACCTATTATTGCACAAGTCCTGAGAAATTTTCTCTTGGAGCCAAAATAAAGCATTCATCTCCTGTGACCCTTTTGTAGAAGACTCAAAATAATCAATGGATTTCCACTCCTTTTCTTAAAGCCATTTCCTTCCCCCTCCTTTTACCCTCCACCCCACCCAGCGCAAAACTTTTTTTCCCTCAGTGGACAAACTTTCTGGTCACCACAACAACAAGCAGATTCACAAAGCAAATAAGTAATTTGGAATGTGACAAGTATCTAATCTGACTCACAGAAAGAAAAAAAGAAAAGGTGATTGATGCCAAAACGGAAACACTTTCTGGAAAATTCTTGAAAATATTCCTAAAATCTCAAATTGGGCAAGTAAATATACCCTGAGGAAAAACTTGGAATTTCCCAAAATATAAACAAGGTACAAATTATTTTAAGTGTTAAAATGGTGGAAATAAATATGCTGATGCATCTATATAAATGAACTTTTTAAAATTTTTCTAACTTTGTTTGCTTTTAACACTTGATTAAGAAGTCCCTGCCAAGCAGGGAATAGTGATAGTCCCAGAATTTCTATATAGAAGAAGCTTATGGGAGACTATCTGGATATAAGAGGAGGCTGGGAACTTGGAAACTATCTAGCAGTTCACAGATATTACTTAGATAGTACAGTTATTGGCAGTGGTGTATTAGGAGACTAAGTTAATGAAGATTATGGTGAAACTAATAACCCCCATACATACTCCAGGCCACAGTAGTAACACTGCTGGCTGTCTACCCAGCATCTATTCCTCCTTTCTTTCTCCCTGATTTTCATCAGCCAACCACAATCCTCTACACAGCCATGTTCCTTAGGGAAACATGTTCCAGGACCAAACCCAACTGGTCTAAGACAACCACATGGGCCTTTCTAGGATTGTTTTAGGAGTAAGCATGTGACCTAACTCTAGCCAATAAGATGTGAGGAAAAGTCTGCTGGAGGATTCTAGAAAGTATCTCCTTACTCCTAAGCAAGACAATCTTCTCTATCATGTACACCGGACCTGAGTGGATATGACTCCTGGCATTGCAGCAGCCATCTTGCTCCTGAGGAGTCAGTCAACCCAGCGGCTGGCTGATGATTGAGATGGAAAGAACCTGGATTATTGATAACATCATTGAGCCTCTGAAGCAACACACCCAAGTGACTATCCTACCTCTGGACATAATATAATATGATACAATAAATCTCCACATTGTTTAAACCAGTTAGCTCGGGTTTTTCTGATGCTTGCAGCCAAAAGCAACCCAATGGGTATAGCAGCTCCCCATGTTCCCCACTCGTTGACACAGGCACTGGCTTAGAACCTAGAGGAGCTTCAAGATGTCCATCCAAAATTCAAAGACAGGGGCCATAGACCCATATCTTATGACAGACCTGAGACCTGCTCATTCAGAAAAGACTGTGGACTGCTACACTGCATTTACATGAAACACCCATTGTGCCAGATAGTGTACCAAACTTTAAGAATAAAAAACACAATACTATTGTTATAGAAATAGGTACTTTCTCGATAGGTTCCAAGCTGAAATGTTTTTTTCATATCTTTTGAGCTGTTTATTATTCATATGCATCAAATCTACTTAGAGTAGGGAAATTACAAAAGGCAATGGAGAGAAAACCAAGATCAGTGAGAGTAGCTGGCTCCTGTGTTAAAAGAAAACTGATAGGAGTAATAGGAGAAACTGGAGGGATATTTTTAAAAATACTGAGTGCTTTTTTAATTTTGTATTTCCATGTATGTAACTTCTCTGTAGTAAGACTAAAGCATCCACCTGATATTGTGATGAAGTAGGGTTGTTTTAGCAGGGAAATAAAGAGAAATAAAGAGTTAATATTCAACTTTCGGAATAGGATTCCAAAATAAGACAATAGGTTCATAAGTCAGGTTTCATTAAGAGGATATTGTTTAAATTAGTTGATCATTATCCCTCTGAGATTAATGATAGATTAATTGATAGATGTAGCTAGCTCCATTCAATTTATCAACTTTATAACGTATTCTAATTTACTCAGTCTCCTAGTTAGATTGTTTTCAGTTTTTCATTATTACCCACAAAATGACAAATTCATATGGCTCAACTTATTATATACCTAGAAATGAAAATGTCAGTTGATAGACTATAACCATCTTAAACTTAACCAGCTATAGCCAAATTTTGAGAGATGGTTTTCTAAAATCTTTTAGTAACCGACATCCAAGTCTTGAATACTCAGTTCATAGACTTTACTCCATATAGAAAATAGGTCTGCTGCAATGAGGGAGAAGGATAGCACAAAGAGGAAGAACCTGGAAGTTCCCTTATAGCTATGTCAGCTAGCCCACTTCCTAGATGATGTTACGCTTCAATTCCTCAAGTTTTCACTATTCCCCAAGGCAGAGACATCAGGGATGACTGAAAAAACTGTACATTATTCTAGGAGATCTATCTGTTCAATGAAGTGAGCGTATCTTTAAGAAGCAACCCAATGGGATATTTGGAACTGCAAATTACCTAAAGTTAAAAGAGCAATAGCTTGCTTGTAGACTTCTTTTCTTAACTAGTACCAGAAAAGATGGGCAGGGGTGGGAGAGAGGGGAAAGAAAGCATAGAGATTTTTGTATCATTTTCAATTTCTGAACCCAAGGAATAAAAGTTTGTGTCTTAACACAGGGTAAGATGGGCTGATATTTGCTTTCTCAAGCATATATGTTATTCCTATAGATGACTTGGTAATTGTACTCTGGAGGTCTCCACTAGAATTTATCATGTAACTTGTACTCCTATAATATGCACCACCTGCCTTGTAAACACTATTGGCAGTGCTTGCAGCTTACCATATCATTAAAATGCCATGATCTAGTTATCAAATATGATATCTAGATGCTTGAAATTCATTTTTAATGATTGGAAATGCACTGACCACCTTCCACCAATAAATATTGCCCCAATAAACACAGTGCATAAACTTAGATCCTTGAAGAGTTCTTTAAACATTTTACTTGGGCTGGAGTTCTGGATATAATTCCTTAGATCTTTTTTTTTCCTGGATGATAGACATTTGGAAATTTTGTTTATGGCCTCACTAACAAATTTTATTTGCCTTGTATAGATAAATTATGAGACCATATCTGTATTTTGCTACAGTAACAACCTCAATATGTCAATGGCTTACACAAATACATCTATCTTGCTCATGCAGGAGGGCTGTGGGTTGGCTATAGTTCTTCTCCACTGATCTCCATTGGCCAGAGTCTGTCACACGATCAAGCTCAATGTCATGAATCAGGCATGCATACCAGAGGCCGGGGCAAATCACACACCACAAGAAGAGGAATGTAGAATTCTATTACAGGGAGGGAATGAACTGTGGTGAACAATAATCTAATATAACACAGTTTCACAGTTACTTTGGTCAATGATAGAAAAGGAAAAAAATACAATGCAAATTGGTGCTGATTAACAAAAAATTGTACTTTGAAGTAACATTAAATCTGACACATTCAGTGTAGTAAATACTTCAGGGCCCTAAGGAGGAAGTCAGGGGTCACCGAAAGTTTTTATTCCAGTTCTCCCAGTTGATTCACTATTTGCTTTTCCATCAGCCAAAGACTACGATCAACAGATAATGAACTTGCTCTTTAATAGCATAAAGTGTATCGTACTTCCCTTGTTCCAACAGTTTTGCAAGTTCTCTTCTGGACTTGCCTTCAAAAGTATAGTCTGTTTCTCATGAACAGTGTCACTGGGAAAAAAAATGTTTATTCTTGGAGGCTGAATTTGGATGCTTGAAGAGTTAATTTGGCATCAAGTCTTATGAATCAGGTAAATGAATGGTCAAAGTGAGTAACAGAGTTGGGGGTGGGCGAAAGCAAAGTGCCAGCATAAAGCAATTAGCAGACTTCTTGAGTAGCTTGCATACTGGTTCTGAAGGTAATTTCAAACGAGCACTTTCAAAAATATTTTCAGCAGTGGTAGCATCATTAGTATACATACATAGTCTATTAAGGTGATACTTTAAAAAATAGAACTTACTATATCATGCAAGTTCTGATTTGTGTTGTTTTTGTTTTGTCTTTTAAATTCTCATTCTCTAATCTTCCCCACATATACCTCGTAGTGATGATTTGTAATAAACAGATTTAGTACTTGTTTCCATTTTCCACAGCAAACCAACAAAGGTTATCCAACCTGCCAACAAGGATCCTGAGAAACTGAGGTGACCACTACATTATGTTTATTTCTAGGGGGATATAAAGGCAGTTTTAGTCCTTGACCAATTTCAGAAATTTTCATGTTAGACATCATTTGTGAGTCCACACAGGTACTTTAAGCTGATAGCCTCTTCAACACTAAGCAAAGAGAAACTAACCATCTTCATGTATGTCCCAATGGAGATTCCGAATAAAATTAAGATGAGAGATGGTGAATTAAACTTTCCCTTTTGATAACAAATCCAAGGTACATCGTGCAATGTGGGCCTCTGACAAAACAAATATTGTTCAATTATAGGTATATATAAGTATGATGCTTTCTCTCCAACATCCTACCTTCCCTAGCCATGGAAATTTTATGTAGGAATAAACTTTAGAGAGAAAATGCCTACAGCTCATAGCAGTGCACTGCAACACTGATTTCCATTCTGAAAATTGACTTTCCTTCTGAAAATCAATGAGAGATTTTCAAGCGCTCATTGTATGAAAGAGTATTCAGGAACCTGATAGGGACAATAGTGGCAGTCCCTGGATTATGGTTCTGGGGGCCCTTAATAGGATAGGCTATTGTGAAATCTCTGTCCTACTGGGTGGGGCCCAGCTGGAACTAACCCCCCTCTGCCAAGCCTGAACTTTAAATCTGCTGGCTTATCACCCTTTAGCATAATTTCCCTTTTCTTCCCGGCTACCTTCCCCCACTTTTTGGAGGGGATAGGAAGTGGGGTGGTAAAAATGGGGAAATAGACGAGCTCATGGTGGGAATCATTTGGCAAGGATATTAATAGTTCAGACCAGTCTGGGCAGCAGAGTTACCTCAAAGTCACTCTTTGTAAATTTGAATTCTTCCTGTACAGTCTGTAAAGTGGCATCTCCAGCACCATCTAGCCCCTCTCAGGCAGTTCTGCTGTTGAAATTTCTGAGCTGTAGGAAGGTTCGCCATTTCAGTGTGTTCACATTAAAATAAGTGCAGAAAGGAAAAGTCTTCACTGGCTGCTTTGACAGAACTCAGAAATAAACTGCGCTGCCGCGTTCCTTTCTCCTGAGCGCTGAAATGCGTGGTAAAGCACCAGCTCGCGCGTTCCCAAAGAGATTTGCTTTCAAAGATCAGTATAGGAGAGGCTGATTGGGTCTCCTGAGGTAGCTCTCATCCTCTGACAACTCCCCGAGCCCCTGCTGAATCTCGCTCTTCGGGTCTAATTACCTGCCTGATACCTGAGCCTTTCTCCCCGCAGCCCGACTCCGGGTGCGCAAACTCTCCCCCAAGGCGCGGCAGACACACAGCTGGGGGGCCGCCCTGGGCGGGGAGCCGCCCCCCATCTGCCTCTGGAAATCCACATTTTAGGGCCTTGTAGTCATTTCCTTGCTAGTGCGAGGAAAGTTTTTGTACATTTTTATAAAAGGAGGCCAGAAGAGAACACCCTCCTCTTACTTCCTAATATATTATGTCCTCCCCTGCCGAGTCCGGGACTTAGTCTGGATTTGGTAACTGAAGTAATATAAATGTTAGCTAAGAAGTATTCCCGCAATGTGGTTCTAATTTAGGCCTGTTTTGAAGTCTAAAGGCCCAATATGTCTCGTAGATTCTTCGCTGGACATTACCGCTAATGTAATTTGCGGAGGAGCGCAGGCCGCGATCTAGAAGGTGGCCCCGCCTTTGCGGATCAGGGCGCTTTCCCAGCGTCGGGGGACTCGTGCTCTCGCCGGTAGTTCCCCCCTCACCGCTTTTGATGTTGGGGGCTTTGCTCAGGAAATTGCCAGGGTTTGCAGATAAATGGAGCAAGGTAAGTGCTGTACCCTGTCACCACCCTCTCTCCTCTCCAGGCTCTGGAAGGAGGCAGCCCAGGGTGAATGCAGCCTTTTTCTGCAAGCTGTTTGCACTTTACTTCAATAACATATCTCTCCGAACACTGGCTTGATTTGCGAAGACACGCGTGCATTTTCGGAGTTGGGCTGACGCAACCCCCTCCCTGCGCCCGCCCCCCACCCGCCTCCCAGCGCTGCGCTCACACCCCTCCCGAGCCCCCGGCTGCATCCGGGTAATGAGCATCCCCCTGGAACCGCCTGCCCTTTATCTTGCTGGGGGGACCCGCACCTTTTGAACTGCCATCTGTAGATTGTGTTGGTGCACTGACTTGTTAACTGTGCCATGCTGTGAAGGAAATGGCATGATTTAGATCAAGTGCTCAGGACGGCTGTTCATAAGAAACACTTGAGCCAAGCTGTTGCTGCTCAGAAAGTGCCCTGGGGAGAGGGGTTCCGTTTCGGGTCACGGTCCTGCCTTGTATGAGGGCAGGCGCAAAGCGCTGCAACCCCCGGCTTCGCTGGGGCTGGAGGGAGGGGGTGAAGAGAAACATTATGAAACCATAGAAGCGAGGCTGCCAAATTAACTTCTCACCCTTTCAATCACACTCCAGAGGATAAAAGCCTAACATTTCTGCCTCAGAAACAGGCTCGGTTTACACCAAACAAGTTATTTCTCTAATTTATCAGCCCGGCCAGCTATCCTTCTAATTACTAAAAACCTCTGCTCTTTATGAAGCCACTGTCATAGGTGTACAAGGAACAGAGAGCTAGGGAAATGGGTGTTGGAAAGTTTCAGTGGACAGCACTGCCAAGACTTCTTATCAAAATAACTAAAAAACAGAAATTTGCTGGTTTCAGTGGTCTCGTTTCCATGAAAATGGTTTTCCTCGTTCCAAGGGGCAAAAATAAAATTGAGGATACACAAGTTCAGGTAAGCACAGATCATTAAACCTTCGCTTCTAAATTGCAAATTTCTGTAAATAAAGTTTAATTAGGAAGACAAAAGTAAAACTGAGAAAGAGCTAGAGGAGAGGGGAACCCTTCGGCTTAATTCATCAACTCCCCAGCTAATACCAAGGGCACTGATTTGTCCATTATATGGAAATAGATGATTAGGGTCACTCTCTAAGACAAATTTACTTTTCTGCACACTCTAAATCTGTTTAGTCACTTTAAAGGTGTCAATTATTGGAACAGGCTAAGACTATGAATTTCTTAGTAATAGCTTTAATAACATTTTGAAATGAAAAGCAGATACCTTGAAGTCAGCCTGCTTTGAAAAGACATATGAGCAGCTCTGGTTTTAATTTGTGTAGCATTCTACATCTGGAATCCCTTATAATTAAAACTAAAAACTGAACTACTACTTCCACCTGTCAAATGATGAAAAGATGAATGCACTAATAAGTTACTAAATAGCCCAACATGATAGAGTTTACATTCTCATTCTATACAGTAAAACAGAATTTTGGACAGGAGGCTAAAGGTCTTTGGTCATTACTAATAACACGCTTTCAGTATCAACCGGTATGTCCTGCTGCAGCTCCTCCTAACCGGGTCTTTTTTACATTAAGAGCTCATTTTCACAAGTCTTTGTTTTAAAAGCAAATAATGATTTCAGAAAGAATATGCACAACACAGAAACTGAGATGTACTTTTCATCCTACATTTGGGGGTTTCCTCATTCTTGAAACCCTTTTAATACCTTCCTATAATAATTGCATACAGTTGTCCAAAAATCCAGTATTTACAAATATTTCTCGAGCACACGTGGTGCGCATGGCTTGGTGCTCAGCACTGAGGATACAATGCTGAACGAGATACATCTTTGTAAGTAACTTACGAGTTAGAAAACTTGCAGTCTGCTTCAGAATTGCTTCAGAATGACAAAAACCATATTTTTGCCTACAATATGGTAAGAAAAATTTTCTGTAGCTTTTGCTGTGCCTACAATTAAAGCAACAATGGTCATTAAAAAGCCCTCAGACTGCCACTGGTCATTGGAAGGTTAATTATTTAAAAATGTAAATCCTGACTTGTAATTCCTATTGAAGCTGTTTGGAACGCTCCCCCTGCAGAGGTCGAGCTGTGTGGGCGGCCCCTAAAGGCTCATTTTTCTTATTACACAGTCTTGCTTCTCTGTCGTGAAATAAAAATGGAAATATCACATTTTGAAAAGAGCATTGATTCTCCTAGAAAAAATGCCCGGGGTCTTCCACAGGGTAGGTGCTCATGGAGGTTGTCCTGATTATTCTGTTCAGCACAGGAATTGCCGTTGGCACCAGACAACAGAAAGAAGGCAAGACCTGGAGGCAGCCATAATTACAATGAACGGAATTCTCCCCCAGGGAGAGTATGCCCAGGATGAGAATTCCAGCCTATTTTAACTCTTTTAGGGGCCATTGGGGACTCCATTAAATTATTGCTTTAGTGTCCTTTTCTATACATGGCTACTTTCCATTCGAGAAAAAGTAGGATTTGGCTGCCACACATGCTCTGTACTTATGCAGAGGTCACAACGGGCTGCCCAAAGGTTTAATCTAGCCTGAAGACATGCTCGTGTGCCAGCTCGTGTGGCCAGCATAAAAACCAGGAGACTCACAGCATCATTATTCACGATGGCCAAAAGTTGGAAGCAATCCAAGTGTCCATAGATAGATGAATGGATAAACAAAGTGTACTATATATACATATGTATATATACATATATATACACACATATATATACATATATACACACACATATATACATATATACGTATATGTGTGTGTGTGTGTATATATATATATATATATATATATACACACACACACACACAATGGAATATTGTTCAGCCTTCAAAAGGAAGGAAATTCTAACATATCTACAACATGGATGATCCTGGATATTATTATGCTAAGTGAAATAAGCCAGTCATAAAAGGACAATATTGTATGAATCCACCTCTGTGAGGTTTCTAGAGTAGTCAAAATCGTAAGACAGAAAGTAGAATGGTGGTTACCAAGGGATGGCGAGGAGGCTGTAATGTGTAGAGTTTCAATTTGGGAAGATGAAAAATGTTCTAGACATGGATTCTCAACAATGTGGATATACTTGATGCCACCGAAAGTACACTTAAAACAGTGGAAATGGTAGATTTTATGTTTTGTTTATTTTGCCATGATAAAAAAAAATCAAGAGATTTTACATTACAATAGAGATTAACAATGTATCTAGAAACAAAGAAAACCAAGTAACTTTTGAAGCTAACCAGCATACCTGAATGATAATAGAGATTGAAACTGAGTAGCCCTTGCACCCTTGAATGTGTACTTCTGGTCTCCTGGGCCCCTACTCCTCCCTCTGGTTTTCCACCCATTCTGCTTCATCCATATCAGCTCCATACCAGGCCCCTGCAGGCTTCTTATGCTCTCAGGGTCCCTGTGGATAGCTCTCACATACGCCAGCTCGTAGACAGACATACACCTTTCAAAGACTTACCTGGTATCAGATTTTAAACTGCAACACTACAATTAATAGAGTCTATCTCAGTCACAGATGAGGTGAGATGAGAGGGTCTCCATGAACCCTTGACACCCTCCTCTACCTACCCACCTTGGGGAAAGGACAGTGGATGCCACACTGGAGACCACCTACGCCATGCTTCCTTCCTTACTTGACAGTCGCAAACAGGGCCATAGATAGATGCTTGCAAAAGAACTAGAAGCACTTTTCAGGATCAGGAGACGTTTCACACTACCCTTTTTTCTGATATTGACTTTATATACATTTATTATAGATTTTAACTTTGAGTCAAGGAGCAATGAATTTAAGAATCTTTATTGAAATCTGGATTATCCACAAACTGTGAACTTTTCTTCTAAGCCATTGACTGTCTAAGGGCCTTTTCCCCTTAAATGCTACTGTCAAATGAGCATTTTAAAACATTTATCAAAAACCAATGACTGCAAACTTCAATCTGTACATTCCATACAAAGTAAACCCCAGTCTAGTGCTGATGCATAAATGATGTGTTGGTTTAATCTATTTTTCACAGGGGGTGTCTGAGAGTAGGAAAATTAAAAACAGGTAGAATGGACTATTATTACTGTCCCATAGTGTGCTTTTTTACATGAGGTCTGGATTAAGATAACATCTGGTCTATATTTCTTGAACTATTTCCCTTTTATCACAAGAAAAATCGGCAACCCATCTCACAACTGCTCTTAATTTAGATCTAAATATCACTGATGAAACATTGTACAACATGCTGTTATCTATTAAAATGATTTCCCTGAAGGAACAGTTGATACTTTTATATATTCCAGCAAAGCTAATCATGCCAGGCCTCCTTAGTAGGACTTACCTTATAATCATATGTTCAAATGTTCCACCTAAATCATTGCTCTGGTACCAAACGAGTCTTATTCTGAGATTGATTTCACTGCTTTGTTAAATACAGTGCCCAGGTCTGAGAATCATAGGACAACAGAGATTCCTTTAGGAGTACACAATTTTACTCTGAAGTCCACAAGCCGTTGTTGCCTCTGCAGCCTGCACTCTGGGCTTTCCAGAGCCCCTTGCAAGGGGAAGGCAGTCAGCTGTTTTCAGCGCTTTTCAGAGTACAAATGCTACACAATGTAGTATATTGATTTCACAGAATAAAAACTTCTAGTTTCTTTTTTCCCCCAGAATTGTATAACCTATATCCACAGATTATAAATCAGGAAAGTATTTTCTCTAAAACTATTTTGCATACCTGTGGTATACATTCATTTTATTCATTTTAAACTACATCAAGACTCAGAATCACAGAAGGTAAATCTATGTATTAACCAGTTACATGGAAAATTACTTTCTCCATCTCCCACCTTTAATTTGGTAATATCATGTGTTCTCGATTTAAAAAAACAAAATACAGAAACCAAAAATAATGGGGGTTTAAAAACCTCAACTAGAAATAATTTTGGATAACTGTGAAAATACGAGAATGTTCATTGTAGTAAATGAAATTAGAAATGTATTAAACATAGACTATAAAAAATTAGAAACAATAAAAATGCTTATAAATAGGTGATTGATTAAATGAATTATGTTACATGTACAATATGAAATATTTTACAGCCATTAAATAAGGATAAAGAGTATTTTTATGTTCTAAGGAAGGATCTTCATGAGATATTAAGAACAACACAGGATGAATAGCGTGTTATCACTTTTTGTTGTCCTTTAAAAAGAAAAAAGAAAGATAGACATATATATTGATGTGTATGTAGACGATATCTAGGAGAATTCACATCAAACTCTTTTCAGTGATTAACCACTACAGAAAAGGAAAGAGAAGAGCATTTAAATTCATAAACTCTTGTGGGTTTTCTAGGCTTTCTTAACACATATATATTACTTTGTAAATTTTTTAAAAAAGTAAAAATGCATTGAAAAAAAAAGCAAATAGAACAGAGATCAATTTGCCATTCCCTTTCAAGAAAATTATAAAAAGGGAGGGGGCTAGTGGGGGAGGCTGGGTGCCTGCAGAATAGAGCAAGAGGAATGCGATTGACAGGCATCCTGTCATCTTGTATTTTTTGGAGGGAATTCTGAGAATAAAAAGCCTTTGGAAGTTATCAGCGGTCAGGCTGGAGCCATTCATTTTTCACCTGCCTGTGTTTGTTGTCTGGCAGCCAGTCAAGGGTGCTATTAGCAGAATTAAGATCCAGAAGAAAAGATTATCCCGTAGAAGGCGAGATAAGGGGCTGGAAAGTGTGGCTGGTTATCAATATCACAATACCAAACAGGTCAGAAAGGATTCCGTATAGATTTCACTTGAAGCAGGTAATCTCTGCAAAAATAATGGAGTGACTGTTCTTCTGAAACACTTCAGTACTGCAACATACTGCAGTTCATTTAAGATAAAGCAGCAGTTTTACCAAGAGTCCCACAACTGCATTCAGCTGGAGAGTGGATAATAAAATGCTGCAACAACGTTCTTTTATTCTCCCTTATTGAGTAACCCTAGGTAATGAAACAACCTTCCATCTCGCTCCCAGATCATTTTTAATATTTTGAATGGTATACTTTCATTCACTTTTCTTTCCTTCTCGCTGAGGAAAGATCTAAATGGAATTCCATCGTACAATTTGATATAAGAAACAGGAGGAATGATTGTAACATTCTTTAAGTATTTAATTGTTAGGAGATTTTTTAAAATCGCCAATAGGACTGTAGATTGAGTGCAGCAACGCTTGTCTAGGGAGTTTTTGCCACTCTGGTACTGAAACATGTGTTTTCAAACAATGAATTGGAATGGTGAAGGTTTTGAGTTCATGTCAGCACTGCAATTTACAAGAGTTCACATACAGCATGAACTTACATAGCATTTCACCATGTTGTCTATGAATCATTCAATTTTAAGCTCTGCAGCATATGGACAATTGCAAAATGCAAAGAGGTAAGAAAACACATTTGGTATTCTCATTTTATACACCTCATATTGGAAATAAATGGCTTTGTTCTTCCATTTTTCATCTAAATGATAAAGCCTCTTTCATTTTATTTCTCTTTTCTTTATAGCAATTTCAAGTAAATAGAGATGAACTTGTTGAGCTAAGTAATTTTTCAATGTACAGACCTTTGTATTATTTGTACACTGAGGGAGTGATCAGCAATCAACAGGTTATTTACTTTGAGTTGTCATCCCCGGTAGTAGTAGATGGATCAACAATGGTTCATCCATTTAATACTTGATCAATAAAACAGATTCCCCAGACGCTGCAGTTAAGGGAAGCGACTAACTACTGACAGCATAGAAAGAATGAAGACTGTGGTGCTGCATCACCAATTGAGGAAACCAAGCACCCACTTAATGACCCACAAGCTATCAATTTATCAATGAAAAAAAAGCAAAACCAATATACATAATAAAAATGGGCTTTGACATTTCTTCATAGTCGTAAAATTGAGTCTGCTACAGCAGTACGTGAAAATGCCCTCATTTCAGCAATGACTTTCAAAAGCCTATCAATGTCTTATTGTTAGTAGGAATGAGATAAAAGGACACAAAATGTTTTTATTCTTTTTCCCTACTTTTTTAACTGCACCCTCAGAAATGACATTACCAAGTAGAAAAACTTTGGTCATTGAACATTAAAATCCAGTTTTAAACAGTTTTTAATTACATCAGCAATATATAAAAACATTTTTATTTTTGTAAAGTGTCAATAATATAAAAGCATACAGAATAAAAGCAAAAACCTTCCCTAAACAACTCCACCCTCTCCCCGCAAATAGACGTCACACCTCCCTCCTCAGTAGTAATGATGGTTAGCAATGTGGAGAATATTTTATAGACTTTTTTTCTATGTGTTTACAAACATACATGTATATAGACACATATGTAATGACAGAGGGTTTTTTGTAATTAATGGGATTATACTATGTGTATTGTTTTGTAGGTTGCTTTACTTCCTTTAACAATTTGTCTCAGATGTCTCAATTTGTCTCATTCCAGATGAGTATATATAGACCAGAAGTTGCAAACTCATAGCCCACAGTTCACAAATCCTTTTAAATTTTTAAAATTGTTTCCAACATAAGAAGCCCATATTTCCCACTTTTCTAAAAAAATGAAAAGATCCAGGAACATTGTACCCAATTCTCAGCAGGACCGATCAGAACCAGGAGTTCCTCTGGTAGGACCCATACTCTGAGAAAACCATCAGCTCCTGCGGATTCCAGCCCTACATCCAGCCTGGCCCTGCAGAGTTCCAGGTCTTCTACCCCTGAGTAGATATACCTACCTTGTTCTTATAAAAGGCTACATAACATTTCATAATGCAGATGCACCATAATTTACTTAACTATTTCCCTACTTGAATTTTAAAGTTCAAAGTTTCGTGCTACATTTTATAGAATAGAACCAAATCCCATACTCAGAAGTGAATGGCCATTTGTTTTTAATGGCCATTTTATTTTTTGCTACAGTTTGTGAACAACCTGCATTCATAACTGACAATTCCTTCCAAAACTTTACGAAAATATAAAGATTTGTCCTATATTTTTCCATTTGAAAAAAACGATACTGTAACTGAGAGACCAGAGGCCCGGGGATGAGGAAGCTCATTGGAATGTATTCGATATATTAGTTAAATCAGGATTTTTCTCTTTAAAAACAAATCTACGTCTCTGGCTTAAAAGTGACAAAGACCTGCTGAATAATTAAGGTATTCTCTGGTATCTTTCATCGGCTCTATCTGTACTCATTCTCCTTTCCTCCTCTCTATACCCCTGGCTCAAAAAAATCTCTGAGAACATATTAAGTTCCCATCATGGGGGTTTGCAACTGTGAAAATGGGACAGCAATCCAAAAAGTTCAAAAGTTATTTCTCCAAAGGAATTCTGTTCATATGAATAAAGCTGACAGACTACTAATAAGAGGGGCCAAATCACAGTTACGATTTAGTAACTATAGTATACACTCGAGCCAAAAATCAAAGCCCATGCAAAAGTGGAAAGAAATTAGAATTTCTTTTTTTAAAAAAGTCTATCAGCCCAAATAAGAAACACACATGGAGTGACGCAATTGCTATTCTCGGAGGAACAGACTTTTTGCCTATGTAATTTGATGTGAGGTAAGAGTTAGGCTCAAGTAAAAAGTAGACACTGAGACAAGATTTGCCTACTTCCCATGGTTTTTTTTTTTCCCTATTCAAATTATAAAAAAATCCCCATGTGCAATTTTTTCTAATGGACTACAGAAAATATAAAAGTAGAGAAATTTTACATAATGTTGTCATAAGGGTCATATTTATGTAGGACATATTACTTAGAAATAAACCAAAGTCTAATAATAGTCTGTTTTATCTGTCTTTCCAATCAAAATTAAACTTTAATGATTCTTCACCTTCAGGTTTGAGACTTTGAAATACGTGTACGTATTTATTGAATCTCTTCTATGTGCTGAGGTATAAAGAATAGTCAGCTTTGATTATTTTCAATAGACAACAACCAACATCTGAAAGCCATACAGAATGCCGCAAATAAAGTATTTTTGAAACAATTTTAAACTAAAATTGCATGTCTAATTTGAAATAAATGATTCATGCATTATTTGATCACTTTACTGGTTATTTGACCTATTAAAGATATTTCCCAGGTAAACTAAAATTAAAACTTTAGGTTTTACACAAAGGGCATCTTGTACTTCTCACGGGAACTGAGACTATGACACTGATTAGATCATTCGGACTCCGGTTGATTTAAGAAGCGCCCAGTTCAGGCGTGTTTAGAGCACTCCAGTGTCTTTGAAAGAGTAACAGAAATGCTTGCAATTCCTTGCAATGGTCCCTTCCCCGCCCTTTCAGATTACAGATAAACTAAAAGTCATCACTTCACACTATCTTTAAATTCGCATAATATCTGCTCCTTTCCTACTATTACCATCAAACAGGTCTCAATAATGTTTTGTGAAAATTACAACCCTTGTGATATTTCAATAGTGGGAAAGCTAAGAAAACTGGAGGCAAAATAAAGTCCCAGAGGGCAATGCAGTATTTGAGTCTCAGGTGAAATATAGCAGATTCCCAGGTCTACTCAGGCCTAGTGAAGTCCTGCCTGCTGGGTGTCCTAAGCTGGGTGTCCTAATCATTAGTTTTCTCCAATAGTGGAATCATTGTCAGGTAGCTTGAGAATGCAAGTGGATCCTCTAAAAGCCAGGAGATGATTTATGCCTTTGTGAGAACTCTGAGAGATCAACCTGCAGACCTCTGCCAGGAATCAAACAGATAGCCAGTGGATAAGAAACCATCCCAACTGGACAAAAAGGGAGCAGTTTATGCCTTTAGTCACCATGCAGAAAAGCCTAAGGCTAATAACCTTACCACAGAAAAGTCATGCAAATATGGATGCCTGCATATACTAAGTACTGTTTTAGGGACTTGAGGTAAGACATAAAGCTCAAGGTGTAGTATCTGAACAGCCTGATGAAAATATAATTACAAGGCATGCCTTGAAGCCAGTGCCAAAATAGAGATATGCAAAAGAGAGCACAGAGCAGGGACTAACTGCTTTTGATGGAGAAGTAGGGAATAGTCAAGGAAAGCAACCAGCCATGGTATATTATGATAAGGGCAAGAACTGCT
The DNA here is from genome assembly GCF_004115265.2 of Rhinolophus ferrumequinum. Lineage (NCBI taxonomy): Eukaryota > Metazoa > Chordata > Mammalia > Chiroptera > Rhinolophidae > Rhinolophus > Rhinolophus ferrumequinum. The sequence continues at coordinate 38,867,114 of NC_046289.1, read as the reverse complement.
CCCTTTTTGTCCAGTTGGGATGGTTTCTTATCCACTGGCTATCTGTTTGATTCCTGGCAGAGGTCTGCAGGTTGATCTCTCAGAGTTCTCACAAAGGCATAAATCATCTCCTGGCTTTTAGAGGATCCACTTGCATTCTCAAGCTACCTGACAATGATTCCACTATTGGAGAAAACTAATGATTTCTCTTCCTACCCTTCAGACCATGGTAGAAACAGTAGGAGATGAAGAACGGACCACAAAGTGCTCTGCTTGCATATTGTCCAGAAACACCTGAACATTTTTGTGCCTATTTTTACTTTAACCTCAAAGAGCACGTGCATGTAGGTAAGTGCCAGAGTCTTATGATGAAAGAAGGAACACAGAAATATGTTCAGATGGGTGTTATGTCCCTTTTGAATGCTGCTGTCTGGTACCTGGATTCAGTCAAATTAAACAGCCTTGAATTCACAAATATATTGCCTCAAGACGTAGCCCAAGAAATCTCTGCATAATTTCCCATTGAGCTTTTCTGACTATACAATACGTATCCAAGATCTCTGTTACGGAATAATAGTAGACAAAGTGGCCCATTTCATATTACCAAAGAAGCAGCCTGTATTAATTACAGGAAAATCTCAACAGATGGACATCTGCAGAACTATGAATTCTCTACTCAATCCCAGCTTTAAACTTCCACACACAACTTTTACTGTGTTTAAAACACTGCCGTGTCTGTCCCTTTTAAAACATGTTAAGTAGGAGAAACTAAGAGTTTCTAGAAATAATGACGTAGAAGATAAGACTTTTGTACCTCAAAATGCGAATCTATAAATAATGAGGTACTTTCTTTTTTTCCTATCAAGTGGTTAAGAATTTAAAAAGAAATAATAATCAGTATACACAAGCATAGAGAGAAACCAACACATACATACAATACGAGTAAGAATGCAATTTGGTTCAACATTTTGGAGGCAATTTGGCAATATGTGTCAAAACGTGTACATCATTTGAACTACCAGTTCAGTTTCTAGGAATTTATGCTGAGAACCTAACCAGAGATGAATCCAGGGATTTACACATAAGGAGTGTGCACTTTCAATATACCTAAAAAGCAATTAAATGTACAACATTAGGGATTAGCTAAACATGATATATACATGTCTATATCAGAGCGTTATCACATTTTTAAAGGGTATTTAACAAAACAAATTATTTGCGATATGATATGGTGGGAAATTGAAAATTATAAGCAGCTAGTACAATTACATTTTTTCAATACACACAAGTGTACTGATGTAAATATATCCAAGCACAACAAATATATTGAACATCCATACTAAAATATTAGATGTATATCATATCATCTGTGACGATATGATATATACATATTAGTTTTAAAAAATCAGACCTCAGGTTTTAAGGGAGAAAACAAAGCCAAATTCTAAAAATAGCAAAGTAGAAAATTTAAATACATATGTACATCATGTCAAGTACTTCGCGGTATAAACAGTCTGATTCCTTAAATCAAGTTTATTCTACACTATAAAATAGAGTATAAGTGCCAACACACAAGGCCTCAAAATAAAAAGGCTATTTCTACTTTCTCCCTTTCCACAGGGCAAAAGACTCACCTTGCTAACAGAACACACTTATGTGAAACAAGATTAATATTGTGTTGGCAAGAGGCAGTTGCTTTTATGCTTCCAGAACCCTGCTGGATGAAGTTAACACCCTTTGTCCATCCCAGACCTAAATATCAGCTGCCGAGTTCTAAGTAAAGCACAATGTGATTTCTATGGCAACTGCTGGCCAGTATAGGCTTCTACTGAAGGTGAAACCCAAAGAAATGACTAATTAGGAAGAGTCTAGGACCAATTTCTGAATAATAAGAGTCTGATTCAGATATGCCAAGAAAGAAATATTACACATGAGTATTTGTTTTCTTTGCACTTCTTTTAAAAGCACAGTGATACACTATTTCCCATTACACTTCCCTTGCAGACTTACAAAATTGCGGTTACACTGCCAGATTTGAACATGAGAGGAGAAACAGTGCAGTGGGTATATAAACAGATAGTCAAAGATTATATCGGTGTGATCAAAGTACCAAAATATGGAGAAAGCTCCTGGAAATACCCACCCAGACACTATCTGCCCAAAACTTGGTAACAGAAGGTGTATGATAGTAGTTACTTAGCAGCTATTGTTACAAAAACAAAAACCTGTTTCTTGCACATTTCATCCTTGATTCTTGACAAAGAGAAGTGCCACAAACACTTGACTCTGCTGGGGGTGGGATTAAAATGGAGTGTCAGCTTTATCTTTTCAATGTCCTGTTGCAGATAAACCAGACACTTCAGAGCATCCTAATGTCTGATTATGTGGGCATCAGTTCTTTTTTCTTCAGGGGAAAAGTAACCTTCACAGAACAACTTTCTATGTGTCAGCTCTTTTTGGTGAAATTTTCCATAATTAATAACTATTTGAATGAGAAAAAAAATTATAGAGAAGGTGATCTTGAAATTCCAGCATATACCTACTTCTCTTGGGGAAGGTCATAGGTGTTATGTTTAGAAAAGAGACCAGAGCGGAAGTGGGTGGATTACCCCAGGGAAGCCAGTCCTCCTTTTGGTCTGAGAGAAAGGAGAATTGGGGATGTGATCTACTAGTCCCCTTCCTTGCTACTCATTGACCTCTTTCTGCCTCTTTCCGAGTAGAAGTCCAAATCCAAAATTTAGTATGACTTTTCTGTTCAGAACCTCTTCTTCAAGAATGTCACTGAGAAACCAGTTGATGCTCAGACAGAACTGCAAAACTATCCAGGACAGTTCAGACCAACATATAAGTCTCCCATTTTATATAGTTTCTAAAATAAATCTTACATGTAACTGAGTTATAAAACTTTGTTATTTGGGGCGTCCTAGGTCTTAAACAATGGGTGACAAGCAAGGATCTGCTATCAACTGAACTACCACAAAACATAATACTAAATTGGACCAATTTCGGAACAATCCCTTATAAATAGTAAAATATACTTTAAAATATGAAACAAAAATAGCAAATTAAAAAAGTGTTCCTGGGACTCTTTAAGACTCCTAGTGAAGTGTTTCTCAAAGGATGAAGCAATCTGCAGGTAGATTCTTCGCTAGAAAAATGTCAGCTTTAACTCAAAACTTCACCCCAGACTTCATACATTCCACATTTCCTTTGCACAAGCAGAAATGAGGAAAACTAGCCCATGTAATTACAGAGGAAGGAAATCTGGTATAAACGTGTCCGTATATCTCCAGTAACAGCGCCTCAAAACAATGATGGTGAGGAAGTGTATATTAATATTTTCAATGCTCCTACAAAGTCACAGGTAGAAAAAAAAATGCTCCTCTACACAACCCATAGATGAAGTTTCCAAGGGATCAAGATCAAAGCTTTTTTAGTTTTAATAGATACAGCAGGATACACCACCCCCCCACACACACACACACATCACTAAAGAGTTTCACAATTGCTCTCTATTTATGCATTCATCAAGCATTCATTGAGCATCTACTGTGTACCTGTAAGAGTATTAGGCATTACAATTAAACAGTGTATCAGTGATGATTTGGGGTTACAAACAACAGAATCCACTCTGGCAAGTTTAAACGGAAAAAGAAATTCCACGGTACTTATTAGGTAGCTCAGGACTTACCAGGAGGGCCAGAGTGCCAAACCCTGAAGCTACACAGCCAGAAATGATGCTGAACCACAGTGTGGGGGCTTCTCTAAGAAAAACACCACCGCACTGATGCTCAGTACCTATGACCCTTAGGACTGGAGGCAGCGCCTCGGCCACTGTTGCCTCCCCGCCACAACTCCACCTCAATCTTAGCAGAAGACTGGTTCCCTCCCACGTAGCCATCTCCTCCCGTAGCTCACTTCCAAATGCACCTTGCATGGGTCATGTCACAGAGCCCAGGTCACAGGCTTTCTCCCCGGCCACAGAATCCAAGATATGCGTTATCTGGCTTCTACCGTGGAAAGGTAGTTCTCATAATATGTGAAATCACCCAAAGGTTGGGTGACCACAAATATTCACTGTAAAATATGACACTATCTGCCAATATGGAGCATTCAGTCTGTATAATAGTACCTGTACAAAACAAACAAAAAAATTCTGTATGTAGTGATTACCAAGCATCATGCAGACTTTTCTACATATAATTTAATAAAAATACTTATGTTAAATAATATATAAGTTTTATCTGGCTTGAGAGTTTCAGAGGGTCATCTTCTCTGCCTTTTTTCATGGTTTCATATTTAACATGAATCAGTTGCGTCACTTGGCTATGGGGTACTTATGACAACAAGAAAGCCAATTATATTTTAAAACATGGATTACATAGTTACGTGCTAGACTCTAGGCTTTTGTAGGTGGTATTGAGACAGAGAAAATGGACTTCTGGATTCAAATACAAGCCCTACCATTACTAGGGGGGTGTCGTTGAGCAGGCTACTTCCTTACATCTTACTCTCTTATTCTGCTGTACCTACTGCATAGAATTGTTTAGGAAGATTAAAAAGAAACAAGCATGTGAAAGACTGTACAGTGCTTAGCACTGTTATATGTTATCCAACCATTATTCAGTCCTCAGCATGACATTATACACCGACATTCTGATCCCCATCGGAATTGATAGACTCTAAAGTTCAGAGAGCTGAAGTCACTTACCAAGGTAACAACAGGGCCAGTGTGGAGATTTGAGTCCAGAGTTTTCTAGTGTCAAGCCTGGCCTTTTCCCATGACACCAACCTGCCATTACAAACGAGAACTCATAATGAATCATATAGGTTCTCAGAAAATCTTCCCTATCCTACTAAGCAAAGTTGTATTTTTCTCCATTTGCTAGAGAGAGAAAAAAAGTGTAGAAGCCCAATAAAGGAAAGTTATTTCCCCAGAGTCTTTAGAACCCCAAATATTTAGGACCAGAAGGAAATTTAGAAGCCAGCCATTCTAGCCTCTTGGAACTTATTTCCACCTAGGGTCATTTTACTTTTCTTAAGGTTTACCCTGTTTCCCTTTGCTTCATTTGTTTTCTGTCATTATAGACAGGGCCTGGAGATGACTTAAAGCAGCCACAAAACTGAGTGTTACCCAGGCAAAATGCAAGCAGAGAGAACTTCACTGTTGCCTAACTGGTGGCACTTCCGGCTACATTTCCCAAAGAGTATTCCCTGGAACACCTAGTTTGTCAGGATGCTAGTAGAGATTCCACAAAGAAAGTGTTCTTTGATCAAGCGAGTTTGGAAAGTGTGGGAGTAAACTAAGTTAAACAGGTTTGCTCAGAACTTTTAATGTGCCGATGAGCACAGCGAATCACAAAATGAGAATATGGTATGCAGCGTTGAATTTTTAACCCCAGAATCCTTTTATCCCCAAAGAATCTGGTAGGACTAGTGAGCCATAGGACACATTTGAGAAGCTCTGGACAAGGTAAAGAATTTGTCATCAGAATACGAAGAAAAAGAGAGAATTCAAATGTGACAGGAAGCTTCCAGCACTACCCAAAGGGTTGACATGAATTCTGATGCTGTAGCTGGACACAGCTAATGTAGTTGCACAACCCATCAGATTATATGGCTTGATGCACTCAATATTAATATTGACAAAAATCACCTCCATGCCCAACATGCAATCTTCTGATAGTATTTTGGCTTTCTCGGTAGCCATCCTACAGAGAAAAGTGCCAGACAAGCTGATGTGAATGCCTGGTGCATTTGAGAGTTATAGTTCTTGTAAATTGATGCAAATATTCCATCTAGCCAATAAGGGTGTCTAGTCAATTTGACAGATCATTTCTCAGTGTAAGTCAAACCATCATCACTTTGGTTGGTATAATCTCTTTCAAGTTTTGTGGGCGCCGGGTAGTCTTCAAGAGTTCCTAGGAACTGACAAGATCTAGTTTCTAAACCTTTAAATATTAAGAGCAGATAAACCCTGGGCCTTATTGTCTTCACTGAGTTATGTGACCTTGAGTCATCAGCCTGGGCATCCTTTAGAGGGTTTGTCCCTCTCCTTTAAGATTAAACATTAAGATCCCTTATGAGTTAGCTCTGCAGCCCCTAATTCTTAAAATAAAATTAAAAAGCTTCAAAATGAAATGAAAACATAGCTTTCCTGATCTGTCTTACTTACCAATGAGCACTTCTAGGGATCAAGTTTTGAAAGCACGCACCCAGCGCAGTTCTCTTACTCTAACTGGCAAAATTTGAACAAGCCCAAACCTAGGAACTCAGCAGTACCACAGAGAACAAGCATGCGTCTCTTATTCCCCAGGCATAAGATTCACCCAATCTTCCATCCTGAACTTGCCAAGCTACAAGTTGGAAAGTCCACGCGAGGAGCCAGCTCTGCACCAGTCAGTCGGCTCTCTCTGAGCACAGGGATGCCTGGATCGTGAATCTCTCCTGGAGAGGAGCCGGGGTGCTGGGGAGATCATTTTCATAAATACACTTACTTTCCTCCTTTGAACAGGCACACCTGTTTTCTCTACTAACTCTGCTGCTTCGGTCACTTATGCCCTAGGGAAAGCAGTTGTAAGAAATAGCAGATGCAGAATTTACACGGAGAGCATTCCATGCCTTCAGCTTACAAATTCTGCAGAAAACGACCCAAGTGGTGCAGGACTATTTTATGAACTGTGACCTCAAGCCGCTCATTGAAAATGCAGTTACTATCAAATTGTTCTTTGCAGGTTTCCATTTTAAATGATGAACACATTTTGGGTTAGTTACACTTGAACCAGCCATATTTACCTGACAAAATTCTTTGCAGAAGAAAATTATATTACGTAATATTACATTATTGCCTCCATTTTATAGATGGAGAAACTGACCCACAAGCATCTTGCCCAAAGTTTCTGCAAAATGACACAGAACAAATTAAGAGTGTTATCTATTGCAAATGACAAAATCTGTAAAGGAGGTTGATTAGAGGTGTGGAGTTTGCAGTGCGTTCCCTCTTGGCCCGAGTATCCTTTCAGATGGATTTGCCTGGTGAGGCTTGCATGAAATTGACCTCTGAGGATAGCGTCCAGCTTTCTGGTTACCATTAAATGTTATCATTAAAAATAGAAAAGTGCCCCCTGGCCATTTCTAGTTCAATGACTCAGGAATGGGGAGTAAGATTATATGATAAGTATCAAAGGGTAAATAATCCAAGCAAGAGTGAAAAATAAAAATCACAAATTGGAAATCCTTTTAACTGAGCATCTGGCAGAAAGCATTCAAACAGGCAGAGATCCTGCACACACCAGACCAGGATCCTGGCTTGGGCAGGTGAGGAAAAATCCTCAAAGGACAAACTAAGGAAGGGACTGAAGTGGAGAAGAACAGGGGAGAGGATCCAGGTCTGCAGGCAAATGGATGAAACATGTACAGCTGTTGGATTATTTTTAAGAAGACTTCTGCATTTAGTAAACAATGCTATGAGCTTAGAAGAGTGTATCTTAATTTCTCTGAGTTTATTTCACAGCAGAGAATTAAATTCAAGAAATACCTTTAATATGAAACCTGTCTTTCTCTACATTAGTGGTCCCTCAACCTGGATGTGCATCAGAAATCACTTGGGTAGCTTGTTAAAAGTCAATTCCTGACATCCTTTCTACTGATTTTGAATCTCCAGGAGGTGCTGCCCAGTAATTAGCAATTTGTTTTTTCAAAGACAGTCCAAGGTTTCTTGGTCACAAATGCCATTTGGGGATTTCCACCCTAGATATGCCATTTTCAGGGTTACCCGAAAAAACGTGTAAGTGTGGGATCCGGCTGGTACAGCCCATAGCACCTTTCTTTCTGCTTAAAGTTCTTCTCGATGTCTCACCAGGGCTCCACCGTGTCAGACCTCTTCTTGGCTATCCCCTGAAATCCATTCTCCCCCTTGTGCTGTGCTCCCCACATGGCTCCTGGCTGAAGCTATGCCTCTAGCACTCCCTACCTGGTAAAGTCACCCAGGAGGTGTAACCCAAGTCACTCCTCTGCCATGGCTGCTGGCTAGCTGTGCTAGACAAAAGGCCCTCCTCCAACAAGGTTTAACATTTTTCATCAAGTCACCAAAAAAAAAAAAAAAGGCTGCCAGGCATTTAAATAATGTTTCCAAAATCCCCTTTCTCAAGAATTTGGTACCAGTTTTTTTAGATTAAGGTTGATAGATAATTTGAGTGATGTCACCCCCATGGGACACTGGGAACCATCCTGCACTTACTACCTTTGCCCCCTCTGAGGTAGCCCCCGCTCTCTCAGGCGTCACGAATGGGGCTGTCCTTATTGGTCTCCTTTGTCAGGCAGGAGATCAGGGGTCTCTTAGGTGGCTCCACAGGCCTCATGGACATAACCCTGGCAGCCTGCCCTAGCATACCCAAATGCCCTAGAGAAGCACGCAAAATAATAAGATCCCTCTTTACAAGGGAAATGTCTCCTGAGCTTAACTTCATATGTTCTTCTTCTTCCTAGCCATACCTGAAAGTGCGTGTGTGTGTGTGTGTGTTCCCTAAAGAACTCGGGGAACCTCCAGATTCTATGAGACATCTTTCCTTCCCATTTCTCTCTCTCTACTTTTTCTTGAGATAGAGAAAATAAAATGGAGGGGGGAGAGAGAGAGAGAGAGAGAGAGAGAAGTGAGTGCCACAGAACTGTTGTTACATAAAATGTTAACAGCTGCTTTATGTAAAAACAAACTACTCAAATCCAACAATGCATGAAAAGAATTACACACCACAACCAAGGGAGGTTTATCCCAGGTATACAAGGCTGGTTCAACCCTCAACAGTCAATTAATATACTCCATTGCATCAACAGGCTAAAAAAGCAAAATCACATGATGATACCAATAGATACAGAAAAAAGCATTTGACAAAATCCCACACCCATTTATAATTTGAAAATCTCAGTAAACTAGGAAAAGAACTTCCTCAACTTGATACAGAATATCTACAAAAAAACTACAGCTACCATCATAGTTAATGATGACAAACTCGAAGCTTTCTCACTGAGATCAGGAATGAGGCAAGACTGTTCCCTCTCACCACTCCTTTTCAACATATTACTGAAAGTTCTAGATTATTCAATAAGACAAGGAAAGGAAATAAATGGGATACATGAGAAGGAAGAAATAAAACTGTCTTTGTTTACGGATGACATGATCATCTATGCAGAAAATTTGAAAGCAATGACCAAAAAACTCCTGGAAATAATAAGTGATTCTAGCAAGGATGCAGTATAAAAGTGAATATACAAAAATCAATTGCTTTCCTATATACCAGCAATGAACAAGTAGAATTTGGAATTAAAAATGCATTATCATTTACATTAGCACTCAAAATGTGAAATACTTAGGTATAAATTTAACAAAATATGTACAAGATCTATATGAGTGAAAGTACAAAACTCTGATGAATGAAATCAAAGAAAAATTAAATAAATGGAGAGCTATTTCATGTACATACATAGGAAGATTCGATATTGTCAAGACGTCAGTTCTTCCCAACTTGATCTACACAATCCCAGCAAGTTACTTTGTGGATATTGACAAACAGCTTAAGTCTATGTGGAGAAGCAAAAGACCCAGAATAACAATTCAGAATTGAAGGAGCAAAACAAAGTTGTAAGACTGACATTATCTGATTTCAAGACTTGCCATAAAGCTATAGTTATCAAGATACTGCGGTTTGGCAAAAGAATAGACAAATAGATCAATAAAACAAAATAGAGAGCTCAGAAAGACACACATAAATGCAGTCAACTGAATTTTGACAAAGGAGCAAAAGCAATGCAATGGTGCATAATCTTTTCAACAAATGGTGCTTGAACAACAGGACATCCAACGCAAAAAAAAATGAACTTAGACACAGACCTACACCATTCACAAAAATCAACACAAAATAGATCACAGACCTAAGTGTAAAACACAAAACTATAAAACTCCTAGAAGATAACATAGGAGAAAAGCTAGGTGACCTTGGGTTGGGCAACAACTTTTTAGATACAACACAAAAGGCATGATCCATGAAGGCAATAATTAACAAGCTAGAATTCGTTAAAATTAAAAAGTTCTGCTCGTTAAAACACATGTCAAGAGAAGGAGCAGGCAAGCCACAAGCTGTGAGAAAATATTTGCAAAAGACACATCTAATAAAGAACTGTTATCCAAGGCACTCAAAACTCAACAACAAGAAAGCAGGCAACCTGATTAACAAATGAGCCAAAGAACTTAAAAATGATGGGGTGGCTGGTTAGCTCAATTGGTTAGAGCATGGTGCTGGTAGCACCAAGGTTGCCGGTTCGATCCCCACATGGGCCACTGTGAGCTGTGCCTTCCTTAAAAAAAAAAAGAAAAGAAAAAGACTGTTTCTTTCTGTAACTGATTCTCAAGAGAAAGGTAATGCAAAAAACAAAAAACAAAACAAAAAAAAAATTTAAAAAAAAAAAAAGAACTTAAAAATGATACCTCACCACAAAAGATGTACAGATGGCAAGTGAGCATATGAGAAGATGTTCCACGTCATATGTCATCAGGGAAATGCAAATTAAACAACAATGAGATACCACTATACACTTATTAGAATGGCCAAAATCCAGAATACTGACAACAGCAAATGCTGACAAGAATGCGGGGAACCGTGAACTCTCATTCATTGCTGGTAGAAGTGCAAAATGGAAGCCATGTATTCTGGAAGACAGTTTGGCAGTTCTTACAAAACTAAACATATTCCCTCCATATGGACAATCACGTTCCTTGGTATTTACCCAAATGAATTGAAAACTTATGTCCACACAAAAATCCTCACATGGATGTTTGTCATAACTTTATTTATAATTGCCAAGACTTGGAAGTAACCAAGATGCCCTGCAGTAGGGGAATGGATAAATAAACTGTGGTACATACAGACAATGGAATATTATTCAGCGCTAAAAAAAATGGAGCTATCGAGCTATCAAGCCATGAAAAGATGTGGAGATACCTTAAATGCATATTACTAAGTAAAATAAGCCAATCAGAAAAGGCTACACACTACATGACATTTTGGAAAAGATAAAATTAAGGAGACAATAAAAAGACGAGTGGTTGCCAGGAGTTGGTGGGGAGGAATGAATAGGTAGAGCACAAAGGATTTTCAGGGGAGTGAAAATACTCTGCATGAAATCGTAATGATGGGTGTCATTACACATGTATCAAATCCACAGAATGTACAACACCAAGAGTGATCCATAATGTAAACTATGGAGTCTGAGTGATTATAATGTGTCAACGTGGGTTCATCAGTTGTAACAAATGAACATGAGTTGTAACAACATCCTTCTGGTGGGGATGTTGATAAGGGGGGAGGCTATGCATGTGTAGGGGCAGAGGACTTTCATATTATAGAGCATGCTTTCAATTAAGGAGACAAAATTTTTTTAAAAATCAAAATTAGATTAATACATACAATCACAATTAACTTGAGGTAGTTATAGAGGTCACCTGATAGAGCTGCTTTAAAGAAAAAAAGACAGAGAGACAAAGAAACTTAGCCCAGATTGATTATAAATATGTGTCATCGCAGAACTTTTTAAAAGACACTTTTAAAAGTCATAGAGTAAAGGTTACATTGTGGAGAGCACAACTATTCATATAGAGAATGAATGAAAAACAAAATAACTCCCTAACATTATGTAAATGTCTAAGTGCAGCTTGGGATAAACAGATTCAAACACAGCTGTGTCTGAAACAGGCAGTGGTGAGGACCATGTGCTATGTGAAATTGTGTTAGAAGACTCAGAAAGAACTCCTGGATGCTGCAGATACAGGTGAAAAATTTTAATAAAATTATTTCATAAACTGTGAGAGTGAAAAATGCAATTTTTTCCATCTAAATCATATTATATAGTAGGCAATTTTGAATATTTATGTATAACTACATTAATAAGCTTAATGTATAAGTAGACAAGTGACTAATTCATCTATATCTTGATATGCTAATATAAGCATTTTCTTTTCCTTTTTTTTTTTTACTGTTAACTAAATACAAACTTTATTCAGATTTCACCAGTTTTTCCAATAATGACTGTACCTCTTCTGTTCTAGGATTCAGTCCAAGATACCACATTACATTTAGTTGTTATGTCTCCTTAGTCTCTTCTGATGTGTGAAAGTTCCTCAGCCCTTCCTTGTTTTACATGGCCTTGACACTTTGGAAGAGGACTGGTGATGTATTCTGCACAGTGTCCCTCAATTTGCATTTTTCTGATGTCTTCCTGTTATTTTCTTAAAGACCTTTACACTAGGAAAGTGAAAGTTTCCTCTATATGCAGAGTTCTCTAAGCCCCAGGAATATCATAGACGCTTAGCTGTATTATGGGCCGCCATCAAGGCTGGCCTTGGAAAAATCTTTTCTTATCCACCGATAGCCGATCTCCATCAGGCCTTGTGTCTCTATCCTGGTAGTTATCAGAGCCTCCTTTCCACATGGATAGCCTACCACCCTTGATTCAATGAGTTCTCGTTGAAGAAAGAAGGCTGTAAGACAAATGTACTAATACATATAAGAAGATGTTGGACACAGAGACATACATTACCTTTTTTTCCAATGTCCTCAGTCTGTGAGATCTGATCCCTCAGTTAACGATTCAGTATTCAGAATATTATTTTTCTTGGGTTTTGGATACCATATTGTAGGCTAGGAGCCATTTATCATATCATATGCTCATTACTCTGCAATACTTTCCCCACCCACTCAGTTCCCTCCCCCATACCCTTTCTCTTGGCCCCATACTTGGGGAAAAGTTATCAGCACCACATAATTATCAACCGCTCCGTCCATCAGGAAGGGCAGGAAAGAAATCTCTAATTAACCAAAGAATTAACTTTCCTTATCTAAGTATGACTTCAAAACTATTGTGCCAAAAACAGAATCCACAAACCAGATATAAATATTAATACTTGTGTTAACTGTCTTTTAAATATGACTGGTGCTATCTCTGTAGACTTATGAGTATGAAACAATTTATTTCTTCATCAAACAAAATTCTTGGCCTTGACTTCATCAAGAATGGGATAAAAATAAAGGAAGCTCTGTTCAGTACCCTCTGCCTTACACTAGCTCATTTTGGGTACAACATGTCTTCTATCTTCCAAAAGAGGTTTGGGAGCTCCAATTATTTTGAGCACTTTTTTTTTTCTTCTCATACAGCTGAAGGCAACTGAGAAATTCATAAATGGTATTGGCGGGCAGAAGGAAGCCCAGCATTCTGCATCATTTTTTTTTTCTCTCTCTCTGCCAGGCTTACACACCCCATCAGAGGAGAAAGTACAACTTTGCTGAACCTTTCAGGGACAAGTTGCCCTGGAACAAGTGAGCAAGCCAACTCTTGAGAAGACTCAGGAAAATCACAGTGAAACTTCTTGGGCGTGTCAACCTTGTATGCAGGTTTTCCTACTTACCACTGACACTCTGCTCTACTTTGGAATTGCCAGACATGACTCCATCAACAGGCACTGCAGTCCTAGCCCTAGCTGTGTCTATTTCCTCCTCCTACTACTCCAAACACCTCCATGCTGAAGACACATAAGCATATGAAATAATCAAATATACTAAAATGTATTCACGCTATGATTTTCAAAAATGTTACAGGTGGGGAGTGGAGGATAGGAGAGGCCAGGCTTAGGGATTATCTAGTCCACAGATTGCAAATTCAGATTCCTAATGGGGCCAGAGAGGTAGTGTAAATGAGTGAAGCAAGCTGTATGTGAGATGATAGGGAGTAGTGAGAACTGCGGCAAACTGCCTAAAAAGAGTCCCTCTGATTCTAAAGCAACGTTCCCATTTCACAGATGAAGAAACTAAGTCCCAAAGAAGTGAAGTAATTTTTCAGGATAAAAATTAAGTTTAGTTCATTCTCCACTAAGCAAGTTGCCCTTAGGCAAGAAGAGAAAATCATTTCCCTAAATCAGCAGTTCACTTGCTGGAGAGTACATAAAAACCTTTCTTTTCGGGTAGTAACAATGCCATCCTCCTGGATATGTGCCCTCCCAGTCTTACTCCACCCGATGGGCTGTGGCCAAGGCCGCATTCGTTCTCAGGAATGTTCTCTTTTGGGAGGATTCCCGGGATGTGATCTGTGGTCAGTGAGAAAGCCCTTTTGATCCCAGCCACAAGAATGCAGCTGAGCTCAGAATCCCTCTCTCCATAAATCAGACTCCTCCGGGGAACAGCCAGGCATGGCTCCCCATGCAGGTGCCCGGCTGCTCCAGGAATCCTAAGGGGGCACTCCCTCACTTTGAAAGTCTTCTAGGAGCTGCTGGAATCAAAATGGTAAATCCATAAGCCTCTGCGTTCACATACAAATTCTTACCGACTTTCCGGACATCTGTTTTGTTCATTCCTAGCAGCCAGGTGTGAGTGCCTGTCTGCCTTGCTTCTGTTTGCTATTTCATGTCTAACCTTCAACTCTGAATTTGGCTCAGCTTGTGAACGTGGGCCAAAGAGTTCTGTGTGTACACTGCTTTTAATTTGTCGAACGATGCAGAAGGAAGCAGAGATTCAAATAGTTTGAGAAGCCTCAGATCGTGAGTCCAGCAAGCTGGCTGAAGCCTTGCTGGTGAATTTGGGATCTCCCTGCAGAGGTGTTCATGTGCCTCTGGGAGCCAAGCTCTTCCCTTTGCCGGCAATGAACTTCCCACACAGACCAGCGTGAGGTCAGCCTGAGGTACCTGCCAGGAGGACTGGAGCCCAGGTTCAGTTTTGAAGGCTCAGACACTCATGGCAGCTATGAGGTTTCTCAGTGATTCACACCCCAGATGCTTAAAATTACACATTTGGAGCTTCCACATCCATGATAATATAACAATAGCATTTACTAAACATTCAATGGATGTTGAGTATCCTGACAAGTACTTTAGAGACATTATTTCATTTAATTCTCACAACAGCCCTATGAAGTACAGTTCTGAAAATAAGGGAGGTACTGTGAATGAGTGACACAAGCCATAGTTACCGCTATTACAATCTCCATTATACAGTTGGGGAAAGTGAGGGTTAGATTGGTTAAGTTAATTTGCACAAGTTCACCAAACTAACAAACAGTGAAGCAAAACTTAGAATATACTTATTCTGAGTCCAGGGAACCACCGAACTGGAAAGGCACATTTCTAGTGAAAAATAACACCTTTGAAATATGCCTGAGCAGTTGTCAAATAGAGCGGCAAAGGCTCTCTTGGGGACTGAGGAGGCTTCCAGAAAAGAGGGAAGAAGGAAGAGGGATGCGGCACCAGTTCCACTAGGACTCAAGGAGCCCCAACTCCACGTACACCTCAGGGACAAACAAAGGGGTGCCGGTGGTAGGTTACACGGGAACTGTAGGTGAAGACCACGTCTACCTGGGACCAGCTTGGGTAGGGAGAATCAGGCCTTGGAAATGCTATAGTGCCCCATGCAGTACATACACTAAACACTCTGGCTCTGGTAGAAAATCTGTCTACTCCCTCCCAGTAGATAGGGTGAGTGCCTTCCAGGAGTTTCCTTCAGGCCAGAGGAGGTCTGGGCACATGTCACCGGGTCAAAGCAGGCAAGAGCAGCAGGAGGGCAGGTGACTACCGTCTGCCCAGGCCTTTCCATTGCCCGTTTCCCTGTCCTTCTTCTCTCCCTGGGTCTCATAAGTGACTCAGGGGAGCAAGTGAGGTGACTCAGAGAGAAGTACTTTCAAGTTCCTAAGAAAACATGGACACAGCCAATAACGAGGTGCATTTCCTTACAGCCATGTTATTTTAAAGGCAGATGTGTCTCCAAAATGGAGCCACCATCCTAGCACTGGGCCAAATCACACTGTGAGCCATTTTCAGTGGAGAGAGGCTGTTTACAATAAATCCAGGCAGGCTTTAAAAATGTTGATTTATTCTTCTTAGAAGCTGAATCACACCGTGAGGACTGGCTGAATCTGAGACTCTGTATTTTAAGTGGGACAAACACAGTTGTGGGGATGTTGACAGAGGGAGCTGTGGGATGAGGCCCGTGGGTCTGCTGTGCAGGGCCAGTGCTCAAAGGAGTCAAGGGCGGGGACTGCCCGAGCCCTTCTCTTTTTCCCCTCCTTACGCTAGCTCTGCCTCTGGCCGCCCTACCACTTCTAGTACCTCTCTCCGATGGAAAGTTAAGAGAAGGTAAAGTTAAAATAGTCATATTGCTCTTCTAAGTAGAGGTGATTTATGTAATGACATTGCTCAAAACCATCTGCATAATTATTTCCTTTATAGTCACCCTATAATTCTTTCCCTCCTCTCAAAATAGTCCAGACACCTAAGAAAGTTGAACAGTTTCAATATCTCTAGTAGCAGGAAGCATTAGGGCCTCCGTGGGTCTTATCTTAGCCCATCTGGACTATTTGCTATAACAAAATGCCATAGACCTTGTGGCTTATAAACAACACAAATGTGTATCTCACAGTTCTGGAGGCTGAGACATCAATATTCAAGACACTGGCAGATTTGATGTCTGGTGAAGACTCACTTCCTAGTTCATGGATGGCCATCTTCTCGCTGTGTCCTCACAGGGTGTAGGGGTAAGGAGCTCTCTGGGATCTCTTTCATAAGGGCACTAATCCCATTCACGATCTAATCAGCTCCCGATCCTCACCTCCAACTACCATCACCTTAGGGATTAGGTTTCACCATATGGATTTTGAAGGGACACAAACCTTCAGTCTATAGCGGGGCCGCAAGACAGCTTTCTTCTTACTCACCTGCCTGGGATGCGGCTTCAAGCAAATGAATGTGGGGGGATTAGCTGTGTTGTCCTTTCTGTACAGTCCTTGCCCTCAACCCCACTCTCAAATAATCACAGCACCTCTCCTGGAGCCTTCTTCCTACTCTTTTTCCCTTCGCCTACTCTTGGGTGCCATCTGACAAGTTAAGTCACACTAGTCACTAGGTTATGCGTGACTTAATGGACAGCTATAGCAAAGCATTACATTCTGAAGCAGAAAAGGAAATTCATACCTGAAAGAAGAGCCTCTAATTGTTAACCGCCAGTACCTGTGTGAGAGGGGCTTCCTGCGTTGCACAAATCCCCTCAGGTACAATAGGGGCCTGAGGCCAGGCAGAGACCTGAGTGAGCAAGGCCTAAAAGCTAGGGGTTCTAGGGATGGAAGAGCATACCTCCAGCCCCCAGGCGGGCAGCCGAGACAGCAGACAGTTATCTCCTGTGAGAGTGCTGGCCCTGCACTCTGAGTCTCCAACTATTCAAGAAAAGCCAGAAATCTAGATTTGCAGGTGAAATCTCAATATTTTTAGGTTGGTTACTAATTCAGTTGAAAAACATAGGAAGCATACCGGGGCAAACAACCATCCGGTATGGCTCTCATGCCAGCTTTCTCACCCTTTGCCCAGTTATGCAAATACTCGGGGTCTCGAGCACCATGTTGAACATCCAATCCTGCTCACTGATGGTAGGTAGTGAGGAGCAAAGGGATTTCCACACCCACTTGGTATTTCAGTCAGTGGAGCTGAGGACCCCTGCCCGCAAATGACTGCTGACCTCTGGAAAAAGGTCTTCATGGCAACTGACAAAGAAGTTTCCTAAATTTCCTAATGTCTTAACTACTCAGTCCCCATCTTTTAGTCGTCCAACCTTACTATTCCCCAAAGCTGTCATTTCTCTCTTTGGCTCATGCCAAGCTAAGTTAAAGTTAAACGGAAGAAGAGAGGTGTAGAAACCCTTACATGCCTCGGAACCTCTCCCCCAATCTTATCATGGAAAACAAGGGCTACAAAAACAGGTTTGTTTAACTCTTACCTTCACGGGCTGAAAGAATAAAATGAAAACAAGCTATTGTGTTAATCTTCAGATTAGCCCTCTAGTCTGTCAATGTAATACTGATTAGTAAACAATGTCCATAATTAAACTGTTGTCAGAGACACAAATGCCCCACGAGCCTGAGCTAATGAGGCAGGATTCAACTACCTTACAAAGGCCAGCTGAATACAATTCCAGGAATGTTAATGCTGCCAACTATCTGGGACGCTCTCAACAGTGGGAAGACCATTGAGGGGAGGTAATTAAGTCTCCACAGCCTGCTAGAGAATTCTGTCCCAGTGCTATTTGTTTGTTGACAACATGTGCTTAGGTGCAAGGATTTGGAAATCTCTGAAATCAAGTTGAGCACATTGGGCATCAAAGCACCCCAAGTCATCTGCTGAGGCCTGTGACATGAATGTACATGACAAGGGGGCAAGGGGGCCATAGTCTCCTAATTGTCCAAGAGACCTTTTAGTCTGGGGGGAGACGACATGTCTTGGTATTTACGTAATTAACTGCCCTGAAATCCTCAGTGCAGGTTTCCCTTGAAGTCTGGCTGCATGTTCGCTAGGGCTCAATTGATCTATTAGAGGATACTTTTCCATTCTTTTTGAGAGATGGATGCTCCTCCATAAAATACCATCATACTGAATTATTTTGTCTAGAAACCAGAGAATCCCATCTATTTTTCTCTTCTGGAGATTATTCCCACTAGGAACATTTTATTTTCCCTTCTGTTTTCCTTGGATTCTCTTGAAAATTCCAATATGTGGCCCAAGGCACATAGCAATAAGGAAAATCACATCAGGGGAGCCTTTCAAAATGAGGGGACCATTTCCACCACATGTCCCCATTCATCACCCACTCTTATGAGCTGGCAGATCCGTTCTCAACCGGCCCATAGCTGCCTGTACCCCTTCAGTTACTCCTGGGGCTCCAAGAGAGGTTCCAGAGCCTGCCTCCTGGGGCACAAGGACATCCAGCTATAGGGTTGTTTATCGTTGTGGTTTTTGTTGTTGTTATTGTTGTTGTTTTGTACTGTGATGAGGAAGAGAGGAGGTATAAAAGGGAGAGAGAGGGCACTACACACCTGAGGTTTGAGCAACATTTCACTGGAGCCTTGAAAATGTCATCAAGAGGTCAAGCTCCCTGGGGGGACAAGATTATGACACTTCTCAATTCCCATTGATCAAAGGAAAACCAATTCCTGCCACAAAACTTAGAGGAGGGCAGGGAGAATGCAAGCTTGCCATAACTCAGCGCTGTCCTTTCATTTATTCATTCGGAAATGTAGATGCAAGTCCAATATGAGCAGGGCCCTGGGGATGCAGAAATAAGCAAGTAGAAACAATCCCTTCACTCATAGAATTTATTGCCTATTGGGGGAGACAAATATTGCCCAAATCATGACACACTTAACTTTGAAAAGCGCTGTATAGAACAGCAACAGCAGAACCAGCGTGCCAAGCAAGTCACTTAAGCAGGTTGGGTGTCCTTTCCATATCTGTGAAGTGCCAAGTGCTAACAGGAGTCACCCCCCCCGCCAAGTAGTAGGACAATATCGTGTTTTATTTTGTTACTGTCCCTTTATGCATTTTTCTTTGGAAGCTAGATAATTTAATAATTCAGTCCATAGGTTTGGAGGCAAACCAGCTACCTGATCTTGAGCAATTTACTTAACGTCTCTGTGCCTCCGTTTCTGTACTTCAAAACATGGGTAATGACACGCCCTCCCTCACTGGCTGGGATGAAATAGGCTAAATTTCCAAAGTGGGTGCATATTATAGAGTAGATACCCTGAGAATATGTGATGTCTACAAAAAATGAAAATATGTCAAGCCACTAATGGTTTTCAAATGAGGGTGCTGGTCTGGGTGATTTCTACTGCCCTAGCACCTGTCAGTACAAGGACTCTGACCTTATCATTACAGTCGTTCCTCTGATCTTTCTCTTCTGTGATGGTTGTCTATCTCCGCAATGTCTCTATTCCACAGTCCATACAGGGAAGGGGGTGTAGTTTGGAATTTAGAGATTGGCACTGAGGAGAGAAGGGAGGCAATTGTTTCTTCCCTGCCCTGTTCCCCAAATTCAAGCCCTCCCCAAGCCTAAGGTTTAATCATAATTACAAATATCATCGTTGGTTACGCAATGATCCGGCCCTTTTTCAAAACGCAGCCACAGAACCTGACACGCTGACCTCTCGTGACAATGCATTCCACAGACTTCATGAATGGCTTCTCAGCCTTTAAAATATGGTTACGTAAATAAATAACTTACCAGCCCCAAATTCCTACACACCCCATTTCTTCCAACTTTTGTGAGAGCGACCTCTGGCAAAACTCAATGAGAAGAACGAGCGACCCAGTCATACTTCTTTTCACATAAATATCAGAAACGAGTCACCAAAATGCATCCCAGACGGTGTGCTGAAAAATATATCTGCGTGTGGCTGGTGGGGTCCTTCGCTGGTTCTCTCTCTGCTTCTAGAAGCAGGATTGTCCTAGAAGGAGATGTTGAAGGCTACAAGGCCTCTGATTTTGAGCTAATTGGGAGCTAGAAATGTTATTTAAACTTTAAATAACAATGTGAAATACTATACTTCCATTTTACTTCAGACATTTTTCAGCCACCCAAAAGGATGGGCTTCTTATTCCTTAACTACCAAAAAAGAAAACTGTTATTATTAACATGATAATGATATATTATCATTAAATGTATTATCTATGGCCTCACTCATGTTTTAAGAGTCCATTTTAATATTGGCAAAGTTTCAGCTGAAGCCCCCATCCACAAGTGAAAGTTTTTTCTGCAGCAGAGAACACAACAGAATCCCCATTCCACCACATACCGTGTTTCCTGAAAATAAGACCTAGCTGGACAATCAGCTCTAATGTGTCTTTTGGAGCAAAAATTAATATAAGACTCAGTATTATATTATATTATATTATATTATATTATATTATATTATATTATATTATATTATATTATATTATATAAGACCTGGTCTTATATTACTCTAAAATAAGACCGGGTCTTATATTAATTTTTGCTCCAAAAGATGCATTAGAGCTGATTGTCTGGCTAGGTCTTATTTTCAAGGAAACACAGTAGTAGCTGTGTGACCTTGGCTCAGTCTCCTACCCTCTCTGAACCTCAATTTCTTCCTTTTTGAAAGAATGATGAAACTGTTTTTATGGGAATTAAATTTTATTTAATTTGAAAGAATGATAAAACTGCTTTTATGGGAATTAAATTTTATGAGAATTAAACTGTTTTTATGGGAATTAAATTGTAACCAAGAAGATGGTTACAGTCTGAGTTCAAATCTAAACTCTACCACTAAAGTCTAAGGGGTTTGGGGAAGTTATACAGCCTCTCTGTGCCTCGGTTTCCACAACTGTGAAGTGAGTTATAATATCCCCTTGCTCACATGCTTGTGATAAGTTGATGAGTTCATTTATGCAAAATACTTAGAATGATGTCTGGCAGAAGGTGAGCTATAAAAGTCATAGCTGTCATTGTTGCTATTATTATATTAATAAAATTAAGAGTTATTATTATTAATATGCTAGCATTGCATTGAGTAGGCATTGTCTCACTGACAATTCTAGTTTGGAAAAATGGTAGGCTAGAAATCCTGAAATCTGCCAGCTACAAAAAAAGCTTTATATATAAAGTTTTTATAATAAGGTATTAATATATTATCTATTATATTACATATATAGACAATAATATCTCATCACATGTTATTCTATATAATTATAATGTATGTAAACTGTATAATTATATGGACATATATAAATCAGTTTAGAAAATACATGAAGTACCCGAAGACTTGCTACGAAGCTTAGGCTGAGACCAGAGAGGTGAGAGAGTTCTAATGCAGCCATTCTGTAAGACAAGAAGCCAGACTGGAAATCCATCTGCATAGAGCTAGGATTCGCAAGGGGTTATTCCCTTAGGAAAATGGTGAACTTGTCCAACGATGGCAAGCACAAAGGAAACCTTGACTATGGGTGGAGGTTAAAAATACAAAACAACAGCAAAAATCATCCTCTGCTATTTCAAAAACCCAAATTGGCCACACATAGGGGCTCAGGGCTAGAAATCACACTATCTGTGTGTCCCAGAAAACCTAGAGGAGAATTTTATTTAAAGTGGACCCAGGTCTGTGGTGCCCCTAGGTACTTGGCAAAGACAATTAGAAATCCACACAGAGAAACAAACCCTCAACCCAGGTCTCATAGAGCTCCCTCAGAGATAAAAACTCACATGAACACACATGAACACACAATCAAAATTTCAAAATCTACCAAGAGACAACCATCTACGAGCAGTCATCAGAAACAATAAACAATAGAACCAGACCCATAAAGCCTTCAGGTAATGAATGGCATTATAAAATTCTAAATGAAAGATAAGTACACAATATTTTTAAACAAAAGAAGAAATTAAAGCTATGAGTAAGGAGGAAGAGACTATCTAAAATGAAAAAATAAATAGCTAAACAAATTTTTAAAAGAATTAAGTAAAATGTCTAGTAATAGAAATAAAATAATTGTGATTTCAAACTCAGTGAAACCACAAAGATACAATCAGCCAAGTCTTGAATACGGGAAATTCCACAGAACAAATGACCTGTTTCTTCAACAACTAAATGGCAAGGAGAAAAACAAAGGGAATGGAAACTGTTATAGATTGAAAGAGATGTAAAAGACCTCAATGAAATGCAGTGTGAGGATCCTGATTTGAATAAACCAAATCTAAAATATTGTTAAGAAATTATATTTATAGAGAATCATTTGAAGGACAACAAATATTTATTTTCTGTTGACTTTTGATAAAATGAACTTTTGTCTTAAGACTTATATTGAGTATAAGAAGCAGCCAAATAACAGGTTCCCACAGCTTTTACTATTTAATATAAGGATACCATCTGGGATAATGTCTACTACTCGACAGTGTGCTATTAATGAAGACCTATGGGAAGATTTGCTTTCAAGTCTCCATAGAAAACTGTGCTTCTCATAAACTGATTCATTTTTATCTCAAGGATACTACAACTCTTGAAACCACGCCTGTTTTTCTTTTTACTTTGGTTTTTAGGAAACTCAAAGTCAAATAGGCACTCTATTATACATCAAGCTGCTGCACAGAACCATATGGGATGCAATCCTGTGTGCTATATTATCCCAGAGCAGCTCGATTTGCCTTTCCCTGGATTCCTTCAACCATATAGTTTATACTTTATATATATTTTTTATAATACACCTCAAGGTTTAAATAAAATTATAAACCTCCTCGAATTCTTGGTGTCTACGTTAGGAAGAACCCAAGCTTTATATAAGTTTTTTGGGAGGGTGATTAAAGATTGTCCATGTCATGTGTGTGTCTCATAGACACTCAACAAAAGTATTTCTGCACATAGCTTTACGTCTCAACTAAGCTAAAGCTCTTTAAAGGCACAAATTGTATCTGGGCTTTATTAAAACCCCACACATCAGTGTAACCTTTAGCATTTACTAACTAAAATGAATCTTAAGCCACATTCTTGGAAGCCAGTGTTTCAACCTTTGCAGCAGATTTACATGACCTACTAAGACACAAAGTTCTGAAGATAGAGATAAACACTGAGGGGTATTTGATAGGCTAATCCATTGCATTCTATCCCTAGTTACACTGAAAATATAACCCAAATTTATATGGGAGATGCAAGTCAAGCCAACTCATTAGGCTCCCTCCTCTTTCTAATCTATATTCTGTTTTGGAAATTTTGTTTATACACTTATATTTTGTTCATCCTAGATCATAGCACATGATAATTTAGCATCAACTCTATTTGACATTCCATATATCCCATTTTCTGTTTGCAATAGCATAGCCCAAAGAAGATGAGCAGCTGGAAAGTAGAGACACACACAGGGGCTACTGGCAGCACAAATCTCAGTTCCCAGAGAACCACAGCTACAACTGAAATGAGAGATGGTCCAAACCGGGATGACACAGGGTATCAAAAGCAACTGTAATATCTGCATTTATTATGTATTTTAAAGAATAATTTATTATTCCCCCTTTTATAGGTGCGAGAACCAAGGCTCTCAGAAATTATTTAACTTCCATGAGGTCCACAATTAGAAAGTGACCGAACCAGAATTTGAACCTAGAAATAACTAATTTTAAAGCTTCTTCCATACCCCACTGCAGTGGTGAGAAGCTTCACCCAAAAAAGTATACACAATGTGTTTGGGAGTTGGAAGGAATAAGAACAGGAGAATGAGAAAAGAAAAATAAACTAATAAGAAAGGAAAGTGATATTTATTGAACAATTACTATGAACCAAGTACTATTAAATGCGTTGTCTTAAGTCATACAGCCACTTTTTTTGGTAGGACATTTTTACCCACAGACAAGATGAGTCTCGGAAAAGAAAAGTGACATGCCCAAGGTCACTTTTTCCAAGGACAATCAGGAAATACATAGGTGGGAATCAAATCCATATCCTGTGACCCGAAGTCAGGGACTCCAAAAGCCATTTCTCCAATACAAAATACTTTCCTCCTCTTCCTTCTGTTAGTTTTTATTCATATCTGTCTACCAAATCTCAAGAACCAGGTCAGGAGGGGCCCAGACTGGGCTACAGACCATCAGAGCTGTCCTGTCTGGCAGAGGTGACCAACCATCCTAATTTCTCCAGGTCTGAAGGGTTTTCCAGAACACAGGGCTCCCAGTGCTGAAATCGAGATAATTCTGTGAAGATGCTGATAGTCGCTCAGCCAAAATGGGATCCATCTACCATGGGGTTAACAGTGTCGTGCAGAGGTTGCCTTAACATGGCAGCCAAGTAGCAAGATGCCAGGTTGGAAGGGCAGATCCAGTAGGGGACAGGCAAGAAGAAAATGATACGGGGTTAGGTTCTAGGGGTTCAGGAGCCAGTCTTGTGAACACAACCCACCTAAGATGATGTTTCTCTTACACTGGGCCAACAGTGCTTTCTGGATTTGAAAAGCATTCTTATAGCACCATAACTACACTGATGAACAGCTACCTCCAACAGTTTGTTTAAGACAAAGGGTTTTTTCCCAAGCCTTTTGCCCCATATTCATCTACATAGCGTAATTTTGAAATTGATGGTTTCGAACACTGGCTTCTCTCCTCACCCTAAGCACTGACCCTCTCTTTGGCTTCTGAATCCCTCTGTTTTAGGCCACCAGCATTCTGAATTTTGTCTACTTTATCAAAATCTGGAAAGGCTCAATCATTCATTGAATCCACTAGTGTGAATTAAAGCCAAAGTGTCACTTTTCACAGGTGTATTTCCATCTTACTTCATTCCACATCATCAATAATGGAGTGACTTGTTCCCCTAATAGCATCACAGAGTACCTGGGAGTCTTGTTGGGAATGTGCGAGGAGGAGAAGACAGCTCTCCTGACCTCTCCCACCACGTCACGTGGAATTGACACTGGACAAGTAAATCTAATTCAAAATCACAGTTAACAGGTTGGAAAAATGGGTAGGGCTTGTTCTCTTTTGAATTTTTATTTACCTGACTTATTTTTTTTTCTAGAATTAAAATGATAAAAAAAAGTTTTTAGAAGTTGTTCCCTGAGTCCAGGAGCTATCTCTCTTTTGATAGTTCACTGAAAACATGGATTGCATTTTGCTCTGTGACAAAGGCTGCCAGCCCCTTTAGGAAATGATTCTTCATCCCACGTAGCATGGAGGTGTTCAAAGGCCCATTTCTGCAGCCAGACAACAGCCTACGGACAGAGTAAAGAGCAGTCGGGAAACCCTCTACTAACTGTAGAGTACAGCCCACCAAGAGCAGTTCTTCCCAGGTGTGGCTGGAAGATCATTCTAGTGAAGGAGGTAGAACAAGATGGCAGAGAGTTTTGCAATTTTCTTCATATTATTCTTTCAACTTCTCACTGAAGTATTATCTGTGCATACAGAAGTACACAAATCATAAATACACAGCTCATACTTTTTTCAAAAACTGAACACTCTTGTAACCAGCACCCAGATCAAGAAAAAAAAAAGCATTACCAGTACTTCACTGCCCATCCAGAGATAAACCATTTTGCATGTTTTTGAAATGCGTATAAATGAAATCATTCAATACGTATTCTTTTCTAGCTGGCTTCTTTCACTCAATATTATCTTTGTGAAATACTGTTGCATTTAGCACTAATTTGTGCATTCTCATTGCTATATAATCTGCCTTTGAATAAATGCACCACAGTTTATTTTCTATTCTATTGTTGATGGCCATTTGAATAGTTTCTACCTTGAGTCTACTACAAATACCACTGCTATGAACTTCCTTACACATGTCTTTTTGTGAACATATATATGCATTTCAGTTGGTTATATATGCCCAGGGTATATATAACCAAATTAATCATGCCTAGGATATATATAACCAACTGTAAAACTGCAGGATCATGGGAAAGGCATGCAAATGTTCAACTTCAGTAGATATTGCCAAACAGTTTTCAAAGCCTTAGCTCTTTCAGGGGACACCACAATTGATCATGGAATCACATACTTAGAAGAAATTCTGGAAATCCAAGTGAGCACATTCCCTGGTTTCTGGCTGACTTGCCTTCCCATTGAGTCTACTGGGCACAAACCTCTTAGTAAAGGAGGTACATCCCCTCTTTCTCACACCCCTTTCACTAATCATAACTTGGTAAGAGCAGCCATGGAATGACCCCAGGGCAGGGACACTGACATCAAACTTACAACTCCCCTAAACTCCTGGTTCCAAGCTGGCAACCATGGCAATAGTTTGGAACACACTTTCTAAGTGCAAAAACCTGAGTTTGGTGAGACATTTAGCTTCTCTGAGCCTGTTTCCTTATCTATAAATTGGCAATATAAAGGCACTTGCCCAGGGCTTGTCACAAAAAAAGGTTATATTAGTTACCCAGAGCTGCCGTAACAAGTCCCACAAACAGGGTGGCTTAACACAACCAAGATTTATTCTCTCACAGTTCTGGAGACCAGAAGTCAGAAATCAAGGTGTCAGCAGAGTTGGTTCCTTCTGGGAGCTCTGAGAGAGAATCTGTTCCATGCCTCTCTCCTAAACTTCTGGAGGCTGCTGGCAACCCTTGGCATTTTTTGATTTGCAGTTACTTAACGCCAATCTCTCTCTATGTTGTCACATGGCCTTCTTCCTTATGTGTGTCTCTCTCTGTGTCTACCCTAATCCAGTATGACCTCATTTGAATCTAACTAAATACATCTGCAAAGACCCTGCTTCCAAATAAGGTCACATTCTGAGGTTCTAGGTGGGCATGAATTTTGGGGGGACACTGTTCAACCCAATAAGGGGCATTCAATAAATACTGACTATTAGTATCTACTACTTTGATTATTTTACTGAATGATTAATGGATGGATCTTTCATTTATCAATTCAAAAAATATTTATTGAGTGTCTACTGTGTGCCAGGCACAGTTATAGGTACTGGTGATATAGTCCCTGCTCTCATGGAGGTTCCGTGCTAAAGGAGAAGGAGTAGGAGGGA
The DNA here is from genome assembly GCF_004115265.2 of Rhinolophus ferrumequinum. Classification (NCBI taxonomy): domain Eukaryota; kingdom Metazoa; phylum Chordata; class Mammalia; order Chiroptera; family Rhinolophidae; genus Rhinolophus; species Rhinolophus ferrumequinum. Next base: position 38,839,805 of record NC_046289.1, on the reverse strand, counting down.
GATAAATCTAGAAATAATCATATAATTTGTCAGACAGTGATAAGAAGAAAAGGAAGGGAGGAACAGTGTACGTAAAACTTCTGACTTTGTTTTTTCCATTCTATCCTGCATGGGACCTTCTGGGGTGGGGCATTTTTGTTGTTATTTGTTGTTTTTGTCATTGCCTCAGCCCTTTCTGTGTTCTTTGCAAAGGATGACATGAATTTTTCTATGTAAAAATTTAAAAAGCTCATTCCAGATTGCCTTTTCCCTCACAGTGAACAAATACATCATGATTATCCCATAAACTAGAGACCTGTATAACTGAGGAAATTGTTCCAAATGAAAGAATAGCTCACAGGGTAGGAGGCAAATCGAATTCCACAAGTGATAATAAGAGAGAGCAAAAAGAGGGCAGTTATGTATCAGGCTGCATGAATCATTTACTATAAATCCAGATGTTTGCAAAATGAAAAACAGGCCAAGTCCATGACCTCGTGAACTGATGTAAGGACTGGTTAAAATATGATGGGAGAATAAATATCGTGGAATGTGCTTTTTTTAAGTCATGAAAAGGCCATTTACCTATCTATCACCTAAAAACATGTAGGAGATATAAAAATATTAAAAATTTTATTTTGAACTTCCCTCAACTACTTAAATTTTTTAGCAAAGTTTCAATTATTATAAATCAGTAGCACAGCATGAGTGGCTTGTTATATCATTCTGGAGAGAAAAACACTTTGTTAAGCTCGTTTCCAAGGAAATGAAACGCTTTTCAGACATGTCATTAACGCTCATAAAATCCCCCGGAGCCAAGTAGAGGGCAGATGTTATTTTTCAGAATGGTCACAGACCATCAATAGAAGGAAATCTCATTTAATTGTTTGAGTATTTATTTGCTTATTTATACTTCAAGGAACTGACTTGAAGAAGGAGACTGAAATGATCCGTATTATTAAAATACATATCAAACAACATAGAAGGAACCTAATATTAAAAAAAATAAGTGAAGTGTACATGGAGTATTAACCTATCACAAACATGGAGAATTAACCTATCACAAACAAGCAATATACTAATAAAGTGGAAGCTGTCTGCCCTTGTAAATTCATGAAGCAAAGAATCCGGAACCCCCAAGATTCCTCCTGAGTTTGTACGAACCCAGAATTCATTTCCACACTGGCCTAGAACATTGCCGGAGCCCCAATATTCTACCTAATCTTCCAGCACAACTTCACCTGCTCTAACCCCCTCTCCTACACACCACACTCCCATTCATACGAGTGTATTCAAACCCCACATTTCTCCCTAATTGTTCTCCTTCATTACTGGATGTGTAACCACTATCCTTATCTTCTTCCCATTGCTACTGTTTTCTGGGAAACAACATCCCCATCTACCGTGCATTCCCATCTAGTGCTTGTGTCTTTAATATTATACTCACCCACGTCTGAATCTGCATACCCCACTTATAGGCTTGCACCTACCCAAGAAAGTTAGAAATTATCTCGAATGCATAAAAGACAGCAACAACAGTCAGGTTTTCTTGACTTTTTTTGGCCTGTGATAGTTAGAACTATGAAAAAGTCTATGAGGCCCCGAAAGACAATTCTGAATTCTACAAAGTGTTCATTCATGGAAGCAAGCACACGTTAAGCTAATATTTACTGAGCAGTGTTGGGTGAAGAATTACCCAGACACAATGCTACTAGCCTCCAAGTATACTACCAGGCAAGCTCTCCCAGGGGCCATGGAACAGAAAAGCTCTCAAACTACATTAATATGTTTGAATCACATGGTTCATTAAGTGAATTTAAAGCCCACAGCAAGAAGCAAAGGAAAAAGATACGGTGTAAGTTATCACACTTAGGCTAGAGTGCAGGCAGGTGGAAGAAACCACACAATCTAAATTCTGGGTTCTGCTTTCCCCATGGATGGTAATGTTGTGAGGACCAGAGTTACGTATGGCCAAGGGGACCCAACAGATGAAGGTGCCTGGGGTGAAGGGCACGTACTCTATCAGAACAATTCCATCTGTCCAGAGCTGTAGTTTGCAATTAGCCCAGTGTGCAGCCATGGATTATTTTTGCATTTCTTGGGTAGAGGACACACAAGGTCAAAATGGGTATGCCAATGGGTATCCAAATTAAGACTTCACGGACATTCAGCACCTTGTGTGTATTTTGGGTATCATGATTATTTAGTAACTACTTGGTCCTTCTATCCTCTTCTATGTCCACACGCATGTGCTTTCCTTAATTGTCCGTTTATTCACTCTCTACACTTAATCTTAATGAGTCTCATCCATTCTATTTGTTTTTGTTTTGTTTGTTTGTTTTGATAGCAGAGCTGAACGATCTCAAACAATATAGCAAAATGCACATTAGGAGCAGCTACTGTGTGTTCCAAACTCTTGAGGCAGGAAGATAGATAATGGACAGAGCAGGAAGTAAATGCACAGGGAGTGAGCCCTTGGTGACATTGGCAGCAAAGACACCCTGGATGTGTTGCTATGTGAAGTAAGACTTCAAAGCTGAGTGGGACCTGCCCTGGAGAAGCAGAGGGGTTGGCCTTCCAGACAGAGGAGGACCGACTGAGCAAAGGCACTGAGGAGAGACACGAGTGGTGCCTGCAGAAAACTGGAGCATCATGTGCAAAGTGCAGGACAGGTGCGTGGAAGATGGGACTGGAGAGGAGACAGGCGGCCACCGCAGGAGGAAGCTCTGGATCAAGCTGGAGTTGGCCATCATCGAGGAGGAGATGGGCAGCCACACATAAGGGCTGCATGCTGACTCGGGGATCCCAGCCGGGGCTGCGTGATGCAGGGTCTGGGAACCACAGCCTGGGCTGCAGAAGTGGTAAAAATCTAACATGGCTAAGGTCAGGCGTGTAGGAGGCATGGCATTCCGGGAAGTGGAGGAGCGGGGCTCAGCAACGGTCCACTTCACCTCGGGTTCTCTGCTGCCACCGAGCCCTGTGGGCTTTGTTTGTCAGACTGTCTCACAGTAAATGAAGCGGGTTTCACCTCTTTCCCTTCCAGCAGCTGATGGATGATCTCACCCAGCGGTGGATAGTGTTTAGCACTATGCCATCCCGCGTTACTATTCCTGTTTGGTTTCTTGGGGAACAGGGGGCAGACTCGGAACTCAGCTTTGATTTCACAAAGGGGCTCTTTTGTTCCACCCATTACAGATAAACAAACCCCATTTCTGTGCCCCTTTTCAACCAGGGCTCATTAGGTTGTACTTATATTTGGAATAAAGGGGTAAATATATCCCAATTTCTTCAAATATCCACTGATAGACTCCTAAGAAACTAACTAGTCCAACTCCTAATTCCCAACCTATAACCCTGGGGTGAGGGGTGGGGAGGGCGGCGAGGGGAAGCTGTAGGAAAGAAAGGAAATAGATAACTGTGTATAAATTACATTCTTCCTAGTTCTTCAAGCAAGCTTAAATTACAATGGCTACTCCAGTCTCTTATTCATACACTCAACAAACGTTTTTTGAGCCCCTAATCTGTGAGCAGCACATGGGGTTCACACAATGATTTACCATCAGGCCAGGTAATGTCCATATGACACAGTTTCATTTAATTAAATCACAGATGGATTTAACCCTAAATTAGTAAATCTTAAGCCTTGGGGTCCCTCCCTGGAATAGGTATGTTCCAAAACCATGGGAGGAGACTTAGCAAAGCATTTACATAGTTGTATGTTTTATGAAACAGGCAAATGTATAATATTTTAAGTGTAATTGGCTTAAGCCCATTATATATTTCCATCCGCACTTCCCCTCGAGTTGGTGGCTTTGGAGTCACTACAAGTATTTTGGAGATCTGGGTAAGAAGTTAAATTGGGGTACATTTAATTTCTGTTTAGTGGGATGTACGTATGTGGTTCACAGTCATTTTCATCAATAGTTAAGTCATTCCTAGTCATCCCAGTATAGAACTGCATTCCAGGAATGCCCTCCCACCCATTGTGCTGACTAGCCCAGGCTTAGAACAAAAGTAGAGGTCAAAAGTCGTCTCATGATCTGAATGTGTCCTACTGAACCCTATGTGGGTAACAGGAGTAACAAGGTTTGAAATGTAAGGAGCCAGAAGCTAGTCTATAGAAAAGTTTTCTAGTCTGTGTAAAACTGGGTCCTTTGCTTGGGGAGGAAACATGGAGAGGCCCACAGAAAAATCACTGCTCAGGTATGCCAGGCTTAAGTTGGGAGTGCTAGAAAATCAGGGGCAATGTGGACCTACTAAGTGAAAGAAAGGAAGGAGGCCTTAAAAGGAGAAGGGGTGGAGAGAGAAGGGAAAAGATGGCTTTGTTCACCTGGGAGAATTTTATGCTCTTACTGAACTAAGTGACACAGTATAGCTTTGGTGTGTAGGATTCTCTTTAGTCCTAAGATAGGGTTTTTTACACCAAAATACACCTATTAGTTGGAGCCACGTGTATATAGGGAAATACTGCAGGCTGTCAGATCCTACTTTAGTCACCATTTGTATCTGTAGCTTTGAGTTATTTACACAAGTCTTTGGTGCCCTATTTCCTTGGCTCTGAAACCTGGAGAAGAAAAGTCTCTGGCCTCAATTCCAAAGTAGTGCTGTCTGAATGCCACAGCTTACTTTTATGAGCAAGTCTCTGAAAGTGTATCTACAATTCTACCAACCAAAACCCACCTCTGCCTGCCTCAGAAGTGTCTACCTTCCTATTCAAGACACAGTAATACATGGTCCTCTCCAGTTAGTCCTCAGCCTGGAGCCCTCTCCTTTAGAAGATAAATTGGAGACACCAAATGGCAATACCAAGTTTCCAGGCTACTTTGGAAACTTCAGTCCATCTGTGCTCCAAACACTTTGGGTCTCCAGAGCATTACCAGCCAACAGCTGCAGGCCTCCCATACTCATAATGGGAAAATGTTATTCATGCAACTATGATGTATATGCTTCAGAGATCTAAGGGAACCAGATATACTAGAAACTTCAGTAATGAGTAGGAAGTACAAATAGACTCAAGATATAAAAAGCATAAAGTCACCAGTGTCTATAGGTTATTATCCTAAATGGATGATGAAGTTTCTTGCAAGTCTTTGATTTCCTTCTAGTGGGCAAAGCTACTACAGGCAGTTCTAGACACATAGGTCACGTGTCATTTAAGATGGGATGCTTTGGGCAGAAAACCCGATTCAACTAGCTTAAACAATAAGGAATTAATTATCTCACATAACAAGACGTCAGAGACAGGATGATTCTAGAGCTGGTTAATCAGCAGCTCAAAAAGTTTTCCCACTCCACCTTCCTTAGCGTCTGGTGTGACCGTCTAGGTAGGCTCCCCCCCATGGTACCAAGCCGCTACTGCAGCTTCACATAAATGTTGAAGGTGTTTCCCTGAAGGCAGAAAAGGGCCTGCTTCCTCTCGTATGTGGCTTTTTAAAAAGTCAGGTTTATGGATATCTAAGTTATATACACTGAAATTCACCATTTTGAAGTGTGCAGTTTGATGAGTTTCACAAGTGTACACAGTCATGTACTAATCATGTACTTTTTGCATCATGCCAAAAAGTTCCCTCTTGTCTCTTTGTAGTCAATCCTCTCCCTCAACCTCAGCTTGGCAATCACTAATCTGATTTCTGTCCCTATAACTTGCTTTTGCAAGGATGTCACGTGAACGGAATCATACAGTAGGGTCGCCATTTGTGTTTGGCTTCTTTCACTCAGCAAAATGCCTTTGAGACCCATCCATGTTGCTGCATAGATCAGTAGTAGTTTGCTCTGTTTTATTGCTCTATGGTGTTCCATTGTATAGATATACCATAATTTGTTTAGTCATTCACCAGTTAATGGACATTTGGGCTATTTCCAATTTTAGCTGTTATGAATGAAGCTGCTATAAACATTCACAGACAGGTCTTTGTGTGGATGCAGGTTTTCATTTCCCTCGAGTAAATTCTTAGGTATAAGATTGCAGAATTGGAAGATTAACACACCTTGCTTTGTAAGAGCAAGAAAACTTTTCCCAGAAGTTCCTCCATGTCTTACTGCTTAGAATTGGGTCACATGTTCCTGCCTAAACTTCTGGCAGAAGTAACAGAAAGAAACTAATTAAAATCTACTCTCACGGCTATAAGGAAAGAACAATCTCCCCTGACCATATAGCTTCCTATGGAAACAAAATCCAGGCTCTTCCAGCTGGAAAGAAGAGAAAAATAGGCTTAGGCAGACAACCAATGGGGACCCACCCAGGAACTACCCTACCTCTGGATTTCTTATATTAGATAATTAATTCCTTATTTTGTAAGCCACTTGAATCATATTTTTTGCCAAAGCATCCTAAATGAATGAGTGACGGCCTGCAGCAGTTTTACCAATCAGAGGGGACTGTCATGACTTGCACCTCATAATCATGGGGTCCTGGCCACAGCTGATGGGACCTCACGCTGGTCAATGGCCCATAGGTAAGGTTTCCAGGTGGGAATTCCCACCTGTTCTCAGGAATTTTATCGCTTTCCCCTTCCCAAATCCCGAGATATAAACTGCTCTCTGTTCTCCACGATGAATCATTTCCACAAAATGATGGCCAATACTACCAACCACCTGAGTTCAAGGAGCCGATTTTCCCAATTTCCCAACCAACTTTTCTCGGAATTTGGGAATGGGAAAGCGAAAAAAATTCCTGAGAACAGGTGGCAATTCTCGCCTAGAAAACCTACCCATAGGGGCTCACTAAGGTGTTTTACTCTAGATTTGTCTGATGTGTCTGAACCAATCACACCGTCTCTGGGAGAGTTTGAGCTCAAGGCAGAGGGAAAGAGACAGTAAGTAGATGAAGAAAGTCAGCAGAATCAGGAGACAGATACGGAGAAAGCAAGCAGAAGGCATGAGGGAAAGAGGGTCGAGGGGTACCATGTCAGACTGAGAAAGTGGTCCAAGTGACAACAGCAGAAGCAGCAGAGATTAGCAGAATCAGGTACTTAAAACACAGGTGATACAGACATACTTAAAATTCTGAGATGCTTTGCTCTAAGGAGACCTGGAGTCTTTGGAACAAGGAATGGGAATAGGGAAGAGAAGAGGGACCAGCCAGATCCTCTCTTATTTTACCCTAGTGCAAATGTGACTAGTATATGACTGGCTAGTATATTTTCAGACCTTGTATTTAATGGTATCAGAATGTATCCACTTCTGCACTGCGGGGTTGGTATTTTTGAATGCACCCTTAACAACAAAAACAGGATCTTTTTCCTTAGGAGCTGCTTTCCTGAATCTCCTATATGTGTCTCATCTATTCTCCTTAGCTGTGTGTGTTTTTGTGTGTGGAAAAAGCAGGGTTTAAATGTCAGAAGAAAGGGATCAGATTCCCTATCCTCTTGCCAACCAAGAGCACATTTACTAGTCTCTTCCCTCCATTAAACGTTAAATGATGTTTATGAAGCACCCACATGGGCCTGGAGCTTTTCTCGGTGCTTGGGGTTGCCAGGTGGCCAACATAATGGCATTACCCTTTATTTGAACTTTCTCCTCTGGTGTTCTTGGAGGCTCCTCAGGAACACTGTGAACAGGCTCATATTTAAAGTAAGAACCAAAAAGAGGCATAGACACGACACATGAGAAGCAGTCCCGATTCTTAATCAGGTAAATCAGTGAGCTATGACTAGACCGTTTCATCCTATCTCAGTTCCCCCATCAGCCCATCAGCCCTACCCCACAGCCGTCCTCAACTTCCCTGCACCCCCCACCTTGGCTGAACTCTGCATGCTCCTTACTGTCCAAAGGAACATTTGACAAGCCATCAAATGCTGAAAACAGTGTCAAAATAGACCAACTATTCCTATTAAAATCTCACAGATGGAGTGACCAGACTCACCAGCTCGATTCTGGGGTTCATGATTTTATAATGGAAAAGTACATTTTAAACCAGAATTGGACTGGAAAATCCAGATCGTATGGTCAAAACAACTGCTAAAAAGATAGGTATAAAAATGGGCATTTTATCCTAACACATGAGGAAAGGAGATAGTCTTCTTTAAAGATGAATTGTATCTTTTCTTTTGTGTCCAACCCTGAGATCTCTCAACATCTTGTTCAGTGTAACAATTGCTCTGTAAACTCAGGGTGGGTAATTATCTTCCTATCATCACCAGGAACTGAGATCTATAATATATCAAAGTAGACTGTTACATCCTCCTACCCTAGCAGCACCATTAGTAAACGAAGCATCCACTCCAGGGAAAGCACACAGGGACTCCTTCACAGAACCTCATCTGCAGAAAAGGCAGGAAGGAGGAGGAGGGAGGGAAAGCTTGTGCGCCACCGGACTCTTGCCCTGCTCTCTCTTGGAGTCTGCTGCTCCAGTTCAGGAGGATGCTTTCAGGCCAGCAATGATGAATCCGACGCTATGTGAACAAGATTTGCAGGTGTGAGTGGGAAGCTGCCAGGGCAAGCCTGGATGAATGGGAACGTGGGGAGAGGAGGATTTCTGGGACACAAGCAGAAGCAAAGTTTGTGCTTCAATGAGCAATAATAGGACAGAAGCCTCTTCCTGAGAGAGTGCCAGTGGGTCATCCAGGAGGCAATTTAGAGCTCTGAGCTGCACAACCATTGTGTTGCTGTCAGGGAAGGACGCAACAGGATAGAAGACAGCCTTGTCAGCCAAAGACAGTCAGAACTGTCTGATGACTTAGGACGTGTACCAAGCCCATTGGAACTAACTCCACAGAAGCTCGATCCCTCTGAAAGTAAATGAATAGATAAGCAAAGGGTACAAATGTCTGCTACGTAGCAGGCACTCAGTAAATTATTACTGAATGAATAAGTGGGTGGATGAGCCAATTTTAGCTTCAGAGTCAATCATTTGGTCCCGGAACTATATCCAGCCACCCATCCATTCATTCAGTACATGTATTTCAAATGTCCACTTTATGTTTTGAACTACACACCAGTGAACAAGACAGAAAACGTCTGCCCTCCAGAGCTTCTAGTGGGGAGACGCAAATAAATATACAAGCAAATAGATAATAAGATAATTTATAACCAGTGGCAAGTGCTACAGAGAGACTAAAGTGTACTATTAGAATAGACTAGAGCAGAGGTCAACAAGCCTTTTCTGTAAAGGGCCAGTGAGAATATATGTGGGCCAATATTCACTATTGCAACTTCTCAACTCTGCCACTGTAGCCTGAAGGCAGCCGTGGACAACATGTAAATAAACGAGCACAGCTGTGTTCAAAGAAAACTTAATTTATGGACACTGAAATTCGAATTTCATATAATTTTTACGTGTCACAAAAAAATTATTCTTCTGTTGCTTTTTTCAACCATGTAACAAATGTAAAAACTATTCTTAGCTCTCAAGCCATACAAAACCAGGCTGCTGGCCAGACCTGGCCCCCAGCAAGTAGTTTGCCACCCCCTGGAATACACTGACATGGCAAGGAGGGAGACTCTGCCAGGAAGGTGACATTGGAGCTGAGACTAGAATAAAGATAAATAACCAGCTATGGAAGGAGATTAGGGAAGAACATTCCAGGCACAGGAGGAATGGTACCAAGGCCTTAAATTAGGAATGAACTTAATGTACTCAAGAAATGAAAACATGGTCAAACAGGCTAACGTACCGTGGCAAACAGAGTGAGCAAGTTGCCTAAGATGAGTGCTTCCATATATATACGCGCCCATAGTGCTATCCACCAGAGACAGTTGTTGAATAGCTGTGAGGGAAGACGATCTAGAAATTTGTGTCCTCATTTGGTCATGGTTTGGCCATGTAAGGATGAGGACAATTCTGGTCTCTGTGCTCATATGCCAGGTATGAAGCTTCAAGTTGGAGAGGCCAATATTGTGCAATACTGAATGATGGACAAGTCTTTGGATAAAATAGATTCTGACTTTACTGGCCCTGGTTTCTCTTTTGCAGATTTCTTCATCGTTCAAGATTAGTCATTCTTAGATTTTAAGCAACAGCATCTTTCTGGAAAAATGAGGAGCAGCTCACAAAATGAGGTTCTGTTTGTTTGGTTTGTTTTGTTTTCATGCACAATGGGCTCTTTGGGATTTACAACTCTTTTAGTGTTATGGATTATTTGATCCCTGGATTCTAACCAACATCGATCAGCCTGGTTTCACATGAGTGTTTTGATATAATCTTATTAAATCCAAATTATCAAAAGTCTTCTGGAATTCTGTATTCAAAGAGAAAATGGACAACTCTATCCATTAAGCACACACCATGACAACTGTGGCTACCATCAAACACTAGGGGAAGCAGGTATTTGGAAGCCCTGCTGTACCATCTCCATCCCCTACAAGTTAGGGCAGTGCAAGAGGGGGTGAGGGAGGGAAACAGCCAGGCCTAGGTGAAAGGAACTTGTCCTTGCAGCCTATTGTTCTAATTCTTTGGCTTCTGGCCCCTGTAGCCTTTAGACTTGAGTCAATTCCTGTTCTTGTGGAAGCTACCCAAGTCCGTATTTTACCCTTCATATGTGGATTTTTTATTTTGTCAATTAACATTTCTTGCACAGAATTAAGGCATGGAATAGCATCTCAACTCTTCATTTCCCCAATTGGGGGGCAAAGCAACTCAGCAGTTTTCAAGTCCTGGCAGCATCAAAAGAGCATCTGCAATCAATTACCACCTCTCCCCCTTTCACCCCCTCCCCCCGTTTCTCACCATCCTTTGCTTTAAAAATGGCTAACTTATTTTTTTTTCCTTCATATCCTTATAAAAACATATGCACACACCAACACACACATGTGCTCCCAGGCTGAAATCACAAGTGCCAAAGCTCAGCCTGGAGAAAACGTTTATGACTGGGTTATACATCCCTGAAAATAGGGGTTTATAATGGAAACACTGACAGATCATTAACTATAATAGCATAAACCGAGGCACAGAATTTTCACGTTGTCTCCATTTTGTTTTTGTCAGCAGGATTTCCAGGCCCAGAATCTGGTTGCAGCTCATGAGCTGTGCCCAAATGTGTGAGGCAACTTGAGGGCAAGAGGACAGCCCAGAGAAAATGACTCCGGACAAACAGAGTTTTCAGGTGCAGGATATTCTGTGATGTTTCAATTCAGGAATGATCACAGGAGTCTCAGCATGGAGAACATATCATCTGGGCTAGAAGCCTAAGTCCCTATCAGCCACTCATCTCAAATGACCAATCTCTCCTTGCTCCAGGTATGACTTTTCTGATATAAAGAAGCAACTTAGAGCAACAAGCTAGGTAGCTTATAGATTGGAACTACCCTCTGCCAGCTTTCAGTTCTGGCTCTTGTGCTCTCCTACAAGGAGATCAATTCACTAACTTTATCTCTAGTGCTTAGAACAGTGCCTGACACATACCCTGTTTCCCCGAAAATAAGACCTAGCTGGACATTCAGCTCTAATGCATCTTTTGGAACAAAAATTAATATGACCTGGTCTTATATTATATAATATAGACTCGGTCTTTTATATTACATTATATTATATCATATCATATCATATCATATTATATAAGATCGGGTCTTTATAGCAAAATAAGACCGGGTCTTATATTAATTTTTGCTCCAAAAGACGCATTAGAGCTGATTGTTCTGGTAGGTCTTATTTTCAGGGAAACACAGTAGTAAATGCCCAATATATATTTGGTGTTGCATGCATAGCTGGATGGATCAGCAAGCTAATGAAGGAATTAAACAAATCTCTATCGGCCTCAGGTTTCTCATCTGTGAAATGAGGCGGGTCAACAAGATCAGTGGTACTCAGCTCTGGTTGCACATTGGAATAAACTCGAACCACTTTACAAAAATACTAATACCCAGATCCTACTAAGTACCAAATAAGTCAGAATCTCTAGACATGGGGCTTGGGCATCAATAGTTTGAAAAACTCCTTAAGTGGTTCTAATGTACGCTAGATAATTCTAAACTTCCTTTCTGTGTTTAAAACTCTGTGGATTTTAACGAATTTGGGTCATGAAATTCAAGGCCTATAATTGGTCCTTCCCCAGCTCAGAGGGATAAAATGAGAGGAAGTCAAATGACATCAAGAAATTATATTTAGGAAAGAACGACCATTCATTGGACTTCTTAGCATCGAGCACTGTACACTGCATCTATTGGCTCCAATTCCTCTGACAGGTGGCATTATCCCATTATCCCTGTTTTTCCGAGGAGGAAGCTGGGGCTCAGAGAAGTTAAGTTATCCAAGGGATAGGAAATTACCCAGGGAAAGGCAGGACTCCTGAGCGCCATCGGATGCTGTTGGTCAACTCCTTTTCAGAACTAAATGGTGTTCAGCATCAGGCCAGGATTTTATGTTCAGACAGAGTGGAGCAAGAGAGAGAAGTGAGATCTTCAAGACACCACACAAAACTGTGAGATTTGGGGAGGAGGAATTCCCTCCCACCCTGCTCCTCTTCAACTTGAAAAAGGACAATCCTGCCTCTCCCCCAGGCCTGGGCCAGCTGTCAGAGATGAGCTCTGATAAAGACCCTGGGCCTCCTCCTTGAATTCCTTTGTTCCAGAACCCATCCCATTAGAAAAAGGTCACACATCTTTGGCCCCTTTTAATTTCAGGGGTGGAGAGGTAAAAGCCCAGTCAGGGAAACATGTGCAATTATGAGCAATTACTTAAACGGCTTTCAGACAAGCCTTGGCCCTCCACCAGCAGGCAGAGGGGCCGGCGTCTGGGTTTTGTAGGCGAGAAGGAGAGAGGGTGGGAAGGTGGGGGGGGGGGGGGGGGGGAGGGGAGACAGCAAAGCCTTTTGTCGCTGGGCTACAAAAAAAAAAAAAAAAACACCAAAAAAAAAAAAAAAACATCGGTATTTCCTGCCACTGGACTAGCTGACACTAACCAGCCCCACGCAGGGGAACTATTCACTTAAAAGTCATCGTTTCCTTTACTTATCTGCCTCTAAAGAAACAAATCTATTAGCAGCAAGAAATCACTCCAGCAGCTTTAACTAAGTGCTTCTCCTGCTGAAAATGCCAAAGCCTTGCCTTCAGCTCCCGCCCACCTTCCCCTGGCCTCACTCCTCTGGGCAGCAGCTCTGCGCTGGCCCGTGTCAGGGTGTCTCTGGCCACTACAGATAACAAGGGCCATTGCATTCCAAATCCTTCCCCAACCTCCTCCCCTCCCTTCCGCCAAAATCCCAAACCCAATTTCTCCTTGGCAGATCAAAGGCTGCCCAAGCTACAGGAGAGTTCACTCGATCAATAAACTCTTGACACGGGGATAAACAGAACAATCCAATATTTTCCTTCAGGATTTATTTGGCCCATGGAATAGCTGTGCATTGCGATGCCCTCCCTGTTGAGAACCATGGAAATGTGGTGTGGAGTTCAAAACAGTTTGATCTCTGAATTAAAAAACCAAAATGCCCAAATAGCCCCAAGAACACTTTTCTAGTCTTTGTCGGTCTTAAACACACAAACCATGTGGTGGTACAGTTGGATTTTTTGGATCTTCCAAAAGCAACTTTTCTTCCACTCCAACTAAGTTTGCAAGAGTTACTGAAGAGCTCCCGAAGCAAGTTGATGTAATTCTAAGAATTAACTTTGCAATTTAGGAAGTATAATAAAAATTAATAGGCTTCTCTTACCGTTTATCCTAAAGAATTCCAGAAGTATTTCACAGACAACGATTTGAAACTATGGATCAAAAAGTACAACAAACAAAAATAAAGTTAAATCCAGGAGGCTGTGAATTTGGGACATATCAGTTGTTTTTAAACCCACAAGAATAGTCATTTTAAAAATCAATTCTATTGATTCCTATATCACTGTCCTCTGATTGTGTCTTTGATTCCTAAATTTTTAATCCTTGAAATTGGGAGAGAAAGAGTACGGAGAGCTGAATTGCTAAAATAGTCCATGGGACACATTTGGAATAGAGCCATCTAGATTACCCCATTAACTACATACAATGTTAGCGTTACTTACACATGTCTTCATGTATATCACATATATATTACAATTTTAGCAACAAAGTCGTGCATCTTCCTCCTTAATAATATATATAAACATATATTTAGATCAATACGAGCTTTTCATTAGTAAGTATGCGAAATGCTTGACAAAGATCACTGAAGCATATTAAACTCCTCTGATTTAGGATCCAGATAAAAGAAAGCAAAATAGATCAATGACATAGGTCAGAAAATGAGGATGGTGTTCTTGTGAGACAATGAGAGTTATAGCTCAAGCCCAGAATATATACTACAGGAAGAATACAGACTCCTTGCCGAGCTCTCTGTATATTTTCTTCTAAAGCATGACTTAATATTGATAACTACCCTTTATTGAGAACTCACATTTACCAGGCATCGAGCAAAGCCCTTGACAAGCTTTACATTATTTCCTTTAGTTCTCACAACGGTCCCTATGAAATAGGTACCATTTAACAGATGAGGTAAGTGGTCCTAAAGCGGTTAATTGTCTTCCTCAAGGTCACATGGGAGTAATTGGAAATGCTGGGATTTGAACAGAGGCATCTGACTTCAGAGCCAGCCAAACTGAGACAAAAATGTCTGCAACTTCCCTACTAGCCCACCACTTAATTTCAACCAAGAGACAATAGACTCTCTTCTATAACATCTTTCCCCAGTCTTCTCCATCCACACTTTCATATGGCTTTAGCAATGTTTGTTTTATTCATGAGTATGTTTAAGTTGCCTAGCTTCAATTTTATTATTTTTCAAACACTTTCCCCTCATTCTTTTGCATTCTGTTAAGCCAGGAGAAAAATCAATATTTCGTAGAGGAGAACATGGACCACAAAGTGCATTGGTGGGGACTTAGAAACAGGTCCAAAAATTTGTGTGCCTTCCCACCTGAGTCTTGTGACCTTCAGGAAATACATCTTTTACGTTAATTTTCTTAGTGTTCAAGTGCAACAGTTTAAAGAAGGCGGCAGGATTTATTGACATCTGTGCCCCAGCAGGAATATATCCATTTTACTCATTTTCCTCTTCCTCCTCTTAGCACAGTGATTGGTGCTAATCCTTTAGTGGGGTGATGGGGAGGCTTTTTGTCCCATTATGGTAATGCGCAACTGTCTTCAGACCTTGTGTTTAATAACCACTTTGCCAGCCCTCTCAAGTAGTTCACCATGAAAGTCCAGGTTCAAACATCTGGATGCACATAGGTCATACCCTCAGCAAACTCACCTGGAATGGCCTACCTGCCTGAAGACGGAATTGGGCATCTTTGGCCTGAGATTGATCAGCAGCTCTGGTCCACCTTGTGGGAAAAAGCTCTCTGAGCCAAACTGCACAAAGCCAAAGTGGTGGAGGGAGAAAAGTCCAAAGGAGCTAAAAAGCAATTTTTTTCTCTGTATCAAGAAAATCAGCCAGGTGGGGCAGAAGTGAGGCCGTGGGGTAGGGGCAGGCAGCTCCAGTGGCAACCATGGTGAGTAATGGCTTCATGGTGCCTCTCATTGTGATGAGATGAGCGTGTTCTGGGTCTTCTCCTTGGTGCCCTGGTTCATCCCTAAGGAGTGACCATCACCATGTTAGTGATATGTTCAGTTTGCTCCTACTCTTTTGACTGATTGAAATTCTGGCCCAAGTCAACCCTCTCTTTGGACCACAGTTGAAAAATGAAACCATGTGGGGCCGGCCCGGTGGCTCAGGTGGTTAGAGCTCCGTGCTCCTAACTCCGAAGGCTGCCAGTTCGATTCCCACATGGGCCAGTGGGCTCTCAACCACAAGGTTGCCAGTTCAATTCCTCGAGCCCCGCAAAGGATAGTGGGCAACGCCCCCTGAAACTAAAATTGAACAGGGCACCTTGAGCTGAACTGCCGCTGAGCTCCCGGATGGCTCAGTTGGTTGGAGCGTGTCCTCTCAACCACAAGGTTGCCGGTTTGACTCCCTCAAGGGATGGCGGGCTGTGCCCCCTGCAACTAGAAAATGGCAACTGGACCTGGAGCTGAGCTGCGCCCTCCACAACTAAGACTGAAAGGGCAACAACTTGAAGCTGAACGGCGCCCTCCACAACTAAGACTGAAAGGACAACAACTTGACTTGGAAAATGGGCCTGGAAGTACACACTGTTCCCCAATAAAGTCCTGTTCCTCTTCCCCCAATTAAAAAAAAGAAAAATGAAACCATGTGAATTTCAAGCATCATTGGCCTTGAGGAAGAAGACCTGCTCACCCATGATCAGTCATTCAGGTCATGAACAGAATTCCTCTAGATGCACAATCACCTCCGTACCCCGACCACTTTCCTTGACCCACCTATTTCAGCCAGCAGCCGCCTTAAACATTCATACCACATGTAATTATCTATTCTATAATGCAGTATTCTTTCCCTATCACCTTTTTTACACTTTGATAAGTTATGGGCCTACTCAACCTAAACTGTGCCAACTCCATAAGATGCTTATGCACTCTTCTGAGACAGAAGATGCTATTCCTGTGAGAAATGTTCCTCTGTCCTTGGAATCTAGGGATTTGAGCTCGTGTCTACTCAGAACATGGGAATCAGCGAAGTGTTTAAAAACTGCTGCAAGACAAATTAAGACTTCAGTCGGATAGTCAATAGGAAAACACATTCAGAGGGGAGATCTGACACAACAGAATTACACCAAAGTATATTTTCAGGATGAATTTCTTATTTCTGCCATCTTTGGAACAAATTATTTGTCTGCTTTCTACGGAAAACAAACAAGAAAAGAGAAAATTAGTTCCCTCCCCTCAATAGTATATAACTTGAAGAAGGGCCAGTAATGTGCAGAGACTTATGTTAATAAGTAATCTAAATTGTTGAACAGAGTCAAGGAAATGGTAAATGAACAGAAGTGACTTAACAAACAGAGGGAGAACTAACTTGCCCAATGAGTGAGCGTCCATGAAGAGTAACATTTCCTAGAATATGCCTTTCCATGGCATTTCTCAAATATCAGAGGATTTTGTTGGCAAAGGAGAAGACTCACCTCAAAGTGTCCTTGTGGAGGCCACAGTGAGGCAATTCCCTGCTCTCCACAGGCCTGTGGCCACAATAAATCTGCCCCATCCACTCACACGCTGTCACCTGGGCTCCACGTGGCCAAAGGTACATGCGCCTAAACTGGCTAAATGAATTCTTGGCTTTGTAACAAAACAAGGATAACCAACCACTGGTGTTTGACCCCATGACCTTGCCTCATTAGCACCATGCCTTCTCCAACAGAGTTAAGGAGCTGTACGCGATGTGGTCATGTCACCTAGCGTGAACCCATCAAGCAGATGAGCCCTGGCTAGGCAGGAAAAGTCTGGGGAAATCAAGCCTGAAATACTGTCTACACATCTATTTCTAGGAAGTAGTATACTACATATGACACGTTCCTATTTTCAAAAATATCAGAATTGCTACAGAATAAAAATGGTAGCTTTTGAGCCTTTAATAGAAATGTAAGACTATACAAATAATAGATAGGTAGGTGGATATTTTAAATATACACATAATATATTATACATTATATTTATGTGTTAAATTATATATACATAATATAGAAATATATATTATAACATACTACAACATATAAAATATTATAACATATAACATATCCTAACATATAAAATATTAGAACCTTCTTGAGGAGAAATTGAAATTATATGTTTCAGAAGCTTTCCAGGGACTCCATCTCACTCAGGCCTACCAGGAAGACTAGAGAAATAAGGATTATTTTTTGTTTTCCAAAGTAAAATTACAACCAAAATTCTATGTTCCTTTCCCTGGCAAGTCCCCTTTTTACTTAACGTCCCAGTCTTTCTCTTTGTTGGGTGTCTTAGGGGCAAAGGGTCGGCCTACAGTGGAAGCCTCCACGGTGGGGACTTAAGTGGAGTCCAATTTTGGAGCATTCCTGCAGTGAACCCTCTTCCCCTTTCTAATCCTTTTACCCTTGTCTCTGTCTTCTACTGAGACCTCAGCTGGCACCTCTCTCCCTCTCCCTCACCATGTTCCCCACACGATGGCCTTCATTCACAAACACACCAAGCTCCCTCCTGCCCACAGGTGCTTACATTTGCTGTTTACTCTACTTGGAAGACTCTTGCCTGTGTCCTTCTCAGCTTTCATTTCCTACCTCAACAATCACCTGCTCAGAGACACTTCCTTGACCTCCCTACCTGAATCAGTGCTCCACCTCTCCCCAGGTACTCTCCCTTACAGCCCCCTGAGACTCTTCTTTGGAGTACTTCTCATCAAGAAATCTGTGTTTATTTATTTATTCATTGTTAGCTTTCGCCTCCTTCTAGTATATAAGTTCCATAAAATGGAAACTTCACCTATTTTTTGCACTCTCAAACACCAGGCACATAATAGGAGCTAAAGAAACAATCGATGAAGGAATGAGTGAATTGTCCAATGCTTCTCAGAGGAAAGCCACAGCTTCTCTAGAGAGACTGTTGAATACTGAATATCTTATTATATTTAGAGAGATCGAAGAGCATTAACAACTTCAAACACCCTGACACTCTGCTTAGTGTCCAGGTGCTGTGAGAACCTGCCTGAATTTGGAGAGAGCCTCCAGTTTCCAAACACAAAATTGCCTCCATATTAAAGTGCTTAGATATATTTAACATCTAGATAACAATAATAGTTACCATGTAGTGAGTGCCTTCCCTGCCAGGAATGTGTATAACACATTCTCTCATTAGTCTGCACCGCAACCCTATGAGGTGGGGGTATTATCTCTACTTTACAGATGAGGAGATTGAGTCTCAAGTGATTTGCAAAAACACATGGAAGAAATAAGTATTTAGAACTGGTATTTGAACCTTGTCTATCTCATCCATCTTGAAGGCTCATGCTTTTAACCACTTCTTTGTGTTGAGAAGCCAAAAACAGCAGTATAGTACACATACATATGGTATCTTTGCAAGGTTGGAAAGCATTTGTGTAATGTTATTTGTAGTAATAATTTTCCAACCCCTTCATACCCATTCCAGTCAAGAGCTTATTTGCAAGATAAGAGTACAAGTACTTCCGGTATTTTGTGAGTTTTTCTGCGTTTTCAAATACTGCTCCTGTCAACTCCAAAGAAAGAAAGCAGAATTACTTGAGGTTTAGCACCTGTAGGTACTGCTGCTCTTTGTTCCAAGTGACAAGCATCTTACATGTATAGAAGACATAAGCTGAATTCCTCCTTCTTTAGTAGTAAACGTCTACCAAAAGTAATGAGCAGGGCTGAAAAACTAATATTCCTAAGAATAAAATATACAGTTCCTGATTTTTCTATAATAGCTATATCATCAACACCATTCAGACAAAACTACAAAAACATTAGGATAATATTTCAGAAAACAACAGAGAATGAAATAATTTACTCTTCCAACCCTGTTATTTTTCTTTCATCCTGATACTTGAGTTTTCTTTCTTAATCTGTCCATTGCATAGATCATTCTCTCTGAATCTCTTTTTTTCTTTCTTCTTTCCTAGAGTTCATCACAAGAGTATCCTCCTATTAAGCTCTTCTCCCTTCCACCTGCCTTTTAATCTCCCCAATTCCTACATGAACTTTACCAACTCCTCCCTTAATTTTTTTCTTCTGTGAGATAAGCTTCCAAGTTCTTAGTCCTTTCTGCTTGACTTTGTATGAAAAGTCAAGTGTTCAAGATTTACAACTCTGCTTAGCAGGCTCTCTTGCTATCTATTCTGGGGATTGACTACTGAGCTAAAAAAATCTCCCCGCTGAAACAGCGACAGATGGAGGGTTTTGAAGACATATCCAAATTTCCCAGTTAACCAAACAAGTAACAGCTTTCAAACTTGTTACATTATCATGTGGAAGGAGTTTCCACAGTCTGGCCCATCTTTTTAAAAGGGTACTTCCAGCTGCCTCCATGGTGTACTTATTAGCCAAATGACTGAACTTTTTCACAATAGAGAGAGCGTATGTGTATGTGGACCTTCTCTCTCAGGCTATTTTAGACTAGCAAGTGTCCATGGCACAGGACATCTCCCCACCCCTGGGTTATAGAGCTAAGGGGTTAAAAAAAAAAAAAAAAAGGTCAGAGAAAATGGGAGAGCAGTGGGAAGTGGTATGGCGTGGTGGTTAAAAGCAAAGTACTTGGGATCCCGGTTTGGGCACAGAACAGTTTACCTGATCTTGGGCAAATTAACTTTTCTAAGCCTCATCTGTAAAATCGGGCTATTTGTAGTACCTAATTTGTCATTTTGCTGTGACAAGATAGTCATAATTTGACAAAAAGCACTTAATGCTCTTATGGTACCATGCTTGATAAGTGGTTCCTATCACTACTGTTATTTTCATTTGCTATAACATCATTGGACCAGGCAGTTTCTCATGATAACAAAGAAATTTAGGCCAACAGGTACATTGTCAGGTTCCCTCCTAGATAACCCAAATTTATACAGATTGAATTAAGTAGAAAAAAATAAACAAAGGCCCTTTTAAATGTGTTTCCAATATAAATGGTCTAGAAGCAAAAAAAGAGAAAATAAAAGGAAAAGGACAGACAAAACAGATAAAGCTTGCATCTCTCCCATAAACCATCATTTCAACATAAACCGTCATGGATTTGGAAAAGACCCATCCATTAGTTCCTCAAAGTTCTTTTCTCAAGAGAGAAGCATCTCCCCCAGAGAAGAAAGATGAGGACTAGCCTCACAAAACCAAGAGAAAGTTCACAACTCTGACCTTCGCACTGAGGTAGCCATGTCCAGCTCAGGGGCGTTTGGCCTGTCTGCCGAGTTCCTGCTAGTGGAGCCACAGAAAAAGGGACTCGGATGGGCCCACATACTTGCTTTCCATCCTGAATGTCTTCACATTGCAGGGAATGCACTAGAGAAGGGTGCCAACTTCATCTTCATTAGAAGTACCACCAACTTCATTAGAAGTACCACCAAACTGGTACTTCTAATGGCTGATACTCTGACTATCTGGCCACCAGCTGTCATAAGAGGGATGTCTCCGTTTCGGAGACTCAGAGTAACCTCACCAAAAGGTTGTTCAAAAGGCGTGCCGTTCAGAGCAGACAAAACAAATTCAGATGTGCAGTAGAACGGGGCCAATTCTGATGCTGAGACCAGAGTTAGGCAGCCTGCCACTTTGCTTATTTTAAACCTAGTTTATTGGGGCCAGAAAACTCAGCAGCTTCCACATCCTAAATCACAAGATGCCAGCAGTGTCCGATGTTCCTTAAAAGAGGCTTTTGTGTTGATTGTTTTTAGCTGGGGCTGAAAGGAGACGGTTGGACCCATGTAGGAATTGTCAGTGGTTCAAGTAGTAGGTAAATATTTCCTTAGAGTGCACTTTAAAATTTCACCTGTTTGAAAAAGGACACCAGCCTCATTTACCTAAAATGTGCCTCATTTACCTAAAATGCAAGCATTCTTCTCCCTACAGAAATTTAATTATTCTGCTTTATGACTAAATATGACTGTTTTATTTTTGTGGAGTATCTTTTTCACCAACAGTGATTTTCAAAGGCTTCAAAGATCTGAAATCATTGTCAGAGGTAAAAGTCTGATTTCACTGCTTTCCCCGACCCCCCCCCCCCCCTTTATAAAATAGCTACTTAAAAATACTAACAGAGTCCGAGCTCATTTACATTGCAAACAACATGAAACAAGTTCCTTGCTTCTTTCCCTCGCCTCATCGAGAGACCTGGTGCCTGGCAAACGTTTCTCCTTTTATAACTACTTGAGCGTGGCAGGCTCTTCCTATTAGCTACATTACATCATCATTATCAAAGACGAAAGGAAATTAATTTTGTTTTTCAAGGTCTTGGCAATAAGTCGGTTCTTTACTTCATCAGACATCTGCTGTTTTTCTACGTGTGTCATTTGCGAAGTTGAATTTTCCTTATGACTTTATTCTCATAACAATTTATCACGCAACCGTGTTTACCAGAGAGCTTGTGCCGACGGATTTTTCTCTCTCCAGGCAAAAAGTGTAACATGGACTTAAAGCCAATATCATCATCTATATTTCATTCTCAAATAGTTTTCTGGGCTTAAAAAAAATAAAAGCCAACAAGACTGTCAAGAAAAAATAACCACTTACGGTCTCTGGCTGAAATGTATTGCCAATGCAACTCCACTTTGTTTTAACAGATGGGCCTTTATCAGCTAATTATGTGGGCAGTTCACCAACTTCCCTTAGGAATGGAGGAGTGCTTCCATTTACTTGGGCTCTTATCTGTTCACTTAAAGCCACATTTGACCACAAAATTTTAGGTATTTTTTTTTCATATATTGATACAAAGGATAAACTACAGAGAATCTTCTGTTCTCCAATCATTAGTCATTCCTGGGCTGATTTGTAGGTCCTTAGCCTTATTTCACATTGGTGAAAGAAGAAAAAAAAAAAAAAGGTAGTTCACATAGACACCCTGGCTTCCCTAACATGCTCTGTGCTTATTCCTTTGCCTTGTGTAATAATGCCCTCTGAAAAAGCTCTTCACAATATTTATTTTGATGAATACTCTGCTGGGGGTTGACTCATTTTTCTTTTCTTTCTCCAATCTCTCACTATTTCTCTCACTTTCTCCAGCTACTGACTAACTCTGGTAGCCTTTACTCTGCTGGTAACCACAGGAGCAAAATTCACGTGAGGCTGTTGTTTCCAACAAGAGTCCACAGCTCTAGAATGGGGGGCCGGCGGGGCGGGGGGAGCGGGGGACAGAGAATCTGAAAACCGACTCTGAGGAATATGAGAGAAAACCTCTATTGGCCACATGCTTCATATATAGACCAGTGTTGTTCTGTTTATATTTTTTAAGGAGATTTGTGCCAAAATAAAAGATGAATGATGACTCTTAAAATTTTATTTTACCCTGAAATTACTTTCACCTTTCCTTGTTGCAATTTGCCATAATCATTTCCACAAGAATCAAATCCCTAGGCCTCAGTTTCTCTAAACCTATAAATTGAGAGGTTTGAACTAGACCCAAAGTTGAGTACTCATGAGAAACACCTGGGGAGCTAGTTTGATGTGCAGATTCCTGAGCGCCACTCCCAGCAATTCTGATTCAGGAGTGTTGAAGTGGGACCCGGGAATATTCCATTTTCAAGAGAGTCTAATGCAGAAGGTCCATGGACCATGCTTTGAGAATACTGCTCTGATGAATTCAGGTGCTTCCTCTTCCAATAGTCTGTAACTCGATTAAAAAAACCCCGATGGGACATGAGCTGAGTATCTGGGCAAATCCTACATTTTGTGACAAAACTATTTCCATTGGGCCCCTGCCTCGTTAGCATCTCTACTCCCTGTGTCTACTTTGCGAGCAGGGCAAGCCCAGCTTCAGCGTGGGTTTGAAGCTGAGCTGGGTGCAGGTGGCAGCCCTGCCCTCCAAGAACCGAGCCCATCAGCCCAGCCCAGCCCAGCCCAGCCCTGAGGGCTCCCCCCAGCCTCGGAGACACAGGGCTCTTCAAAATGCTACATCCCTTCCGTGTTCAAAGGGAGTTCAAAACAGCAGACACTTCCATTTTCAAGGTTAAGTGCAGAAACCTTTCATTTTAAAGGCAAGTAGTGACTTGGGGATCACCCATGATTTTTTATTGTATGACGTCTTCTCCATTAGCACAATGAGAGAATGTTGTCGAGATGAAGTTGGAAAACCGATTACGACCCACATGACAAATGAACCACAACTGAGTGTGGAACTTTTCAAAACCACTCATCTTAGTCTCAGGCCTCATAAATGAAAACCAGAGAAAGTGCATGGCTGGTATGACCCAGAGGCCCAGTGCTCCCACGCGCTGACAGCATTTCCAGGGTGCTCTGTGGAGAAGAGTCCAGCTTAGGAGCACATTGAAGTCAGAGACCAAGGCTTGATCACAACTCCCTTACTAACCATCGTGTGAGCGTGGCCACGTTACTTCACTTCTCTGAGCCTCAGCTTCCTGATGTATAAAATGGGGCCCACAGTTATAGTTGTTCTTCTCCCCTTAACCACAATTTCATTTTCCGTGGCTTTATTTTCTAGCAGGAAGCCTTGCTTGGAAAATATTTACTGGATAATTCCAGAAATAAAATATTCATAACTTTTAAATGGTGTACCATTTTGAGGAGGATGATGAAATCTCATGCTGTCCCACTCTGTCCCACCTACGACATGGATCACCCCTTATTCCAGCACACCCATGTGTTAGTATGCTACCCACGCATTAGGCATTTAGTAGCCACGTCAGTTACCAGATCAACCGTTTTGGTATTGCAGTGCTTGAGTTCAAGTAGCCCTTATTTTACTTAATCATGGCTCCAAAGCACAAGAGTAGTGAGGCTGGCAATTCAGATATGGAAAAGAGAAAACGTAAAGTGCTTCCTTTAAGTGAAAAGGTGAGTACACTACAATAAGGTATTTTGAGAGAGAGAGAGAGAGAGAGAGAGAGAGAGAGAGAGAGAGAGAAAGATCACATTCACATAACTTTTATTACAGTGTATTGTTATAATTGTTCTATTTTATTATTAATTATTCTTGTTAATCTCCTACTGTGTCTGATTTATAAATTAAACTTTATCATGGGTATGTGTGGATGACTAAGAAAAAACATAGTATATATAGAGTTCAGTATTATCTGTGGTTTCAGGAATCCACTGGGGATCTTAGAATGTATCACCCACAGATAAGTGGGGACTACTGTACCCAACAAATCTTTTCTAAATGGCTGGAATGGGCCAGTAACTATATAGTAAGATCAAGCAGTGAACAAAGCAGGCAAAAATCCCTGCCCTCAGGAGGAACACAGACAAAAGACAAAGAAATAAAAACCGCAGTGTTAGACAGTGGTCATTGATCCACGCTATCGTGAAAACAAAAGCAGGGTAAGGAGTTAGAGAGTAATGGACCATTTCAGATAAGGTGCTCAGGGAAGGCCTCTCTGAGGAGCAGGCATTTAAACAGAGGCCAGAAGAAAGTGAGGAAGGAGCCGTGTAATGTCTGGGCAAAGGCCACCATGGCAGAAGCCAGGGCAGATGCAAAGGCCTTGAGACCGGAGCATTTGAGGAATGGTCAGTGACAACAAAGAGGACAGTGTGGCTTAAGGAAAGGGAGAGGACAGTGGGAGGAAATGCCGTCAGAGAGGGGGCCCCATCAACAGCAGCCTGAAAGAGGGCACTTTTGGTCTCATTCCAGGTCGACGAGGAGTCATTAGATGTTCTGAGCAGCATAGACTGATTTATGTTTGAAAGGATCATTCCAGCTGCTGTTTGAAAATGTAACGGTAGTGGTGGTGGTGGTGGTGGTGGGGGGGGGTACAGCAGTCAGCATAGGCTAGATCATTCTTTCTGTTGTAATTTGACATAATCATTTCTATATGAATCAAATGCCCAGGCCTCCGTTTCTCTAAACTTATAAAATAAGAAGATAAACAACCACAAAATCTCAGTGGCTTATCAAAGCAAAGGTTACTTCTCAATCGCACTCCATGTCCACTGTACGCTAGCTGGGGTTCTGCTCCGCCTCTCCTGACTCTGGGACCTAGAGATGGAACAGCTTCTATTTGAATCACTGCAGATCATCGTGACAGAAGGAAAAGGGAGCATGACAACTCATGCACAAGCTCTCAAGCATCAACCTGGAAGTGACATACATCACTCCCACTCGTATGTCATTGGCCAGATTGTTTGATCACATCTAACTTCAAAGGCGGTGGCTACATACAATCCTACCATGTGCCTGCAAGATGGAATATTGGGTAAACAACACTACGAATACCACACAGCCCAGAAGGAAGCAAAGAGACCAATTAGGAGGCTCTATTACAGTAATCCAGGCAAGAAAGGAGAACAGCTCAGACCAGGCAGCTGCAAGAGAGGCGTTAAGAAACAGAGGCAGAAGATATTTTGAAGACAGAGATGACAAGAGTTGCTGATGGATGGATGTGGAATAATCATAACCACCTCGCAGTGAATTTATTTTGGTGCTGATTAAATGAGAGGATGCATATGGAGTTCTTGCACAGAGCTAGACACACTATAAGCTTCAACAATGGTGGCTATTATCGTTGTAGTTCTAGACTGAAGAGGTGCTTATGATAACAGAAGAGTTTAATTTTGGACCATCCTATTTTCGAAGACATATAGTTGCTTTACTCTCAAACACTACACTACACCACACACACACACACACACACACACACACACACACACACACAGAGTTTCCAAAAATAATATAGTAATTATCAACTTGACCTGAAATTTTCTAATAATTAATTGATTTTCCTAGTAACTGCAGAGAAGCTTTCACTCCTGTGGAGACATGTTTGGGACGCAGAAAGTAGCCTGCATAAAAGTCAGGAAGCCCTCAGTCTTTCTGCTCAGATGTTGTAGATTAATAGTCATTTGATTTGGGAATGTGAAATGAACTGATAAGAAAAGCTGTACGTACCAATGACATTCAGGAATGAAAACTGACAGATCACCTGCTTTAGAAGATTTGATTCTACAGATTTCACGAGGGGGGGTGGGGAAAGACCTTTAGTGACATTCGCTCTCTTATGGCTTACATTAAACAATTTAATATATAACATGAAGGAGAGAACATGATATAAACAATATATCCAGGAGGAAAAATAAATGATCTCAGTCCCAAGAGGCACCGCTATGCACTGGTACTATTCATGTACATTAGAAGGAATGATGTATCAGTTTTACTTCTAATCAGTATCTAAATATATCACCGTCGGTTCCTGGAGTGCATTACACTATCTCACAATGCATGCTCACATTTTACATTAATGTGGAAAGTATCCATCCGTTATCAGGCAGAACTTAATTCTATACTGAAAAATGAGGTGTCTGCTTGGTACACTTCTATTTTAAGGTTTAAAGTCATTGAGAAACCAAATCTAAAATAGAACTTTGGAACTAAACTATGCTGGTTTTTATGGCACAGATGTTGAGAGATCATGGTTTGTTGGGCCTCTGAGTCAGAAGCATCACCTGTGTCTTGGATGCCTCTGGTTTCCAACCCTGTTTGGGGGCATCTATCCCAATGGCACAGTGAAATTCTTAAAATATTATTAGAAGAGATTTTTAAATAAACATATAACACATGTGACTACTCCTGAGTGAATTGTCCCCATAAACAAGCAAAACATTCCAGAAAATGCCACAATTTTAGCCACATGCCCAGGCCTTTGTGGATGTTCCATAAAGTGGATCTGATAGATTTACTGCGCATCTTCTATGCGCCTAGGACATAAGTGCCATGTGAAATAACAAAATATGTGCACGTATCTCTGGTCTCAAACTTCTCAAAACAATTGAGGATTCAGTTGACCTCTGACCGGTACAAATGATGGAAACACAACTTGATCTAGCATAACGAAAACAGAAAAAGTGGAGGGAGGTAGAAATTGATTGGCTCACCCAACTAAACCATGGGGCAAATATAGATCTGTCCTTAGGGATGGAGGAATAAAATGATCAAGTGCTTTATTTCTATGTCTCGCTCCTGTGTATCTCTCTGTGCGTCAGCATCATTCTCTCACACTGGATTTTCCAGAAAACGCAACTCTGGCACCTCCAGATTCACATCTTTTACTTTTTTAATTGGGGAAGGGGAACAGGACTATATTGGGGAACAGTGTGTACTTCCAGGCCTTTTTTCCAAGTCAAGTTGTTGTCCTTTCAGTCTTAGTTGTGGAGGGCACAGCTCAGCTCCAGGTCCAGTTGCTGTTTTCTAGTTGCAGGGGGCGGAGCCCACCATCCCTTGTGGGACTCAAGGAGTTGAACCGGCAACCTTGTGGTTGAGAGCCCACTGGCCCATGTCGGAATCGAACCGGCAGCCTTCGGAGTTAGGAGCATGGAGCTCTAACCACCTGAGTCACCGGGCAGGCCCTCCAGATTCACATCTTGACAACTTAAGCACCAGAAAGAGAAAGAGCCTCCCCAGTGGTACAAGAAAGTGGTGCCGATTTCCATGGTGTAAGTACTCCCACCCTAGCCAATTTCAACCTACCACCCTGAGGTCGCTGAATGGGGAGTAAGAAAGAGATGCATAAAAAGGGCTGTCCTGAGCCTGGCTGAGCAGGTGCAAGGCGGCTCCAGCACACCACTGAGTGCGCTATACAGCATACCCTTCCACACACACCTACAAAACCTCAATTATACCTCTGCTTTCAAGGGATATTTCAGAGGAGACAGAGAAGGAAATAAATAATTACAACGCGGTGCGCTAGCTGCTATAATTCAGGCACACACAGAGGTGGCCCAAAGGTGGAGGCGATCCCCTTTGCCTGCGGTGGAGTTGGGTCCTTGGAGAAGGCTTTATAGAAGAGATGTCTTTATGCTTGAAAACATGTTCACCAGCCTTATACGTGCAGTGGGGGAAGGGCATGCAGAGGAAACACCATGCACAAAGACCCACAGGAATGCTGCAGGAGGACGCAAGGGTGAAAGAACTGTGAGGATGGCTGGAAGGAAGGTACAAGAAGCTGAGGGACACATGTGAGGCTTGGAGCTTAACTGGAGAGAGGTCATGAGGACTTAGGACGCCTTCTAAGCAATTTGGATTTTTAGCCTAGCAGCAAGGGGTTTTCAACCTGTTTTTAGTAGGAGGAACCCTTGGATTATGAAATGTCAGGTATGAGCTCAATTTAAAAAACAAATACACATCTTATGTCATTAGTGCCTACACACTGTATTAAAAATAAGGATGACTGTGTTACATTTGATGAGAACATGAGTTTGTGAGCTGGTGGTGTCCTGAGTGTTAAAACTTGGTGCATAGCACGTTGTATCACATATTCACAATGCTAGTTCTTAAATGATGTTTTTCTGAAATAATTTCAAACTTAAAGTTGCCCGCATAGTATATAGTACACGCATAGATACTGTACCCAGATTTGCCTAGTAGTAATATTTTGCTCTGTTTCCTTTATCATATGTTTTCTCATTCTTGTTCTTAAAAATATATATGCACATATGAATATATGTTTGTTTACAGAACTTGTTTTTCTGAACCATTTGAGAGTAAGTTACATACATCATAGCCATTTACCCCTAAACACCTCAGTGTATATTTCCTACGAATAGAAATATCCTTTCCTATAACTACAGTATAGTGATCAGTTTCAGTAAATCTAACATTTACAAAATACTTTACTTTTCCACTCTAATTCCAGTTTTGTCAATTATCCCAGAACTGTCATTTCTAGCATTCCCCTGTCCCCACCCTAGTCTAGGACCACATATTATATTTATTTGTGTTTTATCTACTCTTCTTAATCTAAAGCAGTTCCTTAGCCTTTCTTTGGCTTTTATAACATTGACATTTTTTGAATAATAGTCTGCTCACACTTTTTTATTTAATATAATGTTGCTCATTTTGGGTTGTCTGATGTTTCCTATTGATTAGATTCAGGTTATGCTTTCCCAGCAGGGATGATACACAAGTGACCCTGTGTCCTTCTCATATGTTCCGCTCTGGAAGTACACAATGTCCTTGTCTCCCTCTTTTGTGATATTAATTCTGATCTCCACTCAAAGTGTTTTCAATTTCTCCATTCTATGTAGTTGTTATTTTTTACTTGCTATTGATAAGCAATTTGAAAGGAGAAGTTTTAAGATCAGGTAAATATCCTGTTTGTCCTCAAAATTTCTCTCCTGGAGTTAGCATCTATTGATGATTCTTAACCTGAAGCAATTTTACTGTGACGTTTGCAAAATGATGATTTGCCAGCTTTAGCACTCCTTCCACATTTTGCAGCAGGAACTTGGCATTCCATTACAAGCAAGAGTCCTCCCTTCTCCTCCATTGATGTCTTTATTCATCTCCTTATTGGTATGGACTCATGGATTCTTTTTTCTTCAATGCTTTATACTTCATTGCTGCCTTTAATTTTAATGGTCAAGTCATTTCTGATTTTACTATTGAGAATCCCTTCAAACTGGCTTCTGTGCCTTATTGATATACCCCTTGGCTTTGTTTTGTTTTGTTTTTTAGCACTTTCTTACCTTCTGACATAAAAAGATATCCCAGGTTCATCTCATACAGACCTTGTCTTAGCCCTGGAATCAGCCACTTCTCCCAGGAGCCCTGGTTCCTTCTATTGGGGAATGGTGTTGGAGACCAACATCTCGGCTCTAGGTGTGCTCATTACTACTGGGGTGCCATTGCTTCTTGGCCTTTTCTGTGGACAAAGCCAGGAAACTACAATACCAGGGGTGCCAAAAAAATGTATACACATGACTTGTAGGCATCTTCTGTTATCAGTATATACTGAGCATTACAATTTTAATGCAGTTTTTTTCCTTTCTTAAAATGTGTATAATTTTTGGGGCACCCTCTGTATATGTATCCACACACAACACACACATACACACACACACACACACACACACACACACACACACACACTTCTACAATTCTGAGTCCACACCAATAGCTCTAATTCGAATCATCCATCCTCACAGGGTCCTTTCTTGACTTCCCTATTCCACATTTGTACCTCTCTTATTCTACTGTGACAACTCTTGTTTAGAAGGGCTTCTCCCAAAAGCAAACCTACTAGAAGGAATTCAATACTTGTTTGCTGTTCTCCCAATTCCCCAGCCTGCCAAGACTGTGTGTATATAGTCCAATACCATGTTCATAAATTACTCCGATCGGTTATTTCCCCCTTTCGTTGTGGTAATGTTATTCATTGAAATACAGCTGGGTTCATTTGCTTCAGTTTTCTTCTAATTTTAGGATGCTTTTTTACCTTCCCTCATTGCCGATTTTATTTCATTTTTTAAATATGTAGAATATTAATGTTTCTAAAAGTCAAAATGCTATTGAAAGGCATACTCACAGAAGTTTGCACTGTTTCATTCCTATCTTTAAATAAGTAGCATTTTTATTTTCTGTCATGAAATCATCAAATGGAGGAAAGAAGGAGAGAACGAATGCAACAGTCTAACGGTCATAGGGAACAGACAGGAGGAGGAGTTCCTGTAATTAGGAGTTGGTGCTAAACCAAACTCTATCATCACACAGTGGGGGAATAAGGATGTGGAAAAGGTGGGGCCAAGTCCCAGTTTTCAGGCTGGAGTTCCTGGTGGGATGAAGGTACAACTCTGCAGGACACAGCTCAGAGGGGAAGAAAATGGTTTGGACAGAAGACAATGAATTCTCTTTTCGACGTGTACTGCATTCTGGCCCAGCTTATCTTCTGGAAAGCCAGAAGAAGCAGGACTCAATGGGAGGGAAAAGGGAAAATAAAGCCTCAGGAAATTTGGGAAGGGCCAATGAAAGCTACACGGCAATGAACACTTGGGATTTGTCCTAAAACGATTTTGAAATTGCTTGCCTTTATTGACTCGTCCGTTACCATAGGCACAAACACACCATCCGCCCAAAGCCTGTGGTCCTTCCTCTTCATCAGCTCCTAGTAGGTCCTTTGCAGGAGCACAAGGCTTAGTGGCTTTGAAATCAGATATTACCCCAAATTCTAGCTCCACACCTTCATTGCTGGGTGACCTTGTACATATCAGCTCATCTTTCTAAGCCTCAGTTCCTCTTCTGTAAGATGGAGAGAATGACATGGCACCTACCTTGTAGTGCTGTTGTGGGGATTATGGGATAATATAAGGCAAGTACCCAGCACAATACCTGACTCAAAGAAGTCATTTTATCATTTGTCTGTTAACCTCAGGTAATCAAGACTCTGTCCCCTCACACTCTAACATAAGCTATACAATACCACAGCAGCTCTCAACATTGGCTACACTGACAATCACCCGTGGAGCTTTTAAAAAATACCAAGACTCAGGCCTCACTGCCCAGAGAGTCAGACTTCATTGGTCTGGGGTAAAACATTGGTATGTTTTTTTTTAAAAGCGCCAAGGTGATTTTAAGCAGAGTTCAGCACCGCTGCTCTCTTCACACACTAAATCTGTACAAGCCCTCCTAGGCTGTACTCCCTCTTGACCCTTCTGACAGCACTTCAGAGGAGAAATAGATTGCTTAAATTGGTCTTTTTATCCCAAACGTCCAAAGCATATAGCAATATGTTATTCTCCAGGAACATCTTTTCTGAGAAATATAAATACCACCTTCCCCACAGGAAGAAAGGAATGTTCCTCCCCACCCAAAAGAAACCTGCTCCTTTCTCACTCACCCTGGCAGGCTAAAAAGCAAAACAATTGGAGCTTGGTCAGCGCAAACTCAGCCCAGTGGAGTGGAGCCAATAAGGAGCGAGTCTTTCCGTGGGCACAATCCAAGCAATCTCAACCAGCTTAGGGACTCAGAAGTTGGGGGGCTTCCAGAGGGTGGCACCATTATTTGTTCATTGGACAAATCATATTTAATGGGTGTGGGTACTTTCTCAGGGAGCACATGAATGGCTACCCAGCACCAATACCACCCACAGCCACCAAACCAATGTGTCCACGTGCAAAAAGTCAATTCCTCAATCTACTCAGGGTCACTTCTAAAACTCTGGTCTGCCAGAGAAAAAAGAACAAGTTTCCATAAGCAAAAGTAGAATACTAACGAATGAGGGGAGTCTAAGAGCTGGGCCGGATGAACACTGTAGAGGAGGGGCTAAGTCGTTGCCTATCACCAGTTGCTTCCTTCAAAACCAGAAACCTTTCTGAGAACAAGGGGTAGCTTTCAGGTCAATTTATCTTGTCTTTTTTAATATCTAAACTAAAATGTTGGATTTCCATTGTTTACCAGTTTAGGAGTATTTTGATAAGGGGGGGGTTCTAGGATATACCTTCCCTGGGGCCTGAAATTCCATCTAGTAATGAGGTTTGCTACCTTAGGTCACCCAACTGCCCTCCAGCGACCCTGAAGCCTGTAGATCTTCAATATGAAACAGGCTGATGCATCTGCAATGGTGCTGGGCAGGACACCTCAAAAGACAGTGTTTAGAATATAGGTACCAATGCTATCCTTGGTTTTGAACTATACATTTTTTTTTTTAAATGATGGACTTTTGAGTTAGGGTAGCCCAGCCTCAGAGTGTCAAACCATTCTCAATGTGCTAGGCAGACTGGTCCAAATGTATCTCACAAAGGCAGGGGCCCACTGGCCAGATGTCCAACACAGATTGAGCCTTGAAACACCCACCGAGTTTGAGCCATGACTGCTGCACCTGGGCAACCTCCCGCAGTCATGGACCCAAACAGACCCCTTAGCAATCCAACGGAGGTTGGAACCTTTCCACCATCTCAACTCCTCCCTCCATTCTTCACCTCTTTTTCTAAACCCTGCTTGGACTGTTAGGAAACTATAATCTTTGGCTAAAGAACAATCTTTTATTCCCATCAGGTGTCAAAAAGACCCCAAGGCATTAAATGGAGAATGAGAGAGCAAGAAATAAATAAACATAAAAAAATGAACAGGAGACTAGTAGGTTCATGTCCATCCACATGAACAAGAAATGAAAGCCTTCCTGCAAACCTACCCTTATTTACCCTTGAGTACATTCTGCTTTAAGATACTTCAGCACATGCAAAGGGACAGTGTTTGGGTGTCTTGGTTTAAGCCAAAAGTCTGGGGCTGGACTGCCCAAGCTCAAGAAAGCATTTGACTCAAGAATGCACAAACCTGTAGTGGTTGGCTGGAATTCTTTTCAGGAAACCCATACTCCAGAGGCAGCTACTACAAATGCTTCAAATTTGTATCTCAATCAAATTCAAGGCTTTCAAATTAACATAATCAATGTCAGACCTGGGTTGTTGTTGCTTTTTTAAAACAAAAGTAGCAGTTTATTTACTAGGATAACAACTGTTAGAAATAGGTTCTCACTGGTGAATTTAGAAATATTTAGCATATGTGTATTGATGACAAATGTTATAAACACTTTCCACCCTTTCCTGAATTAGGTCTAAGATTACATGTCCAATCCACAGGAGAGGAGATTACACAAGGGTATAAATACCAGGGAGGGGGGCATCATTGGAGACCATGGCAAAGGCTGGCTGCCTTCTGTTTTTAGCTATGGATCCTGAAGGAGTCCGGATTCCCGACGCCAGTTATAAAGGTAAAGAAATCCTTCTTCTAGATTCTTGCCATTTGCCTCAAGTAACATTTCATGTAAGATGGTGGGCAGAGTGCCCTCCATAGAACGTCACCTAATCCTGAACCCCTTGGTCAGCTCCCCTTCTCCAGAATGTTCCTCTCTTCTCCAATATAAATGAACCAAGCCTGTGCCCTGGATCCTCAAACTCTTGATTATATTTGGCAAACGCACTTGACCTGAGGTATTCGTGTTAATGAGGCTTACAACACTATCCTTCACAGGAAACACATTTATATTTTAACTGAGGCCTCCAGTGATAGCACCTCCCCGGGAAGTTGTTTGGAAGACACTTTGGAACCCAGAACATTCATGCTGAAAAGGACCTTAAAGATCCCAGAGTCCAGTATCCTTGTTTTATATCAGAGAGGACAACCTAGGCCCAAGAGGGACGTGTGACCACAAACAGACCTTCCCAAGTTCACATAGCCAGATTTGCAGGGATATTTACAATCTTTCTCTCCCGTTCTCTCTCTCAAAATGAATAAAAGGAAGGCTTTTTGTCTCCCCAAACATGACTCTAAGGGTGGCAGTGTTAGAAAGGGGGGTCTTCAGCAGGAGACCCAGGGCTTAATGCTAATTACACGTTTGTTGGTTTGTCTTTCAACACCTACAGTCTTTCAGCATATTCTGGTAGTTCCAAAAGTTCCAAAGCCTGCAGCCACCTAACTCTTTTCTGTTCTCCTCCCCCACCACTGCATTCACTCTCTCCCCTTATGCCCCAGCCCACAGCAGTGCAAAGGGAGAGGCCACCACCACACCTACCCTAACAATGGCTGTCCTCTGAGGATAACATCCAGGGCTGAGAATGAGACCTGAGCACCGAGAGCCAGGGTGACCAACTATCTGGGACTGGCTCCACAAGATGCTGTGAATCAGACCACCCTTGGAAAGCAGGCTTCATCCCTTGACTTCACCTCTGTGTAAATGTCGTCATCGTTACTTGACATTTGGGCAAAACACAGGGACTCACATTATACAAGCTGATTAAGCAGCTTCATCATTAGAAAGAAACGAATCCCCAAGAGACCCCAGCAGAGGGCTTCGGTTCCATTGGAAAGCTAGTTCACCACTACTCAACGCGAGTGTAAAGAACTCACTTGTGGGCCTGTGTCCCACAAGACTTCTTGGTCTGTTTCACCAGGGCCAAGGGAAGTGCAGCTATCTTTAGAGACAAAGGAGTCACATCTTTGGAAATCTGGTTTCAAAAGGCACACATTTCTTGATATTGGACTGTTTGTTGAATTTGAGTTGTATAGTGTTTGGAGCCTTTGAAAAGGAAGCAAAATCCAACCTTTATGAATAGGACTGGGTCTACGTGTGAATGAATTTATGTTTGCACGTTCACCACCTGCAATCCTCTAATGGAAAATGACTTCAACAAGGCTTTTATGCGGCTTAACCCAGCTCTCAAACACTTGACACTTTTGGCTTCCTGACCAACGGTTTGACTAGA
Organism: Rhinolophus ferrumequinum; assembly: GCF_004115265.2. Taxonomy (NCBI): domain Eukaryota; kingdom Metazoa; phylum Chordata; class Mammalia; order Chiroptera; family Rhinolophidae; genus Rhinolophus; species Rhinolophus ferrumequinum. The sequence continues at coordinate 38,804,423 of NC_046289.1, read as the reverse complement.
GGGTGCCTCAGACTGAAAGGAACTCCACCTCGGCTCAAGTTGGGGTGCTCTGCGTTGCTGCTAGCTCAGATCTGCCTCTCTTTGCAAGTCTGTATGCATGCCCCATCACACCTCTTGGAAGATGTCTGGCAGACTGAAAGTCAGTTGGCATGAACCAGTTCACAGTACCTTTTAATTTCCCTTTTGTGTTACCCAACAAGATGAGGTATTTCCTGCCTTGCCACAAGCCGTGCCCCTTGTAGGTCAAACATCTCTCACTCACACTTTACTCATCAAAGACCAAGAGAAAATGATTGGGTAGCATTTAGAGGTGACATCAAAGATACAGCTGAACTGGCCTAATGAAGGGCTCCAGGCACTGTGGAATAGAGGAAGAGCCCCAACAGGGAGGGCACCCTAAACCTGGGCTGCTCTCCCGCTACAAACGAGGAGTACCAACCATTGGCACAGGTGCCCCTAAGCCAGGTGGCGCACAGGAGACAGGGGCTCCCCTCCTAATGGTCTGACACAACAGTTTAGATAAGGAAAATCTCTGATAATAGAAATTTACCTAGAAAGCCTTCGGAACTTCCCTGGCATTTTTACAAACTAGCCTACCTGTCCCATGTAAAAGCTATGACCCAGTCTTCATTTAGTCAACAAATATTTATGAGTGCCAGATATAAGAAAACACCGAGTATTACGTAAGTATTATTTCACCTGTAGATAAACCACAGTGTAGACGTCAATCCAGGGATTATATGATAATGGTGATCATGGCGCAGAGCTATTAATACATTTTCCTTTTTTGTAAACTTTTCATTGAAGCTCAACATACAGTTCTAAAAGGGCACAAATCCTATATACGCAGCTTGAGGAATTTTCATAAACTCAATAGTTCCATGCAACCAACACTCAGATCAAGAAACAACACGTTACCAGCACCCCCAAAAACTGACTTTGCATATACCCCCTAGTCACTGCCCTTCATCAGAGATAGCCACTGTCCTGACTTCTAACATCATAGAGAAGTTTGCCTGTTTTCAAACATTATGTCAATGGAATCAGTGTATGCACTCTTTTGCATCTGACTTCCTGCATTAATATTTTCTTGGTGAGAGCCAACCGTGTTGTTTCATGTAGGTATGGTTTGCTCATTTTCGTTACTGTACATCCCACTATGTGATTATACCACTGCGTATTTATCCATCCTGCTGTTGTTGAGTATGTCCAGTGGGGGCTATCACCTATCATGCTGCTTTGGACATTCTTTTGTGCGTCTTCTGGGGAACACGTATATTCATCTTGGCCATATAGCTAGGAGGGGTGATATGTCCTTTTAAATAATAAGATCTGAAAAGGTTTTCAGAAGTACAATGTAAATCTGACTCTTGCTGCTGGTGGTACAAATGGCTCCACCTAGATCCAACCAATTTCTTCTCATCTCTTCCTTTCTAATTGTGTAACGTGATCTGCTTCTGGTACCTGGAGCAAGTTTGGGTGGTGACTTTTGTCCTGGCAGGGAAACTCACTCAAGATTCAGGCTGTGGCCAAAGTTCCTGAGCTGATCAGCAGCAGCAGGCAGCCTGGGAACCACAACATGCCCTGCGGCAAAGCTGACAGGTCTGCACAGGAAAGCAAGAAGCCATTCAATAGGGGCTTCTGAAATCACCGGCTAGGCACTCCAGACTGTCTCCAGGGCTGCCTGCTTTCTCTGATTTCAGACCCTCTTTGTGCCAGGGGTAAGTGTCTGGCTTGCTCTGGAAAGGCTGCCAGTGCTTTGTCGTGAGCCCCCGAGACCAACCACTGGCATCCTAAGCCAACCACTGGCACCACTGCTGCTTGGATGGCAGGATTCACCTGATGCCAATGGGCTGGGCCCAACACGGGCTTGGCATGTTCCAAAGGGTGAGGTCAACATGGTCACTCTGCCAGGACTCAGGCTGGCTCCCCACGCACCCCAGCCCCAGCACCACCTAGTAAGGTTTGGGATTTCTTGCACAGAATTGGGCAGAACTTCCAATAATTGAGCTCTCCTAAAGTTGTAGCCTCTGGATAGGTTTTTCCACTTGTGTTGTCTGGTCAAATAGTCACCTCCACTTCCTCTGCCTCAGTGTGGTAGGTATGATTCTAATTTACACGTGAGGAGATTGGAGGTTGCCGGAGGTTACACAATTGCCCAGTGTCATAAATCTAGAACACAGTAGAGCAAGGATTTCAACCTAGATGCAAACCTAGCTGTTTTTCCAGTACAACTAGAATCATATATGACTAAATGAAAGATAATCAGAAAATCAGGAAGGATAGTTAGTGAAAAGAACATGCAAATAAGAATTGGGAGATCTGGATACAAACTTCCATTTCAGTTTACCACCACCTAATTGGGTGATCCCAGGATGGTCAGGTACTTTCAGAGTAAGTGTCTTTAACTGAAAAGGAAAGCATTGTGCATTAATCACAGACCATACTTCTAAGAGGGCAGAGATCATGTCTTACTCTCCTTATTGCAATGTCCCCAGCACCTACCACAGTGCCTGGCCCATAGTACGTATTCAATAAATGTTTAATGAATGGAGGAATAAATGCACGGGACTATGTATCAGAATCTCTTAGAAGCTTTTCCAAAATAGACATGCCAAGGCGTCATCCCATAAACCCTGGTAGGTGGGGCTCAATCACATAAATTTTAAAAAAGAAAAATAAAACACCTCTGTAGGCAGTTCTGATTTACACATTTAGTATGAAATTACTTATAGCTGGTAAAAAGAAAAAAAAGTTACTTATAGCTCTAAAATTCTATTATTCTATTAAATTAGCTGTGTAAATAATCCACTAAACTCAACCACTAAACTCAACATAAATTTATTTATTCAATTTTATATAGTTCCCTCTTAATTATGATGAAAGGTAATATGTGCTCTAGATTCCTTCAAATCACTGAGAAGTTGGTCTAATTGCTTTCCCTATCTTCAGCTAACACAATCTTTTTTTTCCCTTCCCTGATATATTCTTCTCCCCATTATTTTTCAAAGTCTATTATTTTCCTTGAATTATACCAGTTGGATTAAGACCATAAAATCTAAAGATACAATCTCCAAATAAATTAGAAACCAAATAATTTCTTATTTTGATAGAATTCCTATGTGCTAGTCCACAAGTTATTTTTCTCATGCCTTCATCTAAAGTTCAGTTGGAAGGAATAACTGAGAAATTTGTTTTTCTTCAGCACTCAGTAGGTATGTCACATAAAAAAGAGGAAAAGGGAAGAAAAGCAAAATCGAATCAACCTCACAAAGAAGTCAGATAACCCAGAAGCCTACAAATAAATATTGCTGCCTCATTTTTGTCTTAGGAAGGATAAAGCTAACTAATACTAGTTTTCTTAAGTATTTTGCCCATATTCGCATTACTCTACCCAAGCACTATTTGCCAATAGGCTGGTGACACTGCAATAAGGAGAAAAAGCCATGGCCCCTGCCCTCTTAGAAAACATACTCACTTTAAATATGGACATGTTCAAATATCCACTGAACTTCTTTTTCAGACCTGCAGCTTAAGAAACTTCCCTCTCCTGCTTACCTGACAAACGTTGGCCACCCCTATTACAATGGGGGCCTACAATCCTGTAGCCTCATTGTCTGTTTTCTACACAAGTGCAAGCTACTCAGTTTTCTCCCTCGCCCTCCCTAGTCCGTGAGTCCTGTGTGGCTTTTCCACTTGGGTGTTATTAAAAAAGTGAAGAGGGCAAGAGAGAGAAAGTGTTTGCTGGCTCTTTTGCCAACCAGGCCCTTTCTTCCAAGTCCACATGGCTCTAGTTTCTTTGTTTCCTCTTATGTTTAATTTTCTTTGGCCCAGGCTTTCCTCAATAGTTTTCTTTTCGCATTTTATCACCATAAATTAATTAAAATGTTTCTGGCACTGCATTCACATCTGATCATCTTGGCAGGATCCCCTTACACAGATGGCGAGTAGATAAAGGGCGATCCAAGCATCCAAGTACAAGAACAGCCCACATAGGGAGCCGGCCTGAGAGACTGAGAGGAGAGGCCAGTGAAAAACAAATTGCCACCAGGCTGAATCTGCAAGTTGGACAGGGGGAGTGGAAGGCATAGGTTGGGGGGTGAGCATAGGATCTCTTAGAACTTCTTGTATTCCTCCATTCCTTCCCCAACTCCCTCTCCCCCCACCACTACCACCACCACACACACACACACACACACACACACACACACACACACACACACACACACACACCGGAAGAGAGCTTGTTACCCTAGTGGAAGAACTAGGTGTGGTTGTTCTATCTCTACTTCCTCTTCACCCTTCAAATTTGAGTGCTTCAGGTGGGCTACACAGGTGTTGGAAGATGGGGGTGGCACTTCAGAGGTTAAATGTGGCTACAAGGTCTGGGAAGAAGCCATGATCAACCTTGACTGAGAACCTAGTATAGGTCAGACCATGCTACACCCACACAGGCCATCTCCAGCTCTAGCTCCACCTGTAGCATCCCTCACTTTCCAGCCATCACTGGGGCATTTTTTCTTGACCACCTCAAAGGTTCTTCAGCATTTGCACACATGCATTCACGTTATCACAATGCTTCTCTGTCCACCTCCTCCTGTTGTCACCATTTACTGTGTGTCCAGGCCCTCCACCGACCTCTACCGCAAATACCTCTGACAAGACTGTCAGCTTCTTAGAAATGAGAACTGAGTTGTGTACTTATTTTTTTCTAGGCTCTTAGTAGGTGCTGGATACACACAGTAAGTTGAATTTTTAAATTACACCAAATAAATATCTCATTTCCAAATTGTCACACATTAACTGTTAAAGCATGATATTTTTTTAACCATCTAAATTTTATCTTGCAGATTTATTTTAGAAATCTTCAAAGAATGAGGGAGGAAGAGAGGTGGGAATGGGGAAGAAAGTCCTTAAATCCACTATTGTTCTTTACTAATATTTTCTTTATGATTCTAATGTGATAGCAAACTCTATCAGCGACTAATATAAGGTAAGTAAATATACATATGTTATATTTTATACACACACTGATTTCTTTGAAAAATTTTTCTGGATGAATTTTTTTCAAGAGTATAATGAGATACATTCTGAAAGGAGAACAAAAAATATTTAAAAAATTTAATGTTGCCAAGCATTCCTTGTTTTTCTGTTCTTTGTTTAAGTTCCTAGAGTCCTGTACCCTGCTCTCCCAGCATCACTGAATTCAGAGAAATACAAAACAGATTACACCATGAAACAACACATTAGAGAGCTCTGAGGCCCTGGAAACCTCAAAGATACAGGGTCAGGGGAGTGCTATTATTGTTATATTAGTTTACAAGTGTCTCTGATTTTGAAATAATTCTTAATGTTTTTGTCTTGTCCTTGCACTTGCACTTGGTCTCATGTGCAAGGCGCGGCTACAGTTACAAAGCAGAACCGGAGGGAGTTCTCGGTCAGAGACGTGGGGCCTGAGAAAAGGCCAGGTCTGGGAATCACTTATCTGGTGACACTGGCCTGGAGGTAGATTGAAACCCTTAGGGAAATTGGACTTTCACCTCTGACATTTGGGTCTAAGGAGAGCTCCTTCAAAACAGCGTGGAGCTCTGTGCTGGTAAAAGAACATTTTGCAGACACAGCTAACACTGCCCATCGACCGAGCGGGAGGTTAAATTGTGTACCTTTCTGATCATCAGCCTCAGGCACTCACTCTGGGTTTAGCGCCTTCTCTCCCATATGTCGCATTTCTTGTGTTTGACGGTTCAGGAAGTAAGATAAGAATGGGGCATGAAAAGATCTAGTTTAAAATAGATTTAAGTAAAAGCAACTTTAGTGTAAGATAATTAGCCATGCTGTTTCATTTAGGCATCACAAGAATCCTACAGGGTAAGCAATTAGTATTCTCTTGTGTAAATTAGGAAAAGGAAGCACAGGCAAGTTCATGATCTTGCCTTTAGTTTCCTGGACTGTTTACAGTTATAGCTTTGAACTTAGGCTGTACAACTCCCAAGCTAGCAAGATTTCCACTCTAACACACACCCGCTGCTTGAAGTATATACACCCAGACAAAATCTCAGTTTTAAAATGGGCAGGAAAGCTAAAGAGACTCATCCACAGCTTGTGAATATATGTTTAAAGAACGCAAGAAAAACTCAGAGTCCAAACCCAGGCCTGTCGAGTCTCCTTCTCCTCTCGACTCTCTCCCTGAGTATAGGCCCATCCTTTGTTTCATTAGACTCCATCCCAAATGCACAACGGATGTTCAAGTCATTTCAGACAACTCAACATCAAATTTCTTATCAAGGAGAAGAATATCAAGCAAGCCTGCATAGGAAATGAAACTCTACCAGGTAGTCATTTTCATTTTTTAATTTTGCTATAAATCTGGAGGCCATAATCCACTGTTGTTAAATTCTGCTGTGAGCCTGTGCTGGTTCTTTGCACTAAGTGAAGACAGAAAACTATCTTGCCACAGTTTATATAGAATAGTAGACATCTCTATTTCACACAAACAAAATTCTCTTTGGATGCAGTCCCCATCTGATGACATCAGATACATGCCAGGATCACTCCAGCAACTTATTTCCTCTCAAAAAAAAAAAAAAAAAAAAAAAAAACAATTTTTTTTTTTTTGTTCTCGTTAGGCAGATGGGGGTGAAAGGAGAATAGAAAACCAAACTACCAGTTCACATCTGGAAGCCAGGCCCCTGAACCAATTCAGCGCAGATAACTTGTCAACCGGTCCTAGTCTATGAGGTCAGAAACAATACCTTTCAACTAAAATATTTTTCTCAGGGTAAATTCTCGTGACAGTCCAAAGATATTGGAGTCAGGTTTGCAGTTGTAGTTAGGAAGAGAAGTATTAAAGCCGCCCATCTCCACTTCTCAGGGTCATGTGCCAGAAACAGTGTCTGGCATTTGCTCTGTGTACACTGATAAACATTAGTGACACCCCACTTTGGCTGGTGAGCCCTGCAGCCTCCCCATCAGGGAAGAGGCGGGCGTGGGGAAGCTCCTGCTCTTTGCAGTGTCCTGACAAAGTGCACGCTTCCCCCTCACCCAACAATAATGCACTTCCTCCCTGTGCCTCCCAAAAGAAAGGACAGGTCTCAGAACTTTGGATGCCCCACTTAACTGAAGTTCTGTAAGAGACGGGCTTCTACTCTGTACATCCACAGTGACCTGGGAACTGGGCACGAAGCCACTTGAAGGGGTAAAGAAAACACCTCCCCTCCACTCCCCATAAAGCTGTTTATAAAGAAAACAGAAGTAATTATGGGAAAAAATGCTTAAAAACCTAGAGGGCTCTATTAAAATGAACCTCACATGGATTCTAGTTTAAGTTTCCAAGATTCGGGCAAGAAATATTCATGTTTAAAGCCTTCCTTATCCAAAATACTTGGTATTGCCAGTATGGTTGTCCAGAAGCCTAAACAAGCTTCTCTAGATGACTAGTGGCTTCTCTTTATCTTTAATTTATTGCAAAAAAACGGCCTCAAAATAGCAACAAAGGAAATTAGAAGAGAGAAAAGTTCCCTCACTCCCACCGCAAACCATGAACTCGCTTTTAATCTCATCTTCCCCTTTCTATTCCTTGTCCACGGGCCAACATGATTTTTACATAGTAAATAAATATCCCTCTAATCTCATTGTTAAAAAATATTTTCCAAGTAACTTTGAATATATTAAAATATCACCGTAATCAATCTAGTCACATTTGAGCCACATCCCCTCCTGCCCCCTGCCAGTTAGATCTGTACTGAGCCAGTCGGTTTTTAGGCCTAAGGATTCCGTATTTGTGCTAATGCAAACCACTTCCAAGTAGGTGTGAATAGAATCCAATCTCCAATAAGATAGAGCTAGACCCTTAACCGCCCCCATCACAAACACCAGCCTTGCTGGGTGTCTGCCATTTGCCCCTCCAGACCCACCCTCCTCCACTCTGCTCTGCAGAGTGGCTGACCCATGTGGACTTGGCCTTGGGCTGCCTTGCCCTCTGGCTTCTAGTTGAGGTCAGCAATGAGAGGCACCAGCAGGAGATCAGAAGGCAAGAGGAGAGTGAGGTCAGGGTATTTATTCCCCCAGCTACTTTCTTGCTGGGTCTCCATGGATTGGCCATGTCCTTTACCTGAAGGCCACAGCTCCTGTCTACAGCGCAGCACTCCAGTTACATCTACACCTCTCAGGGCTCAGTAATGGCTCCCTCCTCTGGCTCCTGCAGGCTAAGGGTGGGTAGTAAGATTTCCCACTATTGCTGGTTCCCTTAACTGTACCGTAATTGCACCCAGAACTTTGTATTTGTCCCTTCTCTTGGGTCACCCTCTTGCGTGTGCCATTGGTCTCTACTGGGACTCTCACTAATACACCAGGCAATGCAGGAGGTGATTGGCTGAACACCAAGTCATGTTCCCATTTCGTCCTGTGTCTAAAGCCAGTGGAAGAGCAAAGAGCATCCTGTAATCCTACAGCAGGAGAACTAAGAACTCTGCTATACCCTGGACCTCAAGGCCACCCAGAGATGCCATGGGGCCACCCCTAGATTGAGGCATGACTGTCAGATATCTCTGTGCTCCACCTCAGGTCTTTTCAGCCCACCTTTCACTCCAGCTATTGCTGCAGCAACCAGCGGCACACAGGTGCCCCAGCAGCAACCTGGCCTCCAGTGCACCCAGGACCTCTCACATTCTGCCAGGGCTTCTCTGGCACCGTGGCAGCATGGGACACCTTGGCACTCACATGTGCACAAACCAGAAGTGTGTGGAAGTTAATCCCATCAGGAAACCCTTGATCTATGGAACACGGAAGCCAGTGGACAAATGCTCCCCTCTTCTGTCCCTTGGGCGGATAATTCTGAGATGTATTTTCCATGGCTCCTCCGAGGGTTCCTAGTGGGACTGAGTCCCAGTTGCCCATGTTGGTGACCAGTTCAATGATGCAACTTTCCCTTTTCCCTGGTTTCACTAGTCCCAGCACCCCCTACACATACACACACACACACACACACACACACCCCTATTCTTTTGGGATACGTCATGAAATAAACTACCTGTACACAATCCCTTCTCTCTGGCTCTGCTGGAGAAACCCTTAGCTAAGATAGGCAGTGAGAACCCTTCCTTGCTCCGTAACAGAAGAAAAGCTCAGAAAGAGGAGAAAAAACAATGAGGAAAACGCCTCCTTCTTATGTCTGTTTGAAACTCACCCCCAGGTGCTCAATGACCTGACCAGCAAATCCCAGGCTCTTCAAAACTTTCCCCAACCACATAAAAATGTGTCCAGGCAGAACCACACTCCATACCAGCTACAAAGTAGTTCTAGATGACCCAATACTTTACATTAGTCCCATATCTGCTCTCTGTCGGCAGGGAAAATAAACCAAGAGTGGACATACTAGGAAGTACCAAATCCCACCTCCCCGAGTGTGAAGGCAGTGTACCTCCAATGTCTTGAGGAAATGCATAAAACTTGATTTCTACAATTTATCTTCTGACTGCTCTATTTGCCTGATCCAGAAAGAATCATTTCCTCACACTTCAATTTTATTTTTTTTTAAGTTATCTATCAAGCCTGTTTCCAGAAATTCCCTCCAGTACAAATAATCTTTTTAAAAGAATGCTTTCTTTTTCCAAAAAGTCAAGAAATGACTCCTCCAGTAGCGTTTGGCTATGAAAGAAAATATATTGGTTTCTTATATCATTAGTCCAGGGTGGCAGGGGGAGGAGTGGAAACACTTGATGGAAACAGGTGAATTGGGGGAGTAAGACAAGTAGGGGAAAGTGCAGTGTAGTGGTGAGTGCTAAGGAAAAGGCTCCAGCACTCAGGAAGCTCTATTTCTAGAGACGTCAAATGGAATAACTTGAAGCAAGTCACTTCACATTCCTTTAAGTCGGTAAGGTTCTTTTCAGTTCATTCATCTGTTAAAATGAGAACAAATTCCACTTATCTGGGACAAAGATCAATGCCAGAAGACTTCACATATATGAAGATTCCCGGGACCACAAAAATGAAGCTAGAAATTCTGATCAGATGTTCTAGCAGCGGGATCTCACTAACCTAACATCTAGCTTCGAATTAAAGTATGCCGTTCGTTAGGGAGTTTTACAAATAAATGCCTGATAGAGGAGGTATGTATGGAGTTCAAATTCCTAATAATGCTCGTAGGTTATAATGAACAGAATTGCCACTTCTCGCGCATTGTCTTCTTTAATTTTTTAAGTCAGCCCCCCCGGGCATGCACGCAGTTCCCCCGTCTCCCCGCCTTTGTTACTTTATCCAGCAATAAAGCCCCATGCCCAGGGCCACACATGGGGCTGAGATGAACATCACAGGCCCTAACTCTGTGGAAAATGGTCTTTCAGCAGCAGCATCTGGCTTCTTGGCATGTTCCCCCAGCTGTTGCGCTGACAGCTCTGAAGTTGCTTTTTACTTTGTCATATGGTTTGGCTGCTAATGGGCTGTCTCTTCTTGCTTGTCCTCCTCTGGGTCATTTTTCCTTTCAAACTCACATTGAGTTCCAAGAAAATTGCACACCATGACTCCTCTACAGGAAAGCCGCCATCCCTAGTTGCCGTGGCATTCGGAGGGCTGGGCGTCCCCAGTGGGAGTAAGCAGTCCCAGTGCTTGAAGGGGAAACATCTCATTACACTGCCGGGTACATTTATTCCATGAGAAAGAGGCCAACGAAGGGGAGATTAGGTAATTTGACAGGCACAGGTGGTAGACTAATATAAAGCGTTATTTGTCTTTGTGTTTACACAGGACCGATCGCCATAGTACCCAGGGCTTTAAAAACGCACATAATTTTGACAAAAAGGCCACAACTACTCATAATTGGCAATGCTGTTGGATTCCAAGTATTTTCTCCTCTTGGTGCCAACCTGAATACCCAAATGTAAAATTTAGCACCTGCATGTGATTTCTTGGGCTCCTAGGTCTCACATCAGCAGTCTGTGGAGACTGCTTGGGCAGTAACAGACCAGACAAGGGCTGGATGTCCAAACACCAGCCTGCTTTCCTGAAACTCTATGAGTGGCTGAAGAAATCAGCATGCAATTAGCTTCCCATTCAACCCTTCTGGAGATACTCAGGGTCCAGATGCACCCACAATGACTTTCAAAATGACTGGAAATCAGCCAAATGTGCACCTGACTTTCATGGGTCCACAGGCAGGGCTGCCACATACTGTTGAGCAGGGTGAGCACTGCTCAACTCCAGAGAACGCCATCCATGCAGAATACTGGTGTCGTGGCCCTGGTGTTGTGTCACACAATGGCTCTGCCCCCGGTGAAGAGATAACTAGAGAATATAGGACAAGGACAGAAAAAGAAATACAAATTTAAATTGCCCGTAAATGACGACAGAAAGCTGTAAGAATATTTTAGAACATATAAAACACAAATCCCTGAAATAAGTACAAAGGAGTTTCTGGAGTGATAGAAGGAGTTGATTTAATCCTAAAAGGTGGAACAGTTTCTGGTAAAGTGAAAGAGAGTGACAAGAAAATGATTTGATGAAGAAGAAAGAGAAGACAATGAGACATGTTAGCAGCAAAGTAAAGCCTAAGGAAGAATTATGTAGGTGATGTTGAAGCTATTTCTTCAGAAGAAATTTGAGAGGCAGCTGAAGCATTGATTACGTGGCTAGAACCCAATTTTCTCTCAGCTACCTCATTCATCCATCTGTGACCTTCCAACCCCATTCATTCCTTCAGTGAATATTTGCGTTTCCCAGCTAGGCCCTAAGGAGAACTGAAATGTGAAAAAGACAAGATCCTTGTCTTCAGGAAATCAAAGTCTAATGAAGAAGTTAAAACAAATATATATGAAAGCAGAAGGCAACATGGGACCACTGCCTTACGTTGTATAAAATGCCACCAGCATCCTAAGTAAAGAGGTCCCTTCCAACAGGGGTGACCTATTGTTTTAGGTCAGTTTCAGGTGTCACCTCTTCCCTGAAACTGACCTAAAACAATAGTTAGGATGTCAGCAGGTATAAGGGATGGAGAGCACATTTCAGACAAATGTAAGACACAAATAAAGGCGCAGAGGTAAACGATAAGGCAACAGGAAGAGTTTGCTTGGAATACAGGATATGAGGAGGCAAAAAGGGATATGGAAAGTTGGGCGGAGAAATATCATTGAATGCTTTGAACGACAAACTATGGAGGCTGAATATTCTCTTGAGTCCATAGGAAGAAATCCATTGTTATAGTAAATGTTGAGCAGAGAGTGATGTAATCAGAGCTGGGCTTTAAAAGAGGCTTTACCTGACAGCAGAGTTTTCATCAATTGGAGATGGTGGAGACTAGTAGCCCAGGACAAATTAGCCAGTGAGAGGCAGCATGGTGCTGGACTGCAGCCATGGCAAGAGGGACGGAAAGTTTGGGTCAGATGCCAACAAGGCCAGGAAGCCTTCTGGATGTGATGAGCAAGAAGTGGGAATAAAAAAGAATAAGCTGAGGTTTTCAGCTTGAGAGAAGAGAAACTGGGATACTCACCGGAGCAGACAGAAGAGGCATGAATTTTACTTTTGTACATTAAATGTGAGGTGCTGGTAGGATATCCAGCTAGAGACGGCCAGTTGGAAGTTGGGAGAGTTCTGGCACTGGTGTGAGATTTTGGATTGGAACCCTGGCTCTACCTCTAGCATGTTCTATGTATGTGTTTTTGGGACAGGTTAGTAACCTCTCTAAGTCTCAGTTGTCTCATCTGTAAAGTGGGATAACAACAGTATTAACATCGCCAGCATTGTGGTGAAGATTAAATGAAAAAATAGATGTTAGCACAGTGCTGAGAACACAGTAAGCCTTCAATAAATACTGTCTATTGTTATTTTTCCTAGGGAGCCATTTCCTTCATTTCAATGATCAACACAGTTCTTAATACTGTACTACAAGTGTCCTCCTACTCTTTTGTCACTTGAGGCCCTTGTGTGGGTTGGTGTGTAGCCCTGTGCTTCACAGTTCCCTGGGGTCTGGGCCACCCTGGTTCTTTTTTGATCCACCCAACTCATGAGTCCCTAACACTTCCCTCCGATGTGCTCGAGCTTTGATCAATGCCATGTCCCCTAAATGTGACTTCCGTTACAGATCCTCACCCTGAATTCACCATCCACTGCTGCCCAACGTCCTGGTGGGATGATTTGTTTTCCAGTCTGCAGTCAAAATGCAGGGAAATGGGCCCGCATCTCAGCCAGAAGGATTTGACTTCAAGTCTTAGACAATGTATTTCCTTACTATAAAAGTTGTAAAACATTAGGATAATATTACGGTTTTACTACCCCTCCTTTGTGCTCCCATAGCACTCTGTCCATCTCTTAGTGACAGAATTTATCACATTGTGTTCGAGTTGGTTATGTGACTGTCTCCCCTGCTGGGCCATGGGCTCCTCCAGGGCACCGACCAAACCTTATTTGTCTTTGTTTCCCCAAGCCTCCCATAGGTGTTCAATGAACACTGAAACAGAGTTAACAACAGCTTATCTTTGTATAGGTCATTATGTTTTGCAAAGGCTACTGAGGGAGATGGTGGAATCTGGCTCTAGAGTGCTAAGCTTTCATTTTGCTTTTGTTCAATGCACCTTGAGTAAGTACAGCCATCAAAGTGGGAAGAATAACAGGACCATGTGCCATTTTTTAAAAGCAGCAATTCTAAGACTTTTGGATTTCACTAATCAGTTTTTTAAACAACCATTTAATTGGGGGTTAGAAACATGGTGTTTCCAACTACTTACTTTGCCAAGTAGGTACATTAAAGGAAAATCATCACCGTCAACTGCTACTCTCTTTGTTTCACAAACCAATTTTAAGCTCCCCAACTAAAAAAAAAAAAAAAAAAAGTGGCATACACATAAGCCTAGAATAAAGGAAAAGCTTTTAAATGGATAAACATAACTTTATGAAAACCTAGCACAATAGCCTGGCTTTTCCTCGTTTCACCAAGGACAGTGAACTGGCCCCAGGGCCCCAATTCAAGTTGGTCAACCATGGTCCAGAACGGTGTTTCTCAGACTGCAGTATTCTTGGGTGTCTGAAATTGCTCTGTTAGAATTTTTTAAGTGTAAAATATACATAACATAAAGTTTATCATTTTAGCTATTGCTTTCTTCTTTTTATTTTTTAATTCCATTTTAGCCATTGTAAGTGTATAGTTCAGTGGCATTAAGTATTATGTACATTCACATTGTTGCACAATCATCACCACCGCCCATCTCCAGAACTCTTTTCATCTTGCAAAACTGAAATTCTCTACCCATTAAACACTAACTTCTCATTCCTCTCTCCTTCCAACGCCTGGCAATCATCATTATACTTTCTGTCTCTATGAACTTGACTTTTCTAGGTACCTTATATAAGTGAAATCATACAGTATTTGTCCTTTTGTGACTGGCTTGTTTCACTTAGCATGATGTCTTCAAGGCTCGTCCATGTTGTAGCATGTGTCAGAATTTCCTTCCTTCTGAAAGCTGAACATATATACCACATTTTATTTATCCCTTCATCCATTGATGACACATGGGTTGTTTCCACCTTTTGGTTATGGTGCTCTATTAGAATGTTTAAATTCTTTCTTTCACATGATAATAGTCTCCAATATATAACATAAGCACATTCTGAATCACCTTGTGTGCCTTACAAGTGAACCCTGCTCTTTGATGACTAAGCCTGCTTCTGCCTTTCTACAGTATGCGATCCACAGGGGACAGTCTCGTGGTACTTCACATATAAAAATACTGGTGGAGGACCTGAGTCACCACAAGGCGCAGAGTAATATAGGCATATGATGCTCAAAGAACCTTTACATTAAGTCTGTATTCTGTTTATAATGTGAGCTAATGTGTTGGGTGGCCCCTTCCTTTACATCTGACTATTTCACCAGTTTGTTACCATAAGTATAGCCAATAACCAACAAAGAATATTTCCAGTTCCAATTCCAACAGTCACTGAATCAGACAGCCATTTGATACAAATTTCAATACACTGTAATGCGAATCTTACATTCTAGGGCAAAAAAATACCTTCACACAATTAACTGATGCCTCATTCAAATTGGAATTTGAAATTGATTTTCAGCAAGTCTTAGATTTAATATGAGATCTCACTTTCCTAAACCAACAAACAAAGCCAGAAGTTATTATTAATCTTTTGCCTCCAACTCACTTGTGTAGAAATCCTCTGAACTAGCACTACGGAAATTAAAAATACAAATTAAATATAGGACTGGATCTCAAGTTTGTGTTTCTACTATGAATCAGGGATTTGGGCTTTAGCAAAACGACACCATCCCCTCTTTTTGATTAATAGTACTGATATTTTGAATAGTATTGGTCTTGTAAGCATAAGGAACGTGTGTCCGACTTTATGTGTGTATTAAGTAGAACAATAAAAAGGACGTAAGTCAACATCAGGGGTGCATGCAGGCAATGTGGTCCCTTTAAAAGAAGTCTGTACATTTCTCAAGTTTGAGAGGCACAAGTTTCAAGCTCTATTCCTGGAATGTTCCCCTTCTTGTAAGAAGCAGTGGGGCAGGTCAAACCAATTAAGTGTTCCTAAAAACAGAGCTCACCAAATGCGTGGCTGCAGAATAACAACACCAAAAGCCAGCCAGCAGTTTAGAGTGGTGCACAGAGAGGAATGACCCTGGGGGACACCAAGTTAAAAGCTCGTATTTCACTTCCCTTATGCAGCACTTTCCTTTCAAGCTGCGACCTCTATCGCAGCCATTGAGAACCACATCGTTTCCCTGCTCCCTAGGAGGAGAACTCTCCTCCAGCTTCTGAACCATATTGCAGCCAAATGACCTGTCAGGCACTCCTGGGGGATAGTCAGACATTTGCCCTGGGATCTATAATACAATTTGACCTTCTTTATGCTGAGGTAAACACACCACCTGTCACCTCTGGAAACTCAGCCTTAGCGTCAAGCACATCTGGAATCTGCCTATAAACGTAGCCCCCAGATTAATGTTGAACAAGAAGGAAGGCTAAGGTATTCTGCCACTGATTTCCACTTACTGACAATTCCCACTCAGCAGCAATGTTCAGCTTCCACATGTGGACACCTGAACACCTCCCAGGCAGCAATGCTATGCTCAGATTGGCCAAAACCAAGCTTCGGAACACCTTGAAATACATCTCAGCTTCATTTGAATCCCCAGAATTTGGTTTCTCGTATCAGTGCCCTCCGTGGGCACAATCAGAAGTGAGAAAGCAGAGTCTCAACTGTTGGGCTGCACAGTGTGACAAGGTTCACTCACAGGACTGCCTCGGGCACATCTGGAGACTCTCCAATTTTCACCTCTTATCAATTATGGCCACGGTAGGAATTGGGGCCATAAACCGAAACCCTAGAAACTCATAAAGGCACAGGAAATGTTCAAAGTTGCCATCTTCCCCAGAAAGGTCACTTCCAACGAACCAAAAGGAGAAAGAGAAGAATGGAAACGTCTTATCTGGAAGCTCACTGAAGTATGTCTGTGTTTGATGAAAGGGTAAGGAATGCCATGTACAAACCCCTTTACAACAATGATCTACCTATCACCATATGGAAAGGAGCCTCACATGTTTGAGTCTTGAGTGCAAAATATGATTACCCGTCACTCTAGTTACACAGCTAATCTGTAGCTCAGGGGCGCTGACTACCCAAGTCAGATGTCCTGTAGAGTATGAGGAAGGCTGCTTCTCCTTAAACGAAATGTGTGTCATTTTGTGCCTACGCAGAATTTTGTAGGCCCCACATTTGCTGGATTATTTAAATACTGCCTGTTAGTCACGGCTCTTGTGCTGTGTGCCAGGATTTAGCGGCACAATGCGATTGTATGATAAACACTCTGACCCTCCTCACTTTACCCCTGAAACCCACTTTGGTGACTGACACTGCTTTTTTTGCAGCCTTATCGGCCTCTTCTCCCCTTCCGATGGTGGCTCTGATCTCCTTCCCAACATTCCTGTGCTGCTGTCTGGCTGAGGGCATTTCCCCTCCCTGCTTAACAAACAGGTTTCCGCAGCCTTTAGGCTTGTTTTCTGTTTGTTTCCAACACAAGTGCACCACTTTCTGGGAGGTTCTTAGTTGTTTCAGGGAGTTAAGCTTCCCGGTTTTTTTTCTAGGTAAGTGCTCCAAAGTTAATGTGAGATCAGCTGAATCATAAAAACAATTCCGCCTCCCTAGAGACACTGACTTTCAAAGAAAATTTTATTGCTTGCCTGTACATTTGATAAGAGTGAACAGGAAAGGAAAAACAAGTCCTCTGAGTCTTCTTCGTGCCATTTTTCATATTCTTGTTCCAACTTCAATCCATCAAAAGTAGTGCCAGTTAGTCTTCCATTAGCTGGCTCTTACTAATGTGCTCTTTTCACTAACAACTGTTAGAACTTCATTTACCTCAGTACCTGTAACTGAATATAAGATAGCAATCAGTCTTCCTATTGTAAGGGTTTTCTATTTTATTCTTTCCCTTTGGTCTTTACTCTTACACATGGAATTTTAATACGTGAACACAGATCCCTACACACCTCCCAAAGCCAGCTTTGCTTTATCATCTTCCTCCAAGAAGTGGAACGCTGTATTCCAGAAACAGGGCTGGTAAGGGCATATCTGAGCCAACCCTTTCTTTGGCTGCCTTTCAAAAAGTTGTTTAAAACAAGATATGCTCTTGAGTTGGAAAAAGGAATTACACATGATAACCTTAGACAGCAGCTACTTGCTTTGCCCAGCTAATATTACTGCACAACACTATGACTTCGTGTGGCGTGTTGTCTACAATTCCGGCCAGAACCATGCCACCAAAATGGCTGCATTGAGATGAAATTAATTTCAATGGGACATGACCGTATTGAAATGTCATACTGTATATCACTATATCGTTGGTATAATTATCGTATACTTAATAAGCGTAGGATGATTAGGAAAAAGATAAAGCAAAACTCTGTATTCTATGAAATGACAAGTGATTCCAGTTATTGGTCCTTAATCTCACCAACCGACTTCTAACAGTAGCACCTGCTCTGGGAACACCTTTCCAGTCTTAGTAAATGAACTGCCTTGACTCACTCACACCATTCATCCACTCCCCAGAACACTGACCATCTTTGTAAGAGAGTAGCCTGCACAATTGAAATATGTATTTTTCTCTAGGCAAAGCTAATTAGAACCATTAACCACTGACACCATAACACCAGATACCTAGCTAAAGCAGCTCAATCAGATTCTACCCCATCCCCCTCAACAAGCAGATGAAACCTACTCTACTTTCACAACCTGTTAAAACAGGCACATAAGCAAGTCCAGAATCAAGCCGATGGGAGAAAATATAGTCTGGGCCCCAATGGAGCAGGTCCACCCTGCCTAAGAGAAGATCAACACGACTCAAAGAACACATGCTGTATTTTGCCGTGTATAAGGCACGCCCATGTATAAAGCGCGCCCACATTTTTGGCCCTAACTTTCAGGGGGGAAAAGATCTTTTGTTTTAATTTTGTAATTCAAATTTTTATTTGTTTACATTTAGGTACTTGTTTTTTGTACTATAAAGGAATTTTAGCATTTATTTTTTAACATATTATGGGACAAGAAATTTTATGTAACAAATAAGTACAAAACACAAGAACAGATACAAGGTACAAGAAATGTTAGGGGTGGCTGGTTAGCTCAGTTGGTAGAGCGAGGTGCTGTTAACAACAAGGTTGCCGGTTCGATTCCCACATGGGCCACATGAGCTGCGCCCTCCGTAACTAGATTGAAACAACTACTTGACTCAGAGCTAATGGGTCCTGGAAAAACACACTTAAAATAAATAAAAGTTTTAAGAAAAAGACATTTTATGTACTGGTAACAAATTTATGATATTTACGCATCATAGAAGGCCAAGAATTCTTCATCGTTGCAAATTCAAGAAAACCGATTATCATGTTCCAGAGTATTATTTTGCATACAGATATTGTTATTGATTTCTAGACACTTTCTACTCACAAGCATAAATAAAAGAATCAAAAACATATAGATTTGGAATTATTACTACCCATGTATAATGCGCATCCTTATTTTTCCCTCACAAATTTGGTCAAAAACTGCACATTATACATGGCAAAATACGGTACTTCAAGAATTTCGTGAGCTGAAGTTTTTTAAGCTAACTACAAGGCTGCCAAAGGCTGTTATAGCAGAATTCATCTACTAGGAGTGTGGTGTTAACGTTACTGTGGAATCTAGGAGGGATGGATTCTGTTAACTACCCCCTCAAGCACTCCCACCATCACCAGATGTTAAGATAATGATCAGCACATCTTGTTCTCCAAGGCATAAGCCCCACCAAGATCAGAAAGAGGTTTCTCCCTTTTTCAAATGTGTTCAAATAGCATCATCAGAGAGGGGTTACCTGCTTTCTTCAGCCATTGTTGGTACACGTGCCTTCGTGGTGAGAAGTAACTGTGGTCTGAGGCTACAGTGAAAACTTGGCTCAGAGGAATTTCCCTGAGTAAAAGTGACTCTTCCTGTTATGGTTGCTCCTTGCCCAGTACCCCAGGTACTTGCAGCACCTTTTCTAATTCAGCTATCACCATGGACCCACCCTCTAACTGACACAAAACACTTGATTGCCTTGTGCCTATGTTCCCCACGTGCAATGTGCAGTAATGGTAATCCTTTCCAACTTTCCAGAACAAAGAAGAGCTACAGGCTATCTTTTTTCATAACAGAGTAATTATTTCAGTAATAAGGATTTCTCTTTTACTTTCATGTTTTTAAGTCATGAAACTCAAAATGCATAATGTACTTGAAATTAATAAATCCCCCAATATCTTTGGGAGACACAGAATTATTGTTCCATATAATTGGATGTTTATCTAGAAGAGAAGTAATTTATTCCATGACATGCAATGAAGCCATGGGGAACAACTTAAAATCTCTTTACCATTCATTTCTATCCTCCTTTCTAAGTATAGAATACCCACTGAGTTGAACAGGCAAGCATTTACTCCAGTGTTAGTCCTCTCCCTTATGAGTCTTCCACAAGTTTATCATAAAGAAACAAATTCCCAAAGCATGATTTGTATGCAGGTAGACTCAAACCCGAACTCCAAAACTGAAAATTTGTCTGATAGCCAAAAATCAAATTCAGTTTTATTTTTTTTTAAGACCTGCAAAATCGTCTTCCCCCTCCCTTAAGAAATTCAGTACCCAGTGCTTCCCTATAAATAGTTGTCAATAAACACAACTGCTGCAAATGTATTCAGTAAATGTTAAGGTCAAAGGCCTTCACTGTTTATTGCCTTGTAAACTCAAAGACAAGTGAATTTATTGCTTGAATGAGTTTCAGGGTATTGGCCTTCATAAAAGTTCTGAATCCCAGGTACAAAATGCTCCATCAACTCACACCAAAGCTATTCTGCACAGAACTTAAGAGACCGCCCACCATTGGATTCATAATTCAAACATGTCTTGGAAAGTGTATTGTTTGCCATGTTGCATAGATCCCCATGGATTAGTGCTGAACTGCGCCTGTCATTATTACAAGAACTTGCTTCAACCAAACTATAAATTGCTACTGCTTCTAAAACAATATCACATATTAGTCTGCCATTGTAAACTCTCCACAATATAATAGAAAAGATGTCAAGAATAGAAGAGTTTATAATTTTTCTCTAATCACATAAGGAAGACATCTATAATCTCCTTGATATAAAATTTGTCAAATTTAAAAGAAAAAAAACACATTTCACATCAGATCACATAGGAAAGTATGGACTACTTCAGATAATTAAATTTTTGTATTATTCAAAACCTAATTTTTCTATACTTTCTACCTGTGATTTGGCAACTTTACAAATCAATATGTCTAGTAGAGATAGCAAAAGAAGAGATCATAAGACAATTATTAAATATTGTCATTTTTAGAAATTTCTATAAAAGTGATGAGAGTTTACATTTATATTTTTAAGACAGTTGTATAATTATTTGTACATTTCACTGGTCTTTGTTAATATTTTCATTATGATATAGATATTTTAAAGTTAAATTTATTTCTATAAATAAAGCCAGAATCTGGGCTCCAGGACCACTGGGCTAACCATGTTGAGTACAAAAGCAATGAAATATACAAAGTCTGTGGTATTAATATCAGAAATGCAATATCCATCATGAAGTTGAATATAAAATATCAAACTTAAACCACTGATGGTAAAATAAAATTATCCTAGACTTCTGATACTCTTTCTCCCATGATGGCAATAGCCTCCAAAGAATGTTGCTAAAATCATACCTTGTATAAACCCAAATTAAAATAACAAATATCTTCCAACTCTCAAAATGTAGAGTATTTAAAAAATGTCACATATGTACTAATCCCACTACAAAATGCAGGTTTGGGCTTCACGTTGGATTACATCATTTTTTTTGACGTTACTCAGGGAAGAGCTGAATTCTTAATCTCTTTCCTCTCATGTGAAATGCTGGATTATATCACTTTTATCCTTAATAAATTCCTTTCATCCTAACAAACATTAAACCACTCTCCAATTTTCTCCAAATCATGGTGTTAATCGGGAGTTTCTTCTCTACGTAAGATCATAACAGCATAATTGGAAGATATTAAGGTACATTTTTGCTGTTTTTATCAAAATAGCTCTATGAAAATAAAACATATTAGATGACTTACAAACTGTCTTATGTAAAAAAAGAAATGCATTCTTTAAGGAACATTAATTAAATATCTACCCTGCCTTACTGAGATGATTAAGATAGAAGCCCAGCAGTCAAGGAATTGAGAGACCACCAGGGTGGGGAGTCTGGTGTGTAAACAGATGATTACAATGTAATATGGCAACAATAGAGATACTTCAAATGACTGGAAAATTTAGACGTGGGCAGGCAAAGCAGGAAGTGATAACTCTGCCTGTACATACTTTTTGGTTTGTTTTTTTTAAGTACTTATACTTCATCGCCCCATGAAATAGTCATATAATGAACTGAAATTCAAATTATTTTCATGCTGAAAGACTCTCTATTTATCTAGAGCAAGATGAAAATAATATATATGTCTACAAGACATGTTGACAAGTCTGGAGTCTCTACGCAAGCTGAAATGGATCATCTTTTAGAAGAATATATCTTTTGGAAGGCAGCATAAAAATTCTACGACTCTTATTACTCTTTAAAAAGTTATATGTAACGTAATCAATAATGTTGTAAAGTTTTTGTAGGGTATCCGATGGACACATGTCCCATTTGGGAGACCACCTCAGGGAAGACGTAGATGCCTGATCACTGCACTGTACACCAGAAGCTGATCAATAATGAATGCCAACTATAATATTATATATATGTATATCTATGTATGTATACACTTACAAGAGGCGGAGTACAGCATTAGGAATAGAGACAGTGGAAATGGGATGGCTTGGTGCGATGTCAGAGAGATAGTGGATGGGGGGAGGGGGGTCCACAGTGTGAGGGATACAAATGATAAACGTCTAAGTATTACTTTGTCTTGTGCACCTGAAACTAATTAAAAATATATATATTAAAATAATAATAATAATAATAATAATAATTAAGATGAGGGGAAAAAAAAGTTATATGTGTTGGGCATTTATTCCAGAAATACACAAACTTATCTTCACACAAAATCTGTTCATAGACTCTTTATCCAAAATAATCCCAAAACTAGAAATAACATAGGTGTCCTTCAAAGAGTGAATGCGTAAACAAACTGTGGTTCATGCATACCATGGAATACGACTCAGCAATAAAAAGAGATGAACTACTGAAACACACAACAACTCGAATAAATATCTAGGGAATTATGCTGAGTGGAAAAAAGCCATCATAAAAAGTGACATACTACTACATGATTCCATTTATTTAATATTTTTGAAATGACCAAATTTTAGAAATGGAGGACAGATTAGTGGTTGCCAGAGGCGGGAGGTGGGTGGTGTGGCTATATAAGAGTGACATGAGGATTCTCTTGGTGATGGAACTGTTCAGTGTCTTGATTGTGGTGCTGGATACTGAACCGACACAAGTAATATAACTGTACAGAACTAAATACATGCACACAAATGAGTACAAGCAAAACTAGGGAAATCTGAAAGAGATGGGTGGATTGTATCAATGTCAATATCCCGGTTGTGATATTAGGTTGGTGCAAAAGTAATTGCGGGTTTTGCAATTATTTTTAACCTTTTAAACCACAATGACTTCTGTACCAACTTAATATTACACTAGGGTTTTGCAAAAGGTTACATTGGGGGAAACTGCAAGGATCTCTCTGTACTATTTTTTACCACTTCATGTGAATGTACAATTATCTCAATAAAAACTTGGAACATTTTTAAATTTTTAAATTTTAAATTAAATGTCATGTTTGTGATATATTATCAAATGATATGGGCATGACGTGAGAGAATTCACTATCATGCACAGCGCTAACATAAACAGAAAAACATCAACTAAGATCTCTCTCATCTCCTCCAACACACCTTGCAGAAAGCTAAACTATTCAAGGGTACAAGAACCCTACCTTACGGTGCTCACAGACTATATCTGAATACCACTGGTAAATTGGATGATTTTTTTAAGCAGCCGCTGAAGGACTAGTCCTCATTCATGAGTCTTGCTGGAGGGTAAGGAAGATAAATTTAACTTTCAATCCATAGATAAAGAATCCTCATTAACTAATTTACTGCCTGGTACATTCTAGCTTTCAATTTTCAACATGACACTAAACCTAAGATATAGGCCTCAATTGAACTAAAGTGACCTGCATCTAGAAATATGTTAATTATCTGATGCTGAAAACACAAAAGGGATTAGAGGAATTCTGAGGCAGTTTCCTAAAACCTTCCTTCATGCCTAGTCCATGAAGGGGCAGAGCTCCTGATCACATTCTGACACAAACGAGTCAAGGCCTTCTCTCTCATCCCCTCAGGCTCTTAGGATCTAAGGCACTTTTGATAAAGATTGTCCGTATGATCAAGGCATTGATTACACCTGTGTCTTTCAGCACAGGTCGGAATGTATTTCAGATAAGACAATTCCACGTTTGAAAAGTGACCCATAGTCTTTCAAGTAAAAAATGTTTCTACAGAAACAATCTTTGGAATAAAGCACCCTAAGAAGTGGAAAGGCTTTTAAGGTATAGAGCCCCTTATTCAGCCTAAGTCCATGAGAACTCATGCTATGCTGACCATGTATTGACATAACCAAAAAGAGGTAGGTTTGTCTATGAACCCAAGGAGGAAAGATGGAACAAAAAAAAACAGCCATGAATAAAAGGCTACAATTCTAGTCTCACTACCATGACCTACGAGATGAACAATCCTTTGTTTGTATGTAGTGTGTGAGGAAGGGAAAAGCACAGTTTATAACCAGGGGAGTAAGTGGATTTGGGAGCATGACTCAACCTGAACTTGTTTCCTAAGCATCAAAATGGAAGTCACGATTCCTCCTTTACCAAATTCACCAGACTGTTAAAAAGAGAATCCAATGAAAAATATACACAAATACTTTATAGTTTTAAAGCACTATACAAAGTTAAGGGATTATTAGTAGTAATCTAAAGAGGAGTCTACCATTAAAAAGTCAGCAGAGAATACTCCCTAACTTAAATTCTGAAGGGTGCTTCTAAATCAAATCATTATCTGAATATTTGTTGATAAGAAGAAAAAAAAATGCAGAAAGACTATTTAACTGTTGAACCAATTTTCTTTGAGAATTCCTGATTAATCTAAAATTCTACCATGTACAATAGGTGATGGGGAGGGGGGAACTAGAATAACCGTGATATAAATTGATCTAATGAAAGTTAATAGCCAAAGTGAGATTTCTGAGAGGGTACCTTTATAATTCATTGATCAGCTTGTTCTTATCTGAGTGTATAGAAATCCCACCATTTGCTTTATTGTTTTAATTAAACTATGCAGTTGAGAGGGCTGATGGTCCCATTTTACATTTAAGAAAAGTGAAGACCAAAGGGAATGAAGTCCCACCACTTTAATACATACAGGCTGATTTCACATAATTAATGCCAGCACACCTGATGCGAGGAAACACCCAGCAGGGATGGCATATCCATGGGCAACCAGAGATCTTTGCCCAATTCGAAAAGAGGCAGACATAAATGCACTTCTTCGGGCTCATTTGAATTCCCTGCCAATTCAGGCCAAATCTTCAGATCCATCCAAACGGCTCTGCTGAACACAGTGACTAGGCAACACTGCCTTCCAGTGGCAACACTATGTTTTGAGAATCAAAAACCATAGAGTGTGTATAGTATGTCAGCTAGGTAGTGTCTGTTTGCCCTTAGGCTCAAGGAAACACAGAAAGATTATTTTCAAAGCTGTAGTGTAGTTACTAATTAAAATTCCACTATTAGTAAAACTCTTTCTCAGTACTTGTTGAAAAAATTCAGAGCAATAACCTCCCTTTTGTAGATAGGAATCCCACTCAGAGCAATTATGTTATTCAAATAACGTCACAGGATAACTCTGAACTGACTTCAGTGCCATAAACCTGCAACTCATCATCAAATGCATACTCGGTAGCCAATGGTTCCAGAGAAGGTAAAAACAAATTAGTGCTTTGCAAAGTGATTGTTCTTTGCAAACGTTGTTCTTATGATCTTATGAAAATTCTCACTTTTCCCTAATTAAAACCTATCCACGAATTCCTTTCTTATATTTCTCTTAAGTTTTCCAAAATGCCTTACCCAGTATTAAGAATATTCTGGATACCTGAGAAATAATTATTGTGTTGCATT
The DNA here is from genome assembly GCF_004115265.2 of Rhinolophus ferrumequinum. Classification (NCBI taxonomy): domain Eukaryota; kingdom Metazoa; phylum Chordata; class Mammalia; order Chiroptera; family Rhinolophidae; genus Rhinolophus; species Rhinolophus ferrumequinum. The sequence goes on along the minus strand of NC_046289.1, from coordinate 38,778,691 downwards.
TTTTTTTAACGTCTATGTTAAGTAGGAAATGTCATTCTCACCTTAACTCTCTTAGCCCAAAAATATCTTCTCTAGTTATCCTTCACTCTGAATTCTCCATTCCTGCTGGCCTGTCTGAAACCTCTCAGTGAGATGATAGGATTTATCCTCATTATTTTTATCTATGGCTTAATTGTCACCTTCCCGTCTGTCTCATGGCTTCATCTCTAGTGCTAGCATTCATTCTTCTTGAGCTGCTGTTGCCACAAAAACACCTTCAGAATTTGTTTCTAAGGGGTCTGAGCAAGTTATACCAAAAGAAAGTGGGACATCTCCCCAAAGGCCTGCTTGGTTGGGGGTAATTAGAATAGCGATGCCAATATTGGAAGGGTCTCATATATCTGAAGCTGTCAAGCACTTCTTGAAAGTTTTCTCACGGATAATCCCAACATCCTTGAGAAAGAGTTGAACAACCTAACGTCATATCAACTAGAGGGGACAACCAAGACATACAGAAGCCCCAGAAATGTCTCTTAGTAGGGGATTGGTCAGATGCAGTAACAAATCATTCTGTGGCATACTATGCAACCATTAAAATAATGGTTTGGATAAACGTTTATTGAGATAGAAAAATAGCAGCAATATATCATTAAGGAGACAAAAGGGCAAGTTACCAGACTCAACATACAATATGATGTTTTAGCAAATGTGTGTGTGTATGTGTGTGTACAGAGGCACCACCAATCTAAACCTACCCCACATGCACAAATAATACCTATGAATCTTGTCCCTCTCCTACGTCAGCTACTCCCAAATAAACAAAAAAATATATAAGTTAAATCAGTTTGGGGATTTTATTTTTTTAAAAGGATTTTATTTTATTTTTTTTTTTTTGTCCTCCCCCCACCCTCCCGCCCTCCCCGCTCTTTTAAAAGGATTTTAGACAAACTCTAACAACTGGTTCTTCAGAAGGAAAGGCCTGATTTGTGGCACTTGCCAATTTTCATAGTGAAAATACTCTCAACATAATCAGTTTTAAGCTACCAACTTGATGTTACCAAACATGGTGTTGGGAAGAGATGCTCACAATTGTCTCCACTGCTCTTGAAAACCCACGTGAACGAGCCTCAGCCTCCAACTGCCCAGCCCCCACCTGCAAACGCATTGGAATCTGTAGGCCACTCTTATATAGAATAAACAATAGAATGTATGTTCTAGGTGATTTTTATTTCTTTCATTTTGTTGATCTCTGTATCTAAGTTTCTACATTTTCAACATAAAACCATATGTGTCCTGCATTGTTTTTTACTTATTTAAATTTTAAAAGAAATTTTGTTTCTTTTATTACCTTGAAGTGGAGATCTTGGTAAGTGTGACACAAAACCTAGAAGCCATAAATCAATTTGATAAATTGAACAACATAAAAATTAAACTTTCTATGTGGCAAAAAAAAAAGTTCTCATAAGCAAAAGTGAAAAAAATATTACAAACTGGAGAAAAATGTGCAGTTTGTTTCTCAGAAACATCATCTACCCTAATATATAATTATTTCCCAACTGACAACCTGATAGAAAAATAAGTAATGACTTGAACAGACAGTTCAAAAAGGAAAGTAAAAAAGAGAAAGCTCAGAGATAGATCCCACTCACCCGTATAAGAGACATGTAACTTAAAATTTAACGTGGAGATACCATTTACCTAATCTATTAGATTGGTAAAGCTTCAAAAAATGTGAATGTACATTCTGTGAGTGAGGCTGTGATGAGAATTTAAATTGGTACAAATTCTCTGAATGTGGTAGTCTAAATAATGACCCCGCAAAGATGTCCACATGCTAACCAGGAACCTGTGAATCTGCAAAAGGGACTTTGCACATGTGATTAAAGTTATAGATCTTGAAATAGGGAGATTATCCTGAATTATCTGGGTGGGCTCTATATGATTCACAAAGGTCCTTATAAAAGGGAGGCAGGAGTGTCAGAGTCAGAGAAAATGTGATGATGGAAGCAGAGGCCACAGAGAGATTTAAAGATGCTTCTACTCTTGGCCTTAAAGATGGAGGAAGGGGTCACAAGCCAAGGAATACAGGCAGCCTCTAGAAGCTGGAAAAGGAAAGGGGTGGATTCTTCCATAGAGCCTCTAGAAGGAATGCAGCCCTGCCAATACCCAGATTTTAAGACTTCTCACCTCCAAAACTATAAGATAAATTTGTGTTGTTTTAAGTCACTAAGTTTGTGGTAATTTGTTACAGCAGCCATAGGAAACTAATAGAGAGAGCAATCAGGCTAACTATAAATGCATATACTCTTTGGCCCCAAAACTCCATATCTAGGAATTTAACCGAAGATATATTCACATACATGAAAAATTATGCATGTAATAGCAAACAATTGGAACCCATGTAAATAGCCATCAAAAAGAGGCTGATTAAATAATGATACATTCACATAATGTAATATTATGCAGCCATAAAAAAAAGTGAATATGAAAGTTCTTTAGGTCATGACATGACAAGATCGCCTAAAGTAAATGAAAAAAGGAAGATGTTTTTAGTATAAGTACAATGGACACAGTATGCTAAAAATTATATAAAAATGAGCAGGAGAGAAAACATGTGCAGTATATATTCATGTATATATGTGTAAATATCTCTGGAAGAATAAATAAACTAAAAGTATTTATTGCCTATGGGGAAGGGAATTGGATGGCTGGACACAAGGAAGGAAAGGCAGACTCCCTATACGATACCTCTTATATTTTGCTGAAATCAGTATATGTAATATGAATAGATTACCTATTCAAAAATTTAAATTAAAAAAAAAAAGATTATAAACTAAACGACAAAGAGATTACGCAGTCTGACTGGCGTCACCCAAGTCAGTAAAAATGCCGTCACCATCAGTCGGTCTCCACAGAACATTTCTTTTTTTGAGGTAGGCAGTGCCATAAATTCCAACCATTCTAGAACCATGGTGGTGAATTCATGGCATTCTACGTGACCTAAGGAGCAGAATGAAGGAGTGATTTCATAGTCAGGTGGGTTGTGAATGGAGGTGTGTGGTCAGCTAGATGAGAACTAACCTTACATTGTCTCCAAGTGAGAATTTATACTTGCTTTAAGTCACGGTGAGGATTCTTTAGAAGTCCTTGCAGAAACCTTGTCTAGTCTCAGACACCCCGTAAGTAGAATTGCCAGATTCAACAAATAAAACTACAGGATGCCCAGTTTAAATTTGAATTTCAGGTAAACAATGAATAATTAAAAATTAAGAAGTTTATAAACACAGCAAATGCTTTTCCATTATTTGTCACTTACGTGAAATTGAAAATTAACTGGGCATCCTGTATTTTATTTAACAACCCTACTTCTAAAGAACTCCCTAGAGGTCACGTGGCAGCTATGGAGCAGCAGGTGAGGACAGACGGGCCCATGCAGACCTGAGTGTGCCTCCACTCTCAGCCACCATCACTCTCCCTTTCATAAACACTGAACATACCCTTCTGACAGGAAAGACTAGAAAGCTGGACAGGTTTGCATGGCAAGGCACGACGCTGCCCAGGCAGCATCACTAGCCAAAGACAAAGATACATGGCTCTAAGTTAAAGTAACTCTCCAAGCTCACTTCTAGCCCTAGAGTTTCTCCTGTAGGTAATGTGTGGAATGCTTTAGAAGAATTTGGAATGGGGGTGGGAACTGTCGGGCAACCCAGAGAAATGTTCTCCCAACCCAGGTAATAAACGTATTCCTTTCCCTAAATACCGTTAAAGATTTTTTTTTTTTTAAATCTTAAAAAAAAAACCCTTTAAGCTGACCTCCTGCCAAAGTACACATCAATTATACAGCTTCAGTCAGGCGGATGCTCGAGGAAAGGGGGATAATGTTACACCCAGCTGGGCACTTTGTAGTTAGCACAAATGTAATATAAAGCACAGCAGAGTTCGTCAAGTGTCTGTCTGGATTTTCAGTTTTCATTAGCGCTATAATTAAAACCACATTTTCAGCTCTATTACCTGTAACAAGAAAGGAATGAGAAATGAGGTTGTCAAGGTCAGGCTTTTCCAGCTATTTATACTGAGTATCTGCAGGCCACAAGTTGTTGAATTTGGTGTAAACCAGAGCGATGGCTGAATGTCGCACAAGGACCCATCCTGTGTGGCTTGAAAGGCACACCTATGAGGTCACTTCCTTTGAATAGCCACTGGGCCATGTATGTCTACAGCACATGAGGACCAGGAAGGCAGGCAGTTGGGTAAATCTCCTCTCAGCTACAGTGACTGGTCCCAGGAGGAGCTTCTCTCCCATTACGACCAAGCTTGTCATACACCCTAAAACAGTCCCAAAGGCTGTCCTCAGATACACTTGTTGAGGACAAGAATCCTAAAAACCTAAAGGCCATCTTCTTCCTACCTTGACTGTAAATGTGCAGGAGAGGGCTGGCAGGGGATGTAAATGTCAAATCCCCCTGCAGCACTGCCTCACCCGCTCACACACTCCACAGAGGGCTCACTATGTGTGGCAAATCATGGGGGTCTGGCCTTCCAACCTAGAACTCCGCCACTTCTCACCACCATCTCGCTCCTGAATTCTGACAAGTCTCCTGGCTTCTACCTCATACTCCCTGCTCTAATCTGAATGGTAGTGTCCCCACAAAATTCGTATGTTGAAATGTTAACCCCCAATGTGATGATATTAGCAGGTGGAGATTTTGGGAGGTAATTAGGACCTGAGGGTGGAGCCTCATGAATGGGGTCAATGCCTTTAGAAAAGGGACCCCAGAGCGCTCCTTTGCCCCTTCCCCATGTGAAAATACAGTGAGAGGATGGCCGTCTATGAACCAGGAAGTGGGCCCTCACCGGACACCAAATCACCTGGTACCTTGAGCTTGGATTTCCCCACCTCCAGAACTGTGAGAAATACATTTCTGTTCTTTATCAGCCACCCAGCCTATGGTATTTTGGTACAGCATCCAAATGGACTAAGACACTCCTGCTCCAACACCCCTCACCCCCACCACACACACACACCCTAGTCTATTCTCAACAGTGCAGCCAGATCATGTCACCACTTCTCTATGCAAAGCATTCTGGTGGCTTCCAACTCTCTCAGAGTACAAGCAGGAGCCCTCACAACTCCTTCTAGCCTCACGGTACTTCTCTCATTGCACCTGCCACTATTCTCCGCCCACCTCTCTCCACTCCAGGCACACTCCTTGCTCAGGGACTTTGCACTTGCTGTCCCCTCTGCCTGGAGTTCTCTTTCTCCTGTCGTCTGCATGACTGGCTCTTCAAAAGGCACTTTTTTTTTTCCAGTAAGGCCTTCCCTGAGCGCTGTACTTCATAATGCAAACCATCAGCACCTCACCCATGCTGCCAACCATGGCATTCCCTATTTCCTTTCTCACTTATCACCATCTGCTCTATGATATAGCACTTACTTATTTATTTTCTTTACATGTCTGTCTCTCTTCACTTCCCATAATATAAGTTTCTTGAGAAAAGTACTTTTGTCAGTGTCTGTTCACTGTACTTATCCCTAGTATTTAGAAAGAGCCTGGCACATAATAGACATTCAACAAATATTGGTTGAATGAATGAATGAATGAAATCCAGAGATGGCTCAAGCCAGCATCAAGTGGGCCCTCTTTGAGCAAGTGATGACTAGGTCCCTGTGGCTCACCCAGCTGGAAAGTGCAGGAACCATCTGTTTAAGGACCTCCAACCCAAAGATGGGTCTCAGGCAAGTACTTGTTCTCTGGGCAAACTTCAAAGTAGCTGAGACACATCCTTACCCACAAGGACTGTCCTTGGAGAGCCGACTGATAGTACCGTGTTTCCCCGAAAATAAGACCTAAACGGACCATCAGCTCTAATGTGTCTTTTGGAGCAAAAATTAATATAAGACCCAGTCTTATTTTACTATACTATAAGACCTGGTCTTATATAATATAACATAACATAACATAATATAATATAATATAATATAATATAATATAATACCAGGTCTTATATTAATTTTTGCTCCAAAAGATGCATTAGAGCTGATGATCCGGCTAGGTCTTATTTTCGGGGAAACACAGTACCTCACAGTGGACTCCCCTCACCATGTGGGAGGTCGAACGTTCTCCAACAATACTGGCCCCCTTGCATTTCAGCCCAGGCCTTGGGCAGACTGAACCCAAGCACCAAGCACTTGGCTTTGATGGTTAATTTTATGTGACAATTTGGCTGGGCCACGGGGCTCAGGTATGTGGTCAGATATTATTCTGGATATTTCTGTGAGGGTATTTTGGGATGAGATTAACATTTAAATTGCTAGACTTTAGTAAAGCAGATTTCCCTCCCTAATGTAGGTGGGCCTCATTCAATCAGTTGAAGACCTGACTAGAACAAAAGACTGACCTACTCTGAGCAAGAGGAAATTTTGCAGCAGATAGCCTTTGAACCTGAACTGTAGCATTGCCTCTTGGCTAGGTCTCCAGCCTGTGAGCACCCCCTGAAGATTTTTGACTTGCCGGCCTTCCATAATCACATAAGTCAATTCCTTAAAATAAATATCTTTATATAGAGGTAGACATTGATATAGACATAGATAGTTATTACCTATTGGTCCTGTGTCTCTGGCGAACCCTAACTAATACATGACCTAAACCATTCAGAGGCAAGAAAATAACCTTCTTCCAAGTACCAACTGCTCTAGAAGTTTGAGCTTCTGTCACTGACAGGAATTCTTCCCTCCATCCATGCACAAATGATTACAAAGCCTCTAGGCATTCCAAAGGACACTAGCTGGACACTTCCCAAAGGGCAGCAGAGAATCCCATATTACAACGACTGATATTCTGGGGCTATACTAAAAACTGCCAGGAATATTTTTTTATTTATGTCATTGTTGTGAACAATTCTAACAGGTGCAATAATATTAATTCATATACTGCATGCAGACATTACAGCAGCACTTAGAACAAACATGTGGCTAAAACTAAGAAGCCAAATAAAAAATAGAGTGGTTAAGAAAATGGGCCCAAGGATTCTAGTCCCTACTCTACCACAAACTAGCTGAATAAAATGTGTCTGTTCCCTAAGCCTCAGTGCTCTCATCTCATGGGGTGATAATAGTAGGACCTATCTCACAAGGTTGTAATAAGACCTTGTAGTAAGTAAAAAAAAAAAATGCAAGTAACAAACACACATTCCCATGCCTTGCACATGGCCCATGTTCCATAAATGTTATTATTATTGCTACAGCATGATCCCAGCCCTAAAGAATCTTCTAGAAGCCCAATGCAGCACTTTGGTGCATGGGATTAAATCACTAAGCAAGTGAAGAACAGAAAATACATGGAGAAGACCTGGAATCCCAAAGAGCTGTTGCTGGAAATGTAATGAATGGGAAGCTGCTGCACTTGAATGTAGAAGCCTTGAATTGGAAGAGCTCTTAGAGGTCATCTTGCCCATAGAGGAGTCTCTGCTACAATAGTCTCTAAAGTGGTCACACCACCACATTGGTTCACTCCACAGTGACAGTGAGAGGCTGAGCTTGCTGCATTGCTAGGCAGATGGAACTGAGAAGAAACTCTAGCTCTTTCTGTGCCCAGTGCAGCCATGGCTTGTGGTCCCAAGAAGCATCTCAAGCACGTAGCAGCTACAAAGCATTAGATGCTGGATAAACTGAACAGTGTGTTTGCTCCTCGTCCATCTACCAGTCCCCATAAGCTGAGGGAATGTCTCCCTCTCATCACCTTCCTAAGGAACAGACTGAAGCCCTAATAAAAGATAAAGAAGATCTGCATGCAGCAGTTCATTAAGATTGATGGAAAGGTTCAAATTGATATAACCTCCCCTGCTGGTTTGAGGGATGTCATCAGTATTGGCAAGACCAGAGAGAATTTCCATCTGATCTACAATACCAAGGGTCGCTTTGCTGTTCATCGTATTACTCCTGAGAAGGCCAAGTACAAGTTGTGCAAAATGAGAAAGATCTCTGTGGGCACAAAAGGAATCCCTCATCTGGTCACCCATGATGCTCATACCATCCGCTACCATGATATCCTTATCAAGGTGAACAACACCATTCAAGTTGATTTAGAGACTGGCAAAATTACTGATTTCATCAAGTTTGACACTAGCAACCTGTGCATAGTGACTGGAGGTGCCAACCTGGGAAGAATTGGTGTGATTACCAACAGAGAGAGATACCCTGGTTCTTTTGTGTAGTTCATGTGCAAGATGCCAATGGCAACAACTTTGCCACCTGGCTCTCGAACATTTTTGTTATTGGCAAAAGCAACAAAACATGGATTTCTTTTCCCCATGTAAAGGGTATCTGCCTCACCATTGCTGAAGAGAGAAACAAGAGTACTTGCAGCCAAACAGAAGTGGGTAAAATGATCTCTAGGTGACATGATTGGAAGTCTTCATCCCTAATTAAAGATAATATAGTAAAAAGAAAGAAAGAAAGAAAGAGAGAGAGAGAGAGAGAGAGAGAGAGAGAGAGAGAGAGAGAGAGAGAGAGAGAGAGAGAGAAAGAAAGAAAGAAAGAAAGGAAGGAAGGAAGGAAGAAAGAAGGAAAAAAGAAAAGAAAAGAAAAGAAAAGAGAAGAAAAGAAAAGAAAAGAAAGAAAGGAAGAAAAGAAACTCTACAAGTTATTTAATAGAATAAATGTTGAAGTAAACACACAAATGCATATGTACCAGGAAGGAAATAAACAGGGTGCTTTAGTGGTTCAAAAGAGGTGGGTCTAAAACGTCCAGAATAGGTAAATCTATAGAGACCAAAGGTAGATCAGAGGATGCCACAGGCTGGGGAAAAATGAGGGGTGGAGAGTAACTTTTTAATGGTATGGGGTTTTTGGGGGGGGGGTTATGGAAATGTTCTGAAGTTAGGTAATGGTGATAATTGTACAATCTTGTCAATATATTAAAACCTACTGAACTGTACACTTTAAAATAGTGAATTCTATGCTATGTAAAATGTGAATCATAATGCAATTTAAATTTTTCTAATAAAAAAAAAAGCTGGGGTGGAGAGACCTGATTTAGCTATGGTAGACAAAGGAGAAAGCCACTCTGAGGAATTTATATGAGGCAAGGGACTTAGAAATGTGAAGGAGCCACCATGGGAAGATGCATGGACAGGCTTACCGAGTGATGGAGGGGAAAAATGCAGAGGGCACTGAATATGGACCAGCTCTGCACACTAGATAAACTATCCCAGATTTGGCTGGGTGGCAGGGAAGGAAGGGAGAAAAAGAAAGACAAAGAGAGACAAGTTTCCCAGGTCAAAGAGCCTATATCGTACAAGGCGTTGGTAGACACAGTAAGAAGGGGGGTGTTCATCCTAAATGAGGTCAAAACCCACCGAAGGTATGTAAGGGGCCATTTTCTAAATGGCCTTGCTCCGATTGCCATTTCAGAAGAATCACTTACAGCTCCCTGCACACAAAGCATCAGTTATCCAGTGGCAGGACCCACACAAGGTATAAAACATTAAAGAGGTTAATTCTCCCTGAGTGGGGCTTGCATACTTTTAATAAAAACGGTACCAAAGGAGGATTTCCTGTCAAGATGGTGGAGTAGGTAAATTCTGTGCTTACCTCCACTCAAGACCACATCAAAATTATACCTAAACTACAGAATAACCATCATTGAAAATCACCTGAAGTCTAGTTGAACTGAAGCCCTACAACTAAGGATATACAGAAACCACTTTGAGACTAGAAGGAGGGGAAGAGATGCAGAACAGGCTGGTCCCCCACCCGCATGTGACCATTAAAAACCAGGAGGAATATCATGGCTTTGGAGGATCCCCCTTAGAGGAGTGAGGGGGTCCAGGCCCCCACCAGACTCTCCAGCCCAGGATTCCAGTGCAGGGGAGAGAAGTCCCCATAACTTTTGGCTGTGAAAACCAGTGGAGATTGTGTCTGAGTGAGACGGAGGGCAGCTGCAATCCCAGGAACCCCTCTTAAAAGGCCCAAACAGAGATTTACTTGCTGACAGATTCACTCATTCTGAGCTCCAGCGCTGGGGCAGCAGCTCCAAAGGCCCAAGGGACATACGGGGAGGAACTAAGTTGTCTGGCTGCAGGACGAGGGCTAGAAGGGCAGCTTTATCCCAAACGGAGAAGCTGGAGGAAACCATTGTTTCTTGTTGAGCCCTGCCCCTTCCCCACGTGCAGACGCAGGTGGCCACCATTTCTCAGCCACCATCAACCCAGCTAACACCATTAGTCCTGCCCTGGAGATTCACAAAATCCAAACAAGCAGCATCTGGCTACAGCAAGCTCCATACCTCTGGCGGAGAAGCCCTAAGCCCAGTATTAGTGACAGCTGACCTCAGTTTGTGGCTTGGCCTCTTGAAGCACCTCCAAGCCTAGTGCAAGCGGCAGCCACCTGTGGATTGCTTTGTGGCTCATGCCAGGTGGTCCCCAGCAGAGAACAGACTGCAGCTGAATTTAGCCTGCAGTGGGTCCCCTCCCTGGAGGCCACCAAGCCAGCTTCTGACCAAGCAGGAGAATCACCCAGCCACCTCCAAGGACGACACACCCAAAGGGCAGACTGGGCAAGCACCAGAGCCCTGCTAAAGTGAACCCCGCTCTGTAGGGTCAGCTCCTGCACCACAGCTCCTCCACTGTAGTCATGGCCAGTCTTTACAACCAATCAGCCTCAAGGTCAATCCCTCCCACTGATGTTTAAACAGCAATCATGGCTCAACTACAACAGGAGGGTACACAAAACCCACACAAGGGACACACCTAGAACAATTAGCTCTGGTGACCAGAAAGACTGTGCCACTGATCCCACAGGACACCTATTATATAAGGCCATTTTACTAAGAGTGGAAATCAAAGCAGCCCTATCCAATACATAGAAACAAACACAGCAAGACAGCCAAAATTAGGACACAAAGAAACATGTCTCAAATGAAAGAACAGAACAAAGCTCCAGAAAAAGAACTAAACAAAATACAGACAACCAATCTACCAGACCCGAAGTTCAACACACTGGTTATAAGGATGCTCAGTGATCTCAGCGAGAACTTCAACAAAGAGACAGGAAACATAAAAATGGAGATAGAAAACATAAAAAAGAACCAGTCAGAAATAAAGAATACAATAACTGAAATGAAGACTACATTAGAGGGAATACAGTAAATTAGATGAAGCAGAGGACTGAATCGGCAATTTAGAAGATAAGGTAGCAGAAAACACCCAAGTAGAACAGCAAAAAGAATCCAAAACAATGAGGAGAGTTTAAGGGACAACATCAAGCATACCAACATTCGCATCATAGGGGTACCAGAAGGAAAAGAGAGAGAAAAAGAAATTGAAAACCTATTTGAAGAAATAATGATGGGAAACATCACTAAACTGGCGAAGGAAATAGACATACAAGCTCAGGAAGTGCAGAGAGTCCCAACCAAGATGAACCCAAAGAGGCCCACACATGGATACATCATAAGTAAAATGCTACAGGTTAAAGAAAAAGAAAGAATCTTAAAAGCAGCAAGAGAAAGGCAGTTCGTTACCTACAAGGGAGCTTCCACAAGACTGTCAGCTGATTTCTCAACAGAAACTTTGCAGGCCGGAAGGGATTGGCAGAAAATACTCAAGGTGATGTAGTCAAACAAAGACCTACAACCAATATGACTCTACCCAGCAAGGTTATCATTTAAAATCAAAGGACAGATAAAGAGCTTCCCAGACAAGAGAAATCTAAAGGAATTCATCACCACCACACCAGTATTACAAGGAATCTTAAAGGGACTTCTTTAAGATGGAAAAAAAGTTAAAAAAATGAACAATAAAATGTCAATAATTACATATCTATCAACGATTACTTTAAATGTAAATGGATTAAATGCTCCAATCAAAAGACATAGGGTGGCTGAATGGATAAGAAAACAAGACCCTTACCTATGCTACCTACAAGAGACTCACTTCAGATAAAAAAGACACACATAGACTATAAGTAAAAGATATTTCATGAAAATGGAAATGAAAAAAAAAAAGCTGTGTAGCAATATTTATACCAGATAAAATATTTGGTATATTTTATCAAATATTATTATAGCCTATAATAATATTTACTATAATAAGAGACAAAAAAGGACCCAGTAATCCCACTTCTGGATATTTATCCTAAGAAACTTAAAACACTACTTCAAGGGGACATGTGCATCTATATATTCACTGCAGCATGTTTACAATGGCCAATATGTGGAGGCAGCCTGGGTGTCTGTCAATGGATGAATGGATAAAGAGGAGGTGGTACATATACACAATGGAATATTGCTCAGCCATGGAAGGAAATGGGTTCTTGCCATCTGTTGTGGCATGGATGGACCTGGAGGGTGTGGTGCTGAGTGGAGTATGTCAGGCAAAGAAAGACAGATGCAATGTGATTTTTGCTTATATGTGGAATCTAAGGAATAAAATAAACAAAACAGAAACAAACTCATAGATATAGAGAATATTTTGATGATTGCCAGATGGGAGGAGGGTTAGGGGTGAGTGAAAAAGAGGAAGGGATAAAGAAGTACAAATTGGTTGTTGCACAGTAGTCATGGGGATGTAGGGTATAGCCTAAGGAATACAGTCAATAATATTGTAATAACTATGTATGGTGTCAGATGGGTACTAGATTTATCAGAGTGACAACTGGGAGGGGGTTGGGGACAGAATGAAATAGGTGATGGGATTAAGAAGTACAAATTGGTAGTTATAAGACAATCATGGGGATATAAAGTAAAGCATAGGGAATATAGTCAATAATATGGTAATAACTATGTATAGTAACAGGTGGGTGCCAGACTAGTCAGGAGGATCACTTCTTAAATTATACAAATGTCTAATCACTATGCTGTACACCTGACATTAATATAAAATAATATAGAATGTCCACTGTAATTGAAAGATTTAAAAAAGGGGGGAAAGGTGAAGGGGAATAAGAGGTTCAAATTTCCAAATATAAAACAAGTAAGTCATGGGGCTGTAATATACAGCAAAGGGAATATAGTCAATAATATTGTGATAGCACAGTACGGTGTCAGACGGTTGCTGGACTTATCATGGTGATCACTTCTTTAGGTATATAGATGTTGAATAACTATGGTGTATACCTGAAGCTAATATAATATTGTATGTTAACTGTATTTTAATAAAAATCTTTTTAAAAATGAACCAAAGGATACAAATTAGAAGATGAGTTTATTCATAAAAAACCATTATAAAAGGTAATATGAAAACAGTATGGATTTAGTGTCTATCCCAAAATACACTCTATCTCCTTTCCTATAAAATATCTAGTAATAAAAGGATACTTACTCTCGCTCCACTACCTGGCTTCTTTTTCTAGTGACAAGGCAATGCTATTATTAAGACACGAGTGCCCTCTACAGTTATGAGCCTAGATTGCGTCTTATTATTGAACCAAGTAAGCCTGGAAAAATGTCTACTTTTATTAATAGTATGAATGAAAATTACCATTCCCCCAAGCCCATGCCACCCATGAAAATCCACCTCCTACAAAACTTTCCTGAAAACCAGAGAAAAATATAAAAATGAAGTGAAATAGGCAGCTTTCTTGGACTATTGTAATGTAAACACCAAAATTCATGTTTTCCCTTTTGAGTAATATGCCCCCTCCATAGACCAAAAAGAAAGACCGTGTGTGTGTGCGTGTGCGTGTGTGTTGTGTGTGTACACATATATTCTCACTACTAACCAATATTCTATTTCATTGTATAATTCTAAGGATAGAACATGTATTTCAATGATCATCTCATGTACATCAAAATATTTGGTATCAAGTCAATGAAATGCATTTGCTATAAATTAATAGAGCAACGAGGTAAGGGACTGGCTTCCCCTGGCAAGTGACAGTGGCAGGAAGCCAGGTGGAGAACTGGAAACCACCAACTGAAAGACAATATTGACATGTTTGAAAATGTAATGAATGTATGGAAAGGTGGTCTTGAGTGAAAAAGTAAGGAGATGAATGGAAACATGAAAACCTGATGTGAGGTTGTGAAAAATAAGAACATACAAGGGAAAGACCAAAAGAGAATATCCAGAGAGAGGCACCTATGCCACAGATGGAACAGGGATATAGGAAGGCTATTTATTTGTCCATGAGATGAATGCTCTTCAGCCAGAGCCGAGCAGCCTGAAAAATGGGAAATCATAACTTGTCAAATGCTTTTATTGTTCCCTCCATGGTCTACTCCTCGCTCGCAATATTCTTAGGCAAAGTTTATTTGGAAAGGAGAGACAAAGGGGAAATGGACTGGGCATCTAAACCCAGCATTCAGGTTCAGAACCAGTCTCACTGTAAAACTTCCAGGCTACCTTAAGAACGGGGAAATGTCCCTGAGTGTCTCAAGAGGCATGGGGGAGGTAGTAGAAAAACAGATTCCATCCTGCAGTTCTGCTTTCCACTGACTAACACAGCCATTAAAAACTGAAATCTGTTCGCTAGACAAAATATGGTCAAACATTCCTGCGCGCTCCATCCTTTAAATGGATTTAAATATTGGCCTGTCTTCTCCGTGTTTGTTTTGGTTCCCTCGGCCCACATTGGAGTCCATGGGCTCTTTCACTCACTCATCATCTCGCCTCCCGCTGCTTCAGCCGAGAATGAAGTAATAATTCAGCAAGCTGTTCAGGGCTTCCCAAATCAGCTCGACTGCGAAGAGCCGTGTTTTCACAGCTCAGGCATTCCAGTGGCGGTGAACTCCACGGCCCAGCCAGCCACGGGTGGGACCCTGCTCACGTTGGCTCTCCTGCCTATATATGAAAGCAATATGGGAAGCAAAGTGAGGAAAGCACTAAAAATCACATTAATTTCTCCTCGTTGGTTCTCACATTTTCTTATGAAGCTGGACTGTTTGCAGCCATCACTTCAATTGCAGAGTGATGAGAGGTTTAGAAGTAGCTGAAAAGAAAAAGTGCAATTATATCTCAATAAAGCTGGGCGGAACGGGGTGGGGGTAGAAAAAGTGACTATCATGTAGAGGCTGGTTAATAGATTGCTGAAAAATAAATTACAGCTTCTCTTTTCCCTGAAAGCAAGCTTCTGTGGCCTTTGGAAAGCTTCTTTTGTGTCCTTGCTCTTCTTCCGTCTGAGCTAAAAGAGCCTGCTGGCGTCCCACTGTTTGTTTTATTACCTGGCTCATCCTTCTCCCTGGGAGGACAATTGAGGTGGCAGCCTGGTATTAATGCACACTGTAGGATGTGTTTGTACCCAGAGCTCTCCAGAATAAAAAGGTTTCCAAGTGCTTCACTACAATGATTCAGTCACCGACGAATTTTAGCATTTTTTTTTTAAATGAAGTTTTGGAAGAAAAAGCAATCTTTTCCCCCCTATTACAACAGAAAGAAGCTCTAGAAGATACTATCCCAAATCAAGGAAATACCATCTTAATAAGGGTCCAAAACAAGCTCAGTGGGGGCCCCAGACCTAGAGATTCCTGAAAAAGACTTGATATCAGAGAAAAAGATTTTCTCCCAATGTGATGTGGATTTTTAAAATGGACTTTATAGGTTTACTGTGTATTTGGCTTTGGTGCCAGAAAGTCAGACCAGGCACACAGCTCTTTTTACAGGACTAAGTTTTGAACTTTTGCATCATGAGTGCAAAATAAAAGAACCAGGACTGCTGAAAATGGTGACTAGGTTGATTCAGGTGCAGGGCTGCGGCCAGCAATCAGGAAGGTGGCCAATTTTCTGGAAAAGAATCCAACAATAACCAACAGGCTGAAAGCCAATAGTACAAGATTACAATAGACATCGATAGACACTAACCAGTAGTACAGAATGGTGAACGATGAACAAAAATAATATGGTTAACAAGCCTAAAACTGTTAGGATGAGCAAAGTAAGAATGAGCAAAGAAGCCACAAGGAAAACTACATCACGTATGTTATTTTGACTACTAATTCCTAGCAGTAACACGTATAATGATATGCTATTATCAAACTAACCAATACATCTTTTAAACTACTGAAGTATTGCACAGAAAATAATTTTATGTGTAATATATATAGAGAGAAACAGAGAGCACTCTGGGTAAATAGATAGAGCTAAGCCCATGAAGTTGAGGGCAAGATCCAAATAACTCCCTGGGAGCAGAGATCCTAAAAGCCATGCCTGAAATACCCAGGCAGCCTTATTGTTGTCATCTTAATTCACTTAGCATGCAGTCAATATTTATTGATATTTCAGCTCTAGAAACAACAGTAGAGATGGTCAGAAGTTTGATTATGTCTTAAATGGAAAGCCCCAGGGGCAGGAACTCTGGTTTCCTGGTTTACTTGTCCAATAGCAAAGAACCACAGCAGATAAGGTTTTCAAGCAATGTCTTTATTTTCCTATCACTTTCTGTTTTCAATTTGTTTGCTTGTGGTTTGTGTGCATGTATTTTGCAGATAGTGAGAGTTAACATTTAGTAACTGTTTGTTTTGTGCCAGGCACTGTCATAAATGCTGCGCACGTTAATTCATTTAACCTTTACACTTGCCCTATGAGGAGGTACTGAGGTTGCCCCCTCTTTGCCAGATGAAAAGACTGAGGCATAGAGAGGCTAGTAAGTCTACTATTCATATTCTTTATCTCAAGCTCCAATTCCACCTGCTGGCAGAAATTACACTCCAAGCTAATTCTAGGTATATTTAGTTATTTCTATTTTAAAACCAATTCTGGAGTTTTGGATCCGCTCTTCTTTCCCTGGGTGTTTTTCAAGCTGTTGGGGCTCATGCAGCCTCATGACATCTGGAGAAAGCTCCTTGTCCCTTGTTGCCATCATCTGCCCTACACTGGCTTCTGCTGAGATGTTCAGCCCCGTTTGGTTCTCAGCTCTGATGGATGACCCTCCAGGCCAGTATTTTCTGAGAGGGCGGGATTCACATCTTGTTCCTAGCCAGCCACTCAGTACCTACTCTCACCACAGATGGTCTCCCTACCAAACGACCCTTCAGGACCCACTGCTCTGGCTCTGCCTCTTGGCTAACTTCCAAGCACTGCGCGAGTGATGTGAAACCATTTAAGCTCTCCCAAGGTCAGCTCCTCCAGGAAACCAGGCGGGCTGTTGAGGCCCTCGCAGCACTGACAGAATCCGTTGCCTTACCTACACTTTTTCAGAGACACCAGTGAGGGCAGTAGGGAAGCTCCAGCATCTGCCTCGCTTTCCCAGACCCTCTCCCGGACATAATTACAAGCTCCCTTTGTCCTTATATCCCCCTGCCGATCTGAATGTCCTTGCATGCTGCCCCTGCCCCAATACTTGGTCTTCAGGAAGCAGGCGGGAGCAACAGCTGCTGCTTTCTCCGACAACACAGAAGCACCTCGTACTCTTACTTCTGTCTCTATCTCACCTCTGTAGCCCATAGTTTTTCTCTTCTGTGGCTCCTGGGGGTAAAAACTTGAGTCCTTACATATTCTTCACAAATCTTACTTACACCCATAAAATGGCTTTTGAATTTAAAGGGAAGAGTCAGACATTGTATTCTCTGATTTCACACCAACAACCTTTCCCTAAAGCGATGATGACTAATGTCACGTACCCAGGCTCTGGAAAGGGCCTCAAAGTAAAAAGGAGGAAGTTCAACAATGCACAGGGGAGAAGGATACACACAAGCTATGGCCCTAAAATATCATCCCCTCGCAGAATCATTAGGAAAAATGTTTAATAGTGACAGGGACCTTGGAAGGCACCATAAACTCTAAAAGCAAAGATCAAAACATGTCATTGGACTCAAAAGGCTACAGACTATATGATTTCATTTGTATGACATTCTTATAAAGGCAAAACTATAGAGACAAAAAGAGATCATATCCATACAATGGAATAGTACTCAGTCATAAAAAGGAATGAAGTACTAATACATGCTACAAACGGGATAAACCCCCAAAACATTTTGCGAAGTGAAATAAGCCAGACACAAAAAATCACATAATTATTGTATGATTCCATTTATGTGAAATATCTAGAACAGATAAATCCATAGAAACAGAATGTAGACTTGTAGGTGCCATGGGCTTGAGGGAGACGAGAATGGGAGAGAAAGCTATAAGGAGCTTTGCTTTGAAGTAATGGAAATGTTTTGGAACTAGACAGAGGTGGTGGCTGTGAATGTACTAAATGCCAATGAATTGTTCACTTTAAAATTATTACTTTTATGTTATATGAATTTCACTTTAATAAATTATTTTTAAAAAATATTGGTCAAGAAGGAGCCTTGACTACAAAGGGGCACAGGGGTATTTTGGGGGTGATGGAATTGTTCTGTGTCTTGAATGTGTTGGTAGTTACACAGCTGTCTATATTCGTCAAAACTTGCAGAACTATATACTAAAAAGGGTGAGTTGTACTGTATATAAATTATAGCATAATTATAAAATGGCTGAAAGAGAACTATCCAACATACAGGAGCTAAATGAATGTTATTGACTAAAACCTGCCATCGAGTATTATGACAGAATAACTGCTACATAGAAAGGACAATAGAAAATCTTTTCTACAACTTCATTCTAATGAAATGAAAAATGCACTGGCTATTAGAAGGTGGAATTTATACTGACAATTTTTCATCAAATTATTCACTGTGTAAGGATTTGATGCGTATGAACCTGTTAGAGAACTTAACTAAGATTTTTTGATAAAAATGAAAATGTGTCAGTAGCACATAACTCTAAATGAAGGAAATTGAACATTTAAAAACTCCCATTGCAGCGTGAGGTCAAGTAGGTTATTTGTGAAATAATGTAGCACAGAACTCCAAGGTCAATTATAGCAAGATAGTTTAAATTATTCTTTTTTTGACACTCAATATTATTTTATATTAGTTTCAGGTTAAACTATTCTTGACATAATAATTTCAAGCATAATATTTTATTCACTTCCAAGGTATTCTGGCTATCCATTGCTGCATAACAAAACTAATTAAATTAAAACTAATTAAATTAAAGGGTAATTTTATTATTATCCCAGTTTTGTGGCTTGAATGGGCTCAGCCAGATGATTTTCACTGGGCGTGTCAGGCAGTTGAAGTGCAAAGTTGGCTATGGTTTCAATCTGAAGGCTCAGTTGGACTGAATGTCCAATATGCCCCTCTTCCATGCTGGCAGTTGATGTTAGCTATTGGCTAGGAGCCCAGCAGGGGTCTATAAGTGGCCTACATGTGGTCTCTTCATGTGACTTGAGCTCCACAGAGCCTAGCAGCTGGGTTTTCAAGGTGTCCCAAGAGCAAGTATCCCAAGGAATTCAGGCAGAAGTGGTAAGACCTCTTATGACCCAGTCTTGTAAGTCATACAGTGTCCCTTCCACCTCATTTTTTGGTCAAAAAGCAAGTCTTAGGGCCAGCTCAGATTCTAGGGAAGGAGACCACACAAGAGTATGAATACTAGGAGGCATGATTCATTGAGGGCCATCTTCAGAGACTAGCTTCCAAAGGAGGCATCAATTTTTATTAGGATTTTGGAATGACATTAAGTTTTCAACTATAAAATAACATTTTGGTATTTTTGATAAATTTAAAGGGTCAATTTTAGAAAGTATACATCTTGGCAACTAACTGCTGTGTAGTTTATTCATTTCACAAATATTTATTAAGTGCCTACTATTTGCCAATCACTGTGATTGGCCCTGAGGATGCATGGATAAATTAGACATGGGACCTGTCCCCTTGGAGCTTAAAGTATAGCGATTGCATCATGGAAACAAATAAAAAAACAAAACAAAAAAATTCCATACAACCTATTGGAATGCAAATGTAGAAGAGTTGGGTCTTCCTAAAGTGGGGTGAAGGAATGTCAGGAAATACTTCAGAGAGAAAGGACTTATGAGGGGAGTTTTGACAAATAAGGATAAATTCCAAATTCTTTACCATTTATTTGGGGAAAGAGTGGGGGTGTGGTAGGAGGAGTGTGAAGAGAAAAGAGGGCATTCCAGAGTAAGACAGCAAAAACAAAGGTGCAGAGGCGTGCCACACGTTTGGGAACTGGAAGCCGTTCCATGTGGCTATAATGCAGAACTCCGGGGAAGCTGGTAGATACAGGCATCAATCCTGCACAATCTTACACAGATGTGTTTAATTTGGTCCACAGAGCATGGGTTTGTTTTCCTTTTCCACTTTCATAATGAACTACCACACAATGTTTTTTAATTTTTAAATTAGTTTCCAATATTTAATAAACAGAACTTTAACATAAAAAACCAGCTTCTCATGAAAAAAAAAATATATGGTTAATTTGGCTGTAGTACTGAGCCCAAATTCCCACCCAGCCAAAGAATGTCCCCTTTAGATGGGGTTATGAACTCTCCAATTCACAACCCCTTCTCCTGGTCTCCACTGTTCCCTCTGCTGTAGGCCTTTGAGTCTGAGTCCTCCAAGAAAGGAAGCAGGTGGAAAACTCAATATTCATGACGAGAATGAATAATGTCTGATCTGGAGCAGCGGCAGTGGAGATTAAGAGAAGGGGTCAAAAAAGTTTTTAAAAGTTAAAAAAGGCAATACTTAGTCACCAATTAAATTTGTGGGGGGTGCGACAGGAAGATACAGGATAACCCTCAGGTGTGGGGCTACAGTGATATGGAGGAAAAGCAAGTTTTAGGAGGGGATCATAATTCCAGCCTTGTACGTGTTGAGCTTTATTGCCTGAGGGCCATCAAGGTGGGAGACAGTTGTATGCATAGGTTTGGAACTCAAAAGAGAGATAAGAGCCAGAGGTGGAGATTAGGAATTCACCTACTTATTGGCGGTTGAAGCCACAAAATCAGTAAGACAGCCAAGGAAGAGTATGGGAAGTTAGAAGAGAGCCAAGGATTGTAATAACTATGTATGGTGTCAGATGGGTACTAGATTTATTGGTGCTATCACTTTATAAGTTATATAAATGTCTCATCACTATGCTGTACACCTAAAACTAATATAATATTGTATGGCAACTGTAATTAAAAAAATTAAAAACTTATTTTAAAAAAAGAGAGAGCCAAGGAAAGAACCCCAAGGAATGCCAAGTTTCCTGGACAGTCAGAGGAGGAGAATCGGACAACTACCGTGTTTCCCCGAAAATAAGACCTAGCCAGACAATCAGCTCTAATACATCTTTTGGAGCAAAAATTAATATAAGACCCAGTATTGTATTATATTATATTATATTATATTATATTATATTATATTATATTATATTATATTATATTATATTATGCCCAGTCATATTTTAGTAAAATAAAATAAAACGGGGTCCTATATTAATTTTTGCTTCAAAAGATGCATTAGAGCTGATTGTCCTGCTAGGCCTTATTTTCGGGGAAACAGTAGGAGAGCTCACTCCTTGAGAACTAAAGGAAGAGGGAATTTCAAGAAGGGCTCAGTCATCAAAATCAAGGATCCCAGAAATGTCACCTAAGATGTCCACTGCATGTGACAGGAGGATATCAGTAGAAGGTGACCTTTACAGAGCGTATAAAGAATACAGAGGAATTGCAGCAAAAAGAATAAAATACCTAGGAATAAACTTAACCAAGGATGTAAAAGACCTATATGCTGAAAACTATAAGGCATTTTTAAAAGAAATTGAAGAAGACACAAACATAATGGAAAGACATTCCATACTCATGGGATGGAAGAATCAACACAGTTAAAATGGCCATATTACCCAAAGCAATATACAAATGTAATACAATCCCCATCAAAATCCCACTGGCATTTTTTAAAGAAATAGAACAAAAAATCATCAGATTTGTTTGGAACCACAAAAGACCCCGAATAGCCAAAGCAATACTAAGAAAAAAGAACAATGCTGGAGGTATCACACTCCCTGACTTTAGCTTGTACCACAGAGCAACAATAATCAAAACAGCATGGTATTGGCAGAAAAACAGACACATAGACCAATGGAATAGAATTGAGAACCCAGAAATAAACCCACATAAATATGGACAGATAATTTTTGACAAAGAAGCGAAAAACATATGGAGAAAAACAATGGAGAAAAGACAGCCTCTTCAATAAATGGTGCTGGCAGAATTGGAAAGCCATGTGCAAAAGAATGAAACTGGACTGCTATCTGTCAACATTTACCAAAATTAATTCAAAATGGGTCAAAGACTTAAGCATAAGACCTGAAACAATAAACTGCATAGAAGAAAACATAGGTACTAAACTTACAGACCTTGGGTTCAAAGAGCCTTTTATGAATTTGACTCCAAAGGCAAGGGAAGTAAAAGCTGAAATAAATGAATGGGACTATATCAAACTTAAAAGCTTCTGCACAGCAAAAGAAACCATCAACAAAATAAAAAGGCAACCAACTGAATGGGAGAAGGTTTTTGCAAACAGTGCCTCCAATAAGGGGCTAATATCCAAAATATACAAAGAACTCATGCAACTCAACAACAAAAAAACAAAACAACCCAATTGAAAAATGGGCAGAGGACCGGAAGAGACATTTCTCCAAAGAGGACATACAAATGGCAAATAGACATATGAAAAAATGCTCAACATCTCTAATCATCAGAGAAATGCAAATAAAAACCACAATGAGATATCACCTCACCCCAGTTGGAATGGCTATCATCAATAAGACAAATAATAACAAAGTGTTGGAGAGGTTGTGGAGAAAAAGGAACCCTCATACACTGTTGGTGGGAATGCAGACTGGTGCAGCCGCTATGGAAGGCAGTGTGGAGGTTCCTCAAAAAAATTACGAATAGAATTACCATATGACTCAGCAATCCCTCTCCTGGGTATCTACCCAAAAAATCTAAAAACATTTATCCATAAAGACACGTGTGCTCCAATGTTCATTGCAGCTTTATTTACGGTGGCCAAGACATGGAAACAACCAAAATGTCCTTCGATAGATGGATGTCCTGCTGGTTCATTTACATCAACTGGTTCAATTTAAGAACCATCATTTATTTCACCTCGTCAGTCCATCAACCTTAAAACAAACTCCAGTATAAGGGGTCCAAATGAGGATTTCCTCTTGGATTATAAACAATTTTTACGATAAAAGATTGTTCTTGTAGTTTTCTCCTTTGTTGTCGAGATTTCACCAACAGAAAGTTCCATGATAAACTGCAATTTGATTTGGGATTTATGCTCTTATCCTAAGATATCTAGCTAGCAGAGAAGAAAAAAATCTATTCCTATTCTTAAAGGAGAGACAATTTCTGTTTTCATATTTTCCTTCTGAAAGAACTTTTTTCTTTTTGTAATTTTGCAAAGGATAACAGGATTAACAAGAAGTGAGAAAGTAGAATACAGACCTTCCTATTGAAAAACTAGGCTCTGAGGGTAAAAGTGAGATCTGGTTACTCTGGGGACGGGGGTTGCCTTCATACTGGAGAGACTTGAGCTCTTCTATGAGCTGTGAAGAAGCCAATAGTGAGGAGAAGGCAAAAAACAAACGAAAAAATTGATGCTACAAGATTCCACAGAAGGGAAGGAAACTGTCTTGTATAGAAGGGATGCTTCATTCCAACTAGAGGTAGAGAGGTGAGCATTGCTGTGGCCACATAATGTTATAGGTACAGACAAATTTTTCTCTATGAGGCAGGCCTGGCTAGGCCACAGGCTGAGCGAGGGGAAAGGAGACTACTTCTTGAGGAGAGTGGTGACGGTTAGGGGAGGAAGAAAGGCAGGAATAAGTGAAAAAGATTGACAAGTACACACAAGGCCCCCGTGAAAGCAGCCAAATGTACTTTCCATTTGCCCCATTCAGTAAAGAAATGCTTTTAACTGCATTCTGTCTAATTGAATAAAAACAAAGGGAGAAAAATAAAAGAGAGTAAGGAATGGACAAGATGATATTTATTGTGCAATTAAGAAGGGGTGGGCTTATAATTATTCATTCACTGATTTATTCATTCCACAAACACTTCGTGAGTGGCTATTATGGGCCAGATGCTTGTCTATATACTGTTAACAGTCACTAACAAGA
Source organism: Rhinolophus ferrumequinum (assembly GCF_004115265.2). Taxonomy (NCBI): domain Eukaryota; kingdom Metazoa; phylum Chordata; class Mammalia; order Chiroptera; family Rhinolophidae; genus Rhinolophus; species Rhinolophus ferrumequinum. The sequence continues at coordinate 38,754,772 of NC_046289.1, read as the reverse complement.
CAGACAAAAAGTCCTGCCTCATAGAGCACAAGTTCTCGTCCTCTCTGTACATGCCAAGATAGTCCTTGCTCATGTTCCCACAGTGTCTGGGTGTTTTTTTTTTTCTTTCTGCAGCTTCCCCTGCCATCCAGGACGTGCCAAAGCAACAGTCTCTCTTCCTAACAAAGGGCTGAAGCAAAAAGAACAAGTGTGAATCAGCTACATTTGAGGACAGGTTGGTTAATACCCATTCAAATGAAACTGGAAGGACATTTCAGAAAGAGAATGCCATAACTAAGTTTGGGATTTGGCCAGGTCTCCAGATTTAACAGTCTCTGAAAGGATCAGTGTTTTCTAATAATCCATCTGACATGTTATGTTCAGAATGTGATTTTCTGATTAAGGCACTAGGTGCGAAACTACTTCTTGACTAAGCGGCAGACAGACGCTGTAAAATCCATGCAAGGTCACCCAAGTGTTTGCTGCGGAAGCTGAAAGGGGCAAGGGATGTGGCCATATCCTTTCTGGTCACGTTTCAGAATAAACAGATTTAAAGGACAGAACTGCAACCAGGATTTGGCCACCCTGGGAAGGAACGCGGTGTTTGAAAAACATCCTTCCCAGACTGAAAGCCACTCAGACATGGGATCGTCATTCCAGGCATTTGGCACACTGGTTTACACTAGCGGCCAAGTGCATAATTGCCAGGAACTGGCCAAATCCACGGAGACATCAGTCACTTCTGAATGCTGAAAAATGTTTGTAATATACCGTAATAAATGTAAGCCTGACTCATTTAATCAGATCTGAGTCCCACACTGGGGATTTCTGCACAGGAGGGAGATGTTTACGGAATTACTACGTTTCTCCGCTGCCATCTCCCATTTCAGGAAGAACAGAACTATTATCTGGTTGGCCTTGCCAATTTCTGTTCTATATTTTAGGTCATTAATATGGATGCTTAGAACATACATGTTTCCAACTCATTCTGAATTCACTCCAGTACGAAGTGATGAAAATAGTGCTCTTTTTCCTTATTTTAGATTGAAAATGAGCTAAGTAATCCTGAAAGACAGAGATGTAAGAGTATCAGACTCTCCTCCATTCCCGACAAATTTCATAAATTGGTTTCTCCAAAACCAATGAGATGAGATGGGGAAAAGGTCTAGTTACACTTCCCTGTAAGAAGCTGTCTGGGGCTGCAGCAACTTGGATAGGCGAGTAGCCCAGCTTCAGGAGCTGGCCAAGCTTTCTCCTCACATGAAGGTAGAAAATCAAGCCAGCAGTTAAAGGCTCTGTTCCCCAGCTTCTTTGAAATATAATAGAACCTTGATTCCTCAAGTTCAGAAATCTCATTTTCCCAAAGATTGATCCAGCCGCAGGTCAATGATTCATAGCAAACAAACTCACTTGAAAATTCTCTGAGCTTAGAAGTCAGAGTCTTTTGACTTCAATCAGGTCTTTCGACTTCAATGCCCCTGCCTTTTCTGATGGGGTACCTCACCTTCCTAGTGGGAAACCACACGCAAGTGTAAGAAGAGGTTACAAATGCACTGATGGGGGCAGCAGGGCGGGCACCAGGGTGGGACAGGCTGCATGGAGCAAGCTGGCAGTGGACAGTAAGACCCATGTGACTGAGGCTCAGGAGCCAGCATCCAGCTCCAGGGCAGGCCAGGGATGGGGGAATGGCAAGAGATAATGAGGGCCCCACTGAAAACCAACATATGAATGAAACAGAAACTGCCTCAGTAAAACAGCAAAAGCCAGATTAGGAAAACCTGGGGCACAGGGCATGCCAGGGGGGCCCACCAGAAGCATTACCCTCCAAATGAGTTTCATAGCAGTCTATTCCAGCTATTTCCATCTAGACCAGAGCAGAGAAGAGCCTGTAGGTGGAGCCAAGCGGTTGCCAGCCTTGGGGCTAAGAGGAAACGCGGGGGCAGCGAACTAGGCAGGTCACTGCAATGCCAACACCAGATTTCAGAGTTCAAAATTCTTTTCTACATATTCTTTCTTGACTGTTCTAAAATGTGCTGTTGATTCTGTTCTACCTCTGGAAAACTTTCCTAGAGATGGCATGAGAGACGGTGGCCATATATCATTTACCAGCCAAACCTGGAAACTTGAAAGCAACAGAGCTGTTAATAATTATGCCAGTAGAACAGTCATAAACCAGGACTAACCCGGGCCAACCCAGACATGCAGTCACCCTCGCCTGAGACCAAGCACTCAGGACTCAGACATGCCTGTTTACAGCTTGTAGAGGGTGAGATAATCTTGCTAGGGTTGTTTACAGGATAGGCTAGGGGACTCCTGGGAAGGAACTCACCCTAAGGGAAAAGTCAAAGTACACAAACTGGATTCAGTGACATCAAGACAGAGCCAGAGGGGAGGGATGGTGTTGCCCAGTGTTGGCTGTACCCTACATCCTGTGACCCAGGTTCCATGGCTTTAAAAAGTCAGTGAAACTAAAAAGAGCTGTTTTATTAAAATTTCCGTGGGACATTGAAGATTTAAGAGTTAGCAAAATCCTGTGACAGCAATTTCAGCAGCCACAGAGAAGGTGCAGTTGGCACAGCAGTTGGGTGGGAAGTCAGTGGGTAGTCAGCTTGGCTGTTGTCAGGCGTGGGCAGTGATCTGTGACATTATTCCAGCAAGTGAGAGCTGGAGAGCCAAAGACAGTGGGTGCCTTTCTCTTGTATCATGGTCATCTGTGAGGACCCACTGAACTATTATAAAGAATAGAGAGGGGCTACAGTTCACATAGTGGACAGAGGAAGAACCAGGGAAATATCATTTCAAAGTATGGTTATTTTGACTTTAATTTTAGCCCCAAGCTGGTGATGACTGGGAAAGTTAAGAAATATTTCTTCCATCACAGTGTGAGGTTCACTGATGTTGTCTAAGTTTGGGAACCTTCTTAATTTGGGGCCCCTCAGTTCATATCAGTAGTTTTATGGTCTGCAGAAGGTATGAACCCTCAAAATATATACAGTCTATGATACTTGCATTTCAAAAATAATGTAGAAAAAATACTGACACATGATAATTAATACATAATATAGAAATATTTTCTAAAAATTCCTAAAAATTATAAACCTTTGCTACCTCTTAAAGAATGGCATCTACTGATTCTCTCTGATATCCAACTGATTAGTATTAGTCATTAACAATTTGAAATTAGATGCTACTTTGAAATAAAACGACTTACTCACCGAATGGCTAAAATGTAAAAGTCAGGCAATCTCAAATGTTGGCAAAGATGTTGGGCTAGAATTCTAACACAGTGCCAGTGGAAGTGTGAATTGCTATAACCTCTTTGGAAGACTGTCTGGCAGTATCTACTAAGGATGAACATATCTACTTCTTCTCTAGTATATACCCAACAGCAATGTATACATATGTTTACCAAAAGACATGGACAAGAATGTATAGTAGCACTATTCATAATAGCCAACACTGGAAACTACCCAATGTTTATCAACAGCAGATTGGAACAAAGTATAGTATATTCAAACAATGGAATACTGCCATGAGAATAAACAAACACAACTATACACAACAACAAGAATGAATCTCACAAACATAAAGCTGAGCTAAAGAAGCCAGACACGAAAGATTCCTTTTATATACAATTCCCAAACAAGCAAAATTAAGCTATGGTTTCAGAAGTCAAAACGAAGGTAACCTTGGGTCAGAATAGCAAATGGGAACACAAAGGAGACTTCTGGGAGCTGGGAATGTTCCATTTCTTGATCTGGTTGCTGGTTACATGGGTATGAAATTTTATCGAGCTTCTCATTTGTCACTTCTCCTACATCAAGCTAGACAGTAAGTCCAACTCATATTCAAGAGAAGTATTATGCTGCACCTTGTGATGGAGCCTGGCAAAGTCACATTGCAGAAAAACATGTGGGAGGAGTGAAATTGTTATAGAAAATACAACCTATTCCAGTGATAAAATGCAATGGCATTTTAAATTTTAAGTGATATTTTAAATAAACTTTACAATCAACTCCAATTATCCAGGGAAAATCAGAACTCAGCATCATTCTGGGATAAAGCAGAAATCTTAGGAAGGTAAAGAAGGAAATAAGAGCACCAGCAATCAAAGCATACAAGACCAGGAAGTATGCTCCAGTTTGGATCACATGTATTCCCTGGACTAATAAGTGTGACGGAAGGAATAGGTACATGTATGGGTGAGTCCCAGTCACACGCCTAACAAGACCACATGAAATGGGAAAGGGGAAATTCACCAAAGAGAGAAAAAATGGGAAAATAACACATGTCTACTGCAAATGTCATATACTATATCTGATGGTCATCCCAAGAGAAATTCTTAAACTTGTCAAGAATGAGGAAGTACATTCTTTCCAAGTTGTATTTAACTCTAAGATTCCAGTGTTCTCTCCCTAACACACATGTCAAGTCCATTAGTATTAATATTAAAATATTTTTAAAATACGGATCTAGTTGTAAAACATACATCAAGTGTAACTACAGATGGCAATCATGTTTCATTTCTCTTTGAGCATCTCTCAAAACACTCATCTGTCTATGAACATGTGTTAACACTTTTCTCTCTGGATAAATCTTCCACACTGTTTTGACCACATACATTTCTGTTAACAGCCATGAGTCACACACCAAAAAATTAACTGAAGACCACAGGTGTGGCAGGTTGAACTTAAGCCCCGACTCTTCCTCTCAGGGAAGAATCTTGGGAATTAGAGCGAAACCAAGTTATTATGATGCCACTTAACCAGCTGTCTCAGTCAGAAGCTTTGTCAGTTTATGTGGAACCCTCCATCATGAAGAAAGCAAGCCAAGCAGAGGAAAACATTTTAGCATGGTAAAGCCAGGAGTCTTAGTTTCCAAGAAGTAGACTTAAAGTCATGTTATTAGAAGAAATACATATTTCTCTCATTGACTATGTACCAGAGGTGGGCAAACTTTTTCTGTAAAGGGCCAGACAGTAAATATTTTAGGCTTTGCAGGCCATATGGACCCATTGCAACAATTCAACTCTACGTTAAAGCTCAGAAGCAGCCATAGACAATACTTAAACACATGAGTGTGGTTGTATTCCAATAAAACTTCACAAAAACAGGCCTGTGGGATTTGGTCCATAGGTCAAAGTTTGCCTGACCTAGACCAAAACAAACAAACAAACAAACAAAAACAAAACAAAAAACAAACAAAAAAAACACCTACAGAGGTGAGATGTGTTTGTCTTTGGCTAGTTAAAAAGAAAGCCTGGGCACAGCCCTGCTGGTGGAGGAAACAAACAGAAATTGAAATGCTCCAGTTTACCCTAGCCTTCCACTGCCTTCCTACCATAGGAACTCATCCTCTCCTCTCTGCAGAAACAGCAGGGCTAGAACAGGTTGAGACTGTGTTCATGTTCATTGGAGGCCAGAGGTGGCAGAAGTTGCACAACACAGAGGCTGGTTCTTCACTAACTCTGAGGGGGAAGGTATGTTCTGAGGAAATGGAAGGGAAGATTAAAGGGATCTGTGGAGACAACACGGGGAGAAGTGGCAAGAAGGCAAAAGTTAGGAAGTGAGGGAGTATCAACATTCTGAAGCCCACTCAGAGAGGACTTGTTCCCCTGTAATTCATAGAGATATGAATTACCTTACCCAGAGCCCAGGAACTAATCTTTCTTTGGAACCTCTCTAGAATCCTTCAGAAAAGAAGCTCTTACGCCTCCCACAAGGCACTGCTTCATTTCCTACCACTCTCCATCTCACTCAGTCAGCTTCTCCCACACTGGCCTCCTTGAGGTTCCATGAACACACCTAGTACATTCCCACCTCAGGGCCTTTGCACCTCCTTACTCTTCAGACAGATTGAAAGCTCTTCCCCTAAATATTCAAATGCTTCACTCTCTTCATTCTGGTGTTTCTCAAATGACGTCTCCTCAAAGATGCCTTCCTTGACTTTTCTGTCTAGAATAGCATCCTCATTAGGCTCCACTTGTTTTAATTTTTCTTCACAGCACAAATCACTATCTATCTCCCGCAACAGCATGTGAGTCTCATAAAGGCAGGGACTTTGTTTAGTTCATTCCAGTATTCCAAGCACTTTGAATAGTACCTAGGACACAGACAGTGCTCAATAAATATTTAGTGAATGAATGGATGAATCAAGTCCAGTGTGTCTATTATAGCTAATTTTATGTGACAACTTGGCTGGGCTATGGTGCCCAGATATTTTGTCAAACATTATTCTGGATGTTTCTCTGAGGGTGTTTTTGGATGGGATTAATATTTAAATTGGTGGACTTTGAGTAAAGTTGACTCCCCTCTACAATGTGGCTAAGCCTCATCCAATCAGTTGAAGGCCTGACTAGGACAAAAAGACAAGAGGGCATTTTGCATCAGACAGCCTTTGGACTTCATATGCAACATCAACCAGTCCTAGTTCTACTGCAGACTGCCTTTGAACTCCAACTGAAACTCTTTCCTGAGTCTTAAGCCCTCCAGCCTGCCTCATAGGATTTTGGACTCGCCACGCTTCCACAACTGTGGGAGTCAATTCCTTAAAATAAATCTCTTTATGTATCTATCCTATTGCTATCTTCCTTACTAAGGAATTATTCCTAATAGCTCTATTTTCACAATGTGAGTCAGGGAGCTGAAACTTCTGCATACTTTTGTCTGATCTGCAGGTAACATTGCACCAAGTGACTTCCTTCCCCACAGCCAGAGAAATGGGGACTGGAAAATAGGGAAGAAAATAATCAAACACATATTTTGAAGATTATAGCCAATTATGTAAGAAACACTGGCACTTGGAACCATCTGGACACTCTATCTTCCCTTCATACAATATTATTTCATTCATACTTGGTGAAGAGGAATGTTGATCTATACCTTAATCTGTCTAGATCCTGGAATGGTAAAGAACATAAACTATCAAATATACGAGGTAGATTTGTATTCTAGACTTTAGCCATTTCCATAGTATTTGTATGATTAGATATGACCATAATTATAAAGCCTATGGGATGTGGTGTGTTTTCATAAGATGCTCTTGGACAGTTCTCCTCCACCTCCTATCCACCATGCCCTCAAAACAAAACAAAAAATTTTAAAGAAAACAGACAGAATCCCCTACTCTGATGCCACTTGGAAGTCCTGCCATGAGGAAGCACCCCTTTCCAGCATCCGCAAAGCGCTGCGGCTGCGCTTAGACACTTTCGCTCCGCCCCGCTCCCCGCCCCCTCCACGATTCCAACTGGCGTGAGTTGGACGCCCTCTCGGCCAATCAAAATTCAACGGGGTTCTCCTCCCGCGCGTCTTTCAAAAGCCACCTAGGAACCAATGAGGGGTTAGAGGCCGAGCCAGGGCCTCCCGGGGCGGAGCACGAAACGGGGAGAGGGTGTGATTGGTTCCTAGAAGACGCCGCGCTCCACCTCACAGAGGGATGTGCCAATGAGCTGAGCCGAGGGACGGGCTCGGCGCGGGGCAGCTGAGACGGGGGTGCTGCCCCAGGGAGGCGGTGGCCGGTCGCGACGTGGGGAAACCAGCGATGAAGCCGGTGAGTTGGGTCGAGGCTTGGAGGAGAGAAGCTTCAGGGACGCGAGAGGTCCTAAGGCCATTTCTTGGGCCCGGGGACACAGGCCGGGCTTAGTCGCGGAATGCCTCTCTGAACAACCGTCTTGGCTAGGGGAGGTGGCGCTTCCTAGGACTGGAGAGAGCGATGGCTGTGAAAAAACGGGGTCGGTGGCGGACGAGGGGAAGATGGACATTTGCTGTGCGCCTGTTTTGGGCTATGTGCTGTCGCCTGCGGGGTCTCCTAAGCCTCACGACAGCCCTGCCAGTGAGGGCTGAGCCCCGTTTTACAGAGGAAACTGAGGCTTAGAGAGTTTGTTTCTGTGTATCAGTCTGCCTGATATCACAGCCTCAAAGGTTGTCCAGGGCTGCCCAGTGGACCCTGGGGAGGAGTCCTCACCATGGACGAGGAAAAATTCATGAAAGACGATTGCCAACCCCCGCTTATAGGTGTTGTCACCACTGTCATCCCCCCGCCCCCCAGGGCCAGAGGGCACTGTGCGCCTTTCCCTGGGGTTCAGAATCCCTGAACCCGGGAAAGCGAAAACGTCCAACTTAGGATTTGTAAACCTGGCTAAAACAGCCTGAGTGAGTGGGCCACACAAGTTGAAAATCTCGAATCATCAAAACTGCTTTAAAGAGAAAGAGAAAAAGAAAAAACAGATGCAAGGAGCTGAAATCCTACCTGACTCACATCACCCATCACCAAGGTTGACAACCTTATTGAAGGGCCTTCATTTGAGTTGAGTTAATAATAATAATACAGAGAGATCCAAAGCAACTCAAATCCGTAGCCTAATTTGGCTCTGTAATATGATCTTGTAATAACAAACAAAACAATTATAGAATATAGCTTCAGAACTAGAAGGGACATTAGGTGGTTACAATGAACTAATCCCCATGTTATCACATGGAGGGACACCAGTTGTTTTTCCCTCCTGACCTCTTTCTCTATTTGTACCCAGAAAGGGAAAAGTGAGTGATCTGATCCTCAAGTTTGGGAGGAGCTGAACACAAGTAGCTCCACCCTTTTTTCCCTGGTCTCTCTACATAGAGAGTACTTTCTGGAGTGCTCTCTGCCACACTGAGCTCTGGGTTGTCATTGGCTGCCTCTTAGTGGGTGGATAAATCCAATTCTAGAGTGACGAATTGAAAAGCCCACCGGACCACAGCTTTAAAGCCAGATCCTCCATTTGATACTCAGTAATAAAACTAATATATTGATCTCCGTTCGCATCTCTGGCATCTTATGTCTGTTGGTTCCAACTAGGGAGTAGAAGATGTGTTTTTTATTGCCTGCAGGATTGAGTTCCAACTCCTTAGATCAGCATAGAGTCCATCTCAATCTCTCTAATCCAATGATTCACAAAGTTGGGGCCAGGTTATTCCACCTATACTCCTTCCCTCCCCCAGCCAAACTATTAGGCTGTATGGGGCCATGTTTTGAGAAATGGGGTAGGCAAAACTACATCTCTAGCTTCATCTCTGCTCTAACACAGTTCCCAAATACACAAGCCCTTTCTCATTTTGCCTTAATTGCCTTAACTTCTTCCCTATCTGCCTAAAACCTCCTGCTTATTCTTCAAAACCCGGCGAATGCATCTTCTCCGTAAAGCTTTCTCTAGCACCCTTAGTCATTCCCTTTTCTGCTCAAAAATACATAGATTATGCTTCCATTTTAGCTCTTACAACTTTCTTCTTCAATCTGTGCACACATCTGTGTCTCCAACTATATGGAAGGTAGGCTATTTATTTTATGAATCTTCGCTCTCCAGACCTTGACAAATGAAGGTGTCCAAGAAATGTTTGTGAATGAATGAATAAACCTCCTCACTTTATAGTTGTGTACAACTGAGATCCAGACGAACTGCCATTGTTTGTTCAAGATTATACAGTAAGTGGCAGAACCAAGACCAGAAGCCCGGTTTCTTGATTTCCAATCCAACTCTCTTTCCACTATATAGTGCTGTAAGGTGGCAAATAGCAATAATTTACTATTGATATTGCTGATGTCTCTGATATTCCAGATTGAATAAATTGCAAATATGCATTTAGTGTGTGTGTAAGCAGAGATCAGCTATAATTAGACTATATGTAAATATTCTTTACATTTATTTAACATAACTGATTTCTTTTGAAGCCTGGTTCATTGCAAACAAGTGAGTTTGACTCCTCAGATGAAGAGCCTATTGAAGATGAGCAGACTCCAATTCAGATATCATGGTATGTTAACATTTCTGATCTTTGTAGTCCACATATTGAAAATATTTCATGATTTTCTTCCACTGATTGTATAATTCTAATCTTAAAGGATTATCTAACTCCATGATTTATTTACTATGTATGATAGAATTAGGCTTTTTGGAGGATGGGTCCTTCTTTATGCCCTGAGAAAACCATAGTAGAAACAAGTAAGGAGCTGAGATAGGAATGTAATGATCTCCCATTTAGTACCAAAACCTACTTATTCTTTTATGACAAAAGAATAGTGTATCAAACCTAGGATGAGATATTTAATTGTTTATCATTTAGTCAAATCTTAGAACTTGCCATAGTAATGTATTTATCAGCAGACACTGTTTAAGATAAAAGCCACATACCATAGATACAATAACAAAAACTAATGTTTCTATATAAAATTGGCTTCCAAATCTTGGCAGTGACTTATGGTTGGTTATACAAGAATCTCTACAACCAACAATCAAATGCTTTCTCTCATCCCTGTAAATGTAATAATCTAAGAAAGCACCGTTCCCTACTATAGGAAGAGAAAAAGAGTGTAAGTGTTGTTCCTGAAGGTTTTTGTTTTGCTATTAAATAACAATTATCTTTCATTGCCCTTTCTAACTCCCCTTTTAAACTCAAAACTCGTCTGACTTTCAAATTCTGGTGATATTTATATGCTGCCCCCTGTTTTCCTCTAAACTCATCTTCTGTCTTGCAGACAAGGTGAGCCTCTGCCTGCTTTGTCCCTGAGTACTGAAAACTGGGAATATGATTTCTTTAAATTATTTCATTTTTATTCAAATCCATTACAACAAAGATGGGTGGCCTGTGGTTTTTATCATATGAAATTATATCTGTTTAAGGAAGTTCTACAAAGAAATCTTAAAATAGTAATGTGGAATGAATGCTTGGGATGAAATTGTCATATGGTCATTTTCCAGTTCATTTCCTAAGGTTACTAAGACAAAAAAACCTCAGGTAACATTCCACAGGGTAACTTAAGTACACTGTATAATAGCTATAGGCAATCTAGGCATTATTATTTTTAAGGTAAATTTAAATTAACCTGCCACTTTTAAGACTTAAATTATAACACAGCAAATGATATGTCTGTTTCAAAACTTTCAGTCTTTTTAGGCCTTTTTGTAACCAACACATTGATATTTAACTATGAATCTTTGTTTTGTCACTACTATAAAACTTTAAAACACCCATGTTCAGTGGTAAGCAGACATATTTGTTAAATTGAATTTCCATTTATAACCTTTTAAAAACTGAACTAAACTTGATAAAGTTTTATTCTTTTCAGGCTACCCCTGTCACGAGTGAATTGTTCTCAGTTTCTCGGTTTATGTGCTCTTCCAGGTGGGTAACACTACAGTTGGCTTCTTATTAATGTATTTAAAGGTTTTGTAGTTGTTGTTTTGTCAGTTAACACATCATTCTGAGCAATAGGAGAATTTTCACAGACCATCAGCATGGGAAGCCCTCATGGTGGGTCATAGATAAAGGGAACTTAGATCAACTCTTCAAGCCTTCCAGATCCACATTCACAGTTCTACATTTCTGATTTACCTATCTTAATAAAATGTAAACACTGGGGTACAATGTGATGCTGAGGACTATAGCTGGGTAATTATTACAGAAAGGACACAGAATAAAAAAATCCTTGCATTAGGAGTTCCTTCAACTGGGATCTATAAATCCCTGGATTATATTCCTAAGAATATAAGAAATTGAAATTCACATTCAAAATGGAATTTAATCATATAAGTGATCATGTGGAATGACTTTCTAAAGTAGCTATATATGTATTTAGATATACTTGTTATATATGACCTAAAACTATCTTTTTCACTTTTCTTATTACTACTTATAGGTTGTAAATTTAAAGATATTAGAAGAAATAGCCAAAAAGATACAGGTAAGTATAGTATGAAACAACCGTATTAATAGGTTTTTTTTAATAACACTGAAAATCTCTGTCAAAAAGAACAAATTATAGTCTCTTCTCAATATACCAAATACATGTTTGATATTTTGTAAAATTTCAAACTATAGACTTGTTCTAATATGTGAAGAGGTATTTGTGAAGGGCACAGAGAACTCACCATTTACTAAACATGATGCTGCTTTTTGCTGATTGTTGTAGTTACATATAGAAACTGCATATGAGTTTAGAATGTATAAGTTGCAGAGAGAAAAGTTTGTAAATAGAAAACTTGTAAATAGACATTGCACTCCCCAAATCTTTGAACATGCTGTTCTTTACAGACTCGACTGTGGTAGCAGAAATTAAGCCTGAGCTGGGAACCCAGAGGTGGTAATGAAATTGTCCATCCTGGAGAGAAAAATTCCCCACCAGCATCTAGGTGGGGAAGACGGAGCGCTGTCTGATCTTTTCATGTCCAAGGGCATACCACTACAGCCTCAAGTCTAATAATTCCCAGAAACATCCTGATAATCTATCCCAATTTGGAATTTACATATTGCATGATACTAAAAAACTTGAATTTTCAAAATAGTTTATTCTGATTTGCCTGGAATATCTCAAAGCTAGTAGTCCTACCAATGTCCTTATAAAACATCAAGTAAAAATGTATATATTGCTTGATTCTGACTGGTATAAATTTTGTAAATCTTAAAATGTTTTCCTGGTTGTTTATGAATACCTATTTGCTGATGTACTTTCTCTAAAGTATTCCCTACCTAGCAACAAAGACTCAAAGAGGCTAATAGATGAGTTGACCCTTGTAGTATTTGTAAAGATTTTGTTATTTAGAGACACGTACCATGGAAGGAAATTTCCATGAGGAGAACATTTAAGTCATACACAAAATCTAATGCAAATCATTGGTTCAAAAACCAAGCTTGCACATTTTGGAAAGCCCTGTTCATTTAGTACCTTCTATAAAAGGGGTTTCCAATATTTTACGAAACCTCTTATTTTCCAATGAAATCTTAAATGGAATCCAATTCATAAAACAGGTGACAATGTTTGATGGACGAGACATGGAATCACCCTGAGCAGTTCCTGTGGTCCCTCTTCAGAGTCCTTTCTAGGGAAGTTTGAAAACTACTGTATAATAGAAATGATTCAACGTGTACAAGAGGCAAATAGAAAATTACCTGCTCTTCAAAACGGTTACGAATGTTAACAACAGGTCAAATCCTTTTAGAAATCCAAAAATATAATAGTATTATCTAGAGCAACACTGTCCAACAGAAATATAATGGGAGCCACTAATAGAAGCCATATGTATAACTTTACATTTTCTAGTTGCCACATAAAAAAAGTAAAAACAGGTGAAATTCATATTTTTTATTTAACCTAATATAGCCTAAAGACTATCATTTCAATGGGTTTTGATTAGAAAACAAGTTATTAATGAGATAGGGGATTTTTTTGTACTTAATCCTTGAAATCAGATATATATTTTATACTTAGAAAACATCTCAATTTGGCCTAGCCACATTTCAAGTGCAAATCTAGAGGTTCATGATCAAAGGCACTTTGTACTTAAATAGCTAATTGTCCTTGTGTTTAGGAGGCGGGGAGGGAAGAGGAGGCTCAGATCAACCAGAATTAGTTATTCATATGGACCAAATGCTCTGTAGTGAATATTGCCATGAGAAAGTTCCGGTGTATAGAATGGCCTATGGTACTATTGCTTGGTTCATATTCATTGTAGTGAAAGTAGCTCAGTTGCATAGCTCTAATACAATTAATGTTTTCCTTGAGACCTAGTACATAAATATGTGATGGTGTGGTATGGTAACAAATATAAGAGAGAATACAAGAGCTCTGATGGCCATGCTGGCAATGTTATATATTAATACAATGCTTAAGGTAAAACAAAACAACAGGGTGATGAAAGTAGCAAACATGGTTGATTATGTGAGAAGAAAACAGAAACAAAAAGTGATATCCCTCCTTAAGAGTTTATTCTGAAATATTAAATGTTTTCACATTTATTTTAAAGCAGCACTGTAAACATTTTTTTCCAAGAACAGCAATATAATTGACTCATCTTAAAATTCAGTATGAAGAATTTTGATTATAAAGTCAGGTTTAATTTTAATCACCTTTCAGTTCAGATGTTTCTAAATCCTATTTTGTGCTTAGTGACTTGGTTTTTACCCTAGTTTGAAGACAGATCAATATTTTTTTAGATTATCAATAAACACTCCAAATTTATAGATTATCATTTGTTACTTAGTATAGCTAAAGAAATTTAACTCCATGTTCTCCCTCTTGACCATATTTAAATTTGTGATGTTTTGTACATGTATGTCTGTGTATCTTGGTCTATTGGCAGAAGAACTAAAGAGCTATGGTATACAAGACATATTTGTTTTCTGCACCAGAGGGGAACTGTCAAAATATAGAGTCCCAAACCTTTTGACTCTCTACCAGCAGTATGGAATTATCACTCATCATTATCCAATCCCAGACGGAGGAACTCCTGACATAGCCAGCTGCTGTGAAATAATGGAAGAGCTTGCAATCTGCCTTAAAAATAATCGAAAAACCTTAATACAGTAAGTTCTCCTTTTTTCCTTATATTACATGAGAAATGTCCCAGTCAGAATGATTTCTCAAATTATTGCATCCTTATTCAATTATTACTTAGCTTATAGTTTGTTGCCAGGATTAAAAATAGATAATGCATGAAAAGTATTAGCACGATGCCTAGTACAGAGCAGGCACTCAGATATTTGCTGTTATTACTTTTGGAGAGTAAGGATAATAAATGAGTAGATTTGGAAATTTTTAGAATAGGATTACAGACTTTCATTTCTTTCCTTTTGTCTTAGACTTTTAGTTATAATTTTGGGACACCCCGTCCCCAAAAAAGGTGGGATATTATTCTCATGTTAACCTTACTTACTGGTCAGCCTTTCAGTTGCTTCCCACAGCAAGAAAGTCAATTTTTTAAACATTAGCAGTGAAGAAATCATCCCTGAGTAATAGAAATCTTAAAAATATGACTTGAAAATTACATTGGATGATATGAATTTGCTACCAGAATGAAAGAAGGACTCATCGTTTGTCAGTGGCAATACAGAAGCTGCTGGTAGGAAAGTTTAAAACAAAATAAAATGGGTTAAAAAAAAAATGAGGAGAGAAGAAAAATGTAGCTTGGAGAAAAGGAGAGTAACAACCAGTAGCAGAGAGTAGCAATGCAAAGACGAGAAATGTGCTGTGAGAAAGAACAACAGATGCTCTGCCAGAAGTAAGACACAGAGCAGAGGGCCAGCACAGGTAGCAAACTAGTCCTTCTCTGGGCTGATTGTACTTTTTGTATCCTAATAAGCTGCTTAGTCCTTTCTGGAACAAGATACAGTTCCTGGAACTAAATAGTTTGATACCTCAAAAGCCCTGAAGTCCCTGAAGTCATTGCGTTCAGCTAGAAAGTATGCAACTATACCAAATAACCAAGTCATCTGAGGGGTAAGGAAAGGGCACACCTAGTCAACTTCTCTCCTTCGAGCTAGAGCCCAGGGGCCTCGTGCTAATAGCTCCTATTCTGAAGGCAAACCAACCACCTGTTTGTGGCCAAACTCAACTCTGATATACAGAAAACTATAGCCTACAGAGTTGGGAATAAAGAACTACTGTGTTTCCCTGAAAATAAGACCTAACCGGAAAATAAGCCGTAGCATGCTTTTCCAGGATGCTGGTAATATAAAATAAGCCCAAATGCGTCTTTTGGAACAAAAAGTAATATAAGACCCGGTCTTATTTTCGGGGAAATATGGTCGGGCTTATTTTATATTACAAGAATCCTATATTACAAGCATGCTAGGGCTTATTTTCCAGTTAGGTCTCATTTTCAG
Organism: Rhinolophus ferrumequinum; assembly: GCF_004115265.2. NCBI lineage: Eukaryota > Metazoa > Chordata > Mammalia > Chiroptera > Rhinolophidae > Rhinolophus > Rhinolophus ferrumequinum. The sequence goes on along the minus strand of NC_046289.1, from coordinate 38,739,164 downwards.
GGAAACATGGCAGAAGCCATTCTACAGTCTACAGTTTCCAAACTTTCTCTAGAGAAAAGCAGTCTCTCACTGTAAGCAACTACTAATTGCTTTACTGATTGTAAAAGCCAAATTTTAGAATAAATAATTGTCTACTAAATGTTCTTATAAGTTTAAGTAAAATAGATAAAATTAAGATAATTAGATGTAGCTAGTGAAAAATATTTTCCAATTTTTGAACCCATTTTTCTAACCAGTTCTGTCTTTTCTGTGTGCAAGTGCTGTCTCTCACCGGTTCTCCCTGGACATTTTCTTTCCTTTATAAAAATCAGTGAACAGTTCTTACCTAATATATTACACCATTTCCTAGGGCTGTTGTAACAAAGCACCACATACTGGGTAGCATAAACAACAGAAATATATTTTCTCCCAGTTCTGGAAGCTAGAAACTCAAAATCAAAACCAACGGCCACACTCCCTCTGAGACTCTAGCCTGAGTATTTCCCTGCCTCTCCCCAGCTTGTCGTGGTGGTAGTAGATCCTTGGTGTTCCTTGGCTTGCAGCTGCATCATCCCAGTCTCTGCTTCTGTCAAAACATGATTCTCCCCATGTGTTTGTGTCTTCATGTGGTATTTCCTCTTATAAGGACACCTGTCATATTAGATTACGGCCCACCCTAATGACCTCATCTTAACTTGTTACATCTGCAAAGACTCTATTTCCGAATCAGGTCACATTCACAGTACCTGGGATTAGGATTCAACATTATCTTTTGGGGGACACAATTCAACCCGTAACACCTACTGTGTCCCAAACTGAGTACGAAACACACACACTGGGGCACAGCCCCCACCCTCTAACAACACTGCCACGTAAGTGCAATACTTGTACAAGGTGTGTTTAAGATGCAGCACACAGGATAGCGATGGCTTCTGTGCCGGCACAAAGGCATTTCCGTGAATGAAATTTGAGCTGGATTTTGAAGGAGGAGTAAGAATCAATCAAACAGACAGAGTAGGAAAAATAAGAGGTATATAGTATTAACCTTGCAGAAAGCCACTACAGTGCTTTCTCTCTACCTTTCTAAGGTAGGGCCTCATCTCTGAAACAGGTCCACATCTGGGACACTATACAGAAAGCAAGATCATGAATCTCGAGGTCATACCTGTTTGGTCCTCTGTCTCACATCCTATCACGAGACCTGTATTTACAGCTTCATCTACAGTCCGCTACAGTGACTGACGTTCATGTTAAGTCTTCAGCACCCCGTTAGGTTCAGTATACCCTCTGAGAACGTTAGCAAGTGCGTGATACATTGTTTAGGATCTTTGAAAATGATTAAAATGAATGGTTTTGTTGCTTTAGGGGTTAATCTTCATTTTTCTGAAAAACTCAGTTATGCAGAACTACTAATATCTTCACAATGCTAACATTCATTTGCTTCTTACTCTACGCCAAAGGTATCTAAGCCCTTTGCAAATGTTACCTCATTCAGTCCTCAGTATGGTCTAGGTACTATTGCTGTCAACATTTTATAGGTGAAAAGGCCGAGACCCAGAAGAGCGAAATACTTTCCTTAGGTGCACGCATCTAATGAGTGACAAATCCAGGATTCAGCCGGCCGTGGGTTGCTGGAGCCCATGCTCTAAATTTCTGTGACACGCTCCCTCTGTGCTCTTTAGATAAATGAAGAGTTACTATACGGACAGTACTTGGTCATAACCACTATTTCCGTTGTTCAGACAGAGGGAAATAATCCAAGGGGCAGTTTGTAAAATAGTCTGATTTCTACTTAGTAACACGTTCCACTGCTCAGCTGTGGGTCCCGGAGTTTAAAGAAGTCGCTAAAAGGGCCCTGCCTACCTTGACCCTTAGAGGGGCTCAGAACCTTAAATAAATAAGCACACTTTGCTCTTGACTAATTCAAAACTACTTAATAATCTCAGTGTGCAAGTCACTGTACGAGGTATTAGAGTTAGAAATAGAGGCAAAAAGAACAAGTCTTCAGTTGTAATTGTTGGGATGGAGTGAAAATGTACAAATTTCAAACCTATACTTCCCTTTCAGCTGTTACGGAGGAGTTGGGAGATCTTGTCTTGGTAAGAAGTATATTTTCATTATTCAGTTTTGTTTTGTTTTTTTAACTTCAAAGTAGGCCAACTCCCGTTTCTGGTCCATACACTCACTGTATGAAAATGAAGCAAAACACAGTAAGTCTGCTAAGACCCGAGGGATTATTTCAGTCCCTAAATTTGGTGTTCCTAGGAAGCTTGGGAGAGCAGTGGGTGGTGTTTTCAGCATTGTTTCTGAGGATTCTGCACAACAATTTACAAGTCTTAGCACCTGCATTCTTGTGTTTTGTTTTGTTTTCTACTGTTCTCCCTGTGCAGGTGTTATAATACTGACAGTAACTTCTACATAATATCCACAGGTAACATAAGTATGAAAACCAAAGTTAATTACAATATGTTAACTTTAGATTTTTAAAAATGTGTTAGGGGAAAAAAAAAGTTAATGAAATGCCACACTGGAATAAGTTACTCCTTTTAGTGTTGGACAGTATGGAAATTGGAAATTAAAAACTTTTGTGTTTCAAGGAACACTATCAGAATCAAAAGACAACCCACAGAATGGGGGAAATATTTGCAAATCATGTATCTGATAAGGAACTCACCTAGAATATATAAAGAACTCTTACAACTCAATAAGAAAGACAACCCAGTTTTTAAAAATGGGCAAATGATATGAATAGATATTTCTCCAAACAAAATATACGGATGACCAATAAGCACATGAAAAGATGCTCAACATCATTAGTCATCAGGGAAATGCAAAACAAAGCCACAGTGTGATACCACGTAACACCCATTAGGATAGCTATTATGCAAAAAATGGAAAACAAGCATTTGAGAGGATGTGGAGAAATTGGAACCTTTATATACTGCTGGTTAAACATAGAGTTACCATATGACCCAGCAATTCCACTCCTAGGTATATACCCAAAATAAATCACAACATATGTCCACACAAAAACTTGTAGATGAACATTTATACCAGCATTATTCATAATAGCCAAAAAATGGAAACAATCTAAATGTTCATCGGTTGACAAATAGGTGAACAAAATGTTAACATCCATACAATGGTGTATCATTCATCCATAAAAGGGAATGAAGTACTGATCCATGCCACAATATGTATGTATGTACGAATCTTGAACCCATTATGCTAAGTGAAAGAAGCGTGTCACCAAGACCACATGTGATTCTATTTGCATGAAATGTCTAGCATAGGCCAATCCATAGACAGAAAGGAGGTTACTGGCTGCTCAGAGCAGGGTGATAGGGTGCCGCGGGACGACAGCAAAAGGGTCCAGGGTTTCTTTTTGAGGTGATGAAAATGTTCTACAATTGACCGTGGTGAGGGCTGCACATATCTCTGAATACACTAAAATCCACTGAGTTGTATACTTGGAATGAATTCTATGGTATATGAATTATAACTCAATAAAGCTATGTAAAAAAAAAAAAAAAATGAAGCCAGTGTTAAAACTTTAATTCGACCAGTCATTTAAAATCATAATTTAACTGTCAAAAACACATACTAAGGCCTCAGTCTTTTAATTCATTTCAGTTACACTAAACTCAGTCTTCTGTACCAACCTAAGTCTAATTAAATACAAGATGTTCTACCCTATCATTAATTATTTAATAATATGCGATTTTTCCATCATGTTCTGTTAGTAGCCGCTTGTCTCCTATTATATCTGTCTGACACAGTGTCACCACAGCAAGCCATAGACAGCCTGAGAGACCTCAGAGGATCTGGAGCGATACAAACCATAAAGGTGAGGAGGCTGACTTCTCATGTGGGTGTGGTTACGGGGCAGACCGTTATAAATACTGTGTGAAGTCATCATTGTGGGGAGAGGGAAGAATCTTCCCCTTCCCTCCTCTGGTTCCTTTTGCCTGGTTGAATAATCAAATCAACATGAGACAGACTGACAAGGGAATATCAAATTTAATTTCTTGCGCTTGGGAACCCCACATACAGGCGAGTCAGAGACCCCGTATGCACAAGAGGTTCAGAGACAGGGAAAGTGGGTATATAAGACATTCTGAGCTAGGGATGAGGAAATGCAGCTTCAGGTCATTGCAGGGAGAGCGCGTATTAAGTAATCAGTAGTTTGCGCCGCCATATAGGTAGGTTACCTCTGGTCATCGTTTATTATGGGCAAAGGCTCCTGACTTAAATTCCTAGATAGTTTGAACTTCCCAGTTTACTCCTCCAGGATCTACAACTTCAGTTTTTGCCCATTTAATTCTGGAGTAGATCCTCTTACTTGGAAAAATGAGATAGTTACTATAAACTTGGTAGTTTCTTGGGCAGATTTTTGGCCAAAAAGATCTAATGAACATCCTACTACATAACCAAAACTCTTACTATTAGTAAGATGAATGACTATAATACAAAAAATGTAAAGTAATGCTAATTAACCTTCAGTGTGGATAACCAAAGGTGACATCTCCAACATTTCCTTTCCCCTTCACACTTCAAAAACACTGCAGTAGCAATGCCCAGGATATTATGTATTAATCATGTGAATGACAAGATTCCACAGATTCACTTTATTTGTAGCTCTATAGAGCTAACTTGCCTTCCTTTCCCAAGCACCTGGCCTCAGCTTTAGAAATCAGGATCGAGCATTAAAGAATCCTGGCCTTAGGCAGCTCCCTGAGCTGGAGAGTCCATCTTCCCGGGGTTTGGGTCTAACCAAGTGTCATGAATGTGAATGATTTTAACTGATAAAACTCACCAAGTAGACTGTTCTCAGTGTTCAAATAGGTCATTCAAAAAATAATCCATACAGGATCTGCTTTGCTGAACAGGTTCTGAAAACAGAGCTCCCCTTATTATCTATCAAAATCAAATGATGCTTCAAATTTAAGATGTTCTCAAGTCTCTCTTTGAAGCAAAATCCATGGTCAAGCACATGTGCATATGCATGTTTTAATATTGGAGACAATTAAGCCCACATTAATAAGAGCTGTCAGTTTCTCACCTCAGCATTCTGTGGCAAAACAGGCTTTTCCTCTCTGCTGATGTAAGTTTGTAAGGTTTCAACTCCTCAGTAATGAGATGAGATGGGATTATTGGCAGAGTAAGAATATCTTCGAGGAAGCTATTAAAACTCAAAATAAATTATTTAAAGCTTTTTTTCATTTTGCTTATGTTTAGATTTTACTTTTAATATTGTCTAGTATGAAAATTATGCCAATGGATATGTCACCACAAAAAGCAGAAAACTAGGGCTTCTAAATTAAGAAATAGATTTTCTTGAATAGACTGCTGTTAATTGCTGCACAAAGTGCCTTGTCCTTACTTACCTAGCAAGGGAAAATTCATTAGTAAAAAAAAGAATGCCTTCATGTGCTATTTTTAATTTTATTTGTTCCTGCCAGTAAAGGAAAAAAGGATTTTTACAGATTTATAAAACATTCATCTGTATTTCATGCTATCTTCTGACTTCTAGATTTTTTAAAGCAATAGTTTTTCACACTATATGCAGCTTTATTGAACGATACAGCTTCCCCATGATACAAATGCTTCCCTACCCAAGAGGATGTAGAATTGTTCTTAGCCGATTATTTCTGATTCCTGATTCCTACTAGTATTGTGACTACTCCAGTAACTAGTTTTGTACAATGTATTTCAATAGATCTTTACTTTTTTCAGCAATATAATTATCTTCATGAGTTCCGGGACAAACTAGCTGCACATCTATCATCAAGAGATTCACTATCAAGATCTGTATCTAGATAAAAAAAAAAAAATTTCAAACAGCATATATATATGACCATGTCAGAAATTTAAGAGCTCTCTAACATAATCTTTATTAAACTTCTAGTGTTATCAACTCGAATGTAAGTGTCTATGTGCAGATATTCCTAAAGCTTTTATTGACAAATTTGTGTCTTTTTCATCTCTTATAAGAGATAGAAAAATTGCTACGTAATTTTCCTTTTTAGAAATGCACTGGCTGCTCTGGTGTATTGTATCTGGAGATAATGCTGAAGAAGCATATGGAAAAATAGTTGACTGCATTTATTTACCACACTTTTACCTCATTTTACTATTTGTAACTTTGGGTGATATACAACATAGTAATAAGTATGAAAATTTGTGTAAGCACCCAAGCTAAAATTATTTCAATAACCTTCCGCCTTTATTTCTCCCAAAATCTCTCCCATTGCTTTTTCTACTTCATAGACATACAAAATCGTAAGGAATAATATGATTTATCTAATCACCTATCGGATCATCCCCAGCAGGTGTTTATCCAGCATTAGTTCAGACAGCTGTTCTGTTTTCAGAGCATTTGTTTTTTTTCACTCTAGAAACTACACGAAATGTTTAATCCCCTTTTCACTTTTATAAAATACGTACGTATATCTACAGATTAACCATCTCCGATTCTCTCCTTCACCTTACCTTATGCTATTGAACATGTCTTTTTGTCTTTAAATTCAATGCTGAGCTACCAAAAGCAGTCATTTGGATTATAGACAGGATTCTACAATGAGTCAAAGCCACCTGTTTTAACAGACATCGGTGGTTTCAGCGTCACATAAGGTAGGTCCATGGCTCACTTGGCTACTGGTAATCACAAAAGAGAACCAGTGGTCATAGACACTTACACATAAGACAAAGTAAATTTCACTGCATCAACAATTTTTAAATACTCATATAATTACCAAAAATCTTATTTTGTCTCACACTCTTCTTAGTGCTCCTGAAGTACTTTAATTTCATTAGAGAATACTTTAAAACAATTACTAGTGTTGTTTGAGAACTTCAGACCAGAGGACCAGTATGTACCATAATATAAAATCGGCATTTTAATATTGCTTCTAGAACTTCAGATTTTCTTAGAATACTAAGGAAGATGGGAGAATCACACGTCCCGCCAGTATATGAATGTTTAAAGTAGGGATTTTTAAATTTAACATAATAAATGCCAAAATTTACAGCAAGAAAGTTTTTTTTTTTTAAAGTACAGTGGTGCAATCATGGACTGACCCTCCTCATGATTTTGACAACCAAATACAATTTTAAAATCATAATATTCAATTAAACTTTAGGAAGCCACTAAAATTGACCTGACCAAATCAAAACTTATCATTAGCTTTCTCCTAATATAAATATACTTATTCATGAATACTTACTTCATGAATAGCTTATTCATGAATACTTACGCAATGGAGGGAAAATATTGGCATGGATTTATCAAATCCTTCAATAATTGAATTTTCAAAGTGCATGCATGTCTCAATTTCCACTGTAAGTGCTAGCGAAGCCTTCTACATTTAAAATGCTTAACTAAACTACTTTAATACCGAGTATAAGGACAAACACCCAATTATTCCATAACAGAGAAACGTGGGATGGCACTGCTCAAATATAATGATCCAATTAAGTTGAATAATATGTAACTCCCACATTCCTCAGAAGTGTCCTCTCTGTCTAACCTATGGGAAAGCGCCTCAAAACAGTGGGGAGGGGAGGCAGAGAGAAAACCTAAGAGCCCGGGTCATCCTCGAGCCTGTTGGCTGCTGAAACTGAATTAACACACAGATTCAACCATTATTCATCAACTACACAAGGAAACATTTGAGACATTTTTTATTAAATATACAAAAGCAAAATAAATCAAGCAAACTCTAAGAAGGTAGGACTACTTCAGGGCATTTTCTTTGGACAGTGGTACAGCACCGTTAAGGTTAACTTCAATTTGAACAAACCATGAACACAGATGGCTAACTACATTCTGTTTTCCTTAGCAGTTTTAGGGTCTGCCCAGTCTCTCCCATCTATTATTCATGACATTTTTCTTCTCCAGAATACATTTACATGGTGACCAAAGAAACGTAAATATTTAGAAAAAGCATTGTACAATAAAATTAACTTATTCTTTTCCATGTCAAGATGTTCAGTACATCTTCACTTCCACAATGTACATTAATAAATTAATGTATGATAAAACCTTCACTCCAATCCCACAATCAGTCACTTCATGTGGTTAATACTACTTTCCAAAACCAAGCAGAACAAGCAGCAGAGCTGTTGACTCCTTTTAGACATTTAGCTTTAGAATGCTCAATTTTAAGTAAAATTGTCCTAAGAAAGCTATTCAACATATTCAGAAACAGAAGTTTTTTCTCTTGGTGTCACTCTGGAGTATTAGTTGAGAACCATCTTCTAAGCTATAATACTGGTACCAGAAACTCATTAGCTGCTTGCTGGTCTAACTGCAGATCAATGATTGGTTTAAGCAAAAGAGCTTAAATTATTTGAGATTAACATTATTATTAGTTTCCCAAAATGATGAATATGAATACTTTTATGAACAATGCTAGACATGGTGTCAACTTTTTTATGTTTCCCCTTTGAAAAGAAGGTTGCTTTAAAGTATTTTTGCTGTCAGAATTTCTGATTTACAATTATACTGTACAACTCATTAATGAGAGATGTACATTTGTGGGTGTTAAATTATGTAAGTCGGTAAACTAGATGTATACTTTTAAATACAGATTACTTGAATGGGCTTAGTATATCACAAAGCTATGATGTAGCCACAACTAAAATAAAAGCCCACCCCCCTGCAGTATATAAGAGATACATTATTTGCACCATGGCAATAACATTCCATGAACACTAATCATAAACATGTAACTAGAGGAAAAGAGAACTGTTGTACCAAGGAAAATACTTGGCTAGTTTCCAAGTATATCTACATCTCGACTTCTTTTCTATGTAAGTATCTGACATATTTTCAAAATATGTTGATTTGGGGAGCAAAGAACTCTTATGGGAGCTATTAGCATGAGTGGTCCTCAAGCTGAAAACTACTGAACAGGCTTTAAAAGAAACATACTGCAAGCTGCCATGTACTTTGTTGCTTTGTGAAAGACCATTAACTGGGTAGACCATTAACTGCCAGAACTTAACTGGTAGGTCTGGCAGTTCATTGTGTAACCCATGAGGTTCCTCAAATTCTTTAGTAATATCTAATACATGTCAAAAGTAGATTGTCTGGTCATGTCCTATCACTCCACCTTCCCATGGAAAATAATGCAAATTTCAAACAAATTAGCAGTTTGTCTATAGCCTAGGACTCAACTCTCTTCTACCCTGGGGTAGTGGGTGGGGAAATCAATTAAGCAGTATGAAAACATCACACGTCAATAAAATGCAGGTATCAGCATTCAAATAAGTTGCTATCCCTCCACCTCGTTAGTAGTAATGGGACATATTGCCATGATATAGTGTTCTGACTCAATAGAGTAACTGCTAAATAGACTACATTTGTTATATAAGATTTTTTAACTCAGGAGAATCTATAGTACCCATGACAAAGAGTTGTTAGTATAAATACAAACCAGTGTACTAATTACACTAATGGTTTCTGAGTTGGAAAGCTCTTAAAGATAAATCAAAGCACGTAATATCAAAAGTAATTGTAACAAGGGAAGGAAAAAAGAGTACCTAAATGAAACAGCTGTCGCTGCATAGGGAGCAGTTTAATATAAGCTAGAAAGGATTTCAAACCCAGGCTAACTATGCCTCAGCTAGACCTGCAGGAATAATATAAGAACACCCAAAAACAGATTAATGAGTGGGGGGGACAAATTAAATTCAGAGCAAGGAAAAGTTAATGGGATATTGTCAAATATGAGTATTTTGTTTCTGCTTTCTCTTGTTAGGGATTTAATTTCATAAAACACTAGAAAAGGTAAAGATGGGTCGATTATTAGGAGATCATCCAGGTACTCAATCTTCTAATCACTTACATGCCTGGGACCTACCAACCTACTACCAAGATGGGTGAACCTCACTGTCAGTCATCTTTGAGGAATCAGCTGAGGACTACATATCTAATTTTTGAAGCATGAAAAGGTGGCTTCCACAAATTGCAACGAGTAAACCTTACATTAACCCCGGAGAATATCCTAGAATACATGATTAAAAAGATGTTTTTAAAAACGTATACAGGAGTATTTGCTAAAAGACAGCAAGGGCTCATGAAAATACTTTGACAGGAATACAAAACAGCCCCAGGGAACCCATCTGGAGGACCGAAGGCTTGGGCAGGTCTCTCATGATCAAAAGTACTTGTGAACAAGAAAGTAAAATGAGGAGTGGGTGCTGATAGAATTAGGTGGATCAGAAACTGAATGATCGCTCATACTCAAGAGCATGAAACTTCAGTGCCCAGCAAGTGCTCAACAAATAATTTACCGACCCAGGGTCAGATCCCTCAAGGTGTTCTCCAGACTATAAAATACAGTCTTTAACGCTTCTTTCATTCTGAAATGGTTTGACTCCTCTCTCCTCTGGTTCTACATCCTCTTCAACATACTCATCAACCCAGTACCCAATCCCAAAACAGGAACAGCTATTCTCCCAAATGTGAGGAAGCCTTTCTCACTATTAGAGAGTAAAACAGCATCAGTTTCAAGGGGTTCTTAGAGTAAGACTGCCACAAAGACAGCTCTCAACTCCCTTGATCATTATGTGGAATTCTTATATATTGGTTTTCCTTTAAGAAACTTCTGAACCACGTACACTATTTTCAGTTGCCTTAACTTCTTCCTCATTACAAATAAAGCACAAAAATCCTTATGAAAACATGCAAGCCATAATTTACCTGCCTTGCAAGAAGTAGCAAAAACTCAAATTTATAAGTCATTTTACTTATTTCAAAAAGGTAAAAGAAAATTAAAATATTTGAAGTGTCACAATAACTTTTTAAATTGGTAAGAAAAATGATGTGCCATCAATGAATCCTGTCAAGTGACAACAGAGGGTCATGTGCTTAGCCATTTAAAAATCCTTTTTAGATCCAGAAATGGTATTAAAAACAAAATACAATGTAATACTCTAGTTTTTTAAAAAAGTGACAGTAATATGTCTTTATTATGGATTAAGCAAGTTTATGAAATAGCTATTTGTAATCTTTAAAACAATGCACTGAAAATAAGTCTTAATTTCAGAGTTTTATTGTATTGCACTAAAGGAACAGCAGGATGGTTATACAATGTTCTTGTTCATTCAGTTTTGTAAATCTAAAGTACTTGCAAATTCTTAAGAATACCTTTACCACCAAATTAGAACAGTAAATATAATAATTTCTTAATAAGTAATGTCTTACAAATTAAAACACATTTAAAATAGCTTTAAATGCATTCTTCATAAGTAATTCAGCATATGTTTTTATATCATGTTCACTTATGCTTAAGAATTAAAGCAAGTATATTATTCTGATGGAAATACGGGCAATCTCTCATTCATGCAATATACAGGGATAATATTCAAGTCAAAGAAAAACATCCCATTCTTATTTTTTTTAGTGTATCCATATATATAATCATCTACATGATAGATGAGGAAACCCATGAAGTTTCCCACAGGTCAGATATATATTTTCAGTTCATCAGAAGCACCTGATATCTACAGCTAATTTATAATTCGATGGCATTTCAGTAAAACCAAATGGCCCTACAAGTTCCTACAAACAAAAACTTCCAATGGACTAAGGTCAGTCAATAATTAATGCAATCATTCAAGGGATTATGGCTGTTCCTTAAGGAGTGCAAGTTCAAACCTGTCAACACCAGAGGTAATCATTTTATATTAATTTATACATAATTCCATTTAAATTCTTTATCCGAGTATAACATATGAAAAGTCTTTCCACAAGCAAAAAATGTGGAAACATTTAAAAAATAAGGAGTCATTTTGTAAAGTAACTGATCAGATTCCATAGGCTACTCTTGGAAACAGGATCTTGCTGGATAGAATCCCTTCGTTTGGCGGCTTTTTGCATGCACTTGACTGGACCAATTCTTCTGTGTGTAGTTCTAAGAGCTCACCAAAACATAGATCATGCTGGAAAGAAGAAAAGGCTGTTAATCCAAATATTCCTAGTTATAAAAACTAAAACCACCAAAACCTGGAGTCTGCTTTATACGGCAGATGGCTTTGTAGTATCACACCATCACAGGAAATGAAAAGACAAGTTCACAAGATGGTTTTAATTTGCATTTATGGACTTTTGCCTAAGGTAGGACTTGGCTCAGTGCGTGTGCTATAGTTGTCCTCTACTTGCTTTCCAATTTTAGCAAGTAGAACACAGCTGAAAGCTTAATGTGGGATCAGAGCTTAGGGGGGAAGGAACAGCCAAAACAGCACACTGCTGCGGGGTTGAGTCTAATACAGGAGCGGGCATCTCCGAGGGCTCACTTCATGCCAGGCCCTCTGTTAGGTCTTTTCCATACAAGCCCTCGCTGAACCTTCCGAGCAGTCCTAGGAGGTGACTGTTATTATTATCCCCATTGTACAGAGAGGAATGGTCAATTAAGGCACTTGCCCATGAGAGAAAGGCTCTAGGCAACAGCAGCAGGTTAAAAAAGGGGACAAACCAGCAAAATAAAAAGCAATAAATATTTAATTTAGGCTTAAGGGCTGCCAGACAATTCTATAGAGTGAAGTGGGACAGGTGTGCTTCAAAAACATGTATCTCTAAATGGAATACAAAGCAAGGAAGTGCGCCAACTCAATAGACACTTTAAAACAGAAATGAATGTCTTCGTGCTACCGTCTCCTGATGAGCATTTTCCCACAACTATGCATCTCTAATTTTATACATTATCAAATCATTAATTTCTTTCTGTCAACAAATACGTTTTAAGTGCCTACTATATGCCAGCACTGTTCCAGACATTTGTCACAAAAACTTAAAAATGAATACAGGAAATTAGAATGACACATGTAATTTCACTTTTCAGAACTTAGTATCTTTGTTTCATATATGAATGACAGCTGTACATGCTAAAGGATACTCATTTTCACAATTATAACCTCAAAAAGCATAAAAATAACTTTTCCCTAAATTCCAGTCTAGCACTTAATGCACACTTTTCTACAATGGAAATTTATATGCTGTAAAGTGAACTATGAATGTAAGCCTACCATATAATACTTAGGAAGTTTTCAAGTAACAAACAGAAGAAATGGAAGCTAATTATAACAAGTTCATCTCTTACAGCTAATTTCCTACATAATTTGAAAATCAGATGGAAAGCCCTCTCTAGTTGAATATATATCAACAAAAGATTAGAAAGGCCTATTTACGTAGCTTAAAGAAAAATTATAATTCCACATCTGTCAGTGTCCTTTTCTAGTTTTAATAAGCAGCCATTTATTTCACATACAGCACACTTAGCACTTGGTTCTCAAGCAGGGCCAATTTTGCCCCACAGGAGACATTTTTGGTTACTACAACTGGGGCAGGGGGTGCTACTGGCATGTTGTGGGTAGAGGACACAGATGCTGCTCCCCACAACCAACATTTATCCAGCCCAAAATGTCAACAGTGCCGAGGTGAGAAATCCTGGCCTAGAGGAACGACCTGAGTCCATCACAGTAGAAACAGCGAAAAATTGGTCATTGCACCATCCTGTGACAGAGAACTGTTTCTTTCATTCATCTCATTTCGATCAAGCAAACCAGAAGATAAAGGGCAGAGGATGTAGCTTACGAAGAATGATAAAGAAAAAATGAAACACAATCTTGAGACTGAAGTCAAGCAAACATTTCTGTGTAAACTCACCAAGCCATATCCTGCCAATGCCATCATCACTTTGCAATGGAGAATGAGGATTGTCCTTCACTCACTGAATGAGTCTGAGAACTTAAGAAGCAGCACCCGTGATCAAACTGTCTGCCTCTGACAGCACAGCGGTGGACTGCCTCGATAAGTACCAGTGTATTCATATTCACTGTGTGTGAATTTGTTGGTGTGCTCTGTGTCATTACCAGTTATGACCACCCTTCAAGACACTGAGTTATCCTTCAAGTAGATTCTAAGGTATTAAGATACTAATGCCTGCAAACTTTTTGGGTGGCAAACTGAAACCGTATTTTCATTTATTTTTTTAAACTTACCCGTATAGGTAGTAAAAAAACGCTAGAAGATAAAAAGCTAATTTGCACCATCCTTCTTTCTGACAATATGCTAGAATATCTGCATTCATGATGGTTGTAGGGTCATAGAGTCCTGGTCCACTCATCACTGGTCTACTCATATACCTGTAATAAACATAGTCTATTAGCCACTCAGAAAGGGAGCAAACCTTCAGGATGGGAAGGATGGTTTTTCCTAATATTTGTTACAATGAGAGGTGGTCCACATAGGAAAGCATATTTTTAGTTATAGAAGGAGTTCTTTCCTTTTTTGAAACTAGAGGCCCTAAATGAGCAGAACAGGACAGCTAAACAAGTCACATCTGATCTACTCTATACTTTTATCAAAAATCCAAGAAAAATAGGAATAACTATAAAAAGGAAACAAGATTTTTTTAACACAATTTTAGACTTATAGAAAAGGTACAAGAACACTTCAACTCAGACGTTCCAAATGTTCACTTACCACACTTCTTCATTTTTCTCTTTCTCATTCTATCTAACTATGCATACATTTTGTTAAATCATTTCAGAGTCAGCTACAGACATGATACCACTTTACTCCTAAACACTTCTTCAATACGTATTTCCTAAAATCGAGGGCACTGAGATTTTTACATGCCTATTTAAAACAAAAAACTAACTGTATAGATCAGATAGAACTTTTAGAAGGTATGAAATACGAATATCTTTTACAAATAACCACATTTAAAGTCATACGGTAAACATGGAGAAAGAAGTTACACACTGTACATACTGATTTATACTGAAGTTCAAAGACAAGCAAAATTAATCTAAGTTTTTAGAGGTCAGCGGTTTTCCTTGGGACGTACAGGGGTAATTGGCTGGGATGGGGGCACAAGGTAGTCTTCTGGGGGGCTGGAACGGTTGTATGTCTCGATCTGGTGGTGGTTTGACGGGTGTATACATATGTACAAATTCATTGAGCTGCATGTACACTTTAGACTTACACACATTATTGTATGTAAGTTATATGTCATTTTTTTAAAAACCTCTTTAAAGAATAATAATGTAAGCTCCATAAGAGATTATTAAAACCGTTATTTGTTCATCCACTTGATTTTTAAAATAAATACCAACTAATTTTCAGTCGTCATTTTGGTGACTAGCATGTAAGATAACCACATCAACCAGTATAATTAAAATTTAATTAGGAAAAGTATTAGAAATGTATCTAAATATTACCTCCAAATATGATATGCCAAGAGGGGCATATTAAGAGCCAGTGTAAGCCACTCTGCTGCACAAAGAAACATGACACAGAAGAAAGCATGGATGAGGTACTCTGGAAGTACAAGCTGGAAGAAAAATACAAGCCAGTTATCAAAATGCCTGGGCATTTAAGTCAATTGCTAATTTGGAAAGCAGGTGGCAACCAAATTTCCATTAAAACAAAACAAAAAAACACACTGTTTTCTTGGAATCACAGTAAAGATGCTAGTGACTTTTTAATCCCGTATTTAACTTTTACCAAAAGCAGGATTACAAGAAAACCGAGCAGAGGCTGTATAGCTTGCACTAAAATAAGATAAAACAAAATTCAAATTCTTAGAGTAACAAGTTATTTTATACAAAGTTACAGCCCAGATTGTTCAAACAGAGTTAATTTGCTTATCAGTTGGAGTACTTTTTCCTTCCATTATTCAACAATGATAAAAATACAAAAATGATACATCTGATCACATGCAACATGAGACTAAAAAATCCACAAGAACAAAACTTCCCTTTAGAAGTTTACACATTAGTTTTTAAGTCTTTAACAGAACCAGGAATGCCACACATACATTATTTAGCAAACCACATCACATCAGCACGAAAGTAATTTTTTGATGGAAAGCCAACAGCCAATAATCTCAGCACAGTCAGGGAGGAAAGAACGCTAATATGCACAAATGCAAACTATGTGCTTTCTGCAATGTAGGAGGGAAAAGACTAAGTTCTGATCCATGAAATTGGAATCGTCCCAAGTTGCTGAGCTTCCATTACTTACATAGCCTTCCTGTTTCTTTAAGCCTGCTTTCCAGTGAAATGTTACAGACAGAGCAGCCCAGTAGAAGCTCAGAACTCAAGAATAAAATCTTTTGATAGTAGGTAGTATTAAGGGAGGAAAAATTAATCAAGCAAAATGCTTTTTATAAAACGACCAGAAGTTTTATTTTAAATTATCTTTCCCATCCTAAAGATTTCAGCCTAATGACTTGGTTAAAATAAAAATATCAACACCTTTCATTACAAGTTTCAGCCAAAAGACTTCCTACAAGTCACAGCTGCAAAGGCAGCTTCTCAAATGTCTGCATCATGCCAAATTAAAATTATACGACTCTTCAATATTATCACATCTTTCCTGAGGAGAAACTATAGCTGTAAAAGTAATATAGTTATACTCCGTATTCAAGCCCATTTTCTAATACTCCTAAATTACTTTTTCCAATATAAAGGTGTAGAGGGAAGTTTTTAATGAATATTACTTTAAATGAAATCCCAGTATAACCAACTAATCTACACCACTAACCAGATATTTTCTACAAACTTAAGCACTATAATAACAAAAGATGAGTTCTGCATATGTATAAAAACTTGTAAATAACATGAACCTTTCAGCCAGCGTTTATCTAACATCACAGTTAAAACACCTACACTAAATAACAAAATGTCCATAGGGAATCTTTGAAACTCAATGACTACAACCAGGACAAACAAAGAAAAATAGAGATTTTATTAGGACTTCACTAGAGTGGCTGTTTACAATCGTAGTTTAAATTATGGGATTTTTCTTTATAATAAGCCTATTTCAGCCCTCTAAAAGCCAACTGATATTTAACAATACAAATTGTCCAAGTTTTCATCCTACACTTACAAGCTGAGGTATAGGGAGAGAATGATTTTCAAAGCATGATCCCTACTGCTCTTAAACAATATACCTTGATAAGAGTGAAAATAAAGATAACCTGTTAACTCCACCCATTCTAAAATATGAAACAAATACCACACTGCCCCTTCTCCTCAAAAAAAAAGCCCAGAAACTTTTATTATGCAACCATCACAAAAACCAAGGCTATCCAATCATTCTTCAATGATGAAATTTTCCCACCACAAAAATTATCCCATTTAGGAACCAATATTTACACAAAAACTAGCATCCAAAAAAAAAAAAAATACCTTATGTGAATATGGCTGAAATGATAGTACTTAAACATGCAAATCATAATATTCTGTAGTTAAGGTTCACGTTTTTAAAAATAATTATATTTGTCTTCCCCCATACTTTGGCAGAATTGTCAAAACAAATTTTTAATAGGGAAAACTGTCAGATGCACTGCTATTAAGCCAATTATCGGTGCCCCATTCAAAAGACAACTTGTACTTGTATAAAAACTTCCTTCCAACCTATTGCAGCGTCAGGATATCCTAAGCACATGTCTTTTCTAAGTTGAGAATTTCTTTCCATTAAGAAAAGGCAGAAATCACACGTTATATATTAAAATGAAATCAGTCCCTCTTAAATTTATAATAAATTAGGAAAATACAAAGGCTTGAGCTTAAAAAAATCAGGCTATCTGGGTTCACATTCTGGCTCTACTTTAGCTGTGTGACCTTGGGCTAAGTGCTTTAATATCGCTAAGCCTCAGTGTACTACTCTCCTTTTCATGAAAATAACAATACATCTACCTCAGGATTGTCATGAGAATGGAATGAAAAAAACCAGATATAGATGCTTTGCACCAAGCCTAGGACCCAGGAAAGCCCTCATCTAATTTCAGCTATTATTATCCTCATCATCATTTGGGCTTTTTGTAGTAATGAAAAGCCAAAGAAGATAGAATACTATTATTAAACAGATGCCAAAAAG
The DNA here is from genome assembly GCF_004115265.2 of Rhinolophus ferrumequinum. NCBI lineage: Eukaryota > Metazoa > Chordata > Mammalia > Chiroptera > Rhinolophidae > Rhinolophus > Rhinolophus ferrumequinum. The sequence goes on along the minus strand of NC_046289.1, from coordinate 38,721,289 downwards.
AGACATTTCAATTTCTAAACTTCTTGGTAACAATTACTTTCAAAAGTAGGTTAACATGTTTTCCAATGAACATTATTATTTTCCAACGAGAAGGCAGATTCATCTCATTTTGTTTCATAAGAGCATAGAAAGAGCTAGTAAGTTAATACTTTTAAATGTACAAAGTGTGATCATACGGTGAATATTTAAATAAAAAAATTTATTACAGTAAACGACACACTGCCATTAATCCCCTTCAAAATACTCCCCCTCGCTTCGAACACACTTATCCCATCGTTCTTGCCACTTTCTGAAGCAGTTCTGGAAGTCTTCTTTTGTGAGTGTCTTTAGTAACGCTGTCATGGCTACTTCGATGTCCTGAATCATTTTGACTTTGGTGAAGAGCCAGAAGTCCCATGGTGCCAGATCTGGTGAATAAGGTGGATAAGGACACACCATAATATTTTTATCTGACAGAAATTGCTGTACCAGCACGATGTGTGACACAGAGCGTTGCCATGATGGAGGATGATTAATGGCACACTTCAGAACACACTTTCTCTCAACTGTAGTTTACACCCAACTGACTGCACTGAACAAGTTGAAACTTGTCACACACACTGTTACTAAGGTTCGATGTGCCACTTCCTTTATTGAAGATCCCTGCCTTTCCATGGGATGAAAGCAGCTTTCATCGTATTTTGTGATCACAACGGAAAGGCTCCGTGTCACACATCACTTGTGGTACAGCAATTTCTTTCAAAAACATTAGTATGTCCTCATCCACCTTGTTCACCAGATCTGGCACCGTGTGACTTCTGGCTCTTCCCCAAAGTCAAAATAACCACGAAAGGTAAATGTTTTGATTCGATTCAGGACATCGGGGCAGCCACGACAGCGCAACTAGACACTCATGAAAGAGGACTTCCAGAACTGCTTCAGAAAGTGGCAAGAACAATGGGAAAAGTGTGTTCAAAGGGAGAGTATTTTGAGGGGGATTAATAGCAATGTGTCATTTACTGTAATAATTTTTTTAAATTTAAACATTCATCATATTTGTTGATCACATCTCGTACCTATATCAAGTCTGTGACAGTTCTTTAAAGACACTAGAAATCTATTCCATCATTTTATATTTATCTAGAAAACAATGATAAAGCAGCAAGTTAACTTTATAGACCCTTTTCCAAATAAAATCCCTCTAGCATACTAGCGCATTATGGCTTTACACAACTGATGTCTACTCAAGTTCTCGTCTTCATTATTTTTAAAGATGAATTATTGTACTCTATTTCTTAAAGACATACCCACTGCTTTCTTACAATCTTTCAGTTTCTGATCAATTAGGTAAAATCAAACCTACAAGCTAAAGGAGAATCTTCTGAAATGAAGTCACAAATACAGTGGGTGCCAAAAAAATGTGTACACATTTTAAGAAAGGAAAAAACTGTATTAAAATTGTAATATTCAATATATACCGATAACAAAAGATGAATACAAGTCACATCTGACTTCTGCAATTACAAGAGATGCTCAAAGTGGTTACCATCAGCGTCCAGACACTTCTGATTATGGCGAACTACTGCTTGAGCAACATTGACCAAAGTGTCCACTTGTGTACATTTTTTTGTTTGGCACCCCCGGTATATATAATCTCCTAAGCACAATGGAGCCACATTATAATTAAATCCATCAGACCTCAGAACTTAGTGTAAGACAGGTCTGTTTTAGAAATTTAGAGTGGATATATATTAGAAATAACTATGTAGATATTTGTTTACAAATTGTTATCTACAAAATTCTGGCAGCGAGAGTCCAGCGGTCAGCATTAGGACAGGATTCCAGAGCCTAAGAAAGAACAGGCTCCAACAAAAAGGCTCTAAAGAAACATCAGCTGAAAGAATGAATGAATGAATTCCAGTATAGATATAATAAAAGATAAACTAGATAGAGTACTAAAGACTCCATTTGCTGACTACCTCACAGTAAGTCACAACAGCAGAATAAATCTCATCTATTAAGGTCATTCTATGTTAACCAACTATCAAACACTACAACAAATAATTTAACCTTTTTAAAAAAAATGCATAAGCATTTAACAGCTTTCCCTACTTGACTGAGCCAGCAAGCAAACATTTGCATAAAATATGAGATTTCATGAAATCATAAACCTCAACAGGCATATGAACGAACACACTGAACAAAACATTTTACAAATACAAATGCCCTAACCCTCCCCATGAAATGAATATAGCATTAAAACATTAAACTAAAAGCAGTACACACCTTTAATGCAATTTTGACTCTTTTAATCTTTTTGACCTTTTCAACTGTCTTTGGCCGACAATGTAAAAAGCAGATTGAAAGAATGTTAGTATGACAGCTGACAAGATCACCAGCAGATTAATAATAGTCAGAATAGTCAAGCAGGACAGGAAAAAGAATCTATTTTTTAAATTCTGCTTTCTTCAAAAAGTACAAATATATCATGCTACTGAGAATATTGGCCATTTTCAAATTATATCAAGTTAAAGGCAGAAACGGTTTAAAAACCTAAAGAAAAATCTGTTATTATAACTTACAGGATTCAGGGTATTACACTGGTCTATAGGATTCTTGTAATCAGTCTTCAGCTCATCAAATGCTATAATCTAAAATAAAATTAAAATAGTTAGGACCTCTCACTTTAACAAAAAGCAGCAACAAACCTTCCACATCATCAAATAATAATTGAATAAAGTTAATAAAACAAAAGCAAAAGTGTACCAACATTACATGGACCAACTTATAGTAAACTCAGTATGTGCTAATAACTAGAAACAGATTTAAAGAACTGAAAACTTTTATATTATCACTAAAATGATCTGATACCACTGTGATAAAGATCTTCAATTTTCAATTTTTTCAAAGCTTCTTTCAAGTTTTCTCAACTTGAAATTACCCCTCCCCCACCCACAACGATTTATCAAAACTCCCCTTTATCCTAAAACAACCTTCTTCATGTCAACTCCTCCCTGTAGGTTTCCCTGATCGTTGGGCAGAAATAAGTGACTGTCTGCCTAATCCCCACATAGCACAGGGCTTTATAACGCTGCCAATATGGATTTCTCACAGTGGAGTAGAGCATTTACGTACAGGTTTGTGCCCCCACGAGACTGTGCCCCTCAGGGCGAAGTATTTTTAATCATCTGTGCATGCCGCTCTCTTGTCACAGTGTTCAGTGGGGCACTAGAGATGGACTCGTACGCTTCAATTTGTTCCCATTTGTGCCTGCTTCAATCTGGCAATGCAAGAAATGGTCTCAGAATAAACACTAGGGCTTATTCAACATCATGGCCAGGATAGCTGCATACAGTAGGGCAGCTTCTGCACAGGACACAAGGCGTGGTAGGGGCTCCTAACCAGCCCCTGCTCCTGCTGCCAACCACCCTGGCATCAGGTTCTGTACCCAGGGACTGTGTCAGTTCAGGAGGGAGGATTCTTCTGCCCCAAGAAGCATCTTGTTCCAATTCACCTAATGGTACCACATAGGCAAGAGCAGAGCCCTGTTCAAGGCCACTGCAAAAGTGATCCATCTGACCTCCTTTTACGGCTATGCATACACGTATTCCTACCGCATGCGGATCATTTCATCTGATCATCAAACTAAAGACTGAACAAGGGTAAGCCCAGGGAAGGCCAGCTTCCCACAGTGTGATGAGTCAAACAGTTGTAAATGTGGTAAGGGGAGAAAATACATGGCAAACATGCTTTCGTCCACTCTGAAGAAATGTTACTTTAACATTTAGGGTCACTAAACACAGAACTTGAAAATCAAAATGTACTAAAAAATCAAAAGAGGGGCAACACACCACTTTGTGGTGTTAAGTCAGGTGTCAAGAAGCCAAAGGCACCAAGTTTATGGGGGAACTATTTATTTTAGTTGCTGCCACTGATCACACAGGGGACAGAGAACTTAATCTGCCCTTCCTCTGGTGGGTTACAAGTAGTATTTTTATATGTGTGACAGTGTTACTCAATATTAGTAGTAATCCATGGAGTCACATATTTCTAGCTTTTGAAATGCTGGTTTATTTCCGTTAAAATTCTTGGCTTCATTAAAAAATGTGTTTTTTTTTTTAATGTATAGAATTTTATAAAATTTACCAACCTGACCAAATAAAAACTCTACAATAGGAATAGAAAGAAAACAATTAAACATTAAAATGTAAACTCCAGGAGAGCAAAGAGTTTTGCTGTGTTCACTGCTATGTCCCAGGACCTAAAATAGTGCCTGGCACATACATAAGTGTTCAATCAATATTTATTGAATGGAGAAAAAAAGAAAAAAGAGAAAAAATTAGCCCTATGCTTAAAAAAAGTACAAAACTCACTCAAAAGGTTTATTACCTTTATAAATAATCCCTAACACAGAGAAATGTTAAATATATATATATAAACATACAATTATAAGATACTAATTTCTGATTACTTATGGACATTATTACTCAATTAACTGATTAGTTGTGGTATATCCCCAATGCATTTTAGTAATAAAGTTCAAGACAAGGATCATGATCGAAAATACAATTACTTGCCTATAACAAGATCCAGTTTAATAGCAGAGTATAGAACTTATGTTTTAAAACTAATCTTTCTTTGACTTGACATTTTTTTCAGGTGATTTCAGGGTATCTTTTCATGAATATGTTGCTTAATGGTTTGAGTGCTATGATCTACTTTTCAAACTCTTCTGAAAAGATTCTTAAACGAGTGGTTCTCAAATCTTTTGCGACTATGCATCTGGATAAATGTTCACAAAATTTTCCACAGAAGTGCAAAAACAATAAAACAGATAAATCCCTAAAGATACCACATTACACAATTTCAGGATACCTTCAAATTTGATGCACGTCTTTAGGGAACGACTTCTGCATTTTTAGCATTCAAATAAATCTATGCTCCCAACTCTATTCTCCACAGAGCATCAATCAATGAATTAGGACTAAGCTGACCGATGGAACCATCAGCATAAAAAACATCGTCCATACAATGATTAATGTAAACAGAATTTTTAAAATGTATACTTGAAATTTCCATCGAGTCTTCTGACAAGTATTTAAACTACCTAAGAAAATAAACTGAAGGTTATGTAGTTGATAGAAATATTAAAACTATTTATTTACTTAGAATTTTCCATTTGTTCCCAAAGGATGTATAAACCTCTGAACTACTTAAAAAAAAAAAAAAAAAAAAAAACCTAAGGATCAAAGCTCTCCACTAATCTGTGGCATACAAACTTTTTTTAAATTCTCTAAATAGGACTTAAAATTATCTACTTGACTGGACATAGATTCCTTTCAAAGCTGAAACTAAATTACCCATTTTTTAAAAGGGCAGTTCAGGTTTTCCTTCAGCCAAACACAATGTGGTTCAAAATGTAAAAAGGCTACCCACAGCTCTCTTCTATGAAGCCTCATCATCACACAAAACAAAGAGCACCCATCAAGCAGGAAGTGACTTAAATCCACATCTAGAGATGGAAGGGAACCACACATTTCAGTTTCATCAGAGGCTTACTAAAACAGAGGCTAGTCTGCACCCCAAATTGTCGTTATTTATTGTTCTTCCACTCAAGACCCTACAACGCCCTTCAAGTTATCAGTTCCTACTGACCAGAATTTTGAATGAGCAGTTACTTAACAGCCTACATAAGCATTCCCCTCTACACAACCAGTTGTGTTCTAAAACAATTACAACCATAATCACATTCTTTAGCAAAAGGGAATGGATTAGTGACAGCACTCTAACTTTGGAGATTTCTTTTTGCATAAGACATTGCTGCCATTTAAATGACTGTTAAAAAACAAATCCTTGTTATGGGCATAAAACCTGACAAAATTTACATGAGAGTGAACACACCCAATCATTCAAATTACGACCAATAATTCAGAAGATACTAGACTATGGAAGGGGCGGGAGCAGAAGTAAATATAAGACAAATTTTTAGTGAATGCTGATTTCCAGAAGGCTGCTACTAATTTTGTGCTACAGAAACAGGACTCTGAAAAATCTCTTGTAGAACACTCACAGGGAACTTACTTGTTCCTTACACGGACCAGTAAGGATGTGTTTCTATCCTGCAGCACGATGTTAGTAAAGGGAAAAAAGAAATGCCCTAGAAAAGCTTAAGGTTTCTGAGCATTTTAAAAATCAAATTAAAACTACCTTTACTAAATCAAACTACCCTAAATACAGAGGTGGCTAGGAAGACTGTCTCTTGAGAAACTCTGGCGGTCAAAGTATGATTTAGGAGGAAAGTTCGGAGATGAGATAAACAATCAATCTAGTCTGCATCAAAGTTCACAGGGAAACAAGAATCCGAAAAAAGCGATTTTATTTGAGGAGCACCCAACAAGTGCTGGAAAGCAGAGTTGGAAATTCATCTATCAAGTGGGCTTTAACTCTTTTGGGTTATACCCCTGCGGAAACCCGAAAAGAAAGGCAATCTGTATTAAATAATAATTCGGAAAACCTCATTTCCGTTAAGTACGACGTAGAAAGCATCTCGGCGCCCTTGACATCCTCCTCGGGGGTGTGGGGATACAGGGACGAGGGGATGCGGAGCGGTGGGCCAGCCCAGGGTCCGCGCCAGCACAGCGCTGTCCCGCAGGCCGGTCAGGACCTCCGCCACCCCACCCGGCACGCGAGGAGCAGCGGCGCGCGAGGCCTGTGTCGGGACACAGCGGGCGGATCCATCCCGCCACCGCACGCCTCGGCTCCTCCACGACTTGCAGCCCCCGGGGGGCTGAGGGCGCAGACCCTTCGCCGCGCGGCCTGCGCCGCCCCCGCCCCATCCCCGGGCGCGGGGACCTCCGGGAGCCGTCGCCACACCGACCGCGGGCCGGGGGCGAGAAGAGGCTGCGCCACCGCCTCCTCCTCCCTCACCCGGCGCCAGCTACTTACGTGCCAGATGGCGAAGAAGATGAGGGCGGCGGTGAGCAGCAGCGCCAGCATGTAGCAGAAGGCCGCGAACGTGAACGCCATGGCTGGGGAGGAGGAGCAGGGAGCAGCGCCGGTGCCAGCGGAGAAAAGCGGCGCAGGGCCCTCTGGGTAAAACCATTCACTTCCCCTGGCCACAACCAAGACCAACGCCGCCACTGCCGCCGCCGCCGCCGCGGCGCCCTCCCTCCCAGCGCGCCTGCGCACTGGCCCAGGTGCTCCGGCGCCCTCTGATGGCTGGAGTCTGCGCCGCACTTATATTATCCGCACCGCTAATTTCTTTTCTTTCCTTCCCTTGTTAATTCTGTGAACAAATATTTACTGAATGAGTGCCTAGCATGTCTCAGGTACTGTTCTTCTCCTTTGAGATACAAAGATAAGTAAGATACTACTTGCATAAACGAACACCTAAATAAATCATTTTACATTATAACCCTGTTAATCTTCCATTAACAGGGAAGTATGCGGCATGTTATGAAAGGTCAGAGAAGGGCACGCAGCCCGCACTTGAGCGTTCAAATCAGGATTCCTGGAGCAGACGTTTCCTAAGCTGAGGCTTACAGGATGAGTAGAAGTTGTCCATGCAAGCAAAGGCACAGAGGTGAAAGAAAGAAAAAAGCTCAGTGTCTTAGGTGAATTTACCAGCAGTTCTAAATTAGTGGAACATAGAGCGAGACAGTGCTGAAAGTTAGAAAGGGGTTAGCCAGAGTTCACATCACAAAGGGTCTTACATGCCTGGTTAAGGAGCTCAGACTTCATGAAATTCCATAAGCCCAAGTTTTTCAAACTCTTTTGCTCACCACACACAATTAGACTTTTTCATTGCAACCCAGCTGAATATCACATAGACATTGAGTTATAGAGAGATGGACATCGGGATATAGAGACAAAGAAATATAGATATAGCTGAAACAAAAATTTCACAAAACAATACTAAGGATCCATGAGTGCTTTCCTTTGTATTCTTTTATGGTGTTTTGTTTTTAATGCTGGTTGTGACACACAAAAGTGTCACAACTGCTAACTAATCATTGCTTATGCAAGTGGAAATCATTGAAGGCTTTTAAGCAAGAGAGGGACATGTTTAGATTTGCATTAGAGATCACTCAAACTAGCAAATTATATAGCAAATGGTTTAGAAGCACAGTCTATCCAGCACTGTGCAACAGACTTTCTGTACTGGTGGAACTTTGCTTTTTCTGCACCATCCAAGACAGTAGCCACGAGCACATGTGGCTATTGAGCACTTGCAATGTAGCAAGTATGACTGGGGAATTGAACTTTAAATTTTACTTATTTTAATTAAATAAAATTTAAATAGCCACATGTGGCTAGTGGCTACTGGCTAGGACAGTGCAGGTCTATGCCACCAGGATCATGTGGCAGGCACCCTTGTGCAAATTACAAAGATACTCTCTCCAGACACATAGAGGTCCACACCAGGGTACAGGAATGCGGGCTCTATTCTTCAGCCGTACTAACCTCCTTGACCAGCCACCTGTGTGCAGTATACAAACTGTCCAACTGTGCACAATGATCCTGATTAAAGGAGTGTAGAATTGAAACAAGGAGCTCACAGTGGTGGTCCAGGCAAAGGGGCTGTGGCTCTGACTAAAGCAGTGGAAGCTGGGAGAGAAAGGGGAACATATTTGATAGTATTTGGAAGAAAAGCTCAGCAGGAGTTGATTGATTGGGCACAATGGCGAGAGACAGGAAGGCATCAAAGAAGACTTATTCAGTACTACAGGCCAGAGAAGCATAGCAAAACACAGCATTGGGCAATATTTGTCTAGGAGAATTCATAAACTAACGAGGGGCAGATGCAGTCTCCTGGTCTCAGGGCAAACAGAGTTTTCGGGGAGTTGTTCAAGTCAAAACATAAGATTCAGTCCCCTTCTTATAAATGTATCCCATCTATACTACATATTGAGGACAGGGTAGCTGGACAAAGCTCTACATAAACAGGACAACACGCCCCTACTAGCCGCATAGATTCTTTGTCTCTCTGGGAGTTTGAATATGAAATATACAAGGACAGTCGACAATGGAGGGCAAGGCCACAAGTGGGGAGACACTAAAGAGAAATCAGTCAACAGAACCCAGGAGTAAGTGGAATCCCAGAACAAGTTGGAACCATAAATAACACATGTTGTGAGTAGTTCAAAACCATGCCTAAGCAGAAGTAAAGTAGCTATAGCTATTTTCCCCACAGGAGCCTGCTTCTTTTCTTAAACAAGAATCGGTAGTTATTAAAAATCAATAATCATCGAAAGTTTAATATATTCACTGCTTGGTTGCTATTTGTATCTGCTGTTCATGTCATTTTAGGCCAACCTCATTAGACCCTGAAACATCAGAAAACCTGACATTGGGAGTCTAATAACTCCACTGGCTCAGAACACATGATAAAAAGAGCAAATTTTTGCAGATGTAACATACAAGTCCTAGAGAACTGGAGGTGTTACTCAGCTAGCACAGAGTACCATTCTCTGTGCTTCTACATGTGGTAATTAGCTTAGATAGTGAGTGCATGGCTGTTTTATCATTTGTTAATCTTTGAATTTTACACTCTTTTATGCTTAATCTTTAAATTGTACACTGAAAATTTTATACACTATTAGAAACATTTTGTAATTCTTTTAAAGTAAAAAGTTTACAATTTTAAAAGAACCCACTTCCCTGCAGTCCTATTGGACTAGCTCCGTTATTGGACTAGCTCTGTTCTGTTTCTCAGAGGGGCTGAAGGCTAGGAGAACAGCAATGAGATTCTACCTCTCACCTCCAATGTTACAAGGACTCTCACCTTTGGATGCTGGGTGTGTCCTGGCCTGTCGTAGGGCAGGTGCCAGTCCAGCCGTGCATCACGTTGCAATGCACTGGACTGTATGCAATAGTGTGGGCAGGGCTGAAGGAAACTAACAAAGGAAGGTACAGTACTCTGTGGCCAGCAATAGCCAGGAGCCATTACCACCCACAGGCCTAAAAAGTTGTAAAGAGAACTAAATCTGAATTCATAATATGAGAGTAGCTATGAGGCAGGAAGAGCTAAGCTAGGCCATGGGTGATGGGAAGTCAAATTGGTTTTGAGTAAGCCAAAGCAGTGAGAATGAGAAAAGATTAACAAGTAGATGGCCAGGTGGTTCAACGGCAGGGACATGGAGCCAGACAGGAAGATGCTGTATTACCCTGATGGCCAAGGATCAACAAACTTCTGCATTTGGTGTGAAAACCAGAAAATTGTCAATGCAGCTAGAGCTAGGTGCTCCAGTTCCTGAGCCGTATTCCAGTCTCAGTGAGGCACAACTGTACAGCCATCCCTGGGTCAATCTCCTCATTATCATGAATAATCTCACAACTCAAGCCCGATTACAAGGAATACCCAGAAACTTCCACAAGGAATTTGTGCTATCAATATGAAAAAAATTATACCACCTCACTAAGAAAAAATATAAAAAGTCTAAATAAGAGATTTTCCTTGATTGAAGTTTAAAGAGATGTCAATCTCTCCCAAATTAATTTATATTACCACAATTGTAACCAAAATCCCAAAGAGATTTGGAACAAAATTATTTTAATGTTCACCTTAAAGAATAAACACACGAAAATACCAAATAAATATTTGAAAACAAAGAAAGGTGGAAAGAAATTAACCTTATGAGATTTGAAAACATTTTATAAAGCTGCAATAGTTATAAGTATGATTGAGACACAAAAATCGACAAACACATCAATGTGTTAGGATAACTATTCTAGAAAAAGACCCAATTCCATATAAGAATTAAATACTCTTTAAAGGAGACATCCCAAATTATAGGGAAAAAATATTTTTGATGATGTTAAAATCTTTGTTTAGGTACATTAATAATTTAAATACTCTCTTTATATCATAAAATTAGGTAAATCGAAGGCTAGCCATAAAATAAGAGAACACATAGTGTTGTCAAATCTCTGGGCATGGATATACTTTCTAAACCAAAAATCAGTGATTTACACACACACACACACACACACACACACACACACACACATACATTCACAATCAACAGATCAGTTATGCAAATAAATAAGTAAAAATTTTTAAAGGGAAAAAATTACCAGAATAAAAAAGGAAACTAAAATATTCCCATCAAAAAGACGAGAGATTAATAAGTATATTGAAAACTCACTAAAATCAATTCTAAAAGCCCACTTAATGAATGGACAAAGGATAGGATTACACAATTTAAGTTGCAGTTGATTAACAACATATGAGAAAATCGCCAACTCTCTCCAGTAATCAAAGAAAAGCAAATTTAAAAATAAAGATAACCATTTTGGTAAATCAAATTAGGCAATACTGTAAATAAATGAAAGTATTCAATGTTGGCAAGCCTCCCTTGTCCACAGCTTCTGGGAGTCCCGCACAGTATAATAATCTTGAAAATAATCCAAAACATGGAAAAAGCCTTTTGCACGAAAAACATATCTAGCAATAGTTTTAGAAACCACCAAAATATCAAACAATAAGGAAATTGTTAAGTAAACCATGATATATGCACTCAGAAAAATTGTGAAGTTCTTTTTTTAACGGAGAATGCATATATTCTGTTACTTGTGAAATTGGATATATACCATAGACAAATATCTTTTTTAAATACATGTGAAAAGATTGAAAGGAAACCAATGTATATTAAAATGTTTTTTTCCAGCTTTATCGAGATGTCGACATACAAGTTCGGACACATAAGTTCACGAACTCATCCTAGAGAAAGTGCTACTTACCTCATTGCTGAATATCACTACGGTCACCTTCTAAGTACTCCCCTTGGGAAGCTATGCACCGATGCCAGTGCCTAGTCCACCTTTCAAAGCAATTTTGGAACTCTTTTTCTGCAATGGCCATCAGAACTATCGTCGTATTACCCTTGATGTCCTGAATGTCATCAAAATGTCTTCCTTTCAATATTTCCTTTATCTTCAGGTAAAGAAAGAAGTCATTGGGGACCAGATCAGGTGAGTAGGGAGGGTGTTCCAATACAGTTATCTGTTTACTGGCTAAAAACTCCCTCACAGACAGTGCCGTGTGAACTGGTGCATTGTCATGATGCAAGAGCCATGAATTGTTGGCAAAAAGTTCAGGTCATCTAACTTTTTCACGCAGCCTTTTCAGCAATTCCAAATAGTAAACTTGGTTAACTGTCCATTTGGTACAGATTCATAATGACTAATCCCTCTGATATCAAAAATAGTTAGCAACATTGCTGCAATATGTCCGCGAACTTAATTGTCAGACCTTGTATAACATATAAATTTAGGGTGTACAACATGATAACACAGATAACATCCTGGGCTTGCAATTGGCACCTTAAGTGGAGAGCAATCCTGTGGGACTTAGCCCTTACTCTGTAGGATCTTATGCGATTTCTGGGTAGATAGTGTCAGAATTGAGTTCACTTGTAGACATCCAGCTTGTATTCAAAAATTGTTGATGTGGGGAGACCCCCCAAAAACACACGGTGAGGAGGTTATCGTGTAAATAATGGAAAATTTTTTTCTTGAACTTAAGGATGTGAATCTCCAGATTCAAATGGTCCATCAAATATCTAAGCACAATCAATGAAACCAGATCCACACCAGGGTTTATCAGCAACATCTCACAATACCAGAAATAAGGTGAAGATCCCAAAAGCTTCCAGAGAGAAGAAAAAATGTAATTCACAAAAGAATTGAAGTCAGACTGGCATCAGACATCTTGACAGCATACTGAAGTTAGAAGGAGGAGAAGCAGGCCCTTAAAATTCTGAGGGAAATGATTTTCACCCTAGAATTGGATATCCAGGAAAGAGATGGCACTCTAGGAAATCTGAGAATGATTTGATAAAGGGCTGTTACTAAAGAGTGGAAAAGCATAGTCCTCAAAGCTCTGCTGTTCCCATCACTAAGCCCAGGTAAGGAGATGAGGTAGCACTTACTAGGATTCAGAAGGAGCAGGTCATGTGGAGAGGGCTGTCTTGAGTGAGTGACTTTCAATAGAAGCCCTCATGAAGTGATTTAGGGAGTAAATACCCTGTCCTCACGCTCCATCTTCCCTAGAGATTGGCTAAACTGAAGCAGAAACCGGAGAGCAAGGAGCCAGGTGGTGTAGTTCCTAAAGTTGAACCTCCTGGGGGAGATCTGGGTAGAGAAGGGAGGGCAGTGGTTCTGGAGAGACAAACCAAAAATATCTGGTGCACCAGCTGAACCACCGATCAACTGTAAGGACGAAAAACATTTTCAGAAATACAAGAGCTCTCCTTCATGTACCATGAGCTTCCGCAAAATGAGTTAACAAGATGGAGAATACATGGGACCCAACAAGGGGCTCTAACTAACAAGCAAGCAAGGGAAGCTTCAGGATGACAGCTGTAGCTCACGCCTGTAGAGCATCTGGTACAGATTTTAGGGGGAGAATGGACTGCAGGGAAGGGGAGCTCCAAGGAGAAAAAAGGAACTGACAGATTTTCTTATGTGTTGAAGCATTTGGCAAAATCACTAGACATTTGACTGATCTATTGGGGTATGTAGGGAAAAAAATAGCAATGAATACACTGAAAACAAAGCAAATGGGGGAAAATGATCACTAATCTAAGTGAAACAAAAGTTGTAGAAGGAGTAATCTTGAAGACATCCTGAAAAGCCATCAAAGATCCAAAAGATGACTCTTAAGAAAGAACCATCATTTGAATACCTGCCCCACTCTTGGAACTCACAACCAGTCAGTGTTAAATAGAGAAACAATAACATCCAAAAGAATAGCGACCTACTTACCAGCAACACGTGCAAATGTACAAAGAAATCGATGGAGCACACAGTCACCCCGCCGTGGGCAGTCACAGAAGCTAACATCTTTTCTGTCTCCTTCCTCCCCTCCCCAACACCAGGGGAGAGTGACAGTGCAAGAGAGTAGGACATGAGGACAGGCGTCCCTGCACCATCCTTGTTCCAGAGCCACAGGCTTAGCTTGTACCAAGGGGGAGAAGAAGCTGGAAGCAAATATGAGATTGAATTTTAAAACGAACAGAAAAGGCACTTTTAACAACCAAGCCACTGAAACATTGTGGAAATACTATATCATCAAGGAAGCTTCCTAACCAGAATAAAAAAGAAAGGTTTATCAGGGAATGGAGGTTTTTGAAAAACACCACCAAAGTTGTTGTTACATTATTCCATTTGAGAGTCCTCCATCAGAGCAGTTACATAAATTAGAAAAGTATCAGATGGTGGCAAGTGCTGTGCAGAGAAATAAAATAGAGGTGATGTGATGGTGAGTATGTAGCTACCTTAGGATGGATGAAAGGGAAAGCCTCTGTGAGAGGCAACAGTTAAGCTCACTTCAGAATGAAGGAGCCAGCCAGAAAATGGGGAGCAGGGGGGAGTGAGCTATCTTCCCCGGGGAAGCTACAGCTAGTGAGAAGGCCTGAGCTTGGTGTGTTTGAGGAACAAAGATAAGCCACAAGTGTAGTGAGCTAAGAGAATAGGATACAATGAGGTCAGAGGTAGGCAGAAGCCAGAGCTGAGAGCTGACCCTGACAAACAGGGAGCCAGCATGCTTCCTGTGGGCCAGGTATGGACCCTGCTTAAGATGCCAGTCTGGAGAAGCAAGGTGACGATAACAGAGAGCTGACTACTAGAAGCCAAGAGCTGGGAGGGGCAGTGGTAAAGCCATTGGAGGTATAGCCCAAGTCAAGGGACCCGTAGCCAAAGTCCCCAGTGGGGTAATGGGTAAGCATAGAGATACTGAGGCAACCAGGAAGAGCTGAGCCACCAGACCTCAGAAAGATGGGACCTTAAAGAGTGGCCTCAGATGAAAGAAGGCTCTAGGAACCTGAAAGGCAGGAGTGTGTCTCTTCAATTGGGGGCTCCCCGATTCAGTTACTCTCTGCTTGCCTGTCTCATTCTACACTGCCCTCGCTGGCATCATCTTTCCCTCTGCTCTGTAGGTTGCACATGGCCTCTTCTACATCTAATGGCATTCTTCCAAGTTCAGCTCCCACTGCTGACCGCCTCGTTCAAGAGAATGAGGTCATTTTCCCAATGTCAGGCATGAACTATGAAGGTATTGTATAGATTGGCCCAGCTCCTTGTTGGGTATCAGTCAGGCAACATCATACAGGCTGCCTGACACTGTTCAACAGGCAAGGGCTGGAATCAAGAGATCATGTGTGTATTGAGGGTGGGAGAGAGTTGAGGACAGGAAGGTACATCCATTTGGGACCAATCACAGCTACCTAAAGGCTTGCCCCTTCAGCAAGCAGCAGTAGCTGGGGCATTTCTATCTAACAAAGGGCTATGGCATATTTGGGCGTGGCTTGTCCATTACGCGGAAGGAATGGGCCAAAATATGGAGAACCTTAAATTCCAGGGTAAAGGAATCTGTACGTAATTGTGTACGTACACACAGCCTTCCCCTGCTTTGGGCACTACAGGGTGGCTTTTGGATGCAACCTAGGCACTCTTTTTTCCCCTATAATTGGAAAAGAGGGAGCTTTTATGTAGCCCAGGAGCATATCTCAAGTAAAGGATGAGAGTTTTGTGTGACAACTCTGATGCTTAGCAATAAGATCTTTAATCTAATTGGTGCCCCAACATAGCTAAAAATATACTGTACAAGGATACAATATCCACTCAGGCTGTGTCCTCATGCAAACGAGAGTGAGCCCATGCCATAAGTTAAGTGGTTACAAATATGTTTTGCTGCGCTGAAAAGTGAAAAGGACAAAAAGACAAGGAAGGTGAAGAAAGTTAGGGGCTGGCCAAGTAGCTAAATGGCCAAATTAGAGAAGTAAGGAAGACATGCTTCCCTCACTCTGGCCAATTCTCCTAGTAAAATTCTTAAAGATAGGAAGGCATAAACTATTCCTTTGACAACCATAAACAAACTGTGACTACTACCACATACTCAATCACAAGAAGTATATGGCAAAAACTATGTATTAGTAAGTTGTATTCATTCAATAGATAAATGAATTCACCATGTTGAACAGTCTATAATAAAGGCAAGATGGGTCTTCAATGGATGTTTAATAAACAGTGATAAACTATATTCAGTAAAAGAACCTATAATTTGATTTCTTAGCATGTACACAGCACCTCTAATGTCTAGTTTCCCTTTGAAATCAAGAGTTCATTATTTGAAATGTCCTCTACTGCTACAAGTAATTTTAGCCTCGGACCAAGTTTTAGAAAGCTTTATGAACTCAATTTGTTCTCCCTCCCCCAACCCTCCACTGCCAAGTGATTCCCGTTTATTTTGCCTCTCAGTTTTGCCAGATAAAACTGTGTGGCTTGCACAAATGTCACAAGTGAGCCAGGCAGGTGATAGGAATTCCAATGGGGAGAGGAGGTGAGTAAAAAATGAAAAGCTAGAAGTGATTTCATGTTAACATTTTATTTAAACCAGTACAAGCAACATGCTTAACAGAAGACTGTCCAAAATAAACATGCAATATGAACTAGCAGAGACTGAAACCACCGCTTAAGTAGTGCCAGTTGTTGACTTTGTTAAACGATGACAGGGAACTGTTAAAATTCACAAGACTAAACCATTAATGTTTCAAGCCTCCTGAATGAGATTCTATTGGACCATCTAAATCAGTGGGAACTACCCTGGCATGTTAGTGATCTCAAATAGTATTCAAGTAATTATATGTGTATGGACTCTATTCCAAAAAGCAAGAAAACAGTTTCTATCACAATCTTAATGTACTTGTTTTAAACGTTACTAGAATATGACCAGTGATTTGAAATGTCAAATGGCATGATAGGAAACAAATCTCTCAAGAATATTCAACTTGGGACCATTGGTGTTAAGTGGCCTAGAAGGTTTGTTTACATTCTTCCAGAAATATAAAATAAGATTTGTCCAGAAATGTTTGAGTCACTTCTTCACATACATCGTAAAGGCTCAAACTCTGTAGATTCCAGTATCATCAGTCTATTGAACAAATGGGGAAAGCAACCGTACAAAGAATATATGAATTGATAGAATACAAGTTACTCTCTACTTCCACCAAATATCAGCATTTAAACTCTTATGAAAATATCTATTCATCATTAGTCCACATTATGGATTAATGACATTGCGCGGATTTTAAAGTAGTTCAAACTTTTTTTAAGTACACCTTCCTTACTATCTATACCGGTGGGGAATAAAGACAGCCAAATTTAATTTGGCAATAAACTCCTCTAACTGAAAATTTTTAGTTAAAATAAAGTGTCAGACCAGGATACAATTTATGGCTCCATTTGACTCCTGAAAATAGGAGATAAAAAGGGAGAGAAAAGTGCTGACAGACATTTTGCTACAAAGATTATTTACTAATGACAATAAAAAATTTAGCAACACCCTCTTAAACAAGAGTATGTTTAACTGCACTACGCATTTAGTAAACTTCAGAAATAGACAATTTGAACATTTATTTTAGCAGTCAATTAAACAAAAACAGTCAGTCAACCAACTTTTTTTCCTAACATAATTGATTCAATACCAGAACAAAGTGAATGCTATTCAAAACTGCCATTTTGGAATTTCAGCATAGTAACCTGAGAACAGTTTCTTCATATGTCATTTACGTTGCCACAAAAACCATACTAAAAACATGCTGTGATTACTAGTTGGTCCTATTTTGACAACATTAGACGCAATGCAGAACTTAGGCAAGGCCAACAATTTCAAAACTAATGCTGATTTAGAAGACCATGAAGGAGGTTCCCAGGAAAAAAAACGGTTGCCGAAAAGGAAAGATTAAAATTCAAGGCTGAATAGGAATGGTTGTACCAGAAAGTTATAGAATATAAAAACTGGAATTATGAAATCTGGAGTTGCTATTTGAGAGAAGGCAGAAGAGATCAAATAAGGAATGTACTTGAAAAGAACAATGCAAAATTTGGTTAGATGGAAAGGAAATTTAAATAAAAAAGTCTGAGAACACTCTAGAGCATGGGATTTGTAAATCTCCCTGTAGGACAGAGGAAGTAAAAAAGGTTCTATTGATCCTCTAACCTCAATCTATTGTCTTGCAAAATACGTTTTCCATAAGAAGCAGACAAGCTCAAAAAAGCATGGTTTATCACAGTTCTTTGCCCCTGTTAGAGAACAAGGGAACTAAAAGTTCTATATGGAGGTTAACATTACCTTACATTATGGAGGACTTTAAAATTAAAAAAACAAAACAAAAAACCTAAAATGTGCAAGACAAAATAAGGAACCGCAATAAAAAATACATTCTTGCAGCACTAGTTTCTCTTATTGCTGCAGACCAGATGAAACAAAATCTCATTTCCTTCATTCAAAACATTAAAAAACACTCTCCATTCACTTGGATTACACTTGCATTTCTGCAGAATTATAAGCATTATTGTCCAAAATCAAAATAGCTGTTTAAAGAATTCTTAAACTTTCTGGGTGAAGTTTTCTCTCTCTCTCTGGAAACTGGAATAAAGAATCCTTCCCATTCATTAACCAAAACTCTAGCACTTCCTCATCTCCAACTAACTTCCTATTGCTTCCTGTTTCTAGATTAGTGAAGTCAAACAGTGTTGGAAACAGATGATGCTCTATTCAATATTGTGAAAATTCCAACTATTTTTACCTTTGTTAAAGTTGGCACAGAAACCTCAAAAAAATGTGAAGAACATATGAATGGAAAATAATGTCAACATAAAAAAACGCCTTTGCTAGTTTTGAAATGACTAAGATATTCTTAATATAAAAATTCGGCAAATTTGGTTAGTCTTTAGAGTCTTAAGACCTTTTTTGTCAAATTAATGTTAAACAGTTACTTATATGTTTGTTTTTAAAGTACACTACATATTAGAATCCTTGCCAAGGATACCATCATCTGACAAGACAGGTGTCCAATTTAGAATAGCTTCTGAAATTTAGGGTGTAAGATATAATTTCTATTGATGTGTTAATGCTATTAACTATAGCTAAGGTTTTAAGGTAAGAAACTTTTTCCTATGGCACAAAACTAATCACAAATATGCCCCAAATTATAACTCTCAACTGCCATATATCCACCAGTGCAAGCAGATCGTTGGAATTTTTAAAATATGAAGTCGATTTTATTACAAATTTCAGATACACATATTAGAAAATTGTTTTACTTGGACCCTTTACAAAAGTATTAATTTCACCAAATCTGGAATACTGGCAGTGTAAAAGTCTTAAACTAACTTTAAAGCTAATAAATCAAAGGCACAGTATTAACACATTTAAAATAACTAATTTTCACAGGACATTAAGAAGTGCTTTATAAATAAAGTGTTATTGACCTAGATTCAAAACTATCCAGAAATGACATACCCAGGAATGAAGCCCTTGATTAGCTACAACCCATCCATTCATCAGATGCTATTTTCCATTACGAATAGTCATGACTATTATAAAATCTAACTCCCAGACCTTAAGAATGAGTGATTGAGGAACAAAGCTTCTGGACTTGATTAAAAAGATACAGGAAACCAAAGAAGAGATAGAATTGATGAAAAATGTACTTGTTATGCAAGTTATACTATAGTAAATTATTATTCATGGCTGAAAATTGCGTCACTCAAGTCTTTTATCTCAAATTAATTTCAAAGATTTGACAAATGATAATATGCCATTTCCATATATAAACCGCTAATATCCAGTATTTGTCAAAAGGAGGCAACTGTTACCTATCATAATCTAATACCCACTTTCCAATGGTGTCTGTAAATAGTAACAAATTCTGAACCATAAGTTATAGAAATTAGTCACAAGAGTGCAAAAAGTCCCTGGAGAAAAGTAGTCCACCTAACAATTACAAATATAAGGAAACACTTTACAAAGTTTCGTTACTATGAAGATGATTTCTTCTTTGTTCAAACTTTGAACAAACGAAGAATTTTTCTTTACTGCAGGAAACAAACTGTAAGTAACAGTGCATTTTTAGGCATAAATAAGTATTTATGTCTGCTTCCAGTATGGTCAGGTTAATACATAAATACTTTAGAAACAGAACTTCACATTAGTGGAAAAATCCAAGTTTTTCACGTAACCATTCTTCAGTTAGGTCTTCAGTATTTCTGATTTCAAATACCTTAAGAAAAAAAACTCAGGTTATACTGATACTCTCAACAACAACAAAAAATCAAACACATTATATATTTGAGTATTAAATACCAAATTCTTTTTTGCATATTGGTCATAACTTAATCTATGTAAATTAGATATACCATTTGGGAGGTACTTTTTTTTAAAAAAAATACTAAATACTCAGTTACCAAAATTTAGCAATTAAGATGGCATTAAAAAAAACCTCTTAAAAGTGCAAATCTATAAATATCTTAAATGAGCACTTCTGTAAACCTCCACGCTGAAAGAAGACAACCCAAGCAAATCAATCTAGTTAGTTAAGAGCAGGAAGAACATATGCTGGTCCTCCTTAATTGGAGGAAATACCAGCTGTAGATTGTTTTGATAAAGATGGACTAGAGGTCCAAGGCTACAAATCTCCAGCAAGAATTTGAACACACAGGCCCAGAAAGTATAATGGCTACAGAGAGAAAATGTAATCCGGCAGAGAGGATGGGATTTGAGGCCAGGTATGAGTTTGAATCCTAGTTCTGTCGTTTATTATTATGCAACTCTGGGCAAGTCATTCATCCTCTGAAGCTCAGTTTTCCCATCTACAGCACAGGAATAGCCCCTCACAGGATTGTGGTGAGGATTCAATGGGATTATTTGTAAAAGTAGTTTGTAAATTGCCATGCCTTAATTCCATCGCTTTAGGTTATGCCCAAGATTAGAATAGATCTGAGGCAGTTAACAGAGCTCGTTTTTAACCACCCAGCCCATTAGAGCAATTCCAGGGAATTCCTAAGGTATAAATGAGAAAAAGTAGTGTGTGTAAATTGATGGTATCAGTGACAATCATATAGCTAAAAGGGAAAAGCAGAGGGCACTTAAAGACATCCCCCAGGATTGATGGTAAGTACCCGAGGGGAAAACACTGATGTTGTCCTTACAATAAAACCTGAAAGAAGTATTATTTAATACCATTTCAGTGATGTGATATTCTTTTTCAAAACCTTAAATGTATATACTTTTTCAACTCAAACTAATATGAGGAAGTTAAAGTTTAAGAGCAAGTATGCCTCTTACCGTTAACCTTCAAAAATGCCATAAAACGGCGACATGTTAAATCAAAAAGCAAATGTCTCATATAAAACAGAAAGTTCTAGCTTAATAAAGCTACTAATAAGTATTCTTAACAATTTAATTTTAGATTTGGAAGCAATACAGTCAATTGCATAATATGGAATTCCTGCACAGAATTTGGCTCATTCAGTCTATGGTAAAGGCTCAGAGAAGCTTTAATGCTGACTTTTATCTATTAAAAATTACATTATGGAAGGTAAAGAACTCTCAATATATTGAATAGTTATAGTGGATTTTCTAAACCTACTTACTTTTTTTTTTTAACTTTTATTTATTTTAAGTGTGTTTTTCCAGGACCCATCAGCTCCAAGTCAAGTAGTTGTTACAATCTAATTGTGGAGGGCGCAGCTCACATTGGCCCATGTGGGGATTGAACCAGCAACCCTATTGTTAAGAACACTGCGCTGTAACCAACTGAGCTACCCGGCTGCCCAAAGGGGCCTACATTTTTAATGTGATTTCTTCTAATTATAATCAACTTATAATTCCCATTCAAACAACACACTTTTGGTTAAAGACTTCTACTATTCTATTTCCAATTAATAAAAAGCTTTGACTAATTTACTGCTCTGTTCTAAATAATATTCACCTGCATAAAAAAATACAGATTATTTTAGCTCTTACTCTGACAGTAGTCCCCCTTTATCCTCAGGGGACTGAGGATATTCCAAGGCCCCCCCATGGATACCTGCAACTTTGGATAGTACAGACACCTATACATACCATGTTTTTTCCTATACATACGTGTCTTTTCACTTAAAGGAAGCAGTTTACGGCTTCTCTTTGGCATATTTGATTTGCAAGCACTGCTGCTCTTACGATTTGGGGCCATTATTAAGTAAAATAAGGGTAACCAGAACACAAGCATGTGATACCTTGACAGCAATCTGATAACTGAGACAGCTATACTAAGTGACTAACAGGTGGGTAGCATAACAACGTGGCCATGTACTATACACTGTGTACACATACATTGGACAAAGGGATGATTCATGTCCTGGGCAGGACTGAGATTTTATCAAGCTACTCAGAATGGTGCGTAATTTAAAACGTATGAATTGTTTATTTCTGGACTTTTCTATTTAGTATTTGCAGACCATGTTTGACCACCAGTAACTGAAACCGTGGAAAGTGAAACTGCGGATAAGAGTGGGGGGACTGTATAGTATAGTACTGTATAGTACTATATAGTAAGGGAACTGTATAGTAAGTACTGTATAGTAAGGGAAAAGACTGTCTCAACAAGCAAGTCAAATATAAATACCACCTTGGTTAGTTCAGCTGTTTGGACTAGCTTATTCTTGCTCCCAGCATACATCATCTGTTGTTCAGGCTTACATCCTGGAAGAGAGATTAGTGTAGAAATGAGACTTAGATTTTGAAAACGTCATGGGTTTTCATTTACTTTTCAAAACTGACACATTTAGGATTTCCTGTGCTTTAGAGTTTACAAAAACTTCAGTCTAAATGCGTATGGGTTGTATTTTGAGTCTTACATTGCACACTGCCTATACAGAGACATAGCTAAATTACAAACAAGCCCCAGATCAGCAAAAATAAATGAGGCTAGACCACTGTAGATCTTGACTTTTAGAGCCGTGCAAACACTTAAAAACTTTTCAATATTTTCTTAATTTTGACTTTCAATATCAAGATCAATTTTATGGACGCCTAAGACAGATAAGGTTTGGGGATGGTGGTGGGTCAGTGGGGCAGGGAGATAGGCCCTGAAAAAAAGTCAGTCTGATTACATATTAAGTTAATACACTGCGGTATATTTTAAGTGCTAAAAATACAAATAATAACGTTTAGAGAAGAGTTCATTAAGTAGAGACTTCACTGTCTGAATGGTGGTGGTGATGGTAGTAGTCCTGGTAATACATACCTTAAATATCAATAAGGCATTTTAATACCAATGTAAGGAACTCTGGGACTATTCTTAAGATCACAGGCATATAATGGGTAGCTACTATTTTAAAGATAAACTCAAATATATATCATGATTGTCCACGAAGTTCACATACTTATTAAAAAATTAAAATATAGGAGAAAATATACTTTTGTTATTTTAAAATGTCACTGCATTTCAAATTCCTTAAAATGTGTGTATGAAATGCCCTAACAACTACACATCTAGGAATTTATCCTAATAAGCAAGTTCTAAGAGCTGATGCTTTATAGTAACTTATTTCTAGGAATCCATTCACGAGTATATGTGTGCACACACACCTCATCTTTAAAACAAGCATAAAATTTGTTTAGTATGATTTTATTAATTAGATCAGAAACAAACCTGCACTATTTAAAGAAATTCACTTACCAACAGGACTGGAGAAAATAAAACACAGAGGATATGAAACTCTTCCATCGTCATGTTGATATTTATAACTATACACAATGAAGGTTTTTCTCAAGTTAAAGAAACTAAAATTACTGTTCTATTTGACACAAGTACTTACAATAATGTTTTGAAACACATACCTAGGAAGCTACTGAGTGGTACATTTCTAACCTGCCCATTTAGGCCACACCTTCATTATTCATTATCTTTCCATCAATTTATAAATGGGCCCCAAACATAAGTTATAAAATCAAATAATCTCTCAAAAATAAATCTACTTAAAAGTATGGATTGAACATGGCTTTTTCATCTTTAGCATTTTTATTGTAAACACATAATTAATGGAATCGTGTAAAGGAAATAATGCGTCCCACTAATACAAGTTTTCATTTTCTAATCCAACATGTGCATACATATTTTAAATTTGGTTGTGATCATGGTATAGAAGAATATTTTGTAAAATATATGTCTTTTAAAAGTTGAGCAAATAAACTTCATGAATTCTGACCATTAAAGAAAACAAATCTTTTTAAAGCACTAAGAAAAGGATATCGAGGTTGTCGTTCAGGTAGTTCATCTTTAAGTTCATCTGGTGAAATGCCCTGGCACCATAAAGAAAAACAACTTTTAAGTTTTTTTTCCAACCCATATCCTTAAGAGATGTACCAAGTACCCATTCTACTAATAGGTATAAATTCATAACCATACACAACATAAAATTTTATTTTATTTGATTGTACACAAGCCGAGGTTACTAAACCCTTCCCTCAATCTAATGGAAGTCCACTCCAGCCCACTCAGTTTCATTCCGCTTATTATGGGGCTGAGAGGTACAGTAGTCCAATTGTCAGTAAACACTGAAATAAGCCAACCCCAAAGAAGAAACAACAATGTCTGATTTAGGGGGAAAATAAGTTAATTATTTTCACTCTAAATTGCTTAATTCGACAAACTAAATTCTTAGGTTATAGAATTTTAGTACTTAATTATCGGCCAAGTAATTTAGAAGCAAATGATAAAGTTGACTCAGTATTTACTGGACATAGGGCCCTACCTTCCACTACTTACTACACTGGATTTCATTATTGTTTTTAAAGAAGGTGATTAATTAGCAAGACAATGCACTACACAAAAATTAGCAAGTGCTTT
Source organism: Rhinolophus ferrumequinum (assembly GCF_004115265.2). Taxonomy (NCBI): domain Eukaryota; kingdom Metazoa; phylum Chordata; class Mammalia; order Chiroptera; family Rhinolophidae; genus Rhinolophus; species Rhinolophus ferrumequinum. The sequence continues at coordinate 38,696,633 of NC_046289.1, read as the reverse complement.
TCATGCATAATGAACATGTATTTAAAGGTTTAGAACTCATTTTGGAAGTATATATAACTAATATAGCGACTTTTGGGCAATAATAATTTCTTAACTATAAAACTGTATTTAGTTGACCAAACAAACCTCAAGCTCTTCATCCAGTACCACCAGACGTTTATCCTTATCAATCTTCACTAAAATAAAAACATAGTATGAGTAAATTGTGATTCTAATGTGACCTTGATCTACCCAACCCACAGAGTCTCAGCCCTTTTTTTGGCATATAAAATTAAAACATCAAGAAACACAAGCATAAAACTCATTCAGTTTTAGATTATGGTCTATCAGCTAGCTTTGCTTTCAAAGAGTCAGCATTTAAAAAGCTTTTACCCACAATTCTCAGCACTTAATTTGCTTATTTAGAACTTTATGTCCATTCCTTAGATTTCCTGAGTATATGGAGAACTTTGTAATTCAAATGCAACTTCCTAGATAATAAGGTCTGAAAGGGTCGCTGATTGAGATTGGTCTATGTAACACGATTAGAGCTCAAGGGGAAAGTGTACCAGGAGTCAGGATAGAACCACCACCAGATTCTGAGCTTCTCCATAGTTAGGATTTCATGGTACAGTATGAGTATTCTGAGGAAGTGACTTATAAATAGCAGTGATACCGATATTCAAATGTATGTAACATAAATCAAAGTCAAATTAAATGTGTTCAAAAATAATCTATGCCTCTATTTTTTCCCATCACCCTGAAAAGTTGGCCATTTTTGGTTTTGCACTAGTTTCATAGTAAATCCTGAGACACAATATGTTCTCAAATAGCTTTCACTTTTATGGCAAAATGGCACTGACACACATTTTCACTTTTAAGAACTGTACTCCTATATTGTAGTATTTATTTGTAATAGAACCAGAATTCATGACAAGTTGTCACCACCTCATTAATTCACATCTGCTAGCTCCATCTCTGCTAAGCATAGGCTATAGACTTACATTTTCAGCCCTTCACCCTTCCTTTATCTTTCTAAATCACTACCCACATATTAACTATTACCTAATATAAAATAAATCTAGATGCCGTTAGATACAGCACACAGTGGGAGAGACAATATTCAAACCATTCTTTCCATTGTCAGAAGTCAGTGACACTTAAATGTATTCTCCATGAAACTAGAATTTGAGTCTAGAATTGAAATAAGGCCCCAAATCACTTTAAACACAATGCTGACCTTTACCATTTTAGTTGTAGGCAAAGGTTTCTCTTAGAGGATGAATGGCCAGGCTATTTTTAGTTCCCTGAGAAGTTAAAGGATGGAGTTAGATGGGTCATCACTACAAATGATCAAGTGACCAAAAAGATCATCTCCTCCAGCTCTGTGTAGGCCGCTAAGGGGGAGGTAGGACATTCTCACTGTTCTGTGATATTAGCGGTCATTTATTTTTTAAAGTGATCTGTAAGGAGGGTGAGACTTAAAACAGGAGGAGGTAAATTACTTTCTAAAGGTTCAGTTTATTCAATGTAGCTATAAGATAAAAACAAACTAACACCATGTAACAGAGGCAATCACTTTTAGCTTACTTATAATGGCAGCATTGTTTGTTTCTTTGCGAAAACGAAACTTTCTCAGCTTTTCCACTAAATCTTCAGCAACATCACAAACCACCAAAGACTCACTCTAGAAAAGAAAACAATAACGTTTAAAATGCCATAACTTCGATATATACATGTTAAAGTTATAAAACCTAATACCTTTATAAGGTACATGTATACTGACATCTACAAATGTCACAATTATGTGACAGTATTAACATGAAACACATGAACACTTAAAGAGCTTTTAAAACTAACAACCCTTGTATCTACATTATTTAATCACACACATTTGTTCATCTTATATGTAGGGTATACTTTCACTTTCTCTTTGGTTAATAAATATCTCAAAGAACTAGACACATAATACTGTGATATTTTCTTAGCAAGAGGGGAAGGGAAGAATGTGGGAAAAGTCGAGGATCACTGCCGGCTGGTAGAAAGTACGTATGTTGGCACTACGCAGGAAGAACAGAATAGTCATCTTACTGTACTTAGAATTAAGACCTTGATTCATTTTTGGGTCTCAACTGTGAAAAAAAATACAAATACAAAAAAGTATGAAAAATAAACCCTAAGAGTAAAGACCAATAATATTTCTGTATTAATTAAATCACTATGGGCACTTAAAAAAGGAGCTATCAAGAATTATGAAAGCAAAACCAGATGAAACAAATATAAAAACTAAAAGAAATTTTTACAAATTATGAAAAAATATTAGAGACTCTTTTCCAGAAATTTGGCAAGGAAATGATGAAAAGCACTCTTTTTTACTGGTGCAAATGTATTAATGATTGCAAACACAAGAATGGAATACTTTCCTTTTTAACGTGTAAAACTTTGAACACATAGAGAATAGTATAGTGAAACCCTATGCACTTATCACTCAGCTTTACATATCAACACATAGCCAAACTTATTTCACCGAACACCATCAATACTGTCCAACAGCAAAGTCCACAAACCATTTCAACTGTAAATATTTCTCTATGTATTATTACAATGACAGCATATGCCATTAGAAATATAAGGACAATAGCGTTATCTCACCTAAAAAATACTAACAATAACTACAGTCTCAAACACTCAGATAGTTCAAATTTCCCTCAGTTTTAAGATTTTTTTTTTCTTTTTATGTTGGGTTTTGAGTCAGGTTCCAAAGAAGGTCCACATACTTTGGTCTCTTTTCATATATGGGTTCCTCCATCCTTCTTCAAGAAAATTAGAACAGTTCTGAGATCAATGCTAAATACATGTCTCATAACCCAAAAGGTTAAGCCTTCCAATTTTAAGTTAAAATAAAAAGTTAATAAAAGCCTGCTTTTTTGACCCCGTGTTGGGTAAATTAAAGCATATGTTAAAACAGGAAGTGGCTATCAACTTTAAATTGCCTTTTTTTTTTTTTTTTTTTTTTTTTTATTGGGGAAGGGGAACAGGACTTTATTGGGGAACAGTGTGTACTTCCAGGACTTTTTTCCAAGTCAAGTTGTTGTCCTTTCAGTCTTAGTTGTGGAGGGCGCAGCTCAGCTCCTGGTCCAGTTGCCTTCGCTAGTTGCAGGGGGCGCAGCCCACCATCCCTTGCGGGAGTCGAACTGGCAACCTTGTGGTTGAGAGGACGCGCTCCAACCAACTGAGCCATCCAGGAGCTCAGCGGCAGCTCAGCTCAACGTGCCGTGTTCAATCTTAGTTGCAGGGGGCGCTGCCCACCATCCCTTATGGGACTCAAGGAATTGTACTGGCAACCTTGTGGTTGAGAGCCCACTGGCTCATGTGGGAATCGAACTGGCAGCCTTCAGAGTTAGGAGCATGGAGCTCTAACCACCTGAGCCACCGGGCCGGCCATTTAAATTGTCTTTTAAATTCAGAACACTGGTAATGTAAGGTGTGATATACCATTGGATATGCTATCATACAGTTAAAGTACATCCCACCCATACTTATCTGTTGGAAAGTACTATCCAACAGATAAGGCTCCTGTAGTTGTCATGTCCATTCATCCTTTTAGTTCTTTTTAGAGAAGGTGATGCTAAGTCATATGGAGCTTCCTGAAGGTAGTATTCAACCTTAGTCTATTTTTTCCTACCTTCCAAGAATGATATAAAAGTCAGAAAATTACAATTTTCATTCTCTCTTTAATGAAAGGTAGAACCCATTAATGAAACTAATAATATTTTAGATTTTTATTTAGGCAAAGACCAATTTATCATGAAAGTCTTATTTTCCAGCTCTGATTCTCAGAGCTGCTTGTGCAATCCTGATATATTAAGGATCAGAAACCAAGTGGGAAAAAAAATGCTTTGATTTACTTTATATAGTTTTTTTTTTTTTTTAACATTTCACCCCTCCCAATACCATAATAAAGCCAAAAATTCCTTCCTACAAGAAAACAGATCCAGGCTCAGCGAATTCTAATTGCTTACAGTTCGTAGAAGCCTTTAAGAATCAATATTAATACCCTGAAAAAAAGTTTATATGGTAAATATTAACACATAAAGTTAAGTGGAGAGTTGAGCTCAAGTGTGCATTTATTGGTTTATCCATACAACGAACATTTAATTAGTGTCAGCACCATGCTAAATGGTAGGGATACAATCATATAAAAAAAATAACAGTCGCACCACATAATGACATTCGGTCAATGGACTGCAAGTGATGGTGGTCCCATAAGATTATAATAGAGCTGAAAAATTCCTATTGCCCAGTGACGTCTTAGCTGTAGCACAATGCATTAGCCACGTGTTTGTGGTAATACTGGTGTAAACAAACCTACTGCTTTGCCAGTCATATACAAGTATAACACATACAGTTACGTACAGTATATAATACTTGATAATGATAAAACGACTATGTTACTACTTTATGTATTTACTATGCTTTTTATCATTATTTTATAGTGTACTCTTCCTACTTTCAAAAAAAGTTTGCTGTAAAACAGTATGCTGTTTTATGCTGACAGCAGCCTCGTACATCTCATGTTTTCGGTTCAAAGGTAGAACCCATTAGTGAAACTAATAAATATTTCAGTTTTTTTGTTTAGGCAAAGACCAATTTATCACGGAAGTCTTATCTTCCAGCTCTGATACGCAGAGCTTCTTGTACAATCCTGACATTCTAAGGATCAGAAACCAAGTGGAAAAAAAATGCTGTGATTTAATTTATATAGCGCTTTTTTTTTGTATCTCGATTGTATAATTTTCTCGTGCTTTATTAATCTTGTGTTGTTTTATAAATTTATCATGCCCTAAATGTAGTGTTTATAAAGTCCACATTATCATACAGTAGGGTCCTAGGGCTTCACACTCACTCACTCACAGACCTACCCAGAGCAACCCCCATTTATGGTAAGTGCCCTGTACAGGTGTACCGTTTCATCTTTTATACCATATTTGTACTGTACCTTTTCTGTGTTTAGGTATGTTTAGATACACAAATACTTACCACTGTGTTACAATTGCCAAGTATTCAGCACAGTAACACGCTGTGCTGGTTTGTAGCCTAGGAGCAACAGGTTCCCTATACCATATAGCCTAGGTGTGTGTACCTGGCCATACCACCTAGGTTTGTGTAAGTGCCCTCTATATTCACACAATGACTCCGAACGATGCATTTCTTAGAATGGACCATTAAGCGCCACATGACTGTAAATAAAAAATATGGGCCTGCCCTCAAGGGGCTTATAGTTTAATAGAGAATAGACCTACATCAAAAGGATCAGGCAAAAAAATGTACACTTGTTTGTACCTGTGATAAGAGCCAGGAAGCAGAGACACAGGATGCTGTGAGAACTTATGACCAGTGAAGAACAGCATGGTCACAGGAGGCTTACCTGAAAAAGGCATCTGAAGGACTATAACTGCCAATGAAAAGACCCTGTGATTAAAATGAGTATGGCACATCTAAGATAATGAAAGGCCTATGTGACTCAAGCACAGATAATGAGCAAACATGGTACGACAGAAGATTGGTATGGGCCGGACTACATAGGGCGGGTCATATTAAGTATTTTGGTCTCTATCCTATGAGCAAAGGGAAGCCACTAAGGTGTTTTAAGCCAGGTGGTAACGGAAAACATGATCAGATTTGCATGCAAGAAACAGGCAGAGAGCCAGGAGGAACAGTGCAAGACTAGTTAACTGACTAGCTCAGGTGAGAGATGAAAAGTAACTCAAATTGGCTGATAAGGGTACATAGAAGTAGGTGAATACTGCTAATGATAGTTAACACGTGTTAGACACTATGAAAGAAGCACTGTGCTATGTTCCTTAATGCTCAAAACAATCCCATGAAATGGGTATTATCCCCATTTTCCAAGAAACTAAGGCTTAGAGAGGTGAAGTATCTTCCCCAAAGTTATGCAACTAGTGGAGCCAGGATTCACCCCAGGCAGCCTGACCTTTAGCCCACTCACTCTCTGAACCACTTAAAAGGAGCTGGTGACAGATTGAATACTGGGAGCGGTGGGTTAGGAAAAAGGGTTACCAAGATGACTCCTCAACTTCTCGGTTGTGGAACAGAACTAAATAGTGCTGCTTTTCACTAAGGAACACTAAGAAGACCAGGTTTGAGGGGAAAGAGCATAAGTTTTATTTTGGACAGACTGACGTGGCTTTGAAGAACCCCCACTGGGGAAAAGCTTTCCAGATGTTAACTAAATCATGGGATACACAGGTCTGGACTGGATCTGGATCTCAGGTGGTCTGAGATACAATTTCACAAATCATCTGCGTATAGGTAGGTGGTAGCTGAAGCTGTGGGTGCAGGTAAGAAGGAATACAGAATGGAAACTGAAGCATTAGGATAGAACCTAGGACTCCTATGTGTGATGTCCAGGGAAGAACAGTCTGCATGGGACACAGATGGACCAACAGAAGTAGGAGAAAAACCAGGAGTTCTGTATCCCAGAAGCCAAGGGGGAAGCATGAGGGGAGAGAATGCCTCAGAAAGGAGAGCATGGTCAACGGCCTGGAATGCAGCTGAAAGGTCAGGAAAGACAAGAAGTTGAAGAGTCCCTTGGATTTAAGTGACCATAACAAGATCTATTCGATGGAGGCGGGTTGAGAAATGAGTGGGAGGTCAGAGATTGGCTAGTGGGGGATTTTGTGTTTGGTTGGTTTTGAATGAAAGAAATGAGTATATTTAAAAACCCGATAGGAAAAGTCCAGAGGCTCCTTATTGGGCAACTGATTTAATTCTCCACTTATTTTTGAGCATGGGGTCCAACTCATACCAGAATGGAAGCCAGAGCCCCTAGACCCAGCAAAACTAAAGCTTTTGACAGTCACTTTAATGCCAAGAGGCAAAACCTTGGGTCAAAAGGTTTCCAACCGCCGTAACTCAAAGGAAGCAGATAGGGAGAAATCTTGAGAGGCAGGCCGGGGGAGGAGGCAAGCTAAGGTGAGGCCGCGAGAATGGAATCAGAATTCGAGCTGGCCCTCCCGGCGAAGGCCGCCAGGCCGAAGGTGCTCGGCGCCTGCCCGCCCCTGGCAGAGAAATTGGCGTTTGGGGGAGCCCTTCGCTGGGCCAGACCCCGGACCCCTCCGACCCTTCAGCTCAGGAGCTGGAACCCTCCATCTAGAAGGACCGGGCGAGGGTGACCCACGCCTCCTGGCCGCAGCTTAGTCCCAGAGCCCGTTTGGGGAGGGGGGGGTCGTTGGGGGATCAACACCAGGCCCAGCTGGAGGATGCTGCGCTTAGGCGGGGCGGCGGGGGGGGGGGGGGTTGAGGCCAAGTCTGGCTGTGGGCAGCAGCCTGGGCGGAAGCGGCCGCCGACCCACCCCGGACGCTGCCCGCCGAGACCGGCTCCGGCAGAAAGAAAAGCCCAGCTCGCTGACCCAGCCCTGTGGCCCCCACCCTCCCCGGAGGCAACTCACCATTTTCCTTCCGGCCGTCAGCACTCTCTCGCCTTTCCTCTGGCCCCTTTAAGAATGGCACCGTGGCCGCCTCCCTTCCTGCCCCCGCGCAAGGCAGAGCCACCCCCAGCATCAGCGCGGCCGCGGCGGCCGACACGTGACCGCGGACGGTGGGAGGCGCGGCTCAAAATTAGCCGGATCGCGGGGACATTTGTGTGTGTCTAAGCCTTCTAAGAGGGGATGGTCTGTTTAACTGGCAGTGGGCAACTATGCCAACATGTACTCTTAAAATTCAAGACCCAATAGACTTTTCAGTATTAGGGTTTCTCGACTTCAGCAATGCTGACATCTGGAGTCCAACAATTCTTTGTTGTGGGTGGACTGTGCTGTACACGTAAGATGTTTCGCAACATCCCTGGCCTCTGCCCACTAGAGTCCAGTAGCACCTTCCCAGTTGTGACAACCAAAAAGTGACCAGACCTTGTCAGGTGTTGCCAGGAGGGGGTGGTGGGGTGGTGGGAAATCACCGCCAGTTGAGAAGCACTGTCATAGGATAGATGACTGTCCTAAGCGTTGGGCCACAGACTACCATGTGAATCACCAGTGTCAGCTTAGTTGGAGCAGGCTTCGGGTATCCTCAAGCCACTTAGTGTATATAGATGACAGAAACCCAACACCTAAGACCACCAGAGCTTTTCACTACAGGGACTTGGAAGTTCAACAGATTCAAAGGGTTAGGTTCTGCTTAGGTATTATACGATTTTTCAGTTCCTGTCATCTATGGGAGTCTACTCAAACTGCACATTCATTCATTTCTGTCGTGCAGTGAGTGACTGCCTCAAAATTTGAAACTCAAAGTTATTATGTTCCTATTGGTGTCTCCAAAACAGAAATAAATTTGCCCTTATAGGAAATAATCTGGGCTATAGAGGTCATATAAAATGAACGAAAGGGTTGGCAGCTCCAAGAAAAACATATAATGGAGGTAATAAATTTTGAAAACATAGTAATGATGCTTGCATTTCTCTTATGAAGCCCTCTCCTTGGTTGGCCAGAAGCATCTATCAGCCTCAAAGGAGAAATAGAGCTGTGATGTTGGGAAAGCACAACAAAAACAGCATCTTTAACTACCAAAAGAAGATTTTTGAGTCCCAAGAAACACAGTAGTCTCGAAAAAGCCAGACGTTACTATGAGAGAAAGGTTTTATAAAATTTTAAAGCCCCATTACCATTTCAAATCCTAGACGTTGACAAAATTACAAGTGGCATTTAGTAGATACCATATGGTAGAGAAAACAGAGACTATGACATAAGGAAAGTGCCTGCTGAGTGGGAAGGAGGGAAAGCCTTTCCGTGCTGGTCTGGTAAAGGCTGGGATGGAGACAGGGCTTGAGTAAATGCAGCAGGCAGTCATACCCAACCCGTTTTGGCTGAAGTCTCAGAATGGGGGAGGGGTGAGCAGGGAGGGTTTGTATTGACCTTTTCACTGCGTTGATTTCAAGTTTGTTCTCCAAAATGTGTCAGAAATCCACAGAAAATAATTACAGTATTTATATTTTTAAGTAAATACAGTTAAGGTGCTATATTTTATTAAAATAAATGATTACTGTATAAAAATTTTCCTATTATTATTCATTCTTGAAAAACACAAAAATATAGAAAAATGTACATCTGCTTTCCTAAACTTCCTTTCTGGAACACTGAGCTCGTGGGGTAAAGTCGAATGCCACAGTCAGCGGCATGGAGATATCATTCACCTATAGATGACTGTCACAGCAAAAAGGTTAAAGCACCCAAATGGATGTGGTATTGGAGAACCCGAAGAAATAGGAATTGGTAGTCCACTCCTTTAAGAAAGGAGGAGAGGCCTTGCATTTGGCTCTACTCCTCTGAACGTGACTCAGGAACAATAGAGTTCAATGGCAGAGGTGGCCTTGTTTGGTATCCTGAGATAACAGCTGGTTCTCAGTGGCCTGCAGGTGACACATGGGAAAAACAACATATTCGTACATTCCCTCAGGAAGTAACATTGGAGATGGTGAGCAGTATGGTGAACCAGTGGAGCTAAGAGGTCATAGTGCATGAGGACTTTATAACCAGAGGTAAATGACTAGAACCCTGGATTTCAGGAGTGGTTGCCAGCCAGTGACATAAAACGCCAGATGAAACCTGCTTTACCTTATTGAGGACTCGTTTTCCCAACCCTACTATGAGATCATGTGAATACCCAGTACAGATGGTATCAGAGAGAAGCAAGAGAACAGGGAGGAGTGAGAAGAGAAAGGAAGAATTTTCCTGAAAGAGACCAGCTGCCCAAACGGGCAGTTAAACTGGAAGAGATACTTTTAATTTGACACACTTAAGTTCCCATTGTCCTGTCTCTTTTTTTCTCTTTTACCACTCAGTGGGGTGAGGATTCAAGAGCAAAACAAAATCAGCTATAGATAACAAAGAAAAACCATTCTTTCTGTTCATCTGAGACTTATATAGATATTTTGTGCTGCCAAGTTATTTTATGGAGAACTCCCTCCCTTCCTTCCCTCCGTTCCTTCCATAAACACCTGTAGAACAAGACATGTTAGGTACTGTTGGCACACACATCAACTAGGTGCCATTACTGAACTTAGGGAGCTGGGGACCCAGCAGGCTAGTGAGCAGATGTTTTCACCAGGGTCAGAGGGCTCCATATAGATCCACAGTGGGTGCTATGGGAGAGGCATCTCCCCAAGGGTTTGAAAGCGTCCAGGAAGGTTTCTGGAGAAGGGAGCTTGAGAGCTGAGTCTTAAGGATAACTAGCAGTTTGCCAGGAGAAGGAGGAGGAAAGGGCTTTCCAGGTGTAGGGAAGAACATATGCACCTAGCTGTGATGATCAGTTTTGTGTCAACTTTTCCATGGGGTGTTCAGGTTAAATTATCTAGAGTGTGTCTGTGAGGGTATTTCTGGATGAGATTAGCATTGAATCAGTGCCCTTGGCAAAACAGATTGCCCTCCATGTGGGTGGGCATCGGCCTATCCAATAAGGGCCTGAATAGAACAAAAGGCAGAGGAAAGTGGAATTTGTCCCCCCACCCCCACCCCACCCCCGCCTTCTTCTTCCTGCCTATTCAGCTGGAACATTGGTCTTCTCATGCCCTTGGACTGCGATCCACGCTATTGACTCCCCGCATTGTCAGGCCTTTAGACTTGAACTGGAATTACACCACCACCTTCATGGATCTCCAGCTTGGAGATGGGAGACTGTGGGACTTCTCAGCCTCCATTATCATGGGAACCAATTCCTCACAATAAATCAAACTCTCTCATCCAATCTCTTTTTCCCCCCACCCTCTCTGGAGAACCCTAATACAATGGCCAGTTCGGAAATCTACAAACAGCTTATTTCACTGATTTTAAGATTCATTCCTCCCAACCCCCAATTTTAACTTCTCTGAAATCAGGAGGCACCTAACGACCCAGGGTATCTTACAATTTTGTTTTTGGTGACAAAGGTGAGGCTTAAAGCACACTAAAGTGAATGCAAGTTACATTCTGGGCCCCCTCATTGGCATGGGCCCCTTCTAAGCCCTATTATTTAATTTGTATTTGTAATTTTGTGTTCACTCTCTTAGAACGGGTCCTTCAAATGGTATGAACTTCAGGCCTTACCTACCTGCATCCATCTTTAATGCATTTTAGAAGATTGGTAATTCAGTAGGTCTATGATTAGTATTTATAGGGGAGGGAGAAGGGATGAGGGAAGGGGAACAGGAATGAGTGGTGAGAGATTGGAGATTTAGGAACTAATTTCAGTGAATGACAGCTACATCCATTCATCTGGTAGACGAAGCCAGAAACCAACTCCTGCCTCTCTCTCATGCCCCATGTCCAACCCATCATTAGGTCCACTATACCTCTCCTATGACAGAGACTCCTAATTCTCCTTCAAACTCTGGTTTCTCCTTCTGTAAGTAATAGAACTCTCTAGTTTTAGCCGGGCACATGGCCACTCTGAACAAAGACTATGTTCCAGCCTCCGTTCTGGTTCAATGTGAACATGAGGCTGAGTTTTGGCCAAGGGAATGTGTGCTATATCCTCAGGGTTTCCTTAAATTGAAGTGGTGTCTTATTTTTCCTCTCTTTCCTCCCTCCTCCTAGCAGGAATATGGACATGATGGCTGGAGCTGCAGCAGGCATCTTGGACCACAACACGACTTTAGGAAATGGGCCTACACATGGTGGAGCAACATAGAAGCCAGGGTCCCTTGCAGTGTGGAGCACTGTATCAGTCCTGCGTTGCCTACCTCTGGACTTTCACTTGAGAGGAAAATAAACTATCTCAAATAAGATACTGTTATTAATTTTTGTCACTCACAGTCAAAATAATTTCCAACAAATAATCCATTTTACTGCAAGTCTTCATCACTACCCTGATCAGTTGCCAATATTTCTTGCCTGGAATTTTGTAAGACTCTATTAATTGATATCCCCATGTTTACTCATCCATCCCAGCTTCCTTCCAGTGAGTTTTCTACACAATAGCCAAAGTGACTGATTCAAAATGCAAACAGAATGTCACTCCCTGTATTAGTCTCCCTGGGTTGCCATAATAGAATAGCACAAACTGGGAGGCTAGAACAAAATAATTTTCTCACAGATCTGGAGGCTGGAAGTCCAAATCAGGGTGCCAACATGTTCCTTGGTTTGCAGACAGCCACCTATCACTGTGTCCTCACATGGCCTTTTCTTTGTGTGCATAGGCACAGAGAGTAATGTCTCTTCCTTTTCTTTCTCTTTTTTTTTAATAAGGACATCAGTCCTATTGAATTAGGATCCCACCCTTTTGACTTCACTTAAAAGTCCCGTATCCAAATACAAACACATTGGGAGTTAGAGTTTCAACATGTAAATTTTGGGGTACACAATCAGTCCATAACACTCCCCTTCTTCAATCATACCCATAGCTTCTCATTGCTCTTAGGATAAAGTTGAGTAGTTAAAATGGCAAGACTCCTATATGGTCTGGGACTCACCTCTCTCCATTTTCATCTCATAGCATGCTCTTCTTCACTCTCCATGTTTTAGTAACACTGGCCCTTCCTTTTCTCAGGTATGCTATGATTTCTCCCAGCTCGGAGCCTCTGCACGTGCTGTAGCTTCTGTCCTAAATGCTCTTTCTCCCCGCATGTCCCTTTGCATGGTAAACCTCTCTCCATCAGCTCTCGGATCATCATCCATTCTTCAGGAAATCCTTCCCTGGTCTTCCTTATATTTCTCCATTCCCCCATTGTATGCTCCATGTACCTCTTTTAATAGCATTTATCATAATTTTGATTTTATATTTTGCCCAAGATTCTTTGGCTTTTCCATTAGATGACAAACTCCAGGAGAACAGAGGTATGTCATTTCTGGCTTATTAATGTATCCCTAATGCCTTCTACAGTGTCTGGAACATATCTGACACTCAAGAAACAGTTTCTGAATAAGTAAAAGGTGAGTGGGAGTCAGGTCATGTAGAGGTGGGTATGCCAAATAAGGAACTTGGGACTTCATGTCAAGCGTATATATCAAGGCAATCAAGGATTTTCAGTGGTGGAGTGAAATAAGATATGTGTTTAAAAGAATCTATGTTGGAAGTAAAGTGACAGGTTTCAATGGTGGTAGCAGATATCAAAGTGGGAAATAAGGGCTAGAATTAAATTTGTGGTAGTTCCTGTTCTTTTTCCGAGTTCTTCAGTGTAAATCAGGGTGGGTCTCAGTTTTCCCCACCGCTGGTTTGGGATTTGGCTTTCATGGTCTGGTTAGTGAATTATCTTTGTTCATCTGTGTTCCATCTTCCAATATGTTGCTGCTATTATTTTACTTCCTGTTCTTGTCTTTATTGATTTATTTTTAAAATCACTTTACTGTAGTTTTAGTGGAGTTTTGGAACAGAGCAAAATTATAGGCATGTTTAATATACTACTTGGAACTCCTACATTTTTGTTTTCATTATGAAAATTCTTTATTGTAAGAAAATTGCCTTTCATATTGGCCAAGATTTTTGTTAAGGGATGCTATCAAATGATGTCAAAACTGAGGATGAAAGAATGGGAGTGTAAATTGGTACATTTCTGGAGAGCAGTGTTTCTCCAAAGGCTTAAAATGTACATACTTTTTGTATGGAAAGTTCCACCTTTAGGTATTTATCCCAAAGAAACGATTTAGTTTAAGAATGTTCATTGCAGTGTTATTTACAATAAAAAATTGTCCGACAACTGAGGGCTGATTAAATAAACGATATACTTTCACAAATCATTTGTGCAGCCACTAAAAATTATGTTGGTTCATGCTTCTCACACAGCACACTACTCCAAAGAATTCGCAAGACATGGTTATTTGCCAAGGGATATGTGAAGCCATAGAACAAAATTAGCTCATCTTCCTCCAGCACTAATTTTATTGGTGGTTTGGGAGTGTGGAGGGACCACTAGTTATCCATCCCGAGGTCCTTTGTCCCTCTCGCCCATTAGTAGCAGGGATGTTGCTGCTCAGAATAAAAGACTACATTTCCCCATCTCGGTGGTAGCTAGGTGTCGCTTTAGGACTAATCGCAAACCAATGAGATGTCAGTGGAAGTCTGGAAGTGTGAGACATCCAGGGATGCAAACTTGATGGAGCTGACCGAGCGGGAATGAAGAGAAAGGGGTGAGCATTTCGCGTTCTTGTACTTAAGTTTCTGCTCGGTTTAAAAGAAAACAGTATATATAAAGACACAAACATACACATGATACATGTTTTAAATTATTAACGTGAAAATTAACACCAAAAAATTCAAATATCAATTTAATTTGAGGGGTGTAGGGGGAGGAGAAAAAAGGAGATAGTAAAGACATTTGATTTATTTCTGTGAGCACATCCATACGCTAATTCTCTTCTATCATTAAATCCAACCTGAAAAGTCCGACTAGGCTCGTATAAACTGCCTTGTGAGACTCCTTTTGGTGTTTCGTACAGTGCCTAATTGTAAGTTTCCTAGATAAAACAAGAGCAGGTATGGCCTTATTTCACTTTATAGAATCCAAGAGGCCGCCCTTCCTTCTCCTCCCAAATTTGCCTCCGATCTGATATGCAGGATTTCAGGATTTAGGCTCTGTGACGTGGATTTCGGACTGTGAATCTTCCCTCTGGCATCAGAAAACCTTACCTGAGTCTTGGACGCAGTTGACCCCAATATCTACTTAGAATTTACCGCATGAAAGCGGGAACCGCTAGGACAGACGGACGGAGAAGACGCTCGCTGACTACCAATCCCCTGAGTCGAGGCGGTGCAAGCCCGGGCCCCGCCCCTCCGTGAAGCCAATAGCTCGGGACGGGAGCAGGAGGGGCGGGGCGAGCCCTGCTGGCGACGTCGTGATTGGCACGCCGGCTCCTGCATCGCGGGAGGCTGCCCCGACGTCCAGTTTACAATAACACCAGGCGAGTGCGGATCTATGAAGTTTGGCCACTGCGGGGCACCGTAGTGGCTTTTACCCCGGCTCAGGGGCTGGACTGGGATGGGCGGCTGGAGCCCAGCTGGGCTGCAGTGTCGGAGACCCTGATGGCTGCGGTGTTTCTAGTGACCCTCTATGAGTACTCGCCGCTGTTCTACATCGCGGTGGTCTTTACCTGCTTCATCGTGACCACCGGCCTGGTGTTGGGATGGTAAGTGCCTCAGGGCGAGGGGCAAGGGACTGAGGCGCGGACAGCCGGGGAGTGGGGTCGCAGTGAGGAGCAGGGGCATCGGAGCTGCAGGCTGGAGCGCCTGGGAATGGCGGGGAGCCGGAGCCGAGGGCTTCAACTGGCTGCGCGAGGAAAACTAGGTAGACACCGCACCTGCATCAGTGCCGCGTATTACCGCCCTGTCGCAGTCCCTGTGGGCATACGGAGGGGGTGTCGGATTGAAGTATTTTACCCAGCTTTGTTTCTGGGTAATAAAGCATCCAGTAAGGGCCTGCTCTGGGTGTTGGAATAGAGTGCTTGTCCAACGGGCTTCTTCTGACCCGGATTGAGGCCTACTGTGTGCTCAGAGTGCCCCGTCACCTGCGGGACGGTGCAGGGACATGGACAGTACAGAAGGTTGATTGTTGTACTTCTGAACTCAGTACTTGGCTTCAGCTCTTTCAGCATAATTTGTAACTGAACTCCATTGCGTCATGTTTAGAGAAGCCTTATAAATACAACTAGTTAAAAACTGTCTTACCTTGTCCACCCATGGAGGAGACATGAGCTAGATTTTGAAAGCTAAATGGAGTAAAGTGTGTATAGTAGGTATTTCAGAGAATACAATAGAAGGTATAGATTTTGAAAGATAAACGGAGTAAAGTGTGTATAGAAGGTATTTCAGAGAATACAATATGAGCAGAAGGGCCGAGGAGACATGTTAGTGAATAGAGCAAGCTGCGTAAACTGAGTTTAAAAATACTCTTTGACCACATATATGTGGTGATTACTTTAAAGAAAGGCCATAAGGCCTTGTTATTTTCTTTAAATATAAGCCAACTCTAGGAACTAAGTTTTAACATTTTTACACTACTCGTCACACTGTAAGCAGTAGAACAGAGAACTGCTTGTTTGTAGGTGGGGGAAAGATAAAGACCAATTTTACACAATTTGTTATGCTTGACACATCAGGTTTTATTGCTCTTGTTATTCAGGAAAGTTTGTGATTGGAATTAGGAAGCTGTTGTCCAAGTGAGAAAAGCAGTCTTAACACAGGTTAGATAACTGTAATGTTAGTGTTATTCTCTTAAAGAAATGTTATTTTTCTCCACTAAGGAAAATAATAGGTCACTAGTTGATAATTGCATTATATCCTTAAATTTTAATTTTCAATAGGCCAACTAATTAGATAGCTTAGATACCTATCTTTGGTAGTGGGAAGAGGAAAATGAGTGAAGGCTGTATTGATAATGACGGGAGCATCTCTGTGTGTGAAAGGTGGTCAGGAACCTCATGTTTCTAGTGGGGAAGCGACAGACATGGGTATCAAACAGACCTATGTTCAAATCCGGGCTCAGCCCGGTTTAAGACTTGGTTTGAAAACTTAATGATTGCCTAACCGTTCCATTTAGGTATGGCTTTTACAAGAGTGGAAGCCTACGTAATTACAGAACTTTTGGAAGTCTGGGCTAAGCACTGTTGAGGGCAGAAGACCGTGTCAGTCAGTGCCAGCTTCTTCCATCCTGATTTGGGTCTGATCAGTCGTCTTGAGCCTAACTCAACTATTCGCTCTGTCTGGGTTAGCTTTGCCCATGTAAATAAACTTTTTACTAGTGTTTGTTTGCTAACCTAAGCCGAGGTCACAGATTCATTGAGTAGAAACAGTGAAAGTCATCTAGCTCTCATGGATCTCATGAAAGCAACTTTCTAATTGTAACCCAGGCAGAAAGTAATTCCGTTAATCCACTATGCTCTTCCCTCGTGTAATTTTGTTTTAACCTCCCAAAATATAATCCCTATTGGTCATCTGTCTTTGCTCTCATGGTTCTTACCTAAGTACTGTTCCAAGTTTCTCTCCCATTGCTCTTGCCACTGTTTTCCTTGTCTAGCTGTACTGTGTGGGAGTGGAGAAAGAACAGGAACATCTGATTATTGGGGTCCCAATAGCAATAGCAAAGAATCATGCCACTGGCAGTATGGTATTTCTGTGTAATTGTGTGGTGGTTTCTGCTTTGTGAATCTGGGGCAGAGGCTCCAAACCACATTTCTATGCTAGCTGGCTGCCCATGAGGCTTTGCCAATAGGGGAGGGATAGTGGAAAACTAGAGGAGGACAAAAGAACTTGCTGCTTCCTGTTTGATTCTTTTTATCTGTCTGAATACAGCGAGAGTGCCTCACTCTGGCATTAATAGTTGGTCCGAGTTTATGGTTTTCCACTCTCTTAGAACCAGCTTCATTGCACCCCTTCAAAGACATTAATACCCTTTCCTCAGATCTTAGTCCCAGCTCTGACGGGGATCCTTCCTTCAAATTTCTAAGTTGTAGTGACTCTCTTTCCTTGTCCTAGTAGTGATAGTTGCTTCCTAGTGTTACTACTTTTTTGATACTCAGTGTCCCCCTTTTGCCTTCTCAGTTCTTTAACATCTGATTAACATTTTTTATATTAAATTATCTCTATTAAAATAATTGGTGTGGTTTTGGTCTCCTGACTGGAATGACAAGGATAGGAGAAAGAAATTGTTACTAAGAATGAAATCCGGGGGCGATGGTTGGGGACTCTCAAAGATAGAATTTGGGGATTGGTTTGGTCGTTTCTTCAGCTCCTTGCAAATGGGAAATATGATGCTAGCAATCCGTGGCATGCATTGGCATCACAGTTAATCAAATCACTACCTTTGGTTGATTGTGATAAAATGATTTCTGAAGCAAGTGCCTTAAGGGACCAAGTGGCGAAAGCACTTGACCATTATGTAGTAATGATGGCTATAGGAAGTAAGGGATGGTGGCATGGTTGCTTCTGAGATCACTGGAGCACTTACAGAAAGAAAATGACAAGCTCAAGTCTTTTAACTCTCAGATCAAGTCTTAGAGAATCAGAGAGTTTCCATGGTTCTGAAGCACTTTATTTCATGTAGCCACAGAGCTGAAAATTGATCAGAGCTTTAATTGTGCTGGTACTAGAATTACACAGCCTCGATGTCTCATTTAGTACATTGATTGGAAAGAAGTGGAGCCCTGAGACTCCACTTGGGAACGTCTAAATAGACTTGGACAAAGCTGACAATCTCGAAACCCGTCACTCTGAGCCTCCCTTTTTGGTGGGAGCAGCCTGCTTTCCATGCCTGAGAACACTAGCCTTCCCTTGCTTAAAAATTTTGTAATAACCTCACCCAGGGCAGTTGCTTTGCAAGGGTGTCTACACTTAAGGTGTACCTCTATTAGTGACAAAAATCTGACCTGGTTGGAAATAGCCTCTAAAACAATTGCAAAATTTTGCAAATTGTATCATTACAAATTTAGGGAACATGTGTTAAGAATGGATTGTAAGTAGGGTAGGCCAAGGAGGATAGAATATAGTACTAGATCGGATCAAATTTATTGATCTGGGTCTATTCTCAAGAAATTCGGAATCTAAAGTGTTAAACTCATACTTGGTTGACTGAAACTTGGACTCAGAGGTGGCCTACATTTAGTAAGATTGAGATGCTAGAACTTTCCTCACATAATGAGGAAGGAATCTAGAGGCTTAGGAAGATAGGAATATTGGACTGGATTTATTATGTGCAACTTCCATACCCATCCCCCTAGCATCTTTCAAGAGGGCACAGAAGACACTCTTTCCATGAAGGCACTGAGAAATATTACTGAGAGGAGATTGATATCCTTGAAAATCTCTGGTGCCTGTCTTCTATAGGCTATTTATGATGGTGGGAGATGCTACCATTAGGGTAGAGTTCCCGACGTGAAGTCCAGTGGCAACACATAATTACAGGAGTCACTGTGGGTATATGTTCCATAATGTGCAGTGGAGGGCAAAAGAGAATGTTTTGGCCTGCAGGGATCTTTGGTGATGGCTAATGGATTACAATGTACCTAGTAATAAAATGGATGGGTGGCCTACCGAATGCAACGTGAACTGCATATAAGGAAAACTTCCAAGTCTAGAGCCAGAAACATGACAAGAGTCACAACAGTGGAGAGTTGTGACCTTTCACCCAGTTTCCAGATCTAAACCAATCCATAGACAGGGAACCTCTGATTGAAGGGGAGGTCAGGTCCCCTGGGGAAGGACCCTATATTCTGTAGTATTGCCACAAGGACAGACTGTAAATCATCCTCCAAATCTTTCTCAAAGGCTATTTTCTCAGCTGCAAACATGCTCTTCTACTGTGCTTTGTGATACTGAGGGTGGGACTTTGCAAACCACATATGTCTTGTGCTAGTTCACACTATATCAGGCCAGTAGGAATTGCTAGATTGAGACTGGAAGGCTGGAGGAAGAAGAAGGAACTTCCTCTTAACAGTTTGCTTCCTTTTCCTGGTCTATGTTTCTGCAACATTGACCTACACCCTGGCAGTTGGCCCAAGTTACAGCAGTTTTAGTTTATAATTTTTCCTCATATCTAGAACCAGCCTTATGACACTCCTTCAGAGGTACTAGCACCAGCTGAGCAGCACTCCTACCTAAAAGATCTGGGTCCTAGCCCTGGGGGATCCCTTCTCCAAGTTTCTAACTTGTAACAATCCCCACTCTTCCCTTTGTTTCCCCAGTCCTAGGAGTGATAACTACTTCTTGCTAGGATACTTTAATGTCCCTTTCTTGCTTCTTTAGTCCTCCAGTAGTTGGTTAACAGTTCTTTATTTTAAATTCTTGATGTTTAAATAACTGATAGGGTGTTTGTCTCCTGCCAACCCTGCCTGATACACTGACCTTGACTATTTCTTGTCTCCCTTGTCGAATGCAGTAGGTTTGTATGTGACAAGGTTGGTGATGAGATACCGATACCTTCATAGGAAAAGAATATGCCTTTAGTTTGTATTTGCTTAGGGTACAAAATATATGATGCATTGGCAAGAATTATCTTGGAATATTTTAAAAGAAAACACAAAACTGTTTGAAATGGCATTTCAAAGCCTTAAGATGACTTCTAACCTTTCTTTTTATAATTAAAGGCACAGAATTTTAGAGATTGGGTCATTTTCTCAACAGTCATATCTTTAGCACAGCAGTTCCCTCAGAGGCAACCCTCCTCCTCTACCATGGTATATAAATGCTAATCCAGTCTCAGTATCCAACTAGCCAAGTGAGACCATTTTCAGGAGATTGCACAGGAGAGGAGGCTCCACAAACTGCCTCTATGTTTTCTGATCGGTTTTAGAACTCAAGGCCGAAGGGGAGAGAAAAATTGTTTATGGCTGAGCTTGAAACATTAGCCTTAAAGTAACCTTTATTCATGAGGGACTCCATAATACTCCAGGGACAAGGAAAGGAGGTCAGTCCTACTGTTTTTGCTACTGACAAGATGCTTAGGAGGTGTGTGCAAGGTAACATATTGTATAGGCAATATGAAAAAATGTGGGCAGAATTGGAAGTCCACAGGTTATTGCTGTGCTGGAAATTTAAGCATTATGAACAAATGTAAAAAGCAGTTTATAAATGGGAAAAAAACAGAAGTATAGAAAAATCCAGGAGGATTAAGTATAAAATTATAACAGTAAAGAAAAGAGAATGGGAAATTCTCTTTATGGAAAAAAAGGAGGACTAAGTTTATATAAAAGAGAAAGTAATGAATTTTAAGAAATATTTATTTAGTTGGTATTCCATTACTAATGGTTTCCAAAATGACTGAGTGGAAAAAGATAAAGATGGAATTTGATTGAAAACAAAAATTGGTTTACTTTCTATTTTACCATTCTTTCTAATGTCATATCGGCCATGATCTGATACACAGGGCATCAATATCTTTATTCAAATTTTTGATTAAAATTGAAAAGGCTAGGAGAGATCCAAGATGGCGGAGTAGATAAACGCTGTACTTGCCTCCTCCCATGAACACACTAAAAATGCAGCTAAATTATAGAACAAGCAACCTGGAGAGCTATCTGAAGTCTAACTGAACAGAAGTTTTATACTAAGGATATAAAAAAGAAGCCATGTGAAGACTGGTAGGAGGGGTGGAGATGCAGAACACACCAGTGTCAAACCTCCACGTGGCAGTTGAGAATTGGGAGGGTTATCTCAGCCTCGGAGATA
The DNA here is from genome assembly GCF_004115265.2 of Rhinolophus ferrumequinum. Taxonomy (NCBI): domain Eukaryota; kingdom Metazoa; phylum Chordata; class Mammalia; order Chiroptera; family Rhinolophidae; genus Rhinolophus; species Rhinolophus ferrumequinum. Next base: position 38,675,513 of record NC_046289.1, on the reverse strand, counting down.
TCCACCAGAGGAGCAAGGGACCCCGCCCCCCCACTGGGCTCCCCAGCCCAGAGTACTGGCTCAGGGAAAGGAGCCCCCACAACCAACATCTACCTGTGAAAAACAGTGGGACAGAAAGCTGTGGGAAACCCAGACATCCTGTTAAGGAGCCCACACACAGACTCATTCACCCACCGACACTCACGCTGGGCTCTGGTGGAAGGACAGTGACTCGGGGCATCGGAGACATACAGGGAGAGACTGAATTGTGTGGCTTTGGAGCAATGACTGGAGGAACAGTTGTCATTTTCCCTGTGTGGGGTTCTCCCATTCAGCCAGCAGGCAGGCAGTGTTGAGCCCTCCCTCCACACTCATGGCCAAATCTGAACCTGAATTGGTCTGGTGAGCTCCACTCGCTCTACCTTGGTAACTCCCTGGGATCCCACCCTACCCAACTCATCCAACATTGGAGGCACTTTCTTGGTGAGCAGCCATACCTGCCCGCATTGCACTCTTTCTTGGACAACTATCGGGGGTCTTTGGGCCCCAGGTGGGAGGTGACTCATCTCGGTGTTCTCTGAGACTTTTGCTGAGGAGCTCCAGGCTCAGCACTGGCACCAAACCAGAATCTACATTAACCTGGTGAACACAGCTCGTCCCACCCTTGTGATTCCCTGTGACCCTGCCTCACCCAGCTCGTATACTGCATGAGGCTTTATCAGCAGCTGAACCTTAAGGGAGCCAGCAGGTGGCAGCAGACCTCGGGGTGTCCTGGCTTTTTCAGAGCTACTATAGACACTGTTATGGTGGCAGCCATCCTTGGTTTGCAGTGTGGTCTCTCCAACACACTTCCAGGTTCAGCAGAGGCAGCGACCAACCATGGTTCACTTTATAGCTCCTACCAGGTTGTCCCTTGCTGGTCCCAGGCAATGGGTGGCCTGGGTCTGCACTGAAGACCCTCCCAAGAAGCCCCAGAACCAACATACATGGAAGTCAGCTTCGGACCATAGCAGAGCACCGCCCAATTAGCCACACAAGCGGCACTCACAAAGGGCAGCCTCAACAGACACCAGAGCCTGATGGGGCGAATCCAGCTCAGTGAGGTAAGCCCCCCGGGTAGCAGCCCGTAACCTACTGATGTGGCCAGAGCCCACAGCCAGTCAGCCTGAGGGCCAGTCCCACCCAGTAACGTGCCAATAGCTATTAAGTCTCAACTATAATAGGAGGGCACACACAACCCACATAAGGGACACTCCTGGAGCACCTGGCCCAGGTTACCAGGGATACTGTGCCACTGGGCCGCACAGGACATGTACTACATAAGGTCACCCGACCAAGAATGGGAGGTGTACCGGATCTACCTAATACATAGAAACAAACACAGAGAGGCAGGCAAAATGAGGAAACAAAGAAATATATCCCAAATGAAAGAACAGGAGAAAACTCCAGAAAAAGAACTAAACAGAATGGAGGCAAACAATCTACCAGGTACAGAGTTCAAAACAATAGTTATAAGGATGCTCAATGACTTTAGTGAGAACTTCAACAAAGACAGAGCAAGTGTAAAAAAGGACATAGAAACCATTAAAAAGAAACAGTCAGAAGTGAAGAATACAATAATTGAAATGGCAAGGGATTGAGAACCTATTGAAGAAATAATCACTGAAAACTTTCCTAACCTCGTGAAGGAAGTAGACATACAAGTCCAGGAAGTGCAGAAAGTCCCAAACAAGATGAACTCAAACAGGTCACACCAAGACACATTATAATTAAAATGGCAAAGGTTAAATTCAAAGAGAGAATCCTAAAAGCAACAAGACGAAGGCAACTAGTAACTTATAAGGGAGCCCCTGTAAGATTTCTCAACAGAAACTTTGCAGGCCAGAAGAGATTGTCATGAAATATACAAAGTGATGAAAAGTAAGAACCTACAACCAAGATTACTCCACCCAACAAGGCTATCTTTTAAAATTGAAGGACAAATAAAAAGCTTCTCAGACAAGAAAAAGCTAAAGGAGTTCATCACCACCAAAACAGTATTACAAGGAGTGTTAGAGGGACTTCCAAGAAACCTACTTCAGATTAGAAGACACACAGAGACTGAAAGTAAAGGATGGAAAAAGTTTTTCGTTATTTTTAAGGAGGGTGCAGCTCCCATGTTGGGATCGAACTGGTAACCTTGGTGTTATTAGCACCATGCTCTAACCAACTGAGCTAACCAGCCACCCTGGAAAAAGTTATTTGATGAACATGGAAACAAACAAACAAACAAAAAAAGCTGGAGTAGCAATACTTATACCAGACAAAATAGACTTTAAAATAAAAGCTATAACAAGAGACACAGAAAGACCCTGTAAACCCAATCCTGGGTTTCATCCGAAGAAACCCAGAACACTACTTTGAGCGGACATGTGTATCTGTATGTTCATTGCAGCATTGTTTACAATGGCCAAGAGGTGGAGGCAACCTGGGTGTTTGTCAATGGATGAATGGATAAAGAGGAGTTGGTACATCTATACAATGGAATATTGCTCAGCCCTGGCAGGGAATGGGTTCTTGCCATCTGTGGCAATATGGATAGATCTGGAGGGTATTGTGCTGCATGGAGTATGTCAGACAGAGAAAGACAGATGCAATGTGGTTTTGCTTACGTGTGCAATCTAAAGAACAAAATAAACAGGATGGAAGCAAACTCATAGACGCAGAGAACATTTTGATGGTTTCTGGGTGGGGGGGTTTGGGGGTTGGGGACTAAGAAGTATAAATTGGTTGTTGCAGAGTAGTCATGGGGATGTGAGGTATAGCATAAGGAATACAGTCAATAATGTGTAATGACTGTGGTGTTGGATGAGTGCTAGATTTATCAGGGTGATAGATGAGAGGCAAGTTGGGGGGCATGGTGAAAAAGGTGAAGGGATTAAGAAGTACAAATTGGTAGTTACAAAAGTAGTCGTGGGGATGTAAAGTAAAGCATAGGGAATATATGAGTAGTAAATAATATGGTAATTACGTATAGTGCTGAGTGGGTAGTAGACTAGTCAGGGGGATCACTTCTTAAGTTATATAAATGTCTAACCACTATGCTGTATACCTGAAATTAATATAAAATAATATTGAATGTCAGCTGTAATTGAAAGATTGAAAAAGGTGGGGAAAGGTGAAGGGGAATAAGTCATGGGGATATAATATGCAGCAAAGGGAATATAGTCGATAATATTGTGATAGCATAGTATGGTGTCAGATGGTTGCTGGACTTATGGCGATCACTTCTTTAGGTGTATAAATGTTGAATAACTATGGTGTATCCCTGAAACTAATATAATATTGTGTGTTAGCTATATTTTTTATAAAAATGTTTTTAAAAATGTGGAAAAGGCCAGATGTAAGGATGGTGGCCAGAAATATGTCACTGGGTCTATTTACCAGTATTTTACAGAATCATTTCCTAGCACCTATTATGGATTGCTATTTAACCAGTCTCCAAATTTTGACCTCATTCCAAAGCAATTCTGCACATTTGCTTTTGAGTAATACATTAAAGATAGAAATATTGGCCCGCATCAGTCTGTGAAAGTTGTGGATTTTTGTGCAAAATAAGCAAGTTCATGCTGGAATGTGAAAAGGTTTAGGATTATACTAAGCTGAAAGCTCAACATGAGTCATCAATGTGTCAGCTGCCCAAAAAACAATGTGCGTGATCTTAGAGTCCATTAAGCATAATGTTTAGGACAAGAGGTGTGATCAGACTACGATGCCACTCTATTACACAGTGAATTCTGCCCTCTGCCCCTCTTTTCCCCTCCAAGACATGAGGATGTCAGGGGGACAGGGCTGGCAAGGTCAAATGTGGACTTTGACAAGGGCTGACTGCCCTGGCCATGCTTGGCTCACTCCTCTGAGAGGATGGGAATACAGAATGTCTGAGATTATAATTCAGAATGGAGCAGTGTTGGAACATAATTCAGATAAGGCCGTAATAAAAAGCCAAGGAGCAAAAAGCATTAACCTTAAAAGAAGAGGTTAATAACTTTGTGTTAAAATTAAGAGCTTTGTTCATCAAAAGATACCATTATGAACTTGAAAAGGCAAGATGTAGAAGGGCTCAAGATAAATCCAACAAAGGGCTCATATTCAGAGCATATAAAGAATTTCTATGAATAAGAAAAAGACCTGTAGAAAAACAAGGAAAGGCCTTGACAAGGGCATTCACAAAAGAAGATATTCAGTAGCAATAAACATAAGAAAATGTGCTCAACCTTATTAGTCAGCAGGGAAATAGAAATTAAAACCGTAATGCAGTGCCACCACACCTAACAGGATGACCAATAATGTTTTGGCAAGGATACGGAACAAGGGGAGAATTCATTCATTGCTGATGGGAGTGTAAATTGATACTACCACATAGAACAGTTGTTCGCATTATCCACTCAAGTTGAAGAAGCACAGACTTAGGGCTGAGATATTCCATTCCCAGTGTATACCTAACAAATCCATGTCTGTGCACTGAGAGCCTTGTATGAAAATGTTCACGTATGCAGTGTTCATAGTGGCCAAAATGTGAAGACAACTTAAATGTCCGTGAAGAGTAGAATGAGTAAGCAAATTATGGCATATTTATGCAATAGAATACAGGTACAAAAAATGCACTGAATATAGCTACATGGACGAATCTTTAAGCATGTTGTAAAGTAGGAAGTAAAAGTATCTACAGCATACTTCCATTTATATAAAAATTCAAAAACAGCATAGTAAATTATGGTAATTGAAGTCAAGGTAGTGGAGAAGAAAGGGGTATTGCATGGGAGGTGACACAAGGAGAGTTTCTGAGGACATTTTCTGGTTCTTAACCTGAATAACAATTACTTTGTAATCACTATCCTTTGTGTACTTTTCTATATGTATTTTATCCTTCATAGTAAAAAGGTTGTATTTTTTTAAAAAGGTTACCTTCACAGATAAAAAGCCCAAGATCCAGCATGATTCATAATACCAATTTGAAAAGATGTATATATGTCAAATCAAGGACCTTAAGATAGTAGAAAATGTAGACCCATGATTAAGGATGAAGCAGAGAAATAAAAAGATCTGGAGCGGTGTATTTCTTTTAATAATAACTGTGTTTTGTCCACTCTTGTGATGCTGAGCCAAGCAGCCTTGGATACCTGTGCTTAAAGTGAAGCAACATTTTCCATCTGAAATTACTTGTTTCATTTCGAGATGTATACAAAGCCAGAGACCAGATATGGTATAACTTCCTGCAACATTGATTTTTATGTATAGATTTGGAGAACTATTTTTTTATATTAAAACCATGATATACCATGGAGAATATAAAGCACACTATAAAGGAATTTTCATGCTCACCGTGTGCAGCTTCCAGTTATTTCCCCAAAGCCCTGCCTTTTGCAGTTTCTGGCTCTTTACATCTCTAAAGATTCTTTAATTGAAATTTCTAGGTACAGCATGGTAAAGTACCTGAAATACAGTGCTTGAACTTACAGTAGACGCGAACACTATGAGATCTGAATGCTAGCTTTTACTGCTAGTAGTGTGGCTGTAAGGAGCCAGGTAGTGGAGGTAAAGAAAAAAAAAAAACGGTGGGGAGAATGGGGAGGGGAATGATGAGGAAAGGGCCAGGGAATATAATGAGTATGTATAGAGTGGTTTTCTTCTTGTGCTTTTTTCACTCCAAGGAATGAAGGAAAGAAGGGGCAGGTGTTATCTTACGGTTGTCATAGGAAGGTGCTATCTGGTGTCCTACCACTCCACCTACCCGACTGAACCTCTAAAAGGCACTGGGGCAGGGCTGAGCTATGGAGACAGAACCTGTGGGGTAATTGAATCTGAGGCTGGAAGAGGGGAAGCTACTGGATTTGTTTTTACTCTAGCCCTTCTGCGAACTCCTGTCTACTTCATCATCATCACTATCATGGCTTGTCCTTACATAGTGCCACGCCCTCTTACTAACATTTGCAGGTGGGGGAATAGTTACAGAGGTTGAGTCATTGCTTAAGGACACGTAGCTATTACGTGGTTTGTTCCTGCTTTAGGAGTAAAGCAGTTTTTCAAGTATGATGTTAGCTGTACATTTTTCTTTTTCTGTCCTTTATTAGGTTGAGTAAGTTCCTTTACATTCCTAGTGTTCTGATGGTTTTTATCCGGAATAGACATTGGATTGTAGCTAGTGCTTTTACTGCATGTATTGAGATGATCGTATGTTTTTTTTTTAAGTCTGTTAATATGGTGAATTATATTAAAATTTTAATGTTATGTTAAGCCAACCTTGCATTCCTGAGTTCGACCTCACTAGGTCATGATGTATGAATCTCTATATATTGTTGGATTTAATTTCCTAAACTTTGTTAAGAATTTTTGCATCTGTGTTCCTGAGTGATATTTGTCTGTAGTTTTCTTGTATTGTCTGCCCCTCCTCTGCAGTCTTCTGTTATACATTAGACTGCTTGGAGTTGTCCCTCAGCTCACTGGTGTTTTGTTTTGTTTTGTTCAGCCTTTTTTCCTGTCTGTGTTTCATATTGGATATTTTCTGTTGCTAGGTCTTCAAATTTACTAATCTTTTGTTCTGTAATGTCTGATTTGCTGTTAATCCTAGTCATTGTATTTTTCATCTCAAACATTGTATTTTTTATCTACAGAAATGGATTTGAGTCTTTTTTTATATCTTCCATGTCTCTGTATAATATGCTCAATCTTTACTTACCTTCTTGAAAAAGTATAGTTATAACAATTGTTTTGATGTCCTTATCTACTAATTCTAGTACCTATATCATTTCTGGGGTCTATTTCCATTGATTAGTTTCTCTCCTCTTTGTGGGTCATATTTCCCTGATTCTTTGCATGCCTGTTTTTTTGTTGTTGTTGTTGTTTTTTTTTTTTTTTTTTAATTGAACCCTAAACATTGTGAATTTTACCTTATCTGGTGCTGGATGTTTTTATAGTCATGTAAATATTCTTGAGCTTTGTTTTGGGATGCAGTTAACTTACTTGGAAACACTTAACACTTGATCTGCTAGAGGCTTCCTTTTCAGCTTTTTTAGGCAGGACAAGAACAGCCTTATCCAACTGTTCTATAAAATTAAATTCATCTAGAGTGAAATTTTATTCCATTTGTTAATTTTATTGGCATTCTCTTGGCATAAATTTATTCATGTGCTTTGAAATTTTAGTTTGCAACCTAAATTTTAGTGGAGGCTCCCCCGACCCCCACTTTGTCCTCATCCTTTCTGTTTAACCATTTTACAATTGCCTCTGCCCAGATTTGTAGAACACCCCCCGACCCGCCATAAAGGACCATGTCTTATAATGACAGTTCTGTCCCATAGTGATATTGGCCTAACCCAACTCCTAGATTCCAGTTGTGAACCTGGCTCTGGCCCTTGTCTTGAGTAACAACCTATAAGTCCCTCTTACTCTGTGAAGGCTTAGTTGCCACTGCCTGCTGCCAGACTCAGAACCCATCAAACCATGGCATCAACCTTACTCACTACTTTGTAGTTTTTCCTTTTTGAGATCCATAAAGTTTTGTCTTTGAACCCAGCTATGTCTCTTTTTCCAGCATTTTATTATTAAAATTTTCAAACTTACAGAAAACTTGAAAGAATTACACAGAAGACACACGTATGCTCATCATTTAGTTTCTAAATGAACATTTTGCTATAATGTCTTTATTACATATCTATCCTGATCCATCCATCCCTCTCTCCACCCTTCAGTCCATCTTATTTCTTGATCACTTCAAAGTAACTTGTATTCTTCACCCAGAAGTACTAAAGCATTGCATATTATTAGCTAGAGTACAGTATTTGTTTTTGTTTATAATTCTTTTTTCTTTTGAAGTAATATTTACATGCAATGCAATGTACAGATCTTAAGCGTTATCAAACGCATCATGTATACAACTCAAACCTATATCAAGATACAGTCTATTACCAGAGAAAGTTTCCTATGCCCTTTCCAGTCAGTCCATCCTCCTACACCCCCAGAAGCAACCTCGTTCTGTTTTTTTATTTGTACCATAGATTACTTTTGCCTGCTCTAGAATTTCATGTTACGGAATCATATAGCATGTACTCTTTCATGTTAGGCTTGTTTTGCACAGCATGTTATTTTTGAGATTTATCTGTGTGGTCGTAGAAACAATTTATTCCTTTTCATTGCTGAGTACTTCTATTCCTTTGTTTTAACACACCACAGTTTGTGTACTCATTTCAGCAGGGTCTTTTTTGATTTCTCTTTTTATTTTTTATCTATCACTACTAAGTGTTTGAAGAGAAGAGAGTACATCAAAGTATGAACCTAACTGCCAGCTTAACCTAAGTCCACTGGTATAACTAATGTGTTTTCATTTAAAGTTATTTTATTTAAATTGAGTAAATTTAGCCGCTTTCTAATTTAAAAAGAATTGAACTTCATCCCTTTCATTTTCCGTCTAAGTCTGTTCAGTATGCATCATCACACTTTTACATGAAATTTAAAAGGAGATAATATGTTATATGAATGAAAGGCTCTCTGCAGTGTTTACCAGCGTTGGCTAGTCCTTCGTTCCTGATACCCTGCTCCCTTCTCTTCTATGAACATTCTTGTCTAGTCTAGTGATTTGGTGTTTAAAAGTGTTATAAATAATATCAAATAGTCTGTATATGAAATATGTATTTGTTTTCCATATCATTAAAAATTTAATAATTCTATTAATATCATGTTTTTGCTGTTACATTAGGTACAATTTATAATCACTATACTCCTTTGTTAACAATAGTATTAACAATAGAGCTCTTTGTTTTCAAGAGTATATCGATTCAGCCAGCTGAACAATATATTGCAATTCTATGAAACCTCTACTCTCTCTTAATTCTAGATTAATTCTACAATAGAATGTAAACTGAGGAACTTTATCTCTTTTTCTGATACTTATGTCAAAAAGAATATCGAATAAAGCATAACATACTCTACGTATAACATAAAGTTTCATTTGTTAAAATTATGTATTATTTTTACCTTTCTTCAGGTTTGGTTGGGATGTTCCAGTAATTCTGAGAAATTCAGAAGAGACCCAGTTCCATACAAGAGTTTTCAAAAAGCAAATGAGACAAGTCAAGAATCCTTTTGGCTTAGAGATCACTAATCCATCTTCAGCTTCAATTACAAGTTGGTAGCCATTTTCCAAAGATTTTTCCCTCTTTCCATGCCCCTTTTTTAGCCCTTTAATTTTGTTTCTTTATTGCTTTCTCTTCATTAGACTTGACAAACATGTATTGAGCACCTGTTTTGTTCCAGGAGCTGTATTACATACTACAGATACAAAGACTAATAATTCACAAACCTTGCTCTAAAGGAATTTATCAACTAGTAAACTGAGGCATTTGTCTGAGAAAAATAAAGTATCACACGTGTTCATAAGTCTGTTAGGACACTGTACCATTTCACTGGTCTTCAGTGCAGTGAGAAATGTAAGAATGGTGTAGTATAAGCACAGTTAACATCAAGTTGCTAACCTTCTGAAGAACAGCTGTCTTTTAATCTGAAATTATAATATTTTGGTATAAATTATTTTGGTATAAAATGTTATTTTGGTAGATGGTAATCGTAGATGATAGTTGTTTGTTTATATCCTTAACTTGGGGGAAAATATTGCCTGCAAGACTATTTAGGAACCAGTGGAATGAAAGAGAAGGGAAGGTGCTGGGGACAGATAAGAGAGGAGTGAGAGAGACTCAGATTCTTTGTTTGGATCCTCCATCGAGAGGTCCTTTTACTGAGATGTAGAATAAGGGAGGAACAATAGGTTTTGGAAGAAAGGTAATGAATTCAATTGTGAACTTCTGGACTATGAAATGCCTTTGTGACAGTAAGGTAGAGATACGGACTAGGCAGTTCTAGATACAGTTTTGTAGCTCTACAAAGATTTCTGGGCTGAGACCCTATCATCTTTTACACTTGCCCACATTTCCAGTATCTAAAAAACAAACAACCCCAAACTTTCTCACCGTTTCATCTTATTCTAGCTATTGTCCTATTTTTCTTCTCCCCTTCAAGCCAGGCTTCTTAAAAGCAGTTTGCATTTGCCTTCTCCTCGTAGCCTGCTTCTCTTTTACTCCTTACAGCAATGTAATCTGATTTTCACCTGTACCCCTTTATTGAAATGGCTTTCTCCAAGGTCAATAATTTCCACTTCTGCCCCCGCCTCCGACCCCCAGCAGTCTTAAAATCCGGTGGATACTTTTCAGGCCTGAGTTAGGGCTCTCTCTGCAATGTTTACCAGCGTTAGCTAGTCCTTCCTTGCTGACACCCTGCTCCCTTGTCTTCTATGAACATTCTTGTCTAGTCATCTTCCTGCCTGTAATTTTCAGAACTGCTTGTCAGAAATTAGTGTACTTAGTCGATAGGCATTATCAACCTTAAGTAAACCTTGATTTACAATGAAAAGGTATAAAATGTCTTATTCTTCTTCCTTAGCTGTAAATGATATATCTATCGATAGATTTATAGATATAGTATAACCCTTATGAATTGAAGGGAACTAAGGACTATTTTTTTCCCCCTCTAATTGTAGACAAATGGTTCATTCTGACACTTTTCACTTGGGAAAACCAAATTTCAAGATATGACAGAGAAAACTAACTTATTTAGAAAACATGCCTGAATAAAATGTGCAGAATAGTGAGGGTTTGGTGATCTCTGACCTTTGTGGCCATGCACTGGGACCTGTTATAATGTCACATGTGGCTCTTAAGCAGGACTACCCGTAAAAAAAAACCAACTACCATTACAAAGTGGTGCTTCCTGCAGCACAGCTCCACAAGCCTGGAAACACTGAAAAAATAACTGATACATTGTGAGCAAATAAACACAGGACACTTATGAGCTAGAAAGTGTCAGAAAATCCATCAGTCTGCCTTTAAGACAGAAAGTCTCAAATAGAGGCTGCCCTGTAAATGTTAGAAGCAAATGAAAAGATATCCACTAAGTAGAATACTGCTCTGCCCAACACACTAGGTGCTAACCAACAGTAAGGTATAATAGCTTTATTGAAGTACATGAAAAAAATTTTCAAAGTATGGGCTTAAATAGCGTGTTTTTTGAAATATTTTAATTTTTATAATAGCAATACATATCATTCATTATCTGTCTTCTATGGGGAAATAAGGAGAAGGATTTTGGTGGGAATTGTACTCAGCAGAATAAAATTCATTTGTTAAAATTGTGGAACAGTGGTTGTCATTAAAGATGCCTAACCAGGATATTGAAATAATATTCTAAGCAATAATTGTGACATTTTAAAAGGTTATTTCATTTGATGTGTAGATAGTTTAAAAGTCCAGGTCTTTTTTTTTACCACTGTATATAAGATGCCTGACACACAGAGGAGGAAGGAGGAACATCTGGAGACCTAGTATACTTGAAAATAAACCAGAGAATCAGTTTTAATCTTACTCATTTAGTTCTCTTTATTAGGTTTTTTGGGGGCAGGGTTTGTTGTTGTTGTTGTTATGTAACGATACTATATTTGGATTTATGATGTTTCCATCTTCCCAGCGTAGAGGCCTTAATGAAATTGAAAGTAGTATTAATTTGGATCAGGAATTCTGCGGTCCTGTTTTGTAAACAGTTTCTTTGTATTTTGAGCTTTTCTCCCTGAGAGACATAAAGCAAAAGGGTTCAGCAAAAGGATACACATAGCATTTTTGGAGGATTTGTGAACCTCTGATCCTTACAACCTAAAATTTTCATTTCCCAGTATTCTCGTTTTATTATCCTCATGGGTGGTCTCCTTGTATATTAATTCTTCTCTCACAGGTCTTCTTCTGCAAGAAGGTTTGTGGCTTTCCTCCTGCATGTTTCTCCTTTTTTAATGACTCAGCTCATTTGACTATCATCCCTATTTTTTTGCACGACTGTCTCTTACATTGTCTCTTACCCTTTATTTGGCTGTTACAGCTAGGCAGGAAGGGCAGGTGGAAAGAGATCACACCCATGCTGCTTCACTTCATGTGGATTCTGAATTGTCTGGTTTATGTCTATATCCTGATTCTGTTAATGTTATTGATCTAAACTGACATTGGGTGTGCACTGAATTTTAGAAGACTAAGAAAATATAAGAATAGGAATTGAATATAAGGATCTTTGTGGAAGAAGTGATAAAAACTAAAGGGAGAATAGTTTTGCGTAGGGGTATTTGAACTATTATCAGTTAGTGTAAATCAATATATTTTTCTCTCAGTCTATGTAGTGGACAAGTTTATGAAAGACTGTGGAGTGTTTTATAGATTCTGTAGTTCTTCTCATTTACTTATAATACTGATTTCAGAGACATTATAGTAAAGTCTGATTAATATTTAATTATCATTAGTCTCTGACACTCTCCTCATTTTAGTCAAGTATACAAAGTCTGTAAACAAGTTTTATGCAGCTTTGAATCTCTGGAAACTGATTTTTTTAACAAATAAATGGGTAGTTTTATATGTTCTGTAAGTTGAGTTTTTATTTTAAGGTTTATCCTTCCATTGTTCTTTTTTAGTATAAACAAATGCATATACATGTATATCCTCTCCTATGAGATAAACAGTACCATACTATGTTTACTTTTCTCCACCTTTTTCCATTTAACAGTATATTCTAAAGCTCATTCCACAGTAGTACTATATAGAGATATTTTGATATGCCTCAATTCTTTTTTAAGAGCTGAATAATACTTCTTCATTGGAGAGTATTCTATATTTTATGCATTTAATCCCCTATTGATGGATATTGGGATGGATTCCAGCATTTTGATATAATTGGTCCTACAATGAATAGCCTTATACATACTTTTTTTTCATTTTTGCCAATAACACAGTAATATTAAGTATTCAATTTCTATGTTCCTTTTTCCTTTTTCCACTTTTTTTGTATGCTTTAAAATTTTTTCCCTTTCCTATCTACTTCCAACTTTTTTTCTTGCGTCGTGTTGTTCTGAAGTGACAGAGAAAATTACACGTGATTTTAAATATATATATATATATATATATATATATATTAAATTTGTATTAAAGGAGTGTTTTTCTTCAGTTATTTAAAAACTAATTGAAAAAATAGCTAATTGAAATTTTCATTCTTTAATTAATACCTGATGATTGGAATTACAAAAATTTGAAATCAAATTCTGTTCTAATTGTATATGCAAAGTTCCTGCCAATTACAATTTTTGCTGAACTATGATTAGAAAGTGCTCTCTGTCACTGCTATTATACATACTCAGAATCTGAGACTGTGTACCTACTACTAAATACTGAGAAAAAAAGTGGAAACAATCAATATTTGGTATCCTGTAGATCATCTGGTTATGTTCGTGTATCTCCTTCCAACACATACTCTTGATCACCTTTAAAAGAAATAGGTAATGTGTCAGTCAGAATTCCTATTAGCAAGCAACAGAAATGACTCCAATGAAAGGATATTGGATGGCTTACAGACTTTCCAGAAGGTTTGGAGAGCCAGAATCAGAGACCAAGTCTGGTCAGCCAGGAACAATGACCAAAAACGTGCCCTTTTGGTTTAGTAAGTACACAACTGCCGCTGAGCACTACATGTTGCAGCTTACACCGCCAGCTGTATGAGACACGGGATGTTGCTGCCCTTGAACTTGATATTGCTACAATGGCTACAAACAAGGGAAAAAATCATATAGGTGGCACATAGTAAATCCTAATTAAGTGTTGAGTAAGTAGGTAAAACTATATAATATAATTTGTATGTCCACTTAGTCAGGTCTTCTCAAATTGTAATATCTTTTACTATGCTGAAAGTGAGGACATCACCATGTTTTGGAATCCCCACTCTTTCCTCGGGATATTTTGCATATTACATGGGACATTAACTGTGTGACAAGAATGTATGTTAATGATGTATATTAATGTTGTCAATGTATATATTAATATTAGTAAAGCTCAATTTCTTTTTAATATTTTTCCTACTCCAGTGATCGTCTTGTGGACCCGTGGGTGGTGTGTATCCACTTTCAGAGACAGCTCTGCTGTTCCTTGTAGTTGGGATATAGACACTACTAGAGGGGTAGGTTAACAATAGTGAACTATACTTCAGTGTTTAAAATCTATGTGGGGAAAGCCTTGGAGTCACCAAAAAAAATTTAATTGATAATTTCCAAGCATAAATGTATAAATAATAAGTTTACTGATAGCACTTCAAAATTGTGTAGACATTGAGGTTTTGATCTATCTTGTTTTGGAGACCAGTTCCTTCATTTATAGGCACATACCCTTTAATGCGTTCCTTTACCTGCCAGCAGCCTGGCCAGCTTCTAAAAGGAAGCTTTTGTGACTTGCTCTGTATGATTGTATTAGAAATGACGTTAGGTAATTGTCTTTGCTTTGTCTTCTACAGCTGGCATAACTTTGACAACAGATTGCCTTGAAGATAGCCTCCTTACATGCTACTGGGGGTGCAGTGTTCAGAAATTATACGAGGCTCTGCAGAAGCACTTTTATTGCTTCCGAATAAGCACTCCGCAAGCATTGGAAGATGCTCTGTATAGCGAATATCTCTATCAAGAACAATATTTGTATCCTTTTATCTGATATATCCATTAGTTCCTGAAAACTGTAGACATTAGACTTGTTATGGATAAAATAAACTGTTGCTAAGGTACTGTTGATCACCTTTGGTATATTATTATATTTTTGGTTATAGTGTTAATTTACCTTTACATCTTCAACAAGTATTAAAAAGGACAGCAAAGAAGAAATATATTGCCAGTTACCAAAAGATACTAAAATCGAAGACTTTGGTATAGTGCCCAGATCTCGCTATCCGTTGGTAGCCCTGTTGACCCTAGCTGATGAGGATGACCGAGAAATTTATGATATTGTAAGTAATTTTAAAGTTCTGGAAGCATTACTTTGAAGTGATTTGGATAATGGGTCTTTATTATTTGGTGACATAGAAAAAGTTTTAACTCATTTTTCTTCAAAAAATGCATACATGGGAAATACACCTGTATGATATTTTTATGTTTTAACAGGACCTTCAGAGTATGACTTTTTTTCCCCATATGGGTTGCAAGAATATGATATTATTTAGAAAATAAAAGATATATTTGAATTAGATTAATTTCATCATTCTGTATTCTGTCATGTTTCTTACTTAGAAAAAATCTGTTGGGAAGCATGTTTATTATTAATATTTTTAGTGCCGAATAAATAAGCATTGTAGTGATCTACAAGTGCTCAATTTTAAGACAGTATCCATTCTTTTCTTTGCATGTTTATAGTGATCTTGTTTCCATCAGAGTCCCTGCTGCACCTCCATCTTATATATGTTTGGTCCCTATATTTTCAGTAATTATTATTCTCATTATACGCTAATTATTTCTTTAGTCTGATAGTTTATCCCTATTAGGAAGGTGAAAGCATCTTAGAGATCTAAGAGGACCTGAGCCATGACAATCCTCTAAGTAAGGTAGAAGCTTATACATAAAATAAACTTTTGGTGAAATCATATCATGGTAAGAATGCCCTTATACACAATTTACTACCTTTTTTTTTTAAAATTAAAGTTTATTGGGGTTACAATTGTTAGTAAAGTTACATAGATTTCAGGTGTACAATTCTGTAATACATCATCTATATCTCACATGGTGTGTTCACTACTCAGAGTCAGTTCTCTTTCTATCACCATATATTAGACCCCGTTTACTCTCTTCCCCTCCCCCCTTACCTTCTGGTAAACCCCTAAACTATTGTCTGTGTCTATGAGTTTTTGTTCCTTTATTTGTTTGTCTTGTTCTTTTGTTGTTTTCAGTGTTATATACCACACATCAGTAAAATCATATGGTTCTCTACTTTTTCTGTCTGACTTACTTCGCTTAGCGTTATAATCTCAAGATCCTTCCATGTTGTCACAAATGGTACTATTTCATCTTTTCTTACCGCCGAATAGTATGCCATTGTGTATATATACCACAACTTCTTTATCCATTCATCTATCGAAGGACATTTTGGTTGTTTCCATGTCTTGGCCACCGTAAACAAAGCTGCAATGAACATTGGAGCACACGTGTCTTTATGGGTAAATATTTTTAGATATTTTGGGTAGATACCCAGGAGAAGGATTACTGGGTCATATGATAATTCTATTCTTAATTTTTTGAGGAACCTCCACACTGCCTTCCACAGCAACTGCACCAATCGGCATTCCCACCAACAGTGTATGAGGGTTCCTTTTTCTCCACAGCCTCTCTAACACATGTTACTATTTGTCTTGTTGATGATATAGCCATTCTAACTGGGGTGAGGTGATATCTCATTGTGGTTTTTATTTGCATTTCTCTGATGATTAGTGATGTTGAACATTTTTTCATATGTCTATTTGTCATTTGTATGTCCTCTTGGAGAAATGTCTCTTCAGGTCCTCTGCCCATTTTTCAATTGTGTTGTTTGTTTTTTTGTTGTTGAATTGTATGTGTTCCTTGTATATTTTGGATATTAGCCCCTTATCAGAGGCACTGTTTGCAAAAATCTTCTTCCACTCAGTTGGTTGCCTCTTTATTTTGTCGATGGTTTCTTTTGCTGTGCAGAAGCTTTTAAGTTGGATATAATCCCAATCATTTATTTTAGCTTTTACTTCCCTTGCGTTTGGAGTCAAATTCATAAAATGCTCTTTGAACCCAAGATCCATAAGTTTAGTACCTATGTTTTCTTCTTTGCAGTTTATTGTGTCAGGTCTTGTGCTTAGGTCTTTGATCCACTTTGAATTAATTTTGGTACATGGTGACATATAGCAGTCCAGTTTCATTCTTTTGCACATGACTTTCCAATTCTCCCAGCACCATTTATTGAAGAGGCTGTCTTTTCTCCATTTTATGTTTTTTGCTTCTTTGCCAAAAATTATCTGTCCATATTTATGTGGGTTTATTTCTGGGTTCTCAATTCTATTCCATTGGTCTGTGTGTCTGTTTTTTTGCCAATACCATACCGTTTTGATTATTGTTGCCCTGTAGTACAAGCTAAAGTCAGGGAGTGTGAAACCTCCAGCATTGTTCTTTTTTCTTAGTATTGCTTTGGCTATTCGGGGTCTTTTGTGGTTCCAAACAAATCTGATGATTTTTTTGTTCTATTTCTTTAAAAAATGCCATTGGGATTTTGATGGGGATTACATTAAATCTATATATTGCTTTGGGTAATATGGCCATTTTAACTATGTTGATTCTTCCAATCCATGAGCACGGAATGTCTTTCCATGTCTTTGTGTCTTCTTCAATTTCTTTTAAAAATGTTTTATAGTTTTCAGCATATAGGTCTTTCACATCCTTGGTTAAGTTTATACCTAGGTATTTTATTCTTTTTGTTGCAATTGCAAAAGGAATTGTTTGTTTTTTTTTCCTGAGATTTCACTGTTGGTGTATAGGAATGCAATAGACTTTTGTACATTGATTTTGTAGCTGGCAACTTTACTGTATTTGTTTATTGTTTCTAATAGCTTTTTGGTGGAGTCTTTAGGGTTTTCTATATATTAGCATCATGTCGTCTGCAAAGAATGATAATTTAACTTCTTCATTCCCAATGTGGATGCCTTTTATTTCCTTCTCTTGCCTGATTGCTCTGGCAAGGACTTCCAACACTATGTTGAAAAGCAGGGGTGATAGGGAACAGCCCTGTCATGTTCCTGAACTTAGAGCAAAGGGCTTCAGTTTTTCACTGTTAATTATGATATTAGCTGAGGGTTTGTCATATATGGCCTTTATTATGTTAAGGTATTTTCCTTCTATACCTATTTTATTAAGTGTTTTAATCATAAATCGATATTGTATCTTGTCAAATGCTTTTTCTGCATCAATTAATATAATCATATGATTTTTGTCCTTTATTTTGTTTATGTGATGTATCACATTGATGGATTTGCGGATGGTGAACCATCCTTCTGCCCCTGGGATGAACCCTACTTGGTTGTGATGAATAATCTTTTTAATGAATTGTTGCATTCGATTTGCTAGAATTTTGTTTAGGATTTTTGTATCTGTATTCATCAGAGATATTGGTCTATAGTTTTCTTTTTTCGTGTTGTCCTTACCAGGTTTTGGTATAAGGGTAATGTTGGCCTCATAAAATGAGTTAAGGAGTACTGTCTCTTCTTCAATTTTTTTGGAAGAGTTTGAGCAGGATTGGTATTAGATCTTTGAAGGTTTGGTAGAATTCACTAGTGAAGCCATCTGGTCCCGGACTTTTGCTTTTGGGAAGGTTTTGGATGACTGATTCAATTTCCTTACTGGTGATCGGTCTATTTAGATTTTCCAATTCTTCATGACTCAGCCTAGGAAGGCTATATGTTTCTAAGAACTTGTCTATTTCTTCTAGGTTACTGAATTTGGTGGCATATAGTCCTTCATGGTATTCTTGGATGACAATTTACTACTTTTCTGAAGCGCATGATATAGATATGTTCATTAATAAAGATATGGTAACATTTTTGTGATACTTTGTAATATACAAAGTACATTCACTAACATTAACTTATTTATTCCTTCCAACAACCTTGTGTGTTAGAGCAAAATCCTTCTTATAAAGACTGAAGCAATCCAAAGGAAATCCCAGTCATTGAGGAGATAAGAGATGGGCTGCACCCTGAACCTTAGTAGTCCTGGGCCAGTACTCCCCCCCACCTTTTTTTTAACAGGACTATCTTTCCAAAACAAGCATTCGTTGAGCTTTGGAAGGTGTAGACCCTTACTGGGAAATCGAGACGCTGCTCATATGCAGTTAAGTCTCTCTAGGTTTGGGGGTTTTTAATCTTATCAAATTGAAGTTCCATTGAGCCGAAGTCAACTTGTTTTTTCCAAATAAAAGACATACCAACAGCAGTGTATTTTCAGAATCTAGCACAGTGCATGGAACACAGTAGGTGTTCAGTAAATTTTGTTAGTGAAAAAAGTCATACCAAGCAGTTAGTGAGCCTCGTAGAGCTGGACAGCAAACTCCTTACTTGCATGTACATGAGATAGTGTATAGGAGAAATCTTCTGGTTTCTTCCCCCTTCCCTTCTTTTTCAATTAAAGATAAATAAGATCTGTTAGTTATGGTGTTTCATAACCCTGCCTACCCAGGCTATGCAACCCTTCTCTCACCATGGACATGTCCTCCACCTCTTCTTCGCTCCCCTACTTTCTTTTTATTTCAAACAAAAAGGTCACCTTCCTCCTACCGCCCCCTTTTGGTTCCTTTTCCCCTCACTGCTGGTGCTTTCTGTCTACTTGAGGTACTCAAAGGCAGTCTTCTTTGTTTTCTAATTTTCTTCTTCTATCTAAACAGAAGGAGTTGGTGTGTACATAGTAAAATTTATATAACAAAATTTGCCATTTTAACCACTTTTCAATGACATTATAAACAGGGAAAGATTTGCTATCGGGTCCCTGATCCAACTGGAAGGAAGACTCCATGGCCCTGTGGTAGTTGTGGGAGGCTTATTCCTACAGGGCAGCCGGTGCCTGGCTCTCAAGGGTTAACAGTCATTTCCTTTGTATATAGTAGGTCTCCCTGCCTGAGCCTTTTATTCTTATCAGCGGGCTCCCCTTTTTTTTTTCCCTGTTAATCCTTGCTTCTCCATCTTTTATCTCTCAGATTGGGCCTAATATTAGAACTAAAGCATATTTGTTAGTATATTAATGTTCTCTGTTCTTAATTTTAAAGCAAACTGAGCATTTCACAATTATTTTTCATATGTGATTTTTCAGTATTTTATCTGGGAGTCAGAGACTCTAAATCAAAAAAAAAGTAAACTCTTTTATTCCTATTGTAACAGTAAAAAATTACGTTTAGATAGTGCAATTAGGAACCAGTTTATTATTTTAGGCAGATAAAGGAAAACAGCGATTGTTATTGCAAGATTTTCCCTTTAAAATTTTACTTTCACTTAATTACATTAGTTGGTTTTCTGTATTACTCAAACAATACATGTTTATGGCAGGAAATAAAATTAGAAAATCTAGATAAGCCAAAAGGAAAAAAGTATAATCACTTTTATTCTATCATCCAAAGATAACTACTGTGAATATTTGTCTATATCTTTCCAGACCTTTATTTATGTAATTTTTAAATGAAAATGGGATCAACTTGTACAGACTATTTTGTGACCTGCTTTCATTTAATAGTATATTTTAACATCTTTTCCATACAAAATATATATATGCAACTATATATATATTTCAAACTAGCATTATAGTAGATTCAGAAGCGTTTAATATTAAATCAAATGACAGTATTGTTAGTAGGAGATGATAACATTAGTACCTTCTACCAATCACGAATTCAAAATTGATTTATATTAAAAGCCTTAAAAGCCATTGCCAAATTAATAAATCCTTATAAGACTGTGAGTAATATTGTATGTTTTTAACCATAGTAGGGTTTTTAAAAAACTTTTTATTTGGACATAATTTCAAAAATTTGCAAATAAAAAAGTGGAAGAACAGCCATATGTCCTTTACCCAGATCTATTATTAATTGTTAATATTGCACATTTGCATTATTATTTGCCCGTGTGTGTGTGTGTGTGTGTGTGTGTGTGTGTGTGTGTTTTAATGGATAATTTGAGAGTAATCATGTATGCATGATGATTCTTTACACCTAAATACTTCAGTATGTATTTCTTAATAATGGTGATGGTCTCTTGTATAACCACAGTATAGTTATCAACTTTGTAAATCTAACATTGATATAATATTTTGTCCAATCTATTATCTATATTCCAATTGTCAGTTGATCGAACAGTATTCTTTATAACATATTTTCCCCTGCAGTACAAATTCTAGTCTAGAGTCAGATACTGTATTTGTCGTGTATCATTAGCCTCCTTTAATCTGGAATATTTCCATAGCCTTTCTTTGTCTTTTATGACAACATTTTTGAAAAATACAGTTACATACACACACCCTTTTGTAAACTAGAACATTCCTCATTTTGTTTTTCTGATGTTTCATCATGATTAGAGTAAAATTACTCATTTTCAGCCAGTATACTGTACAGGTGATAATGTATGTTTTCAGGGCATCACCTTTAGAGGTATTCGAGGTTCTTTTCTGTCATTGGTGATGTTAATTTTGATCTCTCAGTCAAGGTGTTACCTAATTTCTCCACTGTTCCATTTTTTCCCTCCTCTGCAAATAATCAGCAGTCTGTGGGGAGACAACTTCAAGATCCTGCAAATATCCTGCTCTTTGTCAACATTTCCCCGGGGATTTAGTATCCATTGTTGATTCTTACCACATTTTATCTTTCCCATGATGGTTGCAAAAATGATTATTTTCCAACTTTTGCCCTCCAGTCAGCCCTCAGTATTCTACTATAAGCAAGAGACTGCCCATTTATTTTTTATTTATCTATTTCCCAGTGGTTTATAATTCATTACTGAATTTGATTTTTTTGTACTTCCAGCCAAAGAGTGAAATACTATATCCATAAATTACTTGAATTAGTTCTCCCCAAAGTCAGAAAACTATATTAAGATGTATGCTCACTCCAACGTTGCTCTCCTCCGTATACCCTGCTCCCAGGCTCACACGTCCCAGCCCTTGTCGATAACCAAGTTCCTTGTTTTCTGGTTTATCCTTCCTATGTTTCTTATTGTAATAATAAGAAGAGATATGTGTAATACATCTCTCCTTATTATATATAATTTTACTTTATATTTTTATATTATATATATTTTTATATTTTATATATTTATTTTATTTATTATATATCATTATTATGTATAATCTATCCTTATATATATATGTATATAATTTTCCCTTCTTTCTTACACTGAAGGTAGCACACTATATATACTATATGTGTTCTTCCTTTTTTTTTTTCCTTCATAACATCTCCTGGAAATCACTCTAGACCAGTTCATGGAATTCTTCCTTGCTTATTATTATTATTATTTATAGCTGCATAGCACTCCATTGAATGTAGGGTGTATAGGTACCATAATTATTTAGTCAATCGCTGATTGGACATTCAGCTAGTTTCCAGTATTCTGCAATCATAAATAACCTTGCACTGAATAACCAGTGTATATGTATTTTAATATTGTTGAGGTTGTATGATTGAAGGGTAAATACATGTCATTTGTTATATATCGCCAAATTTCCTTCTATTGGGGTTGTGCCTTTGGAGTGGAACCTTTTTTTTTCTTTATGCATTTCCACCAGCAATATATGAGAGTGACTATTTCTTCATAAAGTGCATTGACAAGCTTTTGAATTTTTCTTAATCTGATGAGTGAGAAATGATATCTCAGTGAATTTTTAATTTGCATTTACGATGTTTTGAGTAAAATTAAACATCTTTTCACATGGCTAAGGACCATGTTTATATCTTTTGTGAATTGTTCATGTCTTTTGCCCTTTTTTTTAAATAGGATTTTTGGACACTTTTTTTCAGTTTTTTAAAGATTTTCATAAATTAGGGATATTAACCCTTAGTCTGTGATAATACATTATGAATATTTTATTCCAGTTTGTCATATGTCTTTGCTTATGGAGCTTTTTGCCATGCAAGTTTTAAATTTTTGTGTAATCAAATTTGTCTCATTTATCTGCCTCTGGGTTTGAGTTATAGTTAGAAAGTCTTCCCCTACACTGAGACTAAAAAGGAATTCACATGTTTTCTTCTAGTGCTTGTATATATTTTTTATATTTTACAATTAGATCTCTCATGCTTTTGGAGTTTATTCTTATGTATGGTATGAGGAATGCATGTACCTTTTTATTTTTCCAAGTAACTATCCAGTTGTCCCAATATTTTTCATTAAAAAGACTCTCTTTGCTCAGTGATTTGAGATGCCACCTTTATCATATTTGTATATGTAATTGGGTCTGTTTCTGGACTGTTTATTCTGTTCCAGCCATCTGTCTATTTATGTGCCAGTACCACAGTTTTAATTTTAGAGGCTTTGTAGTATATTTTAATATCTGACTGGACTTAGCCCTCCTCATAGTTTTCTCTTCAGTATTTTCCTAGCTATTCTTATGTGTTATTTTTTTATATGAGAATTTTAGAGTCAGCTATAAAAAGCTTAATGATATTTTTGTTGGGATCACAATAAATTTGTAAATTTGAGTATAATTAAAATAACTCTAGCAAAAATATGTCAATAACTTGTTCCTCTTTAGTGACTGTGATTTAAATAATTTGTAAGTTTTCTAATTTATCAACTTCTTATTTTTATTTGAGACACATTTTTCACATATCTGTGACATGATATTAAGAGGTTAAGTGCTGACCAGTGTCAATTTTTATTTTAGATTTCCATGGTGTCAGTAATTCATATTCCTGATCAGAATTATAAACTTTCCTGTAGAATATTATATCAATATTTACTCCTGGCTCAAGGTCAATTTCATGATCTTAAGGTAAGTTGTTCCCTATGGTCTTGTCTCTTTTGCTTGCAGAATTTTGAAGAATGAACATGTATAAAGGGATAATATTTTTCAGTTAGTTTTTATAGAAGTTCATTATTATTTGCTATTGGATTTGTTAGCTCATAAATTTTGAGCAGCTCTTATGACCCCAGGTTTCAAGAGTAGTTGTCATTTGTAATTATCTTTAAACTTGTTTCTTTGATTTGCAGCAACTTTTCATGTCCGCAAATAATAACTCCACTCCCTCCAACAATTCCTCTCCAGAAGAACAAAGCACAGACCAAAGTTTGTTGGAAAAGGCCGGACTCTCTGAAAGTGAAGTAGACCCTCCAGAGGAGAATAGCAAAGACTGTGTTGTTTGCCAGAATGGGACTGTGAACTGGGTGCTCCTGCCGTGTAGACACACGTGCTTGTGTGATGGCTGTGTGAAGTATTTTCAGCAGTGCCCGATGTGCAGGCAGTTTGTTCAGGAATCTTTTGCACTTTGCAGTCAAAAGGAGCAAGATAAAGACAAACTGAAAACTCTTTGAGGATGTTGTTACAACTGAAAATTACACGTTCCACTGAAGATGCAGAAATTTGTGTTTTGGGAATTAATCATAACATGGAATCTACAGTGTTGACTGTCAATGAAAATTGTATTTTAACTTCATATTTGTACGGTTCCTGGATGAGGAAATTAATTATTTCTTCCTGTTCAGTGTGGTAAATACTGGAATACCGTCGTATTAATACATACAAATTCATCCAGGTCTTGAGAGGAATGTAAACATTTGGCCTTTTGTCAGCTAGAGGATTTCATATAATGTCGATTAGAAAAATTCCAGAAAGCAATCCATCTAAAATTTGAGCAAGTAAAAGTCTTAAGATGTCTGAATGTTTCTCCTTTGACATAATCTGGAATGCAGTTGGGAAAAAATTAAATTCTTCTTAAAACAATTGTGTGTTCCCCAGTTTACAAAGGAGTTGGAAAGGGCTTCTGACTTTAAGTCCTTTCCTGAAATACCAGGTTTTATAAATATCCATCTGTTTGGTTTCTAATTTCCTTATAATTATAGCCACATAAACACATCTTAATTTTTAAATATAGCTTCTTAAATCATAAATGCAGGATACAATTCTTGACTGTTCTCAGTGTATCATAGATTTAAATGATACTCATTTATAGGAAGCAGATATATGAAACAAGATATAATAAAATTTCTTGGATAAGTAAATTTATTGTCAAATATTATTAGATTAGCATACTGTGATCTACCAGGAAAGATTTGTGAGACTCTTAATGCCTTATCTTAGATTTCCTCCTGCACAACAAATCCATCCAAAACTGGAGGGGTTTGGAGCAAGAAAAATCACTAAAAGAAACAAATGACTATTTTTTTCTGGTGTGTTTTTATTCCAACTGAACCCCATATCCTTCTGAATAGTAAATTAATGTGTTCATCCCTTGTTATATCCCAGTAAGAGTTGAGGAACCTGATAGACAAAATAGCCCCATCCCCCACTCCTCACAAGATGACTAAGAAGAAAATGGTAAATCAGAGCTTCCTGTGTCATCAGTGGAAATTACTTTCACCTCACCAAGAATTTAGATCACAGCAAACAAACTACGACATTCAGGGAGATTTTCAAGACTTTTTTGTCCTGTTTATATTAAGAGTAATGCCTTATCTCTGTATCAATGTTTTTACATAATTCTAATCAAATATACCACTCTCAAAAAGACATTACCTATTCTCCATTTTATCAACTGAATCAAACTTCCATCTATGTTCAACTGCTATGTAATAAATACCTTCTAAGAGTCAGGCTTTCAGGAGTCTAGGCTACAGAGAATCAGGCAAGGCTCCTGACCTCTATCTGAGTAACTATTTGTGCTTCAGAGGAGCACTGGTGTCTTATTAGAAGCACATCCCTACCTCAGAAATGCCTGAGGCCCTGTTCTAACGTTGCCCCTGGGAGCAGGGCTGTCAAAAGTTACAGTCCCTGCTGAGCTTAGCTACTATTGTAACAATTCATCTGAGAAACTCACTTTGTGGTGTAAATTGGAGGAATACTATGAGATCATTTCGCCCATTCCAGCCATCCTATTTCCCTCTATTTACAGCTCTGCTTGTATCCAAACTGTCTAGACACATAGTTGCTTTCTCATCTGAGATAGAGTCCACCTACAGTCTTACTCCACTTTCATAAATTTTTATTGTAGTAAAATGTACATAACATAGAATTTACCATTTTAACCATTCTTAAGTGTACGATTCAGTGGCATTAAGTACATTCACAGTGTTATACATCCATCACCAGTATCCACCTTCATCATCCCAAACTGAAGCTCTATGTCCATCAAATAACTCCCCATTCCCTTTCAGCCCCTGGTAACCACCATTATACTTTTTGTATCAATGAATATGACTATTCTAGGTACTTCATACCTATGGAATCATACATTATTTGTCCTTTCAATTGTTACTTCGATGAGTATAATATTTTCAAGGTTCATCTATGTTGTAGTGTGTATCAGATTTTTTTTTTAAGGCTGAATAATATTCCATTGTATATACGAGGTCTGGCAATTAAGGTGGTGAACTTGTTGCAACGCTGTTGCTAACCTTCTGTGATAGCAGAGGGATTATTCATTATGAATTTGGACAGTTAACCAAGTTTACTATTTGGAAGTGCTGAAAAGGATGCATGAAAAAATTTGACAACCTCAACTTTTTGCCAGCAACTCATGGCTTTTGCATCCCGACAATGCACCAGTTCACACGGCACTGTCTATGAGGGAGATTTTAGCCACTAAACAAACAACTGTATTGGAACACCCTCCCTACTCACCTGATCTGGCTTCCAATGACTTCTTTCTTTACCTGAAAATAAAGGAAATATTGAAAGGAAGACATTTTGATGACATTCAGGACATCAAGGGTAATACGACGACAGCTCTGATGGCCACTCCAGAAAAAGAGTTCCCAAATTGCTTTGAAGGGTGGACTAGGCGCTGGCATCGGTGCACAGCTTCCCAAGGGGAGTACTTAGAAGGTGACCATAGTGATATTCAGCAATGAGGTATGGAGCACTTTTTCTAGGATGAGTTCGCGAACTTAATTGTCAGACGTCGTATATACCACATTTATTCACTCACCCATCATTTTTCATACGTCTTAAAGACGATTTGACCTTAGCTCCTCTTGCTGCAGTTAAAGTAATTGTTTTTCCTGCCCTCAGTGGTAGTAAATATGAGGAATTTGCTAGGTAATCAAGTGAAAACAAGTGCACTGATTCCTAGAGGCTTATGGCAGAATTTACCAACAGCAGTGAATAGTGATATTTTGTGAGAATGTCTACAAAAGCATTTTATTTGAGTGGATTATTAGATAAAATATTTAGTTTATATATATATTAGTTGCTACTTTCCAAAAATCCATGCAGGGATGTCAAACAGGTGGATATAGTGCTCTGAAGTTCAGGGGCGAGGTCTGGCTGAAGTTATAAATTTGGGGGTCATCGATGTGGTATTTGCACCATAAGTCGGTGTAAGATCACCCAGAGAGTGAGCATAGGAATAGAAGTGGTCCACGGACTGAGAGAAGCTCCACCATTCAGAGATTAGGGAGTAACCAGTGGATGGAGAAAGAGAAGACAGGTAGGAGGAAAACCAGAAGAATGATCTTTACAAGCCATCCCCAAACAGAGTGGTATAAAGCAACCACCATGTTACTATGCTCACCGGTTCTGTGGTCAGACACTGGGACAGATATGTCAGGCATGGGCCTGCCTGGGGCCTTAGTTGGGAAAACGCTGATGACGGGGAGTGAGTCAAAGGCTAAAATCATCTGAAGGCTTCTTCACTCATGTATTTGGTATCTGGGCTGTAATGACTCAAGAGCTGGGCTGAGTGAGCTAGGACAACACATGGCCCTCTCTATGTGGCTTGGGCATTGTCACAGCCTGGTGGTCTCAGGGTAGTCAGTTTCTTAAATGGGGCCCAGGATTCCAAGAGCAAGTTCCTAGTGAACAAGAAAAAAGCTGCATGGCCTTTTTTTGTTTGGTCTTTTTTCCTTTTAACAACTTAATGGAGATATAGTTTGCATACCATACAATTTTCCCATTCAAAATGTACCTTTCAGTAGTTTCAATGTACTCAGAGTTTTTCAACCACCACTACAGTCAACTTCAGAACATTTTAATTGCCCCCAAAAGAAACTCTGCACATTAGCATGTTCCCCCCCAACCCTAGACAACCACCAGTCTACTTTCTGTCTCTATATAGATTTGCCTGTTTTGGACATTTCATGGAATGGAATCACATGTAAAAATCACAAATGGGATCACACAATAGATGGCCTTTTTTGACTGACCACAAACATCATTTAGCGTAATGTTTTTTAAGCTTCGTCCATGTTAATAGCATGAATCAGTATTTTACTCCTTTTTATTGCCAAACAATATTCCATTGTATAGATACACCACATTGTGTTTACACATTCATCAGGTGATGGACATTTGGATTTTTCTACTTTTTGGCTATTATGAATCATGCTGCTGTGAACATTGGTTACAAGAATTCAGTTTTCGGCATTTTAAGTTTGAGATGCCCTGTGAAGCCTACCTTGTTTATTTTATTTAATAGTTGAACCTTCAGACATTTAATCATTTTTGTCTTTTTCATAGCAAGGTCCTACAGAAATTCTACAAATGTGTACCAAGCATAGGACTGAGTCAATTTAGGTGTGGAGGAGGAAGAATAGCTATCACAACTGTTCTATGCTCTAAGCGCTTTGTATGCATGCCAGCTTGCCTCTTAGCTCCGAACCCATCCTTCTGTACTCTGTGGTGCTGGGGTCGGACTCTGCAAACCACATTTATGCTTTGCCAAGTGTGCTCCCTACGAGGCTTTGCAAATCAGAGCACTATCAGGAGATGGGAGGACAGGAGGAAGAAAGGATTTGCTCCTTCCTGTCTCCTGTGGGTTTCCTGTTCCTGTGAACGTCACACCAACCTTGCCTCTTTACCTTGGCGATGGAGGTTGATTCCAGGAGCAACAGATAGGAACCTGCTTCCTCACCCTCCTCCGTCCACAGGACACCAGCCCCAGCCCAGCAGCACCCGCCCTCGGAGGTCTGAGTGTTTCAGCTCTGTGGGGCTCCTCCTCCAAACTTCTAAATCTTTATAATTTCAGCTTCTTTACATTGTTTCCTCAGCCCTGTGGATGGTAGCTGCTTCCTGCAATTGCTACCTCTGATATACCTTCATGTTCTTCTTTCCACTTTTTAGTTAACAACTCTTTATGTTAATAATCTCTGATAAAATAATTGTCTTTTCTGTCTCCTGGTTATCCTAATTGATAACATTAGATATTATCTCTTCTAATCCTGGCTCAATTTACTAAGGGTGACAGAAAACTGAGGCCAACTAAAGTTAAATAGCCCATATTACACAGCTACTAGGGGAAGAGTTGGGATTTGAAAACAGTTTTGCTTTGTTTTGACTAAAGCTTGTGCTCTTACGCGCTAGTCACCTTCCTACCAAAAAGCGCGGGTTTTCAACATCAAACTGTAGGTACAATTTTAAAATTCCTTCATCTGTATTGCTTCTCCTGAGCCTTTTATCAGACCCAGCATTTCCCAAAATATTCCCAGGCAACACTATATTCCAAGACCTGTGAAGAATGGATTCTGGACTCAAGTTTTAGAGACTGCCATATACTGTACTCTCCTGAAGAGGCACAATCAATTTTAGTATAATAAAGGCTCTGAGAAATCTTGCAATAAAATTTAAATACATAACCAGGCAGCTTCTCATGAATTTTTTGACTGGGAACGTTCCAAGGAAGTAGAAAATGTGGGATTAATCAATGTCTAATCTAACGTATCCTGTGCAGCAGCAGTGTCTGGTTAGGAGAAAGTTGTTGGTGCCAGCCATTGTGGGACCCTCTCATCATACAGGGGTGGCTTCAAACAATATTGGGGAAGGCAATGCTGATCTTTGTTTATTTAGGTTGTTGAAATATGACCTTAGATTTGTACATTTACAAATTTCAACAGTTTAAACCTGTGAACACATTTCAATTCTCAAATCAATAACCAAGATTGGAATAAAGATTTGATGACTTCCAGAACAAGTAATTTTTCACTTTTTTTCTCTCATGCCAATCTAGGTCAAGCTATCCCTCCAAAAGGCCTATCCCTCCAAAAGGTCCCACTTTTGTAATCCTGACCCATGTAAATCATGTAACTAGAAGTAGTTTTGCAATGCTTCCATTTACTTCTGACTGAATTTACTTGAAAATTTATCTCTGACACCTTATGAGATGTTTTACTGTATAAAACTATAATTAATACTTCACACGTTTATTTTTAAGAAGTGTGAACCCATCTGCATTTGTGTTTGAAATTGTGGTTTATTTGCTTGTGTTTATATTACATTTAAATAACTGTATCAGTTCATTGGCTTGGATTGTACTGTTTAGAAATCAGTCAAAAAGACGGTGTACCTAAGTGTTCTAGAAATTGGAGTTAACCCTCATCTGACTCCCCTCTCGAGAAAGCTGTCTCAAAAGCTTTCCTCGTGGAATCTTCATCCTTAAAAAGGAAGGAAATTCCAACACATGCCACAACATGGATGAACCTTGAAAACATTATGCTAAGTGAAAGAAGCCAGACACAAACAGACAATATTATGATTCTCTTATATGAGGTACCTAGACTAGGCAAATTCATGGAGACAGAGAGGAGAAGGGTGGTGAGCAGGGACTGGAGAGAGAGAGAAGGGGAGTTGTTGTTTAATGGATACAGAGCTTCAGTTTGGGATGATGAGAAAATTCTGGGAATGCCGGAGGTTGCAGAATGTGAGTGTACTTAATGCCACTAAGTTTTGTTAAAGGGTAAGTTTAGTGTTAATTACGTATATTTTCCCACAATAAAAAGATCCATTTTCTTCATGGATTCAACCCACTTGTCCAATTCACATTCCAGTTTGACTCCTGAAAAACAACTAATTATAACAACTCATGGCTTTGGCCAGTGGCGTTCTATTTACCTAAAACTGGGTTTAAGAAGTCTTTTTTCCTGGAAGAATTCTCTAAACTGAGGAACTGAAGGAAATCTGAAAACTATCGTGAGAGTGGTAAGAACTTTAGTGAAAAGTGAGAGCAGTTCTTCAAGAGTCCTACTGCTCTACCTGAGGCTCGCCTGGCTGGTTTACCTGGCACCAGCTTTTCACTTTGATTCCGCCACGATCCGGTCAGTGTAAAAATGTGCTAAGGATAGAGGAAATTGGCGCAGGCAATTAATTACCGCTCTGCCCTGGCTAATAGAACACCATCTTTCTCTCTGAATGTGCGCCCCTGCCAACACAGATATTTCTGAGCTGCTTCTCATGAGATCTGAACTCAAGTTTAGTCTCCGTAAGCCGTGGCTTCTGGGCCTTACCCAGCTTGCCTTTCTCTGTTGCTATCTTAGCAGACCTGACTCCTGATTTAGCCTTCCCACATTCCATCTGTCACCAGTTCTGCAGTTCCTTCCTTCACATCTCCCTCTTCATCCCCTCAGATCCTGATTGAAGCCCTGGCAATCCTGTCCGAGGCCTTATTACAAGGCTTTTGAGAGAGCATCTTTGAAGAGTGAATAAAGCATGTTTCTATGTGAGGCAGACCCAAGATATAAATTAGCCAAATTAACACACTCTAATCTGTGCATGAAAAGAAGGAAGATTAATATTTACCGAGTACTTACTATGTGCCAAGAAATGTGCCAGTTATTTTCAGACTTCCTAACAAGCTATGAGAGCCAGCGTTACAATTATTTTTAAATAATATTTTTAATACAGAACCTACTTTACCATAGCTGTGCCTACTCTTCAGGAAGCACACTAGATCCTAGTGGCAAATATAGAGTTCTATCTGATGCAGATGCCAAGTTGGCTCACTTTAAGTCAGTCTTCACATTTCCTCAGCCCTGGGCACTTCTCTTCAGTCACCCAAGTCTAATCTTTTAATAGTCAATTCCTTCTCTACAACTTGACCTGAAGAGCCTGCACACGCCTGCATGCACGTCAGTGGTACAGAGTACAGACAAGCACCTGAGCTGGTCACCTTCAAACAAGAAGTGGTCTCCCTGCCTGCCAGCCATGTTTGTAGCTGACCTAAATCCTATTTCTCCCAAGTTACCATCGAATCATCTGCTCTTTGGAAGTTAGAATTTGCACTGAAAATCATTTTATGTTAGATTGTCTGATATTACAGATTGATAAGCCTAGGAGACCTTCAGGTCCTTTAAAACATGCAACTTTCAAAAAGTTTATGCTTTTGTTCACCTTTTCCTTGAACTTATCAAATACTTTTTCAGAGATCAGCACAGCTTTTGAGCAGACATTTCAGCTTTCTCACAGTGGTGATGGAAGGGGGACAGGTTAATACCATTTATTGAGTGTCAGGCATTGTAAGGCACTTCACATGTTATTCCCTCAAGTCTCACAATAACCCTATGAGATGAGTAGTATTATCTCCTTTTTATAGATGGTGAACTAGATTAAATAACCTATGCATGGTTGCACAGCTGCTCAGACCACATTTGGAATCCCCTGTCAAATTCCCAGTGTCACTTTAAGCCAGTGGATAGTATGTCTGTTCAGGAAGGTCCTCCAAGAACAGATGCCAATACAAGATTAGATGTGCAAGCCATTCATTGGGGGAAATGCCTGTGAAGGTTAAACAGGAAGGGAGTAGAACCAGGCAGGGGGAGGCTTCAGACGAGGACTGTGAAAGGACAGAGGGAAGGAGGATTGGGTAAGAAGACCTTCAGACCACAGCATAGTTTGGAGAAAGTCTCTACTAAGTGGACGACGTGTCCCTGAGCAAAGAGGCAGTAGCTGGAGGTGGCAAACCCTGCAGTAGACTCTAGAAGAGAGCTGATCGATGCACTTCCGTGGCTGCCATGGGTGGAAGTTTCAGAGGGATAGACCAAAGATTTTTTAAAGAAAACACATTTTAATAATCTGTGCCAATCAGGGAGGCAATGACCACTCTAGCACCATCTAAACAGCCACTTAGAGGGATGGATGTGACCTGTGACTTCCAGACTTAGGCATTTCGTGGGGCAGAAAGCCAGGAGACTAACTAATGTTGTCAAGCTTTTATTTTTAGTTTTTCCAAATAAGGATATTAATAGCCAAATAGCACTTAACTACCACCGTAATTTAAGAGAGATACTTTAATACCCCAAAACAGGAAGAGCACAATTTCAGAATGAAGTCCTTTTAAGTTGAATAAGTTTAGTGCAATAAAAAAAGCACTGTTCTTGCTAGTCTTGTTTTACTGCAGTTTAGGTAAACACACTCATGGACTGGGCAGCAGTCCATGGACTGGGTCTCAAAATAATGTAAAGAGGGTATTTGAGTACAGGATGGAGGACTGGACTTGAGGTACCTCCCACCCCTGAGACTCGTTCATCAACTCACAAATGTTTACTGTGCACTTCTGTGTGGCAGGTCCTATGAAGATATGGAGGGTCCCAAGGGTGAATAAGGCAGACCCGGTCCCCGCACTTGTAGAGGTTAAAATCTGGGGAGGGGAGAGAGAGAATAAAGAGGTAAACAAATGGATAAGCAATAGAATTTCTGTTTGTGATGACGCCACCTTAAGGAACGGGTCATTACGTCAGATAGTGAAGTCTAAAAAGGCATCTCTAAGGTGATGGTGACATTTGAGCTAAGACCTAAAGGAGGAGTCAGCCTTTTGAAGCGCTGGATGAGGAGCCAGAAAGATAATTCTCCAGGAATAGTAAGTGTAAAGGCCTCGAGAAGGGAAATGAGCTTGGTGAAGCTGAGAAACTGGACCGCAGGCCAAGGGGACTGCAGCTTGCTAATGAGGGGCCACAGGTGAGGTCAGGCAGGGCGTATGTCCAGTGTGTCCCGCTGAGAGCCCACTATCCCTCTACAACAACCTTATTTCAGTGACAGATACTCCTCTTAATCTAAAGAGGTTGTCTGGGTATTTCCCCCAGAAACATCCAAAGGGACATACTTTCCTTAGCAAATTCACCAGGGCTCTCCTGTTTGCAGGCTAAAGAAAAAAGAATTGGTCCATCTTTCAGGGGTTGACATATATTCAGCAAGCTTGTGAGATTTTTTTGCATACATCCAGCATGACAAGAGTATTCATTTGCAGTGAGAACTCTAACTTCCCAGGGCACGGAAACCCTGCACACTCCTGCCAGTGCATTTTCATCTGTAAGGACTCCACGTGGGAAGAGGTGCCTCCCACCCCTTGTCGTCCCGTCAGATTCTGGGACTGGAATGTGGGGCCTAGGACACTTAGAGATGTACCTGAGTGCCACAACGAAGAGAAAGGTGCTCTCTTTCATCTAGAGACAGCTTGCATGGGCGCTCTCCTTTTACTGTCTAATTATTTACTACCTAATATTGCCTAATGTCAGCTAATTTCCAGTCTATTTTCAAAATTTCCCCAATTGTCCCCAAATGTCTTTTATAGCTATGGTTTTTTCAAACCTGGATACAATCAAGGATAACACATTGCATGTGGTTGTTATGTGCCTTTTTGTCTCTTTTAATCTAGAACAGTTGTTCCATCATTTTTTCTAGGCGAGTAGTCTTGAAGAATGTCCCCTTTTGGATTTGTCTCATTGTTTCCTGATAGAGTTGTACTAAACATTCAAACAAACAAATAAACATTCTCACACAAATATATATGTGTGTATTTGTATTTATAGTATATTTATAGAGACACAGATTTGTTTCCTCTGTCCCATCCACATAATCTTTTTCCCTCTCAAACAATCACGTTAAATAACATTTATTGAACACTTACCATATGCTTGGCACTGTTTTAAGTTTAAATGTATTAACTTATTTACTCCTCATAACAACAGTGAGGTATGTTTGTTACCAATGAAACTGAAGCACAGAGTGGGAAGTGACTTGAAAAGGTCAAAGGGCTTGTAAATGATGGGGCTGGTTTCCCAAATTCAGAACTCTTGCTCTAGAGCTGGCTTTCTTAAGCACAAAAATGGAATCGCAGAATAGACATTATTCTACGACTCTTTAGAAAAAACTTATATTTCTAGGCCAATACATATAAATTTGACTCATCCTTTTTATCGCCAACAATGTATTACAAACTTCAACATATTATGAACTTCAAAAAAATTTAGAAGACTTGAGTGGTGAACTCCTCTATACTCACCATCTAGATTACACCTTAATATTTTGCCATATTTATTTTATCACATATTAATTTACTTATGTAACCCTCTATCCATCCATCAATCTATCATATTTCTAATGTACTTTTCCAAGTATAACTAACTCATTTTGAAAAAGAGGTGCGTAAGATTTGTAGTATGGAACTTTCATGATTTATTCATGCATTCCGCTACAGATAAGTATTCTAGTGTTTTGCTATTACAGACAATGCTGAAATTAACGTTCTTGTATTTATACTTATACTTTAGTAGACTTTACAGTAATGATGCTTTTACTTCAGTAGGATAGATCCCTAAAAATGGGATTGCCAGCTTAAAGGCCTAGTTTAGTAGATACTGTTGGATATCTGTCTGCTAGTATATTGCTACCAGCAAAATCTGGGAAGGCCTGTGTTTCTTCTCCTTGTTTTCTCCCACTACTGCTAGAAGAAACATGGACAGAAAATATACAAACATGGAGTGCTCAGGATGCTTGATTGATGCAAACATCTGTATATCCTGGCCCTCACTGGATGCTAGCCGTGTTTAAAACTTTGCTCATCTCTGTTGAAACTGTTCCTCCAGTGAGCACCAACACAAAAGGCACCAGATGCACAATATCTTTCTGAATTTTCTGGCAAAATTTCTGCCTCCTCTGGTCTTTCTCAACATTGTGTATAGCCTCCCCCTAGACTCACTGCTTATTGTACCTTTTAGTGAAGTGTGTGTGTGTGTGTGTGTGTGTGTGAGAGAGAGAGAGATATGCATACCTTGCGTTCTCCACTAGAGGTTAAAGAGACTATACCTCCTTTTCTACCTTTGTATACTCTATTTGCTTAGCACAGTGATTTATGCCCAGGAGATACTTCTTGTTGAATGAATTAGTGAATGAAGTGTAGGAGAGAAGTCTAGAGCAGCAGACAGTTTGTATTTCAGGCCAAAGAGCCTGGAAAGTATTCAATGTCCAGTCAGAAACCACAGAAAGTGTCTGAGCTATGGAGTGGTCAGACTAGAGCTGAGGCAGGGAGACACACTAATGAGGCTAGGACAAGACCCAGATAGGAAGCAAAACAGACCCATAAGCAATCCTTGGGAGTTGAAAACCTAAGTTTTACAGTGCAGTTTCTTTAGGATACTTTCCAAATTTAATTTTAGTCAGCGGTCCTGAGCTCATGCAGTGTTTTAAGTTTTCTTAATTTTGGTAGAAAAATTAGAAAACATAGAGAAACAAGATAATAATCCTCAGTAATTCTACCATACATGGAAAAATCATTAGTAGTTATCATTTCTCCATTTTGGTGTAAATCTTTTCACACCTTTGCCTATACACACACACACACACACACACACACACATAAATATATAATGAATATATGAAATTTTATTTGTAACTTTTATTTTATATATTACATTTAATATAAATACACATAGGCTTTTATGTTAGATAGAAAACACCATGCATCTTCAATATTGTATCTTGAGGACATGACACAGAATAAATGCTTAATATATATTTATTGAATGACTGAATGAATGATAATTATTAAATGTCATTTAGCTTTATGTGGAGATTTTAATACTTTTAATACTTCTGATAATTCATACAGCAAATAACTAAAGATAACCTGCTCCAATGTCTCTACAACCACTGCATTTCTTTTTCTTGTTTTATCTTATTATGGCTAGAAGAGATATGAATTTAAAATACACACACCTGGACACTCAAGATGTCTTATTGATACAAGCAGTACCTAGACATCTTCTTAAGCTGTGCTTTATAAACACGGCACTGATCTTTCTGGAGTTGTCATCTTTGAAACATTTGAACATTGAGTTGTTTGCCCAAAGTATTATTCACTGAGAAACACCAATATTTTTCCTTTCTAGTTTCTAGGGAGGAGAAAAGCATGATAATGTTGAGAATGTTAATTCGTTTGATAATCTGATCTTTTATCATACAAAGAATCTTTTGGTTGGTACACCATTCCACAATGAATTACACTCAGTACTTGTACTCAGTGTACGCACTGCCTAACTCAGTGCCTGGCACAAAGTAAGTGAATAATAGGTATTTTTTAAGTGAGTAAATGGGAATATAGTGGAGAGACATATCAATAATCTCCTTTATCCCACATTTTCATTTCTTTTCCAATTGATGTGGATGTATAGTACTTGTTAGCCACTTTTTAATTATCCATAAAAATGGGGTACAGGTTCACATACGAAATATCCACATTTAATACAAAAACATATATTTAGCTGATAGTATTTCTTTCCTTCTGACTTCATTCTCTGTGAAGAAAAGTGAAAGCATCACTGGGTTTTATCTCCACTCCCTTTTCCATCAGGGAGAAGACCAAGAGGCAAGGGAAATCCCGAGTATTGTGAGCCCACAAAACAAGGGCGACTGGGAATTCATTGTCAGGCTCATGTTTGTATTTCTCAAAAATAGCTCAAAAATTAGCTAAACCAAGATCTTTTCCTAGGTGAAAGGCTGCTGTAAGGACTACACTTTTCCAGTAGGTGGCAGTATTTTCTTTTTCCAGCATAAGTAGAATTCTTGATTTGCCTCAAGGTTTGTTGTATTATTTTTTTTTTTTAGCTTTACTATTCGTTTAGTAAACTGCAGGTGACAATAAATAGGTTAATCAAAACTGATGTCTCTTTCACTTCTAAACAAATCACTTGTGGGGGCTTCCCAAAGCCCCAGATGGGGAACTTCTGTTTTGGCTGCAGTTGATAGCAAGATACCCAGTGCTCTAACCGTCCTCCCAATCTCCTGACAGAAATTATACTAAAGACTAGCTAACTGATAGCAATGGCTTGGAGAAAATATGTCAAGATTTTATGCCTCTATAATAATGACACAAAACAAAAACAAAACACTGACTGTAGAATTTTTGTTTTTAGGGCAAAATATTCATTACATTATGCAGATACCTTTCCTAGTTGGTTAATAATGAACTTTAAAAAATTATTCACACACCTTATTTTAACGGTAACACCTAAATTTTTGCAGCTCCACAAGACCTTTCAACATCCAACAGATGGTTAGGTACTGTCACATGTCTCATGTGAACTTAACGGTGCAGAAACTAGGTTTGGAAAGGAAAGGATCGAAATTCCAGGGACATGTGCTGGAGTTGAAAGACTAAAGTGTTAATTAGTGTAATGCTATCTCAGATACTTTATCTTCAAAAATACTGTATTAGAGAGAGTAGGGAAGGCTGGGTCTGAAGCATATGTTTCACTGATTTCTCAGAAGTACTTTGTTTTCATAAAGAAAGCCTCAAGTTGCTGGAGAAAATGTTCGAGGGCTCGGTATTTTTACTGTAAATGAGATAGTTCAGATTTAGTGATCAAGTCCACCTATGAATATCCAACTCACATTAGAAGGTACCGCGACTTTTAGGTTTTAGGGTATTTTTAACCAATTCTCTACTGTCGAGACGAGGCGGGGACACTTTCCCAGGCCACCATGTGGTGCGGGGTCCCTACGCCGCACTCTCCTACCCTCTTCCGCGCCGCGAATACCTCTGAAGCCCCAGCCTGGTCTCGGCCTCACGCACTCTCCAGGTCCAGGTAAAGGCTGCCCAATCCAGCGACTCAGACGCCCTGACAGGTGGCCTCGCCCGTCTCCCTGCCTCCCAGGGCGACACTCGACTCCGCTCCAGGCCCGCAGCTGTAGCCCGCGCCCCAGGCATAGTTCCCAGGCTGGCCCCTGAAGTCGGTGGCTTCCCTAAGGGAGCGCAAGGCCGGAGAGGGGCTCGGAGCCCAACGCGGGGCCGCCGACAGGAGCAGCAAGCATCCAAGGCCGGACCCCGGGGTGATCAGAGCAGGCAATTCTCGCTCTCCTGGGATTAGGGCCCCACACAGCCCAGCACCCAGGCACATCCAGCTCTGCGCACCGCCCCTTGGCCTCCTCCGCCCTTGGCGTCCGCGACGCCCCCGAACCCGTCCACGCCCCGGCGGCCGTGGCCCCAAGTCTCTGCCGCCGCCCGGCCCGGGTCAGGCCGACGGGTCACCGGAGTCGGCGAACCACATTCTCAAGGACTAGCAGCCGGTGGCAGCACCGCCTCCGCTCCAGCGCCCTCCCGGTCCCCTCCAGCCCTCTCTCGGGGGACTCGTAGCGCCCTGGCCCCTCTAGAACATGCAGGCTGCAGCGTGGAGGAATTCACTCGGATCCCTCCCCTTCCCCAAACTTCTTCCCTCCGCCCTGCGGTTCCTCCAACCCGACCCCTCTGCGCCATCTGGCTCCTCCCTCTCGGCTTCCCTCCCCTTTTCTGGTCCCCACTGAGGAATCCGCTCCCTCCCACCCCCAGCCACCGGCCGGGTCCGGGGATCCTCCCCCCCGCTCCCCCCGCGTGCCGCCGCCGCCGCCGCCCGGGTTCCTCTCCCCCCGCTCGGGCGCTCCCTGCCAAGCCCATGATGTAATGGTGTATGTTAATCAGTAGCATGTGGGGAGCTCCGGCTCCGGCGGCTCAGTCCTCCGCGAGCCGACACTGGAGGCAGCAGCAGCGGCGGCGGCAGCAGCCCTGACCCGCAGCGCCGCACTCTCCCAGCGCCGCCCGCCCCGACGGCATGGCCCGCGGCCCGCGCTCCGGGCGCCCCCAACCTCGCTGAGAGCCGCCGCGGGCCCGGACCCGCGCGTGGGGCCCCGAGCCGCCGGTATGAGCCGCGCCGAGGTGAGCGCCCCTTTCCTTCCGCCCGCGGCAGGGGACCCGCTGGCCACTGGGTCCCCTCCCCGGGGGATTTCTTTCTCTGCTCGAGAAGTTCTGGGAGCAGGGTAGCGGGATGCTGGAATCGAGCCGCCCCATCGAGGGCTGAGCCTCTGGGCTCCCTACTTTGCGGGCGGCGGCCACCCCGACAGGGACAGGACTCGGAGAGACCCCAAAGCTGAACTTTCTTCTTGGCGGTCGTTGGGGGGCGTGTGCCGGCGGCGCGGAGACGCAGTCCCGGCGGAGCCGCCCTGCCTGCCGGGGGAAGTAGTAGTGCGGGGTCGGGTTGTCTCCGCGCTCGGCGTGCGCCTGGGGCCGTGCGGCTTTTGGCCTGGGAGGCGCGGACCAGGCGCTGGGCCGGACAGACCCGTCCGTTGGCGGCGGCAGAGGGGGCAGGATGCCTAAAGCACACACGCCCGTACACACACATAAGCACACGCACGCACACTTCTGATCGCTCAGGGCGAAGCAGGCCCTTGGAGACCTCCCGGGTGGGCTGGAGCGGTGCGGTGCGGGGGATCAGGGGCTCCCGGCTGCGCCTCCGCCCGCTGGGCGCGGAGCTTTGGGTGTGGAGAGTTTATTTTTGTCTCGAGCTGCTGCCGCGGCTGCTCACGGCCTAAATCCAGAGGGGCGCCTGGCGGTGGAGATGCTGGCTGTTGCTGTAGATGGAGCTGCAGCCGCTCGGCTGCTTCTCTGGGAGGAGGAGCAGGAGCAGGAGGAGGAGGAAGGAACTCCGGCTCCTGCTGCCTCCGCCTCTGCTTTGCATTAGCCCCCACCCCCATCCCCGAGCCCCTTCGCAGCCGCATTGCAAGTTTTCTGCGCGAGGAAAATCTGTTGCTGGTGTTCGCAGACACAGCCTCCGAGGCCACCCCGGGTGGGGTGTGTGGGGAGCACCAGCAGCTCTCAACGGCAGCAACAGGAAGCCGTGGGGTCTCCTCCAGCACCTGGGTAGAGGCTCCTTGCCATTCCCGTAACAGGAATAGCTGATCTCCGGCATCCGGGTGCGGAGGGATCGGACAGAATTTGGGGGACTGAGACCCCCGCGGGGCGCCCCCCTACCCCGCCCCCTTTCATGCACTCGTTTCCCGGGCGCGCTCCCTCGCTGGCCGAGGTCTCACTGCAGCCCTTTCTCTCCTTCCAGTGGTGATCGCCGCTCGGGAATGCGGGTGTAAAGGGTCCGAGCTGCCGCCCAGCGGGAAAGAGACCCCGGGACGCCGGAAATCACCATCCCAAAGCTGTGAGAAGGGTGGGGAAAGAGAGCATTCTTCATTCAGTTTGTGTGCCTTGTAGGGATTTTTTTTTAATCGTTATTTTTTTAAAAAGAAACATTTCCGTGCTACTGTCTGTCATCATCTCTGGGGAAATCAGCCAGAACCACCGGAACGTAACTGAAACCAGACAAGAGAGGCAAGAGCCGAGGCTATACCTGCAGCGTCCGGGCACCAGAGCCACCTTGGAACCGGAACGCGTCTCCGGCGGCCGCGGGGCTGCGGCTCCGCCAAACTTTGGGGCGGGCGGGGCGGGCTGGGGCTCCAAGGGGGCTCTGTAGACCGAGGGCCGCCCCCTAACCATGATGTTTCGCGACCAGGTCGGGGTGCTGGCGGGCTGGTTTAAGGGCTGGAACGAGTGCGAGCAGACTGTTGCGCTGCTGTCGCTGCTCAAGCGCGTGAGCCAGACCCAGGCCCGCTTCCTCCAGCTCTGCCTGGAGCACTCGCTGGCCGACTGCGCGGAGCTGCACGTCCTCGAAGGCGAGGCCAACACCCCCGGTAAGTGCGCGGCCGCCGTCCCGCCTCCCCCCCCCCCCCCCCGCACACCCATTCCCAGCCTCGGGCCCAGGCTCCGGCCACTGTTCCGCGGGGACACGGACCGCTCTGGCCCCCGGGGCTCTTGGCCTCTCAGCCTCTTCCCTACCCAAGCCTCTGCCGCCCACCTACCTCCACTGGCCGCTTTGGGGTTTTGCCCACTGTCAACTCCTTCAGTCCGTTCGGTGTGGTAGCTACGGTAGCATGAATGATTGATTTTTCTCTCATGCAGTTTCCTGGGAAATAAGTAAGTCAGGTCACGTAGAGTCTGGATTTTCTGGGCTTTTTTTCTTCTTCTTTTGGGCAACGTAGCTCTGGATTTCAGCAACACACGAAGGAGCCCAGGACTGCCCTTCGGAAACCAAGCTTCGATTAGGCTGTATGAGCAATGTAGGAAAGTCCAATTTTATTATTAGGTTTTCCCCTACGGATATTCCAGTTTTAGAGTTCTGTCTTCTGAATAATATGTAGGTGATGCTACAGACGATGAAAATATTTGCAGTTCATATACTATTTGGATGTACTTATCTATCGTGACGTTATTCACGTTGGTAGGGATCTTGTAGAAAGGGTCTCACAGATAGCAGGCATGAATCAAAGTCCGTGATGCTTTTTTTAAGGAAACTTTACCGAATGTAACAATTGTTTATACGACCCTGCTAGTATTTTTAGACACTTCAACTAGTATAGAAAGTGAATGAATATACGCGAAAGGTCCAGCAGTTTGCTATTTGCTAGCATGGGTGGTGACAGACTGAAATTATATCCTGGGGTGAGGGGGGTGAGGATGGGGGATGGGGAAAAGGTCTGTTGGTTGTAATTCTGGATAGGGGAAATTCTTTAGTTCGTGCTGCAGCAGGAGGGTGAACAGAGCCCCCAGTGTTTATGCAGAGAAAAGAATGCAGGGTCCTCTTCCAGCTGTTCCATGTTAGAGTGGCTAGCCTGCAAGACTCAGTAGAGGTCTGGGCTGCCATTTGATGACAAGGTCCAGTCCAGGACAGCAGGGCCTGGGGGACACTAAAGTGAGTATGTCATCAGGGCAGCAAGAGGGGAGCTAGCCTCCTCCTCACTCCTCCTCCCTGGTGTGGTGCTCATGATGCTGAACACGCCAGGATGGGATGTTTCCATATATAGAATCATAGGCTGGAAGTGACCGCTGGAAATCCTCACAGCCCTTTTCCTGAGCAGGCAGGACTGGACCCAGAGGATCCTGTGCTGCCAAGTATGGAGGGCCATATTGAGGGAGACCCACAGGCCCCCCCTGGGATTTGGCTGGAGGCTTACAGCCCACCCCATTCCTCACAAGGGTGGCAGTGGCAGCGTCCCTTTCCTTCAGTTCCACATTTATAGATAGCTGAAGGGCCAGCCTCCTTCATAAGGGAGTGGAAGCATAACTAGGATAATTGATGTCTACTCTTTACTTCTGTCCTTAATGTAACAGGGTGGCCTGGTTTACCTGCTTGATTTTGCTTTCTCGGGTTTGACAAACAAGGTTATATAAACTTTTGCATTTGGGGGGATGCAGAAGATTTAAGTACAGTCATTTATGTTGAATGCTTGACTTCAGTGCCTGTAGGGACTGTTTAAAATAATGATAATTAATCTTTAGGTTACTCAAATGTTAGAACATTTTTTACCTTTGAGTAAAGCAGACTTTTTCCAACAGTGTAGCAGTTTAGTAAGTGAAGTAATTAAATGTATGGTATTAAAAAGAAGTGCTTTCTTTACAAATTTTGTAATTAAGTAAACCAAGACTATTATGCCATTTCATAATTTTTCCCTCAAAAATTTTTTTCCATACTTATTTGTGTAAGACACCTGCTGGTAAATGCTGTAGATGTACGCATCTAGAACCATTATGTAAGATAGGGACCATTTTCCCATTTCTGGATTAATCTTTCAACGTGGACCGACTTTCTTGGAAACCTTTGCACTTGTTTTGTTGTGTGGCCAGGACAGATATTCATTAGTGAGGTTGTGTGATGGTTTGCTGTACTGCAGCATGGGGACCACAAAGAGCATCAAGAAGTGTCATAGCATACCTGGGTCTGGATTGTGGCCCTCTTACGGACCCGGAACCTGGCTAAGCACTAGGAAAGGGGCAAAAATGCCCACTCAGCCACCAGAATCGATGTCATAAAGTCCAAGAGAATACTTCAGACCCTCTCTTGGAGCATACTTACTCTTATTTTAGACAATAATCCTAACTTTTTTTTAAATTTGAAAACTCATCCATTGCAGATTAGAGGTAGCTCATTTAGAACGGGGTGAGCAGCTGCTGTAACCAAGAGTGAAAAGTGATCTGGGACAGCTTGACAACCAAAAAAGAGACAGAAAAATTATAACTTTAGACACAGAATTGGGAGCAAAAGCCCTGAAGGTTTGGGAATGTTAGGGGAGGAATCCCTGTACATTCAATTGGCCCTGTAGGCATTACTCTATAATAACAAAATCACTAATTGCTATTTATGATTAAGCTACCAAAAAAAATACATTTTAAAATACGTTCTTTGAGAAGAGAGGTAAATCGACCATGAACTTTGGACATATTGACACTCAAGATAATTGCCCTCCAAAGCTGTTTCAGTCTGTAACGCTCTTACCCATTCAGAAAACTAGGCTGTGTAGAATGACTCATTCATTGGCTGGCTGAAGTTTCCTATACCAAAATCACCATGTATTCCTTTGTTTCGCAATTATCAACTAAACAAACACACATATTTCTTTGGGTGTTGGGAGATTTTAAAACTTGGTGAATGGGAACCAAATTATTATCTGGCGCTTGATCTCAGTATAGTACAAAAGTGTTTGTAATAGTATGAACTTGGCTCTGTTACATCCTCCAGGCCTGA
Organism: Rhinolophus ferrumequinum; assembly: GCF_004115265.2. Classification (NCBI taxonomy): domain Eukaryota; kingdom Metazoa; phylum Chordata; class Mammalia; order Chiroptera; family Rhinolophidae; genus Rhinolophus; species Rhinolophus ferrumequinum. Next base: position 38,631,557 of record NC_046289.1, on the reverse strand, counting down.
CTTTAGAGAGAGAACCCTTCACATTAAAGCTGGTTTATTTGAGATCCATGGGATATATTTTGATACTAACTTTTCATTCTCTTAAATTAAGCATTTATTGAGAATCTAGTGGTTCGCTGGTTCATCCTTTGTCTCAGGTTCATAGTCATCTGAGATAAAAAAAAAAAAATTGGTTGAGTCAGTTCCTATGGGTATGGGGATGTGTGTGTGTCAGTGTGTCACCAGATTTGGTCAGTGGGTATCGGTCATGATCAGCTCTTTAAGTAGAGGCTTGTTTCCAGAATGCTCGTAATCTTAGATAAGTACCCTTCAGCCACCAGCCCAGGTTAACATTGAGACTTCTCACCAGTCTCAGAGTCTCAGTTTGTAAATGACTGTTTCTGGGGCGAATAGGTCATTCGATACCTAAAAATGGCAAAGATGGAACCCACTGACTATACCTGCAGTCTCCCAAAGAAAAATAGGTTCTGTGGCATTGTTTGTTTATGATTTTTGTCATTTGGACTTGAAATATACTTTCCAATGGAAACAGTGTTTGAAATGGAGATTCATAAGTGAAACCACAACGACTTAGTAACTCACAAACAGTGCATATTTTGTGGAGAAATGGTATATGTATGTAGTAAATGAATGGCAAAAAGATGATTGTTTTACTTATAATGAAATACAAGAGAATGAAATTATCTGAAATGGTGGTGCTTGAGACAAAACTAACTGTGAAAATTATAAAGTGAGGGTATTTACTCTCATTAGAGGGTGAAAATGTTGGCTCCATGATTTGTATAGTTTTGGGTTTCCATTGTGTAGGTATGCCATACTCTTGAGTTGCTTTTTTAGATCACAAATGGAATAAAAAGAAAACAGAAGAATAGAGGTTTTCCTGGTGACACTGGATAAAATCTTGTTTATAGTGCTTTTTTTCACTTATTCATTCCATATACATTTTCTGACTGCCCACTATTTTCCTGGAGTTGTGTTATGCAGTAGGAATATGAAGGTAACTTACTATCATCCAAATGTGTGCTGGGTACACAGATATTCTGTGTTGAGTAAATGACTAACACAATGTCATGGGTGCTCAAGCATAGATGTGGATGGGAAGCATTGTGAACCTAGCAGCTAATTGCTCGGGGGAGTCAGGGAAGACTTCACTAAAGAAGAGATAGGTTTGGATTGAGTTTTGAAGGCTGAATAGGAGTTGTAAAAGTGAGTTGTAATATGCAAAAAGAATTGTAGAGAATAGGAATGAAGGTGTTTTCTAAGCAGAAAGGATAATATCGATAAAAATGTTGTCTTGTGAAAAGGCCTAGTTGTGTGCAGGAAATAGTGAGTTCAGAGTGGCTAGAAGAGTGTAGAATGTCAAGTTCTAAGAGGCAGAAGTTAAAACAGAAGCTATGGGTGTGCAGGACTGTATCAGCTAAGGTATTTGGACTTAACCCTGCAGAGATGATAGAAAACCCAAGAAGACTTTTAGGAAAAGAGTTAAAAAAGAAAGGTGTGTGTGTACACTTTTGGGAAAGAGCTTTTTAGCATATACATGATCCTCTGAGAGGCAACAAATGGGAGAATAAGGCAAAGTTTGCTTCAGACGGTTTCCATTTTGGCCACCTAGTGGCATCATCCCCTCAGAGCAGCTATCAGCATTGTTACATGGAGGAGAAGAAAGGACTGAGATGGAGAGGAAAAGAAAATGTTGTCCGGGTGGCCATTTATTTGTTATATCCATGGGAGGGCATACATTGTAGAAGGTTCTTAGAGTATAGATTTTGAAATCAGTCAGACTGGTTTAGTCAATTAATTTCTGAGCCTCAGTTTTCTCATCTGTAAAATGGAGCTAATAAAACTTTGTTATTGTCCAGAAGTTAGTTGTTAATAATCCAGTGAGGACCTATTCTATGTTTAAATTTACCTCTAATTAATATAGAATTTATATAAATAATGTTTGCTTAAATGATAGGAACTCTTTTTATTTAAAAGATTACAGAGGAGATTGGAGATGGCGTGGAACTCTGAAGATGTGAACCTAATTTGCTCCACCTTCTACATTTTAGCTTTCTTATTCTCTATCACATTGGGTCCTCAAAAAATGCAGCACTGACCCAGTTTTCCCAAATAACCTGTCAACATTTTTTTTCCTTCACTTGGTGAATGTGAAAAGAAGGTATCATTTTGTTGAAAGAAATATATAGGAGCTTTATATCTGAAACACTTTTCTTGAAGGATGTTGTAATGTTCTTTGGGTTGGTCATACACATCTGTACTCTGTTGTGAATAACTTGGATTTGGTTGTTTAGCTTGGGTTGCTCAAGGGCTTCAGCACCTGAGCGTTATAAACAGGTCCCATCAAAGCAAGTAAAAGGCAGACAAACTTAACAGCAGTCAAATTGGTTTGTTTAAATGAACAAATGAAGGTGAAATGAGGGTTAGAAGGGCTGAGAAATCACTGAAACTCACCAGCGTATCTCACAGAAATGTAATTTTAAAGAGAATTGACACCAGAGAAGAGAAAATACTGTTCCTCCTTGACCCGAGCAGAAATTGGAAGGGTCTCATCCATGAGCGAAGTCTCTTGTGTAATTCATTTTCTAGGAAAGATGTGGTGCTCATATAAATCTTTTTTATTGTCTACTTAAAATATAATTACTACTCTAAGTTTTTAGCCTGTTCTTTCCTTTCCATCCCTTTTAATCATTCCCAGGCCTGAGTTCATCCAATTCACATAGATCAAGATGCAGAATCAGATGTCCCCTCTGAGCTATTTTTTTTTTTACTCCTGAGGAAGCCTCCAGAGGCAAGACTCTCCTAAAGAAAGCAGAACTTTCAGAACAGGAGCCAAGCTTTCTCTCTCGGTTAGCTAGTCAAGACTTGGGTCTTGCTCTGAAGTTTGCACCCCAAAAGCCAACATGGAGTTTGGAGGAACCAGCCTGTTTTTATGTGGGGGCATGTCACTCCTTGGGATTCATAAGCTGGTTCTAGGGTTTTGTTCCCACTTTACATATCAACATTTTTATACAGTGTTCCTTGTCTTGGTTTACTAGGGAAAAAAATCAATTGAATGATTTGATGGTTTCTTTTACACAATAGAGAATACATACCATTTACCTGTATCTGGCAAAGAGTATCTCATAAGAAACTGTGGGACCAAGTTCCTCAGTACATATTCACCAAGTACACCCAGAAGAGAGCTGGGTGCTGTGTCAAAAGATGAAGTAGGTGTAAGGATTCCTCTCAAGGAGCTTACATTTGAGGTAAAACAAACATATGACATATATACAGAAGGTGGCAATAAAATATATACATATTTCAAGAAAGGAAAAAACTGTATTAAAATTGTAATACTCAACATATACCAATAACAAAAGATGAATACAAGTCACATTTGACTTCTGCAATTACAAGAGGTGCTCAAAGTGGTTACCATCAGTGTAATTTTAATAGGTTTTTCCTTTCTTAAAATGTGTATACAATTTTTGGCACCCTCTGTATGTATACCTGTGAGTGTGTGAGTGTGTGTGTGTGTGTGTGTGTGTATTATGATTAGACCATATATAGTTGCTAAATGCTATGGTTCTGATGAGAGAACAAAAGTGGAATTGAGTGAAGGGGAGAGAAGAGCCTGGGCTGGGTAATGAATGAGAGAAGTAAACCTGAGTGTGCCATTTGAAACAAATGCTTTAGGTCTCACAAGATCTTGCCTTTTTAGTACCTTTAACGAGAGTTTCATTAAGGAGACCACACAAATAGGGGAACGCCGTGCGTGGGCCATGTTAGGGTAAGGCTTCACGGGCCTTTGGAGGGTGTATGAGTATGTTAGAGAGAGGGGAGCTTGATGCATTTTGTCCATCAGGAATGATTTCTTGAATGGAAGAAGGAACAATTTAAACACTCCTCTGATTTCCAACGTGTTTAAAGGTAACAAGACAAAATACCTGCTTACTCAACGTATTTAAAGGTAAGAAGACAAAAGACCTTCTTAAGTATCCATAAAATTATGAGACTTAGTGTCGTGCGGGGTGTCAGGCGGGGTCTCTGCTCCCGCTCCCCACATAAGAACGCAGGATATGGTGAGGCCAAAAAGGAACACCCACGGAGCCATAGGTAGGGGAGTCATACCACTATGGTCTCACTGGAGGCTGGTTCACACGACCTGCGACCTGCTGTCCGCTTTGCTGCCAACTGACCGACTCTCCTCGACCACTCTCCTCGGCTTCCCTCTGGAGCCGCGGCAGTTATATTAGTGGCCAATGGCTCAATGGTTACAGCTGACGGCCAACCAGCCACAGCTGACGGCCATCTACTACCTGAGCCAGCACCTTTCCACATGAGGCCGAGAGCCTGGAAACTGCTCTCTGGGGCTCTGTCCCCACACTTAGTAATAGTTCTTTTAGCTCCTCCCAGTAGAATGCTTTTGTATTTAGAACTAAGGTTAAGCAGAAACATTTAAAACCCTTAGGAAAAGATAAAAGTGTCGTAGATTAGTTCTCAACATGTAATGAATATACAAATCACATGGGGATCTTGTTAAACCTAAAACTCCTACAGAGGTGGCCTGGGTGTGTGTGTGTGTGGGGGGTGGAAAACGGTGGGGGGGGACTGATTTCCTGCATTTCTAATAAAATCACAGGTGATGCTGCTGCCACAGGTGTAGACCACCTTTCAGTAGAAAGATCATAGACTGTTAGACGTGGAAGGTAAATGAAAGGTAACTGCATTGGCTTTAAGTTTTATGGATGTGTATCAGAAAATTTTCCTTTGCAAGTGAAAACTTACATGAAAGCTTATGGGAAGTAGATGGAAGCCCCCACCCCTCCATCTCCACCCCCCCCAACCCTAACTCCATGGGGAGCAGTTTGAAAATCTCTGGTCAAGCACTGGGATTCCCCCAGGCTCAGAGACATTCGAACTGTCTCTCACAGTCCGAACTGAGTCTGGGTTTGAGGAAGGCAGAGCTGGCCTCTGTTGTAGCATTTCCCCGAGGTTTTTGGAGGTGCCTTTGCTGTAATTTCCAGGCATTCTAACGAACAGCGTCCCACGGAAAATGAGGCTTCAGGAAAGATTCATTTTTGCTGATGCTATGCACTGTAAAGTTGAGCTGGAAAGAGCAGGAATGTTAATTCCAGAGACCGGATGGGAGAGATCTCTTCTTACTTCCCCAGCACACTCCCGTAAAGCTCAAACGTCAGAATTTCTTAAGTGGCTTATCCTGATCTTTCAGTAGAATTCAAGTGTTTGTGTGTGCAGCATAAATACATATGGAACATTGATTTTCTTTGTATATACTTTCATCTGTGCGAGGATGTGTGCCAAATACGTGATATGAATGTGTGGCTAAAATGGCAATGCAGAACCCCGTTTGAATTTCTGAAGTCAAAGGACGAGGGGAATCACCTGAAGCCTCCATAAATAACATTGTCTCAGTTTGAAAAAGAAAAAAGGAGGGTGGTAGGTTCTGGACCTTGTAGAGATCTGTGTGGTGAACATTGATCCTGTGTAAAAGACCAGAAGAGTATTTCAAACTTGATTTGCAAGTATTTGGATGAGGCAATAGGAAGCAGCCTGGTTTTCCTAAGAATGGGTCATGGAGAACTAATATCATTTATTTTTTTGATGGGGGAGTGGGAAAGGAAGGGAATAGCATTTACAGAGAGATTTCTGATACAGCAATTCTGATAGGCATCCCATATCTAGGATTCAGCCTTGTCTTTGACAAAGCCCCTTATTTCTTGATGAATAAAATGGAGATGCGGGGCGGCTGGCTGACAGTCTAGTTGTGTGGCGTTGGAGTGGCTTCAGTGACTAACAGGCTTGTCTGTGGCCGCAGCCAGCCTCAAGGAAGGTCTTGGGTGCTGTGTCTTGGGGCTCACGTGTTCTGTATCATTGTTGTGTTGATGTATGACTTAGCCTGGGGTCTCCAAGAAAGCAGAACCTGAGGCAAGGGCTGTTGTGTAGGTAGTTTTATTTTGGGCACTAATGCCAGGGAACAGGAAAGAGGCTGGAAGGAGAGAAACAGGGAAGGAAGGAAAGCCAACAATAAGCCTGTGTAATCAAGCTAAGCCCTGCTTTGGGCAACTGAGGCTCAGTCCCATGGGACCCTCTGAGGAGCCGTGTGGACTGTGCCTCAGAAGGGATCGAGTGGCTCCCCTCTCACCTTGGTCAAGGGTGTTCCGTGGTGCTAAGTCCATGTACTTCCAGGTGTGCACATGTGGGAGCTGGAGCCTTTCCACTGTGGCCCAGGCTGTGGTGTCAGAGAAGCCCCAAGGCAGAAAGCTAGAGAGAAGTGGGACAATCGAGGCAAGATGCTGTAAGGTTATACCCGCCTGAAGCTGGTGGGTAAGAGCTGCAGTGTGCGCTGGGCTGAGAAGGTGTACTGATCAAGTCTATGGATGAACCTAGAGGGATAGTTGCTAAGGGCTTGATGACTGAATCGTGATCCAAACAGTGTTTGAATATAACAAGATGACTATGAAGCCACTGAACGCATAGCCCATACATTTGCACCCCCTGGACCTAACTCAGAGGCGGCGTGGTTCAGCAGTAGTGTGCATGAAAAGAACATCTGGCTTTTAGTAGACTTACAGCTTAGTATGAATAATATAATGTGGTTGCCCTCAAAGCCACTAAACCTTTAATAATATCTAATAATCACATTAGATATATGATACAGTATATGATTCAAGAAGACCTGTTCTGAATATAATACAATATAAGGTCTGGCCAGGCCAGACGGTCCCTTGAGTCTGAGTACATCATTTGAGGGAGATGGACAAGTCAGGTTGTGGCTAGAGAAAGAGCATGGCGGGGCACTTGGGAACCAGGGGAACATTTAGGTTGGAGAAAAAGGTGGGCAGAGAACGTGACAACTATCACTGGTTCTTTGAAAAGTTGGCTTGGTGTTGAGGGGTTCTATTCTATATCCAAGTAGAGGGTAGTATGTGGAAGCTACAGTTCATTTAGCTCAAAGTAAAGAAAAACTATAATGATTAGAGCTTCCAAACAATGGCATACACAGTTTTGGAGGCAGTGGCTGGGGTTTCACCAGAGGTGGACAAGCATTTAGCATTGTGCAGGGCACAGAATAATACTTCTAAATAGACTTGTTCCTATTCATTGATTGCTTGCTTTGTGCCAGACACCTTAGTGAATGCATTAGCTCGTTTAGTATTTATCCCAACCACCCTATGAGATGATGTAGGAACTGTCGTGATTCCGTTGGTCAGGGAGGAAACAAGCAATCTGACTTCAGCACCATTCCACATGCCTCTTCAATGAAGGACCTCAGTATGAGTTTCTTTAGAAAAGAAGTTGTGACCCCTTGGATGACCTCCAACATAACCTCCTAACCTGAAGATTCTATGACTTCTGTGAATCAGGAATAAAGATAAGAAAATAAAACTGTGGGAGCAGAGAAGAAAAAGAGAGGCAATATGAGTGAGTGAATAAAGCATGAATGAATAAAGGTCTTCAAAGTCTTCTTCAAATTATTTCCAGTGTATTCCTCCTGTACTTCTTGGCCTGTTTGGGTCACAGATTTGTGGCTTTTGTTTAAGACATGCACCTATAGAGTAATTTTATGTTTCTGTTTTGAGGTAGGCAGTGAGGTGAGGCTAGGTCGCTATGATGAGCAGGGCCACCACGTTTAAGAAAAGATGTAATGAACTGAATTCTATCTTGCTTCTTTCAGGCCACCCAACAGCAGTGATAAGCCCCGAGTGTCAATCATTTGTTAGCAAAGGTAACTCATAATTGCAGTCTCTGCTTGTGAATCTTCTTGTTCTTTCCATGTAGTTCTAAAAGTGACCATAGGACATTCTTTGTATGGTAGCAGGTACCTTTTCCTTCTTTTTCTTTTTTCTTCCTTTTTTTCCCTTTAGCACTTTCTAAGTGTCAGGCACTGTGTACCTACACACACTCATAACCACTGTCTCTAGTTATTGAACAGGTGAATGATACAAAGAAGCAGAACTAATGGTTGTGAAAATTAAAAGCAATGTATTGCAATAATTAGATAATATGCTTATTACTATCCAGAGTCTTAACCAAAGCAAATGCTTAATAACTGGTTTCTAAATTATATAAATCCCACAAAGTCGCTATTAACTCCATTTTACAGATGAGCAGACTTAGGTTGAAAGTGGTTGGAAATGTGCTAAGCTCACCAAGGAGCTTCTGATCCAAAAGCCTGTGTTGAATCCTCAGCACTATAGGAATGTTGCAGAGCAATTCCAGTTCTTAGGTAAATAAAAATGTTGACATTTAAAAGAAAAGTCCTTAAGGATATTTAATGGTAGTTTTAATATATTTCACTCTAACATTTTATAAACTTGATCTTGGAAGAATTATTTTCAGCTTCTCCATTTGAATGTACCTCTTATTTATCAGCTTTTAATCCTCCGGAGCTTGATAGGGCTTGGCTTCTTTTTTACACTGGCATTTTTAAAAAATTACTCGTAAGTGAAGTCATTGATTCAAATGTTTCCCTTCCTATGAGGGAGACTCAAGGAATGGAGGCTTCAACTGCCTCTGCATGAATGGGCAGGACTGGGGGAAAGAAACAGGCAGTACAAGCTGCAGAGAGGAAAGAATGAGGAATGTGTTATCTAATAGCTGATGGTATCCTTACGTTGACACACGAGCAATTGATGAGCTGGGTTAGGATCTCCTTAGGATCTGGAATCGGGCAGAGCACCAACTGAGGGCTGTAAATTAAAACAAGCTTTCCCATTGTTTGTACATGGAGCAAAATTTCTGAAGATTAGTTTAGGAAAACATGTTACAACTGGTGTGAGAGTGAATTCTACTCATTTCATTTTCTACCAGCATAAAATTAAGGAGGTGGAAGAGATCTTATCTACTCCAGCTCCTCTGTGGAAGATTTGAGAAGACTGAGGTCAGGTAGCAGCTAGTAGGGTAAGGGCTGGCATTACACTCAGTCACTTCCCCCCCGTCTGTGACCTGCTATCTCATAACTTTGCCACGGTTGAATCAGCCATCAAGGTCACCACATTGAAGGACTATTTGTGCTGGGCTTGAGCGATGCTTTCTTTACCTGAGTGTCAGAGTGTTCATCAGGATGGTCTCTTTGAAGTGGTTTCCAGATTACCACCCCCTTCTTTTCTTGTTTCTTCACTCACAATAAAGCACAGATTTGTGTTGCTGGAAGATGATTACCACTCACATACATTTTTTTTTTTAAGAAATTGTTTTTTAACTTTTATTTTTCAAGTGTGTTTTTCCAGGGCCCATCATCTCCAAGACAAGTAATTGTTTCAATCTGGTTGTGGAGGGCGCAGCTCACAGTGGCCCATGTGGGGATCGAACCAGCAACCTTGTTGTTAAGAGCACCATGCTCTAATCAACTGAGCTACCCGGCCACCCCACCTCTCATATGTTGAAATTGCAGTATAGTGTAGGAAGATTTGACTTGATTTTTAAAAAGATTTTTATTAAAATATAGCTAACATACAATATTACATTAGTTTCAGGTGTACACCTTAGTTATTCAACATCCATATACCTAAAGAAATGATCACCATGATGAGTCCAGCAACCATCTGACACTGTATCATTCTATCACAATATTACTGACTATATTCCCTAAGCTGTATATTACATCCCTGTGACTTATTTGTTTTATACCTGGAAATTTGGACCTTTTATTCCCCTTCACCTCCCCCCCGTTTTAAAAATTTTCAATTACAGTTGACATTCAATATTATTTTATATTAATTTCAGATATACAGCATAGTGGTTAGACATTTATATAATTAAGAAGTGATCCCCCTGACTAGTCTAGTACCCACCTGGAACTATACATAGTTATTAGCATATCATTGACTATATTCCCTGCTTTACTTTACATCCCCATGACAATTTTGTAACAACCAATTTGTACTTCTTAATCCCTTTACCTTTTTCACCCTGGCCCCCAACCACACTCTCGTCTATCACCCTGATAAATCTAGTACCCATCTGATACCATACACAGTCATTACAACATTATTGACCATATTCCTTATGCTGTACCCTACATCCCCATGACTACTCTGCAACAATCAATTTGTACTTCTTAATCCCCTTCCCCTTACCCCCAATCCCCTCCCATCTGGCAACCATCAAAATGTTCCCTGCATCTATGAGTTTGCTTCTATCCTGTTTGTTTGTTTGTTTTGTTAATTAGATTCCATTTATAAGTGAAATCACGTCACTTGTCATTCTCTGTCTGACGTACTACACTGAACACAATACCTTCTAGGTCCATCCATGTTGTTGCAGGTGATGAGATTCCATTCTTCTTTATGGTTGAGTAATATTCCATTGTGTACATGTACCATCTCTTCTTTATCCATTCATCCATTCAGGGGCACCCAGGTTGCCTTCATATCTTGGCTGTTGTAGATAATGCTGCAAGGAACATATGCATGCACATGTCCCCTCAAAGTAGTGTTTTGGGTTTCTTCGGTTAAATACTTAGAAGTGGGATTATTAAGTCCTTTTTTGTCTCTTGTTATATAGACTTTGTTTTATATTGTATATTTTAACTGGTATAAGTATTGCTATCCCAGCTTATTTTTTCATTTCCATTTTCATGAAATATCGTTTTCCAACCCTTTATTTTCAGTCTGTGTGTGTCTTTCAATATGAAGTGATTCTCTTGTAGGTAGCGTATGTAAAGGTCTTGTTTTCTTATCCATTCAGCCACCTTATCTTTTGATTGGAGCATTTAATCCATTTACATTTAAAGTAATTGTTGATAGGTATGTAGCTATTGCCATTTTATTATTCATTTTTTTTATCTTTTCTATTTAAATATCTTTTTTTTTTTTTTTTTTTTTTTTTTTTTTTTACATTGGGGAATATCGGGAAACAGTGTGTTTTTCCAGCATGTCATAATCGTTTTTCAATCTAGTTGGGGGGGGAGAGGGAAGGCAGCTCAGCTCCAAGTCCAGCCATTGTTTTCAATCTAGTTGTGGAGGGCACAGCTCACTGGCCCATGTGGGACTCAAACCGGTGACCTTGGTATTATGAGCACTGTGCTCTAACTACTGAGCTATCCAGCCACCCACCAGTGGCTCAGCCCCAAGCTCAAGCCATTGTCTCTCACTGGCCCATGTGGGAATCGAACCGGCCACCTTGGTATTACGAGCACCGGGCTTTAACCAACTGAGCGATCCGGCCATCCCTGATCTTTTTTTTTCTCCCATCTTAAAGAAGGCCCTTTAACATTCCTTGTAATAGTACTGGTTTGGTAAAGTACTGTAATAGTACTTTAGCTTTTTCTTGGCTGGGAAGCTCTTTATCTGCCCTTCTATTCTAAGTGATAACTGCTGGGTAGTGTCGTCTTGGTTGTAGGTCCTTGTTTTTTAATCACTTTGAGTATTTCCTGCCAATCCCTTCCGGCCTGCAAAGTTTCTGTTGAGAAATCAGCTGACAGTCTTATGGAAGCTCCCTTGTAGGTAACGAACTGCTTTTTTCTTGGTGCTTTTAAGATTCTCTGTTTGTCTTTAACCTTTGGCATTTTAATTATGTTCCGTTTTGGTGTGGGGCTCTTTGGGTTCATCTTGTTTGGGACTCTCCTCACTTCCTGGGCTTGTATGTCTGTTTTGTTTGCCATGGTAGGGAAATTCCCTACCATGTTATTATTTGTTATTTCCTACCGTTTATTATTATTATACCATGTTATTTCCTACCATTTATTATACTATTTATTATACCATGTTATTTCCTACCAGTTACTATTTCTTCAAATAGTTTTTCAATTTCCTTCTCTCTCCTCCTTCTGGTACCCCATGAGGTGAACGTTGGTACACTTGATGTTGTCCCAGAGGCCCCTTACACTGTCCTCATTTTTTGGGATTATTTTTGCTGTTCTGCTTGGGTGTTTTCAGCTACTTTATCTTCTAAATCGCTGATTTGATCCTCTGCTTTATCTAATCTGTTGATTCCCTCTAATGCATGTTTTATTTCAGTTATTGTATTCTTCATTTCTGACTTTTCTTTTTAATGTTTTCTATCTCCATTTTTGTTTCCTATCTCTTTGTTGACGTTCTCACTGAGATCACTGAATATCCTTATAACCAGTGTTTGGAACTGTGCATCTGGTAGATTGGTTGTCTCCATTTTGTTTAGTTCTTTTTCTGGATCTTTGTTCTGTTCTTGTATGTGGGACATGTTTCTTTGTCTCTCCATTTTGGCTGGCTCACTATTTGTTTCTATGTATTAGGTAGGGCTGCTGTGTTTCCCAGTCTTAGTAGAGTGGCCTTATGTAGTAGGCGTCCTGTATGGCCCAGTGGCACAGTCTCCCTGGTCATTAGAGCCAGATGCTCCAGGTGTGTCCCTTGTGTGGGTTGTGCATGCCCTCCTGTTGTAGTCGAGCCTTGTCTGTTGTTTGCACATTAATGGGAGGGATTCACCCCCAGGCTCATTAGTTGTGAGGACTGGCTGTGACTACAGTGGAGGAGCTGTGGTGCAGGGGCTGACCCTACAGAGCAGGATTCAGTTTAACAGGGATCTGGTGCCTGCCCAGTCTGCACTTTGGGTGTGTCGTCCTTGGAGGTTGCCGGGTGATGCTCTGGCTCGGTCCAAAGATGGCCACTGAGTGTGCCAGCCCCAGGGTCTCCTGGGAGGGGACCCGCTGCAAGCCAGGTTCAGTTGCAGGCTGAGCTCTGCCCAGGGCTGCCTGGCATGAGCCACAAAGCAATCCACAGATGGCCACTGCCCCTGCTATGCTAGGAGGTGCCTCAAGAGGCCAAGCTGAGAACCAAGACTGATTGTCATTAGCGCTGGGCTTAGGGCTGCTCAGCCAGAGGTATGGGACATACTGAAGCCAGATGCTGCTTGTTTGGGTTTTGTGAACCTCTGAGAGATTTTAGGAAAGTCTGCAGCATGCGCCAAGGCAAGCCATTTGTACAGAAAAGCCAGTGGAAGGAGCTTGGGTGTGCCTGAAAGTTGTGTGGGGTGTGGTCTCAGGGAATCACTAGGGCAGGGCAAATGAACGGTGTTAGCCAATTTAATGGAGACTCAGATATGGCGTCTGCCTTTGTCTGCATGCAGGGACTGGGAGGGCTCAACAAAGAAGCAATGGTTTCCGTCAGCTCTTCTGGCTGTGAGAAAGCTGCCCCTCCAGCCCTCAGCCTGTAGCCAGACAATTTAGTTCCTCCTTATATGTCCTTGGTGCCTTTTGAGCTGCTGCCTCAGCTCTGGAGCTCAGAGTAAGTGAGTCTGTCAATGTCAGCGAGTAAGTCTCTGTGTGGACTGTTTAAAAGGAGCACCTGGGACTGCAGCTGCCCTTGTCTCATGCAGCCATAATCTCTGATGGTTTTCATAGCCAAAAGTTATGGGGACTTATTACCCAGCGCTGGAACTCTGGCCTGGGAAGCCTGGTATGCGGTTGGGACCCCGTGCTCCTCTAGGAGTGGGGTGGGAACCTCCACAGCTGAGATATCCCTCTCCTTTTTAATGGTCACATGTGGATGTGGGACCAGCCCATTCTGTGTCTCTGCCCCTCCTACCAGTCTTGAGGTGGCTTCTTCTGTATGTCCTTAGTAGTAAGGCTTTGGTTCAGCTAGACTTCAGGTGATTCTCAATGATGGTTGTTCTGTGGTTTAGTTGTAATTTTGTTGTGGTCATGACAGGAGGTAAATACAGTATTTACCTACTCTGCCATCTTGACCAGAAGATCTAAGTTTGGCTTAATTTTAGCATGTTTTAATCACAGTTCCAGTAATGTCCTCTTGGTTTATGTAGAATCTGACTCAGCCACTCTGAAGTTACCCTAAATCCCAGAGGAGAGCTGGCAGTCATTCATGACTGCCCCACTGCCTGTGGGAGGGATTTCACTCACTGGCTGGTGAAGTGGTTCCTTTCTGGGTGTTCATTTGCATGGTGTGGTGGACCAATTGCAATTCCTCCTGAGAGTGTCCTGACCCCTAAGGGCTCGATGGTGCCCTGCAGGTACAATCACAGTGCCAGGTATTGTCATCATCTGCCTTTCAGACTAGCCTGTGCCGCTTTTGTCCTTCAGCACCTAATATTATGCCTGGCACATAGGTGGTCTCAGTATGTTTTATTGAAAGAATGGATGAATGAATACAGAGAAATTTAGCTCATAGCCCTAGTCCAAAAGGGGTTTACATCTTGGTTGTGAGAAAAAACTAAGTGCATAAAGATTTAATAAGAAAACAGGACAAGATGATGATCCTAGTGCTATTACCAAGAGGTGTGTGATAAAGGCCAGATGCAAGAAATAGATGCTGTTACTTTTCAGTCTCTTTCGAAAGACGTGGGGTGGGGGTCTTGGCATGATCATTTATAAGTGTGTCACCTTGTAAGAATTATTTAAACTTGCAGAGCCTCAGATTCCTCATTTGTGAAATGGAGTTACCCCTACGAAAGTTACAGGATGATGTGTGTGTTCAGTACTTTGTGAGCTGCATCATGTTATATAAATGCAGGGTGACATTATTCTCAAATGACCAACTGAAACAACAGGATAAAAAAATTGGAATTTTTTTAAATTGGAATGTGAGTGTTTACAAGGTCCGAGAAAATAACTATGAGTTCTTTTTCAGAGTTTTTGCTCATTAGCAAGAGCTGAAATACCGTGTTTCCCCCAAAATAAGACCTAGCCGGACAATCAGCTCTAATGCGTCTGTTGGAGCAAAAATTAATATAAGACCCGGTCTTATTTTACTATAATATAAGATCGGGTCTTATATAATATAATATAATATAATACCCGGTCTGATATTAATTTTTGCTCCAAAAGATGCATTAGAGCTGATTGTCCGGCTAGCTCTTATTTTCAGGGAAACACGGTAAGCACATGGTTCTCCTGATGAACACCAGCCACCTCTGGGCCTGCACCAAGGCCTGGGTCTGAGGAGTCAATTGGGACTCGCAGCTGTATGGCCCAGTGTCCCCATAGGCTGCCCTGCCTGTAATTTGTCTAAGGTCAGTTTGTGTCCACTTTCATCCTTTTAATTGATTAGATCATTGAGTGCACTCTCTTGGAGTATGAAGGAATTAGACGTCAATGCTAAAGATTTCTTTGGGGAAAATTGCATAAAATGCTGTGTTGTGACCACTGTACCACTGCCTGCAAATTCTCTAGTATGAGTTCTCAAGGAGCCAGTGAAAGCATGCCATAGTGATTCTGTCCATAAATTGGCAGATCTGGATTCTTTAAAAATTTGTGATAATTAAGTTTTTTTAAAGTTTTATTATTAAAAAGATAACTTCATAAAAGTTATTATTCAACTCAAAATAATTCAGTGGGAAACCTTTGAGTTATTTTGCATACCTCAGCTAAACTAGAAAATAATTATGTTTTGCTTTTTATTCTTTAATATTGTTTCCACCTTTACCTTTCATTGAACAAGTGTCCGTTGGAAAAGGAGAATGGTTTATTGTCATTGTTCCTGTTTGTTTGTTTTTAACGAACCTCCCTATTCTCCCATTTTCTTTTTGTGGCATAAGGAGCTGTGTTAGCAAATTTTCCAGATTATTGTGGTCTTTGCAGATGATCTGAGCACAGTTAAAATATTGAAATTGTGAGCTGGAAGGTCAAACTTGAACTTTGTGTGTGATTCTGATATTAAGCTGCCGGGTGGTTACATGGAAGTAACTGTGGTGCGTATATGTTTAGTTTGCAGTATTTTAAATAGGAATAATGAGGACAGAATTGCTGCTGCTGGTTTTCTTGAAGACTTCCCCCACTTCTCATTGAGAGAGGGGAAAGACTCCCAGAGTTAAAACAGGAAATGCTTGGGTATTTTGTTGAACTCCTCAATGGTAAGTGGTGTTCATCTGCTGGTGTTCAGTCCTTGGATAGAAGACAAGAAAGGAGGTGCCTCACCATCCGTAGTGCTCCCACATCCCCTCTACACGCCACCAGCTCTGCACTTAGCACACTGGATTGCAATTACCATGCTAGCTGAGGAACTGTTCCGGAATAAAAGAAATTACAGAGAGGTAACCACTTAATGCAAAATGGGGTTCTGGACTGGATCCTGGGTTGGGAAAAAAACATTTCCATAAAGGACAGTATTGGGACAACTGGTGAAATGTAAATGTGGACTCTATCCATTATAGGGGATCATATGATAATAATTTTAAATTTCCTTAATATTATAATTATACCTTGGTCACATTAGAAAAATGGCAGTATTGAGACACGCATAGTGGTCTTACGGGTTGAAGAGACATGATGGTGCCTGCAGCTTACTCTCAAATAGTAATATGTAAGGTGACAAAGATTAAGAATTGGTGAAATGTAGGTGAGAGTACATTTTTAAAAATAAAAAGTTCAAAATGTCTACGTTTTTATACCGATATCCTGCATTGGAATGTTGGCTTCTGGAGGGACGGGCTTTATCCCCCTTGCGTAGGTTGCCAGTTAAAATACAGGACACCCAGTTAACTTTGAATTGCAGATACACTATGAATAATGGGGCATACTTGTATCACTTATACTAAAAACTATTTGTGGTGCATCAGCAATTCAGAGTTTACTGGGGGTCCTGTATTTTTGTTTGCAGTATCTGGCAACCCTGCTTTGAATCAGCCAGTGCCCCTTATACCAGCAGATTGAGTGACATCTAGGAGATGTTCCTGTGTTATGGGCAATGAATGGCTTTTCAGAATTCTGTTTTGCAGCTCCTATTAGTAAAACCCACTGTGTCTGAGCACAGACCTGGGACTTCCTTGTTTTTGGACATGATCTCTTCCTTGTCCTTCCCCCTTTGATTGATCCTTTCTTATTGAGCTTATTCCAGCTTTCTCCATTTCTCTGTAGTTGTTGGAGTCAGCTGGGTTACATTTTATACTAAGTTACGCACATCCTGACACTCCTGACAGTTTTAAGATCTTCTTCTGACACATTTGAGTAAAATGGATACTGGAATCTATTTTGACAGCTGTTGAAAATCTATGCTGTTGCTACAGAAGGTAAAGAGGTTATTTGTAGCACTGGTATTATTCAATGAACCCTTTGAAAAGATGTGCACACTGTGCCATCAAATAGTATTTTATAGAATTTAAATGATTTTGGTGTCCACGGCTAAATTATCAAATATAATGCTCTTATTGGATATACACTTAGTAATAGTTTCCATTAATTCCATCCCCCCAATGTAGTAATAATAGTACGTTACAATAGTCTCAATTACCAGTGCCTTTTAAAATGCAGGTGTAGAGTCTTTAAATGCAGCTAGTCTGTTACCAGCTGTCCCATTGATAACCTTCCCTTTAAAAGTGACCTTTGAGCAATTTCATAAAAAATGAATATTTATACTGTTTTGTTGCTGAGCTGCTAAAAGAGGGGTCTGTGCAAGTAACAGGTGGCTTCAGTTGGCCTGCTTTCACTGAAATTGATTCAAATAAAGCATTGCATTATTTTACCATTGGAATTGTGACTATGTGCTAGACTGACTTCATTTTGGAATTGCATTTCAGTGTTGAGGTTTGCGTTTAGGATGGGGGTGTCTTGCATGTACATGAGTTGGAGAGCTTACAGATAAGACATGGCAGCTGAAGGATAAAACATCCAGGGTCGTCTTTATGCAGCAGAGGAATTTTTACCAGAGGAGCTGGTGTTCTACTGGGCTTTAGGTTTAGAGGCCACTGTTGAGATTCACTCTTTAGACTTGAATTTTTTCTTTTATCTCAGCTCCAAAGCATTGAAGAGGGGCCGTGTCAAATTAATTATCAGTACAGTGCTTAGCACGTAGTAGGCACTCCAAGTAAAATTTGTTTAATGGAATGAACTAGATAATTATGTTTGGATTATTATTTCACTTTTAATATGATTTAATTACTTGAAATAGAAGATCTTTCAGTTACTGCCTTTTTCTGATTGCTTGGCAACACAATTGTTAACATATTTTATGATTAAAATAAATGTTCCAATCTAAGTTTACACCAGATAAGATTATAATATAAAGAATTAGGAGCATTAAATGGGTGAAATGGAATTAGACACAAAAGCTGTTTCTGAGAAGTCTATTTTATTAAGTATACTTTCTTCTGTGTCTGAAAAGATTTGTCAAATTGTGCAAATCAGGTCCTGGCAAATTGGGTGGAAAAATTTTTAAAAAGATAAAATTCTTATAAGAAGAATTACATTTCTACTGCGGAAAAATTGAAAGAGAGAAAATCACATAAATAACACCTATCATTCTATTTCTTATTTTATTGACTATATTTATAGTCTTCTTTCCTCCATAAATACATGAACAATTTTTTTACACAAATACACAAATTATGACCATATAAACATACTGTACAGTGGTATATATGTTTATGTATTGTTCTGTGAAAAAATATATTTAACTGCCTTTTTAAATTTAGTATGTCATTCATATTTCAGTGCATCGCCATTCATTCTCTTACAGCAGTATTTTTAATATATTACATTTATAGTATGGCTGTGCCATAATTTATTAAACCAAACCCTTACACTTGGCCATGTAGGTTATTTCCAGTTTCTAATAATGCTGTGCTAAATAGCCTTTAAAGCCTGATTGTTACTTAGAGAATCTATGCCTGTAAGTACAATTTTTGGATCATACATCCTTAAAATTTTGCAACAAGTATGTTAACCATATTGTCCTGAAAGGTTGGACCAATGAATGTTCCTGTGCACCTTTAAGTATGTTACTTCTTGTATACTCTTTTCTACATTGGACTTTAAAAACAAACAAAGGAAACCTTTCGGTTCTTTTTATTTTCAGGTACATTTCTTTGATGATATTTTTCCCTATATTTACGGTACTGCTATTGTTTTATCCTTTTCTTCTGTCTCCTTTTCTGTTAGGGTATTTGTTTTTACTTACTGATCTATGAGCACTAATTTATGGAAATATATATGTTTCCATTTTTGTACGGTGTGATTTGATGTCTAGAAGTTTTAAATTTTGATGTAGTCTATTGGTAGGAAAAGGATTTTTGAGAGCAAGTGTTACTTCTATTAAAAGCCTCTTGTCTCTCCCCGTGTGATAACATTCAGTGTTTCAGAAAGAAGAGGTCACTGCTCAGTTTAACCTAATCATCTCAGAAGTGTTTTAAGTTATTAAAACTTATACAACTTCTATATTAAGAATCAAGACATCTCTGTACTTGCATTGTTTGAACAGTATGTCAAAGAGCTTGGATTAATACTTTTATCTTAGAAAAGTCTCATTTTGAGTTTGGTCTATTTTATACCAACTAAGACACATTAGAGGTGGGACAAGAGTTAAAATAGATAAATGATTCATTGTGTGTGAAATTTTCTAAAGATGGTGTAATTTACATAGTCATCTATCAGAAACGCCTAGGGGTGGGGACGGAAACAATGACTGATATAGGTCTATTAAGTTATAGCTGTTGGTTTTTCGATTCATAGACACCTACTGGGTCAAACAGCTGCATGTTTTCACTCTAATGTGTTGAAATTTCATGGCCATACCTGGTGTGAATACTTTAGTTGGAGTTTCCATGTTGATATTTTTCTGGTCCATTCTGCATCAAATTTATGTCACCAATATAAGTAGCAAGACTCAATTCTAAGCAAAGCTATTTAAGAAGCCAAGTGATATTAATATCAGTTAGAGCCAGTGATTCTCAATGTGGGGAGGACATATGTCCTTCCAGGAAGTAATAAGGTGGCTTGCGTCATTCATTCATTCACTAATTTTTATTTTGTGCCTACTCAGAACCATGTTTGTGTAAGAGGGAACACATACCATGTTAGAAGTTGAAAATCCAGCTGTATACAAAACATAGCCTCTTCCTTAATTTGAGAGCAATGTCCATTGCTTTGGTTTGTTTTAATCATACCTTAACTTTAATTTTCCAACAAGGCAGGAGTACTCTTTAAATTGACTGCTCTTTCTCTCAATGGCTCACTTCTTCACATTCCTCAGGTCTCTGCTCGTACATCTCCTTCTCAGAGAAACCTTCCCAACCACCTTATCTACATCTCTTACCCTGATTATTTTATTTTATTTTATTCATAGTGTTCATCACCATATGACACAATATATAACCTGTTTGTCATTCGAATCCCCTCACGAAAATATAACCTGTTTGTCATTCGAATCCCCTCACGAAAATATAAGGTCCATGAAAGAAGGATGTTGCCAGTGTTGTGGATTGTTCCACTTCCCCTTATGAAACAGAACGTGGAATATAGCAGGAATGCAATAAGTATTTGTTGAATGAATTAATTCATTGAACATTTGCATGCCTATGGTGTGGCTGGCACTGTAGGTGGGGATAAGTGCTGTGAAGAAAAATAAAGCAGGTTAAGGAGATAGAGTTCTGAAAAATAACCATCTTAAAAGGGCCTGAGTTATAAAGGGTGGGAAGACATTGATTAGGCAGCCTCATCTTCCTTTTTCTCTCTCCTGAGTGTCTTCGAGTCCTTCCCTCTCCTTTCTTTTCTAGCTGTGTTGTAGCCACTCTGTCAGTTGTGCTGAGTCTTTATAATGAGTGACATTACATTCTTTTCATGCCTTAATGCCAACAAGTTGGCCTTCCCCCTTGAGTGGCATGAAAACCCAACTGTGGTCAGCTCTTGAGCTTTGTATTTCACAGACTCCCAGGTAACATGCTTTGTAGAAGCTTGCTCTTTCCTGAAGTAGCCAAAGGCTGCCTTAGGGTTTGAGAGATGGTCTAAGCTTAGTAAGTGTTCAAGGGTGCTTTTATTATAGTTTTCATTTTCTGCTTTAATACTCAACGATTCTGAGCTTAAGTTCTTTGAGAGATGCATCAGAAAGAGATTTAAACGTTTTAAAAATTAAAGGTCCTTATCTCAGACCTTTTCTTTCCCTCAATAGCTTTGGTAGCTTGCCATTCAAACCTTCCAAGTGTCTCTCAAAGGTGGTGTGGTAGTGCCCAAAGAGGATGGATGAGGAGCTGTTTTTTTGGTTATTACCATGACTGGACTTCAGCATCCATTGATAGGGGAACCCAGCATCGTGCAATACAGGAGACAGTCTGCCCAAGATAAATAATCCTGTCGTGAATGGCGGTCGTGCTCCCAGCAAGAAACGCTGATTCTGTCCTAGTCGTTCTCAGCAAGAATCGTTGTGGCCTCTAGGGGGTACTTTAGAAATTTGTGGCATATTGTCGGTTTCACACCATTAAGGGGTGATTTGCTACTGGCATTTAGTAGGTGGAGCCAAGGATGCTTCAAGTCCTGCAATGCACCTGGCAGTTGCTCACCATGGAGAATTGCCCCACATCCTACTTGACTTTCAAATGTCCACCAAGCAACAGGGAAGTGAAAAACCCTAATGATAATTATCAGAGCCTACAACCAGTTCTATAGAATATAGTTATGTTATAAATATTTATATGTAACATAACTTAAGGAAAGCAAAAGGTGTTTTTTGCACAATTTAGATGGATGGAGGTCACATTTTGTCTTCTTTGGGACTTAACTAGAAGTCACTTACCACATTGTCAACATTACTTGTGGTTTGTAACTGGCATATCAGTCAGCATGGATACCTGTTGCATTCATAGTAACTGAAGTATAAGGGCCAGAATCTGACCACTTCATTATGTCTCCTGCAGATCTTGTGTCTGAAAATGTACATATTGTAATGTATATTATACCATTATAAATTATTCTCCTTTTATTTCTCCTTTATATCACAGCTAGGTTGTAATATTGATTGCGTAGAATTATATGTAAACTAGGTTATATTATTTGTAATTTTCATTACAGAATTGTAAAGGGGGCATGGAGTCTGATGAGGTTGAAAATCTTTAACCTAACCTGACAGCCATATTTCTCACCAATTTTCTCCATGAACTGCTTTTCAATCAGTGATTTTTCTCTGTCTCACATTTTCTTTTCCTCCAAGTATGCCTTAAACGCAAACTACCCCTCCTCTTGCAATTTCCTTCCGTCTCTCCCTCTACAAATCCCACCCATCCTTCAGAGCCCAGTTTCTCTGGCAGCCTTGTGAGGTCAACATTCCTCCACTACCGCAGCTCTGTGACTTTCTTTCTCTCTTTCTCTCTTTCTCTCTTTCTTTCTTTCTCTTTCTTTCCATTTGTAAGAACTCATTCAACACCTGTCTACAGCCTGGTAGCATTAGGTATCTTTTTGTGTTAAAGTTATCTCTTCAAATAGCTTGTAAGCTCCTTTCAGATGGTCAGCTTGATCTAGTCTTCTTCCCCACCCCCTTAACACCCCCCATGCCGTGTCTAACAATGCTTTGTGAATAATAGCCAGGTCACTCTCATGGGCTAGGAGACTTTGTCTTCTTTTCTTTTCCAGATAGGAATTCTTTTCTGTATATCATGTTGCTAACTACAAAAGTAAACCATATTCATTGTTAAGACATTTTTAGATATAGAAAAGTATAAGAAGAATATAATCATCATCATTGATCTGCCACGCAGAGCCACTCATTTCTTATCATTTTAGAGCATTTCCTTCCAGGCTATCTTCTCTGTGTACGTGGATGATTTTAATAAAATTTGAATCATGTACTTTGTATAGTTTGTATTTTGCTCCCCCCACCACATTTCATTGAATGTTATACTATGAGTAGATTCTTGTGTCACTAGTCTTAGAAAATATTTGTATATAACATAACTTATGGAAAGTTTTAGACATGCAAAAAATAGAGTAATACAATAATTTCCTAGATACTCAACATTTAGCTTCAATAATTATCAGTATTCTGTCATTCTGAATATGTGGTTTGTAATGGATGCATACCATTCTGTTCTTTGGATGATACATAATTTATTTAACAATTTCTCTGTTATTGAAAATTTAGATGATTTCTAGTTTTCTATAATTATAGATGCCGATGTTTTTGTCCTTCTGGTCATAATTATTATTCTTGCTTCTTGGAGAACCTAATGAATTTCTTCATGATTAAGTAATTCTAATTATTATTAGTTTTGTATTCTGGGATTTTTATTGTATTTCATATCTATGATTGGTTTCATTGCCATTTTTCTTTTCTCCATTCATCAATTATTTGTTGTAGTAGACAGAATGGGTCTCAAATGAATTTAATAACGGGTCATGTTTTTCTATTCATTTTGTAGAAAAATTAACCAACTCCTGAAAACTGGCAATGTAAGGGGATGGTATTTATTTTATAGATAATTAAGGGGCAAGCACAAGAAGGAAAGAGAAAATGGTTTCATAGAAACAATATCTGATAAATTATAATCTTTTCCAACGGAAAATTAATTTTGATTGGAAAATGGCCTCCACTTGAAGACAGAACTAGTGACCATCTAAACTAAGGTGCACTTGAACCACCAATATGTTCCAATGTTCTTTTCCAGTTGATTTGAATTTATATTTTAACAAGTATATTGGTATTTTAAAAAACCCAGCTTCTTTAAATGCAGAGGTCCGGCAGGCAGCTTCTCTTTTTAAGAGGTACGTTCTCAGGCAGTGGCAAGAGATATTTTCCTTAGATTTGGCCCATTGTGAGCCATGGGAGGATGAGTGACTGGGGGAGAATCAGATGCGTGATGGGATTACGGGTCCCCTGTGAAAGTGAGGGAAGCATAGCTGTTGCCCTAGTTCTGATGGGATTCCTTCTGCAGTATCCGCTGAAATTTTTAGACCAGATCATATACAGGAAGATGACTCATGCGCCTACCTACTCTAAGAATATGTCTGTTTTTTCTATTACAAAGTAAAATATGGTTGCTGTGAAAAAAAAACATAAATTTTTCAGAGATTTATAACAGAGATGTGTAATATGGAAAGTAAAAGTTTCCTATAACCCACAACCCTCCCGTCTAGATGACCACAGTAAGCAGTGCTATATATGCTTACCTTGATTTCCTCTATGCCGATATTAACATATATTATCTGCATAATGCACAGAAAAAAATGCTACCTTTTAAAATGGTAGGATAATCAGTGACTGTTCAGACCTTTAAAGTATAGAGGCCATGTACAGTTTGTCCTGGTTAGAGGTAAGATGATAAATACAAATAACAGGACAGAACTGGTTAGGTATGGAAAATTGTAATAGAAAGGAAAGATTCAGAAAAGGAGGGAGTAAGCTCAAACTTTTATTATTATTCAGAGGTTAGATTTTTATCGCTGAATCACATTTAATTGGTGGTTGTACTTTTTCCCTTGGGAACACATTAAAATAGTCACTATGACAAGATGACTGAATCATGAATGAATTTAAAATATTAAACTAGTCTCAGCCATTCTAACATATCAGCAACTTGTTGGAACTTAATTTTTGCATTGGAATTTAAGTGACAGGAATGTGCATTGCTAACGTTAGGACTTTTTTCTTTTAATTTTGGGAACACTACAAATAATGCATTTCACAAGCTCTATTTCCAATTTAGGGTGAACCCTGAATGATTAGTTATATTGCTACTATAACAGGTGTTTAAATAATGAAGATGGTAGGATTTTTACATGTGAAATCCCACTTTGTTCATTCATTAAAAACACCTCCTCTTTGGCATGACCTATATTCAGTATTCGAGACACAAACTTGTAAAACTTGCCCCTGTCACTCTTTGGTGTATTGTAGCTGCTTTCCCACCCTTCTGGAGTACCTTCCTCTCTTCCATCCGACAACATCTCTCTCATCCTTCATGTCTAACACAAAGGTCACTTCTGATGTCCAGCGTTTTTAGCTCTGTAGACTGACAGCAGATCCCTCATTTATGTTCTTCTCACATTTGAACACATGTCCATTAAAGCGTTATCTCATTGTCTTATAAGTACATAATAACAGAGACCAATGTTGAGTTCCTTGAGTTCAGGCTCCTCATATCTTCATAGCTCCAGAGTCAAAATGGGGACATAGTTCATACTAAATATATGTAGAGAGATAGATGAATATTTGCTGAATAAATGATTACGTGAATTAACAAATCTAGTAAAGTTGACTAAAATCTTTACATTCCTAAGTATAATACAAGGAGTCAAGGAACAGCCTTAAGAAGAGTAAAAGGATAGTCTAATGTCCCTCTTATTGTGTCCCTTTTAGTGTCTGATACCTAGATATTTAGTTAATTGGATTAAGCAGGGCACCTGAAAGTGTTTAATGGGGTTAAATGAGAGGAAAGGTTTCAATATAACACCTTAATGGCACATCTCATTCAAAATTATTTAAAAATTGTGAACTGTCTGATGTAGGCATTTCAGGAAAATATCTTATAAAGAAAAATATCTTTTTCTTAAAAGATCTCTGCTCCATGGAGCTTTCATGATTTGCAAATTGTAGTTTTAGTGGGAGGATACTTTTTTTTGCCTTCCATGTTAACTGTTCCAGAGTGGAACTGTTAATCTAAGGATTTTAGTCACTCAGAACTATGATTTAGAAATTAGAATTCATGTAAGGCTCAAGAAATAGTATCTTTTCAACCTAGAAGAAATAGAGTCAAGGTAGCCTTACCTAGTGGATCTCTTTCCTCTATGGAATTAGATTTCCAGGTCTGGAAGCGGGGGATCTTGATGTTTTCTGTTTAGCATCACAACTAGATCATGGTATGTGACATGGGAAGATGTATCAGTCAGGTCCTGGCAGGAAAGAGAAGGTTCCCTCTAAAGGGGTAATGGAAGAAATAAAAGAACCCCTAACACAGATGTAGGCAGGGGTCAGGGAAATCAACAAGACTTGGCAAAGCATCCTAGAGTAACCATTATCTCTCCTTAGTCCTAAGGACACAAGGAAAGGGAGAATCTCCTGGAACCTTGTAAGTTTAGCTGTAGGGAGGGGCCGCCTGACAGGAGCCTTGGCCAGCCATTGGGGGAAGATTGCAGTCACTGCCAAAGCAGCCTGGTAGGGCAGGAGCCAAGGGGATAAATACCCCAGCCTCTCTCTCTTTCCTCCCCTCAGTTTCCTGCAGGCCATCCTATTGGACCCCAGTGGACCCCATTGGACCCCAATGAACCCCAGAATGCCAGGAGATGTTGTCTGAGAAGGGTAGCCTCCTGGGGCACAGAGCAGGGTGAGGAGGGGGCAGAGTGGATCTGGTGGGGGGGAGGGGAGGCGCAAATGGAGAATATCCAGCTAGGAGGGAAACATCTTCAAGTGAGGAAAAGTAGCCTCCCTGTTCATAACATTCCTGTATTCATTTGAGGGGTTAACTGGTGTGCCTCATTTGTTAGGATTTTATTGCTTATAGACTGACATCTAAATTAGATGTCATGAAAGGGAGCCCCATGCGTGTTTTGTTTGGCTCACGCAGCATTTTCTTAAAACCAACCAACCACCAACAACAGAAAAGCCTATATTGTGTTTTGGGAGATTCACATCAAAATCTGAGTTTCATATTTCTTTTGACAAATGGAAAATTTGGCAGCCCTGAACATGTATTCCTATGTGGGAACAATTTGCTAAATTCAGTAGGAGCTGCCCCTTTAGACAGATAAGGACTCTTCAATTTGTCTCAACCCCACCATTCCCTATTGTAGTCCTAAAACCACATTGCCTTTGCCTGGTCCCTTTAAACATTCAAGTCTGTGGCCTTAACAAAGCATGTTAGAGAAGGAAGGACAGATGAGTCACACTTAACCTAGAAAGAGAGTGAGTTCTGACTTGGAAGATGCATTTCTCAACCAAAGAGACGGTGTCCCGAGGCACATGGTCTGAGTGTGTTTGTTAGACTAATTAGAAGGTTTTGAAGGAGAAGAATCAGTTTGATTCTTTAGGTCAGTCTCTAAGTTTACCTTTAAACTTTTAATTCTTTTCTATAGATCAAAGATTGTTGAATGGAATATGTTCCCAGCTTATTCCTTATTTCAGTGCAAGGGCATGCTAGGGAATGAGAAAGGCTGAAATGGACCAGAGGGGACATTGAACAAGAGGGGGGATGAGGAGACTGGAGAGGAGCCTTTTCGCTCATTGGTCGCCTCTTTCTTTTAGGAGAGGGCAGTCTCTAAATTGCTGCCTTGTCCCTTCCTGAGAGCTGGGTACCTGCTGGGGCCTGAAGGAGTAGCCTCAGACTTCTGTCATTAAGTCTAAAGGTCCGGCTGTAAGTTATATTTTTTACATGGTGGTAAATATACATAACATTAAGTTTCCCATCTTAACCATTTTTAAGTGTATAGTTCAGTGTCATTACGTGCATTCACATTGTTGTGTGACTACTACTACCTTCCATCTCCAGATCTTTTTTTTATCTTCCCAACGTGAAACTCTGAATGCAATAAGCACTAACTCCCCATTCGCCCCAGCCCCCAGCCCCCAGCCCCAGGCAACCAGCATTGTTCTTTCTGTCTCTATGAATTTGACCACTCTAGGTACCTCATGTAAGTGGAATCATACAATATTTGTTCTTTTGTGCTTGGCTTATTTCATTTGGCATAATGTTTTCTAGGTGTATCCATGTTGTAGCATGTATCAGGATTTCCTTCCTTTTTAAGACTGAATAATATTCCATTGTATGTATGTACCAGTTTGTTTATCCATTCATCTGTCAGACATTTGGATGGTTTCTACCTTTTGGCAGTTGTGAGTAATGCTACTTGTTAGTTCCCTGAATGTTAGGGACTTCATGTTAGGTCTCTAAATGTTAGGTCTCAGAGACCTTGACTTAGAGACAGAACCATTTCTGCAAGAAAACAACAAAATGTCTGTTGGCCTGCACCTGCAGACAGAGCCAAACTTGGTGATAAGAGAAAACACCACAAAACAGCTACTGGCTTACAGGCAGTCAGCACTTTCTATTTCAAACAATGCTACCCTGTCAGCACAGCCCCTATAAAACCCTCCTCACCCCCTCCCTTGGGGCTGCAAGTCTTCTTTAAAAAAGAAGCCATCTTTTGCTCAGCCCGATGAACTTTTCTCTTACAATAAAAACTTTCTTAACTTTGCCTGACCATGCACGTTCCTTTACCGGCCGACCTATCACTACTATGAACACAGGTATACAAATATCTGTTCAGGTTTCTGCTATCAGTTATTTCAAAATATTTCATAAGTAATCCCACACAAACTGTAGAAAACTTGGAAGACATAGATTAAAAAACAAAGAAGCCATGGATAACCATAGCATCAAAGACGATGATGACGACAGTGGCACGTGTGTGGCCCTCACTGTGTGCCATATACTAGGTTAAGTGCTTTGCATGTTTAGTCCTCATAATAGCCCCACGCAGTAGGTACTTTTGTTCTTCCCATCACAACTGAGAAAAGTGAAGTGCAAACAAGGTGAAAATGCGTTAAGTTTATACAGCTAGAAAATGCCACAATCAGGATTTGAACTCAGACAGTCTGGTTCCGGAGTGCTTGCCTAACTTAACTGTTAAGTTATCCTGTCCCCCAAGGCTAACTCCAACACAGCCATAGCCTTCTGAAGCTTTTTCCTCTGCAAATAGAGGTATACGTATAGTTATATGTGTACACACAATGAGGTAATGCTACATACATCCTATTTTAGAATTGGTTTTCTTTATTTAGTAATAACAGTTTAAATAACTATGTAGCGGTCAATCTTATGAAGATATCATCATTGATAAATATTGTTATGATAGAAAAAAAATTTACTTTTCTCCGTGTTTTTCACTATTATAAAATACCGTGATATACCTCTTTTACATACATATTTTAAAATACTCATCTGAATCTGTTTCTTAGGAAAAATAGATTTTCAAAAGTTATTCTTCCTCTCTCTCACTACCTTTATTAAAAATTGCTTTGTTTTCTGATTTTAAAAGAAACACAAGCTCATGGCAAAACAAACAAAAACAAAGTAGAGAAGAAAGTAGACAACCTATAGTTTATTAATATAAACAATACTATCAGGGACATCCTGTTATTTACATTTTTCTGCACTTGTCCTGATTCCTTTAGCATAAATTTCTAGAAGAGGAATTGCTGAGGCGTAATGCACATTTACATTTTTGACACACATTCCCAAATAGTATACCTGTTTTTAAGATCTTTAATTCCTGTTGTCAAATTGCCCGATATATTTGGAGTAATAGCTACCGTGTTTCCCCGAAAATAAGACCTAGCCGGACCATCAGCTCTAATGCATCTTTTGGAGCAAAAATTAATATAAGACCCAGTATTATATTATATTATATTATATTATATTATATTATATTATATTATACCGAGTATTATATTATATTAGACCGGGTTTTATATAAGATAATAGACCGGGTCTTATATTAATTTTTGCTCCAAAAAACTCATTAGAGTTGATGGTCTGGCAAGGTCTTAAGGTCTTATTTTCTGGGAAACATGGTACTTATTGAAGAAGTAAGAATAAAAATAAGGACAAATATAACTCAACATAAAGGCAACTTGTTTGTGATAGAAAGAGACTGCATTTTTATCTGCTAGTGCCATCCATTACAAGTAATCTCAGCACTTTGTTTTTTTTAACTACAAGTAGTATAGCTAGAACCCACAAATTTTGTAAGAAAAATGTTTGTACTATGAGAAAATTTTTAAAAAATATTGTACTTCTTGGACTGTATCAAGAGAAATGAGCTATAATCTCTAAGATAAAAGAATTAGAGTTCTAATTCTAAGCATTAAGTTCTAATTCTGGCTCAGATGTTTCTCTGTCTATATGATCTAGGACAGGTTTCTTGGCTTGTCTTAATCTTCTCATCTATTCAGTGGGGAAAATATCATAATTGACTCACAGTATTACTGTAAAAATTAAATGAAATAACTTCATACCTGTTAGAATGGCTGTTATCAAAAAGAAAAGAAATAAGTGTTGGGAGAGGATGTGGAGAAAAGAACCTTTGAGTACTGTTGGTGAGATTGTAAGTTGGTGCAGCCATTATGGAAAACAATATGGTGATTCCTTAAAAAATTAAGACTGGCATTACCATATGATCCAGCAATTCCTCTTCTGGGGAATCTATCAAAGAATATGAAAACACTAACTCAAGAAGATATATATATATATACATATATATATTAAGATATTTGGAAGACAGTTGCCAGGGGTTTGTTGTTGTTACTGGTTTTGTTTTTCTTTTATGTTTGTTCCTAAATGATCTTTATATGTATATGTATACATACATATATATATATATATATATATCTGTTCAGTGCAACATTATTTACAATAGTCAAGATACAGAAACAACCTGTATCTGATGGATAAATGAATAAAGAAGATGACACACACACACAAACACACACACACTCACACACACACACACACACAGGAATACTACTCAGACATAAAAAGATGAACTACTGCCATTTGTGACCACATGGATGGATCTTGAGGGTATTATACTAAGTGAAATAAGTCAGATAAGAAAGGACAAAAACTGTGATTCCGTCCATATATGGAATATAAAACAAAAAGTCACAAATTAACTAACAAAACAAAAAGAAACTCATAGATGCAGACCACAGAATAGTGGTTACCTCAGGAAAGGGGGATGGAACGAGGGCAAATTAGGTAAAAGGGGTCAAATATACAGTAATGGAAGAAAACTAGACTTTTGGTGGTGAGCACACAACAGATACCGAGTTATAATGTTGTACACCTGAACTTTTATATAATGTTATTAACCAATGTTACCTCAATAAATAAATAAAAGAATCAAATGAGATAATACCATAGGTGAAAATACACTTTGTAAAGTACAAAGCAATATATAAATATGCTATCATTAATAACAATAGTAATCCTAATCATAAAATTTTCAGGTATATTTCCTTCTTGCTGTTCCCCAAATTACAGATCAATTACTCAGGTGGACATACCCTTAAAACTCTGTGTCCCTTTTCTTCTTAAAACACTGGGAGTTCTCTATCTGAAATAAAAAGTTCAGGAGAATTTATGTACTTGTAGTCTTAGATCTTGGAGAGGAGAGGTACATATTCCTGCATACTCCCAGATCATTAATCTACTATTAATTCTACTCCAAACCTTGTACCACATCGTTTCCTAATGCCAGACTGGAGTGAGTAATAACCTTTTGGCAGATCAAATTTCAGTTTTAAAATCCAGGAAGCAAAGCTGTGTCCTGGCTTTTCTTCTTTTAAAATTATAGCTAAAATCCTGTTTCTGTTTTTAAGGCAAGTTAGATGCCTGGTTTCTGCCAGGTTCCTCGTCTGCGTATATCACTGTCATAAACCCAGGCAGTCTGGTTAGGCAGCTCCTTATGAAATCGTATTTCAGCATTAAATGCTCCACACCTGAAATTAAGATATTTGGAAGACAGTTGCCAGGGGTTTGTTGTTGTTACTGGTTTTGTTTTTCTTTTATGTTTGTTCCTAAATGATCTTTATTAAGTTTATCCAGTACTTCCATTGACCCAGCTGCTTGGAATCTGGTGAACTGTCAACAGGATATAATTTCTCTCAGAATTTGTTATTCTGCTGGAACCATGCTGTGATGTTTTTGTGATTGAGTTAGCCACCAGATAACCCTACCCGTAACTTTCTAGGCTAAAATTGTTTCTCAGTGTTGTCCAGAACTTTGGGTTGGTATCTCTCAAGTAACTGTTTAGCATGGAAAGCTTATTAAAAGTTTGCTACTGAAAAACAATATGGGTCTTGCCTGGAGGAGCCATTGTAGGGATTTTCTGGTAAGATTTCAAGGCAGGGTCCTTCATGTTACTAACAGAATGTCACCCCGTAGTACCTACATTCTGTGCTGAAAATGCCCAACCTTCATCTTTCCTTAAGGAAGACAATTTGCAGGGCAGGTTAGTCATCAGTTACTCCAGGTTCTCTAATATGTACCATGTCATCATACTAGCACCAGAAACCAGCTTGCTCGGACTCCGTTCACTACGCTGTGCACAGATGCGCCTTTCCTGAGCTGCATTTCAACGTCTGGGCTTCAGCTTCTACCAAAACTTAAAGGAAGAAATGGTCACCTGACTTCAGCTGAAATCACGATTTCTTATTTCTCAGTTTATTTTATGGAGGGACTATGCTATAAATTCCTCTTTGAGCTCAGCAGTAGAAAATGGACAGTTTCTCCTGACAAATCCATCAGCTTCCACATTTACGAAATTGAGAATTCCTAACCTATCGTGTTTCCTTTCTAGCGTTGGCTTCCTAAGCTCAGAGCCAAAATTGGTGCTTCGTTACAATAACTCTCATCTCTATTTCCTGGTAGTTATCTCCCCTTCCTTCCATGTGGATTAGCTCTTCTTTTCTTTATTGCAATGATCCTGTACCTATGTTTATTTTAAGCCATTTTAAACCCTTTGTGGAAGTAGATGGAGTTCAGATTATAAATAAAATGGTATCGCTTGTATTATTGGCAGTCACATTATTGATTCACCTTTGGTGTTAGTTTCCTGCTTCTGTCTGAATTTCTCCTTTATCCTTTTTGATTCATTCATATTTTCCTGGGGATGAAAAACAGGAATGTGAGCAAAAAAGGAATATGGTCCTCACCAGAAACCTGGCAACACTTTTATAGTTTAAAGTGCAAATTAATAAAGCCTGCTGTACAAATGCATTCATTTTCTTGTAAATCAAAGAGCTGTCACTTGTCTTAGACACAGTATAATTACGGTTAGAATAATTGGTTAGTTGACGTGGTTGAGGTTGAATGGACCTCATGGCCACGGGTTCCACTGGAGGCTTCAGTGTTAGAATTTATAAAGCACTTTTTAGTTGAATCTCATGTCTGGGCATAGAGTTGCTGTTCTAGGCAGAAACCAAGGCTGATGACTTGGAGAAAAGACTGACCTCTTGGACACTCTTACGTCACTATCCATAAGAACTGATATGGATCCTGGGGTTGTAAAGCCACTCTTGGGCTAGAGTAACTTAAAGGCTTTAGGATAAGAGGATGATCGTGGGGCACTGGAGAAAACAGAAAACACCGAGGGCATCTGGCAATAATGGAGAGAATATTGAGGAAAATAATGGAAACAGGGGAAAGCAAGACAAGAGACAGGAGGATCCTGGGACCCAGGTGGTACTAGAGACTTCCTCTGTTCTTCTCTTACCAGAGAGGGCTTGTGCTTAGAAGGGGGTGTGGGACTGGTGGCAATAGCTTAGGTAAGCATGAACTCTGTCCTCCCTTTATTTACACCATCTATCCATATCCAGGTCTGGATTAAGTGGAAAAATCACTGTTCAAAGGGGAAGCATATCCTCTTGCTGCTGCTTTATTTTAAACCTAGAGTAATGCATTTGCCTGTTGCTAGAAGACTACCCTCCCCACTTTCTAAACCAGAATGGCACAGACAGTGGCTTTCAGAGATAAAGGTACTTCCCTTTATGTCCTAGTCAAGCCTGTCCTGGTTTCATGGAACAGAAACCAGCACTACCTCGCTTGAGGAAACGGGTTTATTGTAAGAATACAAATATGTTCTTGTGGGCATGACGTGGGACTCCCATGGACAGGAATCTTCCCAGCCCCTAGGAGCTCGATTGGGACAGTTTAGGGACTCAAGACAGACACTTTCTCACTTTATCTCAGTTCATTGTTATCTGTCAGGCTGAGTCTCTAGGTCCTTGTTACTTCAAGTGCGCCCTGGGGACCAGTAGCATGGACTTCACTTTTAATCTTGTTAGAAATGCAGAATCTCAGCCCTTCCCCCCATCTGAATCTGCATTTTAACAAGACAACCTGGTGATTCATTTGCACATTGGAGTTTTGGGAACACTGATGTAGGTCCCTGGTTACTTACAGAGTATTCCCCTCACTCAGGTGCCCACCCCATGTCATCACTCGGGATGAGGGGGTAGGAAGGGCCCTGTGACAAGAACAAACACTGCTGGGGCTATGGGAGGGAGAGGTCAGACCAGTCACACCTTATATGGTGTTTAAGACTGTTGGGTTTTCCTTTAACTTGTAGAATCTCTCTCACGGCTGTGTTGGCTCCCAATTGCTAAGAGAAAGTTGATAGAGAAATCTA
Source organism: Rhinolophus ferrumequinum (assembly GCF_004115265.2). NCBI lineage: Eukaryota > Metazoa > Chordata > Mammalia > Chiroptera > Rhinolophidae > Rhinolophus > Rhinolophus ferrumequinum. The sequence continues at coordinate 38,597,737 of NC_046289.1, read as the reverse complement.
GTGATTTATTTAAAAATAAATGAAATTGGTTGTGGTGACATCACTACTTATTATTTTTTATTATGCCATTTAAAAAAATTTTTTTATCTTTCAATTACAGTTGATAACCAATATTACATGAGTTTCAAGTGTACAGCATAGTGGTTAGACATTTATATAACTTAGAAAGTGATCCCCCCAATAAGCCCATCTAGTACCCATCTGACACCATATATAGTTATTACAATATTATTGACTATCTTCCCTATTCTGTACTTTATATCCCCATGACTTTGTAACTGCCAATTTTTGCTTCTTAATCCCTTCACCTTTTTCACCCCGTCCCCCAAACCGTCTCTCATCTGGCAACCATCAGTTTGTTCTCTGTATGTTTGTTTCTGTTTTGTTTCTGTTTTGTTCATTCATTTATTTTGTTTTTTTAATATTTCATGTATAAGTGAAATCATATGGTATCCATCTTTGTCAGACTTATTTCACTTAGAATAATACCCTCTAGGTTCATCCATGTTGTAGCAAATGGTAAAATTTCCTTTTTATGGCTGAGTAGTATACCACTGTATTTATGTACCACATCTTCTTTATCCAGTCATTTATCGATGGACACTTAGGTTGCTTCCATATCTTGGCTATTGTAAATAATGCTGCAATGAACATAAGAACTATCTTTTTGAAAAGTTTTTGCACAGCAAAGGAAACCATCAACAAAAAGAAAAGGCAGCCTACTGAGTGGGAGAAAATATTTGCTAATGATACATCCGATAAGGGGTTAATATCCAAAATATATAAAGAACTCATACAACTTAACACCAAAAAACATATCCAATTAAAAAATGGGTAGAGGACGTGCATAGATATTTCTCCAAAGAGGACATCCAGATGGCTAATAGACATATGAGAAAAGATGCTCAATGTCACTAACCATCAGAGAAATACAAATTAAAACCACAGTGAGATAATCACCTCGCACCTGTCGGAATGGCTATCATCAATAAATCAACGAGTGCTGGATGTGGAGAAAAGGGCACTGTTGGTGGGATTGCAAACTGGCACAGCCGGTACGGAAAATAGTACGGGGGTTCCTCAAAAAATTAAAAATAGAACTACTAATATGACCTAACAAATACCACTTCTGGGTATTTATCAGATTAAGTGCCTTTACTATTTCATTGTTTTATTTGTATCTTACTTTTTATTAGCCCAAAGATAATGAAACCTGAAAACACTGCAGAATATATACAATTTAGGCAGTTGTATATGAGTATGAGTTTTTAACTCTGACATAAATGAGCTCTCTGGTGATTTAGCAATAGCTACCTCTTGTTTCAAGCTAGCAGAGACTGATCAGTGCTAGTGTTTACAAAGCTTATGGTGCCCAGCTCTTTCTGGGGTTCAACGTGCATAGCTCTGGCTCCCATCATGCCCATTAGCCTGTGAAATTGATTTGTTTTTAATGGTTGTACAGGCATTTGGCCTATAGCCAACGGTATGATTGAGCAGTGAGCCCTGTTTTCACTACTATTCTATGAGCAAGCAGTTAGACCATTCAAGGATTGGTGTGTGTGGATCAGCTATTCCCAGGGACCCTTACTTTTTTTTTTTTTTTTTTTTTAAATAATTTGCTACATTCTACATCCCAGAAGACGTTTTGTTTTAAGGGAGAACTGTTTTACTTTCATTTTATTTTAGTTAAAGAAAATTTTGTTTCATTTTTTTAAAATTAATTTTTATTTTTTATTAAGACAATTTTTTTAGAGCAGTTTAGGTTCATAGGCAAATTGAGGAGAAGGTACAAAGACTTCCAATATACCCTCGCCCCCCCCTCCCCACACTGTTATTTTATTTGAATGCTTCATTCCTGAACTGGCCCTTGCTGACCATTCTTGTTTAAGGTATGATTAGATGTTTGCTCTTTGCTTGGCTATTCCAGTTTTTGGTGTTCCAGGGTGCTGATTTCTTCTATTCCAGCAAGAATGGTGGATTTCCACTATGCCTTTTCTTTTTTTACTTATTTAATTTTTTAAAATTAAAGTATAGTTGACATACAATACTATATTAGTTTCAGGTGTACAACATAGTGATTTGACATTTATATACCTAACGAGGTGATCACCACACTAAGTCTAGTACCCATCTGTCACCATGCCCAAATTATTACAGGATTATTGACTAGATTCCCTGTGCTGTACACTGCATCTTCACTGCTTATTTATTTTACAACTGGAGGTTTGTACCTCTTATTTCCCTTCATCTTTTTCATCCATACCCACAACCCTCCCCTCTGGAAACCATCAGTTTGTTCTCTTTTCCTATAAGTTTGTTTTTGTTTGGTTTGGTTTGGTTGGTTCTTAGATTTCACAAATGAAATCATACGGTATTTGTCTTTCTCTGTCTAACTTATTTCACTTAGCATGATACCTTCTAAGTCCATGTTCTTGCAAATGGCAAGATTTCATTCTTTTTTTAACGGCTAAGTAATATCCCATTATATATATCTACCACCTCTTCTTAATCCATTCATTTGTTGATGGACACCTAGGTTGCTTCCATATCTTGGCTATTGTAAATAATGCTGCAATGAATGTAGAGGCGCATGTATCTTTTCAAATTAGAGTTTTCGATTTCTTTGGATAACACATTCCTTCTAAACAGAGTATGTCTCTTTAAGGCACATTGTACGTTTCTCTCTGAATTTATTGAAGACACACAAATTAAATCTGCATCTTTATTGCAGCAATTTAGGTGATAAGAAGGAGGCTCTTGAATCAAGAGGGAAAGGAAGAACCTGGGTGATGTCAAATACAGAGAGACTTAGGGCTGCTCTTCCGACATTTAAAATGAGCTTCCAGTGCTAAGAAAACTTCCAGCTCTGAATAAGGAGTTGATGGTTGTCCTGCAAGATGAAATTTTATATCTGGGACACATTAGAAACCCATTATATTAAATGGTTTTCAATCTTTTGTAGTCTGAAGTTTTATGAACTCTTATAGACGTTATTTATAAAGCCTGAATGAGGAGAAAAAGGGCTCCCCGTTTTAAATTTACGTTCTATCTAATATGCACTTTTAAAGTTTGAGTTCCTATTGCACTTCTGATCTGTTTTGAAGTTATGGAATCTATCACACATACAAAAGAGTACATCACACTTTATGTACCATTGAAGATGAATAAGATGGATGCCCCTCTGCCTACCACCCAGCCTGAGACATAGAACAGTACCAGTGTCTTTGAAGCTGTCTCTGTGAATGTGCATTTCTAGACTGCTTTAAAGTATTAGATGTATGCACTGCAGTGTTTTATTTGTGAGCACTAATATCGGTGAGTACCAAGTGAGAGTGGCACAGCCATTTTATCTCGTGTCCCAACTCTTTTTACATTTCCAGTTTCTCTGATACTGGGCTTAAGAACAGTTAAATTTTACCACTTAAAAACTGATCTAGGGGCCGGCCCGGTGGCTCAGGCGGTTGGAGCTCCGTGCTCCTAACTCTGAAGGCTGCCAGTTCGATTCCCACATGGGCCAGTGGGCTCTCAACCACAAGGTTGCCGGTTCAACTCCTCGAGTCCCGCAAGGGATGGTGGGCAGCGCCCCCTGCAACTAAGATTGAACACAGGCACCTTGAGCTAAGCTGCCGCGGAGCTCCTGGATGGCTCAGTTTGTTGGAGCACCAGCTCTCCACCACAAAGTTGCCAGTTCGACTCCCGCAAGGGGTGGTGGACTGCGCCCCCTGCAACTAGCGAAGGCAACTGGACCTGGAGCTGAGCTGTGCCCTCCACGACTAAGAGTGAAAGGACAACAACTTGAAGTTGAACGGCACCCTCCACAACTAAGATTAAAAGGACAACAACTTGACTTAGAAAAAAGTCCTGGAAGTACACACTGTTCCCCAATAAAGTCCTGTTCCCCTTCCCCAATAAAATCTTTACAAAAAAAGAAAACTGATCTAACAAGGTAATTATCCTGCTTAAAGATAATAGCATTGTTCATAATTTCAACTTTCCCCTTCACATGACAGTTACAGAAGTGGTAGCTTCCCTGAGCACAGGATGAGTATCTGTCAGCTTGAGCTTCTGTGGTAGAGAAGGCAAGGTGCCTGTAAGCCGAAAATCCACCTGCCCTGGAGAAAGCAAAAGACCGGCAGAGCATAACTAATGGAAACTATCTTTAAATCGTCAATATTAAATCAGATAAGGTGGCGTTATTTCCTAGGTGCATGAGAGGGGCACTGAAATGAAAGTTCTATCCTTTCATTTCTACATGGATTTTTTTTTTTCTTGCCATCTACAATTCCAAGAACCCAAATTAGATGCATGCATTTAAAAAATACGTGCTTTGGTGAAAATCAGAGCTTTGTAGAAGTGAGATGAAGGACACTGCGTAGCCATTAAATTGCATCATTTTAAAATGGGCTGGGCACCTCACGGTGATGCAGACGCCTAACATGACAATTCTCATCCTGCTGAAGGTTTGGGCTCATGGCCAGAGATACTGGTTCTGTTTTAGAAATGACAAGAGCTCACATGAAGTGAGTGCTTACTGTGTGCCTGGCATTGTGTTAAGCACTTTATTTACATGTATCGTCTCACAACAACACTATTGAGTAGGTACTATTATAAATGAGAAAACTGAGGCCCAGAGAAGCTCTGGCACCTGCCAGGGTTGCATTAGTTTAATCACTATCTCTGCTAGAGTCTCTTTAAGAGAGCATCCATCGCACAGCGGTTGAGAGGTGAGCTCTGGGGCAGACCATTTGAGTTCACGTTGCACTCAGCCACTTACTAGCTCTGTGACCTTGGGCAAGTTCACTTAACCTCTGTGTGCGAATTTCCTTATCTATAAAACAAGGATAATAGCATTGCCTTCCTCTTACGGTGGTGTTTAGGATTAAGAAGTGACAAACCGTTGGTCCAGTCTCTGGCATGTAGTAAATGCTTAGGGAAATCTAGCTGACGTGCAGGAAGTGGAGAGTCAGTGCTGATGATTTCTCTTAGTCTGGGACTACTCAAATATTTTAACATTTTAGAAAATAATTCAGTGTTTTTTGTAAAAGCAATAATGTTTGTTATAGATCAGCTAGAAAATTTATAGAAATAAAATGGGAAAAATCTTTATCCCGCTATCCAAACATAATTTCTATTAATATTTTGCTCTGTTTTCTTCTGTGCTGTTTTTAATATCATTGTGATCCTAATTATACTTTATAAACAATTTTACAACTTTTTACACTTAAATGATCATATAATGATTATATATTATTATTGTAATATCTTCATAAATATCATTTTAATGGCTATAATAATTTCTGTATTGTTCCATTATTTGGTATTTCGCTATTATAATTAATGTTTTCATAAACATCTTTGTGAATAAACTATATTTTCTTAGAATAGGTAAGTACACACATATATATGTAACTATAAAAAACTATTTTACAGAAGAATCACTTTCCGCTATAACTAACTTGACATTTACAGACTTTGTAAGGACTCCCTGTCTTTACAACACCTTGTGAAATAGCTAAAAGCAAATTATCCTCATTCCTCCAACCACTCTGGTGGAGGAAGATGAGAGCTTAATTTAGAATAAAACAATAATGAACTCATTTCACTAGCATTTATTAGGTGCCCATTTTTACCTTAGGACTGTTCTAAGTACTAGGACGGTGAGGAAATTGTAAAAATAGTTAAAGGATCAGCCCCATCTTTTTAGGAAACATGAACCATATCCTTTCTGTCGTAAGGAAAAGAGCTCAAACTTCTATATGCCTTAATTGTGTGTGTGTGTGTGTGTGTGTGTGTGTGTGTGTGCCTGTGTGCCTGTGTGCCTGTGTGTGTTCATTCGTGAATGCTTTTGCTGTTTCCAGGCCATGCTCTCACGTCATGTGGTGTCCAATAGTGAGAGTTCAAGATTGGAGAGCACCTTGCCATCCTGATTGGTCATCACAGATTTGTACGACATGGATGTTTACAAGCTGTTTGTGAAATGTTGCTTGGTGCTGCTTAATCTGTGGCATGTGCTTGCTTCCAACACGTCTCTTTGTGAGAAGCAGAGCTGAGCCGGGGGAGGGACTGTGTCCTGCACAGTCAGGCCGGGCATGAGACAGGCACAGTAACCTCAAAAGATGAAGGGCACAGGCCTTGTTTGGTCTCGCAGAAATCATCACTAGGCTGTCAGCATTTACTCAGCACATTTCTTTGGAGTTTTCTGTGAAATGTCTTTTGATAATGTCTGTTTTAAAGGTTTAGCTTTCAAAGTCCAGAGAGATTCAGTGGCTCAGAAAGTTCTTAATTCAACAAGCTGCATGGTACTTGGCACCATGGTTTTGATACCCCCTCGTTTAGTCCTTTAGTTTGGTGGCTGAAGAGAATCTGTGGCTTGGCTATTTTCTCACTTGTGGAAATGTTGCGGAAGGTGCATGGGTGGCCAGCACACCTTCACATGTTTGCCAACACGGTCTTTAGTGCCTTCCGAGAAGACAGAGGACCTGGGTCTACTTTAGAAGGAAATTCCTCTTTGGGGTGTGTAATCCTTCTTGCCTGGTGAAGAGGCAGAGGTGGGCTGGTGAGGACAGGGTGTAGCCTGGCCAGTGAGATTCCAGAAGGGATATGAGCAGCCTCTAGAAGCTGGAAAAGGCGTGGAATGAGATTCTCCCCTAGAGCCTCCAGAAGGAATGCAGCCCTGCTGACACCATGATTTTAGACCAGTGAGGCCTATTTCGGACTTAGACCTCCAGAACTATAAAATAATAAATGTGTGTTGTTTTCAACCACTAAGTTTATGGTAATTTGTTACAGCAGGCAAGAGGAAACTAACCCAGTTCCAATATGGTCACCAAAGGTAGGCTCTGTCTACTCCTGACAGTTCACCCTGGGAGAACAATGTACATTTTGGCATCTGAATGCTTTTCTAGAGGGTTAATTTAGGCATCTGGAAAGGAAGGTATTAATAGGACTCAGGTTTGAAAGAAAGCTGTCATTGACTAGTTCATCATTACGGGTTCCTTTTGACCACCCTGCACTTCTTGTCTGTGACACATGATTATTCTGAGTAGACCCTTCTTGACTATCAAAGAAAGTGAAGTTAGTTAAGTCCTTCCTGAGTCAGAGTGACAGCAATAGTTAACAAAATCAGTCAGAATAACTTGGAGTGTTTAAACTTGTTTGCAAGATCTAAGGCATTATTTAATCTTTGAAATAAAAGTAAAATCACCATCTTTTTGTGGTTTTCTTTTTCCAGTAAAGAATTTATTTGTTCTCTGAAAAATGGGGTCCATGATGATTTTGGAGGGTTCTCCTTTTGTTGGCCCTACTAATATTAAGTTGGAGTATTTCAGGTGATTCCACTATACATGCTGTGTTTCTAACTTTCAACTAGTTAGTGAATTCTTTTTGTCTTTTGGTCTTTCTGCAACTTGGTTTCCGTATTTAACTATAAACGTGACTGATCCCTTCCAGAACTAGATCACTTTCATTTTGTTCTGAATATTTAATAAGAATTTCAAAAGGAAACAAGAGTTTTTATAGCATTTTCTTGTCCAAGCAACCAAGGGCTCATTTCTTCAAATTGGAATGAAACGGAAATGTGGCCGAATCAGCATCTTCATTTGAAATGACGAGAATGTATTTCTACAAAAATATAAACTGAACTTTACAATGTAAAGAAGGAACAAAGTCATCTATAGAAAAGCAAGTCCAGGCCCCAGAGCTCACAGAGTATCCATTATAGTCATCCCAGAAAAGCGTTTTCTTTACCGGAGAACTTACCAGCTAGCTCAGCCTGGCACTGCAGTGGGCTGACACTAGCTCTTACTATTCTCTCTACTCTGCGTTTGAAAAGTATTTATTTCTTAGCACATTTTTCTGATCTTTGGTTCTGTGCCTCTACAGCTGGATATTGCTTGCAGCTAAATATTTTCTGTGATAAGGTTAATTTCTGAAACTTTCGATTTTTTTGGAGCCAAGTAGCATGTAATACTCAGTCACTGTTGATAAAGTCTTACTACTATAAAAGTCCATTCTGATTTTGTAAAAAGTCAGACAGTTCAATTCTCCCGTGAAATAGCTGATAGTCAGTGATATAATAGTTTGACTCTGACACAATCTTACAATAGCTCAGCTCCAGTACATTTTTTAAGGGTGAGTATGGAAAAAATAAGCCATGAAAAGTACTTGTAGCCAAGTGGAAAAAGAGAAAGTTTTGGCTCTCTCTCTCTCCTCCCCCGCTCTCACTTTCTCTCTCTCTCTCTCTCTCTCTCTCTCTCTCTCTCTCTCTCTCTCTCTCTCTCTCTCTCTCTCTCTCTTTCTCTCTCTTTCCCCTCCACCACCTTGAAGCAGATATGTCCCAAACCATAGAATTAAAATAAGAATCTGTTAGGGTCCATGATAAGTTTAAATTTTTTTCTAAGTTTTCACCTAATAATAATGATTAAAAGCCAGCATAATGATAACTAGAATTTATAGCACATTTAATTTGTGCATTAAAAATCATATTAATTATGATTACTCAAAGCTGTATATAATAATGGCATAGAACTATAGTACGCTTTAGTTGATAAAAGAATGCCTTTGACTCTTAGCTAGGCATATGGGTCTTAAAGAAAAAAAAAACCTGAAAAATTCAAAGAAGAATGAATGTTAATAATGTCATAGCTCATGTCCCTTTTTATCCACAAAGCCCCATTAATTAATAGTAACAGCATCAACAATAATGAGCATATTCCTTCTTTACCCGACAAGGGGCCTTCGAGGTTTCACAGAGCTGTCTGTTCTGCTTGGTGAATGAGCAATGCTCAGCATACGAAGGCAACCACTTGATGACCCTGTACAAAGAAATCATACCTTAGAAAAAGCATTTGAGGAAACCCTTTCTTATGCTAGCCTTTGCCCCGCTGGTTTTGACCTCTGGGTTATTGTGAGGTTAAAAAGAGACAGGTTGATGGGAAATAAAGCAGCAAAAACTGTTGTCGTGGCTAATGATAGTGGAGACAGATCTACTCCATCTGTGGACAGAGACCCTCAGATCAGACTTCCTTTGGTTGCCCGGACATGCAGACCCCTCTGCTGAGGTGAGCTGGGTGGATGGCAGGGGGGATTTTGCATCACTGGAGCAGTGTTTTGATTGGTTTCCAAGTTGCATTTCTGAATGACACAGGATTTAAATTATTAATTTAAAAGTTGGTTATTTATGTTTGGAAAATAATAGCTAAAATTTACCTGGAAAAAAGATTCTTTTCAAGGAGAAGCCTTTCCATTTTGGATTAGGTTGCATATAGTTAGCCGGTTTCTTCTAATTTTTCTATTTCTTTTAGCCTATCACTTAATGTCCATATTTTCATGATAGGATACTATCATGTTTGTATTCACTTCAATATGGTGGCCTAATCTGCATGTCTTTAAGTCTTCTCTGAGTCATTAGAAGCTCTTTCCTGCTCAACAGAGTCTGGGCTGCTATTAATTTTCACCTCTAATTTAAAAATCTTACCGTTCTTTGAATGTGAGTGTCTTCATTTCTCCTCATGCCTATTCAATAGTCAACTCTAATTGCTGTTTCTTCAGTCTAGGGGCATCTTCATTAGTTGAGTTACTGTGGGAGCCTGTTTCCTAAATGTGCTAATGGCATGGAAATGACTTATTTCCATGTTCTCTGTCGTGCTATGCTACAAGACAGACAGAAAGAAAAATTTATACAAGACAGAAAAACCTCCGTTTTCTCCAATGGCCCATTCAAGGGAGCAGCTCCTATCCTCCTCTACCTGGGTGTCAGGACCTGAGTGTGAGGGGCTAAAACAGGCACAGAGGGTGGAGTGGGGAGGGTGCTACCTGAGGCAAAAAGTACCATACTCTTCATAAAGAGTTTTAAAAGCCAAGGAAAGCAAATCTACTCACCAATTCTAACACCGAGAGCGGGGACACATACAGGAGCAGAAGGTCTGGGTCAGGAGCTGGGTGGAGAGCCGGGGGAGGTGGGAGCATATCAGGATGAAATGAAGCAGGTAGCAGGCATCGCCATGATCAAAACTGGGTGTTCCTGTTTGTCTCTGTTGGGAGGTCGGCTCATGAAGTGTGCATGCTAGGCTGGTTTAAAGGGCCACGGCTGCTTGTGATCAGTCATGATATAACAAAAATGTCTTTACAGTGTACCCAAGGTTCTCACATATTGTTGAGAAAGTCACCCCGTCTGAGGTATTTGGACCATTATGATGCAACTAGTCTTGCTAGGCTTCAACGGGGGCCATCTCTGGGTGCTCCTGCCTCACAGTGCCTGATTGCTAGTTCCCATGTCCCAATGAAAATGGATGGACCATGGGATGATGAATGGTTAGTTTGCACTTGATCTTTCTTCCACTCCTTTGTAAGGTTACTTCACCCTGTTCCTTCAGTTTCACATCGTAGTATCTCCCTCACTCTAGCAATTATACATCATAAGACAGTTTGTATCTTTAAAACAGAGGTTCTCAAAGTGTGATCTGGCCAACCCAAAGTTCCCTAAGACCCTTACAGATGATCTGCAAGGTCAAACCTATTTTCACAATAATATTAAGACGTCGTTTGCCTTTTTTGCTCTCATTATCTCAGGACTGCACAGAGTGCAAGTTCGTCAACAAGGATTCAGATTCCATGTCGTAATAACCTTTAAAGAAACAACCAGGTGTCAAGTTTTAGTGTATATAAAAGAATATCACAGTTATCTGAAAAGGCTCCTTGCTTTTCCAGCTACATTTCTGTGAGGCTCGATTTTCTTCATATATTTTAACTGAAAACATATCACAACAGATTGAATACAGAAGGAAATAGGAAAATCTAGCTGACCTCAATTAAGACAGACATTAAAGAAGTATGCAAAAATGTAAAAACTGTGGCTCTTCTCACTAACATTATTTTTCTGGAAAATAGTTATTTTTCATAAAAATATATATTTATGTTAACATATGAGTTTATTGTTATTTGAAAAAATAAATATTTTAAAATTTTCTTTAATTTATAACATGTTTAATCTGGATAGATATACTCCACATAAACAAAAGTTCTCAATGATTTTTAAGAGTGGAAATGGATCCTAAGACTAAAAATTTTGAGACCCACAGCTTTAAAGCAAGCATTTGTTTGGGTAATGCAAAAATTCAGTTTTTTAATGACATAAATGTATCCCATAAAGTCAGATATTATTTACAAAAGTGGTTTTTATAAAGCACTTGTTCTGGGTGTCTCCTGTCTTCTGTACCTGCAGTCAGTACATTTCCTTTTTTCTTCCTCTTACATACCAGTCAAATACCCATAACTTTAAAACCTGTTGTAAGCCTCACATAAATATATGAGAAACCTTTCGTTACTATTCATTCTCTTTTGATAAAATGTTTCAAATGTTAATAAAAGCAAGCAGTTTTGCCCTTTTTGCCTAACAGACACAAGGCTTTACAGAAAAACTTTGTTGATTCTCAGGTATTTATCCATTAAAATAAAAGCCAAAGAACAGCCTCTTAAGAGGAAGATTTGAGAAGCCATAGTATTTTCTCCCAATTTAAAGAGAGCGAGCTTGTGAAATGGAAAGTGGCTGTGTGATTTTCTAATAAAGTCCCAGTATCCGAGGTGAGGTCAGGGTTGGGACCTGGTTCTCTTGAGGTCAGTTCAGGCATCTAAAAATGTACCATTATTACTGTCACCTTACGTTGGTACTCTGCCCAGTACTCTGCCCAGTGTGTGTTGGATAAATTACCAAAAGAGTACGTTAGATACCACATCTAGTGCAAAGGGAGATGGACTACAAGTCAAGGGCCCTGACTTTTTCTCTTAGCTTCTCACAAGCTTGCCTTGCAACTTTGGACAAGTCACCCAACCTCCCCATTACTTCTGGGTCATCTGTCACATGAAGACTTATCCACCTGGAGAGGAGTGAGGCACCTTTATAGTTTATATTGTAATTGATTTGTACTCTATCCCTGTATCGTATTTAATGCTCAGAGTAAACCTCTGAAGTAACTACGGCAGGTATCATACTTCCATTCTGCTGTTGAGGAAATGCCTGAGATTATGTGATTACTGAATGATGACACTTAATTCTATTCCTTTCCCAACAATACAAAACCTCTGCCAAGGTTTACATGAACCAGTCTCTTGGCCCTTGAGAAATACCCGTTCAGAGCACAGGAGATGTATTTGACTTCACAAGTTGGAACTCTGAATTATTTCATATAGAAATATTATTACCTGTGGGTCTTTAAGACTGGATACTGTAAGTGCTACCTTTTTAGGAACATCGTGGGCGAAGTAGGTATCTGTGGGTTGACTTAGGCCCCTAATCAACTCTTAGAGCATTATTTCTTGAAAAAGGTGTTCCAAGGCCCACACAACTCATTTATAAATGAGCTTGCAGAACATAAAGCATTCTATAATTGGGTACTGTCTGTACTCTATTTTAATTTATCATTTTTTATTTTGTGACTTATTTGAAATCACAATATGGTATTATTAATAAGTCAGAATATTTTACCTGAAAGTGATAGTTTTAAAGATATAATATTTTTAAAAGCTTTATTCCATCATTTTATTACATAGAGGGATCCTCCCATATCTGCCTCCCATAAAAGGCAGATTTAATTATACAATAGAAGTGAGAGCAAAAATTCTCTTACCAGAAACTTCCTATATAAGAGTAAAATTTTGTTGTGCTCCATCCTCTTTTAAATAAAGCTTATTTGTATTTATTAGTGGTTCTGCAATTTGTGGTATATCCCATGTAACTGTATAAAACCATACACTATTTCCAGAGATGATAACCACAGGCAAATAGCTAGCGGCCTCTGTTTACGTGTATCTCATATAGAGAATGAAAATGTAAACCTTCCTTTAGGAAAGATGACAAATTGCCTTAATCCCTCTGATCATGCACATCTTATATCTCTCTTTATTATTCTCTTTAAAACTATTCAGAGCTGCTCCCTGCTTTATGTTCTGGGGAAAAAAATATCTCCGTAACTCTCCATTGAATTATGTGGTAATGCCTGTTTTCGTTTTGATTCTTTAGAGTTTCTTAAGTCTTTCAGGAAGGAGCATATCTGCAAAAGAGGTCACATACTAGTATATCACTCTTATTTGCTTTTATTATTACATTAGAAGCCTCTTCTGCCAGTTAGGGCTTCGTGTCATTGTTTGAAGCTGCGTATGTCTTGGTGGTTGTGTCAATACTCTTTAAAGCACAGGATCTGAGCATAGGAAGGCTCCCTCCTGGTTGAGGCCCCAGGCTTCTGGCAAGGTGATACCCCAAATCATCCAAAACAAATTGGTCTGTCTTTAGATAACCAGATATAGTCAACATAATCTCTTTTATTGGCTCATTCCAGAATTTAATAATATGAAACTTGACTGTTATGAATTCCTTTGGTTAAGCTTTTACACCGTTAAACTTACTATCATTGATTTATTATTGCTAAATTGATGTAATTATTTTGTTTTAACAAATCCAGAGCCTTTAAATGCCTATTTGGTCACCAACCATGTAGTTGTTTATGTTTCAAGAATTCTGAATTTTCAAAAAAATGTAAACTTTCATTTTATAAGGTAGCGCTAGAAAAATAATCTCCTTCAATTGCAAAAGGAGAATTTTTAATGTGAGCTCATGAAAGCTGAAGCCAGAACTGGAATTAGTTTCCAGTTAATTCACCTTCGAGTAAAATTTATCCTTGTTTTACTTGTGTGCCAAACAATTTATTCAGCACCCTGATGAGTAGCAAATACATATTTACAAACCAAAGGATTTTTAAAGGTACTGAAATTAAATACTTAATAAATGTGGAGCTGTTTAGATATGATACTATTCTTTGCAATTTTATGAGCATAAGGGAAGGAAGATGAAAGGACCATTCATTTTTTTGAGATAACATATTCCAAAGGGTATATGGGGTATTTCTTTCTCAACTATACATAAAGAGATTGTGGCTCCCCAAACGCAATGGGCTCTTTCAACAAAAAATAAATACAACTTTGCTGTTTTAAATAAGTGATCAATAAGTTACAGTATAAGAACATGCAAATGTGAATTAGTATGTTAGTAATTTCACTGAAAGCACTAACCCACCATCTTCATTACAATGGTTTGTTAAAATTATGTGAGGAGGAACCTGTCAATTCACAGCAAAGTGGTGTAGGATGATATTTCAGGTATAGCCCGTTCCCTAGTGGCTTCACATTTTGTCTTCTTTGAAGCTGAGAAAATTAACAAATGTCTGGTAGTCCATGGACTCATACTGCATGGAGGCATTCTGATGAGTTGTTAGGTTTCATGATTAATTTTAAGAAGTCATGCAACCACTTTTTCTATCGGAGATCTGACTACCACTACTCGCACATCATCCACAGAATTAATAGTCAGGCCCTACTGATGACAACTTGAAGGTGGACTTGGATTGCCATTCAACAAGTGTACCCAAGACAGTTCTTTTTTCTGCAAGTCATGATTTATGCCCAGCTTACAAATATCTTGAAAGTTGGGTAACTGATTTTAACCACTATAGGAATCATGTTTTCACAAGTTTATTGACGACTACATTGTGTGGGGAAGACGTAAAGCCTTTCTGACATTAAGATGGATGATACCTGTTAGGCCTGGCCCTGACTTATTGGAGATTAGGATGATAGGATTTGTTCTTTAAGAAGCCCTTCCATTCGTTACCCTGTTTTGTCTTCAAGGGGTTTGCAATTGACTGTGCCCAAACATTATTAGTCTTTTGCTGACAAACATTGTAAGAATAAAAAATTAAATGCTTTCAACTTAGATGAGGTGGTTTCTGGTGCAACTCAGATTAAAATTGGCCTAGAGCTATATGGTATTGCTGATGTAGTACTTTATTTCCAGTGGTGTGCTGGACCCAGCTCACACCAGCTCTCAAGAGCCAATTGTCCACAGCTCTTTCTTTCCAACTACACTTTCAATGACTTCACCTAGGTAGTCTGAAATCAGCCATGTTGGGTGTATTTACACCAAGGAAATTGGCTCATGCTACAAATCCTCCCCTCCACAACCCCTCTGCCCAACAAGAACCGATTGTTAATGTATGTACCAACACATTACTGCTTCAAAACCAAGAAATACTACATTTCCAATTTTGAGATTAAAATTTCTTTTTTAAACTATAGTTGGCATTCAATATTTTGTTAGTTTCAGGTATATAGCGTAGTGATTAGACATTTAAATAACTTACAAAGTGATTCCCCCCACAAGTCTAGTACCCACCTGGTACCATACATAGTTATTACAATATTATTGGCTATGTTCCCTATGCTGTACTTTATGTCCCTGTGACTATTTTGTAACTGCTGAAGTTTTAAGATCTTAACAAGTATCTACCAAGGATCGATCACAAAAGAAATATCAAATAAGGCTTTTAACACTGAGAAATCACAGGTTTAGCCAAACTACCTCCACTCTAGTATTTATCAAACTTACTCCCGTCACACCTGAAAATGAACAAGAGAATTTAAGCGTTGATTAGAATAGATAAATATGTCTTCCAATATATTTTTAAATGTTTGTGTGATTTAGTAGAGCCTTCATTGGGCAGGCCTTCTTCCAGTTTGGAGAGAGCCAACTACAGTCATAAGGTATATTACCTCAGGGATGCTTGTCTTACCTGGTGCTCAGAGAAGTGGGCCAATCACTGATATGATACTTTTCTTTCCTTTTTTCCTCCTTTTGTTTGTTTTATTTTTAAACTAACACTTGTCCTTGGAAAATTACTTAAAGATATCTTGGGGAGGAAAGAAAAATATTTTACTGCACTATTTATTGGATCTCTGTAAAGCTCTGTACTTTTTCCTAAGGCTAGCTGTATAATAGGGCCAGCATCCTATAAAAAAGTCATGTCTTTGAAAAAATATGTAGTTCTCATAGAGAAAGATAAGAAAGAACCCCTTTATGGATCAATATGTCTCTCTAAATATGTTTTGAGAGTAGATTTGTAGCGTCATTTACAACATGAATACAACTGCCATCTAGTACGTGCTTAACGGTGATTTAAAACAGAATGAATTATAAATGGAAAAACTGCAAAGAATGATAATCCACTTATTGGTATAATTAATAGATATTTATTTCAAGTCAAAATGTTAATTAGCCAAGATGGGTTTCTGGTATTCAGATACAGTTCTTATCAAGGTTTTGAAATTGATAACTTTCTTCTCACCAAGTTCTAAATTGTATTGAAAATTCTTTGATCCTTGTGGGGCAGGAGGAGTAATCTTGAACCCCTGCCTTCTCATTTACATTTTTCTTTTCTGGCTATGTCTGGAAGACCTATTTTAGCACTCAGTGCATTTTACATAACAGGTGTTCTTTCCCTATGTAACATACGTATATGTGGAGAAATGATTGGAACAGATTTCATACAGAACACTTTAAGAAATGAGGAAAGGGATCATGCTTATGGTTAGGGATAACCTTTTTTATTCTAGCTGGAATATAAAAACAAAGCAGACAAGTCAACTAAGTTTTAAAAATATTGTTCTCCTTTGGACTTGGGAGATGTTTTTATTTTTTGATTGATCTGAGGAGAACTTCTATCCTCTGAATGACCTTAAATTTAGCCACACTAACCACGGCCAGCATCTCCTTAATTCAGCCTCAACTGTGATGTGAGGTGATGATGAGCCATGAGAGTGTGGTAAGCAGCTCTTGGACCAGGCATTCAACTGGCAACTACCCTTTGGTGGGCATTGCATATATGCCTGGCTGTGTGGAGAGCCTTGCTCTATCATCTCATGAGGTTGGCATTATCATACATAGTCCTCATTTTTCAGATGTTGAAATGAAGGGTTTGGTAGTTACTAACTTGCCCTAGGTCTCATAGTTAGCAGCTGTAGAGCCAAAACTCATCTACCAAGGGACCTAATTGAGGACCCATTCCATAGGGCTGTTCTGAAGATTAAAAGAATTAGCAGATGGAAACCGCCTAGAACAGTGACTAACACAAAAATGGACATGGGGTAATTCTTAGCCGCCGCCGCCACCACCATCATCATCAAAACTAGGTCGATATGATCCCCAAATCAGTGCGAAGAGCCCTGCCTAAAATGCCAGGTGAATAGCGTAGTAGTGACATTCTATCCCCTTCACATGAGTGTGGTCTACCCAGAGGGTCCCCAAATGAGGGAACTGATGATAAATGGTGTAGATGTATATGGCACTGGCCCTACCTCCCGAGTTTAGAAACAGCTTCTCTCAGTTTACGGCAGAGTGATGTTGACTGTTTTTAGGTCTGAGCTCTTTTTCTTTAAACTGGAATTAAACCAGGTAGGAAAGAAGTCTTAACCTTTTCGCTGCGATGGTCATCTATAGTCGAATGATGTTTCCATGCCGCTGACTGTGGTGTTCGACTTTACCCCCCGAACTCAGTGTTCCAGAAAGGAAGTTTAAGAAAGGAGATGTACATTTTTCTACATTTTTATGTTTTTCAAGAATGAATAACAATAGGGAATTTTTATACTTTACAGTAATCATTTATTTTAATGAAATGTAGCACCTTACCTGTATTTACTTAAAAGTAATAAATACTGTAATTATCTTTGACACATTTTGGAGAACAAACTTGAAATCAATTAACGCAGTGAAAAAGTTAAGGACTATGTGCCAAAGCTGTGGTGTTTTCTGAGCAAACTTAGGTATCATTTTAAAATTGAACCTGGAAAAAAATCATTGTTCCATTTCTTTTCCCTTATGTGTAACTGACGTTTCATATCAGATCAGGAGACAAAAGGAGAAAGAAAGAGCTGACATGTGAGAGCTGTTTTGAGGGTGTGACCTCTAGGTGAAGGTTTGGGGCATTTCAACTCCCAGATTTTCTGTTTGAATTTTTAAAATAGCACCTCTTGAATTCCAGCAGCAAATCACAGAATAGCCTTCCCTTGCTCGCACTCACTACAGAGAGCCCAAGAAGGCCATCGCGAAGCAAGAGACACATGGTTAAAAATGCCTGAAGACTGTTCACTTTGTGTTTATTTTCAGGATGTCTTTTTGAAGTACATAAGCATTCTTAGGCGCTTGACCAAATAGATCCTTTCTTTCTAGTCTCTACCCAAAGAAAACAAATCTAACTTCTAAAATTTTCAGGACATTGATGCTTTCTAAGGCATTGTCGAAGAGAAGAAGAGAGAAATCTTCTGATTTTGAAAGTGTACCATATGTCAATGAAGCAGAGGAGAACAGTTATTTGGGGGGAGGGGAGCAATCGATCTTTTAAAAATGATTTTTTAAATTTATTTTTCAATTATAGTTGACATACATTGCATCAGTTTCAGGTGTACAACATAGTGATTAGACATTTATATACCTTATGATGTGATCACCCTGATAAACCTAGTGCCCACCTGGCACCATACATAGTTGTTATAATATTAGTGACTATATTTCCTGTCCTGTACTTTTTACATTCCCATGACTACTAAAAATGGTTTTTATTCATTTGGTTCTTTTTTGTGTTACTCATAATATATGAAATTTAGGATAGAGTAATAAGTATTTCTTTTATAAGAATTTTTCTCTGGAGGAAGGGAAGGATTTCATTGATTTTTCTTATATAAAAATGTGCTCAACGCACAATCTGTGATTTTGACTTAAAAAACTCATTTTCTTGAATGAATAGTTTTGTGGTAGTGACATTAGGCAATGGCTTGTTAATGGGGACAGTTTTTTTCTTTATAGTGTGTTTTTTGCTTAAATTAGAAATGAATCATTTAGGGTTTATTTTGTTACATCAATTTTGATGTTTCACTGCAAAAGCAATCGTTCTACGGTCTCTTTTCCATTTTGCATTCTCATTATCTAGTTCTCAGAGAAAATTCTCCTCAAGTAGCGAGGCGACTAGTGGAGGCACTGTTCAGGGCCTGTCGGGGAGGTGGGACGTAGGATCATGATGGTCCTTGGAAGTACGCTTGTGATGTTACCTTCAAATGTGCTTGTGTATAAAGCTGTACTTTGTGTTCAAGTCCCTGGCTTAATATATGTAAACACTTAAACGATGCCACAGTTTGGGTGATTCTGCCTTGCTAATGAGGAACTTCAAAAAATGGAAGTAGCTCCGTCCTCTGCAGACAGGGCTTTGTTGAGAGCTAAGGACAGTGATTTGGGCTGAGGGAAGACCCCTGAGCCTGGAAAGGCTTCTAGGTCAGTGCGTCTCAGCCCTGGCTGCCCATGGGATCAGCCCGCAGCTTGAAGCATTACTGGTTCCTGGTCTCAGCCCCTGAGGCTCTGATTTCATTGGCCTATCGTGTTGCCTGAGTACTGGGATTTTTGCTCCTCAGAGTGTTTCATGGGTCAGCAGCATCTGCGTCACTTGGGAGTTTGTTACAAATCAGGAGCTCAAGCCTCACTCCAGACCTACTGAATTGGAGTCTGCATTTCAACAAGTGCTCCAATGTCAAAACAAGCCATGGAGAATTTACAGTGAGAAACATGACTGCGACAGGGTAGGGCCTTCAGACCTGCATGCAAGCGTAGATGAAAAGGAGACTCATAACCAGGAGGTCTTTGGTGAGTATGGGGTCAGAATGAGGGAGTTGGGTGGATGGAAAGGGTTGTTTGTGTTCCAGGTTTGGTTGTTTTCTCTTCTCCCCTAGACTATCAGCACTCTGAGGACAGAAACATGTTCTGTTCACTGCCCTTCTCCTAGCTCCCGAGAGTGCACTGGGCAGGAAAGGCTTTGCACAGCTTCTCCCAACGCTTCCCTAGTGACTTTTCTTGCTCTCTGTCCCCATGGAGGGCCAGCTTCTTCTTTTTTGAGGTCCTGATGGCCTGGTTGCTTTTTAGTCCCAGTACGCGTCTTTGCTGGTCTGAGTACCTATCCCAAGTATCACTCGTTTTCTCTCTCACAGGGCCTTCTTGCTTCTGTTTCTATCTCCTCAGCAGGATCTCATTGTAGTCCTTGCATACTTTCCAAATTGTTTTTAGTATCATAAAGTCCATTTCCAGTTTTTAAAGATCTTGAGTAGGTGGGAGAGCATTTATATCCACAGCTAAGGTTAGTCCATTATCAGTAAAGTTTGGAATATGAGTAAGGGACCCAAATCTGTTCATGACATAACAGATAAGTATGATGACAGCTCTGTTAAGAAATAGTCTGGATGTTAGTGAAACAGGAGGATATGTGTAAAAGATGATTCCAAAGTATTAATCCTTGGCCACTGGCAAAATGATAAATAATTCTGTTGGTGGAAATAAAGAAACCAAGGTAGGGACCTGTGTTTTCAGTTGTGGTGGTGGGGTAAGTTGAGCTTGATTTGGACTTGCTGAATTTAAGGTAAGGGTGGGTATCAATGTAGAAATGTTCTGAACGCAGTTGGGGACTATAACATGGGACATCCTGATTATTACTGCGTAATCTCCTTTAGAATCTCTCGACCTGGAATGTTCTCATTCTTTCCGCGCTCTCTGAAACGTTAGAAGGGAGTGGACTATGGCTGCCCAGGGCCCTTCTTCTCTAACTTAACAACCAGGAAGAAAATGAGAATGTTTCACCAAGTTGTCATCAGAAGTTGCTGTGAGGAAACAGTCTAATGGATGGTATTGAGAGGAACTGGTTTGATTTCAGCCGCTCTTGTTTAATTTCCATCGTGTCGTTTCCAATCACGTGCTAACTTCCTTGTCCGTGTGTGATGCGGGAAGGTAAAAGGCATCAAACATTACTGAATGACCCTACACTTCTCTTCTGGAACTATTTCCATTGACTCTTATTACACAAGCCCTCACTGAGCCAGGGAGCCCAAGCATTTCTGATCTAAGACCTTTTGGAGGCCACCTGCTTTGACATTTATTTCAGTGCCAGCAGGAAGTTTCAGAAAAAGAGCTGTTTAATGGAGAGCAAATGAAGTGATCATCGAGGTTTCAGAAGCCTACCGTTGAGACCCAGAAAGTCAATGCTCTCTTCTTCTGAGTCACGTGTGACTTTTCATAGATTGCAAACTGAAAGAACTGCCAAGAAAGCAAATAGTTTTATTCATATGGCAACACAGTTATTCTCAATTAATAAGTTCAATTGATGAGCACCACAATTACTTTGTAATATACAGGGCAAACATGGGAAAAGAGATTTTTTTGGTGGGCAAAAGTGACCATAGATGACTAAAACATGAAAGATACAACAAAGATGCAGTAATTTGTAAAACAGTATCAGAAAAATAAATACAGCCTTTCAGGGTGCTTTCCAAATGTAAGGATTTTGTTGGCTAATAAAAGTCGTTGGAACACATATGTGGAGTTGACAGCAATAGTCAGTCCATTTGTTTCTTAGGATGAATTACGACATGGGTTTGGTGTCCCATGCTTTCTCTAAACACTACACTAGTGTGGCAAAAAGCCCAATCATGTCTTTTTTCACACTTAGCATTTTTTGGTGACTGGCTTCCCTTGTCCCTCCTTTTTTTAGCCACCACCCCCAACAAAAAAGGCTTTCAGGAAATTAGGCAACCCAAAGAAACTGCCAATGATAGTGTTTTGTTAATTCTATAAATATTTGTGTAAACTTAACTCCACTGAGACATAATTTCTGCAATTGGAGTAATGGGCTTTCCTGCTGTTGCATACATCCAGATTGCAGCACTCCGACTGGTGGAGCAAATTACTCCCCCGTTTCTGCCTCGAGACACTGTCATTAGTTTTCCGTACATAGGTGTGAGATTGTAGGGAACATAACGTAAACATTGCCATTCTGAAATTGGCTGCCCCAAAGTTCAGCAGTGAAAATAGCAAGGAAACGTTTCCTTCCAGAACCTGGAAAAGCCATTTTGAGTTGTTTGTGAACCCAGGTGGGGCTTGTTTATTGACAACTGTTATTCTTCTGATCACCAGGTGATGTTTACACAAGGAGATGTTAAATCCCTTCATACCTCTTTAAAAATCTGTTCCCATGTTTGCAAGTCTTCTTGGAGAAAGAGCCCCATAGTTAAGCCGTTGCCAGTTAGAAACATAAAGTACGCAGGAAGTACCTAAGGAATAGAACTTTGTAAATACAAGAATTTTAAAAAACGAAATTCTCTGAATCCCCCAGTGCAGTTTTGTTCACTGGGCATATGCAGCTCACAACAAAGGGTCTCCTTTGCCTTTCATTCCCAACTTTCTTCCCTGCTTCATCCCTCCATACATGGCACCTCTAATGAGTCCCGCTAAAATTGGATAGCTCTCTGACTTCTACTTAAAAACGTCTTGCTGTTTCTGAAGCATGCTAAGCAAAGTCCGTGTTTGGCACCTGACCAAGGTTTCGTATTGCCTTTGTGTCATACTGGATAGCAGGTGTGTGTGTTTGTCTGAGTTACCTTGTCCTTTTAGACCCTAGGTTCCAGAAGGTCAGGAAAGGTAAAAGCTCTACTTAACATCCCGTTTTAGCACCTGATACAGGATCATTCACACACTGAATGTTAGATGTTAGAATTTATCTCCTTTCCATCAGAATTTCACTTTCCACAGGATACTGTATTTCTTTAATGCTAATTTATATTTTAACAACCTCTAAATTGTCAATTGAGAGGGTAATTAGTCCTAATTTAGTGTTAATGCTCTGAACAAAGAGTAAGAAGCTAATTGACATGGCATGCTACCAACTAGAATTTTATGAACTAAAACTTTGTATCTCTTCGCACAACAGTGAGTGATCTCATTATGGAGGTGCCATTTAGGAAGAAGAACGGCTTTGCCTGCGGGTGTTCTGTACCTTGTAGATGCATCACTGATTGCTTGGTGATGGCCAACTGCTTTGATTACTCAAGTCTGACAGCTCTCCCTTAAACCTACTTTTAGGAAATTGGTCTAAAACTATGCATATTTGGTTAGCACATTTTTGTTTTTTTCAATTGCATTTTTTTTCCTACGGGATATGAGGAGCTCCTGTGTAGGCTGAAGGATATACAAAGCAGGGGAACATCTATTCCCTAGACTCAACAAATCTAGATTTTATTAATAGCGGAAATAGCAGTATATTCACTGAGCAGTACTTAACAGTTTATAAAAGGCTATCTCGTGTGTATGTCTTCATATACGTACAATAGTTGAAGTCAGGGCTGGTATTATTATACCCATTTATAGCTGAAGCAACCGAAATTTAGGGCGTTTAAATGACTTGTCTGTGATCGTGTGGCTGGTTTAAGTGGTAGAGCCAGACGGAGGACTTGAACCTTCTGATTCCTGCTCCAGAGTTGTTTTTTCCCTGATCACACCACACTTCTCTGACCCGTTTGTCAAAATTCAGTTTATATTCTTATTGTGTCATTCTAAGCAATTGCTATTCCTTTAAAAATTCAGAAAAGTGACATCATCATAAGGCAACTAACTCATCAGCTTTTTACCTCTCCACCCCTAGATCCTCGAGTTAACAAATTCTCCTCCAGTATTGAATCTTGTCCTCACTCAAGCTCAGAAAAACTGTCTTGGAAAAAGAGGTGAAAAGGCTAGAAAGTAAAGAGAATCAGGCTGAAGGTGCTTCCGGCCTTTGTTTTTTTCTTCTAAAAACCTTTCAACTCTTGCCCTAAGATATCAGTTCTCAGTTTAATCTAGAGTAGGTTTTCAAAGACGAAACCTGTCAGTTATACCTGTTGCCTGGTCGTATCCTGAGCTAGCCTACCAGAACTTTCTTGGGTCCATTTTAGATTATTTAGTGCCTGCGTATCTGGCACAGAATCTTAACCCCTGCTTTGTGTTCGTGTGTTTGGCTACGATTTACCTTTTAGATAATTCGCTATTCCTCAGAAATTCCTTCTGAGGAATAGTGAATTATCTATTCGCTAACACAGATGTGAAACTCTGCTGTGCTGTGTGGATCAGCCCCGTTACGCTGTGGGCAGCTCTGTTATAGTAGTCACTGTGGAAGGTGAGGGTTACGGAGGCAGGCCTTTCGTCTTTCTCTGCCCTCCACTGGCTTCTCTAAATCACTGGGAGATGAGACGGCCGAAGTTCTATTTGTGTCCCTCTGTTAGTTTATTTGTAAACTGCAGGTCAAAAAGTAATATTATGTATAAAATCCAGACTGGACAATTGCTCGTTTCATGCAGAGAGAGAGCAAGAGAGCGAGAGCTTTAAAGGAAATCAGCTGACTTCCTGACTTGCTGAATGAAGTGTGAGTTTTAGTTTCTATCCTGTTAGGAAATGACATGTGAATAGAAGAATACTTGTACAAGCAGGCTTTTATTTTTGTCAATGGTTAGAAACTTGTCAAAAAGAGAAGAGGGGTCTGTTTATTATAGCATATCAAGATTCATTTCTGTGAAACAAAGGCAGAAATGGGTGTTTCTGAATCCTTTGGTGGTCTTCGTGCTGAAATTCCATTTCTTCTGTCCTTCTGCCCAGAGTTGTTAGGTTGCCATAGCATCATGACTCCTCCCCCACAACCCTGTAAGATTAACTGGATATAGATTTAGCAGCAAGTGAGGCCAAGATTAAAATCCAAATTTAGGGTGCTGATCACAGAAAGTGGGAGGCCTGAGGCCGTGGCCTGCCCTGTATCCCTCCGTGGGCCGCACATGAAGTGATAGGCATTTGCCCGCTGGTTTAGGTGGCGTTGCTCTGAGACCCAGTTAGCCATCAAGAGATTGACTGCTGTACTGCAGATGAGACTGTACCCAGGAGGTGACTGGATAATTCCATGGATGAAGAATATTTAGTGCAGCAGTGTAACCCTACAGTGGATGAAATTGCTGGTGCTGTGAAAGTCAAGCAGGAGACTCGTGAGTAAGGACTATAAAGAAAGGCATCGAGTGGGCGTTGCCAAAAGAAACGCTCTCTGTCCCCAAGAATGCTTTCTAGGGGAGCCTTAGGGATCCTGTAAATGGCGATAATCAACATAATCTCACATGTTGATTGAGCAGTTACTATGCGCTAAGCATTTTGTAACTCATTTAATCCTCATAACAATAACGTGATCCTCATCCTGTGAGCTAGGTGCTATTGTTTTAAAGATAAAGAAAACTGAGGCAAGAAGAAGGAAATGAACTTGTCCAAGGTTATGTAACTTGTAAGTGGCTGACTAGCATTTAAACCTTTTCAGTGTGACTCCTGGCTCCAGGCCTTTAATTCTCACAATACTGCCTCTCAAGGATCTTTCCTTATCCTCTAAAGGGCTCCTGAGTAGAGTGTTCAGGGAACTTTAATTTTTTTTTAATATGAATAAATATTTCTTTCGTTGAATTGTGTCCCCTCCAAAATGTTGAAGTCCTAACCCCTAGAGGCTATGAATGTGACCTTATTTGGAAATAGGATCTTTGCAGATGTAATCAAGTTAAGCTGAAATCGTTAAGGTGGGCCCTAATCTAATATGTCTGGTGTTCTTATAAAAAGAAGAAAATGCCAAGACACACATAGCAAGAAAACATGCGATGACAGAGGCAGAGATTGGAGAGATGAAGCTGTAAACCGAGGAATGCCATGCAAGAATTGAAGGCTTCCGCTCAGTCTCAGAGGCAGTGTGGCTCTGCTGTCACCTGATTTCATTTCCAGCCTCCAGAACTGGGAGAGAATAAATTTCTTTTGTTTAAGCCACTCAGTTTTTGGTACTTTGTTACAGCCGCCCTAGGAAGGAAATAGAAATACGTTCTTATTGTACTGGATTCAGTCAATACAGAGGCAAACAGACATATATGAACGCTCCCATTCTGTTGATCTCCCCTGTCCCGTCGTACTGGTAACTGCTAGTGACAACTTGTCTCCTTCCCATGCATGTGTATTTGCATTAGTTTTTACATAATGGGCTTATAGTATATGCATTTTGTTGCAACATCTTCTTAAAGCTTGCTTGGGTATCTTGGAGATCTCTAAGTCTCTAACTTTGTTTTTAAATTGTAAAATACATGTAGCATAAAATTTACCCTTTTAACTATTTTTTTTTACGTTTTTTGATCATATTTTGTGTTTTTAGAATTAGTCTCAGGTGTACAAAACAATATAATAGACATTTATCATTTATATCCCTCACACAGTGACAACCCCCCCCATCTCCTACCCCTCTGACATCGCACACAGCTGTTGTATTTCCACTGCCTCTATTCCTAATGCTGTACTCCACTTCTTGTAACTAGAGATAGATATAAAATTGCAGTTGACATTCATTACTGTTCAGCTTCAGCTTCAGGTGTACAGTGCAGTGATCAGCCATCTACATCATCCCTGAGATGCTCTCCCTAATGGGACAAGCACAATCGGTAACCACAAGATTGCCACGGGGATACGAAAGCCAATTTGGGGAATGTAATCAATAATGTTGTAAAGATTTTGTAGGGTAGCCGATGGACACTTGTCCCATTTTAACCATTTTTAAATTTACAGTTCAGTGGTATTAAGTACGTTCATATTGTTGTGTAACCATCACCATCCATCCATCTGCAGAACTCTTTTTATCTATAAAACTAAAACTCCATATATATTAACCCAAACTCCCTATTCCCCCCTTTCCCTAGCCCTGGGCAACTATCATTTGGATTTCTGTATCTATGAATTTTAACTACTATTAGGTATTTTGTGTAAGTGGAATCATACAATATTTGTCTTTTCCTGACTGGCTTATTTCACTTAACATGTCCTCAAGGTTCATCCATGTGTAGTATCTGTCAGAATTTCCTTCCGTTTTAAGGCTGAATAATACTCCATTGTATGTATATACCATATTTTCTTTATCCATCTGTTGATGGACACTGGGTTGCTTCTATGAATAATGCTGCTGTGAACCTGGGTGTACAAATATCTCTTCAAGGTCCTGCTTTCAGTTCTTTTGGATATAAACCCAGAAATGGAATTGCTAGATCATATGTTAATTCTATTTTTAATTTTTTTGAAGACTTGCCATACTATTTTCCATGGCAGCTGCATCATTTCACATTCCCACCAGAAGTCTACAGGATTTCAGTATCTTCTCATCCTTGCAAACACTCGTTGTTTTTTTAATAGTGGCCATCTTAATGGGTATCAGATAATGTCTCATTGTGGTTTTGATTTGCATGTCCCTAAATATTAGTAATGTTGAGCATATTTTCATGTATTAGCCATTTGTATGTCTTCTCTGGAGAAATGTCTATTCGAGTCCTTTGACCATTTTTGTAATTGAGTTGCTGTTTTGTTGTTGAGTTATAGTTTTTTATATATTCTGGTTATCAATTCTATATCAGGTATATGTGTATAAGTCTTTAGCTTTTAAACTCCTCTCTCCACTGGCTGAGAATACACTCATGCATTCTCATGAATGGGGTGTGTGTTGGGGGAAACATTGTATTCCCATCTCAGGCTTTTAGTGATAGGTGGTACCAAGCAAGAGGTATTTCACTCTGGCAAGTTTCCTAACAGAGGAAGCAGCATGTATTAGCCAGGCTTATCCAGAAACAGGATACACACACACACACACACACACACACATATATTTATATTTATATTTACATTTATATATGTATTTATCTATGCTGGGGTGCCAAAAAATGTATACAAGTAGACACTTCGGTCACCGTTGCTCAAGCAGTAGTTTGCCATAATTAGAAGTGTCTGGACACTGATGGTAACCACTTTGAATACCTCTTGTAATTGCAGAAGTCAAACTCACTTGTATTGAGCATTACGATTTTAATACAGTTTTCCTTTCTTAAAATGTGTATACATTTTTTGGCACCCTGTGTGTGTGTGTGTGTGTGTGTGTGTGTGTGTGTGCATGTGCGTGTGTGTGTGTGTATAATACAATATATTTATTATAAAGAATTGGTTAACATAATTATGGAGGCCAACGAGTCCCAAGATCTGCAGGATGAGTCAACAAGCTTGAGATCCAAGAGAGCCAATGATTTAGTTCCAGCCCAGGGCCAAAGGCCTGAGAACCAGGAGAACTGATGTTTCAGTTTGAGCCCAAAGATAGGATAAAGCTGATGTTCCAGCTCAAAGACAGTCAGGCAGGAGGAATCTCTCATACTCAGGGAAAGGTCACCTTTTTGTTCGAGTCAGGCCTTCAATTGATTGGATGTGGCCCACCCACATAAGGGAGAGCAATCTGCTTTACACAGTCTACTGACTTAAATGTTAGTCTCATCCAGAAATACCCTCATGGACCACTCAGAATAATGTTTGACCAAATATCTGAGTACCCCGTGATCCAGTCAAGTTGACACATAAAATTAACCATCTCATCGCACTAATAAATGATCCTCTCCTCCTCTGCCTTGTTAATTAGTTTAAAAGTAAAGAACATTCTCATCTTCTTCCTGTAGGTTTTTTGGTTTGGGTCTGTTACTGGGCTTATTCCTTTGCACATGACAATATAACCAGATAGGGCATCTCTGAAGGGCTCTTGGAGGCTGTTTCTAGGGAAGATGTTCTCCTTAGCATTGTACATCTTTGAAAACTCAAAATGGAAATGTCCTTTACTTAATCAACAATAATTTTTATGACCCCAAATTAAATAATGACTGAAACTTTGTAGATGTCTGTAGGGCTTCTCTAAATTATTCTTGTTTTTTAAGGCTTGAGCTATGTTTTTTCCTTTCATAACCTCGCCACTTCTTGCTCACTATCAGCATTTTCTCACTCTGTATTAGCCCAAGTGAAATCCCACGAGACCTAGGACTTATTTTGCGAGTACTACTTACGTAGAATCTCTACATTGAGTGTTAATAATATAATAGATTCTTTGAGGATCTTAGTTTTTCATACTTACTTGCTGATCTAAAGCCCTAAAAACTTGTACATTTTTGGTAAAGAAGGTTCTTATTATTTGGACTCTGATTATCTAAGCCCTGGATTCTGGGGCACTAATTACCAGTCATTCATCTGGAGTTACTATATGTGAGGTAGTATACTAAATGTTGGCGCTGGCACTCAACTTTCCATGCACAGTCCCTGCCTTCATGGAGTTTACATTTTAGTGGCGTCTAGTGAGCTTCCCCTTGGGAAGCTATGCACCAATACCAGGGCCTAGACCATCCTTCAAGGCAATTTTGGAACTCTTTTTCTGGAATGGCCATCAGAGCTGTCATCGTATTACCCTTGATGTCCTGAATGTCATCAAAATGTCTTCTTTTCAGTATTTCCTTTATCTTTGGGTAAAGAAATAAGTCATTGGGGGCCAGATCAGGTGAGTAAACAAACAATACAGTTATTTGTTTACTGGCTAAAAACTCCCTCATAGACAGTGCCTTTGTGAGCGGGTGCATTGTCATGATGCAAGAGCCATCAATTGTTGGCAATAAGTTCAGGTCGTTCTCGTCTTTTTCATGCAGATTTTTCAGCACTTTCAAATAATAAACTTGGTTAACTTTTTGTCCAGTTGGTACAAATTCATAATGAATAATCTCTCTACTATCAAAAAAGGTTAGGAACATTGTTTTCACTCTTGATTTGGACTGATGGAGCTGTTTCGGTTGTGGAGAATTGACTGACTTCCATTGTGCTCTTTGACACTTTGTTTCCGGGTCGTATTGGTACACCCATGTTTCATCACCAGTGGTAACACGGCTCAAAACATCATCTTGCCTCTCCAAAGGTCTTGGCAAACTTTGACTCTACTTTGCTTTTGTTCATCGGGGAGCTCCTTCGGGACCATTTTTGCACACACCTTTCTCATGCCAGGATTTTCAGTTAAGATTTTCCTGTTTCTCTATTGATGTTTACTTGGTCTTCTATGCTTCTCACAGTTAGCCAACAATTTTGATGCACAATTCGATGAATTTTTGCAATGTTTTCATCAGTTCCGCTCATTACTGGTCGCCCTGACCTCTCTTCATCAGTGATGCATTCTCTCCCCTCAGAAAATATTTAATCCATTTGTACACTGCCATTTTCTTCATGGCATTATCCCCATAAACTTGGTCTAACATGACCCTGATTTCTCTTCCACTCTTGCCAAGTTTAACAAGAAATCGAATGTTTGTTTGTTGCTTTAATTCAAGCTCAGACATTCTTGTGACGTCGCACAAAAACACACAAACAACAATAACAAACGCCACTCAGCAAGACACCAGCACACATCCACATGAACAGAGCTGTGAGACACTGATATATCAAGGTTCTGAAATCTTACCAAGCTGTTTGTACAGTGCTGCCAATGTAAGCACATGGCAAGTTTGCAAACTTAATTGTCAGACCTCATACTTAGATCGTAAGATTGTTGTTAAGTACCTGATGCATTTTATATATTATTTTGAATCACAATTTAAGGAGCTCCAATTGATGACAATTAGATTGTTGTCAGCATTTTGCTCTTAGAAGCAACACAGCAATAAATAATCCTGTGATATATATCATTTCACATATGTACAAGTTTATATTTAGAATGAATTCTTAGAAGTAGAATTGCTGGGTCATGTTTTGATGGATACTGCCAACTGGCTGTCTGAAGAGGTTTTCCTAATCTATAGTCCTAACTAGAGTGTATAAGGGTGGGTATATGGGATAGAATCAGGATTTACCTTAACATAGGTGGTCAAGGAAGGTCACTCTATAGACATGACATTGAAATTAAACCCAAGATGATGAGACAGAGCCAGCCATGTAAGATCTGGGGTCGCAACAGTTGAGGCTGAGCTACAAAGCAGAGGTGGCCCCTGTTCAAAGCCCTTAAAGCAGACCAGTGTGGCTGAAGACTGGCAGGTGAGGAGGGGGTGCCAGTCTAAGCTGGACAGGAAAGCAGGGTTTGTACAGACTCGACTTAGGAGTGTGTTTTAAGTGCAGTGGAAGCCATTAGAAGGTCTAAAGTTTGGTTTTATAAGATAAATCTGGTGGTAGAATAAAGAGTAGACTGTCGGGGGAAAGTGGAAGGAGGCAGGGGATTAGTTAGGAGCTACTGCAGTGACCCGTGCCAGAGAAAGCATAGTGCTTGGGTGGCTTGGGTGGTAGTAAGATGAGGAAGTGGGGCCTGCAGGCTTTGCGGATGGCAGCGTGGAGTAGGAGAGGAGAGGAAGACAGAGAGAGAGGACTCAAGGGTGATGATGCCCCCTTGGTCTGTCACTCACTAGAGGTATGACCTCGGGCAATAATCGCACTTCTCTCTGCTTCACTGTCCTTTATAAAATGAGGAGAGTGATCTCACCATTCTCATATGGTGGTTATGAATGAATGACTTAATATGTGTAAAGAGCTTTCTATTTGGGACATGTCGAATTTGAGATGTTTAGTATATCTCCAAGTCCAATAATGAATAAGCAGTTGGACTTACAAGTCTAGAATTCGAAAGAATGATCAAAATTTGGGAGTTTTCTGCATTACATACCATCCATACAGAATGAGACTGTATGGGATCACCAAGGGAGTGAGGGTAGTTAGAGAAGAGACAAAGAGTCAACTGAGTCATTTCAGCATCAAGAGTCTGGGAGAAGTGTAGCAACTAGGAAAAGAGGATGAATAGGAGCCACCATGAGGTTGGCTGAAAGTCAGGAGTGTGAAGCCCTTGAAGCCAAGTGAAGAAGGATCATCAGGGAGGAGAAAATGATGGACAGTGTCCCAAGCTGCTGATAGGTCAAGTAAGAGTGTCCCCCTCCTTTCACGTGGAGACGAGATGTAGCAGTCAGCCCTGGGTGTCAGCACAGAAGAAGAAGACTAGAGGTAAAGAAGCCTAGTGAACATAGAGCTGTCAACAGCATCCTCAGAAGAAAAGGGAAGCCTCTTCCTCCATCAGTTCTGACTTCTCAAGAAGGAGAGAGATGAGTAGGGACAGAAGGTAGTTTTGTATGTGACACAGTGATATACTTCTTGACCCTTTTTTGACACTGGTTATATTTTGTTGGTTCTAAATGGCTTTTTAGGATCCCCAGCAGATGACATTTCTTTCCTTTTTGGTTGATGTGCCACTCAGGAGCTCTTGAATTCTTGAAAGTTTTATTAAGAATTCCTCATACACTTACAAACAATGCCCACATTCCAGAGCCTCTCTGCTAACACGTTGCTCTTATGTTTAAGGAAAGTCTCAGGCAACAAAACCAGTCAGTTATTGCACTAAGACCCATCCTCGGTAGTTCTTTGCCAAATGGTCGCCGTCCGTACATCCTTCCTTCCTGGAAGTGATATAAATCCCCGAGGCTATTTTTGCTATGAGGAGATTATGGCACAACATATGGAGTCTTCACGCTCCAGGAGAAGAAAAGTCTTGTCTTTGTGGAAGCCAGCCACTTGCTGAATGCCACAGGCTTAGGGCAAGTGTGATTCACGGTGACTGTACCAGGGAGCAGCAGCGCAGAGCAGCTGATCTTAGGAGTGTACTAACCTGATGTCTCCCGTAATGTGGTGTGTGGAATTTGCTCCACTTATCATGCTGAGTTGGCTCTGTTAATCTTATACAAACCTTTGTGTACATTAATATTTTACCTCGAACCAAGGGAATAGATTTCTAAAATAGGGCATTTTGAGGGTAAATAGTTAGTGATATTATAATCCTTTAGGATTATAGATATTCTCTGTCTTAACCAGAATAAGCGTGAAAGAAGAAGGGGTGTTAGAGGAAATTACCAATGAGGCTGTTTGTTAAATTCCCTGATTTAAAAACATATTCATCTATGGGTTCTTGTTAAACGCAGATTCGTCTATAAGTAGAACAGTTTCCATTACTATTCTTTGAGCAACAAGAGAGGTTTCTCTAGGCGATTAAGCCAGTCACTTATTGTGTTGTTTCAGGATAGATTATACTCTGAGTTATAATAGAATCCTGAAATTAATTTGTATTATCGTGAAAGTATTTATAATAATTTCTAGCCAGGCTAGAAATTGAAAATTTAGTTTTGTTACCTGGGTCTAGTGTCTACTGATGTTCTAGGAAAGTGGATGTGTGGCAGTTGTACTTTAAATGCTATTGTTGAAAAATTATCCCTCCCGAAATTAAACAGGGTTGATTTTGTCTTATGGAATTTTTTAAAAATCAGATTAAATTTAGGTTTATTAACTTTAGGGCACAGCATCCCCTTTGTCTCTCAATGGTTGAGTAAGGTTGGCATGCTAGAGGGAGAGGACATTGTTTAGCAGATCTGTGGGCCATGCCACTTGCTACTTATTGACCTCAGCAAATTATTTTAATCTCTCTACGCCTCTGTTTCTTCATCTCTATTATGGGGGAAATAACCTGTATCACAGAGTTATTGTGAACATTAATAACATTTTATTTAAAGTTCTTAGCACAGTGATGCATGGGGACATGGAGTAAGTGGCGGCTATTATTATTGTCGTTATTGCTGCAGTGATTTCCTCTAGCCTGTAGTCTTGAAGCTACAAGAAAAGAAACATGGTGTTAAGCCTTGGTGAGAGATCTCAGCATCTTTGCTTCTCACGTGCGTGTTGCGTCCTTATCTAAAACATCTTGCCCTCATCTAACTCTACCTTGTATTTCAGCTGAAGCATCAGGATTAGGGATGAGGGAATGGAGGAGGAGGTTGGGGGGGTAGCCAGCCTCATCAGTGCAGCCGTGCCTCATAGCCACCACCGATTGGGCCACAGGAAGTAGGGCAGCCCAGGGGGCCTGTTGGGGTTGGGGGGGGGGATAGTAGGTCCCCTCCCATCAGGGCTCCTCTCACACTCAGTCCTCAGCACTTTTATGCAGACCTGCTATCCCATGTCCATCGCTGGGGTTTTTTCGTTGTTTTTCCTTTGTGTTGGGGTTTCAAACAGGCCAGCTCATATAACACTGCTTCCATTTGCTCTGGATGCTAGTGGTGCCTGCTACTTGCCTACTTGATTAGATGTTTTGAGTGTCAAATATTATAAACACACACACACACACACACACACACACACACACACACACACACACACATTTCCATGCTACCAGTTACTACTTATAATACATCTGGCTCAGTGACAAGGATATAAAGAGGTCTAACATTGTGCAGTTGATAAACTACTCTCTTATAAAATGCCAAATCCTTACAATTCTGTTTCTTTTCAATAGGATCTGTTTGGCCAAAAAGTCTACATGAATTGGCCAATTAAAGCAAAATATTTGTGTTTGATAAAAAAATAACTTCGGTATTTTGTTTTTCTGTATGCCTACAAATCACCATATACAAGGCTGTTACCCCAAGTAAGTCAAGGAAGAGACTGACTTCTGTTGGTCTTTCCCCCAATTAAACAAAAAAAATAGAACCACTGCATAACTCTTTCCTTGGGAATGTTTTCTCTTTCCATCTCTCCCTTTCTCGCTCCCTCCCTCTCCACTTTTCTCTGCCTCTTTGTGTCTTTTTCTCTTTCTTTCTTATAACAGTACCTGGCAGTTTTTGTGCCATGTGATCACGCCGTTCCCCTTTGGTTTTGTAAATTTGTTTTATAACCATAAAGATCTATAGCTAATCTCTGAAATCTCTTAACTGTGTTTGGGATGTAAGAGGTCCCCATTGACATAGAATCAATTATTTATTGATTTAGAAGAAGAAAAATACAGAATGGCAGAGACATTGTCAAGCTTTACATATCTCATTTTGGTTGTTTCTCAAACAAGCCTGTTTTGGGACTTACCACTGAAGAAACCTATTTCCAGTGGAAGCGGCTCCTTTTCCAAATTTATACTATTCTGGGTGGTCGTTTAATTGTGAAGAAGCTGGCAGTTTTGTTTGCAGACTTGCAGGTTTTCATTAGTAGTCTGGTGGTGACAGCTAGCTTTAGCTGTTTCCTCCCGTCATTGCTCTCAGGAATGGTGCTGAATACTCAGAGGTGGCACGAAGCTTTGGGGATGGCAGCAGCTTTATCAGCATGCCCTCACTCCAGCCCTCAATTGTCACAGCAGCAGGTCGTGCCTCTGAGAACGAGAACATTGCTGATTAGTGTGTCTGGTGCATGGGGCAGTCAGTGGGGAAAATGCCATGGTATGATCTCTGTTGATTTCCCAACAATTCCATTCTCCTTGCTTCCTATTGGCCTTCCCCTTACACACAAGGAGGTTTTGTCTTCCGTTACAAAGAATGTCCTTTTGGTCTTTCCCACTAGGATTCTTGCAGGTTTCTTCTCAGTGTCAATAACTTCATTCCACCCCTGCTCTTGAGCTTCACCTCTCTCAGCTTCACCCTTTCAGTCCTGCTGAATCAAAGCTTGGCTTTTACTTCCTGATGCTTTTCTCCTCTCATTCAACAGCCTATTTTAAAGAAAAGTACATGTTTGGAGGGAATTGTATTTAATGATGAATTAAACTCTCTGGGCCTTCGTTTGTTTTCTTATCTGTCAAATGGGGATAATAGTATTACCTCGTAGGGTGATTGTCAGGTTGAACAAGATAAAACATACAAAGTGCTCAGAATAGCACCAGGTATATGGTCATCACTCAATAAAGGCAGCAGCAGCAGCAGCTCCTTCAGCAGCAGCGTTCTAGGAATACACTGGGTCTATAAGCAGGGACTACTTGTAATTTTCATGCTATGATTATTTGTTAGGCCCTACAGATCACAACCCAAGTCACCTCTAAACTCATTTCGTGTTGTACCAATTGTCCCTTCTATCTTATATTCTGGATTTTCAAGGAGCAGTCTTTTTATCCCTTTCTGTACTGTTTCACTCCTTTTACTACATTAGATTTGGCTTAAGATAACCAGCCAATAGGAGGCAGACCCAAGACTCAAATCCAAGTCTTCTGACACCAAGTCCAGTGTAGTTTCCACATAGAGCCACTTTGTGTGTGTGGAGGAGCAATGACATTTAATTTTCTGTATGGGTTTTCATCAGAAAGTCAATACATTTTAAGCTTTTGGAATGTAGATGTTAGTTCTAAGTTTCTCTCTAAAATGTACCTATCGTCTTCTCCCAGCACTATGGCTTGGAATTATTTATCAGATTTCTTTCCTGACACCCCATTGAGGGCAGAGGACTAAAATCATGATAATATGGATGAGGCTTTATCTAGGCTGGAAAAGTAGTCATAGGGGACTCCATTCAATGAAGTGGTCACCAGGTATACTCAGGGAATTGGAAATGGGTAGGGGAGACATAAAAGCAAGAGCTGATTTTGCAAACCTGACATACGTTGTTGTCCTCAAATTGGTCTGACATTGCCTATCTGTAAAAGAATCTTTTTGAATACATCTGGCCCTGACTCTGGCCCCAAATCTATGCAAATCTTTGTTCTATTACCTGGGTAGAGTAGCAATGCGTACCAGGTTCCTTCGTTTGTACTTTCATTCATTCATTCACTCAGCAGGTACTCACTCAGTATCAGCTGTGTGCCTAGTGCTGTGTTAGTCATTGAAATGTCAGCGATGGGTCACTGGTTGCCCCAATGAGACAAGAGTGTTCCAATGAAACCATCCTGGAAGAGCAATAAAAAGAATTCCATGGAGAGACGTCATCAAACTGGCGGCGTGAGGTGAGCCTCTGTAAATCTCTCCTGGAATTTACAACTAATCAAACAACTGTAACTCCACAAAGGACTCCCTGCACAGCAGACAGGCAAGATGAAGAGGCCCACTACTGAATTCACCTAAAGGTGGGCGAATCGTGCAGGGGGGGAAGGGGGAAGAGGGAAGGGAGAAGTGCGGAGACGGAGCCGTGCGGGCGCAGGACACAGACCTAGCTCAGTGCTAAGAGCTCCCTGCATCCCGGAACTACTGCAGCTGCGGGAGAGGGAAGAACTCAGAGTGGTAGGGCTCTGTTTATGGCCCACAGGTCTGAGAGGACAGCATATAACATGGCAGAACTCAACGCTCATGGCAGAGACCTCGGAGAAAAGACTGAGGGAAGAAGGCTGAAAACGGTGGTTTAAGACCACACTGCTGAGCAGAGAACGGAAGCCTTAGGACTGAAACTAGCCGCTCCCTCCTTACCCTCCCAAAGCTCGCCCCGCCCCGACTTGCCCGGTGCTAGAAGCGGAACAGTAGCAGTGTCAGATCAACAGAACAGAATATTTGCTGTTCTGAGAACTATGGACCGCAGACACAGATTCGCAGCCCAACTAGTTCCAGTAAAGGGGAGGGAGCTGTGGAAGCAGGACTGGCTGTGGTGGTGGTAGCCGCCATTGCTCTGGGCCACCTCTCACAACTCATCCTGCCCCTGCTGGCCCCACCTATCTGGGCGGATACCTGCAGGAGTAAATAAAACTGCTGAAACATATGGGCTCTGAATCTTTTGAACTTCAAAAGCTCTCTGCATACCCACACGGACACTGCACCCTGTGATCCAGGCGAACTATTAACAGAGGAGAAGACTGTCTCCCAGGGAATCCCCCCATTTTGTGAGAAGCTGGAATAGTGCAGAGAAAACATAGCACTACCGTGTGAGAGAAAAAAAGAAAGGCTGCAGTCGGAGAGAAAATAAAACATTCTACCAACAAGTACTGGAAAACAAAAGAAAGACCTCTTCCTAACAACCTGTTGCAGAAGTCACTCCTGTAGATGTCTAGGATGAGAAATAATAAATCAGTAATTGCCATGAATAACCAAGGCAACAAGACAGCTCAGAAAGAAAGTGAAAAGTCTCCAGAAAAGGAACTTAAAGATATGGAAATATGTGACTTAAATGACAGAGAATTCAAGATTGCAGTTCTGAAAAAACTCAACAAGATGCAAGAAAACATAGAAAGGCAGTTTAATGAACTCAGAAACACAATCAAAGAACAACATGAGCATTTTACGAAAGAGATTGAAATTTTAAAAAAAGAACCAAATAGAATTTCTGGAGATTAAGAACTCAGTAGAAGAAATTAAGAATGAAATAGCCAGCTTAGGTAGTAGAGTTGACCAGATAGAGGAAAGAATCAGTGACATCGAAGATAGAAACCTGGAAATGACATGGATGGAAGAAGAAAGAGACTTGAGACTTAAAAGAAATGCAAGAACTCTACAAGAACTTTCTGACTCCATCAGAAAGAGCAATATAAGAATAATGGGCACACCAGAAGAAGAAGAAAGAGAGAAGGGAACAGAGAATATATTCAAACAAATTGTGGATGAGAACTTCCCAAACTTGTGGACAGAACTGGATCCTCGAATCCAAGAAGCAAATAGAACACCTAATTACCTCAATCCCAACAGGCCTTCTCCAAGGCACATTGTATTGAAGCTGTCTAAAATCAATGACAAAGAAAGAATCCTTAAGGCAGCCAGGGAAAAAAAGACGGTAACCTACAAAGGAAAGCCCATTAGATTATCATCAGATTTTTCAGCAGAAACTCTACAAGCCAGGAGGGAGTGGAAACAAATATTCAAACTATTGAAAGAGAGAAATTATAAGCCCAGAATAATATATCCAGCAAAGATATCCTTTAGATATGAAGGAGGAATAAAGACCTTACCAGACATACAGAAGCTGAGGGAATTTTCTAATACACGACCTGCACTATAAGAAATACTAAAGGAGGCTATTTGACCACCATCAACAGGGACAATTTGTGGCAACCAAAACATAAAAAGGGGGAGAGTAAAGGCCTGAACCGGAATATGGGAATGGAGAAAGTAAGCATGCTGAAGAAAATGGAATACTCCAAATATCAAACTTTCTTTTGCATAAACTTAAGGGTAACCACTCAAAAAAAAAATCCAGAACTCAAATATATACTGTAATAAAAGAAGAAACAGAGGGAAACATCATAGAATACCACCACACAGAAATAATAGAGAACAACAAAAAGGCAAAGAAACAATGGAGACACAGCCTTACCAGAAAACTAAAGATAGAATGACAGGAAATCCTCACATACCAATAATCACCCTAAATGTAAATGGACTGAATTCACCAATAAAAAGGCACAGAGTAGCAGACTGGATCAAAAAACTAAACCCAACCATATGCTGTCTCCAAGAGACACATCTCAGCTACAAGGACAAGCATAGACTCAAAGTGAAAGGGTGGAAATTGACACTCCAAGCAAATGGTATTCAGAGAAAATCAGGTGTATCCATACTGATATCAGACGAAACAGACTTTAGGGTGAAAAAGGTAACAAGAGACAAAGATGGACATTTCATAATGTTAAATGGGACTATACAACAAGAAGACATAATAGTCATCAATATTTATGCCCCCAGTCAGGGAGCACCAAAATATACCAAGCAACTACTAACAGAACTAAAGGGAGAAATTGACCAAAACACAATTATACTAGGGGACTTAAATACATCATTGACAGCTATGGATAGATCATTCAAATAGAAAATAAATAACGAAATAGCAGCCTTAAATGACACATTAGATGAAATGGACATAATTGACATAAATAGAGCACTTCATCATAAAACATCAGACTATACGTTTTTTTCTAGTGTACATGGAACATTCTCAAGATAGACCATATATTGGGACATAAAATCAGACTCAGCAAATTTAAGAAGATTGAAATCATACCAAGCATATTCTCTTTGAATTTGGATATCAACAAGGCTTTGAAATTGGATATCAACTGCAAAAAGAAAGCAGGAAAAAACACAAATACATGGAGATTAAACAACATACTTTTAAAGAACGACCGGGTCAAAGAAGAAATTAGAGGAGAGATCAAAAGATACATAGAAACAAATGACAATGAAAATGCATCCTACCAAAATTTTTGGGATGCAGCGAAAGCAGTTTTAAGAGGGAAATTTATATCATTACAGGCCTATCTCAAGAAACAAGAAAAATCCCAAATAAATAACCTCACGTTACACCTTAAAGAACTAGAAAAAGTAGAACAAGTGAAACCCAAGGTCAGCAGAAGAAAGGAAATAACAAAAATCAGAGCAGAACTAAATGAAATAGAGAACAAAAAGACAATAGAAAAAATTAATGTGACAAAGAGCTTGTTCTTTGAAAAGATAAACAAAATTGATGAACCCTTGGCTAGACTCACTAAGATAAAAAGAGAGAAGACACTAATTAACAAAATCAGAAATGAAAAAGGGGAAGTTATCACGGACACCATAGAAATACAAAGGATCATCCAGGAATACTATGAAGGACTATATGGCACCAAATTCAATAACCTAGAAGATATGGACAAGTTCTTAGAAACATATAGCCTTCCTAGGCTGAACCATGAAGAACTGGGAAATCTAAACAGATCGATCACCAGTAACGAAATTGAGTCAGTCATCCAAAATCTTCCCAAAAGCAAAAGTCTTGGACCAGATGGCTTCATTAGTGAATTCTACCAAACCTTCAAAGAGGATCTAATATCAATCCTGCTCAAACTCTTCCAAAATATTGAAGAAGAGACAGTACTCCCTAACTCATTTTATGAGGCCAACATTACTCTGATACCAAAACCTGGTAAGGACAACACAAAAAAAGAAAACTACAGACCAATATCTCTGATGAATACAGATGCAAAAATCCTAAACAAAATTCTAGCAAATCGAATACAACAATGCATTAAAAAGATTATTCATCACGACCAAGTGGGGTTCATCCCAGGGGCACAAGGATGGTTCAACATCCGCAAATCCATCAATGTGATACATCACATAAACAAAATAAAAGACAAGAATCAAATGATTGTATCAATTGATGCAGAAAAAGCATTTGACAAAATACAACATCCATTTATGATTAGAACACTTAATAAAATAGGTACAGAAGGAAAATACCTTAACATAATAAAGGCCATATATGACAAATCCTCAGCTAATCTCATAATTAATGGTGAAAAATTGAAGCCCTTTGCTCTATGTTCAGGAACCTGACAGGGCTGTCCCCTCTGACCTCTGCTTTTCAACATAGTGTTAGAAGTCCTTGCCAGAGCAATCAGGCAAAAGAAAGAAATAAAAGGCATCCAAATTGGGAATGAAGAAGTTAAATTGTCACTCTTTGCAGATGACATGATGCTATATATAGAAAACCCTAAAGACTCTACCAAAAAGCTATTAGAAACAATCAACGAATACAGTAAAGTTGCTGGCTACAAAATCAACGTACAAAACTCCATTGCATTCCTATATACTAACAATGAAATCTCAGAAAAAGAAATACAAAAAAAATTCCTTTTGCAATTGCAACAAAAAGAATTAAATACCTAGGAATAAACTTAACCAAGGATGTGAAAGACCTATATGCTGAAAACTATAGGACATTTTTAAAAGAAATTGAAGAAGACACAAAGAAATGGAAAGACATTCCATGCTCATGGATTGGAAGAATCAACATAGTTAAAATGGCCATATTACCCAAAGCAATATACAGATTTAATGCAATCCCCATCAAAATCCCAATGGCATTTTTTAAAGAAATAGAACAAAAAATCATCAGATTTCTTTGGAACCATAAAAGACCCCGAATAGCCAAAGCAATTTTAAGAAAAAAGAACAATACTGGAGGTATCACACTCCCCGACTTTAGCTTGTACTACAGGGCTATAATAATCAAAACAGCATGGCATTGACAGTAAAACAGATACATAGACCAATGGAATAGAATTGAGAACCCAGAAATAAAACCAAATAAATATGGACAGATAATTTTTGACAAAGAAGCAAAAAACATACAATGGAGAAAAGACAGCCTCTTCAATAAATAGTGCTGGGAGAATTGGATAGCCACGTGCAAAAAAATGAAACTGGACTGCTATCTGTCACCATGTACCAAAATTAATTCAAAATGAATCAAAGACTTAAGCATAAGACCTGCCACAGTAAACTGCGTAGAAGAAAACATAGGTACTAAACTTATAGACCTTGGGTTCAAAGAGCATTTTATGAATTTGACTCCAAAGGCAAGGGAAGTAAAAGCTAAAATAAACGAATGGGACTATATGAAACTTAAAAGCTTCTGCACAGCAAAAGAAACCATTGACAAAATAAAGAGGCAACCAACTGACTGGGAGAAGAGTTTTGCAAACAGTGCCTCCAATAAGGGGCTAATATCCAAAATATACAAGGAACTCATGAAACTCAACAACAAAAAAACAAACAATCCAATTGAAAAATGGGCAGAGGACCTGATGAGACATTTCTCCAAAGAGGACATACAAATGGCAAATAGACATATGAAAAAATGCTCAACATCACTAATCATCAGAGAAATGCAAATAAAAACCACAATGAACTATCATCTCACCCCAGTCAGAATGGCTGTCATCAACAAGACAAATAGTAACAAGTGTTGGAAAGGCTGTGGAGAAAAAGGAACACTCATACACTGTTGGTGGGAATACAAACTGGTGCAGCCGTTATGGAAGGCATTGTGGAAGTTCCTCAAAAAATTACGAATAGAATTGCTATATGACCCAGCAATCCCTCTCCTGGGTATCTACCCAAAAAATCTGAAAACATTTATACATAAAGACACGTGTGCTCCAATGTTCATTGCAGCTTTACTTACGGTGGCCAAGACATGGAAACAACCAAAATGTCCTTCGATAGAGGAATGGATAAAGAAGTTGTGGTATATATACACAATGGTATATTATTCGGTGGTAAGAAAAGATGATATAGGAACATTTGTAACAACATGGATGGAACTTGAGGGCATTATGCTAAGCGAAATAAGTCAGACAGAGAAAGACAAATACTGTATGATCTCACTTATATGTGGAATCTAAAAAAAACTGAACACATAGATACAGAGAACAGATTAGTGGTTGCTCGAGGTGGGAGGTGGGGGAAGTGGGATACATGGGTGAAGGTGGTCAAAAGGTACAAACTCTCAGTTATTTGATAAATACTGTATTTTGCCGTGTATAATGTGCCGCTGTGTTTAGTGCCCACCCATGTTTTTGGCCCAAATTTGCATGAGAAAAAAATTTTCATTTAAATTTTTTAATTCAAATTTTTATTTGTTTACATTTAGGTACTTGTTTTTTGTATTATAAAGGAATTTTAGCATTTATTTTTTTAACATATTATGGTACAAGAAATTTTATGTAACAAATAATTACAAAACACAAGAACAGATACAAGGTACAAGAAATTTTATGTACCGGTAACAAATTTACGGTATTTACGCATCATAGAAAGCCAAGAACTCTTCATCATTGCAAGTTCATCATAACTTCAACCAAACCGATTATCATATCCCAGGGTATTATTTTGTATACGGATATCGTTACTGATTTCTGGAGTTACACTTTTAACTCATAAGCATAAATAAAAGAATTAAAAATGTTTATATAGATATGGAATTAGTACTCCCCATGTATAATGTGCATCCTTATTTTTCCCTCACAAATTTGGCCAAAAACTGCATTATACACAGCAAAATACGGTAAGTCCTTCTTAGGGATTCAATGGGGATGTAATGTACAGCATGACTTAGTTAGCAATATTGTATCATATATTGGAAAGCTGCTAAAAGAGTAGATCTTAAAAATTCTCAAAATAAAAAAATTGTAAGTATGTGTGCTGATGGATTTTAACTAAACTTACTGTGGGGATCTCTTCACAGTATACACATATATCAAATCATTATGCTGTATACCTAAAACTAATTAAATGTTGTCTGTCCACTGAATCTCAATTGTTTTAAAAAAAGAAACCCATCCCCTGCTCTGTCCCCTTTACTTCTGCTCCCCCTCAGCAGATCTCATTTTGTAAAAGAAGAACTATAGGAAAGGGAAAAAAAGAATACGGTCTTTAGAATTGTTTGCCCTAATTGTGAAACTCACTGAGTAAGCTCATTGTTGGTCTTAACTCCATGCAAATGCATTGACTGTGAACCTTCTCAACCGGATGGTTGGTAACAGCAAGTGCAGGCTTCACACTCTTGATTGTTTGGTTTCAAAATCCAAAGCTGTTCTTTTGCCTTTGTCATTGAACCAGACATTGGCAAATGTCTGCCCTTTTATGGAAGTACCAGCCTGGAGCTAGAAATCTCCTAGGCCCAAAGATTTACAGCATGAGCTCTCGATAGATTATTGTCGTTTCCAATAAGCATCTGAAAATATCCTCAAAACTGCCTTGACAATGGGTTTAGATAGTTTAATTTCCACTTAAGCCGGTAGGCAGGGGTTGGTATGCTGTTTGAAGCTTTGTGGTATTATAAGACATTCTAGAAATATGTGTGGGGAAGTATTCCAGGTATGTGTAAATTGTCAGTTATTGCTTATTCTGTTGTGCTTTCAAAGAATGTTTTTGTTAAGGTGGTCACAGGGATCTGCCTGACTTCTTTATCTTTCACTGAAGAAAATCATGGAAAACTACCTTTTCCAGAGTTGAAAGGAAATTAGTCACAGGGTTTGGTTTTGTTTTGCACTTTTAGCGTAAAGAAGAGAGGCCTCTCCACTGGTGGAAAGGAGAAAAGAGGGGCTCTAATGGAGGGGCAGTCCCAGGGAAGGGGCTTCACCCTGGGCTGGGAAGGCAGGCAAGCCTGGGAGGGACCCATTAGAACAAGTTCTCATTGTGGGCAGCTAGCTGGGGGAGCATTCAAAGGTCATTTGGGTAATCCAGAGATTTGAGAACAAATGACTACCAGCCATGATTCAGGGTAAGCTACAAACAAAGTCTATCTCTTGTTTGGGAAACTTTGCCATTCTCCAGTGTTTCTCACACACATTTATTTAATC
Source organism: Rhinolophus ferrumequinum (assembly GCF_004115265.2). Taxonomy (NCBI): domain Eukaryota; kingdom Metazoa; phylum Chordata; class Mammalia; order Chiroptera; family Rhinolophidae; genus Rhinolophus; species Rhinolophus ferrumequinum. The sequence continues at coordinate 38,553,386 of NC_046289.1, read as the reverse complement.
CTAGCTTTTCAGCCCTTACTGCTGGGGAGAATGAGGCAAGGAGGTGTGTCTTTTCTAAGGTTACTAACTTGTGCTAAACGCAGATCTTCTCAAAGGCGAGCACTTAGAATCAAATTTAGGGGAGGAGACCACGGTTGTAATACGTTAAAAACAGCCTGGCATTAGTGAAAAAGGTTCTGAATTGTAGTTTTTTAATTTAAATTTTGATTGGTAATAGCTCACTTTTATTGACCACTTACTATGCACCAGACATTTGGCTACTATGTATTTAACATGAATTATTTCATTTAATCTTCACAGTTCTATTAAGTAGATAGATATGGTTTTTAATTATGATATTACAGATGAGAAAAAGAAGGCATAAAGAGGTTACATGCAATTTGCCACACAAATTAATAAATGGAGGAGTCAAATTCAGGACGAAAACTGCCTAATCCCTGATCTTAAGCCCTCCCGTCTCTCTTCCTCCATACAGGTCCTTTGCAAGGACCACCATTAAGTGCAGGGTTTAATTATAGTGATCAACTTTAGTTCCAGTGGAGTTACGTTTTTGTAACACTGTAGTAACTTCATGATTATGATTTAGATCTTAGATTAAACCATCAGTGGTGTTATAGAACATGTGATGGGCAAAATGGTGTGATTTAAAAATACAGTGGTACCTCGGTTTTTTAACGGACTCCACGAGTTCTGAAACGTTTGAAAACAGCCGACAGCTAGGCCTGAGGATCTTGCACTCAGCCGAAGCCATGTGACATGTTCGACTTCTGAGTCGTGTTCGAAAACCAAAGCATTTACTTCTGGGTTTACAGCGTTCCTAAACCAAAATGTTCGTCAACAGTGACGTTCGAAAACCGAGGTACCACTGTAAAAGCATAAACCAAGAAGCCCAGGGACTTAGGGGGAGCCTTGCCTCTGGTATGAGTGAGTTTGAGGATGTGGATAAATCCTTTCGCCTCTCTGGGCTTCACTTTCTTCATTTGCAGTTTGACTGAGTTGTACAGGATGAACACCTCCTGTCATCTGGTGATAGCATTATCAAATTGTAGGAAACTGCTGCCTAAAGTTTTTAAATGACGTTCGAGGAAATGGATACCAAAGGTAAATGGTCCAGTAAATGGATTTATTATTTTTAAGTTAACTTTTTATTTCTAACTAGTCCAATAAAAAGAATTATACAAAATAGATACCAAAAAATAAATTTAAATAAGACTCAAGGATTTAAGTCCACTGCCACCAGTCCCACTGCCCAAACATAACCACCGTTAAGTTTTCTCCTTTCAGTACAAAATATACGAGTACAACTATGCAAAACATCTTTGAACTTGTGAGTTCAAAGACTCAGTTTATTTAAATTATCTTAAGTACAAAATAATATGTGACTATATGCACCTTGTGAAAAAATATTCAAACAAACTCTGTTTTTAAAAAAGCACAAGACTTTAAATTTATGCATACTGAATTTTATTTCCTTCCACTGAAAAATGAATAAAGCACTCTGCTGGAGAATATATTTAAATTGGGAAAATATAACTGTCAACATTATGGAAGCATCAAAATATTAAAATAAGCTTTCATTTTTGGTTGTAGATCTTTTAAAAATGACAACAGAAGTATTTAAGGCATTCTTGCATAAAAGTATTTTCACATGATGAATCAAGTTTTGAGATCCAGAATACTTCTTCATTTCCTTCCAAATGAGTTTTGACTGTCGAGTTTTGACTGTCAAGTTTTGAAAAACCTCTGAAAAGCGTTTCTTGTATCTTTCCTTTTTGTTTGTTTTTCATGTAGTTGGTGGGATTTTGTTATATAATTCTCTGACTCTTTTGTTTCCCAAAATGAATTTTAAAAAGAAGTGTTAGGGGTTTTCCTCAAGTAGCCACAATACTTTATCCTTTGTGTTGTTACTCTGTCTCATTGTAGATTAGTAACTCTTCCTATAAAGGCCAAGTAAATTGAACTGTGTGATTTAGGGCAATATGATTTTGACTCCATTCTACGAGAGAGACAAAATACGTGCTTCCATGGTTAGCTTCCTTCACATGACCCAGTTGGTTGGTGCCGTAGAGTCACAAGGGTCTCCTCCTCCTGGACTCTGCTTAGCAAATTATTAATGATTCCATTAATTTTCACATCAGAGAATCAAGTCCTGGTGAGGGCAGTGGAATCCATATCATGCGTCCATACAGGTGAGAGCCAGTAGAAGACATTATCCATAGTAACCGTCCAAGAGGAGATCTAATGGCTTCTATGCTGGAGCTGCCCCAAGTAGAGAGCCGAAGTGCAGCCCAGACTCTGGCCCTACAAACATCTGGAGAGCTTGCACAAGCACACATAGGTGGGCCACAGCCCCAGAGTTTCTGATGTAGTAGGTCCAGGGGGTGGGGCCCAAGAATATGCAAGTTCCCAGGTGATGCTGCCGTTATATATAGTTCAAGGCACACACTTTGAGAAACACTAGCCTCGCGCCTTCAGAAGCCATAGCAAGAGGTGAATGGACGACTTGTTTGGCAGAATTAATGCACTGGCTTTGGCTATTGAGTGCACACAGCTACCTCTGAATTCCAGCTAGCTCCTGAAGGCTGGGAGAGATACGTCGTGCTCTGAATGTGTGGAATGCATGCACCCATTTTATTTGTTCACTGGACTAGATGATGGACCTTTAAACCCTCAATGCAAAATAATGTCCACATGTGCTTTGAATTATAAGTCTTTCTTCTCTCTATTATTGTTTTGTTTTTCAGATTTTTTAAAAGACGAGTATCATTAGTTATATCCTGCCCATTTAACCACTTTCCACATTTCACTTTTAAAATGAAATCATCCTTTTTGCACTTAACTAATGGAAAGTTGTTCAACTTGCCAAGCAAGGTTCCACCGTCCCTGAAATAAATTTTCCAAAGAACTGGAAATGCTATGCAGTTTTTATACAAGAAGCAGAATGGAAATGTTCAAATTTATGTTATCCTGATACATATTTTCCACAGTTTGATATTTAAATAATAGCTATCACAGTGTATCTAAAGACATTCATTTGACTCTGTAAGACAAGCAATTGCATTTGGGATTTCTTTTTCACCTTACTTTTAACCTCCTCAAGTATTCTTTAAATGTATTTTATTTACAGGTATTTAAATTAGTTGGTATGATCATTAGCAGTTGATATTAAATGACTGGTCATCGTGTATCAATTATCACTAAGAGATTTACAGGTCTGATCTCATTTAATTATCACAACAGCCCTGTAAGGAAGACAGTTATCATTTTCTCTGTTCTACAGATGCTTAAAATGAGAATGATGAGGGATTAAATAACTTGCCCAAGGTCCCTGGCTAGAAAGTGGCAGAACAAGAATTCAGATGCAGGGTAATTTCGATGCCTGAGTGCTTTCCCACTGTGCTATCATCCTTATTAAAACGTGCTATTAAAGAGCTCTCTGTGCTTGGCATCATTAAATATTGGCCCTGCCCCCGAGAGCATTCAGTCTAAAATAGTTTACCTTATTGAGCAGATAGTAAAGGCATAAAAGCTGAGCAAGCATTGAAAAAGATATAAATTGAATATTAATATGTAAATATTTCCACAGAAAAGAAGTTTTATAAAAGGAAAGTTATGTTTATGTGAGTGAGGGTGCAGGGTATGTATGTAATTTGTCTTTCTCTTAAAATTAAGGTAGCTCTCAGGGAAGAATGTTTCAGGAGCTCCCTAATATTGAAGCGTGAGGTCTTGGTAAAAATTGGGTTGAAAGAGCTTGTTGAGCATGGGAATTTATTCTCACAGAAGACTTTGTTGAGTGAATTTTCCAGAGAGGATAGGTTCCAGCACTGCCCAGTGAACTTTCTGTGATGGTGGAAATGTTCTATAGCTGTGCCGTTCAATCCAGTTACGTGTGACCATTGAACACTTAAAATGTGGCCAGTGCAGCAGAGGAACTGAATTTTTAGTTTTATTACATTTTAATTAATTGAAATTTAGCTACAGGTGGCTAGTGGCTAGCGTGTTAGACAGCATAGGGACAGTAGAAGGTAACAGAAGGATTAAGGAGTAGGAGGCAGGAGGCTGACATGTGTGGACCTGAACTTGGGTGTAGAAAGAAGCCCTTGTCAGCCCTCTGAAAGGACACTTGTTCCAGCAATATGAGGAAGCAGGGGACAACTGGAGGAGGTGTGGGATTTCAGACATGAGATGAGCAGGACAAACACAAGACTTTGAATTGAGGGAAGAAGAGGAAAGGGCAATCTAAGGCTTCTGTGCTAGGGAACGTGGCAGGATTTGGCAGCTCACGGATTGTGGGTTGAAGTACAGTGGAGGTTGGCAGCTACTTCAAGGCTTCCAGCCTGGTGATGGGAAAATAGCTCCTTTTTGCAGTGTCTAATTTGTGTTGGCATAGGGACATCTAACTTGAGATGCCTCGTAGACAGAGTGTGTATCCTGAGGCTGTATCAGAGAAGCAGATTGGTAGATGGATAAATAGATTTCACATTTGCATAGAGATAATCTTTAATCCATGAGCACAGAGAATAGTCAGAGTTGTTGTGTGTTTAAAAAATAGTAGGAAAGTCAGTGAGGCTGGAATGGGGTAAGGCAAAGTGTGGCAGGAAATGATGGTGGAGAGTAGCTTTGTAGGCTGTGGGGCTATCGGGCTCTGTACGTCCATGTCAAACTTTGGATTATATTTGATTTGTGATGGGAAGCCTTTGGAAAGTTGGAGAAGGAGAATGAGTTTAATTGGACTTTGTAAACAACCACTGTGAATGCAGAGAATAGACTTTAGTGAAAGAGTAAGAGCGTGAGCCGGGAGCTGTTAGGTGACTCCAGTATCCCAGGTGAGGCATGGTAATGGCTTGGACCAGTGTAGCAATGGTGGCTGTGGAGACAGGTGGTTGGATTCCACAGATATATCGTCAAGGCCGAGTCAACAGAATTTGTTGTTGGATGAAATGTGTGGTATGAGAGAGAGAGAGGAGTCAGGGATGACTCCAAGCTTTTGCCTTAAACAACTGAGTGGTATTGTTTATTGAAATGAGGAACACTGAAGGAGTACCAGGTTTCAACCAAAATCAAGAATTCCATTTTGGACATATTAAGCTAGAGATGCCTATTAGACATCCTATGGGGGCTGTCAAGTAGGCATTTGAACATGTGATCCTGGAATTGTCTCATGATTTAATGAGTTGTGGTTGATTAAGGTTTTTAGTTGAAGGGAGGAGCCAGAAGACAAAGAGAAGCTGAGGGACAAGAGTATTAAAGAGTAGGTCAGGGATTTTAGGAAATGGGAAGTCTCGGGATCCTGGTTGGGAAAGGAGGCGTTGACCCAGGGGAGGAACATGGCATTCTGGTTATGGTGTTGCTGAAACAGAAAAGGTGTTTTTTGAATAGACTAGTGTAGTGTGGTGGTGATCACCGGGAGGAAAGCTCACCCTGGGAGCCCTTGGTCTAGTTGCAAAGAAGGGAGAAGGTAGGGTGAGGAAGAGTGGGTGATATAGCCCTGGAGGTTTAGTAGGGTGCCAGCGCAGAAACTGGTAGGAGTCCAACTACAGCATGCCTTTGCTGTGGTCTGTCAGTTGTTGCCTGCTCTTTGTGCATAAGAGTACTTTTAGACTATTTAATCAAAATTTTATGCCTCAGAGTTGGATAACAGAGTGGGAAGTGTTGACTTAAATTGTTTTTTCAAGCAAGCACACATGTCAGAATTTATGAGAATTGTATGCTGAGAAAAAATTAGTTTATTTTAGAAGGGGGAACATTTTTTCTACTTTTTCTCATTTGCCTATGAGTATTTGTCACACATAATCATCTTGCTTGCTTTTACAAATGTAGGATTTCCATTTACATGAAAATGTGAGTTATATATTTTTTCCCGTTAAAATGGCCAGTGTTGACGTATTCAGTATTCATTTCCTGTCTATTTAGACTTAACCATTATAATGTTTACTATTAAAAAAAAAACAACACCCAAGATTTTCTATTACTGACTTATAATGTGTGAATAGGGCAATGGAGGGGGTTATTGAAAACTCTTACTTAGGAGATGATTATTCCGGAGAGAAGTCTTGTCTTCCCACTTACCTCACCTGACAACGTCAACAGAAGGAAATGAAAGTGAATTCAATCAAACTCACAATTTTTATCAGAGAAAAGAGTTGGAATAGAAGGTTTACATATTGTTGATAGATAAGCCTTTACATCATTATTGATTCACCAGTCCATCCTGTTCCTGAACCTGTATAAGGAATTAATAGTTGCTTAAACAGATAAAATTAGAATTCCTTCCATGAGTCCTGTTTATAGATGAGGATCCCCATGTTCTTGGCTGGTGTTTTTTTCCCCTTATTGCATTTGTTGGAATAATCCCATTGTCAAATATCTAGGGGCAATAATTGGCAGTGACTCAATCTTCTTCCCCTTTGTCTCATTATAGTAACTCCTGTGACTGGATTACAGATATACCTTGTGAGTTAGCAGTAGGGAAGAGAACTTCCTTCCTACACTCGTGCTCAAGCAGCTGTTTCTCCTTCTTCAAAAACACCAGTTTCCCCAGCCCCCAGCTGGTTCCTCCCTGCTGAGAAGCCAAAATATGCCAAAGTCACTGCTAGACCAAGTTCATCCTATGACAGTGCAAACAACTCCAAATCCTTTTCCTCCCCCCAAGCTTTTCCCAACATAAGCTTTTATCCTCTTTGTCAAAGAGCTTATTTTGTCATCTTGCTTCCCTTCTCCTATAAATAATCCATTTCCCCCCACCAGACACACAGACCAGAGGCGTGCCCCATGTCACATGCCTGCACTGAGTATTCTTTCAGTGTTTTTCGCTTGCTTGACCCTTTTCTCTTCTTTCATCCCTATCAGGATCTCTAAACTGAGGTCATGGAAGGTCAGAGTTAAAAATGACAGAAAACCGAACATCACACTTTCCGGAGATTCGCAGAAGTTTTACCCTGTTTGCAGTGACCCTTGCCACACTTTTGCTTCTCTATTTTCATTTCAAGGTTTAGAGGCCCTGGTGATAGGGAGGAACTATAAATAAGAACAAGCCGAGAGTGATAGGATGAGCTCAGATGATCCTTCACTTTTTGGCCTTTCTCTTGGTTTAGAATTCCTCAAGACCTATTATAGTGACTTATTTCACTTGACTCAGAATACCAGGGGTCTGGAGCTCCTTAAATCACTTATAGAAAGGATTCGTGGTTATGGTGTCTGTCAACTTGCTGTGTATTGAAATACCTTTTATTATAGTGCTCAAAGTAAAGAGGGGCGGAAGTGGCCACTAACTTAATGACATTTTACAAACAGACTTAATTGCACGTAGGGAATTCAGCGTTACGTGAGTTGTAACATAACATGACTAAATTCTCTACTTCTGTTTCGTTTGACAAGTTCAGTTTGTCATTTAACAGATTTTCTTCATGGGAGGTAAGCTTATGGTTTCTAAGGATGAATGAATGCCTTGAAGCTATTGGTTGGTATGTTGGAATTTAAGCATATTAAAGAGTTAATTATTTTTAAAAATCTACTAGTAAGTATGTACTACCCACAATAAGATCTTGAGAATAATCTCTTCTGAATGATTGATATGTACATGTAGTCATGCTATTTTATTTTGAGAGTTCGATGATAAAAATATTGATGCAGTCTCCTTTAATAAGGAATACTATATATATAATATACATGTATAATACATATATGATATATAATATGTATATAATATATATAATATGTATATAATATATATTATATGTATATAATATATATGTATTTATATATGTATACACACACACACACACACACACACACACACACTAAAGTGCTAACATATTCATCATAGAGTAATTCTGCTTAATCTTTATTTGCCCCCTGAAGGCGTCCCAAGTTTGTAGGACTATTGATATTTCCTCATAAACAGACTCCTAGGCCTTGGCTCTTCATAAACATCCAAGGAAATGCCATAGCAACCTTTGTATGCTCACTGTAGTAATTGTACTCACCATCCAGAACATTATTCCTTATGTCTAATTCATCTTGTTCCTCTCTGCCTCCCTTTTCCTTGTGAGGGTTTAGAAGATAAATTACACTCAATTGTTAGAGTTCCTCCACGAGGTCACACCACACATTGTAGAAAGAAAACCAGAAATTTGCACTTCTTCCTTTCATCTCAGTTCCCAGCCTGTGCTGAACCTCTTAGAATCTATATCCATCTTGTACGATGGGTCAGAATTCTCCCTTCTTCAGTGGACCAGAGAGAACTGTGGCAGTTCTAAATCCATTTGCCTGTTTCCTGGCCATATAGTAAAAATGGTAAAAGAATGAAACGGTCAGATCCCTAACCTTTCCATTTCTTTGCTTTGTAAGTGAATAATAGTGATCTACAAGTGAAAGAATGTAGCTAACCAGTGTCATTTGGGATCTTCTAAAGGAGTACGGAAACTCTGCATTCTTCAGACCAACTTGTGGCATGCCAGCACATTCCTCTCCGATGAGGTGGAGGAATACTGGTGGCCGGGCTGGGATTTGTAGGGCTGGGGTGGGGAGCTGCTGTTTAAAAATACATTTAATTATATTCCTTCTCTGCAGTAATATTGATACCATTTTTAGCCCATTACAAATACTGTGATTTTCATTTAAATCACGTCCATTATCTTATTGACCTAGTTTTTATTTTGTAATCAAAATGTTCTATTTCTGGATAGCTTAGCTCAGAATCTTTTTTTAAGAGGTTATGGACCCTTTGTGGAGTTTTTTTTTTTTCCTTCCATATCTGCATACAGATGGGCTATCTCTGTGTTCACTGTGTCATAGAAAATGGTACTATATTGTTCTTTTTAAGCTTTTGTCTGATTTGGCGGGATGCCATGGGACCTCACATCTGGAACTTTTTTGGTGAATGGATGGTGGGAGAATTAAGAAATTCTATTTCTATTTAAAATGAGAGTTAGAGGTCTTGAATCTCTTTATCCCCCCTTATTTCTTTGTTCTTTCTCTGTACTTCTACCCTTTCCCTCTTTTCAGCTTTCTCTTCTTTCCTCCCTACCACTCTCTCATACTCTATAAACCTAATGCAGAGTTGTACTCATTCATTTTGTTACTCGTAGGATCCCGCTCATATTAGGCCTTTGCGTTTTCTATGCTTATTTCCCGCCTGTTTTCTTCCTTGCTCTCAGCAAGATACGCCCACGTCTTCATTTCCTCACTATGGCTGGAAGCTCGCTCTGGGGAGAAGCCCACTGGAGATGTTCCTGGGGCTCTGATCCATCAGCTCGTCCTTCATCAGTGTCTAATCAGTACCTTGAGACCCCTGAGGAACTTTCCACTTCTCCTTCAAGGTTTCCTTTCAGTATATTTCCTCACCATCCTTCTGGACACACTGCCCTTGCCCTTTTCTTCAGACAATGAATAGAATCAGAGAATTTTAGGATTTAAAGGGACTAGCCATCTTTTTTGCATGTAAGCAAGTAGAAAACCTGAGAGTGATTTCTCCTGAGATTCTAAAGCAATTTAGTGGCAGAATAAGTCACCTACCCCATTTCCTGGCTCCTGTTTCGGAGCTCTCTTCTCTTTACCCTCGTTCTTAGCCAGGATGTCATGTAGATGTGGTTCCTTTCAACACTCATTTCTCTCACATTAGCCTTCTCGAATATTGTTCGGTTTAAATGTATTTTAGAGTAACTGAGTCTTAAGTGTGACACTTAATTGTTAAAAGAAGGTGCAGAAGATGAAGTGCAGTGACAAGAGTCTTGCTGAGTTGTTGGGGATTTTTTCAGGAATGGTATTTTGCCCCAGGTCCTTTCTGTTGATATATTCAATTCCTAAGAACTGGTAGATGGCTGGGACATGTAGTATGCAAGCTTCAACTCCTTCCTGCCTCGCTGGGGTCTCTCTGTTAATCAGGAAACCACACTTAAAGCTGTGTCCTGAACTCTGCCCAGCATGTCAGCTTGGCCAGGAAGGATAGGGAATTCCTACTGGGAGCAGCTACTGGAGACTAAGGGAGTAACTAGAGGTCAGATAGGAGCTTAGCAAGGAGGAAATGAGCAGCACAGGGTATATTTCAGCCAATGGGATTGTCTCTTTGGTTTCTAACTTCCCTTTGTGGTTGAGGTCAGGCAAAACCCAGGATGTCAGCCCCCTGGGCCAGTGACTGTACACTTTGGGATTTCATGACCTAACAGCAATTTTTTAAATTGTGGAGGCTCAACATAGAATTGTTAGCTTTTATCTTGAGAAGTAAGGATGTTAAAAACAGCAATAGTAAAATTGTCATATGATGTTACAATCCTTTCATAAAAGAAAAGACATTTCAACACCAGAAGTAGGAAGAATATAATCTCCGAATAAAGGATAGACCTGTATACTACACACATATAGTTTCCAGAAAAACTCGTATTGTCTTGTACAGATTTTCCTTATTTAGCCACAGGCCAACATAAATTTTGTCCCAGAAGCAGTGTTGATCTGTGATACTTGGGAAGCACCAGCCTTCACTCCATGGCTGGTAAGTCCCTGCCCCTCTTTCCAAGGAGAGCACAGAGGATGCCTGAAGAAGATGGTCTATAGAGCAGCTCATCAGTGTCTGGTGCATCCATTGTAAATGCTCAGTAAATTATGTTGATTTTTATTCTGTCTTGGAAAATGAATTTGGCTGGGTGATTATTTGAGGTTGGGCTTCAAAGGATACTTTTCTTCTTTGATTTTTTTCCATTGTAGACTAGGGTCTGATCTTCAGCTTTGCAGATCTGACGTTTGATTGCATCAGCTATTTCATGGATGGTCTGGAAAAACTTAACACTTTCCAAGCTCCCAGGAGGATAATTCATAAACAAAAATGCCAGCTCATTGTGTCATAGATATAAGATAGGCTTTATCAGAGACCATATCAATGGATCTGCCCAAATCCCATGTCCTCCTCACAGTGGGGGAGAGGTGGGATGGATGCTGGGGCAGCAGTCATGGTGTAGACTTTCCTTGGGGAAAACAGAATCAGAGCAGTAGGAATTGGTTGACTGAATTTATTCCAGCAAGCTTAAGGAAGAGCCCATTTTATTTCACTGGCATTGTTTCTCTAACTCTTTCCTTTGGACATTCCTCTTCATTGAGAGACAGTAAAGCATAGTGTTTAAAAGCAGAAGCTCTGGAGCCAAAATGTCCAAGTGTGAATCTAGGCTTTGCCTCTTAGTAGGTGTGTGAAACTGGGCAATTTATTTGACCTCTCTGTGCTTCAATGTTGTCATCTGTAGAATAGAGATAACAATACTGTAGAATTTGCCACAAAGGCTTGTTTTTGATAAGGAAAGGAGTTGAGACATGTAGAGTGCTTACGAGTGTTTGGCATATAATAAATGTTCAACAAATATTTATTATGATTATTATTACTATTAATATTGAGGAAGCTAGTTTTGTGGTGGACATGGAAAAATGAATAAAAATCAGATGGACGGAACTGGTTAGATTCTTACCCTTGAACTTTCCTTACTGTAGAATTCAGCTCTCCAGTATCCTTTTGTTTCTGTTTTTACTCTTCATCATTTCAGTAGATTTTCATATCGTGTTTCTCTGTCTACATTGTTTTTCATTGATTATACTTTTGGTTGATTATTTTCTGTTGACATCTGGAGAGATACTTTGATCTGAAGCTGTCAAAGGCTTCCTTCCCAAAGTGCGCCTTTGGAGAGGTTTCCGTTCTTGGTCCCCATCAGTGTCTCTTCCCCAGGTCACCCCTTCCCCCACTTACCCCTTGACCTTGGACTTGCCTTATTTGGTGATGGTAGGAGAAGCCCCTTAGCTTTTGATATACTAAGCACGAACCTGTCTGCTAAGATACCAAGAGATGCCGAGATACTTACCCAGGTGTCCTTTCAAATAAGTAGCAAGAATAATAGTAAAGCTGATTCTGTGACTACCTTTTTACTTGCTTTTTCCTATTTTGTCAAGCCTATAAGGCAAGGTGACAGATAATCTGATTCTTTTTTTCCATTTCTTCATCTCCTGGAGAAACTTAGCAACTACTTTCCAGGGAAGCCAAAGCCAAATGGACTGGTGTTCAGGATGCCTTTTATCAGCATGCATGCCTTCCGTCTGATCGGCAGAAGTGTCTAACACATGTAGTGTGATCATTTTTCAATTTCCTCACTAAACTTGCATTGTGATAAATGACACTTAATATTCGTCATTAAAATATTTTACTATAAAATATTCCAGATATATTGGCTACTGAAGCAAATTAATCCACCCACCACCTATCTGTGGGTTACCGAGAAACTGAAACTGACACTCAGCTAAAACTTTCCTTCTGTAAGTAACACTATCAGTTCATGTTTTAGAGACTTTTTCTTGCTGCTCTGTTGTGCTCCATTCCTTTAAGTGCAGGTGTTGTCCCTGACTTCTTTTTCCCTTTCCAAAGGCAGTTAGAATGAACCGTGTGATTGGGCTGTTGGTCTTGCTTCTTCTTTGCCAGTCGAGAAGTCAGAGAGATGCTAAGTTTTCGGAGGAGAAGAGGAGAGGTTGAGTAAAAATGCTGACTGTTTCTAGCTTTGTAGTCAAGGTTTTCTGCTGAGAGGGTTGCATCCAGTTATCAAAGTTGTATTGTGTTCTCTGCTCCATTTTCGTACCTATAAATTGGGAAAGCCTTGCTCACCAGGTGCTTGTGAAGGCCTGATATCATACATGAGGAATCAGGCAAGGAAATAAGTGACCCTTGGGATCCAAGTATCGATTTTATCTCTGGCTCTCTGTAATATGGAGAGGAGATGTTTGGGATTGCAGTTTCACATTTCTGTGGCTGTTTCTTGGTCCCTTACATCCCAGGCATGTGGAGAAAGTGCTACCGGTAACATTTGTTCTGCATATCTGGTCACCCAGCTACCCTGGGTCATGCCCGAGGGCTGAGGACATCAATATCTCCACAGGCCTGTGATGCATTCAAGACTAGTCATGGTTGGGAACTCAGTCTCACAGTTCACAAGAGACCTGCCGTCTTCCCTGGTGGTCTCCCTTCTTATCAGGGCTATTTAAAATAACTTTTCTAGGGGGTGGTACAGAGGGAGAGTGCATTTGTCTCTTTTATAGCCCTTCCTTTATCTGGACCATGAATAATCACTATCCCTGTTCTCATTCTTCAGCAAACATTTCCTGGGGATGGTCTACTTAGAGCTTTGGGGAAACAAAGATGGATGGACATCCTCCTCCCCCTAACCTCAGAGTCGAGAGAGGTCATGAGGTAGAACATGACACCTAAAAACAAACAGTCAGAGAGCCCAGCTGTTAGAGTACTGGCTGACTCTGGACTCTGGAAATGTCCTTTGGAAACTACCTGTGCTTGTGTCATTGCCTGGTGTTACACTTTGGGTCACCTCAGAGCCCTGTGTAACAGAACACACTGGGACAGAGTTTAGATGGCCTAGAGTCATCACAGGGGTATGCGTTATGCTGGGAGGAAGAAGTGGAGAAGTGAGCCAGGCCCAGTCTAGAGGACCCCTGTCATCTCACTCCCCTTGTCCCCGGGTGTTGGCGAATCTGATTTCCCCAAATTCACTGACATCTAAGCTCTTCTTTGTATGTTGCTGTGCTGTTCTCTCACATTCAGCTTATTTCCTTTTACCCTGTAGGGCCATGGGAGTAGACATTATTTTTATTTTCCCCATATTTTAATGGAGGAAACCAACAATCTTCTGAAAAACTCAATAACTTGTTCTAAGAATTGATGGGCCAGGGACATAAGCCCAGGCAGTTGTCACTTGATCATCCACTTTTCTCTAAGTACATTTGCCCCAGCACAAATTTTTCCACAAGTGTCTTCTGTTTGCAAAGAACCAGAGAAAGTTCTTCCGACTGCTGCGGAGTGTTCCTAGAGAGTTTGTGGGAGCAGGAGCCCAGGAGGCTGTGAGTCTCCTGGCCTGCAGTAGTAGTGCCCAGGAGGATGGCAGCTCAGCAAGGGCAGGAGAGAGACCACGTTGTGACTGCCAGTGGTAGAAAGCAGTCTAGTCGTCACAACTCACTTTCCAGCTGAGCTAAGTTAGACAGTTGGTGTGTTTTGGATGGAACGACTGCATAAAACATTAACTTTAACTTAAGAGTTTTTTTAAAAAGTTTCGAATCTCGTGATGTCTTTCCACAGCACCTCTTTGAACCACATTTATATAGCCATTTTATAAAGTGAGATGCATGCAACAATTCTTCACCAGTGATTCTGAATGGCTTATATTAGACTTGAAATCCAAGCATATACCTCCAGTGCTTTTACCTACAGAATCGTTTGCCTATTAAAATCTGAATTTTTGTGGGCAGACATTGGGAGCTCAGGTAAGCCAGTCATTGACACACTATTCATATGTTTTTATAGTTCTCTGAAGGGTCTTTCCTTCAGTGGATTTAATCAGCAAGTTCCTGTCTCCTGAATGGTGGGAACGTGGTAGAGCAAAAGGCATAGCTGACTTTGAGGCAAAACACCAGAGTTCTGGACTTCAGTCAAATTGCTTTTTTTCTTCCTGAGACTCAGTTTCCTCATGAGTCAAGCAAGGTTGTAATAATGCTACCACACTAGAGTAGCATTTGGAAGTGCTTTGTAAATAGAAAAATGTGATTCAAATCTTATCTCTTGGTCTACATGCATTTTTATACCTAAGACAAGGATATGCATTTACTTTCCTTCACATATTAGATTTTAAAAATATAGAATAAAAATTCTTTTTCATACCTATACTTCAGATAACTAAACGTGGAGTCCATAGATTTCTTTGTTGCTATTTTATTCCTGAAGATTTCAAAGCCCTGCCCCTGGTGTTTGTGCATATTTACAAACCTGTGATTGGTTAGTCAGGTGGCAAGAACAGAGCGTTAATTGGGAGATAAAAGCAGACCACTGAGATAGACCCCTGGGGGAGCTAGTCCAGCGTTTCCTATTCTGTGATGACAGCTCCCATCCTAGTCAAGGTCAGTATTAGATCTTCTGTCTATGCATTGACCTCAGTCCTTAGAGAATCTATTAGTGTGGGCCATGGATTCATTCGTTCTACTTGCCACTTAGCTTCCCACAGCCGCAGACTGCACCCAAAGGTTCAGCCAGCTTTTCATAGATGTCTGCTATTGGTTGCAAAAAGGTTGGTGGGAGAGTGTGTATGAAGCACCCCAGCTCTGTCCCCACTAATGGAAAAACATCTCTGTTCTGTCTGAGGATGGTCCCTCATGTTAACAACTGTGTACCAGGTGCTGAATGCAATTTATCCTCCCAGAGAGCAGAATTACCAGAAGTACAGGGTAGCTAACAGGAGAATATGGTTTAATGCAGTGCTTTATCCACTATCTGGGAAAAGTAATAGTCATTGAGCTAGGCAGCCACCATTCCCACAAGGAAAAGCCAAGAGCAAAGGGTTGGGAGCATAAGAAGGTGGTCAGATTCAGCCGATAGGAGCTACTCTCGGGCACAAACAAGGACCATAGGGGCTTTGCTGAAACCACATGTGGCAGCCTTCACCCTGAGGCTCATTAAGCATGCCTCTGACCACTGTTTTCATCACTAAGGTACAGATGGAAAAACCAAGCATGGGAAAGTTTGGTGACCTATTCAGCCCAGAGGGATCAATGGCAGATTGAAATCAGACCTGTGGATACTTTGCTCCATTTATATAATTAGAGACTTGTCAGGGGTGGGGGATCCATGGGAGCCGAGGTCAAAGCTTTTCTCTTGTTTCACACAAAAGAGCATGTAATTATTGACCATATTGGTGGAGACCCCTACTGCATAGGACACTTATTGATGCCCTACACTCTCACCAGGGAGGGTCCTTGAGACCACTCTTCAGCTCCCTCGGCATGGGGTGTGGAGCTGCTGAGAACCTTGTGGGTCTCCACACCTACGCCATTCCCTGGAGAGGTCTTGGACACCGAAGGGGATGCCCTGGGAAGTTCTGCCAGGATTTCCTGTGCTGCTGGGGCAGCTCCCTGCACCGGAGAGCAAACCAAAGGTCACAGTCTCTGCAAAGGCACCGCCTCCGTTGCTCAGTGGAATGCCTGGACTACAGGAGTCCGAGTTAATTGATCACACTGGGAAAACTACTCGATTGAAGTTGGACGTAGCAGGATGAGGGAGAAGTGACTGAACTGATTAAAAATGGGCTGAAGTGAAGAGCTAAGCTGCCTCAAATCCTTCATGGAAATCAGCAGGATGTACATAATCAGTCATAAATAAATAAAACTCAAGAGCTGAATAAAGGCCCTTTAAATATACCATCCCTCACAGTTGCCAAGTGGAATCAGCCAGTACAATTATGGGCTTTCACTCCTGACACTGAGACTGGACTCGGCCTCAGACACTTTCCATCCAAAAGATTTGTATCCAAACCCTATATAGTAGCAATGATGAGTAAAATGGCGGACTGAGGTCTATAGCCCTGAACCAAGGCAACTAAGCCGATTTTTCAATCCAGCTGGAATTTTAGGGATTAAAGTTTTTAGTCAAAGGATCTTAAACTACAATGTGAACCTCCACACCTCATGAAGCACCATCAGATATGTATACACACGTACACACACACACACACACAAACACACACTTTATAAGTGAAGTATATGTATATACACTGATATACCGAGGGTACCAAAAAAATGTATACACATTTTAAGGGATGTTAACACTTTGGTCAACGTTTCTCAAGCAGTAGTTTGCTGTAATTAGAAGTGTCTGGATGCTGATGGCAACCACTTTGAGCACCTCTTGTAATTGCAGAAGTCAAACGTGACTTGTATTCATCTTTTGTTATCGGTATATATTAATACAGTTTTTTCCTTTCTTAAAATGTCTATACATTTTTTGGGCACCCTCTGTATATGCCTATATATGCACATATATATTTATCTATAAAACTAAATATAGTTTTATAGGTAAGTATTTTATAAATATATATATGCACATATATACTTATCTATAAAACTATTATATACATATTATAATATGTATAATATATATACATATTATATATAATATGTATACCTTAAAATATATATAATGTATGAAACTATATATTAAAATATATAATGTATACTTTGATAAGATATATTTACATATAGTTATATAATATATACTTCTATATGCTTATATAATCTATATTCTGTCTTTTAGTTTTTCCCTCTGTTCAGCCAAAAGCATGACTACTTTTTCTTTCTGTCCTGTCTACAGCCATATTACTTAATGGATCTTATGAGGAGGTTTATCCAATAGTCTGTAAGACAAAAACTGAGCAGACAAAATTATCCTTCAAAGCCTTAGAAAGGCCTCAGGTTAGAGACCAACCATAGGTCCCTCCATAGGTCCAACCTGGTCACGACCCTCCTCCTGCCCTGCTCCTGCCCCCGCCCAGCATTGGACTAGATCAGTAGCTATTTCTTTGGATGGGCCTCAGATGAGGTGCAAAGGAGCTCATTGGATCCACTCACCAATCAAGTGTGCCCTATTCCTTATGGCAAGTAGACCAGATGTCTACGGCATGCTGCTCTCTAGTGGGCCCTTCCCCTCCCCCAGTCGGTTCAGTTGGGAGCCAACTGAGAGTTGTTTGTTCCCAAACCTGTTTATGCTGGTTGTACTTTTTCCACTTGAGGCATGTAACTAAATGTTATATAAACAGATGATATTTGAGTGTGAAAAGGAGAGGTGTTTCTATTAAAACTATGCTGTTGCCTTGGAAAGACTTGTCAATGATGAATTTGCTTAAAAAAACAAAAAGTGCGGCTAAGTTGACTATAAACAAGATAACTCTAAAAGATTGGTGGTAAATTCGTAAAAAATCTAGGCAAATTCCATAGTCCCATTGATTTTTGCCTGTCTCTGGGTTTTCTTCTCCTTAAGAAAGCTGAACCTGAAAATTATAGCAGATTTCTGGTATATACAGGGAAGACAATTGAGAATACCAGACAGAGGGCCCCTCTTCAAAGACAAAGCTTTGCTCCTGTACCAAGCTTGTGAACAAGTGTACACTCATATATTTAAATATTTATGAACATATGTAATAAATATCAGTTAATGTATATGATAAGTATCGTTTTTATGATTTTATGCTGGAACCAGTTACATTTTTTAGGTTAACTAACTGTCAGTCCAGTTATCTTGGATTAGAGAGGGTTGTTTGTAGTGACGGCATGTTGTGTAAAATATACATGATGCCTACTGAGCATGTCAAGATGCTTATGCTATGTAAGTTACCAGAGAACTGAACCAGGCTGAGGAGACAGCAGACGCACGTCTCCCTTATCCTGCTCACCAAGCACACATGCTGGTTGTGGGACACTGGGGCGGAACCATCCGTGCAAACTCTCGTGAGTGCACTCACTTTGTCTCTCTCCCACCCTCTCTCCCCACTCTTCCTCCTCCCTCTCTTCCTCTCTCCCCTGTCTCCCACCTCTCTTTGTCTTTCTATGTCTCTCACCTTCTCTCTCTTTAAATAATGTAGTGTAGTTCAAAGAACTCTGAAATAAATAAGGGAGCATTTGGAGTTGAACAACAGTATATTTCAAAGTGCTTATTCCAAGAACGATAGGATCTTTGGCTTTAAAAGTTTTGAAATATATGTCTGTTTATGTGACCCCACAGAGAGAGAGAGAGAGAGAGAGAGAGAGAGAGAGAGAGAGAGAGAGAGAGAATGTGAATATTCCTTTAAATAATGAACTTAGATTTATTAAAATGTGACTTACATTAGGTAACTCAGGAACATACCTGTTTCTAATGAAGTGAGACTAAGATCTAGTGAAAGAAAACTTATTTGAACTGTCTTAAAATCCAGCATGTTTTAGGTCATCTTTTATTCTCTTTGGTCTAAAAACACTTTGGGAAGACCTTCCTCTATTTCTGTGCTGTCTGGACTCTCTAGCAGAGCACAAACAACTGCAGGAAAAACGTGGAAATGCCTTCAGATACTGGGACACGTAAATACAGATGTATTTGAGAATACTCAGGAAGAATGATGTTTTACAGAGATTGTTGTCGTTAACAATAAAAGCCATATGAATGTGCTTTAATTTATGCTAATGTGGAATGCTTAAAATCATAAAATAGGTGTGAGTATTGGATTCTGATTCACCCAGAGAATGCAGAGCCCAAAGATAAGAATGCCAGAACATTCATGCTTCGTGGGAAAGCATGAATCCACCCACCTCCAACAAATAAGAAACTGTTCCTCCTTTCATTAATAGTTCTTAAGTGTTTAATTTTGACAGATTGTGAGATATTTTATTCTAGAGCACAAACCAGATGCTTCTCTCGAGTTAATGGGAAACAACTGATGGCTGTCAGATTAACTAGAAAAGGAATGTTTCTGTCTGCAGTTCTGAACAATAACACAATTTAATGGCATTTCACCTGAGTGGACTTTTAAGATAGATAGATTTGTCTTTTGCCTCTCAGGACATCGGTCCAAGTTTGGAGCAGATTGTGGAAAAGATGGATGACCACAGAGATCTCCCGGTGAAATTGGTTAAATTTCCTCAATCCTTATTAATTCCTGGTTGATCATTATACATCTCCATCTCTGTGACCCTACCTACGGAACCCTGATTTCTGAGGATTTTCTGGGTCTCGAATAACCAAGATGTGCTGACTGAACTCTGAACACATTGAAAGAATTACCTGATATTTTTGGAAGGCTTTTGGAAGAAAGGAGCTCTCTCAACCTGAAATCTTGTTTTCCTTATTTTGAGTAATAGTGGATTTTGTTTCCTAGCAATAAGGAGACATGACTGGGCAGAGTGTGAACTCAAAAGCTCAAGAAGTGATTTTAAGAGACAAATTGCTTCCACTCTTGTTCAGGTAAAACCTAGTAAAAGAGCGACTTTGGTTCTTAGATTAAGTCTGATGAGGGAACTAGAAACCACCCATGACTAAGCAAGACTGACAGTTAGGAGTCACCCCAGCTGTGGAATAAGGCATAAGAAGAAGCAGATGATTATGGGAAAAACCCAGAAGCATTGTTCCGGGCCACTGAGGTGAAGAGGGGACCCCCAATATCAATGGAAGAAGGGACCCATGGAAAGAACGAGAAACAGCAACATTTTGTGGATTTCATTAAAACAATGCCTATGTGAGCTTCTTGCTCAATGGCCTGATAATCTCATTTACTTCCACATTAAGGTAGGCTTATTGACATAACTGTTTTTGCTCATACCCGGAGACTCTTCCTGCTAAACAATTTGTATTATTATTTTCGCTGTAATTGTGTTAGCCCCCATTCTGAGCCAGATTCCTTTGTTTATAAATAGCACATATTGTTGGAAACACTTAACTAAAAAGACAAATGATTCCCATTTAAAATGGGAATTTATGTGTTATTGACAGTAAGTATTAACCTTCTAGTTGCCATAGGCCTGCAGGCACAATGTGCCCCCACATGTTGGAGGAATGGAACCTTCCACTAAACTAAAAACTGGCTAATCACAGGTGCGTAAGACCTTGGAAAAAAGTGCCCAGGAGGTATATACACTTAGTTTTAAGAAAAGCTAAATAAGTGTGACATTTGTGATGGCCCTTTTTTTCACTTGAGCAGAATGACAATATTTTACAATCAACCAAGAGATAGGTCAAGATTTAAATCAATTTCTCACCTTTCATGCAAAGCTTAACCTTAGTCGTTATTAAAAATAAATGGGACTAAAATAGATGTAGAAGCACCTATTTTATTTCCAATTTCACACTCTTGTGTTTTGCAGTGCAGTTTGTGAAGGCTGATTGGGGTGAGAACAGCCCTGCGAGACAGCTGGGAGAGGAACAGGTTTTCAAGTCCAAGACAAAATCCTAGGCTCTGGGTTCAGCTGTTACCAACACACCAGTGACCTCAGCCCAAACTCCTCGCCTTAAAAATGGAAACGAGAATGCTGATTGTCTTTCTCCGGGATGCAGTGATACTATAATATGATCAGCAGCATTGGCAGCTTTGGGCTGACAGTCTGAGAGTTCCATTCCGGGATGGTACCGGCTTTATTCTCTCTCTCGTTTACACCTTTGTTAAACATGGTGCTGCAGTGCCCAGCTACCCCAGTTCTGATTGAATAGTCAAGGAGAGGCTCATGCCATTCCTCTGCATCCCGAAATTCTCCTGGATTCTCCCTCGTTGCAGTCTTCTAACCTGCCCCAAGGGCCGGTGACTCGGGGGAAGTCTCCATGGCCCCCGCCCTGTCTGGCTGTCACCTGCTATTGTTTCACCAATAACTGACTCCCAGGTGAATAGTCATTCTTCATTCACAATGTTGCTCACATCCATTATTACTTGATTTCCTAGTAATGTGTCCTAGTAGTGTTTACTGAGTCCTTACCATGTGTCAGGCACTGTGCAAACACTTTACTATGTGATCCTCTTGTTAACTTGAGAGAACTGTGGGTAAGAGAGGTTAAGAGAGCTCCCAGACCAGACAGCTGTTCCATGGTGGGGCCCGCTTCCCTCCCTCCCGAGCCTGCAGACTCCCCCTCACGCTCTGTGTCTTCATGCCTTCCTTGTGCAGTTGTCTTCCAACTGTTCTCTCTCCATCCGGGTCCCCCCTGCAGGCCACCACCAAATGTATGTCCTCATACCGCCATTCTGATATTATTTCCTCCTCAGAAACCTTTTTTTTTTTTAAATTGAGGTGTAATTTATATAACAGTATGTTAGTTTCAGTACAGTACAATGTGATGATTTGATATTTGTACATATTTACTATAGCTTTTTACTTTCTGTTCTTCCTTGGAGGGCAAGGACTGTATCCTGTCTGTATTTGAAGTTCATGTAGCATGCAGTGTAGAGTCTTCTGTCTAGTGGACATTCAAGAAATATTTGTTGAAAGAAAGCAAAGAAGATAGAAAGCAATAAGTAATGTTAATTATAGCTAACACATGGCACTTCTGTTTTAATTTAATCCCCTTGCTAGTTTACTTCCTATAACATCCCTGTGAGATAGGTACTATTATTTATCGGCCCCATTTTACAGGTGAGGCGACAGAGGCAAGAGAGGTTAAGTAACTTGCCCAAGGTCACAGAGCTGTTAAGTGACAATCAGGACCTGAACCCCGGGAGTCTGGCTCTCAAGGCTGTGCTCTTCTTCTACCATGTTATACCACGGGGTCAGACAGGGAAAGCTACAGAAAAAAAGAATGAACTTCAGATCAGTGCCTAAGACAACAGAGCAGAGGAAACTTAGATTAGGCTGCCGTGTTTTGTCTTCTTTTAATTCAAATTGAGAACTACCACTGATAAGCTGGAGCAGTGGCCAGGCTGCTGAGTTTGTGGCGACTGCCTGGATTATTATTGTAATCAAGACTCATTACTATAAAGCTCCCTGAATATGTGCCCATGTTTTCTTCCTTATGTTCTATGTATTATAGGAGACTTGGCCTGGGGACAGTGGAATAGTCCACATGCCCCCAACTCAGAGTCCCTTAGAGAGGGGAAGGTTACTCCTTTCTCCTCGGAAGTGCCCAGAACACGTGCTTTCTATGGAATGCTCACTTAAAGGAAAAAGTCATGGACTTGAAATCACTGTGACTAGAAATAAGTAGCAAAAGTGTCAAGTTTGACTAAAACAAGCTGATAAAGAATATTTAATGTGGTATTTCTGTTTAGAAGCACAAGTCTCTTATTTAGTCCACTATGAATGTGGTTGGTGTTTAACTGGGCACCCAGCAGCTACTGGTGTTTCTGCTTATGATAACATCACTTTTTTCTTTCACGCAGAGAAGTCTATCTTAAGTGCATTGTGAGCTTTAGAGCATGTCAGAGGAAGTGGTCTCTCATTTAGGAACAAGGAAAGATGACTTTGCCATCATTTAAGGAACACTTTGCACCAGAATCCTAGAATAAATGGAATACAATTCCAGATTCGATGAATCAGAGCTGAATCATATTTTAAGTGTGTGCTGCATTTTGAGGGATTCCCTCTGCCCCCGACCCCTGTGGAGTGAAAAGCGCCGCTTTTCTTGTGCAAAGAAAAACCGTTGTTTCCACCCAGACCACTAAAATGTCTTTGTGGTGGTATTGTGAACTCATTGAGTGTTTGTTGTGGCCCAACTAAGACAAGTTTATAGATTAATGAAAAGTGATTTATTCTTTCTAATAAACAGAACATTTAGTTCTGTCTCTGTCTCCTGGCATCCAAGCAAATCTGTCCGGCCCCATCCCTTGCCCCCCAGCCCTCTCTGCACCACCGTCTGGTAGGTCTCATGGTACATTTTTGTCCTGTTATCCTGTCTGTTCCTAGTAATTAAGGATTCTGAGCAATGTGAAAGTAGGTTACTCTTCATCTAAAAGACTAAACCACAGAGAGAGTCCAGGAAGTAGAGAATGAAAGGGCCAAGTGACTTGCTTTTCTTACTTCCAAGGGAATGTAGGTACTACTGTGTAGTGCATGGAGCCCAGACCAGCCCCAAGCAAAGCAGAACTGGGTTCTCACCTCCATGCTATGTTTTACCACCTTGTGACCTTGGTCAAATGAATTAGACTTTCTGAATCTTCTCGGTTCCCATCTATAAAACAAGGATGATAAGGCCTAGCTTGTAGGGTTATTGAAAAGATTGCAAACACTGGATATAAAGTGCCTAACGCTGGTATATAATAATTTTGATAGTAGTTTTTGTTGGTGTTACTGCTATTGCTGTCACTGTCATTACTACTACCTCTACAAGTCGGTCTTGGACATGAGAAGAACAAAGGGAACTTGACTGCTGTTGCCTCCCATGCACATAGGACACAACTTTCATCTTCAAGCCTTTCTTACTATAGCAGCTAAAATTGCTCTTAAAACAGTAAAAGTAAACATAAAAATCACAGTCGCATGGGGATGAAAACAAAGAATGAGGTGTTTCCTCCACTCTAACAGGAGATCCCTGACCTGAGGAGGTTCTTTCTCCCTTCCTTGTTGGCTTCCTTCTGCCTATACATATTGACCCGCACGGGGGTCAATATGCCGGGCTCAGGGGTGAGCCTTAGGGGTCAAAAGTGAATCAGACATGGATTCTGACCTCAAGGAGCTGACCATCGACCAGGAAAGAGGAAAGGCCCATAAGCACCTCGAAAATTAGGTAGAAAATGGTAGGACCAAAGAGAGATACCACTAAAGGACTATGGAATTTAGGAGGAATTTTAGCTGGAAACGGAGCGTGCAGGTTTTATGAAATAGGCAGGCTAGCATCATCGGTAAGAACGCAGATTCTGGGGTTCAACCGCCAATTGTGAACCTTGGCCTTGCTACTTACTCGTTGCGGCTCCTTGAGCAGGCCAGACCCCATCTCTGTGTCTCTACTTCCTCATCTTAAAAATGGGGATAATAATAGTACCTACCTTTCAGGATTGTTGTAAAGATTAAGTGAGATATGTAAAGTGCCTAGAACAACGTCTGGCACACAGTGAGTGCTTGTTAATGTTTGTTAAATGAATTTTTCTGAAGGATAGGTATGGACTTACCCTTCAAGTGAAAGTGGCAGTGTTTTGCAGATGGAGGGGAGCAAGAGCGAAAGCAGAGTCTGCACGAAGCATAGGCTTGAGGAAGGTGACGGGGGGAAGGCGGCTTGGGACGAGATGGTGGAGGGTCTAGAGCAGGGGTGTCCAAACTGCAGCCCGCAATCCATTGTTAATTGGCCCGCTGCAAATTCCAAAAATATATTTAGTTTACTTAAATAAACCAGGTGAGGCAATACGTACTTCACCTCGAGTGCGCGGCCCGGCTGTTTGTGTATTTTACTGCATATGGCCCGTGGTGAAAAACGTTGAAAACCGTTTGGACACCCCTGGTCTAGAGTGTCAGGCCAAGAATCTTAGACTTGACCGAAATGTGGAATGAACTCAGTCTTCTAGAATTCCTCAGTCAATGTGTGTGCAGCCAGAATCTGAACCTCTCTCAGGGTAGGTGGCTACATCTCAGTACCAGTGAACATGAAAATGTTGAGGGTAGAGTCAGCTGCTTAGCTTTCTTTTTGGTTTGTTTCTTTTGAGCCTCAGGATGTGTGCCATCATCTTAACTCTGCACTAGGGTGGTGGGGAGATGGGGATGATTAAAACCGACCATAGAAAACTTTGTTTTCAGTCATCTATAGACGCGAGGCTTTGTTGGGATGTGAACTCTGTTGCTCTCTGCCTCTTTCCCTACACACCTATAGCTGGATTCAGAAAGACTGCAGAGAGGGCCGCACAGTTCACAGGGCCCCTGTGATTTGTTTCTAAATGAAAAATTGGAGGGTTGGAATGCCTTAGGTTTGATTTGCTTTCAAGTTTCGCTGTGTAAAGGCTACCTTTGATTTAAAAAAAAAAATCATCCAAGTTATTATGAGAGGATAATATTGTTTTATAAGTCTTATGGGGGTGTGGGGGCAGTTCCTAAGATCACATGTTAGGCATTGGAAATTCTTTTTGGAACAGGGTAGCACACGGTAAATCTATATATGTACCAAATCAAGGCCAATTACCATAAAATGTCTGTCTGTAACATGGGAACAATGAAATGATAAAGTGCAACTATACTGTAATTTGTTACTCTGAAAGCTGCTATGCATCTGCCCATGGAGGGACTGAGAGTGAAATATCACCATATTAACAGCTGGAAGAGTGATCTGGCCCAAGCTGCATTTCTCCCGCAATGAGGCTCACCTGAAGGGATCTTGAATGATCTCCAGAGAGGTGCCTGGGGCCCTTTCTCAAAGGTTATCTTGCCAGCCAGGATGGTAGACGAGCACATTTATAAATGATGGAAAGTATTTGCTGCTTTGAGCTTTAAAGGCACTATTCTCATACTCCTCCAGTGGCTTTTTATCAGAGCATGATATTCTGGTCTTGGAAACCATGACACATCCATCACATCCTTGCTGAAGAGTGAAGTTTGCCCCCACCTGTCTGACAGCCAAGTCGCACCAACTTCAATGGGAGTGGCACATGTTTGTCCAGAGGCAGAATTTGGCTCTTTCAAACTTAGGCCGAAAGGGTCTGTTTAATATATTATGTAAGAAAGAGTGAGGTCATATAAACAGTTATGGCTTCTACCTTGAATCAAAACTCGTCCTTATTTGGTGCTTCCAAAGTTAGAAAACAATACAAGCAACAGAAGCTCTCTCGGGATCAGTGAAGAAATAATGGCTGCCTTGTTCTCCACCATGGGTTTTGTGATGGTGTCAGCAAAGCAGGCTGCCTGCTGCTTTTAGCACTTGAAGCTTGTATTGGTTTCTTTTATCCTCTCACGCTGCTTAGACGGAACATTTTGGAAGTCCACTGAATCCCCACCTGCTTTCAGGATGCCCAGGCATCCTTGGGGGTAGCTGTCCACCAGGGCCCTGGGCCCCGGGGTAGGGGTAGTGGGCTCTGCAGCCCTCAGGAAGGCCCTTCGGCAGCTGAGTCTCAGAAGAAATAGCAGAACACTTTTCTCCGATCATCATTTTGGCTAAGCTAAAGGTAGATCAAATTTCACCCTTAAATAACTGTCTTCTGTCTGTGTAAACAGACATGGCCATTAGTCTTAAACTTCAAACCTCAGCCCATGGATCTTGATTGGTTTCTTTTTCAGACCTTAACTCTGGGGGCCACTCTTCCCTGCTTTCTGACGCCTCTATTTGAGCATGCAGCCTACTTTCTGAGTCTTAAAAAGCCATGCTTGGGAGCACATACAATTAAGAGGGAGGAGGAATAAAGAAAATTCATTTACTTCTCCCCTTGGGCCCTTAATCCATTTTAGCATCCCACTTGCATCAAAGCAGAAATGCCAAAACATTAAAACATGGCGTTCTCATTCTTTTCAATGGGGAAAAGAGGTTATGCAAAGGAGGCCTGCATCCCTGCAGAGTGGGTGAGAAGCCTGGCCAGAGGTTTGTCTCATTTAAGACATCAGTATATTCAGTGGCAGCAAAGATACCGCCAAGTAAATTTATTCCAACTTTAGGGACAGAAGGGCAGGAGTTTTGCTGCTCCTTTAAGTTGCTTGTTGGATAGAAATTTCTGCATGAAGTTGTCTGAAGTAAGAACGCAACAACAGCTTATGTAGAACTTGACCTCTTCAGCATGCCCAAGAATTTGAAAAACAAAAGAGAATGTAGTGGATAATTGATCCACTGCTCCCCATCCTGACACTGAATGGATCCTGGCTTGGTTTCTACCATACAGGTGTTTAGTCTCTGCCAGCAGGAGGACACAGATGGAGTCTGACTTTCTGCAGATGTCTTTAAATGTCAAAAACATGAGAAAGAAATCCAATGACACTCTTGTCATTGTGACAATGCAATATATACTCTCGCATTGATGTGGCCGTGCCTCAAATGACACTCAAATCAGTGGGATGGAGAGAGATTTTTAACAGAAGGCAGAGAATCCCATGTCTTGAAGAGCAGCCAATTTAATAGCCAGGAAGCCTTAGAATCTTTCTGAAATTTTTGCTTGAGGGCTAAACTTTAAACTTACGCTTTAGCCCTGCATTAGGTCTGACTAAGGAACAGTGTAAGAAGATGAGAATCCGTGTTTCTACAGGGGAGAGCTTCGAAGTCTTTAGTGTGTTTCTAAATGTAAGATTTAGGAACTCTGTGATTTAATCAAAGGGATTGCTTCTGGTAGCAATTCAATGGAGTTGTATCAAATTAAGTTTTATCAAGTTTTGTCTGATAGGGATATTTATCAGACTGGTTCCCAACACAGAGTGTGCTCCCTGCATTTATGAAAGTGAGGTTGGAGTCACCCTATAATATAAATGAGGTCACCTTAATTGGCCTGTTTTAATGCTCTGTGGCTGTGGGGACATCAGAGCCCCAGTGAACAAGCGAGTAGCTTGTTAGGAGGAAGATCTCATGGTAGAAATTCCTTGCTTGCAAGGTTTAGAAAATTCAGTTCTTCTAACAACTATGCTGTGTACTGGTAAGATAATGTTGAATGTCAACTGTAATTAAAACGTAAAATTTCTTTTTTATAATTTTAGAAAAGAAAATTCAGTTGTGTAGTAAGTATCTTGTGCAGACACAAACCTTAACCTAAATATAGAAGCTGAAAAAGAACCCTTCCCTGGTAGGGCTCCCTTAAGTTAATCTATTCGTCTGTGTGTGCTGACTCATGCCTAAATATTGGCGGCTAAATCCAAAAACAGAAAAAGCAAGCCCATAGCTCAATCCTAGGAAATATGTAAGACAACTGAGTGTAACCCTGGACAAAGAAGCCGCTGACCACCATGGCAGGTCGTCATGAGATACGCTGGCTCCTTCATCACCCTGATTAATTAACGTCATATTTTGGCTTTACAGGTGCCTTTGGCATATTCAGGTTTCTCCATTTATCGTGATCCTTCTCAGTTTTCAAATTATTTTACGGTCTGGGCTTCAAACTCAAATCAGAACAGAAGATCTGAAAAGATGTTAGCCGTTGATGTTTTTTAGTTCTTTCAATATTTCTACCTTGCCAGGCTTCCCAAAATAGGCTCAGATGAAAAAAAAAAATGTAATAGATGGCCAGGATGACAGTGTTCTAGGCCTTCATCTCTTAAACGTAGGAAGCAATTCTCAAGAAAGAGGAAGGCTGAAGAGATTTGGACTCCAATTTCCATAACTAGAATGATGAAAGGGTACATGACAGGACGCAGAAAAGGTCCCCACAGTCTAGAGCCTTGCACTGTGCCCTTTGCTTGCCACCCAAGCCAGAGATCCATTTGTACAGTCACCTTTGGTGTCCCTGCTGAAACACTGCACATGCTCTGCTTGACTTCTGGCCACGCATTTACCTCAATTTGTAATCAAACGTGTTACCTATGGTGGCGTCCCATTTCTCTGTGAAAGCCAACTAGCAGAAGACTCCTGAAGATGAAAGTCAGTACAGGGTATTTGGAAGTGGCCCAAAGGGAGTGAGTGAGTGCTCTGTGTTAAAGGAGCTATGCAATCATCCTTGAAAAGCTCTCTTTGATTCTAGCAGTTTTACCACACGATGTAGTGTTTGGGTCACATATTTGGTCATAGAATCCTTATAATTGGATGGATCTATATGCATTTTGCGATATTCAGAGAAACGAATGTTATGAATGTTTCTATTTAAAAAGAACAAAACAACAAAAACCCCTCCAATTCCCATTACCCTACCTCCTCCACACACATAGTATTCTAATGTAGTTTATTCCTGAAACTGACTCATTCAGCTTTTCTCCTGGAAGTTGTCAGTATGGAGGCCTGGTTAATGGAGAAAATCAGCGCAGTGCCCAGGCACAATGCCATGACTCATTCCTGGCATTTCAGGGGCTTTGTAATGGAAATGATAGTTCTAAGCTACAGTTCTTACCAAGTGGATATGTGAATATTAATGAAACAAGGCAGAGTTCTACACAGCTCCTGTATAACTTTCACCATAGATTCAGTGTCTGCTTATGAAGTCATAACCCACGCATGCTGGAATACCACAATATTGTTTTAATTAGTCTTTTAAAGCACAGTAAAATATTTGGCTTTGGTGAAAGTAGAAAATTCTCGCATATGTTGGAACTGCTTGGTTAAAAGGGCATTTTTGTCTACTGGATTAGTCTCCTGGGGTTTGTACTAGTATCTGAATGCTTTTTAAATGACCTGCAGCCAATTCTCCTTCATTCATTCGTTCCCATTCTCTTTCTTTCTCCCTTTCTCCTTCTCTCCACTTCTCCTCCCTGCCTCCCTCCCTATCTATAATTGTATTCATGTGCGTACAGTGTGTGCATGTATTGTGTGTATACACAATCCCAACCTTTTATTTTACCTTCTGCTTGATCCAGTCTTGTCCCCAAACTTCTTTCAAGAGTCATTCCCATTTCTTAGTACTATGTTAGAATTAAAAGTAGTACAAGTACTATGTTAGAATTAAAAGTAGTACAACAGCCAAGAAATCAACATCAGGAAGAAGTGGGGAAAACAAAGAAGACAGATATTTCAAACCCTTATTTTTATTGACTCAGGTTTGAATTTTGTGTTTGACAGATTGCTTGGATTTTGTGGAAACTCCCAGATGAGCAAGTTTCTCATCATTCTTGGAGACTGGGACAGAAGGTCAAATATTTAGTTGGTTTTTGGTGATTCTTATATGTCTACAGTCCATTGGACCAGGAATTTTTTGGAGCTGCTAATTGGAAAGTAGACAATTAGAAGATATTTTTAGCAAAAGAAGAGAATGAGCAATATACCTTATCACTCAGCTATTTTATTCTGATCCTGTCTTCTCTAACAATAGCTTCCTGCTACCTGCTCTTAAAACACAAGTGCTAATATTATGAGAAATGAATTACATGAAAAACAGTCTAATCTTTTCTAAAAGTGCTAAAAATACCAATGTGCAACTAAGAATATTTAAACTTTCTTCCCTTTCCAGATGATGCAGGATTCTAGGCAGACTGGATTTCAGAAGACACCCTGAGGCCTGGGCAGGGAGGTTTTAGCTTATAGGAGTAAAGATGTTTAGACAACGACATTCAAAATGCGGGCCTTATCATTACACTAGTGTTGAGTCTTTAGATGCACAAACCATTTTTTTCTATGTTATTCTGTGGAAATGGAAGGGTATTATGTTTATTTTTATTCACATGAGGAAACTGAGGCACAGGAGATTACATTCCCAGACTTAGAACCTAGTGCTATGTTCCTGAGGTCCTGTCTGCACTTGGGAGACAACTCTGAACCAAACCGTTTTTTGCATGGCTGGTTTCTGCATGGTAACTCTTCCACGTTCTTATCTTTAGCAGGTCCATCTCTCAGAATACGTGAAGGGAAATACTTCTGTTTGAGAGCCTTCAAGATTTGACTAGAAGATCTTACGTGGGACCTGAGATAGAGAGGACAGATGGGATAGTGACCTGGAGTGTTTGGAGGCAAAATGGATGGGACGTTGTGTGTGTGTGTGTGTGTGTGTGTGTGTGTGTGTGTGTGTCCAGAGAAGATGGAGCCTGTGTGTTCAGAGTTCCACAGGAGCCATACTCCCTTATCATCGGATCATGGATGACTCTTGCCCAGTGCTCTGCCATCATTCATTTCCATGTTGTATCTGCTAGGAAAACTCACAAGTATGTCTGAAGTCACTGTGTATTTTTTATACAGAAATCTTTTCTTAAGCTTCATATAGTTGCTGAGCAAGAACTATGCAAGTGACAAGTAACAGTGTTGGTCTTTATACAACTGCTAGATTTTCTGTTTGAAAAAAAGATGCTTCTCAGAAAATAAAAGTTAATAAGACAATGTACGGAGAATTGGGCATTAAATAATTGTCACTCATTTTTTAATGCATCGGTCATGGAGTTGCTTCTTGCCAGCGGGGAGTAGTTTTCAGGTCTGTAGCTGAGATAGTCCCTTGGATTGTCTCTGGACTATGAGCAGAGATAATGTTTAGGGCTGTAATGTGGGTATTGAGGCCTTTGAAGTGTATAGTTAATTTTTGATATGGTTATTTTAAGGGGAAATTACCTAAACTTACTTACATTTAGCACATTTGTTAACTCTTCATTTGCAGAAAACTGAAAAATGATTCCGTTGAAACAAGATCCAGAAACCTCCATTTCAGTCTATTCTTCAGTTCAAAATGTTAAGGTTTAAGGAAAACTTCAAGTAACCAGCATCACTGAGACCAATGAAGCAGTTTATATTTTTACTCTATATTTTTTTAACTTTAGAAGCTCATTGCCGTGTAGAGTAAAAGAAACCTCATGCTTTTAATCTTTTCAGTTGACATTGCCAGTGAGAGTGTTATTATTGTTAGATAATCATAATGGTATGTTCTGGAGGCTCTTTTCCCCTCACCCGACACACCCAATTCCCTCACACCCCGCCAGCGGAGCCAAAGAAAGAAGAATAAAGCAATTCTTATTTGCTTTCAGAATTTGATTCTCTCTTGCTTTGGAGACATGCTGAGATGTGCTCTTCAACTATTATTAAATTTCTAATGTCCATCCAGGTTTAGATTAATTTGTAAGACCCAAAAAAACATAAGTGAACCGGTCAGGCGCGTTGTGCAGAACTTTCTTCCAGGGAGCCTTAGCCTCAGAACGGGAGTTAGGGCCGCATAGAGGGCCTCGGCATATCACTTCATCTCCACCAGCCTCGGTCTCCTCACCACCCGCCCAGTCATGCTCGTTTTCACAATCAGAGAGGATCATGTTTAGAAAGAGATTTTTGCACACTTAAAAAAAAAATGCTTCACAGATGTTAGATATTAATACATTCGACACTACATCATAGTTTAAGTAAGTAAATGTAATTCTATGTGTGTATTGATCATTATGTGTAGGGTACACCAGTAATTCTGGAAAAACTTTTAGTCACTTCTTGATAGGGCCCCAAGGGAAAAATATGCAGGGAGACCAGTCCAGCAGTTTCGTTAAGTTTAAACAAAGTGAGAATTTGGAAATCTCCCAAAAGACAAGCAGTAGAAGGAAGCTGTGACAGATCGCCGCTCCAGATGATGGAAAGATTTATGACTGACACAACGCCCTGATAGAAGGAAAAACACAGAGCTATTGAAGACAGCTGTCCTAACACACAATGTGTGGTTATAGAACTGGCCTAACAGGGAGTGGAGGGGTGAATCTGATGGACACACCTAAGAGGGGTATTCCATTAGAAGGGCGTGTGGGTCAGGAATCCCTGGATGGAGAAGGAGCCCTGTTCTCATCCCACAATATGGCCTTTAATGTTCTGGGTCGTGGGGATTCTGCCGACACTTGGAAGTACTTTGAGTTATGAGTTATGAGTCCATAAGTTGTAGATTCTCAGAACTCAGAAAGTAGCAGAAGTAGGTGGGGCTTGCTCAGTTCCTGTCGGCCTTCTGTCTCTGTTTCATGCCACTTGCTCTCCCCTGTGGCATCTCCATCTCCCCAAGCCTGGACAGGAAGGAGTCACAGACATGTGAAATAAGGTGGTTTCCGAGGGGCTGTTGAGTGCTGGTGCCAATGGTCGCCAAGTGACAAACATACTATATCTGGGTCCCTAACTCTCAGCCAGCACCCCTCTCAGCACACATCGCATCGAAGGCTCATCTTGTGACTGTCTCTGACATATCCCAATTCCTGGCAACCCTCCTTATATTAGTGCTTACTGATCATCAGTTATATTTTAAGCATTTACTCTTGTTCCAAAAAGTATTTAAGATGGAGTTTCTCAACACATAAGCAAGTTCCCAAGATGTTTTGCTCTGGGTTTGTACTCTGACTGTGGCTGCATTCTTAAAAGGATAAGTAGAAAAGATAATGCAATGGACAATGAACACGTGCCAAATTAAAGCATAAAAGGAAATACACTAAGACCAGATTCCCACTACACTAACAATACAGACCAGCCCTGTTTTTCAGATATTCAGTGACTTCTGTTTAAGCACTGCTGCCTTATATGTAGGCCTGTTGGAAAGGAAGGAAATGAATGAAGAAGGAAAAACACTGTTTTTAAAGTGGCTAGCTACCTGGATAACCAATGCTGTGTTCTTGGCAGCCATCGTATTGTTTGTTCCCTGTTGCCAGCTGCCGTGCAGTGCTGTTCAAAGGGGGGCTCTTCCCAGAAAAGCTGTGTACACAGCGAGCACTCTACCTGGTTCTCGAGGGCCGGAAGTATGTGCTGATACTCTGGCCCTTCACAGGCTCAGGCTCTAGAACGCTAAGAGAGGGCTGTCATCTCTTAGAGTCACAGAGTCATCTTCCTTCCAGGGTAACCCTGATGGAGATGGCATCTGATTTCGGGATGTCTGGGAAGGGTGGCCGAAAACCCAAGCAGAAGTGGCTGAGAGGTAGGACAGAGTCCGTGAGACACAGGACCATGTGCAGCGTTCGGGGAAAGCCAGGGAAACTCCCATTTCTGTTTGGGAGACCCACCTGGGTGGTGGTGATGCCTGAGCCCCACGCCGTCACATATGTTCTAAGTCACCTAGGTTCTCGTTCTAGGAGAGGTTGAGAAGAGTGCTAGAGGGAGGCTGAGCATGTGGTTGGGAATGCAGAGTGAAACTTTTCTCTATCAAATTCATAAACTTCCATGATTTTTGCATTGACAGTCACTTCTCAGCTTGAATTATTCCTACTTCAGAGCCCACCGCACATACAAACTCATCTTCTTCCCAACGGAGCTCTGCAAAAACACTCATCTATCTGCATATTTTTTAATCAGAAATTTTAGATTACTTCCTGCAGATTGCCTGTTTCATGAAGGAGGCGGAAAAGATGGGACAGGAGTCTTTTTGAAAGGAGTGTTTAAGTGATCGTTTGAGCCAAAAAGAAATCACCTTTTTATTCTTCCAAACAAAAGGCTTTTTCAAGCCAGCTGATGGAAGTCTAAATTGTTCCACATAGGAAAATGGGAGGCATGTCTCCAGGTACATCCAGGTGGGCACAGTCTTTTAGGGAGTGGTGGATGTATGAGATCTTCTGTGTGGAATCCCTGAGGCTCACAGAGAAGGGATTTTTCAAATCCTGTCATTTCAAACTCCAGGCAAAATATTGGCATAGAAAACAGTTTTCCAAAGTCAACCCATCATTGGCTCAGATATTATTAGAAAAATCAGTCAAGAAAAGTCAGAAGGTAGAGATTTTAAATTCAGTCCTGGTTTTAATTTGTGTGGTTATTCTAACTAGTCAGAGAAGCACCCCCACCCACCCAATACCCCGTTCATAGGCATAAATTGCTCACCTGTTAAGAGAGGAATTAACTTTTTAAGGGTGCCACCTTAAAGGTCACTAATTTAGTAAATTGACTGACATTCCTAGAAAAGCTCCACGGCTTGTGCCAGTAAATATTTACCCAGTTGGTGACACTTCAATGATACCCCTAAGTTGTTGGTCCACTTCCAAAGGGTGAGGAGTTCCCTTTCAGGAAATGCATTACGCACTTGTGGGATCACACCAACACCCAGGCTGCAAAGTTCCAACATACTTTAAAATGCAAAAGAGAACTTTGCTGCCTCGAACTTTCAAACCTTTTCCAGATGGACCAAGAGGGGCAAGTGGGTTGAGCCCAGCAGGGCCAGTTCAGCCTGTGTTGCTAAGCACCATGATGGTGGCTATAGGCTGGTGGGGCGTGGCTGATAAGAGACATCCCCAAGTGCCTGGAGAGAGATGCTTCCTGTGCCCACCCTATTTCCATTGGCCAAACACCCACGAGAAATGAGGGAAATCTGAGGAAAAGGCCAGACTGTGGTCAGCTGAGATGCTGCCCCCGCCCCCAACAGTTGCCTCTGCTGTCTTCACTTCTCAGCTGCAGCTGCCCACAGCTGTCTGGGAAATGGATCTGGGCCTGAGGAAGCAGCATTGGGGAGTGGGAGTGGAATACAGCATGTTTTTTGAACCTAGACCTTTCGCCCTAGTAGTCAA
Source organism: Rhinolophus ferrumequinum (assembly GCF_004115265.2). Classification (NCBI taxonomy): domain Eukaryota; kingdom Metazoa; phylum Chordata; class Mammalia; order Chiroptera; family Rhinolophidae; genus Rhinolophus; species Rhinolophus ferrumequinum. The sequence continues at coordinate 38,518,145 of NC_046289.1, read as the reverse complement.
AACAGGCAGTCAGTAGGCCCACTCGGTGCAGCTTCTGACGGGGTTCAGCTGGGGGCTTCAGAGGGAGACACTGGGGAGCAGGTGTCTGAGCACAGTCTGCTGTTCAGTTCTGGGCACTAAGCTTCAAAGAGGCATTGAGTGGACGCAGGGGAGGGTGGCCAGGAGGCTGTGAGGGTGCACAAACCATCTTATCCAAAGATTATTAGAAGGAACTGGGGACTGTTAGCCTGAGAAAGAAAATGTAGGGGGATGGTTAATCTTGCGATAGAGGAGGTAGAGTTTTTTTTTTTTTTTGGTATTTTTTATTGTTGTAAAATATGCATAAAATTTGACATTTTAATCATTTTTAAGTGTATGGTTGTTACATTAATTATATTCACAATGTTGTGCTACCATCACCACTATCCATTTCCAGAATTTTTTCATCATCCCAAATAGAAACTCTTTATACATGAAACAATAACTCCCCCTCCCCCAGCCTCTGACAACCTCTAATCTACCTTCTATCTCCATAAATTTGCTTATTCTAGGTACCTCATTCGAGTATACGTGACATCATACAAATTTGTTCTTCTGTGTCTGGCTTGTTTCACTTAGCATAATGTTTTCAAGGTTCATCCATGTTGTAGCATTTGTCAGAATTTCATTCCTTTTAAAGGCTGAATAATATTCCGTTGTATGTATATACCATATTTTATTTATCCATTCATCTGTTGATGGACATTTGGGTTGCCTTTGGTTACTGTGAATAATGTTGCTATGAAGGTGTGTTCAAGTATTTGTAGATTTATTCTTTGTGGTTTCAGAAAAACTGAACTTTGTTGAATGGGAGGAAGGCAGAGAGGCTGATTATGGCTTCTGAAATCGTAGCTCTCTGATAGTGGAAGTGGGCTCCCTAGGGCTAGTGAGTAGCTCAGCCCTGGTGGCCATCAGGAAGGAATCATGTGGTGGGACCCCCGCAACTAGTAAAGGAAGTGCCAGAAAGACTCTGAGGTCCCTTCCATCTGCAGAATTCTGTGATTCTCAGGCTAATGGAGTGTGCATCCAAAGGGAACCATCTGGAGAAAAAGAAAGTGGCGTCTGGTCAACTTTCTCCTAAGGAGAAAAATGGGAAGTGGGACGGTAAATTATCTACCAGTCTGGAGAAGTGACTTACTAAACTATCTCTGGCCTGGACTTGGGATCAGAGTCTCATGATGCTGTGAAGCTCTTACAAAGGTCTGTCTAGTTTTGGGGAAACCTTCTCAGAGCTCCTTAGAAAGCTTTCTTGCACACTGCCACCCTGGAATGGGGATGGTAGGGGTGAGATCCATGGTCCTCAGCACAATCCCCTGATGTCTGCCGGGAAAGGAGTGCTGCCCCCTGGGAGACCTGTCTGAGCCCCATCTCAGTGTAAGTTATGCTGAGTCCAGGTCGGGGTGAGGGAAGGTGGAGATTGTTGGATTGAAGCATGTTCAGAAGTGAATGCCAGCTGAGGTGGGGATGCCCTGGGATCCAGCACAATTAGCTTCAATCGGTTACAGTTGGGGGTTTTCTTATCATTAGCTGGGGAGGCCGAGCCAGAGAATTCCAGTATTCCAGAGTGAGTTTAATTGTGGGTGATTTCATTCTGCCCTTTTTATGTCGAAGCCAGGGGCTTGCGTCATATAACAGTGAATTCAGGGAGATTTTTATTTGCATGTGAATCATAGCTTTTCCAGCTGAATGTCACTTACTTGGAATTTTCGTCTGATTTTGTTTTTGTTTTTGTCTCTTGGTGTTTTTCCATCAGGCTCTTTGGCTAACCAGAGGAAAAAAAAAATAGAGGAAGGGCTCAATCTGACTGGAGCAGGGTTTGAGTTGGCAACTCAAAAAGGAGAGTATTATGAATGTGAAAAAAAGAAAACGGATGCTTTATTTTGCTTTGAGGGAGGGACTGAGGCCAAGTCAAATTGAGAGCTCTAATTTGGGAATGGTGTTATTACAGGTCATTGGGAGTTGGTTACGCTCTAAATTGGGAGGCCAGTCACATGAGGAGGCAGCAAAGGCGGATCACATGGGGGACAGTCGGGGCTCTTTTACAATGAAGTTTTATCTTATTTACTACACGATTGAACTATACGTCTGTCATGTTGAGAAACCAAGGTACCTTATTGGCTGAAGAACGCTCCCTGCCTTGGCCCATCGGTTGTTTTATAAATGAGCCAGTTCTTCAAATATGTGTGCTTTCCGGGGCTTTATTTAGGTACTGGAACTGTTCAGTGATTAGTGAAGCAAGCCATGTGCTAAAGGTTATATATCTGTTCTTCACCTTCACCTTCAGTTCTTATGCTGAGGGGCTGCTTCCCTTTTTTCTGAAGGCTCTATCCATTTTAGGTCTCAAGGTCAAGACCTTCTGATAACTTTAAAAATATATATATGTTTATATATATAACATATTTAAATATGTATTCAAAAGTGATGATCTCAATTTATTAGATTTCACTTTCTCAGCACTGTGACTGTCAGCTTGCAAAATGAAAACAAAAAGACATGGGTCCTGCCCCACCACAGGCAGTTGAGAACAAAGTATCCTTCCCACCCCCAAACTGCAGACTCTTGAAGTTCTTGTCATCTTGGGGAGGGCCAGGGAGGGTTGTGTGTGGTAAGCTGCTGATTTATCTTGGAGGATCAAAGTTGGTTTTTGTTGATGCATAAAGCCCTGATTAGTTAGCTGTGTTTGAAATAAACACAAAGCAGCCCAAGAAGAATATCTAGAATTCAGTGTCCGGTGCAAACAAGTTGTACTCATGGTCCTAAATGGGGCATGTTACTAAGTCTGTGACACAGAAGTTCTGCGGTGCCTCCGAAGCATGTGGACCGGCAATGCTTGTGATCGAGGTTAGGAATAGAAGGTGTGTGGAAACTTTCTATAAAAGGCAGCTGGGGCCCCTGGACTGGGGTGATCACGTGGTCAGGAAGCTGTGGCACTGGTCACGGCTGTACCGGGGTATTGCCGTGTGACCTTGGGCGAGTTTCTCTGTGCCTCAGTTTCTCTGAAGTACCATATTGGTTTTGGGAGGGGAGGGTAAAGTCTTCCAAAGATGGATGAGATGTGATATGTTATCAGGTAAATGGAGGGTGGGTGGTGTCAAATCAGGGCCCTGTGCCTCCAGACAAGGCTGGACTGCTCGTCTCTCCTCAGGCATCGTCCACTGTTGGTGATGCCTCTGACATCACAATACCCAGCGGGACACTCAATAATGATGAGCTGTGCCCAGTGGACACCAGAGCAGGCAAGAAAAGGAGGAGGACAAAGTGGAGAGGGAGGAGATGGAGCAATCCCTTATGTGATAATTCCACCAACTCACAGCTTTTTCACCTAACATCTGGTTCCATTGTAATGTGTTCAGCTCCATATAACCTGTACGGCGTCTGTGCCCTCCCCGCCACAAACTCAACAAAATATTATGGTCCTCTAATCGAGAGAATTTTGCTCCTGTTGGCTGCATGTCTCGTGGTTCATCGTCACACCCGTGAGTTGATACTTCCCCAAACGGCTCTCCAGAGTAACCGTTCAAAGGTAATGCCATGGCTCTGTGCTCCAGGCTCCTTGGTGCCTACTGCGGACCCATCTCCACCCTTTTCCTTGGAGCCGCACGGCACTCTAGAGACCATGCAGGGGTGGTTCGTGAGGGTGTGAGTCTATGGTAAAGCAGCTTTAAAATGGAAAGTCTCATCTTCATTTTATTCTTGAGCTCCCTCAGGGCTAGTCAGACTTTATTACTCTGAGAGCAAGACCCGAGTGGGTCATATTGTGGCTCCCCTGTCTAGCTTCAGAAGGTGTTATCACTCCTTTTAACATTGCTTTCAAGGAAAACTTGAGAGATCAGCCCTGTTATAGAAATATGACCTTTTGCTTGCTTATGTGTTGGTTATTATTTTTCTTAATCCAACATTTTCTCTTAAAAAATAGGTCCCTACCACTCTTTGAATTGATGCCTCTTAGCCTTTCTCCTGGTAGGAATTGTTTTTCCCACCTGGTTTTCATATCAGCCTTAACCTGCCCGTCCTCCAAAAGCTGGACACTGTGGAGACCATGATTTTTTCTTTGTTCCTTGGACTAGGGGTTCTCAAATTTAAGCCTGGTTCTGAATCATCTGAAGAGGTTTTGAACACACATAGAGTTTCTGATTCAGTAAATGTAGGATGGAATCCTAGCATTTGCATTTCTAACAGGTTTCCAGGTGTGTGACTCTCTTTACACTTTGAAACCAGTGCCTTAGACTTTTTTGGCTGCCCTATTCTCCCCTCCTTCCCCTTCTTCTGCATGTAGGAGAGGGTACCATGGAGCATCATCAGTTCCCTTAGATGTTGGTGACTGTCACAATTATATAGTATTCACCATGGGCCAGACAATGGTCCCTATCCGTCAGACAGATCAAATAATCCAAATATCACAACAATCCTTTGAAATATCCCATTTTCCAGATGAGGCAACTGAAGTGTAGAGTGGTTAAGTAAATTGCCCAAGGACACACTGTTAACTAAATGGATTATTAGGATTTAAACCCAGACAGTACAGCTAGAATCTGCGCTCTCAATCACTAGGCGTTATTATCTTTCTTTTCCTTTTCCTCAAGTCACTTAGAGCACTTGATACTCCTACAGTTCTTGGAAGTGTATCTCAGAAAGGAGCCCCAAGACGACCGAGCCCAGCTTAGGTATTTGTAACTTGCATCTTAGACTCTGAGTCTCCGGGTGGCTGGGCTTCCGGTATGATGATGATGATGATGATGATGATGTGTGTGTGTGTGTGTGTGTGTGTGTGTGTGTGTGTGTGCGAGAGAGAGAGAGAGAAAGAGAGAGAGAGAGAGAGAGAGAGAGAGAGAGAGAGAGAGAGAGAGAGAGAGAGAGGCTCTTAGAAAGCAAACAGCCTCGGGAGGGCCACAGAAGGGGGCTAATATAAAGACACTGGGGAGCATCCATCTGTGAAGAGAGGCCATTGCTCCCCTTCTGTCAAGTCCCAGTGTCTCTCATTATTCTGTCCTGGTCCAGGGTTTCCGCTGTTGACACTAGCACCCTAACCAGAGAGAGATGAAGCTGAGAAGGAACAGATGTGCTGTGTATCGGCCATGATAGAAAAGTGCACGTATCTTTTGTTCAGTCTGGTCTAGCAAACCTAAGTGGCCAAGCAAGAGAGTAAGGAACACTTAAGTACAGACACTGCCCCTGCCCTTAAAGGGGGTCTAATTGAGGAGAAAGTGTTGTACAAGCATGTACGTCATATTGAGCTAAATTGTGGTAGAGAGAAGACAATGAGAGCCAGAGGAGATCAATAGGATCTGAGGAGGAAGAAGATGCTTGAGTCATGTCATGGGTGATAATGTAGGGTCGGAAGGAGAGGGTTTGGATGTTTATGGTGTATATCTACAGCAGAGAATATTTATTAATAAACAATGGTCTCCTTTAAGATTTAAACAGTCAAAGGTTAAGTCTCCATTGGTATAGTGATAATCAACTAAGCTCCTTGTGTTTTTCCAGTAAATAAAGTGTTGGAGGCTGGCTGGAAATCTACTGTAGGTTCTGGGGTTACTTTAGAGAATGGATTCTACTCCTTACAGAGTTGCCTATTGGTTCTATAAATGGAGACCTTCTTAAAGTATTTCTCTACTCCTCTGGTCTGATTTGCTCCAAATTCTTTGTATCGCAGACATTTCTTTGGGGGTACAAAACTTTTCCCATAGCTATTTCTGACCCTTCACACCCCATCGAAAAGAACAGGTCCTAGCAACAGGCCATATACATTAATAAGGGACCAAAGATAAATATCTAATGGATGAATAAATACATTCACCTCCAAAGGTGGTAGTGTAAAGCTAGATTAAAGCAAAACAGTCCACTGCTGTCACTCAGGCTCTGGACCTGTGTGGCCTAAATCCTCTTGCTGTTTTTGTGTCTTCAGTTTAGAATTCTAGCTGGTACGTCTGAGACTCAGAAAAGCTGAGTGAGAGGCCCTTTCCACAGACATAACTATGGGCTCTGAGCTTTTGTGTCCCCCTGCAACATTCCCACAAAGTCTGCTGAAGCAAAGGGTCCTCATTTGGCCAGTCCTTCTAATTCTGGCCTAGCCACTGACCGCTGGGTCTATTTAATTTCATAGTGGGATGCCCAGAAGGAGGGAAGTGGCCTCAGCCATTCTCTTTCCTGATTAGAGAAGTTTATCCTTTACCATTGTCCTTTCTAACTTTTCTCCTTCTTACCCCACTACCCCAGAGGACTTCAGCTATTAAAAAGTATCCCCCCTTCCTTCTCAAAAAATTTGAAAAATCTTATACTAATGGCGTCAACAGACCTACTAACCTGAAAACAAGTTTGGTACACAAGTAACAGGTGAAAATAAGCAGCTTTTCTGCTTATCGTTGCATAAATTCCTGGAGTTGGCTGATAGCTCAAGAGAACCAGAAAGGGAGGTGTGCCTCTAACTCCCTCTACAGGGCTATGCCTAATGAGGGTGACAGCGGGATTGGCTGTGTCCTCGGGCAGGTCACCAAACTCTGTTGACTAGGCCCTTCTTTTCAAATACAGTAACAGTTGATTTGTGACCATGAATTTGAGTATCCTGCCTCCACAAAACTGTTCATTCTCTCCTCCATAGAGAATTGCAGATTTCATACCTAAATGAGTGATACATAAATTTTACTATCAACTTTTCTAACATGCGTATTTTGGGAATATATATGTACCATTCCTTGGTGACAATACTTACATAGTTACACACGTCACAGGGCTCTTACATTCACATTTATATTTTGAGAGTCCTATCCCTCAAGATAGGAGATCTCGTCTATAAGTTGTTGAGCAATTTCCTCATTATTTTAGAAAGTGTGCGGTCCAGTGACTTAAAACCCCTACTCATTTAAAGACATAGAATGGCTCCCTGTTGTCAGAGGTAAAACGTGTTCACTCTGGCCCTTCCCATACTTCGTGAGGTTTATGAGCTTATTGTGTAAAATGGCTGTTGTTCAATTTGGTCTGTTGGGCCAAGCACAAATTATTCTTTTGTGATTTGACCTGTTTATATTCCTCCCAGGAGGCTCCTTTGTTGACTCTGTCTGGACATTGCCAAGGATTTTGGTCTTGGTAGCCTAATTATTGCAATTAGGCTACGTGCACCATGGCGTGCGTCTTTCAAGGCTCTTATTTCTACTGCTTTTCATGGAGCAAGGCCTGAATCTAAGTGTACAGCAGGTCCTCGAATAATGTCATTTTGTTCAACAATATTTTGTTATAATGTTACTGGGGGAAAAAAAATCGATTCCCAGCTGAGACCACTGCCTGTGTAGAGTTTGCATGTTCTCCCCATTTCTGTGTGGGTTTTCTCCAGGGACTCCGGTTTCCTCCTACATCCCAAAGATGTGCCCGTGAGGTGAATTGGGATCTGCATTGTCCCAATCTCAGTGTGGGTGTTTGTGTGTAAGTGGCCCTGTGATGGGGGGTGTCCTGTCCAGGATGGGTCCCGCCTTGTGCCCTGAGCTACCAGGAGAGACTATGGCCGACCGAACCCTGAACTGGAATAAGCGGGTTGGAAAAGAATTATCTTACTTTCATTAATCTTTCTTAAATGTATGAATAGCTTACATTTACTTCAGTGTTTAATATGAGCAGTGTTTTGGGTCTTTATTTAGAAGTTTAGTGATATATTGGTGACCAGAAATATGCAGTAGGAACTTAACTCTTGTTTATATCAGTTAGCCTGTGGTAAAAATTGGTTTTGTTATACATCATTTTGATTAAAATAGCAGTTTCCAAGATCCGATCTAGAGCCTTAAGTGAGGACTTACTACAGTAACACAAAGCATGTTTTTATCCTTCGCAAGGTCGGCAAGAGGATTGCTAATTCATTATTTTGAAATACTATTGAAGAGTCATTTTGTGGTATGTGGGGTTTTGTCAGTGGTGGTCTGGGAGTGCAAGAGTGGCACTGAAGATTAGTGAATGGGAAAGCTTCTTGCTTTTAGAACATTTATAGCTTCTCCCCTGAGGGGTTTTGATATATATATATATAAAAAAAAAACTACCCAAATGTGGTTGCAAGGATTTGTCTTGCATTTGTCAAGAGTAAGGTAACATTTTCTTTATCTGTAATTTATCTGACCCTTAGGAGACCCGTTCCTGTGAGATTTTATTAGAACATAATCACTTATCGCTAAAAACACTTGGGCATACAACTGTCTTAACATACTCTTACTGTATTGGCATCAGTTTTCCTTCTTTCATCAACAGATGCTTGCAAAAGAGTGTATTAAATACATTTAATTCTTCTGTCTCAGCCTCTCAAATCTTTATCATGAAGATTACTTTAATTGGTGGCAGTTACAATCAGGAAAAGCACCCATTATGCTTTTGTTTCCTAGCATGTGGGGAAATTTTCCATCCTAAACAGAATATTGAGAAGGGGAGTGTAGTCAAGATTTTGGAAATTGAGCTAATCGTTTTATTTTCTACTTTTATATGTTCCTGTTTTTATTTGATGTTATAGCTAAAAGTAATCAGAATTCTGCAGAGTTAAATTACAGTTGACTGAACAGTTTTGGGGTGACGGTTAATACTCACTTTTATTTGCAGGTCACCCCAGTCCATCAGTCTTTATTTGAAGAAAATTTCTAGGAAGTGCTTAAGATTTAGAGTAAGAAATCCCAAAGTCTAATAAAACACTATCAAACAAAATGCCTGGGCACGATTTTATATAACCACTAAAAAATGTGGTTAATAAGGAAATGTTAAAGCATGCAAAAATGTAGACAATACCACTATCCTCATAGTGCTTACAGTGTAGTAGAGAAAGACAGAAAATAAGTATAGTACACATCAGATCACGTGATTAGTGCTATTGAGAAAAATAAAGCAGGGCAGGGGGTATAAGGGAGTGTAGGGTGAAGGGGTGACGTGAGCATTTTAAAATAATGTGGACAGAGGAGGTCTCACCAAGAACGTAACCTCTTAGCAGACAGAACTGAGAGAGGCTAAATGTCGGTCTAGGAGAAATGCGTTTCAGCCGGAGGAAACAGCAAGTGCAAAGGTTGGGAAGTAGGCACATGTCTAGTATGTTAAAGGAACAGCAAGGAAGCCAGGATAAACTGAAATGAATGAGAGACAGCAGCAAGGATGGGGTCTAGATCATAGAGGGACTGATAGGCCATCGCATGGCTCTTACTCAGCTTGAGATGGAAACATTGGAATGTTTGATCAGAGAGGTGACATGACTTATCTTCTAGTATAAAAAGATCATCTGGTTCTTATGTTAATAATAGACTGTTGGGGGTGGGTGGAATGCAGAAGCTTGGTAAGAGGCAGTCAGATTCTGGATATATTTTGGGGATTCGGAGGACAGGATTTGCTGACAGATTAAATATGGGATGTGAGAGAAAGAAGTCAGGGATACGCTAAGGTTTCCACTTGAACTACTGGAAAGATGGAGAAGCCATTTGCTGAGATAGAGAAGAAGACCAAAGGAACAGATCTAATGAGTAAGTGCATCAGTTCAGTTTTGGACACGTTAACTTTGAGATTATCTGAGTAGAGATGTAAAGGATGCAGTTGGGCTGTATGAGTTTGAAGCTCAGAGACAGACCTGGGCTGAGGTACAAATGTGGGCGTTGTCTGCATCCTGGCAAAGCCAGAGGTCAGAACTGAGGCAGGTGGTTGAGGGAGCTGGCCTGTTTTATGTGCCTGCAGCCTCCGACCTACAAGAGTTGGTCATAGCCAGGAGAAGTTCAGAAGCCTGAAAGTGAATCCCAAACCTGACTTAAGCCCTTAGCTGAGATCTCAGGACTAGATCACTGCTGGTCTGTGGTCTGTCAGGAGCAAAGGAGCCCTGCCTGAGCACCCAGCCGTGCCAGTACTACTACCCAGGGGAAAAAGTGACTAACATGGAAAGTCCTCATTGAAGAGATGACCACATCACTCTGGGGCAGTAAGTAGGTTACTGTAGGTGTCTGTTAGGATCAGAGTTGCCTGGTTCTTGCCCTTTGAGGATGGTCAGTTGGCTATGAAAGACGAGTACCTAATGACCTTCTCAAAGAAAGCTCTAGTGGTTAGAGTGGACCATGGAGTCCATGACATAGATCCCTGCCTTTTCTAGTGAATTCAAGAGACACTAGAATTTTTGAGTGATTTTTACCAAGTAACACAAAGCTCCATGTATTAGTTAACTATTGCTGTGTAACAAATCATCCCCCAAACTTAATGGCTTCACATAATAATATTTATCATAGTTTTTTGAGGGTCAGAAATTTGGGACAGCCTAGCTGGGTAGTTCTGGCTTAAGGTCTCCCACAAGGGTGTAGTCAAGATAGTGACTAGAGCTGGAGAATCCACTTCTGAGGTGGCTCACTCACTGGCAGTTGGTACTGGCCGTTAGTAGCAGGCCTGAGTTCCTCCCAACATGGGCCTCTACCGGAATGTCTTCATAATTGGTAAGGCTAGCTTTCCCCAGAGCAAATGAACCAAGAGAACAAGATGGAAGCTGCAATGCCTTTTATGACCTAATCTCAGAACACCTCTGCCACACTCTATTGGTTACATAGACCTGCTCAGATTCATTTTGGGAGGAGAGTACACAAGGGCATGAATACCAAGAGATGAGGAGCCATAGGGGCCATCTTGGAAGCCAGCAGTCACCCTCCTTGAAAATAGGGAGAAGGTTTCTTATCTTCTCAATCCTTTGTGTCTGCTCAAAGGAGCTCAGTAACTCTATATTATTAGCTTGGTGCAAAAGTAATTGCAGTTTAAAAGGTTAAAAAGAATTGCAAAAACCGCAATTACCTTTGCAGCAATCTAGTATATGTGTCTCCCATTACAACTGGTCTAATCCACATCTTTTGCAGGACTCCAACAAGTTATGGAGCTGTTTTTCTAGCTATCTCTGGTTCAAGAGGGTACCCTGGGAGACAATAGGCAAGTGCAGGTGCCAACACAAGAATCCCACTGTTTGTCATGGATATTTTCCATTTTTCCCTCTGATTTTTCAGGTGCCCTGTCAGCTCACATCCCTACCCAATGCATAGTGTGTGGTGTTACCACTGACATAGTGTGTGGTGTTACCATCTTTGAGTTGTGCAGAGTTGCACTACGTTTAGAAGCCTTTATTCCATGATGTGTCTAGGCCTGAGTTTGTAATACGAATTCTTCCAAGGAACATTTGACCATTTAAGACCCACCCGTATTCCCTCCTTTTGGAGCATTTATTTAACAGGTACTTCTTATATGTGTGCACTTACTATCCAGACATTTCTCACATGAGCAAATTGCCTAAATACACTTGTGAGAAACCCTTTTATGGTAAATGTTATTAATCTGAAAACAAGGGTATAATAACGTAGCAATTTAAGGGTAATTCACTAACAACTGGAGCCCTTAAACATTGACATACCATTGTGTAGGAGTACCACTGTGTAATAAAAATACCAGACTTGGTATTTAAACATACTCTTTGTCACTCCAATAATTATTGGGACAGTTTCCTAATTCTCATGGTCTTTAATTATAGCTCTTCTAAGATTTTTTTTTTTTAATACTCCTGTATCACTGGTTTATAAATTATAAATCATTAACTTGTACCCTCATAAAACATCCAGCAAACTCTTACATCTCTGCTCCTTATCCAGAGAAATAATAAAGTATTCAGAGAAAGTAATAGAGGTAACTTGGCATCGTTGAACCTTGCTCTTCTTGGACTTCCATTTTTCCAGACTGTCTACAGAATAGAAAGATATTGGGGTGGATAATAATAGAAACTGCCTCACAGCAGCGATTGATTAATTAAAATTTTGAGGATTCCTGGGTCTTTTCCAGTAAGGAAAACCCATTGAATACACATCTCGGTAAAGGCTCCTTTCTTTCTGGAAGGTGATGCTGATGCCACAAAGAAGGCCAGTGGGCAGCTGGGCAGGACCGAGCCATCGTGTACCAAGTCCCCACTTGTAAGACCTGGCTTCTGTTTGAAGGTGGAGATACTCTCATCAGTGCCCTGGGCACGCGGACTCTGAGACTGACTTAGTACTAAATAGAAAGCAGGGACATAGAACCTGCAATGTTGGCTTCTTAATTTGCTAGGAGGAGCCATCATCAGAGGGATCCGATGTACTCAAAGTCCATATAATCAACACAGGAAGGCCTCCACAGGAAGCCAACTCATAATCAGAAACCATTTATTAAGTTGCCCTGAAAATCATCATCACAGAATGTCGAAATACCTCAAGTCTGTATGATCAGTTCATTCTCTCCCTGAAGGTATCGGGTGAGCTAAATCATAGTCCAAAGATTTTTTGGTGAGTAGATAATCAAAATGAGGAAGGCTAAGTGAGGTGAATGTTTAGTGGCAACAGGTTAGCCTTATGAGTTCATCTCAGAGTGGGAATGATTTTGCCTGAAGGACTGAACTACTCAAAGCCAAATGACTAAAACTTCCTTTTTTCTACAGGGGCACTTGGATAGGTGTATTAGCTATCTTTGGCCACATAATAAATCACCCAAAATTTAGCAGCTTAAAACAACAATAAACATGTTATCACACACATTTTTGTGTCAAGAGTGGTTCTGGCTCATGGTCCCTCAAAATGTTGTCTGGGATGCAGTCATCTGAAGGCTTAACCGGGGCTGGGAGTTCAGCTTCCAAGATGGTTCCCTCACATGGCTGGCAAATTGGTGTTGGCTGTTGGCAGGAGACCTCAGTTCCTTACTACCAAGACCTCTCTCCCTACTGGGTTGCTTGAGTGTCCTCACAACATGGTAGCTGGCTTCCCACAGAGTGAGTAACCCAAGAGACAGCAAGACAAATGCTGCAATGCCTTTTATTAACTAATCCATGAAGTCACACACTGTCATTTACGCTACTTTCTGTTTGCTAGAAACCACTCACTAGGTCCAGCCATCACTCAAAAGGAAGGGAATTAATTAGGCTCCACCTTTTGGGGAGGAGTGTCAAAGAAATTGTGGATATATTTTAAAACCACAATAGTTATCACCTACATTGTCTCTGTAACTCCTTTTTTTCTGCACTTCCATAGCTGACCAATTATTCTGCTGATCCATGTACTCTATTAATGTATTATTATATTTATAAATATAATTTACATATACTCATTTTATATATAATTATATATGTGTGTGATTATATATGTCATGTATTATATAATTGTATATTATATATTATAAATACCAATGTGTTTAGCTTATGTCCAAGCTCTTCTAGTAGGATAACCATTATGTATCTATGCTAATTTGCATATTCCCATTCAGCCACCTCACTAGCCAGGGGACCTGGGGCAAGTTACTTGACCTCTCTGTGTCTCTCTGTGTCCTCATCTGTAAAATAAGGCTGTAATAAGACCTACCTCATAAGCTTCTTGTGAGGATTAAATGAGTAATTATATGACAGCACTTAGAAGAGTACCTGGCACATAGAAAACATTCAATACTGTTAGCTGTCAGTGTGGCAGCTGTAGCAGTAGCGGAAACAGTTTGATCCAGTGGGTGTAGCTAGCCCTCAGAAGGCAATCTTATGTCCATGTTCCCAGTGGTAGTAAACAAAAGTCTTAGTTGTCTTCCTGGCCACGCCACAACCCCATACCATCCAAGCCCTGTCCCAACGATAGAGAAAGAACCGTTTCAGCCCTGGCAGGGTCCAGGGCCAGTGGCCTCACATTTCCGTTTCCTCTTCACTGTGCTCGTTCCTCCTCTGGACCCCAGGTTAATCCCTGGCAGGGAGGGCTTGCGTGGAGATAATGTGTTTAGTTTGCACTCTGAGTCCTGTTTATGTTTTGGTTTTGTTCCTGATTTTTTTTTAGGCTGACCTTTTGCGGAAGGGTACAATATCCAAACAGGGAAGTGACCTAGCAGAAAGCTAGAGAGTTCCTCAGCCTCGTGAATGTTTATTCAAGGTTGTTCCCAAATTTTATTTTTAAACGTACGTTTTCTTCCTAGGTGTACACTAGCCACTTCTGATCGGTGGTGTCATTACACAGATTCATCTTCCTCTCAGACCCTTTGGCTTCTTGCCAGTACCTCTTTAGCTCCATGGACTTAATGAATAGATTTTATCTTCATCCCAAGCATAACAAACTGGTGTTTGCTGAAAATGTATTGATGAGAAAGTTAGAAGTGGTACTTTCTTCATCTCTGGGAGCTACTTCAAAGGGGAGGCTATACCTAGTAGAATGCATGAGGGTTGTCTTGTGTCAGGTGGCAGTTAGCTAAATATAGAGTCAGGGAGCTGCAAGGGACCTGCTGAGGTCATCTGTGCCCTCCCACCTGCCTTCCCCATCTGAATGTCTGTGGAACTGTGCTAGCCAATTCAGTAGCCACCAGCCACACGTGGCTTCTGAGCACTTCTGCGGTGGCTAGTCCACATTGAGATGTGCTTTCGGTGGTAAAATACACCCTAGATTTCAAAGACTTAATACAAAGCAAAGAATATAAACTGTTTCACCTGTAAAAAAATTAATTTTAGCTCCTTCTTTTTACTTTTCTTTTAGTACTAGAAAATTTTAAATTCCTTCTGTGGAATACCATCTTTCATCATTGTATTTCTATCCAACAATGCTTCCGGAGACCATCTAGTTCTATTTTTCCTGCCCCCAGGACAGATTGTAGAGCCTTTCTGGGTGACTCCTCTGAGTCTTTTGTCATTCTGGCACTTCAGTTCTTCTCCACGCCCCATCTTAATCTCTCCTGCTTCAATCTGAAGACTTCTACTTCAGCCTGTTGACTGTTCATCTCCTTATGAGATCGCCACTTGAAAGGAGTCAAACATCTTTCCGTATTTTTCAATTGTAAGCTCAATAACCCCATTTTCTTTCACCTTTTGACTTTCTACGTCTTTTCCAACTCCGATGATTTTTAGTGACCTTCCCTGGGTGGTGTTTGGTCTCTGTGATTTTTAAAACTTGGTATCCAAAACCACCCAACATCACTCTAATGTGGGCCTGACTAATGCAGAGACAAGTAAGAGGAATTATTTCCACCATTAAGTAGTTGAATGGTCCTTTTGATACATCATCTCATTTAACTCAAGGAGGGCAGGTGCTCTTGGTAACACTCTTGACTAATTAGGGAATTGAGGTTCAGAGATGTTCAGTAACTGACCAAGGTTCCACTGCAAATTAAGGGGCAGGTCTGGGATTTGTGCCCAGGTTTGCCTGACTCCAAAGCCCACATTGTTTTTCATTACATATCTTGCCCGATACTTTTCTTTGAACACACCCCTGTTAGTCTTGAGAGTACGTGGTTGATGCATTTGTAACTTATGGTCAGTGATGACTGTTGAGCTTGCCTTGATGTATGTGTGCCTTGCTAGAATTGTGAAGCCCTTTTGCTAAGTTCCAGAAACCTTTCAACTCTGCCGATACTGTGTGAAAGCCAGCGGGACTAGCTGTCCCTGTAGGGTCATCAAAATTGAGGTCTCCAGGTGTCAGGAATGTCTTTTCTAGAAGAGAGCTTTCTTTCCTGTTACCCTAGGTCCTAACTGTCAGTCTCCAGAACAAGCTACTTCTCAGAGGCCAGTCATGGTGAAGTGTATTGTTTACCCATGTTTACCTAAAGGCAACAAGTTTGTGTTTTGATCAAAAGGGTCAGGAAGGGATCCTTGTGAGTGTGTTAAAACAGATCTTCACATGGATGGACCTTGAAGACATTATGCTGAGTGAAATCAACCATTCACATAAGGGTATTCCACTTGTATGAGGTACCTAGAGTAGTCAAAGTCACAGAGACAGAAAGTAGAATAGTGGTTGCCAGGGGCTGGGGAGAGGCGGGTGTGGGGAGTTATTGTTTATGAGTACAGCGTTTCGGTTTGGGAACATGAAAAAGGTCTGGACATGGATGATAGTGATGGTTGCACAACCTTGTGAATGTACTTTTAATGCCACTGACCTGTACACTTAAAATGGTTAAATGGTAAATGTTATGTTAAATATATTTTACCACAATAAAAATAGCTAAACAGATCTTCCATACAGAGAGAAAAATAGCTTGCTTACATGTGTGATGAGAAGTGCTCCTGGAGCTTGGGTCCATCGCTCATTTGAGCTCACAGTTGTTTTCTGAGTCAGCTTCTCAGGAGCAAGGTACAGGCTTACTTCCTTAGGAGGGGCGTCCTTTTTTTTTCTTGACTGATTTCTCCATCTAGGAAGTTTATCAACTCCACACAAATGCCTTTACCAGGCTTTAAAGCACTTTGCCACAGGTGTCTGGAGGTGGGGTGTGGAGGTGGGAAGCAGCCTTATCCCCAAGACTCCAGTATATGGACCCTTGATTCCACTAGCTTTTCTGTGGAGATTTTCTTATTCCTTATTTTCCTGTCTATCTGAGGATGTGGCTAGACTTTTCTAAGAAAAAAAGGGGGGAGCGGGAGGCTGGAATTCTATTTGGCTGTACCAAAGTAGTTGTGGCCTCTTTGGAGACCTGAATGAGAATGAGATTGAGGACCCAAACATTTAAAAACGTTTCTTTTGTGTTTTACTGAAGTCACTTTCCCCTGACAACCAGAAGTTAGTTATCTAATCTGATTCATGGGCTGTTTTGAGAAAATTTAGCCAGGGTCCATAGATGGGGACGCTAAACCACAGGAATTCCCTTTCCAGTGTGGTGTTTTGTGTCATTGGGGCTGTATTTGCTTATTTGCCCTGTATATTTTCCTTTTCAGGAATCATTAACCAATGGCAACAGGAATCCAAGGATAAAGTGATTTCCCTCCTGTTAACTCACCTGCCTTTGCTGAAGCCAGGAAACCTCGATGCAAAAGTGGAGTATATGAAACTGCTGCCACAAATCCTGGCGCACTCTATTGAACACAATCAGCACATAGAGGAGAGCCGGCAGCTGTTGTCCTACGCCTTGATACATCCGGCCACTTCGCTGGAAGACCGCAGTGCTTTAGCCATGTGGCTGAATCACTTGGAGGACCGCACGTCGACCAGCTTTGGTGGCCAGAACCGAGGCCGCTCGGACTCTGTGGATTATGGACAGACGCACTACTATCACCAAAGACAGAACTCCGACGACAAGCTCAATGGGTGGCAGAACTCTCGGGATTCTGGGATTTGCATCAATGCCTCCAACTGGCAGGACAAAAGTCTGGGGTGTGAGAACGGCCACGTGCCCCTCTACTCCTCCTCATCCGTCCCCACCACAATCAATACGATCGGAACCAGCACAAGTACAAGTAAGTGCCCTGGAAGCCCTTTAGCGCAGTCTGGTTTGGCGACTTGCTGTGTGTGGCATGTCCGGCTGGGAATGTCTGCTCCGAGCACCCGTAACCCTGGGAGAGAAGGGCTGGTTTGAATTGGCTGTGGGAAAGGGATCTTCGGACCCCAGCTTTGTTCCTCTTTGGTTTCTGGAAGGATAAAAATCTTGGGCAGGTAAAAGTGACTGATGGTCCAAATTTGGGTGACGAATAGACTAAAAAACAATTTTTTAAATAAGAGAGAGAGAATGAGTGGTGAAAGAAGGAAACCAACTGTTTCCACAAATAGAAATGCCTTTCATTCTCATGTCTTTCACCCTGGGGTCTTTGGGTTTGCCGAGATGCTGAGTTACGTGTGATTTTCTAAACCTGCTTCTAACCCAGGGTTAACCAGACAGCCTCATGGGCTTTGTGCATTTTCTCTTTTATTTTTTCCTTTTCCTTTCTTTTTTCTTCTTCTTTTTTTTTTCAATTTCACCCTGGAATGTTCCCTCCCTCGCATTTCCTGGTTTTGTCCCCAGTTGTTGGGGCACTTTTGCTCCTGACCAGGGGGAGCGGGTTTGCTGACTGAGAGTGCTGCTCTGTCCTGTGGCCTGATGCGAATGCGGTGGCCTTCTTTGGCGCAGTGTACACCCTTAGGAGACGCAGGTCAGGACCTGCTTTGCAGGGGGTGAGAGCGGAGGACAGCCTGCTGCTCTTTCAACCACTAAAGCAAAGTACCCTACCCACAGCTGGAACTAGGGCCAGAGTCCTCTCTGTAGCTTCCCACTTAGACTGAGCAAAATGACAAAATGCCATTGGTGCTTCTGTAGTGTAGCAATGTGGGAGAGTGGGCCGTCTTTAAACAGAATTCCTTGATGCTAGTTTGCATGTGTCTGTGAATAGTGTCAGTGCCAAGGTAACTTTCTTCGGGAAAAGCTTTGGTCAACATGCAGGAACCCCCAGTTAAAAGATATGAGAGCATTAAGAATTGACAGTGATGGCTTCTTGGCCTCTACTTCCACTTGGATCTTTTGCCTAAGGGGCCTTTTAAAATGGTTTTCTTGAATCTGGAGGAGTATTGAATTATAACTACATTAATTGAAACAGTATCTTAGTGGAATAACCAAGGAAATACTTAAGATACTGCACTGAAAATGCTACCACATGAGATTTTAAATTCTTTTTTTTTTTAATTTTACATTTAGATATCAGTAACTTGCACATTTTGAGAATTAGGTGATTATTGCATCATTAATTTATTATGTAAGAGGCTCTGGTGACAGTCAGTCTCTTTCACAGACTACTAATCCAGGGGATGGTTTAACTAGCCTCTGTGTGACAGAAAATCATGGCTAGGACTGTTACAACAGACAATGCAGGCTGGGGTGACAGAGCTTCTTGGCCCAAGTTTCCTGGGTCTGCAACAGAACCTGGTAATTACTAAAAAACTTTGTGATAGCCGAGAGAGATTCAACCGCCAAGCCACTTTCCCTCTCAAAACTTGGTCTTTTGTATTTTAAGGGGTTGAGTTTTATGTCATTTGTCTTGAAATTAGTCTTGGGTCATCACATTTCTATTGCTACTGATTTATATATTCAGAGTCCGATGTTGACAAGATTGGTACATTCAAGATGGTTATCAAGTTGTAGTCAACAGGTGCTTTCATTTTTTACTGTGTCCACCCAGACCTGCAGAGGGAGGAAATGCTGAGATGACAGTCATGGCCTCCCAGATCTTTGGGTTCCTTTATAGAATGTGAACAGAAAAGGACTTGAAGATTTAACAAGATAGCTAGATTATATATCTCAGGAAGAAGAATGGGGTTGGAGCCCTGTTCCAGAGAAGATAAGAGCTCAGATCTCTCCTCCATAAAGTTTCATTCAAACGCTTAGGCCATGGCAACATTTGTATTTCAATAATACCTCTTTTAAAAAAAAAAAAAACATTAATGTCATTGCTTTTCTCCTCTTCATTGCATACAGAGATTAAATTGTGTTTGGATCATTCATTCCCTCATGCCTCTATCAAATATATCCTGAGCACCTGGGAGGCAACTTGACACAGTGGAAAGAAAAAGGTCCAAATCTCAGATCTACAATTTGCTAACTACAAGTTGGCCACGTTATTTAACCTCTCGGAGCAAGGTCCCCACTTGTAAAGTGGGAATATTCATGGTATCTACCTTTGAGGGCTGTGGTGAGGTTGAATGAGATTGTGCATGCTAAATGCCCAGCCCTGGCCAGAGCTGGCAGCAGCTGGCACTCAGTAAGGTCTACTGAGTGAATAAATGGGATGGACTAGGAAAGGCAGGGAGGATCAAAGTGCAAACACAGATACCCAGAGACTGTGCCCTCCTTTGCATCTTCTGATGGTCACCTGACAAAAGAACCTTTCCTGAGCCCCAGCCATACGGAGTGAAATGGGGGCCTCGGATATGCTACGACTTTGGCCATTTCACTGCAGTAGAAAATGGGTTAGACTGACCTCTTCTACTGCACTGAAGAGCTGCATTTCTTACTTCATTCAAAGTGGGAAAAAATATCTGCACCAAACAACCTGATTATAAGGAAAGAACTATGATCAATTAGTGCTTCATATTTTCAGATTATGAACCACATTAATGACAGTTAATGAAAAGAAAATAACTAGAAGACCACTTCCCTTACACAGTTTGTTTTTAACCTTGGTTAATTCCACTAATATTTTATTCCTTTGGTCACTGTGCTCCAGCAAAGTGCCTTAGCATTCGTGGCTTCCTCCCTGTGTGAATTCTAAATCATTTAACTATCCCACAAACACTTACTGCCTACCTACTGGATGCTTAGCACCGGATTCAAGTCCATGGGAATATAAGGAAGCTTAAAGAAAAGTGTTTCCCCCTTCAGGGAACCTATAATACAAGTGGAAAGGGAAGATATAGCCTCACAATTGAAAATTAAATCTTTTCCCCAGACTTATCCAAAGAAATTTTATATAGCAATCCATGAGTTATATAATAATGCAGTTAAAAAAGAAAATCTCTAAGAGCTGCCAGAGGCAATATAAGATTTTTTTCAGCTGAATGGGGTCGGGGGCGGAGGAGTCCGTACTATAAGCACTGTGAACGTAGGGAATGGAGAAATTCCTGTGAACTGGAGAGTCAAGAAAGCCTTCACAGAGGAAATGGGAAGTACTAGGATGGACATTTAGAGAGAAGGAGACGGGAGAGCACTGAAGGTAGGACTACGCGTTGTGACAAAGGCATGCAGGTTGTAGTGTGCAGGCAGGGTTGGAGGACAGTGAGGAAAAAGGAGAGATTCATGAAGGAAAGGGCAGTGAGGGGAGGCGATGAAAGCAGACTAAGGAAGGACTCTGAGAGCCCTACAGAGGCCAAGCATGACCCCATGAGCGTGGGGGTGACATTGGCAATGGTGTACAGGTACTGGTCTGCTGGTAGACTCCTTCGATAGCAAGTGATGAGTGCAGAGTCGGTGAGTTTCAGAACCTCAGTGTTGAGGTAATTCAAGTATCATTAGGCATGGAGCAGAGGAATGGATACTAGAAATGTCCCTAGGTGGAATTATTAGGATTAGGATTCAATACTGACTTGGACTTGCATTATTGATTCACTTATTTGTTTATTCATTCACTTAGAAAATGTTTATTAAGCACCAGTAGGTGCCTAGCCTACTCAAGACACTCAGAGCATGTCAGTGGGACATGCCCTCCCTCGTGGAGTTTGCAGTCGAGTGTATATAAATTATAGGACGTAAGTGAATTGTATAGTGTGCTAGAGATTGACAAGTGACGTGGAAAGAAGAAAAAGAGCAGGGTCAGGAGGATCGGACCTAGGTAGTGCGGTGGTTATAGTATTAACTAGTGTGGTCAGGGTTAGACCTGATGGAGAAGGTGACGTACAAACAAAAACAAAGGCGGTGAGGTGTTATTAGCCAAGTGGGTGTGTAGGGAAAGAGTAGTCAAGGCAGTGAAAAGGCTAGAGCAAGGATCCCAAGATAGAGAAGATAGAGAAGATAGAGGGGTGCCAGCTTATTTGGGGAAAAGCAAGAAGGCCAGTGGCTGAAAGAGAGTAAATGAGGTGAGTAGCGGTGGGGGTTACAGAGTAAAGGGACAGATCCTACAGGGCATTGTAAGTGCACGGACTTGGATGTTTTCTCTCAATAAACCAGGAAGCCATTGGAGGATTTGGGGCAGATGAGTGACGTGATCAGACTCACATTTTAGAGGGATCACTTTGGCTGCTGTATTAAGAATAGATTGTACTACGGCAGGGGCAGAAACACAAAGACCAGTTAAGAGGCTATTGCAGCAATTCAGGCAAGACACTGATGACTCAAAGCAGGACGGCCACAGTAGCAAGGGTGGGGGGAGATGTGGTCTGAGCCTAAGTATATATATATATTTTTTTATTATTATTAGTTTCAGGTGCACAGGACAAAGTAATACTTAGGCGTTTATCATTTATATCCCTCACACTGTGGACCCCCCGCCCCCCATCCACTATCTCTCTGACATCGCACCGAGCCATCCCATTTCCACTGTCTCCACTCCCAATGCTGTACTCCGCCTCTTGTAAGTGTATACATACATATACATACATATACATATATATATAATATTATAGTTGGCATTCATTATTGTTCAGCTTCAGGTGTACAGTACAGTGATCAGGCATCTACATCTTCCCTGAGGTGCTCTCCCAAATGGGACTGAGCCTAATTAAGTATATTTTGAAAGTACAGCCAACAGGATTTCCTGACAATGAATGAGGGGTGTGAGGGAGAGAACTCAAGAATGACTCCAGGGTTTTTTGCTTATACAACTGTAAGGATGGCATTGCCATTAGTTGAGATGGGGACAGTGTCTATTTATTGAGTATGTTTCAGGGTCAGATTGGGAGTTCAGTGTCATGTTTGATGAGTTTGCATGTCTGTTAGACAATCTGAGATGTCTAGTAGGCAGTTGGATATATGAACATGTCGTTTGTGAGAGAGGACTGATCCGAGATAGGCATTTAGGAGTTACCAGCAAGTGGGTGGTATTTAAAGCTATGAAACTAATTGAGATTACCAAGACTGAGATGTAGACAGAGAACGAAGGACCAACCTTGGGTACTTTAACATAAAGACTGGAAAAAGAGCGGGGAGCAGCAAAAGACACAAAGGAAAAACCATTGAAGTTGGAAAAAAAAAAGTCAAGTGTGTGTGTGTTGCAAGGCAAATGAAGCAAATATTTCAAGGAGGAAAAAGTGATCAACTGAGAAAAATTCTACTAATAGGTCCCGTGAGATGAAGACCAATAATTAATAACTGGATTTATCACAGAGGCATATTAGAGATACACTGGGAGTTCCTCACACATGATAGGCATTTAAGCGATGAAGAAAGTTAAGTTAGTGATTCCAAAGAGGTAAGAGGCAAGACAGGGAGAGAAACTACAAGCTTGAGTTTGGATGTATATTGACTTTGAGAAGGTGCTGGAACATTGAGATGGAGAAAAATGATGTTTAGAAGGCATTAAAAATAAATGGTGGCGCCACGTAGAGTTTTTGAAGGAGGGGATTAGTATGCGGCTAAGAGCAGGGGGCACAAACTAAGCCCCTAATATAACAAGAATCAACCTATTTTCATCCATTTAGACAGACGTTAAATCAAGTGAGATCCAATAGGACCTTCGAGCTGGGCCTTTTCTTCCATGAGATAAGAGAAGAATGGGTTGGGACAGGTTGAGAAGTCTATTATGCAACATATTGGATAGCGTCAAGGTTCTTTAGAAGAGAGGGAAGACTATATTTTCTGTGCTTCACTCTCCTTGTAAGGCTACTCGGGTGTCTGATGACTTAGAGCAAGAATGTGCAGATTCTTCATCATAAGCCTGTGGGATCAGAAAGGACCAAAGTACTGGCTGTCACAAACCGTACATAAGTCTTGGTCAACTTTCATCACAAGCAATTCCAAACATAAAGTGCGTAGAACCTGGCTTAGCATCTCTGGGTTTGCTTCCTGTCTAAAGTCTGCTACAGAAGAAGTAAACCATCCAGGAAAAGAATAAGACTCTCGGTTTTCTTAAGGGCCGGCAGCTTTCCCTTGTGTGGAGGTCAGTGCCACCTCCCTTGCCCCACACTGCTTTTCAAACCATTGTCTACTCTTCACTGGCAGATTTGGACCTGGAAATAAACTTTGTGCAGCAGTTACAAATGAAAGGAACTTGTTTCTGTTCAAATCTTGCAGTGCTTGATTTTTTTTTTTTTTCACATTCTTTACATGTGGATTTGAAAACCTGCTAACTTTTGCGAGCCTAGTATGAGGCAAGGACTCAGAAACTTTGGGTAACAGAGATTATTCCAAAATGCTCTATTTGAACTGCTCCTTTCTACAGTCTTATGGTATAGCTTGGAACCTTAGTATGTCTTTTATTAATCTTGATTGACTTTTCTGATGATAAAAACAATACATTAAAAAAATTTGGTACCACAGATCATAAAAAGGAAATTAACAGTGATAACATACAACTACATAGTGTTTACTACGTGCTGGCTACTGTTCAAAACCCTTTACATAAATATTAATTAATTTAATCCTCATAACCCCACGAGGCAGGTATTATTGTTATTCCCATTTGGCAGATGAGCAAACTGAGGCGCAGAGACGCTAAGTAACATGACAGATTAAGAGAGCAGATGAACTGGGGTTTAAACCTAGGCAGTCTGGCTCCAGAGTCTGACTCTGAACTCAAGGTTCCTTGCCTCTCCCTCCTAATACATTGTCAGAGATTGACTCACTTAGTAGCTAGTAGACCCTTGTTTTTCTCTGATCCTGAAATTGTCCCCACGTAGACCAGCCACCCGATAGCATCAGTATTCCCCACAGCATACAGATCCAAGACCCTGCCCAATTGCTGCTACTGTGTGACTCCCTGTGTTTGCTTTGCACTGATTCATATACTTTGATGTCAGCCCTTAGCAATCTGTGTCACAGGTTTTGGTCAACATGTTCACCTCCCCTTCCTGATTACAAACTCCTTGGGACAGCAGCAGTTGTATCTTTATCCTTCTTAGAACATGGTGTGGCTCAGAAAGTCATAGAAGCTTTGGAGATGGCAAATTCCTGGCACGCATTCAGCAGCCACTCTCCTGTGGCAGAGCATGTCTGTTAGATAATGGCTGTGTCTTGCTAAGGCCAGATGTGGCCTCCCAATCCTCTTCAATGCGCCCCTCGAGGCAGGCACCATGATTCAATAAGAGATGGCATGTGAGCTAAAGCCTGCCTGCCCACCCTGCCATAAATGTTTACTGAACAGTAAGGACTTAATAAATTCCTGGGCTCTCTAGGCAGATGTTCATGAAGTTAATGAATTTCCAAAATAAACGAGAAAAATGTCCTTGGGAATTCATTAAATATTTGGCGATAATGTGGGTCACTTAGCCTTCTGTCATGATCCTCCTAGTGACATTTATTGTTACTCTTGCTTTTTTTGTGACTTACTCTACCAATTCGGTCTCAATACTAACAAACTTAATAGCATACTATGATCTTGATTGTGGAGGTAGTTATATGAATTTATACATGTGGTAAAATGCCATAGACTTATACACAAATTCATACCAAACAAAATTACTGTGTATTAAAATTGCAGAGCTCTGAGTAAGGTCAATCATCTTGTCTAATTGTAATGCTCTATAGACATGCAAAATGTCCCCTTGGGGGAAGCTGGGTGATGGATACATGAGACCTCTCTGTGTAGTATTTTTGCAATTCCTTATAAATCTGTAATTATTTCAAACGTGAAAGTTAAAAAACAAAAACTTTGGGAACATCCAGTGCCTGAACATTTCTTGGGCCTTGGTCTTTGTTTCTTGGCCTTTCTGGGTGTGGAGGGTCTGTCCATTTATGGAAAGGATGGCTGCTTGGCTCCAGGGAGCCAACACCTGAAACAACAAGACTTCAGCAGGCAAGGTGAGAAGTGGGAGCCACATGGAGCTCAGGGAAAGTGGCTCCTTTGGGAACCCCTGATCTCCAACTGGAAAAAACCTTCCCCTGAGGTAGCCAGGGCCAGTTCTTTCAGATACCTGGTTGGCTCAAGAAGTCCTTCCTTTTCCCTCTACCCTTCACATTTTCTATAAGGCCAACAGCCACTTTAAGCTCATTCCAGTCAGCATGCAAAAAACCATCAGAACACAGATATTCAAGGGAAGGCCATACAGCTTTAGGCAGACCTGATAGGAAAAGAGGTCTTTGCAAGTGGCTTCTTAAAAACTGAAAAGGAAGGACACAGTCTGGAGACTGTTTCTGTCTTGCAGACTGCAGGTCATCCTTGTCCCAAGCCTTTGGAGCCACTGGTATTGTTTGGAGTTCCTTTTAAATTTTCATGGAATTATTTTGTCTCTTACCGACAGAGTTTCTCAGTGGAAAATTTCTTCCTACCAAAAATCTAGCCAACCTGACATGTAACTGAAAAATTCCATTATTTCCTTAACCCCTCATTTGTTCTTCAAAGAGGTAACCCTAGTTGCTTTGCTTCCTTTGAGAAACATTTATAACAGCTGGCATGATATATTTTTAGCTTCAGCTTGCTTCCCCTTTGGGGGAAACTTTTATAAGTATGGCACTGGCCTTCCTGATGCTCCATTGTGGAGATGGCTCAGCGGTGTCTCGGAGGACCCAATACGGACGCTGCCTAATCCTCCTCCCGTTTCCCAAGTCCCCCGGTTTTACAGGACTGTGCTGTTCCTCACCATGCCTAGTGTTTGTTTTCTGGGGCTTGGGGAAGAACAATCAGAAAAACACTAGAGTAAGCAAGAAGCTGGCTACTTTATTGTGAGTCGGAGATCCTACTGCTTGGGAAAAGTCAAAGACCTGCATGGGCTGCATGCGTCCTGGGTCATGAGGCAGGGCCATCTGTCTCCAATCCACGAGGATTTTTTTAGACTCTAATGACAGTGAGGGTTATTAAACACGAGATGAGTTGCAGAGGAAGGCAGTAATGTCTCCAATTCTCCACTGTACTTCAAAAATAGAGTAGATTCTGGCTGGAATAAATGGCTTAAATTGGACTAGCCTGGAAGAGGGGAGGAATAAGGAGATGAATAAGATGGCTTTTGAAGACTTTGAGCTCTGTAGTCCTATAATTTCTATTATTTCACAAGACTTAGAGTCACAGTCTATCAATGGCTACTCCACGAACAGTTGGACAAGGAATGATTTAATCTTGCATCGACTTATGTTTTTCTTTTCTCACTTTTAAGATTTCCGGGGACAAACTCATGTTTACACTGAGGAAAGATGTATTATGAATGTAGCAATATATATATTTATCTTTGATGTCTTTAATATGAAGTAAATTAAGCCCTAAATTTCATGGTTTCAAGTGAGGGTAAATCTTAGTGGCAGCAATTACTATCAATTTGGGGTATGTTTTCTAACTCTTAAACACGGTACATGTCATTCCTGCCATTCCACTAACCCCACCCTAGTCCTCAACACTCTATTTGGTAAAATATACTATTAGGAAATCCCAGGTGTAAGTCAAGTAAGACAGGGGTAAGGAGATGGAGAAGCAAGGTAGTCAGGGGGTTCCAAAATCTGGAAAATGCTATGAAGGACTTTTGTGGACTGGAGAAAGGCTAAAATTCCCAACATACTCTGGGGTAATCATTCTTCGCCAAAAATTTGGACTGTTTCCATAGACAAATTCCGTGGCTAGAATTAGAGAGTAGAGCCAATGAGAACACTGGGTTTGCTTTAGAGACTTGTTTCACAGCCAGCCTTGCTAAGATGCATTCTTTTGGAAAAGTCCAGCAAAACCCATATGGATCTAAAAGATTTATAACAGGTTATTTTATACTTTAGTTTCCTCCTTGACACAGTAAGACGTTGCAAAGCAAAGGAAATTAGAAGGCTAAAGTGGTGTTTTAGATATTCAAGTTTGAGGTATAAATGATGAGGCAGTCTTGATCAAGATCAAGAACATGGCTTTGAAGTCAGATGACTTGGTTTTAAATTCCAGCTCCACCAATAACAACCAGATGTGTGACCGGGGACAAATTACTTAACCTCTAAACCTCCTTCCCTCATCTATAGAATAAGAACTAATTTCAGTAAAAGGCCTCTCAATTGACTTGATCAGGATGGGTAGTTGATGTATTAATCACAATAGCCATTTAAAGCAGGGAATTATAAAAATTTTTAAAAAGGCATAAGACCGTAACCATATTATTTTAACTTAAAGCATAAATATATGCATTCATGTGCCATCTTTTGTATAGAACGATAGCCCTTTCTCTGATGGCAGGGCTCCTGTCTTGGGCTGTTCTTTGTCTTTCCTACATCAGTCACACCCTTGGTGCATTATTGTGATTTCTTTAAAATGAAGCAGGAGTTTGAAGACATTTGCAAAAAAATCAGAGTACAGAATCTTTCTAGATTGATTTTTTTTCTTTTTATAATTTAGCTTAATAGTTTTCTCACCCTGAATTCAACAATAGATTGCCAAGCAAAACAATGAATGTTTCTAAAGCATGTAACAAAGTTTTTGTACAATTAACTTATAATTCACATATCATTGTTGCTGTTGTACTTTTTAATATTATATATTTATCACAATAAGTGCAAGTGGTATAGTCAGGTTTGGGGACAAATTCCACTGACTGTTGGTACACCTACAAGTCAGCTGGTGGGAACAGAAGCACACAAATAAATTACAGTCCTTGAGGAGTCAATGAGCCATGGTCACCAGTAAGGAATCTAAAGGGAAGCGAGAGTTCTAGTTGGTCCAGCAAGTTGGTGAAGTGAAGATGCGTTAAGAGAGCTAGTTCTAAGGGTTGTTGTGGGGATTAAATGAGAAATGTGTGTAAAGCACTTGTCAGTAGGAAATGCAAAACAAATGATAGTCCTTACCATTATTAGTCCTGCATTGGTTGTTAACGCTGATACAGTAAGCGGTGCTTCTTCCACTGGCCCAGGCTCTGCAGTAAACTAGGGTGTAATAGGTTCCCTGGGGCAGCCCTATGACAAAGCTCTTATAATGTACTAAACTGAAATCAAGACACTTTGACTAGCTCTACAATGAACCAAAGAGCTGGCCTTCCACAAATACCAGTACCCCCCAAGGATTGTTCTAGTGATGCGTCTTACTGAACACCTTTAAATGGACTAGAAAGAAAAAAGAAAAAAGGAAGAGTAAGGTAAAAATTTGTTGATGTTGCTTCTTGGGGATCCATTGCTAACAAAAGTAAATTTTTAAAAAAAATTAGTAGTAAAAAAAAAATAGTAGTAAGTGTTAAGGATATTATTTGAATTCATAAAAATGATCCTTAAGTAACAGAATAGGATTTAATGCAGATAAATGATGTAAAGGTAAATTTACAGTGTAAAGGACAATGGATTAGGAAAGTCACTCCACCTACAACTCAGCACATGATCTTACACTCTCAGGGACTCCCACTTCTTTATGAAGGCATGATGTTAGATGACCCCTAGGACTCTTTCTCGTGCTTTCATTCTTTCCTCCCTAGGTAGAAAAATCTCCAACTCACAGAGCGCTGATAATGAGTATTCAGTGCTGTTATATTGGGGTGAGACGGGGGAGGAAAATGAAATGCCAACCAATGTGCTCGGCTAGTCTAAGGAAACTGGCACCTGCCAAAGCCAGGAAGCGATCCCCCTGCTATATTCAGCATTAATTACATGCTCAGTGAGAATCTGATATGATTTTGGTCCCCCTCATATTAAAAAGAATGGAAACACCAGTAACTACTACCTAAAATTCGGATCTGGGAAGTCTGGCAGACAGAGTTGCGGGGGGCGGGGGGGGGTACTCTACTGTTTGAAGTAAGTACCATGCTAGTGCCATGTACTACCTATTAAAGTAAAAATATAGAGAGAGAATGGAAAAGATATGAAGATGTTAGTGAGGAAAGAGAGGGAAAAAAGATATTCTAAAAGAAAAGACAGGGTTATATAACCTGGAGTAATAATGCTAAGTAAGAAGTGATTTGATAATTTAGAAACATATTAACATTTATTAATAGGAAGAGCACTATCATGAGTTCCTTAGTCTGTGCCACATAGAAAGACAAGAAAATTGGCAAAAATTACGGGTGAGGATCTTAGTAATGATGAAACTCCAGGGTGTGTAGAATCCAAATGTGGATTCTCTGTCCTTTCCGAGCTTAAAGAAAAAAAAAAAAAAAAAAAAAGAGGCTCACCAGGTTCAATTGCCTGGCACCTAGATTGCAGGCCACCCGAAAACCACTCTTGTTCTGTGATTGTAGCATCATCGTGATGGGATTCTTTTGGAAGAAAAGGGGACTGTTTGAAGGTTCTTTGTTTCAAGAGAGCTGACAACCATTTGTCATGTTACTGGTTTTATTCCAGTGCCACTAAGTCAAACCTTTCCTCAGTGGGAGCAGGGACATGGAGCTTTGGGGCTCTGTCTCAAAAACTATTACCCATTTTGGATTTCAAAAACACACACAACTTTTGCTGTACCTAAGTTAAAATAAAATTAGAAGTGGATCCCTTTGTCCCAGTTTCCAGAGAGGCAGTCTAGTCTCTGAGTAGCATCGATGGATAACTGCTGCACCTGACACTATCTTACAGAGTCTGGAAATTCAGCTTCCTCAGTGGAAGAGGTGTGACAGTGGCAAGTACTAAGAAACTGAGCATACTCGCCTGATCTGTCATTAGTATTAAGGTAAAGATCTGGAAGAGAACGTATACTATAGACAAGTCTCCTTTAACACAGTGGGTATATTCTTAAAATGTTGCCTGAAATGACCGTTTTTTTGCATCCTATCAGTTTTCCGTTGACTAAAGCTATGATTTGGGGTATAACTTGTCTCAGTTTCAAATTAATCTTCATTGGCAGGAACTCTTAAAACAGGTTAAGGGCCTCAGTTCCTGAGATTCTCTATCAAAGTTAATCATCTATAAAGTATTTTAAAATAAATATTGGAAGGATTTCATCAGGTAATTTTTTTTTCAATGTGTACAATAGTTCTCTGATTGGTAAATTGGAATTCTTTGGGTGATTTTTTGTTTTTGGGGGGGGTTGGTTTGCTGTTTTTAACAAGTCACGTTTATGCGGCATCGGATGGGCAAGAGGGCAGGTGGTGGCTCTAATTCCCACCTCAGGCTGAGCTTCTAAATGCAGAGTGAAGTCTTCCTGAGTTCTTTTAGGAGCTGGAGAGAGAACCTGCTGAGGAGAAGTGTTGACGTGAGGGCTTGGCTAAAGTAATGTCTGGGTCTGCATCCACTGGGTACATTGGGAGAAGGCTCAAGTCTGCAGCGTGCTTGGAAGAATTTCGGAGTCGTCATTAGGCCTCGGGGAGACAGGGTGTGAGAAGGGAGTTATTCACATATGTTCGTTTTTATCCAAGAAATTATTTTGTGCCTGTGATACTGTTATTAATTCTGCTAGGTTTAGAGTAATTTTAATATCCCAACTGAATGTACTTGTATCCCACTACAAGTACAGTAATGGCATCTTTGGGTGAAAATGAACATTTGTATGTTTGCTTACTTTTGGCAACGTAGCTCCAAATTCACCTGGAACCTCAAAGCATTGTGTGCGCCACTTCAAAGTCTGAGAATTTTTGATTCCCAACAGTGTTTCTACTTTGCTTATGAGGCCGACAGTGTGGTTGAGACCAGCCAGTCTCTAAATCTGAATCTGAGCTGCAGATCCAAAAATTCAAGGTAAGCCTTGTTACATAGCTCACTGCTGTTCAGGAATGAGTATTGTCAATACTCAGAGAAAGTAGATGTCCTGCAAGCAAATGATGTGTTGCTCGAAGCTTGCTTTTCAATCGTGACATTTGTGAAATGAAATTTAAAGTTTTGTGTGGTCACAGTTCTTTCCCTATTTTTCTGTTGGTGATCTTCTCTTCTCTTGCGAGAGACAGCTGCATCAGTTTTATTTGCTTCTAGAGTCATTCTCTTGCTCCTCTTCCCCAGCCACTCCATCTGTATGCCGCTCAGAGAGCAGGCTAATTATGGGGTACTGGAGAAGCAGTTGCTCAGAGATAAGCTCTTTAAGCTCTCGACTGGGATAGCTCAATGCCAGGGTCACACTCGTGACCATCTCCTCGTTCACAACCACATGTCTGCGTGTGAGCTGTCTTCCATCCTTTTGCAGTTGCATGAACAAACCCTCTAGAAAGGTCAACACAAGAAATAAGTGCTTTTTCTTAAAGGACAGAGCAGGTAAAGGATTTCATGTTTACTTCTTGAAAAATCGCCACAAAGTGGCCAAGAAAAAAGATATGTTCCTATCCTTCATCAAGGCTGTTTCATTTTTGGCTGCCCCTGCGATGGCTTAGGAGCAAGACGCTTTATACACTCAGAGGTCAAACTCGCAAACTGGTGTGACTCAGGCAACAGGGCTGCTGAAATTCCTTGACCCCGGAGATTGCTTTTGCCTGCATGTCAGTTTTTCCCACTCTACTTCATCATATTGGGTAAATGGTTTACTTCCGGGATATGTTAACCCTATGACACTACTGTGCCTCCCTCAATGGCGTGGACTGAGAAAGGAAGATTTACTAGGGTAGTTCCCTTAAGAATCCAGACTTTGGGAAAGGAGGGTGCAGAGAGACACCTTCCCTTTCTGCCTCTCACTCTTTTTAATCTGGCAGCGTAGACTCAGACCCTTGGAATCAGCAGACTGGCCAAGATGTGAATGGGCCCTTGGCTGAGCTGTTGGAACTCTAGAGGAAACCTGCTTGATACCCAGATTTACCTTCAATCTAAAGAATCCATGGAATCCCAATGCCAGGTCTATCCAGTTGGAACTTGGGTGACATTTCTACCTCAGACAAGTGGGATGGTCCTGAGCATCCCACTGGGAATCCGATCTCTAAGCCCATCACAGAGTGGAGTTGGGGGGTCTTCCCTTTGGTGCTGGAGAAGTTTGCTTTTCCTCAAGTCCTATAGTTCAAAGAATGAATCTGACTTTCCAGAAGTGCCCCAACTTAGATCCACCTCCCAAAGCTACCAATCAATGGAGGCAGCCTAGTTTTTAAAACTGAAGAAAGAGTTGGAGCAAATGACCCCACACGTCTCAACGTTCCCTCCTTTGTTATACTCTGGCTAATTCAAGAACGTGTGCTGGTAGCACAGATCTGGCAGGGTCATTAATGTACACCTGATGCCAGAATCAGAGTCTAGAAAGGTCTCAGGCAATATCAGATTATGGTTCAGAGCTTTGGAGTCATACTGATCTAGGTTTGAGTCCCACTGATTACTGGCTGTGTGACCTTGGAGAAATGCCTTAACCTCTCTTGGCCTTGATTTTCTCATATTAAAAAGGAAGTAATAATCACCACCCATGAGTGACTGTGAAAGTCTTCCTTGGTCTAAGTACGATCTTTTCTTGAAGACATCCTTCCTGGATCCTTCTATTCTCCTACTCCAGTCTGTTCCCGTTACCCTCAGGCTAGCCCTCCTACTTTAAAAACGTGTGTGCTCCTCCAGGTCTAGGCAATTTTATCAAATTTTAAAAATAATTTCCACTCATTAATTTTCTGTTTTTTCTCTTCCAGGGACTCCTTTTCATCACATAATAAATATTCTCTACTGATTCTCTAATTTCCTTAACTTTTCCTCTCCTACGTCCAGTCTTTTTGTTCTACTTTCTGGGTGATTTCTGTAACTTTATCTTCCAAACCTACTATGTAATCTTTAATCTCTGCTATCATACTTTCAAATTGCAACAGTTTTTCTCTTGTTCTCTGAGTGCTTCTTTTTGTATTGCATTCTGTTCTTGTTTGATAGGTGCAAATTTTTTTCTAATATCTCTGAAGATATTACAGTTGATTTTTGGAGTCATTCTGCTCCCAACATTGTCTGTGCTTCCTTGGAGTTTCTTTTCCTTTTTGTTTTGGACCCTGTATCTCAAGCAAGAGTTTTTTCATTTAAGAGGGAGGCACTAGAAGCTTATGTGTGTGAATTTCACCACAGAGAGATCAGTCAGGGACCTGGCCTGGCTGTTGGAACTCATACATATCACCAACTGTAATTCTTTTTTCGTAAAGCAGTGCATTTGCCCTAGAGGAATCCTTGTCTTCTGAAAGATATAGGGCTGGCTGCCAGGGTTCTAGGGGCTGTTAGGAGAAAGTGCTAAGATGACAGTCACTTGGTTTTGTGGGGTAAGAGGGGAGAATCTAAGGCTCACCCTGTACCTTAGACATACTGTCTACCAAACCTCCTATTTTCTGCCCTTCTGCACCTCTGCCTTCGGAGAGAGGCACCTGCTCTCCGAGTTCTGAACATCTTGGGAGTTCTGCCTTGTGAACTGTCATAATTCCCCTTGCTGTGGACATACATGTTGCCTTTCTTTGTTCTACTTAGTCGGTTACCCCATGTCCTTCTATTTTGCAGCTTCCAAAATTGTGTTGACTTCAGTAGTCTACTGATACCCACTGTCATTTCCTGTTATCTCTCTCCTGCGTCCTTTTCCTAGTGGGTTTATGCCTTTGTTGTCATTTTAGTGAGTTTCCTAACAAAAGAGAATAACATCTGCATAAATTGCAAATCTATTTTAATTTATTTCCTTATTATCTAATCTCCCTGCTTGAATATAAGTCCCAAGAGGACCAGGACCTGGTCTTGCTCACTGCAGTCTCCCCATTGCCCAAACACTGCCAGATGTATCTTTAGATGTTGAATAAATGTTTGTTGCACGAATAAATGAATGAACGACATGTAATGTAGATCGCTTTGTACAATGCCTATAGCCCAATAAATAATAACTATATTATCTTAATTATCTCGATCTTTGAGGATTAGGTAGTGAAATCAAATTTTATGCTACTCATAGCTGTTGATTTTAAATGGGAATAAATTTGGTTCTTAAACTAAAATCTTTAATGGGGAATGTCTGAAATATGTTTACCTCCCCTATAACTCCCTCTTCAAGATTGAAGTTTTCCTGATAGTTGCACTGTTTACACTGTTGTACAAATCTATAGGCCTCAACATGTAGGTCCTGCAATGTAATAACACTAATGAGGGATTATCTGTTTCAGATCACGGATCTATTATGCTATTCCTCTCTATCAATGACATTGATATGAAGACTAGTGACCATTCATAAAATATGATTGAGGAAGACAGAAAACACTGAGACTCTAGTCTTAGCTACAATATCAATTTCATTGAGTAATCTTGGGAAATTGGTATGTCTCTCTAGGCCTCTGATTCCTTAACTGATAAAATGACAGGGAGTGGGGTGGGTTAGATGATTCCTAAATCATATTTTTAAAGTTCCTTCCTGCTTTAAATTTCTGGAATTCTGAGATAATTATGGAGTAAATAAATGAGGGAAATAAATTGCAGTGCTACACCTTCTGGTCTTTTGAAAATAATGTTTTGGGAGAAGGGCCCAAAAATGTATCACCATCATTAAAATTCCATGAGGACCAACTCCTTTGGGCACCTAAACCCCACCAACATCTATGTACTTTTCAATAAAACGTTGGCATTTCTCTCTACCAATTCTCTTGAGGGCTTGACTCCGGAATGAAAAGCTCAATACCCATCCCACTGAGCACCTGGTGAGTCAGTGTTCATTTTGGGGAGAGCCATTCTCAAAGCACAGCTTTTCGTTTAGGGTAACATTGTGGTTATCTTCCATCTTTGAAGGAAAAAAAAAAAAAAGCTAGATTGTTTCTCTTAAGTCTGCTGCCCCTCCTGCATTTAATTTAAAATGAAAAGATCGTGGTTTGGCTTTTTATGCAGATGCTTGCCTGATTCTGCCCTCAGAACACCCACACGAGACCAAAACCATAAGCTTTGTGAGCCATTTGGAAAAAGCCCAAATGGAAAAGAGATGCTTTTCCTGCAGTTGAGCAGGTGATCTCTAATTCAGTTCTAGGGAATCTTCATGCTACTCAAAGCCATGGGTCTTAAATTCTTGCGTGGAATAGCCAACTTGCAAGGAAACAACCTGCATATTTACCATAGAAGCAAGATAGAAGAGTTTTTTGACTTTGATATGTTTCCCCTGATACTGTCATCCTAAGATGGAGAGCCAGTCTTCAGAGGCATCTTGGTCCTGTTACATTACCATCCCCTCAGAAACTCTCATTAGTCCTTGAGACACTGTGACAAATTAATTGAAATTGAAATCACCTAAAAATTTTACTTCCTTCAGCAATTCTTCACCTTTAGTAAAGTGTTACTTAGAATATTAACACTGCCTTACAGCTCCTAGCTGCTGTGTGCTTCTACATGATAGAAGGTGATGACTTAATAAATGACGGAAGCTACTGTCTGCGTCTTCAGTCCTGTCTTTTATTGTACTCTTCTTGGCATCTGTAGCCCTAGTGACTAGCACAATACCCTGTGCACAGAGAGGCTCACTAGTTGTTGAAGGAGTGAATGAATAAGGAGGTTAGCTTAAGCTCTTTCTCTAGGAAGGTAACAGCTCATATCTTTTATTTCAAAAGTATCTTTCATACATCATCTTAGTGGGCCTTCATCATCCTTCCTCGTGCTCAGCGTGTGCCCAGCAGAGGGCAGATGCTCAGCAAATAATTTACTGGAAGGGAAGGGAAGGGAAGGGAAAGGAGAGAAGGAGGAAGGAACGTAGGAATAAGCAGGCAGCATGTGATGCCACAGAAACCCTGGGAGGCCGGTAGAGCTACCGTTGTGGTAACTGTTTTCCAGACCAGTATACTGAGACCCTGAGGAGCCAACGGACATGCTCAGGGTTTTGACACTGAGTTTTCAGTGTCAGGGCCGAGAGTCTAAGCCCAGATTTCTCTTGGCCGTGAGAAGCCATGTTGGGCTTAAGAATGCAGGCCTGCAAGTCAGAGAACCTTACTTAGACTTTGAATCTGGCTCTTGCCCCTTCCTAGCTCTCTTATCTTTGACAAGTCCCTCATCCTCTGCACCTCAGCTTCCTATCTGTGAAACGTGGATGGGGCGGAGGGGAAAGAGGGTGTAATGACAGACCCTACCTCATAAAACATTAAGTGAGGATTATATAGAACAATATGGATGCATATTCTGCTAAGTACCCGACACCCTGTTTCCCCAAAAATAAGACCTAGCTAGACAATCAGCTCTAATGCGTCTTTTGGAACAAAAATTAATATAAGACCCGGTCTTATATTATATTATTATATTATATTATATTATATTATATTATATTATATTATATTATATTATATTATATTATACATGGTCTTATATTATATTATATTATGTTATGTTATATTATATAAGACCAGGTCTTATATTATAGTAAAATAAGACCGGGTCTTATATTAATTTTTGCTCCAAAAGACGCATTAGAGCTGATTGTCCGGCTAGGTCTTATTTTTGGGGAAACATGGTACTCGGTACTGGCAAATGGTAGCTAGGGCTGCTATGCTCAGTCTTACCTGGCCTCCTCTTCAGAGGATGAAGGATCAGGAAAGGTAGTCCTTAAGGATGAGTCTTTTGGGTTACATTTGGGGAAATGACAGTGTAGTGTCCCCAGCTCCGGACAGGTAAAAAGGAAACAGAGTAAGGAAACAGAGCACTCAGTCATTCAGTCACCCTTCCATTAGAGCTTAAAATGTGAAGGAGAAATGAGAGCACTGGGCTGAGCCAGGAAGGGGGAGGAATGATCTAGTGCCTTCCCTTTTCCAAAACCTAGCCTGTGGTGAGCAGCTGGCAGTTCCTTTACCCTGCCACCCTGGCTAGCTATTCTATTGGTGTTACAAGCCAGACTTTTAAAAAAATATGGAGAAATAAATAATATGGGGAAAATATCTTGTCCAAATGAGAACGACACTGCATAAATATGTTATTAAATAGCATCATAGAAGATTGGCTCAGGAAAGAGCTGAAAGATCATCCACTGGGCTGTAATAGCTTTTTTAACATTGTGCCCTCAGCTTTTAGAGCTTGGCACATGATAGGCACTCTACAAGTGTCTGGTGAATAAATGACTTCATCTAGTCCACCTCTTTGCTTTGCATATGAAGAACCAATGTCACCCAGCCACGTAATAAGTTCTTAGCTTGAATGTCTAAATATAATAGAGGTACTTAGAATCTTCAATAAGAACTTTGGGCAGTCAAAGACAAGGTCTCATGAGAAGTTCTGGACACTGAAATTTAATGGAAAAAAAGGTGATTCACATGCCCTGAATTTCAAGAAAATGGAATTGAAATGTGAACACAAAATGTGTGGGAGAAGAAGAGACACCAAGCTGAGTCTGAATCAAAGGAAGATCACTCTGGTTGAGGCAGAGGAAAGTTTGTCAGGATAGATAAGAATTCTGAAATAGCATGGAAGGTACTCTCTTTGGTATGACAGACCATGGTGGAAAGTTTGTCTCTTGTAAGTGTGTGAAACACTGTCAAGTAAGCAGACATATTTTTCATACCACACGTAATATGCTGAAAATGCTCCATGAATGTCCTCAGATTGGCTAGTACTTTGAGTTGATTTTTCCATCAGCAGTGTTGGTTTATATTGGGTTATTCTTACTCTGACAACTGACTCATATTTCTTTAGCACTTTACAGTTTGCAAAACGTTTTCATATACATTAAATGATTTGATATTTTCTGAAATCCTGTTATGTATCCTTTGATATGTACTAATGGGGAAAACTGAGGCACAGGAAGGTTATATGACTTCCAACCCAAATCTCAAATTCTTCTCACTTCATCGGGCTGCTTTTGTTCTGGTTGATGCCTAGCCCATCGTCAAGAGAAAAAGTGTCCAGCCAGCAAGTCAGAGCTGGGTGTGTGGCCAGTGCATCTTAACCTTGGATGTGTACACAAATCTTCTGAGATCTTAAAATGCAGATCCTGATTCAGTAGGTCTGGGATGAGGCCTGAGAGGCCAGTCTTTCTAACAAGCTCCTGGATGATGTCAGTGCTACTGGCCCATGGATCTAGAGCACAAGAATTGCTCTTTGTAAACCAGTTATACTCTCAACAAGCGAGTTTCCCAACTAAGAGAAAATGTGCTCGGAGCTTTCTGAAGCTGGTTCACGGTCAGAGAGGGCCTGAACTGACCCCTGACTCACTCTTCCTGCTGAGCAAGGGTGAAATGGCTGCAGCAAGAGGCAGGAACTATTGCCCCAAAGTCAAAACATTTGTCTAGGGAGTCTTTAGAAATTTCTGCCCAGGTATTGTTAGGGTTGTAATTCTGATACTGAAATGTAATTTATTTTACCTGGAGGACAGGTCAAGAGTGATAAAATACTGGGCTAAAGACAGAGCAGAATTCTGCATGTGAACCCAAAGCAAACAAGATATTGGTGGGAGAAGCAGTGATTTGTATGTTGTCTTTTAAAAACCACTTGCCAAGGAAACAAGATGCCTAATCTTTTGGGGCATGTTATCAAGACCAGACAGAAGTAACAGCCAACCTGAGGAGGAAGGACAAAGTTGAGAGGAAGGAACACTGAGGCAAGAAGATAGCCCAGCACGGTGGTTCTCAGCCCTGGCTAGCCATTAAAACTACCCAGGTGCATCTAAAATTACAGATACTCAGCCCCACTACAGGGATTTCCAGTTACTTGATCCACGATGGTGCCTGGGCATCAGGATTTTTTAAAAGTCTCTAAGGGGGTTGAGCATGCAGCAAAAGTTGGAAACCAGTAGCCTAAGACAAAAATGTGGCAAGTGTGACAAAATGTCCCAGGATGGGAGGTGGAATGGAGAGTTTGTATCAATGTGCAGAAGGTGCCAAAAAAAGAAAAATGTATGCACATTTTAAGAAAGGAAAAAACTGTATCAAAATTGTACTACAGGAATGACGCTAGCATTCATTTGATTAACGCCACCTTTTGAGCGAATGTCATACTGTTGTATATTGCTACCGTAATTCAACTCGACTTCAAAAAGTAATACATAGATAACATCTCTTAAAATGTGTACATTTTTTTGGCACACCTGGTGTACATTTGGTCGATTCTCATTATTTGCAGTAATTACATTCTGTAAAGTCACTATGAACACTGAATTGGCAAATACTGAACCATTGCTCCGAGGGGCAACACAGGATTAGGGTCCTGCAAGCCTCACATTTTCTTCCGATCAATGCATAACTTTGTTTTATGTGTGTTTTTGTTCAAAGACACTTTAGTATATATTGTGGATGCATTAACACTGACCTCAGGGCCAACAGCACTATAACTCATACCTGAACCAAGCTTATGTAACACGCCCATTTTTTTTCTCTGTAACGCACATCACAGCCTTTTTGCACATAGGAACACTGGCCAGCACCTCAGCACTATGCCATTTTAAACAGCAAAATCACCAACCAAAACCACCAAAGTCAGAAAAACGGAGCACGAAAAAGACCTCAAATGGACCCTTGTTTATAGGATGAGGTTGAAATAGGAAGGCCGACCAGCATCTCTGTTCGACCTCAGCGAGGAACATGTACATCGGGGACTTAAATTTTTTGCCACTCTGAGTATGTCCATGAAAATGAATGACCATGAAATACTGCAAGTATTGATTTTGGAGTTACAAATACATTTTAACAAGTAGGTGAATTTGCAAATGCAGAATCTGTGAATAATGAGAATCAAGGGTATATAAGACATGTAATAGAGGAACACACATGCACAATTTGTATGGCAGGGGAAGGAGGACCCAGAAATAGACGAGGAGCAAAGGGAGGCAACCTGTGGATGTGAGGTGGACACGTGGGTGCAGCCCAGCCCTCCTGGTAGCCTGGTGACCCCGTTCTCTTTGCTGCTGAGCTCCGAAGTCTCCAGACCGCTCTGCCATCTCATATTCAATAAGAAACGAATGCTGTTCAAGTCTGTTCTTAGACTAGAACAATCCTGGGGCCTGAATTATGCCAGGAACCTCATGCTTGCAGTGTCTCTGGAAGTCTTTTATTGCAGGACTGATTTATAATACCCAAGTAGATGAGTTGAGAGCAATTACGTAAACACTGTTTCTCTGGGGTAGGGAAGAACAGTATGGTTTAAATGAAAAATGCAGTGCCAAGTCAAACATTCAAATCGTTATGTGTAATTACAGACCACAGTAAATCAATTTTACAAACACAGTACCAATATCACCGTGTTCCAACACCCACAGGGTCAGGTTGTGACAGTTTAGAATTTGAGAAGAGGCTGAAGGTGAAGTGAAAGCAGGAATTGGGGTGTGTGAAGCCTCAATAGCTTGTTATAAAT
The DNA here is from genome assembly GCF_004115265.2 of Rhinolophus ferrumequinum. Taxonomy (NCBI): domain Eukaryota; kingdom Metazoa; phylum Chordata; class Mammalia; order Chiroptera; family Rhinolophidae; genus Rhinolophus; species Rhinolophus ferrumequinum. Next base: position 38,477,801 of record NC_046289.1, on the reverse strand, counting down.
CATATGGTGATTTAATCAAATATAACTGAGAAGTCAGGAGACCCCCAAACCATCCAATTTCTCTTAATTAACAAAAAATCATACAATTAGCAATGTAAGCTCAAATTGTTGTTTTTTGAATGGTCATTTGTGGGTATTGTTACATTTGACATTCAGATTGAATGCTTTAATGAAAACAAGAACCCGTTCCCTAATAAGTAAATTGCCCTGCCAGCCGCAGTGCTGAGAATCTCCAGTTCTCATTCTTCTATGAAGGAACTAAGTTAAGAATTAGTCAAGACTACATAATACATTTCTAATTCGTTACAACCCTTCTCCTAACACTAGAAAGAAAAGAAAAAAAGAACGTTGCTTGATTGAGGCAAAGGTTCAGAGTTTCACGCTTAGAGAAATCCTGGCACCAGTCATGCATTTGGCTGGTGCTGAGTTGAGACCCCAATGGCAGTAGGATTCAGGAATCTTCTAATGATGCCAGTCCTTGCCTGCTCAGTGCTGTGACATTTAAGAGCCACTTTGCCGTCTTATCTGGGAGCTTTTAAGCTCCAACAGCCCTGAAGACTTTGCCTGGAGTTCAGCTCAAACATAAGTTAGTAGACAAGGTTTTCAAGTAGCCATTGTTAGCCCCTTTCACATGATTGACCTGCTTCTCTCTGGACAAGTGTTACTAGTGGTGTCAAGATGTAAAGGGATACCCTGATGATTTGTTCAGCGACTCTGGCCATGCTCTTGGGACCGATACTCTGGAGGTGAGGGTGGGGGTGGCATGTGTGGGTTGGTTGCTCAATCTTGAAACCCTGGCTATATGCAGTTCCAAACCAGGATTGCTTTGCTGGTACCCATGCTCAGTTAGCAGCCTGGGAGCTGTTAGGCACAGGATGGGCTTTGCGTTTTGTAAACCTACGAAGTACTTCCTGGATAGATATGTGAGCTGAGGTGGCAACAGTTACAATTTGAGAGTTAATCTTTTTCTAAAGGGATAGGAGGGAAGTTTTGTCATTAAACATCTATCTTTCTGAGTTTCTCCACCATCTCTCTCTCTCTTAAACACAGCGACTGGAGCATTTTTACAGATACATTGGGAAAGGAAAAATCTGCTTAAATCCACTCCTGGCCACGTGCTTAACACAATTGTTTTCTTTACTTGGTATCATAAACAAAATGATTCAAATTCTGCAGCTCTGGCTAAGCTCATTTCTGGACATCTGTTCACTCTGAGTAGAAATTCCGTGGACAAATCGAAGGGTTAAGTAGATATAGATATAACTTATAGATATGAAAAGAAACAATGCAAGAGAGTAAATCCAATACATAGGGACTTTAGAAATGACTGGGTTGATCTGGTGGTTCCTTGAATTAACTTAAACATCTGCTTCAGTGGTATCGAATTACTTCCATAGTTGATGTCATTGGTTTTGATAGAAAGGAATGAGAGGATTTGGGCAGTTTCCTTTTAGGACTGCCTAATTTGAAGTTAAACTTGTGAGTAAGATTCTGCTGTTTTCTATAAAATGTATATATTGGCTTCTTGTCTAACTTATTTCATAAATAATGACAATGTAAAGTCAAACAGCAGTTATCTAAAATAGATTTTCTACTGGATGACACCCAGTTTTGCCATTATAGAAACTGACAAAAGAGGACAAATGAAATGTACCAAAGATTAATGCAGCTATAAAAGTCTGCCAGAAACATTCTAATTTGCTTCTTAAAAGCCCGCATGTTTAAGTGATAATGTGAAGGCAGAAACATACATCTTTGCTCTGCCCAAAGGCTGCGCCATCTGTAGAGTAATAAGAGCTGACACCAGTGACAGGGACTCACATTATTGGAAAAGCCTCTCAGGTACCTTTCCCTGCATCAGAATGCTGTCACGTCAATACTATATGGAGATGAGATTTAGTGAGGACAAAGAGATTTAGCCACGTGTATTTGTTAACCTCGCTGTGATGTTCTTTGTGGCGTTCTCTTCTTCTAGAGTCTCCATTTGTTTTGCTTTGTTGCATAGGCAAGCGTACACTTTCTCTTCCCAGAGAGCGTGTGGCTTCCTCTTGGGCTTGTCGGGAACACTCCGTCCACCAACCACATCTTGGCTTTGAAGCATGTTCTGTCTTCTTCCCCCAGAATGAGGTGGAGTCTGAAGGGAGTGTGAGGGAATCATCTTCTGGTGTCCAGATGTTGGGAGCCCTGGTTTTCCAAACCTTTGGACAAGAAGCAGAGAGCAAGCATGCAGAGTTGAGGCATATAACCTTCCAGATTTGCTTTTAATCTATCCCCTGAAGCACTGAGGGCAGAGCATGTTAATTTTAACCTTAGTAATTAATACCCTCCTTCTTCCCACCGCCCTTCACAAATCTGTACTTGGCCATAAATGTGACTGGTGTTATTTTGTCTTTTTTTTGCATGATGTCACTGATCAAATACTCTGTTTTTGTTTTTTTGTTTTTTGTTTTTTAATGTATTCTTGCACTACTATTAATCTTTTCTTCCCCCAAAATTCCCACCACAGGGCCTCAGATTACTGGTTGTGGTACCACAAAACCAACTAAAGAAGAGGGATCCAGGGTCTAATGTTGTTTCACCACTGAGCCTTGCTAAAATGTTGGCTTTTTTTTTTTTAAGCAAAAACCTAGAATTATTCATACAAGTGGTGTTAGCAGAACTCTTTGAAAATGGACAACTTTTAGTAGCAGTTCCTTAGAAGCTCTGAAATCCGTGCTCTCAGAAGACTTTCTTGGGATGCCACCTGAAAGATGCTTGATAAGCAGGCCTACCTCTAAGGGAATGAACAGAAACACTCCCCTAGTAACTTTGAAACAATTTTGTAGCTGGAAATGGGTTGAGTTTTTTCTCCTTTAAACTTGACAAGTATCAAGCCATATCCTGCAGCAAAACTTAAGAATTATATATTGTGAGCCCTTAAATTGATGTATTTGGCAAAGTTTTACTGACACTTCTCAATTTCTTTTAGGAGGAGGTCTAGAAGATGTCGTTAAAATACACCATTAACATCATTTAAGTAGAATATTCCCTGTGTTTGTTCTTAGTAGGTTAACACACACAGCATATATCACCAGAGTAGAGAATTGACCAGGACCTTTTAATTCAGGAAAGAAATTCTAAGGTAATATTTTAAAACTATGTGCTAATGCTTAGTCTCCTCATTCTACTTTTTAAAATCCCTAAATTAGAATGAGTTATTTTTGAAAAGTTTAGTTGTGTTAGCAGTTGGATGGAGTTCCATCCTATGAGCATCTAGAATTTGAAAAATTAACAAAGCGTAAGTTTTTCTGTGAGGAGGACAGCTTTTCGAATTATAAGTGAAGAGACTGGCTTGGGAAGAAAAAGATTAAAATTGCAAATCATGTCTATGTGGCTGAACTCATAAGGTCCCGATGAGGATGTAGTGTCCAACCTTGGGTTGAAAAGACAGGTTATTTGGTTTGGTGAAAGAGGATGACATTAGGAGCATGAGAATATTTAGTGTCCTTTAAAAAAAAAAAAAGCATTAGCAGTCTAGATTCTAGAACAAAATGCTAAGCCTGGAAATAGATGGAAACACAGTGGAAGCAATGAGAAGTAATGGTTGACTGAATTTGAGGGAACAGGCTACCTCTGAAAGGCATGCACAGAGGACTTTAAGCCCACGAGGTCCTGAGGGCACCTGTGTTGCCTATGGAAGGCTCCTCAACAGAGACAGCAGAGAGGATCAGCCATCTCTATTGTTTATTGAGTTCATGACTCAATTTCTAACAAATAAAACAACTGGAGTCTTCGTAAAACAATATTTGTGCTTTGAATCTGCTGATCAAAAAAAGTGACAAAAAGAGGTATGAATTCAGCAACATTTAACTTTTACATTTTATTCATTCTAACACTTTTTATATACATATCAAAACCATTCATAGAACAGTATTTCATCTGCTGACAAGGCTGGGTCCTCATCGGGATTCTCAGGTTCTTACTACCCAGGGGACCAGAACTCACAACTTGGGAATGATTGAATTCTGTTGTCTTTCAGGGGGCTTCAGCTCTAAAATGTTATGAATCTATGCTCATAACAATAATTTTTAAGGCATAAGTTGCAGCCAATGTATAAATTTAAAGAGAGCAGAGAAGTGTGTAATGTATCTTTAAAAAATCTCCACTAAAGTTTGTTAGAACAAAGTTTGGCGTAAGAATCAAGCTCCAGTTCTCTGGACTATTTGCCTATGGGGATTACTTGCCTCCTTGACAGTGATAATAGTACCCAACCTGACAGTGAACTAAGGAGATAGTTCAGAGAACGGGCCACTATCCGAAACCTTTCTCTTTCCACAAGCCCGATTATTTGTCATCTTAGAAGGCAAAAAAAGTAATTGTACCTCATTTTCTTAAAAGAGCACAAAATATCCTGAAAAGCCTTTTTCTGAATCTTATTTCAACAATTAAAAATTGAGACGGAAGTCAAGGTTGGTCAAAGGAAATAGGAAATAAATCGATTTCCAGGCTTTCAAGAAAACACTTAAAAGAGCAGAGCTCCAAGCCAGATATTATATTTTCCCCTAAAAGGGCATTGAAAGGAGTCACATTAAAGATGCTTGGAGATGAAAAAGAAATCATAAGGTTTGGTGAGGTCAGAGAAGTTGGCTGGCCCTGATAGCATGACAGAGTTTATTGCCAGGTTATAAGAGCCTCTGTACCTGTATCACAGTACTCGACTGCTGTGGCAAGATTATTTTTAGCTGCTTTTTCCATATTTCCACTAGACTTACTCAATATTTATTATTTATTTTTGGTTTACTTGAATTTATGTGTCCCCAAAATTATAGTATTCTATTGACGTATGTATGCATATACAAGGTTAGACAATTAAGTTTGCGAACTCATCCTAGAAAAAGTGCTACGTACTTCATTGCTGAATATCACTACAGTCACCTTTTTAAGTACTCCCCTTGGGAAGCTATGCACTGACGCCAGCACCTAGTCCACCCTTCAAAGCAATTTTGGAACTTTTTTTCTGAATGGCCATCAGAGCTGTTGTTGTATTATTGCCCTCGATTGTCCTGAATGTCATCAAAATGTCTTCCTTTCAATATTTCCTTTATCTTCGGGTAAAGAAAGAAGTCATTGGGGGCCAGATCAGGTGAGTAGGGAGGGTGTTCCAACACAGTTATTTGTTTACTGGCTAAAAACTCCCTCACAGACAATGTCATGTGAGCTGGTGCATTGTCGTGATGCAAGAGCCATGGATTGTTGGCGAAAACTTCAGGCCGTCTAACTTTTTCATGCAGCCTTTTCAGCACTTCCAAATAGTAAGCCTGGTTAACTGTTTGTCCAGTTAGTACAAATTCGTAATGAATAATCCCTCTGATATCAAAATAGTTAGCAGCATCGTTGAAACAAGTTTGCAAACTTAATTGTCAGACCTCATATATATATACCTCATATATATATGTACGTGTATATATACACACATACATACACACATACCTATGTGTACATACCTGAAATTTCTAAAAGTATAAGCAATATTGACTGTATCCTGCACACAGTATTACGTTTTAGCTTCAGTTTTTCCAGAGCTGAAGAGGCATGTGTGATCTTGCTCCCTTGGGTAATTTTTAGTTGAATTTTCAATATAATGAATCTACCCTGACACATGCTGGCCCTACGCTCTCAGTATTATAAAGTCACAAATGCAATGTGAATTTAGGACCTTAGTTTTCCTGGAACTTGCCAATTACTAATCTATATTGAGGGTTTTTTCAAGGTGTACTTAATTCTGCATCATTTGAATAGGATTTGGGAGCAGCATAAATCAGAATGAAGCATTAGCTGTTGTCGCCTGCACAGCAGTCAGCAAGCGTGGACATTCAAAAGGTCTGCCTCAACCTAGGGTCCTTCTGGGGCAGCTAACGCAGCGCTGAGAAGCTTCTCAGGAGTGTCTTTTCACTGCTCTCTCCTCCCTAGGAAAAGGAATTTATTTACCTATTTATTTATTTATTTATTTAATTTTGCCTGAATATCCATTCTCCCTCTATTTATCCCCACTTCATATGAATTCTTTTGTTTAAAAAAACAAAAACAAAAAATGGAGGGGTGGCCAGTTAGCTCAGGTGGTTAGAGTGTGGTGCTGATAACACCAAGGTTGCCGGTTCGATCCCCACATAGGCCATCATGAGCTATGCCCTTCTTAAAAAAAAAAAAGAAGCAATGGGGCAACGATCAATCCTCTACCGCTGGCCACCTTGTCAATCCCAAGACTGTGTGGCCTGTTTTCTGGAATTCTTCCTTCTCGTGGCATTTGTCCTCTGCCACTTTATGCCAAACAGAGTACTCCAGCACACAAAGTAACACCAAAATCAGCTTTGAGGTCACTATTACCTCTCCCTGAAGATTTGTCTTCACCCAAAGTGGCACTGTTGGCAGGTCACCGGCCCCTGCTTCAGTCTCCTTCCTGCAGGAAGGAGAAGACAAGCCTGTATTCTCTTTGGAGAAATGAGGCATTTGTCCAGCACGACTTTGCTTTGATTTGGGTGTCGTGTCCAGCCTGGCTCTAAACCCCATGGCCTTCTCTGCAGATCAGAAGTTTAGTGGGAGACAGTTTGCTTGGTTGCTATGGCAGGTCGATCCTAAGGAGACATTCTCTGGTTTGGTGCCAGTTGTGGGAAGTCTATATGACGTAGACGAGGAGAGCATTTAGTATTGGGAAAAAGCCCTGGGACCTTAGGTATAAGTGATGTCTTATTCGAGGCAGAGGCCAAGTTCATGCCCTGTGACTTCAGTCAAGGAGTGTATGAGGAAATAGGTGTAGGTTTCTGTGAATAAATACTTATAAGTCCCATTATGTTAGGGAAACATTTAGTTCTATTCTCAGTAGCCAGCGAATTCCTTGGAGAGTGCCAGCCTCCCCACGGATGCCAATCAGTAGGAGGTGGCATGGATGGTAAGACAACTTTAGGTGGAAAGAAGCAAGCAGGCTCCACCCGATAATGGAATTCAGCTGCTACATATGTGTGGTATTGTTCATAGCATCCAAAGAAGGGGATCTTAGCAGAGTTACCACCCATGGGTATGGATTCAGTGATCGCCTCTAACCAGGGTCGGTGCTAAGGGTTTTCTGCCAGCTCCCAGCTGTGTCTCTCATTTTGATAAGGCCAGTTTATATGGTTTCAGTCTCACTCTAATCCTGCCTGTAAAAAGGAGCCCCCATGTCCATTTGGGGCACAACTGGCTGGCACCATTCAGAGCAAGAACCAGATATTCTGAAATGGTTGCAGAGGTGGCAGAAAGCAAAGGCATCTATGCTGAAATGTCCCAGCACTCGGGCAGCCCTAAAAAAGTCTACCCAATTTTATACAAATACTTAGACAGGCATGAAATGGATTTTCTGGATGTCTGGCTTTTCTTCCTATTGGCTTCTCTCTTCATTTTTGCTGCTGCTTCCTTTTTATTTATTTTGTTCTTTTTCTGCTTTTTATTTTTTCTTTTCTTTTTCTCTTGCTAATTCTGATCCAACCAGGTAGCAATGCATTTTCCAGGGAGCCTTTTTAAATAGTTTCTTTCCAAGTCTATTTAGTGTAAAGGCAAGCTGTTTCAGCCTATTAGGGTTGGAAAAAAAAATTTTTTTTAATGTTCCCTCTGCATATTTTTAAGTTATGTGATAATTCCTTGCATTTGATAGAATCAACCCAAACTAGAAATTTCTCAGATTACAAATACTAAACTCGGCAGCTGCCTTTTTTCATCCCTTTATTGTTAATAAGGAAGTTTCTAGCCCTTTTCATTATCCCCCTTTCATACACAAGGCTGCCCTTCTGGCCACATGAAGCCAAACAGAAACACTGACAATAAAGGTGTGAGCCCCCTTGCCCCAGGGCCTGGTTAATGTCAGCTGACCACAAGCAGCCAACCCGCACCGCTTCTGCCCCAAACACACCTTCTGGAAACATGCAGCCTTTTGGGTCTGGTGTTTACCTTTTTAAGTGGGGGGCAAGGTAAACTGCCACTCAGGCCTTTATGTGGGTGCTGCCCCACCAGAAATCCAGTTTAACGCAAAGCAGAACTTCCTACATTGAGATGTCAGGTCTGCTTCCAAAAAAACACAGAAAGATCCACACCGGCAAAGAAGTGCTAGTTAGGACTTGGGAGAGCCAATACCTCATTGGAGGGAATAGAGCCTAAGATGGAACTTAATGGCTTCCCTGAAAAATGTTTAAAAATGCATGTGGCTCCACTCCATGTTATTACTGCCGCAGTCAGAATAAACTGGACCTGTCAGGAACCAGTGCTGAGAGAATGTTATGAATAGACTTCTTTTGTAAAGTTGTCACTATATACGCCCAGAAAAACCAACCAAGGGTAACGTCGGCTCCCTCGGCGTTAATTTTGGTTAAATACCTCCCTTGAATGACCTCAATTTAATTTGGCTAGTTTTGTGAATTTTGTTGCTTTTTCCCAGTTTTCTGGAAAAGAAATTAAAAATGGGGGCTGCACAGATGTTGCCCACTATGCGGAAGGGTTGAACATGCTAGTGAAAACCATTCCCGGCTTACTAAGAGCACCCCACTGGCTTCTGAATGAAAGCCTTGTTACCTGGAAGTGTTTTCAATATAAAGCTTGGCAGTAACCTGTGAAGCCAAGGGAAAGAATCGACCCTTTCACACACAGCCGCCGGTGTTCCATTCCCCGAGATCTGTGTTAGTGTTGGGACCCTTGCTGAGCCTGCACCCCCTTCAGAGGTGATAGCTCCCCTGATTCGTGGTTGGAAGGACTAGTCTACCTTCTTCTAGTTCAGCCCAGCAAAGATCCCTGCTGGTCAGGAAGTCCGCCCTAACCACATGGCTAATGTCATTTTTTGTGTCTTTAAAAAAATTGTCCAGCACATGTTCTTTTCACTCTTGGCAGATAGCCACTTTGCCAGGCTGTCAAGTCTCCCCTGATTTATGGGTGTGCTGCTGTGAATCCTGATTTCTATTTAGAGCTAAAACTAGATGCCATCCCACAAAGGCTAAGGTCAGATGTGTGGGCACTATAGGTGTGTAGCCTCCTTGGAGAAACCCAACCCACCAAGATGTAGACAGCATCCTTTTCAGCCACCCTGAAGGGAAGGACCAGGCAAGGCCTGTATTCATCCTCTATGACCACCGATGGAGTTGTGAGACAGCTAGTGGCCTCTCTCAGGGGTATTATGGGTTCTTCTGTGGCCCAGGCTAAAGGGGGGGGAATAACCTATTTCATTTTATTTTTTTTTCCAGTTCTCTCAGGCCAGGCACACCACAGCCCTTTGAAACGATCTGTGTCCCTTACCCCACCCATGAATGTGCCAAACCAGCCTCTAGGACATGGATGGATGTCTCATGAGGACTTGCGAGCTAGAGGACCCCAGTGCCTCCCATCCGATCATGCCCCCCTGTCTCCACAAAGCAGTGTAGCCTCTTCAGGAAGTGGTGGGAGTGAACACTTAGAAGATCAGACCACTGCTCGTAACACATTCCAAGAAGAAGGTAGTGGTATGAAAGGTGAGTGACTCAACGAGAAACCACTGGGAATAGAGTCCCTCCCTTTATTTGGAGTCAGAATGGTAAACAGAGAGGGAGTCAGTAGGAGAGAAGGAGCCCCTCCACCTCCCCAGGCTTATGCATTGGATCCATCCCTTGCAGAGCTCCAGGGTTGACCAAGGAGGAAAGGGCTGGGATTTCCCTTCCAGGGCTTCTTGCCAAAACCTGGGAAGCAAGACCTAGAGCAAGAGAGGTCAACGCCCTCTTTATTTTTTTTTTTTAATGCAATGACTTGGCAGACAAATGAGTCACAGCCAACGCTGATAGGATCTGCTGTTTGCACGAACTTTCCTCAGTCTGCCCTGTTTGTAAAGACAGAGCTGCTCCAGCCTTCTACCTTGTGGGTCATGTGTTGCTATGGCCAGGGAACCGTCAATAATTCAGCAAAACAAACCACAGGATCTTTTATTAAACCTCTCTTAATGCAGAACTGTAGTAGTGCTTTCTTTCTTTCGCTCCCCTTTCCTTTTATATCCAAAGAAACCTTTCAACCTTTTTCTCTGCATCTGTATAAGGGACCTGAAAATACCACTGAGACTCTCTGACAGTGTTTTAAGCCTGATAATAGATTTGCATATAGGTGATAAAGGCCTTCTGTGCAGCATAAATAAGTGTTCCTGTATTGCCCTGTCAATCTACCCTCTTCTAAAGATACTTATAGAGAGATAGACATTTGCAAATTACCCATGATAGGTTCGAGGAGGATACATGTGTTCTTGTATTTTTAGACACCAGTTATTCAAGAGCTAGGAAGTCCTTAGAGAAAGGTGCTTATCAGAGACACACTAATGACAATTTTTCGATGAAAAAACAATAACGAGTCGTGCTTCTGGGACTCTAATGCTGAGGGGAGGCTCTGAGAGCACTCCCTTTGCTGGCATTAATTGTCCTGAGGATGTGCTGTTTCTGATCTTTTCCTTGAAAAGGATCAATGTTGACATCGGAGGTTCTGTACCAATTCCCCTCCCTGCCGTGGAATCCTGGCGCAGAGATACCCACAGCTGCCCAGAAAGGTGCCAATTATAAGAGAGCACCAGGTTGAAAACTGGAACGTGTCAGCTAAGGGGAATGAAGCTGACATGAAGCTGCTTCCCTCTGCATCCCTTCCGGTCAGGCTGCTTAGACCTGCGTCCTCCCCTTCCTTCCTTCTTTCCTCTCTTCCTTCCACCCCATCCCGTGATGGAGCCTGTGCTGAGTGCCCAGAGCGAGTGGGATATGTCCTGATGTCGTCCTCTGGTGATACAAATGGGTCTTTAAAGGTTCTTAAAAGGCAACAAAAAACAATGGTTTATTTTGGCATGGAGGGGGATATGTGTTCTCTTCCACAGCTTTCAGGAAAATATGTCATAATTTTGGAGACCTAGCAAAACCCATTTCTGAGTTGATGCTGCATGGTTATGTGCTCAGGCTGCTGAGCCCCCAGTGATGGGTAGCAAGCAGATGAGGCTCAGCCATGCTTTAGGTAAGCCGTCAGGGCATCTGTCACTGGGGCATCAAAGTACCTGAGGGACCAGGACAGGCAGAGACAGCCATTGCTCTGGACTAGGTTCTTTCCAGGTGAAGTGGAGTGTCTGGATGGCGTGTTTCCAAGAAAGTGTATGTGTGGTTCTAACTGGTAGCTGGGGGAAGGAGGCCTTGGGCTTCACATTGAAGGGTAAGGAGGGTCCTTCGGGAAGGCTGTTCACCAGGATACAGCTCTCTCTCAGAGAGGGATGCTGGTTCCATGGACTGGTTATGGGAAGTTTGTTTCCTTTTCTTTCTTTCTTCCTTTTACTCCCTTTCTTTTTTCTTTTCCGTTATTTATTTGATCCTCCCTCTCTCTCTTCCTCCCTCCTCCTTCCCTCCCTTCCTTCCTGTTTTCCTTCCTTCCTTCTTTCCTCTCTTCCTTCCTTCCTTCCGTTTTGGGGGACCTTCTGCACACCTTAGGCATTCTCTCAAAGTAGGCAAAGGTGTGCTGATGGCATGCTGGCATTCTGAGGTGAGAACTGAGTAAAGAGTACATGTTTTAAAAGAGAAATGAATGAGATAAAAATTTAATAAATGTCCTATATTCCAAAGTTCAAAAGATATCCAATAGACTGTATAAGCTTCTTCGATTCCTTCCTTTAGAATTGATGAGAATTGTCTCCTCGGAACTTCTTCAGTCAGAAAATGACCCAGACAAGATCTAATGTCCAAGATTTTCTTGATTGGCCTAAGGGTCGTGGTCATAAAATGGGCTCTTTGGTGACTGGACGACTCTCTTCTATGTGTATCCACCTTTTGCTGACCTATTGAACTGTACTTCCCTCAAAGAGTTGTATTAGTGTTTAGAGTATAAAGCCCTTAGCAAATTAAAGGGCAACACATACTTGAAGGAAGGAACACGAGAGACAATAAAGGATTCTATTTATGGGAAAAGTATATTTGCAGTTCAGCCAATACATGTAAGTCATGCAGTAGAAATGTCCACACCTGAAAACAGCATTCCAGAGTCAGGGGCCAGTGTTTGTGAAACCCGAGTGCCCCTCCCCCAGCCCTGCCTTAATACGTCTTCATAGGGTGGCCACTGCTCAGGCCGCCACCATCAAAGATTGTGCAAGATGGCCTTCCAGGAGAGTGCCAGAGAGCAGCCGTTAACAAGCCTGTCCCGAGTGTGTCATTTGATTCCCTGGTCCAAGAGCAGATGCCGGTTTGAACTTCCAAATTAATTCATACTTTCTGAGAAATGAAATATGACGTCCAATGAAGTGCTTTTAAAAAGAGCCAGCTCTTCCTCTCGGATCCATATCCCTTTCTTTCTTGTGACCAGGCGCTTTGGCAGGAGTGTCAGCCCTTTTTACACTGTGTGCTGGTCCACCTCAGGATGCCATCATCTAATTGCTATTTTTCTAATTTTTAAATGGCCCGTTTACTAGAACAACAAGGAATCTGTAGTAGAAATTGGAGGAGTTCCAAATCTCCAGGGGATGCATGTCAGTACTCAACCTACACCTTGCGAAAAGAATAAAAAGTCACCATAATTGAGTTTAATTTAGTGTGAATTCATCGTTCTTGCCAACAGCTGTGCATACCGTGCTGAAACACTGCGTTCATCCATTCCTTCCTTTTCATCTAGACAGAGGAGCCAGGTTTGGCTATGAATTGTCCCTCAGAAATGTGCCTCTTGGGTCAAAAGTGTGAAATAAAGCTCACGGCCCAGCATTCTTGCTCTTTTTATGCTTTCACAAATACCGATCTCAACCCCTTTTTGTCTTGGTGGCAGCACTCCCTGCCAAGGATAGTCACTAAGTTCTCTCCCAAGTAGACCAACTCCTGCTCTCAGAGGATTAACATCATCTGCCTGCTTTGCGTGGTTTTTCCTTTTATAGTAAACACGTATCCTAAAGTTTTAAGTCAGCTCTGAAGCACAGATTGCCTGTCCCTTGGGGCAGGGGTCTCAGATGAATATTTCAGGCCAAGGAGAGAATGGGATCGGCTACTCCACTAGAACTTAATGCACAGAAGTGAGAATCTGAATGGGAATATGAAAGTTTCCCCCTTTAACATTGCCTGTGGTGGCTCCTGGTTATACATGTTTGGACTAAATATACTGGTTGTGGTTTCTAAATTCGTTTGTCCTTGTGCTTTGCAAAAACTTCACTGTGACTTATCCCAGGGGAAGGATGCTTGAGTCTGAGTCAGTACTCACTTATAATATCCTCCTGTCCCTCAGCATCACGTGGGTGGAATGTTCTCTCCTACCTCTTCTCTCACACAAAGCCTTTGGGTGGCCAAGAGGGAAAAAAAAAGACATTCGGCTAAATTCCTAGAAAGAAGAGAAAATCTGGAGGCGAAGTCCGTTGGTAGAATAGGCACATTTACCATCATATTAGCATCACGTCCTCTGAAATGCAGAAGCCTAACAACTGGAGACTTATCAAAAGGCCAGGGCTGTGGATGGATGATCTGGCCATGTGATATGGGAGCAGAAAGAAGGGAAGAAAGGTGGATGAACGGGTTTCCTTTTTGTCCTCGTTGAAATCAGTTGACTTTTTTGAGCACCTGTTGAGAGAGGGTTTGCTTGGACTAGCTGTTGGGGAGACAGAGGTGAAAAATATTGTTCCTGCCTTGAGGGACTCACAATCACATGAGCAACAAACAGGTACCTGATGCAGGTGCTCAGCTATGAAAACACCTTGTCTTGGAGACTTGCCCTAGTTAGGGGCCGGCACCAAGGCAAGTTCCCAGAGGGGGAGCGGCCTGGAGCTGAGTCCCAGGGTATGACTACAGGTTAGTCAAATACATAAGGTGAGGGAAGGGCATTCTGTGCAGAGGGAACAGCATGTGTGAAAGCACAGTGATGAGACAGCTGGACCAAGTAGGTCCTATGGCTTGAGTGTTAAGGGCACATGAGAAAGCAGTCTGGAGAGGGAAAAGCCAGATGCTAGGCTTTGCGGAGGGTTTTGGCTTGTATCCTGATGTTGGTAGAAGCTATTGAAAGAATTTCAGCAGTAGAATGGCCTGCTCAGATTTGCATGCCAGAAATAGGACCCTAACAGCAATGTGGAAGATAAATCAAAGTGAGGAAGGGACAGGGGATCCGGGATTGGAAGGCCAGCTGAAAGGTAGAAGATTTCAGTAATTGAGGAGGAAAATGAAATTGGACCAAGGCAATCGGCAGTGAGAATGGAGACCATAGTGTGCTTGTGGGATCTTGGTCAGATAGAATGGAGACTGCCTTGAGCTAAATGCATACTAACGGAATGTAGACAGTGACGGAGTGGGAGGAATTTAGGATGATGCCCAGGTTTCTGCCTGGGATAGCTGCATAGCTCATGGTGTCATCTATAGCGAAGAGTATAGAGGAGAAGAACTGACTAGGCGGACAGCATGGGGGAGGGTGAGTGAGTGTGGGGACCTGCAGAACATTCCCGTGGAGGCGTGCCAGCCAGGACACAGTGCACTGTGTGTGCTTTGCTCTGGCCCAGTCTTTCTAAGAGCCCTGGCTCCTCTCTTCGCCAGCACCGTCTAAGCATTATGCTTACCTGTAGTGAAGTTCATGTGGGAGACTCCACTCCAGATTTCTGGTAGCAAAGCCCATAGCGTTGGGCTCCTAAGAGTGTGAAGGTCCACGACTTTCTCATCGCAGTTATCAGTGCGAGAGGAATAGAAATTGGGGGGTCAGTTTCTCTTGATACGAGCTTCAGCCTTACCATTACAAATGGACATTCACTGGGTATCCTTATGACGTGTGGCGTTATGTTAGTACAAAAATACAGAGGTAACTGAAGCTGTTTATAGTTTGCGTACAGATATGATGGAGGTAAAAAGGAAGCCTTTGGCTCTAGTAACCTTGATAGAAACATTGCAATTAAGAGAGAAGGAGACCAGTGACTAAGAAAATATGCTCAGTTTGCCTTTTCTAAGGAGTCTTTCTTAGATGAAACTTATGTAAATGTTTTTTTGTCCATAGCAAAGGAAACGTATTGCCTACTCTGAAATAGCCAGTTTGGTGTTTTGAGTTGTTTTAGAAATGTAGACCTTTAAATCTTTGCCTGTCCCAGAATGAGATTAGAAAAGTTATTGAGGATTGTGATCTTTTTTAGGAGAAAAGAACCCATCGGAAGCCTTTGTATTCTTGAAAGGTTGTGAATATAGGGTCATACAGGGGAGTGGGAGTGACACATCTCCCTGTGTGGCTGGGACACTTCAGCATGGCTGACATGGGAACGAGTCACTGTTTTCTAATGTTGGCTTTCTAGGCACTGTCTTGAATTCCTCTAACTTAACGGCCAAGATTTAGTAAATTTTCTTTACTTTCTTTATTCCCAAATGCCAACATATGACCTGCACAGATAGTTCCTAATAGGCTCAGACTGACACTATCTCTTCTCAGATAGGCTGAGAGTCGTGATGTCTTTGAAAAGCAAATCCCTAAGATTCCTCCAACTCCTAAAGATCCTGAGACTTGTAGCCACCATTCCTTGCCAAGCGTGTGACGTGCTTTAACGACTGCCGGCACACAGAGGGCAGCTTTTGATGTGGAACCCAGACACTATTTAACAATGCAAAGCAGGCTGCGTTTAGAACATCACTTAGGAATGTCATAGCTAATGGAAAATACCAGGAAAAATGTAGTCCCTCTGTTTGTATCTAATCCTCCTAAGTGGGTATTTTACCCCAAAGTAGGCGATCTCTGTGCCTCCTGCGACCTACACATGCTCCCCACAAGCATGTACCCCCTCCCAGAGGCTACCGTGGACACATCCCAGGATGCAGGAGCACGCTTATAGCTCCACAGGGACCAGAGATCAAGATGTCTTCTTTCCTTTGCTCAGAGGCTGGAACAGAATTGGGCTTCCCGTTCTGGCCGAAAATAAAGACAGTCTTCAGTAATCTTGATGGTGTTGCTAGACTTCTGCTCTTCATTTTTTGAAAGGAATGTTTTCAACACTGAAGAGTTAGTCCCTTCTTACCCCTCAGTTGGCTTTCCTCTTCTCTCCCCCAAAGACGAAGGATGCGGTCTTATCTTGAAGAGTTGTCTGAGATTAGCCTTGTTTTCTGTGGTGAATGAGAGTTTCTCTTCCAGCTGCAGGTACCAGGACCACCGCAGCTGACCACCACCTCTTTTCTTGTGGAAAATGAGGCTGTTCATGTTTCTCTCTTCCAGGGATGCCTTTTTGTTATTTCCCATATTGGACCCTTCAACAATATTGGTCCCAGTATTCTCACTTGGGGGGGCCTCCTTGTTGGTGGGGCAGGTGCTGTATGGTCTGTTGATCTGACTGGTATTCACAGCCATTCCCACAGCAGGCATTTGAGGAAAGCAGCCTGAGTTCTAATTGCAGCCCAGCTTCTGTGTGAGCTGTTGTATGCACCACAAAGCTTCTCTGTGGCTGATTCATCCAAACTCTAAAAGGGAAATAGAAGTCAGCATAATTGGAAACTTGATCGCATTGGTAAAGACCAAAAGGTAAATATAGACCATATAAAAGATGGGTGTAACACTACTATAAAAAAATGGCCATGAGAAGATAAACCATTGTGGACTGCAAAAAGATCTAGAAGGAACTTGGTAGACCCCTGTGGCATGGCGGCCCATGAATGGTGGTGCGTTCTCTCAGAAACCTCCCACCCTTTGACCTTGTCTTCTCGGTTTTCTTCATGGGCTCCTCTTCTCACACCTTCCCCTAAAAGCCTGGCACTCCTAGGGCTCTACTCTGGCTCTCCCCTATTCTCGCTCCATCTCTTTCCCTGAGTGCTCTTACCCACTTCATGGCTAAAACAACCACCATGTGCTACTGAGGAGGAGACTGGTTCTTTGATTCAGACCTCTCTTCAAAGACCCTGAGCTGTTGACTTCTCCACCTGGATGACCGAAGACAGTGACATCCAACTGATCTAAAGTGGAGCTCACCATCTCTCACTTCTCACCCTAAACCTGCTGCTCCCCTGCCTTTTCTGTCTCAGCAAACCTGAGGAGCCATCCTCAAATCAGAGGAGCCATCCTAATTGGTCTCCTTCTCTCTCTTACTCCCTATCTTCCCTGATTTTCAAATACTGTCAATTTACATCCTTTCCTTCTCTGCCCTGCCATCTCCAAGGGCTTGGAATTTCATCTGCTGACCACACTCTCACCGTCGTCCAGTCCAGCCTTTCCATTGACAGTCACCGTCTTTCTTACATACTCACCTGACTGTGCCTCTACTGCTCAGATTTCAACAGCTTCTCAAAACCCACAAGACGAAGTCCACTCTCTTTGTTTCAACGTTGCAGATCTCAGTCCCCCTGACCCCTGCCTGTTTGCCCCTACCTTGTGTCTAGCCATTGTCTATCTTTTACGCAAGTATTTGCTCAACCACGAATGCTCTCTTGGCTGTGTGCTTTGTTTACATGCTGTTCCTGCTTCCTGGAATGGCTTCCTCAATATGGTCTGCCCAGTGGCTCCAGGATTGCTGCTACTGTGAAGTCATCCCTCATTCCCAAGGCAAACCAAAATGCTCATTGTTCCATGCCCATTAGAACTTTGAATACTTAGCACTTGTCCTGCACTATTATAATTTTTCTTTGGGGGGAGGGGGTCAGCCAGTCTCTCCAGATTAAAAGTTCCTTGATGGCAGGGACATGACTTCACAGAGCTTGGCCCCCATAGTAGGCAGTCAGTAAATGTTGAGTGAGCAAATATCAATATGCCCACACTTGGCAAGAAAGTCACCCCAGCTTATTAGCACAATATCTTTATCTCTCCCGCTGATAAGAGAGTGACTTTCTAGTCTGGGAGCTCCACTGGCTTGTCTGTCAGAAGCAACCCTGATGAAGCTAAACAGCTGTGTGCCAGTCAGAGGTGGGAGCTCAGGAGCCATATATGTCTTCGACCACATATCAGTTCCTCCAGGAAATACCTCTGCTTCTCCCCTGCTTTTTTGTGTCTTCCAACCATAGCCACAGTTTTGCAGAATGAAAACAGAAGGTCTGAGGTTATACTGTGTTTCCCTGAAAATACGACCAGGTCTTAAATATTGAGTTGTGCTCCAAAAGACGCATTAGGGCTTATATTTAGGGTTCATCCTTAAAAATCATGCTAGGGCTTATTTCCAGTTGTTATTTTCGGGAAAAACACGGTATGTTAGGTGGTACTCAGCTTTGTATCCAACCATGTGGCATCTGGACCATGCGAGAGGACCTGAGCTTTTAGGTAAAATTCATCCCTGGCCAACGATCTACAGAATCTAGTATCCAAGTCATTGGAATTCCCCACATGGGAGGAGTCCAATAGTGAAGGTGCTCAGTTCTCTGGTTTGTTTTACTTTTAATGGTGTTGTGTTTTAATCCTTGACAAAGTAAGGTGCCTCACTGCCAACCAGGGAGGAAAGGTTAGTAGGCTACGTTCTTAAGAACTGGAATTTCCTCTTCTTTGTTCATCAGTTCACGTTGCAGGATGGATAGCTCTTTAGGCAGACAGCACTGAGCTAGACACTGAGATTTGGCCGTACAAGTGGAGTCAACATGTGCCTGCTTCAAAGAACATAGAGCCAACAGGAGCTTGCATTTCCCAGGAACATATCCGGAAATAGCACTCCAGAAAGGCCGAACTCACCATGCTCTGAAGTTGTGTAGGAACCTTTTCAGGAAAACAGCTCCCAATGGCCTGCATTTTGACTATATGAATGAGGCAGGTTCTTCCATTCCCCTAACCAGGGGAGTACTGGTTGTCAAATACTTTTATAGAAAGAAACTAGCACTGATTGAACTGAAACTTGCCAAGCCAAGACTTGCACCCCACTCTCCCCAACACTTAAAGCACCATGTTGTCACCTTGGTTTATAAAGCACCCAGTTTGCAACGTGATTTAGTAGCTCAGGATTCTGTTTGTTTAATAATCAATGGGTTTTGCATGATTAAGCTGTAGGGCACCCGTGAAAATTTGGCCCATGAGGTTACTCCATACTCTTCTGTGATGAATTGTGCCCAAGTGTGGCATTGGGTTACCCAGACTTCTCTGAGTCATGATCATTGAGTTTTCAGAGCGACTTGGGGCTTTTCAAAGATGTAAACAGCGAACAGGAAACCTGGTGTCAAAGCGGTAATATGTCATTGGCCTGAAAGCCGGAGCTGTAGTTATTTGCTGCTCACTCTGTAGAAGTATGAGCACTGTTTTAACAACAACAAAAAACATGGTGGAAAATAAAGTCCGGTAAAATAGCTCCAGGATGTCACAGGAGGAAGCACCTCTTAAGCTGGCATGTCCTGGACTCTTAACCAATCGCATTTTGCAGTGAGGAGGCTGTAGGAGGTTGGTACTATGTGCCTGGGGAAGCCCTGCCTCTTTGTGGTGAATGGTCCCAGAGGGACTCGCCACTTGTCGCAGTAGAATGAAGGGCTCCAAGCACAGAACCAAGTAATTTCTTGCCTGAGATGCCTGAATCTGTTCTTAAAATGCTATTGGATAGCCAATTCTATTTCTCCAGAAATTCTCCTTCTTTGGCCTTCCTGTTACTGCAAATCAAGAAGTAACCTTACCAGACCTATCCTCCCCTCCTATATCTTTTGAGTTTCAAGAGATCATCCCCATACCCACATTCCCTAAGGCTAGGTTTGGTTCACCCACAGGCAGGGCCTGATTTCAGAGAAGGCCAGGCCTCTTGAATAAATCCCAGGTAACTACTCTAGACACTGAAGAACTGGAAGGTTTCCACTTATTTTGGAGTTTTGTGGTCTCTGTCAGTGCCTCAGAATAAAGCACGTAGTGATAGTATCTTGGTATCTTGTGATCATCATGGTTAATAATGGCTAATACTTTATAGAAAACATGAATAACATTTGCCCAATGCTTCAGCATTTCAAAGTACTTTGCAGTCGCTGTTTATGTAGCCCTCCCACTGCTGGGCTGTTTTGTCCTTATTTTTCAAGAAGTTGATACAATGTAAGTAAAAGCTGGAAATCAGGAGACCTGGTTCTAGTCCCCATTTTACCACATCCTTACTCTGTGATCTAGAATTAATGATCTAATTTTGCCATCTGTAGAAGGAATCAGGAGTGGGAGAAGGTGATTCTAGAGACTTTTCAAAGATCCATCCTATCAGCTCAAAATCTCTGACTTAAAAGACTATGGGCAAGTGCTTTCTTTTGGTTGTACTTAGCAAGGTAATAATTCTCCCGTGGATTTTCAATGCAGTTACTATTGTTTAATTTTCCTAACTCTAGAATCCCAAACTTGGGGCTTATTTCGGATGCGTTTGGAATTTCCATTACCCTATGGTTTAGCCAATCTTTGGATTTTTCAAGTCCTGGTATATTTGTGGTTGACATTCAAGGAAAATGTCAGAGACACATCCAGATACATTATATAGCTTGGGGAAATGGTCAGCAGGCACACACACACACACACACACACACACACACACACTCACTCACACTCTCACACACGCATGCACGTGATAGTTTTAGAGTCCTGGATGCCCTATTTCCTCTGGAGTACAGGAAGGCAGAAGAAAGACGTCAGGCTAAGAATGACGGCGACTCCACCCATGGGGACCTGTAGCTGCCTGGTTTTCCTGTCACTGTGGAAGTGGCAGAAACAGCATGTGGAGATCTGCACTGAACCTAGAAAGAAATTATCTTGAGGATGAAGAGCTATTATATGCAGTTTTAAAATTCTAAGTCAGTACTTTCCAAATCAGTAATGCAGTCAGTCGTCTGGCTACTGCAGTGGTTCCATGCCACTTTTTTGTTCATGAACCCTTTTGGGAATCTTACAGAAGCTACGGATGTTTCTCTGCCAGAAAACTATCCATATATTCACCAATTGGGGTATAATTTTAGGGAATTCCTATATACCCTGAAGCCCATGGACCCAAAGGTAGCACCTCCCTGGTCTAATGTGCTATAAGGGAGCCCAACAGGGCTAAATCAAGAATCTCAGGGCTAGGCTAAGACGTCTAAGTCCATAATTTGCTGCCAAAATTAAACAAGTAGTAACATAAAGGTTTATTTTTGTTCTTTTTTTTCCCTTTGACCATCCGCTCTTTTTCTTTCTCTGTTCCCACATCTTTTGTCATCTGTTCCCGTTCCCTCTCACTTTCTCTCCCCATCTCTCGCATACCTTGCACCGCAGATGTTCCAGCCTGGTTAAAAAGCCTCCGCCTGCACAAGTACGCTGCGCTGTTCTCCCAGATGACCTATGAGGAAATGATGGCCCTCACTGAGTGCCAGCTGGAGGCTCAGGTATGTGCTTCAGCGGTCTATTCACTAAGAAGTTGCCCCAGGTGGAACCTGAAGTTCAAGTCCAAGGCAGACCTTGTTTGGACCCATACCTATGCCCTCCCAGTAGCTTGCCTTCTTTGAGGAATTGCCAGGTGCATTGATTCCATGGTGAGTATGGCTCGGTTCTTGCCTTCAGGGTCCAGTAGGAGATGGAAGGCAAGCAGATAATCAATCACAAGGGCAAATAGGAATGAGATAGACTCTTATGAAAAAAGCATAACCGAGGTACACTCACTCACTAAGTTCAAGGGTGCTAGGGAGAAATCGGTGTCATCTCCTAGAAGAGGTAACATTTGACCAAGGCCTCAAAGAGCCTGTGTTCTGCTTTTGCTTTTCCTTCCCTCCTCCCTCCCTCTGTGTGACCGGGGCTTGTTTGGGGAATGACAGCTCAATTGGTAATCTATTGTCCAGTCTGGTTACAAATCAGCCAAGGTCTAGTAATTATTGAGTAGAAGCACCAGGTCATGGCTCAGACCTTTCCCAACACTTGTACAAAAACATGTTGAGACAGACTGGTCTTAGTTGCGGCTGGAGTAAGTTGTACTATATTTTTTTTTCTTCTAACCACCTCAGTAACATGGGACAATCATTGCGAATGGTCTCAGATTTCATTTCCCTTCTGCGTACCATGAAGGGTGAAGTTCCTCCTTCCTTCTCAGCCATCTTTCCCCAAGTGTGAATGCCAAAGGCCAGGCCAGTCAACAGAACCCCTGAAACTAAGCATGTTTCTTTCCTACCATGCTGTGCTGGAGTAAATAGATTTGACCGATGTCTTTGTTTCCCTTGTTTAAAAGGCTATTTGCATGTTTCAAACTGACCTCAGTTTCCTTTGAGCAGTGATTTAAAAGAATTAATGGTCTGAACAAGCTAATAGTATTTCCCTTGCAGGAAGAGGAGATTGTATCCTTTGGGGCATAGCTGGTCTGGCTGCTTACCTCCCAGCAGATCACTGTATTCCCATTGCACTTTCAGTACCCTCAGTTAACCTCTACGGGCCTGGCCAAATACCAGTATTGAGATGCAAGACAAAACCCAACGTCACTGCATAGTCTCAGAGAATGAAAGGCACTAATTTCAACTTCCTAACACTTTTCCCACTGCTTTTTTCATCTCAGTTGCTCCTTGAGATCCCAGGGATTGATGAAAACTGCTTCTCAGAGCATTTTTGTGTTTGGGTCAGAGTTTAGGAAAAAAAATCTAAATCATCAGTTGTTTAACTTGAGAAAAAAAAAAAAACAAGAAATAATTGACACAGAAGGCAAAGCCAGAGGCCAGCACAAACTTTTCAGAGTAATTTTATTCACTTGAACTCAAAGTCAAGGCTAAACAGAAATATGCCCCCAGTGCGTCATCTTGAGAGTGAGTTTAGTTGTCACTTGACCAGTTAATTTTTCTAAGTAAAGGAGATGTCATTGGTGTTCCAATTTTTTTCCTTTTTTTAAGAGGAATTCTATGAATAGTTGCCAGAAGTCACCAGAAGTGTGTACGAGAGACCTGATTTGAGAAAGGACCTCATATTTGGAAATTTGCAGTTATCTTTAGTCAACAAGTATTAAACTAGATCCTTAGGCTCATCATGGCTATAAAGTTAAGAAGATAAAATCCACAACTCTAAATGTGAATCCTAGTTATTTACCTGAAATGACAAGTGAATTATAGGTTTACGTTTTCCTTATGAAAACCAAAGAGTGGCTGTGAACTGACAAAAACTGCCTGTGTGGCATCACACCAGCTGAGACCTATACTGGACTTCACTTCTTTTCAAGATAGGAAACACAAGAAAGGTTTGAGAAAGCCAAGAATATCTATGTATGGGGTTGGAAACTTCAGGGAATCTGGGAGGCACTGAAATGATAAACCTGGACAAGAGAAGTGTGTGACATAAAAATGATTTTTTAAGACCATGAAGAAATTTCATGCTGGGTGGACTATTGGTGGTTCTAGAGCGTACGCTCGCTCTCTCTCTTTCTCTCTCTACCTCTCTCCTAAAGGTCACAGTTAAAGATACAAGCACATGTGTACTATAGCCAGATAGTGTTAAAATATTTAGGAAGAAGATGTTTATGACAACAGGTACTAAAGAGAAAGACAAATGGGCATTTACTAGTCCACAAACATGTAGGAACAAAGCAGACAGTAAAGTACTTAAATAGCCTCCGAGAGTCTCTAAGCTGATTCTTACACATGTTTTTAAATATAACTTTTATTTAATTACAGAATGTTACCAAAGGTGCAAGACACAAAATTGTCATCAGTATTCAGAAGCTCAAAGAAAGACAAAACCTCCTGAAGTCTTTGGAAAGGGTAAGTTATCCCTGGGCAAGGGAGCATTTCCACCTTCACATCACAGGAAAATGGACCAAGGACACTTCTCAGTTGAAAGTGTCATTAGCAGACCTTATAGAGTATGTCACACTGTTTCCAGACCAAAGTCAGAAAAAAATGAAGTGATTCTGAAGTGGAGCTTCCCTGTTATTCATGTTTCTATGTAACCTGACTGCTGAAATGTACTTATTCCCTAGGTCCAGGCAGCCTGTCACTGGCCGTCCCAGACTGCTGAGGAAGTGCTGTCAAATGCATTCCCCTCTACCTTTTAGACATTTGTAGAGATTAGCAAGGGGTTCAGCCCACAATATGAGACTGAAATCTTGACCAAACAAGGCAGGGAATATGCAGACGTGCTTCATTCCTGCCGTCCACCCAAGGGAGGATCTGGTTTTGAGGAAAGCTGCCCGCAGAGTGTCAGACACCAACAGGTGTGCTCCAGGTTTTGACAAAAGGGGATCAAAATCGCTTGGCGGACGGATGTAGTTGGCTTTCCAGACAATAATTTCAGACTTTAACTTAACAACAGAATAGGTCCCCATGATTGTGATTGGAACTGTCTCAAAAATGCCAAATGCTGAAGAAGAGTTTATTCCAGTGTTTAACGCAGGTATCAGCTGCTGCTGTCCCCCTTTGTATGCTGCCTAAACACATTCTCGTCCTATCTTTGTATCCAAACATCGATCTGGTAACAGTGTCATTTTTAGGACTTGGTGACCTTTTGATTTCATCTAAGGTCTAAAGGAGAGCAGGCCTTGCTCCACACACACGGAGCCCGTGCTGCTCGTGCCCCAGAGTTGGGATTCTGTGCGCTGCTGTTGGGGAGTGGTGGGTGGGAAGTTCTGTAGTTACTTGCTGCCTGCATAGCTTGAGTGGTAACCTCTTCTAGTTATCCCAGCATGCCTTTGGAAGGGAACAAAGTATTGAGATAGGTAGGGCTCATGCAAGTTTTGTAAGCACATAAACGGTTTTAATGCAGTGGGAGGGTGTTTTTTTTTAACTTATTTGCAAAATGTGTGTCTAATTTTACATGCCATATCTAAAATTATATGTAATGCACAGTACGTCAAATATAAAGTAATACATATTGATAGAATATGCATATTACTTTATTATAAGGAAGGCTCCTTTTAAAACCTCTGGATGGATAGTGGTTGCTCACATACACACCTGTAATGAAAGGTCTGTTCATAATTAGTTTATCACAAAGGACAGTAACCTGCCCAACTGAACTCGAGGTTATTGTTGTTGTTCATAGTTTTATGCTAACTGCTTTACCAAGCAGCTTGTCTAACAGAGCGATTATTGCCATTTTTAATATAAGAAATCGTTCTCTTTCAGGGAACAGTCAAAAGGCCAGTTTTCTCCTTATCTGTTAGGAAAAACACAGGACATTTTGCATACGGGTTAGATTGCTAAGCAGTATGGTGCAAGCGTGATACCTCCCTCCCCTTATTTCGGGAGCGTCCTTCAGGAACTCAACTCATATCCTCTGTCACTGAGGAAGGGCACCCACCTGAGTGACAGAGATGCTGTATTCCCTGGAGCCTTGGGCCCAATCTGTGTGTGGAAACACAAGGGCAGCGAGGCAGCATGGGTGGCCCTGACATGCCCCTGACTTCCTGTGGAACCTGTGATAAGTCAGCGACATTTTCTGTGTCCCAGATTTCACACCTAGAATAATATTGACTTCACCAAAACACTTTCTCCCTGGTTCACTGGAATGGGAATGTTAAAAAGATGACAGGTGTAATACAAAGTCTGAGAGCAGCTAATGGGTAAGAGGAAAGTAATAATGAGTTTATTCGGGTTGACTTCTTTGAGGAGGAAAACGTGTGTCTGTCAAACTACCACGCTGAGCTTGTTTCAGAACCCAAGTTCAGGCACCTGTGTGCTTGTCCTTCAGGAGCTGATGGCCTGGGGGGGTGAGGGTGCATCTCTCCTTAGCATCCACCTAGGACTCAGTCCCCCGCTCTCTTCTCTCTTCTCTGGGACCTGGGTCCCTCTTGTTCTTGGAGGCAGGGGATTGTCCATCACCTGTTGCCACTTAGGCCACCAGTGACAGACTGAAATCAGCCATTACTCTGGCATTCCCAGACATCCTCAGCTGATTATGCTGTTGGAAATGCTGTCACCATGCTCCTGCCTCCTACAGCATTCTTACCTCACATAGAACCTAGAGATTTCTAAGGCGATGGCTGGGCCCCACCCGGAGCTAGCTCAAAGTAGTCGCTGCATCCAGAGTACTGCATCCACTCAGTTACTGAACACTTCCTAAGCAGCTGCCTTGCACTAGGTTACCCCGTCCACTGGAGGCTAACGGTGAGTGATACATGGTTCCTGCCTTCAGTAACTCGGGATGTGCATTGTGACAGGCAGACGTGTAGCCAGAGCTCTCACAACCTAGTGTGATCAATGTCATTACCAAGGACAGTGGGGGTGTCTTCCTGGGTTTAAACACTACTCTGCAGTGGTGAGGAAAGAAACCTGGACGGGCCTGTGCTGGCTAGAAGATGCGTTAGGAACCTATAGCCAGTCCCAGTCTTGGTGGGCCCTTGAGCCAAGGCAGGGGCCATGAGGCTGAAGGATAAGAGAAGACACTTAGCAGGAGTCCAGGCATTTGTAGGGGGCTTGGGCCTGGGTGCCATAGATGTATCACCTTTGAACACTGCCCCCTAGAACTGGCCATCAGGAGGTCACCGGAAGCCGTGATAAGAAGGGTTTCAGGGAGCTGGGAGGGGACCGAATCCAAAATCCATGAACCAGTGAGTTTTAGTGGGTGATGATGCCACGGGGTGGAGATGTGTAGACTTCTGAAGATATTTCGTAGTGAAGAAAAACGAACAGAATGGTCACTGGGGCAGATTTTTCAACATTTATCTTTAATAATGAAAATGTTTCCACATGCTCTCATTCCCCATTCTTTTTAACGTACTTCCAAACTATGAAGTTGAACCGTTCTCTGAGCCTGGGACGCTGGCATGGAGCAAAAAGTTACACACACTCCTGTGCTCCCACAGCTCCCTGTCCAGGCAGCACCCTCAGACCTCATGGGTCCCAGCAACCGGAAGCTTCTTCGGGCAAGGATTCTGTCATGTTTGTTTTTAGATCCCCCGTGCCTAACAGCGCCTGGCTCCTGGTACGGCCCAGCTGATGTTTGGTGAATGAAAGAAAGAGAGAGAATGGATTTAAATAATGCTGGCGTCCTATCTATTGCGTGAGAAATCAAATTCTTCTCACACAAAGAGAAGGATGGGACCACGGACAGTTGCCTACCGACAGTGCCGGGGTCGGTGGCTGCCAAAGCTCGCTCTCCCAGATGATTTCCACCTCACTGTTGTTACATGCCCCACGAAAGTCTCAACCAGTCTTCCAACAAGACCTAAAAAGCCAGGCTGAACGGCTGGGATGGTCCGAAAGTGGCACAGCTTCATTTTTGCCACTTTGTGTTTATAATGTAGGATTATATTTATGGTATGAGGATCAATAGAGACTTAGGTTGAGTCCCTATTTTTGTCAACATGGAGAATGAATTCCAACAGCTAGTCGAAGGCACTGAATTCAATCCCGTTTGGGCAGTTTCCTATCTTTCTCCTCAACTTGGGCACTTCAGTGTAGACTTCTGGAATTCATTTGGAAGAGTCAGGAATGTGAGCTGATGGTCTTGGTGCCACCCCATGGAAGCTGGCAGTTAAGTGAGACAGTGGCTTGAAGTCTATGGGGGGAAGCAAAGCAAAACTCTGCATGAGTCCTGTAAATTAGATTTTCAGAGAGTGTCCAACATTATTCATTATGTTTTTGGTTTCCATTTTGGTGTGGTTGTCCCCAACAGATCAGATTTGAACTTGGGGCAAGTGTTAGGGAAGTGTTTCCTGTTAGAAGGAAGTCAGCTCTTAGCATAACGAACATCTCCTTCCCCCATCACTAAGTAAGTACAGAAGCCTTCTTGCCACGTACCAAGAGCAGGTGAAGGTTCGGTGACAGTTGATGGTGTCACAGGCACACATTTGCTCACCCCTGTGGCAGCTGCCCTGTGGGATGGCATGGCAGGCTGCATGCAATCCCCCAGATAGGCTGCCAGCTCTGCCTTCATGGGGGCGCCTCACCCCTCTCTCTCCTTTCCCTTCCCCTCCTCGGTCAGGGGCTAGACAAGGAGGTCAGAACCTCCCACGCCCTAGTTGCTGGTTGGGTGGTTGGCAGGAACTGGAGAACCTCGAGGCAGGGATCCCCTGTTGACACATAGTTGGGTCAGAAAACGTGACAGGTGCTGTCCTGGCATGGGCCAGCTACCTTGTCTCCATGTGCCCTCCCTGATCAGAGCACCAGGTCCAAAGTCAAAGGACCAGTCACATGATGGCATCAGATTCTGAGAAAGGGCTGGTCTAGTCCAGGCAGCTGGAAAATTGGGAATGATCAGGAACGCTCGACTCACGCATCAGGCTTGTCAGGACAGGCTGCGGGCTGGTCTCCCCGTGGCCGTATCTGCCAGGTTAAGAAGGAGGGAGTAGCCTCTCTGAAGCCCTCCTCGTTAAAAGAACAGTGGACTCTCTCCCCTAGAGTGGGCTGGGCAGTGGCCCTGGCCAGGATTAAGACAATTCTGGTGGCTACTTAGCATTTGACTTCCCTCAGAAACCCTAGGTGCCAACTAGGCTAAGGCATAATTCACGCTCTGCTTCCAACCCTCTGAACAAAGCCGGTGCCTGCCAGCGATGGGGCTGGGCTCTTGGAGTTTCGCTGCCCAGAATTGAAACCCGCCTGTCCAAGGCTGCCATCCTCAGGTTTCCTCTTTCCGATTGATTGATTGGAAAGTCTGGGTGAATTGATCATGTTCCATGTGCTTGTCTTTCTTGACAACCTCAAGCAATTTTTCTTGGTAAGAGAGGATCCCAGGAATGGATTGGTACTCAGGCTTTAGGCTTTTAAAATTATGTCCGTGCTATTCTGGGCTCTCAGAAGATTAAATCTATGTTAGTAATGAGGACCCTGGTTGTCAATGTCCATCCGGGGTCCTGGGGAGAGGTTTGCTGCATCAGCCCTGGGCAGCACTGTGGCAGAAGGCGGAGCCCACCCACCACGCCAGGGCAGACCCCCAGGCCCTGACCTCCAGCCGCAAGTGTCTGAGCCTGTTCTGCCCCTCTGTGAGCATCTGGCACGTAGATAAATGTCTGTCTGGATCAACTGTCATTCCTTTTTCTAATACATAATGCCCAATATATCAAATTGTAGGTGCAGAAGGATCCAATTTATGAAGTTGTGTGTGTGTGTGTGTGTGTATGTGTATATATATACATAATGCAATGATATACATTACAGTATACTTACATATATATATACATATATATAATTACACATATATCTAGAATGATCCTTCTAAAACATGTTATGCTCCTGCTCCAAACCTTCCCTGATTTCCCATTCATTTAGAAGAAATTCTTCCGTCTCTGCCTCAGCCTGCAGGCCTGCACGCTCAGGCCCCTGTGGCTCCTTGGATCTCCTTTCCCACCCTTCTTCCCTCACCCCACCTGCTCTACCTCAGACCTCCCTGCTGTTCCTCACACACTAGAGGTCCCTCCCACCTCAGTGCCTTTGCTATGCTCTCTGCCTGGGGCACTCTCCCAGGATCCTCTTGCCCACACTCATTTGGGTTCCTGCTCCAATGTCACCCGCTCAGAGAGCCTCCCCTCACAGCAGCCCTGGCCTGCACCTCTGTCTCTAGCACGATGACTATTCATCTCATGGTAGGATATAAACTCCCTGAGGGAATCCTAAAGGCTGTTCCCACCATATCCCCATGCCTAGTCCAGTGCCTGGCACATGGGAGCACTCAACACATACTTATTAATTTAACAAAGAAGCACTGACATGGTAGTAGACACTGACCTGCAGCTTTACCAATATTAACATTACCACAACCATCTGATAGGGCAGGTGCAATGGGTATCTTCATTTTATACACAGAGAAACTGAAGCACAGAGAGGTGAAGTCATTTCCCCAAGGTCACACAGCAATGTCAGACTTCAAAGCCCAGTTTCCATCCTAGAGTCTGTGCTTTTAACAACTACCCTGTGTCTCCTGTGTCACGGACAGAACAAAGGTGTACATGATCAGGTTCCTTCATCCAAAACCAATCATACACAGGACAGGAAGCCACCGTATGACCCACTTTGTTATACAGCTTCTGAAGTGTGTGACTGTAAATGGTATAAATGCATTTTATAAAAAGGCACTGAGGAAGCCAGGGGAGGAAATGGGCCAAAATCATGTCCGTGAGCATCTCTAGTGGGATTTTTAGGTGATACATATTTACCTCACTATTCATATCTGTATTTTCCAAGTTTTCTTCCTGGGCTAATATTCGCTTGATAGAATGAAAATGTTTGCTTTTCCAAAGAACGTTCCGAAGGGGCCAGCAGCTGCGAGTCCTGCCTGGGAGCAGCTCGGGACGGGGCAGGGCCGGGTGGGGCCGGGCAGACACCCTAATGGAGGTCTTCTCCCTCTGACCGTCCAGGACATCATTGAGGGGGGCAGCCTGCGCATCCCACTGCAGGAACTGCACCAAATGATCCTGACTCCCATCAAGGCCTACAGCTCCCCGAGCACCGCCCCAGACGCTCGCCACCGGGAGCCCCAGGCCCTGCACCCGCCTTCACTGATGGGCCCCGAGAGCCAGAGCCCCGACTGCAAAGACAGCGCCGTGGCCCCTGGCACCACAGCCACCACCTCAGCCGGGGCCAGCGGCGGGCTCCAGCCACACCAGCTGAGCAGCTGTGACGGGGAGCTGGCTGTCGCCCCACTGCCGGAGGGAGATCTCCCTGGGCAGTTCACACGTGTCATGGGCAAAGGTAGGGCCTGATTTTGCCACCTCTCCCTTTTCTTCTCTCAACACCACTACCCAGAGCTACCAGTCCCCGAGGGCTGACCCCTGGGTGCTGGATAAACTGCCAGAGTCGATGTCATTCGTCCATTGTACAGATGAGGAAAGTGTGGATTTGAGAGTTTAAGGTATTTGGATCTGAACTCAGATCTCTCTGACCCCCCAGAGGCCTCTTCCTTAACCCTGTCTCCTTTCTCTCCCACTCCCTCAGACCAGGGCATGCTGGGCCCTCCTAGTCGAGGGCTCACTGGGCCTTGGACCCTCAGGCTAACGTCAGCTCTTTACCCCTGCCGTACAGCGTACCACAGCTATGCTGTGTGTGTCTGCAGGGCGGGATAGAATTCACACGAGGTCCTTTGGGTAAGAGCACCCTTTCTGCCTGGGTTGCCTTGTACCTTCCCTGTGGCGCAGACCCTTATGCACATATCCTGACAAGGTCGAGTGCTAGAATCATTTGTGCGTGATGGGTGTTTCACAAGAAATCTTGATTGTTTTAAAAATGCAGTGAATGTCTGTACTTTTCTTTTGGGAAAAGGAAACAATTTTTCTTCTTTATTGTTCAATATTTCAGACCATTTTAAAGAACCAGGTTTTTATCAAAAGAAATGGTCTTACGGTTGCAGTAAGAAACTCCCTGTGGTACACGTCCTAAAAAAGACTTAATCCCATGAAACTCTGGCTCAGAGAAGAGGACTTGTAGCATCCCTTGAAGCTGAAATGCCAGTAGCTTGATGGCCAGCGGGGGCCGTGGTCTCCTTCCCTCACCACCTTGCTCTGCCTCACCCAGAAGTGAGCACTGAGCTGTGTGGGATTAGACAGATGATGACCTCATGGGTGAAGACACATGTGGGGGTGGTTACCTGAGCGCACAGTACCTCACCCCACCTACCCTGTGGCGAGACCCATGGTGAGATATGCCCTCAGGAGACCTGCCCTCCTCTGGCACATCTTCTTTATAAAGTTCAAGTACTTTCAAATAAAGTAGAATATAAATTCATGCTCAACATAAAAATATAAAATTAAACAAAATGGTAGAAGGTGAAAAATAGCCCCCTACCCCACTCCTAGCCCTGCCATCTTCCTCCCCAGAGGTGACCACTATAAACAGGTTTGTAATAGCCCTTCCGAAACTTTATAATCATACACAAGCACGAGTGTCCTTTTTACACACGAACAGGTCTTGCTTACATGTTTTTCTACAGCTTTTTTTTTTTTTACATTATACACTTTTCATATTTCTATCAATGCAATAGCACCACCTCATTCTTTTTTAAAGATTGCATACTATCCTATCATATGCATAAACCATAATTTATTTAGCAGGGTCCCAATTAATGGACATTGAGATGGTTCCAAAGGTTTTGTTATTACAGACAATGCTGTAGTGAAAATCTGTGTGGCTTCAATGGGATTCTGTGACATACTGGTTATGCAGGATTAGGGAAGAGAAACACACCATGATGCCCTGGGTTCAACACGGATCTACTGAGTGCAAGGCATTTTTTACTTCTAATTGACATATTTTGTGCAGCCATCTCCATTGTGGCCTTCTAAACATTCCCATGAAGATCAGAGCATCAGGACCTTTAGGATGAGAGCAGAATGGCCATGACAAACCCAGCGGTGTGTGAACACCACCCGCAGACTAACTCTGCTCTACTCTATTGCACTTACCTGAATGCGTAGGCGAACCTGGATATGTATAAATTCCCGTATCACTTTGAAAAAATAACCCTCCAGTGCCTGAGTAGTAGGCTTCCTGCTCACGGTCACACCCCACATGCCTCACGTCCTAAAAGATGTGCCAGCTTGATTCTTCCAAATGAGGTGCACCGTTCATTCATAAAATCACGGAGACTGCTCTCTGAGAAGGTCGATGGTCTTTGATGCCTTTGAACTCCCTCTCAAAAGGAGCCTCTTTCAAAGAGCTTGGGACACTGCTGTGTTCTTCCTCTTCCAGAGTGTCAGCCTCGCCTGAGTTGCAGAAGGCTTAATATAGAATGGTATGCCTGGAATTCAGCAAAGGGGCTTCTCGAGGGGAGGGCGCTCCTGGTGACCGAGCCTGTGACTTCAGTGGAATGAGGAGCCTCCTGGCCGTTTTTGTAAACCTTACGTAAAGCTACAGGCACACACACCTCTCAAAATATTGGTCCTGAAAGGAAATCAGAGGCAGACCGCGAGGGTAGAATGGGTGTGCATTTTCTAATTCATCTTCCTTTTTTTTTTTTTTTTTTTTTAATTCACAGTGTGCACACAGCTCTTGGTCTCCAGACCTGATGAGGAAAATATAAGTTCCTATTTACAGCTCATAGACAAGTGTCTAATTCATGAGGTGAGTAGTGACAAGTTTCACAAAGCTTAGTTCTCATTGCTTAGAAATGATTCTCAGAGTTTCTGTGATATGATCATTTGGGTCTCCAACAACTTGGTTTTGAGGGGTAGACGTCATTGATAATAGCTCGGGCAGAACTCAGCTGTGGTGGCTTCGAACCTAAACACAGCTTGTGTGTTAATTTGGTGCCCACAGATTCTTCTAGACTGACCTCTGGTGTGAGAGTAAATGCCTGAGAGAAATTTCTAACTGTGGAAGAATCTCTGAGTGACCAAGCCGGGGGTGGTTAACACACAGTCCTGCCCTTAACGTTTTCAGATCTTTAAAAAACTCTGTTTGGAGATAGTTTGCCTTTTGGCTCAAGGAAAATTGAGGGAGAGATGGAGAAAGAGTGCGCAGAAGAAATAATAGGTGTTTGGGTGTAAGCTGTGTGTGCTTCGGCGATCCTTCTGCTGTGTTTTGATTTGTGACTTTTATAGGAATTGTATTTAGCCTCAGGCTGGGCCTGTGCCTACTAGACTCTCAGACTAAGTACAGTCTTCACAACCAAGCGAAGCAGGTCCTGGGCACGGCTGCCCAAAGGGACATGTGGGAACAGGCAGTTGTGCCTCAAATCCAGGACACAACTGGCTTCTTGTAGATGGTGCCCCTCCGGAGTTACAGAGACAAGGTCTAGGCCGTAGAAAACTTCGGACTGCATAACCGTAGAGCGTGGAGGTCTTTTTGTGGCATTTTGACATGGGAATAAGATGGTAAGGGCATCCAAGTCTCCTCACCTTTGCCACGGTGGCAGCCAGACCCTGGGAGCCCAGTGGGCCCCAGTGATGGGAGATACTCAGTGCAGAGGTCTGGCCCCGCCCCCATCCTCCCAGCTGCCACACAGGCCCACCTGCTTTTGTGGTCACTTCGCTGGGCCCCCACCTCCGTGCTCCGACCCCTCCCATGCTCAGGTTCAGGCGTACAGTCTCCCTCTCTGGGTTTCCACCCCAGCCACTCCTCTCCCATGCCCTAAACCCTCATTTCTGCGATTTCCTCTCCCAGAAGCATGAATTCTTGTGTGTGCCATCCCCAACCCCCAGTTCACCCTTTTCTGTTTCCAGTTCTGACCCTGTACTTGTTTTGACCAGCAAATAGCAACAGAAAAAAAGAGAAGGCAAGAACACAATGATGAATTTTAGAACTCATTCATTCCATAGATATCTGTGAAGCACCTAGGTCCTGGCCCTGGCTAGACAGCTTATGGTGAGATGAAAGGAAAACAGGTCATCACATACTTGCTGATAAAGCCTTTGATGAGGCCCTCCCACGTGCCCGGGAGCCCAGATGAGGAGCAGCGGACACTTACCCAGACCCTACAAGCATTTCCTCAGAGGCACTGCCTCCAAGCTCGAACTGACAGGCAAGCAGAATCTCAGTGGCAAAGGCTCAGTTAGTCAGGAGGCAGAAGAGTAGGCTGAGAGAACAACATTTTGAGGGTGCTGTGTCTTGTTGGGGAGGACGACATTTGGGGTGGATTTCGAGAAGGACCAATAAAAAAAAAAAGGATGCTTTTTTTCTGGAAAAGCAATCAGGAACCTTGCTTCCTCTCCCATGCCCGCTCTCAGCATTGAGCTTTCAAGATACTGGAGGACAAGTTCCCTTCCACCTCGCATCAAGTCTCCTGAGCCCATGAGACAAAATAACAAGCCCTCTGCTGCCTCTGCTGGGTTGTGCACAGCTTCTGAATTGGTCTACACTTGCCCCAAAACCGGGGCCTGATGCTTCTCCCTTTCCTGCCTCATGCGAGCCCTCCCGGGGCGTCCTGGCCCTCCTTTCTGTTTCTTTCTCCTTTTTCTCCCCAACTGCACAAGCGATTCAGTCAAAGACGGTACCGTGTGGATTCATCTGCCAGCAAGAGGCCCCGATTGCCATAGAGGAGCCTCTCGGTATGGGAGTCCTGGGCAGAAGGAGCTCGTGCCGTGTCCGCTTGCCTGAGTGCATGTCAGGATGGAGGGGCCTGCACTCTGCTTTAGAAGGGAAAAGGTTGTCCAGGACTTTTTATTATTTCAGATCGAGAAACAGGAAACACATCGGCATGATGTTCCACACCCTCAGGTTCTTCTGTGTGTGCAGAACACACCCTCCCTGTGAGCCCCACGGAGGCACACACACAGCCTCCATCCTGGCTGAAGGTCAGCCTGGGCTCAAGGACAGGACTCCCTTTCACAGCTCGAATGTGCTGTTCTTTAAGCAACTGGAAGAATGCTGACACTTCCACGGCACCTGCCTTCCTCCCCAGGGATGAAGGGACCAATTCCCTAGAGTAGTAAAACGAAGGACAGAAAAGTTCTGACTTTTGTATCTGAGACCAGTCACTTCGTGTCGTGGATTATAATCCCAGGCTGCTTGCCTCCTCAGCGTCTTGAGAAAGTTGTGGGAAGATGATTTCTTGTCCCCTTTATGAGGCTTTTAATCCAGCCACCAAAGCTATAGGACACATCTTCCTCCAGACAGACTTATTAGTCTGGGCCTGACAGGGACAGAAGACTCGGAAGTGGCCGACTGGCTGTGTCTGGGCGATGTGTGGTGTGGAATCTTCCTTCCTCTCCAGCCCCTGAGGAAGCTGCTGCCAGCCCAACCCAGAGCTGCCAGTGGAGGGGACTGAGGGAGGTATCAGCCATTCTAGCCGATAGCAGAGGCGCACACGGGAACCAGCTCTCAGAAATCACTGTGAGCCACAGCCATGATGGAGCTTCTCTCCGTGCCTCCCGGCTGCAGCTTCCAGGACTGAGAAGAAGAGGCCACCACACTCCCTCAGCGTTGCTAAGGGGCTTGTTCGTGTCTGCCACCTGGAACTAAATAAGCCTGTTGCCCCGGTGTTGAGTGAATGAGCTGACCTCTCTGTGGGGATATCACATTTCCATCTTTTTGGATGCTCTTTGCCACCATGGAGATGTCATGTGTGAACTGGTTTCCTTGGAAGCACTTTGAATGCACATCCATAAAATGAGCTAGTTACTCCTTTGTCACTTGAAACTCCAGCCAGTTGTCCTTCGGACTGGCTCCAGTCCAGCTCAATATTGTAGTTTTGAGACCTTGAAGTCATATATTGGGGCTAAAGATGATTGTTGAATACTCAGCATGACGCACATTCTTATACCACCACCAAAGGGCTGGTCTGTGCAACTGACAAAATCTAGTTAGAGTACCTGTGAGCGGCACGTATTGAGTCATTGCTAAGAGCCAGGCATGTTCTAAGTATTCTAAATGCTTTTTATGTGTTACCTCGTTTAATCCTTACAGCTTCCCTTTGAGGGAAGAGTTAGTCTCCTTAGTGTTTAGAGAGCACTGAGTCTCGAGTAGAGGAACTCAGATAAGGGTGTGCAGGGATTCAGGCCCTGCCCATCTGCATCCAGAGCCTTCCTCTCCCCACTGGGCTCTCTCCTTCTCAAGTCCTCTGGACCAGCAGGCCTGCATCTTGTGTCCTCACTTAGCATTTAGCTGAACAAACCGGTCAAAAGCAAAATCTACCCATCCCTTAATTAGTCCTGCAGACATGCTCGCCTTTTACAATTTTCAGAGGTCTTCGTGTGTAGTTACCTGCTCACTGAGCATCACCAACAGATGAGAGGGACCCCGGAGGAGAACCACGTCCTCACCTTTTAGCCATGAGGCCATCCCACGCTCACCTTCAAGGGAGATCTGCACCTCTTTCTGTAATGGGGTGCTGGGTCCCTTGGTTGGTAACCCTCCTTGCTAAATATCCTTCATGGTGTCTGGCTAAGTTCACCCAGAAGGAAGGGCTTTGCGAGTTAGTAACTTTTCTACAAATGGACTAACATCTTTTTGCTTTTGGTCACATAGCTCCCCTGTGTTTAGGTTCTTAGACTGTCATCAGGAGAAAATTAAGCTGTCCTGTTTTCTCTATTTAAGGAATCTGTTTCTTTTATGGGAAATAGTGATGTAGTCTGTTACTCTTAAGTAATAGTTTATTGCTACTTAAAGGATTTCATGCCTTGTTGACAAAACTGCTTGGGCGTGTTATCTCCATGCTAATCAGTCAAATCTGGTGGATTTCCCACAGCGTGTAGACCACAGGTCTAGATACTTGACAGGAGATTCCTATATTACATGTGTGATCCTCACCATCTAGAACCCGCCCCATCCAAGTTCTAGCCAGGGCACTTGCTACAAACACAAACCCCCTGGATTCCCCTTTAGATCTATTAAGTCCGGCTTTGGCTGTGCGGGAGG
This sequence comes from Rhinolophus ferrumequinum, assembly GCF_004115265.2. Classification (NCBI taxonomy): domain Eukaryota; kingdom Metazoa; phylum Chordata; class Mammalia; order Chiroptera; family Rhinolophidae; genus Rhinolophus; species Rhinolophus ferrumequinum. Next base: position 38,440,773 of record NC_046289.1, on the reverse strand, counting down.
GGGCCCAGGAATCTGCATTTTAATAGTCTCCTTGTGGGGAATCTAATAGATCATAAATTGGAGAGTCTGTGCCTTGGAGACTCATAGCCCCTGAAAGTCCTAACCTGGGCCGTGGTGTACACAAAAGGATGCGTAATACAGACGGCAGTGTGTTACAGGGCAGTAAGCAAAACATCTCCAAACACCAATTTTACTAGAAAAGACTTGAGAAGTCATCAGAAATACCCATTTTTCTTAACTTCAGACAAAGTTTAGGTTAGGATGGGTGCACTGGAGTTTTACAGGGCACAGGGCCCCTGAACTGGAGATTTTTCAGCTACGCCCTGAGACTTAGAGTCTATATGCCATTTTCTGAAGCCTGGCAGACCACTCCAGGGTGTCCACACACCATCAAGCAGATTGATTTTTGGAGTGGTTTAGCATTTCCATTGATGATGAAAATGCAGGGAGCCTGCAAAAGCCAGAGTATTCAACAAACAATTTTGCAATTTATTCTTGCTTAGTATACAGAGTCCAGAGTGGAGTCAGGAAGAAAGGGAAGATGGGTATGGATCCACCAGAAATGCAGCCAAAACCGAGGGTTATCCAAAGCTTAATGCATGAACCTTACCAGGCACCTCCAATGCCAAATAACTTGAATTTTCAGAACAGACAGCTCGCAACTAAAATTGACTCCTGTTTGGACCAGGTTGGAAACAGGTGAAAAAAAGGCAACTGAAAAGACGCCAGTGTTTCTTCCTATTAATTGTATGTTTCTCCCTCTAATACCAGGCTGCGTCACCTATTAAAAAGTCCTGTTTGTTTTTGCAGGCATTTACAGAGACGCAGAAAAAAAGATTGTTGTCATGGAAACAGCAGGTGCAGAAGCTTTTTCGGTCTTTCCCTCGGAAAACCCTTCTAGACATATCAGGATATCGACAGCAAAGAAAGTATGTTGGGATTTCATTTTTTGTAATGCACGGTGGTTCCCAGGTGCCTCATTGCCTGCCTGGGGTCCTGGGGCAGCAGAAGACAAGGCATCATTCCTTGTTCACCAGGATAACCTGTGGCAATGTTCAAATCACATTCCTTAAACAGGTGGGGTTGGGAAAAGGCTGTAATGAGAAAGAATTCCCCACGGAAGAGCTAAATGCAATCTTTTGTAACTCAGTTTACATTGTCAAAAGGACAGCATTAGTCCAGACGGGCATCAAGGGGAGAGTGGGTATGATTTAATGAACGCCTGCAGAATGCTTGGTGGTTTATCCCCAAAAGGGGGCTTTGAAAGGACAAAAATGAATTGTTCTGTCAGCACCTTAAGTGGTAGTATAATTTTTTTCTCCCTTCTAGCTGCAGACAAGCTAATTATAGTTGGTGGCAGGGTGAAGAGCCCAGTGCTGGTCTATTTTGGTCTGAGCTGCAATCTAAGAGTGGAGCAGTACCATTCTTGATTTTTCATAGTACTTCAGCTTCTCGGATGCAGTTAAAAATAAGCCTCAATGTACTTTAGAACCCATTACCTTAATCTGGCTTTAAATTGAGGAACCTACTTGCATGTTAGAGGTAAATTATAGTAACGATCTGGGAAAAGAGTTAAGAGGAGGGGTAGAGTTAAGCCTTGAACAATGACAGGGAATTTGGGGGAAATCGACATGGTACTTCACATTTTGAAACATGAGCAGATAAGAATTTTTTCCCTTGCACCTAAAAAGTTCTGAATTCATTTCTCAGTGCAGCTATAGAAGCTCTGTCTGTGTTGTTAAGATTTGGGGCATTTATTTGCATAAGTGTGCCTGAAAAATCACTGTCTTTATTTTATCTAAGTGAGATAAGGTCAGTTAGAATTTGTGAAAAGTCTTTTATTAAAGATTAATGTAAAAATTAAAGTGTTCCCGTCTTCCAGCATATACAACACGGTTATTTATTAAACAAACATTGAGCACTTACTATGCTCCCAATGACGGTATCCCAGCACTTTAAAAATACGAATACATTTAATCCTTACAGCAACCATAGGAGTAGAGGAGCGACTCTTCACCCCAATTTACAGTGAAGTTGGTAGGCAGTGGCCTCCAGGATTTGGAGCAGTCAGGCTGGCTCCAGCGTCAGGGCTCTTAACTGCTGCAGATGTATAGGCAGCTCTCTTGGTCTTTGGCTCATGTACTGAAAAGACGGGCAGGTTAAGCAGCTCTCTTTATCAGCAGCTCCCTGGCCCCAAGCCCTCTGCGGTTGGCCTCCCTGGTCGGTTAGCTGTACCACCTTTGCACCTGAGGATTCCTAGGGCCCCAGGTGAAAGGCCAGGCCTGCTCCTCAGCCCCCTGCCCTGGGGCTGTACCCCCGCTTCCCAGGCTCTCTCCTTTCTTGTAAGGGCAACAGCACTTCTCCCAAGTAAGAGGAGGAAGTTCCAGACCCCTCTTCTAACACCAGCTCCTTGGGAAACCAGTTCCAAGAGGAAGAAGGAATTTAGAGGTTGAAGATGAAGATGGAGTTTTTCAGCTTTTGCTGCTACTTGCAAACGTGCTGTCCCGTGCCCTGCCCTGCCCTTGGTTTGCATCGGAGTTCCCGTTAACCTTGACCTCTCTCATGTGTGATTAACTAAAGCTTGTATTGGGCTAACCCAGCATTTGCCAGATTGGAGTCCCGATGGAGCTCTTTTATTGATTAGATAAGGATGAATTCAATCATCGCTTGTAGACGTTCAACTGGAGTTTGCTACCTAAAGCTCTAGAAAATAATTTGTTCTGCTAAGTATTACCTCTGGGATCTTTTTATGCTATTAATTTGCTTTGAAGACCTGTTTCTCCCATAACACAAAGTTAACTGCAGCCCAGCCCCTACTTGAATCATCACAAATCCCAACTTAATTGGTTCTTATTCAGTCTTTTCACACATTTCAAGGTAATGAAATCAGTTGGTTCGATTTCGGAAGGCGGTGAGAGAGAGACAGAGATGGGCAGAGCAAGAGAATGAAAAATGACAACTTGCTTTTGTCACTTTGTTCTCTCCCCAGAAAGAATGATTATTTCATTCAGCCTAGTGATCTTAAGTAACCTAAGTGTTCCCGCTGGTGGCCAGCAGTGGCAACACTCAACAAGATGGGCTTTGTAATAAGGAACTAAGGATGCCGCAGTAGGGTCTCATTGTCGTTAGAAAGACGGCCTATCCAAATTCCCCTCCCCCACCCCCACCCACCCTACCATCCGGATGTTCTGGGCTCTGCCGCCACATACCCCCCAGGTCATGGGTCCTAACTTTAGGCCTAGAGCCCTCATTTCTCTAGTGACTAAATGTCCCATGACAGAACCCTCTGCCCACACTATATTGCTTAAGAATATAGCCTTGCCTTCCTGGAAGCACAAATCATTTTAGCATCACTCATTGACTACTGTATTTTGCATATGAAATAGCTTTTTAAAAATCCAACCGAAAAGGAAAATGAGCAAGAAAAAAAAAAGCCATCTGCACTAAATAAGGAAAAGTCTTAGCCGAATACTGAATCATCTGCCAGGTGGCCAAAATTCTGACTCCAACAGCCAAAGGCCTAGTGTTTGTAGTTTAAGAAAAAGCAGCTACTACTTCATCCTCGTCTCTCTACCTGCCACTCACTCAGCTTGTCCTTCCTCCGAAGAAGACCTCTTTGATCATGTGAAATTACTCCTACCCCTCCGGGCTCCAATTTCTTCTTTCAAATCAAACATTTTAAACCTTAGTAAACGAAGAAAGAGGAGAAGAAAAGGGAGAAAGGATGAAATAAAAAGAGAAACCTAGAACCCATGAGTGTCCCCCTTCTCACCCCATGTAGGTGAGCGTCTGACTGAATCAAGAACCCTTCCCTGGGCCACAAAGCCTGGAAGTGGAAAGACACACGTCCCGAAATCAGTTGCAGTCAACTCATAGTGAAATTCTCTTCCCTGCCCTCTCTCTGCCTAGGAAATTTAGGTATTCTGGGGAGAAGAGAAACATTTTCAGAGCTCAACTGTGCTGATGGCTTAGATGCCCCACCCCCGATGCACACACCACTCTCTCAGGAAATGACTGTTTTGCAGGGGCCCCCACCCCCACCCCCACCCCATCGTCCTCGACTAGTTAAACTACGTCAGCCCTGTCACCCGGAGTATCCTCACAGGTTTGGTAAAACCCTCCCCTGTGTGGCTGGGAAAGCAAGTCTGTTCCATCTGGTGGCCATTGGAGGTAAAGCACTTCGACTTAAACATCAGTGAATGACTAAAGCTGACTCTTCTTGGAAAGAATGTGCTGGTTCCTGAAACCCTGCTGGCTGCTGTGTGCCCTCCCAGAACCTGAGGCATGTTAGAAAGGACAAGTTCCTCGGCGATGAGGTCATAGGACTCCTGGGAGCACAGCGTCCGAGAGCAATGCCAGGGTCTGCCGCAACCTTCCTGCATGGACCCAGGGGAAACGCGGAATCTCTGGGCCTTTCTGCAGGGAGGGCTGTGCAGTGGGGGAGCAGTCGGCGTCCGAGGTCCAGAGCACTTGCATTCCTAGGTCCATCTCCATTCCCACAGCCCTCACTCTATACCCCGGAGGTAGAGGCCCAGACATGGGGTCAGCTCTTCCATTTGGAGAGGCAGCGTGGTGGCAGAGGCCCATTCATTCTTTCATTCATTCGACCTGCATTTACTGTGCCAGGTGATTCAGTCGTGGAGCATGCGCGACCATGAGGATAGACACTGTCCTTTTCCTCATGGAGCTTACATCCTGTGAGGCTCAGGCAACTTTCCCCAAGTCTGCCACACAGACAGACATCAGAAACAGACTGTGGTGATGGAAGGAGCACTGAGCTGGCTCTGCTGCCCTCTTGCTGTGTGGCCTCTTGACAGGCGTGTGAGTGCTCTGGGCCCTGTGACGCAGCTTGGAAGAAGGCCCAAGGGCTGCTGGTTAAACTTCTGGGCTGCCAGCTCTGCCCCCTGCTGGCCATGTGACCTTCGCGAACCGATTAAGCTTGTTTTACTTCTCCAGCTCTAGAGGTGGATAGAGGGCTACTTCACAGGGTTGTGGTGAAGAGTGGAGAATCAATGTAAAAGGGCCAGGATGCTACACAGGACATACACTGCGCGTGCTCTTTGCTCTCAGATGTTAGCTGTCGTTTTAATCATAGCCCTTCCCTGGCCCACACACCCTAGGCGCCCGTAGGCCTCACAACGGTCAAACTGGGAGCAGATCCCTAGTAGGCGTTCCCCTGGCAGCCTGGGGGTTGGGAAGGGCTGAGGGTGACATATGGGCTCTCATTCTCCTCTGTTCACTCTCACAGTCGCGGCTTTGGGCAGTCCAACTCCCTCCCGACGGCCAGCTCTGTGGGCGGAGGCATGGGCAGGCGGAACCCACGCCAGTACCAGATCCCCTCCAGGAATGTCCCCTCCGCCCGCCTTGGCCTCTTGGGCACCAGTGGGTTCGTCAGCTCCACCCAGCGCAACACTGCTGCCAACCCCACCATCATGAAACAAGGAAGACAGGTTTGTTCTGCCTCAGGAAGGAGGGTGGGCAGCCACGCTCAGGGCCTGAGGCTTCGGGGTGTGTGCCCCCAGATGACTCCAAGGTGAAGGGAGAGGCCCACGGAGGCTGCACAGAGGCAGTGTCCCTATGCTCAGCAGTAACGAGCGTTGTCTGCATTGTTCCTCAAGGCTGTGGCTGCACCTGGCCTCATGGGGTTTTGCTTAGGATGCCACTGGGACCACTTGAACCTTGGGGACCCTGCACAGAGGGGCCTTTGGGAAGAAATGCAAAATCTGTTTATTATGTGCTTCCATCCTTGACCTGCCCCCCGCTAACCTCACCACCTCCCAGATCTGGGTTCCGAGGAGATGCCAGAGCACCTAAGAAGCTTTCTTGGCCTTTTTATTTGTGGCAAATAGCTCCTTTGTCGTGGTGCCAGCTGTGGTGACGAATCCACAGGAAAGAGCCTGAGAGAGGCTATCAGAGGGAGCATTGAAACATTCTGTCAGTCAGGGCCAGGCTGCCCAGCGGTTCTCGCTGTGTGATTTAGAGCTGACCACAGCTCCTTACCCATCTAGCCCTGTTCCCCCACCCCACCCCAATGCTTTCCATCTGTGTGCCCCTAGCTTTGTGGGGCTTCTGGGCTAGGGCTGGGATGGGAGGGACACATGTGGGTCTCAAGTTCTGGATTGTCATGAGAAATTTATGGATGACAGCTTGGTTTAAAAACAAGAAAATAGCTCCCGCAAGACAGACGGGATCACTCCCGCAGGGGAAGCAGCACAGAATATTCGAAAGCCCCACTTTCTGACCATTGTGGGCAGCCCCCAGATAGGTTCAAGAGGAAGTCACCACTAGGACACCCACGTAATAAGAAACACACAAGCTCAGTTGTGCCAGCCCCTCACCAGCTGAGTTCTTTTCCCTCCCCCTTGCTTTGTAGTAAATTATAAGATTCTCAGAGAGAAAATCAAATGAGATCCCTGAAACAGTTGGTGCTCTTCGTCACAAACGTTTATAGAACTCCCCCCGTTTCCAAGCAAAGTGACAGGGAAAGCAAAGGCAACAAAAAGGATAAAAAGAGTTTGGAGATAGTGAGGGAAATAGGTGTCCAGATTAAACTGAGGGCTAGACAGGGGCCTGGGACTAAATGAAAGGGAATCTAAATTCCCTCTCTAAGTCAGCAGATGGATAGTGTTGGCCTACAAGCCCTTTTCTAGAAATTAGCAAAGAATTCTCCCCAGGGACTGGGTCCCAGCTGGGTGTCCTGTTCCCCACCCCCACCCCCACCTCCAGGGCGTCTGGACTAACATGTTTCCCCTTTGTGTTTCTCACTAGAACCTCTGGTTTGCCAACCCAGGGGGCAGCAACAGTATGCCAAGCCGCACCCACAGCTCAGTCCAAAGGACCCGCTCGCTGCCCGTGCACACTTCTCCACAGAATATGCTCATGTTCCAGCAGCCAGGTAGGCCCCGCACTTGGTCTGTCACTCTCCTCTCCCCTTGACACAGAGGGGAGGCCAGGATGCCAAAATAGATGCCCTGGTGAACCCAGCCGGAAAGTGCTTAGCCTCGACTGTCACCACGCATTCTTGTGAGGTTATAGAAGCATTTCCTTTTTTAAACTGTGCCTTGCCAGCATGAATAGCGGCTGCTTGGCTGGAAGCCAGCACAAGGAGCCCCAGAGCTGTTGCAATCTGACAGAGATATTTTTGATACTAGTCATATTTCTAAATTGATAAAACCAGAGATACCACTAGGGGCTTTGGCGGGGGGGAGGGGGGAAGTGGGAGGGATTCCATGTGTCATGGGAACGGGAGTATATTAATATAAAGAGTGAGACAGAGGAAGAGAAAACTTGACAGCGTTGACGCTAAGACCCACCCCTGGTTTGGCAGTGCCTTGCAAACATGACTGTTGGACCAGCCATCTTTCCTTTACTTGGTTAAAGAGTAGCTTGGTACACTTCAAGTCAATTTCACCTTTATCATGCCCCCTAAAACAGAGTAGCCAGAATTATGTGTAGCTAACAAATACTTGCACCCTTTCTCTATGCAGACAGTGACCTCTTAGACTCCACAAGTAACGCAAAGCCACACAAGCAATTAATTACTGCACCTACCTAGATGACCCTCTAGGTGGGCAAACCAGACGTGCGTGTACCTGTCGGAAAATGCCCATCCTAGGCGGTAGATGTACTCTGTGCAATAAGTCTTATAGGACTTTAAGGAGAGGAAGTGTCACTGTGGCCCGTGGTAGGCAAGGAAGCTTCTTGGAATTGGAGCTGAGCTTCAAGGGACAGAGGATGAAGAAGTGGAAAGAGTAGGGTGGGGTTGCAGGCAGAAGGAACAAGGGAGCAAGACTGCAGCAGCGGTACGGAGGGCCACGGTGAGTCCCGCGAGCCATGGCTGGGCCGAAATGTGGGCTGAAGTAGCAGCGGAGGGACCAAGGGACCTGAAAAGATTGTGGCCGGTGGTGGGGACTCTGAATCCAAGGCCGGGGAGCTCAGACCCTGGCCACTCTCACTGGAGAATCGATGGAAGATTTTGAGCAGGGGATTATGCAGGGGTGTGCATGGAGGAGTGCAGGGGAGGCAGGATGCAGGCTGGGAGGCCACTGAGGAGGAGGAAGGGGGAGGAGGAGGAGGAGGAGGATGGGGAGGAGCCACCATGGGGTCGTGTGTCAGGAAAAGAAGGGGCATCCACAAAGCCCAGATGCTCGTTTATAGTCGTTTCTTGACTTCTAGAACTCTGTATTTGCGCACTTTTGTTCTAAAGCTCCTTTTCTCCGTTTTGATATTTGTGTCTATTTTTCTTCCCAAGAAGAAATACTTGATCACATTTGGGGGCATGAAGGCCTTTTCCCTGAGTTATTTAGTCCCAGCCTCTGTCATCTTGTAGAATACTGTATAAACCATTCCCAGTAAGAGAGAATCTGAACAAGACTTGAAGACATCCTGGGTACACGGAGCTCTTTGACCTTGAATGAATACCCCACCCGGACCAGTCCTGGGACCGCAGCCCAGCCCCCTGGTTCCCTCGCAGGAGCCCTAGCTGACTAATACGCGTGGAGTACTAATACACTTCAGTACTAATACACGTGGAGCCTTCTCTGTTCTTTTGAACCTCTTGTTCCTCCCCTAAAGCTCTCTTCCAAGTCCTCAGTACTCTTCTTGGTTCCTGGCTTAACCGGGAAGACCAGGTGCCCCGGGAAGAGCTGGGCCATCCCTGAGAGGAGGACTACTTAGGTTCATGGATACAAATCCCCCATGGGGAGCTTTGTTCCCCCCACCCCACCCTCCGCCCTCGCCGTTGTACGGCAGTGCTCATGCTCAGGGCAACTCTGACCCGATCGTTTCCACCCTCTTCCCATGAAGCCTCTGTTCCCATAGTTAAAGAATCAAATACTACAGAAGAGCTTGTAAGGAAAAGGGACTGTCCTTGCCTCCCCCTCCCAGCCCGCAGGCTCATCTCCTAGAGGCAGCTACTTCTAACAGTTTTCAGTTTTCCTGGTAGTTGCCTGCGAGTCTCTAAATAATGTTCTTTGCACACTGGACTTAGAATCTGGAACCCTTGGGGTTTTATTATTTTTAATTAGCCTCTTGCCCAAGCATTAAAACCCCACTTCCAACAAAGCCCTAATGAATCATAGCATTTCTAGTAACGGCCAAGGCACATAGACAGTGCTACTCCATATTTCCCGACTGCAGATACACCGGTGAGCGCTTGGCAGGGGCCACTCCTAAGTCCTGCTCAGGACAGGCCCAGGCCGAGTGGCGTGTCCTGGAATGTGATCAGGAAGGGCGAGGCAGGGCACAGCCATGACCAGGATCCCTCGCTGATGGGAGCAGAGGCTGCAGAAAGTCCCTGCCGTGGACACAGGGATATTCCTCCCGGCCTCTGCCCAGGGTTCAGGTGCATCCCTGCCCTTGCAGGTCAGATCCTGGTTTTCAAGACCACAAGGCACTTCTTCCCAAGGAGGCATCCTCCTTCACATGGCAGCCCTCTAACTGCCACTGCCAGGCCCAGACCAAGGTTCATCCTCAAGAGACGAGGTCTCAGAGAGGGGCCAGACCCATCTCCTCTGCAGATGGGCCTTTCCCCTCAGGGCAGCACATCCTGGTTAATGAGTCAGGCATCTAGGGGTAGGTTAGGCTATAATAAGTGTCAAATCAGGCAGGCGGAGAGTAGCTTTTGTCTTTACACAAGCTGTAGTAATAGTGAACACAAAATGTGTGACCAACCCACAATTAAATACTCAGAGAACTGTGTTACAGTACAACATAGTGGTTTCCTCCTGGCCATGAGATGTCTTCAAAGCATCCATTTTAAACCATACGTGCAAATCTTGAAGACTGCAGTGCATTCTAAAGGAGCTCGTATTCTGTTAACTTAAAATAATTCTGTTAAGCTGATGGAAGACTTTAAGTATCTCCAAAGAATATAGAAAAGACTGGAGGCTAGAACCAGCCCTCAAGTTGTACATCAATTGATCAGTCACCTTGCTTGGATTTATAAGACGCTTTCCTCTCTTGGATCTACCAATTCTGTGGCCCCTTGGAGGCCATGTCAGGGGTGATTTTGTACTTTATTCCCACGTGGACAGGTTTTAGATGTCTCCTAGGACACGCCAGGAGAGCTATGTCTGATTGTTACCTCTCGCTGGCCTCTGGAGAGAGTAAGAAACTAAGCTGGTCCTCTATGAGCAAGGGTGACAGGCTCTGCTACACTCACCAGGGAGGTTACTTGAGCTCAAAACAAGTGTGGCTGCCGGTGAGAGTGGTCACATTTCTTGGAGAGGCAGGGTGCTTTCCCAACTGGAAAATTAGTTTGGAAACTGCTTGCAGAATACCACCTTATCTTGGAAGCAGAGCTATTCCTGCTGACCCGGGCTCAACCACCCTTGGGATCCAGTCAGAGAGGAAGTAAAAAGCAGTCCTGCAGCAACACTGGGAAGCCAGAGGCTCCTCGCCACCTGGAGGGCCTGACAGCGAAAGGGCAGAGGGGCCGGAAGCAGGCTTCAGAGGAAAAGCATGGGGTAGAGAAGGCTGGCAGCCTTTCAGAGCTGCATTCTGGAGATCTCATCCTTCCCTTGCACAAAACCATATGCAAACTGCCCTTGGTACGGGGCCACCCAGATGTGAGATGGATAAGGCAGTGCCTTCCACGGCAGCATTTCGTGGTGTGACATGCCTGTTCACAGCAAACATCCCCTGTACGCCAGCTCACGACTGGAATTCTTCCACCATTACAATGCTGCATAGCTGGGAGCACAGCGCTTGAGGCTGTTATCCTTCGTTTCCTCCCTAGTGTGAGTGAGTATCCCCCGATTCCTCTCAGAGAACTGCCTTTTGAGAGAGTGGGGAGAGGGAGCATGCCATCAGTGCATTGGGTCCATTAGGGCAATGGAAGGGGCTGCCGTGCAGAGGCAGAAACCAGAATAAGGACCCACTTAAAGTACTTGATAAACATTTGCTCCCTGCCTTCTAATAAGCAAGGCAAACAGCCCTGCTCGGGAAAGGCAGATAATGGGTAGGATGGTTAGTAAAGAAGTCAATTCTATCACAGCCAAGAGCCGAGCTGGGCCTGTGTGACCCCACCCCCACCCCCCCACCTTGCATCTGATAGTCAAATTCAGAGACGAACTTGGGGCAAGATGGTACGCTTTTGTCTTGTACCATGTTCTACTTATTTTTTCGTGAAAGTGGGAATCCCAGAGGATTTCCACAGCATTTATTTCTGCAGATTCAGGACTGAGGCCACCAGAGAAAAGCCTGGGTCCCCATAACGGACTCACGGGTGCGACTCATTCATTCCTCATGTCCCTCTGCCACCATCCATGACCTCTCTGTGATAATCAGCTTGCCTGCCACGTTGACCCGTTTCCCTGCCCACACTGATTGCACTTCCTTTTGTTACCATCCTCCCCCTTTCTTCTTGGTTCCCAGCTTTGCCTCCCCTTTCTTCCTTAGTCCCCTCATCATAGTGGTCCAGGTCCCACTTCCCATCCTCTGTCCGTTCCTCGTCAGCCTTGTCTTTCCTGATTTCTCCCCTTTCAGCAACGCCACTTCTCTCTTAACCAGACTTTCAAAGCCTTTCTAGTCGTTCATCAAAGTAGCCTCAGCCGTCATTGACAAAGTGAGATTCTAAAGGTTTTTTCCTAAAGTGCACAACTTGTCTCTTGTTCTAAAGTCCTAAAGAAATTCGCCTCCTACCTCAGCCTCAGAGAGAGGCATAATTGCACCTTGGGTGCCACAGACATGAAATTCAGCAGGAATGGCCTGTTTCTGCCAAGGAAAAGGCACGTGGGGCCCGCCAGGTGGACCCTGCAGCGGCACTTCATTAGGGCTGGACAGCCACTCCCTTCCAGAATCTTCATGACCCTGGGCCTGAACATGACTCCCTATACTTGTGGGAATTCTAAAAGGCACAAGTAAACAGCCTAGACGCTGGGCATCCTAGAACTGGGGAGCCTCACTAAATACTGGAGTGATCTGGTGGTGACAGGAAGAATTTCTAGTACTTAGAGATGGCATTGGAGCTGAAGAAACAGGCCTGCTTTGGGTAACAGCAGAGAAGGCTCAATTACAGAGCGTCTTTCCTTTTTGCCTTACTGAAGACTGGAAACTATGTCTGCCTGGTCCATTAGAGATGGTGGCCCAGGATAACTGCAATAAGTTCTTTGGGTTCACAGGAGCCATGGCAAGAGTTGGCCTGGTGGTTACTGTGGGCCCATGGGGCAGGTGCGGCCCGAATGCTCCTCTGGGGCTTTGAGAGCTCTGCCCACCAAGCCACACGTGGCTGAGGGCTCCCAGTCTGAGATGGAAACTGTTATCTACCAGCTAGTCTCCCTCTGTCTTGTATGTGCAGGGAGGTGCCACCGATCTGTTTTTATTAAATACACAATTAAATAGTCACACTATTAGGAAACTCGGGAGTATGAACATAGGGGTTTCTCCCGAGACTTAGAATTTTTCAGAGCCATTCTAAGAGTGGTGGGGGCATGATTCCCCAGAACGCCAGAAGAAAGATCTGGAGGATAAAAAGCAAGCATGCCAACTTATAACCTAAAAGAGCAGCCACTGAGGTTTGGAGATTCTGGAGCAAAGAGCCCCGCATTTCTCAGCCCCCTTTTTGGAACACGCAATCCCAAACTTGGAAAATGGCATTTTGCTGCGTGTTGGCAAGAAATCCTGCAGCTGAATCGCTTCTTTCCAAATGTCGAGCATCTTTATTTATCCAAATCTCTCCACAGTGTTTGTTTAAAGGGAAGTGCTAGAGAGTAAACTAAATTTTACAATGAGCATATGGATGGCTATAATTGCTGAGGGTTTTTTTTTTTTTTCATATTTGCTAACTGGCTATATATAAAATTGTGTTTCTCTTTTATAGATTTCACACCCTGAAGGCTGCTAATTTGTGCATGCATATGATTTTCACATGAATGGATGAAAATGCTAAAATACTCTTCCCTCTGGATTGTCTGATTGCCCCAACCCTACTCTGAGAGCAACCAGTGGGTGGGGGTAGGGTGACCCTTGCATTCTCCCTCTCAGCTTCCCCGAAAGCCCAGTTGGCCTCTGTCCACACATGATCTGCCACACTTGTCCTTCAGACCCATAGATGCTGGAACTTGTGTCAGAAACGCTATCTGCTCCTTAGTGCCTTTTATATTGATCCATTTTGCCCACCTTCTCTTTGAGAATTTTAAATAATGGAAACGATATCTGCCTCTGAATGAGCTGGTAATGGGGAACACAGATTGCAAAAAATGTTTAAATGTATAACTAGTCAAGGAAAACAAATACTTTGGTTGAGCCATTGGTTTCAACTTCCTATCCCACCAAACCACCAATCTCTTCGGTAATCCCCAACCCCCAGCCCCGAGCGCCCCCTGGTGGAGATGTGAAGGAGCAAGGAATGGCCTGAAGTTTGGGACACCAGATTCTTGACAGGTAGAATAGGGAAAGCAGGAAGAAGAGAACAGCTCCCAGGGTCACATATGGAAGCAGTGGCAGTGTTGAGACTTCCCAGTCACTCCCAGTGCTGATTCCTTTTCTGCCTCGCCTCCATAGGACTTCACAATTCTTAATGGTCAGAGTTTCCTTCTATTTCTTGCTCCATTTTTTATCACGCAGCAGACATGTCTGAGGTGTGCAGAAGGCCATGGTCGGGTATTATGGGAGATTCTGAGAAATACGAAAGCATTGTCACTATCTGCAAGGTGCTTCCAAGCTAGTCAAAGATGTTCAATAGCTCCGCAGAATGAGGGCCTGGGGGAGAGACTGACAGTGTGGACCCCGGTAGGACAGAGGAGGAGGCCCCAAGGGGCTGTCTCCCACTCAGAGGAGGAGGGACTAGAGCCTGGGGAGATAAGGAGGGTCCAAGTGGTAGCGGGGGCTTTGTGGTTAGAATGTAAACAGCATTGTCCTGGGCAGTGGGAACCCGCAGACTGGACATTTCAGTGCTTCCTTCTAAGTGCCTGAGGCTGAGTGTTGACGGGCACCCACAGCTGCTGCTATGTGCATGGGCTCGGGAGTCAGACCCATGCAGGTGGTTGTCCCAGCTCTGCGTTAGCTGGCTAACCTTGATGGGTCACTCAGCCTCTCTGAGCCCCACTTGGGAATCATGCTCCCGGCACAGTCTTGGACTCAGAAGAGGCACTCTTCATGCTGTGCTTTCTGTTTCCAGCTCCTTATAACGAGGCAGAAATGCACCAGGCCCAGTCTAGGTACCAGCAGCAGAGCCAAGTCCTACTCCAATGAAGCAAACATTCAACTGGGGGGAAGCAGCAAATAATATGTCAGATGTTATGACGGTTATGAAGAAAAATAAAGCAGAAGAAATGGATGGGGGCAGAAAAGATCTGTCATATATAATCAATAGGAAGTTCTTTCTAAGGAGACTGTAGAACCAGAAACAGAACAACAGAGAGAGGGGGTACCATAGAAATGTCCAGGGAGCAACATTCTGGGCAGAGGGAATGGCAGTGCAAAGGCCCTGGGGTAGAAGAGGACCTGGGGTGGACCAAAGGAGGGGAGAGTTGTACAAGGGCAGGGAGGTAACAAGGGGCCAGACTCTAAGGGGCCTTGTAGGCCATGGCAGGAGGTTGTCTTAACTCTGATGGGAAGGTACTGGATTGTTCTGAGCAGAGGTGGACATACTATTACGATGACCAGCTATTTTTAGCCACCAGCTTTCTTCCAGCCACTCATGTTCATAGTGGATTCTGTGAGTTTGACTCAGAGGTTGGTTGAACTGGTGTACATTGCCCTCCGTGCTGGCCCCGACAGTCTGCACAAGTCCTCCTAGGGAGGCCCAGCAGACCTTTACCGTGGTGGGTGGAGCCAGGTGGCACTGTGGATACTTTCTCTCTGTTTTTAGAATCCGTGTCACCAACATATAACCCTTTGTCCCCTGCAGAATTCCAGCTTCCCGTGACTGAACCTGACATCAACAACAGGCTGGAGTCCTTGTGCCTCAGTATGACCGAGCACGCCCTGGGAGGTGAGTGCTACCATCGTCGTATGTTGCTCCATGCCTGGAAGAGCTACCAGCCTTCTGCTTCCACACCCTGGCAGGAGCTTGGGGGGATAAGAAAAACACAGGAGGGGAAGGCAGAGGACAGGGAGCCACACCACACCAAGCATGCCCCAGCGCTCCACTCCTCCTCCTTTCCTGAGAGGTGAGTCAGGGAGACCTAAAGACGGAGGCTGCCCTCTTTCCCCAGAGGTTCCACCCGCTACCCCCAGTGCACACTGGAGTCTCACCACAGCAGTTGCCCCAGCAGAATACGGGAGCTGGAGGAGTCAGGAACACAAGACACGGATTAGAGTGGGAACATCCCCCACAGCATTGGATTCTTTCCTTCTCGGCACCAGATCCCCCAATCTGGGCCAAGCATATTCCCACTTGCTCTAAAAACAGAATTTTTGAAACAAAAATCCTGCTTGTTTTTATATTTCCCTGTTCTAAATGGCTTCCCCAATGCCTGGAGCCCCCAGCCATCTGAGGTGTCCTTTGCAGTGTGACAGGGACGGTCTAGTTGGATGGGCCTGTGCTGTGCAAAGCTGTGGCCCCGTGGAGCTCCCAGAAGCAGGCAGGTCGTCCCTTCAGACCATCTCTTTGGTCTGAAGCCCTGCATCGTCACAACAGCCCCAGGAGGCCTTCAGCGCCCTCCTTGTACTAAATGGGTGCCTTTCTCTTTCCTGGACCGGCCGCCAGCCCTGGGGACGTTTGGCAGGAGGAGAGATGGATGCTCCTTCCTGCCAATGTCCGGGGAGGCTCTGAGTCGTGGAAATCCAGAGAGGCCTCCTGTGATGCTTCCCAATAGCCCTCTCCAGTCTGGACACCCCAGAGATGGGCCAACAGCACACCTAGAGCCAAAAGCTATGCTATCTGGCAGCAGTGGGGAGAGAGGTGCCATCAGCTACCACTCCAGAGAGCACTGTCCTTCTGACCAGGGCTTTTTCAATTTTTAGTCTCTGCAAACACAATCGTATCATGAAACCAAATAATGAGGCAGATAACTGGTCTTCGTGGAGCAGAGTAGAGGGCGGGGATGGCACCCACCTGACCTGGCCTGTATGACACTCTCCACAGCCCGGAGGAAGCCTCCGCTCAGTACCGGAGGGAGGTACCTGCAGGCCTCTCAGGGCTGCTGCCCCAACAGCTCCTTCTGTGACCTCCCCGGGCTTCCAGGAACTCATTTGCAACCACTGCTGTCTTCCTTGACCATTCAGATCCTAGAAGCTTTGAAACATCATTGGTCTGTCCCTGGTACCTCTTCTTCTCCAGCTAACTGAGGAGATTGGGTCAGCACACCCATAGCCCTGATGTGTAATGAGAAACAACCCAAAGGGTGGTCAGCAGATGAATATGAATGAACAAAATGTAGTGTAGCCATACAGTGGAATATCATTCGGCCTTAAAAAGGAATGAAGTACTGACACATACAGCAGCACGGATAAACCTGGAAAACGTGATGCTGAGTAAAAGACACTGGACACAAAAGACCACACAGTATATGATTCCATTTGTGAATTGACGAAATTCCCAGGATAGGCAAATCTATAGTGACAGAAAGTACAGATTAGTGGTTGTCAGAGGCTGGAGGGAGGTGGGAGCGGAGAGGGAATGCTAAAAGGGTACCAGATTTCTTTTGGGGGTGATGAAAATATTCTGGAATTAGACCACGGTGATGGTTGCACAACTCTGTGATTATACTAAAAACCACTGAACTGTGCACTTTAAAAGGATAAAATGTGTGGTATGTGGATTTTATCTCAACTTTGTTCAAAAAGGGAAACCCCCCGAGACCCTGAGTCATCAGGCCACGCTCAGCCCAGTGCAGGCAGCTCCAGCGCCCTCCCACCTGACAGTGGCCGGCTAGGTGGGGAGCTCCATGCCTTTGAAAGTCAGCAGGGAGAACTGGCTTTTCCCCCCAGGGCTGGATATTTCTCAGATAATTGACATGTTGGAAGCTCTTCTCAAACAGCAAAGTACTAATATCATCCTCATTAGTACCATGAATGCCACACGCTGTCTATTAAAGGGAGGCTTCCCTTCAAAACACTTCAGTTTTTAACCCATTCTTCTATTTTTTACAGCAAACCTCTCTGAACAGATGTGTTTTCGCTAATGTTTTCATCTTACTAATCTCCTAAGCCTTTTAATTGCTGTGGGTTTTTTTCTCTCTCCATAATCCTCTCTGGTGGGAAGCGTCATAAGCAGTTTCCAGAGCAGAGAATGCAAATTAAGTGCAGGGTGGCCCCGCTGGGCACAGTGGTAGTGTGCCCTCCCAGGACAACAGCACCTCTCCGCGGGCTGACCCCTTCTAGCTGCCAGGGAAGATGACCTTGCTGGGGAGAGAATGCCAAAGGTGGGGGAGGATGTGTAAGTTCCTGTGACGCCACATCCCAGGGTGGCCATTCTAATGCAGCTGGTCCATGGGCCTCAGGCCTTGGGGGCCCTTCCTTTTGTGCTGACATCTCTGCTCTCTGTCTCCTCCACTAACTTCTGTCGACCTGGTGCCAGTCTTAAGCCACTTTTCTCTTTGTCCTTCCCTTTTCATCTCTTCTTTTCCCTTCCTCAGGCCCCTCCAACAGAACCCCTGAGGAAGCCCTGGGGGTGGGTTGCCTCTGCCAGCTTGGTTTGTGAGTCTTCATTTAAAGCTTTCATCTGGCTCTCTTGGGTTTGTTCCTGACTGGTGGCGCAGGGTGTTCAGGAAGACTGTGTGCCAAGCCTAGTCATTATTTTCCTCCTGCAGAGAGGTTATATGGGCAGGAATACTCACAGACACAGAAACGAGGCTCTTCCCAGCAGATTGGAGTCTGTAGTGAATCATACCATGAAGAGAAATGCACGGTTCACTCTCTGATGTTCCGGGGTTCGCACTTCACATGACTCCCTTGCTGTTCCTTCTCACTTTCTCTCCTTACTCCTTCTTGGGTCTGACAGCCCCACTTCTAGCTGATGTGGAGACTTTGTGCAAGTTAGAAAATGACTCCACTTTCTCTAGATGCTGTTCTGCCCCTTATTTGAAATTTGTCATAACTATAAAACTAATCATGATTACATGTGAAGGGCACCCCCTGGAGTTGTGCATTGCACAACTTGCACAACTGTAAATGAGTCTGGACTTTCCTGTCGGTCAATTCCCTGCAGGTGAATAGCATCACCCTTGGAGGAGGAGGTATAGGGTGGGAGCTCCATGAAAATGTGACTTGGAGCTGGGTTAGTTGAGATTTGCAGGTTTCTAGCTCCACATTTCCACAACTATGAGGGGTTGACATTAATGAGTGTGCACTGTACTTCTACAAATGAGGGGGTGACTGCTACACCCCCACCCATGCACACATGTGAGTGTGCACACATAGACACACTTACTGTGCTCCCTAACCAGTTATCACTGAGAGCCACCAGAAGAGGCTCAGGTTGACACCCTCAGAGGTTATTGATTAGAGGTTTATATCTGGAGGTCTCTAGGATTGATGATCTGATACCAAACCTTCCTCCTCCATGTCCCTGCTGGTGAGACGCCAGCCTGGCAGCACCCTTGAGGAGGTCAGGAGAGCCCTGCAGTGGTCTCAGCACTCCTGCATGTCACTTAGGTCCTTGCTTCCCTGGAGCCCTGGAGCACGCTGCCACGCCTCTCTCACACCTAAATCCTGCCTAGTAAATCTAGATGCTCCATCTGGTAGACCAGGTTTGTGACATCAAGGCTTAGATGGGACACATCTGCTGACTCAGATATCAGCAAGCCAGGCGGGCATCCTGCATCCCCCCATGGCCTTCATGCAGTGGTCACTGGACACTACATTTTTACCTCCTATGATGGCTAATCCATGCCTCTCTCTGCTCACTGATAAGCCCTTGTCAGCTCTAGTATGAACCATTGTAGGGGCCTCTTAACTGGTCTTCCTGCCATAAGCCTTGCCAGGAAAACTGTTCTAGAATCAGATCTGGTAACTCTATTGCTTATAATTCACTAGTTACCGATATCCAAACTCCTGTTCATAGTACACAAGACCTGATGGTCTGATTCTGGGGACTCTCCTATAATTCCCACATGTAAGCTGCCCCTGCTATTGTCACTCATGGCCTCTCCTCTCTGGCATACTCATCCCCCGCTTCCTTTATAGCCCAATTTTGCCAATTCTCCACTACATAGACATGGCATATCCTGGGTAGCCTCAGCACTCTCTCGTCCTATAGGATTTTTCGGTTCCCAGGCACAACGTCTAACTGTAGTGTCTCTGCCGCTGATCAGATTCTTGAGACGGAGAATCTGGATCCGTTTGTGTCAGATGCATCCCCCGTTCTGCTCTGGGTCAGTCACGACTGCCTCATCCCAGACTTTCAGCAGAGATTCAGGGAGGGAGGGAGATGCTCCCAAAAAAGCGATGTGAGTTAGACAGGTCCACCTGTATGTGTGTTGCAGCCCCTGCCTGCCTCTCTGGCCACATCCCCTGCTACTCCGCCGTTCCCCCATCCTTCATCCTAAACCTCCACGCTGCCCCCAGACTCCCCACTTGATGACCAACATCACACCTATACACCCTCCCCACCCTCATCCTCTCCTGCCTCCTCCTCTCTTCTCCTACCAGCACCATCTACAGTAGTCATTTTCTACCTCTGTGAAACTGTCCTTCATTTCCCAGGGTGACTTAAAACACTCCTTCCTCCATATTCCTGCTGTGCCTGCTACATACACCATTATAGCATTTATCACTCATACTTCATTGTGGGTTTTCTATGTCTTTGTTCTGACCAGATGTGAGCACCTAGCGGGTGAGGATTAGGTCTTTACATCTTGGTTCCCACACTCATTATGGCTCCTGGCAAAAAATATAGCCATTGCCCAGATGTTGAGTGGGTGGGTATATTAATTAATTAAGCCCTTATCTGTCCTCAGAGACTGGGAGGCCCAACATGCATGTTGTTGGCCTAGGTGGACATGAACAGAATTGTTTGCTCACCTGTGGCCACTGTTTACTCCTTTCTCTCCAGATGGGGTTGACCGGACCTCCACAATCTAGAAGCTGAAGATGAGAGCGACCGCGCTGGCCGTGAAATCGACTGCTGCGGGTCCAGAGTCAGCCATCTTCAGGGTTGCACAGAATCCTCCAAGATACTTTGCAGCCTTTTTATCCCCTGGTCCCTCTCCCATTTTGATTTTGTGAGAGCGTAGGTCGTCCTTGTAAACATATCAGTAGACCTGGGATTGGTTATTCTGTCATTTGTTACTGTCATGGGATGGCTTGGTGTGTGGGGTGGGGAGGGGTCTCTAGGGAAACATGAGACTGGGGGTGGATTGGAGGGAATGAATGCAAGTGGCTTCCTGGATGGAAAGGGTATTACAAAAAAAAAAAAAAAAAAAAAAAGTCCCGCCATGAAAGAGATATAAGAGACACGGGAGGGAGGCAGAAGGCCTGGGAGCCTTCTCCCAAAGCCTGCCTTCACAGTCCGGCCTCAGGAGAAAGTCATCGATACATGTGACCAAAGCAAGATGGCGGCTCGCGCGTTTCTGTCCCCCCCATTGGATTTCCCTGAGGCCCCTGCTTGGGATCGAGCCACAGGAAACGGCCACATGGCAACAGGGGCAAGAAGGGAGAGATTCCCTCCAACAAAATTTCAGATAAACTTTAAATTTGTGTATTGTTTACATAACAATTTTAAAGGGTACATAATGTGTAAAGAGTTTGGATAGAACTTCGCTTCATACTATGGTTTTTGTAAAGGATTTGTTGATATGGATTCATTTTTTTTCCCCCTCTATTTTTATAATAGCAGCAGGGTTGTCTTTTAAAAGGGCTGCCAAGCTCTGCTTCTTGGGCAGCGGGAGGCAGGCCGGAGTTGTCTGTCTCTCACCTGTGGGTGGAGGGAGCGTGTAGGTGGATTTGAAAGGCAAAATGCGGTTGGAATGGGCAGAGCACTCGGTAGGGCATAAGGAGGACGGCCCCATGTGATCCGTTAGGGTTTGCTCACTGGTCACCTGGAGATTCTAAAAGAATCCGGTGGCCCCTTTCTGTGCTGGATTTGCTTCTCACCCAGAGAGCTTTCCCCACCCTACCGTGGTGTTTCATCCTGTCACTCACTACACACACACACACACACACACACACACACACACACACAGTGCGAGTTCCACTGAAGGAGAAAAGGCAAGGATGGATATTTTTCCCTTGTGAGAGGCCTTAATACCTAGATAAGGAGCTCAAAACGCCACTTACAGTACACTTGCTCACAGGAACCCGAGCCTGGGGGCTGCATCCCCTTTGCTCGCTCACTGCTGAGGAGGAAGAGGAGAGCAAGGCCCAGCACGGTGTATAAATGGTCAGTCAGCAAGTAGCAGAGAGAGCTGTGGTGCGCTGTGCGGCTCATGGCCCGGGTCCATCCCAGGTGGGCAGTGGAAGAAGATGTGGGAAAGATGGGAACGACGGTGCGGTCCGCATGGCATTGGTTAGGGATTAGCTGTGGTGTTGGCTTATTTATCCATCCACACAGGAGAGACATAGAGCCACTCAGTGCATGGTGAGAGATTAACAAACTACGCTGCCACAAAGTAATAGCTCTATTTCTTAAGGGCAAGAAAGCGCATTTTGGAATTTGATGCAATGGAGGGTGTTAGAGGAAATCAAAGAGGAGTTGTGCTCTGCACTGGAAAATTGGGTTGTGTAAAGGATGGTATGGATGCTCAGCCAGAGGCGAGATCAGGGAGATGGGCTAAGGCCTGTTTATGAAATGGGTGAGCCTAGTGCCTCTTTTTTTTTTTTTTTTTTAGTGAAGTCAGAGTCGAAATTGAAAACATCAGACCATGAAAATCACTGCACTTGTTTATGGTTATTTAAAAAAAAAAAAGTTAATGAAGTAAATACAGATTTAAAAAGCCTTAATGAAATCCAAACAACTTTCTTTTACCTTCAACATTAAAAGTATACACCCAACGTGGCCTTGGGTGGCATTGGACCTTGGAATAAGGCTTTTCAAGTCCCTTTAAGGTCTAAAAAGCTGGGGACATTGTAACTAGGAGAGCCTTTAGGAAGCAAAGAAGGCTTGAACCTACCAAATCATACATTGCATTTTTTTACAAGTTCTCCTTGGGTGACTAAATTCTAAAGATGCAAATCCATGTGCAGAAAGAGGCAGCGTTTTTAGTTGATTTTTTTTTTAACGAAGTGCCATTAACATTCATCTGCCACACCCCTTTTCTAAATAAGCTTGGTGTTACTGGGCAATGTGTTGGGATGCACGATCACATGTAAGGCAGGCAGAATAGGTCAAAAATGTTGAAGGCCAAAGGTAAGACCAGAGGGTTTGCGAAGGTGATTTTTGAGTGCTAAGAACGTTAAAGAGGAGGAAGAAACAATGGTATTACACATCTCGTGGAGAAGTGAAAAAGCATTCAGATCTGCTGCAAAACACATATATCCATAAAGACTGGGGGTTGTTCGGAAAACAGATTGTGAACACAATCACATTAGCATGAATCCTTTAAAAGGAAGACCTTAAAGTATTTGCAAATCTGAATTTCTATTTATTCCTTCACTGAATATAGAAACAATGGTTATCTGATTATTAGAGATATTATTTTGGATATGTTACTTATTAACTTGCTATGGCTGGTAACCATGATAAAGTCTGTTATTAATAACAACATAATTCTTTTTTTAAAGAAAGAAAAGCTTATTTTTCATTGACTGTGTATAGATTTATCTACTTAGTTGTGTTTTGCTATTAGTGTTTTAATTTTTTTTTTTAAGTTGAGTGTTCTGATCAATTTTAGGAGCCTGCCCCCACCTTGTTTGTGTCCTGTGTTGACTGCAGGTATACAGCTCAATTTAAAAATCCTAAAGCAAAAGAATTTTATTTATAAAAGAAATGAACAGTTGCATGCATAAGGCTGTGAAGTCGGATATTTAGTAATAACGCGGCAGTGCCTTTTTTTGTATTTACCCATTGACCCCTAAATGCAACTGTTTTATATTCATAGTGAACATTAAAAATCTCAGAGTAAAATCTATTTCGCTACATGTTTTCCCCCTTGTTCTGATTTAATCAGTGTGTATTTGGCATCTCTACACTGTCCCAGGGACAGTGGTGTTCTACGATATTGTTATCATGTATGATGTTTTATTGGTGCTTTTTATTCATAGTGGTTTCTTACCAGAAACAATAGGAAGACACACATGAACTGTGTACAAGAAATGAAACATTGCTGCTGATATGTTTTGTTTTGTTTTTTTCCACATGTTTTTTGAGTTTCACTTTTTAAACGAGGGCCAGCAAGCAAAATAGACGCTGCTGGGTCTGCCTGCAGAGGGCGGCTGTTTGCACCAAGCTCTCAAATCCTGGGTATTAATCATCCCTTTTTGGTACTCAGGATTGGAGCGACAGCTGGGCCCCCATCTCCCATTTGTTTGAAGAGACACTGAGGGAAACAAGATTTTCTTTTGAGGTGTCATTGGTTGCCTTTTATGGAATGGGAGCCTTCTCTGGGTCTTGTGTTCTTCTGCACCTTTTGTAGCTACTGCCGGTGCAAAGGTTTGTAAATGTGCTCTCCCCAGCTAGAATTAAGATCTCACCAAGAGCCTGGGCTGGGGGACTGAGCTGGGCTGAATGCATAGTCATGCAATCAGAAGGGCAGCGAGGGGAGGAAAAACACGCCCCAGTCTCATGAGCCCTCTGGAGATGTCTGCAGCAGGCAGCTCCAGCGCGGGTGCAGAGAAACAGCCTGACCAAGGCACTTGGGTGTGCCTCTTACAAGAAGGACCTGCAGAAGGATAATTTGCACATGGGGCTGTGATAACACTAATGTTTTTTTTTTTGTTTTTTTTTTTACAAGTCATCTGAGATGTTTGCAAAGTGAGTTTTATTTTTTTGTATTTCCTTTATCTTTACTTAAAGGTGAATGTGTATTCCTCTGGGAGGAATAGGAAGAAAACAGGAATGTTAATAGTGTCAAACAGAAGACTTCCTCCCTTATTAATATATAACCCTCATGTATTTATGCCTAATGTAAGCTGATTTTTAAAAAGCTTTCTTCCGTTGCATGCCCCGTGCAGGCATCCCTATTGTACATGCATGCCTTTCGTCCTGTTTTCCTGTATAAAGTTAGTGAACAAAGAACTATTTTTGCCTAGTTCATGTTGCCAAGCAATGCATATTTTTTAAATTTGTCATATATGGAAATAGCATGTTTGTTACATGTAAAAGCTTTACTGATATACAGATATACTAATGTTTGAAGATGCTGTTCTTTGCAAGTGTACAGTTTTCAAATGTTGTTACCAGTGAAACACCCTTGTGGTTTAAACTTGCTACAATGTATTTATTACTCATTTCCTCCCATGTAACTAAGAATCATGGCTATATTTCATATCAACGTTATATTGAAAGTGAAGGGAAATGATTAATACAAGGTTTTGTAACATTGGTGTGTGTGTCGTTTTTTTCTTTTTGTCAGTATGATTGATTAGAAAACAGGAACTGAACCATAGAAATAAGCTACCAAGGAAGAACCAACATGACATCTCTGTAAACTATTCCCATCTGACCATTCTGCACAAACTATGTCTTCAACGATGAGCCACTTTTTTAAATAAAGAGGTAGGGAGAGAGGTATAAAAATTACGCAGTTTGGTCTGTGCCCAGAATAGCCAATAAATGCATCACCTGACTTAGAGGCATGTTTCTAAATACAAACTCTTAACCCTGCAGATGATATTGTTGATAACTTACTCTCCACGTCCAATGCCTTTGAAATCATATTTCACCCCTTGACCTCAGCATAAAGAAACAGCACGTCCTTGGAAGCTTGGGGTTTTAACAACACGTAGTATGAATCTCATTCTAATACTTCTAATTCCAGTATGATATATAATATATATTAATATAAATTCTAAATAATGTCAGGTAAGCATACAGCTAGAGAGACTAAACTGGGTGTGAATTCTGGCTCCAGCATTCCTTGGCTGTGTGATGTTGGGCAAGGTACTTAACCTCTCTGAGTCTGGTTTGTTTTTGGCCTCTGATACTCAAAGTTTATGTAATTAGACCTCTAATCCAAAAAAGAAAAGTTAAAACATAGGCTATCAAAGTTATTGCCACTAAAACCTAGTAACCCAGTAATGCAAGATTTCTCTGAGGCAACCACAGCTTGATATGGTGACAATGACCACATGGCATCTCCCTTTTCCCTAGGTTCAAGCTGCTCAAGAGACATGCAAAATCTAAAATGGTCCCTAGAAACACGAAGAGATGCCTTGTAAGCGGAGATGTTAAATTCTTCCTGAAGTTAAATTTTTATAACCCAAATGAGCTATATCTCACTGTATGACTCAGTATTCTAAAGGGAAGGGGGGGCAGTGTACAAGAGGAAAGTCCAGCCTCACTTTTGAAATGTGTGGAATGAGGGTAACTGTAAGCATTGTGAGATGAAAGGAGAGGGCACACAAAGGGCTCAGCCCGATGCCTGCAACCGGGGTAGAACACAGTTGTAGCTCTTCACCAACGGGTTCGCAGCAGAATGTTCAATCCTGGAGCAGAGGTTATTCATATAGTAAAGCTTTTAGGACCCCCTCTAACAGCCGCCTCCTCCCCAAGTGAGATTGAATTCTATTTATTAGAGGGGTAATTGACACCTACGTAGCATACCCGTTTGGAAGAGGCTGCAGTGGGTTTGACTCAGGAGCCCAGCAGGGGCACAGGTGGGTTCTACACGCTCATGCCCTCCACCCTAACGAGAAAGGTGCTGATCCACCAATACAAGGAGGAGAACCCAAACTCATGAAAGCACCTTGGCTTGCTCCCTTCAGCAGTCCCTCCATCTGTTGGTGGCCCTGACTCCCAATCTTTCCAAAATCTATCGTCACCAGAGTTTGAGGTGAGGGCAGTGAAAGTCTGTCTCACGCGTAACCAAAACCCAATCCTCCTCTAGAAAGATGTGGAGCTGGCCCACCCAGAGCACAGTGTGGCAGCCCATACTTTGTCCATTTCCCTTTTTCCGCTGGGCAACACTAGCATATATAACACGCTCCAGCACTGATCTCACAGATACCGTCCACTGGCTTCTACAAGCACTTCCATCCACATATCACCGTCCTTGAAAACCAGCCCTTCCCTGGGCACCTCAGCCTCTCAATCCTCAGTAGTAGCTCTAGGATGTCCCAGCACACTCAAGTGCTTCTCAAACCATTTGTGACTCTACTTATGGTGATGGCTGCTTATTTCCGATCCACATAGTCCAAATCTGTTGTAAAATACCGTAAAAGTAAAAGAAAAAATTATAAGCCCCCAGTAATGTACTAGATTCAATAGACAAAATCATTCTGTCAAATTGCTATAAAGTAGCTGTGTTCTAGTTCCCTAAACTCTAAAGTCAGCCTGCAAAATCAGTCTGGGAGACTACACTCAGATGAGACGATGCAAATCCTGCTGCCAGCATTTCCCCTCACCCAGGCCAGCAATGCCCACAACGTGGCAGAGAAGGGACCCTCTAGTCTGAGGAATGCTGAGAAGTTGGCCCAAGGATGGCAAGTGCTTTGTTCACTAGTCATTTCTAAGAGCTGAAAAGAGTTGAGAAAGAGAACATGTTGGAAGGAAGGAAGAGGAGGGTCCAGAAGGTAATGGGAGTGGTGGGGGGAGGTTAGAGCCTGAACCTAGTCTTTCAAAACGGGTCAAGCAAGAGTACTGTTCCCATAACAATCCTAAAACCATGGTCTTCACACTCCGCAGTCTCAGTTTCCGGCCCAGAAAGACAGAGAATGGAGGATGTTTCCTCTGTGTGTGTGTGTGTGTGTGTGTGTGTGTGTGTGTGTGTGTGTGAATGTGTCTACACATTTGGGACACAGGTACATGAAATAGGAAACGTGGGTGACTGGGAAAATGGGAACTTTGGCAAAACTGAAGCATGACGTCTGTCGTTACTGAGGAGCTCCACGGAAGCTGCTGACCTTCGACAGCTCCCTCCCAGGCGTCACCCTGGCTCAGTGGTTCCCTCCAGTGCGCCTTGACCCCCGGGGCTCTGGTGTACAGACACTGACTTCTCTGTGATGTAAACCTGGGGATTCAGTGTGAGAGAATCTCCTCCACAGAATATTTTTCACTCTTAAGTGGTTTCTACTTCAATTTTAAAACCGATGGAGAAACATTTTGGCAACCTTATAAAGCCCAGACTTTATAAAAAGACAGCGTTGTGTTTATGCTTGACTCAGAGTACATGTTTTTAAATAGTGTGTTCCACAGTTTTTTGAGGTTTTATTTTTTTAAGTCCAATCCAGGAGAAACAACGTCTGAGCTTTCATGAGTGCAATGGTCCCAGCAGAGCTGTTGGAACTCAAGATGGCCCAGAGGTTCCAGTTAAAACCCCCTGTGGGGACCACAATTGGGATTGGATGTCCCTATTTGCACCCACATCCTTGGGAAGTCGTTCCAGTTTTCCGTGTCATAAATTCTAACAGGCTCCAGAGTAAAGTCAGATGAACCTACAAAATCCCAAAATCAAATTTGTCCCATCGGTCCTCACCACTTTGCTTTCTGTTATGATTATCCCAGATCTGTTCCCTGGGCAAAGGCGAAACATGGATTTCCTGTGCCTGTACCTGTACTAGACTCCCTTTTGGTATGAACAACAACCCTCTTACTCATCCAAGATGAAATAGGTACAAAGACAGCAAATTGTGGATGAGAGAAACCAAGTGCATCCATGACAAATCATTTCGCTCATCCACTGCCAAATTCGAGAGCACACACCCTACTGCTTGCTTCCGTTCCTGTGCGTGGGGTCCAGATTGCTTCACTTCCTAACCTACTCCACTTTGCTCTCCTACGACAGAATCCAAGCTCTCATTCACCTGCAATTCACTGCATTTATCCACGGTGCTTCCACACCCATCTCCCCAGAGAAGACTCCAGGGCGAAGTCCCAGATTTGCTGTCTTCCTCATACAAAAGAATTTCCTGAGGACTGGGTGCTGACCAGCTCCATGTCTGGGGACAGAGGACACTTTCAAGACACGGTCCAGAGATGGCAGATAAAATCCAGTTATAGTGAGGCCTCTTCCCTATGGCCACCTGAGAAAACCTGAGATGCTTCAACAGGCTCCCAGCGGTGTCCTTTCACCCTGAATTACATGAGCCCATAGGTCAGGGTGTCCATAAGAGGGCAGGAGTGGGGGACTGCTTCATTCTTTCCTGGCACAGCCACCCAGGTCCCTTTGAAAAAAGGGAGCAACCCCGAGGACAAGCAGAAGCTCTTGGAGAGGGCCTCGGAGTCATTCCAGATTTACAGCGTGAGAGAGTCACGTAAGTTTGAGGAACAGAAGTGAGTAAATGTAGAACTGGGATGGAGAACACAGAGAATGGGGACCGGTGGGGGTTAGGCATGAGGACGGGCTGGAGGCAGTGGCAGGGTCATGAAGGACCACAGGGGCCCTTGTCTGCCAGCAGTAGGATCAGATGTTAGGGGTTTTGTTTTGTGAAACCAAAGGGCATATGGCAAAGTGTCCCCCTCCTGTCCTGTGACCAATCACCCAGTGCCCCTCTCTGGTGGCTTTCAGTGTTAGTTTCTGGTGCTCCCACCAAGAGATATTTCATACATTTACAAACACTGATATAGTTTTCTCCCTTTTTACCCACAAAAGTGTGCACACTGTTCTTCATTGTGTGGTAGTTTCCTTTTTTCACTTAAATCAGTTTTGGAAACCATTCTATACTATTACATTGGTGCAAAAGTGATTGCCGTTTCAAAGGTTAAAAATAATTGCAAAAACCACAGTCACTTTTGCACCCACCTAATACATGGCCTCATATGTTTTGATGGCTATGCAGGCCGCACTCTGTGAATTAACGCGGCTTCTTAACCAGCCCCTTACTGATGGACACTCTGGTGGCCTTCACTCTTTCTATTGCAAACACGACTCCAATGAAGTAAATTGTACATGGGTCATTTTACATGTGTGCAAGGGTGCCCATAATGAAAAAGTGGGATTGCTGGATCAAAGGGTATTATGTCAGTGTTCTCCAGAGAAACACCATTAAATACACATATATGAGAAAGAGAGACATTTTAAGGAATTACTTAATTGTGGAGGCTGGCAAGTCTGAAATCTGTAGGGCAGGCCAGCAGGCTGGAAACTCAAGCAGGAGTTGACGCGAAAGTCTTGAGGCAGAACTTCTCCTTCTCCCCAAAACTTCAGTTTTTGCTCTTAAGATCTTCAACTGATTGGATGAGGCCCACTACATCATCAAGGGTGATCCTTACGTAATGTCAACTGATTGTAAATGTTACCCACATCCGAAAAAGACTTTCACAGCAACACCTAGATTAATGTTTGGTTAGATAACTGAGTACTTAGCCTTGCCAAGTTAACAAATGAAACTAACCACCACAGGTATTATTCGTCATTTTGCCAGTTTTTTCTAAGTTGCCTTCCATAAATGTATACTTCCAGCAACAATAGATGACAGTGGGGTGTTTTTTTTTTTTTAACTTTTATTTATTTTAAGTGTGTTTTTCCAGGACCCATCAGTTCCAAGTAGTCGTTTCTATCTAGTTGTGGAGGGTGCAGCTCACACTGGCCCATGCGGGGATCGAACTGGCAACCCTGGTGTTACAAGCATTGTGCTCTAACCAACTGAGCTAACTGGCCACCCCTAGATGACAGTGTTTTATTTCCTACACCTCCAGCAATTCCTATATCACCAATTTGAAATATTTTCCAATCTAATAAGTGAAAAATAATGAATGTCCTTTTCATTTGCATTTCCCTTGTTTGAGTGAAGTTGAGCATATTTTTATATGCTTAATATAGTCATTTGTAATTTCCTTTGAACTGTCTGTTTGTATATTTGTCCACTTTACTATTGGGTTATTGACCTTTTTTCTAATAATTTATAGAAGCTCTTTTTGTATATTGTAGAAATTAACTTTTGCTCTGTGATACGAATTACGAGTATTTTTTCCAGTTTATCTTTTGGTTTTGCCTATGGTAGTCGTTGGCCATAGAGAGGTTTTTTTGTTAATGTAGTTGAATGTCTTGATCTTTTCTCTTTTGGCTTCTGGATTTTGAATCATATTTTAAAAGGCCCTTTCCACTCTGAGATATACTAGCTTTTTCTCTAATACTTTTATGGATTCACTCTTTTACATTTATATCTTTGAACCATTCCTTGTGCAAAGTATGAGGTATGGATCCAATTTTATTTCTATACAAAGATGGCTACCCGGTTGTACCTATGCTATTTATTGAATAATCTGTCTTTCCTCCACTGATTTGAAATGCCACTTCTGTAATATACCAGCTTCCTCCACCTATTTAGGTCTATTACTGGGCTTCCTGTTTTTCTTTCCGATGATATGTCTGTCTATTCAGCACCCCCATTGTGTTAATTATTTTAAGTTAAATTTTTGCTTTAAAATCTGGTAGGGAGATTCATATTTTAGAAAGATCACTCTGTCTCCATTTTGTGAAACGGATTAAAGGAGAGGCGAAGTGGAGCTGGGGAGGCAGGCCCCCCAGGGGCTGCTGCATTAGTTCAGACAATCTACAGATTTGAGGGAGTGACAGTAGGAATAGAGAGAACTGGCCAGATCTATGAGATTTTTAGGGGGCAGCATCATTATGATTAATGATGGACTGGACGTGGGGATTGAAGGAGAGACTGAAGAGTCCAGAATGCCTCCCGAGTTTCTGGCCTGGGCATTTGGGGAGCTGGGGTCCCATTTACCAGGGAAGGAGTGGGCTGGGGGTAATGGCAGCAGATGGAATTTTTATGCTACTTGACCTACTTCATCATCCAGCACAAGTCACTTGGGAGAAACAATAAGTAGCTAGCAGGGATGCAGATACATTGTGTTAAGCCAGTAAGGTTGGTATTAGATTATGCCCATTTTACAGATGGGGAAACTGAGGCTCAGAGATGTTAAGCAACTTGTCTAAGGTCACAGAACTGTTACAGAGAGGGGCAGGGTTCAAATTCAAGTCTGTCTACCCCAAAATCCTGCTAAAAGAGGACCGTGACTGGCTGTTTTAGGCTCCAAGACCCCCTGCCCCCCCATATGAGCACTCACACAAAGGAGACTGTGGTGAATCTCCAGGCCTTTTCTTTCCAACATCTGTTGCAGCCTGAAATACTAGGTTACATGCAGGCAGTAGAATTCTACAAAGAAGGACGGCCTCAAGACATTAGCTAATATACGTCCCTAGCTGAGGAAGAGGAATCCACATAGCTGTGGTTCGCAGCCTGGCTGCACACTGATCACATGGGGAGCTTTACGAGCTGCTGCCGCTGGCCCAACCCCAGAGACTGTAGGTTGGTCTGGGGCATTGCGTGAGCATGGGGATTATAATCACCCATTAGTCTTTGGGTGCCCTCCCTTCTGGGATCCCCTAAACCAGACTGAATAAGCAAGGGGTTTAAGCAGGCTCAGGGCCACTTCCCAAATCTCTCCCCCTGCTGGCTTGCAATGGTGCTTGCTATGCTTACCACAAAGATTCAATTTGGGAAATTATGTGTACTTTAATTAGGTTAATGAATTTTGTTCCTTGCCATGCCTAACACGTTAGCCAAGTAATCCATTAGCCAGAAGTCATCAATCTGATTATCCATGTATCTGTCAGCATAAGTAAGATTATGCTGCATTAGCAGACACCCTCAACATTTCAGTGACTTAAAACCACAGAGGCTTATTTCTCACTGGGTTGCATGTCCATCACAGGTCAACTGGGCCTCCGCTCTACATAGCTCATGGAACCCAGGCTGGCACAACTGCCACCAACTGGAGCACTAATGTTTGCCACGACAGAGGAAAAAAAGGATGTGGCTTCTTCCAGAAGTGAGCTCACATGTCATTAGCCAAAGCAAGTCACATGGCCACCTCTAACTTCAAGGGAGCTGGAAACTGCAATCCTACTCTGTGCCCAGGTGGATAAGGTCCTAGGTTGCTGGCTGACCAATGTCCGTCCCCACTGTTGGGGAAACTGGGCCCATTAAAAAGCAAACTCTGGTCATTTTATCTGGGTTCACTGCCTCTCTTCGGATCCTCAAAGTCTGGCGGAGATTGAAGTGGTGTCTCAGACAAGGTGGTGTCCTGGATGGCCAGGGGACCACCTGACCCACCCATGCATGCTATGGATTTGCTACAGTCTCAGAACCAGACCCAGCCTCATCTTGTCAGACTCTCCTCCTCTGCCGGCTCCCAGGAGACAGCGAGCAGGCCAATTTCTTTCATAATTCATCTCCAGCTGGGCTACAACCTGTGGATCGCTGCAGGTTCAAAGCCTCAGAAGCAGGGCAATTTACTGCTATGACAGGTGCTTTCATGAACAATGGTTCTCACCTTCAGGGCACGTTTGAGCTTGCTCTGACTCAGTCTCCCATTCAAAGGCTGGGTTCAGTGGAGAGCCAGCAGGAAGCCACAAAAACCTGACTATTTGAGGGACTGACTCAAAAAAATAAAATAAAATAAAGAGGAAGAGGTGCTAGAGCAGCAGAAGTGCCTGCGGTGGCTTCTCACCCACTTCCTTTGGATGTGCCTGAGCAAAGAAGCTTTAACTCAGCCTCTCCCTGTATCCAGTGGAGGCCCCAGAGGGACAAGCTACTTCCCCTCTCCTGCGGATGGTGGCATGGAAGGTGCCTGCTGCTTCCCGTGGTCTCAGATGCACCTTTAGAGAAAGTGCCCACAGAACCCTGGTTCCTGAGCAGGTCAGGGCCTTCTGCTCCCTGGATGGACCCCCAAGCCTACCTTGGGGACATAGTCACAGTCCTTTGCTTTTCAGGTTTATTCTAAATGGGGCTTTCCCTTCCTTGACCTGAAGAAGATCCTAGCAAACCAGAAGCTTTATGCTCATTTTCGAATCCAGTTTCCTACACCTTTAAAATGGAATTGCTCCCTATCTAGGTACC
This sequence comes from Rhinolophus ferrumequinum, assembly GCF_004115265.2. Taxonomy (NCBI): domain Eukaryota; kingdom Metazoa; phylum Chordata; class Mammalia; order Chiroptera; family Rhinolophidae; genus Rhinolophus; species Rhinolophus ferrumequinum. Next base: position 38,407,938 of record NC_046289.1, on the reverse strand, counting down.
TTGAAGTGCTGCCAACCTGAACTGGCTTCAAACGCCTGAGGCTTCGGAGCCCCGTTTCCTGAGTCAGTTCCTGGTAATGCCATTTACCAGTATATTTCCTTGGGTAAATTCCTTTGCCTCTCTGTGCCTCAGTTTCCCCATCTATGAAGTAGGGGTAATACCTAGCGGGGTATTAAATACCCAATGAGGTATTTAGTCCTCTGTATTCCAAGGGTTAAATAAGCTGATGTACGCAAAGCACCTGGGAGAGTGCCTGACACACAGCACGCGCTCTTGGGTGATAGTGGCTATTGTTGGAGGCATCATTATTATAAACCCCAAGTGCCATCCAGTCTGCACCTCCTCAGCCAAAGTCAGCCGTCAGAAGCTATAAAGTCAGAACTCTCCCCGGCCTAGACACACCGGCAAACCCGGGCATCCTGCAGACAGACCATTTCTCCACTCCCCTTGGACTCCACAGCTTGGAGATTTGCTCTAAGAGTCAGGAGCCATGAGCTCCCGTGATGATGCCCCCGAGAGGCTGCTGAGAGAAAAGGTCCCTCAGCGCGTCTCTGTCTGCTGTGAGTGGGGAGGAGGAGGCAGAGGGCACCGACACAGCCTATTTGGTGCCCTGTCCAGCAGGGGCTGGGGGGTGTCATCCTGCAGGGAACAACATTTGAGGTGTGATAAACCTGGAACATGGAATTTTCTTAGGGATTCCTTCCTTCTCTTGTCTGGGGAGATGGTGTTAATAAAGCCACAGGGAGGTGAGAAATGTTGGAGGCACAGGACCAGTGAAGCGCAGTGCTCCAGGGTAGGATGGAGGAATTTGGGAATGTACAGCTCTCTGCAGATGTAAGGTACGGTCCTGTAGCCTGACTGCTCAGGACAGAGAAGCCTGGGGCAGCTAGATCCATTTCAGGGCAGTCACCCCCAAGCAGAGGCTAACTGACCTGCAACTCACAACCCAGGGTTCTGCACTCACACACACACACACACACACACACACACACACACGCACGCACACACACCACACATGCCCATGCATGTTCATGCACACCACACAACCCTGAATACACACTCATGTACATGTACGCACGCACACACACACACACCCATCCCCAGGGTTGTTACGCCAGTTTCTGCAGCACCTTTGGTGACTAGGAATCCTCTAGGCCTAACAGGAACCATTAAGCAATGTATTCAGTGTCCGTAGCAAGGAGGAAAAGGTCACCTTAAACATTTTCCCTGGCAAATCTCCTGTCACATTCTGGCAGCCCAAGAAGAGGCTCCAGAAATGAGAGGGGAAGCAGCTGACGCCCTCTGGTGGACAGTGTCGTCTCAGCTACTTGTACGTTTGCTCTAGGAGGTAGCCTGGAGCCTCACAATTCAAACCAGCGTAAGTTTGCTGGAGGGAGAGGCTGAAGAGGAAGAAGATGAGAAAGAGAACATCTTTGCCCGTGAGGCACTCCAGGTCTCCCAAATCACTGTCTCTTCTAGCCTGGGATTGTTCTCCCTGACCTGGCATCCAGAGGGTAACAAATTAAACATGATGATAAAAAATCATGGAAACTGCACTCGCTAAATCCCCCTTATGTCCACATCCTGCACAAGGCACTTCTTATTCATTAGTTCTCATCCTTCTTGTAACACTGTGACTTAAATCTAGATTCTGATTTCACAGATAAGGCTCAGAGCAAGTGACTTGCCCAAAGTCACACAGCCCATAAATACCAGAGATTTTATTTAAATTTACTTTACTTATTTTAAACACATACAAATGGTACAAAACTCAAGTTTTACAAAGGAGTTTACAGTAAAAACACATCTCCCTTCCACCACTGTCTCCCTAGGTCACTACTCCAAGGACAACCTAGATTTTTAGTTTCTTACAACTTGTCCATATATATTCTATGCATATAAATGGAGGGTGTTTTTTTTTTAAGCACACAGAGTAGCATACCAAAAGGTAGCGTATCTCAATCTTGCCTTTTTCACTCAATAATATCACTGAAGCTCTGCAGCAGTAAATGCATAGAGCTGCCTCATTCTTTTCAGGAGTCCATTGTACAGAATAACCACAGGTCATTTAACTTGCCCACTCCTGAGGCATTTAGATGTTGCCAATCTCCTGCTATTACAAATTCACTGCAGTGAGCCTCCTTGTACATATGTCCTTTTGCACAAGTGGAATTTCTGGGTTAAAGGATACGGACGGGTGTTTGTGATTTTGAGAGATGTCATCAAACTTCCATCTATTATGGTTGTACCAACTGCCCTTCCCCCCGCTGCTAACCCCCTGCATTGGCAGGGAAGGGAACCTGATGCCCCCTCATGCCAAAGGCAAGGCCATCTCCCGCACAGTGTGCACCTGCTGGGCAAACCCCCAGTCATGGCTAGGATTCACCAGGCAGGTACCAGACACCTTTACAGGAGCCACACCAGCAGGTTCTCAGGAACCACCTTGGGAGCATGGGGTCTGGGGAGGATGGGAGTCCTCCCAGCTCTAGGGGTAGAATGTCCTACCGGCCAGTAACCAGCAGCTCTGGGCAGACTAGGCCCTTCAGGAATGTACCCTAGCCTTGCCAGGCATCTAAAAGGAGGCAGTAAAGTGACTCTGTCCCCAGGACTTCAAAACTACTAGGCCATCCTAAGAGGGGAACACAATCAGGCTTTTGCTGAGAGGAAGAGACTCTATTATCAGGGAACCTTTGTGACTTTGCCCCACTGCCCTGGGTTCTACGTGGACGAGCCCATCTTGCTGGTCACTTACTACTGAGCAGCACTTGCCTCTCAGAGATGGCGAGAGAACAGCCTGCCGTCTTGCTGCCCCCTGTGCAGCCTCCTCCTCCAGTAAAGCTCTCTCTTCTTTCCCTGTCCCCCACTGGAGGCAAGGGACACCTGGTGAGCCAAGGCCAAAGCAGTCTTACTTCTGAGGGTACTGACATGTGTGGGCAACAGCACCTTCCCCAGCGAGGGACAAAAGCTAGTCAGCCAGGGAGATCCACACCACACACTATAGAGGGTTCCGGAAGGAGGGCAAGTAGGGCAAGGGTCCCAGCAGGGCCTGCACTGCCCAGCGGCCTCGGGCTCTGGGTGTCAGGGAAGCCCAGCTGGCTTCCCTGGAAGAAACAATGACTAGGGACCTGGAAGTGAAGGTGGGGCCTGTAAAGCTGTCTGGAAGTCTCCTGGTGGGCAGCGAGCACAGCCAGGTAAAGGAAGCCTCATGACCAGAACACCACACCTTCTCAGGACTCCAGCATGGGTACCAGGCACAGCATCTACTGTCATTATTTCAAGCAAACAACCCTACAAGCTGATTGGGACAGGGTTGTCATCTTTATAACACAGACAAGGAAACTACACAGCACGCAAACTATAAACCAAACCCAAGTTTTCTGACTGGACATTGGAAACCTAGGGTCTTGTCAGGGAGCTTACAGAGTGACATCATACTGGGAGCCCCAGGGAGTATTTCTAGGGAACCCAAAAGCGGCCTCCCACTTACCTTTAGTTAAAATTTAAAAATGGTCTGAAAAATAAATAGAAGGCTTCTACTATAAGATTCTCAGTTTCCTGAGCCTAAGCCCCAGAGACTCTTTGGCAATGCCAGTCGTCAGCCCAATTTTGTGTTGTTGTGTTTTTTTTTGTGAGTGTGACTTTTCAGAAGGAGAGCTCATGCCCAGTTTTCTTTAAAAATGAGCACTCTCCTCCAACCTGTGTCAGGTGTGGTTCCTGCTACCACAGGAGGTGACCGCTTAATTTGACAACAGAGCTTTGGACAGTGGTTCTCACATTTGACTGCCTGAGAAACACCCAGAAACCATTGCTCATTTTTTAGGTGGGATAATGATAGTGTGGTTATGTCTGAAAAAAAAAAAAAAATAAGCCCTTATTTCAGCCATACATACTAACTTGTCTATGGATGAAATAATATGATGTCTGGGGTTTGATTCAAAATAAAAGGGGGGCGGGACGTGAGTCAGGGTAGAGGTGACACAAAAGTGTCCATTTTGGTAACTGCTGAAGCTCGGCTGCAGTTACATAGGGTTCTTGATATTATTCTATCAACTTTTGTATATGTTTAAAATTTTCCATAATAAATAGGAGGAGGAGGAGGAGGAGGAGGAGGAGGAAGGAGCATGCAGAGAGCCTGGTGAAAACCCAGTTCCCCAGGCCCCTGCCCCAGAGAGCTGAGTGAAATTAGAAGACTTAGACATCTGCTTTCATCAGGCTCCCACAGGCCCACAGAGAAACCTCATTGTGGGGGCCCTGAGCCAGTTGGGACCGGGCGGCTGAGGGCAGGTGTGGGAGACCCACTGAGGGCAGGAGGTGCCCCTGAAGTACACCTACAGGGGCACCTCTGTCATCAGCCACCATTTAGGCTGCACTTGGCCTGTCGGTGCCAGGAATATGAATCTCCTCAGGCTCAGCCTTTTCATTTTCAACCTACATCACTGTCAAGATCACAATAAGAAGAGTGACAGAATCTACGCACGGCGCCAGTTCGATCTTTATTAAAATCTTTTTCACTCACAATGTTCCCAATTTGTTTCTTTGTTCCTGGTGTCTGGAGTTGCACAGCTTCTGATATTTGTCTTGGATGAAGCAAGTTTGACGGACATGCCATGGTGGTAGAATGGGAGTATCCATATCCTCAAAGACCTTTTCCATCCAGCAACAAACATCACCTCCCTGTCCAGGCTACTGTGTTTGGCCTGCTTGAGGGGCTCACGCTGGGCTACCAGCTGGACGGTCCTGCAGAAGGCTTTCAGCATGGCTGGCAGAGACGTGGGTGGCCAGGGTCCTGCACGGTATCACCACGCCTCTGGCAGGCCCAGAACTCAACTGAAAGTTAGAGCTGACTGAACCTGACTAGTGCTTGTAACCTACAGCAGGGACTTCACTCTGTGCTTCCCTGGGCCCTGGAGTGGGCAGAGGTGCCTCAGGGCTTCAGGCTCCACATACTCATTGACCCTTCGGCCAAAGCATCTGTCTCTCCATCTGCTTTATTTATGGGGAGTCTGGGCCTGACCTTTTACATTTTTTAAGGTCCTGCTTCTTAAAAAATACATATATTTTTTTCAAGTGTGAAAAGCACGGACTTGGACGTGTAGGGAAGAATAAAAAATGTACCTGGGGAGATTGTACAATTGGAACAGGTGAGAATATGAAACCGAGGCTCCTGATTTAATGTTTGATCTTGACTTAACATGTGGCCCCAGCATGGCCAGGATCTAATAATTATAAGGTATGTTAAGCTGAAGATAACATCATGCCCTAAGTGTTTCAGCACCTGAGCCCTAAAGCAGAATGACACCCTTGCCTAGGGACACTGAAGCTGACCTTAAGACCTGAAAGTATGATTTACTGTCCTTACCTCACTCTTGATCAATCAGTTTCACCCACGACCCCAAAACCCCTGACTTATGATGGCTTATGATTTTTGCTCTGTAAACCATCAGGGAGCTCGGGTTTTCTGGCACAAGCTGTCTGTTCTCCTGTGTGTAGCACCAAACAACAAACGCCACTCTCCTTCACTGCACCCTAGCGTCAGTGTAATTGGCATCTGCCGCACCACGTGGACAAACTCTTTGCTCGGTTACAAGGTAAGCTGGTACAACCACATTGGAAAACAGTTGGCAGTTTCCTAAAAAGTTAAACATACACCTACCATATAATCCTGCTGTTCTACTCCAAGGAATTTGCCCAGCGGAAGGAGTCAATGATGAAGAACATTTGAGTGCAGAGACCTCAAAAACCTTCAAAAGTCCTGATCATCTAATAGGAGCCACGAGCCATTCCCTGTTCCAGGGTCTACAGACACATGCAGGGGCAGGATGACTGGAATCCAGCCTTTGTGAAGCTAGGACATCTTCACATGGACAACCACCAAGCTCAGGGGGTTAGGTCAAGGTGGGGGGAGTCCTATGAGTATTAACATCTTTCAAGGTAAAACAAGCTCTGCTGTGAAAATAATCTGTTTCCTGAGTTGTAAATTGTGAGCTGTAGGGCGGTTTGTAATTATAAGCATTTATAATAAACGAATACAGGTAGGGTAATAAGCTTTTACTGAGCCCTCACCAGGTTCTAAGAACTCTCCAGATGTCCTCTGATTTAGTAATTCCAACAACCCTATAAAGTATTATTCTTTTTGTGGGGGTTCAGAATGAGCCACCCCAAGATGTGCCTCAGTGGTATGCAGATTACTTTGAGCTAAAGGCAATTTTAGCTTCAGGCTCAAGAGAAACTTCTGCCCCCTCCCTTTAAATTACCAAGAATCTGAACCAGGGGCCTTGCCCGTGATAAGTGATTATCCAAGATAACTTCCTTCGACCTATCTGTAAGGTAGGACAAACTTCTGTTTACTAAACGGCTGTTCTCATCATCCTGCAATGACCCTTTGAAGCCCCCAAGGTGCATTACGTCACCCCTAGCTCAGGATGTCTTACACACCTCAATCCCCCTTTCTATCTCTGAACTTCTCGTGTATGTAGGGGTCTCTGACTCTCTCATGTATGTGGGGGTTCCCATACATATGTATGTATTAAATTTGGTCATGTTCTCTTGCTAATCTGTCGATTATTAGAAGAAACTTGAGGGGAGAGAAACATTTGTTCCTCCCCCACACCATTTTACAAATGAAGAAAGTGAAGCTCAGAGGTGTTAAGTAATTGGCCCAAGGTTACACAGCTGATAAAGAGCAAGGCCAAGATTTAGAGGACAGCTTTCACTCTCAATTCTTGGGGTCCCATGTGAGAAGTCACTTCTCTGCTGCCTTCAATGTAGTTGAAAAGATTAATGAAATTTTCAATGTCAAGTTTCCCATTTTGACCTCTTATTTCATAAACTCACAGGTTATTTTTTCATCAGCCCCTTTCAGAAATAGACAGAACAATAACCTTTCCCCATTAAGCTCTTCACCATGACCCCAGCAAGGCCATGAAGATGGAGAATGGGGCTTTGCTGAAAACTTGCTGGGAGACAGGGAAACTGTCTAACCATCCTAGGCTGCCTCCATCTGTGAACTCTGATATTCATGGTTATTACTACCACGGTCATCATAATAGTTATTATGCACTGAGTGCTAACTCCCTATTCTAAATGCTCTCGTTTTTTAATATATTAACTCAATTAATATTCACACAATTCCTTGAGATAGATACTCTTATTATTTTATTGTACAAATAAGAACTAAAGCTTGGAGAGCTTAAATAACCTACCAAAAATCATGCAACAAAGATAACATCTGTCAGGTAAAAGGGCCTCCCACACAGATCCTGGGACATAAAACAAGGCCTTGATCGCTCCAAGGTGGAATGGGAGCTAAGCCTCCAATGGCGTCTACTGTGGTCTAACTCTGTGATCGTTGATCTGTCATATGCAGCCCATCATTGTCCCTACAGCGCCCCCATCAGGACTGGAGGTCATACCCAACTCCTCAAAGATGGGCTATACCACAGCTTGTAAAACACACTTAGCTTCTTCTACACACCTGTTATAAAACTGCCCCTTCTGTGAGGCTGAGCAATTGCTCAAATACTAAACTGAAAAATTGAAATTCGATAAACCTGAAGATCAAGTCGGATCTACAAGAAAGCACTATGAAAAACATGAAGCAGTTTCACTGTGATTAATAATAAATGCTGGCACACCACTACGTTCAACCAAATAAATGTCTCCAGATTCTTCCAAGAGGCAGTTCTCTCCATGGCAGCCAACTGTGTGTGTCACCAACCCCTCCCAAATCCTCTCCTCTGTGCACTCAACACCGAAAGACACCAAGTCCCTTCACAGTAAGAAGGGCTGACGTACATCCTGTCACGATGCTCTGATAGCCTTAGCCTCTAACTCTCAAAGAGATTCAGGGGGTACAGGGTTATCCCCTCAGAAGAGTTTAGAGCTCACCTATGCCAAACCTGTTTTTTCCACTGTAAACACCTTTATCCCTGTAGCATAATGTCCCTTCTCAGGGCCCTTTTAGTCAACTGACTACACTTAGCTTTGGCCAAGTTATTTCAGAGTCAAAACCCAAAGTGAAAGATGCAATTTGAATTCCTCACAGTTCCCAGAGCCTCAGAAACGGTAGACATTCGTGTTGAATTCTCCTGCCGGTTGTCTCTCTGAGCTTATTTATGACTATGTTGGATTCTGAAAACAGGAAATTATACATAAAACCTCTACTCTCTTTCCCACATTCCAGGTAACAATGCAATTTCTCTCACACCTTGGCAGCTCTTCTAGGAGCACCCGCCAGTTTGGGATGATGGAGGGGCCATTTTAGCCCAGCCTGCACAGAGGCAGCTCCGGATGGAAGGAAGCCAGATCCCCTCAGACTCCCCCTCCTGCCAGGCCTTCCTCACAGCCATTGCTTTTCTCCTCATAAACTCGGTTTTCGAAACTGGCAAAACTCCTCATGATTTTGTTTTCCAGATATATCCCTGGACTTTCTAACTGGAATGAGTTTCCACTAAAGTCATTATTGTATCATGAAAGGAGCACAGAGCATCACCTTTTCCTCAAAGCCCAGCCACAGCACCCCAGGATTGCTGGTCGTCCCCATACATTGTACGTTACATATAACAGATTATACAGATCGGATTCAGTGCATACCCTGTGCCTATAATGACCACCTCCCATATCTGGCTTGCCCACTCTGACCTCTCTCCTCACCTGGGTATGCGTGCTTGCATACCTAGAAACAACAGAAGTCTGGCATCCATACACAGCTGGTCCTAAACCTGGCAGATAATCCACCAACCTCAGACTCAAAATATCAACACTGGCGCCAAAATTTTAGTTACCCCATCATTTCAGGGAACAGACACCACAAAACACAGTGAAAGATATTTAATATATGATTATCTGCATGAATGAGGGGAAGAGAAGGGGGAAAGACTGAAAGTGTAGGAAATCAATCCATTAGTGAGCCAGGCACCCTTTCTGCATGAAGCCACCCCAGCCTCTTGTGTCCCAGGTCGTGCTCCATCCTGTCTGCCCTGCAGGAGGCCTGGAGGAGCGAGGTACCCTCAGATTAGCAGGCCTACTCAGGGATGATTGAAAACACTTAGGAAGATTGCCTTTAGGCTCTGAAGCCTAATAGGAAATACTTTAACTGCCCTCAGCTCCCTGGCAGCATGCCCCAATTTCATCGTCTTAAGTTATAACTAGCGACACTTAAATTCCATTGCCTGGAAGCAGGGAAGCACGATATCCCTGTCAGCCAATTAACCACAAGGAGAATGTTTAACCTCCCGTAATCCAAGATATTAAAATTAACAAGGAGATGCTCACTTTTCACCTATCAAATTGACAGATATCTTTTAAATCTGCAATGAAAGGCATTCATCCACAGCTGGTCAGAAATATGTACATGCTTTCAGGAAAATCATTTGACAGTATCAATCAAAGTCTTATAAAAATGTGCTAAACTTCGATATAAAGAGGAAACCTCAAGGATGTTCATTACAGCAATGAATGTAACGGAAAAAGAAAACTATTGGAGTCAACCTAAAGGAACGTCATAGGTGAACTAGTTAAATAAATTAGAATGTGTCCATTCATGAGTGATAGGCAATCAAATGATGATGGAGAATAATTTAAAGACACAAGGAAGGGTTTATAAAACAATCTCAAATGGGAAAAGCAACTTACGAAATAGTATGATCTTATTTTTAAAACTTATATGTGTATATACACATGTAAATATGCGTGTGTGTATAAAAATCTTGAAATAGATGTTTCAAACGGTTGGTAGTGGTTACCTATGGGTTAACAGTGGGTTCTTTTTAAATTTTCTTTATAGTGTTTTATCTTCTTTCTGGGAGATTTTTACCTTCTTTATAGTGTTTTTCTATATTCTCAGCATTTTCCATCATGAATCTACAATAGTGTATGATCAGAATTTTATTAAAAGGCTATCACTGTTAAAGGTGCACCACCATCTCTTACCAGTCTTCACTTTGAAGGAAAGGAAGGAAGGTGGGTACTCTAGACATGGCCGGGACATTTCAACAGTGGTAGAGACAGAAACAATTCTGAATGAAGTGGGACTGTGCCAAGAACACAAGGCTGCTCCCTTAACATTCCCCAGTTCTGAGGCGGGAGTGGTGCCTTCCACTTCCCCTTCCTCTGTCTCTATATCAGGCCAGGAAATTCAGCTGGAGCTGATGGTCTTGGAAATGGGCAAGTATCTAGACATACAGATATATGTACTTAGCAACTCACCAATCATCCAGAAGCTCAGCAAAGCCGTGAAGACACTCAGCTTGGAGCCAACTCATGCTTTGGAAATCTTCCCGGCAACAGGAGTCATAAAGGGACCATCCCAGGAAATGCACATATTCAACCAAGCAAGTGATGGCCCTTTGGAGAAATGAAATGAGCTCTATTTAAATATGGCCTTTCCTTCAGTGGAAATAGTGGGAGAGAGGATAGAAATCATGCTCTTGGTTTAACTTATTAAACAACACTTGGCAAAAATAGTTATTTGAACTCTAAGTGGTAAGACTCAAGAAGCATGGCACACTCACATGAAACATCACAGCTCATAGCTACACAAGGTTTTCAAAGCCCTACAAAATGGGGTGTATTGGTGGTTAATGATTGAATGTCAATATCTAAACTCAACTATTTGCTAAAACCAAAGAGTGGACTAAAATCTGACCCCTGTTAGTCAAGTGTTTCCTGGTGCTGTATATGAACATGATATATGGGGATGTCAGAAAACATAGCTAGACTGATGGCCAGCTCAGGTAGCCCACAGGTCAGTCTGGTTCTAGCGGAGCACAGCTCTTCCCCATGGAGATGGGCCCAGGCCTTTAGCAGACCAACAAAATGGAAAGAATGCACTCTTATGGAAAGTATGATCTGGAGACATCCCCAATCTAAAAGTCTTTGTCCCCTGTAGGCACAGCCTTGTCTCCTATCACAAAACAAATTCCAGAAGGAATTCTCTTCCACATTCTTCTGTGTAGTGAAAATCAGGACTGTATAGGCCAGGTTATCTAGAGCTACCAGAGAATGGAGCTCAGGCCTGACCTCAGACCTGGACAGGCCAAACACACCCACCATTGCTGCAGACATCTCCCTCTAGGTGGCCTATAAATTCCACACTCTTCTCACCACCCAGAAGTGATATGAGTCCCAACCTATCCAAATGAATCTTGAAAAACAATCCTCAGAATTGTGGAGAAGATATGATTCAAGATATTAATTAAAGAGGAGAGATTTCTCACACATATACACACACATACACCCTCCCAGGAGCCCAGATCAGAGAAGATAAGGGGCATCCTCTCAGAGAGGGGAGCTAGGGAGGACCCATGAGCTCCAGATGCCCCAACCCCTTGACCATATGGGCCAAACACATTGACCACGCTTCACCATCCAGCATAGCTACGGGGTTAGGAAGAGCTACACTGGGGTGATACACATACTAAGTCCCTACCTGAGACAACTATGACCTCACTCTCTGGAGCTTTGCACTCAAGTTCTAAACTTGGTGGGTTCATGAGGAGCCAAATCCTGGAGTGGACACAGATGGTCTGACTGGAGAGCAACGAGAAAAGGAAGTAAGTCCACACTCCAGTCTAGCTCAGCTACCAAGCATCCCATGGCCGGAAGCCCCAGTCGTGTTTTTAGGCCCCTGTTGTACAAAGAAAAAAGCCCCCTGAAGAAAAAACTTTCTTGAGGGAGAAATCACCAGGAATACCCCCACCCCCTAGGACCACATGGCCAGGCAGAGTGAAGCCAACAGTCATTTAGCAAATACCTCCTGAGGGCCAGGTGTGGGACACAGAGGTGGATTTGACCAGGCTCTCATGGCCTGGGGCAGAAAGAAAGGTCTAAGAGGGCAAGACAGCTGTCTCTTGTCATCCCTCCCTTCAGCTTTTATTGGCCACGAAACTGTAGATTTCCAAGATAGACCCATATGCATACATATGCACACACACACACACACACACACACACACACAAACACACACACTCACCCCTAGCATCTAGGAAGGGCAATTCTACCTCTTGTTATAACCAAGTTACCCCGTTTTCTGACATTAAAAAAGAACTGCGGGTTTCCTTTGAAGGTTTCAAACCTTATTAGCCACAGTGGGAAACGAGTCTTTAATGGGGCTCTGATGGGCTCAGCTTCAGGTGTCTGTGTACGCAGCCATATTACTTAGCAACACCATCGCCGTTTAGGTTTAATTTCCTAGCTTGCCTGATAAGGAGGCTGCAAATGTAATTTGTGATGCCGCAAGCTGGGCAAACACACGGGGCTATTAGATGAGTCACTGGGTGATCCAGGCCACAGTGCCGAGCTCTGCGGAAGAAGAGAAATGAACCCTGATCTGTGGGGCTGATACCACCTGGGCGGACACAATTTTCTAAATGTCTGGGAGCTGTGCTGCCTTCCCTCGTCCTTTCTGCTTTGGTGCCATCATTTATTAAGGGAAGCTTCACTCACCTCTCAACCTTTGTTAGAATCATCTTCCAGCTTTCTGAAATACGCATTGCAAGAGTTGCAAACTCAAAGATGATAATAACACAGCAATAATAGCAACATTTTTGAACTGTCAGTAGACACTATTCTAGTTGCTTTATATGAGTTATCTCTGTTAATTTTCCTAACAACCCCAAGAGACAGGCACTACTATTATTCCTATTTTCAAATGAGGACATGGGGCAGGGAAGGTAGGAAGGAGCAGCTTACGACAATAGGGAGTAAGGCTGTGACTGCCCTGCCAAAGAGGCTAGCTGTCATTCAGGGCCAATCAGCCGGTACCTAGGGGGCCAGATCTTCCACTTTTCTAAAAGAAGCAGGAAGTGGAGATTTTTATGTAAAATGCCATGAGTTTAAACATTTGCAACTAATTCAGCTGTTTAATACTGTGAAAACCAAACCAAGTATGTCGACCAGCCAGATTCAGCCCAGGGGTCACCGTTTGCAACCTCGTCTTCATTAGAACAAATAGGACTATTCACTAATTAATACACTCAAATTATTTATCTTTGCTTCCAGGAGCCATTGATGTCCCAGCCCTTTGGTCGTCCCCCAGCTGTATCCTTCCTAGAGCCTCAGTGGTAGCTCCATTCTTCCAATTGCTTGGTTCCTTCCTTAGAGTCATCCTTGGTTCCTTCCTTTCTTTCATATGCCACCTGTCAACAGATCCTGTCAGCTCTACTTTAAAATCTATAATCCCTCCACTTCTCACACTCCCACCATGAGCACCCTGGTCCCAGCCACCCTCATCTCTTACCTGGATATCATGGGTCAACTGCTCTACCTAGCTTCCCCCGTACTCCATTCTCACCAGAACAGCCTGCCTTAAGCCACATTCTGCCACTTCTCTGCTCAACCCCCCCCAATGGCTCCTATTTCGCTCGGTCAAAGTCAAGCCCTAACTGGTCCCACTTCCCACCTCTCTCTCCTGCACCCCCTGCACTGCAGACACAGTGCTTCCTCCTTGCTGTTGCACAAACACACCAAATGCTCTCCCACCTCAGGCCCTGGCACGCATGCTCCCTCGGAGTCTCTCTCCACCAGGTATCCTCTTGGCTCTCGCCCCACTTTGCTCTGTGCAGTTGCCACCTAGTTAGAAAGATCTTCCTGGACCACTTAACAAAAGCGGCAATCTCCCCATTATGCTCCCTCCCCTTACTTCTGCAACATGCGATATATGTTTATATTCTCTCTCTTCCCACTAGAATGCACCCACCATAGAAGTAGGAAATTTGTGGGGTTTTTTGGCTCTATCCCTGGTATCTAGAACCATGCCTGGTACATAGCAGAAATTCATTACATATTTGTTGAATGAATGAAGAAATGATGGGTCCACACAATAGGCCCCTGTGATAGACAGCTCCATTCTAAGATTGCTGCACACGCCTTGGCCTTGTCTTTACTCTTTATACACCCTGGGGACAGGAGGTCCCCCTCTAGCTACTATCACCTCCACCACCTCCCCATGGCAACTCCTTAACAATATGCGCTCAGTAAGATGCTCGATTGATTACTGGCCAAAAACGACAATGGGACAGTCATTGCTCTCACCCACCTGTTGTATGGAATAGAAACTTGTGGTTTGTGAGCATCCTGCCCTGGACAGAAAGAGCAACATCTTAGTCATGACGGAGATGAATTTGATAATTAGTCTTGATGAGACATGGCAGGTTTTGTGTGAGAGAAGAACATTTTTATCCTTAATTACAAGACTAGATAAATGCACTTTACTCATTTACTCGTATCTACAGAATTTGTTGGCCTTATTTTTATTTCTGTACTTATTTGAAAACCTATATGTCAGGAAGATAGATCTGATTCAATCCTTAATATTTCTTTCACACAGACAGGTACTGAAAAATATGGGCTGAAAATTCTAGCTCCATCCAGATCCTCCAGAAAATGTGGCCAGAACTGCAGTGGTTCATCCCAACTTCCCTCCATGGACCTCCGGGACCCAGGACATGATCAGCCAGCCCTCCGTGGGACCCAGACGTGCCTCCCTCCAGGGCAGGGCCTACCCTGATTAGCTACCCTGTGGCTAATCTTCCTTTCTTGGCCACTAAACACCCCAGCTCAACAACAAGGTAAGTCAGGATGCCAGGATGACCCTCCCCAAGGCTGAAGCATACTCAGGAAGGAGGCATAGCCAAGAAGCCAACAAGACATATATCTGCATGGGAGGCAAAAGCTTCATCTAGCAGTTCCAACATTAAAGTTGATGGCAAAGGATCTAGGAGGGTGTACAGAGGAATGGCCCAGTTCTAAGCCATGGGTGGGGGATGCATGGATCATTTGTCATTTGCTGAGGGACCCAGCACATGGCATCTCCATTTGATTCCCTTCTCTGTATCCCACAAAGTTTTGCTCTCTCAACATCTTTTCATCATTGTCTCAGCACACTCGGGTCAACGCGTTTCCTTGAATGTTTGTTTAAAAGTTCCCACTTGGGGCACACAGGCCCATCCATCATCACTATACCCAGAGCTACTCTTCTGAGGATGTGACAGGATAGTCTCATGGGAGTGTCCGCAGCTTTGCCTCCTCTGCCAGCCTGCTAAAGCCAACCCTGCAATTGCCGGGTGACTTCCCCTGTGCCTCCCTCACTCAAACAGGGAGGACCCTTTCTTTGGGGGAATGAGTGAGGGGGAGGGAGAGAGCGGCAGTATTGGGGACAGTTTGGATTTTCTGGGGCAGTTGGAGTATGGTGGAAATGGTAGAAGATGGCAAGAAGTTTTATCATTGTTTCTGTGATTTATGGAAGGGGATCCTCTTGACAGTTTTAAAGAAGGCTAAACAATAAACCTGAGCTGCTTTTAAATTGCCTTTTCTGGATCTTTTACCATATCACCTTCCAACTTTTGAAGGATTACAAGCAGATTTAGATCCTCATTCTGGAATGTTCAAGGAGAAAGGTTTGTCATCTACCCTGCAACTAACAGCTATGTGATGTGGGACAAGTCATTCTAGCTCCCCCAGTTTCTTCATCTATAAAATGAGTGACTTGGAGGGAATAAGCCCTGAGGTCATATCAGCCCTAAAACTTTAGGACATGTGAAAGTTCTGTTGTAGGCAGTTCAGGAATGATGGTGATAATCTAGCATTTACTGAACATGCATTATGTGCCAAAATCTTTAAAAGTACCATCTCAAGAAAAAAAGATCTAAAGTTTTTATTCTGGGTACCAGAACCACATGACAAGATGGAAGCCTCTAAGAGTGATGCCCAGCTCCTGGCACCGCGAATCAGACATCTGAGCAAGCACAAATGCGATTATTCGTTCCCAAATGATTGTCCTACCACGAGTTGAAGCCCAGAGACCCCCTCATCCCACAGAACCCCTAGGCAAGATAATACCCAGAGGGCTCGGAGTGGTGCCACAGCCCACTAGCTATTTGTTGCATGTTTTGATGCTGTTGGTCCAGGATGATTTGGGGGTTCTGCATTCAAGATTCTGTTCTTTTCCAGGGTGACTAATCTGGTTACTGTCCCTTGCTGCAGAAATGGCCATCCATACTGATAGTAGGTACTCGCCCTGGGCCCCTTCCATAGAGGGACTGCGACAAGAATAAGGCAACTGGGAAATCAAAGAGTCTACTCTTTGGGATGCGCAAGTAGGAGGGCGCAGACTCAGCTGGTATCCTCAAGTAAGAAGAGCATCCTTTTTTATTTAATCTTGGAAATGTTTGAAAGTTCACAAAAGTATTCAGAACCAGATCGTGAACTTCCCTTAGCCAGCTTCAATAATTATCAACAATTTGCTGATCTTGTTTCATCTCTCCCCACCCATTCCTCCTACTCCACCCCCACACCATCCCCAACAAAGAATTTCAAAGCAAATCCCAGACAGGAAGTCATCTCACCAGTGGGCACCCTGCTCCATCCTCTGCCCAGTCCCCACACCCACACATTATTGAATTTCTCTGCGTTCTTTCCATCCTCTTTCCCATATCCTGCCCACAAGTCATATCTAAAATGAGTTCTTAGACCCCACTTCTTTCCTTCTCATTGAGTCCCTGCTTTTCTTTAACATATGAACTTGGTCAAGGCTCTCCCACCTGAGAAAGGAATTCCCTCAGCTCTTCAGCCACTCTACATATGGCCTCCTTTGTCTCACTTTCCCTTTGTAGCCATCCCCTTCAAAGAGGACTCTAAATTTGCTGTTCCTACACCCTCTCTTCCCATTCATTCCTCAAGCAGCTTGGGCACCACCAGGCTAATGATGTCCCCATTACCTAATCCAATGGGCACTTCTCTACTGTGTTTCCCCAAAAATAAGACCTAGCCGGACAATCAGCTCTAATGCGCCTTTGGAGCAAAAATTAATATAAGACCCGGTATTATATTATTATATTACATTATATTATGTTACATTACGTTACGTTACATTACATTACATTACATTACATTACATTATATTATAGGATAGTATAAAGCCCCAGTCTTATACTATAGTAAAATAAGACTGGGTCTTATATTAATTTTTTTCCCCAAAAGATGCATTACAGCTGATTGTCCAGCTAGGTCTTATTTTCAGGGAAACAGGGTAGTATTGCCCTACTTCTCAGATGAGTTTACTTAGCAAGATAATGCAAGTTCATTGCACAGACTTTGGAAAAAAAAGAAGGCAAATAAGAAAATTGAAATTATAACTAAATAAATAACAAATGAATACTGAAATAATATTTTCTATTACTCAAAAGTTTAATGTATTTGCTGCCAATGCTTTTTATATATATAAATTGTTCATATTTTAACAACTGCGTGCTATTCTATCAGATGGTCATGACATGATTTAGTCCCTGTCATTGGATATTTATTTCAACCTTTTAATATTATGAACAACTTGAGAATAAACATTCTCACAGATACGTATTTGTACACACATCCACCTTGATTTTCTCACATTCTCTCTTTCTGGAAACCCCATCCTTGACATCAGGCACTTCCATCTCTCATGGTTCCCTGAGTCCTAATTGTCAGTAGTCTTTGGGGAGCTCTCGTTTCTCCAATCTCCTCACTCTGTACCCTCTCCCTGGCTGATTTCAGCTCCAAGAACAACTTGAGCAACAACTGGCCTGCACTTGACTTTCACATCTTTGCCTCCAGCCCAGACCACGCTCTTAAACTTTAATTACTCAATATCTGCACTTCAATGAACATGTCTAACTGAAGGCTCCACTGCCCACCCTTCCCCCGGCCCCAAAGACTCCAAATGCCCATTTCTTTTATCATTACCTCGGTGATCAGCACTGCTGTGATTCCCAGACACCAAAGCCCCCAAACTGGGGATTGTCCTACACTGACTGTCTTCAGCCATTCAGAGACGAACTTTTCAGGGTCTACTCCCTAAATCTCTCTGCTGTCCCCTCTTCTCAGCCCTCACTGCCACTGATCTAGTTTGGGCCTCATCATCCTCCCAGAATTTATGCCACAACCCTTTATGTTGTCCGTCCTCCAACTCTGATTACAACCCACACTTCACTGCTTGAAATCCTTCCACCAGCCACAGCTTCAGGATTAGTTCCTGGGCAGAGCACAGATAGAGCTATACACAAACTTTCCACTATGTGGGGTTGGCGCTTCTAAGCCTCCCCTCCCCAACATTGTTCAAGGTTCACCTGTAGTTGCAATGGTAACTGTGTGACCTGCCAAGCCCAAAATATTTACTATCGACCGTTTGCAGGAAAAGTTTGCCAACCCCTGATCTAGAACACCAGAAAGCCTATGAATTACAGAAAAATAAAGATGCGAAAATTCAGGATACATAAGGTTAGATGAGAGCAATGAGTCTTTTATTTCATCCAAGAATTCACATACTTCACTTTTATCCTTTTTTCCCCCAAAACATTACTTCAGTTTGTAACATTCAAGGAAACTTCAAATAGTCGTTACAGATACTATACTTACCCTTATTTTCTTGGCTCCATATGCGTAGATAAAAATATAGATATATTTTTAACTTTTAACAAAGTAAGTACAGGCACATAATATTTTTTTAAATTTAATAGTGACAGAAGGCTTATAATTTAAGCAAGAGTCCTCTACCACCTCCCCACTTAAGGAGACAACTCCTTAAAAGTCATTTAGCTATTTCTTCTTGTAGTTACTTAACTAAAAATTGTGCTTACTTGCTCTTTCTTGATTGATCAATTTAGATGTTATCTAAACTGTTCCTGACAGATGAGGATTTAACTCATAGTCCTTCCTCTCAAGATAGAGGTTATCTCACAATTTTTAGTTAACTCAGTGATCAGTGTTGAAATGATGACTATGTAAATATTTGTCACACAGACACAAGCAGTATTCCATGGTTCTGTTTCTACCTTATACTTCATTTCATTTTGTGCCGTGTATTTAAAAGCTAAGAAGGGGAACTCTGTGTCCCAGTAATGATCTTCCCCAAATCCAGTGCATTGCAAATTAGCAGAGCAATTACATATCTATAAAACAGATTATGAAACACAGATGTTGCTTTAAAAATAGTCTATTCAGAATTACAAGAACTCAGCTCTGAACCTCCCTTCCAAGTCATAATACCTCATGTGGCTTTTACATAAGGTAGAGTGTAGGCCTTTGGTTTTCAATTCTAAGGGAAAAGAGTACGAGAAAAAGGGTGAGGAGGACAGTTCTGCATCCCTCACCTCATCTAGAACATTTTATCAAATAACAAATTCCCCCAAATCTCCCTGCTCCAATCTCTAATATTTAAGAGAATCAAGAACGCCATGATTCCAAGTCCACAAGCACCTCTTAGAACGAGATACTAACCGACCTTTTGAAGGGTTCTCATCAAGAACCAAGTGTCCTGCCCAAATATAGAACTTTGTTTGGTG
Organism: Rhinolophus ferrumequinum; assembly: GCF_004115265.2. NCBI lineage: Eukaryota > Metazoa > Chordata > Mammalia > Chiroptera > Rhinolophidae > Rhinolophus > Rhinolophus ferrumequinum. The sequence goes on along the minus strand of NC_046289.1, from coordinate 38,388,622 downwards.
TGAGCCCAAGAGATAAACATGGATCATGCATCAGAATCTGATCTATCTCTGGGTGGAAGGACTATAAAAATCACAACCCAAATCACATGTGCTTATTTCACATACTTTGGGTTTAGAGCTGACTTATAAACAACAGCTTTCTTATTACAGACAATACTGCAATGAATAACCTTGTACACAAATGTCAGTTTCACATATATACAAATACACGTAGAAAGTAAATTCCCAAAAGTAGAATTGTTGGAGCAAAAGAAATATACATTTATCATTGTTTTAAATGAAAAAAATGTATCAGGTCTTTCAGAATCTGATATTCTTTGCTTATACTCCATAAATGACTTCTAGATCTAAAATGTTCATGACTTCACGGCTAAATTGTGTCTTCTCTGCATCATACATGTTAATTTTTCCAGGCTAATTGGGGAATGATTTATCACAAATTACATTTTTGGCCCAATAAATTCCCCATGCTATATTTGGACAGTCCCTTCTAATTCCACCTGTCATCTATCACTGTACTCCCCACACTCTTGTTTACATTCGCTCTATTCCAAGTTCATCCCTGTATTGTTGTTTATAGTCTCCTCAATTCCAAGTTCAGCAATGCTCTGCCTTTAGCAGAAAAGAGAGCTTATAAGAAAAGGTATATTCCCCACTGATTCACTGTGGACCAGTAAAGAGTTCCAACCCTACAAAAGGAGCCAGCATGCCAGGCCGACTTGGATTACCCTGACTAGTAATGAGCAGAAAGAGTATGCTCATTTCTCAGAGAGAGAGACTGAGAAGGCCCCTCTTCGAGAAATTACCCCCACTTGAAGAAAATAATTTTTCATTAAATTGGACTTAGAAAAGGTAAGTAGGTATCCTTTGATTCAGATCACATTCCTTTTAGAAATAATTTTAGCAAAAGTCTTCCAGGCTGCCCTGAGCCAGAAAACCCCATTAAGCAAAATATTATTGCCTCAACCCCATGGGTAGTATTTCTATAAAGTTAGTACCAGCTTTGTTAAAGGTAGAAGTCTGTATGCTTATTGGATTTGGTAGCTTCAGTGATTTGATTTTTTGCTGAAAACAGTGTTTTGAAGTATTGGACAGCTAGAGGAATGAAAGAAATGTCTGCCCCATATCCTCTAGGAGAGTATTTGCAATACTCTTTGAGACCCAATTTGATAATAAATGTATTAAAAGACGTTAGCATAGAGGTAAGATAGTGAAAATATTGTCTACCTAGTAATATATTACATTTTAAGAATGATACTCAATTCTGGTAATTCCTTGCCAGGAAGAAATTTGGAATATTTATCAAGAGTCTTTTTTCTTTTTAATGTGAAGAGCATGGCGTGTGATTTTAATAAGGCAATATGATGGACCCCTGTGGTGTTGGAACTGTCCAATTTTGACTGTGGTGGTAGACACACCAACCCACACAGGTAATAAAATTGTGTAAAATAACATACACACAACACACAAGTACAAGTAAAACTAGGGAAATCTGAATAAGATTAGTGAATTGTATCAATGTCAATATCCCGGTTGTGATATTTTATGATAGTTTTGTTAAATTTAGCATTGGGAGAAACCCAGCAAAGCATACAAGGAATCTCTGTGTAGTGTTTCTTACAACTGCGCATAAACCTAAAATAGTCACAGTAAAATTTTTGTTTTATTTTAAATTTTTAAAAATGTGCATGTGCCAAGATAAATGAGGTGCAAAGCTACACCTAGGTCAAAGAAGAAATTCATTTGTGTGCTATAAAACTTTTAGCTATTAGACAGTTACATATAAGAAGATATCTGTATATTGTAGGGGTTGGGGCGGGATGAATAGCTCATTTGAGACCATCCATTCTTGTTACTTAAGGAAGGGGAAGAAAGAAAAGGAGGTGTCCCAGTCAATCCACACCTAGAACCCCCTCCTTGGGAAACAGATACTTTTTACTGTAGAATTATTTATAATGATTAAAAAAATTGGAAAACACCCAAAAAGTCCATCATTATGAAAATGATCAATACAGTATGACATTTCTACCATGAAATGTCATGTAACCATTTAAACAAAGCTACAAGACCTACCAGTATAAGATACCAACATAAGAGAGGAAAAGGCTATGTGTACTTTACAGGATCCAAAGTGTTATAGATAGTTACGGGGGTAGGGGTAAGGAGGTGGCAAAGACTGACAGAGTATATATATATATCAAACTGTTAGTAATGAATTCTAAAAAGAAATTCAAGACATTCTGGGAAAAGGTCAATACAAAATGGGTGTGACATTAAGTAATCATTGTAGATTTTTTTGGATGTCATAGTGCGTGTGTGTATGTGTAAAATCTTCCTTACCCTTTAACTATTAGTGTTACACACTCAAGTAAATACAGATAAAATGGTATAATGTCTGGATGGATTTGCTTTAAATACTACTACACATTTGCTTTAAATATGTTTCTGTAGTATTTGTTTTATTTCCTTACTTTTTAAATTGTGCAAATAACATGCACAATTTAAAAAGTAAGTGAAATGAAACAAAGGTTAATAACAGTTATCTCTGGGATATGTAATTGTGGGTACCTAGTTTTTTTTTATGCATTACTGTATTTTTTGTTTTCTGTAATGAACAACTATAAAAATCAGGGGGGGAAATAGGATATGTTTAGAAAAATCAGAGCAGAAAACTAAGCTATTTATACACAGGTAATTGCAGCACTGATTATATTAATCTGGAGACAGTCCCTTTTAAGAGGCAATTTACCTTTAAACTTATCAACTGAGTGGTTGCAGATGCCCTTAACAGTGGATGGTGGAACCGATTGCTCACAGAGTGATGCATGCAGCTGTTGTCCTACCCAAATCGCCTGGGTTTGGGCCCAGTGGTTCCACGGGTCTGGATCGTTGTATCTCAGGCTAGTGGTTCTCCACTGGGGGAGCCCACCAGAAAAACCAAGGGAAGTTTTTTTCAAAATAAAATTACAGATTATGAATAGGTCTTCATAGAGTGTAGGCACACGCAATGTCTAAAAGTTCCCCAAGTGATTCTGATGAGCATACATGGTCAAGAATCCCTGATTTAAATAAGCAAACAGAAATAATTATATATAATATATTAACACTTTTGTGTGTATATGAATTTGCTTGTATATATTTTAAATATTGCTGGGAATATACATAAGAAGGTGGTAAAAAAAGAAAACAACAGTGAGTTTGGGGAGGGAAACTGGGTCACTGGAGACAGAGACTTTTCACTGTATATCCTTTCGTGCTTTTTACATTTTATACAAACGAATGCGCGCGTATTCAAAAAAGGTGAAAAGTGAAAGAAAACCAAAATTTAAAAGAATCTCTACTGTAGACAACTCAGCTCACCGGAAGCACTTTTCCTTTGCTAAAGTGGTCAAAGTTCTGTAATGGGAACACATTTTTTGGCAGAAGTTTTGCGAAGAAATTTTCTGAGACAGTATGTAACATTGACTTAAAAAGAACATTAGACATAATAATCATAATGGATCGTACAGTCTGAGAGTTACAGAAACTACTCACCACTTGAGAGCCACACGTTCTGCCGTTAAGAAGTACATACAGTCAGCCAGGATGGAGGAGAGGAGGGTTTTCATTTTGCAATTATAGTAAAGCATTTCATAAAATATCCCTGATGATACATACAGTTGCCTGGCTCTCTTGAGGGCACAGGTGGAGGTAAGCTTTTCCTTCACATCCTAGTGTGCTGTGAATTTTGTGCTAAGTACATGTATTACCAGTTTAAAAATTAATTTTTTTGTTTTAAGTGAGATATTCAGACTGTGTGACCAGATGGAATTACAGATGGCCAACTCACACTCCTATCTTAAAGTGACTCCCTGTAGCACTTTGGAGTTCAAAGGGCAAAGCTGATTGCACACATCTTCAAAAATCTGATTCCAATTTAAAAGAGCAGGGGCTCAGAGTTACAGAGGTCAACTGGAAGAGACTGACCAGCTGCGATGGTGAGCTAGAGGTGAGCTGACAGTCTGGGCCCAGTCAACAGAAAGACCAGCAGATGGAGAGTCAAAATAGGAACCTCCGCTCATTAACCCAGTGGCAGCGATGCAAGCCATTTAGTCCGCCCTGAGCCCCAACTTGTTCACTGAGAAAACAGAAATGTCCTTTACTTAAGAAAGCTGTTGAGAAAATAATACTTGTGGAAAGTACTATTAAAAGTTTAATATACTCCATAAAAAAGAAAAAAGTAGCACCTTGTAACAAGTTTTCCAGATTTGGGTACACACACGCACACACACACACACACGCACGCACACGTGCAAAAAAAAAAAAAATCATCTGAAAGATTTCTCTTCCATCCCAAAAAAACTAAAATGTAGGAAACATAAATTTTCAGTTCTCAGAATTCAGGGTTTCACCTTGATTTTAATCTTTTTTTACAGCGTTCTAGTTAAAAAGGCCATGAGAACTCATTGTTGACCTGTTTATTCCTCAAGTGTACAAGACACTTTTTATTTTATAATTATTTTTGAAATATTAAATTTCTATGGAAATTCTGTTAACAAAATATTCAAGCATTGACATGAGAAGTCTTTCTCCTCCTGCCCCCTCATTATGAGGTGATTCTGACAACTGCTAAGCAAGAGAAGGCCAGATAAGATTTGGAGAAAAACTTCACATGCTCCTTGTTCACAGGTGACTCAACTTTCAGAAATACCCAGAAATGAGAAGTGAGAAATTTTGCTGTGAGATTAGTTGTCCTAGGCTAAAGGTATTTTCCAAAAGACCAACATGAAATAATTCTGTGGACCCTGCTAGTTATTTTAAACTGATTTCTATTTACTAGCTTTTCTGTTTCCTATTCAATCTATCCCTTGTTTTGAGACGTGAAATGGCTCTGCAAAGAGAAAAATCTCCACAAAGTAATTTACCAGTCAAGATACAATATTACTGTAAATATTAGTATCATCAGCACACATATAATGGGAAATCCTACAAAAATACAAGTTGGAAAGGAAAATATCTCATTTGTCTATTTGTTTAGCATGTTTTCAAACATGAAAAGATCCAGAAACAGGAGGGAAGAGAAGAAACTGAAATCAGGAGAAAATCAACAGAGCTTAAGCGCGACAGCCTCAGAGGATGTTTTTATACACACCCAGGCATTTTGTCACAGGACTCCCTCAACACAGCCTTTTGAATGCTGACAAACAGTCAAACTACATCTCTCTGGGCAGCACAGCCAGTTCCAGAAGTTCAAGTATTTCTCAGAAGGTCAGAGTTGTGGACACATTGCTCAAACCAAACAGGAGAATGAAGAAATAACAGGAAAGATGGATGGACGTATTAGGGCTGGTGTAATGCATGTGCTAGGAGTTCTCCCAACAGGATTTGTAAACAGAAAGCTGCTTAAATACAGGACTTGTTGTGTCACTTCCCTCCCCAACCCAGGTGAGCCAGACTCTGGCTTTCTTACTCAGAGAGCCATGGAAATGGAACTGAAGAAGTCAGAAACCCAAGCACTTTTACTATCCAACCTAAACCTTAGAATTCCACAGGGACAGGCCCCCAAAGTGATGTCACGTCTTGTGTGATTCACAACTTCTAGTCCTATAATAACACTTCTACCTTAACCAAAATGTTGGCAGCTAAGGAACCCACCACACTGAAGCCAAGGAAGCCATGTGGCAGATGTTTGCAAACTGAAGCCAGCCCAGAAAGGACAGACCAGCACCCCCACAAAAAAGGAATGAACTCTGTTCCATACCTGGGAGGGTGACTCTGAGTTACAAAACAAAGAGCTGTGTCCAAGTGAAAGGCTGAGCAGTACCCGGTCAACCTGGGCTGCTTCAGGAGTAGGAGTTTAGGACATGGAGAAGTGTTGCAATAGAGGTTGACCTTTTTTTCCTCTGCTTAGCTGAAGTTTCCCCTCATTCAGATAGCCACAGACAGTCTGGTAGCTAACATCTCTTGGGGTAATCACAGGGCTTCTCCAAAAGCAAATGACCAAATAAATTGTAAAGAAGAAGTGGGGGAGAGGGAGAAAGTGGTGACTGCATAGCTTTAAAGAGATTTAGGAACCAGCGAACAGTCCAAAGAGGAAATTAAGAAAACAATTTCATTAACAATAGCACCAAAAAGAATAAAATAGTCGAGAACCATATGATTTCACTGATATGTGGGATATAAAACTGAAAACAACAAAGGAACAAGACAAACAAATAAACAAAAACTCATAGACATAGACAGTAGTTTAGTGGTTACCAGAGGGTAAGAAGGGGAGGGGGGTGGTAGATGAGGGTAAAAGGGATCAAATATATGGTGATGGAAGGAGAACTGACTCTGGGTGATGAACATACAATGTGATATATAGATGACGTATTACAGAATTGTACACCTGAAATCTATGTAACTTTACTAACCATTGTCACCCCAGTAAACTTTAATTTAAAAAATATGAAATAAAATAGGTGATGAATAGATGGAGCCCAGAGGACTTTCAGGGCAGGGAAACCACTCTGTATGACACTACAATGGTGGATACATGTCATGGTAACTTGGTCCAAATGCACTGAACATACACCACCAAGAGTGAACCCTAATATAAACTATGAACTTTGTGTAATTATGAAGTGTCAATGTAGGTTCATCAATTGTAAGAAATGTTCCACTCTGGTGGGGGTATTGATAATAAGGGAAGCAGTGCATGTGTAGGGGCAGGGGCTATATGGGGTATCTCTGTAACTTCCACTCAGTTTTTCTGTGAACCTAACACTTCTCTAAAAAAATTAGTCTATTTTTCTTAAAAAGAATGAGATATTTAGGAATAAACTTAACCAAGGAAGTGAAAGACTTGTGCACTGAAAACTACAAAACATTGTTACAAGAAATTAAAGACACAAATAAATGGAAAGATAGCCCACATTCATGTATTGGAAGACTTAATAGTGTTTCAATGTCCGTACTACCCAAAGTAATCTACATATTTAAGACAATCCCTATGAAGATCCCAATGGCATTGTCTGCAGAAACATTTAAAAAATCCTAAAATTCATATACATTCTCAAAGGACCCTGAACAGCCAAAACAATCTTGAGAAAGAAAAATGAAGCTGGAGGCCTCACACTTCCTAATTTCAAAACATACTATGAAGCTACAGTAATCAAAATAATGTAGTACTGGCATAAAGACAGATATATAGACCAATGGAACAAAATAGCCCAGAAATAAATCCTCATAGATATGGTCAAATCATCATTGACAAAGGTGCCAGGGTGACACAATGGGAAAAGGTAGTCTCTTCAGCAAATGGTGTTGGGAAAACTGGGTATACTCATGCAGAACAATGAAGCTGGACCCTTACTTTACACTATATATAAAAATTAACTCAACATGGATTAAAAACCTAAACGTAAAAACTGAAACTATAAAACTTCTAGGAGAACACATAGCGGGAAGCTTCATGATATTGGAACGGGCAATGATTCCCTGAATATGACATCAAAAATACAGGTAACAAAAGTGAAAATATACACATGGGATTACATCAGACTTAGAAACTTCTGTGCAGCCAAGGAAACAATCAACAGAGTGAAAAGGCAACCTACAAAATAGAAGGAAATATTTGCAAACTATTTATCTGCCAAGGAGTTAACCTATAAAGAACTCCTACAACTCAACAACAACAAAAAATAATAATAACCTGATTTAAGAATGAGCAAAGGATTTGCACAGACATTTATCCAAAGAAAATACACAAATGTTCAACATACGTATGAAAAACTGGTCAACATCACTAATCAGGGAAATGCAGATCAAAACCACAATGACATATTGCCTCATACCCCTCAGAAAGGCCACTATCAAAAAAACTGGATAATAAGCTTTGGTCAGAAAATGGAGAAATTGGAACCCTTGTGCACAATTAGTGGGAATGTAAAATGGTACAGCTACTATGGAAAACAGTATAGAGATTCCTCACAACATTTTTAAAAAGAACTGCCGTATGATCCAGCAATCCCTCTTCTGGATAAATGTCCAAAAGAATTGAAAACAGGATCTTCGGATATTTGCACACCTGTGTTCTTTGCATTATTATTATTCACGGTAGCCAAGAGGTAGAAGCAATCTAAATGTCCATCAATGAATGAATGGATAAGGAAAATATAGTATTTACAAACGCTGGAATATTATTCAACCTTTAAAAAGCAGCAAATTGTGTTGCATGCTATAATGTGGATGAACCTCGAGGACGTTATGCTAAGTGAAATAAGCCAGTCACAAAAAGACAAATACTGCATGATTCTACCTATCCGAGGTACCTAAAGTAGTAAAGTCTTAGACACAGAAAGTAGAACGGTTCTTACCAGGGGCTGGGAGGAGAGGACAAAGGAGAGTTGTTCAATGGTATAGGGTTTCAGCTTTTCAAGTTCTAGAGATCTGTTACCCAACAATGTGCATACAGCTACTACTGTACTGTACCCTTCAAAATGATTAAGACGGTAAACCTTTTGTAATCTATTTTTTACCACAATTGAAAAAACAAAACCCAGATCAATTAATTGTGATGTATGGACCTCATTTGTACCTTGATTCAAATAAACTATAAAAAAAAAGCATGAGACATTAGGGAAAAATTGAATGCTGACTGGATGTTTGAGATCAAAGCATTGATATTTTGTGTGATAAGGGATGGTATTTTTTTAAATGCTTCTTCTTCTTCTAGATAATCTGAAATGTTTACGGATGAAACATTTGCTTTGAAATAATCCAGTGGGGATATGCGGTGTGGCGGAATGAAGATGGCCGTGAGTTGAGACTCATTGAAGCTGGCTGGTAGGTACATGCAGGTTCATGTACTCATGTATGTCCACGGTGGTACGTGTTTCTTTTTTCCATAATGAAGATTAAAATCAACATAGAACAAGTGCCTCTGGGAGGGTTGGGGCTGTCGGGTATTGACACTTGCCTTGACTTCATCTGTTGAAACCCTCTCCTCGCCTTCAGCAGAAGGACCCAGGCCCATCACGGTGAATCCAGCTGTTCTGTGTTGACAGCCTTCTCTAAAACCTTTGCTGTCTGAAACTGCTCCTCTCCTAAGGGACAAAACAGGAAACTCAGCCTATCAAACTTGAGTGAATAAACTCAGGGGCAGCAACTTGGGCTTAGGTGAGCAGCTCATTGTTTTATTGACATCTGAGAGTTGTGGTTTTAGCAATGTTTTATTTTAGTAAGCATTCCTACTTTGGGTGATGAGACTTGCTACCCAACAGTCTACCGGGTCCTTCCAGGAGCAGCAGGCACTCCAGTGTCCCAGCCCTGGACACGCCACCCCCGACAGCCAGTGAGGGCAGGGGCCTGTCCCTGCCTGGGTGGAGCAGGGACCTGGGTGAAGGCCACCCAGAAAGAGGGTATGATGAGATCGCCAGGCACTGACAGGGAAGAGGCAGCAAAACCTTTGCACCTACTTGGAAGTGTTGCCCAGGATGGGCTCTTTCCTAGAAGAGGGAGGGAAACTTTCTTCCATTTCCTGCCTGGCTCCCTGCCACAGCCCATCCTTCCCCCGCTGCTCCCACACAGAAAGCAGGGCCAGTTCTCAGGAGGCTGCAGTTACCCTAAATTAGGCTTACGTAAACAGGGACGTGGGGGCCACTCCGACTCCTCCCTTTTATCCCAGATCTCCCCTTCCCATTACTACAGGACGGTGAGGACTGTAACTCCCAAACCAAACACCAAAGGGAAACGAAGAGCCTGCAGTAATTTGTACTGCCAGTGGGATTTATATTCTAATAGCTTGACAGCTGAAAGAAGCCCTTATGGAGGGTATTTTGCTACAACAGAATACCATGAAAATAATCAAATTAATTGCTCTATATATACTAGTGGTTCAAAAAAAAAAAACTACTTTCACAAGAACAAAGTTATAACACTTTAATAATTTAAATAGAATCAACTTCAGGAACATATACACACACATACATAAAATTCAAACAATTTAATTGAACAGTGTATTTAAATGCATCAAATTCTTAAAAATCCCCAAAATGTACTCCAGGTTATGAATATGAAAAAGTAACTTTGAAGTACTACTGACCAAAGAAAAACAGACAAGTTAATTACTTTGTATTTACCAGTAAGACGGCAGTCTGTGGGTACATTAGAACTCTATGAGAACACTTCTAGGAAATGTTAGAGCAAAGAATCATTAAAAAAGGAATACAATTGATCTCAGAAAGATAAATTTATAGCTAATAGTTTCTTTGGTCCTTCAAATCACATCTGTTTTTACTTTAAAATACCAAACATGAGTTGAGTGCTTAATTCTATCTCTACAGACATGTCTAAATATTAAGCAGGATAATGTTTCTATTAGCTTCAATTTTCAAAGGAACTCAAAATCATCCACCACTATACTTTAGAAACTCTAAATATAGAAAAATATAGGAAATAGAAGTAGGGAAGAATTTTTAAAAAGAAATACTGCCCCATCCTAAGTCAAACAGCATCAAAGTGGCAGAGATAGGACGACCAAAGATAAAGCAAGCACTGTAGTTAATTCTTCTTAAGGTAATGGGATAAATTGGAAGAGCACTATGTCAGCCAAATAAGAAACTTCTCCATGGAATAATTATGTTTGTGTTTTTGCAGGGGAGTTGAGGTGCTTGTTTGTTTGTTTGTTTGAATTTGGCCCACACTGCCCTGGTAGAGAACATTTTAATATAATCATTTAATAAGGCAACAGCTTCCTGGACTAACAGACCTAGACCACTGAACACTAAATACAAGACCCACATGGACCACAAGGGAAACCAGTCTGGGAGCTTCCGGTATTTTCCAGTAGTTCCAGAAAATGACGTGCATCTTCACAGACACCAACAAGACAATGTCGTTAGACATTGGACGTAGCTCGTAACGCAGTCCACGGTGAGTTCATTCTGCGTTCTTTCATGTTTATGGAAGCTATGGTTCTGTGGACCTGAAAGTAGTGGACACGCTCAAAAGTTTCTGGAATACTTAGAAAAAACATTTGATAAGATTTAAAAAAAAAAAAATGTTTTGAGGCATCGGCAAGGAACACACAAATTAAGCTCCCAGGAAGCTTCCAAAGGTAGAACTTTGAGGACAAGTTATGTGCAGTGTCAGTACTGAGTCTTATAAAATACTGGCATTTAAATAAAGGCAAAGGTATCTACACACTAAATGGTGTGCTATTCTCATCAAGGCACAGAGAGTTAAATGTCTAAATCCCTGTATGTTGACATGAGAATACACCGTAAACAACTCCAGGAACTAATTCCCTATACAGGAATTTTAAAAAGAATAGAAGATAGACATGTGCCTTTTTAACTCAAAGTAAAATCAAAAATATAGATATTTCACCACCTCCCCTTCGTGACTAACGTTACAACTAGACAGTTAAAAATTAAATATATAAAAAATAAAGTGTCACTGGCAGTGTAATAAACATGATTGAAGTGAAGCCTGTTGGACTTAGAATTTGCAGAGCAGTGCCGCATACTGGACAATAAATTATTTGAAGCACTACACCATTTTTGTTTAGGGAGTGGAAAACGCAGTACATTGGTCACAGTTTTCTCCCATTCCCAACTCCTGTGCATATGAACCAATTTAACATATTATTTAACAAAATACAGGAGTTCGTCTCCCTTCCCAGCACCCTCGGGGTATCTATGAATGGCAGTGATGTTGTGTGTATAACTTAACACTATTGGCAGTTTGCTTGAATGTTGCCACTAAACGGTGGCAAGAAGAAAGTAGAGGGCCCACCCCTTTATTAATTATTTTTATTTGACTTGCAATAAATAATTGTTAACACACAGTGACGAGGCATGTTTCACGTCTGTTACAACTGAGAATGGAATGTACAAACGACTAAAGCCAGACAAACAAGGCTACGAGAAGCGTGATCTGCACAGAACGGGGCACATGCTGACATTCAGCTCCTAATCAGAGTGAGAAACTCCTCCCGAGTCTTTGGATCTTCCCGGAACACGCCCAACATCGTGCTGGTCACAGTTTTGCTGTTCATTTTCTGTACCCCTCGCATCACCATACACATGTGTCTACAAAACAAGTGGGGTTGAGAGGACCAGACAGTGCTGATTTGGTTTTTAAAATAAAAAGCAGGCTGAAAAATTAAATCTGATTAAACTGAGTTCAGAATGACCAAGTTTGTCACTTCTTAGACAAATTTTATTTAGAAGGGTTTCTTAAGTTTCTCAGTCGTATAGCTTTTATTCTTATCAGTGCTCAAGTCCTTAATGCATCCAACAGGAGGGGGGCAAAATGGAATATTCTTCCTGGGTGAAAACGACACAAGGAGTCTACAGAGATAGAACAACTTCTAGATCAAAAGAAATCCAGAATTCTTCCTTGATCCATCTTTAGGACCAAGAGAGTACAACGCTAGCTGAGGTGTTCAGAGACGTATGGAAGTGTGCTGGTCTCACCAGGCAGAACCCAGAGGGCAGTGACCACAGCGAGTTTAACCCGTGGTGAAGCTGGGCAGCATACACATAGGGAGCCCATGCCACGCCAGGAGGATGCATGAGAACTTGGCCCACAAGATGTGTGCAATTCTCATAATGCATCCTCGTAACGTAAAGAAGTGTCTTCAGTTGCCCTTCATTCCCATTCTTAGCTCCCTCCATTTTTTAAACGTGTGACAAAATATTATTAAAACGCTGCTTTGGAGCAACTAAAAAAAGCTAAAGAAGAAATCAAGAGAAGACATAAAACGCTGCTGGTTGTGCAAATCACCACACCTAAGCTTATGACTCCCTACTCTTCTACAGCCCCCAACAAACAAACTAAAACAAAACCAGTCTCCCAGGTCCTGGTTCCCATGTTGACAACACTAAATGAAAGAGGTAAAAGGGCTCCGGGCACAGAGTAATGTGTGGCATCACTTCTGACTAGAAAAACCAAGCAGCTCTGCATGTCATTTTCATGCACCGTTACGCCGTGATTAAGGCAAACAATAGACTTGTATAGACTTACGTTGCTTCAACCACTACCCCAACTCCAGCAGGTCGTAAGGCTTCTGTGATTGCTATAGCAATTTGTTTCGTAAGGCGCTCTTGAACTGTGGATGGAACAAGGAGCTCAGTTGAAGAGTGTGACACAAACAACTGAAAGCTTTTGCTGCCTCTAGAATATATGAAATCTTAGAAAGCAGACTTCTGTGAGATTTAAAAGCCAAAACACACGAGGTTCCACCAGTTTGCTTTGTATGCTACCTGGGCCACGGGAGACCCCTGTTCAATTCCCTCCCCTGCAGTACAGGTGAAGAGAGCTCAGGAAGCCCTGGCGCCCTCCAGCTCCACTGCAGGGAAGGGATTAGAATGGCGACTGTCTCTCAGCTGTGCAGTAAGACCAACGGAATACTGATAACAAGCACCTCCACAGAGGTAGGGCAGAGCACAGGAATAAACAGCTCGCAGCAGGATTCTAAAGGAGCCTACAGTATGGTTATTGAATTGTACTTAGAGCAATGCTGAAAACCAACGATTTAACCTGAATAATGTAGTTCCAGTGCTGAATACACAACTAATCTTTGAAACCATACATTCACTGCAGCATTACATCTATTTGAAAGCTGACAAAATTCCCAAATGTCTAGCAGAGTAGGAATTGATTAAATCAAGCCCCAGCCCAGCCGTGCAATGGAATGCTAAACAGCCAGCAAAACGAATGAGATGATTACATGTATGTGGGGAAAAGGGTTTAAGACTTTTTAAGTAAAAAAATAGTGGGCGAAAAGATAAGTGAAGCCCATTACATGTAATACGGGCCCGTTTTTAAATGCAATAAAAATAAACTGATTTTAAAATGTTGGTATATGCATAAAAATGTGAAGGAATATACAAATACAACAATGATTTCTGGAGGCTTGAAATGCAGCAGACTTTTTGTTTTATATTCCTATGAGGTTTTAATTTTTATAACTCATGTATTACACTTATAACAACAACAAAAAGTACTTTTCCCTTAAGAAAAAAAACGTTTTTCTATTTAGAAAAAAAGTTTTAAAATTTACCTTGTAATCTTCTACTATAGATTTCTACAATCCTAAAAAAGAAAGAATTGTTTTAGTTAATCATAAATTATTTGAAGTGAAATTAGTAAGGCTTCCTCCTAAGACTAAAAGGTTTTATGGAAGCAATTGTAAGGTAGGGCAGAGGATTCATGCCTAGAGGAGGACAGAAAGATACAAAAACTGTGGTCTACAGGGGACCACAATTATGACACAGAGTGGTACTCCCCTCTGTCCCCAAAGACAGAGAGAATTAAGAGTATAGTTTGCTTAGGGAAAACATAGAGATAAGCAGTTTTAAAGCTCCCACGTCATCAATTTTGGGCCAAGTCTCAAGTGTTCTAATCAATTGTATTGTTTAATCAGAGCTTAAAGTTCAAGTTAAAAATAAAAAGACTATTTGTTAATTAATAGGCAGACCACTGTCCCTACTAAACCTATTATGATAATCCGATTAGAACTGAACAGACTTCTTCAGACATCTCTTTATAAGATAGGTCTATATAATAAGCACTCAATATGTTTAACCCCCCTAAAACAAAAGCCTCCTGATCTTAGCTTATAACACAATCTATCAAGTGACAATTTTCTCCTTTCAATATCTTTCACTGTAGCTGTGAAATGTAAAGCTGGCCACGTGAATCACCCACTTTAGAATAACAAATCACGTTCAAGATTTCTTCTTTAAAATTTGTCTGTTAGTCGTGAATTTGGACTCAATTTAAGGAATGCCTTCCCTATCAGGCATTTTAAGGCTCTTCCCCCCCAACATGACCCTCAAAGAGAACTGACAACCTGCTCCTTAGACCTCAGTTACAGCCAATAAAGTCAATAAACAGGACGCCACCCTATTCACCACTCAGCCAGAAGGCAGGAGCCACTCTGATTCTTCTCTGTGTTCCCAGTAGGTAAACAACATTGAAGGAACACAATTACACGTTTTTTTTTATTTTGAACAAAAACCTGAGAAAGGATGGTTCAAGCTCCTAGATAGAAAATATGTCTTATTCTTACTGGGTCAAATTTCTGTATATATGACTTGTGATCGTTTCCCAGGTGATTAATTTCTTATATAAGTAGGAGATGCCATCGCATTAAAAATTAGTAACAGCTTTCTTCTCATAGTTGTCATTTTTTTCTAGAGTAGCATTTCAGGTACAACATTAGACAATAATGGTTAATGTTGGGCTTCCATATTTTGCTCCACATTTTATTAGGAATGACTCTAACATTTTACTATCACCCACGGTGTCTGTTTCTGGTCGATAGCCGCTGTCATGCCAGAGGAAGGTCATTTATGCATACAGGGTGAGTGCCTACTAGGTATATGATTATGAACAGGGTCCCTATACTCAAAGAGTTTCTTTCTTATTCCTTGTTTATTCTTCATTGTTTTCAGTTAAGAAGTAAGTGCTGAATTTCTGTCTTCTCAGCATTAAAAAAATTCATATGGCTTCCCTGAATTAAATATATATATATATTTATTTATTAAATATATATATTTAATTAAATTTATATATATATTTATATTATATTATTTATATTATTAATATATATATTTAATTAAATTATATATTTAATTAAATTTTATTAAATATATATATATTTAATTCAGGGAAGCCATATGAATTTTATATATATATATGTATGTATGTATATATTGCTCTCATTCTTGAAGATAATTTGTTGAGAGGTATTTGTTGGAAAAAAATTTTAGTTTGACACTGATAGTTATCTGCCTTTCAATATTGCCACTTGTCGGTGTCTAATTTCTGTCACCTTGTAGGTAATAGTGTTCTCTGTGGCTGTTTTTATGATTTTTCAGTATGTGTACTCTACAGTTTTCCATATTACTTCTAGGTGGGAATTTAATTTCATTACTCCTTTTTGGAATTTATTAGGCTTCCTGAATCTGAAGACTGATATTTTGCATATGTTCTCGAAACATTTTCAGCAATTATCTTCTCTAATATTGCACCTACTCCATTGCCTCTGCCACCTCCCAGAATTTCAATTAAGGGCATATTAGACTATTTCGGTCTTCCAGGTCTCTTATATTCTCATTCATATTTTCCACGTGTCTCTCTGTGCTGCTTTCTGTGCAATTTCTTCAGACCTTTTCTTCCAGTTCACTGATTATTTTCAGCTGTGCCTACACTGCTATTTAACATGAGGGTATTTAGGCTTTGGATTCAATTATCACTCTTTTTTAAGAAGTTATATTGGTACTTTTTTCCAATCTGCCTGGCTAATTACTCCTTTGTCAAGCTTTCAGTACTCTTATTTTCTAACATACTTGCTGTATATTCTGTATCTGTTAACTCCAGAAACTGTCCTCATTAACCATATGTTTCAGCTGACTCTGACCCATAGTGGCTTGTTTTCTTTTACTTTTGGTGAACTCATGTTCCTTGGAACATCATTTGTGGGAATTCTTTGAAGCCTGTATAAAAGTGCATCAGAGAATGTGCGCTTGTTTCTGCTAGGTATTGGAAGGTTACCTCGTTGGTGACATTTTAAATCAAATTATTTGCTGGAGTTTTTTTGAGGACCACACAGGTCATGTGAATTCTGACCCCAAACCCCTGTGAATACATGTCTATTGGCTCTTTTTCCTGCCCTCCCCAGAATAAGACTAATAGGTTAAGTATCTCCCTGAATTTGGGGTAGATTAGGGAGGACAGAACCCTGACTTTGGCTCCAATGCTGGCTAATTCCTGTGGATTCTCACTGCAATTGCCTTATATTTCACCCAGTGTGTGACATGTTTATATACATTATATCTTAGTATGTTATACCAAGAGGGATATCATTACAGTCTTGTTTACCATACTCCCAGAGTCAGTAGTTCTCAATTTTAATCTAAACCATTTTGTATTCTTTGAGTAGACCTCCCTGGGTCATGATGAAAACAGTACTTATAGCCTGCTAAAGTATATATACCAGGGGTGCCAAAAAAATGTATACATATGACTTGTAGTCATCTTTTGTTATCGGTGTATATTGAGTATTACAATTTTAATAGTTTTTTCCTCTCTTAAAATGTGTATACTTTTTTTGGCACTGTGTGTGTTTGTGTGTGTGTGTGTGTGTGTGTGTGTGTGTGTGTGTGATTTTTACAACTACATTCATAAGTGAGATTAGTTTATAATTTTTTAAATGCTAATTTTATCAGGCTTTGTTATCAGGGATGGGCAGCTTCATCAAATTAATTGTAGAGCTTTTCAAGTTTTCCTATGCTCTTGAATTATTTATACCACATGGGAATTAGTGGTTATTTGGATGTTGGAAAGAATGCCTATTAAATTGACTGGGTCCAGCCCCTTCCACTCCCACCCCACCCCCAACATTAATTTGGGTTACTAGTTTTTCTAAAGGTTACTAGTTTATCGAGATTTTCTAACTCTTGATTTATTCCCTTCTCTCTCCGTCTTTGTTTTTAAAAAAACTTATTCTTAAATGTTCAAAGTTTTTGAAGCATATTTCAGTTACATAGCTTCTCATTCCAAGGTATAAGTATTTATTCTCTCAATCTGACTTCCAAGCAGTCTATGATACAAGATTTTCAACATTTGGATTTATGCTTTCTATTCTTTTTGAGTTTTCTAAATTAATTTTTTTTATTTTGTCTTCTTTCTTTCCTGTTTGTTCCACTAAGTTTGCTTTATAATTCTTTTTTTTTTAAAAAAAAAAAATTAAATTCTTAGTTTGTTGTCAGTATTTCTTATTTAATAATTAAAGCATTTGTGGCTATAAAATTAACTCCAAAGTGCTTTTTGAAAATGTCAGCTTTGAGGTATAATCGACATAAAAATTGTAAGATATTTAAAGTGTACATCATGGTGATTTGATATACATATACATTGTGAAAGGATTCCCCCCATCTAGTTAATTAACACAGCCACCACCTCATATATTGTGTGTGTGTGTGTGTGTGTGTGTGTGTGTGTGTGTGTGTGAGAGAGAGAGAGAGAGAGAGAGGGGGAGAGAGAAAGAGAGAGAGACAGAGAGAAATTGAGAACAATGAACTTGGGAGTACAGATATCTCTTCAATATCCTGTCTTCATTTCCTTTGGATATACACCCAGAAGTGAGATTGCAGAATCATATGGAAGTTCTATTTTAATTTTTTGAGGAATCTCCATCCTGTTTTCTATAGTGGCTGCACCAATTAACATTTCATTTCATTTACATTACATTTATAAACAGTGCACAAGGCTTCCCTTTTCTCCACAGCCTTACCCAACACTTATTATCTCTTGTCTCTTTTAACAATAGCTATTCTAACAGGTGTGAGGTGATAGCTCATTATGGTTTTGATTTGCATTTCCCTGATGATTAATGCTGAGCACCTTTTCATGTAC
Source organism: Rhinolophus ferrumequinum (assembly GCF_004115265.2). NCBI lineage: Eukaryota > Metazoa > Chordata > Mammalia > Chiroptera > Rhinolophidae > Rhinolophus > Rhinolophus ferrumequinum. Next base: position 38,370,229 of record NC_046289.1, on the reverse strand, counting down.
GTATTGGCCATTTGTATATTTTCTTTCGAGAAATGTCTATTCAGTTCCTCTCCCCATTTTTCAGTTGGATTGTTTGCTTCTTTGCTATTGAGTTGTATGAGTTCTTTATATATTCTGGACATTAACCCTTATCAGATATATGATTTGAGAATATTTTCTCCCATTCTGTAGGTTGCGTTTTCATTTTGCTGATGGTTTCCCTTGCTGTGCACTAGTTTTTAGTTTGATGTAATCCTCCTTGTTTATTTTTGCTTCTGTTGCCTTTGCTTTTGGTGTCAAATCCAAAAAAATCTCCAAAAGACCAATGTCAAGGAGCTTACCTCTATGCTTTCTTCTAGGAATTTTATGGTATCGGGTCTTAATGTTCAAGTCTTCAATCCATTTTGAGCGAATTTTTTTAAATCATGAATGACGTTGCATTTTTCAAATGCTTGTCTACATCTAGTGAAATTATCATATGACTTTTATTCATTTTGTTAACATGGTGTATCACATTGATTGACTTGCCAATGTTGAACCATCTTTGCATCCCTGGAATAAATCCCAATTGATTGTGGCGTATGATCTTTTTAATGTATCGTTGAATTTGGCTTAATAGTTTGTTGAGAATTTTTGCATCTAGATTCATCAGGGATATTGGCCTGTAATTTTCTTTTCTTGTAGGGTCCTTGTCTGATTTGGTATCAGGGTAATGCTGGTCTCGAAAAATGAGTTTGTAAGTGTTCCCTCCTCTTCTACTTTTCGGAAGAGTTTGAGGAGGATTGGTATTAATTCCAAAATATAGCTTTGTACTTCAGATTTTATACATTGGTATACAGTGTTTACATCATTATGGCTTTCTATCATGTCAAAGGAATTTAAAAGAACTTCAGCCTCTAAATAAACTGGTTTTAAAACTAACTTTGTATTAATTTGTAATTTTCTTGTTACACCATCACATGTTCAAATTTTTTTAAAGTTTATGCTTGCCTTCTGGCCAAAATTCTATTACTCTGCTTTGTATATGCTTTTTATCTGTCTCAATCAAAGATTGAGAGGTAGTGTTCCCACCCACTTCTTTCAGGTTTGTCAGCTTCTTTATGCATTTCAGCTAGTTCCTGTTTTCTATTTTGAACCCATTTGACACAAAAGGATTCATGACCACTTTTATCATGAAATTTCATGAAAATAAGAAGACCCACTTTGTCCCCTTTGATAAATTTTGTCTTGATTTTATTTTGAACTTTTACGATTTTTTTAAAATAAATGTGACATAGTTGGGTACTGGATTTAACCCAATGGACATCTTACTTAAATAGCTCACTTACTGGTCATACAACCTCTGTGCTAGGTCCTCTCTTTTCTCTTTTGCATTATTCTTTCTTTCCTCTTCTTCCTCCTCTGGCAACTGGAAAGTAATCTGGTGACACTTTTGCAGGAAGAACGAATGGACAGTATAATTTAACCCTTGCAAATCTTAAGAGTATTTCTGATACCTTCATATGACTTGGCTTGACAAGCTTGACTTGACACCAGGCTACAAATGCGCAGGTGTGGCTAAAGCAAAGAGAAAAAGTGCAGCAGGAGATGGAGCTGGATCACTGTGGGACTTGTCAGCTAGAGTAAGGAGTCTGAACTTTACCTTAAAAGCTATAGGGAGCTATGAAGGAGCAGCAGCATCAAATCCACACTTTAGAAAGAACATCCTAGCACAAATGAGAGCAGATTTAAGGACCCTAAGAGATTAGAGGCAAAGAGGAGTTAGGAATTTAACTTATAATCCAGGAGGAACATAAGAAAAACCCAACAGAGTAGTAGCAAGGATAGTGAGAAGGCAGCATGGGAACAGGAGGGAAGAAGGGGTACGGCAGGAGGTCAGTGAGCACGTAACAGCAATGGATGGATTCCCGCTCACTCCTTGCCCCAAAATATATTCCGGATGGAACAAAGATTTAAATATAAAAATAACCCAGAAAACATGAGTTTATGACTACATAAACATTTTTAACTTCTTTATGGAAAAATAATACTATAAAACAAAATCAAAAGACAAATGACAAGACTGGAACACTTACTTGGAGCACCTGACCTAACTGCTTTAACATTCACAGAGCTCATACAAATCAGTAATAAAAAGGCAAGCAACCCAATGGAAAAATTAGCAAAGGCTAAGTGAGGAACTTTCTGAAAAGATTCCACCTCACTCTATTAAAGAAATACAAATTAAAACAATAGGTACCATGTTTCACTTACCAGTTTCGCAAAGATTGAAAAGTGTGATGAAACCCAGTGTTGGCAAAAGTGTGGAGAAACACACACCCTTTATCTATTATTAGAGTATAAATTGGTATAATCTTTTTTGGAGAGCAATTTGGTAATATCAAAAATTCAGCTACCCTTAACCCAGCAGTTTTACTCTAGTAATTTATCTTACAGGTAGACTCAAAGTATGCAAATACATAAAAATATGTTCACCAAAGCATTATTTTCCTTTCTTGACAACAGCGTCAAATAGACTATATTTATTTATGTCAAAGACTGGTTAAATGAATTATATTAATCAATCAAAGAAATACTATGTGGCTATTAAAAGGAACTTGGACTTTCTGGACTAAAACATGTCCAAGGGATTTCAATGTATTTTAAATTAAAAAAAAAAAAAAGTTGTACAGAATGTAGGGTATGATTTTTTGTTTTGTTTTGTTTCGTTTTGCTAGTTTTAAAGAGCTGTATGTTTGTGTTTGCACAGAAATTTTCCAGAAGGATAGTGAAAGAATATCGAGTTTTAACTCTGGGGAATGGAAATAGGAAAGAAAAGCTCTCCCTTTACTCACTTATTTGTATTTAAATGTAACTGGTAAGTGTGTTACTTTTATAATTGAGAAAGAGAAAAAAAAGAATGTTCACTTTGTAATCTGATGCCCACCCTACTTTTTTAACTCTCCTTCACCCCTGCCTAAATTACATTTCTATCAATCAAATTCACTCCCTACCCACTGGAATAAGCCTTGCTCCTGCCCTCCTATTTACCTTTGCTCATGTGTTCACTACACCTAGAGGAACTTCTCTTCCATTTAGAAGTCTGTTCAGCCCTCCACCTCTGGCTGTCTTCGTCCCCACCTGGACTCCTCTGAACTGAGTGCTCCGAACCAGGCATTTCTGTGGCACCTGTTGTCTCATACTCTTGCCCTCCTTAGGGCAGCAGCTCTGTCCTACTTCTTTCTAGCACAGTACCCTTTCACAGTAGGTGCTTAATAAATAGATTAACCAGGGTTACCCAAGGCACTACATTTGAAAGTCAAGATTTAATTATGTTCACTCAATTATTCTAAGGCAAGAAAATGAATATATGTTCAATGGATTTTCAGCAACAAAAGGAATTTCTATTCAAACCAAGTTTACTCTAGAATTCTATTAGAATTAAACCAGATGAACTCACTTCTGGTATTTTCTTGTTACTTAAGGCTTTACTGTTTGATATTTGACTTCTGTGGCACTGAAAGGTCATTCGTTTAAAGGCAAGCATATAACAAACTTCACATACAAGATTAAAATGAACGGTGAAGTTTTCCAAAGACATTAAGTTTGCTTTAGCTTCATGCCCTAAATATTCTTAGTTCTTATAGGGAGTAAGCAGTTGGATAAAATCTTAGTCTTCTTCTCTATTTAATGGACGCTTTATTCAAATTTTTTACAAAATATCTGAAAGTAACACACTCAGTTCTTTGGCTAAGTGTTCCATTTTTTTCTTAATTGTCAATCCTATTAGTGTAAGGACAAATCCCCAGGCTAATAATCAACTCTTTTGTATTGTTTCATAAAAGCTTAATTTTGGGGCATCTTTTCCTTTCCCTAGGAAAGGAAATAGTCAAAGATTATCCCCTCCTACCCCCAAGTTACCATTTACTCCAAGATCTCACTGGATTACTCTAGAATCCATTTCCATAAAGTGTTAACCATGGTCTACACAGTATGGTCTTGTAGAGAAGGCTCTTTACCTTAAGACCCAGGCTTAATGTGGTCTGCCAAGCATTCTTATAATATGAAAGCTATCTACTACACACCTTTCACAAATGGACAATCTGTTACAGGCATCGGCAGTACCAGAATTTCTATATGGGGAAAGTGTAGGGTTGGCAATAGAAATTACAGCAGCATTGATTTCCCCCATCACCACCAATACCCTTTTCGGCCACCCCTCGGCACTGCCACTGGGTACAGATCACTGAAAGGTGGCAAGATGTTTCTGGATTTGTGTTAAGAGCCTTATTGCAGTGAAGCAATTACAGGTATGATATAATAATATCCTTTCTGGTGGCAAGAGTGCTGACCAGGAATAAGGTCAGAAACGAGGGATGTTAAATTTTTTCTTCTACTTACTTTCTCCTTAATCCCTAGAGGAAATGAGTGAGAAAGTGGAAGTGAAAACAAAAGTAAAAAGAACAGCTGTGGAAAGCAGCTAACAGACTGCTGGATGGTTTCTACAGATTCCAACACAGAATTGAAAAAGATCTGGACCACCATTTCAGGATTGTGGTGAATCCCAGAGTCTAAGTGGAGAAGAAACAGGAACACATCAGAGTCACAGCATAGTCAGTTGGTCACAAAGATTCATTTACTTCAATTTTTGATGTGACCTCAATCAAGTTATCCAAAGTTAGCTTGGTTTATTTTAAAGAGGGGTCAGGGGTGGCACTTGACTGTATATTCATTACCTATTCCTTCATTTTGTTCTTAACTTCTCAACATACACACACACACACACACACACACACACACACACACACACACCCCTCCCATTATTTCCCCAGGTCTCACCAACTCTATACAAAAAAATTACAAAAGAAGATATTTAGGGGCATTAAAATTTTGGTCACTAGGCCTATCAGAGATATATGAACACTGATGCTCAAGTTGACTTCCGGTTAAACATAGATTACCATGCTTGTACATCACCATTCCTTCCTAAAACCCAAATAAAGATGGTAGCAAAGGAACTTTTTAAAAGGCATGAACCCACAGGATAAAGAATGGAAAAGAAGACTGTAGTAGAAAGGAGAGAAATGGGTGAGAGTAAGCATTGTCTTGGAAGAGAGCTGAGAAAGCCAAGGGAGACACAGTCTGGGGTCTGCAGAGGCAAAGAAACCGGAAGGGAACCGACTGAGAGATGCCTGGAGGTGTGCAGGAGGCAGGACAGAGGCTCCAAACAGTGGTTTGATTAAAATCTGAAAACAGTGCAGTGCAGTGAGACCCTTGCCCAGGTTTGTTCTCCCACCCCTCACTTTTAGCTAAACCACCCTTAAAGGAAAGGGACCAGACTGATTGCACCCTCGGCTCCTCTCCAGCCAGGGACCAGGGAAGGCTCTCCACAGAAAGGTGTGAGCTCAGACTTCAAATGGAAGTGGAAGAAGGGGTGGGAGGCGGGGGAGGAGGGTAGGCCATCGGGGAGTGAGAGGAAATGGGCATTTGTGTTTCAGGGCCTGTAAGTCCTCTAAGCCTGTCTCAGAGACTATCGAGTTTAAGTTGCAATGTGTCGTCCACATTAGAGCCACACTGGTCAAGAAAGAAAGCCCGATGAGATTCTCACCATGTAGGGGCAGATTCTATAAGCCTGTTTTCCTGTTCGTCACACAGTCATACTTACCTCGCAAGTTTGCTGAGGCCGAGGACCTGCTTATTAGGAAGATACCCGATGTGAACCTTCGGAGAGGAGACAGGAATCGTGAGCTAAGTGAAAACAGTGCTTTCTTGTGACAAAATAAGGAAATACAGGATACTTACTATGTAACTCAACACAATGAAACTGTATCTTTAAGACATCTAGAAGATTTAAGACTTAGAAAAATGAAGCGCTTATATAAGCATTTAAAAATTACATAAATGCAGTAAAACAGAAAATATACAATAATGACTTAATAAAATAACAACTGTGAAGTATAGTCACAGTATTTCCTGGTGACGTTAAATTCCCAATAACAATTCCTCAAGTCTTTCCTCTCCAGAGGGGAAACAGTCTCAAGAAAGTGCAAATTATCCTGTAGCAATATTTAAAGGTAGCCAGGAAAGCCTCCTTTATTTTATTTACTTATTTATTTTTTGAAAGTCTCCTTTAAATGGTTGAAACTGTAACTATAAATATGGCCATTCCACACATCACTGTGGCCTTAAAAGTTCCACCCTGTTGTGGAGTCCTGCTGCACAGAAAGAGGGGCTCCATGCCCTCTGTTGTGCATGGCTGCCCCATTTCTAAGCTACTGGAGAGTACCATCTTCCTGACAGGAGAAAAAGGACACTGATACAAATGTGACTCCACAAGAACCTGGATCCGGAGTTCTTATAGAACCTACTATAAGGCAAAAGCATTTCTATAATCTTAATAGGTGCTGATTAATATCTAATGTGTAAATGTTACCTCTCTTTGAGCGATGTATTAAGTATAAGAAAACATAATGCATAGTTCTCCAAAAAGGCTAATAAAGTAAATGGTCATTTGTGAGCAATCAATTAAGCTAATATAAAATTATACTCATTTGCGTCATGGTTTGGCAGCATTTGTTGCATGTTCAGCTAATATTTACTGTACACTTGAATAATTGATCTAGCAGTAATTAGTGATTTTTCATCTACTAGAGCTATGCTTGGGGAGTTTGAGAATACCAACTCATCTTCTTCCTGGCTGGCAGAAGAACAAAGAAAAGTAGCACCTGAATGTTAGGTATTTCAAAGAAAAATTAGAGAGTTAAAACTTTCCCATAGAACCAAGGCCTTCTGTACCACCTGAAATTTTTATACCTATAAGCAGAGTTATCCTTTGTGTATTCATTATACTATTTTTGGTCCTCCTAAAGATCCATTTAAGTCATTTAAATGTCCATTTCAGGAAATCGCCACTGAATAATATATTTAAAAACAGAGTTAGCTAGAACACAAACACAAAGGTGATCATAGCAGAAGGTAACAAGATATAGTGATGCAATACTGCAAATTATACTAAATACTATATATTTGGTCTTCATCCACAATTCCTGATTCACAGCTCCCCAAATCCTTGGAATCTCTCAAGTGCTGAGAATGGAAATGCAAATTCATGATGCTATTTTTGATTCTTGTTTAAATCAATAGTAAGACAGTTGACACAACTGGAAAAATGTAAATATGGGTTAGTTATAGGTGCTATTTAGGAATTACTGTTAATTTTGTTTATGGTAGTGCTAGTATGGATAAGCATGAAAATATTGTTTTATAGATATGTATTAATAATTAGTGATAAAAAGTCATGCTGTCAATACATACTCTATATTATACAGTATGTTGAAAATTTTACTGCTAATTTTTTTTAGGTTGATAATCAAATTGAACTTATGTTTCTAAAAAAATCTTTATCTTTTAGAGAGACATATTATAAGATACTATGGAAAAAATAATATAACATGTAGGATTTGCTTCAAAATAGTCCAGTGGGAACGTCCCCTATATATAACAAGACTGGTCCTTTACTGATAACTGTTGAAGTTGGATGATGGGAACACAGAACTTTATAATACTAGTCTTTCTATCCTGTATATGTTTAATATTTTCTATAATAAATGGTTTTTAAAAGAGAGAGAAACCACTACACACACATCAGAATGCTAAACTTAAAAAGACTTAAAGTGCCAAGTGTTGGCAAGGATAGGAAGTGACTGGGACTCACATGAAAGTATGTCAAGTGTAAATAGGTACAACACTAGTAAATAAGCAAGAGTACAACCTATGACCCTTCAATTCCACTTGTAAGTACATTTCTAATAGAAATGCATGCATATGTGTACCAAAAGAATGCTGGTAGCAGTTGAGGGAAGAGTTAAAATAGGGAAAATACAAAACGGAGTCATTTTAACCAAGTTGCTAAGTTATTAACATTATAAAGGTTATGATTATGAAGGCATGAGGAAACAATTCTTTTTCTCATCTTAACTAGCCTGGGCACTTAAAATTTTGAACTCTCCAGTCATGCATCAATACCAAGGTATACACCAGTTCACTGTGCGTCAATGCCCAAGCATACATCAAGCCTACAAACAACCCTCTGACTACCCCCTAAAGAACTCAGGATGTGATCGTTTTTCCTGGAATCCTGGTTCATTATCCAGACTGCCTGATATCTGACTGATAACTGTCCTGGACAAATCCAAGGGCTAAGAATTCAGGACTAAGAATTCAAGGATGTGACTTTTATTCTGAGTAAGAACTCTGAACTTTTCTTTCTTCTTCAGAACAAAAGTTCTGGGTTTTTGCCTGGCTGTGTTGCCAGTTTGCAAACTCTAAGACCCTTTGATAGATTTTTATCGTTTATTTCTAGTTAAAGACTCTTTGTGCTCAGTTGATACAATATTGTTTATAATAGCAAAACAAACACACACACACACACAAAGCAAGAAAAACAACACAAATGTCCACCAAGAACAGAATAGATGAATTAATTATAGTATGCATGTACAGTGGAATAATATTAATATATAGCAATGAAAATAAACAAAGCACAATGACTCTTACAATGTGGAGCAAAAGAAGCCAGACACAGAGTATATGCTGTCGATTCTTTCCATTTATATATATAGTCTGTGCTGCTTAACAAAGGGGATACATTCTGAGAAATGCATCATCAGGCAATGTTGTTATGTGAACATCAGAGTACCTTTACACAAACCTAGATGGTATATTCTACGATACACCAGGGCTATATGCTATAGCCTATTTCTCTGAAGGGGAGGAAAAATAAGATTTTCCTCTATCCTTCTGGGTTCTTGGCTGAGACATCCCTATAATAAAAGACAGATTGGCAGGAGAAAAACAAAAGTTTAATAACATGTCTATTTCCTGTATACATGGGAGAGACCCAGGAAAACAGAGTAGCTCAGCAAAATGGCCGAAGCCATCATCTTAAATATTATCTTCAGCTGAAGATGAAAGATGTTAGGGGTCAGAGAGTCAGTCAGGGAGGTGACCAGGAAAAGCACAGTGACAAGGGGAAGGTTGTTAAGCAGACTTAAGTCATTGCCTTCCACATGGATAAGAGCTTCTAGAGATAAGGTATCACTAAGTGAAAGGAATGTTTCAGCCCCATTATAATCTGATGTGAGCCTTAATTAACCAAAAAGTCCTTGTGCAGCAGATGACTGTAGTTGAAAAACAAGCACAACTAATCTACCTGTGGGGACAACAGATGGGTTAGGATTAGGAAGGGCCACAAGGTGAGCTTCCAGGCTACTCATAATGTTCTAGTTCTCGATCTATAAGGTAGTAAGGAATACCTGTATGATTTGTGCATTTTCTATGTTTCACTTCTACAAAATATTTAAAAATGAAATACTTTAACAAAAAAAATATGTGAAGCAAATGTTAACACATTTCAGGTGCTGGGTATATAGGTAGTCATAGCACTATTTCTTATAAATCTACTATTTGAAAATTATTAATAAAAAGTCAAAATAAAATAAAATTATAATGTGGGGGGAGGGGGAGAAAACAGACAACTCTTGGTCCTAAACCCACACATTCTCAAAAGTATGTTTAACACCAACAAGCTGGATAACATTATCTAGTTTGCATACATTAGATTCATTTTTCCTACCGTATTTCCCCGAAAATAAGACCTAGCCGGACAATCAGCTCTACTGCGTCTTTTGGAGCAAAAATTAATATAAGACCCGGTCTTATTTTAAAGACCCGGTCTTATTTTACTATACTATAAGACTGAGTCTTATATAATATAAGACTGGGTATAATATAACATAACACAACATAACATAACATATAATATAATATAACATAACATAATATAATTCCGGGTCTTATATTAATTTTTGCTCCAAAAGATGCATTAGAACTGATTGCCCAGCTAGGTCTTATTTTCGGGGAAACACGGTAGAGAAAAAGAGAAAACCTTAATCTCATTACTTTAACCTATTCACATCATATTTTCAATGAAATGCTTGCCCTGAGCGCCTTCTGCTACTTTGTTTTTGTTAACTTCAAGCTATTAGATTAGTCAGGTTGACAGAAATGTTTATATATAATTCTAAATATCAGGAATATTAAAAATTAGGTAACAATTTTGAATATAATTATCCTAATTTAAAATTTTTCATTGTGCTTTTTAAATTGGTAGGAAGCAACAGAGAAAAACCTTACCTTTCCAATAAATGGAACTAGATGATGTTCACACATGGAAAACATATCTATGTCCTTCACAATGACCATCTCATCATGATCTTCGTCAAATATCGCATCATTTAGGACATCTGAAATCAGAGGCTTGCTTTAGTAACATTTCCAATTTTACAGAAAGATACAGAGTAGAAAAACTAACAATCTCTATGGGTAAATATAAAATGACAGAAAGAATGTTAATTCTGATTAAAATATTAAGGAATGCAAATTAAAACTAGCTATTTTTCTCCCACCAAATTAGCAGTCTTTTCCTTTAAATGATGGGGGGAAAATCCCTATGCTATAGTATTACATAAAAAAAAAATAAAAAGGCAGGATTACGAATGTATTTGCAGCATGAGAGGGAAATGGAGAGGAAGAGAGAGTATGCAAAACAAAAGAGTGGCTATTTCTGTTGATAAAAATGGAATGCTTTCACTTTCTTCCTTACTTTTTCTTGTACTTAACACTTCCAGTATGATGGATGTGTAGAAAACCATATCTCAGGAAAAAAAAAAATTCTTAGCCCTCTGACTCCTGAGGCTAGATCCAGACACATGTAAACTTCACCTCTGTCATGAATCTCCAAATAATTTTCTACTCTTATAAAGTTTCTAGTTATTGTATGCAAGTGTCACCCTTATTCTAAACAGTTGCCTTCCTCCCTTCCTAAGGAAATAAATGCCACAGTTTTTATGTGTATGCCTGCCCAGGTTGGCTTTGGGTGATAAGCAGTGTCTTGTTTAACCAGTGGACTCCAGCATGTGTGGACAGGCATACGACATTTAGAAATGAAAAAGCCTTATTTTTAAAAAAACTGCACTGATATCTGAATAGCTTGGCCAACTAGATAGAATCAAAGCACCTCGCTGTAGTATTTCAAGGAATTGGGATACCCAATCTACAAAGTCTGATGAGACAGAGAAGGGAGGAGATGAGTAGAGCTTGGCACCCACCTACAGCTATTCCCCTCAGAAAGGCAGGCTGCGGAGTGAGTCAGTCACAGGGAAGATGTGCAAATGCCCACCCACACAGCCTGACCTTCAGTGGCTCCACTGCTACTAGAATAGAGGCTCCCAGATATTGAGTCATAATTTAACTACAGTTATCATCCCCTGAGTCAGGCTATTCTGAGACACGTTTGACTGTGTAGTAGAAAAGTCATTAGTGTAGTCAACAAAAAAGTGAACATATGGGATTTAGATACACACACAAACATGACACCCCGGTTAGGAGAGGCTGAGAAAATACAGCAAGGAGAAGGCTCAGTGCCCTTCTTTAAGTAAACACTCCTTCTCCAAAAGCAGTCTTCTATTCTGAATTCTCTGCTCTAACCTTCAGTCATATTTCTGAAAGAAGTCCAAAAATAGATCCTTAGCGCTCTCCAGAGTATCCTACATTTCTCCAAGATTTTAATATAACATTATTGCAATGAATAGCTTACTAAAATCTTAGCCACGCAAGGAATCTCCTGAAAGAAAAATTAAACAAAAAATATTTCTTAAAGAAAGAGCAAAAGAAAACGGTGAAATGTAGGAAGCAGTCATTTGTTTTCTCTGGCAAAGAATAAGAACATCCATTCTAAGCTCTGACAATGATCATATGGCCTATATTAAAAGCTGGCCCTTGAGTTAGGCTAAATTAGCACTCGGTTCCATCACTAACTAGCTGTTGGACCTTGGGCAAGGCACTTTGTGTCTCAGTCTTCTCACCTATATAATGGGAATGAAAAAAGTACCTACCTCACAGGGGTATCCTGAGGATTAAATGAGATAATCCACTTATGTTTAGAATTACGCAGGTGAAATAAGTGGCAGTTGTTATTATAATTATGATTGAGGGAGTTGCTAAATTATGTGTCCCATGCACACTAATCTACATCAGAATTTCAAAGGTAATAATGTGCTTCTAAGAGACAGACTACAGATAAGGAAAAAATAGTAATTTTACAATGGGCAAACCTGGCAGACATTCCCTTACTCAAGTGATCAAAGTTAACTCCACCAGTAATAAGACGTATTTGATGCTGTGCAGCTCCTGATAGAATATGAGAAGGGCACATCACCTCTGTGGTGTTCTTCCCCAAAATCTGTAACTGCAGCCTAATCACCAGACAGACTGAGCGACATCCTACACAACATCTAAGTACTGTGGTTCCCCCAAAATAAGACTTAGCCGGACAATCAGCCCTAATGCGTCTTTTGGAGCAAAAATTAATACAAGACCCAGTCTTATCTTACTATAATATATTTACTATACTATTACTATAATACAATATTTTACAATAAGACTGGGTCTTATATAAGACCGAGTATAATATAATATAGTGTAATATAATATAATATAATACCGGGTCTTATATTAATTTTTGCTCCAAAAGACGCATTAGAGCTGATTGTCCAGCTAGGTCTTATTTTTCGGGAAACACGGTAAGTACTCTTTAAAAAAAACATGGAAAGACTGAGGAGCTATCACAGATTAGAGAAGACTATAGAAACATGACAACTAAATCCACTGAAAAAACTAAAGTCTGTAGTTTAGGTAACAGTATTGTACCAATATTAGTTTTTTAAGTATTGATAACAGAGGAAGCTGGGAAAGAGTATATAGAAACTCTCTGTACTATCTTTGTAATTATTCTGTGAGTCTAAAATTATATCAAAATAAAAAAGTAAAAAAAGAAAGAAAGCAATAGGACAATGTCCATCAACTAGGACGTATAAACAATGGATCACTACCTAGCAATAAAATGGAATAACTACTAATACATGTACTAAGATGGCTGAATCCTCCAAAGAATTATACTAAGTGAAAGAAGTCACACACAAAATAACTACGTATGAGATCCCAGGAAAGGTAAATACAGTGATAGCAAGCAGACAGATGGTTTACCAGGGACCAGAAAGGTGGGTGAGAGAGGATTGGCTACAAAAGAAACTTTTTTGGGTGATGAAAACAGTCTATAAGTTCATTGCACTGGTGGCTATACAACCGTATGTATTTGTCAAAACTCAAATTGCACACATAAAGTTGGTGAATTTTATTGAATTTAAGTTATACCTTAACAGAGCTAACTTTTAAAAATAAAAATTTAAAAACCTGTAGTATAATATACAACCTTTGGTGTAAAGAAAGGGGGAGATGTGAACGTATGCGTACTGTGTTTCCCTGAAAATAAAACTGGGTCTTACATTAATTTTTGCTCCAAAAGATGCATTAGGGCTTATGTTCAGTGTATTTCATCCTGAAAAATCATTCTAGGGCTTATTTTCCAGTTAGGTCTTATTTTCGGGGAAACACGGTATATACATGTGGTTATCTTCAAAAAGAAACACTGAAAGAATAAATCAAAAAGCTAATAAAAATGATTACCCATAAAGAGAACAGGGGAGAAAAGATAGGGATAGAAGTGAGACACCTTTGAATATAATTTGTTATGCAGCTTTGACTTTGAAATCATGTAAATGTTTTACACACTCAAAATTAAACCAAAAAGAACAAAACTAGCGACCGTCATACTTAATACTTTGTGTGGTAATGGAACAGTAACGTGTTGCTTATAACCCACTTCATTAAAATGAACCCAGCCTATAAACTTGACCTAGCCAAATCATTTTTCTTCAATAACAAAGTTTCCCTGCTATATTTATTTATGTTTTGCTCCAACATATCTGAAAGCCACCATCTGTGGCTAATAAGAACAAAACACTATCACAGATTGTTTTAATTTCCTGCCTGTTATCAGTAGCAAGAAGGTAACCCTGGAAACAAGGATTTATGGCATTCTATTTCCTACTGTTGGTCATAACCAATAAAGAAAACCAAAGCAGCCTCCAAAAGTTAAAGTTTTGTCTACAACAACACTACATACAAAAAAGCATAAAAGCATACTTTTCTCCTGTCATTCATGACAATAAGTAACCCTGCTGGGCAGCCGTCTCTCAAGTATTTAGTGCCTGCCTAAAAGTACAGTAAGGCAGGCCCACTATATGAACCCCAGCCCTTATTTAAGTACGCTTTAAAGCAGGGGGTCTCAGACTCCCCAAATGGGCTTGTTAAAACACAAATCACTATACCCCACCCTCAGAGCTTCTGATTCAGGCCTGGGTGGGCCTGAGAATTTGCATTTCTTACAAGTTCCTAGAAGACGCTAATGCTCCTGGTCTGAGAACCACTTTGAGAGTCTCTGTTTTGACATCTTTCGTGTTTGGGGCTACAACATAGAATCAACACCTTCAAAAGGCTTCTACTCAAACAAAATATATATTAAAAAACAGGTTTCTGCTGGGGTAAATGGTAGGGGTGGGGGCAAAGGAAAAGGAAACTCCTGGGAGATATCCCCACAAAAGGAAATTTTTATGTAATGGAGTTTCTTTTGAATGAGTAATAACAGGAATTAGCACTATCTAGGGCAGGGGTGTCCAAACTTTTTTCAATGTTTTTCACCAAGCGCCATATGCAGTAAAATACACAAACAGCCGGGCCACTCACTCAAGGTGAAGTACATATTGCCTCACCTGGTTTATTTAAGTAAACTAAATATATTTTTGGAATTTGCTGCGGGCCAATTAACAATGGATTGTGGGCCACAGTTGGCCCGCGGGCCGTAGTTTTGACACCCCTGATCTAGGATGTTTCGTGATCAGCACCAAAAATTGGAGATCTCCGAGGCAGCCAGAATTTCACACCTGATGCATCTTCCGGGAGGACAGTGTTAAAAGACGATGGAGTGTAGTGTAGATGCCTGACCACTGCGCTGTACACCTGAGGCTGAAGCTGACTAACAATGAATGTCAACTATAATTTAATACATATATGGTCACAGTACAGCATAGGGAATAGAGTCAGTGGAACTGTAACAGCTGTATACGATGTCAGAGGGCTAGTAGACTGGGGGAGGGAGGTTATCACTGTGAGCGGTGTAAATGTCTATTACATTGTTTTGTACACCTGAAACTAATTTAAAAATATCTATATATAATGGAAGAAGGCAGACATCCATCCTAAGGGGTAGGAATGGAGTCTGCCCATTCATTTTAGAATTAAGAGAAGACACAGAAAGCAAGAGCTAAGCAGGCATCAAGCCTCTTTGCTCTTGGCTGAAATTAAAGCAATTCAAGGTGCTGCTAAAGATAAGCCCACCCTGATTCAGTGGAGAAAGGTCTGAATCACTGGCCCAAACCTGCCCAACCAAAGCTGCTTCTACCAGCACACAGCACTTATTTCATTCCACCTCCTGGTATTACTGTTATGTGTGCTAATTTCTCCCGACCTGGGAAGTAAGCGTTGTAGCTTAAGGCTTGGGAGTTTCCACACAGTGTCCTGTATGCCATGCACAGAGCCAGAGTTAAATATAGATCTTCCATTTTATCCAATTAATATGTCAGTCTGTATCCTGTGATTTACTTCCTTAAAATAGATTTAAAGAAGGGACGCCAAAGAAACTCGTGGAAACAGGAACATAACAATTCTTATTACAACAGTATTGGTAACAGCAAATATTAAGACTTTAAATGTGTATCAGAAAAAATTATTAGACAGTTTGGGTAGAGTCAAATAATAAAATATGGCCATGCAGTGAAAGAGAGTGAATCTGAGCTGCATTTATAATTTCCTGAAACAATGTCCAATTAAAAGAGCAAGTATCAGAAGCAGTAACAGATATATAAAGTATGTTCCATTTAGATGAAGTAGAAATGGTATTATGTGTTGTTTGTGGACATACAAATAAATGAAAATATTACAAAAGGCATGAGGGTTACAGATCAAATTCAGAATAGTGGTTAACTCAGTAGATGGAAGGTAACGATCAGAAAGAGATAACTATGAAGATTTATTTGTATTTTTTTAAAGCAAAATACTAAGATTTGTTGAAACTGGATGACTGTTGATTAAACTAGTTCTTTATACTTTTTCTTGTATATTTGAGACATTTCATTAATGAAAAAGAATTTTTTTTTTTTTTTTTTTTTTTAATTTGAGGTGGTCATACACATGCTGGTGTTCTGTTTTCTTCCTGGAAAAAAAAAAGCAAGAAACTGGGGTTACCTTTGCAGAGAAAGGCCTGGGGCTTCGGAGGAGCATGACACAGGAAAGACACAGCCTACTTCATGCAACCCTGCCAACTCCTTCAGAAACCTCCCTAAATCACAATCTGCAATTAGACAAAGCCTTCTGCCCTAAGGGTAGTGTTCAAACCTTTTGCTTTCTGCTTTCTGTTTGAAAAACGTGTCCTACGAGTTAGGAGCAACAACAGTGTTAAAACAAATTAAAAGAGGGAAGAAAATCATTATCTCTGCTTTCATTTCCATCATGAGGGTTCACCTTGTTAGCACTTCCAAGACTCACAGCTTTCTGCACAAGACAGAGCTAACATTTGTAAAACTTCGCCAAAATAAGCACGAACCCAAACATTCCACCGACTGACATAACGGCAGAAACTCAGATGCGTTTAGACAACCGTTCACACCATCTGCTGGCGTA
Source organism: Rhinolophus ferrumequinum (assembly GCF_004115265.2). Lineage (NCBI taxonomy): Eukaryota > Metazoa > Chordata > Mammalia > Chiroptera > Rhinolophidae > Rhinolophus > Rhinolophus ferrumequinum. The sequence continues at coordinate 38,353,576 of NC_046289.1, read as the reverse complement.
GGCAGAGCTGCCGCACAGCTTTGATACCATCCGTGAACTTATTTCCTAAACTCCAAGCGTGTGAGCAGGAAAGATCCAATGCATCGCAAAGAAGGTAAAAGTTTGGTTATTTTGGAAATTTTCACTCCTGTCATCCTTAGCAGGTAATTTCCCATGTTGCTTTTAAACAATTAAAATACAGCTAACACAACATGGATGAACCTTGAGGGCATTACGCGAAGTGAAATGAGCCAGACAGAGAAAGACAAGTACTATATGGTATCACATATGTGGAATCTAAAAAAAACCAAACTCGTACAAACAGAGGAGAGCGGTTAGTTACAAGGGGCTGGGGGGGTAGGGGGGGACACATGGGGAGATGTTAGTCAAAGAATACAAACTTCCAGAGAGAAGATGAATAAATTCCAGGGATTTAATGCACAGCTTTTTTATTATAGTTAACAATACTGTATCACGTACTTGAAAGGTGCTAAGAGAGTAGATCTTAAGTGTTTTCATCACAAAAAATAAATGGTAATTATGTGAGGTGACAGAAGTGTTAGCTAATGCTATGGTGGTAATCATTTTGCGATATGTAAGTGTACCAGATCAACACATCATGCACCTTAAACTTACACGTTAGCAATGATATGCATGCTTCATTTAGCAAATATAGTACTGGTGAGCTATTCCCATCCTCTCATAAACGTGATGTCTATTGGTGAGGGGCAATTTTGTATACGAAGTTATATTTATTAAGTAAGACTTTTTTCTTGATTACAGCAGTAACGTTCATTGTAGTTTATTGGTAAGATACTGAAATACTGAAATGAAAAAATGGAAACACAATCTCTCTACCCAGACACAATTAATTAACTGGCTCTTAGGGAACCAGATGCACAATGGTTCAAGAAGTAGAATGGTAAAATAGAAAGAATGAATTAAGAGAGTCGCAAGACCTGAGGTCTCATTCAAGCTTTGTGAAGACTATGACCTGGGCTACAGGGTCCTCAAGGTAAGAGGATGGTTTTAGAGAAGGAATTTAACAGGCTCCCAGGTTCCTGGCTTGCACAGCTCTGGGGATGTTGAACTCAGTGATGAATTAGGACAGAGTTACCCACCCAGCCCCCGGTCAGTGTTTGAGATATGCATAGTGTCTACTAGCTTTCCATACTGAAGGAGGGGGAAGCACCTGTTTTAAACTATTCAAATGTATTGATGGATAAAACCGAAGGCTGCCAATCACACACATTATTAACACTCAAAGTTATCCAAGCCAAAGAACTCTCATTCTGGTCTCAGTTTACTACTCTGAAAATTTGTGGTAAACCAAAATTAGAATTTTAGAAGGCTATCTAAGGAAAGAAACAGACTGTGTTCAAGGAGTCATCAAAAAAAAAGAAAAAGAAAGAAAGAAAGAAAAAAGATGCACACTTGTCAAATTTAGTTTTTTAATTGGATAATTTTGTATAGCTTTCACAATCCAGCTGTTAAACTGAAAACGGAATTTACAAAACAGATGGTGGTAACAAGGTCTGTTCTAAAGAAAGAACACACCAATCTGATAAACTATCCATTTGCTTCAAAAGCCTTTAATGGGCTCAGCCCTTATCATCCTAACTTCACTTATGCCATGAGATTTCATATAGACTGATGTTATGGAACCATCTGTAATCCTATCCAATGAATAAGTACCAACAGGGTTTGCAAGCCACCATCATTAGTGACAAATGATAAGGGAGAAGGGATCATCTTTCCGAATAGTGACTCCCAGATATAGCCAATCCCACGGCACTTTGGCAAATACAGCTTCCCAAGTCACCCTGAGCAAGTCTGGTTCACTAGGTATGGGGGTGAGCTGAGGACTATGGCTTAAAAAACCCAAGTGATGCTGATGACCAGTCAGGCTGGGAGCATAGATTCTCTAGGGGTGGGAGAGGATGAGGATTGACAATGGACTACTGGCCCTAATTTGCTGTTTAGGAAGGCCAGACATTGGGTAATATAATTCCTCACCATAAATCCTCACTGCAGTCACCAAGTCAGGTGACAATTGCTGTGGAACACTGTGAGGTCTGCACACCAGCTGTAAAGGGAGGCTTAGAACAGAGACTGGTGGGGTAGGTGACAAGAGGGGGAGACAAGGGAAAGAAACTGGAGCCAACTTTATCTAGAGCAGGTAGCAGAAAGGACCCACCTGGTCCTGGGAAAAGAAAAGGAAGGAGGACCTTGCATAAGAAAGTTGTCCCCATATCCCTAGAAAAATATCAGCCACTTAAGAAACCGGTTGGGTTCTATGGCCAGCTCACTAGAAATCAGTTGATCAAGTTTGCACGGGCGGTCCTATACTAGTTTCTGAGCTGGACACAAATATATCAAACTGTGACCTCAAGAAACTTAACATCTGAGGAAATGAGAGGCCTATGCTTAAAAATATTTGGAGAATGACTAGAAACTAAACTACAAAAGCAATCGTTTACATAAAAAGTATGGGCTGAGAGAAATAATATGGCTATACTGAAGATAAAGATTTGACTCAGGCCTTAAGGATGGCTAGGAGGAAAGGAGAAGAGGGATTTCTAGAGCGGATAAGGAAGAGAGATACTATATGAGATGAAATACTGAAGTGAGATGAAATATTGAAGGAAACAACAAAAGGGTAAGTGGACTGCCTGAGTGGGTCTATGTATTGGGCAGAAAACATTTTCTCTTCTATTTTAGAGCACTTTTCAAATTAAATGTTACCTTTAGTTCATGACCTCAAGCCCCGCCACACTCTGCATTAGTCAAAACAGTTTTCATCCCCATTTTACAGATGAGGAAAGTGATGCTCTATTTGGAAACATTAAGTGCCTGCTGAGTGTGAGAGCTGGATTTTGACCCGTCCTTTGACTTCCAGATGAGAACCCTGATCACCAGCCACCAGAAGTCTGAACATGACCTACAAGAAGAATGGACTAAAGGGCTCGGAGAGGCCAGAGGGAAGAAACCCAAATCAGGAGTTGCTGCAGGTCACAGTCAACCATGAGGGGACAAGACCGACCTAAAGTAAATGACGGCAAAGGAAACAAAGAAAGTAAGTCTGATTTTTTTTAAAAGAAAAGTAAAATTAGTTATAAACATGGAGGTTAATTGAGGAGATGGTCAAGCTAACTGCTACCCAGGAGAGAAGATAGAAAGAGTGGCCTGATAGCCAACGAGTGCCAGAGCCCAGAGCTGGTGGACATCGTTCGCAAAAATACTATTTTATCAACTATTCCCTTGGTTTATACAAGGGAAACATCAGTAATTTAATGCTACTTTGACCTTTACTTTTGGAAATCAAACCGAAACAGTTTCAGGGGGAAAAAGAATCCCATTGAACCTTCAAACTAATAATAATAAAAAAAAAGGCCTTTAAAAAAAAAAGGAACTTCTCTATAGAAGTTTATCCTAGGAGACCAGTAAAGAATCACTTTTCAAACCAACCAGAGTCTTTAAATTTTCAAGACCAAACATTTTGTGTCTCCTGGTTGTGATACTGCATGAAGAAAACAGCATTTCTGCTACAAATGTTTCCCCTGAATTTAATCAAGTCTTTAGACCTGACTTCCAATTTCCAGGAATATGAGGGACAGAGAAACAAGTTAAATGGAAACAAGAAGAAAATCAGACAACTCCCAAAGGTGAATTATCTTAAAGGACAACCGACAATCTCTGCTAAATCAGTGTCATATAGGGTGCAGGGGATGGTGGGAGCAAAAGGTAGCAGAAACTCTTCTAGATTAAAACCTAGCAATCAAATGCAAATGCATGGATCTTGAGTGGGTCCTGGTTTGAACAAATCATGAGTAAAAGATATTTGGGACAACTGGGGATGTTTGAATATAGATTAGGTATTAAATATAAAAGAATTAATCATTTTACTAAGCATAGCATAAGTATCGAGGAAGAAAAAACTTTCTAGGGTGACATTTCACCTCTAAATACACATCTCTGATTTGCTCTCAGTAAAAGAATAAACCATGCCAAAATGGAAAAATGTTAATTTTGAATCTATGTAGTAAGCATATAGCTGTCCATTATATAATTTTGTCAATTTTTGTATTTGAAATTTTAAATAAAAAGTAAAAGTGAAATAAAATGTCATGATCCTAACAATGTTAGTTTTCTTGGTATTACTCTTCTACCAACTAATCCAACAGCTCCTCTTCTCGATGATGTGAAGCCGTATCAAAACCTCAAGTGCTAGGATGACTAGCAACTGCTTATCCTAGTCGAAGTCTACAATACTCCTGAGGGGAAAGTCTTTAAATAAAGCCTTTGTCTCACCTAAGGGGCTAGAGGTTAGAAGACCACAGACCCTAAAGGACATACAGATGAAGAACCTTTTCAAAAATCTGCGTCATAAGGAAAACAAGAGACCTGTTACCATGGAAACTATCTGAGCCGGCTTGAACGTTTCAAAGGAAAGCAGTGCCTCTGTCAAGAAAAGAAGTCTGAGTTCTTTCCTTGCTAGGACCTCACTGGTCAGCTGCTAAAAGTCAACAGCATGGACGATGAGACAATCCTGACATGCCCATAGTGTAGAGACCTCAGTGTAAGACTCTGACTCCTAGTTCCACTCCCTCCCACTGCAGGCCAGAGCCATAAAAGTCTTGAAGTGACTTGTCTAGGGTTTTACCAGTTAGTGGGGATGCTGTGACTGGTCCATACCAGTTCTTCCCATTATACCAGAATGAGTCCTTGTTGACACACTAAAATCGTTTAAGAAACACCAAATGGACCTAGGATTTTATCACTGAACAAAATTTCTAACACACTAAGTATGAAGCTGAAAGACTTGTGTCAGCCTCTTGTAAACTGCTGCACTTGTAAAGGACTCCACCCTCAAAATGCTCCGGGTATTGTGGTGGAGGGGGGAATAGAAACAGACGGATATTATCATGAAAGGGAAAAACAGCAGGGATAAGCATGGCCTCCCTTGAGGCAAATCCTGAAGGCAACACCAGCTGGAGGCTGTCAGCTAACCACTCCTTGAAGCTGAAAGGCAAATTGTTTCTGAGAGGTAATCAGAGTGCCACACCTCCAGGGTTGCCTGTACTCGAACAGAAACACTTGTATTTTCAAGGGGTGGTCAGTTAGAGAGGTGTGAACTACGGCAGCTCACCCTTAATCTGAAGTTCTACAAACTCCTCCCTGAGTTCACAGCCTCTCATTTGAACTCTAACACCTTCATCACCCAGCGCCTTCATCACCGCTTGTGAACATCTTATTACAAGTGCATAAACTATAAAATAGGTAGCATTGCATTTAAGCTATGTGAGGGAGAAATGCCTCGTGTGGGGTGTCTGGCTGTGGCCTCTGTTGAACTGGGCCTGGATTCCTACTTAGAACAAATTAAAACTAATACATGTACATAAAACATGTCATGCCTCACGGCAAGAACCATGTACTCTTAGCAAAGCGCTTCACTGAAATAGCATTGGGACCAACCGAACCTCAACAATATTCAACCCCGAACTCAGCAACAACCAACTTCCTTACCTAAACCTGGTTGCTTGTTCACAGAAGTCTAGATAGGCCATAGCTGTTGATAAAGTGGGTTCAGGGGATCCCTCAAGGTTAGCAACCAAAACCAAAAAAGACAGTCAAGAAAAATTAGAGGAAGAGAGCAGAACAAGCCTCATGTACGGCTTCTGTCTCGGTCTCCAGCTCCAGTATGGGAATGAGACAGAGCGGTTTTTCAAGACACACTATGTATGCGCCAAACTAAAATACCAAACTGCCCCTCATGAGGAGATGGGGATGGAAGATTAGAAAAAAATGCTGGCAAGAACCTCGAACACAACATTTCACAGCTATGGTGAGGAAAGACAAGATAAAAATCAAGTTTTCAGAAGGAAGAGACCTATTCGATTTTAGTAAAATTGCATTGGCACTAATGCGTTGGAGCAGGACAAGCTAGGAGGCAAGGCAGCCAGTTGCGAAGTTATTGTACTTCAGGTAAGAAATGACTAAGAGTCAGAACAAGAGAAGGTAAGACAGAAAGAAACTTGGAAGTACGAGTATCAGGATTTAGAGCAAGAGTAACCAAGGGAACAATGAAAAAGGAGAATCTCAGATAAAAACAAAGGACCAGATTATAATGGCTAGACAAACTAGCAATGTGTGTTCAAGTCAAGTTCCCTAGAAAGGCTGAATGGCCAGATGGACTTTAAAACATCAAAGGAAGGAGCCAGCCCTAATGCCTCCCATACTGATCTTTAAAGTTTAAAATAAACCTAATTGCTTTGAAAGCTTTGTTTAATTTTAACTCTATGGTACAGTCAACTATGACTATTAGTGTATTCTTTTTCTTCTACAACACTTAGACCATAATCTTCTCTAAACTAACATGGACTATTTCTGCTACAAAAAAAAAAAAAAAAGGAAAGAAAGAAAAGAATTTCCTTCTGACTTCAGCTCAAAAGTTACCTTGTCCATAGTCACTCGTGGTTTCAAGTCTCTCTGCCTGCCAGAAACACCTGCCCTCCTCTGACCAGGCTCTTCCCTTTGATACCTAAGGCTTTCATTCACCAGCACCTAGTCTGTTGCTGCCTTGATACACACACAGAGAAACTCACTTGATCCTGACAGTCAGGAAAAAATACCTCAAAAATTTTTAGTTTTCTATAATTTGTCAAATTTAGATTTCTATAATTTGTGAAATTATAGAAAAACCTAAAGTCCTACAATCTGACTTCTGACCACATTGAACTATTAAAACTACTAACATCACCTTCAAATCGAATCTCAGTACCATTGCTAACACATACAAAATTTCTATAGCACTTCATATATGCTGGGCATTTGTCTTAGCACTTTATGTGTACGAACTCATTTAATCCTCATACTAACTCTATAAGATGGGTGAGTACTATTAATAGCCCCATTTTACAGATGAAGCAATTGAGGCACAGCTGTTAACAGGATGTGAAGCCAGGCATTCTAGCTCAAGCCAATACTATGTCTCATGACCTCTTTGTTTTGTGCCTTGTTCCTTTTGAAACCGTTTTCTGCCAACAGTTACACTCTTGGATGTCCTGCCTCTGATACCACCCTTCTGAGCTATCTCTGCTGCTGCTCCTTTCACTTTTCTCACTATCTCAATGCAGACATCTCCTAAAGTTTAGGCCACTCATCTCCTCCTCTTATGCGCTGGAGGAGCTCAGGCACTCTTCTAGCTTCAACGGTCAGCCTTATACTGATAATCCACAAATGTAAATCTCTAGCCTTAAACCATCATGCCATCTCTCGGCCTGTTTAAGTCACTCTTTTCCTGTGCACAAATGCAAATTCTAACTACCCTTATCTCAAAATCTGTCTAGTTGCTTGTAGTGCATAACAGTCCAGAATTTAGAGGTGTACAACTATTTTATTATGTCCTTGGATTCTGTAGGCAGGAATTTAGACATGGTACAAACAATGTCTGGGGCCTCAATGGGGATGACTAGTCAGCTGAAGGCTGGAATCACCTAGAAGAGTTTTTACTCACATGTCTAGTGCTTGATTCAAGTTAGCTATTGGGACCTCAGCTAGAGCTATCAGCCAGAATACCCACATGCGGCAGAACTTCCTCACATGGTACGGCAGCCTCAGAGTAACTGGACTTTTTACATGGTGGCTCGGGGCTCCAGTGTCCCACATTCTTAAAGCACTTTCCAATTAATCCAATCCCACAATTCTTCCTCGCCACAAAGGAAAGAATATATTAAGCACCAGGTGCTTTTTACATACTTTCTTATTTCTTATAAGAGCCAAGGTAAAACAGGTATTACCACCCTTGACAAAAAGGGAAAGATGACAATTAAGTATAGAGACATGCCGGTAATTATACAGATAAATGATATGGTCACATTCAAACTCAGGTTCTTTCTATATGCAATAAAGATCACAATGAAGGTCAAGTTTGCAAATATACATATTACTATTTTTCTCTAATTTCAGGGTAAAAGTTTTCAGTAGCCAGATTTTTTTCTTGCTGGCTAGCCATTAGGAAGAGTTGTGTTTGTTTTACTCCTTGATTTAAGACAACTTTGTCACAATATGTTTAACTTATCTATTTGAAAATACATGCATATACTTCAAAAATAAACAAAACTGACAATACAGTGGAAGGTCTTGCTTCCACTCTTGTCTGCCATCTACCCCGTTCATATCCCTAATTAATATGTAACCACTTATGTATCCTCCAGTTCTTCATGCCAATATAAACAATTTTGTCCCCACCTCCTTATCTTTTTCCTACAAAATATGTACAACTCTTCTGTGTCATTATTCACGCTAAGGGACTAGACATTTAGGTTGCTTCCTTTCAAGGCTGCAGTAACTAACCTTGAACGTATATCATTTCCTGTATTCAAGTATCTATATAAGATAAATTTCCAGATCCAGGATTTTCAAGTAGGAAATACACATTTGTATTTGATCGATGTTGCCCTATTATCCTCCATAAGGATAGTTACACTCTAAAAAATAGTATTTGTTTCCCTATAACTTCAATAACAGTATCAAATTTCTGCATCACATCAAATAATGCAGTATCAAATTTCTGGACTTTTGTCAATCTAACAAGGAAAAAATGTAGCTTGGGGTGGTATGTGTGCATTTCTTGAGGGTGAGGTCAAGCAAGCATCTTTCCATGTGTCTCAGAGCCATTTGTATTTTTTTTCCTGTGAAGTGTTTACCTGTCTTGCCAAGTTTTCAACTGTGTTTTTGGCCTTTCTCTCACATTAATTTCTAGCATCTCTTTTTATATTAGTGTGATCATCCTGTTGTCTACAATATCAGGTGTTTGTATTTCTTCCGCTTGTCATTTGACTTCATTTGTGTTGGTATCTGAGATGTGAAAATTCTTTGTTTTTATATAGTGAAAGTTATAATTATTTTTTCATGGCTTCTAGATTGAATTAGGTGGATCTAAATGTAATTAGGTAGATCTAAACTGCAGAATTAAAGAAATGTATTAAGGACATTAACAACCTTACATATTTTCAGCTTTATTTTAAATACTTTTAAACTAAACCAATAATTACAAAGAAAACCTAGAGTTCCCATACACCTTCTTTAGAGAAGAACTCCAGTTAATAAATTCAGAAGAAATTAAAGAACCAAGCATCATTATTTTGCAGCTTCTAATAGACCCTGGATCTAGGCAATCACCAATGGCTACTAAAACCAGCAGGTAAAAGGCTGGTTAAAATGAAATGGGATAGCAATAGATTCAGATGAGCTCTAAATCTCATCTGAAGGCCACCCTGCGATGCTAGATTCAAAGGATAGCCAGTTCCTGGGAGAGGTGAGTGTCTCTTCCAGCCCTCCCTCCCAGCCCTGAAGCTACAGCCCAATGGTGGACAGTAACCAGGCAAGTTGTATACATCCATGATAAAGCACACAGTGGAAAGTAAGAGAAAGATGCACCAGGCACTTTTGAAGAGAAGCTACAGGGAAGGGGGAACTGACAAATTCCCCAAAACACCAGAAGTTAGTTTTCAATTTATTCAGGAAGAACTGAAAAAAAAATAATAATAATTTGGAAAATGTAAAATATCAACTTTTTTTTATATTTTACAACACTTATGTCAATACTATTAACCAAGAACTAATATACAAAGATGTAAAGTATCTTGTTTACAATCATAGAAAAATGATAGATTCAAAGAAGTTTGTTTCTGTTCAAAATAATCTAGTCATTGACATATGCTGTCTTCCAAAGAAATAAAAATTAGAGATTGTGCAGGATCGTTTTCTCTATTACTGTTCTATATTTTCTACAGATTTAAAGTATCCTTCCTTCTCTCTCCCACCCAGGTTGGTGCCAGGCCTGGACCACCACCATCTCAGGTTCAGTCCTTTAAGTTCAGCACCAGCTTTGGCATCCTTTCCTCTCCTCTCTTCTCTTTAACGATGTACCTCGAAGAAATGGATAGTAACTCCTTAAGTGTGATCCTCTAGATAGAGGCTTTCAAACTTTCCACCACAACCCACAGTAAGAAACACATTCTACATCGGGGGTCAGTACGCACCAGAAAAAGTCATACCTACAAAACCTACACAGACATTCCTCAAAACATGTACCCTTACTGTATGTGATAGACTGATCTTCTCCATTCTACTCCACCTTTTTTTTATGCTGGTGACCCAACTATTAGGTCACAATGCACAGTCTGAAAAGACTTAGATAAGATACACTGACATGAGGTGTGATCAAACAACACGGTGACTATTTACATTAAAAAAAAATTTATTACAGTAAAAGACACATTGCCATTAATCCCCCTCAATATAGTGATGTGTGACACGGAGCGTTGTCATGATGGACGATGATTTACGGCACACTTTAAAACACACCTTCTCTCAATCTTAGCTCACCAGACTGACTGCACCAAACAAGGTGAAACTTGTCACACACTGTTACTAAGGTTCGATGTGCCACTTCTTGTATTGAAGATCCCTGCCTTCCCGTAGGATGGCACTCGGGATCAGCATTGTATGTTGTGATCACAGTGGAAAGGCTCCGTGTCACACATCACTTCTGGTATGGCAATTTCTGTCAAATAAAAACATTACGGTATGTCCTCATCAACCTTATTTACCAGATTTGGTACTGTGAGACTTCTGGCTCTTCCCCAAAGTGAAAATGATTCAGGACATCGAGGCAACCATGACAGAGCAACTAAAGACACTGACGAAAAAAGACTTCTAGAACTGCTTCAGAATGTGGCAAGAATGATGGGATAAGTGTGTTCGAAGCAAGAGGGAGCATTTTGAGGGGGATTAATGGCAACGTGTCTTTTACGGTAATCATTTTTTTTATTTAAACATTTCCCATATTTGTTGATCACATCTGGTACATCTTTCTAAGTAGCAACATAAGGAAGTGGTTTTCAGGGTGGCTTGATTCAAACAGCTCTACCAGGAAGCTGTCAACCTCTCTGCCTCGGTTCTTTGTTATGGGGATAAAAGAACAGTATTACCTCAAAATGAACCATTAACCAAGATCATCCACACAAAGCACTTAAGAGCATAAAAAGTATTCAATTAATGGCTGTTAATAATTATTAAATGATCCGTGGACTTTTTTATTGTGATAAATATACATAAAATTCATCATTTTAACCATTTTAAAGTATACAACTCAATGGTATTTAGTACATTCACAATGTCGTGCAACAATCTTCACTCTTTAGTCCCCAAAAATTTTTACCCCAAAAGGAAACGCAGTACCCATTCCAACTTCCTCCCCAGGCCCTGGCAACCTCTAATCTGCTTTGTATCTCTAGGTCCACAGACTTTTTAAATAATAAAGTAACATTTGACTAGAGAAGTTTTCTAAGGTAGAATGAAGTGTTCTTTGGAGTGCTTAGTCCTGTGGCTCATAAGAAACTTCTGCTAACCATTTCTTAGGTAAACCTTGTGAGCCACTTATGGGAATTCTGTGACCTGTCTTGGGGGTCAGAAATCTGTCTCTCCTGTGAATTCTGTTAGGGCAAGATTCCCAAAGCCTGGCCAGTATGGCAAGGAGACCACTTTCAGTGTCCACAAGAGGCAGAATAAGCAAGCCTCATCTATGAAGATGTTTCTTCATTACCTCATGGAACATCACCAAATGACTGAATATTTACAAAATGAATGTTTATTCTTCTGTCTTCGCATTTTGAAATTCTGCTTTTGAAGCTCTAAACTTTTATCATCAAGGCATTAAAAAAATGAACATGGACACAATTCTTGGCTTTGGGGTGTAGTATCATTTCCTTTTTGGGCCCATCCCTCTCACACTGATTTCCCACCCTTCCGTTGGGGTGTGGAAGACTGGGCAAAAATAACTTTGTTCTTCCCAGGACCTATTCAGGAGTCGCCAGATACTCGACCAGGGAAATAACAGAGGCAGGGAGATTACCTTGAAAAGCAGCACTGTTATTCTTTGACAAATTGTTAAGGCAGAAGGCATCTTAGGCCAAAGAAATAAATGTCACTACGAAGCACAGAAGGTGTACCTGGAGCACATCCTTGGTCTCAGCTGCAGAAGCCAGAAGCTTTTCTTTTGTTGTTTCGTTTCGTTATGTTTGTTTTAAACTGAAGACCAACACCACTCACCCAGCTAGGAGGCATCAAAGTCCTCATTTTCCTCCTCTCCACCCACCCACCCTGCGTCCCCTGAGTCCTGGGTGAAAGGCAGACCCTGGGTGATAGCACTGGGCCAATCCAGTTAATTTGGAGTGTGTGTGGGGGGGAGGGGAAGGGGAGGAAAGCGGGTGGTGGAGGGACTGGACTCCAGGTTCCAGAGTCCAGCGAACATCCCTGACTCCCAGAGAGGCACTTTATTACTTTTGGGGTTTTCGAGTGGGAGAGAGAAGACAGCGAAGGCTTTAAGCAGCACACTCACTCAAGAAACCTCACGCCTCAAATTCTGGGGAACCCCGTGCCCAGAACTGTACCAAATTCTGGAAAAGTCCTGAGCTAGAGTGAATTTGATGTGGACAGAAGTGAATTACAACTTTCTGAGAGCAGAGTGCCCTGATAAGTCAGAGAGAGCGCAGGTCCCGGAGTCTGCGGTGAAGGATCACCCGAGCGCTCCCAGCACGCGAGGCCAAGGCTTCACCACAGACCTATCACAAATGAAACCGCAAGAAAAGGGATGACCTAGAAAGCTGTCACTTCCACAAGTGCCCAGGTAATCCTTATCGTGGGTCCAGCACGTGCTTCAAGCATCCTGCTCTGGGCAGCCCAGTGACCGCGGTCTCGCCAACCCGAGGCTGGAAGGGCTGAGTGCCTGCACCAAGCAGGAAGGACCCTGAGAGGGTGGCCGCAGCGGGTCCCCAGGTGGAGAGGCCGCTGCCTCCCGGGGGGGCCGGAAATGCGTCCCACGCAGGGTTCTCGCCTTGGCTGGCAGGGGGCCCGGCCGAGGGTGGGGTTCGGAAGATGATGGCACTCCGCTCCCTCTGCCAAGAGTGAGGCAACTCCGGAAAGTTCCCGGAGTCTGCCCGCGCTTTCCGCCACCACCTCCTCGGCGTCCCGCACGCGGGAGCAACCCGCACCCGCGCCCTCGCGATCGGCTGGCGCACTGACCTGAGATGGTCTCCTGGTAGCCCTTAGTGAAGAACTGCATGGCCGTGGCCGCCCTCCAGGGCGTCTTGAGCAGCCCCTGCCGCTGGGGGTTCTCGCCCAGCGAGCGCAGGATGGACGAGTAGGCGGCCGCCAGGTTAGGGAGGTTCAGCTCGTTATCCTCCTCGCTGCGAGGCCGCTCGCCCTTCCAGCCGTCCATCGCCTGGGCTCTCTTGGTCTCCGGCCGCGGCGGCTTCTCGGCGGGTCGGCTCGGCCCTGGCCGCGGCGGCTCTCCCTCAATGCACCCATTGCTGCACCTGGGGTCCCGCGACTTCGCCGGCTCTCGCACGGGGCCCTGCTCCATTTTCCCGCCGCTGCCGCTCGGGAGGAACCCAGGGACGCTTCAGAGGCTGCGACGAAACTTCGCCGGCTGCCGCGGTGGGCTGTGGTCGGAGTCACCTAAGGAAGGTAGGCGATCGGCCAGTGACACTGACAGGGACAGCCCTGGGCTCTTTTTTATGGGCTAGCTGCTCGGCCGGCGCCGCGGGGCGTTCTCATTGGTGGGTGCCGACTCGCGTCACGGCGCTCGCCCCGCCCCCAGCCCCGCCCCCAGCCCTCCGCCAGGCTCCCGGGAGCCGCGATGCTGCCGGAGGGGTTCGCGGCTGCGCTCCGCGGGGCGCAATTGGAAAAGGCAGCGAGTCACAGGCGGTGCAGCCGGAGGGTGCTCGAGGTCTTCCGGCGCCAGCCGGGAGAAGCGGGTCGGACTCCTGGGTTGTTGCGGGATGAACGGAATCCGAACGGTGACAGGTGGGCGCCTGGTCAGCCCTCTCCTCTTAGGTAAAGAGAACGCTGCAGCCGAAGTGCTCTGGTCCCTTCTTCCTGTGAAAAAATCAGCAAACAAGTGGCCTCGCGGGGGCAAGAGACTGGGTTAAGCTGTCAGTAAGAAAACCAATTCTTACGCTTTCAGGGCAGAGAATAGTATGACATGAAACTCTTGCGTTCGTTACCGTAAAATACGGGCAGCGCACCTGCCACCTAGGAGAATCCTCTGGTAGCTGTCAGGGACAGTGTTACACCAACTGGCACTTATGTGAGTCCCTATATCTAGGAAGATGGCATTTGTGGTGGCCAGAACTTTGACCCTGGAGAAATTGATTTGCAAACGAAGCTAAACTCCTTTCTCCTGATGTTGATACAAATTGTGAAACGTTATGGAGCAACTGGACTCTTAACCAGTGACATTTGCTTTGATTTTTAAGATTTAAAAAATGGACTTTTTCCTCACTTGAGGGATTATTTCATAATGCCAAAGGTGAGTTTTAAAACATGTATCGAATTATCTTATGATTTGCTCCAGAGAGTTCCTAATGCTGATTTTCTGACACATTAACAAGTATTAAAAGACTTTGGATCAGACATACCAGGAGGGAAGCCCCTGAAATTATTCTATACTAATAAAGTAGCTCAGTCATTATAATTAATAATTCGTATTTATTGGATGTCTGTTTCAGGCATAGTCCTGTTCTAAACATTAAGGAAAGCAATGTGGAAACTGGCCTACTAGGCACCTTTAGTCTAAAATAGAAGAAATATTCATGAATATGCGTTTCTAAAAGATAGTTATGTAATTTCTATATGCATTAACTATCAAAGTACATAAATCAAGAAATATGGACATCCTCTAGAAAGCCTCTTTGTCACTCTCCTAATATTTAGTCATTGGCAAAGTCCTGCAACGTTGTTTTCCTTTAACTGCACTTCCCGCTGTCCACTGTTTCAAGCATAGTTGGAGACGACATTAAAGGATGGCCTTATGTTTAACAAATGAAAAACAAAGATACCAAGTGAGGTACTTTAAAAACAGAGGGATGGAGATGCTGTCAATAATTTTTTTTTTTAGTGGCAATCTTCTTTTGCCTCCTTTTAAAAACATTTGTAAACATGATTACATTCCCCAAAGACAATTCCTAATGAGACTTTTACAATAAAAATTAACATTTTCTTATAAACACTGCCACTGAGGCATCAGCACATTTGTTGCCAATTATCAATACAAAATCTCTGGACTTGTTCTAGAACATATTTACTTGTAAAATGGAGGCAATGCTCTTTTAGCTCAAAGGTAATATAAGGAAGCTTAAAATTGCCAACGTTATTTAAACAGTTTAGCAGTGAAATGTAGGTAATTGGCAGGGGGTGGTTATAAATAGAAATGAGAAAAAGGAGGAAAAAACTAAAAGAGGAGGGATATGTTCCACAGAATTTATTAGCATAAAATGATTCAACAGAGTTCTCATGCAAGTAATTGTGTCAGCATCTATGTTTCTAACCCAGTACGTAACCCATTTTCACCTTGGACCCAACCTGGGACTTGCTTTCTATCAAGAAGTCAAGGAATTTTTTCCTTAATTCTCCCATGTCTAAGCTAGTAGCAGAACAGACAGGTGAGGGAGATACACATCAAAGATTGAATATTGCAGGGCTACAGAGATATAGAGTCACTTATAAAAGGTAACAGGTAAATTAACATTAGACATTTGGCAATGGTAATTGGAAAAAAACACATTTCTTTAAGTGCGCTTGAGGAACGTTGTATATTTGGAATTCAAACTTGGGAGGAGATTCTGGATCGAGGTGCAAAGGTACACGAGTTAAGTATCCTTATCCCACTCCTAACTTCCAGAAGCAGGATTATGGAGTCAATGGAATCCTGAAATGTCTCACTAAATTCCCCAAATATAGGGAGAAGCAAACTGAATGGGAGCCCTTACCTTTCTTTTCTTCTGAGAAGGAATGTAACAGATTTTGGAGAGAATATGAACACTGAGCTGACCCTCTGACACGGAAGGAAAGGCTCCAGGGCTCCACACTGAGTTAAGGAAACTATCCAAAGACCAAAATTACCTCACAAGGGAAGAACAGACATGTCGCATGTATTCACATGTCCCTGGTAGAGGATCTTTAGTGCCATCTCAGAGTAATGTGCAGATGCTAAGAAGGGACGCTAATGGAGAGTACACTCTTCCACAGCTGAATGCTGTCCCAACCTTCATAATCCCTCACAGAAGAAGGGATATAACACAAACTCCTCAAGCCACAAACTGTAGCAGAGTCAGGAAAACAAATGGGCTTCTGCTATAATGGGAAACAAAGAAGTCGGGCATGGACAGGAGGCCGAGAAACAGCCAAGCCAGCCTGGCAACTGTGCAAACATACGACAGCCAAACAAAACGAAATTAAACGAAGGGGCAAATAATACAGCATATAGAAGACATAAAGACAACGGATGCGATTGAGAAGAAAACAAAGTTCATGAAAGAGGAGAAAATTCCTCACAAATGCTTTATGCTGAAGAACAACTTAATAAAAACATGAATTCAATAAGACAAAAACTAAGATAATAAAATTTCAAAAGAAGTTGCAGATCTAAGGAAATAAGTCGAGGACCCTCACTATAATGGAATTAATTAGAAAGAACCATGTACAAAATAGACACTGTTGAAAAGTTAATTATTGACATGAAAAAAAGGCAAGATAATGAATAAAAGAGGGAGATGAAAGCTATTAGAGAAGACAAAATGACCTAGCATAGGAATGATAAGGGCTCCTGTGGTAGAGAAGTAAGCAAATGAGAGGATGTAGTCAAAGATATAAACGTATTTCTCTATCAGAAATAAGCCCTTATATTTATGTTCAATTGATTTTCAACAAAACTGCCAAGACAATTCAATGGGTTAAAGAAAAGTCTTTTCAGCAAATGAGACTAGGACAACTGGATACCTACATGCAAAAGAAAGAAGTTGGATCTCTACCTCACACCACATACAAAAATTAACTCAAAATAGATCAAAGATCTAAATGTAAGAGCAAAAATTACTAACCTCAGAAGAAAACATAGGCATAAATCTTCATGACCTTGGATTAGGCAATTAGATTTCTTAGAAATAACACCAAACTGGAAGCAACAAAAGAAAAAAAGAAAAAATTAGACTTCACCAAAATCAAAACCTTTTCTGCTTCATGGGACACCATCAAGAAGGGAAAAGACAACTCAGAATGGGAGAAAATATTTTCAAATCATATCTGATATGGGATTAGTATCTAGAATATATAAAGAACTCTTACAACTAAATAATTTAAAAACAAAACAATAACCTAATTTTAGAATGGGCAAAGGATTTGAATAGACCTTTCCCCAAAGAAATATACACGTAGCCAATAAGCACATGAAAAGATGCTCAACATCATTAGCTGTCAGGGAAATGCAAATCAGGGTGTGAGTGAATACTACCTTACACCCACTAGGATGGCTATATTCAAAAAGATAGATACTAACGTGTTTCTGAGGCTGTGAAGAAATTGCAATCCTCATACACTGCTGGTAGGAATATAAAATCATGCAGTTGCTTTAGAAAACAGTCCGGCAGTTCTTTAAAGGTTGAAACATAGAGTTCAATATATGATGCAGCAATTCCACACCAGGTGTAAATCCAAGAGTAATGAAAACATGTGTCCAAGCCAAGTAGGCGGGATTTAAAGTTGCATGTAATTGTTCAGATGTTTTCACTGTGAACTGATTCTCCCTAGGATTTGTCAATTCCTGAGTCGGGTGTATGTTTAGGGGACTCTTTTCAGTCTATAACCTACAATGTGCAAAAATATTTGTAGTTTTAGAGATAAACAAAAATTAAATTTGTAATCTGCTCTAGCAGAATAATACAATTCAGAGAGGAGTTCTGTTGCCATGGAGGAGAATTGACCCCATGATGCCATGAAGTTCAGATGTCATTCATTCATTCAACAAATATTTAGAGAACATCTACTATGTGCCAGGTTCTGTGGGAAGCACAGGGAATACAACAGTGAACAAAAGAAACAAAAACTGCCTGCCCTCAGGATGCTAAAATTCATTCATTCAACAAGTTATTTGATGTTGCTACCTCAAGGGCATATGTGCTTTTTATCCCCATTGATTTTAGAAAAATTCTAAAGATTTGTTGCCACTTAAAAAGCAAAACTATGTAAGCTCACAAATTAAAAAAATAAGGGCCATGTCATGTGGTAGTTAAGAAACAACCTATCCCGTGACTATACAGGTTATTTCTTAACTACCACACTATTGCATTGTTTTGTACACCTAAAACTAACAAAAAAAGAAAAAAAAAAGAAACAACCTGGGGTGTCACACTCTCTGGGTTCATGCTCTGGCCCATTAATTAAAAGCTTGGTGACCATGGGCAAGTTTCCTAACTTCTTTAAGCCTCAGTTTCCTCATCTGTAAAATAAGAATTATAATAATAGAATTATTTGTTCAGCTGGTGAGTAGTCTCCTGGGCTTGCTGTGAGGACTTGAGATAATCTATGTAGAGAGGTTTAGCAACTAGACACATAAAATTTATCAATATTAGCTGTTAATAATAGCAAAAGTGTTTATAATACAAAAAAAGTAGTACTAGAAAGATCACTTAGAAAAAAACAAATATTTCAATGCTGGTTTACTTAAGGGAACCTAAGTATAGACCAGAGAAACTTAAAGTGTTATCTCTTATCATTAACTGAAAATTAATCTGAAGTTGAAATAAAACATTTCTGAAATTATAATGTAAGTCAATATACGATTTGTTATAAATTTTTCAATACAGACAGTCCCCAACTTACAATGGTTCGACTTAACAATTTTCAACTTCATGATGGTGCAAAGCAACCATACTTCAGTAGAAACCGTACTTTAAATTTTGAATTTTGATGTAGTGAGATGTAGTACGATACTCTCTCATGATGCTGTGCCTGGGCAGGGAGCCGCAGCTCCCAGTGAGCCAACCAATGGCGACCGGTGCTCGACAGTGTCCTGTGTTGTCAGCGTTTTCTGGATGTTGTGCTCTGAGCAAGTTTAAGGGACGCTAGACTAAGCTATGAAGTTCAGTGGGTTAGGTGTATTAAATGTATTTCTGACGCATGATATTTCCAGCTCATGATGGGTTTATCGAGATGTAATCCCATCATAAGTTGAGGAGCATCTGTAATGGGTTAAGTGAGGTTGAACTGCATTGTAAATACTGTGAGTTTGGTGTTTTGGGGTTTTTTTTTTAAATGCACTTTGTGTAACCCCTGATTTTGGAAGTACAGAATTGTATCTCAGGTGATGCATTTTGCTGAACAACATTTCCTATTAAGTGCCCACACTTTTGAGTTCTTAACCAGGCATTGGGAAATAGCCCAATTCAACAAGCAAGGCTATCAAACTGGGATAACTATCAAACACTGGGATGGCACTTTGTTAGCTGAGACAAAGGTTATCTGGACACTGAGCAATGTATGTCTGCAAAGAGAGCCATCTCCAGCAGAGTCATGTCTGACCAGGCTGTTCACCCTATCCGCACAGTTCCGCTGCTCAGGCCTTCTCCCTGGTCTCCTCTCCAATTAGTGAGGTAGTTGTTTCTGGAGGAAGTCTAGTTTATCCTGAGTACTATAGAGGATTTGTTTTCTAGTCAGCAGATGCTTTCAAGTGATAATTTAACTGTCAATGAAACATAAATAAAAGGTGTTGCAAATTCTGTAAGATCTTAGCACTTCATGGAAGCTCTGTTGTGATTTGAATGTATCTCCTTCTCAGTTGCCTGGGGAACTGCATTTTAATGTTACCCATCAAGCAGTTCTTTCCTGAATGTAATTGTAGTTTTTCTGATGCCATGGTTAAAGCTGTTCAAATGTTTGGCTTCTGGCAAATATCTCCTAACATCATGCATGACAGTGACGGATTCTGAAACAATTTTAATACATTTTAAAATCCCACTATCTTGTTAAATAAGCAGAGAAAGAATCCTATATAAATGGAAAAATATCTTTCTTACCAGAAAAGGTGTCTGGGAAGATACATGTGTATCTGTAATGACCCGATGTTTCAAGACCATGGTTGGTCCTTTGCAGGATAATGCCTTAGAAGCCAGACAAGACCTCTCATCAGACAGGTGCCATATAGCTAAATGAAGCCTTGTACTGGATAGACCATTGGTCTCTGGCAGTTACTGCTAGATGCCTACCCAATATTCTTCCTCCCCTTCTTTTTTTACTGAACGATCTCCAATTTACTTCAGAGAGGCAATGTGCCTGGACTAGGCTAAAACATATTTTCCAAGCTCCCTACGGCTACAATGTTCACGTGACATAGTTCTAGCTAATGAGTTATCAATCACTGGGTGGCACTTCTGGGAAAGATCTTTAAAAGAGCGCATATAGGTGCTCATCTGATATGTGCCTTATGCCCTTCACCTTCTTTCTCTTGCCAGGAGTGCAAGAAGGCCATGCTAGACGTCAGTCAGCCACCTGGTGCCCAGGAGACCACAAACTCATGCTCAGGATGACTGAACAGAAAGATAAGAAGATCCTGAATCCCTGATGACACGGCAAAGCCTCCAATCCAGCCCTGGACCACCTCCCTCCAGGCTTCCCATTACTTGAGAAAAATGAAACAACTTAATTGAGCTACTAGTGTTTGAGTCCCTGTCATTAGAAGCCAAACACAATTCCTAACTAATACACAATTTGCCACCTGTAAGTGGAAAGCCGCAAGTAAAATGGGAAACTAAGTGTTTGGACAGAAGGCTTTAAAGGTCCACCAGTTGGAGGCTGGAAAGATAGTGGCCCCCGTTTTGGCGAGGCAGGGCATTTGGTCACACTGTTCTTTGCTGTACCTTAGTCATTACTGTGATGGCAGAGTAGGAAGAGAGATGGCACCTGGGTTGTTGATATTATCGTCAAGTCATTCTAGAACAGCTCTGCCCCCCTAAGACTTCTTACTGGGTTAGAAGAATTATCCTTTATATTTTCTTTGCCTTTTGCATTATAGAATACATTGTATTTAAGGCATATAGACAAGAGGAATAATTCCAAGTATCTTGCTTGATGGCTGGCATATAGAAGTTATTTAATAAGAACTTGTTAAATAACTATATGGGAAAATCTTAGCCTCTCTCACTTCAGAATGTAGATAAGCACCCTGCTTTTGTTGGTTTTATTATTACTTATCTGCCAATTATTATGCCTTGCTCCAAGAAAGTAAACACTTTACAGATTGATTAAATAATTAGGTTGAACTTTCTGATAGCTAGCCCTACACAAAACCGTAAGACAATCACGATAACAAAAGGTTATGATTGTAATGGTTCTGTAGGTAGGAAACTATTATAATACTTTGTAGGTGCAGAGAGCACGGATAGACTAGGCAACTTGTTCAAGATCACACAATTAGACCTAGTGAGTGGCAGAGCCAGGACTAATCCAGGTGTTGTAGCTCTTACTTAGCACTTTAATGTTGCTTTGACGTATTTTTCTTCACGTTCCTTCATCTTCCTCACTCCGACCTTTGGGACCTTCTGTGATAGGTGCCCTTGCCTGATGAATTTGGGTGTTTAAGTCTGCTTTGTCATGCTGTGTATTTCTTCTTTCTACCTGTGAGGAGGTGATTCTTGGGTTCAGGCCTCATGGTCCCATGGAAGCAGGCTCTCTATAGGAATGATTATATTTGATGCTTTTTAAAATAACAAAATTGTAACTTTTTTTATTAAAACAGTGAGTCATGAGCATTTGCTGATTGCTATATTGACCAGTATGGCAGAGAAGTCTAGATGTTCTTGCATCCATTTGTCCAACGGTAGGAGATAAGGATTGTTATTTCCATTTTACAGAGGAAGAAACTGGTTTTTACTTTCAGAATGTCAGGAATTTGTTCAGCTGGTGAGTAGCCCTAAAGTCTCAGCTAGACCAACCCAGCATCCAGCTGCCAAGGGAAAAAGGAAAGTCCAGTTACTAGCAATTTCTTTCGAAATGTAGCACCTGCCTCAGAAGGAAAAGAACGGAGGAGCGCCCTTCTGACCTCTGGTTGGCTCTGGAAGACCCAGAATTGACAACCAGGAGCCCAGAGGCTGACCTTGACCCTTTCTTTCACACACGATTTGTCTACTACCTGTCACCTTGCCTTAAGACCCCAGCATCAAGCCAAATTCCAGTGGGATTTCCATGCTGTCAGTGTCCACCAGCACTTTTGTTCATAGCAATGTGTGTGTGGCAGATCTCTGCCCCATCTCACCTTTCACAACTGCCCTACTCTGACTTTACAAAAGGAAGTATGTGTCCCCGGTATCCATGTTTTTCTGTAACTGCTCCAGGCACCCCGCAAAGGGGCAAATCAGCATGCTGGCATCTGTGTGGAGAGAATAAGTAACTCTAATGACCTTTGCAAGTTAAGTCGCTCTCAATTATTTGTTTGCATAAAAACTGAAGAAGCATCTAATCATGTTGTCAGTTAATAGATCACTTAAGATAATTTGTAATAGATCATTATGTAATTTTTCACGTATAACTTGGAGGGCTAGGTAAATAATTTCGAGTTGTTAAAACAAAACTCCTGCTATTCCCATCTATTCATTGCTTATGTCTCTCAAATCAAAAATCGGAATAGAATTCTGAATCTTGTCTCCGTCTAGCAATAAATGATATTCATCCACCGCTACATGAACTAATGAGGAGGGTGGGGGACCAGCACTCTCTTAAGAAATCGATTTCCAATAAAATTGTACTGTTAATACTTATCAAATTTTGTGACATCTATTTTGTTTTGATACATTATATAATGGAAAAATAACTCAGCCCAGAATAATTGAAAAACATTTAGGGCCTTATAATCATAGGAAATATTTTTAAAATTTAAATTTATACACAAATGCTTTTTCCAAAGAAAGAGTGCCACACCTTGACAAATAGGGGGTTGAAGTCAGGCTACATTTGATTTAGAAATGTGCCTCTTTCCTCTAGGATTGTGGAGTAAAATTCAGACCCCTTGAACCCCTGGCAACTTGGGTACCATGATCCCCATTTATAGATGAAGCTCGGAGAGCCTCAGGGACTCCCCAAGGTCATACAGCTAGCAATTGACACCTGGCTGACTCCAACCCTGGAAGCTCTGTTATTCCCATTTGCTCCCATTTTGCAGTAGGCATCACGGACACAACAGAGATGTGGTGGTACCCTCTACACACTTGCAATTTAATGGGGACCCAGAATGTTTTCCCCTAGTATGTATTAGGAAAACATCAGAAATTTTTTTCACTGACAAACATACATCCAATTCTATTCCCTCAAACAGAATCATGTCCAACATCCTTCTTGACCCACCCACAAGAAGTTTCTTGTTATTGCTTATTTTAATATTTCCCTCTGACTAGAAGAAAATGATCATTTGGCAGCTATGGTGAAGAGTCCAGGCTGAAATCTGACAGACCTGGATTCCAAATCCGGACTCTACCTTTTAATGTGTGGCATTGGGGAAATAACCTCTCTGGGCTGCAATTTCCTCACTTGCAAAAAAGGGAAAAACTGTCTTGAGAATCAGAAATTATGTATGCAAAGGATCTTATAAGTTTACCATAATAATGATTACAGAAAATAATCGTTCCTATTCCTCCTTTTCCTCAAAATCTTCCATCAGCTTTAATACAAAATAAGAGCAAGCCTTTCATCTTTCTAAGGGAAAAGACTAAATGGTGTTTGTGTCGCTGCACCTGTCTGTTCACTTAGTGTCACCTTTTCCTGGGAATCAATACGATTATTTGCCCCCGGACATAGTTTCCCAGCAACACACATCTTGAACCAATTCAAGTAAATTTCCTCTGTCATTTATGGTCACCTGACTTCTGCCTCAAGTGGCTCCTTGCAACATTCTATAAATATTAGGATTATGCTTGCTTAAGGGAAATGACCAAGTGTTATGTTTATACACCGTTTTTCTCTTGGGATTTTACAATACTGAGCAAACAGCCATCAGCTGAAGCCATCACAATCTCTTTGAAGGCAGTTGGGTGGATACTTTTGTGCAAACAGAGCAGAAAAGATTTATTCCCAGGGTTTTCTGACCCAAAGGAAAAGGAGTAATCTCTCAGTGAATCCTCAACAACTATTGTTGATGATCAGGAGAGACCCAGGAAATAATCTGATTTTTCCTGCACAAGGGTCTGACATTTTCTTTTCTTTCCACTGGGAGCAGGCTGGCAAGTGCTGTTAAGGCAAAACGGCAGTCAGATTATTGTGAAACCCCATAGCAAACACTATACAAAGTTTGCATGTTTTAAGTGTAAATATTCCTCACTTTAAATTCCCTTTATCCTTCTAAGTCTGATTATTTTAAAAAGTTTGTTTGAATCCCTGCAGGCAAGACAGTTACTCTGACAGTCATTAGATCGGTTTTGGATTGCTAAACACATGTTATTTTTAATAATGGTATAGTTTTTATTTTAAAAATAATGACAATTATTTTTGCTAGGATTAAAACCTCCCATAATCTTACCACAATGTTGTCAATTTGCTGTACTTCTTTTTAACAGTTTTCCTATGTACTGTTGAGAAAAGCACCATCCAAACCTGTAGTTTCTATAAGTTTATTTGAACCAAAACTGACAATTGCTGGGAAGGAAGATCTCAGATGCTTCAGAGAATGAGTTTTGCAGTTTCTTTTCCTTTCTTTCTTTCTTGCAGATTCTTATGCATTTGGAATTAAGGAGGGAATATAAGGAAGATTACATGAAGGGAGTGGGGAGAAAGCAAGGTACAGGACAGGACACAAGCTCATGTGCTCCCTGGAGGGCGGTTATACGCTCCTTACACAGTGTGTGGTCCGGATCAGCACAGCCGCAGTGGCAACACCTGGGAGCTTGGGAGAGCTGCAGAACCTCACGACCACCCTAGACCTGTTGAATCATAATCTGCAGTTTAATGAAATTTCTTGGTGATTCGTAGGCCCATAAAGAAAAGAACTGATCTAAACTACCGTTTCCCTGCCTTGCTTCATTGGGCATCTTTTTCTTGTGGTCTT
The DNA here is from genome assembly GCF_004115265.2 of Rhinolophus ferrumequinum. Lineage (NCBI taxonomy): Eukaryota > Metazoa > Chordata > Mammalia > Chiroptera > Rhinolophidae > Rhinolophus > Rhinolophus ferrumequinum. The sequence continues at coordinate 38,328,669 of NC_046289.1, read as the reverse complement.
CTAAATTTATTGAATTCTCTCACGCATGGATGTCCCCCACCCCTTTCGCTTCATTATCAATTTTGTAAACTTATTTAGTTTTTATTTTAATTTCTTTTCCATTATTTAGTAGGATCTCTAGAAGCCAAGGGAAAAAAATTGTGTGGTCAGTAATTCAGCAAGCAATTTGACAAGCTTTCCGACACAGGTCTTAGAACCCTTAGAAAATTCTGCCATGCCCTCTTTTTCTTTTGCTAGCTTTTTTATGTTTTACAGCTATCCTCTCAGTAACAGCACAGATGTGGGGGAAAATAACAGATGTTTATGATCTTGATGGAACAATTCTTCATGTGGGAGTCTCTTGATGTCCTCGGGTTGATTAGTTTATACCTGGGAAATGCAGAGATGCAGCTGCCTGTAACACTGGCAGCCACCATTCTGTCAGAAATACCAGCATTAAAACAGCAAATTGGAAAGTGCAATTGTGGGGGAGGAAGAAACTTTCCTTTACCTTCAAGGTTCTCTTAGCTGGTCTAATAATCAAATAAACATAAGACAGATTAGCAAGAGAAAACGACCAAATTTAATCCCATACATATGTATGGGGAACCTGAGTCAGAGACGCCACATACATAAGAGGTTCAAAGACAGAAAGGGAAAATAAGGGAAATACGACATTCTAAGCTAGGGATGAGGTAAGACTCCTTGGGGTCAGAAGATAACTGCAGGGAGAACACATGTTCAGTTATTAGCAGTTTGCGCTACCATATAGATAGGTTATTTGTAATAATACACTATTATGAGCAAGGTCTCCAATTCAAATTTCTCTAGGTCGTTAAGGCGGAGGCAGAAGTTTCTCTTGAGCCTGCAGGTTCTTGGTTGCCTTTAGCTCAAAATACTCCGCACACAACTGAGGTACATCTTGGAGTGCCTCATTCTAAAACTCTACACGATAAAGACAAAGGGAATGGAACAGCTTAACAGAGACATGCAAAACTATGTTTCTTTGTTGTTCTGGGCATATTTTGATTTTTAGCATCACAACTGCTACTGTACATTTGTCCCAGTCAGTCATCCAAGTATTTGTGGAAATTAACTGCAATTTTATGAATGTTTTACAGATGGGTGAACCAAAGCTGATGAGAAAACAAACTGGCTTCTGATCTCTTCACCATTTTGAAGATGAGTTTTATCTGGCTGAAAATAAACACGTTTTACATCAGAAACTGGATCATATAGAACTTTTTTTTTATTCTGCCAGAAACTGAATATCCAACTAAAAGTAGCGTGAACTGGTGGTTCTGAAAGTTGGCTGCACACTGAAATCGCCTGGGAAACCTGGCTCCTGCCTGGTGAGATCTGATTTCATTGGACTGGGGTGTGGCCTAGGCATTGAGAGTGATTCTCATGTGCAGCCAAGAGAACCATCGGTTGAAACAATGAAGTCACTTATTGTTTCACTTACCCTCAATTCTGGTGGTGGCATTGTACACATGGCTCGGGGACTCAGTAATGTCATCGAGGAAACAGGCTCTTCAACTTTCTCTTCAGTCACCCTCAGCATCAGTGTCTCCACTCTCAGACACAGATGGCTGTTGAAGCTCAAAGCACAAAGTGTTAAACACAGCAGAGAAAGGGAGGTCAAAATCACCTCCTCCACTTACTTGTCTTTATCAGCAAGAAAAACTTTCTAGGAAGCCCGCCCCACCCAAGGAAATTTCTCCTGTTTCGTTGGTTAGAACACATCCACCCATACGTAGATCAACTGCTGGCAAAGAAGAATGGCTTACATCAATTACATACCATGTTGCCCTTAACAAAAAAAATAAAAAATAAGGGTTCCATTAAACTAAGTAAAAGGAGGGGAATGGCTGTTAGGCGGGCAACCAACAGTGTATGTCTCCGTCACCTTGTTATCCTAAACTAATTAGCAATCACTCAGCATTAGTCACTTGTGATGTAGCTCCATCAGGCTCCATGGGACCCGATATCAGTATTTTATTCTTTTTCAAGCAGTTCTAACTATTTTTAAGGAGTAATACTTCGTGACTTTCATTCTTTCTTTTATCTTGATGATTAACTTATGGGTCCATTGACACGTTTATAAATCTAAGATATATTATGGAAGCTTATTGATCTTATTTTTCCTACTTTATGTTCTGCCATTACACCATTTAAGGAATTCTTGTATCATATCGTAAATGAAATCTCAGATGACAAGTTTGCAGATATTGTAGATGAATTTTCTCAATCAGTAAATGATCTCTACATTTCTAAGGACAAAAAGGAAATGTGGCGTTTTTCATCCAGTTGGTCATTCAACAGGAAGCACATCATCACCTAATATCTTGTGACAAGAAACTTGTCCGTTTTGTTTTGCTAAACGGATGTATTATGGTATTCTTTAATCATTTTTTGTTTGTGCACCAACATTTATTTGAAATGAAGGTTTGCTATGCTTAATCCACCAATATTTATTTAAAACAAAGGTTTGCTGTATTTAAATTCTTGTTTGCATTTAGAATAATTTTTTTTTTCTTACTAACCCTTTATTCTTTTGGCAATTCATCATAAAATAACTGCAAAATGCTGATGAATATTTTCCTTGGTATATTGACAGAGGTCACTCAGATGACCCAGCTGTGGGCTCAGAATCCTTTATCAGTGTCAACAAGAGAAACATATTGATTATCTACTTTAGGAGAGGCGCTGTGCCAGGCTCTGAAGATAAACGCACAAAAGAACAGGTCTGCTCTTGAGTTTACAACCCTGTTGAGAGTCAGGAATAGAAATTCTCTCCCATTCGCTACAAATGCCACATTAGAGTTTTTCCTTGCCATTTGTAGGATATCCGATTCCCCCCCACCCCCCAGCTTTCCCCAGTGTTAACACCTTACTCAATGGTAGTAGAATATCAAAACCAACAAATCGACATTGGAACAATCCAATCCATACAACTTATTCAGATTTTAACAGTACAGACTTATTTGTGCATTTAGTGTGTATAGATAGCTCTATGCAATTTTATCACTTGTAAAGCCTTGTGAAACCACCACCACAACCAACTGTACCGTCACCACGAGTATCTCACCCCTCTCTAGTCGTCTCCCTCCCCTCCCCATCTCTAACTCTGCCAACCACTAACCTGTTCCCCATCTCTATATTATTTCATGAATGTTATATAAATGGAACCATGCAGTGGAATGGAATCAAAATATCCTTTTGAGATTGGCTTTTTTCAATCAGCATAAGTTCCTTGAGGTTAATACAAATTGTTGCATTATCGGTAGTTTGTTCCTTTTTTATTGCTGAATAGTACACCATGGTGTAAATGTACCATAGTTTAACCATTTAGCTATTGAGGGACATTTGGGTAGTTTTCCATTTGGAGCTAGTAAGAATAAAGCTGCCATGAACAGTCATGTACAATTTCCTGTGTGAAAATAAGTTTTCATTTTTCTGGGATATGTGTCTAAGAGAACAATACAAAGTCAATTTGTATACAAAGTCAATTTCGTTTTTTGAAAAAAACTGCTAAACTGTTTTCTAGAGTGACTGTACCATTTTACATTTCCACCAGCAATTCATCCTTCTCATTATTTGCATTTGGTGTTACCACTATTTTTCATTTTAGCTATTCTGATAGATGTGTAGTGATATTGTAGTTTAATTTGCATTTTTCTAATGGCAAATGATACTGAACATCTTGTCATGTGTTCATCTCCCATCTGTATATCCTTCGTGAAATGTCTATGTCTTTTGCTCATTTTCTAATTGGATTTTTTTATTTTTAATGCTGAGCTTAAGAGTTCTTTATATATTCTAGATATACCCAGCTACTAGTTTTTTAAAAATTACAGTTGACATCCCCAGCTACTATTTTTAATCAGCTGTTATATTTAATTTGGGGGAGAAATGATGGCATGAAAAGTCTCTATCTCAATAAGCCACATTAATACTCCTCCCTCTTTAGCAAAACCATCGATATCAATTCCAATCCAGCTGTCTCCAGAGGAAGACTCTGTGGGGCCAGGTTCCAAATTTTAGGCAAAACATTTTATTTGCCAATGCTCCACACCATTCTTTATGAATTAGGGTGCCAGCTCTTCATCCTTTTTCTAGAGTTTTTGTTATCAGAGCCACAAAAGCAGTGGAGACAATGTTGATGTGACAATTTTTCTGTTTCTTTTTCATTTTTCCCCAACTTCTCCACTTTCCCTAGATGGGCTTCCTCTGCTCGATCACTTCTCTGCTTCCCCACAATTTCAGCTTTCCCCTGCTCCGGCCATGGCACTGCCCTCTACATGCCTATGTGCCTCAGTCCCTCAGATTAACTGATTCTGCTTCTGTGTCCAATTCCAAATTTCTGGGAGATTGGACCCCCAAATGTTGGGGTCAGTTGTGCACTTCTAGTGTAGCTGCAGTCTGGGGAAGTGATGGCAAGGGATATGTGGCTATCCTGGGGACGAGGATCTCTGAGGTTCTCTGAGAAGGGGACCTGAGCAGAAAATTACTTTTATCTTTATTACAAGGGCCATAGGGAACAGAAAATCGAGAGGTTAAGTGGTTCCCAGAGCCACAGCTCCAGTGGTAGAGGCAGGATATAAACCCTGAGCCTATCAAGCTCCAAAGCGTGTAGTGTATCGATTAGGCCAATCACCCCACCACATGGCTCCTGCCCTCGAAAACCTGCACCTCTCAGTGAGATCAAGCATCCACGATTACAAGAGACACATACATTGCAACAGAAAACCATACCAGGAGAAAACAGAAAACAAAGACCTAGTAAAGAAAATACAATTTACAATGAAAAGAACAGCATTATTCCCTTTTAACAAATTTTGCAGTAGTGTAACTTTATATTATTCTCCTCATAAAAATACTTGCGTGTTTATGAGCCCCGGGGTGACATCGTTCAGCGACAAAGTCAATTCCATAAAGTGATAGAAAAAAATAGAGTGGCACAAATCCCTTTGAACAAAATACATGCTTTTATGCAACACTTTAATTTTGTCCTTTAGTCAGCATTAACTGACTTTCTAATGTTGTATTCATTGGATTGAGTCAATGGGGTAACTAAATGGGGTAAAAAAAAGTATCTTTTTTTACACAAGGTTAGATCTGGCCTACTAAAATTTTACTTGGTTTTCATCTAGGTTCATGAGAGAGACTGGTTTAAATTTTCCTTCTTGAACTAACTCTAAAAGGTTTTGATATCAAGATTATGACAGCTGTTATACTCAATAATGTAAATAAAATTGGAATTTTTATTTGACTGTTGATAGAACTTAACTCTAAATTCATCTATCCTGGTGTTCTTTTTGAGAATTTTAAATGTAGACTAATTGTTTAAATTGATTATAGACTATTCAGATTTTCTATTTCTTTGAGTCAGTTTTATAACCACTTTAGAAAGACGTAATTCACAGACCATACATTTTTACCCACTTAAGAGTACAATTCAGTGGTTTTTAGTATATTCAGAGCTGTGCAACCTCCATCCCTATCTAATTCCAGAATATTTTCATCACTCCAAAAAGAAATCCTGGACCCATAAGCAGTCATTCACGCTTTCCTCTCAAACTCTAGCCCTAGGCAACCACCAATCTACTTTCTGTCTCTGTTTGCCTATTCTGGACATTTCACATAAACGGAATCATATAATATAGTTTTTTGTGACTGGCTTCTTTCACTTAGCACGTTTTCATGGTTCATCCATGTTGTAACATGTATCAGTACTTCATTTCTTTTTATTGCCAAATAATATTCCATTGTATGCATAGACCACTTTATCCATTCATCATTTTAACATTCGGGTAGTTTTTACTTTTTCGCTATTATACATAATGCACTGAACAGTCGTGTACAAGTTTCTGTGTGGACATGTTTTCATTACTCTTGGGTTTATACCTAATTGTGGAAATATTGGGTCATATAACTGTTTAACATTTGCCAAACCATGTTTACATTCCTCCCAGCAAAGTCTGAGGGTTCTAATTTCTCCACATCCTTACCAACATTTATTACTGTCCCTCCTTTCCATCACAGCCATCCCAGTGGGTGTAAAGTGTATCTCATAGTTTTGATTTACATTTTCCTGATGGCTAAAGATATTGAGCACCTTTTCATGTGTTATTGGCCATTTGTATATCGTGGAGAAATGCCCCTTCATCTGCCCATTATTAAATTGGGTTATTTGTTCTTTTACTATTGAGTTGTAAGAGTTGTTTATATATTCTAAATGATTTGCAAAATTTTTCCCTGTTTTGTGGCTTGTCTGTTTTCTTTTTTCCTTAACAGTATTTTTTGAAGCACAAAATTTTTAATTTTGATGATATTGGCTTTATTTTTTTGTTGTTGCTTGTTTTTCTGGTATTATCTCTAAGAAACCACTGCTTAATCTAAGGTCAAAAAGATTTATGCCTGTTGTCTTCTAAGAACCTTATAGTTTTAGCTCTTACATTTAGGTCTTGATCAACTTGGGATTAATTTTTTATATGATGTGATAGAGGTCCAACTTCATCCTTTTGCATGTATCTAGTTGTCCCAGCACCATATACAGAAAAGACTATCCTTTCTCCATTGAATTGTCCTTGCAACCTTGTCAAAAATCAGTTGACTGTAAATGTGTTTATTTCTGGACTCTCAGTTCCATTCCATTGATCTATAGGTGTATTCTCATGCCAGTACCACAAAGCGGTGATTATTATAGCTTCATAGTAAGTTCTGAAATTGGGAAGTGTGAATCCTCCAACTTGTTCTTTTTCAAGACTGCTTTGGCTATTCTGGGTCCCTTAAATTTCCATATGAATTTTAGGATCAGCTGTCATTTTCTGCAAAGCCAACTTGGGTTTTGATAAAGATCACACTAAATCTGTAGGTCAGTTTGGGGAGGACTACCATCTTAACAATATTAAGTCTTCTGGTCCACAAACACAGGATGTCTGCATTTGTTTAGGTCTTCTTTTATGTCTTTCGACATGTTTAGTAGTTCAAAGTATAAGTTTTGAACTTATTTGTTAAATATATTCCTAAGTATTTGTCTTTTTGATGTTTTGAGTCAGTTTTAATAAGCTCTGCTTTTGTAGGTACTTGTTCATTTCATCAAAATTTATTGTCATAAAGTTATTTAAAATAGTCTTGAATTAGTCAGGTTCAACCAAAGAAACAGAACTAGGAGGAAATATATACTAAAAGATTTATTGCAATAAATCTCTTGACTCACAATCGTGGAGGCTGGGAGGCAAGTCTAAAACCCTAAATCCACAGGGTAGACCTTCAGGAAGGGCAGGCTGGGAATCTCAGGCATGAGCTGAAGCTGGTTTCTACAGGTGTCATTTCTTCTCCCTCACAGAACCTTGTTCTGCTCTTAAGGGCTATCAACTGATTGAATCAGGCCCACACATATTATCTAGGATAATCTCACGTGAAGTCAACTGATTATGGATTTGAATACAATCTGTAAAATACCTTCATAGCAACACATTGGTTAGTGTTTGAACGAATAACTGGCAACTGTAGTCTAGCCCGCTGACACATAAAACTGATTACCATAAGCTTATCTTTTTAAAATCTGTACCATTTGTAGTTAATAAATTCCTCTGCATTCCTAATATCACTTATTTGTGTTTTGCTTTTTATTATGACTAATCTTGCCAGATATTTTTCTAATTTATTAGTCTTTCAAAGAACAAACTTTTGGCTTTCTGATCCATTGTTTAGTTTCCATTCTATCAGTTTTTTGCCCTTAACGACAGTTCCAAAGCAGGTAGGAATTGCTATCAGCCACAGGACCACTACCAGCAAAAGGCCACCGCACTTTAAATTTTAGGCTTGACTTGTTTTCTTTTTTAAACATCTCTATGGCGTATGAATTTGGACTGCACTTTCTTGTGTGGGGGGGAAAAAAAAGAACACATGCACAGAAAAAAACCTAATGACATACACCCAAATGTTAACAGTGGTTATATCTGGGTATTGGGATTAGGGGGATGCTCTCCCTCATTCTTTCCCGTATGAAAAAGTATGTACTTCTAATAATTAAGTGCAATGCAGGAATCTTGACTGATCCTACATTGGGTGTGGGGGGAAAGGCTAAAGGGCACTTTGGGAGAAATTTTAATATGAAATATGTTAGGCAATAATATTCTTGTGTTAAATTTCTTTGGTATAATAATGATATTGTAGTTATGTCAAAAAACGTCTTTCTTAGGGGATACATGCAATATTGAGGGAAGAAGTGCCATGATGCATATTTCAAATGATTCAGGAAAAACCATGTTTGTAAAGTATGTATGACAAAATGTCAACAAGTCAGTCTAGGTAAAGGTTATATGTATATTTACTGTACTATTTGAAATTTTCTGTAGGTTTGAAAATTTTCAAAAAAAAAAAAACTTGGGGAAAATGATATATTTCTATAATAAAACAGCTGGAAAACAAAACATGCCTATAAGACAACTAGTCAATGATTAAGATGCGTTCTTCATGGATGGGTTTCTCTCATCCTTTTGTCTAGGGGATGTGTTCCATGTCAGTGACACTGGCGCAGCACAGGCTAGAACACTGAGGTAAGAGGCTGTGGGGTACCTGTCCTCACAGCTGGCAGGCCTAATCCAGTGTTCATTCACTTGCTTTCTGGAATAACTGGATAATGACGCCTTTTGATAAATGTAAAGCTATAAAATATCCCCCTCTTTGAGAAGTTTTTGCCATTGAAGAATAAAATTAAGCACATGACAACTTTCTACAGTACCTAATAAGCTCAGAATAGGTAATATTGATCTCATGATGGTGGTTAATATATTAGTTTATTTCCATTTCCATTTTCCTAACATTAAGCCCCAATTCTCTGAAAAAACATTATTTTTAAAGAGGCTTAAAATCTTATATAGCAAAGGAATAAGGATAATGTTTCTTGGTTTCAATGTTCTGGTTTGTAAGTTAAACCAAGTCAATACAAAGACCTTCCTTCAACCAAATAAAAGGAGAGGACTAAAAAAACCTTTTGCAAATCCTTGAATGGTATTATCAGGTTTCATGGATCTGAAATAGAACATTTAAGGATTATATCCTTAAGTAGTATACACTATGTACAATAAGCAAATTGAGGAAATAAAATACATGTGTACAAACATGCTTTCCAAAGTATTATAAATAAACTTTTACTACAGGATCTTGAAATCAAAATTAATTCTCTCAGAATCAAACTAAATGGCAAAGAAAGGTGAAATAGCTAATAGCATAATAACAGATGACTTTTACATTAAACATCACTATGTGCCAGGAACTAAGTGCTTTTATCTCATTCAAACAACCCTATGAAGTAGATACTATTATTAAACCCATTTTATGGATGAGTGGACAGAGGTAAAACTTGCCCAAGGTTATTCAGCTGGTAGGTATTACAGGTCACCAGTTCCAAGTGGTTTGGTTTTGAAACCTGTGCTCCTAACCACTGTGCTATGATGTCTCTCAGTACCAGCTACTAATTAAAAAGTCTGACAAGTATTCCTTCTTAACCTTAATCATTGTGAGATAAAGAATATCCTTTGGCTCGTATACATTTAAATTTTCCACATATTTTGTTCCTTCCAACCTATCCTCAATTTAACCTGATTTTATTTTACTACTATCACACCCATCCCCACCCCTGGAAGTTGCCCTCATTAAGTGGCTGCATTTGTATTAAGCGCTGCTTAGAATAATAACCAAAAATGTATGAAATACTTAATCTTGCTTGCTCAAAATAAAAGGAGTTAAACACTTTTCCCTCTCCTTCTTTCTGATTCCCAGTCTGGCTTTATTTTGCGGTACAGAAATCATTCGGAGCCATTTTGAGACAGACATCACTGAAGCAGAGGCTCTGTCAAATCAATACTGCGTTGCAGCTTGGTCGGTTGAAGCCACACTTGGGATACAAAAGGCTTCTAATTTACCTGCTTTACTATGATAGCTTTCGTTCCCCTTCGCTCTCATCAATGTTATGAGGTTAAAACAATGCACACAGGCTTCCCCCAAAATGACTCTCCAAAGGCTGGGGCATGGTTAGAATTTCAGGCCCACATAAACCAAACTTGAGGCTGTGCTACATGTCACTGTCATCGTACTTGACAGGACACAAAATGGAAAGCTATGTTCCCTAACTCTTTAATTACTCTCTATTAAGGCTTCAAAAACTTGCTCAGTAAACTTCTATTGGTGCTGATAACAGAGTACCTTACCAGGAGCACACCATGCCCTGGGCTGCAATACTATCAAAACACTATCTTCAGTTCTTCGCCTCTGTGTGTATAATGTATGGCACGACGGGGATGGTGGAGGAAATTAAGGATAGAAATATAAAATATATTTTCTAGAAACATTTCCATTTCATGGAAATGCAATATTAAAGCCATATCAAGCAAAATATGGAAATGTGAAAGTTTATTTTTTAAAAACTAGGCTATACAGACGATTGAAAGTCATGTATGAAGAAATTTCTAAAACAAACAAAAGTCTCATCTACAAAACTATGTACATGTTTAGGGCCCATGTTAAAAACCATGGCCCCCTAGGTCCAGTATAGACACAGAAAGCAACCTATGGAAGCACTTGAGAAGAAAACTACTGTAGTACTTCCCAGGACATGACATAAACCAAAAGAGAAAATCTGTACAAGGTACTTGGATGCTCAGAGGTTTTAAGACCTTGCTTGGCTTGGATTATTTTGAAAGTAAGAAATAAAATCAAACTGCTTTTCACTGGGACATGCTAGTGGCTTCACGTCAGAGACCACCGTCACAGTGCTTCTGAACGGGCGGCCCCTCCATGTGCGGGCAAAGCAATCTGCAGAAATGAGTGTTTTAACACATTCCCTGCTACCAACACCAGTAGAATTACGACCTTGTCTTATAAAGACAAACAATTGTCTTTAAACTCCTAAAAATATATAGCGTTTCCTAAATATATATATATATTTTTAAAATCCAGATTCATCAAAGACGAGTGATAAAAATCCATTACTTTCCTAAGGTCACTTCCTTATTCTATTCCTGCTTAAATGCAAAAGCTGACAGTTTCTGATTTGTAGAAAGATCTAAAGGTTTATGCTTTTTAGGCAAATTCAGATTCTCCGTTGCTTTTTCTTTCTGGTCTTCAGTTTCATGACTTTCATCAACCACACATTTTCGCTTCTTTGCTTCAGCTCCATCACTTGCCATTCCTCCTTTGGCCTTAGTAGCCCAAGCCTTTGTAAAAATATTGGAGAAAATATTTTTATGCAATAACAAAGGAATAGGAAGAAAATGATTTCTTTACTTTTCCAGGTAACATTTCGTATATAAAGTAGCATAATTAGCACTTGAATTGTTACAATCATTAAACATTCTCATTGTTAAACTTATTACTTAATTGCAGAGCACATTAAAAATTTACATTCTCCCTCTGTAGTATTTCAATCTAAACTCTGCTTGTACTTAACCCTATTAAGTGCAAAATACTGTAACTGCAGGGACTGTTTTTACTGAAACTTTTCATTTTGAGAATGGAGATGCACATGCATTTGTAGGAAACAATACAGAAAGATCCTGTGTACCCTTTACCCAGTTTCCCCCAATGGTAGAATCCTGCAAAACCACAATATTGACACCGACACAATCCTTTTTACTTCTACTCATGTGTGTGTTTAATCCTATTGTAGGTTCGTGTTTTTACCACCACATTCAAAATACAGAACAGCCCATCCCCACAAGGGTCCCTCATGTTGCCCTCACTCCTCACCCAGGCCTCAGCTCCTGGCAATCAGGACTCAGTTCTTCATCCCTATCACTCTGTCATGTCAGGAATGTTATATACAACAGATATTGGCCTCTATTCACTACGCAAGAACCTAAAAAGCTTCATTCATCTGTCTCTTAAATCTCTCTAACTTTATAACAGTTCCTGCTACTACTACTTTATTTTCTTTCCCATTTATTTATTGTAGAAAAGGGACCCTTTGAGCTATAGAATTTCTCACATTAACAGACTGGATGTAAGTAAATGTCTAAGATTTATCTTTAAAATATTGATTACATTTCGAAGTATTCAAAAACACTATCACAACTTTTGCCAAGTTGCTTCCTGTTTTCCTGCATAAGGTCTGACTCAATCAGATTCCATTTTCCCTAATTCTTTAATTTTTCAGCCTTTTATAAACACTTACAAAAATGAAAAACACAAGGTTGCTGACGAGATTCTAAATGAGGCTAGAGGTGGTTAGACCAGTTTCAAACTTCCTTATTTTGCAATACCTTTATTCATAAAACCTAGTTTATCGAGGCAAGAATCTGTCACCAGGTGCCCCTGCAGCACAGGGAAGTGAAGTGTGAGGATTTAACTGATAACATCACACACATTCCTTCCCATTGCAACAGACACTGCTCCCAGCCTTCTTTCACATGGCAGAAATTTACTCAAGGAGCCAACAGGTAAAAGCCACCTGTTCTAATTTCCATGTGAAAGATTGGAACAGAACACCAGCTTTTCCCCACAAAAGCATTATTCTCATTTAGCACTCAGTATAAGTAAATAGTATTTTTTAAAATTCTGCTTACGAGGACCCTGAAGTACTAGTCCAAAAATGTGAATTAATTTCATTTTTACTCATTAATTTTATTTGCTTTTAATTTATAAGTGTTGCACTTTTTTTTTTTGTAACAGAGTGCTGGTTTTATTTATTTATTTATTTTTTAAGGCGGGAGCAGCTCACAGTGGCCCGTGTGGGGATCGAACCGGCAACTTGGTGTTATTAGCACCATGCCACCCCCCAAGTATTGCACTTTTTCTTGGCGTATTCCCTTAATTTATAATACGCAGGAACTTACAGAGATAGAAATAGTATACCTGCCCCCAAATAAACTTAGTACTAAATAATAACTATTACATATCCATATGTTCAGTGCTGACATTTCAGTTATTTAATTTCCTCTCCACCAAAAGTTTACCAGACTGTATTCAATTTTCAAAAACAGAAAAAGATATATTCTATAAGAATTTTTAAAACTTGGGAATTCATTAAGATCTCAATCTCAGCACAATTATCCTTACCTTCCTTTCTTCAGCTGACAATACTCTAAATTGAAGCATTCCTTTTTTAATTATGTCTGCTTCATCTGACAAGTCAGGATTGTCAGACAAAATATTACTTCTGTTTTCTTCCAGCCACATCTGGAACCCAGTCTTTTGCCTAAAATGGCACAATTATGTGAATAAATTTTATAGTTAAGACATCGTTAAAAGTACTTTATGATTTTTTTCAGGTTAGAGAGATACAATTAATTACATTTGTTAATATTCATATTACATGTTACTTAAAGTGCCTGGAGACTCCAAGAATAATGAACTGAGAAATTCTTTGTAAGGTCAATTCAAAGGCATTACTCACACTTGTATTTTCCATGTGCAGCAACTATGGATTCTGCACTTTCAATTGTTTTATGAATGTTGACAGGCTCAAGGTCTGCAATTTCACTTAGCCCCTCTGGCCCGTAAAATTCTCCCATGTAGCCTTGATAGGCTCTTTCTCCACTTCCCAAACCAGCTATTTAAAATCTTTAGGACTCTCTCAGGTTCCTTACTCATTCTCTTACCCTGGCTCTCACGGCTGACCTGGGAGTGTGGGTCCTTTCTTGCATCATTATATAAACATGGACATGGCACACTTGTCAATTAGATTTCACTTCTGACAAAAACTATCTTTAGGTCACAAGTGAAGGTTTAATACAAATATTTAATATTTATTGAGCACTCTTTTCCTGTATAGACAATTGATAATATAAAAATGGAATCTTCTTAAATAAAAATTTCACTGTTTAGTATCTAAATTAATTCAGAAAATAGGAAAAATGAAAACCATAGCTACCCCCTCAAATTAAACTGGTTAACGTGAGGTACTGATTAAATGATATATATAATGTTAAAAATGAAATGGTGACGTCTTCAATTTAACTGATGCATTTTAAGTAAATCTAGCATAACAGATCAAGAAATTTGGTAACATTCTGCAAAGTGGACAAATAGGATATGGACAAATGGAACTCTCATATTGCTGAGATGTATAAAATGATACAACATCAATACAGAACAATCTGGCAGTATCTATTAGAATTACAAGTACACATTAACTTAAACCATACAGGAATCCATAGCTACATGTATATGCGAGAAATTATATCCATATAAAGTTATTCACTGCAGTACTATTTGTACTAGCAAAATACCTTTTTCCACCAGTACAAAACTAAGTAAACTATAGTACATCCATTCAATGAATACAAAAAGATAAAAGAAACTCTTTATGAAGTTAATATGAAATGACCTGCAAAAGTTGCTGTTAAGTGGGAAAAAAACAAGGTATAAAACAACACGTACACTATCATTTTTATAAAACTAAAAAAAATAGACAAATATGAGTGTTTGGACATGCATAGATTAATTCTAGAAAGCTATATAAGAAACTTGTTGCAGTGATATTGTGGAGAGGAGAACAGGGTAGATAGGAAAGAGATTTATTTTTCATTACATACCTTTTGACTATGTTTCTCCCATGTAACTATAATATCTATTTTAACAAACGAACTAATTATAAAATACAGTATCCTAAAAAAAAGTACCTATAATTTAAAACATATATATAATTTACCAAGGCATACTTTAATAAGTAATGTAAATAGGCATTAATTAATATTTGTGGCTTCCTTAAAGTGTTCAGAATGGCCACTACCAATGCCAATATACTATTTATGATAATGAATAACAAAGTAGCATAATTTTGTATTGCTACTTCTGTATGCTGTTTTTTGGGATACTGCATCTTGAGAATATTAAATTTCTCTGTACTGACCTTTGATTTTCATTGTTTTCAGGACACAAAACTGGGGTTTCAGATGATGAATTTTTAGGGTTTTCTTCTTTTACTTCCTCAGTCTTATCAGCTTGGGAAGTTCTTTTCTGGAAATAGGATGCTGCAGATGCCTATAAAAACAAACATAATAAATACTGCAACAAAATCTAGTATGATTTTATACGTTATAAGTTTTGGGAAATGTGGAAATATATTTATAATTATTTAGAATTCTTGTATCAACATGTGAAGTCCTGAGGTTCTCGGTTGAAAATAAACATGCGTACACACACCAGACCCAAAAACACTGTACTTCAAATTCCATGAGATAAACAACAGACATATTTTAATGACAAATCTGAGATGAAATACCAAATCTGGGATAAAATATGGGAAGCAAAATCAGAATACAGAACAAGGACTGATTAGAGCCAGGTACTATACCAGTCATCATTAAATAGGGATATGCAACAGAACCATCTGGGAAATTTTTAAAAAAATACAGATACATGCCTCAGTCCCCAGGGCCTGGGTATATATATGTTCAAAAAAAGTGATTCTGAAGCAAAACCAGAATTGAGAACCAGTACCCTCATTGGACAATCAATTATAAACAATTAGAGCCTCCAGTCCCATACCTGAAGCAGTGAACAAAACTAAAGTTAGACAGACAGATCGCGTGCTGCTTATTGCAGACGTGGGTAGTTGAATTGGTACCTGCTTCGACTTTGGCTTTGGAACTAGAGGCTTTATAACCGGAGACTTTTCATTACTTGCAGCTCGATTAAGTGCAGATTTCTTGTTCGATTTGTTCATGTTATCTAAAATATTAGAACGTGCTGAATTCACTGACGTGGCTGACTCTTTCGAACTGGCTGATACCTACAGAGCAAACTCGTATTAGCATTTTGTGTTGACAGAAGAAAAAAAATCCCAAGAGATTTATTTTTCCTTTACACTTGTTGTTTGTACCGTAGTCTCATTTTGGAAACTGAATAGATTTGGTGCAATCCAAATTAAGATCAGTGCACATATTCTTTCTCAAATACAACATCTCCAAGAAAAACACGGAGTACCTTTCAAAACAATACGTACTTAGAAGATAAGTGAAAACATAACTCTTAGTGCAAGCGTGAACCAGTGCTGCTTTCGTCATTGTTGTTACAAGATCTGCTTTAACCTTTAATGCCTCCAAGTCTCAGGAGGGTCACTGGGGTGGTTTGAAAATATTTCTGTATGGAAATGTATTTAAATAATAGAAAATATCGCTGTAAAGAGTTTACCTTAAAGGGGTTTACTCGTCCTTGGTTGCTAGAGGTAACTGCACCTTTCAAAGGAAGAAACCCTCACTTAATAGTGGTAAAACATAGAAGACTTCTATAATAATACACAGAATATTTTAATCTCTATTATATGAAAATAAATGTACTTTGTAACTTTAAAACTATTAACAACTATATGTGACCTCCTCCCTATTTCCAAAACAAAATAAAAGCTTTTAGATGGTAACTATCCCAATTTGCCACTGTACACAGTATGGACAGACCTATCCTTTTCTCCTGTTTCCATGAAGAATGGTGCCTTGTTTTCGCTAAGGTTAGTAATTCCTCTCCTTGTGCTCTAAATCCCACCCCTTCCTGCTTTGTCAAGAAACTTGTCCTATCAATGGCTATAACACCTTTGACTTTTCCCTCTTTATTGGCTCCTCAACTTGAACAAACAAACAAACAAACAAACCCTCTCTACCCCACCTCCCCTCAGCCATTTTTTTCTCACCTCCCCTATATGGCCAAATTTCTCAAGAGCTGTCTACACGGCTATTCCCATTTCCTCACCTCCAATATAGTATGGCTTCCAGATCTACTACCGTACAGAAGCTGCTCTTGCTAAGAACCCAGTAAAACTCTGTGTGGCCAAACGTGGTGGATACTTTTCTGTTGTCACCTTATCTGGTCTCTCAACGGCAATCCACATAGCTGAGTGTTCCCTTCTTCTTATACTGTCTCCTTCCTTGTCTTCTGAGATACCACCTTACCCTGCCGTACCTCCTTCCGCACTGGTCTCATTCTCTTCCGATGGTTCCCCTTCCTCCTTCTCCACGACCTGATGTCTAAATGTTGGAGATACCTGAGGCCTAAGCTCATTTTTCTTCGCACTTTACATCCTCCCCTGGTGCTCCTTCACCCATGCCCATAATTTAAATTGCTGTACTTATTGCAATTTAAATTGCTAACGATTTTCATTTTATATTTCAATCCCAGACATACCACTTCCCTGAACTCCTGACCAAAAATCCAATTGTAATTCATCCTCCTTCTATCCACTCCTGCATTTCCCTAGTGTTTCCTGACTCAATAAATGGCACCATCATTCACTCAAGTACTAAGAGTCATTCCTCACACCTGAACTTCCACACTTTCCACATCATCTTCAGAAGCACCTCTTCAGTTCTTCCATTCTTTCTAGCATCACCACCACTAGTCCAAGCCGCTATTCGATCTCACTTGGACTGCCTCATCAGTTTCTTTATATGCATTCCTCCTCTGCAGTGTGCCATGCTATGCCCGCTTTTAAAACCTACAGCCTCCCAGCGACCTTAGAATAAAGATCAAAACGCTTACTATTGCCTACATGGATCTGCACGATTTGGCTCCTGTCCACTGCTCCAAAACCACTCAGCACCACTTTTTCTCTGTCCTGTGCTATTCACACCACTCTTACAGGTATCACACATGCTGCTCCTTAAGCCCACATGTCTTTCCTCTGCGTCTGCTCCCACCCACCTCTGCCTAGCCGACTTAGTCATCGTTCAGGTCTCTGCTTCAAACACTCCATGAGGCCTTCCTTGGGTACCAGACCCAAACCCTACCATTGAGTAAATTATAGCCACCTGTTACCTGCTCTTTTAATACTCTGTACACATTTTTAAAGATAATTTTTTAACAAAAGCAATATATGTACATAGTTTAAGAAGTCAATTGGTACTATAGGGTTTATACAGGGATCAACCATGCATGTCTGATTGACTTCAGAATCCCCCATCTAGTCAAATATCTGACACACAATAGGCATTTAATAAATATTTATTAAATGAACATAGTTTCACAAACAACATTTCTGATAAACAAAACAAAACAAAAAAATAGAACAATATCAAAAGAAACAGGCCGTAAAGGGTAAGGTGTATTTGAGCAGAGGTATTACTTTAAAGACTACTTATAAAATTTCCTTGATATTATGAAATCACAGATTTTTCTTACCCGACTTAACAGCTGGCACATCAGAAGAATTTGCACTTTTGGAAAATGGGTTCTGCCCTATAGAATAATTAAGATAATACAATGTAAATAGAAAGATAAAGTCATCCTCTATAATGAACAACCAGACAGCAAAGATGTCTTGAAAAAGTATGAGTACAGCAGTCCCCCTTTATCTATAAGGGATATGTTCTAAGACCCCCATGGATGCCCAAAAGGGAGGTAGTATCGAACTCTACATATACTATGTTTTCTCCTACACATACCATGGTGAAGTTTCATTTATAAATTAGGCACAGAAAGAGATTAGCAAGAATAACTAATAATAGAAGAATTACAACAATATACTGTAATAAAAGTTATGTGATGTGGTCATTCGTTTCAGGGGACCCTTGCTGAAGCCTCTAAAGGCTCCATGTTTTCTGGTGCAACACGTTGCCTCAATCCGAATACGTTCTCTGTTCACGTCTTTCACCCACAAATTTAATGCCTTTTCCATCTTAGCTAAGCACTTATCACACATTGTGGCTGTAATTTTTGCAGTTTGAGGTGCGACAACAACACTACCACGAATTTCTTTTTCCTTCATCACAATTTCAGATAGAAAATCCTTTCTTACTATGCCGTTTCCCCAAACATAAGACCTGGCCAGACAATCAGCTCTAATGCGTCTTTTGAAGCAAAAATTAATATAAGACCCCGTATGTTTATGTTTTATGTTATGTTATGTTACGTTATGTTATAAAGACCTGGTCTTATAGTAAAATAAGACCAGGTCTTATGTTAATTTTTGCTCCAAAAAATGCATTAGAGCTGATTGTCCAGCTAGGTCTTATTTTGGGGGAAACACGGTAGATTTTTAGCAACCTCAGCATACAATTTTTTTCTTTCTGTATGAAGTCGAGAACTTTACCTTTTCATTTAAAGGAAGCACTTTATGGATTCTCTTTGGCTTATCCGAATTGCCAGGATCACTACTCTTACGCTTTGGGGCCATTATTAAGTAAAACGAGGGTTACTTGAACACAGACACTGCACAGTTGATCTGATACCTGAGTGACTAAGTGACTACTAATACAGTGGACAAAGGGATGACTCATGTCCCAGGTGAGATGGATCAGGACAGCAGGAGATTTCATCACGCTACCCAGGACAACACAATTTAAAACTTATGAATTGTTTATTTCTGGAATTTTCCATTTAAAATTTCAGACCGTAACTGACTGCAGATCACTGAAACCGCAGAAAGCAATACCACGGATAAGGGAGGACGACTGCATTCCATTTTCCTAGCCAAGTAAATTGGGGAAAGCCCCACACATGACATTTCTCATCTTTAAATTGTCTCAAAAATGTATCCTACCATGCTTACGTATTTCTGATTTTTCTTCTATATCATCAGCTTCTCCAGTGTCCTCTGCTTCTTCTTCAACTTGATTTCTGTGCGTTGGCTGGCTCCACTCTGTAGCAGTATTACTGTAACTAAAAGATAATAGTATTATTTAATAAAGAACTACATGCAAAGAGCAAATTAATATTCAGAATGGAAAAGAAAAATTCAAACAACTCAATATTTCTTACCCAGCATTCAGCTTTTTCCTGAAATCTTCTTCTACTTCCTCCTCTTCCATCTGGGCTGTGGCCAATTCTGCTGCCTTCTCCACAGCCAGTTCACTAAGTCTTTCGGCCAATATTAATCTCCGAGAACGAGAAGCATATTTAATGGCTAGATTCACAGCATTTTGAGTCATTAGATCAGCAAGTTCCACACAACGAAATTCCCGCTCCAGTTTACAGGAAAGCTAACCCAAAAAGAAAAACAAAACAAAACAAAATTAAATCACGTGAAGTAAAACTTTTTTAAAATAAAGGAATGAAACTACTGGTAAAACTGAGAAAACAGTATTCTAGATACCATATCTCATTGATTATAAGATGCACATTTGTACACATTTTAACATCTCTGAAATTGGAAAGTGTCTTACAATGGATGGTGGGTCAGTTAATTGGGAACATTTTTTTTCTGTCTCATGGCTTAAATGAATAAAATAACGGTACATTTTACAATCAATAGTAGCTCAGATTCAATGAAATACAGCATATCATTTCAGGCTATTAGTTGCAAGGAAAGTAAGAGATTCCTTTAAAATTCAAATTTGTTTTCCCACCCTCGCCAAATAAGAGTAGCAAATTCAAAGAAGGCATGAATTGTAAATGATTTATTTATTACTTTACCTAGAATTGGCACACAAATGCTACTAAGTGAATTTGGGTGAGGGCAAATAGATTTATCTAGCATTTTTAAGTTTGATTGTCCATGATTTTCAACTACCAGAAAGAGTTATACAATTTTCAAGTTAACAAATAACTTCCTTTTTCTCAATTTTTTTATACTTAATAATATAAAATGAAGGGCATTCATTTAACATCTCTTAGAAAACACTGACTACTTTTCTTTTGGTATGAATTTTGACAACTCAAAGTGAGGCAACTCAAGTACAATATGAGGAAATTAAAACTCTGAAGACTACCAAGGGTCTCATAATTCATAGCGTAAAAGGATTATTTTGTTACTTAGGCATCCATGTCTGATCCATTAGCATAGAAGCTTTAGATATTCACCTGCATATTCTTCTCAAACTTTCTAGTAACACTTATCTATCAGCAATACTTCTCAATCAGGGTAGTACTCTGCCTCAGGGGGCATTTAGAAACGAAAAAGAGTATAGTAAGCCCTCACTTAATGTGGTTGATAGGCTCTAGGAAACTGTGACATTAAGCTAAAGGATGTATAACAAACCAATTTTACCATAAGTTCCTACCACGTATTTCTGGTCACAATAACATCACTAAACTTCTTATATTAAATTCTGAAATAAGTGCTATTGATACACTGGGGGTGCCAAAAAAATGCATCCACATGACTTGTATTCATCTTTTATCGGTACATATTATTACAATTTTAATAGTTATTTCCTTTCTTAAAATGTGTATACATGTTTTGGCACCCTCTGTATTTAAGAAATATAAATAAAAACGGTAATTACTTTCCAACCTACTTATTCCAGTTTAGGGTGGTGGATGGCCAGAGACTATTCTAGCAGCTCAGGGTACAAGGCGGGACCCCACCCTGGACAGGACACCCTTCCATCACAGGGCCACTCACACCCACACCCACTCACTGGGACTGGGCCAGTGTAGACACCCAATTCACCTCAAGTGCACATAGGAGGAAACTGGAGTCCCTGGAGAAAACCTACACAGACATGGGGAGAATGTCCAAACTCCACATGGATAGTGGCCTGGGCCAGGAATTGATCGTTTTTTCTTATCAGTTATAACATATTGACTTTGAATGAAATGATGTTACTTGAGAACCTGCTATAGTATGGTTCTCACAGTAAAGAAGCTGAACTACAGGCATTTCCCAGGGCGCCGAGAATGCTAAAGAAGACCAGCCCCCAAAGTTACTAGTACCCTGCTTCAGAGGAAAAGCTCCTCTAAGGCTAAATGGTAAATAAACATGTTCCCTTAAATGTGTCGTAGGAAGTAAAAAGGTTACCAGTTCCTAGACCACAAATGACACTTTATAAAAGGAACAAAACTTACTCTGCAATAAACTAATCAAATATCTTTAATACTAAACTCAAGGAAATGTTGCACAGAGGTGACAGCAGTAATTATGCCTTTTGTAGACTAGCTACAATTAGCTCTGTGGTGTTTGATATCACTTTTGCCTCAGAACCCTTTTCCTTCAACTTGAAAATTAAAAGTCTGGACCTTTGACTCTCTCAAGAAAAACTGAGGTTTACTATAAATTAGATACCACGTCAGTGCCTGACATGGCCACTGCCCTCGACGGGCTTCCAGTCAAGTGTAAGATGAGCAGAGAAGAAATTATATTATACTCTTGTCCGTAAACCAACCTGGACTGAGGGCACAAGTATGAACCTTAAGATTCAAACAGTTCATTTCTCTCCAAAGATAAAGGTACTTAAATATCCAAGGCACCAAACCTGGTCAGCGGCTATAGACAAACTTTTACCATATGCAGTTCCCTAAGAGGATGACAAAAGGCAGGCCTATCTAAAAGCCTTATGAAAGTTCTTCAGCCTGCCCACCTTTGGAGGTGTAAAAGCCTGGGAACTTTATTTGTTGCACGTGATAAGAGTGGGAGCTAGAGCTCCTGCTTCTTAAACTTTATTAAGTGTCAAAATGTTTTGGAGGTCCCATTAAAGCAGTGCAGTGGGCAAAACCAAAGGGGAGGTTGTACCAGGACAGTATATTACTACCCATGATCTTACATATAAGGTAATGTTTTAAATATTTTAAATGCAACATCAACTGGAAAACAGAACCTATAAGGTAGACAAACACCACCGGATACAAGTTAAGAAATTCTATGTTGTAGAACTCAGTGCCAATTCACATGCCTTTAAGAGATTCAAACTTAGAAAAGCATTTAACTTTAATTTTTTCAGTATATGTATTTTACTTACTGCAAACATTTTTATTAAAAGTTCCTGTTGTTGTTTTATTGCTTGATTTTTAGTATTCTCTTCATATTCATAATCATGGTTAGCTAAATAATCCAGGTGGTTGTGAAACATAACTGATCGCCAATACTGTTCCTACAGAAGTGGAAAAAAATGCTTAGTCAATTATCAGTGTGGTGACTGTGTCAAATATTTATCTTAAGATACCAGTTTCTGAATAAAATATTTTCTGAAATACTCCTTTCTATAGCTTATCTCACAATTCAAATTCTAATGTGATATTATGGCTTGACCTCAATTTCTATCCTTAAAAAATGGGGAGAAATACAGGCTTTTAAATCCTAGCTATTATAGTTAATGCTCAGAGAACTTGGAAAACTAGTTTTTTAGAAGCCAATTTGCTTCTTGTTTAGAATAACCAGTTGCAAGATTTCAAATGACTTTTGATGATGCAGGGCTGGGCCTAGGGTGAAGCAAGCCAGGTGCCTATGGCACAAAATTTATGGAAGCTGGCCCTCTCGGGACTGGCCCACCCCTAAAAGTGCTAGTGAGGCACCGCCGGTAATACCCACCCACTTCACAAACAGTCCCTGGAAGTGGTAGCAGTCAGGTGCTCTGGTGACCTTCCCTGCTGCCTCTCTCTAATTATAAAGTAATGAGTACTCAACACTGGTCATCAGGATAATTTTTAAATGTCCGTGTCACAGGTAGTGCATTATCCAATTTAGAGTGTCAAGGTAAGATTTTCACATACCTCCATTTGTCCTTTCTCTGTTGCAATCTGACAGTAAGGAAGCTTAAAGGATAATATAGCCACAGCAGGGCGTGGAAGGGTGGGAGGAAATCGAGAACCTTTACAAGGAATGCACCTGTCGGTAAAGAAAAGGTCTCACCATAAAAACTTATGGTTGTAATATTAAATTAAATTAAGAAGATAAGTTCTAAGTGAAGCAATTGGTTGAAAACTTCAAAGTGAATATAAACAAATTTCTGATTTAGTGAATATGGAAAGCAAGTAAATGAACTAAGGTGAAAGACAAATAAAAAATACACTTTAAAAAGCATTTTATAATAGCCTACCTCAGTTGCTGGGGATTTTCATGGATACCAACCACCCAGTAGTGATCAGACTTTCCTTTGCAGTGTTCTCTTGTATTACATACAGGAGTCCACGTATTACCAAGCCCTCTGTTAAGCATTCGAACAATGCCTTCTGAATCCACAAAACAGGGGGTTCCTAAACATCAACAGAAAAACAAACCACTTGGAGACAAAGCTATGTATTTGTTAAATAAATGCTATTTTAAAGATACATAACAATGATTCAACTTTCAATTCAAAAGCAAGAAACAAAACAAAACAAAAAGGCAAATAATCCCACTTAACGTCTTACAAAATTCCATTAACCACGTAGAGAAGACCTAACTGAAGAAAGGGGGGGGAAATGCCTAAGTTATGACTGAAATTTACCCAAATAAAGAGAAAAAAAGGATAGTTTCAGTGAAAACTATGCCACCTGCTGGAATACAGCAGTTTTTCAAAACCAATTTCAGTAAAAAAAAATTAAGCTTGAATCTGAAGCCTCCTGGGTGAAGAGAGACTTGGAAAAGTCCCAGAACCTCTCCAAGGTGAGGCTGTAGAGACGCGGTCTTTAATACTCTTCTTTCTCCCCTCTTTCTTGGCCTCTGTTCTGTCACCGGCCTGGCCCCCACTCCTAGGTAAGCAGTTCTTACCTAGGAAACAAGCAATCATCCCTGTTCCCAGCTTTCTCTGCTCCCATCTCGGGAAGTGCACAGCAAATTCCCTAATTACCCCTTTTCTTCTCTCTGACTTCATAGCCCTCTCACTCTGCAAAGAGTAGTTTCCTCAGAGTCTAGATCTAATTGGTAACTGGGAAAAAAAATAAAGCTAAATGAATGGAAGTTATTAATGGTCACATTACTTAAGTATAAATGACCAATAACATCCCAACAGAAAACAAATCCAGAAATGGTTGATGTTTTAAAGAGACAACTGGAGTTTCTAACGATGTAACCGAAGGTCATGAATCTCCAATAGAAATATTTAAGCCAGGAGACAGGGTTAACAGGCTCCTTCAAATAAGGTACTCCTCGGTGCCCTTCAAATCCTGTCATAAGTCACTATTACATGATTTTACAACAGCACTGTCCAACAGAAATATGTGAGCCACAAGTGTAATTTTTAATTTCCTAGTGCCACCTGAGAAAAGGGAGAAAAAAGTGAATTCTAGTAATACATTTTATTAAATCCAAAATATAATCATTTTAACATGTAATCAATGTAAAAGATTATTAATGAGATTATTTTATATTCTCTTTTTCATACTAAGGTGCTCAAAACTGGCAGAGTATTTTTATACTTACAGCACATCTCAATTCAGACTAGCCACATTTCAAGTGCTCAACAGCCACATGTGGCTAGCGGTTACTGTAGTAGACAGTGCAGCAACAGAAAATTCCTTATTTTTGTGCAGAATCTGCCAGAATAGACACAACTTTACCATTGATTTGTATCTCCTCCTTGCTAACTTAATAAACTTTCAGAAAAATATATTTCTTTTTAAGTTTTCTAATCAAAAAATTCTCATAAAAAAGAGACCTTGCGCATAAGACAATGGCTACCTTGCCTAACAATTCGTTTCTAGTTTTGTCAACGTATTAAAATAAAGAAATTTAAACATAAAATATAGATAACTTATCTATAAGGAAATTAATCAGGAAAAAGCAATGAAACAATTTTCTTCTTTAAAAATGTCTTTAATATAAATAAATGAATTTGTCTTGCCTTCAGCTGAAAATCCAACCCATACAAGGTAGGATTTCCTTGTAAGAGGAAGAGGATCTCCATGCAAAATTTGTTTCTTCTTTTTCCCCAGCTCTAGCAGTTGAACTCCAAGGCACTGATCCCCATCAAATCCTGTTCCTAGTAAAATAAAATGTAAATATAAATCAGGTATCAAAGGTTATTTAGCTATCACACAATGTAAATTAATTTCTGTGAATTGAATTGACTTTGTTTCTTAGGTTAACTAGCACTACTTTTTACTGATAACCCACCTAACTGAGGCACTATTCGGGTATCAGAACCAGAATACTATGTTACATGGACTATTTATATAAAGTGATTATTAAATGGTAATTCATCACTCAAGAAATATTTACAGCGAGTTCACTTTGTGCCAGGCACTGGGGCTACAATGGTTAACACGACAAAGCCACTGCTCTCATGAAATTCATATTCAGGTAGAAGACAAACGAATTAAGAAACAAATAAGAAAAAGAACAAAAAAATGCTAAGTTTCAGCAAAGAGTTAAAATAATCATGTGATACAGAGTGCCAGACTGAGTGGCTACTTTAGATTGGATAGTCAGAGGTGGCCTCCTTGAGAAAGCGAAATGTAAGCCGAGATGTTGCAAGTTGGAGCCAGCCATCCAAATGTTAGGAAGACAAAGGAAACAGCTAATGACAAGGTCCTAAGGTGAGAACAAGCTCGTGAGTTTGAAGAACACAAAGAAGCCAGTATGGCCAGAATGATAACAGGAGAAAAGTGGCAAAAGATGAAGTTGAAGAGGCAGGCATATGTCAAATCACGTAGAGAGCTCTGTCAGCTGTGATAAAAAGTTTAATTTTTATTCTAAAAGCAACAGGAAGTCATCAGAGGAATCTGAGAAGAGGTTGGTGTTTTTAACAGATCACCCAGGCTGCTATGTGGAGAACAGATTATAGAATGCAAGAATGAAAGACTAGTTAGGAGGCTGTTACAATAGCTCAAGGGATGACATCTGGGTTGGACTGGGGGTTTAGGGAAGAGATAAAGAGATAGATTTGGAATGTGCTATTCCAAAGAACTGACACGATGATATCATCTTACTGATGGAGTGGATATGTGGTGTGAGGGTAAGAGAAGACTAACTCTTACATTCCTGGCTTGAGCAGCTGGATTGACAGTATGCCATTTAATGAAATGGGGTAACTAAGTAAGAAGCAAGTTTGGAGGTAAAAAATATATCAAAGGTTTATTATGACCAAGTTAAATTTGAGATGTGTATCAAAACTCTACATAGAGATTTCAAGTGGGCAAGTCTGGAGACACAAGAAGAGAGTAGGGCTGGTGATATTAATTTAGAAATCATGAACACATAGATGTATTTAAAGCCATGGGCCATGATGAGATTCCCCAGGTTAGTTTCTCAAACTGCATTTCTTGGCCCATGAGTCATGAAATCAACCAGCATTGAAAGAAAAGTGAAATCAAAGAGTAAATATTGTCCATGACACTTTTTTTCAGTTACATTCGCAGGTATGTTCAGAAGAGCAACGTAGAATGTATTTACTATGGCTAAGCAGTCAAAAGACTGAAAGCGCGAGGTAAGAGGGGCTATGACTAAGTCCTGCAGCCTCCAGCTAAGAGGTTGGCATAGGAGGAGGGGCCAGCAAAGGAGCTAAAGGAGCTATAAACCAGGAAAGAATCGGGAGAGCAATGTCACAGGAGCCGAGAAGATAGCATTTCTGGTGGAAACACACATACACACACACACACACACACACACGCATAAATAGATCATTGGTAACCTTGATAAAAGCAGTCTAAGCATAGCGGTGAAGACTGAATACGAGGGGAGAAAAAGAAGGCAGCAATGTTTTAAAAAGTCAAAGTTGTTTTGGTCCTTCACATAGAGTTACTTTAGTTTTTAAGGCATTTAAATGCTGAAAATTCTTATAATTAACCAAACTGTACCTTGAAATTCTTTCTCTAATACAGTTCTTCTATAAATAAAATGTTTTCATTTTCATTGTTATTAGTGAATACAATAAAACTCTATACATTCAAATATTACTCTGATTCAATACTAAAATAAATGCAAAAGGAGATATATAATCCAAAACAAAAAGAAAAAGAAAGCTCAAGTAATTTCCATTTACTTCACATCATGGTAAAATTGTAAAAGACTGGAAAAAAATCTACCTCTGTGATAAACAACGAAAAGCTGCTCTCCGTGTCCTGCCATTGACACCACAGGCCCAGGAAGACTGAAGATCTCTTTCTGAACTCCTCCAATAGAAAACAATCGAAGGAGCAAGGCACTCGTGGCGGCAGCAGCCCATCCGTGACCAAGACATATGGCTTCAATATCCTCATTCTGAGGCATGTCTACGATCCACTCTTTGCTTGAATCCCAAGAACTAAAGTGCAGGCAGTGAAGCTTGCTAAAAATTAAAACAAGATCAAAACAATCAAACTTTCATATTTGATATAACTAATCATGATACCTAGTAACAAAACCAAACAGTTTTTCTGTTATACACAAACAGTGTAAGAAATGGCTTTAAGAAAGTAATTATGAAATACAATTAAAATGAACTATATTAAAACCATTAACAGTCATATTATTGAAGAACATTTAAAGATACAGGAAAATGCTCACAACATGATGTTAAATGAAAACACACAAAAATCACAAACAAATTTTAAAAAAGGAAGGAAGCTTCAAAATGTCAGGCAACCTAAAAAAAAGAAACAAACAAAAACAAAGAAAAAAAGAAAAAGAAACAAAAAATTAGGCAACAGTTCTCTTATTGCCCCCAAAAAAGAAAAATATGAGAGGACAAAATGAGAAAAAGAAGAAAAATCACACATAATTACCACTAGCAAGATTACTAGCCAATGCTTACAATTGGATGTGTTTCTACTCTTTTCCGTTGTATGTGTGTACATGTAAATTATTAAACCTAGGCTTCAGAATGTAGATTCCATAGTATTGGTAATCTGAAGCAGTACTAACTTTCTGAACAGTACTTTAAAAATTCCATTTTAAAATGAAAAGGTAATAGTGTACGTGGCTATGAATTTATATATCTAAGAATATATAGAGAAGTCAAACTTGTACATGGAAATCAAACTTCTAATTATGTAAGCTATTCTGAATTAGAGATACTAAGTCAACAGTGATTTATTTTAATAAACTGATTTAATTCAACGGTAAGTACTGAGTTGATTTTACAATGTATAAATTAGGAAAACAATTAAAATGTTAAAATGACTTGATAGACACCTGAAATTAATATAATATTGTATGTCAACTGTAACTGAAAAACAAAAAATTTATTTTTAAAAAATGATCTAATATAGTGTTTCCTCAGACTTTAATACATGCTCAATGACCTGAGTATCTTATCAAAATGCAGACTCTGATTCAGAAGATCTGGGGTGGGGTCTGAGATTCTGTGTTTTCAACAAGCTCTGAGGTGACCCATGTCCCACAGCTTGTGAACCAATATATCCAATCAGGAACTAATATATCCAATCAGAAGAATTTGAATTTCAAATCACCTGGGAGTTAGTAAAATCTATGATTACGTATATAAACATTATAATCAGGTGAAGAAAAGAGATCAGGAGAGAGCAATCTGGCTATAATATAAAAGGTTAATAAAATATTTGTTCTTCTTTAAAAAAAATATGGACTGTATTTACTGCTTTTCCATCATAATTTTTTGTCTATCTACCTACCAAAATATCTAAGTCTAAAATATATTAAGTAAAAAAAAAAAAAAAAAATCAGATGAATAGAACTGGTAACATTTTTTGGTGTGTTTTTCTTTTAAAGAGAAGTTTCAAATCTAATCTACAGTGACAAAAAACAAAAAACCCAAAACAACAACAAAAAGCCCAGATCAGTAACTGTTCAAAGCTGGGATTGGATTAACTGCAAAGGTGTATGAGGGAACATTTCTGAGTGATAAAAAAATATATTGTGATAATGGTTACCCGAGTATATATATACATATGTCAAACTTATCAAATTGTAAACCTAAAACATGTGTATTTTATTGTATATAAATCATACCTCGATAAGCAAATTTAAAAGGTGGGGATGGTTCATATAAATAGAAATCTAGAAGGATACATACACTGTTAACAGTAGTTATACCTAAGTAGAATTCTGGGGGTAACTTTCATTTTCTAAAAATTCTGCACTTGTTTGTTTAAAATTGTATTATTCTTATATTACTAATAAAAACACAATAACAATGTAAAAAATAGTCCCATTTGTTTTGCATTACAAATCACAGTCATGTCATTTTTACATAGAGAATGTTAACAAGGGGACAATTGTTAAGCAAAAACAGACACGTTCTGAGGTTTTATGAGTAGGCCAGTATTTGTACTAAACTCTTTTTTCTGAAATTCCACACTACAAAAAGTATCATTTTTTTAAATTAACTTTTTGTATTGAATTTCAACAATTATATCTAATAGTTCAACAGCTACAAATTCTTCCTACTAATCTCAAATTTACCTTGCTAGTTCATCAGTGCTTTCACATGCCAACAAAATAGCTTCATGGGAAAGATCTGCTACTGTATAATTCCAAGTGTTTGATAAGTGTGTTGCATGGTATATGGAGGTATCATGGAACTCCACATCTATGGCATTGTCTTGCTCATCATTATAGCAGCGAATAATTCCAATAGAGTTCCACACCTACAAACATGTAAGGTTAGATACAATCTAAGAAAAACTGAAGCCCCTAGAATCAGAAGGCTAAAGTGGTAGAAATCAACAAACATAATTCAGTCTGTATCAAGGTGTGACAGCTCATCTAACTCAAAATTGTTTCAGGTAACAGTAGTAATATCAGAGCTACAATAATTATTCTTTTCTTTGAATAATTGTAATGATTATCATTATAATGATTATCATTATCATTAAAAGAATAATTATCATTATAATAATTATCATTATAATTAAATATTATAATGATAATTATAATAATGAGAAGAAGATACATATATACTTATTAGGAAATGGAATATTTCATTTAATATTTTTAAATTATATGACTATCATTGAAAAAATACTTTATAATTGACCTTTGAACAATCAAACCATTAAATTCCTCAAAAGAAACAGTTCAAAACTTTATTTACTTACAAGTATGGATGTAAATGATAGCACATTTTTCTGTTACAAATAACTGGTTTATATTATAAGAATAAATACACACATTTTAAGGCAAAATAAATCGATACCATTTTGGAAAATATCTTCCCCTGATGTACACCATAGGCTCACACTAGGCCCTGGTGTTTCCTTTCCTTTACCACAAATATAACTTTATATAAATAAAACAGTTAACAATAACCAAAAAGACTTATTACTTGATGATGTTTACTGATGGCAAAGTTTTATTGAAATAAAACATCACCTTTAATATTTACATACAACTTATGCTAGGCCTATACTTTTCAAAAAGGACAAGCAAAGCCCTCAGTGGAAAACCTCAAATAACAAATAGAAATAAATAAACTTTCTTAGCTCTCAAACTTAAGACAAAAAGCTAATATAGTCATTCATCCACTCAGAAAACATAGATTTAATGCTTTTTGTGCCATATCTTCTTCTAAGTGGTATCAGTAAACCAAGCAGAAAATCTTTATTCTTGGGGAGCTTACATTCCAGTGGGGTGAGGTAGTGGAAAAGGGGCAGATAGTTTTTTTTTTCATTGCATGTAACACCTTCTAATATACTATCGGAGCTGCCTTCTAAAAAAACACTTTGTAAACTAGTATTTTGGAATCAGTATCATCTCCTATATAAAAACTCATATAATTTGAGAAATAAGGTTCAGAAGTATAGCCAAGAGATATTACAAGATACACAGTAACATTTACTTAGGTTCATTATATATCATTTTGCAAAGCAGAAATTTATTTAACACAATTTTCAATAATAATAAATAAGACTAAGGCTGTGAGTTAACCATAAAATAAATCAACCACAAAATTAAAATCAACTGAAGTGCTCCAGGCCAGTTAATCAAGTTTTTAAAAAATACTTTTTACCAAACAAATTAACTATAGTGAGATACAATGCTTAAAAGTGAGATACAACTAGTTAAAAGTTAAGTGTGGATCAAGGCTTACCATGAACCTGTGAGTCAGATGCAAGGGTGTAGAACCTGACTGAAAGGGCTTTTGCCGGGGGGTTGGCACAGGCCCATCATAAAATGGCCTTTGGGGTGTTACAAGTGGCAGATTGTGAATGCTGTCTGCCTCATCATCTTCCTCCTCCCCTTTGAGAAGACTAGAACCACTTTTTAGCATTGTAACACCTAAAGTACAAAAGATTATAATTAGAGAACCATAAATACCAATGACTTGGAAAAAGAAAAGCATTATGAAATCTAATAACCTTTTCCATTCATACTTAATAGTACTAAGATGCTACTTGCCTCTTTCACTGTATTAACATTTGCAGTGATGGTGCAAAAGCAATGAGGGGTAAAGCTGCTTGCGCCTCAGTATAAATCAAGGCAGGGGCACCAATCTGTATTAGCAGCCAGTGCATTGTTACCCACCACTCAACTGCAGTAAGAATATTACTTTTATTACATCTTGATCCTTGCATAGCTTTTTAAAAATGTTCTGTGCAAAAATCGGAAGTGTGCATCAAGAAGGATGATGGTTGTCTCAAAAAAAAACATTTGAGCAATGGAGTTATAAGCTGAACTGATTTTTTTTCATGAAACCATTTTCACTTGAAAGAATGCCAGATAAACTATGGTTATGCAGACTTGGGCATTCGGCAAACACTTTCTTGAAAATGAATTTAACTGACAATTTGTTGCCAATGATATTTGAGCTTTCAAGTGAAAATCAGAACATTGGAAAACTTGTATCTGCCACCATGAGCCTGACTGCTTCCTAATATTTAAAAACTTCTGATGAGATTGGTAATGATACTAACAAATATAATTTTGGATAATACATCAATGTTAGGAAGGTCTGCAAACCTTAGTGAACCAGTATTTTCCAAATTACCAATGCATGTTACAAAATCAAACACGGTAAAAGATCCATTTAAAGTTGAAGTTAGACCAATTGATTTTAATGTAATAAGAGTTGAAATGTTCATTGAAAACTTTTCAGATTTCATATTGCAAATAATCTTTAAGAAGCTTTCATTTGTTGAGTTTTGGTACCGCATCAAAGAACACCCACAATTATTTGAATAGGCTATTAAAATACTTTGTCCTCTTCAAAACTACATATTTGTCTGAGGCTGATTTTTCTTCATATACTTCCAGCAAAAACAGTGTATGGCAGTAGACGGACTCCAAGAGCAGATGCGAAAATCTAGCTGTCTCTACGCCAGACATGAAACAGATATGCAACTCAGATAAAGTAATGCCACTTTACTTACTTTGTTTTTCATAAAAAAATATCATTTCTTTACATGTGTTTACTAATACCATGTTAAACTAAATAAATATTTTTAAAATTTCTCAGTTTTCATTTCTAACATGGTAAATTACAATAGCTATAACTCCATAAACAAATGCTCTTTGGGGTCCTCAAAATCTTTTAAGAGTATAATGAGCTCTTAAGACCAAAACACTTGAGAACTGTTCTATAAACCCGGTATGTTTTAAATGCAGCACAATTTACAACAATACATTGGCATTTTACTTGTTAACATTCAAATGTGTTATTTCAGCATGTAAGTTCTTGTAACAGGTACTTTATTTGAAGGTGTTTAAGTACAATCTCAATTACTTTAACAGATACAGTACTATTCAGGTTATCTATTTCTTCTTGAGCTAGCTTGGTAGTTTGCGTCTGTCATTAATTTGTCCACTTCATCTAAGTTGTTGAATTTATGGGCACAAAGTTGCTCACAATATTCTCCTACTATCCTTATGATATTAATAGCAGTACTGTCTCACAGAAACACAATGTGAACTACCTAAGCAATTTTAAATTATCTAGTATCCATATTTTAAAACATAAAAAAACGGGTTATTAATTTTAATAATATATTGCACTGAAAACATAATTTCAGCATGTACTCAATGTAAAAAATGACTAGGGTATTTTATATTCTTTTTTTCATACTGTCTTCAAAAGTTGGTTGCATTTTACACTTAAATGACTTCTTAATTTGAACCAGTCACATTTCAAGTGCTCAATAACCACAGGAGGCTAGTGGCTACCGTATTGGATAGTGTAGATCTACAGGCTTTTTCATTACTTATATTAGTCATTTATGTTTTTCTATCTTGATCAGTCAGGATAGAGATTTATCAATTTTACTAATCTTTTTAAAGAAATACCTTTTGGTTTCATGGACTTTTTAAACAGTTTTACTGTTTTCAATTTCATTGAATTCTGGTCTTTATTATTTCCTTCCTTCTGCTTGCTTCGAGTTTAATTTCTTCTTTTTCTAGTTTGCTAAAGCACAAACTTAGCTCATTGATTTGAAACCTTTTCTAACATAAGTATTTAATGCTATAATCTCCCTCTACATACTGCTCCAGCTACATTCTACAAATTCAATAAATGACTTTAAATAAGCTTTCATAAAAAATTGAAAATATTAATTAACAAGATGGATCATCACATCCACAATCAATGCCTACCCACTGAGTTTTCATCGTCTTCTAGGAAGTGACTTCGCTGTCTAGGACGACCTGAAGCCAGCACGGTGTCATCATCATCATCATGCATAATGCCTTTCGGGAAAGAGGGGGTTTCGACTGCACTGTCATTCAGAAAATCACCAGCATTACTTGTATCGTCTCCATCAAAAAGGTCACTGTAATCTTTTTCCACTCTGCTAGATACCTTGAACAAATTAACACAAGTTAGAAAGTATTAGTGAACTATTTGCTCAATTACTCAAAAGGCAATCTTTTAACATGCACTATAAACTCTAAGCAAATGCCCTCAGAAGAATAATTTGTAAATGTATTTATGAGGGTTGTATTCACATTTATATAAGACCTATTACTTACTTTAAATGCTGATAGTCTACGGATGGGGCGGGAGTGTATGACAGACAGGTAAAGAAATACTATATATACCCAAATATAAAACAAAATTTTATTTCTCAAAAGTCATTCCCCAGAAAAGAATTCGTCTACAAGTCCCTAATCACAAAATATTCTCATTTACTTTTATTTTGAACAAAATACTACTTAAGTAAGATATATTTGCTTCAAATGATCTCAGTTAAAGCTAGTTTTATTTTTTGATACTTATACAAGTAAGCAAATAGAAAGAACCAACAGAAAAACAAAGAAGGCAAAGAAATTCAACACAGAGTTAATCATTGATTACCAGGTATATGAACATACCATTGCATGTACTGAATGTCACTATAGTTTGTGAGATAACTTTAAAAAGTGAAATAGTAAGCAGATACATTGTAGAGGTCACAAATTATTAATGTAAGATGAATGACAACTGTACAAATGTTAAGCCAATGGAAATTTATAGTTTGGTATAAAATTCTAATGAGAAAAACATCATTAATGGATTCAAAAGAGATTATCACAAAATCTTTTAGATGAACGTACATATGATTGTGTTCTGGAAAACTGATGTTTAACAAAATGAGTATAGAAAAAAATACTTCTAAATTCATATATTTAAACACATGATTTGACATGAGTAATTAAATTAATAACTACACACTATAAGAAGTTATAACTATTTCACTTATAGTCCTAAAAGTTTATGTACTCAAGCTGGTCAAGATTTTTTTTTGGGGGGGCGGGTAGGTTTATTATTGGAAAATGAGGGTTTTGCCTTACATATATGGTGAGGGCCATAAAAATGTTGTTGTGACAGAAATAAATACTGGGAGGAGTAAACACAGAAAGGAGAAAGTGGTTAATTCTGGGTAAAGGGTTAAATGTTTTATAAGAGGTGTCCTTTGAACTAAAAATTATTTCCCAATTTACCATTTGTTTTTATCAATGTTATACATGAATATAAATTAGTCAAACATTGTTACAACGTTTATTTAAAAATGAGAACAGTCCTCTGCAAAGCCTCTGCTCTTGTTTCTTTTGATGTTCTCCTCCACACTTGTAAATATTCTAGTGCTATTTTTTTATTTTAATCATTATTTACTTAATAGATCCTAATTTCCCTTTATTAGGGAAGATGAGGATTTGGTGCCATTTCCTAACCACTCCGACTCTCATGTATACATGCACACTATTCTCTTACCCCAATCTTCCCAATATAGATATATTCTCATTTTGGTTGGATCCATATACAGTATTTAGATTATTATGACCATGTATATGCTATTTATGGCCAAATAAAAATAATAGCAACACTTATGAAGTGCTATGCTAGAGACTTTCCTAATTTTTTATACATAATTCATTTATTCCTCACAGTAAATCTAGGTGGTAGGCATTCCTAACCTCATTTTACAGATGTAGTACTATACTCTTTTACATCTTTTGTTTACAACTTTTAGTTTATCCTGGAGTTAAGAACTTTCCCTCTCTTTAGGGTTTTTTTCCTTGGGGAAATTCCCCAAAGATGATTCTCCCAATCTCCTGTGTGAAAAGTGTAAGACTGGTTAACAATGCTGAGAGCCAAATATAGAAAGTGAGCTGGGAATTTCAACATTTAAGTATATACACTTTCATTTAATCCTTTTCAGTGCAATGCTTCTGCTTCACCCAACATCACTCAGCTGTACACAATGTCCCTGGACCAAAGACCTTCTCTATTTTACCTTTGTAAAGAAATCTCCAGGATTCTGCCATAATGTGTATGGGGGTGTGGGAGGGGAGTGTCCTAGCTCTGCATACTGATGTTGAGACTGGAGGGATTTACTTGCTTATTAAACCAACCCTCCTGTTTTCAGCCCCACTTCTAGAAGTACCAAGTGCCACCAAATTCTGAATCTTTGGCAAACTTAACTGCACCCCAGCTTTCCTCCATTGAGGTCTTAGCATTCAACTTTTTGAGATGCTAGTTTCCAATCATCCATCTATTTTCCAGCCTTCAAAATTTTGTTAGCCTTATGGGAATGTGCATTTTTAAAAATTCCCTTAGTGTAGCTTTAAGGGGGTTCAGGTATCTGAGCAGAAATAAATGCATATTGAAAGCCTGTGATCTTTAACTGGAAATCTAAACCAAGACTTGAAATATGAATGGGTATATGTGCCAGGCAGGGAGAATGACAAAAACCAGGAGGTATAAAACAAGGTGGCCTGTTTAAAGCAAGCCTTCAGTAAGGCTGCATGGCGAAGCCTAAGAGGTATATGGGTAGCTCTAAGAGTTAAAGTTAATTCAGAGCTGAAAAAGTTTATAGGCAAAACTAAGTTACAGTTATTAACTTTAATTTTTATCTATAAAACATTTATAGGCATACCTTGTTTTATTGTGCTTCATAGATATGGAGTTTTTTACAAATTGAAGGTAAAGACCCTCCATCAGCAAAAAGATTACGACTCACACGGAAGGATCAGGTGAAGGTTAGAATTTTTTAGCAATAAAGTAGTTTTAAGTAAAGTATGTACATTGTTTTTTTAGACATAATGCTATTGCACACTTAATAAACTACAGTATAGTGTAGTGTAACTTTTATATGCACTAGGAAACCAAAAAATTTGTGTGACTAACTTTCCTGTGAGCTTCACTTTATTGCAGTGGTCTGGAACTGAACCTGTAATATGTCTGAGGTATGCCTGTATTTAACTAACAATCTCCTGAACACCAGGATAGTAAAATAGTACTTCACAAAGGTACTCCTTGGAAAGTCAAGGAAAGTCCGTCAATAGGCATTATATGGAGGGAAAAAGTTTCTTAGCAAAATATATTTGTGAAACATTAGGTTAAACAAGTTTAAACTGTTTTCTTTACAAAAGGATCATTAATGAGCATCTAACATAGTAACATGAATTGTAATTTTCCAAGAAAATAATACAGTCTGTGATGTTTTCCAAATCCATATTTGAAGAAATTGTTCTACCATATTATTATATATGTTACAAATGTCCTACCGTATTACTTATTACCTTACTGCTTGGTATCTTTCTATTGGGGTTGCAAACATTCTCCAGGAGCCCTAGATTTCCTTCTGCATCAGTATAAGCTATACGACTACAAGTAGGATGCCAGGCCAGGCCACAAATTGCATAACCTTTCTCGTGTTTCACCCTAAAAATTAAAAAGCAAGTTCTTCAAACACTGTCTAGAAAAATATGAACATACATTTCTTTAGGTAAATTTTAGTCAGAAAAATTTAAATGACTTTTGACAAACGAATATGTATATGTTTGCATTTTGACAATCTAATCATTACAAATCTGAAATGTTTCATACGACAAACAAAAATTTAATTGAAATAATCAAAAAAGACAAGATATATTGAATCGTACCTTTCCATGCAATCTTTGGTTTCCACATTCCAAATTGTAATTAAACCATTAATACTTCCTGCAGCTAAATATTGCCCACAAGGAGACCAGGTTACTACATTAAGGGTCTATTAAGAAAAACAATTAATAAATAACAATTTTGTATAATTTGAAATAAATATTCACATTACCAAATTCAAACTTTTATAACCCTTATCCTATGTATTCCATGTAACTTTAACTTTGATGACATACAAATGGCAAGACAAAGTTTGCTTACTTCTTAACTATTTTTTTCAATAATTTTCAGCTATCACTAACAGCTATTACCTTATCATGAGAAAATTATACTGACACAATTTTAAAAGCAAAATCTAAAAAAATGTTATTATCCTGGAAAGAGAGATAACATAAGGTATCCTCTTGGCAGTCATCATCAAGATGAAGAGAACTAGTAAGTGTAGTGAACCTTAGTAAGCCATTGCTGACTTACTGGGCCCGTTTCCTTAAATGCAAAATGGATGTGAAAGAAAGAGAAAAAGAGAGAGAATATATAGACCAACAACCTTTTCTGCTCTAAAATTCTAGAGTCTATGATCACAAGTCTCAGTAAAACTCACTTAATAAAGGTTAATTACTGATAATGTAAGAATAACTTGTTCTAATACTATGCTATGGTTAAATTTGACCTCTTATAAATTAAAAGATTATCTTAATCAAATTTCACAAAGAAGGTCAGATAGGACCTAACAAAAACCTATCTATTGCTGAGAAGGCAGAAGGTGGACACACACAAATAGTCTAGAATTGTTCCCCATTTCCAACAATATTTAACTGCAACCATATTTAGGCAAAGTATGCATTAAACATTCCCTTTACCCTACTAAAAGTGTCATTTACAAAACCTACCTGAGAGATGAAATTATCTGAAAGATCAAATTGATTACTCCAAGTTTCTCTTCTATATAGCTTAACAGATTTTTCCACAGGAACTGCTAGTAACTATTAGGAAAAAGAAACAATTTACACAAAAGTTTATATTAAATTAAATTTAAAGAAAAAAAGCAAAAAAATTCATCTAAATAAGCTTATAAAAAAGAAGAGCAAATTTGTATTTTAACTGGCAACAAACAAGAGTCAAAAAATTACTTAAAATTCTGATAAGCAGAGAATGGGTAATGACCACTCTATTGCTTGCACTGAAAAACACAGTACTTGAAGTTACTAGTATTTTTATTATGACTTCTTAAGAAATCTAAGCCGTTTGAATCAGAAAATTCATCTAATTTACTGGAAGGAAACAAAAAGAGCCAGAATACTTTGAAAATCTAAAAAAAAGGAAATTTATCTTCCTATGTATTCTTCCAAAAAAACAGATTAGTAGAAAAAACAAAACGGTATATTCTTTCTGTTTTATTAAATATGGTTTATTAAAAAAAGTTTTATTTACATATAGGAAAACTATGTTCATTTTAAAATCACTCAGATTAATTAATGTTTTACAAGCAAAGAAATAATACATACTGGATTTCCCAACAATTACTTTAATGCAGAATGTACGAGTATACTCTAAAAGTTCACATGATATAAAAGGGCATATTTTAAAAAGAAAGTCTCCCTCCCATACCTAAATTCTGTACTTCCCAAAAGCAAATATAAGAAGAATAGACTATACAAGAATGGATACATACATATATATAAGCACACACATACACACAGACACAATTAATACACAGCATTCTTCTATACGTATTATTCTACAGCTTGACGGTTATTTAATGTATCTGAAGCTTATTCCATGTAAGGAAATACAGAACTATACCTCATTCTAACAGTTGTAGAGTGTTCCATTTTCAGGGATACCAGTTTATTTAACCAATTCCCTATTAATGAACATTTTGTATGTTTCCAATCTTTTGTTACTATAAACCATGGTGCAACATTTTCGTTATACATACCCTATAGTGCATATGTATAAATATGCTTATAGGATATATGCCTAGTAGTACTGTTGGTCTTTTATTTTGATAAGACTGACCACACCCTCTTCAACATAGTATATAATCAAACTTTTGATCTTTGACCATCTGATAAATGAAAAATAGACTATCACTATAGCTTCAATTGATATTTTTATAATAGTATGAAAGATAAATATATTTTCACATCTTAAAAGCCATCTGTATATCTTTCACTATATAGTGTCTGCTCATGTCCTTGTCCATTTTTCTATTGGGATCTGAATGATTTGTAAGAATTCTCTGTATATTAATGAAATTACTCTGTCATATTGCTTCAAACACTTGTCCCAGTTTGTCGTTTGCCCTGACTCTAAAATATTTTCTAACATACAAAATATTTACACTTATAGTGCTGAATTTATTCATCTTGTTTTCTGAAAAGTTTCACACATACAGAAAAGTTGAAAGAATATAGCAGGTATGTGAATCTTTATGGAGATCACCTTGTGGTAGGAAACCTCCCAAGATGGTTCTCAATGATTCTCATCTCCTAGTATTTATGCCCTTTGCCAACACATTTACTAAATCTGCCTCTCTCCACCTTTACCATCACTAAATTCCCATATATATTGGATCCATTTCTCTGTTTAATAGATAACTGTCTATTCATGTGTCAGTAACAAACTTTTAATTCCCATGATATCATAGTACTTTCTATCTGACTGGATTAGACTTCATCGCTTTGCTTTTTGAAGACTTAGTTTTCCAGGTAGACTTTACAATCAGCATTATTTGGTCTCCCCATACATCTTACTGATATTTTATATTTGAATGTTGTCAAAACTATGGATTGGGAGAACTAAATACTTATATCAAAGATTCCTTTCTAAGAAGGGGATATATTTTTCTATTTAACAATTCTCCTTTAACCCCTCTTGATAGCATATTAAAATTTTCTTTATATACATCTTTCATATTTCTTACTAAGTTATCCCTAGTTATTTTATCATCTTTTGATATAAATTTTTTTTGAAAATAACAGTATGTTATTTTCTCCCACCATATTTTCTAAATAGCTATTGTTTGTATATAGGATTGTTATTGGTTTCAAATATTAATTTTGTTTACAGCTACCTTACTGAACTTTCTAATTTTTCCTCCAGTTGACTTTCTTGGCATTTCCTCATAATAAGAATTTCATTTGTAAACGAGCATTCTCCTTTCTCCATTCAAACCTCTCATAACTTTCTATCATCTAACTGTATCAGCTAATACCTCAAAAATGTTGAATACACGTGATAAGATCAAACATAACAAAACTGTTTCCACGGTCGTTCCATTAAACATGAATGTAAAAAGAATAAAATTCATTCATGTAAAATGTACTTTTTAAAAGTTGAAATGTTTCTTAATGCATTCCAATATTAATTCGTTGGCTTGGGATTCTAAAACTTATAATCCAAATGAAAGAGTTACAATTTAAAAACTATTTTTACATTCAAAGTTGACAAGAACTAGAACAGGTAATTTTTAAAAAGGTTGAAAAATAAGAGTCACTTACCTTCCCACTTTTCGGCTGCCAAGCAAGTCTGCAGATTGATTTTGCATTTATCACATCATTGCATTTTTGTAGCAGTGGCCAACTAACAGAACATGTCTGATTTTTTAGAAAAGAAAATTTATTTCCCTTTATGAAAATTCCCCCCAAATGATATGCAGAACTGAATACATTTAATAGGTCGATTCTTCAAAAAAGCAACTTAATTTAATTTCATCTAATTATGATAATGTTTTATTTAGAGGTATAAAGAGCACAAGTTTTAAATAACTAAGAGTACTTCCTATGTAGAAAAGCAAACAATATACTCATTGACTAATCACACACAAAAAACCTCCAATATATTAAAACCTTTAAGTGTCTATGAAAATGAACTTCAGAGTTCTACTATAAAATGTTACGGTGTCAAAGTCAATCCTCCTAAATAGTTCAAGAATGAATGGAACAAATTGTGGCTGCTGAGGTACATTTGTGGGGATATTTTTCTCATCAGCCACATGTCTAGGAATGCCAAGGCCTCTCTGATTGCCTGAGGAAGAATTAATTGTTCCCTCAGCCAATCTGGACAATACCTTCTTCACATCTCCTTTAAAAATTTTATCAGGCTGGGTTAGAGTAAGTTGTTTATGTGACTCTCCAAGTCAAGTGTGGCCCATGCTTTATTTTATTTTCATATTCTCATCATCTAGGGTCCAACAGATGGTAGTTTGCAAATATATAAAGACTGAATATCCCCTATTGATTTACAAAACCTAAAAATGAAATACAAGTCTATTGTTTCCCTTGTGATTAAGTAAAGGAGCAAATAGCCTTCAACATATTTATTTTTGCATTAGAATCTTACGGAATTTGATTAAAAAAACAGTATTTAATGCTACTCAAAAGAAAAAGAATTAATTTGATCAAATACTACAATACATAACACTCAATATATGATGAAAATGGGCAAAAAGATTTAAATACAAATTGATGAGTTTACCTGATCTGAAATTTGCCAAACTCTGACAGATCCATCACAACTAGCTGAGGCCTGCAGGAATAAAACAATAGATTTCTCTATAGTTGCAGACATAAAACTATATGGAAACTAGTTCAATTAATAAATCAGTATCTTTTATCAACTGCGTGAAATTTTCTGCTAATTCTTTGACAATTTTAAGCATAGTCAAGAAAAATGCAAAAAGAGAGGGAAAAAATTATTACCAGAAAGATGTCCTTAGGATCAAAGGAAAGACTTAAAACAGGGGCATCATGTCCTCGAAATGTTTTCTGTTGACTGCAATCCATCACATCCACAACTTTGACTAGAAAGTCACTATGAACAATAAGAGTAATGTACACAAACAAATGCCAATACAAAAGACTCTCCTAAAAACTAGGGCCCAAATATTTCAAAGTCACAAGAATAAATGTCATACTTTCTTTATAGCAACTTGTTAAATTTGACACCCAAATTTAATGACTTACCCTTTTAGATTTGCTCTATAAAGACGCTAAAAACACAAGACTTCCTATTATGTTAAAACACAAATTTTCTAAATAGCTTCCTTAGTTACATCTAAAGCTTCTATTATTTGCTAATCTAATTACAGTCATAACCATTTTTAAAAGTACTGTACCTTTTACTCCCCCTCAGCAAATCACCAATTACATTTTTTTCTATGACAAATAAACATCAAGGGAAACAGTAAAAATCCTAATTGTACAGGCTAGGTTCTACCTGAAATAATTTTTAAAACTTTCTATCAAAGTATCATCTTTTCCCAGTTTTCTTCAGTATTTACTAAATAGGCTATCTGCAAAGCAATATACATTATCTCCATTCACATGAAACACAAGTCTGTCCTCAAAAACCTTACTAGTTAAAAAGACTTAATATAAAAATTAAGTGAACAGAAAAAAAGGAAAAGTAGAAGAGAGAGACCTGAAAATGTTACCCTGAAACCAATTAATGAGGCCATGCTGTTCTAACATTATTTCTTTTTCGGATATCAAACAGCCTTACGCAGATCCAGCAGCCACTTTTGTTCCATCCTTATTAAAGACCACATGGTTTGCATTTGTGGTGAAGCGAGTCAATATACCATCTGGAACTCCCTCAGGAAATGTGTGGACTTGAATAGTATTGTTGGATACTGCAGTGACCAATTTTCCATTCTAAAAGAAAAATAAAGGTAAGAAACATTGGCAAGAAACAAATCCAAACTGATTGGAAGTCTCTCCATAGTTAAAAATCCTTAAAAAAAAACACACAAAAAACCTTATACGTCACATCAAGAAATCACCAATATACAATATTCTTGAACTATATTATTAGAAAGAAAAATTTATTTGCTATACCTTTAGAAAACTTAATTCCCTCTTTACCAGCCAAATGTTTAGCCTCTGATTTTCCTTTTACTTCTGGAGAGAAATATTTAATTAGTAGTATTTTTATGGATTCCCAAGTGTCATTAATAAAGAGATGCAATAGAACTTTTAGAGAAAACATAGCTAGTCTCATTGAGGGAAGAGCACACTATAATTTCCACAACAAAATCATTACATGTCTTTTTGGAGTAAAGTCTAAATGCAGAATCCATGGCACCTTCTTAAAAACACTAAATTAACAGTTTTAGGCTCTGAAAATGATCAGCAGATACCACTGCTTTGCAGAGCTTTTAACTAAGAATCAAAAGGTCAATTCTCTGCCCTAGCACTTTAATTTTATTACTTCTCCAAGAGGAATTAGGTTCCAATAGACTAAATCATAGTCTACCAATCCCATACAAGCTTTACTAAATCATATGGTCAATTTATTAATTTAGATTAAATAACTGCCAAGAAAAACAAACAACTGAAGTTTGTTAATGAATACATTCTATCATATAGCAATAGGTCTCAGCCATATTTGTACACTTAGGACCCTCAGCCTACCTAGAGCACCTGCTTCCGCTCCAGTGGAAAAAGAACTTGGTGATAACAATGTTAGCATACAGCAAAATTTGGGAAGGTATGTACATCTGTTCAAATAACAGTACAAATGATTCAAATTTGAACTGTAATATACATTTATCTTCAATTACTAGAAGACTTGTGTAAAATAGTGTGTTGTGTATGTCTACACTGTGTAACTACTGTAATTAAACAATCCACAATAAACTAAATTCATAATGTGGAAGCTAACAATAATTTAAATGAGAAAACAAGAAGAGAATAAACAAAAAGCTATAACCAATTCAGGACAACAGTGATGATGCTAAGTGTTCACTGGCAAAACTACAGAAACACCAACTATTTATGTGTGTACATGTATAGGAACTTTGCAACCTGGCTGTGCTTTTCTTGCAAACAGTTTTCTTAGAATACTGACTAAGCATCCTCAGTTAGCTCTCGTAAAGCATTTACTAGTAATTCTTTAATGACATGTTAACTAGCCTTCTATTCATATTAAAGTATATAACTATACTAACTCATCCGAGAGACCTGGAAAAAAACTTGCTTTAAAGTCTTTTTCCAACAAATATACTGTGAAAACCAGTATCAGAACTTTGTCAGCTAGT
This sequence comes from Rhinolophus ferrumequinum, assembly GCF_004115265.2. Lineage (NCBI taxonomy): Eukaryota > Metazoa > Chordata > Mammalia > Chiroptera > Rhinolophidae > Rhinolophus > Rhinolophus ferrumequinum. Next base: position 38,283,819 of record NC_046289.1, on the reverse strand, counting down.
AAAATTTTTTAAAAAAGAAACTGTTCAAAGGATCAGGGTTCTGGTCAAGATCTAGTCAACCATTCTCCTCCTTGGTGGGTTGGGAGGAATGGAACCCAGCCCAGGATGACCTGAGTTGCAGCCATTGTGCTCCTTACTGACTGTGCCATTTGACCTTCCTCTGAGCTTTGGTTTTCCCAATAAAACGGAGATAATTCCACATACCTCTCCGTACCTTTGTTAAAAAGTCTAGACAATGTAAAATAATATGCAAGCATTAACTATTACTACCCACAAACACAGAGGGTGCCAAAATAATGTATACATATTTTAAGAAAGGAAAAAACTGTATTAAAATTGCAATATTCAATACCATGTTTTCTCGAAAATAAGACCAAGTCTTATATTAATTTTTGCTCCAAAAGAAGCATTATGTTCAGGGGATGTCATCCTGAAAAATCATGCCAGGGCTTATTTTCTGGGTAGTACACGGTATGCACCGATAACAAAAGACGAATATAAGTCACATTCGATTTCTGCAATTATAAGAGGTGCTCAAAATGGTTACCATCAGCGTAATTTTAATAGTTTTTCACTTTCTTAAAATATGTATACATTTTTTTGGCATCCTCTGTATATTGATTCATCCCAGTTTCACTGTTTTGGAGGGTGATATTTTCTCTACTTCGTTTTCAAATAAAGCATCTAACTACACTTTCCTGCACTACTGAATCCAAAAACAGGAAGTGTTTACAAGGAATTATGTTTTAAATTAAATACATTGTAAAATTGTCAACTTTGCATGGCTATTTGGTAATGTCATTTTATTAAAGTCCCATAAACTCCATTCCTAAAGCCAAAGAAAATATTTTAGCACTGTGGGACTTGCAGTGGGTTGAATAGTGGCCCCCAGAAGACATGTGTACGAGTTAAGTCCTAAGCCCAGGTACCTGTCGATGTGACCTTATTTGAAAATAGTCTTTGCAGATATAACAAGGATATATAGGTGGCCTTATAAGAAAAAGGAGAGGGAGATTTGAGACACAAAGACATGGAAGAAAAAGCAATGTGTTCATTCTAATATTGATATGTAGTATCGGTTTACTCTAAAACATGTTCCAGCAACTGCGTATAATAATACTGTAAAATATAGAAAACATATATTGGTCTCTGCCCCTGGTTTCTGGCCCAGAGCTTCTAAAACTCTTGCAATTTTCTAAGTGACAAGAGCACTGGGGACATCTTCTGTTCTAATATTTGGTCTCTAACCCTGGTTTCTGACACAGAGCTCCTAAATCCCTTGGAATTTCCTGGGTTATAAAGGAGTGTCTTTTGTTCTAATGAGTTTGTGTTTGAATTATATGACTATCAGTGATTAAGTTAATTAACTGTTGTATTGCAACCACAATGTGGGCTTTATAATTGTAAAAGTAATTCGTTCTTGCTTGTATGTTTTTTTATTGTTAATGATAGTACATCCAAAATTCGGGAAGGATGATAAATGTCAATGAGAGCGGGGGTGGGGGGGACAATATTTTGTGTGTCCTGCAGGATTTAAATATGGGTTGACATTAATAAGAATATTCTAGAACAGGAAGCAAATTGTATAGTGTTGTGGTTAAGAGTTAAGTCTTTGGAGTCAGACATGTTTCAAAGTCTTACACTGCCCCTTTCTAACTATGTAACATGAAGCAGGTTATTTTTCATCTCCAAATTGCTCACTTGTAAAATGACAAATAAATAGTATCTACCTCAGAAAACAAAAACAAAAGGTGATTAATGGATATTAATGGTGAATCAATTAAAATATATGGGCTTCTGGATAGCTCAGGATGGGAGCAAGTCACCAGAAAAATGAAGCCACGATTAGAAGGCTGAAACATTCAGCCCTATCCCCCAACCTCCCTGAAGGGGAGAGGGGCTGGAAATGGGGCTAGTAATTGATCATGCCCATGTGATGAAGCCTCCATAAAAATCCTAATAGTATGGGGTCTGAGGAGCTTCCAGGATGGTGAACACGTCCATCTACTGGGAGGGTGGCTCATCCCAACTCCACAGGGACAGAAGCTCCTGCTTGGGACCCTCTCAGACCTCCCCTATGTATCTCTTCTGTACCCTTTATCATATCCTTTATTTATATAATAAACTGGTAAATATGTTTCCCTGAGTTCTGTGAGCTGTTGCAGAAAATGAAAGAATCCTAGGAGGGGGTCATGGGAACCTGCAATTTGTAGCCAAGTTGGACAGTAGTTGTGGGTCACTTGGGGACCTGTTACTTGTGATTGGTATCTGAAATGGGGAACAGTTTCGTGGGATTGAGCCCTTAATCTGTGGGGTCTACACTAATTCTGGTTAGTGTTTGAATTGAATTGAATTTTAGGACACCCAGCTGGAGTTGCAGAGAATTGCCCGGTGTGGGGAAAAACATCAACACATCTGGTGCAGAAGTGTTGTGAACATGGTAGTAGTGTGAGAGTAAAACAAAACAAAACAAAAAAACAGAAAACAAAACAAACAAAAAACAAACCACCAAATAAATACAAGAGGAGAGTGGTTTTCCTTTACTAACACTTCTCCAAGCCCTCACTATTGGGATTAGCAATCATTTTCATCCTTGCCCATCTTACAGGAAAAACAAAAAAAATCCAATTGTCTAATTCGAACTTCTTTGCTTATTAACGAGACTTAGCTTGAATTTAATGTTATGTCATTTATACTTCTGGTCAGTTTTTCTTTCGGGAATGTATTTTCCATTATACATGATCATTTAAAAAAGAGTATCTAAAGTATCTAAAAGACCATCTCATTTACCTTAATGGGCCTAAATTTGAAAAAAGTATAAATACTATAAAATGATTTTTTTTCCTACCCAAATATAATATACTCAATTAAAATTCATCACAAATAAAAAGCTTAGTTTTTAGACACTTGGTTTGCAAAGTCCTTCTGAAAACATGTCTTCATTCTCCAAGTAAACTATATCTCATTCCCATACATACCTTACATAAAGTATTAAAAAGGTGAAATATGTAAATATCCTGAAAAAGTTAATGAAGCATTCCTCTTTTCTAGAACAATTCCTCAAGTTATCTGAATTAGTGCACTAAAAAAGCCCGAAAATGCCACTGAGCTTTCCCACAAAGGAAAAAAAAGGGACATTTAAATCTCTTTCTTAAAAGAAAAAGTATATTTTCTTGCATATATTTTATTTGGTTCACTATTAATATCCATTAATCACCTTTAATAAACCATTCAGATTTTACATGTAAAAATTTGGGGCAAGTTACGGCATTACACATTTTTAAATATTATTTCCTAAGAGAAACAAAATGGTACATCGATACTCAAAACTTATAAAAATATTTTTCATCCAAGCATTAAAAAAAAAAAAAAATCACATGGCAGTACAATCTCACATCAGCTGCTATAATTGTTTTTAATACCTTCAAAGCACACGAATATGCCTTTTCTCCAACATTAATAGACTTAGGATCATCATCATCCAAGTCTTCCCAAATTCTCACATCACCATCACTTCCACAAGTCACAATACAACTGTGAAGGAAACATACTCATTAAAAAAGTCACCAAGCTTCAGGTCTATTAATGTTTTTGGAAAGAACCTAGTTGGGTTCTTTTTTCGTGTTGTTGTTGTTTTTTTTTTTAATAAAACCAAGGTATTAACCAACGTTTTCTCAATTTACATTCAAAAACATCAATAACAAAGACCACTAACCTCCTATGTTGTAACATACAAGATGAGTTTAATGTTTTCTACAGTTCCTCCGTGGCATAAGTCTTTATTTGTTATAATGTGAGTGTGTAATGTGAGTGTGTAATAGCAGGAACCACCACTGTGTCTCTAGCACAAAGCAGTCTCTGATATATAGAAGCCTTGATAAATGCTTGTTGAATGAATAAATGGATGGAAAGGAGAACTGAATTATCCAAAGCTAATTATGCAAATGGCTATCTATATCTCTCAAATCTTGTTTTAAACCTTGTCTCCAGAGTGCTTTTATTTGCTTGGTATGTGTCCTAGCTAGACACATACAAAAGCAAGTAAAATATAAAAATAACAAGGAAAATGGCAAAGAGAAGCCACAAAAACAAACAAACTGGATGTTCAGAATAAAAAGATTAAGTCCCAGCTGGAAAATTAGAAGGGTAGTATTTACATAGGGAAGTCAAAGGACAAGTAGGAATGGATATGCTGAGATTGGTGAAAAGGGCAGTTTCAGACAGATGAGACCACATGAACCAAAACATGTAGTAAAGCCTGGAGGAGTTTATCTGGAGTATACTGTCCAGGAAATTGAGACAGAAAATGTAGATTGGGGTCATTCTATTTAGAATGACCTAATACCAAACTAAGGAGCTTGGATGCACTTCTACAGGAAACAAATAGGACCGTAAGTCTCAGTTTGCTGAGGACATGCCTGTTTTATGCAACCAGTCGGTTTGGCGTTTGTCCTGAATTTTTCACTTTAGAACATTATTAGTATTAGTTGCATCAAAATTGGTTGGAATGGGTCTGACAGACCTCTTCCTTGCACTTCCAGTTTGTCATGATCTTGTTTAGTAGTGCAATGCATGCATTGAATAGAACTTTCACTTTAACGTGTAAGTAAATCTGAAAGACAATCAGTGATAACTCATCTCCCGCTTTTCAATCTTTTCTTGATGCAACATAACACCTCCTTCTTTCAAGGACAACAGGTGTTGTTAACTAATAAAAACCAAAGTGAAGTGAGACATGAGCCCCTAGGGAAAGCGATTTCTTTCAGTATCCAGAAGTGATAGGAGAAGTATTTCATACTGGGGTCCCTACCAAATATTTGGTGTATCGGCCAGGTACACCACAGGAGATGTATAAAGTTGCAGGTGCCAGTGGGAAATTATAGTGAAATACAGTGGAATGAATGAGAAATATATGCAGGAAATACTTAAGCAGTCCTTTGAAGAACTTTTATAGTATGTACATTTTTCCTAGTGTTTTTGTCATTGTAAGAAAAAAAAACTGCAAACTAATTTTATTATTCGCTGTATTTTTTAAATTTTGCAAAAACAAAAAGCAAACAAACAAAACTTATTCAGTAGCAATAAGTTGGAGAAAAATACATCAAGTACATGTTCAATAAAAAAATTAAATACTAAATTTTTGCTTCTCAAGCAGTTGATAATGAAAGTACAACTTGAACAAAATGTTAGGTGACATTTACCATGGGGTTATAGTGACAACACCAACCACAGAAAAGAAGACACTGAACTCCTGAAGAAGCATCAGCATCTACTCCATAAGTTAGTAGCTATCTTGAGATGGCCTGAAAGTCAGGTTTCCACAGATATAGTAGGTTGGTGCAAAAGTAATGGCGGTTTAAAAGGTTAAAACTTGAAAAAAACCGCAATTACTTGTGCACCAACCTAATATTATAGAAAGTGAATTTGAATCTTGTCAAGTTTGACTTTTCATAAAACTTCAGTGCTGTCCGATAGAACATTCTGAGATGATGGAAATGGTCTACATCTGGCTACCAAGCAATTGAAATGTGGTTAGTACAACTGAGGAAGTCAATTTTTTATTTTAATTAATTTAAATCCAAAGAGCCACACATGCTAATGGCTACTGTATTGGACACAACAGCATTAAAACAAATGACAGTTGTTCTAACTTGTGTTCATTTTTCATGCTAAGTTTTCTCATGCAAGTAAGAAATGTGAAGTAACTGCCGTTAATGTGTTGTTTCCATTAGTAAAAGAATTTTTCAAACAGTTAAATGATACTGCTTTTATATGTCATCAGAGGTTTACATAGAAAGTCACATTAATTCCAATAGTTTGGTTTTCCCTTCAGTTTATGGAAACAAAGTAAAGCTTCTGGAAGTTCATTCTGTTGAAAGTGAAACATCTGACATTATTGGGAATTCTAACTTCATTTGAAAAACTCAGTGCTGAAGATAAAATTCTTAATTTTTACAGTAATAACATACATTGTTGTAGAGCACAGCACTATAGTATAAACAATGTTCTTACTAATTTATAAAACACAAATGTACTTGGAATTGGAATTATAATTCATAATTGTGTCCAAATGAAGTGCAATAACATATCAATCGAAACAGAACCCACAGCTGTCAAATTTTTAGAGTTTATTTACATTCAGAATCAAAACTTTTGTAATTGATGTTAAATACACAAAAAGACTTCAACACTGCAGATGCTTTCTCTGCTACCTATCACCAATTATATTTAAAAATTTGAGCCTTTGAAGGGTGACTTTACAAAACCCGTGTCCTTTAGTAATGGTATTATTATTATTATTATTATTATTGGAAAAGTCTTCTAAATCCTAGTTGCATTTTGTTCAAAATCAGTTAGAAATCTTTCATTGAAGCATTCACCTTAAGCCTTTGAAACTTGTAGTAAAATGCAATTAATAAAAACAAAGCTTATATCCAGAAACACACTGAAATTTATCCCTACAAAAGCAAAAAGAATTGGACAAATTTTATATTAAAACCTGGAACAGCGAATGGTTTAATTTTCAAATTCTGTAACTGCAATTTGGAATATCTTGACTTGTGGGAAGAATCTTTTGATGGAGCTCTTCTTTTAATTTGTACAAATCTATGTGCTGTGCCAGAATAAAATGAAATTGAGTAGGCTTAAAAATTGTGAAACATTAAAGGAATCAGAGAGACAATTTACTTGATGAAATTTGTCCTTAAAATATTGAAGACTTCATTATTGAAAAAGAGGACTCTGAATGCAGGTAAAAAGACAGAACTTATAATGAAGTGGAAATATTTATACATTTCAATTAAGATAAATTTTTAAAAATTGAGACTCTTCCATTTAGTAGAAATTGCTCTGGGCTTACTAGTTGAGAACTTAGAAAGTATTTTCTTATTGAAAAATATTATGATCTAAAGAAAAGAATTAACTGAGTCTCACTTCAAATTTGTTAACCATAAAATGCAACTCTGAAGAAGACTGTATCCAATTTTATAAGAAAAATAAAAATAAGATTATGTTGAAAAAAATATATATTTTCAGAAAAACATCAGCAATATCATTTTAGAGACAGGCTAAAAAAACTGATTAAAGTACATGAATATGTACTATAAATGACTACTCTACTTATGTTAGTGTTTAGATTGTATGTTTAATGTTTAGATAATCAATGTAAAGAAAAAATTTTTAATGTTTAATGTCGTAAATATGCTTTTTTAGGAAAACTGTTTTGAAATAATTTTTTCAATAAGACCATGTTTTAGATCTACCAAAACAGAGTAATTTGCCAATCAACAGAAAATTTAAAAATGGTAATTTTAATTGTAATTCTCTGGAAATCCTTCTCTCCATCCTCAAAGGTGTACCAGTTTAGATGAAAAATTAAGAAATCTACTGTAAGTTTCTGAGCATAAGGACTAATTCTATCAATTCCTTTATCCTTTTTAGGCCATAACTACAAAAAGCCAATAATTCCATAGGCATCTCTCACATTTGGATTCTTCATCCTCACCAAGCAACGTTCCTTCCTTTACCAGACCACAGCTCCTCAATCTTTCCCCTGAGCCTCCTGAGACTCATGCTCAGGCACCAGCAAAATCTCTACATCCTCAGCTTTTTTTCCTGAACATTCCTCTGAGAACACTGCTTCCTCCTTAGCCCTCTTAAGTGATGGCTGACTTCTTTTCCGCATCCCTCAGGGGCCTAGAGGTGGGCCTTCCTTACTTCATTCAGTACCACCACTTCCATTCTATTGCCACACCCTCGTAAAAAAAAAAAAAGCTTAAAACTGCCATCAGACCACCTACAGATTCTTAAAGCGAAAGCTTCCCTGTTCCCTAAGGATTTTTGGCACAAGGCTCATTGTTATTCTCTAACAACATTATTCCTATTATACTTAGTGTTTTCAATATCCATGTAGCTGAAACCTTCTGATACTCAATCTCGCCCCTACCCCACCTCAGGCTCCCATGGTCATAGCCAAGATTTTGTCTTTACCAATATTGCAGCTGCTTCATGATCTCAACTTCAATCATCCTAATCACTTATCTTTTCACCTTATACCCTTAATACCCTAACTCCAACAATTTTTTAATTCCATTAGGATCTACAATCTATTGAAATTACCTTTTCACCGTCTCTCCCTTCAAGTTCTCACATCCCTCCTAATCTGGCTTAAATTTCATAGTCTGTCATTGAAATTACTCCTCTACCTTACCTTCAAACGCCGGGCCCCCTTTCATTTTGTCATACCTACCAGGCAAAACCCCAACCCTGGTTATATCCAACTCTGCCGATTGTTAAGTTTGCACTTGCAGAGCTAAAAATGGCTGGAAAAAACATATAACTGGGTTATGTCTCACTTTAAATTCAGGATTACTAACCTGAAGCAGACCTTTAGTGCTGCCCAGAAATCTGACTATATTCCCTAGTTCATTCAATTTTCCCTCTTCTAACCATCTTCTCATATCTCCTCCTGTTTCTTCAAACCTCCACTCCCTCCCCAGTCTCAACTAATGACTTTACTTCCTATTTCACTGAGAAAACAGAAGCAAGCTACAGAAATTATCCGTATGTTCTCCCCACCCCTTCTGGGTGCTCCATCCCTCCACTTATGAATTTGACCCCGCTCCTATCTTTGGCCAGTCTTTCCCTCTGGGGCTCTATATACCAGCCCCTCCCACCTACTCAAGGACAGCACTCCAGCAAGTCTCCCTCTTCCTACTGTAACATCAACTTGTTCCTCACTATTAGGTCAACTCCCCTAATATATATGCTGTAATCTCTCTCACCTTAAAACAAAACCTTTCCTGATCCCACATTCCTATCCAACTACCTTCATGCGTTGAGTGTCTTACTCACTAACTCCAATCCCTCCCTTTCCATTCTCTTGGATCCATAGCAACAAAGTTTTCATTCTTACCACTCCATAAAAAGCTCAAGATTACCCATAGCCTCCATATCACTAAAACTGATGAATTCTCAGTCCTCAACTTGACCCATCAGCAGCATTTGACATAGTTTATGACTTCCTCCTCAAAATGCTTACTTTGGTTTCTAGGTATCATTCTTGTAGTATTTTGATTTTCTACCTTATTAGCACTCCTTCTTAGTCTCCTTAATTGAACCCTCCTTCTATAACTTGATCTCTAAATATTTTGGATTGTCCCAGGGCTGAGCCCTTGAACCTTTTTTCTTAACTACATTCTCTCCCTAGGTGATTTCATTCAAGTTCATAGCATTAAATATCATTTCTATATGAACAACTCCCACATTTAGATTTCCAGTCAGGACCTCAATCCTCAATTCTAGGAGGCATCAAGTAAAGAAATTCACATTTCTTCTCTGTACTTTAGACCTGTTTATCCAGCTGTCTACACCTCTAGTTGGATACTCAAAGAAATCCTACACAAAACAATGTCCAAATGCAAATTCATAATCTCCACCCATGTTCTACCTCTGAAATATGTTCCTCTCCAAGTGTTTTGAATATCTGCAAATGGCACCATCATTTCCCCAAATATAACATCCAGAATCACAGTTGTTATCCTGGGCACCTTCCTCTCCTTCATCAATATCTGATCCATCCTGTTGATTTAACCTTTTAAATATTTCTTGAATGTATCTTCTCTTCTCCATACTCACATCTACTTTAGCCCAAGCTTCCATCACACTCAACCAGACTAATAGATACCTTCTAATAGTCTCTCTGCATCCACTCCTGTTCCTTTTCCAATTCATCCTTCATATACATCTTTTCAAAGACAAGAGACTGATCATATCTCCTCTCTGCTTCAAATCTTTAATACCTTCCTACTGCTTTTATTATAAAATCAAGGTTCCTTAATAAAGCCCAAAAGGTCTTGGATAGGATGCCCACTGCTACCTTCACAGATTCATTTCTTGTCAACCTCTGTACCACTCTGCGCATTTTAGTACCATTAGCTTTTTTTCAGTTCTTTGAGCGTACTACACTCCCTACTCCCACTGGGCCTTTGCACATGGTACTCCCTCTTCCTTGAATGCTGACACGATCACCCCACAGTCACCCCCACCTATCTCTTTATACTTCTTAATGCCTACTCAGTCTTCAGATCTCTTTTCAAGAAACACTTCCTCAAAGAAGCCTTCCTTGCCTCTTCAAACTTCCCCTCATATAGGCTTTATCACTTAATATTTCTAAGTGTAATTCTAAAAGTACGTTTTTGTGATTAATTTGTGCTCAATGTCTGTCAATCCAAAAGACCCTGAAATCAATGAAGGACAAGATTGTGATTTGTTTACACTATTGTAACTCTAGCCCTCAGCATAATAGACACGTGAATATTTTTCAATGAATGAATCAATACAGAAGTGACAGCGAAAGCCACACAGTGCTGGATAGGAATGGAATTTAGAAAGATAAAAGGGACCAGAATAACCCTGGGTAAATAGCATCATTTAGGAATCAAGCAGAGGAAATAAATTAGGGGGGGGGAAATCAGAAAGTTAAAGACAACAAAAATGGAATAGCATCATGAAAGCCAAGAGAGGATAAAATACCAAAAAGATAAAACAGGCTACTGAATTTGACAAACCTGGCAAACTAACAAAATAACTAATAATGGGAGATGCAGTGAGAAAGTGAACAAAGGGAAAATATAGGGGAAAACCCACATCTTTCCAACTCCCCTGTAAGTAAGATTTTTACAATGGTTAACTTTTTTGATATCCTTAAACTACCATAACAGTCGGAATCAAACATAAATCTAAGGAAATTATATGTGCCATTTTAAACTTTATTTTTCTTTATTTGTATGAGTCATTTTAGTCTACTTACATGACATATACTAAGAATAAGTGTTCTAATATTTACACCTGAAATGTTTTTCTTAAAGTACGTTACCTCCCCGAATCATCAAAACAGACATCTGTGTGTCCTTCTGTGTGTCCGTATCTCATCGGCTTCTGTGTGGCAGGCATCTTTTCCTTTACCTACCTGAAAATGTTTTATAAAAGCTAGTATTATTTTAAAGGAGAGGAACGCCCGGGGCTAAAGGGTAAGAACGGGGGTTAGTCTCCTCCCGGGCACGCTCTCTCGACAGCCCCTTTTCCTCCCACCCGAGTGGCACCAACAGAAAAAAGAAAAAGGGTCTGTCAGACAACAAGCAGGAAAGAGGACACGCTTCTCTTTGGCGCGAGCAGCGGGAGGAAGAACTCACCCGGGTGACCGACCCTCCGCGACTGAAGAAGGAGGCAAGCACCGGTGCAGGACCGCTTCCCGCGCTCAGGCGTGCTGGCCACACTACGCCTGCGCCGGCCCGCCCACACCAGGCGCAGGTCCCGACCGAGGTCGCGGGCTAATGACGTCAGTTTCGCGCCGGCTGCAAGGGAAAAAAAAGCCGGTTGCTGGGAGAGGGAGAAAGAAAGGGAGGAAGCGGAACACGGAAGTGGTGGGAACGCTAGGGGAGCAGGTGGAGGCGGTGACCGCGACGTCTGAGACGAAAGCCCAGCGTCGAGGGGTGGGAGCTTGCAGAAAGGCATCCGCCTTGTAGGACCTACATGAGGTGCAGGACTGGCTGGGCCTCCTTATTCACCTCAGCGAGCACCCAGACTGATGGCGATGGTGATGGCGGCAGTTACTCGGACAGCCCCAGTTAAACTGCGCTTAGAGAGGTGAGTGGGGGAAGGGTGGTTGCTGCCTGGCCTTGCCGATCGGGGTCCACTGCTACCTTCCAGGTCTCCGCACAAGCAACCCTATAGAGGTCCATGAACGGGTCCAGCCCCTCCTTGGGGCCGGGCTGGAGAGTGAGATCTTTGGGCATCTTTTCTAGAGAGGAGGAAGACGAGACCCTTCTCAAGCCTTTAATCTTGGCATCCTTTGCACCCTCTCCTCATTTCTATCGAGATAAAAAGGAGGGAAGACTTAATCTCGTTTTGCGGTCCTTGGAGGTATGGCGTGTACATTAATGCTTAATCTTTGGGACTCTACTTATATTCCTTAAGATAAAAGTAACTTGAGTTTTCCTGTTCAGACCCCACCTCAAGTTCACTGAAGTGCGTATTTGGATCAAAAAGAGGGGCTAGAACTAAACCATATATTGTTGAATACTTCGTTCGGTCCCTGTAATCTGTGGTAAGGTCTTGGCCATTAAGTTTATGCTTTGCTTGTGTCTTCATGTTCTCCATGTTGGTAGACCGGTCTCTGATGAAAACCTTCACAATGACTTGTGTGTGTGTGGGAGGGGTGTGGGGGTGGGAGTGGTATCCACCACCTCGTCTCAGTCATACCTAGTTTCTGACGTTAGTGAGACGTTTTTCTGTTGTCGAGATTTCCCCACTGTTTTTCAATCTCTTGCCATTGCGAAAGGTTGCATAGTTAGAACAACCGCGGTATTGTTCTTACCCTGCTGGCATTGTATAAAGGGTTGTTTTGAGTACTGGGACTCCAAATAGGCCTGTTAAACACTGAAGTTTGGTATATGAATAAAGAAGAGTGAATGGCTGAAAAAGAACTCGGGATTTGTGGGAAAATAACCAAGCTATTGCTAATTTTTTACTAGAGCAAAACATACCTGAGACAGTTCTTTCTGAGGGACTTGATGTTATTTGGAGATTATTCTTTTTTTAAATAGACTGATTTATATATATTTTTAATCCAAATAAATATCATTGGATAGACTGTAGAGTTCAAGCTGAACTGTAATAATATTCGTCTCTATATTGAATAAATCATGAGATTTCGGTGTAGAACTATTCAGAGCTCAGCATAAGAAGAATCTGCAAATTAGAACAAGAGTTTTAGCTATAAAATGCCCTAACTATATCTATAATACCATGTGACTTTAAAATTATTAATGGTGTTCACACTTCTGTCATTTCACTCTGCCTTAGAAATCAAACCATGTGATTCATAGGTTAAAGAAAATTTTCCTTTACAAATTTCACATGTATGGAAAGAGCTTGGACCTTAGAGTTGAGCAGCCCTAGTTTTTAATTTTGACTGACAGTTACTTGTGTGACCTTGAATATGCTTGTTTACTTTTTTACAGATATCTATAAAATGTAGATGATACCTACCTCCATCAAATTGCCCAAGTATATAGGAGATACTTATGGATGTATAAAACTAATTATTAGTAATGTCTCGTGTTATTAACAGAGTACTTTGGGTGAGCATTTAGTGGTTTCATTTAAAATGGCTTAAGTCATCATCCAGTAAAAATTTTCAAATATTAAAAAATGTAGTCTTGCTTTTGCTAGTATGTTTTCACAATTCCGTTTCTGTTTCAGTCAAAAGCCTGCAAGTTTTAATATCACTGGAGAGTTAGTTCATGGTCTTGTTGAGGAAAACACATTCAGATAATATGTACAAGATCATAGTGCAGTAATGAAAAGTATGTAACTTAAATGTTAGCAAATTTGTCTGGTTATTTAAGATTACATAGCTTAAAAAAAAAAAAACAATGTCTGTCAGTGATATGGCTGTCAAAATTTTCCAAATGGGTTTATTTATTATTAACAGTGCATGTCTCACAGGAGTGGGTAGCTGAATGAACTCACTGAAAATGATGCCAAGGTCACAGATTCAAGTGCAGTGAAGTTTAGTTAGCTTTGCTCCATTGTGACCACTCATAGTACCCTTAGGCTCACAGATATTGTTGGTCTCAAGAACAATAGGATGAGAGAACATGAATATATTACCGGTTTACTGATGGTGGTATTATCTAAATAAGTAATATTATATAATTTTAGTTTATCCAAGAGGCATATCAGTATTGCCTTATGGAAGGAATTTTTAAAATACCTTTTCAATAAGATGGTGTACTTAATACAAAAATCATTAATCCTGTGAAAGATAAGGTGGGAAGAGTGTAACAATAACAGAGGAGAACAGAGTATTAGAAAAATAACATTGAAAGCAGTTTAGAAACCTGAAGATTTTTTTATCTCTGAAAGTGTCCTGAAACTTGGCAGCCTTTTAAATTCATTTGTGAGGTAAATAATACTTGTACATGTGTAAACTCCCTAAGATATAAAAAGGAATATAGTAAAAGCCCTACTGCCAGTTACCTAGCTCCCCTACCTAAAAACAGCCAGTATTTGAGTCTTGTGTTATTACATTAACGCCGGATCTTTACCACAGAAGACAGACGTAATCGCTGTTTTATGTATGAAAAAGCTGAGATTCAGAAAGGTTGTGATTTGTCCGAGGTCACACTCCTACCAAATGTCAGAGCTGCAAATAGAAACCAGGTCTTTTACCTTCTAATCCAACATAGTGTTTTCACACTCTCTAAATCATAACTATTGCCATAAAACTAAGAATTTGGTAAAGCATAACAGGACATAAAAGTAATTTTATTTAAGTCTAGAGTCACCTTATACTATTAGGTTGGTGCAAAAGTAATTGCGGTTTTGCAATTTTTAACCTTTTAAACCGCAATTACTTTTACACCAACCTAATAGTTTGTAGGTAAAACTTGTTTCCAAACTTAAATGTAAGCATATGTAATTATTATAAAGTAATGAAAAGAATATAATCAGTTAAAAAATGTTTTGTCTACTGTTTCTGTTGAAATCTACTTCCTTACTAAGTAAGCTTGCAAAACTACAAATTTTTATAATTAAAGTTTGGTTATATACACCCATAATATTTTTAAAGAATTTAAAACTGTTTTTTTTAAATAAATTTTATTGGAAAATATTACGGGGCCAGTGTGTTTCTCCGGGGCCCATCAGCTCCAAGTCGTCCTTCAATCTAGTTGTGGAGGGACAGCTCAGCTCCAAGTTCAGTCGGCGTCAGGGGGGCGCAGCCCACCATCCCATATGGGAATTGAACCGCAACCCTGTTGTTCAGCGCTTACACTCTAACCAACTGAGCCATCTGGCCGACCAAGAATTTAAAACTTTTTTAAAAGAGCACATTTATTATCAAGAGTAATATGAAGTGCTTTGTGATATTTCAGAAATGCTGAAGCCTCTTTACCCTCAGTTTTTTGAAGTATGTTTTTGTGCAGATTTTCTAGCCTTGTATGTATCCTTTGTTTCATCTCTTTCCTTTTTAATCTTAATTTTGCCACTTTCCCACCTCTCATTTTTAGAAATCAGCTTCTACATGAAAAGTTATGAGTAGGCAGCTAGCTAATACGTATTTTCATTAAGCTCAGTGTATACTGTTTCCATACATTTTAATCCTGTCCGTAATACCATGAGGCAGTTGGCATTACCCAGATTTCACAATGGGAATACTGAAGCTAAATGAGATTTTTGTAACTCAAGTGACTAGTAAGTGTCAATGTCTTAATTTTATCCCATGTTTGATGATTTAGCAGCTCATGCTCTTTCATCTGTACCATGTTTCATTTTTAAATATGGTATAGTGAAAAACTGTAGATTGTCATTTTTTATGGATTTCTAAAACTTTAAAATTTTCTCATTAGACTAAATTGCTCTTATCGGGGGGGAAAAAAAGACTGCAAAGAGACACACCAAAATGTCTGAATTGATTGTCTAATGTAATTACAGTTGACCCTTGAACAACTGGGGGCTTAGGGGCCACAATCTCCCCCTCCCCTTCACAGACGAAAATCCGCATCTAACTTTGACTCCCTAAAATCTTAACTACTAATAACCTAATGTTGACGGTAAAGCCTACTGATAACGTAATCTATTAATACATGTTTTATATGTTATATATATACTATATACTTACCATAAAGTAACCTAGAAAACAATGTTACTAAGAAAATCAAGAGGAAGAGAAAATATATTTACAGTAGTGTCATATTTATTGGAAAATATCCACATATAAATGGATCCATGCAGTTCAAACATGTATTGCTCAAGCATCAACTATAATTTTTCTCTCCTTTAAACTTCTCGAATGTTCCATATATTTTATAATGAACAATATTGTTTTTATAATTAAAAATTACAGATTACAAGGAAAAATACATCTGTACAATCCAGTTTATTCCCTGAAGTGTTAACAATAGTATATCTTAAATATTTTGGTTTCTAAGGTTCTGTTAAGGTCCTTCCACTTTTAGAAGTCCATATACTGCCTGCTCTTAGTATTCTGCTCTCTCTTCGCTCTAGATTAACGTCCTTCAGTTACAGGTTACTGGACATTTTCTTTAGCTAGCATACTCAGGAAATGCACACTCATTTTAATATTAGCCCAAGTTAAATGTTTCCCCAAAATTTGTTCCACAAAAAGGATTTGTGGTAAGTTAAATATTGGAAACTATGGCTTAAGCAGATTTGTTAACTGAAGTACCTCTTGGAACATTTTGCTAAGTATGCATTGTAATCTTTCAGAGGGAAGCATTTCCCAAACTTGTTTGACAAGGAAACTCCTATTTCTCTAGAACATGTATTAACATCTTTTAGAACTAGTGTCCACAAGACTACAGTTTGGCGAACACTGGCATAAGCAAGCTATTATTAGGAAAGTAAGTGGAGAGAAGAAGGAAGGGTGCAGCAGTGCTAATGATTCTTTTTTTTTTTTTTTTCCACATACAGTTAATACCCATGAGCCCTGGTTTGGTAGCATGAAAAAAAGAGACCTTGAGCAACACGGGTTTGAACTGCACAGTTCCACTTACATGTGGATTTTTTGTGATAAATATGCTGGAAAATTTTTTTGAGATTTGTGACAATTTGAAGAAACTCACAGATGAACTGCATAGCCTAAAAATGTTGAAAAATTAAGAAAAAATTAGGGATATCATGAAAGTATATTAATCTATTTGGATAATTTACTACCATAAAATAAATACAAATCTATTATAAAAGTTAAAATTTATCAAAACTTAAAACACAGACCATACATGGCACCATACACAGTGGAGAAAAATGTACAAACCTAAAGATGCAGTATTAAGTTATAACTGCATAAAATTAACTTTAGTATATAGTATACTACTATAATAATTTTGTAGCCACTTCCTGTTGCTATTGAGGTAAACTTGTGTTAAAACACCCTGTGACACTAATTTCCATGTGAGTAATTCGTCTCTCCAGAAAATTGTGTATCACAGTAAAAAGTGACTTTGTGGTTCTTGCATACGTTTCATCACATTTAGTGCAATACCATAAACCTTACCTTAATGAAGTGCCTCTCGTGATCCTGGACATGCTCCCCAGAAGCAGAGAAAAGTCATGACATTACAAGAAAAGGTTAAATTGCTTGATAGGTACTGTAGATTGAGGTCTGCAGCTGTGGTTGCCCGTCATTTCAAGATAAATGAATCCAGTGTAAGAACCATTGTAAAAAAAGAAAAGGAAATTCATGAAGCCGTCACTGCTGCTACACCAGTGGGCACAAAAACTTTGCGCTTTTTACGAGATACCTTATTATCTCATTTTGAAAATGCAGCTTCTGTGTGGGTGCAGGATTGCTATATGTAGGATTGCTAAGCAGGATTGCTTAGGCAGGTATGCCTAAGAAAGGCATACCTATAGATGCTAATATGATTCAAGAAAAAGCGAAGTCATTATATGGCAATTTAAAGCAAAAGGAAGGTGATGGACCTAAAGCTAGAGAATTTTATGCCAGCAAAGAATGCTTTGGTAAGTTTAGGAAGAGGTTTGGCTTTAAAAATGTCAAGATAACAGGAAAAACAGCTTCTGCCGACCAAGAGGCAGCAGACAAGTTCCCAAGACACCATTAAGAACGTCATTGAAGAAAAAGGATATCTGCCTGAACAGATTTTTAATGCAGAGCTAATAGACACCACACCAGAGGAATTAACAGAAGACGACTTGATGGAGATGAGTGCTTCCAAACCAGTGCCAGAGGATGAGGAAGAAGACGTAGAAGAAACAGAGCCAAAAAACAAACTGACATTAGATAGAAGGGTTCCAATTATTCAAGGTGGCTTTTGACTTCTTTTACAACGTGGACCCTTCTATGGTGGACCCTTCTATGGTACGGGCACTAAACTAAAGCAAACAGTGGAAGAAGGATTGGCACCTTACAGATACATTTTAGAGAAATGAAAAGGCAAAAATATCAGCCAGAAATTACAATGTATTTTCGTAAAGTTACACCAGATGTGCCTGCGTCTCTCACCTCCCCTTCCACCTTCTCCACTTCTCCGGTCTCTGCCACCCCTGGAACAGCAAGACTGACCCCTCCTCTTCCTCTGCCTACTCAACATGAAAATGAGAAGGATGAAGACCTTTATGGTGATCCACTTCCACTTAATGAACAGTAAATAATCATCACGCCGTACAGTTAATAAACTTATCTGGTGTGTGTGTGTGTGTTTGTGTGTCTTGCTGTGAGAATCTAATAACTACAGCAAGAACTGTATGTTTTTTGTGTCATCATCATCATTGCCTATTTATTCATCATGTAGAAAACATCATGTACAAACCTTGTATTGTGAAGTGGATAGCTTATCCTTACATAGGCATAGGTAAGTGATATTTAATATAAAATTAATAACGTGTCAGTTTGTTCACTGTTTTATAACTTTGCTTTCAAAGAATTACATTACCATGCAGTATGCCTCTGTCATAATTGGAGAAACTGTTTATCAGCCTGTTATCACAGGTAGGTGGTTTTTAAAAAATACATGTTTCCAATACTGCATTATGAATCTGACCGTAATACTGCACACCATAAAAATTTTATAACAATTTATTCATCAGTGAATAGTCTAGGCTATTGTGACGCAATTGTATCAGTTACACGAGGCCACCACAAAGCAGTCATATTGCTGCTTCTATGTTATCAGTGCATTAATCATTATACCTGTAAATAAGTATGAATTTCTTTTACACATTATCTTTTCATTTTTGATGTCTAGTGTTAGTAATATACACATATTATGTAATATAACATCTACAGTGTTTTATTATATATAATATGAGATATAGGTACTAAGACAATTTATCTTGTAAACAGATGTAAGCTTAACAGTATCGGTAAGTACAGCACAGTACTATAAATGTATTTTCCTTATGCTCTTCTTAACATTTTCTCTTCTCTAGCTTACTTTGTTGTAGGAATACAGTATATAATACATATAACATACAAAATATGTATTAATTGTATGTTATCCATAAGGCTGCTAGTCAACAGTAGGCTATTAGTTAAGTTTCAGGGAGTCAGAAGTTATACACAAAATTTTCAACTGGAAGGGGGGGTTGATGCCCCTAACCCCCACATTGTTCAAGGGTCAAATGTATTTTAAAATATATACTGGAAAATGAACCTGTATTGCTTTTGTGATATGAAAAACAAATTTTTTTAGTTCTGAGATTTTTCTCATACAAACCAACCCATTTTTCATATTTTTTTTCTTTAACAATCCAAGGAATTTGTCTGTTATCTACTATCCAGAATATTCTGTTTGTGGAGCCTAAATGTTTCCACAGAATCCAACTCAAATATCAGGCTATGATCAAATAACAACTATGACCCACAGAATCCAACTCAAATATCACAGGCTATGATCAGAGTGCTTTCAGAGAGTTTGGGGACACATGACAGGTAAACTTTGGAATCATGGATTTGGTAAGGAAATACCAGGGCTGCATCACTACCAGAATAATTATTTATTCATGAATTCTTTATGTAGTATAGTAAAGTAGTCTTTATAGGATCAAATTTATTTTAATTTAGTAGTTACATGAATTTTTGTCCTAGATGTACATTACCATGGTAGATACAGTAGTTCAATGAATAACTAATAAATACAATAAGTTTCTATAGAGATCTTGATTTAAAATCACCTTCCAGGCCTTATTCAATAGAACTAATTAAATGTTATTCTTTTGTTAGTGTACAGTGGCCATGTTGGGTATTCATTCTATTATCACTGTCATTGCAATTGGTTGTAGAACCAAGGACCAAATGACTATGGACTCTAAGAACTTGCTTTTTTGAAAAAGGCTTTTATATAAACTTGCTTTTTAGACATATGCCTCTGGCTCACTAAGAAATAATATTTTTTAAAGATGTCATTGTACAGAGCAAAGTAACTTAACTGTCTTCATAAAATATTATTGAACCAAGAGCTAAAGCAACCTTCTCTCAAGTGATTCTTCCACCCTCTTAAAAAAAAAAGCTACTTTGCAGCTACCAAGAAAGATCTTTGATGTGTCAGCAGCTCCTTGCAATGTTTCTTCTCTGATTTCCATACTACATTAAAATTGGTAGTAAAGCCATTTTATCATTTTGCATTTCTTCTTCTACCTCATTTATATAAAGTATGTATAAAATTCAAATAATACTTGAAACTAATAATGTTGTATGTCAGTTAATGCTCAATTTAAGAAGAAAAAAAGAATTAATTATTGGCTATTTGGAAGGATTCATTTACATTCAGAACCCCACGGGTTTTTTTTTACATTCAGATTTTACATCTATAGGCAAGACAGCAGTGCACTTTTTTTTAAATTCATCTTTAGCCTTTAAACACATAACAATAAAAAATAGTTTGTTCTCACTAAAAATAATGTTATTTTTATTTAAAGCAATGTGATTGAACTTTTTAAAAGAATTTTGGTTTAATGAAACTTCTGGAAGAGATTAGAAAATTCTTCTGTGTATTTAAATGTAAATATGTGAGATTTATATACATGATGTTTATCCTCTTTTATAACAAAATTATGTAATAGTAAAGGAAATTCTGAATATCTTCTAAAAGGGTCTCTCCATAGCATAAGGTTTTTTAAAGCAGTTACTTTTTCAGTAATTGTTAAGATGTTAACCTATACCATGAAGTGAACAGTTTTGTTTGTTTTGCATTTATTTCTTAATGTATCTGCTAAGTAGCTTCTGAGAGCCACTTGTTATCCCAGTAAAGTTAATCAAATTTAGAACGCTTGTCATTTTGTAAAAGAAAAATACATAGCTCGTCTTAAAAGTTCCAACAACTTATTTAAATGTTTTACCATTCTATTTTCTTTCTTATATAATGTTTGAATTTTTGTGTCATCGATAATTACCCAATTCTTTTTCCATTGCCTTTTTATCTTCTCAATTGAATTTTCTAAAAGTCAGTTCTATTTTTTTCTTTAAGATCTTCTACCTTGGAACCTTGTGTCCTGTGTGGTTATAGGGACAAGTTGATCTCTAGCAGCTCCAGGTACCCTGTTGTCCAGAAACTTCTCTTCTTCATCAGCCCAGGAATTCACATTTCTTCTCTCCTATGTTAAATGTCTTGTTTCTTGTGTTGCATCTTTTGTTTTGGATTTATACTCTAAATTTAGAAGAGCCATCATCAATATGAGGTAAAATTGTTGATCCTTTGCCCATATGAAAATTTATTTATCCTCACATTTGATTGATAGTTTAGCTTGTTATCTCTTCAAGGTTAGAAACTAGCCTTTATCTTCCAATGTTACTGTTAAGAAACCAAGTGCCATTTTATTTACAGTCCTTTGATTGCGACTTTTTTCCTTCATGAAGATTTTGAATTTTATTTTATATTTTTGGCTTGGTCACTTTATTTACTTACTTTTATTTTATTATGGTAAAAACACAACATGAGATTTACCCTCTTAACAAATTTTTAAGCATGCAATACAGTATATAGCATATAAGATAGGAAAGCTTTAGTATCTGCTTCTCATCTCTGAAGTTCTAAAATTTGAGATTAATGTAACTTGATGTGTATTTTTACCCCCACATTGTGCTGGGTGCTCAGGGGGGCTCTTTCGATATAGAGGCTTATGTCCTTCCATTCTGGGAAATATTCTAATATAGTTTTTTTGATTATTTCTCCCCTCCATTTTGTTATTTTCTGTGAAATGTCTGTATTGATTCTCTAATTTTCTTACCTTTTCTGTCTAGTTAACCATTTTTTCCTAGTTCCTATTATTTCCTCAACTCATCTCTAACTTTCCTATTGAATATTTTATTTCTGCAATTGTGTTTTTAATTTCCATAACTTTCTTATTCTGTGGTTGTCCTCACCACCTCTTACTCATTCTTCTCTTAACTTTGAAGAAATCAATTTGATTTTCTGTTCTTTTCGTGGTTACTATTTTCTCCAAGTTCCATATGTTTTAGTCTGTCCTTTATGTCAGAAGCTTTCTTCAAAACTCTGATAACCTGTGAGTATTAATTCTTATTGTAGAGTGAATGAAGCACAGCAACGCTGCCTGAGAGCTGTATGTGAGTAGGTGGGGCATGTAGACTGGTGAGCTTCACTGCGTGGTTGACTGGCCTCCCAGCTTTTTATTGGAGGATTCCCAGAGAGCAGTATCTATAGGTCTTTTCTCTTTGGCCATTATATTTATCCAGCAAAGTACCTTCCAGTCTCCTATTAGAGGTATAAGTCTGGGAACTGGATGGAAGAAGGGAGCAGGGAACTTTCATTCCGATTTTAGTCCCAAGCTTCCCTTCTAACCTTGCTATGTCTAGTATCCAAAGTCCTGAGCCTCTCTGGTGCAGTTTCTCCAAATAAATGTCTCATCTGTGAGAGTAAGAACTGGAGGGATCTAACTGCTTTTATGCAGAGATTTTCAACCCACCTCTCCATTTTCCGCCCTGTCCTCCACCCACACTTTTTGTAGCATCTGGTGCCTCTGGGTCCTGGATTTGCCTGCTCTCGCTCATCCATGTCACCTCTGTGCCTGTGTCACCCACCTCTCCACTTCTGGGTCAGTTACTGCTCCTCCATTCCTTTTCTGTCCTGATGTTTTATAACTCAGGTTATAAAAACCTGTCAGTTTCATTAAAGATGAAGTTTGTGGGGTTTTTTTCCACTTTTTCTTGTTTTGGACTGAGAGGATGGAGCAAAAAGATTTTCACTTAACCATTTTTAAAACGGATAATTATTTCTTCCGTAATCAGAAAAAAACAGAAAGCTGTTTTCATTTTGAGGGGAAATCAAGTTACACTACTCATTAAGAAATTCAATAATGGGAAGCAGCAGTTATAACTACAGGAAGCATTAGAATCACTAAAAGATTTTATAGGAGACTTGGTTGTGTCAGAAGGCAGAGAGAAACTGAGAGGGAAAAATTGAAGTAGGCCTTGGTCAAGATGGGAAATGTTATCAAGAATAGAGGTAGAGAGCTTAGCTGAAATATAGAAATAAAGAAATAAATGACACTATACTAAAGTAGCAAGGAGGCCAGATGAGGGATCTCACACCCAGTGGAGTAAAATTGGGCATATAGCTAAAAAAAAAAAAAATTGATACATTTTTAAATACTATTTTGATACTTTTTTAGTAAGTAAAAGCACCGGGCATTTCAAATCTTAGATGATAATGTTTCTCACATTATCGAGCTGAATTCAAAATATTGAAATTATGCAGTATTCATAAAAAATATCTGCTTGGGACTCCTTTATTATATTTTTATCTTGAAAAATATATTAAAGTATAAGTTCTTAGGCAATAACAAGTAAGTGTCTCTTCTAATCAATGACTTCATTTTCTTCTGCCTCCTTTGTTGCTTCTGCTTCTTTATTTTTGTTCAGTGGAATTTAGTCAATGAACAACCAAAACATACTGCTGAGTATAATTTTGATGTACTTTAGTACATCATTATTTATAATGATGTTTCTTTCAAAATTAGATTTAAAAATATTTTTTCCTATGGCTTTTAAATAATTATATACCAGTGAGTTCACTGAATCAAAATAATAACTGTAATCACTAGATACTTTTCAATGTTAAGAAATGGAGTACTTTATATAGCAAGTCTGTATCTTTGGTTCACACTTTTAAGCATATGTGACAATCATATTTGCCACTGCAGATGCTTGTTTCAAACATTACTGTTTTTAAAATAGATTCAAGTGGCTCTAAACATTTACTTGACTATTGGGATTGTTAATGTTCCTCAAACATAATCAGAAACTTGTAATCAGCATGTTTAGTGCAATTGATGTTCTTAGTCACAAAATTCAACTTTAATTTCAAAATATTTGAAATTATAAGCCCCTTCCCCCAATTTTAGACTTAAATCTTATTCCACCTAAGAATAATTAACTAAATTCCATCTACAACCAATCATTACTATTAGTCTTAATAAAATTCAGTATCTTACATTGTAAATTTTAGTATGTCTAGCCAATTTCATAGGGAAGGCATTGCCCTGTAGAAATTTGCTTGCTTGCTTTTTAAAATTATCAATACAAGAAAGTGTGTGTGTAATACCAAATTTTTATCCAATTCCATATTTTATATAAACTGCCTAGACTGGTAGTGAAGTTGACCAGTTATTGAAATGAGTTGACAAAACTGTGTTGGAAATGCTTGCATGGCATTTGTACTGTTCAGTGGTGATTATTTATTTAATAAATTCTTAACAGTAGGAGTAAAAACAAGGAGAGGGAAGTGGAGGACCTCTATAGGGCGATGCTCCTCAAACACCGGCTGATAGATTTCTCACTGTCTGTTACAACGAATTTACTGGGCTGCTGTGAAATTTTAAAAAATAAGGGGAGAAAAGATTGCCACAAGATGTACTTCAAGACTAGGAATTATTCACATTTTGAACATATATTTTGGCTGAGGGGGCTTAGCTTTTACCGATCTACATTGAAAATTAGCTGTGGGAAAGGAACTCTGATTCTTGACTCTATGGCATTGTGAAAGTATTAGTTTATGGTTTATTTAAGTACTCTATCTTTTTCATGTACTAATTATGCTCTTTTTAATCTTGTATCTAAATTGAGGCTTAATATGTAAACTATACAATGTGAATGACAAATGATTAATGATTTTTCTCCCCCTTTAGGTACATCCAGGAAGTACCCAGAAGAAACTTCCTGCCAGAAAAACTGAAAAAATAGTATTTATAACACTGGAATTTATGGCTTATTGTTAAAATGGCAGAAAATAATGAAAATAATAGTAAAAATTTAGATGTAAGGCCCAAAACTAGTCGGAGTAGAAGTGCTGACAGAAAGGACGGTTATGTGTGGAGTGGAAAGAAGTTATCTTGGTCAAAAAAAGAGTGAAAGTTGTTCAGATGCTGAAACAGTGAATGCTGTAGAGAAAACTGAAGTTCCTTTAAGGAGCCAAGAAAGAAAGCACAGCTGTTCATCCATCGAATTGGATTTGGATCATTCCTGTGGGCATAGATTTTTAGGTCGGTCTCTTAAACAGAAACTGCAAGATGCTGTGGGGCAGTGTTTTCCAATAAAGAATTGTACTAGTCGGAACTCTTCAGGGCTTCCATCTAAAAGAAAAATTCATATCAGTGAACTCATGTTAGATAAGTGTCCTTTCCCACCTCGATCCGATTTAGCCTTTAGGTGGCATTTTATTAAACGACACACTGCTCCTATAAATCCCAAATCAGATGAATTGGTAAGCACAGACTTGTCTCAGAGTGAATTGAGGGATGGTCAGCTAAGACAAAGAAGAAATGTGGAAGAAGAGATGAACTGTTTCTCACATCCCACTGTTCAGCCCTGTGTCATAACCACCAACAATGCTTCATGTAGAGGTGGTCCTATGACTGGGTCTGTGATGAACCTGGTTTCAAATAACAGTATAGAAGATAGTGACATGGATTCAGATGATGAAATTATAACACTTTGCACAAGTTCCAGGAAAAGAAACAAACCCAAATGGGAAATGGATGAAGAAATTCTGCAGTTGGAGACACCTCCTAAGTACCACACCCAGATTGATTATGTCCACTGTCTTGTACCAGACCTCCTTCAGATCAATAACAATCCATGTTACTGGGGAGTTATGGATAAATATGCAGCTGAAGCTCTACTAGAAGGAAAACCAGAGGGTACCTTTCTACTTCGAGACTCAGCACAGGAAGACTATTTATTCTCTGTTAGTTTTAGACGCTATAGTCGTTCTCTTCATGCTAGAATTGAACAGTGGAATCACAACTTTAGCTTTGACGCACATGATCCTTGTGTCTTCCATTCTCCTGACATTACTGGGCTCCTAGAACATTATAAGGACCCAAGTGCCTGTATGTTCTTCGAACCACTTTTATCCACTCCTTTAATTCGGACTTTCCCCTTTTCCCTGCAGCATATATGCAGAACAGTTATTTGTAACTGTACAACTTACGATGGCATTGATGCCCTTCCAATTCCTTCTTCCATGAAATTATATCTGAAAGAATATCACTATAAATCTAAAGTTAGAGTACTCAGGATTGATGCACCAGAACAATGCTAGGTAAAGAGTAGGAACATGGGAATTTAGTATTTTTTTTCCTTATGCCATTTTGAATTTTTCTACCAGGGCAGTTAAGAGTCCAAAATAAACCTCTGCCCTAAATTTTGCTTCCAGATCAGTTTATTTTTCTTATGGTACGCTAATCGTTTAAGGATACACACTAGGGATTAATTGTTTAAGGTTACACACTAAGGATATTTGTGACCAGATGTTTGGTGTTTGTTTTTACCATGGTAGGGTGTATACGTAATGTTTTTTCTTAATTGTAATTTACATATGATCCAGGGATATTTGAATTTGGTAGGCATTGTACACACAAAGAATCTGTATTTCATACTTTCCTTTCGAAATAATCCCATGTCCCTTCCTACATGTAAGCCTTTCTTAGACTGTGCCCTTGGCATTCCTATACATAAAATACAGTTTTTCCATCCCCCTTTTCAGAGCTTTAAAATTCTTCAGTAAAGCTAAGTGTGTTGTAATTCACAATCCATACTAATGTAATTGACTTTTGTAATTTACTAATAGGGATGTTAAAGATAACAAAATGGCTTAAAATCAAACTTGATGTGTTTTCATTTTAAATATTAACTATAAAGCAGTATTGCTAAATTTGATCTTGTCAGTAAGAATCAAATGAGAACATTTTGGAGGTGAATTTATTCTACAAGTGGTGTGGTCATTTGTTATTCCTTAAATAGATCTTTCTCACATCCTGGAGGAGTTACCATCTTCAGAACATAAATATTGTTCCTTTCTCACTGGAAGCTTTAAAAATAATGAGAATACTAGTAGTTACTAAAGTACTAAAGTAACTATCGGGCTACTTTTCTGTATTTATTTATGAACTGTTGCTTTTACTTAGCCCATTTATAGAAACTCTGAGCCTATTATTTGGAGAGATGCCACAATTTATAAACAGACACAAATTTCCATTGGTAACCAAAGACTACCTAAGTCGTTTTTCATTATTTTAAATTGAGCGTGAATAAAGATTCAAAAAGTAAACTTAGTATTCAGAGCTTAGTGTTCAGAAAGCTTAATATTGTTTTTGACCTTCGAGGTTCCAATAATTATTCCTTATCTTCAGAATTAACATGTCTTTACTGTGGTTTCAGAAAAAGGAAAACATTTTGAGAGCCACATGGTTTATGCCATACTGAATAGTACTGGGAAGCAGGTCTAATGTTTTAAATTTATTATCCTGAGAACAGAAAAGCATTTTTAGAAACATTATTATCCCAGCATAATAGGTTAAATGGAGTGATACCCTATCCATCCCCTTTTTAAAAGAATCCATGAATAATAAATTTCCTAGACAGTTGTTTCTTCTGGTGAGCTGTTTACCCCTTTGTAAACTGGCATTTTTTAACATCTTAGTAATTGATTTCTTGATGCTAGTTTAGCTCTAATAGGATGCTTCTACCTGGGTTGAAAGAAATTTGACTCAAATTTCCCAGTTAGAACAAATATTTCTTAAGTATCATTGCTTTTATGTTGAAGAAGCATTTCCCTTTCATGGAGTTCTGCTGCTAACATAAAGATGGCATTTTTAAATAATGTTAAAATAAATTTTTAGCAATTATCGCAAAATTAAACCAAGGAAATCCGTTATCATTATCTTCTAGCATTTTTTTTCTCGGTGATCTCAAGATTGTCTTGGTTCCAATGAAGGATAGCTACTAAAATAGCACTTCTCTTAGCAATGATGAGGCTCAGGACATCATAACACCAATGTCAGGATAACATCTCTTCTGAAGATGATATTTCCCTTTTACGAAAGAAAAATCTCATACTACCTCATCTTTGTTGTGGCACTTTTGTAGATCACTGAGAAGCTTATCTTATTTACCAATATAACACTTCCTAAATATGCATCTTTGGTGAAAGAAAATTAATAGTATGGTAAGACTACCCATGATTATAATTTTTTATCAGAATTTGATAATGAGACTTTCTGTTTCTGTGAAACAATTATTATTTTAAATATTTTTCTTTTAAAAATAACTTTTTATCAGTACAGAAAACCTAAGGGATGACAAGCTAACAAATATTCTATTAAAAGGTAATTTTATAAAGAAAAATGAAGCATAATTATGTTATCTTTTATAATGGTAAAAATTAGTGTTTATATAAAAATCAAGATCGTAGCTTTTCATATAGTCACTCTGGTTGTGATATATTTTCTCTGGCTTATTTTTTCAACTTCAAGGTAGTGACAGCTGTTAACATTTTCAAAATACTGCCATACATATAGCCTTGAAGGAGATGATCTAGTAAATGAGAGCAGGGAAGAGACTCATTTACTCTGAAATGGTTCGTATTTTTCCTTTGATATTTGCTACAGTGAAAAGTAATCTGAAAAGTAGAAATATAAAGATTTGAGAAGGGAGTTGTTTACCATGAAGGAAGAAAGAAAAGAATAATAATAAATTTTTTAAAACATTAAGAGATTGGAATTTAGAAAAGTTAACCCTTTTTTTCTCAGTTACTTTGTGAGGACATATTTGGAAGCGCATTTGATATTCAGAAACTTTTAAAAATGTAATTATTGGAATATATAAATCAAATTAGTAAGTTTTGAGAGGAACAATGTGGGAAGACATATCTAAATATAAATTCTGTAACTCTAAGTTAGACGTTGTATTTGAAAAGTGTAAAGTCTAGAATTAAGAAAGCACTCAGCCTGATAGATATATGTAGAGCTCATTGGTAAGAGAGTAGGAGACTAAAAGAAACAAGATAAAATATTAAAATTAAGAATTTAGGCATTACCTCAGGGGAGAGCCTTGACAGTGAAAGGGAACTACTTACACTAATAGCTACTCTGGACCAAACACTTAGCTGTGCTTTGGGAATCATCCTGAACTAATCAGGAAATAAACTTGACTTTTCTGTTTCTCTCTGAAGCTTTTCAGGACATTAACTGCACTCTCCCTCCCCCCTTTTTAAGCTACAGCATCTACGTTCATACTGTAATTCCTGAAATATGCTGATAGATTTTTTTAGGTTCCTTGAGCATTTTTTGTGCAAATAATCATGTGATCTTTCTATCACCGTGCCATTCACTTAAATAATGCATGGAGGGAATGGTTTAATTTAAAGGAAGACCTAATAGGAAGAAGATTAAAGGAAGCTTTTAGCCTGTGGCTTGATTTATCGATTTGGTGATCAGACCTGTGTTCTTTCCTGAATTTCAGCTAATGGCAAACTGTGGTTAAAGAATGACTTTCAGTTAAAGTTTTGATTTACTATTATAAATAATATAAAGAATGTCTTAGTAATTAGAAATCTTTTTTAAAGTAGAACAAATGTGGCAGACAGGACTCATCATTATACAAATTCCATTTTTATAAGAAAAACAAACCATTATCATTTATTCATAAGCCAAAGCCATTAAGAAGATAAATCAAGTTACCAGCTTCCTGTCTCTGAAGTTTGGATCATTTTATAGATCAACATAATAGAGAACATCCTTCCTATGAAACAAAAACCTTGAGACCTAACTCAAATAT
This sequence comes from Rhinolophus ferrumequinum, assembly GCF_004115265.2. Classification (NCBI taxonomy): domain Eukaryota; kingdom Metazoa; phylum Chordata; class Mammalia; order Chiroptera; family Rhinolophidae; genus Rhinolophus; species Rhinolophus ferrumequinum. The sequence continues at coordinate 38,254,202 of NC_046289.1, read as the reverse complement.
ACTCTTAGTTTTCATTTAAAATATTATTTGCCACTTTTAAGCTATTATCAGAGTCAAATCAGTTATGTATTGTTTTGATAGAGCAAATTTCACAGGAAAGTAGATTTAGAATAATTATAAGACATTCCTGGAGACAACACAAGGAAAACTGTTTAAATTTAAAATACCCTATGTGTTAGGTAATTTAATACCCAAATGAATAAAAGATTTTAAGTCAAGCAAATTATTGTTTCTACTTTGGAAAAAATTCTTTACAATTTTGGTTTTAATATAATGAGTTTTACATTCATTTTTATTTCTAAAAAATGAACAGAAAGCACAAAATGTTTTACTTTTTAATGGCCTACTAGAAATGAGCAACACTACAAGAGTCTGTCTATACTACTCTAATACATTAAGATATTAGACACTAAATGGAGGTAACTTTGAAATGGATTGGCTTCTAAGTTGAAATATAGATTAATGGATATAAGCCAATGGAAAGAGATTAGGGCACATGAATCTTATTTCAAATAAAGCCAGAGTCTGTTTTTCCTTAACTTTTAAATTTTGAATAGGATACTCAATCCTAAGTTTTTCTTTGCCTTCATTCCCTAGTATATAAAATGTAGATAATACTTGTCACTAGACTTCTGAAGGTTAATTCTTCAGTTAAGAGATGACCCTTGGAGCATACTTGAAAATAATTTCTGTATAGCTGTTAAGTACTAAGGTGACAATAGGTTTTCAGAGTATCCCCTTAGTAGACCCTGCAAATTCACATTCACTTATTTTAGTCTGTAATAGGCTTTCTTGTCTGGATATGACAATAAAGATAACAGTACAATTTGAATTTATGCTTTAGACTCAGTAACCGTATTTCCCTAAAAATTAGACCTAGCCGGACCATCCGCTCTGATGCATCTTTTGGAGCAAAAATTAATATAAGACCCAGTATTATATAGACCAGGTCTTATATTAACTTTTGCTCCAAAAGATGCATCAGAGCGGATGGTCCGGCTAGGTCTTATTTTCGGGGAAACACGGAATTAGATGAAAGAGTTGCAATTTCCTTCAGCTCTTAATAAGGTTTATATAAAATCGATGTTTGCCTAAGTTATTTTAAAAATTGATTACATTTGCAGGAAGTGACGATACAGGCATACCTCATTTTATTGTGCTTCACTTTATTGTACTTCGCAGATACTGGTTTTTTTAGAAATTGAAAGTTTGTGGCAACCCTGTGTTGAGCAAGTCTTTTGGCACCTTTTTTCCAACAGCCATTTGTTTATTTCGTGTCTGTCACATCTTGATGATTCTCACAATATTTTAAACTTTTTCACTATATTTGTTACAGTGATCTCTGATCAGTGATCTTTGTCAAGACTCAGATGATGGTTAACATTTTTTAGCAATAAAGTATTTTTTAATTAAGATATATACTTTTTTTAGACCTGGTGCACACTTAATAGACTACAGTATAGTGTAAACACAACTTTTATGTGACTGGGAACCCAAAAAAATATATGGTGACTTGCTTTATCGCAATATTTGCTTTGTTGCAGTGGTCTGGAACCAAACCTGCAACATCTCCGAGGTATGCCTGTAATCATTTTGCGGTGGTTATAATCAAATCTAAGCCTTCAGACTTGAGAGTGTAAAACTCAAGGAGATTTACTTAAATTGTGTTAACTTTGCTAGAATTGGATAAATTCTATATAAACCAAGTATAAACGTGATATATACTTGAATATACAGAGTTTAAGAGTAACTTCACAAAGCTATTAGTACCCTTGTCAATCAGGCTTGTATGATCCACCCCTTACCCAAAAAGAAGACTGTTTTCATTTTTATTTCTAATCTTGAAGTTGAGTGTTTCTTCTGGATGTGAGTTCAAATAAATTGATCTTAATAAATTTTCATTTCTTCTTAATTAAAACTTCATATATAAAATCCAAAGGCTTTGTATTTTGTTTTAAAAACATCCGTACCTCACACAACTTAGAATCTGAAAAAAAGTTTTAAATCTATATCATACATTTTCTAATTTGTAATACACTCCTTTCAGATTTTAGTGTGTCAGTTTGGGTCTTCCAAAAGCAGATGCCAAGATGTGATTAAATGTGCAAGAGATTTATGAGTGGGGGCACATATGAAGAATAAAGGGGAAGAGAGCAGAAGGTGGGGAAGTCTTCATATCACATTGCAATTCTGATAGCTGTGAAAGAAATGGAAGGGAGGATTGGTGTCAGGTGGGCTTCAGACTGCAGTGCAGTTCTGAAAAAGCTAGATGAGGATTTAGTTCCCAAGCAAAGGTTCCCTGTAGGAGTACATATGGGACAGGAATGACCTACCTAACTGGAATTTCCCACCATGCTGTTATTGGCTGGGAACATGGGAAAAGCTGGAGGACATCAGTCACTCTGATACCCATGACCAGGATTAAGGTGATGGGCATAAAAAATTTTTGACCAAAAAACTCAGTAATGAAAAGTAATATTAAAACCAGAATGCAAAAAAAACAACAAAAGGAAACCTATGAGCAAAAAACAAAAAGTTTAAATAAAGATAGCACTGTTTTACTGACTTTTCTTTTTGCCTCAGGCTTCCTTATGGCTCCACAAGACACTGCTGATTCACTGCCTCCTGAGGGCAGGTTAGGTCGGTCACACTAATCATTTTTCATAGACCATTGCTTTTATCCAAAAATCTGTTTTCTCTAGGCTTAGGTATTTGAAGTTACACTATAGTTCATTTTTCAGGATGAGGATTATGTGTGCTGTGGAGCATATTCAGAGACGTCTTCGTTTAAGAAGTTTAGTAAAATATCCACCCATTGACCCACTAAAAGCTTACATGAAGCAAAATGTAAGAATATTGCATACTTTTACAGATAAAATGTGCGTATCATATGTATATGTCTTTGCACACCACATAATTATAACATTACTAGCTAGCAGGTTCCTTGGTGTCGGGGGCCATGTGTCAATCTTTCAGGCCTGACACAGTACATACTTAAAGGTTTGTTCAAAGATGAACGTAGAAGAGGCATTGATCAGGAAAAATATGCAAAGACAGCTGTTCCTTTAGTTAATTTCAATTTGCCAAGCCATTCGCAAACGTCTTGTTCCTTTAGCTCCCCCCAATTTTAGCCCAAGGGTCCACGTCCCCAAATTGGGCCGCATCCACACCCAGCCAACTTCGAGGCCTGGCTGTAAAAACCACTGAGCACAGGGAATCCAGAAGCTGCCCTCCAGCCACTCCAGGGAACAAGTTAGCAATTTCCACCAGGCTGCCCAGAACGTCACCAGCCACAGGCGCTTCTTCTGAGTGCTCAGATCTCCGGAAAACCGGGGAGCTTTCCTCTCTCCCACGGGAGAAATCAGCCGCCAAGGGGCGAGCGCGAGAAGCAGCCACACGGCGGAGACCTGACCAGCCGCAGTGCCACCGAGGGCCTGCGGGGGGCGCACACGGCCCGGCCCCGAGGGGGGCGGGGGGAGCACTGGCGGGGGCGGTGAACTCCGAGTTGGGCGCTTCCTGTTCCGGCGCCAGGAGGAGCCGCGCGCTGTTGGTGTTGCTGCTGGTGCTGCTGCTGCCGTCGTCGCCGTCGCCGCTGCTGTCAGTCAAACTGCCTCGGTTTTTCAGCGACCTGTTCCCTCGGACCCATCGCCGCTTCTAGACCTTGCTGTGGGCTCGCATCTTGCCGGGTGAGGCTTCTTCGGCGGTAATAAGGGTCGTGGAAGCGGGCGAGGAAGCGCGCCCGAGCGGGAGGGCGGGCGCAGTCACGGGGGTGCCTCGAGTCGCTCTTCGGGGGCCAGGGCTAAACGTTTTTCCCGTCATCTTCCTCCGGGTCTGGACTGTCCCCTGATCGCCCCCCAGGGAGAAGGCGTCAGGGCCTGGTGACGTCGCTCCCGACGGGTTTCTCCGCGCCTGACGTCAGGCGTGGCTGGGCGGCGGGGCGGAGGGAGGGCCCGGCCCTTCCCCCACCCCTTCCCGAGCGAGAGCGACCCGCTCCGCGGCCGGTTCGCTCCGGTTGGTCCCGGATTGTCTTTGTTCCTTTTGGCCCTAAAGAGCTTTCGACCACGAGATCCTCGGCCCCGACATCTCCCATTCATTAATTTCTAATAAAAGGGAAGAGCCAGGCCCGAAGAGATTCTTACAGAAATCGTTGACCCTTGTTTAAGATTATCCGCAGTGTGACAACGTCCTGATCATTATTTCTAGAGTTGCTAGCAAATACATTACATGAAACCCATGACAAAAACTACTGAGTTCGGTAATACTCTATTTTTTTAGGATTTAGGAGCCTATGTTATGCATGGTAGCTTAGAAATAGCTGAACCCATTTTCTCTTTGAAAACCAAGAGTAGTGCTTTTAATAAAGATTAAAATGTTGAAGCATCGAATCATAGTCACCTGACTGGAAAAAATTTTTTATGGCATTACTACTAAAGAAATACACGTACACCTGGTGGTTTTAAAGGCCTGTTTTGAAAACGAACCCTTACTACAGGCGAAGGTAGTCTTCAGAAATCTTTCAGAAGTTCTTTGTTCAGTAGTGTTTATTGGGCAGGAAAAACAAAGTTTTCTTGCTGCTAGTGTCTCTGAACCTCTTGTTCAAAACTAGTTTGTCTCAAACTTGAATTGAGTTGCGAATATTGGCATGTCCTTTTCCTCTCTCCCGGGGGAATAGAGAGCCTTCCTTTAACCGAAATTCTTGGGACCAGTGTGTTTTGAATTTCAGAAGCCTTTGAATTTTATCTTTAGATGTTAGAAAGACGATAAAAGTGCATAGACAGATAACACCCCAGCAGTGTGGGGGCAGCATCCCCTAATCCAACATTCATATCTGCAGCAATAGGTGTGAATTAATGGAAACTATAAATAGCCTTAGGTCAGGTTTTGCCGCCAAGTAAGTTTTATGCCAAACTTGAGAACGTTTCTTTGACTTTCAGAAGTTTCTGGGTTGAGAACTGCAGATGAAGGTTTGTGAACCTACAGAAGCAGTTGTAAAAGCTAACATTTGTTGAGTTTTTGCTATGTGCCAGGCAGTGACCGAAAGATGTGTTTATAAGAATATAATGTAAGTCGCACAGCGGTAGCTGTGAGCTGGATACTATTCCTGTCTACTTCTACCTCTAAGGTTTGGAGAGTTCAGCTTGTCCAGAGCCAGCCAGTGAAGAACTGCTGTTTGTCTAGTGAGTCATACTTTTCGTGTTCACTCTCTTAACCATATGCTATATGCTCATACACAAAAGAAGATTAGAATATGTCTGTTGCCCACTAACTATATTCCAAGCACTATTACAAGCACTTGATTTACGAGTCCCATTTAGTCTCTCACATTACTGGCCCGTTCATTCAGATGAGCTGATTAAGATGTTCAAATCTTGGTCTAAAGGCTCTCTGCTAAGGCTTTCATATTACACCCCTTTCTATGTTCCAAACAATCTGACCTGCCTACGCTGCCCACAGAGCATCTCTCACCTCCCTTGCAGCTTTTGCACAAAGGCCTTACCTAAGGCCTATCCCACTGTCCCGTACTTCCAGCTCTTTCCTCATTGTTCTTCCAGACTGCAAAGGCACCACTTCTCAGGATTCCTCCCCTAATTCTCCTGATTCCTTTAGGAGCTTTTGGAGATACTTCGTAGAGCCCTCTGCTTACCCCAAGTTACTGTTTAAATGGTAGTTCACCAGACTGTCAACTCCTTAAGTATTTATTCCATGCAATACTGCCATGTTTCCCCAAAAATAAGACCTAGCCAGACCATCAGCTCTAATGCGTCTTTTGGAGCAAAAATTAATATAAGACCCGGTATTATATTGTATTATACCCAGTATTATATTATACCCGGTCTTACATTAATTTTTGCACCAAAAGATGCATTAGAGCTGATGGTCCGGCTGGGTCTTATTTTCGGGGAAACACGGTATCCATTTCTCCAAAACACAAAACAGTGCATAGTACATATGTTCCAACAAGTATCTGAATAAGTATAGAAAATACAGCTGGCATGAGGCTGTTAAAAAGTGATTTCTTTTTTTAATTACATGTTTTAAAGAAATTTAAAACGTTCAAAAACTTTCAAATCCTGAATTTCTTAAGTTGCCCAAATGTAAGATAGAATGTATCTGATAAAAGAGCTAATACTAAAAACACATATATTTTAATTCAAAATGTCTATTTTCAGTACAATATATTACCATCACCCCCCCCACTAAACAAATCAATGCAAAAATCTTGATTTCTCTTAGTTTCTCTTAATAAACATTTTAACATGTTTATAGCACTTTATAGATTATTACGTGTTACTTTCAATTATCTGTGCAGTAGTAAAATTATAATTGTTTGGCAGATGGAAAATAATCTCTGGTTAAGCTTGCCTTTGTCAAAAGACTCAGTCAAAAGGATTGATGTCTGGGTTTCATAACCAAGTAGTCCCATAATATTTATCACTCCACCACAATTTGATAGCCTTTGAAATATTTCTTGTCCAGTAGTCTCTAGTAATTTATGGAGTTCAACTTTTTTAAACCTCCCTGTGATTGAATTACCACTTTTACTCTAAAAGCCATAGAAGTTACAAAAATGTTTAATTTTCTAGTGTATGTCAAAAGGAATTACTGTTTTGAAACTATTATTGTTGCTCAGACAATTAAATGATTATTTTTCAGATGATGCATAGATCCTGTCATAAAATGGTAGTGGAACATTTTGGAAGGAATAGCTTTAGATTATTCCAAAAATGAAAACTGTTTTTTGTGGGTTTTTTGCCAGTTCAAGGTTACGTCGGCCTCAGTAGTTAGCATAATCCAGATGTTTTGGAATAATTTTTTTAGAAAGTGTAGATTTTTATTTTTTATATTCTGCAACTCTTCTCATATTGAAACATTAATGTCCTGCTCTATTTTTTTTTTTTTTTACCTTCTTAGGATGAAAGTATCCCCCAAACCGTAAATTGGAATATTTCCAATTAATATGAACACTGTTCATTCTAGGGATGGAGGGCAGGTCACTTTACTATGCAGTGTTGTAGAACAGGAAGTAACCTATTTCTAATTCCTTTGGTCAGGGCTTCATTATTTTAATTAAAAGATTCTAGTACTTCCTCTGTCTTCCAGGATTTCATTTTGAAGTTAAAATTTTGAAACACAGAATTTGTATCTGTTTAATACTATTAACTTATGGGATGTTATATTTTGGTATAATTCTATGACTACTTAACTTTATGTAATGAATATATGTTTTTCAAAAACTAAGAGGGAAAAGAGTAATTCTGAAAATCTGAACAGCCAGACCAGAGGAAACTGAATGGGTTGCTTTGTTAGTTCTCTGCTCCAGAATTAATGTGAACTTTGATACAGAATCATTTTCTGTTTCAGAAAGACTCACCCTGTTTGAAAAGCATGTTAGTCTTATGTGGACTTTAAACTTGTCATTCACTGATAAAGTTTCTTCAGGTGTTAGTCCTAAGAATTTACTATTGTGCAATGTGACATTTTAGTACAAAACTTTAACATAGGAATGAATGGATAATTGTTATACATTCAAGATGTGTTTTATCATGTTCTGAATAAAAAAGAAAGGTTATAGCAGTTGTGACTTTCTAGGCTTTATGTTCTATTTTTTCATCATTCCTCATAATAACCAAATATACTTAAAAATAAAATTTGTAAGAATGCAAGGATGGCTCAGTAGTAAGCAACCTGCATATATAATCAACTGTGTGGATGGATCAAAGGAGAAAATCTGAGACCGATTCATTAGATGTCAAAAGATATTCTGAAGAAATGTACTATCTTCTTTGATTTATTATTTTAACTAACAAAATAGAAATAAATACATACAGCTAGACAGACATAAATAGAAACTTCCGTAATTAATGTAAGTTTTGTAAAATCTAAAAATGAGAATTATACTTAAACATTAGAAGCATTCCCAGGAAGTTGGGAACAAGACTTATGTGCTCTCTATCACCATTTACCATTTCATTGTTCTTTAAGTCCTAGTTGATTCAAAAGAGGTGTAAATTGGGAAAGAGATAATTATTTTTTTTGCAAATGCCATAATTCTTTGCCTGGAAATCCCAAACAAACTTCCAAGAATAAAATAATTCAGTAATGTCACTGCTTACAAAAGTAATACACTAAAATTTTAAAAAGCCTTTCCCATGTATGAACCACTATTTAGAAAATACAATGAAAGAAAAGAGCCAATTTACAACCACGAGAAAAAGTTTACCAGTTAGAAATCTGTCTCGTAAGAAATGTGTAGGAGACCTGATTTTTAAAAACTACTGCGTGATAATAAATGACAGTCATGGGAACTAAGAAAACATACCTTGTTCTTGAATGAGATTTGATATTTTAAATATATCATATGTCCCCTAAATTAATCTGTAAATTTAATGCAATTCCAACCAGAACACCAACAGATTTTTTTAAATTGTTTTTGTAAAATGATCTGGAAAAGGTAAGCATGAGAATATTCAGGGAAATCTGAAAAAAGAACAGTAATTGTAGGGCAACTGACATTAAAATTTATTAAAAATATAAAGCTGCCGTGATTAAGATAGAATTTTATGGTGCAGATCAGTAGAAAAGAGTAAAGTCCCACAATACCCATGGGAAATGCTGGAGGCCTGGTGGTTAAACAGTCAGACTGACCTAGGTTTGAATCCCTTCTCTACTAGTCACTAGCTCTGTGACCTTAAACAAGTTAACTTGATAAGCTTCCTTTTCCTCCAGCTGTAAACTGAGGCTGGTAATATAGTTTGCATCTGTAGGGCTCTGGGGCTATTAAATTAGATTATGTACCTAGCACAGTGCCTATTCATAATTAAATGTTCAGTAACTATTAGTTGTTAATAGCAGTGAAATGTGTTAAAGGTAGCTTGTCAAATCAATTGAGAAAAGGTAGATTATTCAACAATTATTGTTCGTAAGAACAGAAAGAATTTAAATGTAAGTTCAGCATAAACTATAAGAAAACATAGGTGATTTTTTTTTTTTAAATCTTGGAGCAGACAAGGCCTTTGTAAAACAAGCCACATGTAGTTCGGAAAGATTGATAAATTTGACTACATGAAATTAAAAACATTTGTAGTGCCAAAATACACAGATAAAAAATCTACAGATAAAAGGAATGCAGGATAAAATTTTTTTGTCTCATATATTTCCTTATATCTTACAGAGCATTTTTAAAAAAGATGCATACTACTAAGTAGTAAAATTATAAAAGGCAAAAGAGTACATACTGTCTTACTCTGTTTATATGAAGTCAAAGAACAAGCAAAAATTAAGTCAGAAAGTGATTGCTGGGGCGGGATGGCGAGTCAATTGGAAAGGAGCATGAGTAAACCTCTGGAGTTAAGGGAAATGTTCTGTATCTTGGACATACACAGTTGTCAGAGCTTGTTGACCCGAACACTTAAGATGCTTATATTTCACTGAGTGTTAATTATACTTAAGCTTAAAAAATTGATAAAAGTGGTCCAAGGACATGAGTAAATTCACAGAAAAAGAAGTATAAATGGGGAATTAAATTTAAAAGATGCTCTACTTTCTACATAAATCTAAGTTAAAACAAGATGCCAATTTCTAATAAGTAAATATAATAATGTCTAGTGACAGGAGTTAGAGGGAAAAGGTAGGCAGTGTAAATTGGCAAGGGAACTTCTAAATTGTCCCGGACTTTTGAGGTGGGTTATAGATAACTACCTACCTGTTGACTGGAAATTTTAGTTCTAGGACTTTTTCCTGGTGATAGACTCACCAGTGAGCAAAGATATGTGTTCAGACATATTCACAGTATCATTGTTTCAAACAACACAAAAAGCAAACAAACCTAAACTTGGCCACCAAAATGAGTGTGTAAACCAAATTATGGATCACTTTTGTATGATGTGCAGCCAGTAAAATGGGATGAAGTTGGTAGAGCTAAATGAACTGTTACATAAATGATTCCAACATAAAGAAAAGCACTTTACATGAATAATTAAGATTCTATTCAAGTAAAAATATATATGCATAGAAAGTTCATTAAAGAATGTATAAGAAATAGTAAACACTGGTTTTGAAATATTCCATCTTCCCTTTCTTTCTGTTTTTTGTTTGTTTGTTTGTTTTTAGGAAAATGTCTGATGAATTTTCGGTAAGTTGATGTATTTATTCTTTATAAGTTTTTTGGCTCTTCAGAAAACAACATAATCCTAAGTATGAGCCATAGGTCTTTCAGTTTAAGAGAGATGCTTTTTATGATTCTTAGATTTTGGTGGAGGGTGGTATGTGATTTTGATAGGTTGTTTGCCTTAATTTACCCAGATACAACGTTTGAAAGTACTACAGTCTGTAGTATTTATTTTTTTATGAATCCTTAAGTAAAAAATTTAAATGGTAATACTTTTGTTCTCTGTTTACCTGATTTTATTAATAGCCAGCATTTATGAAAATTAAGTACCAGGCAGTGTGTAAGTGCATTACATGAATTATCTCATTTAAGCCTCAAGTTAACCCTGAAACTATTTTTTGAAAATGAGGAAACTAAAGCTCAGAGAGGGTATGTAACTTGTTTGAGGTAAAGCCAGGATTCAAATCCACAATACATTGATTAGTTATATTTAGAAAACTTGAGCTTGTCTGAGGAATTTGCATTATAAAGTTGATATTCAAGGTTAACCACTCAAGTTTTGGATTAAATGAATTGTTTTTTAAGCTGAACAGCTTGGCTTTTGAAGGTGTTAGAGAGAGAGGTTTATAATCCCTGCCCATATAGCTTACTATCCTTTATGGATTTATAATCATGTTTGGCATGACTTGTCCCTAAATAAGATCAGTAAGACATGCTCGTTTTATTTTTCAGTTGGCAGATGCGCTACCTGAACACTCCCCTGCCAAAACCTCTGCTGTGAGCAACACAAAACCTGGCCAACCTCTCCAAGGCTGGCCAGGTTCCAATCCTTGGAATAACCCAAGTGCTCCACCTTCTGTGCCATCTGGACTTCCACCAAGTGCAACACCCTCTACTGTGCCTTTCGGACCAGCACCAACAGGAATGTATCCCTCTGTGCCTCCCACTGGACCACCTCCAGGACCCCCGGCACCCTTTCCTCCTTCTGGACCATCATGCCCCCCACCTGGTGGTCCTTATCCAGCCCCAACTGTGCCAGGCCCTGGCCCCACTGGGCCATATCCTACACCAAATATGCCCTTTCCAGAGCTTCCACGACCCTATGGTGCACCCACTGATCCAACTGCAGCTGGTCCTTTAGGTCCATGGGGATCCATGTCTTCTGGACCCTGGGCACCAGGGATGGGAGGGCAGTATCCTACCCCTAATATGCCATATCCATCTCCAGGGCCATATCCCGCACCTCCTCCTCCCCAAGCACCAGGCGCAGCACCACCTGTTCCATGGGGCACTGTTCCACCAGGAGCCTGGGGACCACCAGCACCGTATCCTGCCCCTGCAGGATCCTATCCCACTCCAGGACTCTATCCCACTCCCAGTAATCCTTTTCAAGTGCCTTCAGGACCTTCTGGTGCTCCACCAATGCCTGGTGGCCCCCATGTGAGTGTTTAATTTGTTATTTAACATACACTAATAGGCACATAAGTACAACTGAAAGGTTATTTGTCTCCAGTTTGGAATGGAAGATTAGAGAGCTTTTAAAACTTTCTAAAAGAAGGTGTGTGTGTGTGTGTGTGTGTAGAGTTGTAGAGTAAATTTCAGGTAAAGCATTTAAAAGGATGAAGATACAAGTTAAGTATTCCCGGTACTAAAAATGGAAAGAAAAATTTCCCAAAGATCCCAAAAGACTTTGAATGTCGTAATAAGCAATATCCTCAACAGCATCCTTGAGGGAAACTCAGAGATTGTTACATTGGGCTTCTTAAAAATATTTCTCAATATTTTATAGCATCACACCAAAGCACACTTCAATAAAAGCAGTCTCTGCCTGTCTGGCTCCATACAGACGTAGATTTTTAGAGCATCTGGGGTAGTTAATTTGTAACATTTGCCCATCTTTTATGCAGCTCTCCATAGTGCTTTTCAGCCAAGGTTTGTTAGATCCCGAGCAGCATTCAGCTCAAGTTTATACCACTGTTCTACATGGACAGTTAAGTGTAATGCTTCATGTTTTACTGTCAGCTAAGCTGGAATAGGGTTTACACCTCAGTTGAGGAGCTAGTCTTAGACATATGACCAAATAGAAAAGCACCCCACTTCTCCTGGGAAGTAAGCCAAGTGAGTATTCAAATACAGTCAAGATTCTCCTTGAGGAAAAAAAAAAACTCTTAACAAAATAACTGATCAGATCTCCAACTAGATTAATGAAACATCCCACCTCAACTGTAATGGAAGAAAATCCTAATAAAGTGCCCCCAAAGCTTCCTTTCATTAGTGCAACTTCAATTATTTTTGTAAATTGGATGCCAAAATAAGTGAGATGACTTGCTGTTTGGATTTATTAAGCAATAAGTGTAAGCCACAGCCAGGAGTTAATAAACTCCATTTACAAAATCTAGAAGTTTACTTTTTTTTTTCTGTTGCAGTCTTACCATTAAGTTAACAATGGATGAAGAGATGACGCTTTCCTTTTTGAAGTACATATATATGCACATGAATGCATATATATAAAAATCGCTGGTTTCACTATTAGAGGGCATTCATGAAAGAACAACTCTTGCACCTCTCAGAGAAGATAATCTGCCTCTTGTACTTGGACGTATAGTATGTCAGATGGATACAATCAGATAAAAATGTAAAGTAAATCATTCAAATGTGATTTTTATTCAGTTTTTATGGAAAGTTAAAGTAATTAAGTATATTGAATAGCTCTTTGATACAATTTGTTTGAAACAAATTTTGGATTTGTTTAAATTATGAAATTCCACACTTAAAAATCTAAGATGATGTGGATTGTTGTTAGAATCTGCAACCTCATTGGCAAATATTTCAAGTATTTTTCTATAATATAATCACTTTTTTCCCTAAATAAACACACTTTGAAGACATTCACATTGTCATAATTTAAACAAATGATGCCTCAACATCTTGAGCTGCTCTATCTCTAGGATAAATAAACCTGGTCCTCTTGTTTTGGATATACATTTTAAAACCATCAGTAATTATTGTCAGATGTTGAGTTCATTAGCCAGGCAGTGTTCATTTTTATCCTTGAGAGTTCAGGAAGAACTTTCTTTTTGAGTTCCACCTGATTCGTTTTACTTTTATCCATATGGGTCATACAGCTCCACAATCTGCCATATAAAGAAACTTTTTTCTGTTTAATGCAGGCCAACGTGTATGTAAATTATGTTAGGGAATTGGTGATCTCTTTGTATTGCTTTAGAATAGATTATGAGATGTTCATATTGCTTTGGTAAGAGCTCAAGGAAGGAAACAATTCTCTCCTTTGTCTTGAACCTCAAATTAGAGGAAACCCTGGGAATTGCTTCGTAGTGACAAGTAATTTGCATTCCCACAAAACACTCTTCCACCCACACCTTTCCCTGTAGCCCCTCTTCCTCAGTTCTTTAGGAACATGTCCTTTAATTCCTCCCTGATACAGAAAACTGGCACACTAGGGATCTATCATAAACAAATAGCAGTGATGTTTAGAGAACCTTAGTCACACAGACATGACTGTTCTCTTTGTACAAGTGCGATCAAAATACGTATCTGTCTTTCAGAGTCTGGTTAAGCTATGTCATTGTCTCTTGCATAGTTTCCTGGATCTGTTTGTAAAGTGCTTATGGCTAACAGTTCAGTTCTGTATTAGTTGACAGGTAAATAGGTAGAATTAAGTGCCACACTTAAAAATTATCCTCTAGCTCTAACACTGAAAATAATAATAATAAAGTGTAGATCTCTGCATTTGAATTTTTTAAAAGTGTGATTATATTACTTAAGTGTTTGTAACCACCAAAATTGCCCAAGTAGTTTTTTGGCACCTTATCTTTAAATCAAATTCTTAGATTTGGGATGGAGCTGACCATGTTATTTGTGAAATAATATTTGAAACTTTGAATATATCCATTGGGTTACTAAAATGTGTTGTGAATTTCTTAACTATAGGAGAGATTTATGCTGGAGCTCGTTTTTGCTTAGAAATAAAGTATTTAGTAGTTTATTTCTCTCATAGTTAAAATGTCAAGAATGCCAAATGCTGCCAATTTAATGGTTTGACAGCTACCTCCTTTTAAGAAAGCAAGATGGTCACCTTCGAGAGGAACGTTCAGTAAAACCTCCCTTTTAAGTAGATGATAGATTCAGACTTTCAGAATTGAAACTAATTTGTTTAGATATTTTCAGACTGGTGAATGTCGTTAGACAGCTCTTATATAGTGGCACAAGCGGTCTTTTTTGTGTGTGTGTTTTTTTTTTTTTTTTTCATTTCCTTGCAACAACAAGTGGCAGCTATCTATAACACTTTTGGAATCTGTTATTAAAGTAGCCTCCAAATTACTAGGCAGGTAGCCTTAGAAGGTGCCATAGCTTAAATTATCAGTCAGTATCATGTCAGCTGACTGGAGGGATAAGACGATAGGAAAAGTGAGATGGCAGCAAAGATATCTCTCCTTATAGTTATTTTGGTTGTCCTACATTGGGATAACTTGACAACTCTGGCTTTAAATGCACTGTTTAATATAACACTAGAAAGTACAAGGTTTGACTAAAAGAAGAAGAGGTGGCAAATTTGGGGATCTGTGATTGTGGAGCCCATTTATTATTGGGGAAAGTCTTTTGCTGAAAGATTTGAAGGACCATAAACACAAGATTTGAAATGACTATTCCTATAAGTACCTTAATTTTGCTAGTGACCCATACTGCTCAGTGTGCCCTAGACAATACAGCTATTTTAACCTTTGCTTTTCAAGGACTGCCCAACTGGTATTGGGATTTTTGTTTTCCTTTTTTTAAAAGAAAGAAGGGAAAACAAAAGGAACAGAATTTGCTGTTATAGTTGTAATTCTTCAGAGCATCATTTCTCAGATTGGGGAAGAGAGGTCTCAGTTCTCATGGATATTCTGGGACAAAAAGTATTTTTAGGTTCAGGGTGGGATTAAAACAGAAGTTTTTTAATGAAGGAATGGGGCAAAGCATGTAAGGAAGACTTTTTTCTCTTTACAAAGGAATAATTTGCTTTCAAAATAAGTCATGCTAGGCTAAGATCAGTTTATGGAAGACTACGTATGTGTGGTCTTAAGGGGATACGAAGTATTGAATATGCTGGCATTTGGACTTCAGAGCAAGAATTTATAAATAAATTTGATAGTGTTTCTGGAGTTAGAATGTTAGACTTTGAAATGTTGAACCTAAAAATGACAGCGAAGAATTAAAGTACAGACCTAAGTTCTAATTCACTCGGTTCTCAAGAATCAAGGCTCTTTAAAGGACTCTTTAAAATACCTTGTCTTACTGGACTCAGCCTGACACCTATTCATGCTTTGAAGGTGGCTGTTTACAGCTCTGACTCCACAGCCCTGTTTTATTTAAAATGATACATTGATTATTCAGAAATAGACGTTTTTTTAATTACCCAAGGGCCTTTTTCCTTCTTTGTCTATTTTACTGTTTATTGTTTTCAGTAGAGAATAATGAATAATAGGGCAGAGAAGAAAAGGGGTGAATTTTTGGCTTTAGTTGGTCACGCCCCTATAATGGAATATTTTCTAGAAGTCAGTTGTGCCCGTGATACTTTACCTCATAAATAAGTGCTACCTATTGTACTCACATGTCCAGCTTCTGAAACTATGTGTGGATGAACATAGCCCTACTCAAAAGTTTCAGTTAAAATACTGTGCCTAGTTTGCATATCAGTCAGTTGCCTACACTTCTAAATGATTAGTGCCACGTCTTCTTCCTTCCTCCCTCACCCTGAATAATCTAGTGCTAGCTTTATAAAACGCCGGGGGAATAAACCCTGGAAATTAAACCTAAGCACAGAGTGTTAAAGTTTTTGAAAAGCAGAAGGCTAAATTCACATGAATCACACTATACACCGTACTATGCATAGAAAGTGGTGGGTGGGTGGCTTTCAGGGAAGACTAATTTAATCTCAATAGAGCAATATTTAGTATTAAAGACAGACACCGTTCTTTTTATTTTCAGAATTCTGCCAAGTAAAACAAAAATTGCCAATAAAATAATCAGTGTTAAAGAAATGCCATGCAAGCTTCTGGCTGTAGACTACATCTGAGAACTGCATTCATTCAACACTTAGTCTGTGATCCAGGATCCAGGAGTTTTGCCCAGATGCCAGAGATGCAGGGATGACAGAGAATGCCTATCTTTGAGAGGCTCACAGTCTATGGGTGAAATTACAGAATTCATTGGTGCACCCATTATTAGTTTAGCTAGATAAACATACTTTGGTATCGCTGCTGGTGGAAATTACAGACCAGCCTTTGGGCGTTTTAAAGAGCAGAATATGGTATACTTTTTTTTTTTTTTTTTAGTAAAAAATTAATGTTTTTCAAGATTGTAGTTTTGTCAGTGCAACTTTTCAAGCATGCAAAGTAATGGGATGTTTTTCCTCTTCACTTTTCCCCGGGATAAAGGCACTTTCACTGCCTGTCACTGATTAGCAGATACTGATTTGTTGCCATTAAGTACACTTGAGTTCTGTGTGCTCTATAACGGTTTTTTGTATTTTTTTCTTGATATTGTGATTTTTTTCATTGACTTAATAATGACAAATTTAATGTATGTAATTGTCTATGCATTTTAAGTTAAACTGCCTAAAATGTGATTTGAGACATATACATTTGTTGTTTGTATTATGAACTGTAAGCAATCTGTTTGAGACATTAGGTTTTATCACCTGCTGCTGTATTTGTAAACAAAGACAAATGTTGCTTTAAGAAGTAATTATAATTAGGAATAGTCTATGGATGTAATACTTGATATTTTTAAGATAAACTTGTTTGCTTTTGTGTATTATACCTGAAAACTTTTTTTAAAAATGTATTTTCATGGTTTCACAGTTTTTCCATGTATTTTATTCTTTAGGCCCAATTCTGGGCTTCCCTGAGCAAGTCCAGAGCCTAATTAACTGCAAATTTGTTATAAAGAAAGGAATAAGGGCCAGAGATGCCCGTGTATGTATGACCTGCATTCACCAAGGCAATTAAATAGGCTGTATGGGAACAACCTTGCCTCCACAAACCCTCTTTCTGCAGCATGGTATCCAGTGTGAGAATTTCCTCTTCTCCCTTCAAGGCCGGACTATTCTTTGTAACCAGGCTATCTGTAGATGCCAAGGTAGGGATCCTTCCCTATCTACCCCTGCCGTCGCCACCCCCACTTTCTTCTATAAAAGATAGTTCTGCGCTTGCCATAACTGCTATGCCCTTAGTGAGGATCACATTGCTAAGCTTGGTATAGTTTGCTATTTCCTTTCCACAGGGGGTTTGCTGGCCTTTCTTCAACCCCCGTACAAGGGGGGCTATGAATGAATGATTTGTAGTACATTCTACTTTGGAAAGGGGGTTCTGCTTGTTGCTTTATAATTCGACAAAATGCAACTATAATTTTTAAAATTGCATTTGATATCTTATATCTCCTAAAAGTACCCACCTAAAATGGAGCGATGAAATACAAGACCATTCTGGAGCAGAGCTGGTATTTTTTTCCCCATCATGAAATGATAATGGTTTAACAAACATGTTCTTCCTTGGGTACCTGACCCAAGCAGATTCTTTTTTCACCACCATATTAAAACTGAGCACCAATCCTTTTGCAACAGATCTCTACAACAATATAAAATCCTAACTGTTAGCCGACTTCTTTTAAAGATGATGATGCAATAGAAGAAAATTTGGGCCATCCCATAGAGTTTGTTCCTATAGCATTTGAACATTATTCTCATTTGGGCGGGTTTTATGTCAGTGCATTAAACAGTTTATTTCCATACTATGTCTTACAGTACTCGGGGTGGTTCCAGCTGAGGAAGGGACCAAGCAGGTAGCTCTTATTTCTTCTCTGCTCCCTGCTTTCACTAAAGCAATTCCATCCTTCCACTTTGTGTATTTTACGTACTGTGTTAGTCAACTGGGGCTGCCCTATCAAAATATCATTGACTGGGTAGTTTAAACAGAGTGGTTTATTTCTCATAGGTTCTAGAGATTGGAAAGTCCCAAGATAAAAGTGCTGGCCAATTTGATTCCCCAGTGAGGGCACTTCCTGGCTTGTAGGTGGCCACCTCGCTGTGACCTCAAGTGGTGGAAAGAGGAAGCAAGCTCTCTGTCTTATAGGGCACTAATCCCATCATGAGGGCCCCACCCTCGTGACCCCATCTAATCTAATTACCTCCCAAAGGTTCCCATCTCCAAATACCATCACATTGTGGGTTGAGGCTTTGACATAGGAATTTGGTGGGGCACACAATTTGCTATATAGCACTTAGAGATTAGTTGTTGGGACAAAAAGGTTTGCTGCTTTTACACTTTAAAAACCATACATGACCATGTGTCCTAGTTGAGGTTTGTTAAAATCATAATCACTTGTTCGCAAGTATAATAGAATCTCAGGCCATCTAGAATTCTAAGCCATGGTTAAAGTGTTAGTGTAACATAAGAAATGAGGAAATTTAACCCTAAGTTTTTGCTGTGGTCATGTTTATGTTAGGCCTCATTTTCTTAAATGGTCGTTTAGACTAGCATTCTTTAAAGGTTAGATTTAAACGATATCCTCTTATAGAGATAAGGAAACACTTAAAAAGGTTAAGTAAATTTCCGTGGTCAAACTACATAAATGATGGCACCAGCTATTTTGTCATCAAGACTTAGGGTTTGTCCGCTGGATTATATTCTTCTCGGGCATCCAATACCCTTTTTATCTAGTTCTTTGATTGCCAGTCTAGACCATTGCCTTTCCCACAAGACATCCTGACTTGTCCTCTTAAGTAGGTTCCTTTGGGTAGGTTCCAAAGCTATGGGAAAACTTTCCTAAGTTGCTAAGATAACACTCAACTGGTTAACTTTTTAGATGAAAAGGTTGTTAAATTGAGCTTCATGTATCGTCTCCCCTAATTCTTATCCAGCTTCGTTTCCTGGCAGCTAATAACGAGAGCTCTTGTACATTTCACATACTTCATCTCATTCTGAACTCCCCTGCCTTTGAGAAGCAACCTAGGAGGAGACAGAAACGTGTCTAGTTAACACTACTGAACTGTCTCATTGTCTCAGTTCAGCCTCCCAACAAGCCTCTAATACAAGGACAGTTCTTATCCTCATTCTACAGATGATAAAACTAAGGATAAGAGGTTATAGAGATCACACAGCTCATATGTTGTGGAACAGAATCCTATGTGACTGGCAGCAAAGCTTTTGCTCTAAACCACTGCACTACAGAACACTACTTTCCTAAGAACAAGTTCACGGACTATACTCGTATGTGTCTGTCATGGTTGCCTTCGTGCTTCCAAAATTGTGTACCTGGAAAGGCAAATCCATCTAACATTGAACGTTACGTAGCAGACTTTTTCACACATTTTATCATTGGATGAGTTTCATTGGATATTGACTTTAAAAGGCTAGTGTGTATGTTTGAAATGCATATCTTTATAGTTTAGTAAAGAAGTACAATTCTTAAATTGCTAATTTAGACAATTATATTTTCATAAACAAAGGCAAAGTTCAAAGGGGTAGCAGTTAAGAGGAGGTATAAGATATGGATGTGAGAGTTGTTATAAAAGGTACTGAATGATCAAACCACTAGCTGCAGTCCTACCGATTACTGATGACACTGGGTGTCCAGCTGCCATGCAGTGGGAAAGGCTCAGACAAGGCTGTTAGAATGTCTGAGACAGAAGTCTCTGCTAGCAGTGGAGGAGCAGCCAAGATGTATAGGAACTGTACAGGGAGTGGGAGAGTCTAAGGGAGTTCTGCCAAATAAGGCCTTAGAATTCTTTTTTAAACTTGCCAATGCAGGACATGCTAAGTAAAAACATCTTAACTGCAACACAAAAATCCTGAGTACGGTATTTAATGAATACCTGTATCCCTTGAATGCCCAAAGAAATCTTTACCAAAAAAGACCTAAGTACATGACTAATAATCAGGACTTGTACTTGGGCTTTTTATAGAAGTGGTATGAGAAGGATGACAGTAATGTGAACGAGGGAGAGCCTCTTCACAAACTTCACGAGATTTATCTGAAAGGTGGTGGTAAGTCTCCACCTCTGGCGAATCCATAATAGAAATCCAATCACATTCTAGAAAGCAGTCCTTCATGGTCCAGTGGGCAACACAATAGCTGGGGACTTAGGGGACAGAATTTTTCGCTTTGAGCTCAGCTCTAGTGTCATTTGGTGCGATTGCCTAGCTTCCTGTGCTCATCTGTAAAACATAATATTGCTCAAAGTTCCACAAGGGGAAAAAATTGAACATTCTTCCTTCTCTCTAGACAGGGATCTATTTGGTATACCCGCGTAACTAAATAAATACACATCTAATAATAGTATCTGTGTGAATGTTCCTTTTTCTCAGATTGTCAAGCTTGAGGGCTAAAAATTCCACAATGTGATAATACATTAGTATTTATCGAACACCAGGCTTGCACTGTAAGTGGTCATATATTCCAGTTTGCCTAGAACAATTCTGGCTTATGTTGTTCAGGCGTAATTATTAATAGCACCCTCCTTGAATTCTCAAAAGTGTCCTGGTTTTAAGGATAAATTATTTGGTTATCCTAACTAACAAAAAAGAATACAAGTGAAGATTTTCGGGCGGGGGAAGGGGGAGCTCGTCCTAAAAAACGTTTTAGCATGCAAGTTAATCTTTGATTCACATATATTATTAAGGGTGCTACTTCTGCATCTTTTAAAGGTGAAGAAAAATATCCAAGTCATTTAATTGCAGCCCCACTGTCTTCAGCAAATCCCCAAAGCAAGAAGGGAGCACGTTCCAGTCATAGAACAGGAAGCCAGGCCTTTTTTAGGGTAGAGAAGCTAGGTAGAGAAAGACAGATGGAAATAAGATTTCTTACTTTTCTGGGCATCTCTCCAAGGGTTTCTGCCTCATGGCCTAATTGTGTCTTTTTCCCCCCCCAATTCTGAAAGCAATTTCCCTTAAAGCTCCAAGTTTTTTCCTAGCTTAATCCTCAAAAACTGAGTAACATCAAAAATTATGTCCAATTCTTTGGGGTTTTTTAACTGCTGCTTACAAATATTACTAAATCTATAGTAGAATTGCATTTCATTTCCTCCAACCCTGGGCTGACATGAGTGTTTCTAAATTACAGTAACGGGGAGTTGCGGGGGGAGAGTGAAATTATTTCATAGGGTACATTAGCGGCAAGGAATAATTAATGAAAACTTGTTAAACCACTTCAGAAATATCTCTTGGCTGGAGTAATAGTTCTCAATTGGTGTTTGGGGCACATATTTTAATACTAGAACCTGTAGCCCTCCTGTAAGGATTAAACGCTTCATGAGTTAGCACACTAGTATTCATTCATCCGGCTGTTGGAGTAGAATGTCTACTACCATGAATGACCAAGTTCTCTCACACTCCCGTCCCTCCTGCAGTTTGAATCCTGCTCTTCACCGTCTGCAGCACCCACTCAGCTTAACATTCTGAAGGCCACTGCCATAAAAGAATATGCCCCCAATTGTGGCAAAAATTAATTGTGCTCATTGACCACAGTTTCGTGACACATCTGTTCTCAGCACTGTTGTGTTGCAGTGGTTATGAAGTTAGAATCGGAAACAGCTCGCTGAAAACACCAATTTGGCTAGAAAGGGAAACCTCCAAATACCTCATTGGAGTATGCGTTTGCTGCTAGCACCTTTCATAAAGTACTCAGGAATTACATCTGACTTACTCATCAGAAAATGATCACTCAAACAACTTAACACTCTGTAATATAATGAAAAGCGTATCAGCATTACCAGGTGAGGGCTGAGAGAGGGATGCAGTGGGGGAGGGGCACATGGAGGATTTGACAGTCTGGTAGTACGTCTACTGAGATGATAGTTATACATGAGTATTCATTGTATTTATTTAACTCCAAAGGTATGTAATACTCTTGTATGTGTAATTGACATATTTTTAAAAAGCAGATGGAGTCTGAGCTGAGCACCTAAAATGGAAGGAAACCTGTTTCACCCAGACTGTCTTTGAGATAGGCAGACAGTGCTAACTTCGGTGCTGACTGATTCCTGAGGAATGGAACAGTGGTCACCCCTGAGTCATTTCCTTTATGCTAATAACTGAATATCTCGATTGCTTTAGGAAACAAGATGGTTGTCATTAAGAACACACGCATAAAGGGTGTGCCCCGTGGTCCACTCAGACTAATGTGGAGTCTGACAGTGGCACCAAGAGATTTTTTTGTGAAAGAGCATAATTGTGACATAAAGCCAGCATAGCAAACCCAGCACTAGACAAATGGAGAGGCGATGTACAGCATTCCATTATACAAGGCACTGTGCTGGCCCAGCACGGAGAATCACAGAATAAATGGGACCCCACAAACACAGGAGGAGACCATAGGGGTGATAGGAGGTGATATTAGGGTAGGAGGTGATATTAGGGTAGGAGGAAAACATAATTAGAGTGAGGCTGAAGGTGGTATGGTACAGTGGAAAAGAGCACAGGTTCTGGAACCTGACCAGCTATATTTAAGTACTGGCTCTACCACTAACTGAATATATCACATTGGGTGAGGTACTTAACCTTTTGATGCCTCCATATCTTCAGCTACGAAATGCAGATAATTCCTAACCTCATAAGGTTTTGAGAATTAAATGAAGTAACCCATGTAAAGCACTTAACGCTGGGCATCATAAGCAGTCAACAGATGGATGGCATTTTTCTAGGTGTTGGGCCTACAAGGGTGTTACGGTCGAGAGAAAAGGGAGCCGGCTTTTGCACCCAGTGTGACCTTACTGACGCGGGAGGCGCAGAGGACTCAACGCCCACGGAGCACCTAACAGTTGAACAGCTGCCATGTTTCGGGCACCGCCGACGTACCATTCGTTGTCCTAAGGGATTTCATCACGGTATCTCATTGAGCCCTCCCAACAGCTTCAAGCCAGTGAGGGGTCAAGTTCAGCTCTGTCGAAGGCAGAGGCCGGTTTCCCCTTTAGGCAGGTCTCCATGAGTGCTTCCAAGTACCTTGCCCTTCAGAAAAAGTCCTGCCTCAGAGAGTGTACTCAAGGGAGACTGCCCTCCCTGCCAGCGACGTTGCCCTAATCACATCCACACCCTGCTTGAAAGCAGTTGACTTTGGAGATGAGCTATGGAACCCCCAAGACCCCGGCATGGGTATGTGAACGAGTTTGAGAGAGCAATGAAAGGCGGGCAGCTACTCAGAAGGAACCAACTGAAGCAGCTCCGTGTAGCTATTTTACCTCTGCGTGGCCGTGTTCCCAACATCCCAGAGAACCGCCCCGCACTGGAACCGCTTTCCATGCATTCTCCCCAGTGACAGCAGCAGCATACCTGCGAACATAACTTGCTTCATGGCTGCCCACAGCCACACCACTCCATCTTGCTGGGTTTTGAGAGTACACATGAGCTATTCATTAGCGTCTCAGACCCACTAGAAACTCCGAAAACCTCATTTTTTAAAAATTAGATTTATAGAGGTAATATTGCTTTAATAACATAAATTTCAGGTGCACATTACAACTCAACGTCTGTATACTCTATTGCGTGGTCACCACCTGAAGTCTGGTTTTCTTTCATTACCGTATATTTAACTCACTTAGTCCTCCCCTCGTCTCCCTGAACACCTAATATTTAAAAGGACAGTGCTGCTTTTTCCAGTCTCCTTTGCTCCACATGAGAGCCTGGATACAGTGATGACAACTAGTATCCTGATCAGAGAAAAGATAACAGAGGCATTTCTTGGAATGCGTATGGGAGGATCTGAACGTTGGACAAAGGGAATTGAGAAGACTTTGACCCACGACAAAGGAAGACAGAACAGCCCTAAATTAAATGAGCAAAAATATGCCAGCATCTAGATTTTTCAGTCATTCAGCAGGTACTTATTGACCACTTACTCTGTGCCATGTGCTGGTAATCCAATAGTGAACTAGTCAAACTATTCTGCCCTCATGCAGCTCACAAGCTAGTGAAAAAGACGATCATTAAACAATATTAATTACACTTGCAATAAGTGATGGGGGAAAAAGTATAATCTAGTATATAGGAGTCAAGTAAAGCTCTCCGAGAAATGACACTTGAGCTTCAATCTGAAGGATGAGCAGGATATAGGCAGGAGAAATATTGGGGGGAGGGCACCAGGAAGAGAATGCAAGAGGGACAAGAAAAAGGCATCCCTTGTGTGCAGAAGGAATGGGCCAGGAGTTGGGGTGCCTGCCTACATGCTAACGGTGTTGGGACAGAAGGTGTGAAATGGAACACAATAGGGTAGGAGACATATGATCAGCTCCACTTCTTTTCCTCTGTTTTGTCTACTAGATTAAGATAGCTGTCCTCCCATCAACAAATGCAGTGGACACCAATAAACTCAGTTTCAAGGCTTTAACATCATTTGGCCCTCCAGGGTAACCATATCAGGGAGATCCTTTGCACAATGAGCTGAGTTCCCTGAGGAAAAATAATAGCTAATATTTATTGAACATATTTTGTGTGCCAAACTCTGTGCTAGTTAAGAATTATCACTTCTTTCCATCTTGCCAGTAACTTATAAGGCAGATACTATTA
Organism: Rhinolophus ferrumequinum; assembly: GCF_004115265.2. NCBI lineage: Eukaryota > Metazoa > Chordata > Mammalia > Chiroptera > Rhinolophidae > Rhinolophus > Rhinolophus ferrumequinum. The sequence continues at coordinate 38,229,536 of NC_046289.1, read as the reverse complement.
TTTCCATTAAGCAACTTATTCGAATCACACAAGTCTCATTAAGCATATTTGCCCAGCCTGGTGGTAAAGGAAGTCTCTGGGTATCACTTCCGGATTTACCCCAAAAGGGAAATTAGAGAAACCCTTGATTGAATAATTTGGTCAGCTCACACCTGAGTAACTTCCATTTCCCTGTCTGGCTTCTCGTAGTTTTCTTTCTAACCTCGAAAAGCAGAATGCTTATGCCTTAGAAGATACACAAGGGACTTTCAGATCAACTGCTTAGTCTACGGCAGCTACAGTAAACGTCTACATTTCCCAGCCTTCTTTAAGGCTTTGCACAGAGCAATCCCCAAGACAGTATTTCCCAAGATGTGTTCTGTAGAATACTAGCTGCTAGAGATGCACCTCAAATAAAGGGTTCCACGGGTCAGTAAGTTTGAGGACACAACATGTGCTGTCCAGTCGTCCCACCACATTAGTGCATTAAGACTCTAGCAAGTCCTACAGTAAATAAATCCAATATTTCCCACGTGTATTTAACCACAGAAACTCTTTGTCTGAATCACTGTACGAAAAGACTACCTGAGGGTATTCCTGTTGTTGAGGATGTGGAGCAACGGGAACCCTCACGCACTACTGGTGGGGATGCAAAATAGTTCAACCACTTGGAAAACAATTTGGCAGTTTCTTAAAAATTTAAACATATGCATATGTACTTATGACGCACCCATTGTATTCCCAGGAGAAATGTTAAGTATATGTCGATACAAAGACTGGTACACAAATCCTCATAGAATTTTTATTTCTAATACCTCAAAACTGGAAACAGGCCAAATGTCCATCAGTAAGAGAATGGATAAACGAATTGTGGTACATCTACTGAGCAATTGATACACTCGACAACATGGATGGATCTCAAAATAATGCTGAGTAAAAGAAGCCCAAAAAAAGTGCACATACTACCTGATTCTATTCATATAATATTCTAATAAGCTAACGTGGAGAGACAGATAGTAAATAGTGATTGCCTGAAGATAAGGAAAGGGATTACAAAAGGATATAAGGAAATTTGGGGGGTTTATGGATACGTTCATTAACCTGATTATGGTGATGGTTTCACAGATGTGTACATGTCAAAGCTTATGACATTGTATACTTTAAACATGTACAGTGTATATTGTATGTCAATTACCTCAATAAAACTGTTAAAGAGATCGGAGACTAGTTTTCCAAAATAAATGGAGTACCTATTTAAAAAATAATAGCTAATATTTATTGAACATATTTTGTGTGCCAAACTCTATGCTAGTTAAGAATTATCACTTCCTTGAATCTTGCCAGTAACTTTATAAGGCAGATACTATTATTTCCATTAAGCAACTTATTCGAATCACACAATGCTAAGCCAGGATTCACACCTTGGATCAACTGATTTCACTACCCACAGTCATAACCACTGTAGAACCTGGTTCCAGGAGGCCTTTGAGGAGTTTGAAGTTCAGGGGGGAGACAGACACCACCCACAAACTTACAAGAGAGTAAATGAAGGGGAGACAAGGGGAAATTACAGTGAAGATGAAACTAATCTCTTGCTCGGTTCCAAACTGGACCATTGACCCAATAGCAGGGGCGATGCTCTAGCCACAGTCTAGGTGCTTCTGTCAAGCCACTGGGGAAGGGTGGGGCTGGGGCAGGATAGGAAGCCTCTTCCGAGACTAAAGGAAATGGGACCGTGCACACTTGGTTCAGGGCTCCTCTGTTCTGCCCACATTAAACACAATCAGATGTATTAGGTTGGTGCAACAGTAATTGCAGTTTAAAAGGTTGAAAATAATTGCAAAAACCGCAATTACTTTTGCACCAACTTAATAACTAAGCAGACATTGCCTTATCCTATTTCAGGAGTTCCCAGAGAAATCTGAAATGGAAACACCTAAGATTTAGAACCTTGAGTGAGTCCTCTCACTGCTCAGTATTCCCACTTCCTCATCTGTAAGTTGGGGAAGGTGACTAGGTGCTGCTGTGGTTCCTAGGTCTCACATGCTCTGTCCTGGCCTGTTTCTATGGTTTTCCCAAAAAGTCTAAAGGCTCTGATGGGCATCTAGTAGGGTAACTTGACTTCTCTCAGCAGTTCTACTGACTACAGGGAAATATACTCAGATTACAAAGCAGCGTGATTAAATCGCTAAAAAAACCATTCACTTTGGACGCCTTTATATTAATAGTTACATTTCTTATTATAAAAGTAATACAGGATAATTATAGGCATTTTAGAAAATACAGACTGTGAGGAAACAGTTAATACAGCAGCTCTGGTTGCTTACTCCTTACATGTCTGCAAGGGACCCATGATTAACCTTTGGCCGACTGCTGGGAATGTGGCCCCTCGAGTGTTCTTTAAGAACCCTGGAGCGATGGACATACCTGCTTGTCAGGTTGCTTCGCACAAACACCAAGATTGACGATGTGCACCTGGTTTCATTGTTAGGGTCCTGAGTTTTGTTTGACATAGCTGGTTGCAGAGTAGAATATTCCTATGTGACCAGCTTCCCATAAAAGCCTTGGACTCTGAGAGTCAAACATGCTTCCATGGGCAAATACATTCCACACATATCCCCATAGTTGATGATGAGACAAAAAGTAGCCTGTGTGGCCTCGAATAAGGACAGACATTGGGAGCCTGTGGTGAACCTCTCTGGACCCCATTAATGCATATCTTTTTCGTGCTGTTTTTGCTTTGTATCCTTTGCTATAATAAATCTCAGTGAATGTATAGTCTTGTGGGTCCTTCTGGTGAATCCCTGAATGAAACGCACAAATATGAAAAAAGAAAATATAAATTAAACAAAACCCCTCCCCCAAGTGATAATCTTTTGGCTAGCTTTCAAAACAGGTTTTGACCAATCAAATCTTTTTGCAAAAATCCTTCTAAATTGTGAGAAGGCAAACAAAACTGCTAATTAAATCAATGTGTTGTATTGTGGAGAAAAGATTAAATTTTATGGAGGGCCCATATCGTCCTAAAAGAATAATTTTACTGTTTTAAATGATTACCACGATTTACTGAACTTTACTTTTGTGACATAATAACGGTTTAATCTATGACTTAGTCCATAATTTGGAAAGTAACTTTTAATCTTGATTGGGTTCCTGCAGAAAAGACACAACACTTAACAAGAAATGGCTCTATAATGTCCCCAAGAACAGGTGGTGAAAAGCAGAAGCTGCCTGTACATTTTGGGAGGCAAGGGGTGGATGAGCGAACAAGACTAGCTACATTTCCACTCTTCTCTGACAGCTTACCTCAGGAACTACTAACATTTATCCAGTACTTACTCTGAGCCCGATACTATTTTAAGCACGTTTTCTCTTATTTAATCTTCATAATAACCTACTCAGTAAATATTACTATTTTATTCTTTATACAAATGAAGAAACTAAGACTAAGTATGATTAAGTAGCTAGTTCATGAAGCTAGTAAGTTATATGGGTCTAGGATTTAAACCTGAACTCAGACGGTCAATTGCTGTACTTCATGTCCCTTTATATTCTGGGTTTGTAGTTAGGTTTTGTATTAGTCAGGATTCTCCAGGGACACAGATTCAAAAGGTGTGTGTGTGTGTGCGTGCGTGTGTGTGTGTAGGTGTCTGTGTTATTTTAAGATTTATTTTAAGGAATTGGCTCACGCAATTGTGGGAGATGACAAGTCTAGAGTTTGTAGATCACGCTGGCAGGCTACAAATTCAAGGAAGAACTGATGTTGCAATTTTGAATCTGAAGTCTTCAGCCTGGGAACTCAGGCAGGGTTTCTATGTTGCTGTCTTGAAGCAGAATTTCTTCTTTGGGAAACATCAGTTTTTGCAAAGTTTTAAAGATAAGGCCCACTCATATTATGAAAGGTAAAAAAAAAAAAAAAAAGTCTACCGATTTGAATGTTAATCACACATAAAATTAACCATCACAGTTTTATTTTTATTTTTTGGAGAAGAAAGGGAAGGTGGATCCCCAAATGTGATTTACTCAAGACTAACCCCAAGATGGGCCTGCCCCAAGCAAAACACCAGTCCCGAGTTGGCAATCTGTGCAAGCGTGGCATTGGCCAGAAGAGGGCAGTGCCTTCCACTTGTGTAACAATCTGCACTGAAATCAAGAGGATGCAAGAGATTTTGACATTCCTTTCAATTAATTATGTTTTTTTACAGTCTCAGATTTCAACTTTGGTAGAATGAATGACTGTGAACTTTTAGTTTCACTGAGAGACCAAAGCACCTCATTGACAGTATTCAACCTTTACGTTCCATAATGCAAGAAGACATGGAATGATTGTGTCCTTGGGCTTTCTTGGGGTGTAATAACTGGCCTCGTCAAGCCGAGCCCAACCAGTTTTTCGAGAGTAGGCCAACTCAGGCCGATGCAGGGGGAGAAGGAAGCTGGGGCATTTGGCAAGAGCTGGGAGGACCCCTGGGACTCCAGGCAGTTGAAGAATCTTCTGGTGAGATGCTAAGGACAGGCTTGGGAGGTTACTCATTGTGTCTGGGTTTGACAGAATAATACGCCACTGGCCTGATCCTTTGGCAACACAATTCTGTCTGGCAGAGCAGTTAATCTAATCTCTGATTCCGTAATTCAAAATGGAAATTCACATAAGCATAGTTATTCTCATTAATAATTAAAAAGCTCCCTCCTCTTCTTTCCATTTTAATGACAGCTTACATTTGCACAGCTTCAGACTTTAGAGTGGGCTTTCCCATCTCACAGGAAGTAATACAACAGGTATTAATTATTTCCAATTTACAGTTGCAGAAACACAGAGGTAAGTGGTTTGCTCCCCTGTAATCCAAACCTGGGAGGAGACCAGAAGCCTGGGGTCTGATCTTAGCTCTGTGCTCTGTCACGTGTCAAAAATACATTCCTAACTCTCATTCACTGCTGTTTCCAAGGTTCATTAAAGTTGAATGTATGCAAATACTGTGACCCAGCAATTCCACTTGTAGGAACGTTCGCAACAGAAATGCCTGCACATGAACACCAGAAGATATGTGCAAAACTGTTCATAACAGCATATTTGAAATAGCCAAAAACTGAAAACAACCTCAAATTCCATAAGCATGGAATGGTTAAAGAAACTGTGGTATATTTCTATCATGGAATACCTTTTAGTAATGAGAATAAATGAACAAGATCTACACAAAACGTGAATAAATTTCACCAATATATATAAAGGTCAAAAACAGGCACAATTAATACAAAGTATTGAAAATCAGGTTGGGGTTATACCTCTAAGGACTAGTACCTGGAAAGGGGGATATGGGAGTCTTCTGGGGGTACCGTGAATGTTCTGTTCTATTTCTTGGTCTAAGCAGTGGCTACCTGGGTAACATAGGTATATTCACTTTGTACAAATTCACCAATCTGTACATTTAAGATGCATGCACTATTCTGTTCGTATGTTACATTTCAATAAAACGATTTGTCTAAATAAATTACTTTTCCATGAGCAAATTTTGGTTTTGCATAAACTGCCCAAACATAGCTTATCCCTGATTAAAGCAGATTTGTTTATTGTCCTACTCTGACAGTGACCACACCACCATTCCCCGAAGAGTTTCCACAGGGTTGAGAGAGCAGGTCACCATCTGCCTTTGCATTTGCGTGTGCAAGAATACATTTCAGGAGAGCTGCCACACAGGAAGTTCACCCCTGCCTCCAATACCACAAACATATGTTCTTTTCTGTGTATCCAGAAAGTAAGGAAGAAGGAAACACCCAAGCAGAGTATGCCAAACACAGCAAACATCTCAATCAAATGACAAAGCTCTCCTGCCTGCTCCATTTTTAACAGCCAGTGACACTTGCAGGAGAAACGAGAAACCTAACCCCTGTATTCCAAAGGCACAGATGGCACCTCTAGATGAGAAAGACTGAAAACATGGGGCAGCAAACTGAAGCTGCTCAAAATTCCATGGCCAGCCCTAGTGAGGTCATAAATGAAACCAGATTTCCTGTTTCCCAGAGTACAGCCTGCTTCTCATTAGCCCTTATTGCTTCTTGCAGTACAAGGGTGCTTGAAAATCTTAAAGGACAAAAAGTATGACACTTTAGGGCAAGGGTTGGCTCTCTCCATCCATGGGCCAAGGACATTTGGTTCAGGGCTAAACACGCATGCACACGCACACACACACACACACACACACACACACACACACTTGCTTCCTTTGCTGCTTTGGAGTGCTTCTACCACCACTTCAGCTCCTTGTATCTTTCATGTCAGTGATTCATTGCCATTTCAGCCCCACACTCCTTCCCAAGAGCAAAAGAGTGAAAATCTTGAAAACCACTTTGATCAATACCCACTCTCACACTTTCTCCAGCTGGATTGCATTTGGAGAAGCTGGCCATCTTTCTTTCCTCCAAATGGTCAGAGAGACACTAGCTACACTTTTTTTTACCTTTCTATGTTATGGTAAAGTCAGAACTCTGGCGCCTGGGCCATAAGATATGACAGCAAGACTATGGGGCGAGAGCAGAGGCCAGGACTGAGCCAACGTAGTGTTCTTCCAAGATCTCAATGAGTCCTGGAGGTAGCAAAGATATTCAAGGTATGAATAGTTGGAGCCCAACACCAGGAGTTTTCCAGCAGTGGATACTCAAAGCCAGATAGATGGCACAAAGACATATATACAAAGGAAGTTCATTGCAGCGTTGTTGCTATAGAGAAAAAGTGAGAAGTACTGAAGCATCCAACAACAAAAGTGTTAAATTATGATATCGTTATAACATATGGGTCATTATGCAACCATGAAAAAGAATGAGGCAGATCTGGACAACCAAGATGGTGCAGTAGGTAAACGTTGTTTACTTTCTCGCACAACCACATCAAAATTATAACTAATCTATAGAACAACCATTATTGAGAATCACCTAAAATCAAGCTGAACTGAAGCCTTTCAACTAAGGACTTGCAGAAGAAGCCACCTCCAGACTTGTAGGAAGACCAGAGACGCTGAACGGGCTGGTCCGACACCCACGTGTGACCGTTAAAGATCGGGAGGGCTATTTTGGCTGTAGGGGGTCCCCCCATCCCCTAAAGGAGTGAAAGATACCAGCTCCACCCCAGCCCAGGGTTCCAGTGCTGGGCAGAGAAGTCCCCATAATTTCTGGCTGTGAGAACCAGAGGAGATTGTGACTGAGACAGTACGGTTGCACTCACAGGCGCTACTCGTAAAGGAACTGTGCGCGCGGACTTACCATCAGTGGAATCACTTGCTCTGAGCTCCAGCGCTGGGGCAACAGCTGGAAAGGCAGCAGGGACGTATGATGGGGAATTGAGTTGTCTGGCTTGGGACAGAGCCTGGAGAGGCAGCTTTCTCCTGGACAGAGGAGCTGGCGGAAGCCATTGTTTCTTTGTTGAGCCCTCCCACTTCCCCGCGCATGCGAGCACAGGCAGTGGCCATTTATGAGTTTCTGCTGCACGTTCGCCCAGCCCTGGCAATTTAAGACCTGGCCCCACCCAACTTTCAGGCACACCCAGGATGCTTCCAGTGGCTTTCTCATGCAGACCACCTGCCTTGGCTCAAGCTGCAGACTTTCCTAGGGTCTCTCAAAGGTTCCTGGAACCCAGACAAGCAGCATCTGGCTTGAGCGTGTCCTGCACCTCTGGCTGAGCAGCCCTAAGCCGGCACTGGTGGCAGCCGGCCTTGGTTCACAGCTTGGCCTCTCAAAGGCACTTCCGAAGCATACCATGAGTGGCAGACATCTGCGGATTTCTTTCTGGCTCCTGCTAGGTGGCTCCAGGTGGGGCATGGGCTGTGGCTGAAGTAGACCTACAGCGGCTCCCCTCCAAGGTAGTCCGGGGCTAACGCCCCCAGTGGCCAGCTTCAAAATGAGCTGAAGCATCACCTAGCTGTCTCCAAGTACGAGACACCAAGCTGTCTCCACACCCAAGGGGCAGATTGTGCAGGCACCAGAATCCTTCTGAGGCAGATCCTGCTCTGTAGGATCAGCCCCTGCACAACAACCCTTCTACTATAGTCAAGGTCAGTCCTTATAACCAGTGAGCCCAAGCATCAGTCCCTCACATTGATGTGCAATTATCAACCAAGGCTCAACTACAAGAGGAGGGCACACACAACCCACACAAGGGATGCACCTGGAGCGCATGGCTCAGGCAACCAGAAAGACTCTGCCACTGAACCCCACAGCACACCTACTACATAAGACCACTCCACTAAGAACGGAAGACATAGCAACCCTACCTAATACATAGAAACAAACACAGGGAGGCAGCCAAAATGGGGAAACAAAGAAACATGTCCCAAATGGAAGAACAGAACGAAGCTCCAGAAAAAGAACTAAGCGAAATGGAGATAAGCAATCTTTCAGATGCAGCGTTCCAAACACTGGTTATAAGAATGCTCAACGATCTCATAAAAATGAAGAAGGAGACCATGGGAAAAAAACAGTCAAAAATAAAGGCTACAATAATGGAAACAAAGAATATATTACAGGGAATCAACAGTAAATTAACAGTAAATAATGAAGCAGAGGATCCAACCAGCAATGCAGAAGATAAGGTAGCAGAAAACATCCAATCAGAACAGCAAAAAGAAAAAAGAATCCAAAAAATTGAGGAGAGTTTAAGGGGCCTCCAGGACAATATCAAGTGTACCAACATTTGCATTATAGGGGTACCAGAAGGAGAAGAGAGAGAGTAAGGAATTGAAAACCTATTTGAAGAAATAATGATAGAAAACTTCCCTAACCTGGTGAAGGAAATGGACATAGAGGCCCAGGAAGCACAGAGAGTCCCAAACAAGATAAACCCAAAGAGGCCCACACCAAGACACATCATAATTAAAATGCCAAACGTTAAAGACAAAGAAATAATCTGAAAAGCAGCAAGAGAAAAGCAGTTAGTTACCTACAAAGGAGCCCCCATAAGACTGTCAGCTGATTTCTCAACAGAAACTTTGCAGGCAAGAAGGGAGTGGCAGGAAATATTCCAAGTGATGAAAAGCAACGACATGCAACCAGGATTGCTCTACCCAGCAAGGCTGTCATTTAGAATTGAAGGACAGATAAGGAGCTTCCCAGACAAGAAAAATCTGAAGGAGTTCATCACCACCAAACCAGTAATACAAGGACTCTTAGAAGGACTTCTTTAAGATGGGAGGGGGGTTAAGGACAAGTGAAATGGGAAGGGATTAAGAAGAACAAATTGAGTGTTATACAGTAGTCATGAGAATGTAAGTTATAGCATAAGGAATATAGTCAACGATATTGTAATATGTATAGTGCCAGATAGGTACTAGATCTATCAGGATGATGGATGGGAATGGGGTTGGGGTCAGGGTGAAAAAGGTGAAGGCATTAAGAAATATAAATTGATAGTTAATACAGTATAGGGAATATAATCAACAATGTTGTAAGATCATGCAGGGTACCAGATGGGCACTGGACTTATCAGGGGGATCACGTCATAGACTGTGTAGATGCCTGACCAATGCACTATGCACCTGAAGAGCTGAAGTAGAATAATATTGAATGTCAACTATAACTAAATATGTAAGTATATATAGTCATGGGATGTAGAGTACAACACAGGGAAGATAGTTGAAGGTATTGTGACAGCTATATAAGATGTCAGAGGGGTAGTAGCTTGGGGGGTGGGTTGTCACTTTATGAGGGGTTTCATGTCTAACTATTACGTTGCTTTGTACACCTGAAGCTAAAAAAAAAAAAAAAATGAGACAGCGCTATATCAACTAACACAAAGTGGTCTATGCTATGATGTTATCTGATAAAGGCAAGTTGGATAAAACTATATATAGCATGATTCCATTTATGTGTTTTATAAATCCTGTATGCATGCACACAGTCTCACATACACACTAGCATTGATAAATGGACAGAAAGAGAATGAGGATACACACTAAATTATTATCAGGTTACCTCTGGGGAAGGAAATGGAAGTAGGGAGATGAGAGGGAATCTTTTTAATTTTGCCTTATTTGTTTATGGTGTACCAATAGTTCTTTCATAATTTAAAAAGCAATTGAAGAAACCAAGGCTATGGGAGTGGGGGAAGGCACATTTGATAGGGAGTGGTTAAGGGGCTTCTGTGAGTCAGGACCCTGGGCTGGGAAGTGGAGTCAGGGAGAGGCTCCAAGCTCCTGATGATACAAGGCAAGTCCTTTTTTTTCTTGTTTTCCCTCTTTGGGGTCACGTGCTCTTGGTTCTCAGCTGGAGGACAAGGGCCCCTCCCTAGAAAAGCCCAGGGAGAATGGCTTGGGCCACTGTGGTCTTAGGCCTTAGGAAGAAACCTTCTGTTTCCCTTAGTGCCCACTTTCTTGGGGTTCTTTTCCTAGACTTTTGCTATCACAGCACAAGATCTCCAGAGGCTGAGAAAAAGGGACAACAGAACCTGACCAAGTTTTAGTCCAGCATACTATTGTTTTCCGCCCAGACTCCACCTTAGAATAGCCTGGGGAGCCTTTACAAATACAAGCCTCAAATATAGACATATACATTGAAATATAGGATAAATGTTTTGTTATATTAGCAGATGACACATGCTGGGTAAAACAGAAATTTTCATCCATTCTGGAATGAGGGTAAATTGGTTAAGAGCTTTTGAAAAGCAATTGAACCAATAATAAAACTGAGAATTTCTCCTAATGAAATACAAAACACCTCCAATAAGGAAAATTTATGTGAAGACTGCTCTCATGTTTTCTTTTATAATAGCTAAAAATTGGAAACAAACTATGTGTTCAACAAATGGCAGGTGAATGGTTAAATACGTATACTCTATGGAACATTTCACAACAATTAAAACTGTAATGAAAATTTGTAATAAGAAGTAAAAATCTACTAATGATGGACTTGTAACTCTTTTTGGACAAAAGAATTTCTGTACTTACAGAAAGTTCATTTTAAAAGAAAGAATAAACATGTTCAGGCCTCATCGCAGTCTGATTAAATCAGAAGCTCAGGGGGTGGGGTCTGGACATCAGAATTTTTTAAAGTTTTCCCAGGTGATTCTAACTGAAGCCAAGGCTGAGAGAGTACCACTAGCCTTGGGCTCTAATGACACCTCCCAGTTCAGCTGTGGCCCAGTCCTGCTTATCTACATGGAGTTCTATGTGAGGTACTAAATTTCCCTGGCCTTGTCCCTGCATATAGGGACTCATGGGTCAGGTGGTGGCTAATCATAAATTTGGGATCATGGCCAGAGATCTTCACATCTTATCACAACCTGAGGCAAGTACACTCATTCAGAAGTAGATGGTTAAAATAATCTAGGTAAGATTGAGGGCTTCAACTGAGTCAGAATAGCAGTGGGAGGCTTAGCACAGGCAGATCCTACACAGCTAGGCAACTGAGCAAATGAAGGAGGCTAAGGAGTTGGGACCAAACCCTGGAGTGTATGTGGCCTGTTGAGGAGGGGACCCAGCCTGCAGAGCCCCCGATTGCCTGCTGGTGTCAGACTCCACGGTCTTGTTAGTAGAGACAAAAGCAGAAAGTTTAGAAGGTTTGCCACTAGGAGATTCTGGCAAGAGATACTTGTCTACAGGGCTTTTTGTAAGAAGGTGCTGCGGTCAATTCGCTGTTGGGCCAAAGGAAACAAAGGAAAATTTAATAGAAGAGAGAAAACTCAGGAAAGGCAGACAACAAAAGTGATCCTTCAGCAGAATATAATGATCCCTTTACGGCCCAACATTCTGAGGACCTCAAGAGAAGAGTGACATCCTAATGTGGCATGGTTGGTGGGGCATCAAAGAGCTCCCTGCTCATAAATGTCCTCCTCACCCAGGCTCCCAGGTGCCTAACTCTGCTAGGATTATTAGCACATTCGTTGGTGTCCTCTTCTAACATGCAAACTCCTAAAAGGAGTAATATTTTGATTCAGCAACAATTTGCTGTAATAAGCTTATAATTTATTCAGCCAATTTGAGTAGCTACTCTATGCTTGGTACTGCCCTAGGAACTGGGATACAGTGGAAAGAAGATCTTGTCAAGATGCTAAGAAGATACTTCAAGTCAGAAGTATCTACTGGACACCTGTCACCTGACCAGGAGCTGGTGCTGAGATAGGAGGAAAACAGAAAAATGCACAACACTGTCACCTCCCTCGAGGAGCTTGTAGCCTTGTCGGGGAATCCAGGCACACAAAAGACAGACAGAACAAGCAAGTGCTTATTAAACTGCTAATATAATCAAGGGCTAACATGAAGAGTGGGGCTAAGTGCCTGCATGTCAAAGAGCCTTCCCAGATTCTTCTTGTGATTGAACCACACTCACACTTTTCATTAGGGAGCTTGGAAAATAAGCTATTATAACTCCACTGTCTTCTAAATATTAACGTGGGAGTTGTTCATTAAGCATTTACAGGATCATAGGGGTCCGCCGAACTTCTCTGCCTGTGCCCTCCACTCTAGGCACTTGCCTCGTCTTGGTAGTGGATTGAGTGGTTTCACATTTACTAAACATCCACAAGATACATGGGTTCTGTCTATCATAGTCATATTCACAAGATACCCTCGTGAGAAAAGCCTCACCAGCTGCTGGCTGTGGCTGTTCCTAAGGGATAGTCACCCAACTGGGGTGAGGAAGCAAGATTTAGTAACAGAGGAACAGATGTGACTCAGAATCCAGGCATCAAGAAGGGCCAGACAGGAAGATATTGCTAAATCTTGAAGAACTGTGCCTTTTTAAGAAACTGTCATTATGTTATCCTGGAAGCACATTCCAGGCCAGAGATCCTTTGGGGCTAGATCAATAGCCCAGGAGGAATGAGGAATATAGACTAGGGCAGGAACCAAATCAACCTAGCCTGGAGGAGGAGCAGACTCACTGGCATCAGGGATGAGGAAAGACTGGAAGCCAAACTGGAAATCAAGGAAGAACAGACAAAACATGACCTAAGGCCAGACTTTGAGGTGGTGTGAGCTTCAGAGAGGGAAGAAAACAAAGTAGGGCACAGGATGAAGATGGGGGTTCAAAACCAGAGAAATTAATTGAGACTATAGACTAAGTAAAATATTGGAACAGTGGTTTCCTCTGGTGGTGGGGGCACTGACTGGGAGGAAACACAAGGGGACTTTCTGAGAAGATACAGAAATGAATATTCCAGATCTTGAAAGAAGAGTGGGTTTCACAGGTGTATCCATTTGCCATTGAATTATATATATAGAATTTGTGCATTTCAATGTATGTAAATTTTACCTTAAATAATTGTAAACAAACTGAACTCTCATTAGGTTTATTTTTAGCAGGACTATAGATTAGCAATTATGAAACTACAATCTGTGTACCCGTATTATTGAGCTTCAGGCTCAATAATAATAATTATTATTGAGCTTGGGAGGTGGATTCTTCATTGTTTGGGAAAGAAGTTACAAACATGGAAAGGGTGGTTTTACATTGGAGTTGGAGTTATCAGTATAACTATATGTCTAATCTCTCTATATATGCATACATATGATACATATCTATATTTATTTCTCTGTGCATGTTTGTGTGTGTGTGTGTGTGATACTACCTAATTCTCTCTGCTAAGAGGACCTACTCAATGACACACCAGTAGGAATTAGCATATTTAGCACCCAGATCTTGGTTTCTAAATACCATTCCCTACTAAAGGGACCAGGGATCCTTGAGAAATGACTTGTCCTAGGGCTGGGTCAGGGAAAATAGGAGATGAACTGGGGACATCTTGGTTTACACCAAAAAATAAGGACGTGCTCATGGGAAGAATTATGGGAATATGTTGAAAGAACTCAGAAGCCAGCTTGAAGGGACTCCCACTGGCCAAATTGGGGACAATTTGAGCAACAGAATAAATAATATTTGTAATGAATTATACCCTATTGAATAAAATAAGAATACATATTGAGATAAACAAATACACACATAGATAAACAGAGGTGAAAGGAAATGTCTTTGTTATAGTAGAATGCCAACTAATAAATGTGAAAGGAATGACAGAGGTAGAAAATCATCAATGGATGCTAAAACTGGTGGGTAAAGTTTGATAAGAAATAGATAACTACAGAGTTGCAAAGTATACTCCCACAAATTACTAAGAAAAAGTAATAATGTCACAGTGGCAGATACCCACTCATCAAAACTAACATCATCACTATATTGGTATAAACCAATATCCGCTATCATGTGCCTCTGGTGAGGATGCTCGGATTTTGTGATATTCCTACCCAAAATGCATAACCTGACTCTAACCATGAGGAAACATGAGGCAAACCCAAACTGAAAGACATTGTACAAAATAGCTGGCCTGAACTCTTTTAAAATGTTAGGGTCAAAAAAGGCTGAAGAAATGTTTCAGAAGAAAGGGAAATAAATAGACATGACAGCTAAATGCTGTGCCTGATCTTGAATTTGATCCTAGACTCCGGAGAAGGAAAAAACAAAAGTAAGGACATTTTGGGGCAATCGATGAAAATAGTAGTATTGATGTTTAATGTCGTGATTGTGTTAACTGTACTGTGGTTATGTGAGAAAATGTCATTTTGCAAAATGCACACTGGGATATTTAGGGGTAGAGACGCACGACATCTCCAACTTCCTCTTAAATGGGAGAGAGAATGATAAAGCAGATAAAGCAAATAAAGCAAAAATGCGAACAAAAATGCAAACAAACGAATCAAAGTTTGTAGGAGCTCCTCGCATGATTCTTGTAATTTTTCTGAAAAATAGAAATGATATCAAAATTCAGAGATCTTCCCCAAGATAAAACAAAGCAAGTAAACCAAGGGCTGTGGTCAGCAGCCAGGCAACACTAAGTACACCGGAGCCAGAAGGCCTGTGCTTCCTGCTGGGACGGAAGCCAGCCTGAAGTATGGCCTTTGCAGGGCCTGCAGGAGAGGACAGACAAGTAGTCACCCTGCAGAGTAGGCATAGTTGGCTGAAACACGTATTGTGGAAAATTCTATCAGTGAATAGACCACAAACTGGAGTGCAGCTCCTGGCAGAGCCCATCCTGTCCTCACAGCAGAGGCCTTACAGCTGCTCTGTGTCACATGGTTTGTAAATAACATGCCGCACACAGAGAAGTATCACTGGTAAATGTGTGAACTGGACTCAGATTCATCTCTTTTCAAAAACCAGTAATTGTTGAAGTTTTCTGCTTTTGTTACAGCCCATCGAAAAACAGAGATGTGTTTGCATTTTTGCAAGGAGGACTAATTTTTTTAAATCTGGTAAAAGAGTGTAAGGTAAAATCCGTTCAAGTTTTCCCATTTAGTAAGAGTATAATTAAGAGACACAGTTTCCCTAAGCAATTCCTTTCCAAAGAGAAGCATACGTTTATAAACACACACAATTCACTAATACCTCTTCTGTGGCCACTGTCCAATGCCTGGCCTTTTGCCACAGCTCTAGGCACAGTGATCTCTTTTTCTTTGCCATTTCTTTTTGTGGCCAGGGATTCTGAAAATCTCTGAATTGCTAATTACCATGTTTCCCCCAAAATAAGACCCAGCCAGACCATCAGCTCTAATGTGTCTTTTGGAGCAAAAATTAATATAAGACCCAGTATTATTATATTATATTATATTATATTACATTATATTATATAAAATTATATTAGACCTGGTATTATGTTATACTATACTATACTATACTATACTATACTATACTATACTATACTATATTATATTATATTATACCCAGGCTTATAGTAAAATAAGACCAGGTCTTATATTAATTTTTGCTCCAAAAGACGCATTAGAGCTGATGGTCCAGCTAAGTCTTATTTTGGGAAAACACGGTATATGGTTTTCTCTGGTTTTCCCCTAGAGGTTTAACATCCAGATTGCTTATTCCAGCAAATTGAATGCCCTACAAATCAAAGATCAATTAGCTGAAAGTAAAGCAGCTTTCTTCACACAACCCCTAATAACTGCCTTTTTCTCAAAGGAAGAGGAAGCCACTCTACCAGCTCCTTTTACAATTGATCCCACTATGGAAGTTCCTGCTAACATCTAACTTACACCTCCTCGGCTGAGCCTGGGAAGGGCCAAGAGTGATTGCATTGTTAAGGAATGGAACACACCTTCCCTTGCCCTCTGCTGCCTGTGGGAACATTTTTAACCCCTAACCTGGCTCACGCAAGGCAGTGGCCAGGCATGGGCGGCACCTGGACAGCATTAGACGAGGCACTGCCCGAGGAAGGCCTGGAAAACACAACTTATTAAATCTAGGCTGAGTCATCAGGGTGTGGAAGCTCTTGGGTTACATTCTTGCAACATAACCAGCAAAGTACAGGCAGAGAGTCTATAAAACGTTTTCAAGGCCAGTTCACAAAAGCATTCACCAGCTCTGGGGGAGTGAAATACCTAATAGAGGAACAGAGACACAGCTACAAAGTCGGGCCAGTCCAAACTACACAAGGTGAGGTTGGCTCAAGGCTGACTCAGAAGAGCAACAGAAGAGACCTCTTGCAAAGCAAATACTTTCTGGGGACTAAAGGTTCCAGCAGAAGGAGGGCAAGAGGCTTAAGATTGGAAAGTGACCTCTCACCGGGAATCTCAGTAAGTCTCTTACCAGCTTCTGGTCTCCAGCTTTAAATACTCTTGGTCTTGAACTCCTAGCTGGACAGAATTTTAGCAAAACAGAATGCAGCCCTTCATACCCCCTGAGCACCCAACCAGAGAGGAGTGCTTTGAAACTGAGATCTGTTTCCACGGCATAATTGGTTCAGATCTCTGAAACTGGAAGATAAAAGCCCAGTTTATCAGGAATCAATAGCATCTGAGAGGCAGGTTTGCTGGACCCTGGAGGCTCACATAGATAAGTCAAAGCACGCCTGATTTATATTCCTCATAGCTCAACACCATTTCTTTTACTTTTTTAAAAAAAGATTTTTATTAAAATACAGCTAGCATACAATATTATATTAGTTTCAGGGTATGCCATAGGTATTCAAAATTTATATATCTAAAGAAGTGATCACCATGTGATCACAACCATCTGACACTGTACCACGCTATCACAATATTATCGACTATATTCCCCATGCTGTACATTACATCCCCATGACTTATTTGTTTTATACCTGGAAATTTGAACTTCTTACGCCCCTTCACCTTTTCCCTCCTTTTAAATTTTTTCAATTACAGTTAACATTCAATATTATTTTATATTGATTTCAGGTGTACAGCATAGTGGTTAGACGTGTATATAATTTAAGAAGTGATTCCCCTGACAAGTCAAGTACCCATCTGGCACTATACACAGTTATTACCATATTATTGACTATATTCCCTGGGCTCTGTTTTACATCCCCATGACTATTTTGTAACTACCAATTTGTACTTCTTAATACCTTCACCTTTTCACCCTACCCCCAGCCCCGCTCCTGTCTGGCAACCATCAATATGTTCTCTGTATGTGTTAATTTGTTTTGTTTGGTTGGTTATTTTGTTCTTTAGATTCCACATATAAGGGAAATCACATTGCATCGTCTTTCTCTGTCTGATGTACTCCACTCAGCACAATACCCCCCAGGTCCATCCATGCCACAACAGATGGCAAGAACTCATTCCCTTCCATGGCTGAGCAATATTCCATTGTACCACCTCCTCTTTATCCATTCATCCATTAACGGACATCCAGGCTACCTCCATATCTTGGCCATTGTAAACAATGCTGCAATGAATATACAGATGCACACGTCCCCTTGAAGCAGCTTTTTGGATTTCTTCAGATAAATACCCAGAAGTGGGATTACTGGATCCTTCTCTGTCTCTTGTTTTAAAGTCTATTTTGTTTGGTATAAGTATTGCTACTCCGTTTTTCTTTTTTCTCATTTCCATTTTCATTAAATAACATTTTCCCCATCCCTTTACTTTCAGTATGTATGTGGCTTTTAATCTGAAGTGAGTCTCTTGTAGGCAGCATATGTAAGGATCTTGTTTTCTTACCCATTCAGCCATCCTATCTTTTGATTGGAGCATTTAATCCATTCACATTGGAAGTAATTATTCAGAGATATGTAGCTATTGACACTTATTTATTCATATTTTTTTATCTTTTTATCTTAAAGAAGTCCCTATAATATTCCTTGTAATTCTGGTTTTGTGTTGATGAACTCCTTTAGCTTTTTCTTGTCTGGGAAGCTCTCTATCTGTCCTTTGATTCTAAATGATAGCTTTGCTGTGTAGAGTAATCTTGGTTGTAGATCCTTGCTTTCATCACTTTAAATATTTTCTGCCAATCCCTTCTGGCCTGCAAAGTTTTTGTTGAGAAATCAGCTGACAATCTTATGGGAGCTCCCTTCTAAATAACTAACTGCTTTTCAGATTATTTCTTTGTCTTGAAAGTTTGACATTTTAATTATGATGTGTCTTGGTGTGGGTCTCTTTGGATTCATCTTGTTTGGGACTTTATGTGCTTCCTGGGTTTGTATGTTTATCTCCTTCACCAGCTTAGGAAAGTTTCCCATCATTATTTCTTCAAATAGGTCTTCAATTCCTTGCTTTCTCTCTTCTCCTTCTACATCCCTATGATGCAAATCTTGGTACATTTGATGTTGTTCCAGAGGCCCCTTAAACTATCTTCATTTTGGGGGGGGGGATTCTTTTGCTGTTTTGTTTGAATATTTTATGCTACCTTGTCTTCTAAATTGCTGTTTGATCCTCTGCTTTCTGTAACCTACTATTGATTCCCTCTAATGTATTCTTCATTTCAGTTATTGTATTCTTTATTTCTGACTGGTTTTTTTTTTATGTTTTTATCTCCATTTTTATGTTTCCTATCTGTTTGTTGAAATCTCCCTGAGATCACTGGGCATCTTTATAACCAATACCATTTCTTTTTAGCAATGATCTGAAGTGAGACAATGATCTAGCCCTGAGACTAAATTATATGTTCATCCTTATTAGTAAATGCTTCTGATAGATCAAATGGTAGGAACCCACAAGAAGCAAAGAATGCCAAGACTAATACACTGGTGTGATGGCCACACCCATCTCTAGTGTGGACACCTTTTCCCTACAGGATATCTTGAGCCTCGCTTTTAATAAACTACAAGATGCTTGTTTTCACTCTCTTAATCAAAGTATGGGGAGATGCTTTCTGCCTTTTTGCCTTTGGTTGTTTTTTTCCTGCTTCCTGAACTGGGCTAGGGGGAGACAGAAAAGAAAAGGAAGGAGAAATCCAGGAAGAAAAAGAAGTTCCTTCCATCCTTTGACAAATTTCTGTTCTGCTCCTATAGTTGTGGAGGCAGGGCCTGGAATGGCTGGTCTGTTCTATTAACATTCTATCATCTTCTCTCTAAAATAAGGCTCTTGGGCCGGCCCGGTGGCTCAGGCAGTTAGAGCTCCATGCTCCTAACTCCGAAGGCTGCCAGTTCGATTCCCACATGGGCCAGTGGGCTCTCAACCACAAGGTTGCCAGTTCGATTCCTCGAGTCCCGCAAGGGATGGTGGGCTCCGCCCCCTGCAACTAAGATTGAACACGGCACCTTGAGCTGAGCTGCCTCCCGGATGGCTCAGTTGGTTGGAGCGCATCCTCTCAACCACAAGGTTGGCGGTTCGACTCCTGCAAGGGATGGTGGGCTGTGCCCCCTGCAGCTCGCAACAGCAACTGGACCTGGAGCTGAGCTGCGCCCGACACGACTAAGACTGAAAGGACAACAACTTGAAGCTGAACGGCACCCTCCACAACTAAGATTGGAAGGACAACAACTTGACTTGGAAAACAGGCCTGGAAGTACACACTGTTCCCCAATAAAGTCCTGTTCCCCTTCCCCAATAAAATCTTAAAAAAAAAAAAAAAAAAGAATTAGGAAAAAAAAAATAAAAGAAAATAAGGCTCTTCTCCTCTCCTCTCCTTTCTTCTCTTCGCCTCTCCTCCCTTCTCTGCTTGGCTAACAGGATTTTAAAATATAATTTACCTATGGTAAAATGCACAATCCTTAAGTGTGCAGCTCATGAATGTTCACACATATATACTCATGTAACGACTGCCCATATCAAGACACATACAATGTCCAGTACTCCATAAAGTTCCCTCATGACGTTTTCAAGTCACTTGCACCCCTCTCCCTATCATTAGTCTGACTCTACAACTGTAGACTAGTTAGTCACGTGCCATTAATTAGGAGGGTTATGAGCCTACACTGGCCTTTTATGTCTGTTCCAAGAACAAAGCACTCAGGCAATTGCTCAGAAGTCTGTATTTGGTCCATGCTTGTCTTGGGCCTCAGGGAGCTTTCACAAACCAATGTGTAACCTGCCTCGTAGTGCTACTGCTTATGAAAATTGTTCTGTATTTCATGTCTGATGTTTGTATCTAGGACAAGAAATTCAATAGTTCCAATGATGATTGATTTGGATATTTTAAGACGTTCTGGAATTTCTTTTTCAAACTTCTGGATCAGTTTGAAGAATAGACAGATGCTATGTATGGTGTCAGGGAGTACTAGACTTACCAGGGTGATCATTTTATAAGTTATATAAATGTCTAATCACTGTGCTGTACACCTGAAACTAATATAATATTGTATGCCAACTGTAATTGAAAAATAAAATTAAAGAAAAATTCAACATCTGTGAAGTTCAATAAAATAAGATATGCCTATAAAAAATGAGAAGGCAAGCTTTTTTTAAAAAAATATTTATTTACTCTTTGCAACTACAGTAATAGAAGTAAATTAAATGCTGAGCTTGGTATAAGGTTCAATGGTTATACCTATATTATTTCAAATTTTGTATGCATTAAAAAAGTAATTTTTCCTCATAGATTAACTTTATGAGAAGCAAATACTAAATAAGTTTTAAGTTAAAATGTTACAAATAAATTATTTAAAAATATTTTAAAATTAAGGTTCATATAAGATTAGTCTGAAAAAGTTGTACAACTAAAAAGTTTGCAACCTAGGACATAATTTGTCAGGGTGTAGAGATTGGATAGTCCTTCAAGTAGCTGGGTTTTTCTCTTCTTGATATGCAATTTATCTCAGGCTCACATTCTTCTGGACTGCTCTTGTTCTTTTTCCATCCAGTTTGAAGCACTTTGTCTTTGTGGGCACGATGGAAACAAAGTAATTATCACTCCACCACCTTCACCAAGACAGCCCTACTTATGTCCTTCCTTGAAAGTCTGTATTTAAAAAGCCCTTTTCTTAATAAGACAAGTGTCCAATGGAGACCCTACAAAATCTTTACATTATTGATTATATTCCCCAGACTATCTTTTGTAGCCCAGTGGCAATCTTGTGGTCACCAGGGGTGTAAATGTCTAACTATTACATTGTTCATACACCTGAAACTAATAAATAAATAAATAAATAAATAAATAAATAAATACATAAAAATTAATAAAATAAACAAAATAAAAAGCCCCTTTTGGGGTGTGTGTGTGTGTGTGTTATTAACAGCATTGGCAATTATTGTTCTTGTTCCCTATAGGTGAAAAGTATTTTATTATTGTTAAAAAAAAAAGTGAGACCATTCTCAAAAGTGATTTCCTGAAATAAAGTGGGGGAGGAAGACATGGGCCTGAGGGCAGTGAGTCACCAGAAGACAGCTTGGAGAGAGTGTGGGGCTGCAGGCACATGAGCTGGGGTGAGGGGTGGGGGGTAAGCCTTGCTTAATCCCCACAGGAATCTGATCTAGGAGCTGAGCTACATGCACATCGGGCCCTTCTGATGTGGGAAGACTACCTACTGAAAAGTCCAGAAAGGGTGGGTGTACCGGCTGGAGGTCAGCAAGGTTGGAGTTCAGACAGAAAGCAGACAGGGATATTGCTGGGATGTTGGCTGGGGCCACTCAGCTGCTGGAAAAAGGAGGTTCAGAAAGTTGCTTGGACTGTATGAAGTTAGACTTAGGCTAGAATCCACCTTAACACTTGGTTAGGTAACACGCCCCAGAGGCACATGAACGGGACCATGGAAACAGGCAGGACTTGCAAGGTGGGGAGGGGGCGAGGAAAGTGGGAGCAGAAGGGGCAAAACTCTACAGTCAGTACAGGAACCTGAGGTCCCAAGAGAAATCACAGGGCTCCCAACCTGGGTTAGAGTCAAGCCATTGCTGAGCAGAAGCGCCAAGTGGCAACCAAGAAGGTCTAACCAGAGTGAAAACTGAGTAGGAGGTTCTGAAAGAGGCTGCACAGCCCACAGTCCGGCGACGAGGGCAACCCTGTTCCACACCCCTCTATAATCGGAGAGCATGACACTAGCATCCAATCCTGTAGGCAGCGGGTGTGTGGCAGGATGGTTTTCTTGATAAAACCCAGACCGTAACATCCCACTAGAGCTTCTAAGAAGGAATTAGGAAAGCCGGCCCACGAGATGCCTGCTCCCACTTGTGACATCACCAGGGACCTACTCTAAGCTTTGCTGTGGTTAACTGTCCCCTCACTTGCTACCTTTGTGATCTTCTGCTCCTCAGTAGTTAGCAGTACATTGCAGTAATTCAGAGTGGTCAAGAAACCAGATTGCCTGGCTTCGTATTCCAACTTTGCTACTTACTAATTGTGTGAACTTGGCCAACTTTTTAAATGTCCCCGAGTTTTTATTTCTTTATCTGTAGAGTTGGAATAATGATAGGACCAACGCATAGAGTAAATATGATTAAATGAGATCATGCATATAAGGACCTTTGCACAGGGTAAGTGTACAATAAACATTTGCCTGTGGTGATGGTAAGGGTAGAAATAATAGTTGCAATAGAAGTGATGATGGTGACAAAACAAATAGTAGTTGTGTACTTGTTTCAGGGATGGGAGTGTAGAAGAGAAGTTGGGAAGTGATGCCCTACTGGCTTGGGGCCCAGCGGAATCTTAGAGGAAGAGCTTCCTAATGGTGGTTACTCTCTGGGCACCTCGTCATTCCAGGTTGGTTCCCTTAAGCCTGCCCAAAGCCCTGGAAGTCCTCCTCTCTTCCTTCAGATCTCTGCATTAAAACCATCTCAATGGAGTTTTTTCCTGCTGGGAACCCGACTGATCCAGTGCCTGACGGCGTTGTGTGTCTTTCATTAGTCTTTTGTGCTGGTCCTCAAAGCAGCCCCTTCTCCCTCCTTGGATGTGGGCACCAGCACTCTCCCATGCACCCAAGTGTGACTCAGCGTCATCCCTGAGTGATTCTTCCCTCTCCCTGAGACTTACCCCACAGAATCCCTCATGTCCCCCACCCCCGTCCCTTCCCTTCCCAACTGTCTCCTTCCCATTCAGGTCCTTCTTACTGCACCCGGGGGTTATGACAAGAGCATCCAGGACTCCCAGCCTCCAGGTTCCTCTCTGCATTCCTAATTCAGCCTATGATTTGCCACCAGGTGAATCTTCCTAAAGCTAGAGCATTCACATGTTTTTGACCATCACTCACAATAAGAAATACATTTTACTTCCCAACCCACTACATACATACAAAACTTAGAAAGCCATACCACACTTCAATATTTTTTTATTCATGACCCAAAAATAGACTGTGTAACCCATTAAGGAATCATATCCCACAGTCTGCAAACACTGCCCCAACGTAGCTCTAATTATGTCACTACCCCATTGAAAGTTTTCAATATTCTCCATCATTGACCGAATTTACTGTAAGTTGTTTATCCTGGCATTAAAGGTTTCTTTTACAGGATGACCCCAATTTTTCTGTCTAAATATTTCTGTCCTACCTCCATGTATGTCATTTAATCTCTCTGGGCCTTAGTGGTCTAATATATTGAATAATGGGAAAAGTATTTCCCCAGTCTGAGGCCAGGTGTAGACCAGACGATCCATTTAGTTTCCTCTATAAGAGCTATGATTCTGGGATTCAGTGCACAACATCCTATAACCAAACATATCTCTTCTCTGGTCGCCATACACTCCCATATCTACATCTTTGTTCATGTTGCTCCCTTTGGCCATTTTTCTCTATCTCCGTCTTCCTATGTTGAAATCCCATCAAAATCCAGTAGGAGCAAAAGGCACAGGGAGAAAAGGACATATGCATATTCATATTCAAGGAATGCAATTAGTCCCCTAAGAATGGAGCCACTAAGGCTGGTATGTGGGAAGTAAGATGAAATCAAAGAGGTGGGCTAAGCTAGTGCATGCCAAACTGAGACCCTCAGACTGAGATTTCATCTTAATGTAGGGGTCACAGGGAGTCATTAATAATTTCTGAGCAGGAGCCACATGATCAAAGGTGAGGTTTAGGAAGACGGACTTGCCTGGAGCTGGGGACAGCAGAGGTCACTTCAATGGTAAAATTGACATAGCCTGGATGTAGTGGGTATCAGGACAGGGCACACCAGGAATGTCCCCTAGAACTCCACACAGGCAGCATCTAGGAGGTTCAGCTTTGGCCACAGGTAAGCATCCTGGAGAGCAGAAGAAACAATGCATCGAGATAGAAGGGGCAGACTTGAGCAGAGAGCCAAGGAGGTGCCTGGCTTCGGCCAGCACTGGCCGCACAGTCCAGGGACACAGCCAGACACTGAGATTCAGGAGCATGAGGCCAGTCCTTAAGAGGGCTGGTGAGAGCAAAGCTTCTGGCAGAAAAGAAAAGGAACTGAACCACCTTTTACTCGGGAACTTGATGTGACAGTTTCCCCGCCAAGCACCTTCACACACTGGTCTATCTGACTCCCAAGCCTGAAGTCTAAATGACACCAAACTGCTGCCAAGGACCCTGAAGAGTCCTGGTGAGACTGGTGAAGAGTAGAAGTGAATTCTCTCTTTTCCTGGGACCTAGAGCACCGCTTATACATAGGAAGCCTAGATAAATATTTGTTGGATTGAACTGGAAAGGGATTATGATTTCTATCACTCCACAGATACCACTGCCTGTCGGTCTATCTTCATTGGTGATTCTTGGTGTCATGGGTCTTACTGTTTACCTGAAAAAGCCTGACTACCAAAGCTCTGTGGGGCATTATGTTGATACTTTGAATTCATTAACCTAAATCAATTTCTAAATGACAGGCTTAAGGTACAGCTTCAATGACAATGGTGTGTAAACAGCCAAGGGAGAAATGAACGTGACTGTTGTCATGAGATTTGTTTCCCCTCTTGCAGAAGGAGTAACCAGCGCTATTATTATGTCTCTTTTCCTGTGTTTTCTTCCAGCTATATCACAAACATCTTGGCCTCCCACCCCTCAAGGTGTTCAGTTGGTGGGTGGAGCCACTCAAGGAGTAGCTGGTGTTGGGAGGAAACTGCCTTGTGCTGGAGCTGCTGGAATTTGCGTGGGCCCCACCATCCAGGTGTTCTGGCAGCCCTTCCATGGGTGGGAGAAGCTGGCTGAGGTCGCTTTGGAGCAACACACTCCTGAGAGTAAACAGGGGGCATCTGACTCCCAGGAAATGGGTATAAGACTGTTTGTCTTGGTAACCTCTCCATAAGCATGCATTAATTAGTCAGAATCCATGGCTCCTAGTTACTCAGTCAACACCTATTAAAAGTCCCTGTTTTCCTTCTGGCGGGGAAGCAGAGGGAAGGCAGATCAATTCCACTTTTGAGGCTCCTAGAATATTTTTTAAAAAGTACAAATGGGTAAACAAGATTTTAAAAATCATAGTCTATTTTAAAGTTTGTGGTTGTAAAATTAAAATTCTATGATGAATATTGTCTTTGCCTCCTGTAAGCACAACTTACCTCTGAATTCATAATTTCCTTTGCAGGAAACACAAAAGTCCAAATGTGAGGCTTTTTATGAATATGGGACCTAGCTCTCTTGCCCTCAAATCTCACCACCAGACCCTGATGCACAGAGGACTGAACTACCTCTCAGATGGCTTTGATTAATGCCGATTGTCCACTGCTTCCATTCAACCAGAAAAGTTCCTTTCCACTTCAAATCGAGCCTGGAGCTTAGATCTGCCCCAAGGGGCTACACCCAGATGCTAGACTCTATCCTTATCTGAAGCAAGTCTCCCGGGTGGTGAGGGCCTTTATTGCCAACTCAGCCAATAAACCATGCTACTTGGCTCGAGTTCTAGCTATGATTGTTCCACAGGTAGTAAAACTGCTGAGAACACCCTGTTTCTATACAGTCACCTGTAGCAACAGGAAAAGAAGGTATTCCCCAGAGAGACTCTTTTGCTTGGGCACGTGACAAATGCCTCTAAACTCACTGAGCCAGGAACAGGAGGTGCCCTTATGTTCAGACACAGAAGCACATGATTTGATTTCCATTGTGATAATATGAGGAACTGCCAACGCCCTCTTTTAAAAAACCAGCCAAAGGGATGTAATCTAAAACATTGTAAGTTTCTAGCTTTAGGGAGCTGTGGTCAGAGGGACCCATTTCTTTGGAATCTGCTTCTTCTCTAGTTTGGGGACTCAAGCTGGAGGATCTTACAAGGCCAACTGACCTTGCTTGGTTTTCCCTACTCAGACTTTCCCTCTTAAAATCTTAAACCTGTTTTGAGAGAATTAAGGAGTTAGCACTTAATCCTTACAATCCCCATGAAGAACGGGGTATCTCCAAGAGATGGGAAATCTGAGGCCCTGGAGTCTGTTCTGTGTCCTTGAGTGGTAGACGTGATTCCTGCCCCAGAGTTCACGGACAGTTGAAAATATAAAAAGGTGGTGAGAAACGGGGTGTGACGTAGTTAGAGAGTGCTGTCTAAAGAACTTGGTAATCTGGAATCTGTAAAAGTGCTTACCCTTCAGAAAAAGCAGAAAGAGCAGAAGGGATAACATAGAATCTATATCATTAAATGAATAAAAATATTTTTTTCATATCAGTCTCATCTTAATTATAAAGAGGTACAAATATAATGATGTAGCTGACACGACTGTGATTTCTGGCAAACAGCTATGTAATTTTATGTTCCCAAGGCTCCATGGTCCATCCTCCGCCCTCGCTGTGTTCCATCCATTCTGGGAGATGGCATTCACTTTCCAGGCCTCCACGACACTCTTTCTAATCATAGCTCCAGTTTGAGTCTCTCCTAGCTCAGACCCATATTTCCATCTCAACCTGTACTCCTGGATGCCCTGTTGGACTTCTGATTTGAGGACCTGCAAAATAAAACTCATGGCTTCCCGCCTCACTCCTTATCTGTTCTGTGTCATAATCAATGACATCACTCCACTCAGGCACCCACGTCAGAAGCCTCGAGTTAGCTATAACCACACCTTTCCCCTTTTTCAGGCATTCTATCTGCCATTGAGTCCTGTTAGCGTCCACCTCCAAAATGTCTAACTCAACGAAGGATGGCAAATAGGTTTCATCTAATGTACCGACTCACCGATTAGAGGCTGCCTGGAGCACTGTGTGAAGAAGGATTCTGAGGCAGCATCTGACCTCACCAAGAAATAGTATTGTGATTAGTTGTCCGTTCTGCTTCGGGTGGTGATATACAGACCAAGTATTTGCCATCCAGCTCTAAACCCTCCCCAGAGAACCAGTGGAGTTCTCCTTCCTCTTCACATTGCCATTGCTCTGGATATTCTCTTCTCGAGAGTATGCAATAACCTGTTATGGGGTATCTCCTTTTGCTCTCTCCTTTCTCCAATTCATCACTCATCAAGCCCTTGCTTTATCCTCTAAAGCAAAGAGCTATCTAATCATGTCTGTTAAAAAAGGCTCCCTCAGACGAGGATAAAGCATATGGCATTAAAGGCCAATTCGAATCTAACTACAGCACACTCATCCACTGCCATATGCCCTGCATGCTCCTATATCGGGCAGTAAGGCATTGTGGGTCACGGCATGGACGCGAGTCCTCCTTGCCTGGTTTCAAATCCCAATTCTGCCACTTACTAGTTGTTTGAACCCAGTCAAATTATTTGAGTCGCTGTGCCTCAGTTTTCTCATCAGCAAAATGAGGAGAATAACCATTCCCAACTCATAGGGTTGTTGTGAAGATTAAATGAGTTAAAGGATGAAAAATGTGTAGACGAGCTCCTGGCATGTACTAAACCCAATGGAAACATTCGCTCCTCTCATTGCTACCATCCCTGGTACACTTACCCCCATTGACTTAAGTCCAACTGTTTCCACTGGCACTGCCCCACCTTCCCCATTCCCAAGCAGAATAAGTTATTCCTTGTTCTGTCCTCCCACAGCATGTGTCATACTCCTCTGCTCCAACAGATCCCACATTGTACTGCAGTTAGTAGGTCACGCGTGTGTTTGACCCAATAGTTGGGGGCAACAAACGTCTCTTACTTACTTTTACATCCTTTTCTTCCACAATAGAGTGGATAATAAACAAGACTTTATCTCCTGGAATACTATTCCAGTAGCAGGTAAATTTTCTCTTGATCTTTTACCAGTACGTCACCAGAAATCAATTATGCAGCTCTGACTTTTTCTTTGCCTCCGGGAAGGGCTTTTATTAACTTAAATGTTATAGTGTTCATTTTCAGCTTCATAAACACAAACTGTACTTTTCATGATCTCATTCCTCCCCCACCAATTCTATGCTAGATGTAGAGCAAACAAACCGAAGCTCACTATTTGATTGTAAGAACTTTGACCTTTACTCTCAATGGGACCATGGGCAAGTGGGTCTGAGATTCCTAGGATCGAGAATACCACCGAGGCTAATAACAATAAGAAGGGATTTGGAGAGCTTTGACTTACAACGTGGAATAGAAAGAATTAGCCCTCTTCTGAAAAATACCTACTGTGTTTCCCCGAAAATAAGACCTAGCTGGACAATCAGCTCTAATGTGTCTTTTGGAGCAAAGATTAATATAAGACCCGGTCTTATTTTACTATAAGACCAGGTCTATATAATATAATATAATATAATATAATATAATATAATATAATATAATATAATATAATATAATATAATATTAGTATAATATAATATAATAAATATAATTAAATACCAGGTCTTACATTAATTTTTGCTCCTACAGACGCGTTAGAGCTGATTGTCCAGCTAGGTCTTATTTTCCGGTAAACAGGTTACTACTTTTTGCTGCTCATACTCTAGGTGTGATTTAGAATGTGCTCTTGTGGGCAATAGACTTCCGCAGTTTATAGCAAACAGCCAGGCATAACTACATGCCTCTTAGCTTCTCTGCAAGGTTCTACCCTTGTGGTTTAGAGCACGTGGCCTGTCCTTCAAAAGTCAGAAAGGGGGTAATTCCCCTCCATATTTTCCTGTCTTCTGCACAAACCAGATTCCCCAGTTCATTTCACAGAGACATTTCTAGTTGCCGACCAGCAGATGCATAGGAGATACGCATAGCACGTTGCTGATGTGCAGATCGGGAAGGATCACTGAGCAGGAACCTGTCTGTCCTGTTCCGCCCCACCCTGCCCCAGCACTGGATGCTCATACTTCTGTGTGTGCTGAGAGTACTGGGGCTCCATGCAGGCGGACGTGAGAGATGCTTATCAATAGCTAGCGGCGAACACATTTTCCAGCTGCCCTCCTCCCTTCTGCTTTCCCTAAACTAACAGACAGCAGGGGGAAAAGATGTACCCAGAGAATATTTTGACTATTCAAGTTTCTGTAAAAGGCTGGGGGAAATCCATGTAAAGTAAGCCTATGTGTTTTGGGAGTAGAGAGCATGATTTGGGGCCAGAGAAGAGGGTAGAATCTGCTGAGTGACAAGTGGGAAGCAGAATGACAGTCCTAGAGAATGCAGTAAGGTGGAAGCCAGCCTCAGGAGGATTTGTTAGGAAGGAAGACGAGAAAATCATGGGTCTGAGCAAGTCTGGGTCAACAGTGGACAGGCTGCCCAGCAGGGACAGTGCAGCTCGATGTGAAGTTCCCAGATAGGCCTTCAGGGGAGCAGGACATCTCTCAGGCCCCTGAGCCACGGATGAGTAGTGTGCAATTCAGTGTGGAAATTCTGGAACATGAGTCAAATAGCAGTAACTATGGCAACAACACTGAAAGCCAGTTCTCTCTGGCTCAAGTCTGGAGCAGCACACATGGAGGACCCAGCCTTCCACTGGTCACATGACCCCACAGAGGCTCCGTGAAGGGCCTCTGTTCTGTATTAGGGCTCCCTTGTGGCAAGTGACAGAAACCAGCTTCAGCAAGCCTAAGGAGAAAAAGGATTTTAAAAGGCGTAAGTGGGTGGGTGGGGCAAGAGTGACATATAAAATCCTAATGCAGAAATAAGGCCAGGGCTCTGGAAGGAACTGAAATACTTCCTAACCTCTATATGTCTCGTCTCCTCTCCATGCAAATTCTCGATTCATCTCTGCAGACCAGCTTTCCCGGCTCTTCATTTCATGTGGCAGAACATTTCATGTGTTTCCTAAGTTCACGTGTACTGATGCAGCCACACCTGCCAACTGACTGATGGTCTCTCAGGGGCCCAAATCCAAGCTCCCCGGTGAAAGAATCCGAACGTTCAGCTTGTTTCATGAGCTCACTCCCGATTCTATCAAGTTTAGCTGGGATGAGAGGTTAAGAAATGCCAACATGGCTGCCAGGGGCCAGTGCTGTGAGGATGGCAGGGAGGGGAACTCTGAGAGATGTGGGCAGGAGAAGGTGTCTATTCTGTCACTTGCCTCTGTTGCTCCTCTCAGAGTTGTTTTTGTTATCCCCTCTTTCCTGAGATCTTTACGTGGCTGCATCCCTTCTCATGATTTAGGTCTCAGCTCAAATGTCACTTCCTTGGAGAAACGTTTCCTGACCACACCAGCTGAAATAACCATCATCCTCTCCCCACTCCTTCCCATTTTCTCTCTGTTATGAGATGAATTGTGTCCTCCTCACCCCAAATCCATATATTAAAGACCTAACCCCCAGTATCTAAAAATGTGACCGTATTTGGAGATAAGTTCTTTAAAGTTAAAATTGGGTCATTAGCATGGGCCCACATCCAGTATGACTGGTATTCTCATAAGAAGAGGAAATCTGGACACAGACATGCACAAAGGAAAGACCACATGAGGATGCAGGGAGAAGGCAGCCATGTGCCAGCCCAGCAGAACTGTGAGAAAATAAATTTCTGTTGTTTAAGACACCAGTCTGTGGTACTTTGTTACAGTAGCCCTAGCAAACTAATACACTCTCCGTTCCTTCCCCTTGTGTTACATTTCCTCAAAGAGGCAGTCTGTATAGTGGTTGAGTGCACAGACTGTGGATCTGGGTTCTAACAACTGTAATGGCAGCAGCTGTGACAGAGTCTGGGGGTACGCCCGAAGCTCTGTGGTCATAGAGAAGTGGCGGTGGTAGAAATGTCGGTTATGCTGGTAGCTAATGCAGAAGACAGGCCTGGGCTCAGTCTCGAGGGCCAGATAAGGAAGGGCTGAGGTGGCCAGGGCGGAGGCTGGGCTGGAGAAGGGCCTTTCCACTTGCTGTGGCTTCAGAGAGAACTTTCATGCCCTGGTGCTGCTGGCTGCCCCATCCAAGGAGGGAAGGGGTCTCCCTCCTAAGCAGCTTAGAACCTTCCCCGCACTCCTGAGGGGCTCTAGTTGCAGTATATGAGGGACTTTGCAAACCAGCATCTGGCACGTCATTGCCACAAACCCCATTTCATTTGTTGACCACATTTTGACGAACCTGTTCATTTGGTGAGCTGGAAGGGGTGGATTTTGTGAAATGGTTAAGGCATATGTTAGGACCCCCACCAAACACCTTTGAAATGAAAAAGTATGTGCAGATAACTGGGAATAGAAACAGCAGAAAGGCCCCACCATTTTGTTCTGGATTTGGAAATTGTTCTGTCTTCAAAGCATAAACTGTGTCCCCATGACACCTAGTATCTCCTTCAATCCCTCAGTCTGCCAGCCACATAGTCCATGCTTCCAACTCAGAATCCAGTTGCTGGCATTAGATAGACCCAACACCTGTCCCAATGCCTGATTCAAGTTCTCACTTGTCACCTGGAAGTGTTGACATTATGTGGAGGTGGACAGAATTGCCAAACTTGCCATTGATTCCCCAGGGTCCAAATGTGAAAACTGGAAAGATCTGTTTATTTTCCATTTTCTGGCTGTTCCCGTATTCTGCTGTCTATAAGACTTCCTACCATTATATTTTTCTTTATATCTCATAAGAGCTTCATCTTTTATGAGACATTCTTCCCGTATTGGGCCTGTCATGCTAGCAGCTTCTGAGCAGTTTCTCATCTCTTTTCTGGTTTGCTCCTAGGTTCACTCACACTTTTTTTTTTTTTAATATTCAGTAATTGAATTATTATTATTATTATTTTTATTGGGGAATGTTGGGGAACAGTGTGTTTTTCCAGGACCCATCAGCTCCAAGTCAAGTTGTTGTCTTCAATCTAGTTGTGGAGGGCGCAGTTCCCTGGCAACCTTGTTGTTAAGAGCTTGGGCTCCACCCAACGGCAGCCATCCGGCTGCTCCCACTCACACTTTTATATTTCCCATAGTTCTATTCTCTCTCTAGTCTTCCTTTCCAATTCTGTTTTCCTATTAAAAATGAGCTCTGCTCTCTCCTCCAACTAATTTTTTCTCTCTCTTTTACTCACCCTCTGAGGCCCTCTCTTTGCTCTCATCTTCATCTCCTAGTCTTTCCTGGCTCTCTCTAACTCAAGTTCCCCTCATCCAGATGCCCTCTGGACCTTCTGGAATGCCACCAGCTTCTTGGAAGTTCTTCCTTCCTATCCTGGAGACAGGCCTGTCCTAGGGTCCTGGATTTTTGTCAAGGTCCCCAAATCTCTGTATTAGTAGAAATCAGCCAACCTATTGTTTGAAGTCTAATAGTGAGCTTGTCCCTTATTTTAAATAGCACAGTGATCCATACATAGAAGTCATTCAGTGATATTTTTATCAATTTTGTTAGATTGCTTTTTACATTTATCTTGGAAGCATTTATGCAGGCTTTGAGTTGGGTACTCATGAGCCATTTGCTGCATGCGTACAAATTTAAATTCCCATGTACATCCTAATCACAGCAAAATCTTTTGTTAGCATTAAGGGGCATGAAGTTGGCACTAAAGGGCACACGAGAATGTGCAAATAAAAAAGTGAAGACAAAAGGATGTCTGATCATACGGATCAGATGTAAGTGAGCCCAATAAGTAGCAAGAACGTGAGCTTTAACTACCCTTGAAATCACCAAAGATTAACCAGCAAGATAGGCAACAGGGTGACTCACCCCTTATCTTCATAACAACCTATTGGTTATCCCTTTTTCTTACTACCAGAAGCTAATCCGCTAAGGA
Organism: Rhinolophus ferrumequinum; assembly: GCF_004115265.2. NCBI lineage: Eukaryota > Metazoa > Chordata > Mammalia > Chiroptera > Rhinolophidae > Rhinolophus > Rhinolophus ferrumequinum. The sequence goes on along the minus strand of NC_046289.1, from coordinate 38,196,479 downwards.
CATTGGTACCACACCTGTTTGCGTGGCCTCATGACTCAAAGTCTTAAGATTTACAGCATTTTCTCAAGAGACAAAGGCCGTTCCTGTGGGTAACTCCTTTTCAACACCCAAAGGTTAGTCATATACTATGGATGATCTGTTCAAGTAAATTGGTTGCCAGGTTCCCTCTTTAGAGAAGAAGTTATGCTTTCACAATTAGTTTCCAGCTACACAGTGATTCATCCTCAGCACACAGTGACTTCTATGTGCAAGCTTAGAGGGAACAGTGACGCAAGAACAGTACCAGCCACTAAGGCACTTTCAAATTTATCCCAGGGGATGCCAAGACACCTTTTCAATTCCGTCAAGTGAGAATTCCCTCATGTGCACATTTCCCTCTGATGGTGGAAAACGGGTGAAATCATTTATCTTTCCACAGCTTATTAATTACTTTGCTATTTTAGGGAGTACAGGAATTATTTAGGAAACACATTATACCTGGTTTTCTCCCTAGTTTACATAAATTGGTCCCTGCAAGGATGCTCAGTGTTTTTCTAGATGAGTTATAAAAGTCAGGACTTCTGGATTCTGTTCCTAGACATGAATGAGCTTGGATAAGTAAATCATTTTCCCTGACAGTAAAAATGAGAGGAGAATACTTATCTATTTCTTCCAAGAAAAAGATATGATGAAGTTTAAAGGACAGTATACATAATTTTAATTTCCTGTGCAAAAGTATTAAAGAGGTGGCTTATAATTTCTTCATAGTTAAGTTGCTTTGAGACTAGGTCTATTTATCCAAAAGAAATGATCAATCTTCAGTGAGTTTCCTGGGGAACAGATATTTAAAAACTTTTTTTGTATTGTACAAACATAGTAACCTATTAATCAAATTCTTCACTCTTAAATTTTTTTAAATCATTTTTAAGGGGAATTAAATAGTTAACTAGAGGGAAGGGCATTGAAAGTGATAAAATCGAACAGCCACAGGAGTTTCTCCAGTTCCCACACTATGAATTTATTCACTTAGTAAATATTGAGTGCCTACTACGGTATGTACCACTGGGTCCATCAGTGAATAACACAGTAAAAACTCTGCAGACAGGGAGGGAAGTGAAAGAGAAGCAGGGGGAACCAACAACATACAGCAGACATAAGAAATGTGTAGAGTCAATGGCATGCTGGAAATTGCATATACTATGGGGAAAAAAGTAAAGCAGGGTAAAGGGGGATTAGCAGAATGAAGAACTGGGGGAGGTTCGAGCTGTGATTTTAAACAGGGTGGTAAAATAGTAGACTCTGGAAGAAGGTGGCATTTGAGCAAAGACTTGAAGAAGGTGGGAAAGTTTAGTCAGTAGATAATGGGAGAAGAGAGTTCCAGATACAGGGAGCAGCCTGTGCAAGGATGCTAAGTGGGGAGTGAGTCTTGTGTGCAGGAGGAAGAGCTGGGGGCCCTTTTGGCCAGGGTGGGGTGAGCAAGGGGTGGAAAATAGGAGGAAATGTTTGAGTTAAACTCCAAATTTAAATGTTTGCTTCCTTCGATATCCTTAGTAACAATACATCTTTATGTTTTAGGTTGGTGCAAAAGTAATTGCGGTTTAAAAGGTTAAAAACAACTGCTAAAACCGCAATTACTTTTGCACCAACCTGATGTCACGCATCCATTGTTCTCTGACATCACAGGATCCCAAGTCGCCAACATGACAAGGCTCCTTGGGTCACCTTACATAATTTCTAAGTTTACAGGAACATTCCAGCCCATGATCACATTAATGTATTTTATTTTTTAGCTATTTATAGGTAGGTGGAGAGATAGCTATAGATCTATATATCTAAATACACATCTTTTTCTGGTAAAATGTAATTTGGTTTTTCATTAATTCCCACCCTTCAATCACATTGGATCAGTGAGATTATAACACAATACCACCTTTCCAATTTTCCATTTTGGTTTACTGAGTGAAGTCATTGTCCAAAACACAGAACACGTGTAACTGTATCACCAAGTTACATCACAACTACCCGTTGCCTAGTTCAAGCCAGGCCTCCTCATCCCACTGAGGTTATTTCTAGGCTCCCCGTAGTTCTGTTCTTGCATGAGCAGGGTTCCTTTCCTAGCCCCTCCCCTGCTCTATGTGCCCCCAACCCTGTGGTTTAAGCAGACCCCTCTCATGCTAACAAAGGCCAGCCTGCGTCAGCTGCAGCAGCTGCCCTGCCCCTTGGGAAATTGTCATTACCTACTTGAGGAAACTCCTGGTGACACTGCCAGTGAATCCGCCTGGTGAGAACATTAATGTCTGTCCCAGCAGTCTGCTCTGGAAATCTGCGAAGAGCCAGCATTGCCAGGGGTGGGTGCAGAAGGGGGAAGAATGGCTGCCTCACATCTGAGGACTGTAGTTTGTTACTTGGGCCTCCATGCACCTTCTCTCAAAGCTTTCACAAAGACAGCCCTATTCTTCTTTCCCTGGGGCTCCAACCCAGCAAAAGAGGCTGGGCTGAGATTGGTTCTGATATCCTCTCCTTAGTCCTTTGTCCTTACTCCATTCTCTAGCACTGAATCCCTTCCTCCACTAGCCAAAAATCTAAAAGCTCCCAGACATAGATCAAGCAGACACAGAGGCTTTCTCATATAGGTTATCAGCCAGACACAGAATCCCAGTGTGAGACAGGAAACTGTTCCTCAGCACTGAAACTTTGGAATGGGAAGAGTGACTGCTCTGTTTTTTCAGAGAAAATTTCACTTCGTGGTCAATTATTCTTTCCATTTCTGAATGGCACTTTCCAACTTCTAAATCTACCAATAAAAATGTGGTGGCCTATTGTAGGTGGCATATCCTTCCTTCCTTCTCTTTCTTTCTCCCCCCTCCCCTCGCCTTCCCTCCCCTTCTTTCCTCCCTCCCTCCCTCTCTCCCTTCCTTCCTTCTTTCCTTCCTTCCAGTTTTGTCCTTTGCCTCAATCTGGTAGGTATTTTTATCAATAGGGATTTTTATCCCCATTTTCAAACACTGATTTCTCAGACCCTGACATGCTCTTAACTTGATCTATGTTGTGCTCTTGGTTATATTTAATTATCTGTGCCTCAGTTTTCTCATCTTTAAAATGGGGATAAAAATACCTACCCACATACTATATGTATGTAAAGCACTAGGTATAGTACAAGACACATAACCAGTGTTCGATGAATATTAGCTGTTATTAACAACTAACTATTTTTTTGATATACATATATAATGATTACCACAATAAAGTTAGTGAACACATCCATCATCTTGCATAGTTACTTTTTTTGTGTTATGAGAATATTTAAAATCTACTCTATATTCCAGTGTGTGTGTACGTATGTGTGTGCGTGAGAGACATTTTCTTTATCCATTTATCCACCAACAGACACTAAGGTTGTTTCCATGTCTTGGCTATTGTGAAAAATGCTGCAATAAACATGGTTCAGATATCTCTTCACGATAGTCATTTCATTTCCTTTGGATATCATACCCTGAAGTAGGATTGCTGGATCATAAAATAGTTCTATTTTTAACTTTTTGAGGAACCTCCATCCTGTTTTCCATAGTGACTGCACCAATTTACATTCTCACCAACAGTGCACAAGGGTTCCCTTTCTCCACATCTTTATCAACAGTTATGTCTTGTCTTGTTGATGATAGCCATTCTACTGGGTAAGAGGTGATATCTCATTGTGGTTTTGATTTAACTTTCCCTGAAGATTAGTGATGTTGAGCACATTTCCTTGTACCTGTTGGCAATTTACATGTCTTCTTTAGAAAAATGTCTATTCAGGTCCTTTGCTCATTTTTTTAATTGGATTATTTTTTGCTATGGAGTTGTATGAGTTCCTTGTAGTTTTTGGAGATTAACCTATTACAGATATATGGTTTGCAAATAGTCTTTCCCATTCTGTAGATTGCCTTTTCAGTCTGTTGATTGTTTCTTTTGCTGTGCAGCTTTTTAGCTTGATGTAGTCCCACTTGTTTATTTTTGTTGCTTGTGCTTTGTTGTCATATCCAAAAAAAAATCATTGCCAAGACCAATGTCAAGGAGATTTTCCCTTCTGTTTTCTTCTAGGAATTTTGTTTTCAGGTTTTACATAGAAGTCTTTAATCCATGTCAGGTTCACTTTCATGAGTGGACATCTGAACTTCTTAAAGAATCCACCTTGCTCATCCTTAATCATTTCGCTCAGCTCTTATCCAGATAAATGATACCAGATACTAAATACAGTCTCTCTTGTAAGCGTTGGTATTTGTTGTAACAACCTTTCCTCAAGAGTAGCTTTATCCTAGTCCGGCCCTTACCAAATGTACTTTTGTGTTTCACTGTTCCCTCCTTCATCAGGGCTCTCCCCAATCTTGGTGAAAACAGATAGTTAGACTTTCTAGGAAGTGACTCATTATTTTGTTCGTTCATTCACTCATGAAGCAAATATTCACTGAGAACCTACTGCACACAAACACTGCACAGATGATGGATGAGGAAGCAGGAGGGAGCAAACAGCAAAACAATTTAGGTCTCAGTCTGAGACGTGTGTGCCCACATCACAGTTCAGAAAGGCCAAGAACTTGGGAGCATTTCACCCAGCATCTCAGAAAACAGGTCAGGGCCCTCCCAGCGCCCCAAGTCACTGTGAGCTTCTTGAGAAGGCTTTGATGCTGAGAGAGGGTTTGGGTAAAGTAAATGCAGAAGGGACGAGAGCGCCTGCAATTCAGTAAGAAAATAAGTAAACACCGTTAAAACAAGCAAGCAAGCAAAACTCCCTAAAGAAGCACACACCCCAAGCTTCACAGACTCTCCCTATCTTCGTCTGAGGAGTCAGGTGAAATTTGGAGAGAGGCCTGTGAAAGTGGCCACCCTCCAGGTCGAGGAGGGGTCCAATGGGAGGCGGCAGGGGTGGGGATCACCCTTCAGGGTCCCGCCCGCTGTCTCCTGGGTCCCAAGGTTGTGTTTTGTGCCCAGCGGGGCTCGGGGCTCACCCAGCTTGTTCCGCAGGGAGAGGCCGGGTGGGCAGGGGTGGCGGCCCCGCCCCGGCAGAGGCGGGCCAGGCTGGGTGTATTTGAGGCTCGGAGCCGCCGCCCTGTCGGGGACAGCAAGACCTCACCAGGAACCGCACCCAGAGCAAGCAAGCGAGTGCCCAGGATTCGGGTGAGTGGCGCAGGTACCGGGGACGGGGACCCGGCCTGTCGGCGGCTCGGGGCGGGCAGGGGCGAGGGCATCCTGGCAGTCCTTGGTGCGCAGCCCCCTTTGGAGGGCTGCGGCGGGAGCCTGGGGGCGGCGTGGCTTTCCGGGCGCGGGGCGGTGGGCACCAACAGCTGGAGAGCCCCGAGCGGAGCGGTGGGCGCCGTCTGAGCGCGGGTCCGCAGCCTTTGACGCTCCGGAAGAGGGGATTCGGGGAAAGTTAGCAACGTCTCACAGACTCACACACACCTCCTCCGGGCGGACGGGTGTGTGTGCAGACACCGGGCGTGGGCACAGGGCACGCTCTGCGGCGTCTAGGAGGCTGAGCCATGCGTCCTGCCCTCCCGCCGCTGGGCTACCTCGGAATCAGCGGAGGCCAACTGCTGGCGGGTGGTGAGGGGCGCGCCCAAGCTTGATACAGGAACCAGGTCCCCTAAAACAGCACACAGGGCGTACTGCTCAGGGACTCTCTCGGGCGGCTGCTGGGACCACTGACTTGGCTGGCCGGCCACCTGATCTTGCTGTGCCGAGCCAATGTGTCGTCTACCACGCCCAGCAGCGTCCGTGACTGCCGCTCCTCTCTGCGTGCTGATCCCACAAAAAACGGTGCTGCCCCAAGGCCTGAGTGGGCATGTGCCCAGCTTGGCAAAGACTGCAAACCCTACGCTTTTCCAAATCAGCGACTCCTCCTGGATCAGATTGGCTAATTTGGGCATTAATGATCTCAAATCTGTGCTGAGGATGTGTAGGGTGTGGCAGGATGTTGGCTAGAGTGTGCAGAGCCCTAGTTGGTGTGTGTGTTAAAAACATGTTCGAGGATTTATTCTCAATTGTCAGTTGTGCAAATACAAACACTGAAATACATCCACTCAGGGGTATGAGCTCAGGGCCAGTCAGTCAGGAACACATAGGTTGAGGCTGTGACTTAGGTTTCAGGCCAGACCCTTAAAGTTAGTGATTCCTGTTCCAGATACTGTGGAATATTTGTAAAGTGACTCCTGGGAGTTGGGTTGCTGGACAATGAGGACGGGTGGACCTCAGTGACCTAGTCTGTTTCTAGGATTCTGGGAAAGGAATCAGGCTCAGTTAATTCTGACGAAAATGATAGCAATAAAAATTAACCACTTGGGCACAGAGCATGAGAAAAAATTTTCACCAACTTCCAAAATTCTGACTCATTTGTCTCAAGTATATAACGTTTATCTTTCATACTAGGAAATTGTTTTTTCATGAAAGCTAAAATTTAATAATAAAATTAATTTTTCCACAGTGGTCTTCTTTTCAGACATTGACTTTAAATCTCTAGTTTCTCAGTCCTTTGATGGCTGTGCCTCATCTTTGGTCTTTGGGAGATTGGAGCTGCTTCCTAAATTCATAATGGTGGGGGTTTCCACTTAGAATCAGCATTATTCCATATTCTGGGGAGAACTTTGATGATGATCCTTGAATGTATGTGAGACTCGTGGTAACTGATCTAAAACATAGGCTGTTTTTCTTGTGATGGTTTGGGACACAGGCTCCTGCTGAGGACAACTAGGTAATATTTGGTGCCTGAACAGGTTCTTCTCATTAAATTCTGAGTGGTAAGCCTGCCAGGGTAGTGCTTGCTGTATACTTGCAATTTTCTGCTGACTAAGTATCATGTGTTCTCTCTTGACTGATATTCAGTTTTTCCACAGGGGGAAATATCAGTAACTGAGAGGCACAAAGTAACTTTACCTTCCTTGATGCTGAGGAACTATGATGAGAAAGAAATCCTAGTAAAGGACCAGTGTCCTTTATTCCAACTCAGCATCGCTGAATTTGGCTTTGGAAAGTGCCCTTTATCCAAGTCCTGCTCTGCTTTTAAACAGGGCAGGAAATAGACTGTCTTGCCTGTGTTCTTTGGAGAGGAGTGTGGGCAGAGCCCTGGGGTTCTGAGGAAATACATTCGTGATCTATTTCCCTTATGGCTTGTGTAAAGGTCGGGGCCCTTTGTGAGCAGAAGTTTCACAAGTGCTCCGAGGAACCCGGGCAACTGGATTAATTGCTAGATGGGCCTTGAATAAAATAATAGAATAGATAACTGCTCTTTATTAAAGGGAAAAGCTACAATTAATGGATGACTAACATGGTCAACCTTCTGACTCATGTTTAAAGTCCTTATTCCAAAGCAAACTGAACTACCTCCTGTAGGTTTTTCCAAAAGTGAAGACCCAGGTTGTACTTCCTCTATTTTTTGTTTGTCTTTGATGTAGTGTTTCTTTTCTGGCTCTCCAAAATTCTCTGATTCTGGAAATGCCAGGATGGAGTTCACATATCTATAGTACCTGCAGAGTGGAGAGGTTTTTTTTCACATTTGTTGAACTATATAAACTACTCATTTATATAAACTACTCATGTACAAAAAAAAAAAAAAAAGGAAGAAGAGAAGAGAGAGAAAGAAAACAGAGGAGAGAGCCTAGATAGTGGAGTAGAAAAACACTGTGCCTGTTACATTAGTTACATTACAACTAAATTATAGAACAATCAACCTGGAGAATCATCTGAAGTCTGGCTGAATAGAAGTTTTATAATTAAGGATATAAAGAAGAAGCCACATCGAGACTGGTAAGAGGGGTGGAGACATGAAACGGGCAGGACCCAAACCTCTGTGTGGTTGTTGAGAACCAGGAGGGATATCTCAGCCAGGGAAGTTTCCCCAGAGGAGCAAGAGACCCCGGCCCCACACCAGCCTCCCCAGCCCAGAGCACTGATGCTGGGAAGAGGAGCCCCCATAACATCTGGCTGTGAAAAACAGTGGGGATTTCAACCATCTGACCGGGACGAAAGGCTCCAGGGAAACCAGATGTCCTCTTAAGCGGCCTGTGCACAAACTCTCACTCACAGGCACTCACCTTGGGCTCCAGCGGAGGGGCAGTAACTCAGGGGATATCAGAGGATGGGGTGCGGGGCAGACTGAGGTGTGTGATTCGGAGTGAGGGTTGGAGGACGGTTGCCATTTTCCCTGTAAGGAGGTCCTTCCATGCAGCTGGGTGCTATCTTTCCTGTGTTGAGCCCGCCCCCACCATGGCCAAATCTGAATCTGATTGGCCTGGTGAGTTCCACTGCTCCACCCTGCTGAATCCCTAAGACACCACTCCACCCAACTCATCCAACACTAGAGGCACTTTCTCTTAGAGCAGCCAATCCCACCTGCATTGCACTCTTTCTTGAAAACTATGGGAGTTCACAGGACCCAGGCAGGCAGCAGCTGGCCTTGGTGTGCTCTGAGACTTTTGCTGCATAGCTCCAGGCTCAGCACTGGCACCAAACCAGAGTCTACATTAACCTATTAACAACAACTTTTCTCACTATACTGACTCCCTGAAACCCTGCTTCACCCAACTCATGTATTGCACAAGGCTTTATCAGGCTGAACCATAAGGGAGCCAACAGGTGTCAGCAGGCCTCAAGGTGTTCTGACTTTTTGCAGAACTACCCCAGGCCTGGTACTGGTGGCAGCTGTCCTCAATTCACAGCATAGCCTCTCCCACGCACCTCCAGGGGTGGGAAAGGCAGTAAATAACCACAGATCACTTTGTAGTTCCTACCAGGTAATCCCCGGCCCGTCACAGGTAGTGGGTGACCTGGGCCTGCACTGAAGCTCCTCGCAAGAGGCCCCAGAACCAACATACTTGGAGGTTGGCTTCAGGCCACAGCAGAGTACTGCCTAATTAGCCCCACAAGTGGCATACCCGAAGGGTGGTCTCAAACAAGCAACAAAGCCCACTGGAACAAATCCCACTCATTGGGGTAAGCCTCCCTCACAGCAGCCTGTAAGCTGTGGACTTGATCAAACCCCACAGCCAGTCAGCCTGAGGGTTATTCAAACCCACTGATGTGCCAATAGCAATCAAGGCTCAACTACAACAGGAAGGGACACACAACCCACACAAGGGACACTCTTGGAGCACCTGGAGCAGGTGACCAGGAAGACACAGGGTACCTACTATATATAGCCACCCAGCCAAGACTGGGAGACATAGCAGATCTACCTAACATAGAAACAAACAGAGAGGCAGCCAAAATGAGGTAACAAAGAAATACATCCCAAATGAAAGAATAGGAGGAAACTGCAGAAACAGAACTAAACAAAATGGTGGTAAGCAACCTACCAGATATAGAGTTCAAAACAATGGTTATAAGGATATTCAGGGAACTTAATAAGAACTTCAACAAAGAGATAGCAGGCATAAAAAAAAAGGACTTAGAAACCATAAAAAGGAATCAGTCAGAAGTGAAGAATACAATAACTGAAATGAAGAATGTACTAGGAGGAATCACCAGCAGCCTAGATAAAGCAGAGGACTGAATCAGTGATTTGGAAGACAAGGTAGCAGGAAACACCCAATCAGAGCAGCAAAAAGAAAAAAAGAATCCCCCCCCAAAAAAATGAGGGCAGATTAAGAGACCTCTGGGACAACATTCAAGCATAACAACATTCGCATCATAGGGATACCAGAAGGAGAAGAGAAACAGCAAGGGATTGAGAATGTATTTGAAGAAATAATGACTGAAAACTTTCCTAACCTGGCGAAGCAAGTGAACATACAAGTCCAGAAAATGCAGAGAGTCCCAAACAAGATAAACCCAAACAGGCCCACACCTAGACACATTATAATTAGAATGGCAAAGGTTAAAGATAAAGAGAGAATCCTACAAGCAGCAAGAGAAAGGCAACTAGTAACTTATAAGGGAGCTCCCATAAGATTCTCAGATGATTTCTCAACAGAAACTTTGCAGGACAGAAGGGACTGGCACAACATATTTAACATGATGAAAGCAAGGACCAATAACCAAGATTACTCTACCCAGCAAGGCTATTATTTAGAATAGAAGGACAGATAAAGAGCTTCCCAGACAAGAAAAAGCTGAAGGAGTTTATCACCACCAAACCAGTATTACAAGGAATGTTACAGGGCCTTCTTTAAGAAGGGGGAAAACAAAAAAAGATCAAAATTATGAATAATAAAATCACAATAGCTACATACCTATCAATATCAGCTTTCAATGTAAATGGATTACATGCTCCACTCAAAAGACATAAGGAGGCTGAATGGATAAGAAAACAAAACCCTTACATACGCTGCCTACAAGAGAATCACTTCAGATTGAAAGCCACACACAAACAGAAAGTAAAGGGATGGAAAAGATATTTTATGAAAATGGAAACAAACAAAAGCAACAACAAAAAAATCTGATCATATAGACTTTCAAACAAAGGCTATAATAAGAGACAAGGAAGGACCCAGCAATCCTACTTCTGGGTATTTATCTGAAGAAATCCAAAATGCTACTTTGAGGGGACATATGCATCCATATGTTCATCACAGCATGTTCACAATAGCCAAGATGTGGAGGCAGCCTGGGTGTCTGTCGATGGAAGAATGGATAAAGAGGAGGTGGTATATATATATATATATATATATATATATATATATATATATATATATATACAGTAGAATATTGCTCGGCCATGGAAGGAAATGGGTTCTTGCCATCTGCGATGGCATGAATGGACCTGGAGGGTATTGTGCTGAGTGGAGTGTAAGACAGAGAAAGCCATATACAATGTGATTTAGCGTATATGTGGAATCTAAAGAGCAAAATAACCAAACAAAACAGAAACAAATTCATAGATACAGAGAACATATTGATGGGTGCCAGATGGGACAGGGATGGGGGACGAGTGAAAAAAGGTTGTTATATGATAATCATGGGGATGTAGGGTACAGCATAAGGAATATGGTCAATGATATTGTAATAACTATGTTTGGTGTCAGATGGGTACTTGGTTTGTTAGGATGATAGATGGGAGGGGATTGGGGGCAGAGTGAAAAAGGTGAAGGGATTAACAAGTACAAACTGGTAGTTACAAAATAGTCATGGGATGTAAAGTAAAGCACAGGGAATATAGTCAATAACATGGTAATAACTGTGTATAGTGCCAGGTGGGTACTAGACTAGTCAGGGGGATCACTTCTTAAATTATATAAATGTCTAACCACTATGCTATATACCTGAAATTAATATAAAATCATATTGAATGTCAACTTGAACTGAAAAATTTTAAAAGGTGGGGGAAAGTTGGAAGGGGAATAAGAGATCCAAATTTCCAGGTATAAAACGAATAAGTCATGGGGATGTAATGTACAGCATAGGGAATATAGTCAGTAATATTATGATAGCGTGGTACAGTGTCAGATGGATACTGCTCACTTCTTTAGGTGTATAAATGTTGAATAACTATGGTATACACCTGAAACTAATATAATATTGTATGTTAGTTATATTTGAATAAAACTCTTTAAAAAAAAAAAGAACATTTCCAGGCAAGTAAGGAAGATATTTATCCAAATAGATGTTTTTTGTTGTTGTCTTTATTTTGTTTTTTTAAGTTCTAAGGTTGCTAACCTTGATTTCGAAAGAGCATTGGTTAAGGAGACCTGATGGTTAGGAGTTGACAAAACAAAACACCACAGACTCAATTTTTGGAAAAGTACACTTTATTGGTTTAAATGTGGTTATAATTAGCAAAGTGACTGTGCAAAATGGCATCTGTATGTACAAGGTCACTGCACACTGAATGAGTCACCCAGCTAGTTTTCTGACAAAACATGATCTCTTTTTAAATTTGTTTACAATTTCAACATGTTATGTAGTTCTATATGAATAAACTAGATCATGTCTAAATGAAGTAATTAACACTTGACGGACTATACTTTAACATTTGAAAGTGTGAGGTTTTATATTAGTGTAAAATAAGCCTGAATTAGGAGTCAGGATGCTTGGGTGCTTGGCCTGCTAATGACAGAATGGCTTTGGGCCACTACATTAGCTCTCCGAGCCTCAGTTTCCTCACCTCTAAAGTGGGAATATTAACTTTCCCCTGTCAATCTCGTAAGATTATTGTCAGAATCAAAATAGATAAGGTATGTAAAAGTGCTTTGTAAACTGAAAAGCACCACACAAAGGCAGGGTGTAATTATTCTCATGAGCTTATCTAATGTGTCACAACACAACCCAAACTGTCATCCAAAGCGTTATGTGAAACAGTGGAAACGAGGTGGTTCTGCTTTGTTTCTCAAATTGTTTTGGTCAGGTTGGAAAAGAAACCGAATATGCTTGAGCAGAGACTTTGAAAAGAATAAATGTTAAATTCTGGAAATGCTGTGAGTTTCTGATTGTAATCAGCCTTTAAACACATCTTAGTTTGATTGGAGTTATGTCAATAAGACACTTTATGAGGCTGATGGCACAGATTTAGCTAGTTTTAACAATTGAAACTACCTTTTTGTTGTTTATTGACCTGTGTACATACAGAGAAAGGTAAGGACACACATGTTAATTAGCCTAGACCAGTGGTTCTCAACCGGGCAGTTTTGCCCTTTCCCCTGCTTCCCCCAGTGGTTTGTGGCAATGTCTGAAGACATTTTGCGTTGTCACAGTTGGTGGGGGTAGGACGGTGTGTGCTATTGACATCTTGTGTATTGAAGCCAGGCATGCTGCTAACCATCCTGCAATGCACAGGACGGCCCCCCACAACCTGAAATGTAAAGGGTGCTGAGGTTGGGAATAAGCCCCTACCCAAAAGGGATATTTAAAAGAAGTCAGCACACTGATAAAGTTGTTGCTGGGTCTTCAGTATGTTGCCCAGGAGTGGAAGAAGAGTTTGTGTAATTAAAGGAACTAAGCTCTCTGCCCACCCTCAAGTTCAAGATGGTTTCCTACTGGCGTCCAAAATGAGAGAGGTTTTCTTTTCTTGACTTAAGAAATGTCCTTCCTTTTCCTTTTCTGTAACAACTCTTCTCTCAAGTTCCTCCTGCGGTAGCAGCACAGCTTTCTAGGTCACAGTGGCAGCCTTTTGTGGGGAGAAGCACAAGCAGAGAGGAGCCCCCAACTTTTGCTTTACGTGGTCGAGTACTAAGGAAATGCAGTAAATGTAAGTCCTGGAAGAGCCACTGTGACTTCCCAGTCAAATTGCCAGCAGTTTTGCACCTTGGAAGTTGGGCACGGTGATAACCTAACTGCTTCCAAATATGTTAGAGAATGCCCAGATTCAGAAAGAGATGTGCAAAAAATACATTTATCTGGTGTGTGTACATGAAGCACACATTAAGTCCAGGAGAAGCTCTGTCTGTTCGAATTTTTATTAAAAAATCTAGTATTTTACAATTTTTAGGACCTATCAAGTTGTCGCCACTTATTGGATTCCTTGGAGGCAATGCCATTTTTGAAAATAATTGAGTAAATATCACAAGTGGGCAACTCCAGGAAAACGACTGTGATTGTTTAAGGTGCAGGTAATTTTGGCTATAACGCAAGTGATCGTGAGCTGAGAAAACCCACCAGGCCTCAGGGGTCTGAAGCTGCCCTCCTCCCCTCACTGTTGTTGGTGTGTCTGCCCAGGGAGCGGGTCTCACCTGGGCAGTTGGCACAGGGGGAGAAGCAGGAGGAAGCAGAATGATGTCTCTACCCTGCCCAAAATACTGTCCTCCACATTGCCTAACTTTTTTTTTTTAACCTAAGTTTGTTATACTGCCAAAGATTTCATTTGGAATAGCAAGTATCTCTTTACAAAAGGCACATTTTGGGGGCGGCCGGAAGGCTCAGTTGGTTAGAGCCCAAGCTCTGAACAGGGTTGTCGGTTCAATTCCCAATGGGATGGTGGGCTGCACCCCCTGCAACAAAAGATTGGAAATGGCAACTGGATTTGGAGCTGAGCTGCACCCTCCACAACTAGATTGAAGAACAACGACTTGGAGCTGATGGGCCCTGAAGAAACACACTGTCCCCCAATGTTCCCCAATAAAATTTTTTTTAAAAAGGCACGTCTTGTGCCTTTCTTCTTCATTGCTCCACATCCCAATCTCAGCTCTCCTTGAAGGCTTAGTTCGAACGACACCTCCCCTCTCAGAAGTCATTGTTTGGTTGAGACTTCCCATTGCCCACGTTTGGCTCAACAGTGTCCATCACTTGTGATCCTGCGGGCCTGTGGACCCTTTGGCCATTCCAATCTTGGCCTATTTATCTTGACACACCAACAGGAGCCCGCATGCTGCCTGTGCAGAGCAGGCATACATGTGTGCAAATGAAGGAATAAATAATCAGGCGGCAGCAACTCTGTCTGGGGGGCGTTGTCTTTCAGGTCTCAGCAGGAATCAACCAACTCTGCTTTCCTCCTAAAACCCAGAAGAGGGCTCGGGGCTGTGAGTGGGAAGGGGAGGGTAGGTGGACCATGTTACCACACGCCACCCTTTGAAGATGTGGTGGAAAAGGCGCACAGGAAGGAAAGGATGGAGGGCCAAAGGTAAACCAGGACAGTTTACATTGGTTACCTAGGAATAGGGCAGAACACTTCCTTTCTCGTTCTTCTCCCCGCTGCAGTCAGTGTATGGCCTGGATTAGTCCCAGGATTCAGAACCCAGGCTAAGGTGATTAGAATTGAAAGTTGTGGATTAAATAGCGTTGGTAATCTAGCTGGAGTGCACCCCCACCCTTTGATGACTCATTTTTGTGGTTCTATGCTATTCATTTAGGCATATTTTGGAAATAGACTGGCTTGTGCTAGAAGAATGCCCATAAAACTAGAACTACCCAATGAACTATTTGTGATGTTAAATTTAAATGGAAACCCATGAAATCTCTTAGGATCAAATGATAACCTATCTTTTTTTTTCCCCCTCAGGAAAATGGCAGACAGTTTTTCGGTAAGTGTTTTACTCATACGTCTGTTTTCTTACATTCTGATTCCATGCAGGTTGAGAGTTTTGTTTTTACCACCCAACTTTCCTTCTGTGTCTCCCACTACATAGCTTCCTCTGGCCTCACCTGTTCAATGAGGGCTTGTTAGCTGGAGTCTTATTTTTCCAGCAACAGGTTTGGGAAGAAAGCCCAGTGGAGAGAAGCCTGGGACTCACTAAGAGTAATCCCTTTACCGAAAAGTTTGGGACAGAAGTGGTGAATTCCCCAGGCCCGGAGCTGAGAAATAAGCTGAGAAATGGGAAGTGTGGTTCTGTCTGAGCATCCTGAGTTTTGTGATTGTTTGTCTCATGTCAATTAGAAAATATGTGCTTTTACACAGAGGATGAATAGCTTCTGACTTTAGCAAATTACAAAAATGCAAGCCTCCACATTTTCACATGATGGGAGACACGTATTGATAAAGCATATATAATCCCAAAGTCTAATTGAAGTCTTTGGAATGCAAAACTATTTAATAGATGGAAAAAATTGTATTGATATAAGTTTCATACTTTCACCATGTCCTTCCACTTCTTAGATTGCATATTCCTGTTTTCCTGAAAATTCTGCTTTTGTGAATGTTTTCATCCAGGAATTGTTTATATCTTTCTTTCTCTCTAGCTTAATGATGCCATATCTGGGTCTGGAAACCCAAACCCTCAAGGATGGCCTGGTCCATGGGGAAACCAGCCTGCTGGGGCTGGGGGCTACCCAGGGGCTGCCTATCCTGGGGCCTATCCTGGACAGGCACCCCCTGGCACCTACCCCGGACAGGCGCCCCCTGGCGCCTACCCTGGACAGGCACCCCCAGGAGCCTACCCCGGACAGGCACCCCCAGGAGGAGCCTACCCCGGACAGACACCTCCAGGAGGAGCCTACCCCGGACAGACACCTCCAGGAGGAGCCTACCCCGGACAGACACCTCCAGGAGCCTACCCTGGCCCAACAGCACCTGCTTATCCTGGACCAACTGCACCAGGAACCTACCCCGGGCAACCAAGTGGGCCTGGGGCCTACCCTGGTGCCAGCCCTGCTGGACCACTGGTAAGATGGAGTTAGTCATTTCATGTACTTGATTGTGACCAGGACAAAGCTAATGAAGAACAGGGCACTTGTCTGGGGCAGCAGTGCCGTCACTTTGCAGTGCTCTGGCTGGGAGCTCATTCAGGGAGCCCTGAAGCTTAGAGCCACATTTCAAAGACCAGCCACAGTGTATGTTGGTGCACTAGAAAAAGTCGTTGTTGTGAGTTTAGTATGATACTGTTAAGAGAAGCTAATGCATCTTTTGAAGTCATCTGCAAAGGAGCTTTAATATAAATCAAGTTAAGATCATAGTAATGGGAGAAAGTTTGGCTGTTATTATTAATCAACACTGAGTAAATAACGTGCCAGCAGTGTGCTTCTACATGGATGATCTCATTTAACCCCATTACCACCCTGTAAGATATTGTTATCAGCCCCATTTCACTCATGAGGAAATGAGCAAAAATTATATAGCTTGCCCAGGATCATAGAGCATGTGGAGGAAATAATCTAGGAAATAATCTAGTTTTGAAAAAACTTCTAATGATAATTTTGTGATCTAAGGATTGAATTTTCATTGATATTAAAACACATTCTAGTAAACAAAGTGTGCTTATTTACTAAGGTTTTACATTACGTGGGCTCCAGACACAGATCCTTCCCTTCTACACTTACAGTCTAGCTGGGAAATAAGCAGATATGAGGAAAGAGTTCAACAACAGCATGGGATCAGACCCTTTCAGGACCATGTAGAGGACGGCACAGGGAGCATCTGATCTGCTTTTAGGTCAGCTTAGAGGAAAGCACAGAGAAAATGTTGGGGGTGTGGGTGGCATTGGGCAGGCCCTAGACCACAGACCGTCAGTCCACTGCAGACGGAGGGCTACATGGAGGTTGTGGAAAGGAGGAGGCAGATGGAGGAGAGATTGCCGAAGAACCCCAGGATCTCCTGGTTAAGTCTTAGGAGTCAGAGATGACTCTGGCTTTTCAAGGCACCAACTATAGCACCAGCCAAGCATCAGTCTTAACTAGGAACTCAGGAAGGGGACCAATGGGGGAGGGGGCAGGAGAGACAATTCCAGTTCATACCTGTTGGATTTGCAGCACCAGTAGCAAATCCAGGAGGTAGCATGGGAATAGTACAGATCAAGGCTAGAGAATAAAGACTTGGATGACAGTTGAACCCAGGGGAAAAAGTATAAAGGAAAAAGAGACGAGGCCAGAGATAGAGCTTTGGGAATATTTACAGCACCTTGAACATAGATGGTCAATAAATATTTGTGAAATAAACTAGGGAATGTGTTAACTGAAAGGTGTTCATTCTACAAAAATTGAGTATCTGCCACACACAAAGTACTCTGCTGGTGCTGTGAGTAAAATGTATGAGAACCCAGAAGCCCCAGAATGTGACATGATGAAGTATGTTACGTGACAAGGGTTTTAGGAGTGGCACAAAATTGTGAATGTTGATTGCAAGGTCTAGCTTCAGCCCTTTCAAAATACAGTCTAAGTGAATGAGTTATAGGTTGGGATACCCCCAATAATAACAGCTACAGTCCAAAAAGGACTACGTCCTGCCATCGGCATCTATTAGCTGATGGCTTTATTCTCGGTTACTAATTGTGCACGTGGGGAGCCTAGTTTCTTCTGGTCCTAGACAAGGTGGCCCAAGAGTCTGCTCAAATGAGGATTATGGGTGATTGACACGTATTAATAGTGATTGAACTTCAGCAACGTCTTTTTCTTTCTTTCCCCAGGATCTTTATTGATACATATATATTTTTTTTCATCCTAGACTGTGCCTTATAACCTGGCTTTCCCTGGAGGAGTCATGCCTCGCATGCTGATAACAATTATGGGCACCATAAATCCCAAAGCAAACAGGTAAAGAGCAAAACTTAAAGTCTAACATATTTGTTGATTGGTTTAAAGGCTGATCTATTTTGAAGTTTAATAGAATTTTAAAAACTACACATTTAGAGTGTTGGCTATACCCTAATATGGGATTATCCTATAAATCAATGTGTTCTCACCAAGGGGACAAGGTTTCCCTCGCCAAAACTTGTTTTCCTCCTAGAACTTGAATAAAACTGAGTTCTACTTTGTTAGGACAAAGAGGAAGAGCAGTAAAACCCATGCGGTTGGTTCTTCCTGGTAGTGAAAGCCTTAGAATTAAAGGCAACTAGAGCCTTTGTAATGTAATGTCATGTTTGGCCATCCCTCCACCTCTGAGCCATGCATTGTCTAAAGAAACCTAACCACATACTTTCTGTCTAGATGCCGATCAAAACCTAGGCTCAGAACCAAAAACATCCCACTGGACATAGTTCCGAGAGCTTGAATAGATCTGAGAGCTTGACTATTATACCACTGTGTCCTCAGATTCGTACAAATCTCCCTGCAGTGTGCAGGTCACAGTGCAGCCTCAAGTCTCTTGAGCTTGGCTGCCATGTTTGTCTTCACACGGGGTGCAACTGCAGAGTCACAGATTCCCACGGTGTTGGCCTGCTCTGCAGACGATAAGGGGCAGGATGGGGAACCGCAGTCTTCTGAGTGGATACTATTTACTTAAAAGGCTTAAAAAAATTCTATAAGTTAAAGACTTTATCAAAAGAAGTCAACCTTGCCATTGGAACTAGTTTGATTGAGGTGAGCTAGGATGGAGCAAGACTTTGAGCTACTTTAGGAAAATCCATACCAATTTACGGCTGCCCTGCAATGCCTGGCTCTGGTTATCACCACTGGTTATACGTATATATAATATAAGCAGGCTAAGGGTATGCCTGTTCCTGAAGCTAGTGGTACCACTAAAGTTCCTGTAGCCCTTCATTAATCTGTGTCTCTGAGTCTTACAGACAGCATACAAAAGATACAGATTCAGGCTGTGTACACAGGTTTATTCAAGGATCCACTATGAGTGTCTGTCACCTTGCTCCTGGTGAATCAACGGAGCCACCTCCTCTGTCTGTTAGCAGGAGACGGACTCAGCTTCTGATCTGATCGTTTTACATGCACATAGCTCATTCACTCCAACCTCCAGCCAGCCCCCTCTGGTTCCATTCACTACCCCACGCCAACTTCTCTTCCCGTACAGCTTCTACAGCTTCTCTAAGCACTGCACCATAAAGCTCCTCTCTCAGCAAGTTACAAAACAGACCTTCCGCCTATGTTCTTCTCCGTCTTTCCACCCAATATAACAGAACCCAGCACACCTTATCCTGTGCATACAGCACCCAGTTTGTGAATGACTGCTCCCTCTCCCCACAACCCCTATTACACAGAACCACACTGGTATCTTTGCCTTATTTAGGGTTATCGCACTGGAAACTTTAGCTCCAATATGACTAGAGATGTAGACTGAGATTGTGGCAGATCAAAACTAATGTTGGTCGAAATGGTGGTAAACTGAAAAAAATTGTTGCTTGGTTCTGCAAATTCTATGTGAGGAAGTCCAAGAAAAAAAGGATGCTTAAAGTGGTAGAGATAATATCTTCCTCTTCACTGCAGAGGAAATAACAGCCACTACGTGATATGTAGCCAAAGACAATTTCCATTGCTGTTTGATTCCTTTGGTCCTTTCCCTGTGAATTTAATCATTTGAAGATACATTTGTGGTTGTGTCTGTTCCTAGCTCTATCAAAATGCCCAGGGAATGATTATTAGTGGGTCTCGAGTGCAGGTCTTGCTTAAAACCAAAAGCCCCAGCTAGTTCTGATGTCAGTGCTCTATGGTGCACACGCTGAGAAACTGGGGGACAGCGTCCTAATAATCAGAGGACCTGTTTTCATTAACATCCAAGGAGAAGGAATGGGGTCATCAAGTTACGCCATTACTTTCATTAATTCCACTTCACATCATGGAAAGTTGAACACATCTATTGTCGTGACTTTACCACTTAGCGGCAGGATACCGAGCACTACCTACGGAATCTCCTTTCTGCTTTAGGACTAGGTTTTGGTTAGCTAGGAGGAAGCCAGGAATTCGATACCTCTTATTTATGTGACTGGCTTGCCTTCAATAGATACTAAAAGCAACCTGGCAGGGCAGGAAGGAGGTAACCATTATTATCTGCTATGTAAAGCATAAGGTGCCCTCAGAGTGGCCTTACACCTCTATAAGGAAACCTTGAAGGGTTTTCATGACAAGAGTGGGTAAGGAGGGAATTATAGCTGAATAGAATGATCTAACCAAAAACAATGAGGCAAAAAAACTCAACACATATTGTCTTGCTTACTGTTAGATACTATGGTAGTATATCGAATACTTGGTCTACTATACTTTCTAGTTTGAACCCCTTCTCTGGCTTGTTTTCCATTTAGGAAAATTTCCTGCATTTTATAAAGTGATTTGCTCTTTAGAAAATTATATATTCTTCACTTGATACACACAACTTGAATCATTTTACTAACGCTGGTCTTTGGTTTAAACAGACTTGTTTTAGATTTCAAGAGAGGGGATGATATCGCTTTCCACTTTAACCCACGCTTCAATGAGGACAACAAGAGAGTCATTGTTTGCAATTCAAAGCTGAGTAATAACTGGGGACGGGAAGAAAGACAGATGACTTTCCCATTTGAAAGTGGTAAACCATTCAAAGTAAGTTATTGCTATTATGATGGTAATGCATATGGCTCATGGGGAATCACTCTAACACCACATTGCACTTGAATTGTCATCAGCTGTCCTGGGACACTTAACAGTACATCTCCCCATCCTAGGGGACCAGGCTCAGCAGGCTGGAATGTGGTCAGGAGTGGCCCACTCCCCACCTCCATTCAGGCACCTCACCGTCCTTCCTGTTACCGCCCCTCTGAGTTTAAGCTTTTCTGCAAGTGAGAAAAATAGCACCTTGAATAAGAAAATCTTTACGGTACAGATGGACTGAACTTAGTTCCTTAAAACAACATCAGTGGCATGGCAATCAAAACTAAAAAAGAATTTTAATTCTAAAATTAATACATGCTTGTTTTATGAAAAGAAAAATGTATAGATTTTTAAAATAACTAAAAAGCCCTCCATCCTCACAAAGGTTGCAATTTGGTGAGTATCTTGCCAGTATTTTCTATGACATACAGCACATTTTTTATTTTTAAGTGGTGCTTCAACAAATAATTAGGTTCACAGCGTTGGGTTAGGATGGATGATAGAGCAGGCAGTGAAACAGCTAGACTGAAAGTTCCTCAAGGGCAGAGACTAACAGGGACCGTATTCTATATTTGGTAGACATCTTTCAGTATCAGAAGTTACTTAATAATGTCATTGTTTAGAAATGTGATCATTCAACCAGTACCCTATGATGAAAATATGGAGTATGGAAATATTCCAAATAAAACCTGGAAAGGTTTATTTATCTAAAATACTTTAATAACTATCCATATAAATCTTTGCTTCCTAGAATTTAAAGAATATGCATGTTTAAAATTTAGGTATCACCAAAGTGCTGCTTCCCAAAGGATGTAAGGATTAACACATCCACTAACTATTGGACGAATTTGTTGCCCCTACTCTTGCCAAAACTGGTTATTACCTGTCTCCTCAACATTTGCCACTCTATTAAGGGACTCCTACTTTAGTGTTTTATTTTTACTTTTAGGTGCTGTAGGCCATACAAAAACTTTAAGTTTTTATGTAGACACATTATTAATCTTTTCCCTTATGGCTTCAACTATGTATCCTTCTAACATTTTATCATTTTGTGTTTAAATCTTTGAATAATCTGGAGTTTGTTTTTGCTATAAAGTTACTTCTTCTGAACTTGAATCAGTTCCACAAATGATCATAACGATGAAATGTTGGCCATAAAGTTACTTCTTCTGAACTAAAATCAGTTCCACAAATGATCATAACGATGAAATGTTGGCCATCCTGAGATCAGGCCCACATGGTTCTGCAATCAGGGGGCGTTTCTAAGTTTCGTGTGTGTGCCGTTTCAGATACAGGTACTGGTTGAATCTGACCACTTCAAGGTTGCAGTCAACGATGCTCACCTGTTGCAGTACAATCACCGGATGAAAAATCTCAAGGAAATCAACGCGATGGCCATTTCTGGTGACATCAGCCTTACCAGTGCTACGCACACTGTGATATAATCTTAAAGGCACAGATACTTTAAAAAAAAAAAAATGAAACTGAATGTAAGCCGTACACATTTAAGTTTCATGCTCACTATGGGTGAAAAATTTTTCCTTGGTTCATCAACATCCTTTTTAAGCATCCATTTAATAAATATTCGAAGAGTTACCTGTTTACATGTGTAGTGCAGGGGATCCTGCCGACTTCGCCATGTGTCATGCAGAGTGTCATGTGGGGTCTCTGATCCCACACCCCACATAAGAATGCAGGACATAGTGAGGCCAAAAAGGAACACCCATGGAGCCATAGGTAGGGGAGTCACACCACTATACTCTCGCTGGCGGCTGTGTTGGAGAAACAGGAAACAGGAGCCACACAATTCTCAACCCTCACTGTGCCGCTTGCAGGCTCAGCCACCATCTTCTTGCTAGCCCCCATTTTCTGCTAGCATAACCACAGCAGTTATATTAGTGCCCAATGGCTCACTGGTTACAGCTGACGGCCAACTAGCCACAGCTGATGGCCATTTGATCACAGTCAATGGCCATTTACTACCTGAGCCAGCACCTTTCTATGTGAGGCCAAGAGCCTGGAAACTGCTTTTTGGGGCTCTGTCCCCACACTCCACCCCTACAGGGTCTTGCCTCACAATCTACGCGACAAGCGTATTCCGCAAGGGGCCCTGTGCGAGGAGCCTGGAGGTGAATATTTCCTGGACACAGCCAAGCTCTCTGGTCACAGCCAGGGTTTCTCAGGGCACCACCAGTACTTCTGGGCACAGCCAGACTTCCTGGACTTCTTAGGGTACCACTAGTCTCCCCGGGCACAGCCAGGGTTTCTGAGGGTACCACCAGTACTTCTGGGCACAGCCAGACTTCCTGGACTCAGCCAGGGCTCTCAGGGCACTGCCACTCTCTCTGGGCCTCTCAGGGTACCGTGCTGGAACAACAGCGGCTCACAGTCAAGGTGCTTACATATTCTCGATGGCGGCCGGTCAAGACACAAAAGCAAATATCCGCCAGTTCCACTACACGGTGGTATGTTCCCAAACAGTCAAGTGGTCAATTAAATTAGGGATGGAAGGCAATTCCCCATAGTCCATAGTCATTTGCCAGGGCTGTCCTGGGGGTGAGGGATGACCTTGACCTCACCCTCAGCTCCCACGGAGGACTCAGCAAGCCTTTCCTCCTGGGACTACAAGTCCTGCATCAGGGCTGCCTCAGCAAGCACTTCCCAGTCCACAGGGCCGCAACAACCTTCGCTTTCTCCGGCCTCTGCTGGTTGGGGAACCGTTCACGTCTTCCCACCCCTCCACGGGGTCCAGCTCTCCAGCAGCTGCTCCTCCTGGTCTTCCTGCAACTGAGTGTTCATATGCACAAACTGCTCCACTGCCCTTCGGGGAGCTTTGGCCGACACCGTATCCTGCTCGCTGCGCCTTGTCGTGCAGGGGATCCTGCCGACTACGCCATGTGTCATGCAGGGTGTCATGCGGGGTCTCTGGTCCCGCTCCCCACATAAGAATGCAGGACATAGTGAGGCCAAAAAGGAACACCCACGGAGCCATAGGTAGGGGAGTCACACCACTATACTCTCTCTGGCGCTGGGTTGAAGAAACAGGAAACAGGAGCCACACAATTCTCAACCCTCACTGCGCCGCTTGCAGACTCAGCCACCATCTTCTTGCTAGCCCCCCCTTTTCTGCTAGCCTAGCCACGGCAGTTATATTAGTGCCCAATGGCTCACTGGTTACAGCTGACGGCCAACTAGCCACAGCTGCTGGCCATTTGATCACAGTCGATGGCCATTTACTACCTGAGCCAGCACCTTTCTATGTGAGGCCGAGAGCCTGGAAACTGCTTTTTGGGGCTCTGTCCCCACAACATGTCATCTAATTGGGGCAGTTTATTCTTAATAATGCACAATGGACTCAATGGAAAAGGAAATATGTAGCAATGTTAATACTGGACTAGAGTCTCCCAAAATTTTCTATCCTTCCCAAAGTATTTTTTAAGAAAGGAAATAGGAGTAAATACTACCCCAAAACTAACCTCTTTTCCTGAGTTTCATAAAACCAGGAGATGCTACAAGAAAATCATTCTCCTGTTTTCTTACTTAAGGAGATAAAATATATGCAGGAAATGAAACAAGCGTAGAGGTTACATATAGACGAGCTATGACCCATAGGCAATTACTGTTAGCATTCTGGTATATTTCTTTCAACTCCTTTTAAATCCTATTTTTCTCTCTCTAAACTATACTTCACTGCTTTCATATCAGTTTTGGAAACCAATAGGAGACTATCTCCCTGTAGGTTTCCATGAAACCTCCAGATTTGTAGAGGGGGGAATATAGTAAATATATAATTCAGCTTCAAAAGTTTTAATAGTTCCGATCAACATTCTTAACCATGCCTTTCTGCCCTTCCAACTATCAGCAAAACCAAAGAATAAGATTTCCAATCTAAGATGTAGTCGCACAACTTCATTTTATAGAAGACCAAAATATTTTGTTTCTAGAATACCATCTTCTCAAGTACTTTCAATTGGTCACTGTCGCTGGCTGGGTTCCCCAGGAAGCAAAGAAATTCTAATACAAGAAGTCTGAGGGACTGCTCTTGCAATCAACAGCTGTAGGGACGAGAAGGGACACGACTGGGCAGGAGAAGCGGAGCATTGATGCCTCAGCCCACACTACAGGGGTTCTGAGGCTGGGGTGATGCTTTAGTCAAAAGGGGGACAGGTCCTTAGAGCCTCACTTCAGTCAATGAATACAGGCCATGAACAGGCTGGGAAACGGCATGAATTTGGAAGTGGCTCTCTTCACCTGAGCCAGTACTCATGGGCTGATACCTGAGGTCTGTCTGCAATTGCAGCAACTGAAGGAATAAGTCCTTCTTCAGTCCTTGAGAGGGATCTGAGCAGCAAGTCACATGTCCCTTACCCTAACATTCTGGTCTTGATTGTTCTGCTCCTGTGATTAAATGGAAGAAGATAAGCTTTGGAAAAAAGAGGGAACTTAGTTTATACAAAATTACTTAAACCCCCTGACCCTTGATTCCTTTGTCTATAAAATGGGGGGTTTGATACATCTTTTGTAGGGTTACTGTGATCACTGAATGGACATTGTTTGCAGTGGAGCTATCACCGGTCCTCAATAAATGGAATTTCCCTTTCTTTACATTTTGGAACGGCTCTTGTTCTACCCAAGCAGTTTTCTTTCATTTATTTGTCTTTAAAGGTTTTCCTGATACCTCATAATTCTGGAGTCCAGAAGCCCAAGAACCTTACCTAGTTGTAGGGGACATTGATGGCTGCCGACCCAAAATGCAGTCCCTGTGTCCTAATAATTGTGCTTTTATTCAGGTATGATCCCAGATTCAGTAGGGACTCATTAGCTTAAGCCAATCCCCTGCTGACTTTTACTGATCTGCAAATGGAGAGGTTGCATTACGTGGCCTAACCAGACCACAAGGAAGGACAGAGCTCTGATTACCACTTGCTGCCACCTTATGACCCCAAAAGGACCCAGCCTTAGAGAAGTGCCAACATCAAGGATGACAGAATGAACTATGAGCAGAATGTTGGACCTTGATGCTGTCATTGAGTTGTTGATTGTAAAGTGCCTGGAATCACCCTGCCAACATGTGAAATAAGTCCTTATTGCTAAGTCACTTGAAGTTCATTTTACTATTATATTACAGCCAAAGCTTTCTAAATGATTCAACAGTACACCTTATTAAACCTACCCCGCCAAATCATGTTTCCTGACATTGTCTTATTCTTAGCTGCTTTATTCTTGAGGATAAATATTATTTTACTGTTATGTTGCATGTCGCTTTATGTAGATTCTAAATCTTGGGTTACTTAGTACCAATTTCTTTTATATGTTCATGGCCCTGCACCCTTAGAAAGTCCTAACTTTTATCTATACTTTTTCATTCTGCATGCCTTGCTTGAATTGTTCATTATCAGGCTGTTAATGAATAAAAGCTACTTTTATCTTTTGGTTAGACTGTAGGCATTCCGAGAACATTCTTCTGTCACAACCTCACATAGCCTCCCAACTGCTCACAGGGACTTGTTAATATTGTCTTTCCCACAAGGCTAACACCCTTCCTCTGACAACAAAGGTACATGTGTGTTTCTTTTCTTGTTTGAAAACCCCTAATCTTAGGGGGGCATTATCCATAAAGTTCCTGCTTATTGATCAGCTCATTTGCAGACAGAAATAACGACCCGGGTCTGGTTACAAGCTTTAGCTACTCTGAATCTTTCTGGTACTCTGTTATTCTGATGGCCATCTTCTACAAACCTATAGGTAAGAGTTTTATAAAAGAAGAAATATTTCAAACACATTAAGTGATTGATATAATTCTCTTCGAAGGAAGAAGGCATTTCC
Source organism: Rhinolophus ferrumequinum (assembly GCF_004115265.2). NCBI lineage: Eukaryota > Metazoa > Chordata > Mammalia > Chiroptera > Rhinolophidae > Rhinolophus > Rhinolophus ferrumequinum. Next base: position 38,170,055 of record NC_046289.1, on the reverse strand, counting down.
TTCAAAGGCTGTCAGACATGTCAAGGGGAAAATGAAAAAGGCAAGAATTTAATAAGCACCTATAATAATTTAACCATTTGAAACCACAGCATGTAAACTCTCATCAGAATCCAGAAAGCTCATGTAAGGAAACTCAGTATCCCCTGGAAAATGCAATATGCAAAGTTGTTTAACATCAACAAATTATAAGTTCAAATTGAAAATAAAGTATAAAAGGATACAGATACTTCTGTCAAAGTTTAGTATTACATTTTGATAAAGATGAAGAGTGTTCATAAGCTCTGAGCAAGTATTCTTAGCTTTTAGCTTATACATTTTAAAGAAGAGAGGCAAGGCGCAGTATACTTTTTATTCTGCATGGTTAATGTACAAAATATCCCCAGTTCCCTCAAGAAACAGTATAGTATCTAAAGCACACTTTGATGAACACTGAATATTAAAACACTGTACGATACTATATAGATCGGTTGAATAGAGACAAACAAAAGTAGTCTTCTAAGAACATACCACAGCACTGACAGTATGAAGAAAAACGTTTGGAATTATTTTTAAATTCAAACTTCTTTTGGTTGTTCTTCACTGAGGGGCTGTAGAGGTGAAAAGGTAATCAGGTTACCACCAAAGGAAATATGTCTGGCAAGCTCTCCGTGTTTCCTCTCCACGTGAATGAATGAATTACTGCAGTTTAGGCCTGGCTGGAGAATAAATTCAGAGAAGTCACTTAAGGAACCATCAAGAGTTTCACCAATTAAACCTTCAACATTGCAAATTAATAGTAAATTAATTAATAAAATGAATAACATTTTTCTACATAACAAGAAAATGATTAATGACATAATTATTGTGCCACTTTCCAGCAGATCTAACTTCAAACATATAGTATTTTTAAATTGAAAAAGATATATTAGGAACATATGCCTAAAAAGGTGATCACTAATATGTAAATATAAGTCTGTTTCAGCAGCATATATACAGGATGAATGAAATTGAGGCCACATGTGGCAGATTTCACAAACCAACCCTAATCCACACCATGTAACAGCACTTAATAGCCTTTCTCTAAAATGTGATCCTGCTGGGATCCTTTTCTTTGTTCCCCCTCAAACTCTACTTCAGGTTCAAATGATGCTACAGAGTAAGTAATATTTTGGTTTAAAATAGGTGAACCTATTCAAAAAAACTTTTTAAATATAAATTCTAATATTTATGGAAGTAGAAAAGAATTCAGAGACTAAATTATAAAGTACTAAGATTTATCAACAAGATAGTGTATAATTGTGAAACACTTTTAATCATATTACTAATATGTGAAAAACAGAATATTATGGTTCATTAATTTCCAGATTTAGTTATAAGTATCATATATTATCAGAACCAATCATTCAGAGTTCAGATCTGGCAACAGGATTAAATCAGGTGTATATAAATTGGCCTTATGCTAAAGTCCCTGACCCTCTAGGTCTCAGTCTATGATTAAAGAAGGCTAAGACCAAGAAAGAACAGAGTGTAACACATCCCATTCTGCTCTGGCGATGCAGGGCAGCCCAGAAACCTGATCGCAAAGAAAGCATCTTTGAAAGATAATGAAAGCCGAGATACATATGCAGAAGCCCTTAGGGAATTATTGGCTTGAGGAAGCCAAGCATTTGCCAGTCTTCATGAGTTTGAACAATAGTTGCTTGATCTTACACTTGCCTTAATGCATGTTTTATACTCTGAGATCAAAGATTAGCAAACCGAAGCCATTCTTTGACCCATTTTGAGATTTTTTTTATTTCTTGAGTTAGGCCTATGTTGTTATGAATATCCCTCCTAGAACCACTTTTGCTGCATCCCACAGACTTTGGTGTCATAATTCTGTTTTCATTTATCTCTAGGCATTTTTGATTTCTACTTTTGATTTCTTCGATGACCCATTCATTGGTTGTTCAGTAGCTTGTTGTTCAATCTTCATGTTTTTGTAGTTTTCCCAGTTGTATTCCTATAATTGATTTCTCTTTTCATATCACTGTGGTTGGAAAAGATGCTTGATACGATTCCAATCTTGAATTTACTGACATTTGTGGACTAATATGTGGTCTACCCTGGAGAATGGTCCATGTGAACTTGAGAAGAATGTGTATTCTGCCATTTTTGGATTAAATATTCTGTATACACCTATTAAGTCCACCTGGTCTAATGCATCATTGAAGTCTGATGTTTCCTTATTGACTTTCTGTCTGGATAATCTATCCATTGCTGTAAGTGGAATGTTAATGACCCCTATGGTTATTGTATTGCTTTCATTTTTTCCTTTTAAGTCTCTTAAAATTAGATTTATTTTGGTTCTATGTTGAGTGCATATATATTTATGTTATATCTTCTTGCTGGATTGACCCTTTTTTATCATTAGGTAGTACCCTTCTTTGTCTTTTATTACAGTCTTTGTTTTAAAGTCTATTTTTTTTCTGATATGAGTATAGTTATACCAGCTTTCTTTTTGTTTTCATTGCACGGAATATCTTTCTCCATTCCTTCACAGTCTATGTCCTTAATTCTGAAGTCTCTTGTAGGCAGCACACCAATGGATCTTGTCTTTTTATCCACTGAGACACATTATCTTTTGACTGGCAAATTTAGTCTGTTTACACTTCAAGTAATTATTGATAAGTATGTACTTATTGCCATTTTGTTAATTGTTTTCTGGCTGGTTTGTAGTTCTTCTCTGTTCTTTTCTTCTCTTTCTCTCTTCTTGTGTGGTCTATGGCTTTCTTTAGTGTTATGTTTAGATTTCTTCCTCATTTTTATTTTTTGGAGGGGGGATGGTGTTTACTGTAAGTTTCTTCTTTGTGGTTACCGTGAGATTCACATATAACATCCTATGCATAAAACAGTCTCTTTTAATTTGATATCAACTTAAATTTGAACATAATCCAAAAAAGCTTTACATTTTTGTCTTTTAACCTTCATACTTGGTTTATAAATGATTGATCCACTACCTTTATATTTACGTTTTTCCAGTGAGATTTTTTTACTCTCATACATTTTATTATTAATTAGTGCCTTTTCTTTCCAGCTTAGAGAAATCCCTTTAACATTTCTTGTAAGGCCAATTTAGTGGTGATGAACTCCTTTAGCTTTTGCTTATCTGGAAAACTCTTATTTAATCTCTCCTCCAATTCTAAATGATAACCCTGCTAGGTAGAAAATTCTTGGTTGGAAATTTTTTCCTTTCAGCACTTTGAATATGTCACGTGACTCCCTTCTGGCTTGTCAAGTTTCTGCTGAAAAATCTGTCAGCCATATGGGTTTCCCTGTATGTAATAAGTTGTTTTTCTCTTGCTGCTTTTAAGATTCTCTCTTTATTGTTAACTTTTTAGTTATAAAGTGTCTTTGGTGTGGTTCTCTTTGAGTTAATCTTTTATTTGGAACTCTCTGGGCTTTCTGGACCTGGATGTCTGTTTCCTTTCTCAGACTAGGGAAATTTTCAGCCATTATTTCTTCAATTTTTCTGGTCCTTTCTCTCTATTCATATTCTTTCGGGACCCCTATAATGCAAACGACGTTCTGCTTGATGTTGTCCTAGAGGTCCCTAAAGGTATCTTCAGTTTTTAAAATTCTTTTTTCATTTTGCTGCTCTGTCTGTGTATGTTCCATTGTTTTGTCTTCCTGCTCACTGATTTGTACTTCACCTTTATCCAGTCTGCTGTTGAACCCCTTTTAGTATATTTTTCATTTCACTTATAACTAATGTTTGGCACTTTTTAAATATTTTCTATCTCCTTGTTGAAGTTCTCGCTGAATTCATCAATTCTTCTCCCAAGGTCAGTGAGCATCTTTATGACAATTACTTTGAACTCTTTATCAGCTAGTTTGCCTAGCTTCACTTCATTAAGGTCCCTGATCCATTTTGGCAGCAGCACTGGAAAATCTCAAGGTAAGGCTGTAAACCACAGTTGTCAACCCTGGCTATACATTAAAACACCTGAAGGTCCTACTCCAGATCATTGAAATAAAAATATTTGGGGGTAGGGCTGAAAACCAACACTATAAACACTTGGTAGTAAACAGAGCACTTTTTTATTCATGCCACAGTGCCAGCATTCATGAATATAAATCAAGACAGCTCTGCTTACAGAGAAATTTACAGTTAATAAGGAAAATATATTCCTGAAGCTGTAATATGTTTTAGGAACATAATATATTCACATTGTTCTCTTAGAGATTAAATGTGTGCACTGTATGCATTGTGTGCCTATGTGCACCTGTGGCTATACATAAATTAACATGGGAGAGATGAGAGCTTTTACAGGAAGGTGTCACAAAAAGGCTAATATTTGAACTAGACTTAGAGGCAGGAAGTCACCAAAAGAAAAGGCTGACGAGCTTCCAAATAAATATAGTAATCTAAAAGGAATAGAACAAAAATAACCAATGATGACTCAAGGTAGCATAGACATTATCTTCCCAACTGTATGCTTCAGATGGGCAGAAACCTTGCAGTATATTTTTCTTGCATCACTTGGAAATACCTAGCATAATCCAAGCCACAAATTAGATATTCAAGTATTCAATCAATTTGTCATAACAAACTTGATAAATAAATCATGGAGGGAAATAAATCTTCAGAGTTTAATACTAAAACATACTATATTTTAAAGTAAACATGAAATTTTGTTCCCATTTTAATAAAAGTGAATAACGAATGGGTTTTAGAGGAAACGAAACAATGACAAGATGTAAATTTTAAATTTTGCACACAAATTAAAAAGTGTATTCATTTTATAAAACAAATCTAGATTATAAAGAAACTTTTCAAATTAAGTTGGAAAACTTACTGAATCAAGAAGATGGCATTCAGTAGTGATACTTTTAGTATCAAATAATACTGAAAAACAAAAAAGAATTATTTTTAACTTTTTAAAGAATATTCTCATAGTACAGGGTTGTTAGAAAATGGATAAAGCCTTGAAAAATATGAGAAGTTCCATATTATTATATCAAATACTAAGACAAAAATACAGGTCATCTTATGCTGTAACATTTTTTTTAAACGTTGTTGAATTTCTTAGTAAAATTCTCACCCTTAATTTCAGTATAAAGAGTTTTCTATAAGAAAATTTCATGCTTGTAATATTCAAGTTACCCAAAAGATCCTAGATGAAGAATGTAGCTGGACCAGACATTAAATGTCTGGTCACGGTAATGTTTGTTTTGCCTTAGGTCCCAGCCAGAACAGCACCACAGAGCAGCAGGTGAAAATAGTAGGTGACACTGTCAGACATTATTTTTTAACAAAAATGCAACAGTCATTTCCTACTGCAGAACAATCACAGCAAAGTAAGTAGGAACAAGCATTAGGGAAGAAAACTAGGGCATTTTGAAGAAAAGTTTGAGGATGTGTGTTGAAAGGAGGAGAACTAAAAAAAAACTTCAGGAAATTTTTCTAATTCTGAGTTTTCACAAACAATAAAGGATCCCAAGTTGTTAGTTGGGCTTCATGTAAAGTGTTACTTATATCCCACATGGATTAGTATCTGTTGTTAATTTTTAATAGGTCTACCTCAAAAGGTTTAGGGTGGAGAATGAGGTATTACTGCACAAACTAATTCTCACAAAATATTTACTGTGTCCAACTATTCAACCTTCGTTCTTAGAAACCGGTACCCAGAAGTATTTAAGATAATCTAGACATTAGTCCAAGTTCATTTATTTACCAAAGCCTAATTTAAATATATTAAAAAGACCTCACCTGACTGAGAAGTTTTAGTTTCTTCTTCCTGTGAGATGTTCTTTTGTGATGGTATATTTTTTTCAGGACTACTCATGAAAATATCCTGTGCTGTAATTGAAGAATTTAGTTCCATTCCTTCCACAACATCTGAAATTTCTTCCTTTTTGTTAATATTAATATCACATGCCACTTCACCAGCAAGTACAGGCAAACTCATTCTTTCACTGGGTAAACAATCCATCTCAAAGTTTATTTTATTTGCATCCTGGAAGTAAAAGTGGTTTTTATATTTAACTACCAAACATTGGGACAAATAGAAAAAGTCTTGTTGCTATTAAAAATAATAAAAACAGAAGGATGGCATTCTGAACACAGGCTAAAGGACATTGTGAACCCGACTGTCTCACTCCTTAAACGATTAGTTCAGATAATATTATAGCAATAATATGATCAAAGGAAAGTTTCTCAGCAAGTACCCGTACTCCACTTCAGAGATTGGCAACCATTTTCTGTGAAGGGCCAGATAGTAAATATTATAGGCTTCTTCAGCTATAGAGTCTCTGACACAATCATTCAACTCTATTGCATTACAAAAGCAACCAGATATATAAATGAATGAATGTGGCTGTCATAATAAAACAATTTACAAAAATAATCTTGATGTGAGTTGAAGAATACAAAATGGCACTACAGTCTCAGATAAGCTAAAGGCCTTTGAAATAAGAACTATCATTTTATATGACTGATTTAGATTTCCAATGGATATTCTGGGGATTGTTTATGGAGTTACTATATACTATAATGATATAGATAACATACTGGGCTATCTAGGACTCTAGAATATGACTTACCTGGTTTACTTCAATTAAATCTTGTAATCCAGGACACTGAGCATCTTCTACTATGCTGTTCCTGAAAAAAGAATAAAAACAGCATTGTACTCAGATAATCAAAATATTGCTCTGTTTTGACTTGTTTTGAGACTATCCTTTATGGATCAAAGATGGAGCCTGGTCCAAGATCAGCCCTGATCCAGATAGATTAGTTTGGGACTATAGTTACTATAGGATGGCCTGACAAAATAAATGCATCCTTCCTCAAAAAGCTCACAAGTCTGTTTCCATTCTGGTCAGTTCACTAGCAATCCTGTGAACCTCAGCCAAATCCAGAGCTACATACCAGAGAAAAGTTAGGAGAAAGGTAACTTCTGGGGGTGGGAGGTGGGTGGCGGTTTGAAGCGACAATTCAATTATCGTATAGCTAGAGTTGGCTACATTTACTTGTTAGTTACAAACTCCGATCCTGAAGTCCTTAACTTGCATTTTATTAAAAATATCTGCCTCAACCTCTTGCAAGTCATGTTTTTGTTTTTTTGGGTTTTTATTTTAATACACTCAATTTTTCTGGTTTTCAGTTGCACTCTGCCTTCATCACACAAAGTTGTTTATATGTAAGATGCTGTCTTTGGGAGTACCTTTGGGAATTAAGTAAAAAGATTTTTTAAAAGTACCTGTAATGTCACTTAAATACAATTATGGATCTTCTTAGTAAAAGTATATACAAACAAAGTAAAATAATTTGCATTTAAGAAATGACAATAAATTGTTATTTTATAATCCACACGTTTCTAGAACATCTAAAATATTTTAGTCCCCACAAAGGCTAAATATACTTTGGTTTATACCAATAATTAAAAATACTAAAACTTGTTCCATGAAATATTTAAGAACAATAACTTTCATTTGTTTCCTCTATTTCAGTTCTTAGGGTGTTCTTTGTATGTTTGACAGCCTTATGGGCTGTGACGACTGAGTTATCCCATAACCACATTAATAACCCTGATAGTCCTCGCTTGGCTCCAGATTATAATTTTATTTCCTATTTATTTTAAAGCATCTTTTTCTTATGAGATTTCTGATATATTTATGTCCCATGAACAAGGACTTCATAGGTAATTTGGATGCATTGGTGCAGAGGCAGTACTATGTAGTGGAAAGACTGTAAACAGTATCCAGGCTTGCCAATTATATGATAAATCTAGGTAAATTACTAACTTTTCCAGTCTTCTCACTTGAAAAATGGGGATCTAGTACCTCCCAGGATTGTTGTAAGAATTAAATGAGATGACACATGCTAAGAACCTAGAACTATGGCTAGCTCATAGTAATTGCTCAGTACACAGTAGCTCCCCCTTCTCTATGCTTAGTTTATCTACCAGGACAGCAATCGCTAGGTACTCCCTATAAAGGCTGGTACCAAGTGCCTACCTCTCAATGACCCTGTAGAAGGCATCACACTGCTGTTTGTAGACGACAAAACTGAAGTTAAGGGAGTTAATTAACTTGTCCCAAGGTTTCATATCTAGTACGTCATACAGCTGGTTTTGAGCTCAGATCTATCAAGCACCCAAGTTGCATTCTGTGTAGCACCAAAGGACACTACACTGTTTTTCTTCCTAGTTCTGTAGAATTAACTTTGCCCATCTAAACACGACCATTCATCAATCTGAAATCTTAAGCTTCAGTTTGCTCATTTATAAAATAGAAATATTGTCTATATGTTACAGGGTCATTGTGAAATTCAATTAAATTAACGTATGTCTTGCATATTTTACCAGGTTAATAATCAACATGTACTAAACTCTTACCGTGTTTCCCCGAAAATAAGACCTAGCCGGACCATCAGCTCTACTGAGTCTTTTGGAGCAAAAATTAATATAAGACCCAAAAAATTAATATACTGCTCCAAAAGACGCAGTAGAGCTGATGGTCCTGCTAGGTCTTATGTTTGGGGAAACACGGTAATAACACATTAAAGAAGTACCTGTTCTCAGGAATATCTGAAAGCAAAGTCTTCTCAGCATGTTCACTTCTGGAGCTCTGAGGATCAGTATTCTCTGGTGACATCATTTGTCTTACAAGGCCCATCTCAGCCCTGTTCTCAGACTCAGCTTTGCTGACAGACTTAGGTGTTCCAAATTTTTGAGAAAGACATTCAGAAGAGATAGAAAGTCCTAGAAGATGAGATAAATCACCTTAATATCAAAAAGTTCTGTCATTCACTTTTCATTGTAACTAGGAAGACAGTGTAAATTCTTCCAGTTCTCCTACAAACTACCTTCTTTCTCCTGTAAAATAATGTTTCTTAAAGTCAAATGCCCAGGACTTACAGTTAAAGATAGTATTGAGCACACACATTCTACTTCTCTTGACATCCCACTACTAGAAGCAGTAAGAGATAACCTTAAAAGACAGAATACTACAAGGACAAAGGAAACCAAAAAAGAAACAACAATAACCAGAGAATTTTGAAGCTGCAATGTAGATGGGTGAGTGGAATCTTACTTAGTAGACCAGAGAAAATAAATCCAAAGCAATAGTCAGTAAAGATGAGAATCAACCCAATTTATGCCACAGCACGCCTCAAAAGAATTGGTAGCCTCAACTATCTCTGGAAGTGGAGATGAAAATGGAGCTAAAAACCAGGAGATTGGTTCTAAGTCACTTTAAAGAACAATTAGAGCCCAGATTTCTTTCCTCATTTTGCACAGCTGGGCAACTGTCATCATCCCTCCCTCCCCACCCCCCAACCACCACCACCACCACCACCACCACAAAAATCAGAAAACTAGAGGCTTATTTCCCAAAAAAGGTAAAACAGAGGGTGTCTGGTTTAGGTGATACCAGGTAAGGTTGAGAGATGGATACTATATGGAAAACAAAGGGATTAAGTGACTATTTACAAATAAACTGTTGCAACACTCAGATGTTTCCCCCCACATGGCTCTTGAAAGATTAACAGCCAGAATTATATGCTCCAGGCAACAGATTGAAAGAATGTTCTCTGAGGAATCTAACGAGCCCATGAGAAAGGACAAGTACAGTGATATGCAGGTTCCCAGCACAACGGAGCAGTTAAACCACCCCCACTAAAGACCCTACCCACACTCCGCCATGCAGAGCCCTGCTTGTACCCTGCTTGGCAGTGAGCCGTCCCCAGACACTGAGGAAAGCCTCTAATGTGAGAGATAGAAACCAAAATCAAACAGATGAAAATACCTTAGAACAAATACTGACTGTATGGGGGAAGGAAACATAAAAGTTAGCATTCATGTCCTCAGAAAGATAAGACTATGCAGTTATGAAACAAGCACAGACAGTAATACAATGAAACATAAACACTCGGAGAATGAGGAAGAGCTCTTAGGAATTAAAATATGATAGCCAACATGAAGTTGAAGAAACGCAGAAAGTAAAAGAAAATAGAAAGAATGATAAAAACAGTCTATTTGCCAAGAGAAAAATATGTGTTTCTGAAAGAAAGATAAGAGAGACCTAAAGGGAGTAAATCAAAGGAATAATTCAAGAAAAAAACTACACCCTTGTATAGAGAGGGTGGTAAACAACTTAAGATCCCAAGAAAAATTACTAATCACTGTATTGTACGTCTGAAACTAATATAATATTGTATGTCAACTGTAATGGAAAAATAAAAAAAACTTAAAAAGAATTAAAAGTAGTTGACTCTAGGTAGTGACAAATGGAATGAGAGGGGGCTTCGTGGGGGGACTTCTGCTTTGTAACAAGCCTCATATAAACTATGTGCTCTATAACTAACATCCAATTTTAAAAAGATGAATTTTTGCCTAAGCCTTAATCTCCCTAGTCATAAGTAGAGAGTTGGGTACGTGAAATAGTGGTGAGTTCGTAGCTGTGGAAACCACTAGAATCCTTGGGAAGTAAGTAGCAAGGGGCCATGTTATCAGCAGTGAGGCAGTTCCTGGGTATCCAGGGGAGCGCAATGTCTGAGAGGAAAGGAAGCAAAACCCAAACTGCACAGGTGTGACACCTAAACTTATCATATACCTGAGGTATAAATTTACATTTTAATGTAAATATTAGATAGCAACTCAGGTTTATTTTCAGAAAACTTCCTAGTAAAATAATGGGGAGCCCTTCAGCTGATTAGTACTTGAAGAGGCTTTGGCTCCTTTGTCCTTGAAATAAGTACCTAGCACTTAAAGCACTGATAGAAGTGCCTACCAAGATATAAGGAACAGATTACTTCCACTACGGCCTCATGTTCTGTGGCTTATCAATAAATAAGTTCAATCATGATAAATAAATTCAATCTAATAGTCTATGAAAAGGTGCTATTGAAAAACATAGCTGGATTTAGAAAATTATAAGAATAGTTTCCTAAATATTAAAAACTGGTTTCACTGGAATATTTTGAAATTAGTATATTTTACTGTTTCAGAAGATCTGAGCAAAAGTTTTAATACAAATGAAATAAATCAAACCCATCTTCCATAAGCTTCATTTTAAAGCAGAACTAGAGAGGAAAATAGTTTGATGACTGAGTTTCCTTTGCATCTTAAATTCTAATCCAACTTCTAACTAACCTGAAGGAAATGAGAAAATCACCTAACTCTTGTGCTCCCATCATGTCTCATACCTCTTGGGATCCTGTGACCTACCAACAGGATTATGAGGTTAAGTGGTAATAACAGATGTGAAATTACTTTGAAAATGTAAAAGCAATTTAGAAGATCTGTCATGCTTTCATCTAATCATACCCATCAAAAGTGATTTGCATGTGTTTGAGTATATAGTCTATTTTCCAGAATCACAGAGAGCTTATATCCCTTCATGTGAAAACTATTTTTTCACCTCCTATACAACCTCCTATCCCAACCAAATATTTTTCTTAAGTAGTCTCAGCAGAAAAAACTAACCTGAGAATGATTTAACAGGACTTTCAACCCTGAAAAATCCAGCATCAAACACAATTTTATCAATTTCTTTTGGCATGCCAGAGGCTGCTGCCTCAGCATGTTCTTCCTGCTTAATTCTCTTCTCTCATTGCATTTTTTATGGCAGCGAGGCGATTTCTAGCTGCAATTCTTACACCATCGTCCTGTTTTGGTTTACTTGCTATCCCAGGAGAACAACTTTTTTCTGCAAAAAGAAATGACGACATTTATTAAGCTACTCATTACCACCTTACAAGAAAAACAAAGCATACATAACATTTCACACATTCATCATACATTTATCAAGTTTCTAGTATATGCTAAAATGCTGGGGGTCAAAAGGTAAAGGACAAAGTTTCTTCCCTCAAGGAGTTCCTAGCTTCACAGTAGAAGAGCTAGATAAGAACACTGAGAAGGATAAATGTCATGTTAGTGACACATTCTGAGGCTGTAGGAGAACATAAGGATAACACCTAAATCAAACTTCAGAGGCATCAAGAAAAGCTTACAGGAAGTAGCACCAGGCTGAATACAGTTAGCCAGGCTGAAAAATTGGGTAAGGGCTCGGTAGAGAGGATAGCATGTTTGCAGAAGCAGAAGTGAAGACAGCATAGAGGATTTGGCAAGAGATAAGTAAAAGCTAGATTACAAATCGCTTACATATTACCATTTTAAGGAGACACATTTATACAGAGGACAAAGGAATAGAGATTATTGATGATTTTTAATCAAGAGATTAACATTATCAGACGTGTATTTTAGAAAGGTCACTCTGTCTACAGCATGGAGAATAGACTGGAGGATCACAAGCCAATTAGGAAGGAGACTACTGCAACGATACTGGGAGAAGGAGATGGTAGTTAAACTGAGGAAGAAATAGAAAAAAGTGAAGAGATATTAAGAAGTACAGTTAAGAGGACTTTGCGTATTAGATGTGTGTGGGGTGGAGATAGTAAAATAAAGAAGGGTAAGAACCAAAGAAGATAAAGGTTTCTATCTTGGACACCTAGTAGGATGGTTAATACCATTCTCTGAGACAGGGAAACATCAGTGTGTGTGGAGATGATTTCAGTTTGGGATATACTGATTTTAAGGTATACTGAGTCAGGATACACAGAACAAGAGCTCAGCAGTAAGAATAGTTTGAAATACAGATTTGGAAATCATCACCGGGTGCGCAATTGCAGAGGAAGAATATAGAAGGAGAGAGAAGAGAATTGAGGGTAGAAATTCTAAATATCACAAAACACTGAAGGGATAAGTGGAAAACCAGAAACTTGCAACATGACTGAAGAATGGGCAGAGGTAGAAAGAGAATCAGAATAGAATTTTAAGAGAGTAGCTGTATTTAATACTGCAGAGGATTACTTTATAATTAAGTGTCTAATAACTTCAACAACTAATGAATCAATAACCTTGGTTCTAGAGGCACAGAAAGGGGTAAAGCTGAATTGCAGTGAGTTGGAGAGATAAGGGGGAATCAAAATAAAGACAGACTATAGACAAACTTTTTCAGCTTGTCTGATTGGGAAGAAAATAGGAACAGAGGTACAGATAACTAGAGGGAGGGGTGGATATCACAGGTTTAGTTGGGTTTTTTTTTGTTTGTTTTGTTTAATGTAAACCAAGAGAAGACCCTTAAACATGTCCAAAAACTGATGGAAAAAAGGGAAAGAGAGAAAACAAGGCTAACTGATGGGATGATAGGTCAATGAATAAGAGGTAGGAGGGAATGGTATCAAAGTGCAGGTAAAAGCCTAGTTTTATTTTATTTGTTCGATAATCTTAACTGTGGCCTATAAAAGAAAGTAGGAGGAGAGAGACACCTGGTGATAAGAGACAGAAGTACAAAGCTCTGATACAATGCAATCTATATTATTACAGCCGTTATCTGTATCACTGATGATATTAATGTTTCCAGGACTAAGTACTCAATAAGAAATACCCACAATAGCTTCAAATAGTCAAGCATTCTTCACTGCTTAGTAGATTTGAAATTCATTCAATTAATTTCATCACTATCCTCAGGGTCCTTTGTCATTAGACTTCATTACTAAAATAATTTTATAATAGGGTTCTTTCAATAACACTCTAACATGTTAAACAAATTCAAAACAGCGTTTTTATTTGGATTCTATAGTATAATAAAATACCAATCTAGAAACCCGATTTTTATGAAGGCATTTTTCTTGAAATATAAAAGAAAACTGACTGCTCCAAAGAAGTTAGAGAAGTATCCATCTGGACCAAAATCTTGGAGTTAAAACATTACTAGAAAAAAAAAATTGCTACAAATATGTAAGAATAGAACCTACTATGTCAACAAAGCCAATTTACAGAGAAAACGGAAATTTTACAAGATAAAGAATATGGAACAAAGCAGAGGTTCTAAAAGCCCACTGTTCCTATTTTCTATTTAAAAAATTCTTTCATTTTGAAATAAATCACACAAAAGAGTATAAAACAGAGAGACAGCATAGCCTAATGATTAAAAATATGAGAGCGAGAAAGTGTGGCCTAAAACCTAGCTCCTGCTGGGGCAAGTGATTTACTCTTTCTGGACCTCAGATTCTTCAACTGTGAAAAGAAAATAATAGTGTCCACCTCATAGAACTAACTGTTGTGGAGATTAAATGAGTTAATACATATAAGGTACTTGGAACAATATTTGGTACATGTTAAGTACATATAAATTTACTACTAGTAGTACAAAAAAATATATAAGCAGTTTAAAGAAAACAAATATGCACATACCCACTATTTAGCAACTCAGAAGCTCTCAGGCAGGGTGCCCCAATTTAACCACAGGCCCCACCTTTCTCCCTCCAGAAATATCCACCCTGAATTTTGTGTTGATCATTTCCTTACTCTTTCTTCAAAGACAATCAGGACATTGTAAGTAACAGATGAAACTTACCTTGCAAGATGATGAAAAAATCTGAAGTTAAATGTTTTTAAATCTTAAAAATGAAAATTCATTAAAGTAGACAGGTCTATATTAGAAAACCACAAACTTACCCGAAAGAACTTTTTGCTTGTATTATAATTGTCTTGCCATCCAGATTCCTCAAGTTTGGTCAGATTGTTGAATTTTTGGTTTACATCATCTATCTGTTAATAGAGTACAAGTTTATCAGGTTAATGCTAACCACATTAACATGGCAAACTAATGAACGGAGGCTTCGAAAACATTGAGAGCAACTTGCACTGGTGACATATAAAATTAGACTCAGTCATTCTCGATTTAGAATTCAAATCAAGAATTCTATGGTAAAACTGTTTATTATTATTTTTGTCTTATGAACCTCCAAAATCTACATACGGGATGTTATCTATGAAAAATCTCCTAAATTATTTTGATCTTGAAAAGATGTTTAACATCATTACTCATTAGGAAATGCAAATCAAACCTACAGTGAGACGCTTCACACCCAATAGGATGGCTATACTAAAAAGGCAGACAATAACAAGTACTGGTGAGGATGTGGAGAAATAGGACCACTCATTGTTGGTGGGAATATAAAATGGTATAATTACTTTGGAAAATTTGGCACGTTCTTAAAAAGTTAAGCATAAACTTACCATATGATCCAGGAATATTTAGGCATCTACCCAAGAGAAATGAAACCATAAGTCTGCACTAAGATTTGTATGTGAATATTCATAGATTATTCATAACCACCAAATAGTGGAAATAAGCTAAGTGTCCATCAACTGGTGAATAAAGAGTGATATATCCATAAAAAGGAACTACTACTCAGCAATGAAAAGAAACCAAGTATAGGTACAAGCCACAATATAGAGGAACCTCAAAAACATCATACTAAGTGAAAGAAGCCAGATACAAAAGACCATATATTGTATGGTTCTATTTAATATGAAATTTCCAGAAAAGGCAAATATTTAGATAATAAGTAGATTAGTGGTTGCTTGGGAATAGGAGTAGCAAAGGAATTGAGTATAAACAGGCAGAGGGATCTTTTTGTGGTGATGAAAATGTTCTAAATTTGGATTATGGTGATGGTTGTACAGCTCTGTAAATTTTACTAAAAATCACTGAAATTGTATACTTAGAATGGGCAAATTTTATGATATGTAGATTATACCTCAACACTGTTCTTTAAAAAATAAAGGCTCCAGAAGCCAACTTGAAGAGCATCCCACTGGCCAAAGCTTGGAAATGAGAGTCAGTAAAGTGTAAACAATGTAAACACATCAAATACCTTTAAATCCATAAATTAATAATGATACTAAAAAACATAAAATTAATTGGTCATCATTAAAGAATGCTAGTGAACCAATTCATTATTATGAAAATTGGTAAATATGCATATATTAAAAATGGCCATAAGGTAATGCTTACATTATTATGGCTATATTAACACTTATTCACATTCTGAACTGTATAAATTACTGGGATTGTTGTTATTTCTTCACTTGTCTCTCTAGATTTAAAAATTGTTTTGCTTTTTATTTGCTTAGTTTTTTATGTATCTATCAATTCACCTCTAAACTCTACAAATAAGTTTTCTCTTAATACAATTAAAAAAACAAACCAATCAGGTATTTTATTCAGTTCCACTTCACGGAGACAGATCTTGCAAAGCCCTTGGTCCTCCCCCTCCTCCAGTCTAAACTAGAAGCTTCCGCAGCTTGCTGCACACCTTCTTGACTCACCTCAGCCACAACTCCCTTAGCTCCTTTTTGGGGATTGGTCCCGCTTCCTCCCCTTCCTTGGCTTACTCCCTCATTTTTATGAGGTACTCAGTTTTCCGAGAAAGGATGCATGGGTGGTAAAATTTGAGACTATGTGTCTTAAAAAGTACCTTTCCACCCTCACACTAGATTGGTTGGGTACAGAACTCCAGATTGGAAGTTACTGTCTCTTAGATGTTTGAGGGAATTGTTCTCCCAACTTTCAATGTTGCTGTTAAGAAATCCAAGGCAATTCTTCCTGATTTCTGACCCTTTGTATGAAACTTGTTTTATCACTCTTCTGAAAGCTTCTAGATTTTTCTTTCTCCCAGGAGTTGTACTATTATATTTAATGACATGCACTGGTGTGTGTCTACTCTGATTCACATTGCTAGGCACTCAGGGGGCTCCTTCAGTCTGGAACTCAGGTCCTCCAGTTCTGGGGAAAAATTTTAAACTATTTATTGACCACCATTTTTTTCTGTTATCTTTTTCTAGAATTCCTATTATTTGGATATTATACTCCTAGACTGGTCCACTTAATTTTCCTATCTAGTCTCCCCTATTTTCTATTTCTCTTTTTTGCTCTATTTTATGGGAGATCACAACTTCATAATGAATCTTATGTTTCTGCTCTCATAGTTTTTAACTATGAAGAGCTATTTTTGTTGTTCTCTGTTCATTTTTCAATAGCTATTCTTATTTGGCAGATGAAATGTCTAGTCTCTTACTTCCTATGTTTGCTTTGGCCTCTTTGTTTCAAGTTTGAGGCTTTCCTCAAATGTCTAGTGATTGTTGGCTTCTAATTCTTAAAAGAGTATTTTACATGATTATTTCTAAAATAACCTCAGAAAGCTAGAAAGTGCCATCTCCTCCCATACCTTTACTGATCTTCCCAGTAATTTCCTCTATCATAGCATTTTTTACATTAGATTGGAATTACATATTGTGTCTGACTCAGCATTAAAAGTATAAAACTCCTCTGGGACAGAGAATGTGCCTTATTAACAACTTCTAAAACAATGCCTGGCAGATAGAACTCAATAACTGCTAGACGAACCGAATTACTAAAGATTGGATTTACTCATTTTCTCTCATGTGGAATAATTATAGGCTCTTCAACAGTTGAATATAATCACCATTTCTAAGCCATATAGAAACTATCCTGACAATATGGGGGAGTGGGGATATCAGTCTTAAAATTTAGACGTATTTTACAGTTTATAAAGGTGCTGTCTAATATCTCATCTAATATGTCTAACATCTCATTTTTAAAAAATAGATTCAAAAGTTAAGGTATTCAAATTACTTGACCACATACCTGAAAACTAACCATATCCCAAAATCCATCCAGATCTGTACAGGTAGTCTCCTTTTTACCTCGTTTATATTCACAATCATCCACTAGTCCTTCAAACTGTTTGAACCTTTCTTTCATGAGAAGTCTTGTTTGACCAACTGTTGTGCGAATAAGATCTTTAGCTAAAGGAAATAAGAGGTTTTTAATAGTTAAAGGACAAAACAGGACCTTTATGGCAAGGCAACCAGCTGATGAGATCTCACCCCAAATATCTTAGGGCTTACAGAATCAAATTCTTACCTTAAAACAAAAAATATCTACTACAAAATGTTGTCGTACAAATACTGAGCATAATATAAACTATCTGCTTTAATTATTGCTAAAAATTAGCAATATTCATTCTCAGTATATTTAATGATGTGGATTGAAGTGCGTCTACCCAAAGAGCAAATAGCATTCTCCTTGTATTTTATAAGACTTTAACATCAAAAAATTTATTGCACATCAGTATTTAAAAAGGGGTTCACATTGACAGCACACAAATGATTTTTTTCTAAACAGCTTCCCGAAATAAGTAAGATTAAGGAACTTTTTAGGAAATCTGCTCCATGTTGATTTAGGTAATTTTAATTCAGAAAATATTTTTGCATAATTAAGCGATACCAGATATGGATGTCACTCATAAAGTCATATCAAGAAAATCTAATAATAAAATAGCCATATGTCTAACTCTCAGGACTGATAGTCAATATTCTAATTATTTACACATTGTAAGTCATATATCATTTTAGCACAGACATTAGCAAAATTCTTACTGACAATGAAAGTATAAAGTTGGACAACACTAGATTTTGATGTTTCAGATAAATGTAACCATATTAAAATAAATACAAGATATAAAGAAAAAGTAAATGTTCCCTCACCATCATCTGGAATGTCCAATTCAAGCTTCCTGTCCCATTCAAGGCAGTGTGAATTTAATTTCTCAGTTTCTGACTGGAGAATATTTCTATAATTATGACATACATTTCAGTTTTACAAATGTTTCTCAGATGAATATCTAAGTATTAGTTATCACACTTATACAATATTAATTTCCCAGAGTTGGTACTTATTTTATGAATTGTGATATATTAAAACACATAAATATTAATACAAGTCGATACTCAAATATGTCCATCTTTCTACATCTGAAACGTACGTGGATGGTTAATGTCAAGAGCCCACTTTTCAAGCTAATATGTCTAGTTGTTTCTAGTGTTATTTTTCAGAGGCTGAACAGAATCAGACATTCTTTCTTTTTATAAAGGATTTTTTTTTTTTTAATTTTATTGGGGAATATTGTGGAATAGTGTTTTTCCAGGGCCCATCAGCTCCAAGTCGTTGTCCTTCAATCTAGTTGTGGAGGGCGCAGCTCACTGGCCCATGTGGGAATCGAACCAGCAACCCTGTGGGTCAGAGCTCACGCTCTAATCAACTGAGCCATCCGGCTGCACAGAATCAGACATTCTTTAGTTCTGTTATTAGTTCTCCATTATTGTTCATGGAACTAGGACCAATCCAACTGCCAAGAACAAGTTAAAGCTAAAAACTGTCTGAAATTACAGTGATAGGGCCTTACAGATTCTAATTATTAGGTTTTACCTGTGCAAAGACAGTGGTTCTCAGCTGGAGTCAATTTTGCCCCCAGGGGTACATTTAGCAATGTCTGGAGGCACTTTTGATTGTCATAAACTAGAGGCGCGCTACTGGCCAGGGATGCTACAAAACATCTTACAGTGCAGAGGACAGTCCCCACAACAAGAATTATCCAATTTAAAATGTCAATAGTGCCAAGGTTGAGAAACCCTGGCCTAAAGTAAATTTAATCTGTTTCTTTATATAAAGCATCCTAGCAGGAAAAACTGACAATAGTTATTGTTTCTTAGAAGAAAAATTTAGCTGTTTACATCTAGTGGCATAACAGAGAACAACTTAATGAGAAAGGAGATCTGGCTTAGATCTGACATTATTCTGTTGAGTAAATTGCTTATTACCTCAATGTCTCAGTTGAACAATACGATAAACTAGCTAATCTCTAAAATCCCTTAGAATTCTAAAATCTTATGTTCTAAAAACAATTGAAAAGGCTCTCAAAAATATTAAAAGATATTCAGAATAGAGCAAATGAATATTAAAGCTATAGTAAGATAATATTTCTCCTCTATTTGATTGGGAAAGCTCAAAAAAATTGTTAATATTGCATTGGAAAAGATATGAGAATTCTCCTGCTACATTCACTCAAGAATAATGGTACATAACCATTTCCTGTGTGATGTGGAGTGCTAGGGCCTGTCTCCAATTGCAGCCATCTGATTTGTTTCCAAGATATTTAGGTGACATGGTTGAGGTTTCCCAAACAGGATGTCAATTTTTTGCTCTTTGCAGTTGGGAGAAACATAATCCTATCTTATGATTTAGTGGAATAAAGAGCCTCCTACCATCTCCCAATATCCTTCTTTTATAAAACAAATATTAACTTTGTTTGTGGGGGGAAAAAAGGTATGAGAAAAGAGAAACTCCCATACCTTGAGGGAGGATAGACTGTAATCAAGGTCTTTATAGATTTTCACAGGAGAGAACTCAAAAGCATACAAGGTTTTCTTTGAATATAATAGGTTTTCTTTAATATAATAGAATAAACCCAATGTAAATAACCAGCAACAGAGACCTATTATTAACTGAGGTACATCCATAGAATTGGACACTACTTGGCCATTACAAAAAAAAACTCAGACAGAAAACAACATGAGTAAGCTCTTTAAGGACTAAAACGGAATGTCTCCTACATTAAAAATGGAAACAGAATAGTATGTTATTGTTTGTATAAAAAAAAGAAAAATATATGTTTTTCTACATATGGATTATGTATCTCTGGAAGTATTCAGAAGAAATGAATAACACTTGCCTCCAAGGAAGCTTCGAACCATGGGGTTGGGAGACAGTGGGGGAAAAAGACTTCTCACTTGTACCTTTTCCGACCTTTTGAATTAGGAACCACATGAATGTAGTAGCCATTGAAAAATAATTAAAATTTTTAAAAAATAAATGAAAATCACCCAAAGTCAGTTTCCTCCAAATTCATCTATTATATTAAGGTTAAAATAGTTTAATTTTGGTATTAAATGTCTAGACATTGAAACAAAATTCTTACACTAGGAACAAATGGACAAACCTGAAATACGGCACATCATGCTGTGGCTGAGATAGCTGATCTTTATTTATTTCAAGTGATGGGACTTCTTTTACTGGAAGGCCATTTGAATTTTTAGTAGTAGTTTGATCTTTACTTAAGACATTTTCTATAGATTAAAGAAAATGTTACATATAAATTTCAAAACAACAACTCCTAAAATGACATCCTCCTCAATAAAACAAATTGTTTTAAATCCTTCAATTTTTCAATGTTGAATTTTAAAATTTTATTTCTCTCTCAATGATTTCATTCAACACATTTCCTTTAAAGTATCTCTCAATATTTTCATCTCTTCAAATTTGTGTTTATTCCCTCTTCTCAGTCTGTATTTCTCATTCCAACTCTCTCTCTCTCTCTCCACCCCACCCCCCACTCCACCAGATCTTTCCCCATGCTTTTCCATCTCTTCTGACCCCGAGATCACATCCCTGAACTATATGGAAGAGAGGGCTCTATAACAAATCTCTAACAAATCATAATCCAGAAAAGAAAGAAAAAAATTTAATTGAAATACCATACCTTTATTCCAAACTGTTAGAGAATCCAAAGCACATCGTAATTTATTTGAATCTTGGTGTACTGTCTTGGCAGAGTAAGTTTTGCATTTTTGTGCCAAAATTTCTTTTATTGCTTCTTGAGTCTTATCACTAAAAACAACAGCAAAAATATATTTCATGAAACATGAACCCCATGTATCTAAAGGATTTCAAAATTATGTTGCTTTTTAAAAACCTGGGATAAGATGGAAATATGTTTCTTTGTTGTTTTTTTAACGTGTCTATTCTATAGGGGAAAATTTTTAAATACTTATACTGGGAATGTCCATCTTTACTAACTGTAATGAGATCCAAAGGTTCTGAAGATCTCTTAATAGAACTTGCTGCTGAGCAGTTTCTACCATCCGGTCTTTGCAAAATAACCTTGTCTTTTTCTTTTAAAAGATTCCAACTGATTCCCCCTCTACCCCCCCCCCCCCCCACACTTTGCAAGGTAATCATTTGTCTTTAGAGGTAGTTTTTCTAAAGTTAACACTCAGCAAAAAAACACAACCCGAAACCCAAACCATATCTGAACTACATTATAGCAATTGCTTCTTTCTAAAAATTTATTTCTAAGTATTATAATAAAATCACTTACTAAAAGCAAAAAAAACACAAAGTGTAACATGAAAACAATAACAACGCATAGGAAATATCAAAATTGTCAAACACATTGCAGCCTTCTGAAGAAATTTTTTACAAGACCAAATTTTCATGATTATTGACATCGTTTACTAACTAAATATAACGTTTTAAAAGGCCAAATCTAAGAAAGACATTCTGTTATCCATCTTAGCAAAAAATTCATTAATATTACTTTCTTACACTTCTGTTTTTAAAGGGGTCCAGGCGTAACTGGGTGTCAAGAAAGCATTGGCACTTCTGGGAGTCAAAGGTGTAACTTGATAGGTCTTCAGACCATCTAGTGGCTGAAACATAAAATCTTTAGGTGCAAAGGAATTCTTTCCTTTCATTTTTGCAGTATTTGTCTCAGGCAAGTTTTCCATTTTTGATAAGACTCCATCTAGATCCACTCCATTTGTTGCACTGGTTTGTGAATGCAAATTATTTTCTTCACCATCAACTTGAAAAGAAATGACCTAGATACGAGTAAAAACAAAATAGAGTGAGAAATTCTCTTCTGGGGATAAATGTGACCAATTTTTACAGGACTGAAAATGTAAAAGTTGAGATATACGTTCCATGTACATAATTTAAGAGACAATAAAATACAATTAAATATATATATGGAATCAGAAGACCAGCTACACTAAACTATTGCTATAATCTAGAAAGATAGAGAATCAGTCCTTATTAAAAGAAATAAATAATAGGTTTTAGGTATTAACAACAAATCAAAATATATGAAAACTAAGGTGGAAAAATTTACTAACCTAACAAACACATATCTTTTTACTTAAATTATGTGGACAATTACAATGGTTTGAGAATCAGAAATCCAATGTTTATTCGATGACTACTATTGTCAAGGACCAGATCCTTTATCATATGAACAAAAATATTTTTCAGTGCGACACAGTAAGATTAACCATAAAAAATGTGAAGTATTCATGTTTTCTTTTTCAACTCAATTTAATTGTTAATTTAGTTTTTATTCACTGAGATATAATTGACATATAACATTATACTAGTTTCAGGTGTATAACATGATTCAATATTTGTGTATATTGCAAAATAATCACCACAAGAAGTCTAGTTAATATCCATCACCACACAGTTATAACTTTTTTTTTTTGTGATGAGAGCTTTTAAGATCTGCTCTCTTAAAAAAAAAAAAAAATCTGCTCTCTTAGCAACTTTCAAATGTACAACGCAGTATAAGTAACTATAGTCCCCATGCTGTCCATTCCATCCCCAGGACTTACTTATTTTATTTTTTTAAATGTATGTTCAGGGCAGTTCCCTGCCATATTAGGAAACTGGTATATATATATTTTTTTATTTTTTTTTTTAAAGATTTTACTGGGGAAGGGGAACAGGACTTTACTGTGGAACAGTGTGTACTTCCAGGACTTTTTTCCAAGTCAAATTGTTGTCCTTTCAATCTTAGTTGTGGAGGGTGCTGTTCCACTTCAAGTTGTTGCCCTTTCAGTCTTAGTTGCGGAGGGCACAGCTCAGCTCCAGGTCCAGTTGCCGTTCATCCCTTGCAGGAGTTGAACCGGCAACCTTATGGTTGAGAGGACGCACTCCAACCAACTGAGCCACCGGGCCGGCCCGGGACTTACTTATTTTATAACTAGAAGTTTGTACCTTTGACCACCTTCACCCCTCCCACTCACTCATTTTACCATAAATTTTACAGTTTTCTATGTTTCTGACTTTTAACGAGATAGGAACTGAAACCAGAGTATTTCAACCTGGACAAGTTTAAAGGTAATACTGTCCCTGAGGTCAGCATGGGAGTGAACATAAAAACTAGTGATAATCCTTAAGGAGAAAATCAATCTCAAGGGAGGAGCTACAAGGTGTAGCGCTTGTCTGTGAATATTCACCCTACATTGCCTTTCTGGAGGGTCTATGTTTGATTTTTAGAAAGGATCTGGTCAGGTTTCTTACACTTTGGCATAACTTTTTTTTTTTTAAGATTATGGAAATGTAGCATGGATTATAAACCAAGGAACTGGGTCTTTAAAATGGTGGCTCTTGTTTGAAGACTCTACTAGGCCCTATGCTAGGTGACATCAGAAATATTAGGTTATTTAATTCTTAATACTAGTCCATGTAGGCATTACATGTTAGAGACAGGAAAACAAACTCAACACTTGCCCAATGTTACATAGCTAATCGGAAGCAGAGACAATATTCAAATTCAGGCTTAATTATATCCAAAGTCAATGTATTTCACCCTACCCCATTAAAACTAGTTTTCATATGAAGGTTCCTATCATGTGTTTTTATTACATTTTCTATCTCTTGTTAACCAAATTATGGTTTCTCTACCTATAAAGCTCTGGGTATAAGATACCTGAGAAACAACAGTAAATCCTCTTATGCTTCTTTATGGTTCAAGAGGTGTTAACACACATGTAGGTTAACATCTTAAAGCAGTTCTTTATGCTTAATATCAACTTTATGAAAGTAGCAACAAGATTTTTCAAAGTAGCTACCATGTTTCCCCGAAAATAAGACCTAGCCAGACAATCCGCTCTAATGCGTCTTTTAGAGCAAAAATTAATATAAGACCCGGCATTGTATTATATTATATTATATTACACCTGGTCTTATATTTTATTATATTATATAAGACCCGGTTTTATTTTACTTATATTAATTTTTGCTCCAAAAGACGCATTAGAGCTGATTGTCTAGCTAGGTCTTATTTTCAGGGAAACACGGTAGAAACCAACAGACGTTTATACTCTACCTTGTCAAGTTTAGTTTCTATTTTTTTGGCAGGTCTTCCTTGATTTGTTGCCTTTCTTTCTGCTTCATTATCTAAAATAAAAATAAAAGAAGTCATCCATTTTGACCAGACAGAAAATGCTACATTAAAAGTACTAGGTGATTTGGGAAAGGAAAAAAAGGCAACAATAGGAATGTATGTCTTAAAGATTAAAAGTCATATTATAAAATAGAATAAAAACAGATTAAATTTCCTGCTAATCATAGGCCATCTGTTTTCAAAACAAAACAAAGGTGTTAATGTATTTTACCTTTTGCCTCTGAAAATAGAATACATGTTTATTATAGAAAATAAACAAGAGCACAAAAACAACATTAATCAAAAAAAAAAAATCACCCAAGATTACGTTACTTAGTAATAATCCCTATTGATACTTCAGGGTATATTTTTCCAATGTTCACATATTCACATACATATATTAGAACTGTAATAAGCATACTGTTCAGGCTTTGACCTGTTTTTCTTTCCCCACTTAACATATCATGAACCATGTCATTAATGTTCTTTTATAACATTCTTAAATGGTTATACTGTATTCTACCAAATGGATGGACTGTCATTTATTGGGGATATTAATTTTTCACTTTGCAGCATGGCTTACACCAATTCGGATACTTCAACGTTTGAGGACCCACTGTATGGATGCTACCAGGATGTTGGGGCACAGAATCTACCTTCAAGAACTGGAATCTCCCATTTTCTCCTCTCCTATTTAAAGAAGTACATGTTGGTTTTAAAAATTGAACACAAAAAAATCTCAAGGACCGAAACATTCTAGTTCAGTCATTACTCAAGAAATAGTTCTCACCATTAGGAGCTCTTGTCACTGGCTTTCTTGTTGTAGTAGATGAGACTGTTCTGGCAATCTGCTTTGCTGTTTGAGTAGCCGATCGAGTCATTCTCACCGATGTGGACATTTCAGGCTGTAAAGCTGTGGGAAAAATTAATCAAATCAAATGCTTTTTGTAATTGTTAAATTATTGTGGCAACATCAGAGCTTATAATTTCTAATATTCCTACCTTTTTTCTCTTTGTCCAACACTTTCTTTTCAGAAGTTTGTCTTTGACCAGGTCGAGTTGCTCGAACATCATTTCCATTATTAATCTATTTAAAAGATTAGGTGCTGTGTGATTTAAATTGCATAATGAATCAAACCAACCACATTTTTAATCTGTAAATTGACCCATCATCTGAATATAACTATTGCGAATGACCCAGCAAAAAATCCACTACCCCCAAATAAATGGGGTAAAGAAAATGTTTTCCATTATGTAAGTTTTCTTACAGCTTTTTCAGAATCCTAGAATTTAGAAAATGCTAATAACCTAAGCTATTAGAAAGAAGCTGACTATAATCATCTGAGAGTCCTTAAACATACCAGGAGGCATGTTTGCAACTTCAAGACCTTTGAATTTTGCCTAGAAAATTCTTCTCCTGGATAGAAAGCTCTTTGCCATAGTTCACTCTTCCATTTCCATAAAGACTTCTTCAAATGCCACCATCTCAGTGAGGCCCAGTCAAAATTCACCCTACACCTCTTTAGTGCTCCCCATCTCCTTCTCCTTTTTTATCTCCTCCATAATACTTATGACCATCAGACAAATGACTCCTTATTTTGTTGCCTATCTCACATGAAAACAGGGAATTTTGGTTTGTTCACTACTCTATCCTAGAGCCTAGAGCATGGTAGTGACTAAAATTTATTGAATACACGAAACTTAGCTACTTCACCTGACAAAGAAGCATCCTACTTCCCCCTTGCCCACTTCACGTTATTTTAGTACTCCTCCTAAAAACTTTATCCATAATGGTGTTTTTGAAGACCCATAAGTTTGTAACACCACTCTATGTGCTTATATTCCTATTTGCATTTATGGTGTCACGGAATGTATAATAGAAGTCCAGTAAACAGAAAAAAAGAGTGTGACACAAAGACAAGCTTGTATTGATGTCATAAGGAATGCCTGGGCAAAGGCTACTTTAAAGTGAATACTTTCTTAACATTTGGCCAAAACTGCTCTGCCACCATACCAATAACAGTGATTTGGGTACTATTAACTAGCAAAATAATCACTGTACTTGAAGCTGATATTTAGATTAAAATGAAATTATTTACTCCGAAAAAAGAAAGGAAATTTATCATTTTAGCAACAATTATCTACTAGCTATCAACTATACCTTAGTTAGCTCCATTTGCTCTTTGGCTTTTGACCTTGTCATCCGTACAAAAGATGGAACAGCCTTAAAACAGTCAAAGAAGATAAATAGTTTTTAAAATGAACTCACAAAATTACTTCCATATCTTATTATGAAATACAGTTTCCATTTAAAGTTAAACTTTATTTGTAATCATTTATGGCAAAAATAATGATGAAATTACTATTTTTCCTGGTTGCGGCTTGAGTTAAATTATGTTTAAGTTAATAGCTTAAAAACTGTTTCATATTTCTCAGTGAGAAAGAAAAAAATTCCAATCATGTTTCCAACTATTAGGAATCCTCATTAATACGATTAGTTACACATATTTGGAAGTGGATACATGAACAGACTAGAGTATTAGGATGTTTTGGTGTATGTTTATGAAAAGATACTATACAGCTTACTTTCCTAACTTTGACAATTTGCCTTCAAATCTCACGATTATGCTCTTGTCCATTGTCAATAAGAAAATGGAGATTTGATTGCAAAATGTGGAAAAAAGTTCACAAGGACTGATCAAAAAGTGGTAAGACATTTACCAACTCTATAAAATTCCTTAAGAAGCATAATCAGACTTCTCTTCAGATGAGAAGCCATTTTCTTCACCAAATCTCAGTGAAAACCTACATTAAAGAAACTAGAATTTTTGCATAAAAGGAGCAAAATTCAGCAATGTCTGTTGTCTAAGTAGAATAAAAAGCAATTATTGGTGAATCTTATTATGTAACACAATGTGTCTTTCTCCTTCTACATAAAACACTTTGTAAATAGTTGTTTACAGTTTAGACCAATGACTGGTATCTTACATATTCTTGAAAAGCCAGATTAACTTGAAGAGATCTTCTTTGATGCTCCTCCAAACATAAACAATCTCTCCCTCCTCTAACATATATAGAATATACTTACCTGTATCTTTCCACTTTGAGCTACATTCTATTAATTTGGTCTCTTCTACATTGTCCTAAGATCATACACAGAGTAAATAAAGATCTGTCAAATGAATCAATGAGATTCATGAAGCAAAGAAAACTAGGCAACATCTTGGGCTTTTACGTTATTCCATTCTTATTTAAATCAGGAATGAGTACACAGTCAACAAGATCTTTTAAACATATTATTTAAAATGAGATCTTTTATACGTATCTTTAAAATAGCAAATCATTATTGACAACCTAATTTACAAAACTACTTCCTCTGTTCATACTTTATTCTTGACTCAATAACCATTCTCTTCTTTTAGATCACCCCTCCCTTACCTGCTATCCTCCATTTTAGCTCTCTTGCCACTCTGACCAGTTCTTCTCTGCGTGTCACTGGTACCTCACTTCTGCCCACCTGAATGTGCTCTCTGGACTTCCCTCTCCCATAACTTTATGTATTTTTATCGCAATGGTCTCATACAGCTTGAACACCCATCCATATTCCCAATACATCCCAAATCCACATTTTAGCATGGATCTCCATCCTGATTTCCATATTTTATTCCACTGCCTGTTATGTAGGTAGTCCAAACAGGTTTTTAAAAGGGGGGGGGATTAAAATGCACCTCTTTAAACATGTTCCTTGTCCTGTCTTCTTCATCTCTTTCAACCACAGCATAATTTACTATATAGTTGTTCAAACTAGTATCATCAGAATCATCTTCTCTCTCTTAAATTTCCTTTACCCCTCACTATCTACTTGGTCTCTCAAATTTATCTCTAAAGGTGTCCATACCTATTTCTTCCTTTGAAACACACTGCCCAGTCCACTTATCCTGTCTCACTCTTTTAAGATAGTCTTACTCTTCCTATTCATAAATGCTTCCCTTCCAAACTATAGTTTTCAAGGCCAGGGAATCTTCCTGCATTACTAATTTGATAATGGTACCACCTTATTTAAAAGCCCATTACTCTCTATATCCCACAAGATAAACACCAGGTCCTTGGCATAGCATTCATTGTTCATCAATCAGCCTGGCTCTACTCACTTTCCTAGGTTTATCCTGTCTCGGTCCACCTATAGCTTTATCGGGAGACCTGATTTTCATCTTCTGAGCTACTATTATATCATCCCCACCTCCTACCAATTAGGTAAGTGAATAAAGGGGACTAAGGGGAACTGGTTATTTTAGTCATTTAATTGTTTAATGAATAGTTTCTTGATCTTTTGGCTAAAATCGAGTGTAATCTCTTAAAGAAAATTCCTGTTAAACAGAACTATTCCTCTATATCAAATTAGGATACTAAGTTTACCTTTTTTGGCTCAGCTTTAATAGTATTCTGGTTTGATAAAAGAAAAGAAGGCATATCAGGTCTATAAAGACCCACTTTAAATACTCCTCGTTTAGCTTTGTCTCTCTGCTCTTTCAACTTTTGAAGTTGCTTTTCTTCTTTGTATTTCTGGAGCATTTGTTTCCGTTGATCACCTGGAAGAGTTTTCACTGACCCTAAGCAGAAAAAAATACATAACACAGTATATAAAACATTTCAGATAAAAAATTATGCAAATGCCTAACAAATCATTTTGCCTAACTTCAACTGCTACTAAGAAATACTTTTAGAAATTTCTTGTTAATTCCTTAGTACTCTAATTACAAGTTATTTCAACCCCCTTTCTTTTAAAATTTCTATTCCTTTTGCCTTCACTTGTTCAAATATTTATTAACTGCGTGCTCTATATTATTCTACTTTTAAATTAATTAAACTCTATGACAGTCAGCCTCCAAGCTGACCTCCCGTGTTCTCACCTCTTGGTAGTTATGCCCTTGTGTTGTCACCACCCTCACTGAATAGAGCTGACCTGTGTAACCAAGAAAGTACCGTTGAAATGAATTCCAAGACTAGGACATTAGACATTCCAGCTTTTGCCTTATTTTCTCTTGGATCACTTGCTCTAGGGGAAGCCAGTGGTCGTGTGGACCCTTAAGAAGACACAGGCAGCCAAAGGAGATGTCCACATGACAAAGAACTAAGGCCTCCCGCCAAAAGCCAGCATCAACTTGCCAGTCATGTGAGTGAGTTCTCTTAGAAGCAGATCCTCCAGTTTCACTCAGGCCCTCAGATGCATTCCTGGATGACATCTTGACTGCAACTTCCAGAACCACCTGGCTGAGCCACAACTAAATTCCTGACCCACAAAGATTCTGTGAAATAACAAATGTTTTTTGTTGTTCTAGGCCACTAAGTTTTGGGGTAACATAATTTTTTCCTTTGATATTAAAGCTACTTGTCAGTTTCTCTAGCTCCCATCTATGATTCTCAACTTAGGTTTCTACCTACATATTCTCACGTTTATTTAAACAGGTCTGAAAAATATGAGTGGCTACTATGTGGTCAGACGTTGTTAAGCAGTAAGAATAAGTAAGAGAATTTCTGTCCTTGAAGGGATGTCAGTATTGTACTGTGGGATGGATACAGTTTCAGTTTGGTTTAGAAGGGAATATATAGTAGGAGAATGCACACAGTAGCGAACCAGTACAAACCTGTTTGAGGAGATCAGGAAAAGTTTTTCAGAAAAAAGAATACCTGAGAAGGGTTCTGAAGAATGAGTATAGGTTTGCCCACTAGGTGAAGGTTAAAAATAATCCAGGGAGATAGCTGCACAAGTCAGTAAATTTAGTAAAAAAAAAAAAAAAAAAGCATATATTTAAATGGCTGAATTTTATGGGATGTGAATAAAGTTATTTAAAAAAGATAATCCAGGCAGAGAACAGAATGTGTAAAAGGTCACATGATGAAGTGGTCAATCATCAATAAAAACCCAACTTCTCTGATAGTTCCCTTTATCTCTTGATCTAACTGAAACCTGGCTCTCCCCTGAAGACACTGCTTCCCTAGCTGTCCTCTCAAATGGTTGACTACTTTTTTTCTCCCACACTGGTAATATCGCTGGGCCTAAAGAGGGGAGGTGTCCCCATCATTGCTTCCCACTATTTCTTCCTCCTCACTAAAAGAGTTCAGCTTCACATTTCATGTCATCAGATCAGACTATCAAGTACCCCAATGTGTCATCTATAGACCCTCCAGGTGTCTCTCTTGTTCCTTGAAGGCTTTAGCTCCTAACTCCCTGTCACCGTCCCCATCACTATTCTTGTATAAATGTTGATGACCCCCTCCAACACCTTGCCTCTCCATTCTTGGGCTTCCTTTCCTCCAAGGATCTTGTTTCTACTACACCTCAGCTACCCGTTCCCAGTCACATCCATACCAGTATTGTCCTGGCATACATAAAAAATAACATTCACAGGGCACACTGGAGCAAACAGAGTCTGCCCGTGATCAAATGCAACCAGCCAAAGAGAGAAAGCTCTACCCACCCCTGGCCCTGCCAGAAACTTCAAGGGCTGAGAGAACCCATATCTGGTCATACTTGATTTCATCTGTGAGACAACAGGCACTTGCGACTTCATTATTACCAGTGAATAACTGTGTTTCCTTCAAACGCCCAACCTCAAGCAATCCACCGGTTACCAGATCTTTCCAACAGCCCTTGAGCCCCTACCAGGACCTACACTCTACTGACCTACACTCATCTTTTTACTGTCTCTTACCTCCCTTGTGTTCTCAAGTTTCTTCTTATCTAATTTGCATTCCATGATTCATCATCATAATCACTACTTCATCTTTTTATTCCCTCTCTCACTGTGCTGCACCCTGGCAAAATTTCAACTCTGATTAAATGCCACTCGCTGCTTACCTCACACCTACAATACATAACTGGGTTGAAAAAATACACAAAAGCATGCTACCTCATCTCTTTCTATTTATGACTATAAACCTCTCAGTTGGACCCTACGTTTCTCATTCCAATACTCTCTCATTCACCTGAACTATGATTTCATACATTATCCTCTCCTCAAACCTGACACAGCTCCTCCCATCTGCATTCAAAGCTCCCATGGTATCTGAGCCAACATACTTCACCTGCCCTTCTACACGAGCTGAGTGTGCATCTCCCAAAGGCCAACCCCTCCACTAGCTCTAGATTCTATTCCTTCTCACCGAATCGAGGGCATTCTTCCAGCAGGTTACCCTCCCTCACTCATCTCTTTTTCTCTCTATAATGGGTTGTTGCCATCACAAAGTTACAAACATGCAGTAATCCCTCCAACCCACACCCTTATCTAGCTGCTTGCCTCATTTCTCTAGTTCAGTAGAAGGCAAAATTCTTCACAAGACTTATCTATATCCCTATTTCCAATTCTCCTTCCATTCCTCCTTTTTTTCAAAATTATGAAAAATTTCAAACATACACACAAGTAGAATACAATGAACCCCCATATTCCTATAATCCAGATTCAATAATTATGAACATTTTGCTGCACTTGTTTTTTTTCCTGAACTTTTCTTGAAGACAAATTCTACTCGCAAAACTTCATCCATAGGTATTTCCGCATGCACCTCTAAAAGCAGACATTTTCTTTCATAATCGCAATACCATTATCATACCTAACAAACTTAACAGTAATTCATGTTATCACTTATTATAGGGACCAAATTTAGACTTCCTGTTTCAAATAGGTCTTTTATTTTTTAAGCATTGGTTTGTTCAAATCAGGAACCAAGCAAGATCCACATATTGTATTTAGATGCCTTTTAAATCTCTTCATCTAAAATCAATCTTCCTCCCCATCTTTCATTTGTGTCATTACCTTGTTGACAAAAGCTAGTCAGTTGTACTACAGAATGTCCCGCACTCTACAATTGTCTGTTTGCTTTCTCCTGTTTTTTTGTTCATTCCTCTAGCCCTCGTGTTTTCTGTAAACTGGAAGTTATATCTGAGGGTTTGATTAGTTTGATTTGAAGTTCAACTTTTGGAGCAAGAATATGTCCTAGGTGGTTCTGTCATTCTCTCTTGAACCCATGCCTATAGGGCTTTCATGCCCTGAACTTCACTCCACCAAAACTACTTATCAAGATCACTACCACAGTGAAATTCAAATTCTCACTTCTAATATAACTTGACCTAACAAGAAGCACTGACAGGCAGGCTCTCTTTGACAAGCTCGTTTCACTTGGTTTCTAAGATACCACTCTCTTGGTTGAACTCTTACTTTACTTGCACTGCTCCTCAGTTCTTTGATCCCGCTTGTTCTTTCTTCCGTAGCCATGCTCACCTACTTGCTCTCTCTGGAACATACCAGGCCCACTCCACCTCTAGACCTTTGCAAATGGCAAATAAAGAAAGGCTATTTTAATAGCATATTAACAAGGTTAGACTTTCATTTGGAAGCTTTTTGTCAATGAATGGAGTATTTGAGAAGGCAAGAATAGAGGCAAAGAGACAACCTAGGAAGCAATAACATCACCTCAACGCAGACAAAAAAATATCTAGCTCTTCCATTAAAGATCATTCTGCATCATTCCATGGCCCAATTTTCATTTCCTCCCAACTCCTAAGAGATGTTATTCTTTACTCTCTCCTCCTTGACAACCAAGCATTTCCTTTGACCTTCAAATATGCACTGATCACCTCATCTCAAAAACAAAAAGAGCCCTACAGCACTTTTGTCCAATTCTTTTCTCTTGCGCTCATTTAGAATCACAAAAATAATAAATCTGAAAGAAATATTTTAGCCCAACCTCCTCTTTCACAGAATAAATTGAGCTCAATTATGTTGAATGTCTTGTACATGCCATATATTACACTACACTAGTCCTGGAAAGATGATAAAATTGAAGCAGTGAATATTTAAACAACTTCACATCTCATTTCTTTCTCTATACAATGTCTAAGAAGATGTTATCTCTTTGTGTCATTTACCCTTGCTCTATTTCACTGCAACCTAGCTTATAGTGCCTGCTATATAAACACAACTAAGTAGGCGTCCAGTGACTCCTTCTGGTTAAATACAGATAGCTTCCCCGTTCTTTCTGCTCTATAGCATTCCTTACTTTCTAAGACAGTATTTTTTTTTTAATGTCCTTTTTTTTATTATTACTGTTTTCAGGTGTACAAAGCAACGTAATACTTAGCATCTAAATTGTATTTAGATGCCTTTTAAATACAATTTAGATGCTAACCCCTCACAAATTGATACCCCCCCAATCTACTAACCCTCTGACATCGTATATAGCTGCTACAATAAGACCCTCTATTTTTATCTTTTGCTGAGAACATTTCTTCTTCAGTTTGATTTTCCTTCCTAATGACCCCAAACCCTTTTAGGCAAACTGCAAGGAAGAATTCTTTGCCCTTCTAAGAAATGTTTCCATTGGCAAAGTTATTTTGTAGATTCTTCAAGCAGTTCTATTTTTATGTCCCTTATCAATTTATCTTCTCAAAATTTATCTTACCCAAGTGCCAGAAGAATTTTAGAATTCCTATATAAGGCAATATAGAAAATAAAGTGTTATAATATTCCATAGATGAATGGCTTTAGCCTAGCTAAAATAGCTTTAGCCTAGCCTGTACCTTAAATAGACAGCAGAAAACATCAAGTTACTCAAAATGGTATTACAAAATTCCATTCTTCTGGTCAGAGTTTGTTTTTCATTTTTTAAACTTTTTCATTTATTTAAATGTGGTTTTCCAGGACCCATCAGCTCCAAGTCAAGTAGTTGTTTCAATCTAGTTATGGAGGGCGCAGCTCACAGTGGCCCATGTGGGGATCCAACCAGCAACCTTGCTGTTAAGAGCACTGCGCTCTAACCAACTGAGCTAACCAGCCGCTCCCCGGTCAGGGTTTTTTTAACCTCTGTTATTAAATCAACTTTTATTCACTCTTCAAAGCATTTAAAAATTACAATAAACCTTTACTTACTTGGCTTGACACTGGCCTTTTCGGGAATAAGCTCTTGAGATGTCTCGTGTAATTTGGGAAGAAGTCTACCTTCTAAGGTTGGAATGTTGACATCTTTCAAACCGAAGTGCCTGTTTCGTTCATATTCCTTATGTCTGTTTTCCTTCTGAGACAGTGATTTCCTATGAGCAATTTTAGTTCTAATCATGTCAGTACTTAAATCTTTTCTGTGTCGACTGGCAAAATGTGACGAAGACATCCTGTCAGGGAAAAGAGAGACCCACTTACACGGATTTTCATTTTATTTAAAAAATTAAAGAGTCCAGTTCACCTCCTGTTCCAACCTCAGAGCCTTCTGAAATAAAAACATTGAAATACAAAATAGAATAGATATATGACACTGAAGTGTGGGAAGGAGGTTATCAAAAGATAAGACACTATGACCTATTTTTTCAGGTACTAAATAGGAGCTTGTTTCACAGATGAAGTGAAGCCCAGGAAGCTACAGTCCATAATATAAACAAGAGGCTCTAGGCTTACTATAGAGAACATTGCAAAATAATGTGAATCAAAGGTGGAAATAGGGAAAATAAGTGAAAGACAATATACAGAATAGTTTCTTAACCTTCCCCTGGTGATGAATGCAGGGCAGTCTGACATTTTTTTCTCAAGCCAAAAAACAAAATAAACAAACAAAAACCACACAAGATGCCGATTAGACAAGGAGGGATGATAAATAGGCAGTTGGATATACAACAGTAAGAAAAAGAAGGGTTTTCAGAAGAAATTACCATGGTGATATAGAAGGATAATCATATCAGTTTGCCCTTGTGAGAGCAGAATAAAATTATTTTCGGCTATGTAAAAAATCATGTAGTTTACTTGGTATATACTCTTTCGTAGAAAGACCCTTGAGAGTGTATTCAAGTCACACAAGGGAGGACAAGAAAGGATGTCATGGGTTCCAAGAAACGATGGATCCAACTGACAAAAAGAATAAAGGAAAATGGAAAGTCTAAGGGGATCACTTATACAGCTGGTATAGAGACCAAACCAAACTGGAGAAAAAGAACTGGTTTCCCAGAGAAAATTCTTGCCAGCTTAAAACAAAAAGAAAAGGAAAGGGGGAGGGTCTGCCATTAGGAAGTTAAAAAAGTTATAAGTACACTAAAGTCGTCAACAATAACTAAGAAAGTCCAATAAAAAACTCCAGATAAAAGAAAAATCTGTAAAAGAAATGCAACAAATTAAAATGTTATATGATTTTAAGCAATCAACAGAGTATAAAAAAAGGAGAATTCGTTGGACTTGGATGCCAATAACAGTCTCCTTTGAAAAGCCCAGGGGAAGTGACAAAAGACTATGCTTTTCATCAAAAACTCTCCTCTATTTGATTTGCCACTTATCACAAGTATTAATTTGCTAAATATTAAAAAGTAAAACTTAGGTGTTATTTTAAAATACAGCATAGCACTATACACAGCAGAGAGACACACAGAGAGACAGAGACAGAGAACACTAATGTTAATATTTAATTATCACCTAAACCCTAAAAGGTAGTTAAGTATTATCGCCGTTATACAAATAAGGTAAATTAACTGCCCACGTTGGCACAACTAAAAGGTAGTGTAGATGGGAGCCTAAGCCAGGCAGTCTGGCTCTTCAACTACATCTAAGTTATCTTCTTTGGCTGATTGAAGTTCCTTCCAGCTGGAAAGTCTAGAATGCCTTAGTCTTTCTTGCCTAGAGGTTCTCAACCCGGGCGTTTTTAGTTGTCACAGGATCTGGGAGGAGCTACTGAAATTTAAGGTCAGGACCAAGGATGCTAAGTATTTACTCCCCGGTGGTCAAACGCTGAGTGCTACATAGATCCAGACAACAAACAGTTCAGCTTCTGGAGGACTGAGTCATCAGCTTCGGGGGTAGGACAGGTAACACTGTCCAAGAGGAGCCTCCTGTGAGCAGCGTCCAGCTCGCAGCTGTCGGTCCTTAAGATCCTTCTAGATTTTCCAGAAGGAAGCGGGCCAGCGCCCTCCCTCCAGCTCCCCAGCACCCACCTACCTGAGGCAGCTTCTGGCGTGAAACCTCAACCAAAGTAAAATAAAGGAATTCTCTCGGTCTTCAACACCACCACTGCCTCCGAAGCAGGAACGCCTACCACCCGAGCCTCCGCAACATTCAAACTTCCCGCGCCGAGCCTCTGATTGGAGGGATTTTAACAAACACTTCCGGGAGGTGTGCCCGCCTCTTCCCTTTAATAAGGCCAGTGATTGGCTTGCTTCTTTAGCTATTTGAATTGATTGAAAGGTGAACGGACGGTTCAGACGAGTGTGAGCGGAATCAATGGGCGGGTCGCCACGCGATATTGATGAGGGGCGGATCAGAAGGGACTCTGGGGTCCCTGTAAGGGGCGGGAGCGGCGGACCCGTGGTGTCGTGTTGTCGCTGAATCCGCCCCGGAGCTTGCAGGGTCCTGCGAATATCCGAAGAAGGTCAGAGGAACTCAGACGAAGGAGACGAGACTCAGTTTGCAGGGCTTTTTAATATCCTTATTTAGTTACATAAATCCAGCCGACCTTATTGGAATGTTTTCTTCATTTAACGTTTTTAAAAAAAGACTTCCCACACCAAATTTTTCCTTACATTGTTTAATGTTACTTTTCAACGCCGCCAGTCTTTTTTTTCCTCGTCCATTTTTTTAAATTGAGATAAAATTTACGGTGAAAAGCATAGTTTTTTAATATACGATTTGATGAGTTTTGCTAAATGTAATCACCCAATCAGAATGTAGAGCATTTCCATCACTCAAGAGTTCCCTTTAAGCCCCTTTCCAACCTCCCACCCTTTAGGCAACCATTCCTCTGATTTCTATCACCTTAAAAATAAAGGTGGTAGGTACACTTTAGTATCTGCCTTCTTTCTCTCAGCGCGTTGTTCAAGACCCATCCCTACTGTTGCGTGAATCAGCAGTAACTTGTTTTTATTATTTCATTAAATACTTTGTTTATCCATTCACCTGTTGATGGACAATGGGATTGGTCCAGTTTTTAGCTGTTATGAATAAAGTTGCTATAAACATTCTTGTCCAAGTCTTTTTGTGGGCATGTTTTATTTCTCTTGGGAAATATAGGTGTGGAATTTCTGGGTCATTCTGGATATGCTTAACTTTATAAGAAATTGCCAAGCAGTTGTCTAAAGTAGTTGTACCATTTTACACACCCACTAGCAACGTGCAAGAGTTCCAGTGTTCCACATGCTTGCCAAGATTTGGAGTTATCACTCTTTAATTTTAACCCCTCTAGAAGGTATGAAATGGTATCTGGTTTTAATATTGTAGTTCCCTAATGACCAATGATGGTAAGCATCTTTACGTGTGCTCATCAACTATTTTTATTTCTTGTTTTGTGAAATGTTCAAGTCTTTTGGCTATGTTTTTATTAAATTGGGGGTAATCTTTAAATTTGGTTGTCTTTTTAGTATTCGTTTGTAAGAGTTCTACCTATTCTGGGCACAAGTCCTTTGCCAGGTATATGTATTTTGAATGTATTCTCCCAGTCTGTGGGTTGTCTTTTTTTTAATAATAAGCTTTTAATTTTAGTTTTAGATTCACAGAAAAATTGCAAAGATAGTAGAGTGAGGTTACATATGTTCCTCATCCATTTTCCCCTTTTATATTAGTATGGTACATTTATTATAATTCATGAAATGATACTGATACATTATTATTAACTAGAGTCCATACTTTATTTAAATTTCCTTAGTTTTTACCTACTGATATTTTTCTGTTCCAGGATACCACATTACATTTAGTCATAATGTTGCCTTAGGCTCCTTGTTCTGTGACAGTTTCTCAGACCTTTCCATTCACCTGTTTTCGGTACCTTTGCCAGTTTCACGGAGTACTCATTAAGTATTTTGTAGAATGTCCCTCAATTGGAATTTGTCTGATGTTTTTCCCATGATTAGACCAGGGTTGTGGGTTTGGGGGAGGAAGACCATAGCGGTGAAGTGCCATTCTTATATCACATCAAGAGTACATAATATCAACATTATTTATCATTGTTAATTGCTAACCTTGATGACATGTTTGCCAGGTTTCTCCACTGTGACATTACTATTTTCTCCCTTTCCATACTGTACTCTTTGGGAGAAAATAACTATATAGGCAGCCCACAATTAAAGAGTGGGAAGTTACATTCCATCTAATTGGGGACAAACTCTGAACATAAACTATTTGGAATTATTCTGCATGGGAGATTTGTCTTTTCCCATTTGTCCTATTATTATTCAATCATTTATAGCAGGACTGTTGGGTTACTCTCTAATACTATTTTATTTTGTTGCCATTGGTAGCTCTTTTAGTTTGTTCCTCTTTTACATATCCCCATCATTGTGGGGTGTTTGTTTGTTTGTTTGTTTTAGTACATACTGCCTTACTTTCTGGCTCTACAAGATGCTCCAGGCTCATCTAAATTTTCCGTGTTCCACTACTAAAATCAGCCATTTCTCCAAGAAGCCTTGGTTCCTTTTATTGGAGAATGGTATGAGAAGCCAAGATCTGGACACTAGGTGTGCTCCTTGCTACTGTGGAGTCTCTCAGTTGACTGAAGAAATATACCTGTCTATATTAATGTATGCATCTATAAATGTTTCCATAGTCATCGTCTGTATTTACTTTAAGCTAATCATGAGTTTATATGCTGATGTCTCCAACTCTAATCAATTACCACATGGATCATTCTAGCCTCCACCCCTTGCTTATCTGTAACCTCCCACTCCAATGCAAAACCAGACTCTATTAGTTGCCTTTTCATTTCCTTCATAGCATCATTGGTGAACAGAGGATTTTACATTTGATGAAGTCTAATTTATCATTTAAAAAAGTTTCATCTTTAGTGCTTTATTTCCTCTCTAAGAATTATTTGCCTACCACAACGTCATGAAGTTACTCGGCGATGTTTTCTTCTAGAAACTTGGTAGTTTTAACTCTTATGTTTAGGTCTGTGATTCCTCTCGCATTAATTTGTGTGAGTTATCGCCAATCTTCCCCCCCGCCTTTTTTTTTTACATATTGTCCAATACCACATATAAATGAAACCTGTGTAAATGGCTGTTCATGGGTTAAGTGTCTTCTGCAAACCCTCCCATGATTTTCAGAGTTAACTAAAACTGTAGTACCATAGTGCATTAAGAAATATAAAACAAAGCATAATATATGGGAAGGACATAGCTTTGTTCAATCCATTTAGCAACAGGGATGAGGTTGGCAGTCTTGATGAGAACAATTCAGCAGAATGACGGTGGCAGAAACCATACTGCAATGAATTAAAGCTTCATTGGGAATTACTGAAAGAGGCAGAGCGTGTAAGTGAGGAATCAGAATTTTTAGTGATGAAAAGGACTTTGAAGATTAATGACTTGTACAAGATCCCACAGCTAATTAAGTAGCAGAGCCAGGATTCAAACCTAGATATTTTTATCTTCCTGGTTGTAACCATGGATTGTTTTAACATGTATTTAACAATGGAAAAGAGTAGTATAGACTTTGGAGTCAAATAGGTGTGGCTTAAAATTGCTACTTTATATTGGGCAAGTTTTCTGCACTTTTCTGAATCTCCGTTTCTTAGGAATGTTGGGAGGATTAAATGAAATAATTAGTTCCAGTTCTGCTTCCTACAAAGATGCTGACAAAGTAAAATTACTGGCTCCCTCCCACAAGATCAACTTCAGAGGAGCTACAGAGGGGAAAAAAAAAACCCAAGTTATTGTTAACATTCAGGAATGTAAGCAGTCTTTTGTTGGTTTTCCCCTACAGTTGTTAACTGATTAACCTCTCTTGTCTCTTCCTTCCAACCCTCTGGCCTATTGTAATTCAATTTAGGACATCTCAGAATTTTTTTTTTGGTCACTTTTTACTGTGGCTATTAAAATATTTAAATTGCATGTGTGGCTCTCATTGCATTTTTTTAAGTTTATAGGAGTGTGGGGTGACAATGGTTAGTAAAGTTACATAGGTTTCAGGTGTACAATTCTGTAATATATCATCTTTATATCACACTGTGTGTTCACTACCCAAAGTCAGTTCTCCTTCCATCTCATTGCATTTCTATTGGAAAATACTGTCATAGTTTATGAGAAACTTTGCTGTTTGAAATAACAGTGAGAAAGGACCATCTCACTCCCACTCAAAAGATATGAGCATAGAGAAGCAGTCTCGATTTCCAATCCATAGCTGCAAGATCAGAGGTGTGGGGGTCAAAAAATAACCTTCCTCTCATCTTTCTAATTTTTTTCTGGCTGGGTTAATCATCCAATAAACATGAGACAGATTAACAAGAGAAAACGTCCAAAATTTATTACGGATACACATATGGGAGTGCATAAAAATATGAGATCCAAGGAGAAATTGGGTCATTGTGATTTATAAAGCATTCTGAACTAAGAAGAAGGGAGACAGGGGTCTGGGATTTCAAAGGGAAAGTAGGCAATTCGCAGGTAGAAAGAGCCAACGTGATAAATTCTTGCTGGGCCACCCAGAAATAATGGGCCGCAGAGGGACTCTATTCCTACATTTCTCCGTTGGCCCCATTTAATGTTATAATGCTAAGGTGATGCTCCCTTCCTTTAAGCAGGTCTTCCTATCTGAATTCCTTTAGACAAAGAAGGCGAAGGGTCAAAGATTCTTTCCAAGTCCTTTGTTTTTTAAGAACCAGCTTAAAATCAATATCCCAAATGGTTTCTTTTGGGGTAACAAACCGTTGATCCCCTTCAGAGGTTTTAAATGGCAGTTTTCAAGGAAAAGGCAGTCAGACTAGAATATTCCTAGCAGAACCTTAAAAAGTTTCCAACGGGAGGAGGCCAAGGCCCTTTAAACAATGTTTCTCCTTAGCCTGTACAGCCCCTTTCTTGGGGTGTGGGGTGATTACTGCTTTTTGCTTTTTTTCTTTTCTTACCAATGACATCCCCAGTTCTGCTTTACTCCTGTTGCCTCCAGAACGAAGATTACAGAGAAACCTCAATTATCAAACTTCCTCCGCTTCATGACAGCACCGATCCACCGATCCATGACAGCGGATCCCCACTCCTCTTGGTCCCTTCTCAGAATCAAATGTCCAAACCCTGAGGTAAGCCCCTCCAAAGTCTCTTGTGCCCAGATCCTCCAGGGGTCCCTGGGAGAGGCCTCATGCTCTCCCTTGCAGCAGCAAGTAAATAACTAAACTTTTTTTTTTTTTTAACTACAAGTGTGCTCCTGGTGGTCTACATCTTGGTAAAAATTTTAATTTCCATGCCTGACAGTCTTTTTAAGAAAGGGTTTTTAGGCCAGTGCTAGCAAAAAATAGGAGGAGGAAAAGAAAGAGGCGGAAAGAGAGGAGGAGGAGGCGGAGGAGGGGGGGGAGGAGGAGGAGGGGGGAGGAGGAGGAGGAGGAGAAGGAGGAGGCGGAGGAGGAGGAGGAAAAGAGACTGGTCTTGGGCATGGAGTCTCTAAATCACCAGTAGCATGGCTAGGTTGGAATGACAAACGTGATTTAGCTATGGGCAGCAGATTGGAAAGTTCGTGTGTAAAGAGGCTCCTGGGGTTCTATAGCGCTTGGTAATTCTCTCTTTTGGATAATCATGGAAATAGCCACCTGGAAATGAATTCTAAATTAATCCAACTGATGTACAAGAATGTGAGCAGTCTGGTCCACAGCTGTAAACAGGCTAACTGTTCTGTCTCCTCTCACTCTCTGGCCTCTGTAGTTTAGAGCACCTCAGAATGGTTTTTCTCCTTGTCCATCTGATGGGCTTTATTTGTAGATCTCTCGCAATGGAGTCTTGAAATCTTGATGCTGGATTACCAAAAAGGAGCAAGAAGAACCATTGACTGATTCACGAAAAATTTATAATGTATCAAGTGGAGAGCAGTTTTAAGAGTCCAACCAACCTGGGTTCTAGTTCTGGAGCTGCTCGATTTCGGTTCTTAAATTTCATTGATGGGGATAATATCAATACCTACTTCTGAAGATTGTTGTGAGAGTTAAATACCCTACCTAAAGAACTTAGGATAGAAGCTGGCATACAGTGAGCACTTTAAAGTTTCCTGTTAGATGACCACAAACGGGGAAAAGTTAGGATGAAGCCCAAATCCTGTGGACATTCCTTTGTTCTCTGGACCAGCCCTGTTTCTAGCAAGGCAGAGAGTGGCAAATTAATTAATTAATCAATTCATTTGCCTTTTACAGTTAAAGTTGAAAGGAGGGTGAAAGGGCCCTAAATTCTCCATTGTAATTAAAAGATGAAGGAATTACAGATAAAAGATTCTCCTTTTCAAAAAATGTGTTTTCCCATATTTTAAAGATGCTCTTGCTTTGTACGCTTAATAAACTCTTAATGGCTAGTGTCT
This sequence comes from Rhinolophus ferrumequinum, assembly GCF_004115265.2. NCBI lineage: Eukaryota > Metazoa > Chordata > Mammalia > Chiroptera > Rhinolophidae > Rhinolophus > Rhinolophus ferrumequinum. The sequence goes on along the minus strand of NC_046289.1, from coordinate 38,127,089 downwards.
CCAAAGTCCATGTAAACCTAGCCTTGGATTAGTACTCATCTTGGAAACCAAGATGAGTACAAAGTAGTGTGGAATGTGTGTGAGTTTTGGCCCCATAGACTTGGGTTTAAATCCCAACCCTGCCACTTTTTTAATCCATAGGTTAAAGACCACATATGGCCTTGGGCAAGAGACTTAATCCTTTCTGAGCCTCAATTTTATAACAGTAAATGGGTTTTAAGATAAAGATAAATTATACAAAAGTATCTGGCAAAAAATAGATTTTCAATAAATGGTAGTTTAAAATATTAACAATGACAACAACAATAATAATATCCATGAACCTTCCAATAGAAACTAAGTGCATTTTTAATTAAAATATTGAGAAATAAAGGGCAACAGGTATTGCTATAAAAATTAGTAAATATGACAGAACTCAGCATTAGTTGGTCACAGCTATGAACTGGTGGAGTCTTTCTACAAAACAAACATCAGAGATGTTTTCCAATCAGTCTTATTTGCCCAAAGGGTGGTTAAAATTTCACTTAATTCATAACTCTGTAAGCCATTGCTTTGAATCAGCATTTCCCCTCCTAAATGTTCATTTTGAAGTTTAAAAACTCTGCTAGTTTATACATGTGACCAACTCTTGTTCATTTTTGTTAGTGCTTCCTTCTAGTTGTTTCCTGAGTGTTTCTTTTTGGGTAAATTATTTGTCCAACTGTATAAGGCTAAGGAGATTTGTTTTTTGGTGTGGATTTTTCAATAGGTATTTATAATATGGGAAGGAGTTTAATAATCAGTTTTTACAGTAAAGACCTTATGGGGACAGAGCCAGGAGTGCAGTTTCCAGGCTCCCGGACTCACGTGGAAAGGTGGTGGCTCAGGTAGTAAATGGCCATCAACTGTGATTAGATGGCCATCAGCTGTGGCTAGCTGGCCGTCAGCTGTAACCAGGAAGCCATTGGCCACTAATATAACTGCTGTGGCCACGCTAGCAGCAAATGGGGGGCTAACAAGGGCGGATTGTAGATTGCAAATTGCAGACAGGCGGATGCTGCCAGCGAGACTATAGTGGTATGACTCCCTATCTATGGCTCCATTGGTGTGCCTTTTTGGCCTCACCATGTCCTGCGTTCTTAGTGGGGAGCGGGACCAGAGACCCCGCATGACACCCTGCATGACAGACCTCATCCCCATAGGTATAATGTGAGTTCTTTATTAAATATATAAGTATTAATGAGACATGTGTTAAAACAGTTTTATTTATTTTTAATTAGTCTGATTTTTGTTGGAAAATAATTACATGCACATAATAAGAAATTAGAATAAAAAGGTGTCGTGTGGGGCGGCCTGCAGGGACTCCGGTCCCGCTCCCCACACAAGAACGCAGGACATAGTGAGGCCAAAAAGGAACACCCACGGAGCCATAGGTAGGGGAGTCACACCACTATACTCTCGCTGGCGGCTGGGTTGGAGACACAGGAACCAGGAGCAACACAATTCTCAACCCTCACTGTGCCACTTGCAGGCTCAGCCACCATCTTCTTGCTAGCCCCCATTTTCTGCTAGCGTAGCCTCGGCAGTTATATTAGTGGCCAATGGCTCACTGGTTACAGCTGACGGCCAACTAGCCACAGCTGATGGCCATCCAATCACAGTTGATGGCCATTTACTACCTGAGCCAGCACCTTTCCACATGAGGCCGAGAGCCTGGAAACTGCTTTTTAGGGCTCTGTCCCCACAAAAGCTTAAAATGAAAAATAAAATTCTCCCTCTCCTTCCCAACTCTCCTTTCCTCCCCAGCCCCTAATTCATTTCCAAGAAATCACCCCTGTTAACAGTTTCTGCTTTTAGATTAATATCATATTTCTTCATTTAAACTTTTATCAAATTTATACAGAATCTATTAATATTCCACTATGAAAAATAAAGAATTATCATAAACTACCTACCCTTCCACCTCTGCTTATATTTGATTTTTTTATTGTATTTATTTCTATTCCTTATATTTAATGTTTTAATATTCTAGTGGTTGCCTTATTAACTTTAAATAATATATTTAAAGGTTTAATTCTTGATTTATCAAATGTGGTATGGATTAAGTACCCACAATGAAAAATGAGAACCCTACCCTTCTTTCTATTTCTCTCTACCTTCCAGTTTTTCTTAGTTATATTAATATGTGTCTGAATAACATTGTGTGATATTAATTTATGTTTTCCTGCTTCCATTTCTCCATTCAAACAAGTAACAGCCTCTGAATTTTATCACTTCAGGGGAGGTACAGGTTGGGGAGGAAAGCAGAATTAGCCTGCAAAATTTTTCCTGGCTTTTATTTTCCATCAGCAGAAGCTCATTGAGAAACAAGGATTTGAGGCATGGAAGCATGGTGATGTGGAGAAGCAAGAGGCGGGGAGAGGCTTCTCCCCCAGAGATTCCATGAGGGTTGGGTGGTGGTAAGAAGCTACATGGGACTCAAACACTGCTCCATGGTAGAGCCCTGAGAAGGGGGCAAGCCTCAGGAGGGATATCTGGGGAAGGCAGAACTCTAGCACAGGATTCCCAACCTCAGCTAAGAGTCCCTTGCCACACGTGGGCCCCAAAGGAGCAGAGATCAGCTGCATTGGAAACCATCATTCACTGAGGATCTCAGTTACCTGGATGTACAGGTTACTAATGCTTTGGTAACTGTGTATCTTGACAGGAGCCAGAGAGGGCAAAGAAACCCCAAGAATGTCTGTAGTTACATTTCCCATCAAACCGGGTGTATGGGAGTGGTGAAAAGAGAAAGGGGATATTTCCCAGAAGCAGAAATTAAATCGAAGTGTAGAAATTAAAGTGACATTTCTTGCACACTTGAGTTTGTTGTTTGAGATTCATACTCTGCCACATAATTTTTTAATTGTCAAGGTTTATGATATTTATATGCTACTCTGTAATGTAATTATTAAATCTCCTATGCTTTGGGCATTATTTGATACTCAAAAGTGAAAACCAATAGACAGCATGTATGATATTATAATTACATAAGTATTATTCACTATAACCAAATATTGTGATTGGACTGACTTAGAAGGAAATTGAATCCTATAACATTAAAACTTTGCTGCTTAAATCTTTCCTTCACTTGTTCTGATTCTACTTAGTTGCCACCATTATTGTAAAACTTGGTGCTTTGGATTCCTATTTTTGTGCTGAACTCCTCAAGTAATTTTTTTTCATGTAGGAAGCATGAATGGTAAACTCTTTAATTCCCAGATGTCTTTTTTCTTTGTCCTCATGCTTAATTAATAATAAAACTAAGTTCAAAAAAATTTTCCCTTAGACCTTTGAAGGCATTACTACCTTTTGTTCTATATTCTTACTTTTTGTCTACTTGCTTTAACATAAATTAAGAGAAGTGAATTGAAGTCTCTATCTCTTGTGTTTCTATTTCTCCTTGTACTGCCTATAGTTTTTGCTTTCTGAATATTGATGCTGTGTTATTTGGTGCATAGATTTTATATCTTCATTGTGAATTCTGCTTTTAATATTACAAAGTGTCTTGTTTAATGCTTTTTTTTGTCCCAAATTCTGAAGTTACTATAAGTCTGGCTTTGATTTTTGTCTCAGGCCCCAATACTCTCACCAGGAAGCATCTTAAATGAACTCTACTGATGGTTGCTCTATCAGCTCCTCTCTTAGAATTTGCTGGTGCTGAGTCTGGAGCTTATCTGAGCCTTCTTAGAAAGAACCTGGCTTGGTGTCCTGAGAGACAATTTCTTCTCTTGATTTTCAAGAAATTCAAACCCATTTGCTTTCTGTTTTCTAGGTAGTACTCAAAATTTCTGGGACACTGATGATACTGTAATTGTTTTTCTACTGATTCGGTTTGTGCTTTTAAAAAATATCTGTCTTGAAATTTCAGTGGGAGGTGGGAGGGTTTTGCATTTGTTTAATGGGATTAATTGAAATGGGATTGATTATGTATCACAGACTACACCTTGACCTGAAGTCTTTCCTATAAGATATTTTTAACAATAAGTACCACATTTAGAGGAACAAAATAGTTTAATGTCCATCCATTTTCTTCTTCCCTCTTCAATTCTTCAACATGCATTGTATATGCACACATAATTATTTAATTTATCATTAGTTTACATTTTTTCTTAATTTTCATTAAAATCCTCAGTGCTTATGCTCTCTTCTCTCTTCATCCCCAAAATGTAAAATTCTGGAAAGACCTATTTGAATGATGTATCTCTAGTGGGCACTCAAAAATTTCAGTGTACATATTAGGAGATATTACTGTTATGCAACTATTATAGAATGGCATAATTCCAAAGGGAATTATGGCAATTTGTACTCAGAATACAGTACAATAGTAAAAAATGTATCAGTAACTTCAAAGGTTTGAATAAATTACTTGCATGTGATTTTATTCTTATACATTCTACACATTATCAGCTTCAAGGCATTTTAAAGCTAGTGGCTGATAATACTTGCAATAAGTCAGTTTTTCCTTTATATGCTAAATAAGAAAGCAGAAAGTAATATATTCGATTTGACTACTGTAAATACATGTGAAATCACTACATACTTGGTCTTAAATCCTCCTTTTGGAAGATAAATCTTTTTTCTTTTTTAATAAAAACAGTTCTTCACTTTGTTAGCTGCATCAGAATCTGTATTACCACTTCTCATTTTGGAAATCTAATTGCTTGAATCCTCCTTTAAAGGAACCAAGTAGCAATACAGAGGACTCACCACGTGGTGGCATCTGAAAGCCCCCAAATCAACATCATAAAGCGACGTAGGCATATGAGGCATGTGTCCAAAAATTTAGGTACACAGTTAGTTACCTTGTAGGTAACAACAGGAAATAAATAGAGCAGTCATATTAAAAGGATGCGGGAAATGTTTTATTGATTGGTCTGGGTTGTGAGGTATATACATTTTAGAAAAATTCATCAAGCTATGTCTATATGTATATGTAATATCTGTGCATTTTACTATATACATATTTTACCTCAATACAAAATTAAGTGACTATAAATGAGAACCGTTGTATGTAAGCCACCTCAATCTTTGCCCTGCTATTGAACACAATAACAAAAAATTTCAGAGGAACACATTGTGCTCTATTTCTTAACCTCAATCTAGTTACACAGAGGTTTACTTTATAATTGCTCTTAAAGTGTAAAAGGCAGATTAAAAAGTGAAATTCCAATCATCAGGTATTTTATAATCCAGAAAACCCAAGGGTTTACCCTCTGGCAAAGTGAAAGTAGTCACAGGCACCTGGCATTATAATAGGGCTGCCAGATTTAGCAAATAAAAATAAGAAACTACAACAAATAAAAATGAATGCTTAGTTAAATGTAAATTTCTGATAAACAGTGAATCATGTTTTGGTATAAGTATATCCTCATGCAGTTATCTGGTCCCATGCAATATCTGGGGCATATTCATACTAAAAAATAATTCGTTGTTTATCTGAAATTCACATGTTACTGAGCATCCTGAACTTTCTCTGACAACCCTATGTGGCAAGCTGTACAGGTAGAGGCAATTCTCAGTGATCCACTGAGTGGAGGGTCAAGGAAAGGAAAGAGGAAGAAGAAAAGTCTTAAAATAAATTAGCCTGACCCTAAGACCCTATTTGAATGGAATTTGCTGAGTTCAACCATTATTGCAATACTTAAGTTATGAATCAACATAATATAGTAATTTCTATCAACAAAAAGCAATATCTACAAATGATAGCATCGGCTTATCTTCTGATCACTTTAGATAAAGATACTGTGGAAGATAGCCTTGATGATGTTCATTCTGTAGCTAAAGTTTTTCTAATTCGTAGCCAATGGTTAGGAGTGTGAAGTTTCAAGGTAGGTTGTTTTGTTTCTATTCTACAAATAGTCTCTGACAGACTGCCATGCCAGGAACCCATATTAGACCCAAAGGACAGGATAATGACATAGTTTTTCCTATAGAGCTGAGTTTAGGCCTTAGGGGACTGTAAGATTGATAAATGATAGATAGATAGATAGATAGATAGATAGATAGATAGATAGATAGATAGATAATGTACACTAGGTAAAACATTACCTAGCAATGATGGATGACTGCTGTTTGCTGCTCAGCATAACTCTTTCTTTTGGGAAACCATCCAGACAATTTTCTATGTTATGAGTATTTAGTTGGGTGAAATTGACCCCAAAACCATCACCATGATTGATGATGACTGATTCAAAGATGGGAGTATAATCCAATTAGAACTGACTGAACCCTGAGAGGCAGTAAATAGAGGCTTCTGGAAAAAGGAAGCATTCACTTTTGCCTTTGGTAATGGCCACTGTGTTTCTAATTTGAGGGAAGCCATCCAGACGCTCAGGGCCATCAGGTACCATTCACACGTGCAAAAGATGGAGTCAACACCCAAAAAAAGCATTGGTGATATTGTGGAGCCCTGATTCAAGATGAATCTGAGACTCCTCACAGATTTTTCAGTTAAATTGAGCCAATAAATACCCTCATTTCTTAGGGCAGTTTGAGTTTTAGTTTTCTGTCGTTTACAGCATAGTCCTTACTGATGCAATAAAAGTCATAGAAAAAAATGAAGCTTTCTTTTTCATTCCCAGCCCCCACTTGCAACCCCGAGAGCTAATCACTGTTACAATTCTTTCAGACATTTGCATGCATTTGTATAAGTAGCCTTTTCACGTGAATAGGAGTGTATTGTATATATGGTTCCACCACTTGCTCTCTTTTTAAACTTATGTTGTACTGTGGGCATCTTCATTTGTCAATGCATAATATTCTATAAGTTGGATGTAGCATCATTAATTTAATCTGTCTTTCATTGATGGAAATTATTTTTTCCTCAATTTTTTTTACTATGATAAACAATAACTTTATATATATGTGTGTGTGTATATATATATGTGTGTGTGTGTGTGTGTGTATATATATATATATATATCTTTGTGCATTTATACAACTCTATCCAACGGAAAAATTTCTAGAAATGGAATTGCTCTTTAAAAGGTAATGTACATTTCAAATTTTGCCCTCCAGAATGGTTATACCAATTCACATTGTTCTCCTCACCATTGCTGACACTGTTTTGTCAGATTTAAGAAATTTTTCAGTATGAAAGTGAAAAGCAGTATAGTTTTCTTTATTTGCATTTGTTTAATGAGTATATACAACACACACATAGCACGCATGGACAGACCCATCCATATTTAGACTGTTTTATAAATTCATTAACTATTTTCCTATAAATTCCCCATTTATATCTTTTGCTGAATTTTCTATTAGGTCATTTGTCTTTTCCTTATTGATTTGCCTTTATATATTGAAAAAAATCGATCCTTTCCTCATACATGTATTGATATATTTTTCCAAGTTTATTGTTTGTCCTTCACCATTGTTTTATTTTATTTTTATTTTTTTATTTATATTTTTTGTGTTTTTATTTTATTTTTTTATTTTTATTTATTTTATTTTTTATTTACTTATTTATTTTTTTATTTTTTAAGCATAACGTTTTACAAATACAGAAAACAGGAGAGAATTATATAATAAGCACCTATATGCCCACCATCCAGTTTTAATATGTTACCATTTTGCATTATTTGCTTCACCTTTTTAATGAGAAAAGAATAAAATGTTAAAGGTACAATTGAAGCTTCTTTTATACTCTTACTGATCCCATTCCTCTCCACCCCTCCCCAGAGATAAACACCACCTGAAAACCCCTCAGATGCACCAAAGGTTTAGATATTTTCCTGTGTCTTTCTGAGAAAAATAAAAGACAATAATAACAAATTGACTGTTAACAGTTGTTCCCAAGTAAGTCTCTCCAGGATCTGTAAGCATCATTCTAAGAGAGATTAATTTCATATTATTACAATAGTAAGGCTGGCAAAATTCCCGTGAGAAACTATTCACAAACTGTGCCAGCCTTCTGATTAATGTTGCTAATAAAGAATAGAGAAAAATCTGCTCATCAAACTTGCCTCAAATGAGGTCATTGGGTTATGATCAGATATATATTATATATTATAATCTATTTTGACCCCAGGAGAGTTTTAATAGGCCACAGTACCTCTTTCTGCCCACTCTGAAGCAGATATTACTTGGGGGTCAAAACCCTTGTGTCTGCCCTATAAAAGGTGATGGTCACGGGGGCTGGGGTTTTCAGATCCACTTGGATATGTGAAAAATGAGGAAATTTCACAAAGAGTGATGAAACCAATGTGGTCATGTCTGAACATTTTTGCAGAAAGAATTAAAAGACACTTAAACAAATCTTTGAATAATCTCTAGTCTTTTGATATTCTGAAACTTCTACCTCATTGCTTATTTTTTAAAGAAACCAAATTAGGCTTAGCCTAAACAATGGAGTCACCTGTGACTTTGACAAGCACATTAAACAGTATACTTCCATGGCTTTATAGATTTTTTTTTCACAGACCTATGTTTCTTTTAAAAATCTGTATAACATAATTTTGTAAAGTTTTAAGTTTATATAAATTGCATTATACCATGCATATAATTCTTCAATTTGTTATGGTTAATGAGTATGACTTCAAAATTCATCCATGTTAATACATATAGGTTGAGTATTCATTTTAACTTTTGAATAATATTTTATTTTGTGAATTTACTTTTTCTATATTCAAATTAATGAACATTTAGATTATTCACCCTTTTCCTTCTAGTAAAAATAATGCTGCATTGGACATACGAGGTGTGATCAACAAATATGGTGAATGTTTAAATTTTTAAAAAAATTATTACAGTAAAAGACACATTGCCATTAATCCCGCTCAAAATACTCCCCTTCTCTTTGAACACAATTATCCCATCATTCTTGCCACTTTCTGAAGCAGTTCTGGAAATCCTCTTTTGTGAGTGTCTTTAGTTGCACTGTTGTGGCTGCCTCAATGTCCTGAATGGATTCAAAACATATACCTTTCATGGTCATTTTGACTTTGGGGAAGGGCCAGAAGTCACACAGTGCCAGATCTGGAGAATAAGGTGGATGAGGACACACCATAATGTTTTGTTTGACAGAAAGTACCATATACCAGAAGCAATGTGTGACACAGAACATTGTCATGATGGAGGATGATTTACGGCACACTTTAAAACACACCTTCTCTCAACTGTAGCTCACACCCAACTAACTGCACTGAACAAGTTGAAACTTGTCACACACGTTACTAAGGTTTGATGCGCCACTCTGGTGTTAAAGATCCCTGCCTTTTTCTGTTGGATGGCACTGGGCAGCCGCAGTCACTGTATTTTTTTTTATTACACCTTGTATGTCCTTGTGCACGTGTCTGAAAATTTCTCTAGTGTATCTATCCACAATTGAAACTGTTGGGTTGTGAATCCTGCACAACTCTTTACTGGATGTTACCAAATTGCTCTTCAAAATGGTTGTATCATACAATTTATACCCCAGCAGCAATTTACCTATATCCTTTCTGTCTCTGCTATTTTTGTTTTGGAGTTGTATGATTTTGATAGTAGTATAATTTATCAAACTATTACCTCATGGCTCCTAGCGTGTGTGTGTGTTGTCATGTTTACAGGGATTTGTGTGCGTGTGTGTGTTGTCATGTTTATAGGGTTTTGTGTGTATGTGTGTGTGTGTGTGTGTGTGTGTGTGTGTGTGTGGTTTAGTTTTGGTAGTAAATGTTATTGCAGCTTAATTTGCAAATATAGTTTTGTTGTTGTTCATTTTGTTTCACAATGATGAAATTAAAAAATAGTGCTAATAGTCCAGAAATCTGACAATCCTGTAGCACGAGTCTATCCAGATTATACAACACTTTGCCTGGCAAATATTAAGAGGAGCTAATAATAAAGTGGAATTAAATTCAGAAAACTGTGATTGGGAAACGATGCTAAACACTGTATGTAATAGCCAGACGTTGTTCATTGAAAAGTTTTTGCTCACTGCACAGAACTGGGTTATCTAATGCAGCATTAATAACTGTATCAGGTCCAGGATGAATAGTTAATCTGAAGGTTTCCAGGACTGACATTTCTTTTCCTCTATCTTCTTTGTCCTACTTCTTTTGAACAGTGTTCACTTTCTCTTCCTTATCAGGTCAATCTCAAAGTTTCAGGAAAGTCCTAGATGTAACAAAGTTCAAGCTAAAAATTTTTGCAGTGTAAGCTTATTCAAGGCATTAAACTTTCTCATGCCATCCCAACTAAAAATAAACTAAAGCTCCAAACCTGTAGGATAACCAGATGTGACATCTGCTGAGCTGTCCTATATAAATAAGCAATAAATTACAGAGTGAACAAGGCATGTAGCAGGTGTGGTAAATCAGGAATGGCTTTTTGACATAAATTGATGCTATTTTTACTTCTAGAAAAATCGGAGGTATTTTCTTATTTTACACGTTCAATCTTTTTTTGTGAAACATATTGTTTCATAATAGTTTAAAATCTAGCAACTGTTTATTACACTATCTCTGGTGTATGTGTGTGGGAGGGGGAGGATATAGCTTTCTTTCTCCATCTACATTTCCCTAAATGAAGAATTTTGCCTCAAGATGTGCATTACTCCATATTATGTGTGAAATTTCCCTTGAAGAGAGCATAACTACTTTAGAAAAGTTTAAATCCTGCATGTTTTTAAATATTTCATGATTTTTAGAAGGTGGCAAAGTCTTTACACCTTTTTGGCCAGACCTAGGTTTTTGAATTTAAAAATTTAAAGAAAACAAATGAGTCTTCCCTCAAGACACATGGAAAAACGTCCGTCGTTTACAAGCCTTCTCAGACCCTTATGGTAAGGAATTCGGAATCCTATTCTCACCACTGCAGACTCCAAGTCTCTCTTGGTTACAATTTGCGTTGCAACATATCTTACGTACTATAGTAGCCACCCTGGCCCTTATCTGCGGTTTCTCTTTCCAAGGTTTCAGTTATCTACATTCAAACCATGGTCCAAAAATATTAAATAGAAAATTCCAGAAATAAATAATTCCTAAGTTTTAAATTGTGCCCCATGCTGAATAGCGTGATGAAATCCCACACTGTCCTGAGCGGTTCCGCTGTCGCACCTGGATGAGAATCATCCTTTGTCCAGCACGTCCACACTGTACATGTTCTCTGCCAATTAGTCACTTAGTAGCTGTCTTGGTTAGCAGATCGACTGTCATGGTATCGCAGTGCTTGTGTTCAAGTAACCCTTATTTTACTTAATAATGGCCCCAAATTGCAAGAGTTATGATTCTGGCAATTCGGATAAGCCAAAGAGAAGCGGTAAAGTGCTTCTGTTAAGTGAAAGGTGAAAGTTCTTGGCCATTAGACAAAAAAATCGTATGCCGAGGTTGCTAAGATCTACGGTAAGAATGAATCTTCTATCTGTGAAATTGTGAAGGAGAAAGAAATTCATGCTAGTGTTGCTGTCGCACCTCAAACTGCAAAAGTTACAGCCACAATGTGTGATAAGTGCTTAGCTAAGATGGATAAGCATTAAATTTGTGGATGGAAGACGTGAACAGAGAACGTGTTCTGATTGAGGCAGCATTGAGCTCATATGAAGACTTCAGCAAGGATCCCCTAAAAGGAGTGACCACATCACATAATTTTTATTGCAGTATATTGTGGTAATTGTCCTATTTTATTATTAGTTATTTGTATTCACCTCTTACTGTGCCTAATTTATAAATTAAACTTTATCATAGATATTTATGTATAGGAGAAAACATAGTACATATAGGGTTTGGTACTGTCTGCTGTTTCAGGCATCTGGGGGGGTCTTAGAACATATACCACGTGAAAAGGGTGGATTACTGTATCTTTTGGTTATTTAATTATTGGAACTCACTGCTCCATAACCCTGTGCTTGCCATTTACCTTCCTTCTGCCTCCCTGATTTCTCACTCCTACCTTTCGTCAACTTCAGCTCTCAGGGGAAATGGGTAAATTCAGATCTGAAGGGGGAAATGACTTGCTTTAGATGACAGAGATGTTGGATTTAGAAGAGCTGCTTGGGAAGCAGACATTTGTTCTGAGCATGAAAGCTCAAGTTCTTCCAGGCCGTTGCTATCTTGGCCTAGAAATAAGACTCTATAGGACACTTAGTTTAATTGTTTCAAGACTGAGTTCTTAACTCTTTGAATGTTTAAATCCCATCATTTTGAGCCCATTGTTTTTTGTCCCTTTTAGGACATTTCAACAGCACTAGTCAAAGGTGTGCAAATCTTTTTAGAGGAGATGAAGCTACATGTAGTTAGTCATTCAATTGGTGAGTGACTACTATCTTAGGATACTACCTATATGTAGTGAAGCCTAGACGAGAGGTCTAGATACAAAGGGTAATATTTAATATATTAAGATCTCTTTTTGTAGTTCCTACTAGATACTAAGTGGTTAATTTATTAGCTTACCATAGTTTACTGTATTATAATTGTCAAGGAGTGAAAATACTGGCTAAAAGCATTGGCTGAGCTGCGCCCTGCTGTGAAATCTTTTATGTATTAAATGTAAACATACTATCACATGACAATAGGCATAGGCCTTTTAAGAAGTCATAGGGATCAAAGACAAAAATCATTTAATATGACAATCGATGTATTCACAAGATCCAAAGTGAGTTAATTGTTCCTGTTTCAGATATTACCCTGAGAAAAAACTTTTTTCTCAGCACATATTGATTATAGTTTGAAGGAAAAAGAGCATAATATAACCTTTGAGTCCTGAGAAGAGCAATTTCAGCAATGTATTTAATGTCTTAAATTGCTTTTATTATTGTCTTTGATGGTATGTAAAAAAAGTTAATGGATCCTCTCCTTCACATCTGGAACTTATAAATCAATCCTGTTTACGTAGTAGTATGTGTCTCTCCATGCTCACTAATAAACTAGCTGGTTGGGATTCATCTCTTCCTAATTAGAGAAGAACATGCTGCAGATTTATCATTCTGAATGAGAGCAATAGTTTTTAATGTGTTTCTCTGATCCTTCTTGCTTTATTATCCATTAAACAACCCATAATGGTTATTCAGCTTGTCATACAGAGTATGGGGTGAGAAAATAACATGGGATTTGAATAACATGGGAAGCTTGGATCTGAATTCAGGCCTCTAACTAGCTGTGTGACCTCAGACATGTTACCTAGTCTCTCTGAGCTTCAGACTCTTCATCTGTAAAACAGTCATTATAGTTACCTCACAAGACAGTTATGATGATTAAATGATTTAACACATGGGGACAGCATCACACAATACCTTTTTTAAAACTTTTAATTATTGAAAATTTCAAACATATTTTAGAGAGAAGAAGGTAGTACTCTCGTGTACTTGTTACCCAGCTTCAACAATCGTCTGTTCATGGTCAGTGATGTCCATCTATGCTCCATTCAATGCCTCCTCTCCCCCAAAAAGGAATATTATAAAACAAATTCCAGATATCATATAATTTCCATCCTTAACTATTTTAGTATGTATTGCTAAAAGGTAAAATCTCTTTTTAAAAGCGTAACCATAAAACCATTATCATATTTAAAAATTTTAACAAATATCCAGTCAGTGTCCATTTCCCCAATTATCTCATAAAAGTTTTTACAATTATTTTGTTTGACTCAGAATTTAGATAAGGTCTACACATAGCATTTGGCTGACCTCTCTTTTTAGTCTAATCTACAATTGCACTATTCAATATGGTAGTCACCAGTCACATGTGGCTATTTAAATTTAACATCAATTAATTAAAATTAAATAAAATTAAAACTTCAGTTTCTCAGCTGCAATAGCCACATTTCAAGTGCCAAATAGTTACATGGAGAATGCAGATATAGAATATTTCCACTATTGCACAAAGAATTATGAGACAGAGCTGACATACAAGTCTCTCTTCCCTCTGTTTTATTCTTTGTACTTCAATTATTGGAAAGAAAAAAGTCATTTGCCTTATAGAATTTCCCACATTCTGGATTTTTCTGATTGAATTCCCATGATGTCATTTAATGTGTTCCTTAGTTCTCTGCATATGACTGAGGGTTAGAGCGAGTGACTGAAAGGCTGTTCACCTGTTTTGTTAGCTCAAGTTCCACAAAGTGATCTTAATGCATAATTTGACCTATCTAAATATCAGTTCCCTCGTATACAAAATGGGAATAGTAACAGTACCTATACCAGAGGGGTCTTGTGAAGATTAAATGAGATAATTAATGTAAAGTGCTTAGGCTGGTACATGGCATACTCTACAGATTAAGTACATACTGGGGATGCCAAAAAAATGTATACAAGAGGACACTTTGGTCAACGTTGCTCAAGCAGTAGTTCGCCGTAATCAGAAGTGTCTGAACGCTGATAGTAACCACTTTGAGCCCCTCTTGTAATTAAGAAGTCAAATGTGACTTGAATTCATCTTTTGTTATCGGTATATATTTAGTATTACAATTTTAATACAGTTTTCCTTTCTTAAAATATGTATACATTTTTTGGCACCCTCTGTATTAGTTATTATTTGTGTTATTATACTTGTTACTAGGCAGTGATTCTCAAATCCCAGTCCATGAATTGGCAGCCTCAAAAAAAAAAGCTTTCTAGAGATTTTTAACTCAGTAGTTTGGGATATGGTATCAAAAATCTGTAACAAGTTCTTCATCAAAATGATGCAGTTATAAGTTTGAAACTGATGGCTTTGTGATGTGTCAACTTGGCTGGCTGAACTACAGTCCCCCAAATTTCCTTTCTAACATGCTACCTGTTAGGATAGATGACAAGAGATCTTGTCTTGTAGGAGTTGGAGGAGGAAAGGGAGGCAGAAGCCATTTTGTAGCATGCATATACCTTCTCCCAATTATTCAATCAAGCATAATTTAGGTGCTACTACGAAAAGATTTTACAGTTGTAATTAAAATTCCTAAATAGTTGACGGTAAGTTATCAAAAGGGAGATTATCGTAGGTGGCCCTGACTTAATTAATTGGAAGATTTTTAAAAGAGGGCTTAGGCTAGGCCCAGCTGCCTTCACTGGTGATTTCTACCAAACATTTTAAGAAGAATTAATACCAATTCTTCACAAACTCTTCTAAAATATAGAACAAGAGTGAACACTTCTCAACTTATTCTACGAAGCCAGTGTTACCATGGCAAAATCAAATATATCACAAGAAAAGAAAATTAGGGAACAATATCACTTATGAATATAGACATAAAAATCCTTAACAAAATACTGGCAAACTGAATCCAGCAACATATAAAAAGGATTATACACCATAACCAAGAGAGATTCATCCCAGAAATGCAAGGTTAGTTTAATAATCGAAATGAATTAATGTAATATACTATATCAATAGAATAAAGGACAAAGCCCATACAATTATTTCAATAGATGCAGAAAAAGTATTTGATAAAATTCAACACCTCTTTATGATAGAAGCAATCAATAGAAGGGAAAAAACCAAGAACAGAAGGGAATTTCCTCAACCTAATAAAGGACATCTACAAAAAAACTTTCTCCAGGAAGCCCACATTTTCTTCTTCTTGTTGTTTTTCTTCCATTCTAAAAATTTAACTTATACCTGATTCCACATAGGGAAGTCTGGGATAGTCCAATGTTCGGGCCTGGATGGGTGAAACTGTCTTCTAAGTGTGGGGTTCAGTTTTAAGAAGTCCACTTGCCCACAGGTATATGCCACATTATCTACTCTAGTCTTTAATAATAATAAAGGTGATATTTTGCCTCATCTTAGCCCTAAACGCCTATACTCTATATTACTTTTCAATTGGTTCAGACTGATGCAGGCATGAGGGGTGATAGTTACCCTCTCAAAGACCCCGGCGCGAGGCAACAGAAGGAACAATTTACAGGAAAGTTTGAGACATGCACAATAGTCAGCTCCAGAGAAATGATTAGAATCTTAGGCATTCTCTAAAAGTTGGAAAGGATCCTACAGATCATTTAGCAGCTAGATTCTCACCCACAGAGGTTAAGTAATATATACAAGGCTACCCAGCCATGTAGTGACATATCAGAACTAGAATCCAAATTTTTTTTCAGCCCAATGCACTTTCCACCACACCCTGCTGCTTCCTTAATATGCTGAGATTAAAAAAAAAAAAAAGGACATTGTGCTGTTTTTTAATCATCTAATCTGCTTCCCTGAAGATCAGAATTTTGTCGTTGCTATAGATGAAGAAATAAATGCACTTCAGGTGAAGAATTTTCCCGTGGTAATAGGGCTTATCAGAGGTAGCACTGGAAATGAAAACTAGTACTCTAATTTTAATTGAAGACTGTACTCATGAGATCATTTGTTTCTATCAAAATGTCAAACTGAAATACTTAGAAAAGTGGGACACCATGGAAATACAGCCACTGTGGCAGGGTCTCTGGTTCATATGTTAACTCAACTGACACTCTCTGGTTCTTTTTCTAACATGATGTCATACTATGCTGTGGTATTAAAATTTCCTCCTATAAGAATAGAAGGAAATAAGGAGAATGGGGTGTCACTGCCTAATTCCAAAGCCTGTGATCTTAATTAATTATGATGTTAACTGCCTCCCCAGATGTGTAAAGCGCAAAGGCAAATGTTTAGACAATAAAATGAAAGTTCAGGCAAATTTCTAGAAGCAGTTAATTTATATGATATTCATAAAAGAAATAGAATTTAGCACTTGGCTATTACAGCTTTCTTTAAATAATAGTCCCTGGGAACTTATTGGTGGAAATGTGATAATGTGAAAGGTACACAGTAGGCCACCAAGATGACAGCAGCTCTTTAATCAGGCCATTACTTTTTGAGTTTCTACAAAATCTACAAATGGATTTGATTTTGATTTTCCATAAAAACGTCTTTAATCTTTTCTGCTTTCTATGATGACAAATGTCCACTCATCAAGTAGTTTTTGAGCATCTCCTATGTATCAAGCACTGTTTTAGGCACTGGGGATAGAGTTATAAATTGAACTAAGTCCCTGATCTCATTGAGCAGAAAGTACTACAAAATGATAAACACAATAAAATCTCTTTTTTGCTCCTTTTAGAGATAGGCATAACTCTACTTTAAACAAAGTTGCTATATTTGTGTCCTTAGAAAAGAAAAAAACAATGCCAGTATAGCTCCTTCTTAATACTTCAAATTAAACACTTGTTTATTAAAGCCCTGAAGATATTAGACAATAAAAATATTTTTTTAACTCTATTTCCTTGACTTATTTGACCATTGAAACTTTTTCTTTTTCATTTTGGGATAGCACTTCTTAAGTTCTTGTGTAATGAATGTTCCAAAGAAACCAGTTTTATAAAATACTGAACCGAAAGAGCTCTTTGCGTTGTTGATTTTGTTTTTATATATGTTCAATGATTCTGTATCGGTTTTAGTTTTTATTTTAGACAGTTAAGTTTTGGAAGACACAATGGATCTGTACTATCTCAAATACATAGTAATAATCAACTATATTATAATAAGGGTCTATAGGACATCCTTTTTTTCTTACCATTTCCAGGTTGATTTATTTCTGTATACCACAACTTTGAAAAACCTTTAAATTGTAAAATAAAGCACAGAAACAGAAAACTAAACAAAACAAATGGAGAGTTTAGTGAATAATTATAAGGTGAATACCTTCGCAGCCACCACTCACATCAATTAAATAGAACTTTTCCAGTCATCTCAGAAGTCCCTCATATGTCCCATACAATTCACAGTCTCCTCTCTACCTCCAAAATCCCCACTATCCTGACTGTCATAGCAATCACTCTCTTGCATTTTTTAAAGTAGTTTCAGGCATACAAAGCAATATAATAGTTAGACATTTAAATTCCTCATATTGTGATAACCTCCCCCTGCAAGCTACCACCCCTCTGACATCTTATATACCATCGACTATCTTCCCTATGTTGTATTGTACTTCATGTCCCGTGACTATATAGGTATATATACCTATATATTCAATATTATTCTACTTCAGCTTCAGATGTATAGTGCATTGGTCAGGCATCTACACAGTCTATGACATGATCCCCCTGATAAGTCCAGTGCCCATCTGGCACCTTACGTGATCTTTACAACATTGTTGATTATATTCCCCATACTGTATTAACTCCTAATTTGTACTTCTTAATGCCTTCCCCTTTTTCATGCCCCCAACCCCATTCCCAGCCATCACCCTGATAGATCTGGTACCCATCTGGCACTAGTCATTAAAAATATGGAATGCTTCACGAATTCGTGTCATCCTTGCACAGCAGCCATGCTAATCTCTGTATCATTCCAATTTTTAAAAAATTTATTGGGTTGACAATTGTTAGTAAAATGACACAGATTTCAGGTGTACAATTCTGTATTACATCATCTATAAATCCCATTGCGTGTTCACCACCCAGAGTCAGTTCTCTTTCCATCACCATATATTTGATGTATCATTCCAATTTTAGTATGAGCTGTAGAGGCAAGCACCCCTCTTGCATTTCTTTACACTATAGTTTAGTCTTGCCCGTTTTAAAAATACAACAACAAAAAGCACACTTTGTTATGTCTTTGAAATCTCTTTTAATCTACAGGTTCTCTCGCATCCTTTCTTTTTCTTCTACTTTATCTGTTGTGGAGCTCAGTCTGGTTGACACATAAGAATATCTTACAATTTGGATTTTGCTGATTGTACACTCAGATCTAGTTCAACATGTTCCTGTGCCTTCCATGTTTCCTAGAAACTGGCAGCTGACTCCAGATGCTTCATCAGGCTCAGATTCGATCCCTTTGTGTTCTTTTTAAAGAACGTCTGGTTTTCACTTTTTAAAAAATTTACTTAATGTTAGCAGCCGTTGACATTGAATTCCAATACAAAACACAAGGAAACAACATAAAGCAGATGAGATACTTTCTTTTCAACTTATTCCATTCTTTATGCAAAAAAGAGTATATATGAAATTTGGGATTCCATTATATAATTTATTATAATTTTGAAATTTTGATTTTATTGTAGAAATTAATGCCATAAATTAATATTTGGAATTTTTATGTGCAATTTCTGACTTTGTGTTTATGGCTTTGTTATGACACAGTGAGAATATTTGCTCAACTGTTTTCTGGATATACATTTAACAATTTGATAAATGAGACCTGACCAGTAGGGAGAAACATAGTCACATTTTAAAAAATTAAATTAATCAAAAAAAAAATCACTTACTGTGTTAAAAAAAAATTAATCTCAAAAAGCGAATCAAAGTCTCACATTTCATTTTCACTCAATACTTTGTTTCTAAAATATTAGCCATGTTATTGTAAGCTTTGTTATAATTAATAACAGTAACTTTTATCTATATGAGCATTATTGCTTACAAAGCACTTAACAACTATTATCTCAATTAATCTTTTCCCAGCTTTGTGGAGTAGATGGTATTATTTCCATTTGACAGATAAGATCACAGGCTTATAGAGATTATGCAACCTGTTAAAGATTGTCCAACTATTAGGGGACAGAAATGTGATGTAAACACAGTTTCCTTAATGCATAATTTATTGTTTCCTTTTCACTATTTCATTCCTTTAAATTGAGCCTTTCCTCTCATCTCACCCCATCCTGTTTGCCAGATTACAAATGGATAACTGCTTTCCCAAGTAATTTACTAGTCACCTAGCCTGAGATCATTCAATCAACTATTAACAAATCTCATTTCTTTAGAGTAGCAGAGAGCGCTTGTCCCCCAATGTTTATTTCCCCTTCAGGCCATAACAATAGAATGGCTAGCCAGGAATACAACCACCCAGAATAAAGTTCATTTTCTAGCTTACTTGGCAGGTAGGTATTGTCATGTGATGACAGTCACCATGTGTGATAGCTTTTAGGAGCCTTCCTTCAAATGTGCCCCTGTTTCTTTGTCACTTCCTCCATCGTCCTGCCTGGTGCAGAGATCCTCCTTTGGATAATTAGAATTAGGGCTGCATCCTTGGAATGTCACCAGGGTGGTAAGCTAGAAGGAGATCCTGGCTCTCAAGGACTTTTTGGAGCAAACCTGGCTGCTGTACCAATCCTGTACTGCAAAGTTCCAGGATTTTAAGCAAGAGAAAGAACTACCTTGTTTAAGCCATTAATATTTTGATCAATCACATCCTAATGTATACATTCAGTATACATCTGTGGAAATCTAGTTATCTTCTCAACATTCATTTAAGCCTTCTCTCATTGTGAACCAGCCTGGCAGTTGAGTGAGATTGACCATACATCCCACATTCAGAGGGTTAGGGACCATACATCCCACATTCTGACCGAGTTAGTCAGTCCTGGTCATTTCAATGTGTGGCAGTCGTGATTGTTTCAGTGATGAGCACCTAAACCAATCAGTTCATGGCCTTCCCCAGATCCAGTGGTTGGTTTGGGTATGATACAAATAGAGGGCAGTTTGGGAGAAGCACCCTCTTCCCAGAGAAGAATGTAACCCTCGATGTAAACACGGAAGCATGTAGCTTTAGAGAAATCCGCCTGAGGATATAGCTACCTTTGAAGGCAGGCACAACTGAGAGAATTGCAGAAAAATGTGTTTTCTCTCTCAGATTGGACCGACCCTTAAGCCTGCCCAACTTGTGATCTTTTCAGAAAAGTGAGCCAACAAACTTCCAGTTACATTGTTTAAGCTAATTTGAACTGGGTTTTCTGTTTGCTGCATCCAAAGACATCTTAACTGACAAACCTATCAATGGCTTCAGGATTATGTCAACATCTGGTAATGTAGACCAAATTTTCAGGAAAGTGTTTTTGACCTGAGGACCTAATTTAACACAACCTTCTCATACTGTTTACCCCATTGCTTTATTCACTAATTTTATTTTCAAAGTCTTGAAGGATACTTTGGAAAGGCTGAAGTGTATGTGTTAAAATTCAAATGTCGAGCTTATCCTTTCTGGAAATACTCTTTGGTTTTTTTTATGCTGTCTCATTTCTCCATCTTTTTCTATGACCATTGCTTGGCTTGTTTCTGTACTACCCTTTATTGTATTTTCTCTATTTTCTCCTCTAGCTCTCTCATGGCAGCCATGTCCGACAGCTTAATCCTGGACCCCCTGATTTAATGTGAAGTCTTTCTTGGAGGTGCTGCTTACGCTTATGACTTCAAATAATCACTTTTCCAGTTCATGTCTCCAACCTTCTCTTCGTGTTGTACACCTCCATTTCTACCTCCACTAGGAGACACAGCAGCCACCTAAGATGCAGTATACTTAAAACCTAACTAAGCTTTCATCTAAAACTAACTCTCTCTAAGAAGCTTTTCTACTTTGGCCTGTGCACCACACTCTGAGTGTCTCAACTGCAAAATGTTGAAGTAAGCCTTGTCTTCTACTTCCCCTTTTCTACCCCATAACCAAAGTGTAGGTTCTTCCTTTGCAACATTTTCAAGAACTACTACCCTGGCACAGACCTTCACAATCTCACATCTGGATAACTGCATTTATTTTCTAACTTGTCATCCTGTCTCTGCCCCTCCAAATCATTTTATATGTGGATTCTGAAACACTGCCTTGCTATGCACCTTCAGAGATGTCTTAGGACTTTATCCTGGCATTGAAGGACTTCAAAATTGGTGCTTTACCCTGTTTTCCAAGCCCATCTCCCTCTACGTGTTGACATCAGCCAGCAAAGTGGGACCTTATTTCTTCCCAACTGCCACATTCACATCTGTTTTGCCCACATCCTTCTCCATCGTCTTATGTGCCCTCTTCCTTCTTATCCGTTGCTTAGTCTTATTTCTCCTTTAAAGTGAAGCTCAAGTGTTGTTTCCTCAAAGAAGGTGCTTCTAAGGTAGATTGAGGGTCCCCTCTCCACTTTCTCCCTTTCTCTTCCAGAGTCAGATACACGTAACGCCAGCCTAATAGAAGATATTCAGCCTTTTAGCAAACCTTCTAGCAAGTGCAGGAAATACCTACAGATTGTTTTACCTTATCCAAGAGTGATCTGATATTTTACAGCCTGAGAGCAAACCACTAAGAAGGCCTCTTTCTTTCCCTTTCCATCTTGAGCCTCTAGAGTTGGAAACCCCAATCCATCCTGGCAAGGAATATGACTTGGTCTAAAGACTGACAATTGGCACAAGAAGCAATGGTTTCCTGGAGCCAGGAGGTTAAAAAATAAACAACAACAACAAAAAAAAACCTCTGTAGCTACAAGGGAGGAGGCTTTTCTGATAAGGGGATGAGGGAGGACGAGGTTGACATCTGGCTCCTGTGAAAGAATTTGGGGAGTAGAAAGATAGAAGAAAACAGAGGAGTCACTTCTGTATCTCCAACGCTAGAAGTAAAAGGCTGTTTTGTACATTCTTTCAGACTATGTGAACTTGACCTGTCTACAAGTGGTAACACTACTTGGGGACAAGAACAATAGTATCTCCTCCTTTCTAGAATATGAATATAATGTATCAATCAGGGTGCTGGCTGGTAATAAATGGCACACTCAATGGATTGGACTGAAGAATTTAAAAAGGAACTATTATCAGAGGTATGCACATGGTTAAGGGGCCAAAAAAAGGCTGGTGAAGTACCCAGGAATTAACAATAGCTGAAAGCTGTTACCACCATAGGCCTGAAGAGGCCAGGGAAGTGAGCAGTGTCACCAGAGACCTGAGGAGCTGAAACTGTGGGAGAGAGACTACCTGGCAGTGGCCGTGGCCAGAACCACAGGGGGTAGTAGAGAATAAATTCCCTTTTGTCTCCCTTCCAGCCATTGTTAGGAGCAGTGCTTCTCTTCGGCCGTTCCCAGTGGTAAGCCACAGGATAAAGGAGCATAGGGCATGGCATCCTTGGAAGTCTTCTTTCTAAGGCATAGAGCAAGGCAGAGAAGAGCCGATGAATCTGTGGTGAGGGGCAAACCCAGAGCGCCTAGCACACTGGGATTATAACAGTGATTGTTCTCTACTCCGAACCCCATAGCACTTACTGCTTATACCCTCATTTCAATTGTCAACAAACATCTCCTGAGTGTTTTCCAAAAGTATTAGATGCTTTGGGATGATACACAAATTAAGCAGACGTTGGTCTTTTTGTGAGTTCAAATCTGGTGGGCAACCTCTGGACATTGAGAGTTTGCAATACTTTCGGTGGGTACAGTGGGTTGCATGTTTCGGATTGCAGGAGCAGAGATGTGATCAGGTTCTCTCTTGCAATGTGAGTTCTATGTCAGGCTCCATATAAAACTAGTGTTCGTCCAGATACTATGGTACATCTAGTGATACCACAGTAGATTTGCAAAAGTCATCTCTGAATCCGGTGGTTGTGGCTTTCTGCTCCCCTGCTCTTGTCTCTCTCCATTCTTGTAACCCTACTTTTCTCTGTCTGCTAACTGCTGACCTCTTTGTATGTCTCTCAGAACCCGAGAGAGGATTTAAGTGGGTCAGTGTGTCCCTTTCTATCATTATTAGACAGAGTTCTTCCACAAGTTATCTCAAAAGATAAATATTTTCCTCATGATTAGTCTATAAATGAAGAATTATGTCTTGAGAAGCCAGGTCACATGATACAAGTAAAGCAACTACAGTGAGCATCTGTCATTCATGACTGCCCCAAACCTTCTGAACATTTTCTCCCCATAATTACAGTTCCTCACGGTGAATACCTTGCCTTCTCAATGTAGAACCATTTCCCTTTTCCAGCTTTCTTTCTTGTTAGGATGCAGATAGGTCATGGAGATTTTGCTAATCAGATTAAGACTTTGCTTCAGAATGGAGTTATGTGGAGGAAGAGGGAAAGTGCAGGGTATGCAGTTTGCGGGTACAGATCCTGGCAAAGAAGCTGTGGTTCTGGAGCTGATGAAGTGAACCATAGAAACAAAAGAAGAAATGGGCATCCATTTGCTCTTACTCTATATCCCAGGTCCAAACTGCCTTTAGTCTTCCTGAGGATGAGGACTTCATGAAAAGAAAAGAAAAGGCCATCAAAATGGTTGTTGACATCTCACAGCCAAGGGAAACTTTAAAATGCAAAGGCTCTCTTGTGCCTCAGCCAGTGCCAAGGGAAGATGTGACTGGGCTTTCTTGCTTTTTCATCACTTTGAATATTTCCTGCCACTTCCTTCTAGCCTGCAAAGTTTCTGTTGAAAAATCAGCTAATAGTCTTATCAGGGAGCATCGTTGTAAGCAACAAGTTGTCTTTCTCTTGCTGCTTTTAGGATTCTCTCTTTGTCTTTAACCTTTTCCATTTTAATTATGATGTGTCTTGGTGTGGGCCTCTTTGGGTTCATCTACCTTCTATTCAGTTTTGCAGTAAACCTAAAACTGCTCTGAAAAATGAAGTTTATTAACTAAAAAATACAATCTGAAACTTACAGAAAAGTTGCAAGAACAGTACAGATAACATTTTATCTTAAACCATTTGAGAGTAAGTTGCCAACCTGATGCCCCATTACCCCCAAATACTTTAGGGGGTGTATGAAGGACATTTTCCTACATAATCACAATATAACCATCAAGATCAGTAAATTAACATTGATAATAGTACCTAATCCTGAGACACCATTAAATTTTATCAATTGTCCCAATAATATCCTTTAGAGCAAAATAAAGGATCCAATTCAGGAAAAGAAAAAAAAAAGAATTTAGAAGCTTGAGTCAACTTTAATTGATGCCACGTTTAAGGACAATTGATCAGAAATATAAACACTGGAGGCCATTAATAAAGAGCTAGAAACTTCCAGTTCTTTTCACAGACTTGAAATAAAGAATTTGAGGAAGGACTGAAAGAAGAGGAAGCTAAACATTCAAACAAGTTGAGCTGATGATTGACATTGTAAGAAAGATTCAGTTTCTAGAAGATGCATCAAAACACATAAAATCTCAAGTAGCTGCAATCAAAACAGCCTTCAAAATACATGGCAAGGACGGAAAACAACTTTAGAAGCACTAAACGATGCTTTACATGAAAATTCTTATTTTCAGGGTTGTATAAACTGTACTCAGAAGAAACTGAAAGAGAAAGGAAGATGGACCAAATGAATTCAATGGGAAAAAAAATGTTAGAAATGCTAAACAGCACATGCAAGATCTAAAGGATCAAGACAGTCCGAGCAAGCCTCAGGTGAGCATGTGCTAAAGATGAGTGATCAGGCTGCGATTCTTGGAGAAGGCAAGATGGTGAGAACTTGGAACTAGATGGAGCATATATAACTTGGAACTAGATGGAGCATATGCATTAGAAAATGGCCGCCTCTTAGAACATGAATGAGGAGTTTTGAAAAAATGGGTTGATACAGCTGAGTTAAATACTTATTTAAAACCTCTCAAAGAAAAGAGACCAAATGTCCACTAAATTAACTGAAAAAGGTAAATTAATTGATGCACTTAAAAAGTCACATCATTTTAAAAGTCAAATCATTTCTACCCTCCCCCTGTGGACTTTCTGACCCAGCACATCACATTAACAAATGATCTACGATTTCATCAGTTTTTGCTTGCTCCACTCTATTTTCAAAGCCGACATTTATTTTAAAATGTTAGTCTTAAAGAATTCTCTTTTTTCACTTTACCAATAATTAATATTTGAAATTAGTTCAGTTTGAATTTAAAATTTTATGTTAGCTAGATCAGCCTTATAACTAGAGTAAATTCAGTCTTTGGTATACAGAAATATAAACTATGAGTTTCAAATGTCTCTGGTAGTGAGACTTTTCATGTATGACTTATAAAAGTGGATGTCATAGGGACTTGTTGAAAAGAAATAACTAAAATGTTATCCTTATGACATCTAGAAATGGAAGAAAAGAAACAATTCATTTGTGAAATTGACTTTTAAATAAACTACATTTATAAAACTGTCAATTTATATCCTGTCAATTATCAGCTTGATATGAGTCTTTATATAATTATAAGCTTGATAAAATTATCAAGCTTATATCTGAGCAATTGTATAATCACTTAACTACAGCAGTAAAACTAAATGAGAGAACATTCAAAATCACTTTATAAAAGAGACAAAGAATGCTGTTTCTGGATCAATAGAAGAGACTTGTTAAATAGTAATGAAAAAACATGGTACACTATCTAGAAATCAAATAAGATGGAAACAATTTACTAATAAGATTCACATTTGTGTAGTATACATTTAGAAAACCTACCTAAAAATTACAGCGCTATTAAGTTTCCCTTTGAGCTACTGTACAAACAGTAAAACCAAAAGAGAAAAAAAATTATTTTAAAAGACAAAAAAATGTGCTTCTGAATTATTTTAATGAATTTATTAACAAAAATACTGTTATTATGCTAGCTACAAATAAAATAATGGAAGCAATTAATTTTCAAGATTCATATTTTTAAAATCTACTGTTGTAAAACATTATCCTAAAAATGTATAATCCTACCAAGCTTCCATTTGAGCCATTTTATAATCAGTTAGTAGCAATAACACTAAAAGAAAAAAATCTAATTTACTGTAGTAGAGAGAAAAATGTAACCTGCTGTGGTCTTGGATCTTCAGAAGTAGAATCATTGGAAGGAGGAATCAACTCGGAAGATGATACACTTTGTTTTTAGGCTGTGTGGACAGAGATGGAGTCTAGCCTTGAGGTACAGACACTTCTTGCTGCCAGTGGTGATGTGCTGGGTCAGAAACTCCCCAGAGGGAGCGGGGAAGCGATTCCTGGGAAGTCTCAGCCTCATTTTCCAGAATAAGGGAAGAATAGGATTAGGAACTGTCCTCTGTCCCCTCTGTAACATCTGACCCCTGACAGGAGGATGAGAGAGGAACTGCCTGGATCAGAGGCTCCCTCCTTGTTCAGGTGGGAAGTTGAACAACAAAATCCTGAGCAACTATTACTGTAAGGAGCACCAGGGCAAGCTCTGTCTTGCTCCTGTAGAAGCTCTGCATCCAGATGGAGTTGGCCTGATGGAGGGATTATTCTTCCAGGATCTTGACCCCATTGGAGAGCCATCTGATCCATATCGGGCACTGGACCCTGGATCTCCAGGACATCACAATCGGATGTTAGTTTTTCCTTATAACCTTTAAACTGAAAAAGCTTGAATTCTGATTTAAAGTTCTGTGGTAGGTAAAACAAACAAACAAAAAAACCCAACACACAATCTATTGCTTTCTCACCCCTTACTGTAACTTCACCATCAGAGGCTCCTAAAGGTGGTGTGCTGGAGTTAGCTAGCCCTTAGGAGCTCACGAGGGCTGCTTATGTACTCCATGTTCAGTGTCTTCACGTTAGTAGCTTGAACTTGGCCATAGTGGAAGTATTTACACCAAGAAATAGGCACATGTCATATAAATCAGAGCTCCCTGGAATAACCCATCCTTACCCCTGAAGGCCAGTTTACTAGCCTATTCCTGGACATACAGCAGTAATTCTTAACTGTCCCTGTGCATCAGAGTTACAAATGTCTGGGCTGCTCCTCCCCCAGGCTCTGATTCAATTGGTCTGGGATGGCCATGCCTCTGTATCCTACTTTTCAAAGCTCCCTAGATGATTTTAATGTGTAGCCAGAAACACTACCTGTAAATACTTTCAAACAGTTTTCGATCTGTTTGTTGTGGAAGAGATCTTTAGATATTTTCCTAAGACTTTTTTAAGGAAAAACAAATCTACCTTGTCAAGTTCTGAGTTCTCATCCACTGGGACCTCTCTCCCCTGAGGCAAGTAAAGAACAGTTTGTGAAAAGATTGCAGAATGCCTTTCACAGAGCCACAGGCTTTTCTCAGCTGGAAATCCCTTCTGAGAATACTTGGGAGTTGCTAGCGCTCCTTCCCATCAGGCATCTAATATTATCATAGAATGATTTCTTTATGCTGGATGCTGCTTTTGACGTAGGTCCCTGGCACCAACTCATTTTAAACAAATGGTGCCTTAGGGGAAAAAAAGGACTTTTAAACCTTTGAGGCAAAAGTGAAAGGTTTTAATGATTATTCCCCTTTTTGTTTCCAGCTTGCTGAGGCTTCATCAGCCCCAACAATACGTTTGAAATTTATTTTGTATGAAGCACAGGAGACAAGAATTTGGGCACTTGGGGGGAGGTAGGTGGTCAGAGACAACATCACTGCCACAGTTTTATGGAAAGCCACATTATGGACTCACTGCCTTGTGTGTGCCTTGGCTCCCTGCGTTCTCCATTGTGCTTAGCCATTGAGTGGTACTGCTTTGTAATAGGTTAGTCATATATGTCTGGGCTTTGTTTTCTGGAACCAACCAGGAAAAAAGCTGATGGGATGATGATTTAGGGAGGACAAGAGGACTATGGTATTCTGTCTCACTGCCAGTTCTGTGTATGCTTTTAACAGCATAATGGAAGCATTTGCCCCTAGAGTTCAAATTCCAAATGGCTTATAAATGCCGGGGATTTGTTATTGTCTTCTCACTGGAAAAACAGAGCCGTAATGCCAGGTAAGTAGAGACAGAAATCTTAGCTTCATTTCCTCCACTCATTTTTGTACATTTTGCGTAGTAAGACTTTTACATGGTCAGCTAACAGAGTCTGTTTCATAAATGCTTTGGGAGAAGAGGAGAAAATAGGAATGCACCTAAGATTTTCTGCTTTGCATCAATATTACCTACAGGTAGTAAATAATTTAAACTATTAAATTATCATTTTTTTAATGTTTTTTTTTATTTTATTGGGGAAGGGGAACAGGACTTTATTGGGGAACAGTGTGTACTTCTAGACCTGTTTTCCAAGTCAAGTTGTTGTCCTTTCAGTTTTAGTTGTGTCGGGCGCAGCTCAGCTCCAGGTCCAGTTGCCGTTTTCTAATTGAGGAGGCACAGCCCACCATCCCTTGCGGGAGTCGAACCGGCAACCTTGTGGTTGAGAGGACGCACTCCAACCAACTGAGCCATCCGGGAGCTCAGCGGCAGGTCAGCTCAAGGTGTCCTGTTCAATCTTAGTTGCAGGGGGCGCAGTCCACCATCCCTTGCAGTACTCGAGGAATTGAACTGGCAACCTTGTGGTGAGAGCCCACTGGCCCATGTGGGAATAGAACCGGCAGCCTTTGGAGTTAGGAGCACAGAGCTCTAACCGCCTGAGATACCGGGCCGGCCCTAAATTATTAATAGTACTGGAATTGTAAAAAAAGAAATGCATGCAGCCATGCAAAAGTAGCCCTTGAGTAGCATGGAAGGAAGGAAATAACTGAGAAAGGGAGAGGATTCAAACCTACACACAGTATGCAGAGACTCCAGTAACACCATATATGGACCAACAAGAGTCTTCTTCTTGACTAGTGATGACACTAAAAGTCATTTGTGAAGAAAGTCAAGAAATATGGGCTATATAATAGGGATGGAAGCAGAAGAGACAAGGAAAACAGAGAAAGCTAGAAAAGTGCAGCCAAAGTAAAAGTAACAGATGGCAAAACCACAGGAGCAATGGGGCCTGAAGGACTGTATCATCTAAGTGTGAAAATGTTGGCTCTGACATAAGAAAACCAGAGTAGCTCTGAACTAGGGGGAGAAACCAGATGTCCTCACCCTTTTACAAACAAGGTCATCATTATGCCCCTCAGGAGGCACACTTTGGCTTTGTTGAAGAGGAGGCATCTAGAAGAAGGACGCTACAGGCTCAATTTACTTTACTAATACACATCTGCGTATATATTACTGTTCAGATGGTGTCTGGCTGAAGGCACACAAAAATTTACACGTAGCTCAGCAGTCTTAGGAAGGGGTAAGAAGTGAGGTGTGGGGAAAGATCCATGGGACTGTTAGAGTAACAGTAGACTAATACAGTAGGGTGAGACCATCCATATGGTGGTGCATTCAAAAGAAGCCAAACCATTGTACACTCTTCTAGTTTGGGTACATTATTAATCAATAAAACAAGTGATTTTTGCATGGAAATACTAGTAACTGAGCTCTGTACTTTTTGAAAAGTGTCTTTGCTATTTCAAAGCAAGATTTGGTATTAAATGCATAGTTATGCCTGGTAGAAAATGTCAGCAAATCCTAAAACTGCAGAATAAGTTGGTGACTTTTTTTACAGAACTCAATTCTAAGAAAAATCTATTCCCTGGACCATTTTAGCAAGATGATGTAACTGGGTTATTTTAGCCAGGCAGCCTCTCCGTGGTTATAGCAGGTGCCTGTGAATTAGGTTTGCTGGAGCTTAGGAAGAGTAGGACAGCCTGGCTACACTCATTCTCATGCTGCAGGCTCCCCCACATTAAATTTTAATGCTTGGAAAATGTCATTTCCTTAAAGATTTCAAATGTCACATGATTTCCTACTCATTTATTTAGAGCACACAGATGTGTACAAAATTCTTTTCCCACTGATTTTATCAGCTTCTGGTAACATTAAAGACTATCCTGGAAACATAGCAAAACAAAATCATTTTATTATTAATTTATTGTAGAGCTTGCCTCCAAAGGAGTGGATCGGTGTTTTTTCCCTTCCATTTTATTTCCTATCAACGTCCCCCAAATACATATATGTATATATATGTATATCTATGTAATGTTATCAGGTATTTCCTAATATTTTAGAAAGTCCTATAAATGACTTACATAGTAATAGTATTATCTCATATAACAAGAAGTCTCAAGGTTAAATCAGAGGTTCAATGATGTCATCAAGGATTCAGGTTATTTTCATCTTTCTGCTTAACCATTCTCTGAAGTCTCTTCAGCTAACAATTCTCATCGTTCCAAGATGGCAGTCACAGTACCTGCCACCACACACAGTCACATTGACGTCTAGCCACACACGAGGGACTGTTTCTTTCTGTATGATCTCTCTCTCTCATTGTTGGTAAATATTTTATTTAGGAAAGTGACTCATTTCAACAGAAAATGAATGTCTTTCTTTAAGGGTAAGAAAAAACCTTTCCCAGAAGTATCTCAGTAGACTTCCATTGCATTTTATTAACTTGATTTGCATCACACGCTTAAACCAATCACTGATAAGGAGATTGGGACCACGTTGATTAGCAGGGTTTCTTAACCTTGGCATGATTGGCATTTGGGGAGGGATAATTCTTTGTTGTGGGGGCTGAAATGTACCTTGTAGGATATCGAGCAGAATCCCTGGCCTCTCTCTGCTAGATGCCAATAGCACTTACCTCCAAGTGTGACTATCAGAAATGTCTCTAGACATTGCTGAATGTCCCCTTGGGGACAAAAATCAATCAATCATCCCATTGAGAACCACTAGCTTAGGTCATTGTTCATTATTCACCCCATGGGTCTGGGCCCACCTTCCCTGAAGCACAGAGAAGGTGCTGGAGATCAGGATTCTGTTCAAAAGAGAGAGAGAATTGCTATTTGATAGACAGTCAGTGGGCAGTTCCACACCCCCATTGCCATTTTCTTTCTTGCCATATTTCAACAAATAGACAAGGACCTTATTAAAAATATGAATTATTTAAGAATGAGTACACCCTGTGAATGCTAGTTCCTGCCTAAATGCCAAGTGGATAACGTAAGTATCCTTACAATCAACTGGTGATCTAGGAAGTTTAATCAAGGGTAATTTGTGTTGAAGCACCGAAATCATGACTGATTGGTTGGGTTCCTCAGAGTTCAGATGCTCCTACTTTGGTCATATTCTTGTGGCAATAAATTCCTTTATTCAGGTCCTATTTCTAATGTATAAGACATTCTACTCTTGTTACTTTTATTAGTCATCCATTGGTGATGAACACTTGCGTCCTGGTTTAAACCGTCTGGTGAGAAAAAGTATGAATATTTTTATTAATTCAATACATATTTATTGGATGACTATTGTGTACCATGCATGAATACTTTGAAGGAAAGTGACAAAGCTGAAATACTACATTGGAGTTAGAGAAAGCTCTCTGAGGAAGTAGCATTTCAGCCAAGACAAAAGGGAGAATGGAGAGAGATCAAGGAAGGTGACGTGTCTGATTATAATGGGCCATAGTAATGAGTTCTGATTTTATGATAAGAGCAAGAAGAAGGATTGATGGGCTTGGGGACGGTGTGTGTGTGTGTGTGTGTGTGTGTGTGTGTGTGTGTGTGTATGTGTGTGTGTGATGAGCTGCTTTCCGTTTGCCGGTTGTAATTTTGTACTTGGAACGCAGCATGATTCTCAGCTGGATTTAATTCCTTCTGTGCTTAACAATTAGTGGGATATGCAAACCTGCGTTCTTCTTTTGTGACTTCCTTCTGTGGAAAAGGCTTCCAGTTTCTTAAGTACAACTCGTCGTCCTCCTGGCCTTCTAAGAAGCTCCAACCTCTAGCTCTAGACCTCGTGTTCCCACATGAGCAGCTTCAGGCTACAGGCTTTGTGGTCTTATTTGGCTCATCACATTTGGTCTTACTATACTGTGGAGAGAACAACTCCTGGGGAAAACCCCAGCAGAAAGATTCTTCTTCTAGCAGAAGGAAGATTACCCATTTTTTTTTTTTTTTTTGCCTCTCGTTTAAAAACTTCTTTCATCTCTCATAACTGCAGGGGTTAAACCATTTCTAGTGTAGACCACTGATGTCCTTTCAGAAAACTCTTTCTAGCATTTAGAAAGAAATCATTCAGCCATTATTATTACCTTCTAAATGTCAGGCACTGGTCTTGGCATTAGGATACAGCACCGAATAACACTCAGTCCCCATCCTATTGAAGCTGTCCCTCTACAGGGCATTATAATAAATAAAAAACTAGTGTAACCAATGACATGCAGTTTTGTGAAAAAGGATACTTTTGGGAAGACTAAATAAGATGGCTAGGGAAGTCCAGGCTTGAAGAGGTTTTAGCCATCTTCCCATGTCACCACTGAATAATAAAATCTAAATAAAAACGACTTGCCAGGCAAAAGTACTTTAAGTTCCCCAGCTTACCTCCTTCTTCTTCCAAGTTCCCTCCTAAATATAAATTCTGGCACATCCATTGCTGGAAGGAGAACTTTAAGGTAACACCTAAGATAGTGTAGGGCTGACCAGTTGTGGAAGGGAGAGGAACCTTCCAGGTTAAGGCATGAGAAGGCCCAAAGACCTTGAGATGGAACAGAGATTGCCTGACTTGACAGAGGAGCTAACTAACAAAAAGCTTTCTGTGTTTCCTGCTTAACTGCCGCACTTGGATTCTATAGACATCAGGAATGCAAGTTGTTGCTTATGCCTTTTTTTCTTATTTGAGCTTAATAATAACCTAGTTAAGTAGGTAGGGAAAGGCATTATCACACCCAGTTCTGCAGTAATGATGGGTCTAGATGAATCCTGCTTCTTGGTTTCCTTTTCTCCTGAAGTGGAAGAAGTAGGTATGGTTAAGGATGAAGAGTTTGGGGGCAGGGAGGAAGATGAGATGGTGGGTGATTTTCCTTTGGAGGTAGGAGTGAGCTTATTAAAGAATAAGTGGTAGGGCCTTAGTTTTTTTTCTGAGCAGAGAGCAGTAATAAAACCAAGTCTTACAAACAAGCCATTGTACTAGGTTTTAATACGATGTTTGCCGGTTTGAGATTAAGGCCTAATCATTGATGGAATAACCAAAGTTTTATGCTGTTTATATTTAGACTTTTTCTGCTGTTTTGCCACCTCAGGCCACCTTAATCTTGTTCCTCTTCTAGCTCCTATGAGTCTTGTGGCCTCACTGTGCCACACCAGCCCCACCCGAGAGCTCCCTCCCGAGGGCCTGTGGTCGGATGCACACTGCACTGGTTCTACTGGCTTCATTTCTCCGGGATCATTCCCATTGTATGAATGAAGAAATAGAATCAATGGGAGGACTTGCCTATAGTGGTTTCATCGTCTCCTATCTAGTCTTATCTTCCTTTTCGTAGACCAGTGCTATTCAAAGTGTGGCCCACTGGTCAGCTTTAGAGCCGATCCATTGTCAATCTCAAAGTTTATGTACATGCTGGTAGGTATTTCTGCCATGATCCTCCGGGAAAAGAATGATAGACAGAAGGAACTCTCGCAACCTCTTCATTTTACAAATGAGAACTCTGAAGCCCAGCCTTTCGAGCTAGTAGCAGAACTAAAATTGGAACCGAAGTCCACTAGGATATCTAATAGTAATCCAATACCATTTATAGCTCCAGATTCACCCATGAGTACTAATAAACTTCTCATGGCTATTGACTGAACACTGGCATTACCATTCTGACTAGCCTGAGGGTTTGAGTGCTTTCCCTACAGGTCGCATTGGAGCTTTCACTCTTCTCCACCACTTGGGGGCCCGCAGATGCTTCACCCGGTTCTTCTTTAAGTCCCCCACTCTTCCCGGGCCCAGCGCCCGAAGTACTGCAGAATGCCCGAAAGGAGGCGCTGTGAATCCCTGCTTTCTCGGCCCCTCCCTTGGCCAACCGTCGATTGGGCCGGCGCATGACGTCACGCCGTTTTAGCCAAACAAATGGGTTTCGTAGGGAGCGTTGGGCTCCGCCGCGCCGCGCTGGGCGCTCGGTCCGCCTCAGCGGTAGGGAGCAAGGCAGGCCTCCTGCTGCCGCCGCTGCATCGGGGTGTGCAGCCCCGGGCCAGGCCCCGGCCGGGGCCGGAGCACAGGTGGGTCGGGGCCGCGTGGCGTGGCGCGGCGCGAGGGCAGCACGGTCGGGTTCGGCGGCGGCCACCGTGGCCGTTCCCTGCCCCCCTCCCGCCTCTTGCCTGCGTTCCCGGGACGCGGGGCGGGTGGGGGCAGGGGCGCCGCCCGTGGGTGCCGGGCTCTCGGCGCTGCCGGCGCGTCTAGGGCAGGGACCCGGCGGCTCGCACCTCCTCCCGGGCCGGCCTCCACCCGCGCACTCGCCACGCGCTGAGCGCCCCCGCGGGCCCTAGAGGGTCTGGCGGGCGGGCGGGCGGGCGGGCGGGAGCGGGGTCCTCGGTCCGGGCTGAAGCCTAGGAGATCACGGATAGGCCGTGAGGAGGCACCGGACCTGCTCTCTCACTCACCTTCGGGACCAGCGGCAGTGAGGAAGTCGGGCCTTGGGTGGGGGTCACCTCGCACGGTCGCGCCCGCTTCAGCTCGGCCACTGCCCTTCCCTGTCCCAGCGCAGGTGAGCCGGCGCCTGCCCTTAACCCTTATCGGGAATGTGCAGGACGGAGGCTTGGAAGCTTCTTTCGTCTCTGGGCAGACGCAAGTCGGCTGCGGGTCGGCCCCAGTCCTCGATGAAGTCATATTGCTGTGGGCCCTCGTGTCTGTGACGTCAGGGGTTTCCAGGAGATGGGCTGTGATGTCACTGCAGGCTCTGGCGGGGACCTTGGCGCGGCAGGGCCGGGAGGATCTGGCGGGGAGAAAAAGGAAGTTCAGTCTTCTACCGACGTTTGGACTCGCAGCAGAATTTGAATCGAAAGTTGTTCCATATCAGCATTTTACAATTTTAATGTAATAGTTGTCAAGTTCTTTAACTTCATATCAAACAAGCATTGTTAATACAGTTCAATATAAGACACATTTCATTCAGAAACATCTAAATCAGGAAGGTTTTTTGGGTGGCGGGTAGTTGGGTGTTTAATGTAAATGCTTTTCAGAATGCTAACTCCTAGTTTGATGGTTTATGATCGGAATTGTCAACAAAATAGGACCAATTTCAGTGCTGGTCATTCAGTTACCTTGCTCTTTTTTGCTAGACGGTTTTGACATCAAGTATCTGCTCGTTCGCATTTTTGTTAGAGAATGGCCTGGAAGAGGGAAAGCGTGTCTCAAATGAACTTTTTCTATTGTAAAGGGGGTGAGGTGTTTGAATTAATCCAGTATTCTTCTTAAATAATAATTACCTGAGGATTTAATTTATCCAGACTCTCCCTGTCCCATGCTACCATGGATAATTGAAGGTTTCCTATGGCTATAGCTCAGCAACAAGCCTTTTTCTTGCTTTCTTGCTAGGGCTGGGCCATAACAATATAATAACATCCCAGAACTGCTTGTCTGGACTTGCAACTAAAATTTTGTCTGTAGTGCTTTCAACTATGAAACTACTGAATTTTAAAAAAGTTCCTTGTCTGTGCATATTGGTTTTCTTCCAAAGCTTTCAAAACAGATCAGGCTGGAAGAAAAGCTACTCACTTGCATCTCTGACTGTCTCCAGCTATTCCAGCTTGTGAATACTTTGATCATGCCTTCCTTTCTATAGACTCATCTAATAGTATCTAGTTTGAAAGGTAGATGGCTTAAAATTGAAGCGTAATTACAATTTCGTAATTACAATTTCGTTTTTTCAGCAGGAAGCTTGAATAGAAGTCCTCAATCCTTCTTCACTGACCTTGACTGACAAGGTAGGTTTTTTTGTGTGTTGGTTAATACTTCTTCCTTTCCTTCGGTTTACTCTTTATAGGTGATTAATAACTTATTGTCTCTCTGGATTTTGCATCAACATGCAGATGGAAGTTATGCTGTGCCCATTAACAAGGGACATGAAAGCAAAAATTTACCCTCATTAATTACTATTAGATTTGACTGGAAGTTCACAAAGCAAGGCTTTCCTGTAAATCTCATTTTGATCCTTACCATACCTTGGAAATTTGACAGCACTGTGTGTATTACTGAGAATCGCTCTTTTTTTTTCTTTTATGAAATTGGAAATTGTATGGTGACAATGTTGAGTGAAGGTTTTAAAGAAAAGTTGAAGCCTTTGGATCCTCAAGACTGATAGGTACCGACTTAACATGAAACTGCTGATATGAAGAATGTTAATCAACCTACTGTTTAAGAGGAAAGGATCATGGCAAGATAATATGTAATGAAATTGAAGGAGGTACAAAAAGGACCCTTGCATGTGTCTTTTCAGAATGGCCTTTCTGAGGCAGGCTGCATGGCTCTGTAAATCAAGTGCACTATTGTAAATGGGAAAGGATCAATGTCAAACTGAATGTGAGTTGAAAGACATAAATGATGATGATAAAATAGTTCCTCCTTGGCAGTGCGTTTTCCCCTCTCTGTTTTGTTAGGGCTTATGAAACTTCTATTTTTCGTTGTGGAAAAGGAGTTAGTAGGTAGAGAAGGACTGTCTTAGTGTATTCTGATGTGACTGAGGAACAGTGACAGTTATAAACACGCCAGCATATTCCTATAGTTGCATAACTATTTAACTAACAAGCCATAACTCTCCTGAAACATTTTTACAGTTTGTTTCTACTTTCTTGGAAGGATGGTTTTCACCCAGGCCTTGCAGTTTTGGATGTAGGAAGCAGCCTTTACTTCTTATAAGTGGAAATTTATTTATGATCAGGTTTATTATTATTTTAAAATATTTTGTCATTTTATCCAGTTATAGCATTTGAAGGGACTAAATCAGCCAGTCTTCAGTGATATGGCATTTTTCTGACAGATAAAAGCAAATATAATGAAAAATGCAAGTGCTATATTTTAGAAATTCTTTAGGATATGTTTGTTGGATCCATTCTATTAACATACGTAGAATTTAAATTCTTATATGAACTTGCTAAATTTAAATGTATACTGAGCCAATTTAATTTGGTCTTGATATTCTTCTAGTAGACCTTAACTTGTTTTAATATTTGTCGGGGAGAGACATCATTTGGTGTTTGTTACCTTCCAAAATTTGCAGCTGTTTAGAACCAGATACTTGAGGGAAGCTGCTATAGTATAATGAATGCCTGCCTTGTTAGGTCATGTGTGGCAAAGGCAAAATTTAGCAAGTGCATAATCTGCAGTCCTTGGGAAACAACAACAACAAAAAAGAGCAGATTAACTCCAAATGCATTTAGGTCATCTGGAAATTGAATTCCTGTCAATCCTTATCTTTGCATAATTTATTTTCTCTCCTTTAGTTCATGCTTATGGTATTTTGAAGCTGATGAACTTACTGTGTTATCCGGGAAAGCATTAATGATTAAAATGTAGGTGTTTCTTAAAGTTAGATGAAAGAGTTTATCAACCTTCCGTTTCCAACTCCATCTTCTAGTTAGCTCTCCACAGAATAGGCTCCAGATCTTCCCTTTTTAAATATTCACCTTCAGAATCCTAGCACATACATTTTCTGTCATCAGCACAATGTAGTTATAAATGTGAAACTAAGTGCTCTATATGTGTGTTATCAGGCATGGGTTTCAGTCATCCAGCAAACGTTTTTGAGTGCCTCCCTCTATGCCAGGTATCAGCCAGGGACTGTGACACTCAGATGCATTGTTATTGCTGCGAGGACCCTTGACCTTATTCCTTTGCCATAGGTTTGCGGGGCCAGAATTGGACCAAGAGAATGAACCTTTTATGTTATGCCAGATTGGCAGAGGTCTCATCTAAAGATCTGTTTAAGGAAGTATTAGAAACTCAGCTGGAAAGAATGGGGGACAGATTATCAAAGTCTAGACTCCACGGGTTTGGGTTGACCTAGAATAAATGGGAGTTGAGTGAGTGAACACTTTCCTTTGAGGCAAGAATAAGCCCTCAAGGCTAGAACTGGTTTGTGCAGTCAGTCTAAAATTAGAGAGAGAGAGATACAGACATCCCACTCTCCGGCATGTATGTATATACCTTCGTTTTCTTTTCTGTCAGTAATTTTCTTTAAATCGACAAACTTCTGAAATACGTGAGCCTCTCACAGCCTTCATTTCCACTCTTTGCTTTCTTTCCCTAACACTTTATCATGAAGAATTTCAATCGCAGAAAAATGGCAAGAATTGTTTGTACATTGAATACCTAAATACCCACAACCTAGATTCTTTAATTCATATTTTGCTGTATCTGTATTACTGTATCTATATTTTACTGTATTTACTGTACCTACTGTACCCATCCATCCATTCTCCCCTCCCTCTCTACCTCTATCCATTTACTCATCCATCTTATAGCTTTGTTGTATTTTAAAGTAAGTATACTTTACCCCTAAACACTTCAGCATGCCTATTGTGAACTATTTGTTTACTTATTTTTTTGGTAAAATTTATATACAGTAAAATGTATAGATCTTACGTGTACCATTCCCTTAGTTTGGACAGGTTCATACATCTGTGTGACCGGTAACCTTGTCAAGATATAGAACCTTACCATCACCACAGAAGATTCCTTCGTGCACTTCCAAGTCAGTTTAATTAACTTTTTAATCTCCTGCAATCTTACCTCCACCAATTTCTTCTGAAACTACCTGTTCAAAAGGCCTGCTTTGTTAGCACATTTGAGTAGCATTACACTAGGTGTTCAGAATATCAAGAAGTGAACACAGGCTCTTCTCTCTCCAAACTTATAATTTAATTTGGGTTTTAGTTAGGTGTCTAAAGAGAGATAAATAAATGTTACATGAATTCCGAGGAGGCAGTCAGAGTACTGTTAGAGAAAGCTTCATAGGTGTGAGCCTTGAATTGGCCCTTTATTTGAGGATCCAGAGAAGAGGTTGTTTTTTGTTTTTGTTTTTTTGTTTTTTAAATAGACTTTGCAAGTAGAAGTTACGGTATAAAGGAACGGTAACAGACAAGGGTGGTTGGGACCCAGTTTTGGAAGGAGTTTGAGCATTATTCTGCACCCAATGACAATTTTTGAGGAAGGAAGTAATGTGAAAAACATTACTTTTAGATCTTTTAGTTAAATTCTTATCCTGTTTGTCATCTTTGGTGTTTAGTTGTATAGGAGACCTCTTCATTTTTTTGCGTTCTTGCTTCTCTTTTTTCTTTGCCTATCTCTGATTGCTCTTGATTTCTCAGCTTTGCTGGTAACTATTCTTCCAGATCCAAACTATCTAAAGCTCTGTTTTTGACTCTGTGCTCCTTGTGATCTAGCCCTTACCTCTTAGGGCGTCACAATTTTAATTCTTTCCAGGTCATGCCTACATCTGTGTATCCATAAGCTATTAACTCTTGTTAGGTTTCTAATTGCTAATAGGATGCTTCTGGTATATCCCTGTTTACTTTGTGCTTAACTTACTGTTCAAGAATGTGTAGTAAGAACATTTGCTCTAAGTAGTTATAGCAAGTGGGATTTATTGAGAAAAGAAGATACTACATAAATTTTGAGTGGGATGAATGAACAGTTTAGAATTTATTTTTCAATTATAGTTGACATTCAGTATTGTTTTATATTAGCCTCAGGTGTACAGCATAGTGGTTAGGCATTTATAGACTTTATGAAGTGATCCCCCTATAAGTCTAGTCCCATCTGATGCCGTACATAGTTATTACAATATTATTGACTGTAATTCCCTATGCTGTACTAGAACCATCATTATATGTTACTTTCTGCCCTCGATATCTTATGCAGGTATATGTGCTTGTCCACACTTAGGTCATATGTGAAACCTCAGCTTCAGGGGCATCTGGAAAAGGTAGTTTTTAGTTCTCCATCTTCTATAAAACAGGAAGTCCATGTGAGAATAGATTGGAGTATTGAGAGAGTCTTCAGTACATTCAGTTTGTGACAGACTAAACTCATTTTTCCTAGATTCCCTCATTATGACAAAGTTAAGCCTTTTCTAATTTTGTTGTTTCTCTGCAAAGACGTGGGTATTGTTCTAGTTTCCTGAGATAGAAACTATAGAAATTAACTGTACCATTTAGATTTTTTTAGGTTGTGAGTGTAACAGAAAACCAACTCAAATTTGCTGGCCCCAATACTGAAAAGTCCAAAGGTGAAGCTTGAGCCACTGGTACCTCTGTGATCAGGACCTCATCCTTCTCTTCTTTCCTTCATTTAATGAGCTCTGCTTCTATGATGTTGGTCCCTTTGGGGTCAGGGCGTGTTTGTCAGCAGCTCAAGGCCTATGACCTCATGCCATCAAGTCCAAAGGGGGGAAGGAGAGTGCTTCTGCAGAGCTGTAGGCCTGGGCTCTTACCAGTTTTGCTCCATAGACTCCTTGGACAGTCTGAAGCCTCTAGGACCCCTTTTCTGAGTAATGTTTTAAAATAAAATACATAGCACTAGAAAGAAAAACAGTTATATTAAAATACAGTCATAGAAATGTTTTTTAAAATTGTAAGATAATAATATGTACTTCTTTATTAAATAATAAGATTTAGTGTGGGTTCAATAATTTCTGAGTAGTGATGAACGGTATCATTATTTGGAGGTATCTACAACCATGATCATGTGATAGGAAAATACCTGTTGGCAGAATGACCAGTATTGCTAATGTTATTGTGGTCTGTTGACTGTATTCTCATGGAAATGCTAAATTTTAGTTGAAGGTTAGTGAAAGTAAAGATATAATTTTTCACCCTCATTTGAGTTTATCGGCACCCTGAATTCTATACCTAACCCCCGTGGAGGTAGGGTAATCTGTGAGCCTCAGCTTAAGAACTACTGCTAGAAGAGAGTTTCTCTTCCCAGAAGCCCCAGCGAATGTCTGCTTGTATCTCATTGACTTTGGGTTATGTTTCTGACATTTTTGAACCAACCACTAATAATAATGGACGTGCTAATTGCTTTAACTAGCCTGGGTCTACCCCTGGCACTGGGGATGGGGTTATTGCTACCTACACAGCATGATGGGCAAGGAGTGGATTCCTAAGGGAAATTTATGGGCTACCAGATGCTGAGTAAGTAACAAACAGTAGACGTGCATTATGTCACCCCCTCCCCTTTGCTCCCATAATTAACCAGTCATTACATTTTTAGTGAATCTTGCACTTGGATTTGTCTCTGCTAACATCATAGGCCTCCAAAATGGAGTGTGTGGGATAGTCCATTGTATTGCAAAAAGAAAAATATTAGAACTCCTGTTTATTTTTCTCATCTTTTAAGTATTTATTTTTGTGTTTGTTCATACTGTATATATCATATATTAGTACAGTGGTATGTGTATAGAAATAAGATTTGTAAATATGTACATATTTATGGGCACATGTTAAAATTGTTTTAAATCTTGGGAATGAGAGGGTAAGGAAAGTTGAGATAACCAGAGAACAATACTGTTCAGTAGAAATACAATGTGAGCTACATGTAATTAAACATTTTTTAGTTAGTCATATTAAAAAAGTAAAAAGAAACAGCTGAAAATAATTTTAATATATTATTTAACACGTATCTCAAACATCATGATTTCCAATGTAATCGATATAAAAATTATTGAGATAGTTTGCATTTTTTTTTTCATAAAAAGTCTGAAATTCAGTGTGCATTTTATACTTAAAGCTCATCCCTGTTTAGACTCATCTCAGTTTTTGAGCACCTACCTGACATTTCAGGTGCTCAAAAGCCACATGTGGTTAGTGGCTTCTGTATTGGGTAGCATAGATCTAGTCCACTGATTATTCTGAATTTAGATTTCTATACTTGTCTGTATCATAGTTTTCACAAATCCATTATTTGCTTTCTGGAGTCTTTCTGTGCAGTTGCCAGGTTAACTGAACAAACATTCCACTGGGATGTTACTCTCCTGTACGAGGTTTCTCTGGCGTGACGTTTAAGAGTAGCTTTTAAGACTCTGTAAGATGGTCCGTCTGTTCCATCATTCTTCCTCCTGTTTCTGGGACTGCCTGCAACAAACCTGGTGCTCAGTTAGGCAGTTTCCTCAGCCTTGCTCTCCCCTCTGCATTTCTCCAAATGTCAGCATCCATTGTGACAAGCCTCGGCCCATAAAAACTCTTTGGATTCTCCGTTCCGTCCGCAGTGTTTCCATTTCGTGAACGCCTATGGTGTACATACATTGAGTATTCAGCCACCTACCACACTTTAGCTCTTCATTGTATATCATTGTTTGTTGCTCTGTAATTGCTTCATGTTTAACAGTCTTATCTCCCCTACTAAATTCTAAGCTTCATATCTTATGTCCCCAAATTGTAGACACATAATTGAAGGCTGAGCTTCCCCCCTTATCTTTAGGGAC
The DNA here is from genome assembly GCF_004115265.2 of Rhinolophus ferrumequinum. Lineage (NCBI taxonomy): Eukaryota > Metazoa > Chordata > Mammalia > Chiroptera > Rhinolophidae > Rhinolophus > Rhinolophus ferrumequinum. Next base: position 38,084,515 of record NC_046289.1, on the reverse strand, counting down.
GTTACTTGGCTATTTAAATCTGTAGCTTTAAATTTTTTGAAGTTCTGATTTGTTTTCTACTCTGCTGGGTAACTTCTGTCAGATTCTGTCATAGGAGTTTGCTTCTTGAAAACTAAAAAGTTTAATTTTGTTTATAAAGGAATCTGTTTGTAGCTGTAAAATCATTCTTAGAACTGCAGTAGGGAATTATTGATTAGCTGGAGTTTCTGAAGATGAAATTTGAGTTTGATAAAGAAGTCTCAAAGGACACATTTGCTCTGTTGTCCAGGAACCAGGAGAGGCAAACTTGTTTTCAAAGTAGGGCAAGAGATTTTATTTCAAGTTCAGTCATCAGGATTATTCTCTTGAGGTTCGTGGTCCTTTCTACACACCAGTCACGTTAGCCTTAGGGGAGAGGTTTCTCTAGTTCAGGCAGTCCTCCCCTAGATGACAGGCAGTCCTCCCCTAGATGACAGGCAGTCCTCCCCTAGATGACAGGCACTCCTCCCCTAAATGACAGGCAGTCCTCCCCTAGATGATGAGCTCCTCCATCATCACGGTATTTTAGCTTATTTGGGACACTGCATTGAGGCTGTGAAATGGATCCTGAATATAAGTCCAAAGGCCATAGGCTTTATGCTTTAGGAAGCCCGTCTTTCATTTGACATTTTCTTTGCTTGTGTTTTATTTAACATGTTATATGGTTAGCTTAATAAAAGTTACACATCAACATTTTTAACTTGTGGCATTTCAAGACCTGTTTATTATTCATTTACTAAAAAAAAGTGCAGTATGTTTTATCTGCCAGGCATTATGATCAGTGCATTAGTTGTATCACTTTTTCTCTTAGCACTATTTTACAGATTTTCTATATATTCTTTGGCAAGTAGCAGCCTTTATTAAAGAATCTATTTTTTGTCATATTGTATAACACCTTGTGGATTTTTTCTCCCTTTTTGGCAAATATCATTAATAAAATTTATTATTAGTTCAAACATTAACATTACTCGAAAGTTCACATTTTTGTTTTATTAACAGAAGGTTGTAGCTTTTTCTTAAATTAAAACATAACTTTACATTCTAGTTGCATATATTTTAAGATTATATAGTATAAAATATTTTTATACTTAAAAATTATAGTATAAAACATTTTAGAACTACTGTTTTTAGAAAAATTTCATGGTCTTGAAATTTAACTGAAAACTTAAGCCATCCATGTTAGTTACTATTTTATTTCTGAATTTAAAAAATGAATTATTTTCTTTTTTTTCTTCTTTATTTGATTTAGGGACTTAGCCTTTGTATTATAAATTTTTTCAGTTACCTAAGATATTCTTGTATTTATTACCAAAAAATTATTTGATTTTTACTGTAGTTGTTATCTTGTTTTATTTTGTGACTCTATCTTTTCTGTCCTGCTTGAATTTTAATTATCCTGTTTTAGTAGAGAATTAGGAGTTGTAAAGCTTCTTGTAAGGATTGTTCCTTTATGAATGTCTCCTGGATTTCCCCTCCTTTTAAAGGATGTAAGAAGAGGAGCATGCCTCTTTAAAAGATACTAATTTTTGAGATTAAAATGTTTACCAACTTATTGGTTGGACTACTGAAATATTAAATGTCTTTTCATGTGTCCCCAGTGTTCCCAAGCATTTCTTTTACTAAACATTTATTGAATCTTTCTCTTGTTTAATGGTATGATTTAGATATGTTCCTCTTGACCAGTCTTATCATCCAGTGGGAATTTCTGCTAAAAGTCTTAAGATTTTGGCTTGAGTAAGTCCCTTAAGTACGGGACTGACAGTTACTAATCTTTGTTTCCTATAGAATCAAGTACAAATTTGTTAGACTCGAATTTGAGTAATCCCTGTCCTTGTGTTTATGCTGTTTATTTAGTATTTTTGGAGTACATGATATGAAATTAATTTGATGAGTTCTTTTTTTCACCTCCAAATTAATCATTTAGGAGAAGTTATAAGAAAACTAATCTTTAGTTTTTGCCTTAGCAATTTTTAAAAAATGATGAGCGTAATTTCCCACTTTCCTACTTTCAAAGTACGTTAGTCTTCTCGGTTTATTAACTTTAACAGTGATACCATTTTTGAAGATTTCAATGTGAATTCAGTGTTATGTTCTTGGCAGAAACTTTTTTCCTTTTTAAAAGAAAACCATGGCAAATCTTCATCAGTGAACCTCAGTATAATTACTCAGTTTTCTTTAAGAAATTTGCCATTTGTATTGTGTACTTATAACGTAGACATCTTATTCAGATAAGTAAAGCTTAATTTTATTTCCCTGTGCATTGTATTGTTTCAAAACTGTTAGTGTTCGACTCATTCATCAAACGTTAATTGTGCTTACTTTGAGCTTTCTGCATTTGAATGTTCGTTTAGTGTATGTTGCTGACATTCTACCTTATAGGATAACACAAACAACTGTATTGGAAAATGTACATCAGGAGCATTTACTTTGAAGGGCTGAATGATTTTTTTCTATGCTGAAGTGTGTTCCAGAGACTCCATGTGAAATTTCCACACTAGTTACTATTCATTTCTAAGGGGTTAGTGATTTTGTTTGTAACTCTTAGAAACAATCTGATACCATTATCAGCCAGAGGATGTAAATACTGTCTGCTTTGTGGGTTTAAATGTTAGTGTTTAATCTCTCACTTGAGAGATTCTTTGTAATTGAGATGGATCCGTAGATGGTTGATGACCTATACGCTAGGTTCTGGATAGTCATCTGACATTGGTGAGAAAGTGCTTTCTTACTGAGATACCTTTGAAAATCTAAAATGTTATGAGTATTTCTAAAGTGAACATTTTTCATTTTGTGCAATTTAATTATTACACAGAAATAAGTATGTGAAAATGGAATATAAAAGAGATACACAAAATCATACACAAAAATCATACTACTTATATTTAAAAATGCATGTACATGTAGGCTGAGATTTGGGCAACCGACACAAAATTAAATAGTCTATTTTAAGAGTGCAGTAGATTTTGAGTGATTCTTGTTATATTGCTTTATACCATGAAAAAGGTAGCGGTTTACATATGCAAATTTTAAAGTAGTGTTGAGAAAAGAAAACCACCTAAGGTCAATTGGAGCAATTTCTCCGAAATTCTCATCTTATTTCACTTTTTAATCTGATTCACAGACCTTCACATTACTTCTTGTAACTCTTCATAATCTATACTCCCCTAACAAGAAGAAGAACCTTTTGTATGATTTCTTCCGCTAATCAAGAGAAAAAAAAGCCTTGTTAGTGTTTTTGATTTGTTGTTCTTCACTAAAAGCAGATAATGTGAAACTAAAAGATATACAGTATATATTTCTAGCAGTAGAATGACACCAATGTTTCTCTTTGTGGCTGAAATATTTTCTTGTCTTTTCCCCTTGAAAGAGTTCTCACCACTTTCCATCCCTTTCCCCCCCACTTCCAACATTTCTTTTATTCCTTTGTCATTTTTGTATCTAATGGTTCTTGGGGTAATTAATTCAACGTGGGATCATCTTGAAACTAAAGTCAGTATGTCTTCAATCATTAAAATCTGCATATACCAAAATTTGAAAAAATTAAATGGAATGTTTAATAGGATTAAAGAACATTTGTTTTTTGAATAGGTAATGTGTCTGTATGGTTCAAAATGCAAACGGTGCACAAAGTAAATTTTCTCTCTATATCACGGGCACGCTTTTCCCCCTCACTGAAAGCATCCAATTCTGTTCACTCTTCCTCATTAAAAAACATAAAGCATATTCTCCATACAGTTACCTTGCCTTTTTCAATTGATTTTGTCATTCTTTACATATTGGTAGATGAAGAGTGTATTAGTGATAGAAAACCTAAACCAACAGTAGGTTAAACAACAAAGTCTTTCTCTTGTAAACGTTCGGGTAGCTGGTCTAGGGCTGGTATAGCATTTGAGGTGTCGCTCTTTCTCTCTTTGTTTTGAGGCATAATGAATACAGTAAAATGCACAGATATTAGGCAGACAGTTTGATGAGTTTTGACAATTGTACAGACCAAACGCTCAGGAGAGAGAGAGAGAGAGAGAGAGCGCACGCGCGCGCTGTAGTCTGTCTTCATACCCCCCTTCTTATTACCTGAGCTCTCTCTGTACCGTTACTGCTCCACTGGGTTTACTTGTGTCCTCAGTGACCTAGCTGGATCTCCAGCTATTGCAACCATTCCAAGCTGCAGGATGCAAGAAGGGGCAAAGATTACATGCTACCCTTTTTTACAGGAAGATTTCTAGAAGCTGCCACTTCACAACACTTTTAATCATGCTGTGTTTGCCAGAATTTAGTGTCACATTTGAATGCAAGGGAGGTTGAGAAATGGAGTCATTACTACAGTTTTCTGTTAGAAATAATGCTTCAGTGAATAACCTTGTTTATAGGTTGTCTTGTGGAATAAATTTCTAGAAGTGGAACTGCTGGGTCAAAGAGTATTTGAAGTTTGAGTGTACACCTATTTTTTCACATCTTTGTTGACACAGTTTTTGTGTTTCCTAATCTCACTGGTAAAGCATGAGGACAGAGGGTAGCTCTAATATGCCCGACAGGGCATTTAGGTATAGAAAGTACTTCTACTCTAGCCAAGATGCCTTACAAACGTGGACTACACAATCAGCTCATGTAATGCTAGGTTGGATGAAGCATATCACAGCATACTTTCATTTTATTTAGGCAAATCCTAAGAGGAGACCTGACGGTTAAGGTTAGAAGAGAAACCCTTCTACCCATAAATACTTACAGTAAACTGACAGGAAGACAAGTGAACAATGTGTGTCTGGGCAGTTGCTCTCTTAAATAAAAGTAGATTAGGGCATAAGGTTAAAAAGCATGAACTTTTTGTGTCCTGTTTTCTCACCTACGTTCCTTATAACATACATTCCTTAGAAATGTGTTTGCAACTAGTCTTTAAAAAATTTTTTTTCAATTATAGTTGACATATTAGTTTCAGGTGTACAACATAGTGATTAGACATCTATATAACTTACTAAGGGATCACCCCAATAAGTCTAGTACCCATCTGGCATCATGTTTATTTAGTTATCACAGTGTTATTGACTATATTCCCTATACTATAATTTTTACATCCCTGTGACTTTTTATAACTGCAATTTATACATCCTAATTCCTTCTCCTTTTTCACCCATGTTTTCAACTAATTTTAAAGTACTCTTTAACTTAATTGGGGCAAAAGAAACTAATCAACAGGTACGTTATATTTGGTTCCTTTTTTCAAATTTTTATTTTCAATTACAGTGGACATTCAATATAATATTAGTTTCAGGTGTACAGCATGGTGGTTAGACATTTATGTAACTTAACAAAGTGGTCCTCCTGATCGGTCTTGCCGCATGTGACACCATACATAGTTATTACAATATTATGACTATATTCCTTGCCTATGCTGTACTTTACATCCCTATGACTGTTTTGTAACTGTCAATTTGTACTTCTTAATCTCTTCACCTTTTTCACCCCGTCCCCAACCTCCTCCTCATCTGGCAGTTTGTTCTCAGTATCTATGAGTTTGTTTTGTTTATTCGTTTATTTTGTTTTTTAGATACTACATATAAATGAAATCACATGGTCTTTCTCTTATTTCACTTAGCATATGTCCTCTAGGTCCATCCATGTTGTCTCAGATGACAAGATTTCATTCTTTTTTATGGCCGAGTAATATACCATTATATATGTACCACATGTTCTTTATCCATTTGTCTTTTGATTGGAGCATTTAATCCATTTATATTTAAAATAATTATTGATAAGTATATAGTTATTACCATTTTATTGTTGTGTTTGTTTTTGTAGTTCTCTTTTCATTTCTTATTCTCTTGCTCTCTTCTTTTGTATGTTGATGACTTTCTGTAGTGTTGTGTTTGGATTCCTTTCTTTCTATTTCTTGTATATCTCTTGTAGATTTTTGGTTTGTGGTTACCATGTTCTTCATATATACCAAGGTTGGTTTATTGGAGTCTATTTTAAGTTGATGGTCACTTAAATTCGATCACATTGTAAAATCACTATCATTTTTACTCACTCCCGCCAGGTTTATGTGGTTGTCATTGTTTTTTACTTCTTTTGCATTTGTGTGTATCTGTTGTAATTATACATGCTCTTCTTTTGCCTTTTAACCTTTGTATTCTACCTTTAGTGTTGGTTGATCCACTGCTACTGCTTTTATTATTATATGGTTGCCTTTGTCAGTGAGAATTTTTTTTCTTTGCTATATTTCATTTATATTTTTGATATTTTTCTTTTTTCTTAAAGAAGACCCTTTAACATTTTTTGTAATCCTGGTTTGGTGGTGATCAACTTCTTCAGCAGCTTTTTCTTCCCTGGGACACTTGGTTCATTTTATATAATATTTCTTGTTGTGGTTCTCAACTTTCTAACCTTTTATTCCAGTTGCTAAGTGGGCTCAGATAAATTATATAAAATATATTCTGCTCAAGTTGTCATTTTTTTTTATAGACTAATAAGTGTTTTTAAAATGTGTTTTTAATTCTAAAGGCTTTTGATTGGAACATTAGGAAAAAAATAATAGTAATTTTCTATGAAACTGTGTGGTATTGTGAGCAGTACTTACTTTTGAAGTAGGAAATAGCATAAAAAAGGACGTATCTGCATATGCTTTCCCGTACCACATGATGTGAGATCTTAGAGAGCAGCGACCTCTCATTTAGCTACCGTAGCACACGGCAGAGCACCTTGGACTTGGTATCACATTTTTTTCCTAATTGACGTGAATCTAGGGAAGGTGGTAGAAAAAGTTTTACACTACCAATAGCAATGTTTTGGCCCTTCAGGGGCATGGGGGAGAACATACTAACATAAAGTCATTGTTTGTACTTTTGAAATTATCTGTTTTGGTAAAGAAACGTAATAGGGGGCCAGTATCTATGCTGTAAAGATAGACTTTGAGATACTCCAGTATAGTATCATCCCACTTTATCTGGAGGTCAAATTTCTGTAAATCTCTATTTTTTAAAATCAGTGAAGGCTTAGTAAGCCAAAGAACAGGAAACAAGTATTTCTTATACTTAATAAATGCTTTGTAGTCAACCTCAGGCCCCTTCGTGAGGTCTTCGTAGTTTAGAATAGTAAGTAGTGCCTAGCACATGGTTGGTGTTCAGTAAATATTTGTTGAATGAATGATATTTATAAATAGATCTATTTGGTTATATTAGCACAGATTTTTTTTAGGGGGGGAGAGGTTAGTAGCAGTAGCTGACATTTTTGCTTACTTGTTAGGTAGTGGTGGCATTGGGAGTCCCGTAGGCATGCGCTTGCCTTCGATTTACATTGGCTGTGCCCTGTGTCTAGAACACTGTTCTCTTAGATAAATTTTCATGCCTCACTTCCTCACCTCCTCTGAATTTCTTCTTATATGTATATCACCTTCTCAAGGAAGCTTATGTGGAACACCCTCTTTAAAATGTCAACTGCTCCTCTCCCCCTGCACTTCCAAGTTCCCCATAGCTGTTGCCTCCTTGTCATTTACTTATTATGCTTATTATTTGTTGTCTCTCACCACCAGAATGTTATTAGTTGAGGGCTTTGACTATTCACTATTTTAAGTGTCTCATGGGTACTCAACAAACATTGGTTGAATGAATGAAGGTAGGAAAGAAAGTAACATGTAAGAAAGATAGCTGTAAACCAATATACATTTTAAAACTTCATATTTAAAAGTACCATGTCCATTATTTTAAAAGTTTGCTTTTGGAGGCCACTGCGTTCCATCATGATACCAAGGCAAACACCCTGTACAGAGTTTAAGGACTCTGTGTTCTCTTGGTCGAATAAAGGGACGGAGTTTTAATTCGATGAAATACGTCATCTGCCTGAAGTCTCTGGCATCTTTTTGGTGAAGTTGCTTCTCAGAGCCGTCAGTGGTGCTTTGCTCCTGAGAAAGGGTCTCTGAGGTGAGTGTGTGTGTGCAGATGGGGCATCTTGCCACTGGAGGTGACTTGCCACCAAGTGAGGGGTGACACTATTAATAGCTTCCTTCCTGCCTGCCTTTTGACAAGGCCTTATGCTACACATGTTATGTGTATTATCATTTTTATCTTTATTATTTTTATCTGACAACTACCCTATGAGGAAAGTATTCTTGTCCCTTTTATCTTGCAGAGAGCTAGTCTTAGCGGTTAAGCAGCCAGCCTAGCCAGTACGCGTGCTGCAGCTGGATTTCAAACTCGAGCATTCTGACCTGTAGAGGAACTTCACTCCATAAAATGCATTCCTAGTGAGGAGCACCTAGAAGTGAAAAAGAAACCCGAAACAACTGAGTGGCACTCTAATGTCACAAAGAGACCTTTATCTTTTATTTGTTCCAGCTTCCCATGACTTAAATATTGAATGAGGCCACTGTGATTGAAGCAGTAATATTATGTTAAAAGTTAATGCTAATTTAAATAAAGTATATTTTAAATAAAACCAGAGCTGACTCCTAACCAGACCTCATGTTACTTAAACTTAGTTTAGCTCAAGAAGAATTTAGCTTATCTCTGGGGCTGAATTTGTATGCTTTTCCTTCATCTTCCCTAAATAGTAGATTCAGCGAGAAAGCAAGTTACAATGTGGTTATATGAGAAGTATAATTTAGTGGGGGAGTGGAGGGGTAGACAGTAGGTAGGTTTTGCTGTTCTAGATTTTGAGAGAACAACTTCCCTGTAATTTATATAAAATTACACGAAGAGAAACAATCATCCAATGCCTACCACACAAAAAAATTGGTAATTTTAAATTTTGATGAGAAAATTCTGATTCTTTAATGTGAATTACTGTTTTTTCTTGTAAGATGGCATATTTTTGCCCCCTGGCATAAAATTATTTCTGCTCTACCCTAAGGAGTCTAAAACTATATCTGGTTATCTCCAGTATCATAAACTCATTTTAATTTCAGTTTTAAAACAATGGCAAGTTAGAGGCATAAATTAGAATCTACAATTGCAGGAAATTATGCTTAAGGATACATATTTACATGCTGAAGCCAGTATGTGCCTTGTGTAGGAGAGGTTGTAGGACACTGTTGTGTACCTGGCTAGTAGAATCATTTAATTGAAAGAAAAATTCTCCAAAGGAAGACATGAGGCACTGTTTTTGGAGCTACACTGAGACTTTTCTGGCTTGAGATGATCATTGGTGAGAAGAGTGTTTCCCGTCTAGGTTTGTAGAACTGTGATGAGAACATCGTACTTAATTCGGTACTTTCCTTAATGCTCACATCCAGTTTTAGTAGGATGGAAATACTGTAAAAAGTTTTTCTTGCACACTTCTTTTTTTGCCTTTGAGGTAGCCAGCAAAGACGTCTTTTTCACATACATGTTCATGGTGGGGAAAAATGTAATGGTTCAGAAGAGTTTATGGTGAAAGTAGTAAACCCTTTGTCCCACGCACACCTCGCCACCTCGGTTCGCTCTCCCAGGGTGACCATGTCAGTTGTTTCTATGTTTGATTCTTCTAGTCTAGTCATATATTAATATGCTGATACTTTTATTTCTTGATTTGTCCTATTTACCACCTGTCAAGAATTATAAAGGATCTGAGATTTTACTCTCTACTTGAAGCTAACAAGTTAGCCTGCCACAATTTTATGGATGCTGGTGGAAGACATGGAGGCAGAAATGAAGTCCAGTGTATTATTACTCAGAGCAGTAGCAGTAGCTAGAGTACAAGCATTCATTTGTGCCAGTGTCCTCAACCTCAGTTCCCACATGTCATGCAGAAAGGGCCCGATGACCTGTTCATATAGTGGGGCTTTGCTAGTGGAGAAAACTCTGAGGTTAGGGATTTCAGGTATTTTATGGGCAGTAAGCATGCCTGCCCTTTGCTCCAGCACCAAAAGGAGACAGTAAGTATGCATGCTCTTTCCTCTGGAGGAAGACACTTTCTGTCCTCCAAGGCTGTTCGCATATGAATGTCCTTGAAAATATAGTCCAGAACAAAGAGCAAACAGTGCCTTCCTTGGAAGACATAGAGACCCACGAAAAATTATTTCCCACCACCACTACCCCACTCACCACCTTCTTTCTGATACATTTATATCATTACTTTTAGCTCTCTGGTCACCTTGGTAAATACGGTGTATTTATTTCACTAACAATAGATGGTATCTTTCGACTTCTGGCTTTGAAAGAGGAGTATTTTAACTAAGGGAGCTTTGTAAGTGTTAGGAAACCAGTTCAATAATCACTTAACTGAAAAAGGAAATTTTTTCCTAGAACGGAGAGTCCAGGAGAATGGAGTAAGGTTGGATCCAGGTTTTTAACCTTGCTGTAAAGAATTGGTCTTTTACTATGTCTGCTTTCCTCCTTTTAGCTTTGTTTTCAGGATCCTGCTTTCCCCCACCAGTACTGAGTCTAGGCTGTGTGTTTATGTCTGAACAAGTCGTTATGGCAAGGTGGAGAGAATTAGATTAGAATAGTTAGAGCCTGGTCCCATGCCCACTCTTGGGGGTGGGGGTGGGGTCACCCCATTTGAATCACATGTATGGGGGGGGAGGTGGGAAGAAGGTATTTCTCTGAAGTTAAAACAGGATGCCATCGTCTCCCCATGTAAGAGTTCTCAGGTGTATTTATTTATTTTTTGTATTATATGTTTTGAAAGCTTCCTTAATTTTTCCACTTTCTTAAAGATAGTATCAAATTTCTGGTATCTCTTTTTTTCATACTTATCCCCCTCCTGATGCTGTATTTAGAACTGCTGCTCAGCTGAGATCCTGTGACTTGCCTTCTTTATGTTCCTATTTCCCATATATTTCTCTTTTCTTGGGTTTTTTTTGTTGTTGTTGTTGGTTTTGCCTCGTTTTGCTCTATGTATGGGAGGTAAACTTTGAGTAATTCCATGTCTGAAAATATTTTTATTCTCTTCTTACACTGGGAATAGGATTTTAGGTTGAACATAATTTTCTGTCACTTCATCATTGCCTAGTATTCTTCATTATTGATGAGAAGTCTTAGGTCATTTTGATTCTTGTTCCTTTGTAGATGCGTTTTCTTTGGAAGCTTTTGGTATCTTACTTATCTTTGTTGTCTGAAACTTCCCACTGATAGGTCTTGGTGTGGGTCTCTTTATTTGAGCACTGAGAGGTCTCTATTGGAAGACTTCTATAACGTCTTCTATTAACTTAATCTTTTAGTTGTGGAAAATTCCTATTTCTTTGAAAACTTTCACTCTTCAATTTAAAAATTTTTCTTTTTGTTCTGGAGTTCTTGTTAGTCAAATGCTGACCTCCTGATCTGATGCTGTCTCCCTTGAAAATTTTTTTGTCTGTGTTTTGGTTTACTTTTTTGATTTCATCTTCGCATCTTCAAACCTTATACTGCCTTTTTCTTTTTTCTTTTTTTAATTTCCAAGAGTCTTTTCTCACTTTTTTTTTTCCCTTTTCACAGCTTCCTGTCTTGCTTTATGGATGCAATACCTTGACTCTGAGGATCTCAATTAGAGGGCGTTGAACGAGTTCTATTCCGTTTTATGAATTCTTTTTCTTTCTTTGTCACATTTCTTTAACTTTTGTTTGTCTCTTGCATGTTACAGATGTTTGATTTTGATTTAACCAATCAAGTGTAAGAATGAAGCCGTATATAATTGACAGGTATCTCTGTACCTAGACAGGGTCTCTCAGGTGGTGAGCTTTGCATTAGGGTGAACAGTTAGGGGGCCCCATTATCCTTGGTGAGTGATGCTAATGCCTCTAATAGCCGCCATTAATTCTCTCCAGACAGTTTAATTTCATAAAAGAAGGACTTGCCAGGTTTTTTTCCTAAATAATTTAAAATCTCAAAGAGAACTGGGATTGTTGTAAAGAGGGTCAGTGATCTGGGGTCTAGAAGTGTACAGATATTCATCTTTCCTGTGTTTCAGAGTGAAAACTTTTAGGGTAGAGGGTAGTATAGCAGCGAGCAGCCCAGATGTTGGGGTCAGACTGCTTGGATTCAAATCTGGTTCTGCCTCTTAGTTATTTACTTGTTACTTAACCTTTCAGTGCCCCTTTTCTCATCTGTAATATTTGGACATTAATAGTAACCACTTACTAACTAGGGTGGTTATGAGGATTTAGTTAAAAATACACATATTAAATACTTGGCATCTAGTAAGTTCTCAGAAGGTGGTAATTTTTCCTTTTTCTCCCTACTAATGATAACAATTATGTGATTTAGATATGCTGGTGATTGCCCACAGCAGAAATTTTTGTAGGATTAGGTAGTTTTAGATTGTGTTTTTCTCTTTAGAACCTCAAAGAACACTTGGTATCATTAGTTGTGCTGAAATGTGTATGTGCAAATATTTTCATAGGTCTACCCTTCGCCCGGCCTCCGCCAAAAGGATCTCGGTAAAAATAACTTGATAAGAAAAGTAGTCTCGGAGCACAGCCAGAAAACTTGGAATGAAAAAATACTATTTTCACACCCAGAAATTCTATGCACAATCAAAATCACATGTGCTCAGGGTGTTAGGGAAGTTTTGTTGCCATACAGAACACATGACACTCCCACTTCTTGGACTTCAGAAATGTTGGAAGTTTCTTTATAAATGGATGTTTAGGGCAGGAGACTTGCAGCAGGAAGTAATTCCTGAAAAAAAATTCTTTTATTTTTGCTTTGGTATGCCCCATTATGGTGGAACAACACTGAGACTTTTCTCATCACACTCTGCTGACTGTTTCTACAATTCAGGTGAGTTAATGAGTCTAACTCTTGTTTAGGAGTTCCTGCCCTCCCCCTGCTTCCCCAAACTTGACCCTGTTTTGAACTGGAGGTTCTTAGTTTAGATTATTTACCTTGTTGTGTTCCCCCCCCTTCCACATGAGTGGAGGAAGTCCTTGAAGTCTCTTAATGGTACTCTTCTGTTTTCAGTAGACAGTTGTAGATGTGAGGCTGGTGGCCAAGGGAAACCATGTGCAGACTAAAGGGTTAAGTTGGGTCAAGAGCAGGGTTAGGTTGGGTCAAGAGCAGGTCTGTCAGTGAGCCAGGGTGTACACACAGTCTGAGCCGCGATGCAGGACAGATTGTGAAACAGCTGGTTACAGCAGGTTGGCCATGTCACCTGTACTCATAGGCTACCATTTCTTGTCCCCCATTCTGGTTGCTGTCTGGCTGATTACAATTCAGAAGATAGGCATTTGATCAATTCTAGGAGTGCAGGAAGAACTGATTGGATTACTACCGTGTTTCCCTGAAAATAAGACCGGGTCTTACATTAATTTTTGCTCCAAAAGACGCATTAAGGCTTATGTTCAGGGGATTTTTCATCCTGAAAAATCGTGCTAGGACTTATTTTCCGGTCAGGTCTTATTTTCGAGGAAACACATTAGGAAGATAGAGCAGCAGAGGGGCCATGGGGAGCTAGGGACCACGCGAACAGACAGGCTGCAAGATGGAGAGGTGGCTCCCACAGCGAGGAAGGGCAAGCTGGTCGCCAAGTTGCAAGCGAAAGTCTAGTAGTAAGAACAAAAGTAAAGCAGCAATTTCTAGTTCCTTAACTGATAGTTTCCTCATGAGGCCTCAGAACCGTTTACTGGTGAGAGTATTCCAACAAAGCCTCTAGGTTTGAATAGCAGGATATCAGCTGAAGAAGACGTTTGTTGGGGATTTCTCTGTTTTTCAGCTAGAATCAGAAGTTTGGACGTGGGGCAATGACCATCTGTTAGTTTGCCTCTGGTTGGTGGTGTGGGAAGTTTGTATGATGTTAGGCTAGTTAGTAGGAGAGAAATGGAAATGCCCTGCTCACAAACCGTGATTGTGCAGTGTCTGTGCCTAAAGTACAGCAGGTCCTTGAATAGTGCCATTTTTGTTCATGATGAGGTGCCGCGTGAACTTAACTCTTGTTTATATCAATTAGCCTGAGATAAATTGGTTTGTTATACATTGTGAACCTATTGAGAACCGACGGTAAGTGAGGATTTACTCTATAGGGATAGAGGAGTCTTCTCAAGGAAACACCCTTTAGTCGTCGTTTTTCTCGTAACTAGCAATGGGTCTGAATACTCAGTGGCTAGAATAGGTTTTATAATTAGAAAGTAGTGCTAGGTGGTTACTTACTAGATATGGGAAACACATTTTATGGTGTTTCTTCGGTTTAGAGAAGAATTGATGAAAGGCTAGAAATTGTTTTTTCTTCTTTGGCAAGGGTCTTTCTAAATCCAATCTAACTACTCTGGGCAAATACGTCAAAGTATAAGGGATTTGCCTGTGATTTGAACTAGATCTGTTTTCTTTTTCCGGTGAATAATGGAAGTAATAAAGAGGCCGAGTTGTCAAAGCTTGTAAAGAGATTCTGAGGCAAATAAATCTTGCCATCAGTGTTTGCTCCTACTCTTCCTTAATTTAAGCAAGGTAGTTTCACGTTCCCATTCTGGAATAAACTCTGAAAACAAGTATATTGAGCATATTGAAGCAGAGTGGAGTATAAGAAATAGTCAAGGACGTTGTGCATTCATTACCTGGTGTAGAAGGTACCACAATGGCGCAGATTGTTCTGATACAATAGATTATCACTCTTTGGATGTCACAAAGGAGAACAACAAAAACTAAACAATCCTCAGCTCCTTAAATTTCAGCAATGTGTTTGGAGATCAAGTTTTTGCTTGGTTGCTGTTGTAGCTCTCATGATTCCTTCCCCGACTGGAATCCAGGTGGACTTTTGAGAAAGGTTCTTGGTTATGTCACCTGGCTTGGCAGTTTGCTGAAAAACACTTGAGATATATCTCATATACCCCCATGAACTTGGGACCCTGAATATACCAGGGTCTAATAGTGTGATGGTATTAAACTTTCTCTTTTTGCATTTAGGTTTTAAAATTTGAAAAGCATGCTGTTAGTCCTTTGGCACAGTTCTCTGAAGTTGAACAGTCTTTGTTGATGGAATGACTTCCCTACCATTGGAGAGGTTCAGGCTGTGTGAACTTGTAGGGGATGGGTTATAAAAAGGACTCAGATATCATATTGAAAATAGGTAACCTTCAGATTATATACACATTTTGTTCATATGTAAAATGTGAAAATTAAAGATTTCCCCGAATCTAGAAAAATAAAACTAGAAAAAGCCTTTAAATTCGTTCTTTCCTCACTCCTCACCCACATATTAGGCTTTCATAGCTCTAATCAATATCTGTGTTTCCCTCCATTTGGAAATATGGCTACTTCATATATACATACAGAGTTCTTTAAAAAAGGGGAGTGTAAACCTCCTGTCTTTCTCATCATCCACATACCTTTATAATTACTGGAAACATAAATAAAGCCTTCTTCCATTGATTCCATTTTAGCTAACAACTGCAAACCCCTCTCTGTTTACCAGGTAGTCAATTTTTTAAAAAAGGTTTTGTTTTTTTGGTATGTTTATATACTCTAGTGGTATTTGCATATACATTGTATTTCTGAAAAATAACTTAGTTGTAATTCATTTGTAACACAAACATATTACTAATTGTTTAGGTAAAGGCAAACACAATAACTGAATAAAACCAACCCTTTTATTACTGTCTCAAATTTTGGTACCTTTTATTCTTTAGTTTTTCTGACATATTCCCAGGCTATTTGTGAGCTCTCCAGTTGTGCTAAAGCTATAGGAAACTGGCCATCTAGGGTGAAAATGCAAGAATTCTACAGCCTTAAATGAACTCACTTACTGACTCACACTTTGCTGATTTCTTCACTTCTTTTCAGGAAAAAGTAGGCAGATTTGCTAACATCATTGGGCAAGAGGCACAAACAAAGCATTATACTTTGGAAGATAGTGGCTGTTTGAAATCTTTGTCAATCTCTTGAAAATACTTAAAATACAAATTAGCACCAAAGAGGAGAGGTGCAAGGGTGCTTTGATATCACCACAGACTTGAATGTCTCATTTGCAAATACTTTTAAATAACATTGTATAATGGGTTTCTCCTATTAGCTTGTCTGAATGTATTGGTATGTCTTTTTTTCCATTTATGGCTTATCAGAGTCTCTGTGAATGGCTCTGTGAACAATAGACTTCACTCACCGGTTTGTGTTCTCATATCCATCGGCCAGATTTCACTAGAAAGCCATCATTTCCAGTGATGTATCTATTTAACAACTTTTACTAATCCCTTTATAAATCAACTGTAAGGATTCATACCAAAAGGATATTTGGAAAAAGTGGGACTAGGAATTTGAACCTCAGTTTTATTAAGTTTACCTTATAGGGACATATAAACTTTTTTTTCCTTTATGTTTTTGTCAATGAAATAGCTTTTAAAAAAGTGTTGATTAATCAGAAACTTCAGAAAAGACCTCAGAAGAGCTGAAATTTGAAGTGCTTATAAAGATAGCTTCCTTTTATTGAGTGCTCATAGCATTTTTGCTATACGCTTTACATGCATGTATGTCAAAGACAGGACAGGATGATTTTTGTCATATTATTATTAGACCCACGGTGGTTGAGGCGTTATTCTTTACTTTCAAGCTCTGTGGGAAGTTCTGATATGCAGCTGAGGTTGAGAACCTTAGGAAGGTTTGCACAGATTTCTGGCTTAGCTCTGTGTGGATGGTTGTGCGTTTTGAAGAGAAAATCTGGGAAGAGGCCTAGTGTGTTAATGTCTAGTTGGGGCTCGCAGTTGGAATTGGGATCTAAAACTCAGCGCCAGAGTTGGTACTAGAGATGAGTGTGGGGGGATTTTTGGTAGCTCGATCGTACCCAAAGTTGTGGGTTAGGTGAAATTGCCCTGGGGAGCTTGCCTGATGATCAGAATCCTGGGGAACCTTGAAATGCTTTGAGTGGATGGAAGGAGAGAACAGAAATCTAAGTGTTCAAAGCAGCAGCAGCAGCAGCAGCAGCAGCAAGGGAGTGTATTTCAGAAGCCAAGGGAGGAGGGAGGATCAGGTTTCAGGCGACAGATGTGTGTGACATATGGTAGGTGCTCAGTAAATACTTGTGGCAAGTAGAATTTGGTGAGTTTTTAAGGAGTACTAAGTTTCCCCTGGATTATCAGTTAGGAGTTGCTGGTGACTTTGGTAAAAATAACTTAATTAGAGTAGTTTTTCCTCCTACCTTGCTCTGCACTCCTCCTGCGCTCCTTTGAAAGTTCTCATCCTGGACTTGAACTGTTCGAGTTTTGTAGGGCTTTGCTCTAGGCCGTTGCTTCTCCAAGTGTGGTCTGGGAACTTGTCATAAATGAAAGTCTTCAGGCCCCACCTAGACCAAACTCTGGGGGTGGGACACGACCATCTGTGTCTTACAACAGGCCCTCGGGTGATTGTGATGCTTGATGAAATTTGAGAAACAGTTTTAAAACGTTTCTCGGTCTATGCTTTCTCCTTAGGCATTTAGCCGGTTATCAAGCCTTGAGATACCATGCTGTGTGCCCAAACTTAACTCCTTAGGCCAATTCTTCTGAGGACCAAGTGCTAGGCCAGCTGCCTTTTATTCACCTTGACTTGGATGTCTCATAGTTCCCCCAGCTCAGCTTGTTCAAAACTGAACTCAGATTTTTTCTCACAACTGTCTTTTCCCAGGCTCAGTAAAAGGCACCATCATCCATGCAAATGTTCATGCTAGAAACCTAAGCTTGATCCACTTTCTTATACAAATACTACGTAGTAAGTTCTAAGCACATTCACTATATGGGTTCAGGATATAGGCGTGCACACACGAAATAGTGATAATTTAAATAATATAATGAGTAAATAAATGACCCCACAAATTAAGTGTGAGATGGGAAATGTCTTTCAGGATGTCTTAATTCTCAGAGCTGCTAATTAGTGATCAACCTGCGTTGCTGAGTGTGATTTCAGAGTTTAAAAGTTACGTGTAAGATTAACAAAGTGTGGTCTCTAAACCCAAGTTAAGTAAGTACTTTATTTGTTCAACCAAAGAAACTTGTGTAAATGTATAATGTATGTGGTTGTATAAACTTGTATAAATGTATAATGTATGTGGTTACTTTATAGGATTGAATATTCAGAATGATTTTGTAATTAATAGGCAATTTCCAGGAAAGGGTGGTGGTGGTGAAGTGTTAAAGATTATGGGATTCTGAGGCTTTGGTTCAAGTGATGATAGTGCCTCTTTCTGTGACCCTGGGTCGGCTACTTTCCTTCACTAGGCTGTTTCCTTATCTGTAAAATGGGGGTAATAATCATCCATATCTCAGAGTTATTAGGATTATATATAATAATATGTTTCAGGATTTGGAGTAAGCCGTGCCAGGCACATAGGTTCAAAAAATATAAGCAGTGTTATTACTATGTCTTCCACCTTGTCACTCTACTCCAGCCATTCTCGAATTCTTTCAGCTACTACCAGGAGTTATTCAGACGTGCCATGCCCTTTAAAGTGCTCACGCATCCAGGTTTTCACTTAACTCTCCTCTGATTTCCCCAGGTTACATTAGGGTTCCTTTTAGGATTCCTGAATACCCTGTACTTCTTCACAGTGCTTTATAAACATTATTATTATTAGCAACAGCTTTATTGAAATATAGTTTCACATGCTACATAATAACCCATTTAAAGTGTACAGTTCAGTGCTATTCACAGAGTCGTGCAACCATCGCCGAAACCAATTATAGGACATTCGATTCAAATCATGAGAGTACCAGTTGCTGTCATGAAGAGACGCACCAAAAAGACCCCCTACACTCGTTATGAGTCACTCCACGTTCCCCCCACCCCTCCCAGCCCTTGGCAACCACTAAATCTGTTTTTTCTCTCTCTAAATTTGCTTATTCTAGACATTTCATAAAAATAAAATCATATGTAACGTGGTCTTCTGTGTCAGGCTTCTTTAACTTAGCAGAATGTTCTCAAGGTTCATCCATGTCGTAGCATCTATAATACTTTATCATGTTTTATTGCTGAATAATCTTTTGTATGGATAGACCACAGTTTGTTTATTCATTCATCAGTTGATGGACATTTTAGGTTGTTTCCACTTTTTTGGCTTTTTTTTTTTTAAGTAATATTTTTTTTAATTGGGGAGTATTGGGGAACAGTGTGTTTCTCCAGGGCCCATCAGCTCCAAGTCGTTGTCTTTCAGTCTAGTTGTAGAGGGCGCAGCTCAGCTCCAAGTCTAGTTGCTGTTTTCCATCTTTAGTTGCAGGGGGCGCAGCCCACCATCCCATGCGGGAATTCAACTGGCAACCTTGTTGTTGAGAGCTGGTGCTCTAACCAACTGAGCCATCTGGCCACCCCTTTTTTGGCTTTTATGAGTAATGCTGTTAGGAACATAAGCATACAAGTTTTTGTATGGACATGTTTTCGTTTCTTACGAGGACATACCTAGGAGTGGAATTGTTGGATTATGTGTTTAACCTTTTGAGGAACTGCCAGACTGTTTTCCAAGGCTGCTGCACATTTTCTATTTCCAACTCGAGTGTATCAGGGTTCCAATTTATCCATATCTTTACTGACATTTATTATCTTTTTGTTTCTGGCTATCCTAGCGAATATGAAGTGGTTATCTCATTGGGGTTTTGATTTGTATTTCCTTGAGGGTTAATGATGTCGAGCATCTTTTCATGTGTTTATTAGCCATTAGTATATCTTTTTTGGCAAAATGTCTATTTAGATAGATCCTTTCCCCATTTTTATTTGAGTTATTGGTCTTTGTATTATTATGTTATGAGAGTTTATTATATATTCCAGATACAATCCCTTATCAGATACATGATTTGCAAGTATTTTCTCCCATTCTAGTAGGTTGTTTTTTTTTCACTTGATGGTTAAAATTGAGAGTTTTTAATTTTGGTGGAGTCTAATTATTTTTTCTTCTGTTGTTTGAACTTTTGGTGTGATATCTAAGAAACCATTGCCTAATCCAAGTTCATGAAGATTTATGCCTGTGTTTCTTCCAAGAGTTTTATAGTTTTACCTCCTACATGTTAACTATTTTTTGTCTTCCGTGTTAGAATGTCGGCACTATAGGTGGGCTGGTTGTTTGCCCTACTCATTTTGTCCTTTGGGCTTGGAGAATACTAAGTGTTCAATAATGATTGCTAGTGATTTTGGAAAGACAGACTTTAAGGAGCTATTACCAAAACATATTAAATCTGAAAGATTTGGAGAGGTTTTCTGCACAAATGAGTTTCTTTAACACTTGAAACACTTTTTCTAGCTTTTCTAAAGCTAGGAACTGAAATATATTGTGCTAGTATTGCTAAAAGTTGAATTAATACTGCAGGATAGATTTAGGAGACTTAAACTAAGTGTGTTTATTGTGATTGCACCGCCCTCCTTAGTCCTCGGAACTTGTCTGTTTAGTTTTACAAAATTGGACTTTGTAGCTGAGTATTTAATGCATTTGCTTTTAGACTTGGAAAGTTTTGTTTGTTTATTACTAGTTCTCCATCACTGATTCTTAAAGCATGAACATAGGAGCAAGTCCTATGTTTCTATACTTCTGTTTCCTTGTCATAACAAAAATTTCATGCCACTTTCTGGTAATTTGATATATCACCCCCGGTAGGTTTTGAAAGAGCCGATTTCCTGAATATTTCCCTCAGTAAAGGGGATTTCGTGGGGTTTTCCTACCATAGGTTGTGTTACCCCTCCTGTAATCCTAGACTTGGAGTTAGGGTGGCCTCTGAAATGAGGGCTTTGACATATATTTAATTCAACTGCTATAACTTTCTTTCAAGGATAATGTAGACTTTGTTACTATAAGACTATATGTTCAATCTTTTGAGGAGAGAGGATTGGCACTTTGATAAGGAGTGATTTTGTTGATAAAGTACCTGAGTAGGAGTCAGTGTTATGTTTTTTTTTTTTTTCATGGGTTTATGTTAGTTTAAAGTAATTTTTTTTTTTAAATTGAAGTTTATTGGGGTGACAATTGGTAGTAAGTTGAAAGTAATTTTAATATGAGAAATGTCATAAACTAGTACTTTAACCAAATGTAGGTGCATTGGTAGACTTCAGATAGATTCATGGAGGAAAATTCTTAAGATTAAGCTAAACCATGGGATATACCCCCTTGTTTAACATTTAAAAAAATAATATGGGTTTAAGACAGCCTCACTAATGGGTGCTTATTAAAAATGTGTATGTGCTTGTGTGTATTAAACAGTATTTTCCAGCAGAAAATAAATCAAGCAGTCTGTTACTTTGTAAGGATACATAAGGGAAAGAGTGTTTGGATTTATTGCTCCGTTACAGTAACGTGTCTGCTACTAAAGTGATGAAATTGTTTAATATGAGTTAGTATATGTTTCATTTCTAATGCAATTGGCTCTAGGACTATGTTTATGCTTGTGATTTCAGCTTTTACTATGGTAACCTCATTCTATCATTGAAAACGTAAAAAAAATCTGCTAGCATTGAGTGCTGTACTTTTTATGTTGGGAATAGATTATCTCTAATATTTGAAATATCAGCTCCTATCTCATTAATGTTATCATTGTCATTCTCATTCATGAGCATATCTTTCAGAATATATAAATTTGGTTACTAATAGGTATAATATTAAGTCATTTTTTCGGGATAAGTCTTCCGTATTTCAGCCTTCCCAAAATTACCCATCCTTTAATTTTATTGTGACCTTGAATAATTTTATGTTTTTGTATAATTTGTTTTCTGTGATCCATAACCGTCAGTGAAGTGTAAAGCAAATGCAACAAAACGGAATACCTCAAAATGCAGCTTCTACATATGTCAAGAGAATAGCAGCAGTTGTTGTACTTAAAAGAGGGTGAGGTGTGTGTTTGATTGAAATGAATCATTTATTCGTTTTCTATGTTCTGTTTAATTATGCTCTTTTTTTTCTTTTGACCTTGAAGTAGGTTCAAAATACATAAAACAGATTGAATTGTCTCATTTATATTAGTTTGATAATTTGTTTACAAAATAATTGCCTCCCTCTCAATATGTAATTCAGAAAAAGTTTGCGACATTATACGTGTTTTTATTATGTATGACCATATTCTCTCTATCCCCTAAAAAAAAAAAAGATCACATAGTCCATTTTTTAGAGATGAAAAAGGAAATAGGAGCTAATTGACCAAAATTGGCTTGGGTGGTTTTCTGGGACTGCCGTTTTGAGACATGAGATGAACCTCTGTTGAGCTTTTTTGCAGTGCTTTGGGCAAGTGCTAGACTTCTTGCCTCCTCACCTATCTGCCCAGTAAGTTTAAAAGTATGGCCTCACTCGTAAATAATGATCAGTGATTTTGCCTAAAGTCACTGTAAGTAGCAAGTAATTTAGGTGGCTAACCCATTTTTATTGTACTCATCTTTCTAGGTTTGGAGCTCTATGTAGGACTGGTTGATTTTTCAAAATAGTTTTTTAAAAATATTAAAAATAGAGTTTTTATGTACTTTGCGATTTTTGGTGAAATCGTAATAAACGGTTCCTATTCTTAGAGCAAACTAGGGCAGTAGCTGCTGAACCTACTGAGGAACTGCCCAAGAAGAACTTAAAAATCCTTAGGGATTCTATTAAAAACAGCCAGTCTGAGAAGACACTCCCTTTCAGGTTAGTTTGAACAATATAGTTCTCTCGCACTAGCAGTCAACTAACCTAAAATATAAGTTGTAATTCATGCATTAGAACTGCTTCTAAAAAAAATTTTCAAAAATATGTGTCTTCACCTGAAATCTATGTAATTTTACTAACAATTGTCACCCCAATAAATTAAAAATAAATTAAAAAAAAATAAAAATAAAAAAATAAAACAGGGGATGTATACACACACACACAAATACATACATATATATGTATATATATATGAATAATATATATGAAAAATTTATAATGTACATATTTATATTGTTTTTTTAAATAGGTATGAGCTGGTTTATTATAGATACAAAATAATTTTATCAATTAAAATGTGCCATTCAACTTTATTAATGGGTTTTATTGCATATCAACTTATAGTTTTTAATAAAATTTGTGGACTTGGGGGGATTACAAATCATTTGCATTCTTACAAAATGTTGATTTAAATATTACATTATTAAAGATAATTATATTATTATTTAAAAAAAATATGTGTCTTAAAAACAAACTATTGAAATTGTTTTATAAAAATTTTCTCTGAATTAGTTTAGTAGTAGGATTTCTCCCAAGACCTGAATTTTCTCTCCTATTTTCTCCATTTATTACTATATCTATGTATAAGGCTACGTTGATATGATTACAGTTATATTTTACTGTTCAAACTCTTTTTAATCCCTTGAAGCCAGTCAACAAAGCATTAACTAATGTATTAATTAGTTAAAGCATTAGAGTGAATGCATTGACATGCCACAATGACAGATAAAATGCCACATTTTAAGTCTGTGTGACCTATTAGAGTAGCTCTGTTTTATCAAATAAACTTTAAATTCCAGCTGAAAGTCTTATATAAATACCGGGGGTGCCAAAAATATGTATACAAGTGGACACCTTGGTTAACATTGCTCAAGCAGTAGTTCGCCATAATCAGAAATGTCTGGACCCTGATGGTAACCACTTTGAGCACCTCTTGTAATTGCAGAAGTTGGACGTGACTTGTATTCATCTTTTGTTATCAGTATATATTGAATATTACAATTTTAATACAGTTTTTTCCTTTCTTATGATGTGTATACATTTTTTTGGCACCCTCTGTATGTGTGCGTGTATGTAATACATAGTTCTTCTCTTTTCCCAATTATTTAAAAAACAATTAGAGTTTATACTCTGCCTGAGAATAGCCATGAAGTTGAATTATGTTATCACTGTACATTGAAAAACAATTGCTTAATGTTTTGGACTTCATTATGATCAGGGAACATGAAGTTAGGAAAACCATATGGGAGAATAAGTTGTTTCCTGAGGAATAAGAACAGTAGAATACTTAGATAAGCCAAGAATTAGTCTTGATGTTGCTACTGCCTTCAATTTCCCCTTTTATTAAATGTTTGTGAAACATGGTTTTTCTGTTGAGTTGCAATGCCTGTATTTAAAGGTTTCCACTATAGTTGCTTCTACACAGCATCATCCTTTTGAAAATTCTATGATGTCAAATCAGTGTGCAGTGGATATATTTTAAGTTTACAGATTACACAAGGAAATAATAAGCATCTTTGTGCTTAACAACAGGCCATTTTTAGGTCTTAGTAAATGGAACCTTTCTCGACTAATGCTTTTCAAATAGTAAAAATTTTTATTGTGTTAAGGAGGAAAAGAACTTAGCATCTGCATTAGGATCATTTTTTCCTATATCCTATTAGCTAATTCCAAGATTGTTTAATATGGTATCCACCCATTTCATTTGGCTGCAACCTTTGCTCTCATGAAAGTAAGACTGATTGTTCTGAATTGCTATGTATATGTGCTTTGGCACAGCATGAAGGTACCCTTAATAACATTGCCATTGTCTTTAAAACAGCTTGCAGTTATGACTACAAATAAAGGGTGCGACAGGAGGGCATGACAGATAATGGTTCTTTTTCCGCTCCCAGTGTTTCACAAATCTGCTTTGTACTCCGAGCCTTTTGTGTTCCCTGGACTACCTACTGTATTTTCTGTATACTGTTCCTAGTCTAAAATGCTTGCAGATTTGTCACTATAACTTGGACATGTCTGCAGTCGACCACTTTGAATTCTCATGGAGGCAAGCAAAACAAAGAATGTGGGGAGAAGTTGAGTGACTTTGCCTCTGTTGGGTTTTTTTTTTTGTTTCCCTTGCATGTCTAAATACTTATGTGCTTAAATTATTTTGTGTGACTCTTGTTCTCCAAGTGTTTGTTTACATTTGTCTGGTTTAAAAATTGGGGAATGGCCTTTGGTTTTAATCTCTTTTCTTTTTCAATGCTCAGTGGTAATGCTATTTTTACTGCATAATATCTTTTTTAAACAAGGAGTTTCTATGGCAAAAAAAACTTGCCCGCCATTTGATTGGCTCTGTTTTAGATTGCTGAGAGATTCTGTACTGACCATAAAGGGAGGATATTATTTGTGCCATACTTCATTTTGTTTTAAGTAACTTTATCAAGTGATGTAGGAGGAGAAAGTAAGTATTCATAGTGCAGAAAGCACAAAAGATTCCTTATTGCTTTAGGAGGGTATTTTTGAATCATGTATTCCTCATTGACCTTTTTCAGAGAAGGAGACTCACATTTAATGACCTTCATGGCAGTCTCATATGGTGTTAGCATTTATTCCTATTTTACGGATTCAGAAATGGAGGATCAGAGAAAACAAGCATTTTGCCTAGAATTATAGGCACATAGCTTGTGATAGTCTTACTCGAAAGCCAGTATTTTTTGTTGTAAACGTATCATTTTCCTCTTTAAGTCATTTTGTCCTTTGGGAGATCTATTTGATAGCATAAAATATTTAATGTATTAAATAAACCAGAATTTGATGATACTTAAAGTATACTAAGGAAGAAGAATAACTTTAATTTCTCATGGAATTCATTGATAATAATAGCCTTACCTTTCAAGGTACTGCTGTAGTACCCTAACATGGATTTTTAAAATTTGATTTTCACATTAAGATTCTTCCATAATTGGGTTATTATCTTTATTTTACAGATGATGAAACAGGTGCAAGTATTGCCAGATGTGAGATTCAGGTTTTCTGAAGAAACAGTGGTGTACTGTAAACAACAGAACCCAATGATTTGGGGTTAAGATATAATACTTCAGGCAAGCAGTATCATCAATTCCTCTTTAGTTCCTTTATCTTTAAAATGAAGGGGTTCAACCAAGTGACCTCTAAATGCCTCTTTTAATATTCCAAAGTGATAATGCTTTAAAAGCTTCAGGGATCCATGAATTTGAATGAGAAACATGTTAAAGATTTGTTTTCAGTAATCTATGACTGAAATATACCATTTCCTTCAAACCACACAGTAAATTCGCAGTTACTGTGAGACTTTGTCATTAATTGAAAGCACAAATATTTTTATGTTACACAGCAGTTGTTGCAGATATCTTGAAAATATCATTTATATTGGTCATAATTTGGAAATTATGGTATTTAATAGACTTGTCATTAGAGCTTGTTATTTTATATATTAAAAAGAAAAAGGTGTATTTAATGCTATGAGTTTTAAAAAATATTTTGATAACTGTACTTTAATGTAATTGGTTTTCTTTGTGAGTGGGTGTTTTTGCTTTAAAATAGTCTGAAAGTTGGTAGTCTTCGCATACTGCCAGAGGAGTTTATAGCACAAAAAAGGTTAAATATTCTCGAGCTGCATGTTTTCCACAGTGACTACAAAATGGCTCAAGTTGATTCTAGTTAATGTGAAAAAAGTTTCTTTTGGGGGGAGATTTGTGTGTATTCAGGAGTTTCTCTTTTCTGTATCTCTTAGGTTTCCAGAATGATGGACTATGATTATGTGACTTTCCACTAATACTGGGCAAGCTCAATAGAAGCAAAATTTTGACAATAGAAATGAATTTATGATGATCTTTATGTTGCATGTCCTTTTTGCAAGAGTTAAGAGTCTTAAGTAGTTGTTTTATTTGAGGCATGTAGGAAAAGACGTGTTATTTGAAATTATATGCTGTTGATTTCCAAGCAGGAGGACTGGCTTGCCAAGAACAAGTTACCCGCACAACACATACACTGCGCAAAATGTTTCTGAAACAGATGCTCAGTTGCAAGGCTGGATTACCTGAAAAAATATTAGGGCATTTGCTGTTTAGTTTTTGTGTGAGTGTGTTTTGTTTCTTTGCCTTTTTTCTTTTCTGCTTGGCTCTTAATAATTTATGTATTCATTGGTATGAGGAAGGAAATAGTAACAAATTATTCATATTAACTAGAAGTAGGAGTACACACAAAACTCAGTAGCTTAATTGGAACACAAAGGCTGCTGGAGTTGTGTGGTGAGTCTGTTATTCCATTTGTAATGCATTTATCTTTGGGTAGGGTGGGATTTGCGTTCCCAAAGTTACAATGAGTTTCCAGATCCTTATCACTTCGTATTAGGAGTGACTGTTTTTAGTAGTGATAATGAGACAGCTATTCCCAGGAGGAGACTTAGTCACTGGCAGAATTGTCAGAACCCTGAAATAGTTTGGGAAAGCTCAGGATGGAAAAAGCAAGCTGTTTCAAAAACAAAACAAAACAAAACCCAAAACGCACACTGCTTTTTTGGGCAGGGTGAGATGGGAATGGATGGAGGTGGCAAGAAACCAGATGAACTTCCCTGAAGTTTGCAAGCTATCTAGAAGCCGGAAGAGATTGGTGTTATTTACCTAAAGTACTCTAGTGTGAACATGAAGTTTGAGTGTGGTAAGATTACGTTGGTCAGCAGCCACTGATCTGGGAGTATGTTCTGTGTGTACATTGGCAAAATTTAATTTGACTTTGAGAAAAAAAGAAATTCTGGTAGCAACTTGTTTTTGTTGCCAGTTTGAGAAAAATTTAAGTAGTATTTTATGCCAAGGGGATATTTTAGTGGCATGATGAGTGTGTGTGTGTGTGTGTGTGTGTGTATGTGTGTGTGTGTGTAGTGTTCATGATCGAACAGGCCAAAGTACCATGCTGGAGTTTACTAATTAATAATGAAGACACGATAATCTTTGCCAATATTAGGCAGAATAAAGATGAGAAATGTAGACTATGCCTTCAGGTATGTCTATCCCACCTCAATTTTAAGTGCAAAAGAATCTTTTTTTAAGATTGGGGTTTTTTTATGGTTGCCTGCCTGCCAACATAACAAGCTGTAAAACCTTGTTTAGTTTTCTTTAAATCCAGAAATGATTTTATACCAAATCCAAACAAATCAAATCACTCTTAAGGGAATAAATGAAAACATGTGTAGCTGCCTTGGCTCGACTGCATCTGTCTGCAGATTGGCTCCGTTCTCTGTGCTAAAGAAGCAGATTCCTTGTTACACATCCTGTGATGCAGCAGCAGCGTCCAACCTGGAGGTGGACAAAGGACGTGACAGAATTATCCGAACTGTGTTTTGTAAACTGAGCGTAACTACTTTTCTTGCTGTGTAATAGTCTAGTGACAGCTATATAAAGACAGAATAAAAACAAATTTTACCCAACTGTATTAAAATAATATATTGCATATTGCAATTTATGTATACTGAAAGGTCTTAATTTAGTGTCGGAAATAATAAAAGTATGAAAGAAATTGAAGTCGTTGCCCCTTTAACAGCACATTGTAGAGTTTATTGTGTTTATTATTTGAGTTTCTCATAGAGTTTAATGGAAAGTCTTGTCAAGGTAGGAAATGTCCAAACCTATGGAAAATTTTTATAAGAATTTATTTGAGCCAAACTGACCACAGGCCTAGAAGCAAGATCTCAATAGACTGAGAGTTTGCAGCTTCTTTTATGTGTTTGGAATTAAGGAATTATGTGCTCTCTTGAGGGTGCTTACTTTGAAAAAGTCACTTCTAAAGTGTATTAACCTAGATGGTTTCCCTTCTGAGGAGTCTGTAAAGGGGCGTTTCAAAGGTGTGTTAACCTAGATGCACAGAAACGGTGGACAGGGCTTGCTTAAGACAAAGAGAAGCCTTTTACTAAAGAAGTTATGTGCCTGGGGCCAGGATACCCACTGTGTCCTGCCCAGTTAGGAATTTGTGGTCAGATCATCCTGTGAGGTTACTTTCCATAGAACCCCTTTTTCATCCACAGTCTCTTTGTACTGTTTTGAAAGAATGTAGGCTTCCAGAGGGAAACCCATTGTGAGATACGGAGTAATTTGGTGTCAATTGCTAAGGTAACCCCTGGAAGGTAAATTTGCTGAGCTGGGTCAGGTTGGGTATCACATGACCTAGGAATGCCCCTAAATAGTAGTTGGAGTTACAGATGATTTTGAATATCAGACAGTAGTAACATGACTATTAAGCTTATTATACAAGTATTAAATTTTTCTTGTAGAAAAATTGGAAAATACAACAAATGAAAGGAGAAAAATTTGAGAGAAACTTGTAATTTGAAAAAGGAAGCATGAACTAAAGCATTCTGAACTTTTTCTGCTAGTTTTTCCTCGTTTTTATTTAATATTTTTTACCAAAGTGTTGAGTGTGTGTAGTTTAAAGATTCAATACCGTGTTTCCCCTAAAAGAAGACCCAGCCGGACCATCAGCTCTAATGTGTCTTTTGGAGCAAAAATTAATATAAGACCCAGTCTTATTTTAATATAAGACTGGGTCTTATATAATATACTATAAGACTGGGTCTTAACATTAATTTTTTCTCCAAAAGACATTTTAGAGCTGATGGTCCGGCTAGGTCTTCTTTTCGGGGAAACACGGTAGCTCTATAATACTTGGTTTGAAAGGCAGCTGCTCTCCCACTTCATTCCCCCACTTCTCCCTCCCTGATGCAGACACTTTAATTTCTTATAGCTGATTCTTTTCGCATTTATCTCTGTGTTCTTGTAGGGGAGGAAAAGTTATTTTTCCTACTACCTCCCTAAGTTCTCTAGCTGGGGCCCTGTAAATTGGAGTGACAAAAGACAGATTAACAAGAGAAAAGCACACAGATTTATTTAATGTAAGTTTTATGTTACATGAGAACCTTCATAAGGAGACGAAGACCTGAAGAAGTGCTTAAGACTGAGCGGTTTTTATGCTAGATTCGATGAAGGGTGAAAAGTCATGTACAGCTGTGTGATAAGACAAAAGAATATGAGCGAAGGGTAGTAAACGGGAAATGAAGCAAGGCTAGTTCCTTGGGATTTTTCTGTGTCCCTCTGTCTTCAGAGATAAAGATGCTCCTTCCCTTTGAGTATAGGGAGGGAGGGCACCTCTCACCTGAGGGTCTTCGGACCTGCTTCAGGGGAGAAGAGAAGGTCAGAGTCTTTCTTGCACTTGCCGTTTCTCAGATTTCTTCAGCTTAAAATATTCCGTATCCACGGCATCATATTTTGGGGTAGCAAGTCGTGAACACCTTCATTCTTAACAGCATTCTTAAATTCTGGTTTCTTGAATTTTCAGCTTCAGGCATCATCTCTCAATTTTCCATTACAGCAGGTAAGGATTTAGGTTTTTCCCCACATCCCCAAGTACTCTCTTTGTTCTCCCATCCTAGTATAGGTTCATAACTTTGCTTAGATCAGTATTTAGCGTTTACACAGTTAAGACTGAAAGTTCAATTCACAGTTAAGCCATGTAGTAAACTGGGAATGCTTTTTCTTCTATGCAGCTTTTGGTTTTTCTTGAAATTTATATTTTTCTTTGTTGTTTACTTTTATATTAACTTCTCACCAATACTGCATGTCCTTGAATAACATAATTTTGTTCAGCATTATTTTATTATAATGTTGATGAGAAAAAAAAAATCAATTCCTGGCTGGGACCACTGTCCATGTGGAGTTTGCACGTTTTCCCCATGTCTGCATGGGTTTTCTCTGGGTCTTCCAGCTTCCTCTCACATTCTGAAGATGTGCATCTGAGATAAACTGGTGTGTCTACACTGTCCCCCTCTGTGAGTGTCCCTGTCCAGGATGGGGTCCCACCTTGCACCCTGAGTTGCCAAGATAGGCTCCCGCCACCCATGCCCCTTACTTGTTTTTATTAATCTTTCTTAATTGTATGTATAGCTCACATTTATTTTAATGTTTAATATTAGAAATGTTTTAGATCTTTATGTAGAAGTTTGTTTAAAATTTTTGTGACCAGAAATATACTGTAGGAACTCAACTTTTGTTTATATCAATTACCTTATGGTAAAATTGGTTTCCGTATACATCATTTAGCTTAAAGTCACAGTTTCCAAGAACCTATCTATGACATTAAGTGAGGACTTGCCGTATAGTTCAAATTGCAACTTGTCCAAATTTCCTTTCAGGAAGTTCTGACACTTCAGGTATTCTGTTAGCATCTCATATTCCTGAAGATGTGCCCGCATCCGGACTGGTTGCCCACTACTTTAATGCACAGCTCTCCTCCTGGGACTGCCCTTTACCAGCATCTTGGTGATATTCTTTGCCTCTTTGTGTTGGATTTCTTGTTTTCTAGATCTCATATTTTCCTGTTTCTTGGTTTATTCTTGTTATTTTGGCAGAACATACTCTCTGGTAGGTGCCCAAAAAAGTTCATGGGAGTTAAACTTTTAGATCCCGAATGGCTGAAAATGTCATAATCTGTCCTTACTCTTATTTGATTGTTTGCTTGGGTATAGAATTCTAGCTTGAAGTTTTTCCTTTGAAATGTCAAAGGCATAGCTTTCATTGTTTTCTAGTTGCCTCTGTGTTTACTTCATTGCTCCTGAAGCCAAAGCCATTGGGTTTCCGATCCTTTCTGTGATCAGTTCTTTTCTTTTTTGCTGTTTGAAATTGCACGTTAATGTACCGTAATGTGAGTTTGGTTCCATCCGTTGCACTGAATACTCATGAACCCTTTCAGTCTGGGAACTGGTTTGTTGAGGACTTTCTCTGCTCCTTCCCCGCACCCCCCTTAATTTTCTCTTGAAGTCTTGTTACTCAGATATTAGACTTCCTGGACTCATCATCCAGTGCTCTTACGCTATTCTATTGAGGGTTTCATTTCTGCTGTTACATTTGTTTTTGAGGAGGTTGCAGTTTGCAGTGGCCCATGTGGGAATCGAACCTGCAACCTTGGTGTTATTAGCACCACGCTCTAACCAACTGAGCTAACCAGCATTTACATTTCTCTGCTGTTACATTTCTAATTACCAAGAAAATGCGCGCTTGTGCTCATTCTTACTTTCTGACTCTTTTTAGTCTCTCTGTCTCTCTCTCTCTCTCTCTCTCTCTCTCTCTCTCTCTCAACATACTGTTGTTACTTCATGTTTGTAATCTTTACTGTTTCTGAAAATATTAATGGTGTGTTTTCCGCCAGAGTTTTCTTCTGTCTGCATAGTCTTTGTTAGGACTAGGTACATAATTGGAAGGGCCAAGTAGAGAGTGAGAATGTGGGGGCCCCTGTTGGGCATTTACTAAAGCATTCCCAGACAGCAGCAGCAGAGCCTCCAACCTGACATGCAGATCTTCCAAGTACAGGGCGCTGCATGGCTGCCCAGGTCACAGGCCCATGAAGCTGACCCTGTTCGCTCTCTCTTCCAACTTGCTTATTCTGTTTCCATCTCTGTGTTTTATGCCAGGATGTCTAACAATTCTTGGCTCTTTGCTAATATTTAAGAGTGGGATCCTAAAAAGCTGGCTGGAAGCTCTGAATATGTAAGTAGGTCTTACCAATTCTGGGCTTCACTATAGGATAATCTGACTGGACAAATTTAATTTGAGAATTTGTCAGTATCTTTATATTTTTCCTCTTAGACTAATATAACTGGTTAGATTCCCCAGAGATGTCTTTTCTAATCTTTTCTGCTTGGAAGTGAAGCCTTTTGGGAAGAGTATTGATAGACGGGCTAGGGTCAGGTGGTTTGTACTGGAACATCAGAGCCAGTTGTTACCTTTTCAGGAGCTTTGTGAGCCATCAGCTAAATACAATAATTATTAAAGGTTATACAAACTTATAATTAAATGTTACATTCAAAATCAGAGTGTAATAAATACTAATAACGCACCACTTCCTAATATTTTATTACATTTTGTTATGGACACTCTTGATTATTTACATCTGTCTCTGTGGTGGAAATACTATGTAATAATAGGCTATTGTGCATTTTTTCTGAACTCTGCATTCAGTGACATCATTTGATAGCTTGAAGCAGCCAAGGAAAGAATATTTATACCACAGGAATCAGCAAATATTAAAAATAACTGTCCTTGTCTGTCCTTCTCTTTCCCTCGCCTTCACATGTTAAACATTTATTTACTAACACACAATGGGCTGGGATCTAAGTAACATGTTAAACTGCCTTCACCTTACCTGGTGATTCCTAGTCCAGGTAACCCTCTGTTTTAACTCTCCTTAGATTACCTTCAGCCCTCTGCAAGGGTGCAGGAAGGGCATTTGTCTGACTGCCTGAAAGAGTGAGAGAAGGGGACCTGGGAATTGCATTTCAGAAAGCTTTTCTGTTAATTCTTCCCATTTTATCCCTGTTGAACCTTTTGGGGGAAGTGTTCCCTGATGCTTACCTTACGATTCAGTTTTCCTAGGTCTCTGAGTCGAGTCCTTTACCTTTTGTCCATTTATTTTCCAGCTTTCAAAAATTTGTGGCTGTAATCTTCATTTCTTTTTGTTGGTTTATAACATAAGAAAAACCTATTGGTGTTTGGGGAAGGATCAACCAATGTGTTTAAGTCCACCATCCTACTCAAAAGTCTGGGATTTACCTATTCTTGAAAAAAATAGGTAAATTGCCTCAACAATTTAAGGGGTTTCTAAATAGGCTTAGCCAATCCCCTGTTGGTTTGTCATGTATAAGTGTAGTCAGGAAAAAATTCTACTGATTCTAGAATATTTTTCATTTCCATAAAGGAAGAAGTAACCCTGTATAAGTAGGTGTTAAACCAGATGAGCCATTGTCGTTTTTTATATGGATGTGTGGGGACATAAGGAAACACATAAAACAATTTCAGGTCACATAGTTTGGTCTTGAGGACAGTTGGAACAATAGTATCTACTTGTCCCAGATTCTAAAGCAGTTCCAGTTGCCCATCAGTGGCTGGATCTGGTGCCCTGTTCACTTCGTCCACTCTGAAGCAGGCTCCTTCAGGTGGTGAGCCTTTAATCTTGTGACTGTCTCCACTCTTAAACCTCTTCTGCTCAAATTCACTAAGTTCTTCTTTGAATATTAGTGGTTACCTTTTAGTTAAGGCCAGAGTAGAAAGGTCATAGGATATCAGGGTGGCAACTGAAGTAGAAGAAATTGCTTGTCATCTCTTGGAAGGGGGATGTAGGCCTCTCAGGCACTTAAAAAACTCCTGGATTCCTCTACTGAGGAATGTATATATTTAACATATATTTTTAAAAAAGATTTTTGTAGTTCAAGACAATGACAGCTATGGCTAAAAGGAATAGATATTTGATCAAGTTCTCTTTGACACTGTGCATGTGAGATAGATTAAATGACTAGGTGACCCTTCTTGTTGAGAGTTGTGAAGATGGTAATTATTTCTAAAGATCCAGTGTGCAGGAATGTCCAATTGCTAAATTAAACCTGTCTACAAAAAGGGCTTCTGGCAACTACTGCTGATTGCTCCTCTTTCCAGCCTCTCCCTTTTCCCTCACCATCTTTTGTGTTTTATAATAAGGAAGGGTTTGTTTTGTTTTTTTCTGTTTGTAGGATGAAATCCAGGTCAGACTCTATGTTCTAATGGTTTTTTGTGTTTTGTTTTTTTGTTTTTTTTTATCCTTTGTAATTTCTGGTGATCTGCGTGGGAAGAAATGCTTCTCTTTTTCAGGATGGTTGTGTGTGTGTGTGTGTGTGTGTGTGTGTGTGTGTGTGTGTGTGGTGTTAGGCCAGGTTTTTCCATATCACACTATATGCTCAGGAGCAACATTTTATAGAAAGCCTGAGAAGATTTTTTTTCTGGGTTTTTAACTTTATTCATATAAAATTCATATAAAAAAATCTTTCAAGAGTATAAGTGTTAAATCACCTTGAATCACATACTTGATAAATCACCTTATGTGAAAACACAGGACTATAAAATTGGGAGTGTCATGCTTGCCATAACCTCTTCCTCAGAAACTGACCTAAATTTACCTTGACGTTGCGCACAGCATGCATTTGAAATAGGAAATCTATAAATGAGAAGTCCTGTTGGCATGGTTTGGGGAGAATTCTGGTAGCATTATGGTAGCTTTGAGAAAAAGCTTACTCTTTGACCAGCAGCCTCAGCGGAGCTCCTTTTCTGAGCTCTCGCTGGTAATGGTATAACTGGGAGCTGCTGCCAACCCCCGTCGTGTTTGAAATGCCCTAAGCTAAATGGTAAGATGAATTTTTTGCCAAACTTACCAGCAGGATTTTTTTTTCTGCCTCCTTTCACTTACAAAAAAAGTTTTAAGGTGAGAAATTTAAAATTTTTATGTACAGTCATGGTATTTATTAAAACTTTTGTTAAAACTGACTGCTGAAAAAGCAGATGGCTGTGATAAAATGGGAACGTGTGAACTGTAAAAAAACAAAACCAGTTCAAATTAAATCATAATTTAAAATATCTCTAATATGATTCACTGAAGTGTTTTTCCTTTGGGTTAACTATTAAGATTGTGTTCTCTTTTTATGCATCTTTTGACAGAAACCAAAGAATATAAATATGGAAACAGAGAAAATGACCAAAGTGGCTTTGAAATTTACTCATTTAGAGGTTTTAGGACATGGACTTTCCAAAGTCAAAGACTCTTGAAAATAAGGCAGTAACTTGTAAGAGCAAGGCTGATAAATGGGCTTTTGCTTTTTCTATTCAGTCAGTTGTCAAAAAGTCGATTATACCTATCAGGAATACCTGGTCCTCTTGTAATATAAGCAGCATTGGAAGGCTATTTTCCAGATGCCTTAAAATGGCAAGGGCCTTAACATACATCCCCTGTGACCCCCTCCCTTAAAAACAACAAAGAAAGGTATCTTCTCCTCCCTGTCTCCCTTGCACATTGCCCAGGGTAAGGTATACCTGACCTTTTGCCTGGACAGCTGCAACATTTCTAACTGGTTCCACTGCTTAGGTCAGTGCCAGGTCCCAGCAGTGCTCAAAAGTTGTTGAATGGAGAAATGAATCAATACCTGTTTCCCAACTAGTGCTTTTTATACCCATTCTATGTAAAGGTGCTCCAGGAATCTGTCAAAAATACTAATCCAGCCATGCTATTTCCCTTTTAAAAGTCTTTCAGTGGGTCTCAGCTACTTAAAGTCTTGCCTCCCAGACTTTGTTTCTTCTAAAATTGTTTTTGATATTAGGAAATTAACATATATACTGTGGTCAGAAATTCAAACAACATTGAAAATAGTCGCAAAAAAATATGCTCCTGACTCTCCTCCACAAATATAAACAACAGTTTGGGGGCATAATATATTTTTCTATGTATTTGAAAACTACATTATAGTCTTTTCAGTTTTGTTTGTTTTGTGCCAGTAGCATTATACTAAAATATTGTCCTTCTCGCCCCTGCCCCCTCCAGTGGCTTGGGTGAATTATTTTAATATCGTGGAAATTAACCCTTTGTGTATATTGTAAATATTCTCTATCTTTTGCTTGTCTTTCTATGTTGTATTTTTTCGAACAGATGTTTAAAATTTGTATTGTGTCAGTCTTTTGTGTCTTTTGTTTAAGAAGGGGAATTACTTCCCACTAAGATTTTAAAATCATTCTTTAATATTTGACAATATTGGATTTTACGTTTCACTTACTTAATCTGGCATTTTTAAGTTTCTGTTTATAATGGAGAAGGCATTCATCTTTTCGCTCAAATATCTAGTTTTCTGTCTTTACTCAAACATCCTGCTTCCCCCACTTACTTGCTCTGCCTGTAATCATTTGAGATGCTGTTTTCTTGAACTACCTACCTATTTCTTTTCTACTGCTCTGCTATTTTTGTTATTACAGTGTTAATGTATGTTTTGGGAGTTACGTTTTTTCCCACCCCAAATCATATTGACTATAGTCTCCCATTTACTTTTCTATTAGATATAAATCACATACCATAAAATTCACCTTTTAAAAGTGTACAGTTCACTGGTGTTTAGTATAGTCACAAAGTTGTGCAGCCATCACCTGTAATTCTAGGACATTTTCATTTCTCCACAAAAGAAACTCCATACCCATTAGCAGTCATTCTCCATCTTTCCCTCGTCCTTTTCTGTCCTGTCCCTGTCCCCGGTCCCCATCCCAACCGGCCCTAGACAACCACTTTCTGCCTTTATAGGTTTGCCTGTTCTGGATGTTTTCTACAGAAGGAATTATAATGATATGTGTGACCTTTTGTGTCTGGATTCTTTCACTTAGCATGTTTTCAAGGTTCATCCATTGCGTGTATCAGTATTTCATTTCTTTTTATGGCTAAATAATAACCCATTGTATGTATATACCACAATTTATCCATTCATGCACTGATGGACCTCTGCGTTGTTTTCACCTTTTGTCTATTTTAAATAGTGCTGCAAATCTTTGTGTACAAATATTTGTTTGAGTACCTGTTTTCAGTTCTTTTGGGTATGCACCTAGGGGTAGAACTGCTGGGTCATGTGGTAATTCTTTGTTTAATGTTTTTTGTTTTATCTTTAATTTTGATCTTTTATCTGGTAAGTTTTTGGACTTAATATTAGACCAAATAATTTTTAATTTGATTGTTTAACTTGAAAGCCCCAGATAACATGTAGTTTGCAAATATGACAGATTTTTGTTTCTTTCCTTCAAATATTTTAATCTTTTTGTAATATGATGGCTGGCATCTTTGTTTTATTCCTGGCTCTAATTTGGAAAGGTTTTTAATATTTTGCTATTGTGTATGCTCTGCTATTTTCTATAAGTTTCTGGTAGATTCCTTTTATTAAGGTAAAGTTTTTCTCTATCTCTTGTTTACTAAGCACTTTTTAAAAAATCAGGAGTAGGTGCTGAATATTACTTCCTTTTAAGAATTTATTGAGCTATGTCATCTTTCCTTTAAACTGTTAATGTTTCAGGAACATTGGGCTTGCACTGCTGTTGGCCTTGGTTGATTCTTTGTTACTTGAGTGGATTCTTCTTTCCATCCAGTCTGTTGGTCACACATACACAAAACCTGAAAACCAATCTGAGAACCTCTGTTCTGGAAAATCTATAGTGCCCAAGTTCAGTAATGGTGTAGAGCTGTACATGTAAGAATGTAGTCCAACATGTTTATTTTCTTCAGTCTTATTCCCTTTTTCCTGTAAGCTAAACAATTCAAAATCTTGCTATTCAGATTCAAGAAACACACACCTTTACGTGTTTATAAATACACTCCATAATTGGTTCTGCTCATCATTCCTGATACAAAACAAAGCTATAGAATGTTTTGACTTTTCGGTGAAGTAGCAAATTATCTCTGTTCATAGGGTGCTCATCACCATAGTGACAAGGAGCCAGCTCATACTTAAGTGGGGCAGAATGCTGCTAGTTCATTGCTTTTCAGAAGGACCTAAGACGGTCCAGAAACCCTTTTGTAGATTAGACAGCAGGCCTGCTGAAGGTATGTTTCAGCATCCTCCGCACAGACAAGATACAGTTGAGATAGTTAGTAGGGAGGAAGTAAAATCCCTTGCGTTGAGGTTCCATCACTTTACAGAGACTCCTAAACAAATCCAGATGTTCTTCACTTTCTGCCTGAGGATAATCAAGTAGCTTCCTATTAAGCTCATTAACCACCCCACCCGCACCGCCCAATCCATACTGAAGACAACTGGTAGAGAAGTTCTGGGGGACTTGAGAATTAAATGAAGCAAAGGTAAAAAGTGATTTTTACATTTGGGCCAGATTATGTAGATGGGGGCCACAGGTAATCTTTGGTTTAAATACATTGTGGTTACATTTGAAGTGCTTTTTGTCTTAGATCTTGCTATGAGGAGAGGTTGTTTGGGACCTAAATTTTAGAGATTTCTCTTACCAGTTGTGTTTAAAGCTAAATCTGGTGAAAGGTTGGTGTGGAGAGAAATAGATAAATTTTTCTGCCTGAAACATAGACCCGATTTCTGGAGGATGTCAGAAATAAAACAAAATTTTAAGGTAGTTAATAAAATATAGAGGGCTATCTAGTTTTAGTTAAGAATAGAATTAAAGAGTTTAGGAAAATCAAAATACATTTTGAACTAGCCAAATAATTTTCTTTATGGATAATGATGACTAAAAAAAGCGTAAGTTTAATTATATCAAGAAAACAGGAGAGTTTGAGATGCAGGATTGAAAAACTCCCAATAATACAAACACTGGGGACATTTTGATACTCATCAGAACATCAAAGGCCTCCTAAAACAATTGATACAGTTTTTGTTTGACAAGCATTGAGTGTCTAAAACATATTGTTTTGGGCCCAGTCAATACAGCAGTGAATGAAACGAAGTCTTTTCCTAGAGCTGTGTTCTGGCAGAGGAAGGTGGTCATGTGGTCAGATGTCAGGAGGGAGTGCCCCTCTGAGAAAATGAGGTTTGAGAAGAAATGTGGAAGAAAGTCAGAGTGACCCAGGTAAATATCCGAGGGAAGAAGCAAAGGGAATAGCTGCAAGTGTAAAGCTCTGAGGTGGGATTGTGCTTTGTGTGTTTGAGGAAGAGAAAGAAACCAGTGTCCCTGGAGCAGAGTAAGCAAAGGAGAGAGATAAGGAAATGAGAAATAGTGGGAGGCCATCTTAGGGGAAACCAACGAGGATGTGGCAGAGAATGAAACGATGGAACTTCTCTTTTTCCTTACAGGATCATTCTGGCTGCAGACTTTGAGAGTAGACCATATGGGGAACAAGAGTAGAATGGAGAGACTAGTAGGAGAGTAATGCAGGTGAGAAATGATGGTGGCTTAGAACAGGGTAGGAGCAGTGATGGTGGTGAATGGGAGTTGGATTATGAATATATTTTGAAGGTAGAGCCAGTGGGATTTGCTGAGGTGGTTTGTGAAAGAAAAAGGGGGTCATGGATGACTCAAGGTTTTTTGGCTTTAGAAATTGGAAAAATAAGGTTGCTGTTTACTAAAATAGGGAAGATTTTGGGAGGGTGGTGATGGATTGTGTACAGGGAATCAGGATTATGATTTCGGACATGTTGAGTTTGAGATGCTTATTAGACATCCAAGTGAAGATTTTGAATAGTCAGTATTTATTGTCATCCTTAAAAGTAAAATAGCGAATTATTTCACCAGCAAAAATGAATTTATTTGGGAATGGCAGAGAAGTTGAAATTTGGGATACTCGGGCAATGGCAAACCATAGACGAGTCGGGAGATTACAAAAGAGAGGAACGTTACTTTATAGAGCAAAGGGAAGGAGTTAGGAAGGGCTGTTATATAAACAAAATGTCCATTGGAGGAAACTGGGAATTCAAGTGTAGCGGCTTCCCATTGGCTGATTCATGGTAGCTCCTCACTGGCTAGGTCTATTGCTAGGCAAGGAGAAAACTCTCCCTTTTTCCTGCTGGTGTAGTACAGTAAGCCACTTCCCATGGAGAAATGTAAGGAAGTGTATGCTTCTTACAGGAGTCTGCAAGGTACCCTGAGTGGTGGTGAATGAGAGCTCCTCCTGTAGGACTTCCCACTATTCATTTTCACAGTACACAGACCTGGAGTCCTGGAGTGAGATTTGGGCTGGCCATTGGTGCAGAATGTGGGTTGTATTATATGTGTAGCCATTAGACGGGGTGGGAGAGTGGGTCTTAGGATGCCAGTTCCCAAATTATTTGAGCCACCCTGGGCATCCTAGAGAACTCACAGGGATTGCTGCAGAATATTTAAAAATTTCCAGGAAAACATTATGTGTGCTTGCTATGTGTTTTTAAAAATATGTTTGCGATGTGAGCATATTTGTGTTTTGTATGTTTCTTTGTGGCTGGGATCCGCTCAGTGCAGTTTTGTATGTGTACCTAGTGTTTTTCACATAAGAAATATGTAAGCAAACACAAAATTCACATTTTACTCAAATGATACCCCAGTATGTCTACCACTGAGTTCCAGATAGCAGACATGATTGTACTTACTTAGAAGTTCCTGGAAGGTGCAGTAGATAATCTGTTCCGAAAATGAGGAGATTTGTGCAAAATGTCTTTTAAAAAAGTGATTTATTTCTAAAATTCATGCATATTTTGATTTTTTTCTCTAGTATTCCATTCTGAAACCTTAATAATGTTTAGAATTAATCCATGGACTATAAACATTTGTTGCAAGAATGAGTAAGTAGGCTGCTTTCTTTAAAGTGAGTATACAACTCAACTTTGAGATAAGATGATGCTCAGAAAATTAAGGAGGTTTGGGTAGTAATGGATGAGATCAGACATCTTTAGAAGGAACATAATCTAGTAAATGAAGGCCAGGGAGATTTAGAACAGTCCAAGGAATTAGTTCAGACTCAGAAGAGAGTGAACACCTAGGCGGTTAAAATCCATTTTGTTATATCAGCTGAACAAAGTTTGTAATAAACTGTAGTTGATTAGGCCGTTAGGAGAAGCTTAAAAACAAAACTTTCAAGCCATGTTTGTTCTGCCTTTAGGAGAGAAGGGATGGGTGGGGGAGAGGCTGGATCTTCCTGTATTGAGTACTTTGGTTCTTAAGGGGGGGTGTATCAGTTGTGATTCAAAAACTGTATTTCAAGGTTCATTATAGGTTGTTTGAATTCCTTAGATGAGTCGTCTTTCTTTGCTTTTTTTCCTTGTATAACCGAAACCTTCTGGTTTAATAATTTTGATACCAGGAGAGGGATAATGGAAGATTCAGGTATTCCAATTTCTGAAATCAGAATTTTGGTCCCCATTATGGTTTAATAAATCGACACACTGATTTATATAGTATGAGCTAGCCTTGGGAACCTCGTTAAACTCAGTGCAGTGACAAAAGTGGGTTTCCGGTTCTGTATTAGTATATGAAAGGGTGTGGCTAGGTGGTCATCACATTATTCCTTTATGATTCTCAAGGTTTATAATTCCAACAGTAGGGCGGTCCTGTTCAGAAAACCAAACTTTTTTAAAAGGCATTTTTGGGATTAAGTCCTTTTTTAAGACCAAAAAGAAAATTTCACAATAATTTGATTTTTCTGATAAAATTTGCCTAGTGTTTAAAGATATTTCCTTAGTCTCTTGAGCCTTTCCATTTCCTCTATTCCTAGTTCCATACTTGGAAAAACATTAATTTCAGTGCTATTTTTCTTTACGTTATGGCTAGCCATTGTTTTTGTGTTAAGTTCAATCAAAAAGATTTTTTTTCCTGTTTGACCTGCCTGCTTTTGTTCCTCTGATCACTGATGTTCCTCCCTCCCCTTCCCCATCTTTCCAAATGAGAGCCTGTGGAAGGCATTTACCTGTAGTTCTGATTTGTGTTTCCTGTAATCATGTAGGAAATTAAGAGCTGAGTGGCATTAGATAGCCATCACATCGCTTTTCCATCCAAATTTAGTTTTAGTATTGAAAACTTCGGCAGTACCGTACACTTGTTGCTAACAGTGAGTGACCTCAGGAATAATCGACCAATTTAAAACCGGACTCCTGGTTGTTCCTCCTTTCCCTGTTATTGTCTCAATCTCTCTTTTAAGTTTTATTGGCACCTCCGTAAGTGTCCTTCTAAAACTTGTTTCAAATCTGTTTAGAGTATTTCAGGAATGGTTTGCGTACCCACCAGGATGAGATTCAGTCCCAGAAAGACCCTTCTTTTTGTGCCATTTTGTTTCTGTGTTATCCTGATGTTCTCGTCCCATTTTGGATTTGTTATATAAATGAGCTCTCATATTCTTTCTGATCGGTTTTATTTACTAGAAATATTTTTTTGTTTCATGATGTGGTTGACTAAAATAGCTTCCTGAAATCTGAATTAGGGTGTTAACTCTCCTTGAAGATACTGGTCTGTGAAACACTGAATGGACAGGTTTAAAGGGTTTACTGAACGTGTGAATCCAGGTCTAACACTCACCTGTCCGTAAGATCCCAGGTAAAGCAAGTTAGCTTCTGGTTTGCTTCTGGGTAATGTTTAGTTATTTTGCTAATCACTGTAAAAGGCTTTTTGGATACAGAGTTCTTTCTCAGGTTGTCTTTTGATTTCTGAAACTGGGAGGGAGTGTTGAATACAATATGGTGCTGCAAGTCAGCCCCTGAAGTAAGACACATGGCATGGTTTCACAGGGAGAACTTGTATAATTATTTAAATCCTTAATGAGGTAACGTGTGGTTTGTTTGACATTTTTAGTGCATCAGAAAATGTTAACCTCTGAAGTAATGGCCACGGCACTACTGTAATCTTGAGCAAGTGTCCGTTCCTGAGCTTTCGTGTCCTTTTCAGCGCAATGTTGCAGACTGTGAGGGACAAAAACATTTCGGGATATGAGGTTTGTGGTGACATGAGGACCACGAGGGGATAGGGATGCAGAAACTGGGGAGGAAGAAGGAGCAGCTGGTACGAGGCTCCAAGATGCAAATGCGCTTATGAACAGAAAGGGGGCCAAATGAGATATTTGTGCAAGTTCTTTGTGGATGCTAAACGTTTCTCTACAGCTTAGGTGCTGCTACGGTTAGCGAAGATGTGTGTGTGTGTGTGTGTGTGTGTGTTTGCTTTTTCCAGTGAGCTTTGGTTTGTTAGCTACAAGGCCACCTTGCCTGGGGGGTGGAATGCTGCCTTGAGAATGGAAGGAAGTAGAACCCACGAATCACAAAGTCCAGCAGTTTTGCATTATAATTAGTTATTTTATTTGTACTGATAGTCTTACTTTCTATAAGATTGGCAGTACAAAAGAGGAATGGGATTATTACTGGAAATTTTGGGTGAAGGGAGTTTTCTATCATTTCTAACTCTTACCATGTTTGGCTCGTGTAGTTTTGCCATCTATTAATCCAACACTAAAATCTGATCGCGGGTATTAGGTTCTCCTTTGTGCTTTGGTTTGTTAATAATTGAAGTACCTAAGGGTTCTGGGTGTGAACTCTGCCTACTTTATAATTAATTTAGAACCAGGGAAATTAGGATTTTCTGTTGAAATAATAAAGTATTGTGTCTTCAAAATAAAATTTTATATGTATGTAAAATTTACAGGAATGACCAAAACATAATACTAGGACATACTTTATGTTTTTATAGTCCGAAGATGGAAGTGTTTTTAAACTTCTTGATGTCCTCTTCCTTTCTAGTTTGGGTGTGTAGGAGTCTGTTTATCAGAAATTTTGCTAGCGCTGTTTTTTTTTTTTAATCGTTGTAAACATGACCCTAGACAGCTGTGTTTAATATAGTAAAGAATAGTGGGGAGACTTTACAGTGTTTCTTGTTGGGACGTGGTGTCTATGTATTTTAGTATTTAAAGGATGTGGTTTGGGGCTTTGAAAATGAGAGGGAGGGTGCCTAACTCATAGCTGAATGCGTGCATAGCGTGCATATCTAGATTGCATTGTCCTGGAGGTTAAGTAATATGAACATTGTTTTTACGCTAGTTAAACTGGCAGTATTAAGTAAAATAACTTTATTGTGGAAGTGTTTGTTTGTTGCATGGCTGGTGAGTAGGATTTTCTTTAAAATGTGATATTGCATAGGAATGATGTAGGTGATTATAGTTCTGGGGAAAAGGTGCTACCCAAGCTAAACTACTTTTTGCTTTGCAGAAAAGTAACCAAGATTAAAGGTGACGGTGGCCTGGAGAGTGTCCTCTGTGTCTTCACTTCTTCCACGTCCCATCTCTGAGAGAGCAGGGTGTTAGGTCAGGAAATGATGGGTGGAGTTCCTTAATTGCGTCAGCTTCCTGGGCTGCCAGAGGTATTGATTAACCAGGCGCTCAGGTTCTACTTAGGAGGTTCTTGATGACTTGCTGGTTTCTTTTAAGTCCTTCGGTTTGATGTTGATTTCTCTGTGTACAAGGCACTGTGCTGCATGCTCTGAGATACGGAACCGAGTAAGATTATTGCTATCTTTCAGGAGTTTACAGTGTAGCAGGGGAGATGACCACAAGATAGACCGTGGTAAGTGCCCGAAGAGAGGCGTGGTTCTGGGAATTCAAAGGAGGCAGGTAGTAGCCATTCTGTAATATTGGTGGGTTGGGGTTGGGCAGCGGATGAGACCTGTGCAGGGAGGGGCACAGTCGGGAGAGCGGTTTCAGTAGTTCAAGTGGGTAGAGAATGACAAAGATGTTTAGGAAAGGAAGGCCATGGGCCACTGAGAAGGTGTGCAAAATTGTTTATGTGTGTACTTTGGCATTTTTCCGGGGCAGAGAACTCAGACCTTTTTTCATATTCTGAAAGTGGTCCAGGGTCTGAAAAAAGTTGAGAACCGCTGTGCTAGATGAACAGCCTTTGATGACGGATAGGATGTTGATTTTTGAGGCTTTGAAGAGAAATAAGGAAGTCATGTAGTAGAAGAGACTTTTCCTTGTGGGAGGTAGGTGGGATTTGGGGAACTGAATGTATGCAGTGGTCTCTAGATCACTAGGGGTGGATTGCCTTGTCAAAGTGGGTTTCCCACCCAGCAAATGAGGTAGATCTATTAGAGACTGTATGACAATGAAAG
The DNA here is from genome assembly GCF_004115265.2 of Rhinolophus ferrumequinum. Classification (NCBI taxonomy): domain Eukaryota; kingdom Metazoa; phylum Chordata; class Mammalia; order Chiroptera; family Rhinolophidae; genus Rhinolophus; species Rhinolophus ferrumequinum. The sequence goes on along the minus strand of NC_046289.1, from coordinate 38,039,612 downwards.
GTAGGTGATTGTCAGTCAGAGGAGTTCCTTAGCATTTCCCCCCTTATTTGGAGGCCAGGTTGATGAAGATGTAGGAGGTTAGGGTGCTATTGTAGAATAGTTCCTGGCATTTGCTTTTCCTAGAGGTCCTCTGAAGTGTAAAGTGTTCTGTGCTTGATCCTGTGGGGGAATCTATAAAATATGAGTCAGAGACCCTGCCCTTCAGGAGCTGAGGGTGTGTAAAGAATGGAGAACCACTGGGATTTGAGTGTTTAGAAAATACAATCATAAATATTCTGAGCTTGTAATTAGGAACCTCTGTACAGCTGATTTGGTGACTTCTAGGCAAATCATTTGACTCTTCGGACTATTAATTGTTATATAAATGTGTGTATACACACATGCACACATGGCTTCATTTAAAATACTGTGAAGTACGTTTTAAAAAATGACCGAGCATTTAGTGTTCTAAGATGAACTGCCACTTGTATACTCAATCATTAAATTAAAATATTATTCATTCATGAAATTGTGTCATTAAGTATATTTATGTTCATTATAATATATTCATGATATACTATCTAAATATATATTCAGTAAGTATATTTATGATTTATATTATGAAATATATTCATTAAAATTTTATCATTCATTAAAATATTCATTATACTTTGGTCAATTTCCACATTTGTGAAATGGGAAGAATAATAATTGTACTTATAGAGTTGTACTGAAGAGGAAATTAATTAATACATATACATATATAATGAAGCTCTTTAGAATAGTATACAGCTTAAGTACTCAATAAATATCAATGGCTATGTTATTAATAATATTAATATTTTAATATTAATAGTATAATTTCCTCCTCCTGCATGGGTGAATGTGGGGGGGGTGACTTCCTATAAAATGTTTTACAGTGAGATGTCTTTAAATAGCAAAATTTCGTATGTGTTTCCTATGCATAAATTAAATGTTTAATTTATATTTATCTTTAAAGCTGTGAAAGTACACTTATACAAGGCAGATTGAGGTATTTATTAAATTGCTCATTTACGTTGTAGTATGAGGGATTGAAAGCTATGTATTTAAGAAACTGATTGATTGATCTTTACCACTGTTTTCTTTCAGTTCTTTTTTGACTGCCTGTGTGTGTGTTGCCTTTTCATTTCTTTATATCTTTCGGTTGCTTTCTGATTAATTTCCTGTCCAGTTGTCAGTAATGGGTGTGGAGTAGGGTAAGAACTTCTCGTGGTTTGTGCCCAGTATCTGAACCAGGAAGGAATGATGAATCAGGCAGCCTGTGGTTTAGTGGGGAGGGACTTAAAATGAGCCTGCAGAGCTGCCCTGCCCAGGGACTCAGGGAATCCGTTTTCTCCAAATCAGATGGTATGCAGCTCTATACTGTGTGCATAATGAACAGCCAGTGTTTTCAAAATGTTCCCATTTATTTCTCCTTTTTAAAAACCAGTAATTATGGGAAATTTTAGTTATGTACAATAATACAGAAACAGTAGAGTGATAAACCCCCACTTAGTTACTACCCAGTTTCATGGCCATTCTCGTTTGATCTATACAGCCAACCACTTCTCTCCCATATGGTTTTGAAGGAACCCTCAGACATCATATAACTTAATCTAAAAAGGTGTTAGGATATGCATCTAAGAGATGAGGACTTAAAAATACATACATGCGTGTATTATACATGTACAAACAGTGATTTTTATGGTATGTCTGTTTGATTTGGGACCAACATACTTGGTTTCTTCAGTCTCTTTTAACGTATAGTCTCCTCTCTCTCTCCGCCCCTCTCCCTGCCGGCTTTGCTTGAAGAAACCAGCCTTATTTTGTTCTATAGTTTCCCCAGTCTAGATTTTGCTGTTTTGTATCTCTTAGGTGTTCAGCATATTTCTATCTCTTGTGTTAACTATAAATTGTCAGCTGGCTCTAAAGGCTTGGCCAGATTAGGATTGATTTTTTTTTTAAAGTGCTTTCCCCCCTATCAGGAGTATATAATGTCTAGTTGTGTTTCTATTTTGTTACGTTAGCAGCTACTGATGATCAATACCTAGATCTATTAATACACTGAAAGTTAGAAAATGGTGATATCTGTTTCTAGCATTCCTTCCATTTAGTTTGAATGAAAACCTATCAGGAAATAAAATTTTATTTAAGTCCTTAATAGCTTTAAGAGTAGTATTTTGAATTAGTGTTTTTTCTCTATGACTTTGTAGCAGTGATTAAAATACAGTACACGATTTGGTGATAAGAGGTGCACTATACTGTACGGGCCTGATACTGTACGAAGCTGATGGCCGCAGAATGACTTCAGACCCATGTAACCTCATCTGGTTAGGAAGCTGTCTTAGAGAGCTTACTGATGGGTGTTTCCCAGCTGGAAATAATAATTAGGGATACATATGCACTGTAATTAGTATGTAACTTCTCGGCTTATATACTATACATTTCTGTTCTAAAGTCTTACCTGCTTATGAAGTTATTATTTTTTTAATGAGCTTATTTTATGTGTTTAATTTTTAAAAAATCAGTTCTAGGCTTGATTTGGAATCAGGACCAATAAAATCTAAACTATATCTCCTTAGTACAGTTAGCTTTGGTGTTACTTACTAAAGACCTTGGTTTCAAAACTGTGCAGTTTTGGTTTTTTTTTTAAATTATAGAAGGGAGTCTTGAAAGATAATCTGATTTTGTTCAGTTTTCTAGTTTACAGTAAGTCCTATTTCATAACTTCTTCATTTTACATTGAATATTATCCAAAGAGGTCTGGTACCCACTTGGTTGTCTTTGAGGACCTTCCAAATTGTCCTCTATTGATATTTATAATATAACAATATTTTTGTTTTTGGAAAGATTCAACTTGTTGAGGAAAAAATCAGTTACCTACCTCATTGGTATTTCGTGTAAAGCAGGCAGCTGAAGCTGGTGCACTAGAGAGAGAGTGGGCAGAAGCCTAGCTCGGGGTGCTCAATAAGAGTATCTGTGGGAGGGTTAATTGGGGAGATTTTCTTGAATAAATCTTAAAGTGACCAGATAATTAACTTCTTTCCTCTCATACATTCTTACTGCCTTTCTTCTTCACTCTTCAGATCTTGTTCAAGCTCAGTGCTCTTGCGGTGAGCAGACTTCTCTCTCACTCAAAACTAGTAAGTATGGTTGAATTTAATCTTCAGATACATGTGCAATGGAATAAACCTGATTTTCACTTTTCTTTGGGGGATTTTGAGTCTGCTTTCCAGATGAACTTGGACTTTGATCGTGTAAGTGGACATAGAAGGGATATTAAAGTGATAGATCAGGAAATAAAATTTAAGTTTTTCAGCAGTTTGCCAGATGGCTCTTCAGCAAGTTATTTTTTAGGTAACTCTCTAGAAAATAATGGTATAATAAATCTCTTTAATGAATAGCAGTTTTGTTTTCTGGGCCATCATCTTGCTGCTAATAGCTTGTTGGATCCAGCACGAGGCTGGAGTGCTTGTGCAGTGGAGGTGGCTGTTACATTCTTAACCCTGCGTTCCCGATTCAGGCTGTGTCATCTAGAATACATCACTCAAACTCAACAAACATTTTTTGAGTGAAGCTAGGGCGACAGTGGTAAAGCAGGCAAACAAGCGTCCCTGTCCTGGGACGCTTACCTCTTAGTGAAATCATCCACAGAACTCTCTTAAGTTTCTCTTTTGCCCAATTGTCCAGAGCTGCTTTTTGAGGAAAGTCAGAGACTACCTTTGAGTCGAGAGAATAGAATACAAGCCAGGTTTTAAAATTTAACAACATAATGTTATTTTTGTTGGCTTTGAGTTTGGTATGTAGAAAACAATGGATCTTTTTTCAGTAAACAAGAAACCTGCTGGTGATGTCTACCTATTGTTATTTTCTTTTTTATTCTAAGATTTTGTGCTGAGTTGCAGCAGGTCTTCTTAGTTTAGATTTTCTGAAATAATATTTCTCTCTCTTCTCTCTCCTCACCTTTAGTGTTGGCTGGTAGGATTAAAATTTATTCTGATATTATGTGGTTGATCATTAGCTACTTCCAGTCCTTCGGGTAGCAGCTAAATGTAAAATAAACATGGTTATCATATATCCTGTATTTTTCAAGATAATCTCTTTTCAAGTATTTTGTTCCATTTTTGGACACTTAGTTTTTACTTTGGATAATAAATGGTCCTTTACGTCAGTGCTCTTTACCCTGAGTCCACGGACCCTGATGAACTTTAAGCAGGTGGTTTGTGAATCTCCTGCAACGATAATGCCAACCTTTGTAGATATGTGCTCTTTTCTCAGGAGAGGCCCATTTGCTTTCAAATGAGATTTCAATTAACAGGAATGATAACATTTTTTTCCTTTCCAGACATATTTTGCAGAAAGTTAGAAAATTGTCCAGCTGTTTATTATTATTGGAGCAGTGAGCTCTTGAATCATTTGAAGTGTTCTTTTGAGCCAACTTGGATTATATAGAGATCAAATCAAAATAGCTTTGTTATTTTTCTTTCATGTGGTCTTAGAACATCAAACTTGAACGTGTGAGTCCTTACATTTATCCCATTGTTACGGGCTGAATTGTGCACCCCTTCCCCTTCATACCTCCTTGAAGCCTAACCCCCACCCCAGCACCCAGCTTACCTTGGAATGTTACCGAATGTGGAGAGAGGGTGGGGCCTAATTAATCTAACTGGTGCCTTTAGAAGGAGAGGAAATTTGAACACAAAAGATAGACACCGGGGCCTATGTGAACAGAGGAAAGACCAAGTGAGGACACAGTGAGAAGACAGCTATCTGCAAGCTAAGGAGAAGGGCCTCAGAAGAAAACAAACTTGATGACACCTTGACCTTTGACTTCTAGCCTCCAGAACTATGAGGAGTAACTTTTCTGTTGTTCAAGCCCCCCAGTCTGTGGTATTTTTGCATGGCAGCCCTAGCAAACTAATATGCTTGTGAACAGGCAGTAGTTGAGTGACAATAAAAAGTATATAGCAAGGTAACAACTTTTTCTCTTTGCCCCAGTGCATTTTAGGGGAAATGATGAAATGTGTATAGCTTCACACAGTCTGGTACCTAAAAGAGATGGTAGGACCTAGGAAATCTAGATGTAACATTGATTCCTATTCTTACTGGTCTTATTCTTTAGTGATTTGTTTATTCTTTCAGAGTTTTCCCTCTTGCCTGTGCTTATATTTTAATGTCATTTTCTTCTGTAGCATTTCTCATTTACTTTTTGTAAATGAGTCTGAACACCAGAACAGCATCTCCGTGTGTTCTCCCAGGTGTGTTCTGTACAGTCATTCCAGCCCTGTCTCCTTCTCTGGTGATGTCTGTTCTCTGTCCTCACGCCTCTCCAGGCTGTCAGTTTTTGACAATACAAGCATACTTCGGAGATACTGTGGGTTGCTTCCAGACCACCGCAATAAAGCAAGTATCACAATAAAGCAAGTTGTAATCTTCTTGCTGGTGGGGGCTTGCTTTTAATTTGGAAAACAAACTCAACATCTGTGAAGCATAATAAAATGAAACCCAATAAAACAAGGTATGCCTGTATGTTCACTTTTTGAAGCTTCTCTCTGCCAAAAATGAAATTTGAATGTTTCTAATGATGTTTGTTTCTATAGGTAGCTTGATTCAAAACATTGGAAACGTTTAGATTTGGAAATGAATGAAAAGCTAAGGGATGAATGTATGTTTCTCAAGTTTGCCAGAGGGCAGGAATTCCAGCAGTTTTGTTCATGCTGAAGCCCCAGGGTCTGGCACAATGCCTGACACTTAGCAGTGTGGTCAATAGTTGATAAAGGACTAGATTAATTTTAAGTAAGGTATCAATTCGTGGCATCCAAATTGAGCCCATAGCCCCACTTCTGCTTCCTTTTCCAATTAGACTTCTGAGTCTTCGTTTATGATATTGAGAATCAGCGTGCTAAGGAGTAGCCATCCCTGTGAGCCTCACCTGCTCCCTTCCTTGCTGCACGGCGGTGGGTGGGGTACGTAAGTAAGAGCTTAGCCTCTGGCGCCTGCCCACGTGTGCATCCACGCTCCCCGATGTGCCTGCTGTGTGATCTTGGCAAATTCCTTACCTTCCTCTGCTTTGGTTTCTTCATCTGCAATTGGAGATCGAGTATACACTTAAGTGTTTTTGGTGTTGGGGGGTTGTGAGCTTAGAACAATGCCTGGCACATACCGTGTTTCCCCGAAAATAAGACCTAGCTGGACCATCAGCTGTAATGCGTCTTTTGAAGCAAAGATTAATATGAGACCTGGTCTTATGTTAATTATAAATCAACACCAGAACAGTATCTCCGTGTGTTCTCCCAGGTGTGTTCTGTACAGTCATTCCAGCCCTGTCTCCTTCTCTGGTGATGTGTGTTATCTGTCCTCACGCCTCTCCAGGCTGTCAGTTTTTGACAAGACAAGCATACTTCGGAGATACTGTGGGTTGGTTCTTATGGGTTCTTGTGGGTTTAATCTTACATTAAAAGAAGACCGGGTCTTATATAATGTAATGTAAGACCGGGTCTCATATTAATTTTTGCTCCAAAAGATGCATTAGAGCTGATGGTCCAGCTAGGTCTTAATTTTGGGAAACAAGGTAGCAAGCATTTTAGAGCTGTTAAAGCTATTATTATTCTAGTGTGAAAAAGAGCTATTCTGTTCTCATTTATTTGTGCTTTTATCTGGTTCTACAGTGGTTTCTTTCCCTAGGTATAAAAACAATTCTCTTTAAACAACAAAACCTTTGCCATAAAAGTGGCATGATTTTCTTGGTGGTAGCACTGTAAGTTAGCACTACCCCTTTGGAGAGTGGTTGGGTGAGATAAAGCATCTTAAGAACACAGCGTGACTCAGGAATTCCACTTCTGGGAAACTTCTAAGGACATACCCTTAAATGCATAAGAGATTATATCTATGCAGATGTTACATTATAATGTCCAGGGTTGGAGAGAATGGTTTAATAAATCCTGGTACTTACGCATTTACAGTTGATGGTCTGTAATAACGTGGAAAATACTTGTCATGGAAAGTACAACATTGTATGTACAATATGATTACAACCATGTTAAGCAAATACATGCATCCAGGAATTTCCAGAGGATAGGACTTACCTGGAGTATTCAAGGAGTAGTTTTATATGAGAGAGAAGACAAGTGTCCGATTACATGGCAGTTTGGACTTCTTGGTGCCTAATGATTAGTTTTCTGCAGTATAAATTTCCACATTTATCATTAAGAAGGGCTACGTTTTCACTCCAGTATTTAAATTGGCTTTGGTAAGTTCTAAAAACAAGCCCCCAAACAGCAGCTTTTTCAGTTTTCTGTTGATTTAAAGCTCATTTCTTTCCAAGCGGTACTTCTTAACCAAGTGTACCTTGACCAGCCAGTGTGGGTAGCTACGTCAGTCTTGTTTCCACAGACCCTAGAGGAATGTGGTAGAAGGAAGAGTAATTACTAAACAGCTGGGCCCGGTCAGGACTGCGGCTTGCCTTTATTTCTTTGGGAAACACCATGAGTCCTATTTCTGCAGTAATCATCCCCACCCAAGATTGCTGACAAAAGTCTTAGCTTGCCAGCTCTTTTGTCTGCATTGATACTGCAAGCAAAGTGTTTTGCTTGGTGCCTTAGTATTTGTTACCCTGAATTTTGAGTTTTTTACCTCTTTGTTTTCTTTCCTGAGGGATAAGCCATTTTAAAATTCAGTTACTTGTAATGGTGCTAATGTGCCAGCCTGTGCCCAGCTGGCTGTATTAGGTACTTGGCTTAAGACGGAGGCAGCCAACCCAGGGCTTAGGTGAGCATGTTGGCAGGAAGCACAGGGCGTGTTGCACTTACACTCTAGAATTAGTAGCTGTTCTCTTATTTTTCATATCAAACTTTATTTGGCACCTGATGAATTTTTGAACTGTGTTCAATGACTTGTATTGAATCTTTAACATTTATCCCCTAGGGGAAGCTGATGTCCTTATGCCTCAGTTACATTTTGGTCAAATGGGGCGTGTGTTAAAACTCTGTGATCAGTTCTTTGAAAGTACTACCTGTGCAAGTGATGTCAAAATTGCTATTGCCTTAAAATATGTAAGTTTATATAAAAGATATGTGGAAGAATGATTGGTTTCAAAGTAGAAAAAAGCATCAGCTCATTTAAGGAAATAAATGTGTTATGTGAAAGGTTAGAGGTTTTCTTTTTCTTTGTTTTATGTAAGAAACATTAGGATAGGAAAAATAAGCAAGAGGATTTTAACAGGAACGTTGAATATCTCAAAATCTGTGGAGGCAGAATTTTCTTGGTAATGCTCGATGTACTTTTCAAAATATATTAATGATTTGGGGGGAATTAAACTTTATTCCGTTTCATTTGGATTTTGATGTTCATTCTGGCGGGGGCTACAAACTATAGATGTCTTACCAGCTTAGGTGGCAATAAATTGTGATACGCAGAGTTTTGTGTTTGGCATTATGTCACAGGAGCAACAGGAAATAACTGTGAACTACCGTACACTGGGTTACCTTAGATAATAAATGTAATTTTTACAAAATGAAATACTTTAATTTGTCTCTATCCCCAGCTGTTATTTAATAATTCACAACAGTCTGAGCAAGTGTTCTTTCCTGCAGGCCCTCTCCGTTCCTCCCTACCTACTCCAAGAAAGGGAGGAGGGGGACCCATGTGAACCAGCATATCACTAATTCAGTATTTTAAATACTGTTCACCTATGTCAGGTGTCACTTCTGTTGTGATCACAATAGAAGAGCAAAGCAATGGCTACCATTCCGCACTTGTAATATTCCTTTACAGTATGTTTTATATACTTTGTTGCCCCATCAAGCTTATCATAGCCTTTATTTTCTGGAAGTTAGCTTTGTTTGGTCTTTAATCCTGGTATCCAATCTGTATTATAGATAACCGTGAAGCAGGTATGTGCTGTACTTAAATACTGGGGTGCATTCTAAGAATGATGAAAGCTATGAGCAATGAGTTCTTGAAAAGCGTGTTTGTGTGTGTGTGTGTGTGTATGTGTGTGTGTTCCGTCCATCCGTGTCCAAAGGCTATTCTCTGTATTACTCAGATTCTATTAACAGACAAGAAAGGGTCTTGCCATTAAATTGTGCGCTACTAACCATCCATCTAACTCCTGAGGCAAAGTTCAAAGTTCCACGAAATGGCTTTAGAGAATACTCCCTAAAAAAAAAAGGAGTGAACTCCCTCTCCAAAAAAAGTCAGCCCAAATATTTGGGAGCTCAGTTTGAGAAATACCATCTTTTCTGACTTAGCGTTTGTTCTGGGTTTTTTTTGTTGTTGTTAAGTCGCTCTGTGGGAGTTGGATGCATTCTGTCAGTGCATAGAGGCTTCTGGAGGGAAGTGTTTTCTGATGCCTGTATTCACACCCTCCTGGTCTTGGCACTTTTTCCACTTTGATAGCCATGGAAGCAGTTTCTACATACTTTTACTTTAGCATGGCTTCCTTTGTGATATGATGTCAGCTTTAATTCATCACAGTTCTGTGTAAAGGTTTTACATGGCACCTAAGAAAAATTGACCTAATTTGTAAGCTAAAAGCTCTTTGAATAGATGCTGTCAGAATTATTTAATTTTATTTGTGTCATAACTGAACCTAGGACTTTATATGGTTTTTCGTTTTTTTGTGTTTTTTTTTTTGGTAGTAAGGAAAGTATAGATCCAGGAGACTGTTACCTGATTCTGATCTTAATTCTACCAGTATCTTCTACCAGTGGGTCTTCAAAGGTCATTTTAGTTCTGTTACTTCATTTGCAAAAGCAAGGATTTCATTATCTATACATGTGGTACCTTGCTCGGTTGCTAATCGTTTCTGTAATGGTCCAGTGAATAAGGCACGGGTAAGATGTTCTCTGGAAGCTTTTACATTTCTAAAGAAACAGTGAATTTATTTACTGTATACTCTTTTCCCTCTAAAGGTATCGTGGGAGGGGTCTTTCAGGGACTATTCTGTTTTTATTCCTCTGACATTTTGTAAATAAAGAGTAGCTCTTATTATGTTAATAAATGATGACTGCTTTTTGGAATTAGCATTCCTGTACTTTTAATGAAGCAGAAAGAAAGAGAAAATGCCGTATCTTCTAACCTTTTTTATTTTAATTAAAAAACATTTTTTTCTTCTAAACTGTTTTTTTTTTTTTAAATTGGGGAGTATTGGGGAACAGTGTGTTTCTCCAGGGCCGCTCAGCTCCAAGTCCAGTTGCCGTTTTCAATCTTTAGTTGCAGGGGGCTCAGCCTACCGTCCCATGCGGGAATCGAACCGGCAACCTTGTTGTTGAGAGCTTGCGCTCTCACCACCTGAGCCATCCGGCCACCCCTCTTCTAAACTGTTTTGGTAGGCTAGGCACCACAGACTATAGCGACAAGCTAGAAAGCACTACCTTCGTGTAGCCTTCCTGTCTGCGCTAAGCCATGAGCACTTAGAGAAACCCTGCCCGCCCCGCCCCGCCCCGCCTTGCCCTTACCCCACTGCTGCCACTAGATTGCTCATTGACCACGGTCATCCCTCCACGGACAACAGTTAGTATGACTCTTTAGACTTTGGGATCTATCCAGGCACTTTTTTTTCCTAAGCAAAGTTAAAGTCTCTTCCATGGCTTCATTTTGGGATTATACACTATGTCTAGGTGAGAGTTTTTTCTAGCTTTTTGGAGCTGATATCAGAAATTACAGTCTAAAAGGAATACTGGAATTATTTGAAAGCAGGATTTTGGCTTCTACGGGAGGAAAGTTGTTCAGGTTTTAATTGATGGATGGTTGTATCTCACCTTATTCCTGGAAAGGATTTAAGGTGACAGGTATATATATACAAAGGCTCTCTCCACTATCTTCGTGACAGAGTTGCTCAGGTCCACTTTCTCACCTTCAGTCAGTCCTCCATCATGAACCACTCCCCCAGTGCAGTGGGGTCAGCAGGGATCTCCATCAGGACCTGGACACAATTATTTATTTGGCCTCGCTGTAGGGTCTAAAAGTGACCTTCCTTTTATGTATTTTATTTTCTCTGATTACAACAGTAACATAGGTAATATGAAAATTTTGGGAAAAGACATTTGTAGTCTCTATCCAGAAACCTTTTTCTTATTAAAATGTTTCCATGGCAACTTTCTTGTTCCTTTCTTCCTATTCTCTTGGCCAGACCTGTGTCAGCCTGCTTACTAGATAGCTCTATCTTGCAGGCAACATTTTTTAAAACTCAATTGACCTTGGCTTCCCCTGCTCCAAATCTGCTCAGCTCCCTTTGCCACCATCTCACTAGAAGGTATCGTACCACTCTTCATCCAGTTGCTGAAGCCATACGATGAGGACCTGTGTCCTCTCCCGCACCCTCCATTTATAATTAGCAGCTAGAATCTTGCCCGTTCTTTCGTACTAATCCATTTCCTTGTCATCTTTCCACTTATGGCACCTTAGCTTGGACTCTGATTATTTGTCCCCTACCCCAGTTTCCCAAAAGCACCGCTAATTTTGAACCCCTTAGGACTTCATTTCTCTTCCTTCAGAGCTTAGCTTACAGTCAGGGCTTCTCTGGCCTATTTCTGCACCCTCAGGATGGAGCTCGGTGCTGCTGGTGGTTCCCCTGCTCCCTCCATACACCCCTTCCTTCTCTAACCCCCACGGGTCCTCCCCGCTCTCCCAGCACCAGTACTACCCTTACAACATGTATCACATTCTCGTAATTGCCTGTGTACTTTTCTGTCTTCTCAGAGGCAGGAGGTTATGTCTTATTCATAATTGCACCAGTAATACCCAGCCCAGAGTTTTAATAAATTTCTGATAATAAATGGATAGAAGGAAATGGGTGGCAGTTAATAAGAACACATTTTAAAGCTGTTATGTGAGTTTTATGGTTCTGGCTGCCTTAACATCTGTATCTTAAGTGATGTGACTGGCCTTCCTCCACCTGGCCCTGTGCTAATGATTCTGTGAACAAGCTTGCTAAGTGTGCAGTATGGTGGCAGGCACAGCAGGAGTGATGCTGACAGGCTGACAGGTGGGCCCCACCGCCTGGCGTTGCATGGATGAAGAGGGTAGGCTTTCCTGTAGGTACCAGCAGGGTAGCAGAGAGGAGACGGCTGCTTAAACTACCATGTTTCCCCGAAAGAAAGACCTAACCAGAAAATAAGCCCTAGCATGATTTTTCAGGAGGGCATCCCCTGAACATAAGCCCTTTTGAACATAAACATAATGCGTCTTTTGGAGCAAAAATTAATGTAAGACCCGGTCTTATTTTCGGGGAAACACGGTAGGGTGGTTGTGCTGGGGATGAAGAAGAGGGAACATATTAGTGACTTGGTGATTGGATGTGGGGGTCAGACGTACTTAACTCTACGTCTAAATGACTCAACTTTCTGGCATGGTTGACCAGGTACTTGATGGTATCATTCACTAGTTGTACTGATTTTTGAGATTCTTTTTGACATCCGGGTGAGGATGGCTACTAGGCAGGCAACAGGATATGAAGTTTGGGAGAACACACCACTGGAGAGTCGTCAGTGTGTGGTCGTTAAAACTGTGAGATCACTTAGATTTATGGCTTAAGAGTAATAATGATCTAGAAAAACAAAGAACACTGAGGAACACAGATGTTGAAGGGCCCGGGAAGAGAAGAGAGCTGGGAAAGAGTTTCAAAGAAACAGAGGAGTTGGAGTGGAAGAGGAAGTTTGACAACAAAAAGGCCATTAGCGTTTTCTGTTTGAAAGAGATTATCCAGAAGAGGTCTGTCTTCATCGAGCTGTTAGAATAAACGCTTCAGTATGGCAGGTCAGCTTGGCCTTTTCTCGGGCAGTTCCCCCTCAGCCTGTAGAGGTAGCCGGGCTATGTCAGCCCCGCCCAGGTCCAGGGTCCCACTGACACTCTTACGTCAGATCTAACACATGACCTTTAAAGTTCCTTCCAAATGAACTCTAAGGATAAAAACAGATTCTCGGCCCAATCCCAGAAATTCTGATTCAGTGGGCCCAAGGATCTTAAATTTTCACAGGGACATTTCTGAGCATCTAAGGAACACTCAATTGTAGGTAGGTGCATTTTATTTAATTTCAAGAGAGCAGGACTTTATTATGACGAACTTTAAAAATACAATTGAGATGAAGTGTTAGCAACCATGGAAACCTGGCTGGAGCTTTCTGCAGTGCCTGTTCAGGGAGTTAGGTGGGGGTGGGGAAAGCGCCACCATCTGGTATAATCTGTTAGAGAGAGATGTAAAGTTTCTATTTTATGGATTTGTGCAGAAGTCCCTGGTGCCCTGCTTATATCCATGTGGTCCACCACTGATTTCAACCAGAACTCAGAGTTCGGCCGTATCTTACTTACTCTCCGTCTTGCCAGTACATTTCTATTTTCTGTCTGAGGCCCTCAAGACCAGCAAAGGAAGGGAAGCGGTTAATAGCCCAGGTAGCCTTCAGCCAGTTGGGAATGTGAGTCTAAATGTTCTGCCTCCTTCAGGGGACCCACAGAATGGTCCCTCACCCTCCAGCAGTCACCCTGCTTGGCTAGTCTCCTTCCCTGTTGTCCTTCCCTTCTCTCACTTCTGTTCCCTGGGATCATCTCCTATTTTAATCGTGCTAAAAGCTGATCCATTAGGAATGTGTCATTTGAGCTGACTTTACAGGTTAATAAATGCAAACAGAAGCCTTCTGTGATCACATCAGTTTCTTCTTAATGTTCCTGCCTATCAGTTTAGCACCTAAAATAATGTGTGTGGGAGGAAAGCAAAGAGAACATGCTGTGCAGTGCCGAATGGCACACATACTGCTGAAGTTCAAGTTTATTCACAGACATTCTGTAATGAGATCATTATGTGAGAACTGAGTGGAGTTTTCAGCAGCCTCCATTTCTCTCATTACATAGGATTTGAAAAACAAAATTATTGAGACAGATACACACTAGATGTGCCCCTTTTATTCATTTACCTATTGTATTCATATATCTTCCTCTTGTTCTTGAAGAATTCTGGGTGGTTCTGTTTATAAGACTAAATTATAGAATATAAAGATAGAAAACTAAAAATTTTATAATGCTTAAAAGGGGAAGAGCTTTACAGATTTAGGATCTAAATTGCCAAAGATCAGAAACAAACTAATCTGATATATTTCAGGGATATCTTTCCAAAGGTACCTTGTGTGCTTAAATGCAAGATTTCTCTTTACCTAAGTAGCTAGAAGATATTCGTACCCTTATTTCTTCTTTTAACTGAGGCTGGACTCTCAGAATTAAAAGTTGAAATGAAAGGTAAACTTGTTCTGGATGACCACTTTCATTCTTGACGATTACAACTATTGTCTGAAAGCATTTACCACGGAGGCTGCCACAGTGCAGGCACTCGGGAAATGCTAGGGCGCGAAGGAGAGGACTGCTGAGTTGCCCCCTGTGTATGTGTTCACTTGGGGTCCCCATGAATGAGAGTAGGTAACACTCCCTGTGCTCAGACCGTGGGGCTCATGCCTCACTCCCACCAGCCCGAGCCTGCAGAAGTTTATTTAGGTCTGCAGGTTTCTTTTGCAGGAGGCCAGGCTTCTCTACAAAGCACTTTTTCCTCAGGGTGCTCTGTGTAGCCGTGGGCTATTTGACATAGAAATTGATGAGATCATTATATAGATAATCTTGTATTCCAACCCTTTAATTAACATTTCAACTCCCAGTCAGAGAGGAAGTGACTTGTGCAAAGTGAAATCTCCCTGTCTGGTTAGTGACACGGCGAGGACTAAAACAGATCTCTCATGTAATCAGCTTTCTGTATGAGTTTAAAAAGTAGCTTCCATCTCTACCTCAGGTCTGGGAACAAAACAAGGTACTTCTTTTGAACTAGTTCAAAATGGTTTTTGGAATTACTAAGGATTGTGGGTTCTAGATTTGATTTATGATATTTGCAGAAAAATTGACGAGAGCTTATGATACAAATGGATTATTTAGAAAATCAAGACTAATAGGTGGGCAAAGTACATAAGCAAACAGGTGAAAAATTACAAACATCTAAATATTCAACAGTATGGAAATACCTTAGGGAGCAATATAACGCTTTTGATAAGACTTTTGCAACCAATAAAATGTTTGTTGTGATTACTTAGAAATAGTGTTAATCCACTAGGGATTCTGGACAAGTTCCTTTTCTATTTTCCTTCTATACTGTGCCTTTTACTTACTGGGATATTTTTGGTCAGTTCAAATTTCTTTACATTTAAAAGACCAATTTTACGTATAGAATGTTAACTAATGTCAGTTTTCTGAAATTCAGTCTGTTCACTGAGTCTGAAATTCAATTTTTCGGCCTGTATACCATGGAAAGTAGTTATTTTGTTTTTGTTATTCTTGATCTGTACATTTAAAACTAGCTGAAATGGCAAGTTGGTAAAGATTTAGTGAATTGCTAGAAAATATTTCTATTACTTGCTAAAACCATCTGAAGTTAAGTTTAAAAAAAAAAAAACTTTTCCTAAAAACAAAATCGGTATCATAATGAAATGTGTATTTCTTTTCTGTAGAGACTCTGTTATGCACCTAAAGCCATATTGGAAACTCCAGAAGAAAGTGCAACCTCTGGAAGTCAGCAAGGAAACTCTGAGAACTCCTACGAGCCACCAAGAGGCCCTAAAGCATGAAAAATGTAAAGCTAGCTACATGAAACCCACTGCCTTTCCTTCCGCCTCTCCTGGTAAAGCATCATCTCGAAAGCCTTTTGGGATCCTTTCTCCAAATGTTCTGTGCAGTATGAGTGGGAAGAGTCCTGTAGAGAACAGCTTGAATGTTAAAACCAAGAAGAATGCACCATCTGCGACAATCCACCAGGGTGAAGAAGGAGAAGGGCCGCTTGATATCTGGGCTGTGGTGAAACCGGGAAATACCAGGGAGAAAATTGCATTCTTTGCAGCCCACCAGTGTAGCAATAGGATAGGATCTATGAAAATAAAAAGCTCCTGGGATATTGATGGGAGAGCTACAAAAAGGAGAAAAAAATCAGGGGATCTTAAAAAAGCCAAGATACAATTAGAAAGGATGAGGGAAGTCAACAGCAGGTGCTACCAGCCCGAGCCTTTTGCGTGTGGCATTGAGCACTGTTCTGTGCATTATGTGGGTGACAGTGGGGACAGCGTGTATGCTGGGAGGCCCCTGTCGGTCGTACAGATGGTTGCCTTCCTTGAGCAAAGAGCCAGTGCTCTGCTAGCCAGTTGTGCAAAAAACTGCTCTAACTCACCTGGCATGGTGAGGTTTTCTGGGCAATCCAAAGGTGTGCCCCCAGCCTCCGAGCCCTTCTCTGCCCCAGGAGCTTGTGAAGAACCCACGGAAAGGGGAAATCCTGAGGTGGGTGAACCACAGAATGAGCCAGTCCGTGTCCTCGACATGGTAGCCAGGCTGGAGTCTGAGTGTCTGAAGCGGCAGAGCCAGCGTGAACCTGGGAGCCTCTCGAGGAATAACAGCTTCCGTCGAAATGTAGGCCGGGTGTTGCTTGCGAATGGCACTCAGGCTGATGAAGGCAAAGCAAACAAAAGCGCCTTGGAGGCATCTGACACTCAGGTGAATCCCGTGGGGTCTGTATCTGTGGACTGTGGTCCCTCAAGAGCTGACAACTGTTCTCTTACGGGGGGCCAGGCCTGGGACAGCGCTCCTCGGGGCTGTCCCTCTTTGCCAGCTGGTGTGAGTTTCCACAGGGACAGTGCAGCATTAGAGCCAGATCAGCAAACTGCTGTGAAAAACAGCAATAGATATGATGTGGAAATGACAGAGGAACTTGTTGAGTCACCCTTTCCTCCTCGCACGTGTCCCCAAGCCATTGAGTTGCCCACAGATGCCGTTGATTGTATGAGTAGACAGCTGGTGCCACTCACGAGCCGTAATCCTGATCAGAGAAGAAAAGAATCCGTGTGCGTTAGTATCACTGTGTCCACGGTAGAGAAAGACCAGCCTTGTAGTTTGAAGTCCTGTGAAGACCCACTTCCAGGGATGCTGTTTTTTCTGCAGCCTGGTCAGCACCAGTCGGACTGTTCCCAGTTGAATGAAAGCACAATAAAAGAGTCTTCCCAGGACAACCCGCTTGAAGATGCTGCTGAGGGTGGCCGTGCATCTGAGGAAAAACATGTTTCAGCTGATGCATTTGTCCTGCCAGCCTCTCCTGTGGAAAGTACATTGCCGGTGCTTGAGGCATCCAGTTGGAAGAAGCAGGTGTCTCATGACTTTCTAGAGACCAGGTTTAAAATCCAGCAGCTTTTGGAGCCTCAGCAGTACATGGCTTTCCTCCCCCACCACATTATGGTGAAAATCTTCAGGTTACTTCCCACCAAGAGTTTAGTGGCTCTTAAATGTACCTGCTGCTATTTCAAGTTTATCATTGAATACTACAACATCAGGCCAGCAGATTCTCGCTGGGTTCGAGATCCACGGTATAGAGAGGATCCTTGCAAGCAGTGCAAGAAAAAATATGTGAAGGGGGATGTGTCCTTGTGCCGGTGGCACCCCAAGCCCTATTGCCAGGCATTGCCCTACGGGCCGGGATACTGGATGTGCTGCCACCGGTCTCAGAAGGGCTTCCCTGGCTGTAAGCTGGGGCTTCACGACAATCACTGGGTCCCTGCTTGCCACAGCTTCAATCGGGCAATCCATAAGAAAACGAAAGGGACTGAAACTGAAGAGGAATACTAAAGTCTGTGAGAGGCGAGACGAGATGACTCATTTTTGAAACTGCAAACCACCACCTAGACATACCGTTCACGTGAGTGTTGCTGCCCTCCGAGTTGTCACAGCAGGAGGATCTGTACTTACCTGGCGGGACTGCCCCTGCTCAGGCGTTTCATTCACATGCTGCACAGGAAGACTGGTCTCTTACAGCGGCGCCCCATGTTTGATCCGGGTGGCAGCCCACAGTTGGTTTCACTTGGCCGTGAATAATCATGCCTGTTTTCCCAAATCAAATCCGTCCTCAAAGGATGAAGACTTGTCACCATCAAGGACGTTCAGAAGACTGTGCAGGCGATCCCCAAAATGGGTTCCAGAAATGTTTTGAGCACTGGCACCATATTTGAAATAAGTGAACAGTGTCCTATGAAAAGAATAGCAGCTCTCTTGGATGCAAAGTATGCTTACAAAGGAAAAGGCAGGCACCTTACCTAGACCTCGTATGCTTGATCCTGTGAGATTGATGTTTGTGGTTGGAGATGGATTTCATGCCCTGTGGTGTTTACAGTGTATATAATGGTTGTGTTTTTCATAGGGCTGTGAAAGTGCACATTAAACCCGAGCGTCTTTACCTTACATGAGTGCTATGGGTCCCTCTGTAAATAACACCATTCAAATCCAGTTGTGTGTAGTGGACGCTGACTGAGCAACGTAATCACAACGCAGCTAGAATAGTGTTGCGGCTACAGTTGTGAGTTTTTTTTATTTTCTCAAATTTGTACATCCTGTATAAACTATGAATGTTTCCCAAATAAACTATGAATGTTTCCTGTATAATATATGAATGTTTCGAGAAGAAACTCTAAATAGTTAAGAGGTTAACCTGTTGAAAAGATACCAAATAATGGTTTAACTGGACTTTAAAATTATAGTATAGAGAACAATCCTTTGTTATATTTTAGTGATCCACCAAGAATGAGAGAATATTATATAGTCAGATTATAACATTCTTGTCTACTTTATTCTTTCTGTCTGGTTACAAAATTTTTTTTTTAATTTCAATAAAAACATGCATCTTAAATGGGACCTGAGTTTTACAGATTTTTTTTCCTCCTCTTATGAAGTAACAAAGAAGGATGTTGTAAATTGAGTTGTAAGGATTAAAAACTCTTTTTGAATTGTTTTGGGGAAGGGGAGAGAATTTTCTTTCTGCCCTTTAAGAGACCATCTTGACCATTACGAGCTTACATTTGTGCAACCCATAACAATTTTGATTTTGTCACCTGCCTAACACTGACTGTATATCCTGTTGGACGAGGTATTATCTAGGACATTCCTACAGCTTATCCTGGCATAATTAGTTAATTGTTCAGAGGATGTATTCAGGCCTGTGGTCGTGTACTGCTTGGGGAGAGGGTGGGCTGGGAGGTATCGCACCCCAGAAAGCTGCTGTGGAGCATCTAAAAACTAGGCGGCTTGAAATCAAGTCCTCGCCTAAACACCTTGCAGCGTGTGTAAGCTGCGGGCTGCGGCCGATGTTCCAGGGGAGGCACATGGGGCTTGATGAGTGAGGGCTGTGTGGTGATGGTCCTGAAGGAGAAAGGCGTAAAGGCGGAGCAGGCCCGGGCCAGGTCGGCCACGCAGAGTGGGGCAGCACTGGAGCCAGGTGGGCCAGGGTCACCTGTGGCTGAGTCGCTAGGTGGCTACCGAGTAGCTTCCATACTGGAACCCACCGTGGCTGCTTCTGCCCTAATCCAGGCAGTAACTGCTCCTCCCTGCAATGTGGGTACTAACTGAAAACTGAAGTGTTTCTTGGTGCTGTACAGGTCTGCCCCCTTGAGACACATGGTAATGATACTTGACAGGCTGGAAACTGTGGGCTTGCTGACTGATAGGACAGAGGAGACTGAAGCTTGCTTGTCCTTCGGGGTGTCAGGTCCTTCAGGACACGCCCTGGCTGAGGTATGTCGGAAATGCTTTTTGTTTTCATTAAAATTTTTTTTCAATTACAGGTGAATACATTATATTAGTTTCAGGTGTACAAGATAGTGATTAGACATGTATGTAACTTAGTAAGTTATATCTAACTTATTTATATAACAAGAAGAAAAGGCTTTTCAACCCGAGTCCCCCGGGCTGAAGTTTCCGGTGCTGCCGTCCTCCGGTGCTTTGCCCTGTGCTGCCAGTCTCAGGGTAGCTTCCAGTGGGTTTCTCATGCTGCCTAATTCAGGATTAAAGGAGGTGCGCACATACGGGGGACCTAAGAATACAGCCTGGTGTGTGGTTAAGTGTCCAGGAAAATGTTAGTTATCAGTGTTAACTAGCTGTTGGTTCTACATTTGCGCAGGGGGAACACACAGGATAAACAGCTCTTGGTTGGGTTTCCCAAGTCAGCCATTCGGATCTGGTTTTCCCTTGGGACACACAAAGCTTTGACTCTGAGGGGCTGAACTGACCAAGACTAGAGAACACAATAAGAATGCCCCAGCTCCATCTTGGCATGCAGTTTCCCCTTTTGAACTATGGCAGGACCCAGTTCCCAGCACCGTCTGTGAACGAGAAAGGATTTTAACAGGTGGCATCAAAGGGCATCTCCTCCCAAGTCTTCCTGTCTGGACAAGTGCAGCTTTCCCCTTAGGACAGAGGTGCTGTGCTTCAGAGCCCCCTAGTGCCAAGCTGGGGAAACCCGCCCACTTTTTGTTCCTGCACCCTGCCTCCTGCGGTGCTGCAGAAATGACTTGTCAAGGAAACGTGGGCACCAGGATCCCAGCCTCTCTCCCCTCCCCCACACCCAAATAAAACCTCCCCTTAGCTTTTGTTCGGAGGCTTTGATATGCCTGGCCTAGTTTTTTATCTCCCACTTCACCATTTGAAAGAAAAACCAGGACTAGAGAAATCTGGAAGAGCCTCTCCCCATTTCAGGCAATCTGGCTTTGTCCCCTGCCCAGTGGGTGAGACAGCCCAGGAAAGGATGAACTGGAAATGGAAAAAGGGCTAAGAGTAAAGATTTTTCAGGCTTTGTCAAAATGACTCTGGCTTTAAAATGGCCATGTAAAAGCGTCATTCAAAATATACTGTATAACCTGCCTTAGCACACTGCTAGCTCTGTGCTCAGGGGGCCCCTTTTTTGGGACCCCACCTTGCCTGGCTGGGTGCACCCTGCACACGTCGGACACTTCCTTTCCTTTCCTTTCTTACATCTGGACTTCACTTGGCTCAGGCAGCCTGGCCGTGCCATCCCTCATGCCTGCTGCACAGTCCACTCTCCATACAATGTTTGTTTCTCTCTAGTGACCGTTTTAAGGTGACTGGTGCTGGCAAGCTCTTACTGCTCCGGATTATACTGTAGTTTTCCATCCTGTGTGAGAAGCCTGAAGTGGGGATAAAGGACTCTAGGAAGGTCTTTTCCTCTGTCCACAGCTGATACCCCGGGAGCATTCTTGCTTAAGGATGCCCCATGGCAGCCTTAGGCATTTTGCTGGGTAACTGCCAGTGGTGCCGTCGGTATGATCTGGGCTCTGCTGCTTTCTTTGGGCTTTCTGAGTGCAGAAGGCTGAGGGTTACGCCTGCTCTGGGAGTTCCCTTCCTGGGCTCTGTCCAAACATCCCTTCCAACTTGAACTTGTCAGGGCCTCCCTGCCAACCTTTTTGGACTGGCCTCGGACAGTTTTTGTTACGTGGGCATTCCCAGGTGTTTTCCATGGCTTTATCTGCCTGCATTCCTTCTCCATTCAGCAGACTGGCTATGCGTCCTCTCCTTCATCCCACAGCCTCCAAAACAGAAACAAAAATGCCAGCCTGCACCAGAACCTTTCTTGCTGTACACCCGATGCACCAATAATAAGAGCTGGTGTTATGGACTGTGCTGTCTTTTCAATGCATTCTCTGCGGTGCACAGCTCGGCCTCTAGGGTAATCTGATACTTTCTATCCTGTTTTCCTTCGGGTTCCAACAAGCTAGTGTTGCAATCCCTGAGTTGGTGACAGTACCTGTGTGGGAAATGTGCAATCCCTTCTATTGACATGCACTCCTTTCCTAAATTTGTGATCATAGCTGGTGTTTACACAGGCTCATGGGAAGAGTAAACATTGTGGTTATGCGCCCTTGGGTGTGTTTCTACCTAACTGGTTTAAGCAGAACCACAGACAGGTATCACCCCATTGTAGAGTTGGTTTGACCTTGGTATTTCTGAGGAAGCAGAGCCACTGGAGTTGTTAGCTGGGAAGGGAGCAGAGGTGGCACTTGCACGGCTACCTCCCTTGTTAGAGGGCATGTTCCTCTATTTAAAACGAAACACTTAGGCCCCTCTCAAGGGCCCCCCCCCCCCATCCACTCTTCAGTTAGCGGAGACCAGACCTCAGAACAAGTTAATTGTGGCACTCTGGGTCTCACATTTTGGGGCTTAAGGTGGGCTATAAAAATGAGAAGTTTTGCTTTTGTCTTTGGAATAAAACAGCAGGGCCTAGATTCTAAAGTTAGAGATGAGGGGTAAAAGTGATGTACAGCTGAGATTACTCTTGTAAATCCTGTGTCCAGCACCCTAGAGGATGCTACGTGCCGTGTCAGTGGTGGGCAGTCGTGTAAGACGGGGACTCGTGCTGAGTGATGAGCAGTGTGCAGACACCGAGACGTGGGGAATAGCAGATCCCACCGCCCAGTTAACCGGGTAGAATTACCTGTGCTATTTAAACTATGTCCCTCTCGGTCCACTCCCTCCTCCATTCGGAGAATCAAACAGTTGCTTCAAAAACTGGAATTTCCAGATGTCTAGTAGTATGAAGAGATTGATGCAGTTCTTAAAACACACACACAATTAAAATCAAGTGGTTACCAATTGGTATCATGTAGAGCGAGGCTGTATTTTAACTGTCAGTCCCCCTCCGTCATGAGGTTACTTGCCCTGTTTGCACAGCTGAGTGCTGGGGTCTGTTGGGAGGGTAGGGATGGAGCCAGGCCTGGCCCCCCCAGCCTTCCCTGTCCGGGACTGAGCTGTGGGCCTTGCCCCGGCCTTCCTCACCAGGCCGCCTGGAGGTGGGCAGCTGAGCATGAGTCTGTACACGGTGCCCGCCTGCCGCCCTGACCTTCTACCCAGCCCTGCCTGACGCCCAAGCACCCACGTGGGGCCTCGCGCACAACCTTCTCCTGTTCTGTGACCAGCAGTCTTGGCTTCCAGACTGTGTCCGAAGAGACTTTTTTTTGTACAGGGTCTTAGCAGGACTCTGCTCGCACCCCCAAAATGAGCCAATTCAAGGAGGGGCAAGCCCTTCCCACTATTTTTGTGGCCCAAGGCAAGAACACAAAGGGGACCCTCCTACAGCCCCCCTCTTCTCCCCACACCCATAGCTTAATTGTTTCATACTGATTACATGTTGAAATAGTATTTCTGGATATCTTAAGTTAAAATCTATTACAAAATATATAAAATAAAATGTTTTAACTTCTTTAATGAGACTATCAGAAAATTTTAAATCATACATCATTTCCATTGGACAGCGCTGCTCTTGATCCATGCTTTTTAAATAGTACAGAGGAATTATTGAAATGAAGATCGAGTGGGTCTGAGATGGTGCCCAAATCCTGCGTTTCTTGTTTTTAAAGTGAACTTTTTAAAAAATTAAATTTATTAGTATCAGTTAACTTTATATAATTTTCCGGTGTCCAAGATGGTGACTTGACATCTGTGTACTCTCGTGTGGTCACCACCTGAAGTCTGGTTTCCTTCCATTAACGTATCTGACCCGTTTCCCCACTTCGCCCTCCTCCCACCTCCTCCTCCTTGGTAACACCCACTTTGTTGTCTATATCCATGAGTTTGTGTTCATTTGTTAGTTTTTTAGATAAACAAACCATTTGGTTTCATACATTCTTCTTCACATTGCATCTTCACTGACCTTGCAAGTTCAGTCCTTTTCCTTCTCCCTTTTTAATGTTTTAATTGTGAACGTGTCACGATTCATCCCTTTTATGCTGTTTCCAAATTGCAGAAATTATAGTTTTTTTTTAAAACAATGCCTTTTCCCCCTTTAACCTTAATAATTGTTTAATACCCTATTCTGAAATAGAGTTGCTTCTGTCTGTCATCAAAGTTTTGTAGACTTTTGTCTTTTTGTTTCAGGTGGAAGAGCTCCTTTCAACATTTCTTGTAATGCAGATCTTGTGGTGGTAAATTCCTTCAGCTTTTGTTTGTCTGGAGAAGCTTTATTTCTCTTCCACATCTAAAGGATAACTTTGCTGGATGTATTATTCTTGGCTGGTGGTTTCTCTCCAATATTTTGAATTTTTCATTCCACTCTCTCTTAGCTTGTAAGATTTCTCCTGAAAAATCATATTATAATCTAATGGGGTTTCCTTTGTAGGTTAGTCCATTAACTTTTGACAGTTTTAATAAAATGTGTCTTGGAGAAGGTCGTTCTGCTTTGATATAATCAGGTATTCTGTTCGCTTCTTGAATTTTGGGGTCCAGTTGTTTCCATTGGGAAGTTCTCAATTGCTTATTGCTTTCAACAGGCTCTCTGTTCCCTTCTCCTTCTGGTCCCCGTTACCCTTCTGTTGCTCTTTCTAAAGATGTCAGTTCTTATAGAGTTCTTTCATTTTTTAAAGATAGTAGTTCTTTCCAGAATTTAGTTGGTTCTTTCTTATAGTTTCAATCTCTTTGGCAAAATATTCCTTCTGTTCATTAATTTATTCCTAAGCTCACTGAACTGCCTTTGAGTTTTCTTCTCATTGAGTTGTTTCATAAATGTAATCTTGAATTCTCTGCCATTTAAATCACAGCCTTCCATGTCTTTGAGTTTGGTTTCTGGAGACATCATTTTCTTTCTGTTACCTTGTTACCTTAGTTATTCATGTTACTTGATGGATTCTTTGTGTATTTGAGGTAGTGAAGTCTTTTCTTTTTCAGGTATTGTTTCTTCACTGAAGAGGTTGATAAGCAGAGGTCTTTCATTTTTTTAGTAGATGGTATGAAAGTGCAAGTTTTTGTTTTCTCTTACCTGCATTACTGGCACCTGTGGGGTTTCAGTGGGGCAGTGTTGCTGTGGTCGTGGAAAATGCCCCGTGTTCCTCAAGGTGTGGGTGTCCCCTCAGTCTCAGGGCATCAGCCCCACAGTGAGACGTGGCAGGAGGTTAGGCTCGGGGCCTCCCTGGTACCAGGGGCTGCCAGCCCTGCTGTGCAATGGGAGGCATCTGTTGCACAAGAAATATAAGTTTGGTTTCTGTTTTCTTACAGTGCCTGTCGGGTTCCAGTGCAGTGGGTAGGTGAGGGGAGGTGGGTTCATGAGTCTGCAGTGGCTTTCCCTCTTTGCTAGTAATGGTGGCTGCTAGTCCATGTCTGTCACACTGCTGTGCTGTTTCTGCCCTTGTCACTGGGTTTAGCTGCTGTGGGTACTGGCTGCTGAGGCAGGAATGTTGCTTCTGCTCCTCCTACCCTCCAGGCTGCGGTGTGAGGGCTGCAGCCAGAGTTCTCCACCGCTGCCATGTCAGGTCGGCCCACGGTGGGCGCCAGCCTGCATCTGTGGCCCCCGTCTCTGTCCTACCCCGTTCACACCTCCCCTGCTCGTTCCGATACGCCCACCTTCAGATGTATCTCAACTACGTGGCTCTCAGATGTTTGTGTGTTGAGCAGAGGATCCTTTCCTGAATTATAGTTGTATGACTGGATCTTTAAGGGAAAAGACAGCATCACTCTACTGTGATGCTGATGTCACGCTCAACAGCCTGCTTTTACAATTTTATTTTTAAGGAGGGCGCAGCTCACAGTGGCCCATGCGGGGATCGAACCAGCAACCTTGGTGTTATTAGCACCACGCTCTAACCAACTGAGCTAACCGGCCGCCCCTAAGGTCTTGCATTTCTAACGAGCTCCCTGGTGGTGCAGGCACTGCAGGTCCAAGGATCACTCCATGAGGAGTAGCACGGCTGTGGAGACATTCAGGTTTTTCTCATACTCCCTGAAGCGGGCAGCAGAGCTCCCAACCGCAGCCAGTACCAATGCCCCCGAGCCAGAAAACAGATGTATTTCCCCCTGTGGGTACATGTTAGACATGGTCCTTCCTACTATGGCGGCAACTATTAAGTTGCTGACATGAAGATACACTCTGCGTCTGTCATGCCTTAATCAAGCTTGGACCGAGAGGTGTGTCTCTTCCACTTAGCAGTTTCAAACCACTCGGTACTTTCTTACTCAAATTGAGAGCTACATACATACTTGCTTACGCTCTAGAAATGTCTTCCCGATAATGTTTTTAAAGTTAGGGAAATAAGCTGCTGGGAAGGGACGGAAAGGCCTTTCCTTAAAATGCAGGTGTCTTTTGAAGTTGTACAGTAAACACTAAAAAGCCACACCTGAAGGGGATGCACAACCTGATGCAGATCTGCAGGTGTTAGTGCCTCAGCCACAGCGCCCTTAATGACTCAGCTTCCTGCCCTCACCTGGCTCTCGCCCATTTTCACTTACCTACTGTGTTGCCCCGAAAATAAGACCTAGCCCGACAATCAGCTCTAATGTGTCTTTTGGAGCAAAAATTAATGTAAGACCCGATATTATGTTATGTATTAATTATATTTTATTATATTACATGTTATATTATAGACCTGGTCTCATATAAGACCCGGTCTTATAGTAAAATAAAACTGGGTCTTACACTAATTTTTGCTCCAAAAGACGCATTAGAGCTGATTATCTGGCTAGGTCTTATTTTTGGAGAAACACGGTAGTGCTGTCAAATAGCTCCTTCCTTTTCTCACTTTTCAAAGGGGACCATTCAAAATCTCCACCAGATTTTCCCCCTGCCACACATTATCTCTCACTCCTTCCTACAAAAATCAACAGAAAAGTCACTAATGTGGCTCTTGGTGTCTATCATCCCTTTTCTTCCAGAAAAAGATTGTCCCTGGACAAAAGAACTGGTGCTTTCGGGTTTTAATTACCAAAAAAAAAAAAAAAACCCACAATGGAGAGGAGGGATTCTCCAAAACGACTTGGTTCTCCTCTCAGCTTGACAGATTCCCTCTAACATTTCTCTCTCACCGGTCCTGAAGAAAGTCTGGGCAGGTTCCATATGGACAACCTAGAGGTCCCTCCCTCCCTCTGCAGGGAATGTCACAGGACACCTAGTCACCATAGGGCACATGCATCACGTGATGGCACCAAAGAAAAATCCATCTTTAGAGAAAGGAAGCAACCAGTTTCCCAGCTTACTAAGAAGGGGACTATTGTTAATATCACCAAAATCTATAGTTAAAAAAAAAATTAGCAGGCATTTTTCCTCACCTAGCAAAACATTATTTAAAAAAATAATCCTATAATTTATATAAAATACTCCAGGGTTAGATCTCGTTCTTGCTACCCTCAGTGTATCAGCAGAAATTAATAATCAGAGTTTGAATAAGACATACGTATTAGTAAAGTACTGTTAAAAGATTTATTGCAATAATATAATAAAAGTTTAGAAAACATTTGTATGACTCAAACTGGTTTGGAAATTGCAGAGCAATGGGCAATTCCTGCAGCCTGACACCATGAGGAGATTCTCGGATACTGCAGTTCTTTGAACAGCGTGCTACCAAATGCTCTTTCCCCAATCATCAATGCACGAATCCTTACATGAGTGCTGTCCACTAGACCCAATGTTGACGTTCTATTTTTTGCCTTAATTTGCAGATGTGCGAAACTTTTCTTAGTCATATTCCATTACAAAAAAGTGTTTAACAGACCATTTCAAGCAGCCTATTTGGTGCCTCTGGGTTTTTATTAGTATTAACTTGTTTCAACAAATCATTTTAATATGGAAAACAGGACCAAGTTCTATGGCTTTTTGTTTAAAATAAAAACAAAAAAAACCCCAGCTTTAATTTTTGAAAAAGCTGTTTACATACGGTTCTGGCACCTACATGAAAGATTTTAATGAGCAGCAGAGAGTAGAAAAAACAGTGGTTGAAATGTATACTTAAGAATATTTACAAGGTGGATCCAGTGCAAAATAATGAAAACCAAAATACCTCCGCAGTTGAAGCCAGTATGTTGGTGTTCACAACCACTAAAGGGTTTGATCATGTAACCCTAAGTAAAGTGCCTCTAGGTGATATTAACAACAAAATATACCCTATCAAACCCTAAATTTCCCATATCCTTATAGGGTTTATTGAACTACTCTAGATAAGAGTTTGTGATTTCATCTCAATTCATGGTTTCATAAGATGTTTATTTGAGGAAAAAAACCATGATAATTATGCATCTTTCAGCCGAAGTCAGCCTCTGCCCTCCGGCCCCAAATCCCAGTGTTCCAACTGAAACTAGGCTCTTCTTTTTGAGGGTATGAAGTGCCTGGACAATTCTCATCTCATGGGATTTTAAGTTCATTTGGTATTTGTTCAAGTCTTGAACCCACTCTCTGAATTACAGGCCTGGAAGGTACAACACAAGTACAGCAGTCCTGAAACTGAGCAGTTGAAACAGAAAAAAAGACTGTTTCCTCCCCAAGTGGAAAATTCAGAGTCAGGGAACTTGGGACTTCTGGATAGGAATAAACACGCTTCCGCAACTCTACCCCAAATGCTACAAAACACTAAATATACCAATAGCAAAAGCTATATAGCACCTCGGATTTGGAGGCAAAGTATCATCTATAATAGTTATGAGAAATGAAGCGAGGGCAGGGCAGACCTCCCATTCATTTATCTGAGGAACTACCATGCTAATCACACTAACAAGATACGGTAATAATGCCTGTTAGGAATTTTTCATGGGATTTCTTTTTGTAGTTGTTACATAGGATTTTTTGTTGTTACAGTTATTAAAAATATAAACTACTTACATATTTGTACATAATGCCTCTCTACAGTTTTCTTATAAGATTGTCCCTAAGAGAATGACAAGAGACATTAGTTGAAAATGATCTCTTGGTGAGGGGTATTCTTCCCATGGAGCTTGCCTCAGTTGTCATGATTTGCTCTGCATTTCTGAGGGAAGGTAGTGTACTTACAGCAACAAAGACCGCTAGAAAGCAAACAAGCAGGATGGTTTTCCCTGGAAAAGCCTGCCACCTATTAATCTCTTAGCAATTGGACACCAGAAGAATGACCAGAGGCCACTGAATTAAGTGGCTTTTAACCTGTGCCCAGGCAGGCATTTACCATACATAAGTGAACGACCTTAATGACTTAACCTTTCACTCATAGAAAATGCACACGGTGTGAGTGATAGGAATTCAATAATCTAGGTAAGAACGAACTTAACTCCTCTCAAGATACTAGAAAATAGGTTTAAAATCTCTAGGACATTATTGCAGCTAGAATTTCTTCTGCTCATAGATGTGGGTCCTAAAGAAAAAAAAGACTTAAGTTTCTTTGGTGTGTGGGGAGAAAGAAAAACAGGAATGTCTGACGAGCTACGACAGAGCAGCACAAGTGAAATCACTTTTAAACTACCCATTCCCCCCCAAAACACAACACCCCTTCCAAACAAAACCAAAATCCTTGACCTAAAAACCAAACATGACCAAATTATAAAGAAATCAAGTATTTCAAATTGCGTGCTGGTTCTCGGTACAAAAATGATGGCATAAAAAACACACTCAAACAGTTTTTATCTTTCAAGTCCTGATATCAAAAATCACTTCCTGTGATTCAGCCTCTGCAACGTAGTGTTCAGAAGCCGTCTCAGCATCGCAAGCACCAACGCGTCAGCCTGTGATCAGAGGGGCCCAAAGGAATTTCAGCCTCAACAGAAGTGGCCACGTGCCCTGGTCTGGGTGGAAGGCCCTTGAACCCCTCTGTTCTATTATCATAAGTGTGTCGGTCACCATCAGCCATTTGACAAATAGAATGCTTGTCTCCCTGCTTTAAAAAAAACACAGTTTAACCTCTTTCTGTTCCAGGCACGATCTTACCTAACTACATAAAGTTGACTAGTTTATTTCTCGGTGCACATCTGGCATGTTTTGGTCCATGCTCGTTAGCGGTGTCCAGTGTAAGCTTTAAACCAGGAGGTCACTGAGGCCGCGGCCGAGGAGATCATCCCGCCAGCACTGCTGCTTGCGCTGGGTGGGGACACCTGGGTGCTCTGGCTCTGGGAGGCTTCAGCGGGCTGGGAAGGAATATCACAAAACCGGGGGCTCGGCAAGTTCTCCCAGTCTGTGCCCAGGTCCGTTTCCTCGTCACTTATGTGCTCGTCTCCACTCTCATCTGATTCTCCAGCAACTCCCGGGTCCACAAATTCCATGGACTCCTCGAGGTCTGCTCGCACTTCAAAAGGTCCCGACCTGTGTGCAGATAGTGAGGGGCCTCTTTAAGACAATCACCATTCTCACAACGCGACAGGAGGTGACGAGACGAGACGTGCAGAGTTGTCACTGCACCTGGTTCCCAAGTCTGCACCTTATCCACTCACTGTTGGTCTAGAATTGAGTTTTTCTTTAAATAACTGCCATCTAGGTAATGAATAAAATCACGATATCACACTTCTCCTCAATTCTACCTCTTTATTATTGAAGACTCTGGATGAGACAAACCCATCCACTCAGACTATCCGTGCTGGTCCAAAGTATGATTTCCTGTTGTAAACAACTGCAGTCAGTATCTATGAATTCCCATGAGACAGTTCTGACAAAAACAGTCCCCTGATGTATAGACTCTGGTATGTTAATGGAACAAGTAGTACGTGGTATACAGAGAAAACTATAGATTTCTTCTGCCTATGGAAGCCCCCAATTATTAGACTCAAGACTCAGAAGAGCTAAACATGGCTGTATGCACGTTAACAAAGCTTCCTGGGACTGGTGTCAGCAGGCTCCCGCACACATTTTAAAATACCACATAATTTTCCAGGGATGTGTTTATAGCATAAAATGAAATATATTTTTTAAGAATATATTCCTCTGGAACAGTGCCTTTGCACTGTGTTTCATGAGAAAACTATTTTCATTTCCCAAAGGTCTCTAATAATGCTGTCACCTCCAAATCGAGGAACCTTCCTTTCTGAGGCCTCCCCCACCAGCTCCTCAGCACCACTGTGGAACAAAGCCCACACAGGCCTCTGCTGCTTCTCCTCTGCCCCTTTCCAAGTGCCCATCAGCTCCTGCCTCAGGGGATCCAGGCTGCCCATCCTTCAGGGGGGAAGTCACCCCACCGACTGCCCCTCCAGGGGATTTCCCTGCAACCAGCCACAGGGTGGGACCAAGTCGTTCCAACAACCTCTAGCTCTGCTGTTGCCCCCAGTGCCTTGGTTCACTGGTAATTACTTTGGGGAAAAGGATAGAAGTTAGCGAAAATAACATGGAAATGAGAAATATCCTAGAATTGTAGAGACTGCCATTTCTGTCTGGCCCAAAATTCTTTACAGCCTTTCTAATGATGAAAGCCTGGAGTTGGCCTGCAGTGCACCTCAGCAGACCTGTGCCTTCTGGCTCACTTTTTCCAG
Organism: Rhinolophus ferrumequinum; assembly: GCF_004115265.2. Classification (NCBI taxonomy): domain Eukaryota; kingdom Metazoa; phylum Chordata; class Mammalia; order Chiroptera; family Rhinolophidae; genus Rhinolophus; species Rhinolophus ferrumequinum. Next base: position 38,008,595 of record NC_046289.1, on the reverse strand, counting down.
GGTCAAGTGGCCTTCATTCTTCCAAGACAACCCTGCTTCCCAGCTGGAACACAGCAACAGTAAGTAATAGCTAACATTTCTGTTCTGGGCACTGTTTGTAGGGCTTTACAACTATTAATTATATTGGAAGATGTCCCATAAGGCTTCCCTTTGGTCTCCAGTGAGCAATCTACATCTCAAAGATGTAGATCTCAAAGAGCCCTCAGACCAGGGGCGGCCATGCTTACCAGACCAGAAGTGCTGATTTTGCAAGGGGTGAAGGAACAATTGGGAGGGAGTTCTCACCATCTTCCTTCCTCCCTTGAAACTTTCTCAAACCAATAACCAGTATCTTAGCTCTGAGTATCCCTTTTCTGTTTCCTTAAGGTTTTCCTATCTCCCTTCCCTTTTTCTTTTCCTTGGCACACAGGTCTACTCCACAGACATTTCTGTCCGATTCCTCTCCTCCCAGCTCACTCCCAAACACCCTCCCGCCTGCCAGAGAACTCTGAGTGTGGCTAACCTCTCAGACTTATCTTCTCAGGTATCTGAGCCAGTCTAAAATCAAACCTGCAGGTATTCCTCCCCCTGCCCTCACCAAACAGGCCCCCTGTCCACCCTCTACGTGTCCCCCAGCTCAGGTCCTCAGGCCCCACCCTCCACCCGCCTCATCTCGCCAGACGTCTCTCTCATGACGTTTGCCTACTAAGAATGTTCACAATTTAGGTACCTTAGCTGGGCTCCCTCCTTTCCCAAACACAAGGCTCTCTGATTCCGTTCTCAGCACCTAGCACCAGGTTAAGTCTCCTGAACCCCCAGGCTTCTTCGCAGCCCAGGTCAGCTCTCCACCATCGCCATTTCCTTCCTTCCTTCCTGCTAGCTCTCAGGCTCAGCCTGTTTTCTGTTTGGATGCTGCCTTATCTACTCTTGGGGTCCTTCTTGGCTATTGTCCCCAGATTCCCTCTTTAAGAGTTTTTCCAGGAGACAGGCAGGAGTGGTATGAGGGGGGAAATGACAAGGTCCTCCAGGTAGAGCGCCCTGCTGAAGGCACCTGACTGGTTCTCGGCGGGGCATCCCACGGGGCAGACTACTTGACATGGAGCAGGTGCTCGATTAAGTTCTTTAAATGAAAAACAAACTACTGAATGATTCCCAAAGTGGCCAGTCTGAACCTATTAGCTCTAACGAATATCCTACACGTCTGAGAACCAGCAGGAGCAGAAGAGACCCCTTACAGAGGCTGCTGGGACATTTCTCCACTCAATGCCTCTCTCCTATCACTTCCAGCTTAATGTTACCTGCCCAGCACACCCTGTGCCACACGCACATCACACAGAATTAACTAGCAAAAGAATCAAGTCTTTCTGCTTACTGTCTTTGGGGAATACAGATTAGAAAACAATTCCTCTAATTTTCAGTTTAGCTGAATAATTGACATCTTTTTTTTCAAGACCCTAAACCAGAGTACTTATTTTCTCATGATGCTGTAGGGAGTTATCAATTAAGGATTAAGGCAACAAAATTATCTTTTTGGCTTCTTAAAAGTATCTTTTGCAAAATATCTTATTTCAAAAATATCTCATAGAGGGGCCGGCCCACTGTCTTAGGCGGTTGGAGCTCCGTGCTCCTAACTGCGAAGGCTGCCGGTTCGATTCCCACATGGGCCAGTGGGCTCTCAACCACAAGGTTGCCAGTTCGATTCCTCGAGTCCCGCAAGGGATTGTGGGCTCTGCCCCCTGCAACTAAGATTGAACACAGGCACCTTGAGCTGAGCTGCCGCGGAGCTCCTGGATAGCTCAGTTGGTTGGAATGCATCCTCTCAACCATAAGGTTGCTGGTTCGACTCCCGCAAGGGATGGTGGGCTGCGCCCCTGCAACTAGTAACGGCAACTGGACCTGGAGCTGAACTGCACCCTCCACAACTAAGACTGAAAGGAAAACAACTTGAAGCTGAACGGCACCCTCCACAACTAAGATTGAAAGGACAACAACTTGACTTGGAGAAAAAAAGTCCTGGAAGTACACACTGTTCCCCAATCAAGTCCTGTTCCCCTTCCCCAGTAAAATCTTTAAAAAAAAAAAAAATCTCATAGAATGTACATCAAGAGTGAACCCGTGAACCCTAATGTAGTCTCTCGACTTTGGAAAAGGATCAGATGAGATTCATCAATAGACACTAAATCCAGAGGGACGGGGGAGGGGAACATGGGACGGGACAGGGTTCTGATTAGGAGACAGGTAACTGCATGGTCTCAAAGTATTTCCCCACACAATGCAAGGAAATAAAACTATAGGAATTATACAGTGGAGAAGGTGGAAAGCATCTTGACTGGGTGACTGAATTACTATCACCAGTAAGGGACAGGTGACCACTGTGGCCCCCAGATGTGATAGCCAGGAGGCTCTCATGCAGGCAGTGCTCCAGATACAATGCATAACCTGAGCCTCACGAAAGTCCTACTAAGAAAAGGAAAAATGCTAATGTCATAAAAGACAAAGCAGGCTGCGAAAATGTTCCAGATTTAAAGGAGGTTAAAGAGATAGAGCAATGAAACCCAACAGCTGACTCTAGACGGGATCCTGTACCGGAGGGAGGAAATGCTATAAAGGACATTATCTGGTCCACTGACAAAAATGTGCATATGGGTAAAGCATTCTATCAATGTTTAATTTGCTGATGTTGATAACTGTACTGTGGTGAAGAAAATACCCTTATCTTTAGGAAATATACATTGAAGCATTTAGGGGTCAAAAGCCTTGATGTATGTAACTTATCACAGAGTTCAGAAAAAAATATTTTTGTGTATGGAGACAGAAACAGCGAGCAAGCGACTGTATAAATGATAAAGCAAATGGGGTAAAACAGAATCTGGGTAAAGGGTGTATTTGTTTTTTTGTACTGTTGTGTTTATTTTCGAATTTTTCTATAAGTTTGAATTTATTTCAAAGAAAAAAAAGGTTATGTTGGATTCAGGATGGAATCCTCAGTTCAGCTGGTCTCAATGAAAATAGGAAGTGCCACCCAGGTTCTATCACCAATCTCTCTAAGCCTGACTGGTGAAGCTCTGAGCTGGCTCACAGACCAGGAACTCGGCTGTGACGACAGCCTGGCTGTGTGTGGGTACTTCTGTAGGACTACTTCTGTAGGACAGAGCCCGCTAATTGGAAGGCTGACTCAAGGGCGAGCCTGCAGAAAGCTTCAGATGCCAAGGAAATCCACCTCTGCTAAACGATTGCCTATTTTCCTAAACCACCACCAACACTGGATATCAATTCTTTCGTTTTTGCCAAACGGATGAAAAATGGAAACCTGTTTTAAATTGCATTTCTTTATTCTTGATTGAGGCTAAGGATTTTTTTCATTTGAATACTGACTCCTTTTGTGTGAGCTGTCTGCCTGAATACTTTGTCTATTTTTCTATTAGGTTGTTTGCCTTTCTTTTATTGATGGAAAGATTTCTTTAAGGAGTCTAGATTTTAACCTGTTGTTTCTTATAGAGCTTGCAAAACATATCAGTGGCTTGTCTTTTAACTTTGTTTATGGTACCTTTTACCAGAGACATTTAGTTTTTATACAGTAAAATGTGTGACTCCTTTCCTTTATGGTTTTTGGGTTTTGTGGCTTTTTTGGGAATTCCCTTCCCACTCTATGATTATAAAATACTATCTTTCCTTCTAGTTATTTTTAAAATTAAGGTCTTTTATATCATCTGGAATTAATTTTTGCATAGGGAATGTGGTACGAATCCCACTTTTCCCCCAGGACTACCCAACCGGCCCACCACCACTGAGCTGTTATGATTCGACATGCCACTCCTACCATGTATTACATTCCCACATCCACAGCATCTCTTTCTGGACTCTGTATTCTCTTCTCTAATTGCTCCAGCTATTTGCATGCTAACAGCACCTTGTTTTAAGTACTTTTTTTTACTATGTTTTAAAAGGGGCCAAGCCCATCCCTTATTATAATTTTTCAAAATTTCCTTGCAGATTCTGCTTCTAGTTAAAACTTTAGAATCAGTGTGCCAATTTCCATGAAATAGCTGTTGAAATTCTAACAAGGCCTCCTTTTCGAGAGAAGTGGCATTTTTACAATGCTGAGCCTTCGCATCCTAGACAATCCTACGGGTCTTCACTGGCCTTGATTCACTCAGTCCCACACCTCATACAGTGAGTGCCTGGCAGACATTCAAGAACTACATGATGAGTAATTTTTAAAAAGTTTTGTAATTTTCTTTATGTAAATTTACATACATTTTGTAAAGATTATCCCTCTATAATTTATAGTTTTTGTTGCTGCAGTGAAAGGGACCTATTTTTCCGTTACATTTGTACAGAAGTTGTTGGCATACAAGAAGGCAACTACTGTTATGTATGTTGATCTTCTAGCTCGTCACCATGCTGACCTATCACTTCCAGTCGTTCCTTAGTTCTTTTGGATAGCTAGTTCAACAATCACGCCCTCTACAATAATGACAGCTTCGTTTCTGTCTTTCCAAGACAAATACACCTAACTGCTTTTTTTTTTCCCCACAGGATTTTATTGGGGAACAGTGTGTACTTCCAGGACTTTTTTTCCAAGTCAAGTTGTTGTCCTTTCAGTCTTAGTTGTGGAGGGCTCAGCTCAGCTCCAGGTCCAGTTGCTGTTGCTAGTTGCAGGGGGCGCAGCCCACCATCCCTTGCGGGACTCAAGGAATCGAACTGGCAACCTTGTGGTTTAGAGCCCACTGGCCCATGTGGGAATCGAACTGGCAGCCTTTGGAGTTAGGAGCATGGAGCTCTAACCGCCCGTGCCACCGGGCCGGCCTACACCTTACTTTTCTTGGTTAAAATGGTTTGCTTGGGCTGGGCCTCCAGAGCAACAACACAGCAGTAACAGTAGGCATCCTAGTTTCCTCCTGACTGCAGGGGACGGCCTTTATTATCTAGGTGAGTAACGTCAGTAAGTATAGTTTTTACCGTACGTTGTCGTAAACAGCCTTTATTAATAATCTCTTTTTAATTTGCTAGTAGTGTCCTTGAATTATTAACGGGCACTGAATTTGATTCATTGCTTTTCTGGCCTGTGTTGGGCCGATCTTCTGTTTTTTCTTCTTTACCGTGTTAATGTGATGAAGTAACGTGCGTTGGTTAAAGGCATGAGTATTTACTACTTTGTCATCAGCCAAATGGGTGCTGGGAACCTGGCTCCACCAGTTTTACTGGCTCTGACTATGGGCAGAAGTTACTTGACCACACTAAGCCTCAGTTACCACCACCCCACACTGTAAATTAAGAATAATAATCCTAATTAGATTTAAGATATGTAGTTGGCCCAGTGCCAGTAAATATTAGTTCTTAATGATCAATTTCCTAATGTTGAATCCTTTACAAATAAGGTACAGAGTTTGGGAAGCAAATCCACAGAAATCAACCACTAAAACTGGGATGGATTTCTAATGGGTTTCTGTGGTTCCTGAACTAATAAATTGGATTTGGGGTAAGAGTTTAGTATAAACTCCCTAGAAAATAGCACAAAATTCTAGGTATACGTGTGAGTTCCTGGAGGTCACAGCGTTTTTTCAAAGGGATCTATGTCCCAGAAAAGTTAACTACTGTTTGGGCAGGGGGAGGGGAGTAACACAAGACAGTGGTTAAGGGCAGATTAACTACCACAGAAAGTTCACTGCTGTGTGGACAAAGCCAGGCAGCCTGGTGGGGGGCGGGGGGGGGGCTCCCCTGGAGCGTTGGTTCCAATATCAAAGCAGATGGAATGATGGGGAAGGGAGTCCCACAAGCATTTTCCTACCTTTTATTTGTGTTTGTTCTCTTTCAAAAGTGCAAATACGTTGAGCAAGTCCTATCTGCAGAAATGCATGGATAGACTGCTAAGAGTAAGGAAAACAGATAAGTATCCAGAGAAGGGGCGCTAGGATGGCACCAAAGATAAGCCTCATCTATGTCGTGCTTTTATGGGCTGAGAGACTGAAAAAACCCCACAGGTCAGTCCTGCTTGGTCTTTTCTGTTACTGACTCCTGTTTTTAAGCTAATGGATTTTAAGCTAGTTAATCCCATAAACATCTCATACCTTTGTCTCCAACAAATGGTAGCCAGATTGACTCAATGACAAAAAGAGAATTGGGAAGAACTGTTATGATGAGAAGGAATGAACAGGCACAAAGGAAAATGCAGAAGAAACGGGGCAGACACCGACAGGGCCAGAGAAGAAACTGATGTGGATTCAAAGAGATGGCATTTCATCGTCGCGGACAGCAGGAGAAGGCCCTGCTCCAGGACACCTGGGTTCTTCTATTCCGTTTTAGGTGTTAAAAATGTTTGCTATTCATTTTCTCTGAGGAATAATTATGTAAGGACCAGAAGGGCTCACATATGATTACTCCTATGTCCTTCTGTACAGGACTGTTTGACTTTCGTCTCTTGAGGAGAGTCTGGGGCTGAGGGACGGCCCCCGTCCTCTGCCAACACAAACAACAACTCTGCGTACAAGTAGTCACAACAGCGCCACTTAGAGAAAAGCAACAAACACCCTTCTTACCTGCCTAGGTGTTCAGAGTTCGGGCTGACCAGGTACATGAGATTCCTGAGGGTATGCAGTGGTTGTAATTGATCTAAATTTACATGCTAGAAAAAGCAAGAAATTGATTACTATTTTCAATCATGTAAGAAATTAAAAATTAGTTCACAGCACATTTTCCATACCTGAGAAAAGCACAGGTAAAGAATATTTGCATTCAGTTTTTTCACTGCTCGAGTAAATTTCTGTCTGCTGAGATTTTCCCCACAAAATTCACTGTAAAACAAACATAGAATGTGTCAAGTTGCATGTTTTTGAGGAAATTCTATGTTAAAATGTTCATTTTGAAGAGCATGCTTTACACACCAGCTCGGTATAAAACATACCTTGTGGCCTTTGCCTCTGAATAATTTGTACTTAGAAACTTTCTAAGAATGAACTGTTGCCCGCATGGAGCAATTTCACTGCATCTATAACACTTACAAATGCACATACCCTCTGACCAAGCAATTCTACTTCTGAAAATTTATTACACAAATACTTCACACTAATGAAATGATGAATGTGTACGATTATTGCTGAAGTATAACTAGAGGACCGGTAAGATCTTGGAACATTTATACAAAGGAAAACTCTGCAGCTGTCCCCATTACGCAGAATGACGGCTAGAGGCTCACCTGGCCCTACAGGCCCCACACGATTTGCACGCCCACCTTCCTTACTGCCCTCGGTCTTCCTTACTGCCTTCCTTACTGCCTTACTGCTCTCCTGGCAGCTCACTCTTCCCAGGGCTTTGCCCTTCTCTCTGCCCATAGCCTCTCTCCCAGGGCCCACATGCCCTGCTCCCTTCCTCCCCCAGGTTCACATGGGATCACACACACCTGCCCACCCACACACAGCAAGCCCTTCCCTGCCTCCACATCCCCTTTCTCTCTCAGCCTGCCTTAATGTTCTCCACAGCACTTGTCACCATCTAACATATAGCTTACTATTTGTCCCTTCATTCAAATTAAGTACCAAGAGAGTAAGCATTATGTTTTCATCACCGTTATATCCGTAGTACCTAGAACAGTGCCTGGAACATAGTAGGCATTCAATAAATATTTGTTAAGTAAATAAAAACTTAAAAAGCAAGGTGTAAAACACCTTAGTATTGCATGATACCTTTTTCTTTAAAGAGGGGGAGATGGTAATCGTATTTATATTTGCTTGAAATGCAAGGATAAATGGAGGGGGGCTAGAAAGGTCTTAGTAGGAACTGGGCAGACTGTAAACGTTTACGTTTTTTTGAATTTTAAACCACACGTTTTTTATTTAAAAAAAAAAAAATCAAACAACCAAAATAATTTAAGTGTTTCAGTTTGCCCAGTTCTTGCACATGAGCATACCCTGATTATCCTAGTGTTCCCTTCGATTATGTTTTCAAAATAATCGAAGAAATACTTCATGTGCAATTGTAAGGTAACACCAATTTGCACCACATGAGGCTTCTGAAATTTGTCTCAGTATCTTAACAGTCAGACTTTCTGTCTTGGTAACACTTAAATTCTTGTTTTTGATTTAATCAGAGTAAGAACACAATAGGAACATGAGCAATCCATGACAAAGAAGACACCTTCAATTACTTGCCTGTTGCACAGCTTTTTGGGAAGATTCACATCGAGTAAATGAGACAAGATGTTGACCAGCTGAGTCGCATAGCACAACGCAGCACTGATCGTGTAAGCAGGGTTATTATGCTCCATGTCTAAAGTATAAAGACAACAACCACACACAAAACAACTTTAATTTCAACAAAAACAGGAATGAAGCTACATTTTATGATTTCTAATTTTATCACTACATTATCGGTTACGTATTACTCCTTACTAATAGAAGGTCCATAGCCAGACATTAATGTTTCGTTGTTTATGGTTTTGCTAAGTGAAATGGGCCTAAACAGGTCTAGCATCAATGAAATGAAAGTCTGAATTGCCGGACCTGATAATTACTTATCAGAACTTGTGCCCAACATAAATGTCCCCACGCAGAGAGGCCTTCCCTGACCACCCTATGGAAAAGCACTGCCTTCCTCTGTAGCCCCACGGTGCGGCTGTTTCTGCCCACAGCATACACTCCGTGTATGGTGCTTTTATCACTACTTGCTTCCTGTCCTTCTCCCCACAGAAACACAAAGGGCTGTCTTTGGTGACATCTGTCTTGGTGACACCACCTTTGTATTACCAGCACTGTACATGACAGAAAGCACATAAATTTGCTGAATGACTAAATAAATAATCCTTTATCACTGAAGAGAAGCTGCAGGAGTTTTAAAAGGTATCTCTATTCCTGTATTCAATCTCTATTTAGGACTGCTACAACAAACTCTTTATAATGTTAAAAACTATACAAATGGGACTCAGGGTAAATATGTTTCTTTAAATAGTAAGATCTTTTTATATAAATAAAGCAATACAGACCCTCAAAAGGTGAAGTAGCTAAAATCTATGTTTTCAGTCCATCCAGATGCATAAACAGTATGTGTTCTATCTATACAATGGAATGTCGTTCAGTCATAAAAAGAATGAAACCCTGCTAAGCAAAATAAGTCAGACAGAAAAAGCAGAAAACCATATGATTTCACTGATATGTGGTGTATAAATCAAAAACAACAAAAGAACAAGACAAACAAATGAAGGAACAAAAATTCATAGACACAGACAATAGTTTAGTGGTTATAAGAGGGTAAGGGGCGTGGGGGTTGGTAGATGACGGTAGAGGGGATCAAATATATGGTGATGGAAGGAGAACTGACTCTAGGTGGTGAACACACAATGTGATTTATAGATGATGTATTACAGAATGGTACACCTGAAATCTATGTAACTTTACTAACAACTGTCACCCCAATAAACTTAAAAAAAAAAAAAAAGAATGAAACCCTGATACATGCAACAATGTGGATAAACCTGGAAAATATGTTAAGTAAAAAGAAAAGCCAGACACAAAAGGCCATATATTGTATGATCCTATTTATATGAAATATCCAGAACAGACACAACTATACAGAGAGCAGACTAGCAGTTTCCAGGGGCTGGAAGCAGGGAGGGATGAGGAGTGACGGCTTCAGGCCCTGGGGTGTTCACTTGGAGTGATGAGAATGCTCTAGAACTAGATAGAGGCGATGGCTGTGTAGCGCTATGAATGTCCTAAGTGCCACTGAATTGTTCACTTTAAAACTGTTCATTTTAAGGTACATTTTTGCCTCATTTAAAAAATACATGTTTATAAAAGTTTTCCAGGACTGTTTTGCTTCTCACCAGGCCCCTGCGTGGTTTTCTTCTCTTCCACCCAGTTGTAGTAGGCGGAGTAGTCCCCATTGTTGGGAAGGCTGATCCAAGGCCCTGTGATGCTAATGCTGGTGTCCCCGTTGTGGTCGTCACAGACCCATCTCCCAGACAGGTAGGTCGTCCTCCGGGCTTCAGCAAGCTTGCTCACAGTGCTGGAGGTCATGGCGCTGTCACTCTCGGAAGACACATCGGCGGGATCTCTGAAAACCAGAAGATGCATAAGGATTTCAAGGGGCTGGCTTTTAGAGACTATGCAGCATACCTGTCAGATATGGAGAACACTGGAAAGAGGCACATGAGGGCAGGAGTTTACCTGGAATAGACAGAGATAAGTGATTGCTATCAGAGAGGAAGATCACACCAGGGTGAGGATGGTGGCACCACGGGTGACGGCCTCAAATATCAGGTTCTCAAATGACTTGGTGTGAAGGTCCCTTTCTGTGCTTACAATTTTCCGAGGACCCCAAAGAGTTTTTGTGAATGTGGATCGGATCTATTGATATTTACTATGTTAGAAATCTGAGAAAATTTTAAATTGTTAATTCATTTGAAAATAATAAGCCTATTACATGTGAACACAGCATATCTTTGGGATGTGCCAGGAGATGGTGTTGAAAACGTAGGTAGGTAGGAAATGCATAGACTGGGAAGGGCTTTCCGTGCTGCACTAAGTTTAGATTCTGTCCTCTTGGCCAGTGGTTCTCCATCCTTGTTCCTTCTGCCACAACACACATGTAAGGTAACGCCTACTGGCTGTCACAGATAAGACTGGGGCAAGGGTACCATGGCCAATTCTAAGTTGTTGCTACTTCTTCCTTCTCCCACTCAAGGAAGTTTGAGAAATGTGAATGAACAAGAAATCTCATTATAAGGATAACTTCAAAACTATCAACTTAGAAAAAATACTGGCATATGATATATACTAGTAGAAAAAATTTCAACAGCACAGGGAAAAAGGAGAAAGTTTTTCTCTGTTTACTCTGCGATTTGTATGCAGTTGTCAGTCTCTTTATGTGATAAAATCTGGAAAAGTGTGTTAGTCTTTGTTTACTGCAATGTGTGTAATATTGCAATCTTGGCTCATGAGAATTTAATTTGGCATAATGTTTCTGTTTTGTCAGCTTTTTTCTCCCCTTTGGCCTGGTCACTTATCTTTATACCAATTTTTGGGTAATCTGACTTTTCCCCACTGATCCAAAGAGTGACCTTAGGGGTTTATTTCAGAACGTTCTAGTCTGCTCTCTTTTGAATCTGCCTTTTTATTTTATTATTAAGCATTGCTAATGACAAATTACTTGCTAAGAGTCAGAAAGAAGGTTTTCAAACTAGAAGCAACAGACTTTTAAGCTTTTAGGAAGCTAACTCTTGCAACAGATGAATGGACAGATTGAAACAGAGGTAGCAAAGAACAGTTACACAACTAGCAATAATCCACTGACTGTCCAATTCCAGGGAAAGGGGTTGGAAAGTGAGGGCGACCAGAAGAGACAGGAAAATCCTCAACTGGAACAGCCTGGTGGTTAGCGAGGAAGCAAATGGAACTCTTCAGTGTATGAATAGTTTCTAAACCTGTCTGCTCATCAGCAGCATCTGGGCAAGTTCAAAAATATAAAAGTATTTTGAGCTTACTGGGATGTTGGAGGTGTGTCCTCTGAACCCATATTTTCCAAAAGCTCCTGGGTGACTCTGATGAACAGCAGGTGGGGAACCAGTCTTGCCATCCCATCGACTCCTGAGGGTATCCATGAATGACAGCCTCAGACTAGACTCACTGTACTGAGTGCTCGATGGTGGTTAGTTAGTCACCAGGGAAAGGCTAAGTCACCATGTGGTGCCCACCATGGTAAGAGACCCCAAGCACTAGGTGTTTTCTTCCATTTTAGTTCATGATTTCTCTGTGAAGTAGGCATTTATTATCCCCATCTAACAGACAAGGAAATAAGACTTGAGACTCAAGAACCTGCCTCACAGCATATAACTAATAAGCAACCCGACTGGGGTTGCAGCTGACATCAGCCATCAGATGGTTCTTGATCAGGGGTGAGTCAGCACCTCATCAAGAAGCTCTGTAAACATACATAAGTCTGGGCGCTCCTCCGCCAAGGGCCACCGCCCTTCACCTTGGCCACCTCCCCAACTTCATGCAGTGTGGCAGTGTGTACTATTTGCTGAAGCAGATAAGACTTCAGTTTCATTACCAGGAAAACCAATGGCCCCAGAATGAGGCTCAATAAATGAGGTGCTGACGTACTTGAAAAGTACTCGTCTTTGGAACCTGAACTATTCTTAGTCAAAAGACTCGCTTACTGTACCTCACAGCAGTCTTTACTTCCTCGATTGGAAATATGACAGAGGTGAGCTCTAAAATGTGAGATCGCCGAAGATTTGCCAGACGCTCATAATGACTTCTTAAGTCAATGGTTTTTTTTTCTACTAAGTCACCAAGTTTGCGATTGTGCCTCTGAATCTTCTCCTTTTTCTCTTGATGCCTCTGTGCGCGAGTATAAAGCTTCTGATTCTTTTCCTTTGTTCTGAGAAGACCTTCGGAATCTAAAACAAATCATACCCAACAATTATCTCTGCAAATAGTTCCTGGGTACTGCAGAACCCCACCCCACAAGCATAAGTGTCCTCCTGCAGTCTAAACTGAAACCAAAACCTCAATAAAATTAACTAATGTTCATTACGTGGAAATTGAAAGCTTAGTTCACCTGGATAATACACATAAAGCAAAGGGGCCCACCACTAAAAGAGCTCTGGATCTCCATTTGTAATTATCCTTAGTAAGAATCACTCAATGACTATCAAGTTTAAATTCACAGCACAGAAGTACCTGACTTTCTTACTGAGAGCACTGAAGAATAGCCACGTTGGGCAGAAAAGAGATCTACTTCAAGTCTGAAAAAACTTATTGGCTAATTTTCTTTTGAAACCTCTTAAGTGTGCCTTGGGTTCTTATTCAGAGAACTGATGGATAATCTCACATTCAGGTGGTTATGCAGCAAAGAAATAAATAGACCAAGAGCTCTGAAGTGACAGTGGAGTGTAGTAGCACCCACCAGGATGGGAGCGCCTATTTGGTGTCACCTACTATCTGCCAGCATTTTAAGTACTACAAGGGCAACAAAAGCCTGGCCACATAGCCAAGGAGACAGACACCCACCCTGGCTGATTTATGTTGTTTTGTGGAGTTCCTTCAGGTTCTGGATCCCAAGACCTGCTAGGGATGTCGGGTTGTAGCTAAACTTCTCTAGAGTAGCAAAAAAAAGTTGTAAAATCTTGACAGACACCTAGGAACAAGTTAGGAGGTTCAAGTTCAAAATCAAGCTCACTATTTTTCCAGGAAAGCTTCCTCTTGATACATTGTAAGCTGGGTTCTCTATTTCAGGATTATTTTTGACCTGTCCACTGCCTAACTTGATGGTCAATCTCTTGAAGGCTATGCTACAGTTCAGGGATTTTTTTTTTTTCATTCCTACTATCACAGTCCTATTAACTCTCATCAAAACTCTGCCTATCTCCAGCTTGGCTCCACTTATGCCCTCTTTCACGGGCTCTGTCTTCAGAAGCTATAGCCAGTGCTCAGCGGTTCTCCACTGCCCATCAAATACAGACCAAACTCTTCGGCCGCTTGATCACCTATTATATATCCCATAGTTCCCTTCTGCACCGTTCATTCTAGTCTCACTCAATTACTAAATACTTCAAATCCTTTCCACAAGGTGGGACTACTTACCGTGTTTCCCCAAAAATAACACCTAGCCGGACAATCAGCTCTAATGCATCCTTTGGAGCAAAAATGTAAGAGCTGGTCTTATTTTACTGTAAGACCCAGTTGTCTTATATAATATAATATAATATAATATAATATAATATAATATAATATAATATATTATAATATAATATAATATAATTAATATAATTAATATAATATAATATAATATAATATAATATAATATAATATAATAATATAATACCGGGTCTTATATAAGACTTGGTCTCATATTAATTTTTGCTCCAACAGACGCATTAAAGCTGATTGTCCAGCTAGGTCTTATTTTCGGGGAAATATGGTAGTTAAGTAAATGTGTGGGGATGGATGGATGGATGGATGCTGAACGAGTCATCATTCCTTAAACACTCATCCTCATCCTGTTGTTCAAATCAACATCTCTCTAGGAACGTTCTGTTTGCTCCTAGTCTCCATACTTCATTCATTAAACAAGGCCCCCCTCCATAAACGCTCCCCAGACTTCTTGCTCCTCGGAACTCCATGGTAACATGTGTGCCCCTCACCTATGGCACATACCGTGTTTCCCGGAAAATAAGACCTAGCTGGACAATCAGCTCTAATGCGCCTTTTGGAGCAAAAATTAATATAAGACCTGGTATTATTATATTATATCAATATCATATCATATATCATATTATAATTATATTATGTTATACCCAGTCTTGTAATAAAATAAGACCAGGTCTTATATTAATTTTTCCTCCAAAAGACACATTAGAGCTGATTGTCTGACTAGGTCTCATTTTTGGGGAAACATGGTAGCTCTTAGTTGTTTATACCAGATCCAACTGAAGCTATGTCGTCTCTCGATTAGAATAAAAGGAGCATCTGATAATTGTTTGTGGACCAAAACCACTGTCTTTGACTGAGGATCATTGATCCTAGGTATTTTACTGAAGGCATAAGGTTTCTTACAGTTTTATTTCTCCTTAGATGCATCTCTTTATCATTCCTGCTCAATGTCAAGTCCTAAAGGTTAAGTCTCTGGTTCTACCACACACTTTCCAGCAAGTTCATTCATTTTCATGATCTTTCCTGAGCTCTTTACAAGTGCTCAAGTGAATCTGTCTAGCCATGGCCCTGAGTCCCATGGTGGTTAGACTTCTAAAGGACAGTTTCCAATTTAACATCATGACCCCTCCTCATAGGAAGCAGGAAATTGTGTCACCCAGCTAGCACCAGTGCAAAACTCAGCACTCAAGAGTCTAGTTTGTCCTTCTCTCCGTGCCATCTCCCCCTAAACATCAAAACATTTTGATGCTATTTCTGTAAGCTCCTCCTGCCTCTTTGGGTAAATAACTCTGTCTGCTCAACTCTGAAATTTCATACAATCCAGCTTCCCTATCTATGCCATATTATTCTGTATCATGGTACCTTAAATCAAGAGACTGGGGAAATACTCTTCAGGCTCTACAGTTTATAATTTATGACCTTTTCTGAATACATTTGAATATATTTAGTATTTCAACAACAAAGTTAAAAAGACAGACTGTTTATTGTGTAGCAAGCTCTTAGTCCATGGACTTGAGTCCATGCATAGCTTCTGGAATACATTAACTCCTTTAAAATTGTTGCAGAAGGTTGTGGGGGTGGCAGCCAGACTGCATTTACATTCTAAAGAGCAGTGGTTCCCAGCCCTGGCAGGTCACTGGATCGGTCAAGAGCAGTGCTACTCAAAGTGTGGCCTATGGGTCTGGGCCCACCTGCAAACTTGCACCAATCAGATGAGAAGTACAGAAATACAGAGTACGTTTAGAAACTTTTTTCTTTGACATGGCAATTTGACATTGCCATACCATTTAAGTGTGCAATCATTTTTCTAGTAATTTTACTGTATTTTACAAAAGTATTGGTATTAGTTTATGAGAGTGTAGAAATCTAACAGGAAAAAAACTTTGTTTACTCCAAACAGTTTAAGAGTCACTGACTCAGTCCCCATGCGTGAGATTTTAATTTCTTAAATCCAGGGTGGGTCCCAAGATTCTCTAGATTTTAAAAAGGTCATGAGGTCACTCTACTAGAGATGGAAACCACTGTTATAGGTCCACTGCTTTAGAACCGTATCTTTTATTTTCTGTGGTTGTTGCTTTTGTATTTTGGAGTTAGGAACCTATTAGAGCTGATCAAAGCTTTAAACTTGTCATCAGAGAAATGCACACGCTCAGTAACTTCAGCAATTTCAGGAGGTTATCAGACGCCTGGGGGCAAACCACTGGTGTGAACATCATGGGAGGAAGGAGAGGTGAACGAGTGTTACGTAACAAGTCCCTACGTGGCAGCTGAAGCAGAGCCCCTGGAGACTGCCTGCAAAACTCAGCGGGGAATCGGCCGTCTGGAGTTCTGCGCGCCTCTGCATTGTGCAGCCCTGCTCCTCTAGCTTCTTAATCCCGTGCGATTCCATGAGCGCTTTATGAGGACACAGTTTCAAAGGCAGCTTTTACACCATTACATACCACTATAAAATACTTGCCTCTGAAAGCAATGAGTAGAAAAGAAAGGGATTCACAAGGTATGACGGTGACTCATTCTAAACTTCAAACACTGATCTTCAGAAGTAGATATAATATTTCTAAGGATGCAGGATTTCTGAGGATTCTCTAAAATTTTGACACTCACCTACGATAAAGTATGAACTGTACAAATATAATGTAAGATTAATGCAGATAAAAATATGAATAAGACACCCTATGGAAGAAAAAGCCAATATTCTGTGCTTCTGGTATGAGCTAATAATTATTATAAATGAGTACCAAGTCAGACTTTGAGCTTATTTTTAGCTAAGGGAATTGGGAAACATACATTCCTTAATTATTTTAGGTGAGAAAGGTAGCGGGTTATTTAAAGGTCTTCATATAAAAACTCCTTACACGAATGTTTTATGACGGGAAGGCAGGCAGTAAACTTTTCCAAGTTGCTATTGCTCCCCTCTCCTCTGTCTCTCTGTCTCTAGTTTATTAATCTCATGACATTCCATATGAGCCCTTTGTCAGGGCTGGAGGGAGGGGGTCAAAGTACTTACTTTTCTTCATTTCTTCATTTCCTTTACATATTGTTTGTTTCAGTTGTTCGATTCTCATCTTGCAGGACATTATTTTCCATCTCTTAAAAAGTATGCAATAAATATCAGAAACGGTTTCTTAAATAAATATAATTATCTACCTGGTATCACTACCTACTTTCAGGTATGCCTTAGAAAGCATAATCAAGAAAAGACAAATATATTTATTACAGCTTTAGTAACTGTGGTACATTACAAAAAAGAAAAAAAAATATTATTCAATACAGAACTTGCTAGAAAATTAAGAAAGAGAAATTCACATAGTTCTTTTGTATAGTGTTAAGGAGCACAGAGAAAAGTGTTGGAGGATATTCTCTTAACATGCTCTGTCCAATATACAGCTCCTGGTCACATGTGGCTATTTAAAAGTCAATTAAAATTACATAAAATAAAAATACTCAGCTCCTTACTCACACTACCCACATGTCAAATGCTCAACACATGTGGCTTAATGGCGACTACATTGGTCTATGCAGATATAGAACAATTGCATCATCACAGAAACTTCTACTGACGCACTGCTCTAAACTCTTAGTGCTAGTTAGACAGTTAACGTCTCTGTATTAACTTACTGATACAATCAACAAGTATTACTTCTAAATAATTAAAACTGCAATGAAACAGAACTTGAAAAAAAAAGTATGGAACTCATGTAAGATTTCTTGAAAAGCCTTAGACAATTACACGAAACATGCAATTTCCTCTTTACATTACCAGGATTTAGATCCAGCTTCCCCCAAGGTGAATAAAGGATCTGTGAAAATGCGACCTAGTAGTTTAAAAGTCTGGTTATCTATTCTACATTGGCTCCATAATAGAATGTGGCTAACTAAAAGCTTGAAACAACATTCAAATGCCTGCGGTGTTGAACACTTGTCTACATAGTCTGGCACTACACACAGTGGGTTGCAGGGGTGTTCTGGCAGGCAAAATGCTAGCCTCTCCCATGGAGCGAGAGAGACTTCTGAAAACAGATTCATGTAGGCTGGTGGATTCTGGAATGAACTGGCAATGATATGGCTTTACTTTTAAAGGATGTTACTGTTAAAAAAATCAATACTGAAGTTTTTGATAGAGAAACTAGAAAATACAGGGAATGTAGAAAAACAGGGATAGGATTCTTGATAAATAGCCTCTATGATCTTTTTCCATACAACATATTTTGTTTCTACAACATTCAGAACATGAACGTAATTCACTTTGATCACAAATATTCTTTAAGTAAGTTATTATTTAAAAATTACGAGTGATGCTTATTACTGTGAAAAAATTACTCATCACAGAAGAGAAAAAAGAAAGTGATTGTTAGCAGGACTCCTTCCCATTCCTCAGGGGTAATCTCAGTTAAAGTTTGATGTGTATCTTTTCAGATTTTTTAGAGTATGTTTATATTTAAAATACATACACAAATGGAATCATACTTTACTCTAGCGTACTTCTTGTTTTTTCATTAAAAAATTTGTCTTGGACATCACTCTGTATCAGTACATGTAGACTGACCACAGTCTTTTGGACAGTTACACAGAATCATAATTATGTACTCCATCCTGCTTGATTAGGATTTAGATTATTTATATATTAACTTTACTACTAGTGCTGCAGACAATCAGTTTCTTTATCCGTCAATCTCTGCCTTCATGTGCATTTCCTTAGGGTGAAAATACCACATGTGCATTAAAAATACAACAAACCACCACCAAACTGTCCCCCAAATATGTCAACGTATATTTCCTCCAAAAGTGAAAAAAAAAGTCAAATTGCTTATTTTCATATGTTGTACTAATTTTTTCCCAGTTTATGTTCATTTTGCTTATTTATAAAGGTCCTCTCACCCCCAGATTACATAAACACTCTTCCATATTTTCATATGTTTACTTTTCACATTTAATCATTAATCCATCTAGAATATGTGTGTTTATGAGGAAGAATTTTTCTCAAAAAGGAAAGCCCACTGTTCTTGTATTTCTATGTCAATACCAGACTTCATATGATGTCTTCATAATTAATTACCAATACCCTGTTTTTGGTTATCTAGGTGAAATATTTGAAAAGCCCACACTATGAATAAATTCAAAGAGAGGACCACCAAAAATGATTAAAAATAAATTTAAATTCAAAATGATGTTTTAAATTCTACCAACTTAAAAACATGTAATCTCAAGGATAAAGAATATTATTTAAATAGTTCTTACAGCTTACCAACTGATCTGTTATCCATTTTCCTTCCATAGCTTTTAACACTCTGTATGGACAAGAGATACAGAAAATAAACTCTTGAAACAAAATTTTGTAAAGATCACAAATGTAAAATCAACAACTTTTTAACATAAGGTCTTACAAGTGACTAGGAATACCGAAGTGGGACTTAAACATTTAAAAATGTTTTCCAAATTCTGTTTTCTGCAATTTTTTCTCACCTCCTTCCTTTTGCACTTCTAACACAGTCCAGAACCCTTCTATAAATGTTCACAATAAACTTCCATGACAGCCAAAACCTTTGTCCTCAGTCATAATCAACAATTTCCATCAGTCATGATTAATAATAATAGTTACAAGAGAATTCACGATTGAAAATGCTATGATCATCTCCCAAAGAAATGGCACAAACCAGTATCTGCAAAAATTTGTTTTGTTGAATGAAGTGTTCTATAACAATAAGTTTCTATAATCACAAAAATTAGAGAAATGACTGAGTTAAATAAATCCACACAGGTTTCTCTAATGCAGGGCATCTCAGAAGATCAATTCCACTTCTCAATGTGTTTATCTGAGCCAGGGTGTGTCTGGAGAACAGTGACTGGATCAGTTTGGGACAGAAGGTTCTCCAGGACAATTCTCAAAGCCAGAGGGTGAGAGATTCATCAGGGGTGCTTGTTAATAACTCCGATTTCCAGGCTTCCCCCACACCCACTGAATCAGAATATCTGAGGGTAGGATTTTAAGAATTTGCATGTTTAACCATTTACCTCAGTGAATGAATTCTGACATAGACATCTGCAGACCACATTTTGCAAAACACTGATAAGGAACAAGGTAAATGGAAGCAGTGTCCTACAGGAGCCACCATCACTCACTTAAGTCTGTAACATGCTGACAGTCCTGGACCCATTTAACACATATTAGTTATCAGGGCCAGGGGTTTGACTCATCCATCCAGTGACTGAGTGCCTACTGTATACCAGACACCGGCTCTGATCCCAGTATTTTTTAGAAACTTGATAATCTACTATTTTGCTTCTCCAAGATGCACTGCTTGCTCTTCCACACTTGGAGATTGTGTTCTATGTTTAGTAAGTTAGCAATCCCTGTATCTGTATGCACAGCACTGAATTAAATAAATGACATGGTGACTAGATAACCACCACAAATTAAAAAGCCAAATGAAAACTCACTCTTTTTGAAATTCTTCTTGCTTGCTCTTAAGTTGGCTTAACCGTTCCTTCTTGTCTATAAACCTGTAAGAAAAAAATTCAATGATCCTTTTTTTTCAGTTAATGAGATTATGCAAATTTCTGAGCACCGATCACATCTGCAAACTCATGTGGCAAGGACTTGAAAGTGAGTACTGTACACATCTTCTCAATGGGGTGCACACAGCTGCTTACCACTTGGTTATTTTAAAACTAAGTTCAAATTCTCAGCTTTAAAATTCTTTCATGGGTTTATAAAATATATCTAGAGTTTTTACCCCCCAGGTTAAATTGTTTTTCTAAACAGGCACATCAAAGTACTAAAGTGAATTCAAAGAAACTGAGACTTTTTGTTATAAAAATGATTTTAACTATTATGCTTCATTTAATCTTGCGCTCATTTGCAAACTGGTTCTTTATTTTTAAAGCACATTTTTTTCTTACTGATTTTATGGCTAGTCATTGCCGGTTAACCAGTTACTTAGTAAAAGTTATCAAAAGGAAGGGATATCATATTGCAGTTCATTTTCTCTGTCAGTCTTCTATACTTATCCTTATTATTTTCTTCCTGTTACCTTACTTGGGGTATAGTTTACTTTTTTTTTTTTTACATTTGGAAACTCAAATCATCGATTGTATGCCCCTCTTCCTTTCTAATAAAACCATATAAAGTTACAAATTCCCCTGAGTATTGCTTTAGCTAAACCTAAAGTTTGTGATACGATGCATTTTCATTATCATTTAGTTTGAAATTTCTAACTTTCCGTAAGATTCCTTCTTTGACTCTTAAGTTATTTAAAATTGTATTGTTTAATTTCCAGAAACATTTTATCAGTAACTTATTATTCCTGTCTTCTAATTTAATTCGGATGTGGTCACATAACATACTCTGAGATTTCAATCTTTTGATGTGAGACTGCCTTGTGGCCTTGAATTTGGTTTGCCTTGGTGAGAGTTACATGTGCACTTGAAAGAATGTGTATTGTTTGGGTACAGTTGTATAAATGTCACCTAGCAGAAGGTGGCTAACAGTGTCATTCAGATGGAGATCTGTGCTGTTCAAGATGGCGGCCACCAGTCACACGTGGCTACTGAACACCTAACATGTGGCTTGTTGCTTAGTAAGGATTTGGTTAAAAAAATTTTATGACCAACATCATGCAACTGATTTTTAATCAAGCTGACAGTGGCTCACTAACTGTCGTCGAGAAAACAATGGCAATGGCACATGTTCCAGTCACATGGTATGGAGTCTAAGACAGAAGTTTCTATAACACTATTTCTATAACCCCTTGTTTGAAATATACCCAAAGGTATCTGCTTCTAAATGGAAAGGATAAAGGTCTATGACTCTACCACATAATAGCCACAGAAAATGTACAATACATAATAAAACAAAAAAGCAAATCAGGCAATATTATATATGACCATTATAGACTTATATGATTAAGTTAAAATTAAATTAAAAATTCAGTTCCTCCATGGCACTAACATTTCAATAGCCCCACGCGGCAGGCAGCTACCACAGATACAGAACATCATGCAGAAAGATCTACTGGGTAGCACTGCAATGGCCAGTAAGATGGTAACTCTATGGAACAGTATGAGAAAACTCAGAAACCAATGTGGAATATAGACAAACCCACAGATTACTTCATCCATTAACTTATCAGGCTTTTACTATGTGCCTATAACTTATAACAAAGGATCTTCCACAATAGTAGGAAATCTAATGATACACTTCTGCAGCTGAGTGTATACTCTTGGACATAGTACTTATTTGTTATATGCTTCCATTTCCTTGTATCAAAAATGAGAAACTAATGTGTTATTTCTTTCTCACTAAGGCAATGTGGTGCTTCATCTTCCCATTAACCTGAAGGAGAGGACAAACTGACACGACTCGTCAAACCATGCAAACAAAGGTCTGACATAGAGGATAAAATCTGGCTTTTAGAGGCCATCCGAGTTCTTTTAGATCTGTTGTGCCACTCCACTTTGCGCTGAAACAAACTGGGAGGACAATTCTGTCCAGCTTTATATAGAGCTGATTGATTCTCTTGAGCTTCGTTAAAAAAAAAAGGCAAACAAACAAAATTTAAAACAAATATACAGATGACAACAGGAATAATTAAAAGATAAATCCTACTGTATCAAACACTTCATGGGTCATGTTATCCTTTGTGAAGGAAATTAAAAACAGGTGGTGTGAAAGCTAAACAGTAGACGATATAAAGGAATGTGGCTGGGTCAGCATTTCAACTGCTCATCAGCACGCATCCATTCTCTGCATTCTCCAAGGCACACTCATGACACAGGTAGACAAAAAGTTCATCCCACAAGTCTGTGCTTCCTCAGCATGGTTTCCAACAAGTGGAAAGATTAATAATAGTCATCATATTCAAATAAGACTTAATGATACATATTTTATCTTTATACAAAGGAGGGGAAGGAATCATATTATGTACTGCCTCTCAAGAATTTCATTGAGCAGACATTACATAATTTATTTATATAAACTCCTGTTGAACGCTGCCACTTGCTTCCAGTTTTTCACTATTATCAGTAATGTTATAAATGAGTATCCTAGTGTACAAATCCTTACAAACTGTTAAGATTATGAGAAATTTCTATAAATAATATAACTTGCTGGGTTCAAATGTTGACATGCAAAATTCTGGCAGTTATCTTTCAACTTCCTCTGAATCATTTCACGTAATTTGCAACCCCACCAACAGTGAAGAACAGAGCTGGTTTTCTCAGATGCTCCCCGGATGCTGCACATTTCTTTTCAGTGTTTGCTCACCTGATTGCCTCCCCTTCCATTTTCCCTAAAGACAGTTCATGATTCCTTTATTTGCCATTATTTCACTATTAGAAATGTTGAAGGCCTTTTCCTATCTTATTGCCTGATTACTTTTCTCTTGTTATTCCCTTATGTCCTTTGTCCATTTTTCTATAGTTTTTAAGTGTTGTTTATTAGGGAAATTAGTCATTTTTTTTCTTTCATACATCTCGAACTACTGACTACTTACGCTTCTGTTCTACAGAATTTTCCAACTTTTATGCAGATACAGCTATCAATTTTTTGTTTAATGACTCTGGTTTTTGTGTTGTTTTCTGAAAGGAATCTGTCAGTGAACCTGTACCATGTATCATGGCTTTTACAACACAATTTCTTATATTTTCTATCCCAATTTAAAAATGCCTTTTAATTATTTACCAAAATCCTCCATACTTATAAGATTTGGGGTTTTCTTTTCCCCTAAAAAAGCACTCCCTTAAATTGACTGTTGTTTCCTAAGTTCACCCATACTTTTGCAACTAATTTTTTTTTCCCCAGTAAAAAATACTCCCTTAAATTGCCTTTGTCTCCCTGTGATAGAGGCGGATGGGAACTAGCAGAGGGGTGGTCACAGAGGGTAGTACTGGAGATGGCACAGACCCCGGTTCAGGCTCCAGGGAGCTGTCCAGGAGTGGCGCTGGTGTGGGCTGAGACTGCAGAATGAGTCAGAGTTGGCCCTGTTAACGGAAGGAAGGTAGGTATTATAGGCAAAGGAAATCCCGCTATGTTTCACAAGGTAAAAAATTAATCTGTCTTGCACCAAAGGATTTCAACACACCAAGTGGGATAACAGGGATCGGCGTGTGTCACTAACGAGGTGTCATCACCCCACGCTGTTCCTTGGCCACTGACAATCATGGCTGACTGAGTAGATCTATCCACAGGTCAGGCCATTCCCATAAATCTGGCCCATATTACCAGAAAAACAGCACCATGGCATGTGCTCTGTTAGGGGTCCACATTAATTCTGTGCTAGGCGATAATTAACGTCATTGTAACACCTCCAACTTACTGAACACTTACCTGTCCCAGGCACGGTACCTTTCATAAAATAACTCTAATCCCTCCACCTGCCCGCCCAGCCCTCTCCCTCCTCCTAAAGGTATATGTTTACTTTGTGCCCAGGGTTATGGCAATAAAGTCTGAGAAACACCACCAATGTATTATAAGAAAGGCAAAAAAATATATATCTTTCAAATAAGCAATTGACGGCCTTAAAAAATATTCAAACCCTTTGAACCAGTTATTGCAGTTCAAGGAATCTATCCTAAGGAAACAGGTTAGAAATGAGGAGAAAGATTTATGTTTGAAGGTGTCAATCACGAAATCAGTCATAACAGCAAAAATTGGAAACAACTTAAATGTCCAATAGGAGAACAAATAATTAAATAACAGTATATTGCCATGAAGAGCTTTAAAATATTGTTACAGACAAAAACATGAATATGTGTTTATGAAATGTTGGATTAAAAAAAAGTTTATTAGAATAAGAAACTATATACACATATGGTATGATTCCAAGTGAAAAAAAATATATTTAAAAGCACACACACACACACACACACACACACACACACACACAAACAAGGCTGGAAAGGAAATCAATTATTAATGGAGTTGCGAAAATGAGTAAAATCCATTTCCTTCTTTAAGTATTTTTGTACTTGACAATTTTCTACAATAATCATACATACTTTTATAATAAAACAAGAGACCATTCAATCAATTCAAATGTCTCATGTCGTCTTCCCTTTGAGGATCACATCCACTATAAAAATATATACATAATCCCCTTCTAAAGTTCTTAGGCCCCTTGAGACAGATTATTCTTTGGGCTCCTGAAATCGATGGGAGAGAAATGAGCCCAACAGTTTTTAGGTCAGTGGTGAAGAACTTTGCCCATCTCTGATTTGGGTCCTGGCTGTGGTTAATAAGTGTTAATAAATGGAAGAGTTAATAACTTTCTGGCTCTAGAAATGCGGCAGTGAGGCTTCTCAGGTAAGTGAGTGAGAGCACAGATGCTTGGGAAAAGACATCACAGCATGCTCCATATTTAAGTGAAAACAGTTAAAGAACAAAATATTTCTTGCATTAGGATACTAACACAGTAAGAATTACTAGCCATCATATTTTTCTCCCTTAAATTCTTTAGGTATACAAGGGTATAATGTTTATGGACAAATGCAACAGGGAAAAAACACAGTCCTTATCAGGATGGTTCTTTCATCTTATATTAGAATATTTAGGATATGACAAAATACAGTAAAAATATACTCCACTGACAGGACTGTAATAAAAAAATAGAAACAAAGTATTGTTGAGTTTCCTCACTTGTAAAATGCATACACTTATAAATGCTTACTCTACTTAGTCACAGGGATTAAATGAGACAAATGTGAAAAAATCAGGTACAGGCATTTAGCTCAAATTATACTCTAGTTTCCCTTTTCTTCATTGCAATGAGTGATTTAGCACTTAATCTTACTAATGTATTAAATTGAACTATATATAAAAAAATACAGTTCAGATCTGGAAGTGAATTTAAGAATTAGATAACCCAGGAGTAAGTAAGGTAAAACTTATTTCCTCATTTTTAAAATAGGTTAATAATGCACGGGTTTATGGAAGGGAATGAGATTAATATAATAAATGTGAAAACCTTTTATAAATTCCAAAAGGTATAATGATGAGGGTAGCCAGTGATAATCGACTGAAAACAAAAGTTGTATTTTTTCAGCAGATCCACATGTGTTGGTGTAAATACAATTACTAAGCTGCATGGGCTGGGAGTTGAGACCCTTCTTTAAGGACACAATAAAACAGCAGAAAGGTTGGCAAACTCTTGTCTAAAGATAGGGAATCTAGCTATCTGTTGAACTTTTGTTCTGAGTAGAGTCTACAAATGTGTGTCCAGAACTGAATTCTCAACACAATAGATTTTTATAGGCTATAGTTTACTGACAACTAAAAGATACTAGAGGGAGACATAAATATCTAAAGGATAACTTGTTGGATGTTGGCTATATATCCCCCTTGAAATCTTTAGTAGCGTCTAAATTTCTTGCTCATCTTTTATCCCACCTCAATTTGTTTAGTGCCCATTTACTTCTGTTTCCTGGTAAAACTGTAATCATATATTCTTAAAATTTAGCAGTGAAGGTAATGCTGCATCATTCCTGAAAACGTACTTATAAAAGCAATATCCATATGCTCATAACATGTGTCTTTTTAATCCACACTTTAAAATAACTGGTTCTAACCCTCGGGCATTGTTTGTTGGTAGAACTGCAAACTGGTGCAGCCACTATGCAAAACAGTATGGAGGTTCCTAAAAAAATTAAAAAATAGAACTAACTTATGACCCAGCAATTCTACTTCTGGGTATTTATACAAAGAAATCCAAAACACTAATTCCTATCATTCATTGCATTATTTACAACAGCCAAAATCTGGAGCAACCTAAGTCTGCATCAACAAATAACTGGATAAAGATGTGGTACACATATACAATGGAATATTACTCAGCCATAAAAAACAATGAAATCTTACTATTTACTAACATGATGGACTAGAAGATCTTATGCTAAGTGAAATTAGTCAAACAGAGAAAGACAAATACCATATGTGGATTTCACTTACATGTGGAATCTAAAGAATAAACAAGCAAAACAGAAACAGACTCATAGACACAGAACCAACTAATGGTTGCCACATAAAGGGGGGATTGCAGGGTTGGGTGAAAAAGATGAAGGGTGAAAAAAAGAAGTACAAATTGGTAGTTACAAAACAGTCAATGTAAAATACAGCATAGGGAATACAGTCACTAATATTGTTAATAACGTGCCAGGTGGATACTAGGCTTATTGGGGGATCGTGTCATAAAGTATATAAATGTCTGACCACTACGCTGTCTACCTGAAGCAAATATCAAATAATATTGAATGTCAACTGTAACAGAAAAACATAAAATAAAAATAGAACTGGTTCCTAAACCAGCATGGAGATTTTCCTGGTGCTAGTCTCTAAATATCCTCCGATTATATTCCCGTTCCATCCCTACACCTATCATAAATCGGTATCCAATTTCTTTCCAGTTTTGACTAAAAAGATGACTTCAGCTTGTCAGTTATCCATTAACCGTGTTATTTTTTGGTGTCAGATAACTGTATTCCTGTTAAAAGACCTATAACTGTACCATGTTCGCCAGTACAAGAGCCAAAGAAGATGGTGTTGGGAGTACTGCTTAGTGTCATCCTCTTCATTTCTTAAAGCACACGAGTTAAAGGGCAGGTGAAAACGCAGAGAAGCAAGTGGGTACTGTTTGAGGACTGGGGCCAAGGTGGGAGACGAGGAAAGGACAGTGCTGGGGAGGACACACAGGTATAAGGAACTCTTCTTCCTGAACAACAAAAAAGTAGTGAGTTTGGACATTTTTCAACCAATCTATCTGCTAGTCTCATACTGTCAACAAAATTATATAAAGAACACACGTTACTTTCTTAGGAGTCAAAGGAACTATTCGTGAGATAGACTTAATCTTTAATATCTAATTTTCCTCCAACTGTTAAAACATTGAACTTGTATATTCAGCTAGTCTGTTAATGAAACTCGAAAAGATACATTTACATTTACAAGAACTTTGACGTGCCTCATCACATTCAACTCCATTCAGGCACAGCTAATTTAGCCAATTTACTGAAGAAAAAAAAATCCGAGGTTAAACAAGGGTTTCTAAACTGTGCTGCATAAAGCTCCATATTTTATTTCCATGTGGTTTCCCACAGTTAGCAAGGAGCTTCTCATACAGTAAAAGAGTCTAAAAGCAAAGCACAGAATAAAAATTTTTTCATAAACACTGAATACAGAATATCTCACAATCACCCTTTAAGCAGAGCTGCTTTTCTCCTCTGGAACTTGCCAGAATATTTATTGAGCACCCAATGAGAAATCATTAAAAATGATTTGGTTATTAGGACAGTGGTCCTGGGTCTCAATTTTTTCATCCTCGTAGATATTGGGCATTGTTCTGGGAACGAAGGAAAACAAACTCCTCTTCTTAGGGTGAATACACAGTTCAGAAAAGGGAAGGATGGAAAGTGAAATGAAGCTGTCTGAACAAATCACTGTGCAGTCTTGCTGCCCCCGAACCCTAAATTTTCCTTTTTAGTTCTAAATTTTGAATGGTTCTGGTATTTGCTCTTTATTTTTCTTGGTCAGAAAAAGAAATCCACTAGAACATCTCTCTCTTCTGAAAATTAAATTTAATGCTCAGATTTAGCAAAGAGCTTATATGTTTTTCAAGTTCTATTGCCTTTGCCATTCCTTCAACAATATGCCTACTATGCGCCACCCACTGCTGTTTCAGTAAGCACTGGTGATCTGAAAAAAAGCAAAATTCATGCCTTCATGAAACTACATTCTGGATGCAGATATCCTTCTCAAATAAATAACATTACATATACATCGTGCTCAGTACCATGAAGGAATTGAGTATTGTGATAGAAAATAATGGGGTGGGAGGAGATATGGAAGAGGTGGGAACCTACCTTAGTGAAAGTTGGGGAAGGCCTCGCTAAGGAAGTGACATTTAAGACACGAAAGACAAGAGATGCCAATCAGGAGGAAAAGTGTTCCAAACAGAGGGAATAGCAAGGGAAAAAAAGCCCAGTGGTGGAAAAGTTTCATGTGTCTGTAGATTTGACAGAAGGCCCCTGACTATGGAGCAGTGAATATGAGGGAGCGTGGCATGAGTTTATGTTTTGAATGCTTAATATATGCTAGACATCATGCTAAGTACTTTAATCCATCCTTTTATATAATCACTACCAGCAACCTATGAAGTTAGAGAGCCCACCATTTTCAAAATGAAAAGCACAGGCGAAGAGACTTGTCCAAAATCACATACAAGTGGTGGAACTTGGATTCAATTCAATGCAGCATGAATCCAAAGCCTGTATTTTTATTCAACCACATAGCCAAAGTCAGAAGGTAAGCAGTAGCCAACTCACATGGGGCTTTATATGCCATGGTAAGGAGCTTAAATTTATTTATCTTTTATGCCCTAATTAATTTTTTGAATTTTATTTTAAATGCAGTGGAAAGCCATTGAAAGGTTTAAGCAAAACAATGACATTACCTGATTTACATTTCTACAGTGGCTGCAGTGTAGAAGCCGAGGGGGGTGTGGAGGGATTTGAATTTAAAAAAGTAAACCAACAAGTGGCCAGGAGAGAAATAATGGTGGTCTGGACTAGAAGTAGATGGATCCAAAATCTATTTTGGAGCAGATCCAATTAGACTTGCCAATGATTTGGAGACATGGCACAAGAAAAAAGGAAAAGTCTAAGGATAACTCCTGGGCTTCTGGCTTTAGTAAACAAATGGATCAAGATGGATAAAAATGAAATGGTTCCGGATCAGACTACGTTTGAGAAAGAGGGGAAGATTCATTCAATCATTCAACAAATCTCTGTTAAGCTTCTATTATGTGATGATACAGTCCAGTACAAAACTGACAGTCTTGCCCTCATAGAGCTTATGTCCTTGGAGCGGAGGGAAGTTAGACATTAATGTGTAAGCCACAAGACGGTGATAAGGGCTAGGGAAGACAGTCAAGTAGGTTAAGAGGGAAAGGAGGTTACTATTTTGATTGAATGGTCAAAAAGAATTTCTCTAATGTCTGAGCAGAGGTCTAAAGAAAACAAAGGAGGCAGGCTTGAAGATTTCTGGGAGAAAAGAGTTCCTGGAAGTCTGAATAAGACTGCAGTGGCCATGAGGCGGAAGTGTTCTGGGTATGTTTGAGGACTCGCAAGTTGGTGAGGGCGGTATAGCAGAGTGGGTAAGGGAAAAATAATCAGACATCAGAGGAGGAATAGGCAATACAGAACTTTGGTTAAGGACTTGGTTTTTTTATTTTGAGGCAAAACAGGAAACCCCTGAAAGATTTCAACAGACTAATGAACGAGTGGCGTTAACTGGTTGCAGTATGGAAGTAACACCATGTAAGAGAGCAAAGGTGGAAGCAGAAACTGGAGAAGTAATAATCTTTTGGTGGATCAACCCAGGAGGTGGTAAAAGGGTCAGATTTAGGATAGGTTTTGAAGAATGGATAGAATTTGTTGATGGGATTAGATGGAGTGGTATTATGAAAGGAGCTGAGAAAGACTAGAAGTTTTTTGGCCTGTACCAAAGAAGAATGAGGTTACCATTTACTGGGTTGGCATGAGCATGGGAGGAACAGATTTGTGATGGAAAATAGTTAAGTTCAGTTTGCCAAGATGGAAATACTTATTACAAATTTAAATATAGACATTGAGCTGGCAGCTGTTTTCTGGATTCCAGAGAGGTCTAAGTTGGAGATACTAGTCTGGCAGTCTTCAGCATGTAGATGGTACTTAAATTAAAATCATGAGAATGGGCATAAGAAAATGTATATATAAACAGGTCAAGAACTGAACTTTTGAAAAACTCCATCAGTTAGACATTTCCATTTTATACCTAGTATTCTCATAATAAAACAACTGGTTTAATTTTAAAGCTATCAGCAGTTTATAAAGTCATCAAGTGTATCAATGAGGCACAGCAATAAATTAATAAGATTATATCCTGCAAATGTCCTCAAAAGAAAGAAGAAAGAATCAACCTCCCTTCATGATCAGAGGAAAACTAGGAACTCAAAACATTTCCAAATACAGAGGTTGTACAATCCAGTAGTTAAGTGCATGGTATATATAGGTTCAGGCTGCCTGGATTTTAATTCTGGTTCCTACACTTACTATCAATGTGACCTAGGGCAAAGCACTTACTGTGCAGTGTCCTTAGCAGTAAGCTGGGGATAATAACCTACTGGGTTGTTGTAAATGAATTAATACCTGAACTTTTGAGCTCAAAAAGTTAGCTATCTTAGTATTATGGACACTAAGTTATTGAAAGAATCTGGGAATGAGAGACCTGTCAGCTAATCACACTAATTTTGCAATTATCTTAACCAAGGACTTGTAGCTCTCTGGATTTCAAAACAAGGCCAAAACATGTTCCTAATTCAATTCTCTTATGTAAGGGTTTCCGGCTCCCATTCCGGATTTTAAGACAGCCAAAACACATCCCCAAACTCCTCAGCATGCAAAACAATCAGGGAGCAACTAACTAGTCCTAGTTCACACATTAGAGAAAGCATGTCTGATAACAAGGTCCACCTGTGACACACGCGTCAAGGGCCAGAATCCCTCTTAACCAGTTACGTGATTCTCTTTTGGTCTCTCCTCTAGAGAATGAATGTGCTTTCGAAGATAAAGGTTAAACCAAGCTTTGAATGGGAGTGCAGCAAAGCGCAGAGAATCCAACTGTATAGCGACAACAGGGGAAGACTTCTCGAGTCATCATCAATCCATTTTCCCTAGTACCCAGGAGCACAGTGGGGTCAGACTCCTCTCGGGTGGGTTATGGGGAAACGGGCAACTTTCCCTGATCTAGCTCCGACCGTCCTCTGGGAACAAAAGCAGCTACCCTCCCTATCTCCCCCTCCTCTTGCGGGGCTCCGGAGTCCTGACCCGGGCCTCAGGCTCCAGCCTCCAGTCACCGAGCGGAGGAGACACCCAGGGAAAGAACAATAGGGCTGTGGCGGCCGCCTTACCTCTCACGGTCGCGGCCGTCGAAGTAGACGAAATCGCCGTTCTGGACGCACTTGGCGCAGGTCAGCCGCCGGCGGGTGGTGTTGCACAGCGGGCACCGCTCGACCGCCACGTACAGCCCCTCCGCGTCGTCCACCGAGTCCACTAAGTCCCGGGCGATCGGCCGGGGCCCGCAGCCAGGAGCCTCCGGCGCCCGGGATCCCTTCCCACTGGGAGACGCCATGATAGACTAAGAGCAGAGCCAGTCACGTGGGATTTTGTTTTCAACCAGATGCATCCTGGGCGAGGAGGAGGGGCCTGGGGCGGTGCCCGGAGGGGAGGCGTGGGTGCGGGCAAGCCCCTTGCCCAGCCTCTCTGGTCGCGGGCCGGCGGCGCTGTTGCTTTTCCTGTCCGCTGAAGGGCAGCAGGTTCCCGAAGCAAGAATTAGGTGAGCGTGGCGAATCAGCCAAATAAAATGTCATCATCCGCCGTATCATGCCAAGGCTACAAGTCAACGCCTCAAATTTGTGTAAGAAATAGTAATACGATGCCCTAAGGATTATGGGGAAACGGATTGAGAACAAAATAAGGGACATTCTTTAATTCGCTATGGATGCTTTAAAATTTGGCTTACAAGGTTGGATGAGGGGGCTGAGTCTTAGAATGAGATTTAATTTTGGCTCACCGACTTCCTTAATAGCTGTGTGATTCGGGGCAAATTCCTAACCTCTCTGTGCCCGTGTTTTCATTTGTTAAATGAAGGCATAATTACAGTACTAACGAACGTCGTGAGAATTACTAAACAAATACGTTTATTGTAATCTGATAATACTCTACCAGTACTAGCTAACCAGTAGAAGCGACCATACTACTGAAGGTGGAACTCAATGTTTTATGTTTCTGAAAAGATAATTTCAATTAAATTCATGGCCAACATTCCTCCCCTACTTTGGGCTACGCTCTGAGAAAGAATTTGAACTGTATAGGATTCCTCCCAGTTTCTTTCTGGGGAGAGGGGTAAATAGGGTGGGTCAGAAATTATATCAGAGTAATTCGTGTTTGAATATGCCTCTAAACCACAGAAGGAAAAAAGTACAGTGGGTTAATAGGTGGAATTATCTAGAGCAGTGATTCTCCAGGATTATTTTGATAGGCTGTCAATGGATGACCGCCCTAAATCCTCTCTCTAGCAGGGACTGCTTTTCCAAGTTCTATACCCCCAAATTCCTAACTGCCTGCTAGGCATCAAGTAATGTACTGTGGCCACCACAAGTTCAGCATGTTGGAAACTGAACTTTCCCTCCTCACAGATCTGTTTTCTCATCTTAGTGAAAGACATAATCAGTGACCACTTGGGGCCAGGAGTTAAGAGTCACTGTGCCCTCATCCCTCCCTCCCATCACCCAGGAGGGACTGGTATTGAGTGATCATAACCTCTGCATCTCCATCGAATGCTGATGATTCCAGAAACTAATTAGGTCTTGAATCTAAACCCTTTGCTCCATCCTGTTAGCCTGAGCTCGTCTGTTTTAATACAATTACATGGGGTTACAAAAGCACACAAAAAGCAAAAATTCCCTATGCTGTTTCAAAATAGAACTTACACTAAACCTGAATGGTTCCTGAAAGTTTCAGATTTATTTTTAAGTGAGACAAATAATTTTCTCTGATCATTTCAAACAGAAGGATATTTGATTCTTCTTAAGGTTTCAGACTTTCAGGTTTCCTTTGCATTCTGACGGGATCCGTCGCAGTGCCTAGCTCTACTGGCCAGGATCATTTACTCGATATTTTAAAAGGCAAAAAATAGACACATTCATTTCTATCTAGTAGATATTACAGATAGTATCTATTGTATACAGTTATTTGAAATTTCTATATATTGCCATATATTTTAAGAGAAGACATTATGCATTACATCTTTAATAAGAGCGGAACATAACATTTTAATGATGCTACAAAATCTCTTTAGCAAGGCTCTAAACCTCTCAATTAAGTTTAAAGGCCCTAAATCTGAAATAATTTTACTTGTTCTATTTTTAAAATAACGTAAAAGTCATTCTGAATAAGACATTTTCTCCATTTCTTAGGCATGGTTATTCACATAGAATCACCCTTTAATAAGTAAAGTCAAAATGTGCATGGAATATCTACAATTAAAGGTAGAAAAATGCAGCCGTTTCTGTGCTGGGCTTATGAACATACATACATAAACCAACATACTATGAGATAGTGAATGATACACTCAGGCTTTTTTAAAACCCTTGAGAATAGGATAGATGTTTTCAAATGCTTCATAGATTTCAGAACGTTCTTTGGCACCTGTAAAGAAATCCAAGTTTATAAAATCTTTAATCCAAGTTTATAAAATCTGGTATATAAAAACAATACCAAAATTATCTTAAGACTAAAATTTCATTGTCATCTCCAATTACTTTTAATATGACATTTCTTTAGGTGTACCTGAGAAGTGACATTTATTCCTGGTCAAGACAAAAGAATTTGGTGACTTCATCCACATTCCCACAAACACACACCCTAGAGCAGAGTTTTCTAGTATTTCCACTATGTTGGTGTATCAGACCATTTTCAGCGATACGGGGCTCAGTATGAAATATGGAATGTCATCTCTATGTGTGCCGCGAACACATAGTGCCCACATCAGCACCTGTGGGCACTTAACTACCAGCAAAAGGGACTTCCTTTGGATCCACTTATCTCTAGTTAACATCTTGATTCCCTAATGTTGACTAACATAGTGAGACAAAGCGGAGCTAAAGTTTTAAATTTCAGTGTATAGGGAGGGATTATTAGAGGGAAAATTGTACCACTGTCACCCTTAAGAGTCTTAAGTTTCAAGAGATCTTTAATTGTAACAAATTGCTCTGGGAATTAAAGGTATAAAAACATTCATTAGAAACATGAAAAACATGTCTACATGGTCCCCACCCTTGAGAGAGTCCCTACTCATCTCTCACCACCACCAACCACCACCAACTACTTCCACCTTCAAAGCTATGCAGGCACACTGGGCTAAGGGTCATGGCCTGGAATTACTTGTGTTTATATGGAGCTATCAGCTAATCAGGAAATTATTATCTGACAGTATTGTGGGAAAGAAGCAAGGAGATTAATGAAAGGAATATATAAAAACTGTTAGCGTGAAGAGGAATGGAATAGTTTAAATTGATAAAGACTTCCGTGAGAGCTATGAAGTCAGAGAGGAGGAAGGCTCAGTAAGAGAGCAAAAATGACCTCGGAGAAGTGGCTAACTGGTTTAATTACAGGACTAATGACGGAATTACCAAAAGGAGAATCACCAGATTTAAGAAGCAGATAGAAATCAGGATTCAGAACCAAAGATGAGCTATACTTTAAAAAGTGGAAAACAGCAAATGTTGGGAAGGATATGGGGAAACTGGAACCTTATACATTTCTGATGGGAATGTAAAATGGTTCAGTCACTATAGAAAACAGTTTGGCGGTTCCTCAAAAACGTTAAAATACAATTTACCACATGACCTGGTATATTCCACTCCTGGCTATATATCCTTGAAAATTGAAAACAGGTCTTCAAAGGAGTAACATGCATGTAGAAGCATGTTCATTGCAGCACTACTCATAATAGCCAAACAGGGAAACAACCTGAGCATATACATCAACAGATGAATGGATAAACCAAACTGTGGTATATCCATACAATAGAATATTTTTCATCCATGAAAAGGAATTAAGTGCTGATACAGGCTATGATGCAGATAAACTTCAAAAACTAAGTTAAAGAAGCCAGACACAAAAGGTCACGTACTGTGTGATTCCATTTACATGAAGTAACCGGAATAAAGAAATCCATAGAGACAGAATGCCACTGGTGGTCGCCAGGGGATAGTGGGAGGGAGAAATGGGTAGAAACTGCTTAATGATACAGGTTTTATTTTGGAGTAATGGAAATGTTTTGGGACTCGACAGAGGTGGTGGTAGTGAATGTACTAAATGCCAATGAATTATTCACTTTAAGACGTTAATTTTATGTTATGTGAATTCTACTTTGATAAGTTAAAAAAACTTTTTTTAAAGAATCAAATATGAAGTCTTTATGAGATTAAGAGAGATAAGGGGAAAGGTTACTTGTTCATTGCCAAGGAGTTTACTGAGTCTCCACCCTCAAAGATGTGGAGTGGAAAGGAGGGAGAGTTACTGATACAAATCACAGAGACTCTGTACTTTGAGGTAGGAGAAATCCCTTAAGTCTCAGAAGATTTTAGTTACAACACCAAAATTTTAGTTTCTAAAGAGAATGGTTTTGTAGAAATCACACAGTGAGTTGAGGAAGCAGTAAGGAAAACACTACTATAAAAAAGTCCCTGCCTCTTGTGTGATGGACGTTTTTTGGCTTCTGAATACTTTTGAATGCAACAGCCTTCTTGTTAGGAGACAGTGAAGTATGTATAGCAAACACGCTCCCACTCCCCACCCCCCAAAAAAACCCCAAACCAAGGTTCTTTCTACGTTCCATTGAGGAACAGAGTGTCTAGGTCCAGCATTTTGGATAACTATGTACTTCAGTTTTATCATAACACTTAAAAGAAAAAGAAATCATACCTAAAAGCATTGCATTCAAACCCAAAGAATATAACATACTGGCATCGCCTGGGGAGGAGAAAACACCCATCACCCACGAGGGACTGGGCATTGAGTGATCATTACTTTATATCATAGGAAAACAACTTTAGATACCAAGAGCTTTAGGGAGATTATCTAGTACAATTTCTTCATTCATATGCGGGAAAACTGAGGCCCAAGAAGTTGAAGCTTCCCTTAATCATGAGTAGCAGCTCTGGGAGAGGACCTTGTATACCCAGTGTTCCTTCCTTTACATCAAAAGTCATCAAATGAACATTGTTAGGATTTGTAACTGGGTGTTAAAATGAAGGGGTTTGGTCAGTTTAGTCAAAAGATTTCCTCACTGTAATATTGGCATCAAAACTTTAAGGGAATCCAAAGCAACCTACAGATTCAATGCAATCCTTATCAAAATACCAATGGAATTTTTCACAGAACTAGGAAAAATAATCCTAAAACATATACGGAACCACAAAAGACCCCAAATAGCCAAAGCAATATTGAAAAGGAACAAAGTTGGAGGTATCACACTACCTGATATCAAACTATACTACAAGACCATAGTAATCAAAACAGCATGTTACTGGCATAAAAACAGGCACAGATCAATGGAACAGAATAAAGATACAGCCAACGAAGCTACAATAAAGGAGTCAAGAATATACAATGGTTTAAAGACAGTTTCTTCAATAAATGGTGTTGAAAAAACTGGAGAGATACATGCAAAAAAAAATGAATGTAGCCTCAAAAATGAACTCCAAATGGATTAAAGATTTAACTGTAAGATCTGAAACCATAAAACTTGTAGAACAAAACATAGGCAATAAACTGTTTGACATTCATCTTAGCAATTTTTTTTTTGATATGTCTCCCAGAGCAAAGACAACAAAAGCAAAAATAAATAAATGGGACTACATCAACTAAAAAGCTTTTGCTCCACAAAGGAAACCATCAACAAACTAAAAGACACCCTAATGAATGGGAGAAGATATTTGCAAATAATATATCCAAGAAGGGGTTAATATCCAAAATATATAAAGAATACATATAGCTCAACATCAAAAAAACAAACAATCTGATTAAAAAATGGGCAGAGGGCATGAATAGACATTTCTCCAAAGAGGACAAACAGATGGCCAACAGACACATGACAAGATGCTCAACATCACTAGTCATCAGGGAAATGCAAATCAAAACCACAATGAGATATCACCTCACACCTGTCAGAATGGCTGTCATCAACAAATCAACAAAGAAGCATTGGTGAGTATGTAGGAAAAAAGGAACCCTCATGCACTGTTGGTGGGATTGTAAATTAGTACAGCCACTATGGA
Organism: Rhinolophus ferrumequinum; assembly: GCF_004115265.2. Taxonomy (NCBI): domain Eukaryota; kingdom Metazoa; phylum Chordata; class Mammalia; order Chiroptera; family Rhinolophidae; genus Rhinolophus; species Rhinolophus ferrumequinum. Next base: position 37,971,097 of record NC_046289.1, on the reverse strand, counting down.
AAATGGTATGGAGGTTCCTCAAAAAATTAAAAATAGAACTACCTTATGACCCAGCAATTCCATTTCTTGGTATTTATTTGAAGAAATTAAAAACATATATCCATTATGTTCACTGCAGCATTATTTACAATAGCTAAGATATGAATAGGTGAATTGATAAAGGTGAATGGATAAAGAAGGTATGGTACATATATACAATGGAATATTATTCAGTAATAAAAAAAGAATGAAATCTTGCCATTTTCAATTACATGGATGGACGTAGGAGGTATTGTGCTAAGTGAAATAAATCAGTCAGGAAAAGACAAATCCTGTATGATTTCACTTAGTAGAATCCAAAAAAACAATATAAATGAACAAACAAAACAAATTCATAGATACAGAGAATTAATGGTTGCCAGATTGGGGGTGTGTGTGTCAAGGGATGGGTGAAAAAGATGAAAGGGATTAAGTACAAATTGCCAGTTTTAAAAATAGTCACGAGATGTAAAGTACAGCAGAGGGAATACAGTCAACAATATTGTAATAACTATGTATGGTATCAAGTGGGTATTAGACTTATCATGGTGATCACTTCATAAGGTATACAAATGTCTAATCACTACATTGTACACCTGAAACTGGAACCTAAATTGGCCCCATACTCTTATTAACAATCACTCAGTAATCAAACATCCCAATCAGTAGCATCAGACTCCAATTAGATGACCCTTGCCATGTAAGCAAAACTTACCAGTCCTTTCCTTCGGGTTATAATGACCTGAACAAGCGTAAACACCATTTATAAGCTTGGTGGAAATTCTGTGGCTGGTGCACTGGAGACAGAACTGGCTTTGAGATCAAATGATATGAGCTCAAATGCTAGCTCTACCACGAACTAGCTTTGAAATCATAGACAAATTGTTTACCTTCTGAGTTTCAGTTTCCTTACCTATGAAATAAGAACAATAGCCTTTCTCATAGGGTTGTTATAAGGGGTTAAGTGAAGGTTTGTAAGAAGTCCTTTGTAAACCTTAACATTTTACAAAATCTAAGCCGTTTTTATTGCTCTAGAAGAATGGACGTCAGGGTTCGGGATGTTGGGATGGCTGGTCCAAGTACACATGTCTCATCATTTGGTTCTGTAAGAGCCGGTATCAGATAATCTGTCTGTCTCTTTCCCCAAGGCTGGATTCCTGCCAGATGGGGAGTGTGTTATATTAGCTTTTATATCCTCAGCAGCTAAAACACTATGGGTGCCTGGTAGGTGCTCAAAGTTTATTCAATATCTGTCACCTGTCGATAAGGTTTGTAAGCTTATCCCCATACCTTAGGCAGCCCAAATATCAATTTCCAATAGTACTTGGATTTTCTGATTCTGTTCTTACACCAAGTCATAACTACACATCTATTTTCCTAAGGGGTATCATATGTGTGTGCATACAAGTGAAAATCTTACAAATTAAAAAAAAAAGAGGCATTAAACCCCTCAAGGTATGCGTTTTACAATATATGCTAAATCGCCATGAGTGGACAATTACCAGTCACGACTGACAGGGATATTCTGGTCTCTCTCTTGTCCACTCACTAATCAAATCACTCTTGCCATTTTTATGCTGCTCTCTTCCAAGAGCTACTAATGTCCGGCTAATTTAGAGTGACCTTCAGTAACAAAGACGCAGCTTCTTAGTCTTTCATGCTGCAGGGAAATAAGTAAATGTGAAGCATTTTACTAACGCCTCTTTAGACTTCATTTTCCTGTTATCAGGTCCAGGCATCACAGTAAAATTCCAGTCTTTTCAATGCTAGGGAGTAAGCAATGAGAGTAGGTTTTCACCGAGATAATAATAGCTGTTTATACCACGCTTACCTTATGCCAGGCACTGGTTTTGTTTCCTCATAACACTTAGCAGGTAGCCTCTACAGCCACCTGCATTTTACGTATATGAAAATCAAGGTGGAGAACTTAAACTCACCCAAGGTCATATAGCCAATAAATGGTAAAGCCTGGATTCAGACTGGACCGTCGGCCTCCACCCTCTTAGCCACACCTGCTGCCTCACTGCTGAGAGAGTATTTATCATTTCTTCAGCTGACAAGCAGGATTACGGAAAGGGTGCACAAAGACCACACAGGTGTTTTCATAGACATCAAAAGAGCTGGGGGACAGTGCAAGGACATGAAGATGGCGGGCTCCGGGATGAAGCCGCTCAAGTTCCCCCCTGTGCTGCAGCACATACAACTGGCTGACATTGTTAAGGTTACTTAACCTCTCCATTGTCCCTATTTTACAGGTGAGGAAACTGAGGTATTAAGTACAACTTCACAGAGTTAACTAGAACCCACATAAAAGCCCTGAGCACAGAGCGTGGCACGGGATTTCCCAATATATGCTAACTCTATTATTATGTCTGATATTAGAAGTCAAAGTTGACATACTTGCTGTTCATTGTATATTAATCTGGCAGATCTTAGCTATACTGTTCATTTCACCGTGGTTTGAGAAAAAACATGGGTCCTGGATGTCACATCAGCCATAGAAAAGCAGCATGGACCTGGGAAAACAGTGTTAAGCTTTTTGCTGTCAGGAACCATGACAGAGTAGGATAGCAGGGTCACGTCATCTTCAGCTCACTTAACTGTAGTTAGAACATTCAGAGGTGGTGTGGAACGTGGTCACCTCAGTTTTGGCTCCTCAGGGGAGGAAGACAATTTTATATTGACAAATTACTTTCAAGAACCCTGCAAATGGCACATGATACCATGCTTTCCATTGCCATTTATTTCTATTATGTGCATTGGTGTTCTACAGTTCCTACCTAGGGAAGAGGTGGGATCCTTTAATGTCTCCAGTCATATCAAAGTGCATCTGTAACTTCAGTACTCTAACATTTTCTAGGCAAAATTTACATTTGTTGGGACCTTGCTTTCAAAACAGTTCTGCAGAGTGCTTGGTCTTGCCGTGTTGGACTAGACTATGTGAGCCTCTAGGACTCCACTGGACATTCTCCATGACCATCCTCAGCTGAGGTTCTGGAGGCAAAGCTAAAAGGGGGTTCTTTAGTCCCTTTCCCCAGGGACCCAAAATTGGGCCCTTGAGTTTTCAATCCCTTTGCAGGTGAAAAGGGTCTTGGTAGCTAAGACCCTTTATAGACTTCATAAAATTCTAAGAAATAAAGGTGCATGTGTCTCTAAGTTTAGAGCAAAAGTAACCTGAAACATGTAGTTCTAGGTAAAGTACTTTAAGACAATGAAGCAAAAACTGGGAAAAATCCTAATAGATGATAAATATTCCTATTTCAGTAGTAAGACATTGACTGGCTTTTATTTTGTAATAAGTAGAAACTTGGGTTTCAGTTACTACATCTCATTTCCTTCTCCACAAAGGTAATGATCTATGTTTTGCAAGAATGAAGAAATTTAGCATTGCCTATTCTATGTGCTAAATGCATTAACAAATTTTAAGGCAAGTGTATTGGGTGGTTTTAAGTATTGCATGTTGACAATCCTTTGCTTTTGTGATTTGTAACTTCTAGCAAATGTGTACATGAAAGTTTTTCTTTTTTTCCTTTTAATTTGGGACAAATGGGAAAGCTGGTCTGAATTAAGGCTATTTAAAGAAACTTGTTTTTGTGTACCTATAAGCACTGAACCTATACTTGGCAATTTGCACTTTTTAATAAGACTAATTCATAATGACACATAGCATATATATGAAAGTATTCTTCCAAAGTTCTTGAAAAGTTTGTTCCCTTAAGTACGGCATATATTGACCTCCAATATCTATCCTATTCAAGTTACTTGGGAGGCTTTCCCTCCTTCCTTTAGGATGTAAGAGATAACCTTTATATCCATCACTAGGAGGTCTTCATGATTTCAGATTCTAAGTTAGTAGCATCTAAGGAATTGTAGCTTTGCTGTATTCAAGAAGTTCTTGAATTCCAAATAGGCTTTCCCCACGTCAAAGATACATTTGCTATTTCTTAGAGAAAAGCACACTACAAAACTGAACTGAGAATTATAAAAAGAAACCGTAAAAACAGACATTACATGTTGATGGATGCTAAGTGATAACTACCAATTTTTCTCTCAGATGATGCAAAACTCTCAATTTTATTTTTTTAGGTGGGGCAAGACTTTATAAAATTCTAAAGTTTATTTGGACAAATATTCAAGAGAAGTTAAGAAACATAAAAATAGAAGCAATGAGAGAAACCCAGCTTTATCAGGTAGAGAAATCACTAGAATTAAAGCACATTTACACCAAGGTAGTATAAATACAATAGGGTTCTCATAGTATACTTCTGAAGCAACGGCAGAACTGGAGAACAGACAAACATATCAAGGTCAAAAAGAGTCATCGCAAATTAATAAGGTGGAGAAGAATATGTCGTGTTCAGATGGCTTGCTAGCTATTTAGGGATGGGGCATGGGGATCAATTTGGCTCGTGCCATATAAACTTGGCATTCATTTTGGCAGAGAAGAGTAAAATGTGTAAAATGTCAGACAAAAATAGCAAATTTCAGTAGACTGGTATGGAAAAAAGAGTCTGAACCATTTACTCCAAGCATTTTAAAAACCCTTTTTTATGTAAAAGTAAGTCACCAGGAAAAAGTCATAAATATAGTAAATAGTAATTTTTAAAAATAATATGGTAAACTTATACAGATCCTTACGAACAAACTAATAAAAACTAAGTGGGCAAAAGGAATGTTATGTATACACTATTTACAAAAGATAAAATGTTGTTTATTGGATTAGTGAAAAGTGATCAATTTCTATTTCTGATTATCAGGGAGGTTAAAGCAGTGAGATAATTTTCACTTATAAAATTTTTTTTTGTACTATTTTGTTTTAAAAGTGGCTGAGGATTTTTAAAAGATACTTAGATACACTGTTGATAGGAATGTGTGATATAGGAGAACTATATTGTATATCCCTTCAAAAACAATTTGGTAATTTGTACTAAGAACCTTAAAAATGGTAATATCCTTAAACAAAAATTCCATTTCTGAATACCCACAATAATAAAATAATTCTCTACGCATAAAAATAACCAAATGTTTGTGCCATTTATAAGCAGCTGACAAAGAAGGGACATTTAAACACCTGACAACAGGAGAATAAGTTTGATGTAATAACATGTTAGAACAGAGATTGGGAAGCTTAGGCCTGCTGGCCAAATCTAGTCTGCTACCTGTTTGGAAATAGCCCATGAGTTACGAATAATTTTTATGTTTTAAAAGGTTGCAGACAAATTTTTTTTTAAAAAAGGAAGAATATTACATGACACATATAAATTGTGTGAATTATGTAGAATTCTCGTTTCAGAGCCCTTTCCTTTATGTAATGCCTTGCCTGTAGCTACTTAGGCACTGTAATGGCTGAGTTTGGTTGTGGGGACAGAGAAAGCCAATGGTCCACAAAGCCTAAAATATTTAGTACATGGCCCTTTACAGAAAAAGTTTGGCTGACCTGAGTTTGAACATTGCGCAGCTGTTAAAAGCTTTCATGAAGAGTTTGTAACAATGAGTTAAGCTACATATGTTATAATGGTTAAGAAAAATGCAGGCTGTAAAGATGAATTTACATATCAAAATGACATAAAAACATGAAAAAAATGTTACATTGTTTTGGGTATTAGGACTGATGGACAATGTTATATTCCTTTCTACTTTTCCTTTTTTTCAGGTATTTTATAATGGTAAGAATTACTTTATAATCCTGAACAAAACTGTGTAAAAGGAAAAGCGAAGTACATGCATAACTAATGAATTTTATGAAAGTCAGAAAATAATCTTAGAACTTACCTGTCAACACAACTTTTCCAGATACGAAGATAAGCAATACAATTCGTGGCTTTACCATTCTATAAATAAGGCCAGGAAACAGTTCAGGTTCATAACTGTTAAGATATAAAGGGAAAAAGTTAAAAATAGCACTATTCAACTACTTTCCCATAATATTTGAGACCCAGGATATTTAAAAATCTGCATATTAGAGCAGTTTTAAAAATCTATTTTGCCAAAAACCTTTTGGCCATCTTGATAAAAGTAGTCCTGAGTGTCGCAGGTAATTTCTTGTTGCAGTCAAGAACAGAATTCATTTTTGGTCATATATTTTTCAAGTGCAAGCTATCTGAAGCTATTAGAAATTAAGGTAACTTAGGGTATCAGATTTAATGTATTAAGATCTTGTTGGTTAAATATTCTCCATCTTTCAAAAAAAAAAGTCTGTCAATATAAATAAACACGTTTTCTAAATTTTTCAAGTTCCCCCAATAATGAGCCTATTTTGTATGCATTTATAAACTGCTAAAGTTAACATTTTTAGCTGACAGAATCTAAAAAAATTTCTAGACCACTGTTACTTGTCTTTGGACAGGTACTCTACAATGAAATAAAACTAAACTATCCCAAGTTTTAAAAATTCAGGATTTGTTGCTGTAAGTAGTAACTCACTATTTACTACTAAACGTAGTCTGGCTTCCCCATGGAGCAAAAGATGATAGGGCTAAACTCTATATTCTAGCGTAGAGAAGAGGGGAGAGAACTACAAAGTCTTGAGGGACCTACAAAAAAGTCAGGAAGTAAGAGGAAGCTGATAAAACTTTTCTCACAACAATGGCTAATGGAGAATGAATATAAGAAAACCGAGAAATGGAACACTATAATACACATGAATCTTTGCCCTTAAAGGTTGAATCCAGATGACATGAAATGACTCCATTCCATTCTGCAATGATAAGACCCATACAACGGCAGATGTAAAACCTCTTATTGGAAACAGAAAGAGGCATCACAGTGGCCACCCTTCTGAAGTACCTATTTGGAGGTTGCTGTGGGTGTACCTGTCCTCCTGCAACATCACTCCACCTTATTTGAGAGCGCCTGTCAAGACTTCTACCCACGGACCACTTCCCACACTGGGACCAGCTGGAGCCTCGGAAAACCCCTTGGGACCTACAAGGTTTGAGCCAAGAAAGTGAAAGCTGGGGGCACAAAAAGAATGTTTCCATTTGATTTTCCAGCTGAATCTTAGGATTGTAAGATGGAAAAGGAAACATAAGTATGTACATGATGGTGAACTGCAGTTGGCTTTCAGAACCGTGGTTTTAAGGTGCCAGCATAGTAACGTACCAATTAAAGATTTACTTCATTTAGTCTCTGCTTCATTTCAAAAGAAGGTTGAGGCAGAAACCAGAAAAAGAGGTTTTGGTTACGGATGCAAAACACTTCATGAGGATCAAGAATAACAAACACATGCTAATGTGTTGGCTAACCCCAATTTGACTCACTGTGCGAGTCTCAGCTTAAATGTCACTTCCCTTAAGAAGTCTTCCTCGCCCTCCGCATCCCGCCAGTTCCTCTAAGTATCGCATTTGATGGTACCAGAGCTCAAGGGGTGTTGACCTTCGCAGTTACCATATTTCTGTCTTTGGCTGTGTGTTTCATACATACCATATGACTGTCTTTGGCTGTGTGTCTTCCCTTTCAGACAGGGAACTCCATGAAGGCAAGGGACTGTGGCTGTACTGACTGTCACTGTCACCGTACCATCTGCTACACAGTAGCAACCTAGATTTTATTCATTTAAGAAATATTTATTTCTTAAATGAATATTTATTTCTTAAAGGGGCAGGGGAGGGGGCTTCCCAGGGAACTCTAGGTACATCAGGATATCTTTGACTTTAAAATTGTAGGGAAAGGAGAAAAATGCTCAGGGAAAACTGAAAACAATTATAGCATAGGGAGATTGATGGAGAAGGTGCCTAGTGACATGGAGATATTTGTATTATCAGAGGTTCATCAATACAAAGTTGTAGAACCTGGGAAATCAAATGAACTTGGAAGTTTTAACATAAGGCAAACGTGATCTGATAATTAAAACTGATGTGTGCCATGGTTCCCCGCAGGGCTACAGGCAACTAAAGAGAGGCCTCAGTTTAAAGATAAAACCTGCTGCAAAAAGGAGTTTTAGTACCCCAATCACACACTCACTCACTCACTCACACACACACACACACACACACACGCGGGAGTTGTGATCCATAACCTAGGATGGTGGCTGGATGGAGAGTATGTGGGGAGGCAAGAATGAGACTAGAATGGGAAAACTATGGGAATACAAAGCCAGCTTCCTTGTCAAATTAAAATAAAAAGGTGGGTGAGATCACAAAACTGTCTGAGAAGGAAGACAGAACAGTGATGGGCCCATTCCAAGTGGCTAAAAGCAGTGCATCTGATGAATTATCTTCTTGTCCGACTGGCAATTTTATCTTTCAGAAGATGGAAGTAGTGGCAAGGGTCATTCTAGATTTAAAATCTGATCTGCAATGTTGGTGAAAAAGAAAAGAAATGAAACTTGGCCGGAATTGCACATATCATTTTAGAGCCCTAAGTGTCCAGAAAGGGGAATGCTAAGTCTAATATAGACATGTACCTTAGAATTCAGGCAGAGATCTTTCATATGTTCAGAAAAAGTTGGTTCAGAGAAAGATGGACTGGAGGCCCATGGTTGAGAATCTGGAAGATAAGATGGCTCATGGGTTGAGAGACTCTTAAAAATGAAGGTTTTTACTATGAATCTACAAATTATCCTAAGATTGAAGAAAAAGATACCTACAGAGGCAATATGTCTTGCAAGGGGCAGGGGAGGGGGCTTCCCAGGGAACTCTAGGTACATCATGAACATTCAAAAAGCATATGTTGAAAAAAATTGATGCAGAGGAAAAAAAGAATACAATCAAGGAGAAAATAAACATTACCTGAAGAATATCATAAAAGCTAAATCTCAGAATGAACTAAAATTTTTGAAAAGTTAGGAAAAAAACAATTTTTAACTTCTGTTCAGATCATGTCTCAAAGGAAAGCTAACAAATGTTAGAGAAAGCATAGTTATACGATCCCTATCTACTTTATCAAGCAGAAAGACAAAGAGAAGGAAAAGTGTTGCAGTGAAAGGATTTAAGTTCAAGCTAGATAAAGAGAATTTAAGAGCATCTGTGATTTTAAGCCAGTTCAAGGGCCTTGGCCCAGAAGTACGTCCCAAGGGAGGGGTGGGATTTGCAGTTGCTCAGTTCTCAGTTCTCTCAGTTCTCTAGGGCCTGAGAAGGATGGGAGATGCAGCAACGCGGCTCAGGGAGGAGGAGAAGCATTTGCTGTTGAGGTGGGAAGTTACATTTAAAGAAGCCAGGCAGGCAGGACACACTTCCCTAGGAATATGAGTACACTGAAGAAAAAACTGTGGTGGGGGCTACAGCTACACACACACAAAGAAAACTCTTAGAAAAACAGGTCAAAAGCTAGATAGGATTGCCTTCATAGGATGTGCTGTGGTCATACGTTTTCCATCTTCTCTCCAACCTGTTCTCCCCTCACCAGCTGTCAGCCCTTTCTGACTTGCCTACCCCCCACTCATGCCCCTTCTCTGCCCTCCACCACCATCACCCCCAAGCCAGGTGTGCTGTTCCAGAATCTATACATTAGTGGGTCTCCATGTGTGGGCCACTGGCCAGTAGCACTAGCATCACCTGAGAACTTGTTAGACCTGCAAAGTCAAGTAAAATCTCTGGTGCTGCAGCCCGAGCAGGAATGTTTTAGTAAGATGTCCAGGTGATCACTATTCAATGTAACTTTGAAACCTGCCATTTCAAAAAATTGGACATATCTGGTAACCAATGAGGATTTAGGCATATCATCTTAGCCCTAATCACCTATTGTGCCTTTACCCCCAAATTACACTTCCTCTAAAAGATACATTATATAAACAGTCCATAATACACAACTTGAACAACATAGTAAACTCAAAGTTAAGTTATATAACCATCATACCTACTGAACTGCTGATGGGTTAGCACCAAACCTTCCAGCCTGATGGGAAATCTCACATCACAGCTTCCAACCATGTTCTGAATTTTAAAATCGAGGAATCTGGCAGGGAAGCCAAGCTTCTGCACCACACGAGCATACTTTCTCGCTGCAAGTCGAGACTGCTCTTCACTAGGGAGGGGCAAACGTGTTTAAAGATGTCTAATCACCATGTCCTCCATGTGCCTGGGGCTGTATGCACACTTCTCTGATCGTATTTGTACGATTTGTACCATGTCTATCTTTCAATGTATACTAACTACGAGCCCATAGACTTGGAGAATGACGACCGAACTCCCCCGCTTTTGTCGCTAGCACCTAGGAGATACGGTACCAAGCACAGTTGTTGAACTGAATCATAAACGATTTTTGTCTTAATTTGTCATCTATCACATATAAGGTATCTTTTCCTTTTACTTGTTTTCGTGCTGTTAGAGAAAGTTAACTGTTCTACTGGTTCTCAAAGTGTGTCGTTAAACCGGCAATAGCATCACCACTTGAGAACTTGTGAGAAATGCAGAGTCCCAGTGCCCACCCCAGAGGGGTAGACACTCCGGGGGTGGGGCCCAGCAATCTGTGTTTTAACAAGCCCTCCGGTGATTGTGATGCTCACTACAGTTTGAGAATCATCCATCTGGTCTAACAGTGTGTGCCGTTTAGATGGGAACCACAGCAACAAAAATAAGGACGCATGCATACAGAAAAAATCAACATGAGGAAATAAGATATATGCCAACTGAGTGGCAGAGGCCTGATGTCAAAACTTGGGTCTTTATGGGACAAATTAAAAAAAAAAAAAAATATCTCAAAACTTGCCCAATTCTGCTCCGTCTTTCTCACACAGCTGTCATTCAGCTCATACCCAATATGAGAAAGACATAAATTCATCCAACTTTGTGGCTCTCTTCTTCTAAGTGTTTGTCCTACTCCAACCCTATGTGAAATCTTGAGATTTGAGGCTTTATTTTTCATGAGATACTTTTCAATGGTCATTGCTTAAGCGAAATCATAAAAAGCAGGGGTTGCCAAACAGGGCCAACACCTGGTGGGTGAGTCATAGGAACTCCACCCTCTCTTATGGGTTGATCCCATCTTTAAGCTCAAAATCAGAAGCACCTGAAAGAAAACCCAGATGGAACTTGCTGTTTACTGGACCAATGGAAACGTTCCGTTCTCTTTCCTGTCTTCACAACACAGCCCCCTCTTAATTGTATTATTTACTTCACGTATTCACCTCCTGCATGTGGAGTCTCCTCACTCACTTGTAACTCCTGAAATGGCCCTAGCAAGGCCATGTCCCCAAATTAGTGAAATTAGTTGTTTGCATTTTGAAAAATTACATTTTGCCTAATTGACCCATTCCATTTCCTGTATGTTTATAAGGTTAAATTTCAAGAGTTTGCATAGCCCTGTACTTTCTTGGGATATTAGCTGTGAATATCACACAGAAATTTCCATTCAAACAACTACAGTTAAAGTCTACATACATGTTCTTTTACAAACATTAGAAAATAGATTGAGAACCTTGAAATGTCACCAGCAATGGTGAAAATTTGATAAATTTGACCACGGATAAATTTGACCCTTCTGTACTTTTTCTATGCAAACACAGGTGTCCATCACCATGCAAACTCTGGTTATAACAACTAAAGAGAATAGGTTTGGATAAATTTGTGGGGATAATTCTGATATCTCTTATATTAACCATTCACAACTCTTTATCCAAAACTCAAGAACCAGATAAATTTGGGTAACTGTATCTCTTATTATATGAATTCTCTATTCAAGCTTTCACTATCAGATGTTAGGAATTAAATAAATTCAGATAGGGAAAGATACTCATGAATGTGTGTATAATATGAGCATATTTTAAAGTGAAAATTGGGTAAGAAACCTACTATGTAGTTGCCTGCTCCCCCTCCCCCAACTTGACATGATTTGACCAGCCTTCTAAATCAATGTACGTGTGTGTATTTTAGTGGCTAAATATAATTTTATTCTATGATCGAATCAAAACTCCATTTCTAGATATTTGTTTCTCCCATTTTAAACAATGCTGAAATGAACATCCTTGCAGATATCTTGCAGAGTTGTCCAATGACACAACGATGGAGATTTCTAGGTCAAAAGACATATATGGATCAACAGAAGGGAAAGCCCCAAAATTACTCAGATATATGTAAAAACTTAACTTGTAAAAACCTGTGTTGGGGGCGTAATGGAGTAAGAATGGATTCTTCAATAAATGTTTCAGGGCACTGACTGGCCATTTGAAAAAAAATTGTTTATTTTGCATTGAAATAAAATCCTAAGACCTGCTCTGCCCAATATGGTAGCCACTGACCACACGTGGCTATTTAAATTTAAATTAATTAAAATTAAATAAAAAATTGAGTCCCTCCATTGTGTTAGCTATATTTTAAGTGCCCAATAGCCACATGTGACCAGGGGTTACCACATTGGATGGGACAGACATAGGACATTTCCATTATCTAGAGAAATCTCTAGAAGAATAAAACATTAACTTCCCTTCCTGCATAAAAAACAGGACCTGAAAAAGGCCAGAAAAATATATGGAAGTCAATATTTATATAATGTGCGTGGGGAATGCCTTCCTAAGCATGAAACCAAACATTGAAACCATAAAGAAAAAAAAACTGAATAGACTGACTATAGACACAAAAAAACTAAATTGGGTGAAAAAACCCCCCAAAACCCTACATTATAAAATCCAATTAACATTAATCTGGGAAAAAATATGTACAGTACAAAATGGTGAAAATACTTAAATACTAAAAGACAAATATCTTCACAGAATATTGGGCAAAAGACACAATAGGCAGTTTACATGCTTATGAAAAATTAGTATCACTAGTAAATCAGAGAAATGTAATTAAAACAAAACTTTTTTGCCAATCAATTTGGAAAATATAAAAAACATTAACACCCAGTGTTCGCTGGAGAAAGTGGCAACTTGGCACATCTCTAGAAGGAGGGAAAATTGGCACAGCCTTTTAGAAGGACAATTTGGTACTCATTTGTAACACTTAGAGGGAGGAGCAGCTCCCCACTACAGTTTTAGGGTAAGAGGATCCACATCAGCACAGCACGGGGCTTTCTCTGCGTGAGATCCGGGAAACACGAGCCTTTTAAGAGATGCCTCCAGAGCTAATGCTCAAGCTAATGGTCAAAAAATGTCTAATTTCCCTCTAAAAAGTTCTATCCATTTATTGGCAATGAGGAAAAGTACACAGGAACTACTTCGCTAGGTGTGTATAACAGGCTTTATCACTGCTGTGGCTTATTTTCTTTTCAATACACCTTAAAAAGAAGTTATAACAGTCTAGTGAACTGTAAAGTATCCTGTCAGTATCATGAAGCTGAATGTTTTTAATCCAAAAGTTGGCATTGTATGAATTGAACTCTGCAGCAAAGTATTTTGCATCTGCTATGTGTTTTAGAACATTAATGCTATCCTTCCTTGTTTTGCATATTGAATTCTCTGTCTGGTCAGGGGTGGGAGCAAGGGGGTCCTTTCCCATACCTTTTGGCTCCTGTGCAGACCATTTTCCCAGAGCTAAATATAAGGGCTGTTGTCCTGGGCTCTCGGATCCGCATTATGACAGCAGCAAACCTCTATACACAGAAGACAAAAGGACAATGAGCTTCTGCTAGAGTTAACACTGTGCCAGTTCAAAAGCTGAGCTGGACATGAAAACAGTGTTGAATAAACTGAGATTAGATGGGAAAACTAAAAAATGTCTGTGTCTGTTCTCCCCACATTAAGATTAACTAACAAAAAGGGTCATGATTCTAAAATGTACTTCTAAAATGTATTTAGAAAAAAGGTAAGAATAACAACAGTAAAGCTAAAATTTGAGTGCCTGTTATGTTTCAGGCCCTCTTCTAAGAGCTTTACAGGGTTTGTCTCATCTATTCTCATAACTCATAATTCTCAGGTGAGTCCATTATTATACCCATTTAGTGCACAGGGAAACTAAGTGGTTATTCAACTTCCCCCCCTTTCTTCCTCCTCGCCCCCCCACTCTGGCTCAAGCCGTTGTTTCTCAGTCTAGTTGTGTAGGACACAGGTCCCGGGCCATGCTGGTATTATGAGCCTTGCGCTCCAGCCGGTTGCAGGCCGCTCACAGCAGCTCTTGCTGGCTACTCACGCTGGCTACTGGCCATAACCCACCACAACTCACAGCAGCCCAGCTCCAGGGAGAGCTGTTGTTCACCATCTTAGCTGTAGAGGGCACAGCTCACTGGCCCATGTGGGAATCGAACCAGCGATCTGGGAGTTAGGAGCACGGAGCTCCAACCACCTGAGCTACGGGGCAGGCCCTCAACTTTCAACATTACAGGCAAAGTTGAGATTTAAAAACCACTACTAATCTGACTGTGCTTTTTACTTTGAAATACCTCCTTTTTCTTTCAAAGAACCTTTGGGGGAGAAAAATGTTACAGGAGAAAAATGTCAAGACTCTAGAATGTACTAAAAAGCAGCTAAAACATAGAATATATATCTCTATATAGAGATAGATATTTAGATAGATAGATAGATAGATAGATAGATAGGCATGCTGAAGATGAACGACAAAAAGTTGATTTTGCACAGTCGTTCTCAACGTGTGGTCCACAGATCAGCAGTACAGGCAAGTCTAGTGGTGCTGATGCAGGCGATGGCCGAGCACCACTGGCCTGCCACATGACATGTCACTCAATGACCTGCTTTTCCTACCTACTGGTCCTACACAGACAGTCCCTTCCCCTTCTCTCCTCCCCGCCTCTCCTCCCCCGCCCAATTAAGCTGGGAAGGAAACTGGTACGGGCACTACACAAGACTATAAGTTCCATGTGTAGTACTCCACAGGACCAAAAACTGACAATTTCAGATTTGAAGCGCTGGCAGATGGTAAAAGAGTCCGAACTACACAGAGTTGATCAGGTCCTAGTCAAGATTTCCAAGTGTTTACTAGAAAGATAGCACTCTCACCCGGTATTCATTTTGTTAAATTCTGATAGTAGCTTAAGTGCCAAGACACAATTTCTTTGGCTGTCAAGTCCAAGTTTGGACAGGTCCTATGCATTAAAATAAAAATGAAGGGAGAGCTGAGGATGGTGGAGAACAAAATATACTTAAAATGCAGATTGCTCAATAGTGTGGTCAACCATTGCAGCAGCCATAAGAATCTCATTGTTTTCATCCTCATCGTAGCCAGCTACATGAAATATAAAAAGGAAAGCTATCCAGCATTTGGGTAACATTCAGGTTACATTTGAATTCAGATGTCAGCAACAACACTACCACAGCAGCAAAAGCAAATAATCCATCAATAGTTGATGGCAAGGTCCTCAGGATCCCTACTAATATGGTCATTTTTTCAGTCTAACTCTATAAATCCTCTGCCCCCCAAGACACTGAACTTTTTCCCAGCAGGAACCAGGTCTTACTCATTTTTGTACTCCTATCTATGTACAGAGTCTGCCAAATTGTTAAATGTTGATCGAATTAACAAATCTATTTCCGAGGTAAACCAGCCATTGAAAATGGGATGCCTGGCTTTGGCAGGGACACGAGAAAGAATCGATTTTATTAAACTTTAAGGGGAAAAAATCCTGAATCTTACATTAGTAAGTAGAAGCTTGAACTTGACACTTTAAAAAATTTGGCTTTCTCAAAGAGAAATTATAACTAGGAAAATACATAAGTGCCAGCTAGGTGGGACAACATTTAGAAAAAATTATTTCCAGAAATATCATGGCAGTTTAGAAAGCTAGCATCCCCATCGTCAGGCTGAAAACAGTCACACAGAAACAATCTTTTGAATGAATGCAAGGGAAAGATCTTAACTTTTAGGAACTGCTCAATCACTGCTTTATTCAGCACAGAAAATGAGATTATTTAGAACTTCAAAACGGAGAATGAGGCAATTAGCCTTTTGACTTGCCAAAAGCTTTTTACACTCACGGCTTCTTTTTAAAAAATAAAAACAAAGGAATGAGTCAAAATCATGATCATATATAGGAAAGTAAATCTAAATAGAAGCTAATTGAAAGAAATACTGAGAAATCTTACCTTTGGGTTATATTCTGCATTTTTGGCATGCAAAGCTATTTTCTTAAGATCCAATTTACAGGCCAGGTTTGCAGTGGAAACTATATTCCTAGAGAAGTAAGTCAACTTAGAAAATTATATCAGATATAAAAAGTAACAAAGAATTAGAACACTAACTTCATAATTTCAAAGGTTGTAAATTAGTGACTTCCTAGGGGGAGGATTATTCTAAATGTGAAATACATAGTAACATGGTCCCTAGTAAAAATGTAAAAATCCCCAAATACTAAAATAGCTTTTCCTAAAATTTCATGACTAGCTGACTAAAATGAAATCTTCTAAATCTTTTTCAAAACTGTGTTTCAAAATAGAAAGCACAATTCCAAATCAATCTGCAAATCTAATTCAATTTTACGTCTTTATATTCTTTGGGTTTATCCAAGCACAACCACAATTTTCAGCAACTCAGTGCTTTGGTATAAACAATATAATCTTTCAAGAATGTAGATACCCTTAATCCCCGCTTAAGAGATTGAGAATTAGTGCTTCATTTTACCGATAACCAAACTGTCTAAAGGCACAGTCTATTAAGAACTGATAAAGAATGATGAAATCTGAAATTCTCTTCCCTACACTGTTATCCTGAAATTAGTTGTCATCACATTCAGGAATATGAAATGTGTACCCAGAAGGATCACTCATTAAAAACAAACAAAAAACAAAACCCGAAAAACCAACTTACTGGAGTTGAGGCACGATTCCAGAACATTCTGAAAGAGGGGTCATTGGTGTCATGGGAGTTATGGACGCCAGAGACAAGGAGTTTGATTTCTCAGAGGGATGGACTGAGTTAGCACCACCAGGGGGCAGAGGTGCATGGGACTCGGATGAACTGCTGCTGTGTAAGCCCAGGCCAACATCCTGTTGGCTGGATAATGGCAGCCTCCTCTGCAGACTTTGAGTTTTACAATTTTCTTCAATTTCATGCTTGCTTCTAATGACAGTCTGGTCTTTATTTTCTTGGGTAAGTTCATCTGGTAAGAAGCTAAGATCCACAGACGAGAAATCACCGGATGTTTCTTTGACTTCTTCAAGATGCGAATTAAATGCAGTCTCTGGGTTGCATGAATCAGATATGTACACATCCTCAGGCACAACTGGGCTGAGCAGGGGCAGCCCAGGTGGGATGAAGTCATCCTAGGCCGTTCCCAAAACAGAGAAACAGAACACAATGAACACAACAGCGTGTCCCATCAAAGGGATGTCGCCACGGCCGGCAGGCAATGTGTTGAGGATGCGGCAGTTCAAGACAGCTGATATTCATGCCCTGCGTCTCTCCACCAAGAATCACTGAAGTTCTATTAGAATGGTACGCGTTATAGCACGTGTAATAGCAACTGGAACGTACATCTGAACACGCAGAAAAAGCATTTCGCATAAAATGTTTGTCCCACGTTAGTTAGATCCATACTAAGTTGCCACTCGAAATCCAATTTTGTCATAGAGGCAATTGAGCCACCATGCTCTAACTTGTGAGTACTTTGAAGAGCACAGATTTACTGTACTCTTTAAATTGATTATAAACTTTAGCTGATTTAAAGTTCTTTCTTAGAATTTTAAATTCATATTTGAAATAGAATGGTACGTGAAGGAAGTTTAAGATACAGCTTGGGTGCTAACCAGGACTCCACTAAGAACTCATCGTTATTCCTTCCAGTCAAAAGAGAGATAAAGAAAGCCTTCTAATGACCCGAATTGTCAATTGGAAAAAGTTACTGAAATTTAAACGGCAAGAATAGTTTAAATCAATATATTGTATTTCCAGGCCAGGGAAGACTGCTCAACTTCCATTACCAGCAACTGAGGGAATGAGGTGTGTAATGAGGGTAGCAGCTAATGTAAAATTCATGGGCTTTCTTAGGGAAAAAATTGATTACTTTGGTACACATATTACCACCTGCTTTGTTCAAGTTGCAGGCTGAAATTCTAGATTTTGAGCACTGCTTGCAGGATAACCTCATCCCTTAGAAGATCTTACTTCTGACAACTGAATAGTCACAAATGCCTCTTAGTATCTTTGTTATCTTCTCGGTGGCAAAGCTACCTCAGCTAAGATAAAATGTCTGGCTTGGCGGTATTGAATTGCTCTGGTACTACAAGTCCAGCAGATGGCAGGGGTGACTAATTGTTCAAAGGAAACACTTAGTAGAAAGCAGTAATTCTCTTGAAATAGGATTTTTTTTGGCCTTACTTCACTGTTTTGGCCTTCATTACCCCCCATACCCCCATCCCCACCCCAAAGACTGGCCCTAATAAAAGTGAGACGGGGACAATGGCCCTGACTCCTCTCCATTGTTTCCTTGGCCTCTCCCGTCCTAGCTGGAAAGGCTTTCATCAGCCAATTAATTTACACTAAAGCACCAATATCTGCAACATCAGTGTCTCCC
Organism: Rhinolophus ferrumequinum; assembly: GCF_004115265.2. Lineage (NCBI taxonomy): Eukaryota > Metazoa > Chordata > Mammalia > Chiroptera > Rhinolophidae > Rhinolophus > Rhinolophus ferrumequinum. Next base: position 37,952,743 of record NC_046289.1, on the reverse strand, counting down.
CGCCTTTTTCCCATTGTAGCATTTCAGCCAGAGGCAGGTCTCACCTAAGGAAACCAAACTTCAACAAGGAATTTAAGGCAATGGCAACAAGATATGGAAGAGGGATGTTTTATGGCGGTAGAACCTTGACAGCCTCCTTCCCAGTTTACCTATAGGAACACACTTCTGAGGATGTACTTACAGAATATTCATTGCATGCTTGACCTTATCTGAAGAAACTTTTTGATAAACGGTTTTTTGCAGAACATAACCCATCTTTCCCAGAACCTTTACTGCGTGGGCTCTCCTCTATGTTAAACGCTACTGGACTTCACTATTTTTGGACTTCACTCTTTTCATTATCTGTTTACGCTCCCTCCCCGCCTCCATCCCACCCCTGCCAATAAGTTGCTCTCTTGCTTTTCTTGTTTTGAAGACTCCTTCCTCTCTTTTCTACAATGCTTGACTCTAAAGATGTTTAAACAACCCACAACTTAAGAGTCACAAACGGAAAGAAGCCACAGGTGCCTCCAATTCACATAGTGGCTTCACACTAGACCATGTGCGAGCTCTGGTTGGCAAGCTTGGGCAAATTATTTCACCTCTCCAAGCTTCTATTTTTCAACTGAAAGACGGGGACAAAGAAGCCCACCGCTTAGGGTCGCTCGGAATTTAAGAGCTAAGGAAGGCAAAGCCCTTGCAGCGCACGACCTGGCAATGGAGCAGGGACGCCGGCCCCGACTCCGACAGTGCAGCAGCTTCCAGGCTCACCTGGGCGGCGCACTGGTTCAGGTAGAGCTGCAGGTACGTCTCTTCCTCCTCCATGCGCGGAGGTCCCACTCTTGGGTGGGGTGGGAGCAGATGGGGAAGCCTAGGCGGGTCGAGTTACTGCGGAGCCCGACGAGGCGCGCGGGGCTCACAAGCCATTTATCAGCCTCGCGGCTGCACGCGGCAAGGCGGGGCCTGGGTGCTGAGGGGTCGGGGCCTGGGTTTGGATGCGGCCGGCCCTCAACCTCCGCCCAGTTCGTGCTCCTGCAGACAGCGCGAGTAAATTAATAAGTCAGGGAGGGAGATGCAGAACTCCGCACCCGTCCACCTGTCACTAGAAAGAGGAGGGCTGGGGCTGGGGGTGGAGAGGGCAGAGGCTCCTGGCCATGGTGCAATCACAGCACTTGCCCACAGCTGAGAAGCAACTCAGGCTGCAAATCTGGAGATTGCCTTCACTTTTGCAAATGCGGTCCTTTCCTCCCGAAGGAGAGATCTCGGTGTTAGTAGTATAAAAAGTGAGTGGGATGGATACTGAGAAAATAAAGGATTTTTCTTTTAAGGGGTCCCCTCCCACCCCTTGTGTAGAGTCAGTAGAATTGGAGGCACCTAGTCAGATGTATTCCTTGTTATGTTATGTTATGATTGGTTTTTCTCCAATCGCAGAGACTTTAGTCTAAAGCCACATAGAAAGATTATGAGGCAGCTCACAGGAATTTCCTCTTTCTTGAAATCACTATTTTAATTTTCGGTGCCTCAGCTTTTGTAAGAACTTAAAAGTGCAGAATGGTTCTTTAAATATAATTGATATCTTTTAATGTAAGAGATTTCAAAATGTACATGGACACAAACATAAAATATACCTTTTCTACTAGGCTACATTGTCTGAGAGCAGGAATTTTGATTCCTTATCTTTGCACCTCTGTACCAAGCTCATAGCTGATCCATGAAACTTGATCAGTGAATGAAACTGTCCTCAGAATGGAGCGTGGGAAGCACATGATAGAGACAGAGACAGATCACGCTAAGAATCAGCTCACAATAAAAATCTTACTGAATTTCTAACCAAGAATGGGAAACATTTTGGTAAAGCTGGAATTTTATATAATGGTGTATAATGATTTGTGTTAAATGATATCGCCTACAAAAAGTATTTAGCACAGTACCTCCTAGTAGCTCAATATTAGCTCTTGGTTTTGTTATTAGACTGTTAGGGACTGAATTGTGTGTCCCCCCACCCCAATTTATCCTCTGAAGCCATAATTCAATATGACAGATGTCCTTATGAGAGAGAGAGAGAGAGAGAGAGAGAGAGAGAGAGAGAGAGAGAGAGAGATCCCAGGAATGCATATACAGAGGAAAAAGCCATGTAAGGACACAGTGAGAAGGTGGCCATCTGCAAGCTGAGGAGAAGAAGGGCGTCAGGAGAAACCAAAGCTGCTGATCTTGGACTTTTAGCCTCCAGAACTGTGAGAAAATAAATTTCTGTTGTTTAAGTCACTCAATCTGTGGTATTTTGCTATGGCATTTCTAGCAAACTAATACAAAGTAATAAAGTGTCTCATCTGTGGTAGGTGGAATTCTGAGATGAACTCCAAATTCCTGCCCCCTAATGCATATACATCTTCTCCCAGTTATTCAAATACCTAACCTATTTGCTACTGTGAAGGGATTCTGCAGAATTTAAGGTCCCAAGTCAGTCAACATTAAGAATGAGAGATAGGACCGGCCCGGTGGCTCAGGTGGTTAGAGCTCCATGCTCCTAACTCCAAAGGTTGCCGGTTCGATTCCCACATGGGCCAGTGGGCTCTCAACCACAAGGTTGCCAGTTTGATTCCTTGACTCCTGCAAGGCATGGTGGGCAGTGCCCCCTGCAACTAGAAACGGCAACTGGACCTGGAGCTGAGCTGCGCCCTCCACAACTAAGACTGAAAGGACAACAACTTGAAGCTGAACGGCACCCTCCACAACTAAGATTGAAGGACCACAGCTTGACTTGGAAAAAAGTCCTGAAAGTACACACTGTTCCCCAATAAACTCCTGTTCCCCTTCCCCAATAAAATCTTTGGAAAAAAAAATTGACATACACAATGCTTTAAAAAAAAAGAATGAGAGATAGATTATCCTGGGTGAACCTGGCCTAATCAGATGAGCCCTTAAAAGGAAATGGGCTCTTCCTTGGGAGGAAGATCCAAAGCTTGAGAAAGATTGACCATGAAGGAGATTCTTCGTTGCTGGCTTTGGAGCTAGATGGAGCCATGTTTCAAGGAGCCTGTAGGAGCTGAGAGTGACCCACATTTGATAACCAGCAAGGAATGGAGACCTCAGTCCTGTAACCACATAGAACTGAATTTGGCCAACAACCAAGAAAGGAGTCTCACAGAGGAGCCCAGCCTTGCCAATGCCTTCATTTCAGCCTTGTAAGCCCTGAGCAGAGAAATCGGTCATGCCATGCCCAAACTTCTGACCTATAGAACTGTGAGCTTATAAATAGGTATTGCTTTAAACGACCAAACGTTGGTAATTTGTTACTCAGAAATAGACAATAAATGTAAAATAAATTATGAATAAATAGGGACACAGGTTTGCAGTGATCTACAGTGCAAGTGATAAAGCAAATGAATAATATGTTAACAACAAGCAAATTTGGGTAAAGGGTACATGATGTTCCTTATGCTACTTTGATTTTTGTAACTTTTTCTAAGTTTGAAACTATTTCCAAATAAAATGTTTCAAAATAAGAGCTACAGATTTTGTGGATGTTTTCAGTTGTATTGGTGAGAGTTAATTTATCCAAAATCTTAAATTGTTCTGAGAATCAAAGATTTGATATGGTTTGAATGATTAATAATTAATTGCCAGCATTCACTGAACTCTTACGATGTGCCAAGCACTGTTCTGGGTGTTTCATATATATGAACACATTTAAACATCACAACAACCCTGTGAGATATGTATTCTTTTATCTCCATTTTACAGTTGAGGATACTGAGGCACAGAGACATTAGTAACTTGTCCCAGGTCACACAGCTCCTTTTCAGAGTATTTGCCTCTAAAACCACATGCTGTGTATTGTCTCCCATCGAAGTCTATATATGCCATTTCAAATTAGAAGTTTGTTTTCATTTTAACTGTGCTTGTTAATCAGTTTTGATTCTGATTTTCTTACTTTTTTTCTTTTTTGCTTTGGAATTTGTAATATTTTGTACTTTGGCAAAAACAAACCAAAAATCCCCACTTTATCCAAAAATTGTAATTCATTGTTTCTTAATTTACTACTGTAAAGATTAAATGAGTTGAATAGAAGTATATGTAAACTTTTACCAAATACTTTGCACATATCAAGTATTGTTTTTTATGTCTTTAAAAGAGTATTGTCAATGGTTATGAATACTCTTTAACAGATGTCAACTTTGGAAAATAGGCCTTTACTCCTATTTTAAGAGACTCTGTCTCTCATCATAGACAATACTAAAATGAACCCACATCCCACATTACATATAAATTACATTTAACTAAGAGTTGAATTGCTTGTGACTACTTTTGTCACATTTTGTCACAAATTGACTAATTTCCGTTTTGGAATTTAACAAATTTTTGAAGCCAGGAGATGTTTCTCAGCTTTCAAACAATTTTATTGGCCCTTGAAAAGTTCATAGGCCCTAGGTACGGGGCCTCGGCCTCTAAAATGCAATCAGGCCAATGTTGGGGCGGGAAATTCTCTCCCAAGAAAAGCTGATATGGAACTTCAGTGTTGAAAGAATGTCAGGAAATATTGTTTCACTAGGGGGCGCTCTCTACCCTCCATGAAGGGAATGTCTTTTGGTTTGGAGAGCAAAGAGCTTTTAGAGCGAGTACAAAGGAGTCCACGCATCCCTATGGTATTAAAATAAAAAGTGGGTACTGCTCTGTGGCAAAAGATCAGGGGGTTCTTCCAAAACTGCGTAGGATTTACCAATCAATACAAATATATTTGTACATATTTACACAAGGAGATTCAAATTATGGTGGCCAAACCCACCGACAGTGCTTATAGAGTAACCATTCATATCACCTTAACTGGTGTTTCATGTGCGGGGCAATTTTGTTCCCTAGGAAAAACCTGAAAAGCAAGAATTAGTGTAAATGTGATAAGGTTCCTTGAGGCCATGTTAGGAGAGAACATTTTTTAATCTGGTGACAAGTTTTCGAGATGCAGCCTTCTCTTTCTCTTAGGAACCATGGACACTCATTGTGATTAATCTCCACATTGAGCTGTCAGTTTCCTGACAGGGATGTTACACACAAGATTATGGAGGTGGCTTTGAGCATTGCTTGAAGGTCTTGTCTAGGTCAAAATATGATGAATTCTTGTCCTTTCAGTTACTATTTGAAATAAAAATATCCCATAACTCATCTCCCTGTTTTAGTGACTGTGGAGCACAAACGTCAGCATCTGGGAAGGAGCCTGTGTAATGGCCTCATCAAGGAGGCACAGAAGCACTGTGGAAAATAACCTTTTTAGTTGCTATAGCCTTGGCTCGCCAATCTCAGTCCATTGAAAATCTGGAATGGATTGTACACCTGAAATCTATGTAATTTTACTAACAATTTTCACCCCAATAAATTAAAAAAAGAAAGAAAGAAAGAAAATCTTGAATGGTGATGGTGTCACCTTGCCTCTCTAGTAATGCTACCACTTTCCTTCTCAGGTGGTACTATACCCTGGATGTAAAGAAGGCTTGCTGTGTTTTAATTTTCCCAGGAAAAAGGCTCAATTTCATGTAAAGTTAAAGACAAGTGAAAATTTCCCAAGTTCCCTTTTCTCTTTATAACTTAACTCCTATCATTTTCTCTCTGTATAGACATCTACCATTAGCGAGTTTCGACAACAAAGAATACGTTATTCTTAAAAGCATATTATAAATAATAGGAAGTGTTATTTATGAGCATAGTTTTGGCCGTTGTTACATGGAAACGGAACCAATCCATTCGCACTGATTCTGGGCAGGAGAGAGCTGCTTTGACATTTCCCAAAGTAAACACATCCAGGAAGTCTGATCTCAGTGACAGCTACCTGCTCCCCACCACACACACCAGACTAGGTTTTGCAATATTTGCTTGGGAAAGTACATAGGAGGATTTCACCTTGTGTCTGTTCACTGAACTCCACTTTGTACACACCTTGCTAAAATATGAATCTTTGTACATGCCTGCACTTGCGTGCTATATAATTAGAGTCAAGTTGGGAGTGACTCTCCAACGTCTTTCCTCCCCAAGAATTAACATTCAAAAATTTAATTCTGATAGACATTCTCTGGAGAAACTCAAAACATGTTTACATTTATTATGCAAAATCAACTAAATTTACAGCTGTTTACCCATCTGTGAAGGGTCTGCTTCAATGTTTCCAACCTGGAAAATATAAGAAGAGGACTATAATTTTCCTTCATTACTTTGATATCAAGTGTACCTCATTTCTGCAGTAGTGGAGAGAGAAGACCTGCCTTTCCCACTGTGTGGATACAGATAGGAGGCAGGGGAGTACAGTGGTTACGAGCTAGAGTGTGGGAGTTAGATCTCAGTTTGAATAGTTGCTTAATTGCGCAAAAGGATTGTGATTTTAGGCAAGTTATTTCATATCTGTACGCCTTAACTTTCTCCCTGGTGAAATGGAGCTAATCATAGGTCTGACCTAGAACTGTGGTGAGGGTCACACGAGATAATCCATCGCACACTTAGTACAGTGCCTGGCACAGTGGCCAGTCAGGGGTGGTGGGCTTGCTAGGAGTATCATATGCAGCCAGGTGGGAATGACTACCAGCCCTCACTTCTAATAGTGAAAGTCTTTTAGAAAATTTTAGAGTATTTTAAAACAAAAGACAGAATCATCCATCAAGAGCCTTGGCCCTTCAGAAGGCAACTTTACAAAATAGCCCATGGGATTACGTAGGGAGAAGTGATGGTGTATATAGAGAAGAAGCAGCAATACCACTAAAGGCTTCCACAACTCCTGAGAGGCACTTGAGGGAGCAAGCTTTGGGAGGGGGCTAAGAGAGTGGCACACCTACCCAGCTCCTGACAGAAGGCTCCCTAGGGCCACTGAGTCACTCTTCCCCTAAACCAGTGCTAAGTCAGTGCTAAGAGGTACAACGGGAATAATAAGATATAATTACCATGATGACAAATCCACAAAGGATGTTCTTCATGAAAATGAATTTTCCTTTGGATATGCTATACTTACTCAGAAGGGCCACTGAGTGGCAAATCTCCAAGTTGTGATTCTTGTGAGTCAAAGGGATTCACTGTTGGCAGAAATATCTTAGGAGTGACTAAGAAGAGACTTTCCACCTTTGGAGAAGACCTGAGCACGGCGCTGTGATGGAGAGTTGGATAGAGCGCTCACTCTCTTCATAGCGTTTCCCAACATGTCTCTGTGTTGCCTATTTTATTTCAAGACAATTTATGTGTCATTTTCCCCCTCACGTGGTCGCTCATCATCCATGACTCTGCAAGATACTCCTTAGATACCACAGAGGATTCAGAGATGCCTGTCATTAAGGCTCTGGAGATGAGATTTAGGGTGGACCCTAAATCTGAGGACAGGTGACCTCATAAGAAAAAGGCAGAAGGAGAGTTGAGAAACAGACACACAGAAAGAAGAAGGCCATGTGAAGACACAGGCAGACGTTGGCGGACCGAAATCATGGAATGACAGGATTATTTGCAGGCATCAGAAGCTAGGAGAGAGGTGCGGAACAAATTCTCCCTCCAAGCCTTCTGAAAGAAGCAACATTGGTGATAACTTGATTTTGGACATGTGGGTTCCAGGACTGTGAGAGGATAAGTCTTTGTTGTTTTAAGTCATCCAAGTAATTGTAATTTATTATGGCAGCCCTGGGAAACGTGAGCAAAGGGTACGTGAGAATATCTGGGAAGCAACACCTCAAGCAAAGACACTGAAATGGGAAAAATACAGACGCCTGAGGGTGTGGCTGAAGCACAAGGATCCTGCAAGGGAACAAACTGCTGAAGACGGGGCTCATACATCGAGGGCTTTGAATGTCAGGTTAGGAAATCTGTATTGTATTTGATGAGCCGTGAGGAACTTGATGAGCATTGTATATTTAGAAAAGTAAGTGACCCTGAGCTGGCAGGAGGTAATATGGGCCTGAGGTAGAGCAAGGGCAGTGAGAATGAAGAGAAGGAACAGAGGGAAAGTGTCTGATAGGAATCCGAGACTTGGCAATCGATAGATTCTCAATCTGACTTGCTAAGTAGCTTGATTCATATTTTACCTGGTATTGTTGATGTGTCTTTGTCTTCTGGGCTGCATAACACCCACACTTAAAATGAGCTACCTTAAGTCTTCTGGCTGCCTGTCAAGTTGAATTATTAACTTGTTCTGGCTTCCTGGTAGGCAAGCTGTGTTCTACGTTGAGGCTTTTACTGATCTTAGGGGTGTTTCTTTTGCCTTCCCTGCCCCTGTTCCTCCAGCGTGAGCTAAACCCTTGGAAATTGTTTCAGAGCCCTCAGTCACCTCTTCCTGGCTCTCGTCCTGCCGGAGCCGGGCACAGGAGGCAGGGTTTCAGAGCTGCTGGGCTGGCTGGCCTCACTCCAGCATCCTATTATAGGTCTTATTGTAACATTTGATGCTAAATGTGATGTAGAGGTGGCATGGATCAAGCTGTGGCATCTGGAACAGATGCAGATCTTACAGCCATGGCAGACGTTGCACGTTGCCAATGCCCTGGAGACCTTTAGTGTGGTCTGAGGCTTCAAGCCTCATTAGCATCACGTTCCTTTGGTTAGTATCTCAAAAATCACACCAACTCTCTTGATCTGGCTTTATAATATGAGACCATTGGGAGGAAAGGAAGAGGAGCCAGTGTTTACCCAGGGCTTAGTCATGCCAGTGATGATGTGAAGCGCTTCGCCTGTGTTACCTCACTTCATCTTCACGGCAGAGCTGCGAGGGAAGTGCCATTATCCTCATTTTACCGGTGAGGAAATTGAAGCTCACAGCAATTAGGTCATAAGGTGAGTGGTGCTGCCAGGATTCAACCTTGGGACTTTCCCAACTATCACACCACCTCCTACATAGGAGATTTTTTTTTTTTCAGTGCTACTAAGGTGGTAGAATTCAGCTTTTGGCATAGATGCAGGATTTGCCTAGTGCATGCTGGTTTTTGACTTCGTGCCATGATTTCGTGTGAACATTTCTCCTCTGGTCCCTCCTGGAGGCCAAGCGCTGACCTAGAACTTCCCAGACATCAGTTTCAAGAACATTTGAGGACTTTCCAGGCTGATGAACTTGTGCTCTTTCCCAAAGGAACAAAAATATGTTCTGGCATCAGGTTGAAGTTTGCGGTTTCCCAGTTGTATCTCTGTGTTTGGTTGTGTTGGAAAGAGTGACTACAATGGATCCTCTTATGTAGTAGCCTTGATCTCTACACTGGTTTGGAGGAAGGAAATGGCTTTGACAGTATCACGACTGGTGCTGTCCGCAAAACTTGTGAGGTTAGGGCCTTTGTTCACACTTTCTAGTTTCCTACTCCAGGCCAATATCCTTAGGACCCCAAGCCCGCTGTCCTACCAGCCTTTGTTCATGCTGCTTTTGCCCCACCTTTCTCCTGCTCAATCCCAGAAGAATGTACTTCTCCTTTCTTTCTACAGTTCCAATACTGAACTTCCTTCATGGCTCAGCCTGAACTCACTTCCTGCAGGAAGCCTCTCCTGATTGGCTTTCCTTTGCTGAATTCCTATAGCCCATTGGCTTATTGGGGTTTTTCCCCAACTCTCTTTCGGCTTCTGGGTCTGTGCATTATCTCTTTAATTGATTGTAGCCTCTTTGAGTAAGGGCTCTGGTCTTACCCATGGTGCCTTGGCAGAGTACTGTGCATCCAACAAGGGTGTTAATTAGTGACTGAGTCTGTAAATTGCAGATACATTTCTAGAACATAGATTTCCTTGCCAAATCTGCCTTGCTTTCCCCACTGTGTTTAGAATAAAGTACAAATTCCTGAGCATGAAATTAAAATTTAAAAAGCAAAAACAATAACAAAATATAAAACCTCTTCATCGTTAGTTTCCAAACTACACTTCCAGGATCGGAGAAAGCACTAAGTTATCATTGCTCCTGCAGTTCCGGGAAATATCTTTTCTGGATTCTCTGTCCCTGGAAATTCTTCCTAGCCTTCAGATGCAGGCTTCTGTGTGCCACACTCCTTGATTTTTCAAGGAACAGCTAAGACAGTTTTTCTTCTGAATATCTATACCACGTCACTTTAGCCCAATATGGCCTGTATATTATTTAATTTTTTCCAAAATTTCATTGTTTAAAGTCTCTTCCAGATTATACACTCCTCCAAGAGTGGAAGGCTGTTGATTCATTTCAGTATCCAGTGAATGCCTAACGTGGGATAGGCAGCCTTTCACAAACACCAGCTATGCTTAGAGTAATTCCTATCTGCTCGGGAATCAACAGCAGCTCCAATGCTTTGCAGCAACAGCTTGCTTGCAGAGGAGCAAAAAGGGGAGGGCTAGGAGGCAATCTGCTCCTTCTTCCCACCCTGCTCCCTGGTGGCAAAGATGCGTTCTTAGGTCTCCATCTCTGGATGCTTAGCTGGCCTTCCTTAGCAACCTCTCTTTGCTAGAGAGGAAATGGAAATCATTTCTGACTAAAATGCACACATCGCCTCAGAGGCAGACCAGCGCCCTTGTATCTTATGAGTCAGCGGGCATTAAACCAAGCTCATCTCTCCCTTACCGCTAAAGCCCACAAAGCAGCAAACTCATTATCGCTACGCAGGGGATAATGAGCATTAGGCCGAGGACAGAGCAGCCTGGACTCTAGCAGGGATGACTTGTTTTTTCAGGGATGGTGCACTGAGCCATTTCCCTTTAATCGCTCCTGACTTAACGTACTATTCACTGACGGTGTGAACCAAACACCCACTTGACATCATTAGTTGTGTGGGCCAGATGTCAGCTACTAGAGGTTTCTAACTTCCCCAGCTTGCCGAGCTCATCTGGTCCTTTATAATTTAGTAAAAAGTGTCTCAAATCTCTATCTCTTATAAGTAGGCCAGGTATTTTCCCAATAGCTCTGAGAATTCTTGCTGGCGGGGCATATGGAAGGAGCCTGCGTTCCCTCTGCCACTAGTCTCTGATTCCACTGCTTTCTTAGTCTCCACTCTGGGTTCTGCCTCCTGCTTGCCCTGTTCCCTTTGCATTTAGTATCTACTTGCTGGACGCTGGACTTCTTATAAACCCTCAGTCCCAGAGTGCCACTATTCTAGACTTTGTATGCCGCAGACTTTACTGAAGATTTCGACAATGGAGTGTGTGTGTGTGTGTGTGTGTGTGTATGTCGTGTGGTTTCCTAGGGCAGGGATGTTGTGACTAAGTAACACAAACAGAGTGGCTTAAACAACAGAAATGTATTGTCTCACAGTTCTAGAAGCTACCGTACAAGTCTGAGAGCAAGGTGTCAGTGGGGCTGTGCTTCCTCTGAAGGCACGAGGGAAGGATCTATTCCAGGCCTTTTTCCTTGCTCCTGGTAGTTCCTTGGCTTGTGGCAGCAGAACTCCATTCTTCACATGGTTGTTCTCCCTGCGAATGTGTGTCTGTATCCAAATTTCCCTTTTTTATAAAGACACTAGTCATATTGGATTAGGGACCCACCTTTCTCCAGTGTGACCTAATCTTAATTACATCTGCAACAATTCTTTTTCTAAATAAGGTCACATTCTGAAGTATGGGGGCTGTTAGGACTTCAATATATGTGTTTGTGGGAGGGGGGAATATAGTTCAACTCACAACAGTGTGTGTGTGTGTGTGTGTGTGTGTGTGTGTGTGTGTGTGTGCTAGGGCTAGGGTTGTTGCATTACAGAACAGAAGGGTAAATCACCTGCGACTGAATATTTAACTATCTCTGTTTTCATAATCCCTCGGCCATTCCATTCTCTGGGAACCCCCCGGGGTTACCTGCTCCCCTGGCCTCCTACCATGTTGCTGGACCCTTCTGACCCCCTTCTTGGACCTCTCCCTGCTTCCTCCTGGTTCATTTAGTGACAACACCAACAATTACTGTGCATTTCTCATGCAAAATAGTTAAACTATTTTCCTGTCTCTGCAAACCATCCAGACTTGGCCTAGAGGGTGATTCTAATCACTGAAAAGTCCATTTCAGATATTTCTAACAGACAGTCTCTGCCTGAGGAAGAATTCTGTGATCAGCTCTAACAGAAACATTTTGTTTTCTCCCTTCATCAGCAAATAGAATGAAATTATTTATTGATTCAAATATTTTAATGAACTAGCTTCTGTTTATTTCTGGGTGCATTAAAAAAAATAATGCCTCCTGCACAAATGAGAAAACCCAGAAATAATAGTGAACATAGCTTGTGCCTCATAGGTCAGGGATGGACTGTTTATCACACCTCCTTCTTCTGGAAGACATATAAATACAGCAGTCTTTTCTTCTGGGCAAGGACATGGCTTCGGAATCCTTCTGTACAGAGTTGATTCAAGCTGCTCTTATGAGTCCATTAGAGCTGACGTGAGAGATGAAACCAATTTGCCACCACTGTTCCATACGTTCCGTGGAGGGAGTTTTCTGTCTCTGGTGATTACTTCTCTTCCTGTTCATTAACAGTTGCCAGTTTGGGGAAATGAATAGAGGGTAGAGAATGTGATTTCTGTATTAGTCAGCACAAACTGGGTTATGCTGTGGTAACAAATGACCCCCTACTCATGGTAATTCTTGTCATGTCATGTGTCCTTTAAGGATCGGCAGAAGCTCTGATCTGTGCCACCTTTATCCAGGGAGTCAAGCTGACAGAGCAGCCTCTGTCTGGAACATTGCTGGCAGAAGGAAACAGGTCACAGTGAAACATGCACTGGCTCTTAAAGCTTCTGATGGTAAATACTCACATCACTTCCATTCACATTTCATTGGCCAAGACTAATGTCAAGGAGGTGAGCAAGTATAATCCTCCTTTAGGGATAAACAACGAAAACATGCAATCAATTTATATCAGATACCCACTTTTTATTGTTCTTAAATGGAGTAAAAGAAAATGGAGACCTTTTCTATGTATCAAGTTTTAATGGCTATTCTTTATTCTTTTTACTATATATGGTAGAAATCTTACTATGAGGTTTAAAGAATAGAAATACACATTTGATGTGATTAACATCAGGACCTTTATTGTATTCAATGTCTTTTCTACAGCTGGGATGTAATTAGTTTTAACAGAAGACTGCTTAAGGGTCAAAATGAGGTTTATTAATTCAGATAAAGATAATGATCCTAGTGGTTAAATCCGGACGCTAATTATCCAACACAACAGTGTTGTCTTTTATTTATCTTCATAGCAGAATAATATAAACAGGGTTGGCCTCACGAACCATACCCCCTTTAACTTTTTAAAAATAGGTTGTACTCTTATACATACTTCTAATAGGAAAATAATCTTTTCATATTGAAATACATTGAAGCAGATATAAAAATAATGATCACATGCTGTGATAATTATTCACTTCATTCCATTAACATAAGAGTTTCCACATGTGACATACAAAGCGGAGTTGCTAAAGGATGTTTGGAAGAACACTAGTTTAGAAGAATGCTAATAGATGTTACACTAAAAAAGCCTAAGCCATTCAAGGATGCAGGGAGTGCTTAGGTAAACACAGTACAGGTTTCTGTGATGCAAGATGTCTGAATATCTTAATGATGCATTATTAGTGCAGGAGCCATTTGTCTGGTAATATTCTTCAGAACACACTTTGGGAAACACTGACTCACAGCTTTCAACCAGTCCCATTACAACCACTTTGCAACCCCAGTGAAACTCCAATCCTTTGAGCCTTATGTTTACTTCTAATCAAGCAGCCCTCTGCTTTCTTTACTTGTCTGTTATCTGTTATCTGTTATCCACCTTAGACTAAATGGTTCATCATTTTAGTAGACTGCTTGGCTAATCATCTAAAGCCCCTTATCTCACAGTTGTACCTGTTCTGCAAAACCCAACTGTGCATGGATCCACCTTTCAGCTTCCTCTGAGCTCTGCTGGAGAAAGCCATGTGATCATTAATTTCAAATAGGCCCTTAATATCTGACATTGCCTGGTTAGCTCCCTTCTGTCTCTCCCACACCCTGCAATACTACTTCAAACCCCTTCTACTTTCTGAATTCTACAACCACCTCTCTGTACTCTCACTGCATGCCCTATTCACCTAGCTCCTTTACTGAGTATAGTGTGCCTGGTCTTCCCAGACCCACAACCCTCCAGTAGCGCCTCCCATTCTAGCCTCCTTTTCCCCTGTTGGGATGGTGGAAATGTTTCCCCTCTATCTAAGGACAATCCCCCTACTTGTACTTTGATTCCCATATTCCCACCCCCAACTTTCCACTATTAATTATACTTTCTTTTTCTTATATGGAGTCGATTTACTTTTCAAATGATCGTTTTCATCACCCATCAGATTTTACATATGCTTTAAGTTGTTCCCATTATGAAAAGGAAGGAAAGAGAAAGGAAGAAAGGAAAGAAGAAAGGAGGGAGAGAAAAACTCTCCCTTGACATTCTCTTTCACTAGTGTTTCCTTCCTCTTCATGGCCAAAAGTCCCGCTGTAGTCACTTCCTCTTTTCCCACTCTTTACTCAGTCTGCTCCCATCTATTTTTTTTTTAATTCTAAATTGAGATTTAACATACATATGGTTATATGCGCTAATCTTAAATGTATAGCTCAATGAAATTTTACAGATTTATACACCCCATGTAGCTACCACCCAGATCAAGATATAGAGCATTTCCAGGGACAAAAAGTACAACACAAGTATCCTCAATGTTTCATAACTTGATATCTTCACTTTACAGTACATCCTGAAGATCAATCCATAGAAGTATATTGAGACCTTCTTTATTTCTTTTTAACTGAGTAGTGCTTCACTATATAGCTGTACCATCATTTATCAATATTCTACTGCTGGATATTCAGATTGATTCCAATCTTTTGCTGTTACAAACAGTGCTTCCACAAAGAGTTTTGAACAGACGTCATTTTGTATTTCTACCAATGTATGTTTCGTACAGATTCTTAGAAGTGGAATTGCTGGGCCACAGTTTAATTTGTACAACTGTACACATACATTTGTAATTTGGCTAGATATTATCAAATCCCTCTCTGTAGAGGTTGGACCATTTCCATTCTCACCAGCAGGATATACACGTACCTGTTTCCCCACAGACTTGGTAACAACATAAGTTAATAAGCTTTTGAATTTTATAGGCATGTCTTTTCCCCTCTTTTTATTTTCTTGCTGCTTAATTGAGATAAAATTGACATATAATATACTGCACACAATTTGATGAGTTTTGACACAGGTATGTAACTATGAAACCATCACTACAATCAAGGTAATGAGTACATCCATCTCACCCCAACGTGTCTTCATGCTCCTTTGTAATCTATCTTTCCTTCTTCAATCCCATCTCCAAACACGAGAGGTCTCAGAAATTTTACTTCTCATACACCGTTTTTCGAGGTATCAGGAGATGTGTCTCCCCACATGAGAGAGTAGTTAAGAGAGAAGAAAACAGGATAGTTAACCCAGGTTGTCTCCCTCAGCAGGAGAGTGAAGGGAAATCCCAGCCTATGGCATGCTGTAATCCAAGCTGATGGCTCCAGCATGGAGGACAACCAGTTTGGATTTGGAGCAGGTCCTAAGACTCCAAGACAGAGGAAGAAGATAAATGAATACAAAACTTGATATATCAAAAATTTGGAGTGGAGATTTAGAGACTTAAACAGAGAATCTGTGGCTGAAAATCTAGACAATGAAGAGAAAATTTAAAAGGAAAGAAAGGAAAAATAATCACGATATGCCAAATGGCTCAATTATAAGTAACATTTACATTGTAACTCTAATGTAAATATTGAAGTTGATTTAACCAAAATTATGATATGAGTCTCTCAGGGGAGTGGCAGAATGGGAGGGGCAGTGCATATGGCAGGGGTTGTCCGTCCAGCGCAACACGGGCAGTGAGAGAACAAGAAGGGGCGGCGAAGGGTTAAGAAAGAAACAGAAATTAAGAAAGTTATGAAACAGGGGGCCAAGGGTCTCCCAGCCTCAAAGGACTGAGGGCCCTGAATCGGGCCGCCTTCTGGCTTTTATTGATGAACACACAAGGAAGTAGCATTGTTTTCTCCACCGTCTGTGAGTCTCATACATCATACCAGAAAACAGATTCAAATCAATCAGCCCGCCTGCAAACAGCCAGAATCAAAAAAGTCCCATGATGTCTTAACAATTATAATATGTGCCTCCCTAGGAACAAATCCTTTATGCTAAAACTTATTGTTAAGAATGGAAGGAGAACTGATGTTGTTCTTACATCATTGGCTCACTTCCCAAGCAGGTTGTGGGGAGGAATAAAGCCACATGGGCAGAAGTTCTCCTTAGCCGGGGGAAGGTGGGGGTTGTGCCCACCGCTGTCCACCCCGTGAGTTCTCCTGGTGGTCCCCACACGGTTCCGCCTGGCTTGGGTTCTTCCCCCCGTGAGGAATCTTACCTGTCATTAGCTGACCAACCATCTTTTGGGGGCCAAACAGAGAGATATGAAGTGTAAGCACAAAGGGGAAGCAAAGTCCCCGAAAGGAACAGTCTCACAGACTCTTCTTTTTTTAGGGATAGGCACAGGGGACAGACAATTGCAATGCTGCGTGACAACAAGAGGTGAAAGAAGGCTAAACCCTTATCTTTCCATAGGGCAAGCTGAAGAACCAGTCTTACGACTGATAGATCAAAAAGGAGCAATAGAAGCTCGTTCTCAGCTAATTCCTACAATGCCTTACAGCTTGGCTTGAGTGACATATCTATATGCTACTACTTTTCCTGACTGCCCTCACTGGCTGTCTTCCGGGCAATTTTGTGCATACCTCTATCGGGGCACAACTGTCATTTTTGCTTTACTTTTCTGTATACCCATAAGACTTTGAGCTCCTTGGGGGAAGGACAATATTTTATAACATCTTTGTCTGAGATACAGAAAATGTCAAATTCATGAACAATACTATAGAACAGGGGTGTCCAAACTGCAGCCCGCAGGCCAACTGCAGCCATCGATCCATTTTTTATTGGCCCGCAGCAAATTCCAAAAATATATTTAGTTTACTTAAATAAACCAGGTGAGGCAATGCATACTTCACCTCGAGTGAGTGGCCCGGATGTTTGTGTATTTTACCGAATATGGCCCTTGGTGTAAAACGTTGAAAAAAGTTTGGACACCCCTGCTAGAGAACATTGCAGAAGCAAAAGTTACAAAGTCTTGGTAAAATTAAGAGGAATTTAAAGAATCTGTTAAGAACCACAGTATACTCAAATCACAATGGTTTAAAAACATTTTACTCCTAGGAGCCTTAAAACATTCCATATTCTGAGGTACTGAACTCTAGTCATCCACACATCTCCACTTAAGTCTTTAGGCTATTGTGAATTTTTCTTAATGAGACCAAGTGCTTGGGACCCTTTCATGGAGACATTTATTTAATTTTTCTCATTCATATATTCACATTCCTATTGCTTCCTGCTGGGATAATTTAATAAACCCCAGTTATCTCATTAGGAATAAGAAACCACTATTTCCAAGAAACATTATGGGATATTAAATTGTGGTTAACAGTGCAGGTGTGTATTACTTTTAAAACTCAGCATCAAACAAGTTAATGAATAAAATATGTTAACTTTGCTGGAGGAGGAGAGCAGGTGGGCAAAAGGAAGTTAGAGGGAGAAAAATGACTATTTGATTAATAAAAATGCACTTAATAATATAACTTCAAAATATATGAATCAAGAATTGATAGAACTAGAAAAAGAGATGGATAAACCCCTCATCATAGTGGGAGATTTTTAGCTCACTCAACCATTAATGAATAGATCAAGTGGATGAAAATATCAGTAAAGATATATAAAGTTTCAATGAGACAATTGACAAGTTTGATCTAATGGACATGTATAGAACCACATAAAACAATTGGAGGATGCACATTCTTTTTATGCCACACAGAAACTTATGGAATTTGACTACTTAATAGTCCACAATTCAAGTCACAATACATTTTAAAGAATTAGAAATACAATTTCTAATCACAGTACAGTCAAAACTCAAATCAATTTGTAAAAAGATGACCATGAAAATCCTCTATGCTAGCAAATTTTAAAATAAATTTCTAAATAATTCACAGCTCAAAGAAGAAAACATAATGGGAAAATTGAAATACATAGAACTAAAAAATAAAAACAAATGTTCCATATAAAATTTGTGGAATATTCAGCTACAGCAATACATAAAGGGAAACTTATAGTGTTAAATGGATGGTTAGGAAAGCCAAAAGATTGAAAATGAATGAGCTAAGCATCTAATTAAAAAGTTATAAAAGTAACAATAGAATAAACCCAGGAGTAGTAGAAGCATAGAAATAATAAAGTATTAGGTTGGTGCAAAAGTAATTGCGGTTTTTGCAATTGTTTTTAACCTTTTAAACCGCAATTACTCTTGCACCAACCTAATAGAAATTAATGAAATAGAAAACGAAGGTAAAAAAGGATTAAGATCCAAAAAAAAAAAGGTTCTTTGAAATAGTTAATAAAATTAACATTCCTCTGGAAGATTAGTTAAAAGAAAATGGAAAGAGAAAGGGCACAAAAACACTATATTGGGAATAACTAGGACATAACACAAAGCAGTAAAGATTAGAAAGAAATTAAGAGAAAATCTTCATGACAATAAATTGAAAAATAAATAGAAATGAACAAATGCCTAGAAACAAATGTTACCAAAATTAACTAAAAAACAAACAAAGAAACAAACAAAAAAAAGAACCCAAAACTCAACAAACCAACCCTGACTATTCCTTTCAACACTTGGAATTGGTCTTTTAAAAGGGATTCTCATACAGAAAACAAGGGGTCCAGATCATTTTGAGGACAAGGACAATGATCATTTTGAGGACAAGAAACAATCAGTGCAAACTCTTGTAGAGAATTGACTAAACCAAAACATTTATTAATTATATGGATTTATTATATTATTAATTTTGGAAGACTGTAGTAACTATTAGAATAAATCAGCAAAACAGTTTGTGACCTCTTCTGATATTTAGCCAGTTCAAGGTAACTGTTGGGTTTATTGTAAGTTCTATCTGATTCAGCTGACATAATTGAACTTACCTCAGGTGGTAGAAGAAGTCCAATAGAATCCTGTTTTAAATCCTTTTACTTATCTACATTAATACGAGGGATTATCCCTTGTGCTAGGTTTGAACTTTCCAGCAATTCGTGAGAATATGGTTACAATATTCATAACCAGAATTCGGTGTCAGCAAGGTCCATGAACTCTTCCCTAGGGATCACAGATGGAGAGGACTTATTGTTTTACCCCTTGTCAGTTCAGATTTGCCCCAATTTTTCCACTTAAATCATTTTATGTAACATGACTGAGTTGATGTAATTCCTTCTCTCCTCAAATTCCAAAGAGAATCTGAAACCTGGAACGCAATTTTTACCACTGAGTTCAAGAGAAACACTTTTAATTGACATTAAAATGTAAATTCGGCCCTTTTCTCTCTCTGCGCTGCATGCTGCTAAACTTTGTGTCTTGTGAATTTATTATGTTAGTTTATTATGCCTGAAAAATCCTCTCAATCCTTGCCGTGCCCTCTGATGCTTGTGCTGGGATCCCAGGGGCTGTCCTTTTCTTTCATGATCAAATAAATGATATCTGTGCTAGATGTCTATGAATCACCATTGCAGAATTCTTGATTTGTCTGTTTTCTCCCTTTTCTGAGTTTATCTTTTACTTCCAGTGGAGGCATCCCTCCCAGCCTCTTCTGGAGGCCCTTTGTTTCCAACAGTCCACAGAATTTTTCCTGTGTGGCATTACGCTGAGCCATGGTTTTGGAGTTAGACACACTTGATTTGAACCTATAGAACTATCAAGTATCGGGGCAATTTATTCAAATTTTCTTTCTGCTCAATGTTCTCACCTGTTACCTGGGAACAATGATTTCTATCCTGCAGGGTAGTTGTTATGGACTGAATGTGTTCCCCCAATATTCATCTGTTGAAATCCTATTCCCTATCTCTTTCACCACCCTTATTCCTTAATGTGATAGTATTGGGAGGTAATTAGGGTTAGGTGAGGTCATGAAGGTGGAGCCCTCATGAGTGGGATTAGTGCCCTTATACGAAACACGTGAGAGCTTGCTTCTTCTCTCTGCTCTCTGCCGCGTAAGGATGCAACTAGAAGTTGGCCGTCTGCAACCCAGAGAAGGGCTTTCACCAAAAATCGACCAGGCTGGCACCCTCATGTCAGACTTCCGGCCTCCAGAACTGTGAGGACTAAAGTTCTGTTGTTTATAACCTACCCACTCCATGGCGTTTCTGTTAAAACCACCTAAACGGACTAAGGCTACGATAATAGTAACGAGGTTAGAATAAAATTAAGTGTTTAGCATGGTGCTTAAAACTAAGTAAATACTCAGTGCATGCTGGTCAGTGTTGTTATTATCATAATCTCCAGCTCCAAAGCCAACTTCCGGTGTATTATAGGGATAAATAGGCCTTTGAATTTTTTATTTTAACCTCTATTGATCATGTATTTACCTTATTCATTTGAGGAAAGGGTACATTTTCAGATTTTAACATATCAATACCCTTGGACATCTCTGGAAGAATATATTGGGAACATAGCGGTGACGGTTTCTGTTTCTAATTGCCTTTAATGTATTCAAAACCTCTCTGTGAACCTGTATCAAGTCCTTGTGAAATATCTTAGCTATTAACATGCCTCTTGCTTTAAGGACCCTCAACAGCAAGACAATATTTAAATCTTATAACTCATGATACCATTTTCTCTGTGATTATTTCGCAGATGCATACAAGGAAGTCTTTCTCACCCTTTAGGCCTCATTGTTTATCAGTGTTTAGCACACTTGTGGACTGAAAATTTTAGGTGAAAAATTTTAAAAGATTGTTCACTAATGAAAAATAATATTGAAAATTTATGATGATGATTTCAGATTGGTAAAGGATGATGTGGTATGCAATTTTTGGCACTCCAGTGTGATAATGGATAACTAGAGCTGTAGGTCACATTGGTTCCTTTTCTTACTATTTATTTCTACGCAATTAGAAAACTCAAACCCACAATGACAAGTTGCTGAGAATAGCAGCAGGTGTTGGTTTTGTTTCAAATAATTCTAGTGATTATTTGGGTTAGTGCAGACCCCATATTTTCAAATGACAACATCCTCCATCCCACAGCCACTGCAGTAAGCCTTTGCTACTCTTCTCATCAGGAGGCGAAGTCCATTCCACCCTGTTTCCTGTGTTCTAGTTTTCTCTTGCTGTATAACAAATTACCACAAACTGCAGCTTACCACACTCATTATTATCTCACAGTTTCCTTTTGTCAATAGTCCAGCATAGTTTAGCTGGGTCTTCTGCTCAGGGACTTATGAGGCTGAAATAGAGGTATCAGCCAACTGTGTACTTATCTAGAGGTTCTACCAAGGAAAAATCTATTTCTAAACTCCCTTGGGTGGTTGGCAGAATTCATGTCCTTTTGGTTGTGGAGCTGAGGCCCTCATTGTCTTGCTCGCTATTGTCCAGGGACCACTTTTAGCTCCTAGAAGCCATGCTCAGGTCTTTGCCATGTTTCCCCACACCCAATCGCAGCAATGGAGAGCACCCCTCTCACTGAACTTCTCATATGCTTTCACTCTCTCTGTGACTTCCCCTTCAGCGACCAGCCAGAGAAAACTCTGCTTTTAAAGGGTTCGTATAATTAGGTCAGGCCCACATGGATAATACCTCTACCTTCAGGTCAAACGATTAGTGATCTGAATTATCTTAATTAGTAAATCTTAATCAGTAATCTTAATCTACAAATCCCTTTTACCATGTAACAAATTCTCTTTCACCGGGTAACATTATCACAGGGGCAATCCTGGGGCAGAGATCAGGGGCTGCATCTTGTAATCCTGCCTACTATATTCAGTCTGGGCTGGCCTATGACTTGTTTTGTACAGAAGAATGCAGCCCTAGGCCTCAAGAAGCTTTGCAGCTTCCGGTTTTGCCCCTTGGAAAGTCTCCTTCTTGGAACCCAGCCATCAGGCTCTGAGAAAGTTCAAGCTGGTCATGTGGACGAGAACCGAGGTGTCCGAGGGACAGCCCCAGCTCTGTTCCCAGCCAGCAGCCAAAAGCCTACTGCCAGACATGTGCGTAAGGTCATTCGCAGTTAGTCCAGCCCCTAGGCAAGCCATCCTAGCCAACACCACTGGCTCAGAGACAGGCTGTCCCAGCTGGGCCCTGTCCAAATGGCAGAATTGTAAACAAATAAATAATTGTTGTTATTTTTAAGCCACTGAGTTTTGGGGCACTCTGTTATGCAGGAATAGGAAATTGTTTTTAGGGCTCCATCAGATTCTAAGACTGTAGCATATGTAGCACATAGACTGAATGAAACATGAAATATTGAAGTTTGAACATGTTGGGTTAGGAGAGGGTAAATGGATTCTTAATTCATTCTTTCATTATAGTAGCTCTGGAAGTAATTGATTCACTGTTGCAGCTTTTGAATATGATTTAAAATAGGCTGAATAATATATCATTGATTTATCCCCTAGATGTCTGAAGAATGATCAAAACTTGGTGAAAATTTTTTATTTTTAATTTTTATTGGGGAATATTGGGGAACAGTGTGTTTTTCCAGGATCCATCAGCTCCATGTCAAGTCTGGTTTCTTTTTTTTTTCAATTGGGGAATATTGGAGAACAGTGTGTTTCTTCAGGGGCCATAAGCTCCAAGTCATTGTCCTTCAATCTCGTTGTGAGGGTGCAGCTCAGCTCCAAGTCCAGGCACCATTTTCAATCTTAGTTGCAGGGGGCGTAGTCCACCATCCCATGTGGGAATTGAACCAGCAACTGTGTTGTTCAGAGTTCGCACTCTAACCAACTGAGCCATCTGGCCGCCCCAAGTTGTTGTTTTCAATCCAGTTGTGGAGGGCGCAGCTCACTGGTCCATGTGGGAATCAAACTGGCGACCTTGGAGTTGTGAGCACTGCACTCTAACCACTGAGCAAACCGGCTACCCAAAAGTTGGCGAAAATATAAGGTCTTAGTGATTGAGCTAATTGTACACAATTTAATCTTCTGAAGAAATCCTGATATTTTACCCTCAACATTAAAAATCTAGATGATTGTTGCCTGAAGTTAGATTCAGGTCAGTTTCAGACATGCCTTTTGCTCCTCGTGAGATTTCCTTAGATGCCACATCCTGAAAACCCTTAGCCACTTATTCTACCTTAGCCACAATCAAAGCCACCCAACTCTACGTGGCTCTCATGGTCCTGCTCCCTGGGTCTGACTAGCCTCTCACTGGGAGTCACTCCCCTTGCTGCCATCTTGCATCTGGGCCAAGCACTCGTGTGCCCAGGGTTCCAGTTCCCCCTATCACTTCTGGACCTGGAAAATGCTGTATCATAGGGTATGGAATCTGCCTTTGCAGAGATCTACCAAGGAGCTTGTGTTTCCCCGAAAATAAGACCGGGTCTTATATTAAGTTTGCTCCAAAAGACGCATTAGGGCGTAGGTGCAGGGAATGTCCTCCTGAGAAATCATGCTAGGGCTTATTTTCCAGTTAGGTCTTATTTTTGGGGAAACATGGTAGTCAGGGTTCTCCAGAGAAACAGAACCAACAAGTGTGTGTGTGTGTGTGTGTGTGTGTGTGTGTGTGTGTGTGTGTGTGTACTGCCTACTCTTCTCTCTGAATAAATGTGGATCGGCGTTCAGGTACAGCCTCTTTTATTTGAATGTCATACTTCTTCCACACCGGCCTGGTGCTTTGTCAGTGCTGATCTCAGCACACTTTCCTGTTAAGGTTATGACTCACAGAACTTTGGGTAACCAAGGGAATGATTGCCATGGATTTTCAAGCATAAAGAAAACAAACAGCCATCCAGAACTTCTCACTCACATGTTATATCACAATATGCCAAGAGCTGATTTATGCCCTGATACTCGTCAGTGATTTCTTCCTACTGTGAAGTATCAGTATGAACGACTGATAGTAACTGCTCTTCCATCTAGTGTGCCATTATTAGGTTCTACAATAGAGTTATTCATTAAGGATTTTGCCAATAGCTTTTTCTGTCTTCTCTCTCAATATGATTCTTACCATTTGCTTTGCAACTATTGTTCAGCAATACCATGATATGTACCTACTTTTAATAAGACTCATAAGAATGAGTGATAGTCATTGTTTCAGTCTAGCAGCAAATTTTATTATTTTCATACTGGAGAGCATTATTTTCTGTTTGTTTGGGAATAGAACACGTGATTGGTTCATCTGAGTGGCAATGATGCTTTGTTTGAATATTACACAAGGGAGTCATGTTACTATTTGACAACATTTTGAAGTAGACAACACACTGAGAACTAGAGGAGAATAGATCGATGAATGAATAATAACCAGTTTCAAAGATTCATCATATTTCCTGGTCATACTTTCATTTTCGGTTACTTGAGGCAAATCAGTATACTCACAGATTCACTTATTCCAGCATAAATAGAATCACATTCTACATTTGTTCTGGATTCCTGCTTACTTTTTAAATTTGTGCTATTCTCAATTATAATATAGCACTATTTTCTTTACTATATTTATACTTCAATGAACCACCTTTGGCTACTATTTCATTTTTGTGAGTTGGACATAAAATATAACAAAGAGTTATTTCAAAAAATGCAACCTCAAATATAAGCACCATTAAATGATATGAAAATATGTTGTCTGAGACAAATTATACCACATGAATTGAATGTAAGCTGAAGCAAACTGACTGAAGTAGTCCTTGTAAAATATTTACAACTTTAAGAATATAATGATTATTATGCATGAAATGAAATTCATGAGAAAATCATATTTAATTATATTAACATATTTCACATTTAAAAATGTACGGATAACGGTTTATTAGGTTTTGCTTGAGGCGTTAAGGTATTACAAGTTTCAGATACCAAAAGTTCTGAGACAGATCACCATGCAGAAACTTTAAAGTAGATGTTTAAGAATCACTAGAATCGGGCCGGCCCTGTGGCTCAGGTGGTTGGAGCTCGGTTCGATTCCCACATGCGCTAGTGGGCTGTCAACCACAAGGTTACCGGTTTGACTCCCACAAGGGAAGGTGGACTGCGCCCCCTGCAACTAGCAACGGCAACTGGACCTGGAGCTGAGCTGCGCCCCCGACAACTAAGACTGAAAGGGGACAACAACTTGACTTGGAAAACAGTCCTGGAAGTACACACTGTTCCCCAATAAAAAAAGTCCTGGCACCCTCCACAACTAAGATTGAAAGGACAACAACTTGACTTGGAAAACAGTCCTGGAAGTACTCACTGTTCCCCAATAAAAAAAGTCCTGTTCCCCTTCCCCAATAAAATCTTAAAAAAAAAAAAGAATCACTAGAACCTTCTACAATGATGGAAATTTTCTATATCTGTTCCAAAATGGTGGCCACTAGCTTCATGTAGCTAATGAGCACCTGACATATGGCTAATATAACTGAAGTTTTAATTTTATTTAAATTTGATTAATTTTAATGTAAATAGTGGAGGACAGCACAGGATTAAATGGCTCTTAAACCCTTCACCCACATCAAGAGTATAGACAGGTTGAAATAGAGGGGATTGGAGAGAGCTATGATGTGGATTCCTCAATTGCCACCAAAGAGTGGGGTAAGTGGGCAGATAGATCTTATCCAACCCTAGTGAAACAGGCACTGTTCCAGAAATCTAAAGGATGAGAGCAGGGCTGGCCAGGTGCAAATAAAAGTTTAGTGGGGCCAAGATTGCCTAAATGTTTTCCAAGACTTAGATATGAGAGAGAAAAAGAGGTGGGGGTACCTATCCCACATACTGCCCAATAGGCGTCCTGGAGGAGTGCTTAGCAGAGACTCTGAAGAAATCACCAGGTTTCCAAGGACTACTTCAGTCAGTTTGCTTCAGCTTACATTCAATTCATGTGGTATAATTTGTCTCAAAGAGCATATTGTCATATCATTTAATGGTGTTTATACGTGAGTTTGCATTTTTTGAAATTACTCTTTGTTCTATTTTATGTCTAATTCACAAAAGGAAGTAGTGAAGGAGAAGGCAGGTTTGAAATATGATTGCTCAGGTAAAGGAAGTTGCAAGTACAAGACCTCTGGTTCAGAAGTCTCTGAAGAAACCAGGAAAGTGACTGACTCATACTCTTCCTCTTGTTTTCAGAATCCCAATTTTGTTCGGGTATCTAACAGCCAAGGGCTTCAGGTTAAATTGGGCTCCTCTCCTGCAGCAGGGGATCAATCTTGATTAGTATAAGCCAATTATATAATCCCAACTCCATTGCCAATGATTTGTTTAGGAGTGAGACTTGACTTAAGTTTTAGTCAATAATAGATATAATGCAAGAGTTTTGGGAAAGTTTTTCTTATTCTGAAAAAGAGAGATACATGAAGAAAAACTGCTCTTCAGCATAGGATCCAGGTTATGGGGCTTGAAGCTTATACAATTTTGGGGGTCCTCTTTAAGAAAAGGGGATAAAATTGTCTTGCTCTTTCAATTTACAAAAATATATGACCAAGTGAATGCATTACTAGGGTCCTTTCCAGGTCCTTGGAAGGAGCCTGCGAAAATGAAGAGTTCTGAAGCTTAAGCTTCTTTAATTTCATGGTAAATCACCACTGGCAGCCTTTCTTTTTGGAACATCATTGTCTTCATGGGACAGATGTGTGGTAGCCATCTTGGGACCACGAGAAAAGTCATCCTTCACACTGAGGATGGCACAGTGTGAAGATGAAAGGAATCTTGTTGGAATTACAGCATCTGAATTTCTCAATCATGGAACCCCTTTAAGTGCAGGCTTTTTGTAAGAAAAATGATAAATATCATTATTGTTTAAGTCACTCTTTAATAATTTGTAGGCAAATGTATCCAAACAAAAACAATTACCACCTATTCTCCCCATTGTTTCTGTCTTTCTCTCTGTCACACACACACCTCTAAATGTATGGAAAGGAGATAATCTCAGTATATAGGATGATCCTTTATATCAAATTAATTTAGCTTTATGGAGAGCTCAATTCATTATCCTAGTTTTTCTCATTGGCTATATACCCAGTGAAAACTTCATCATGGTATTTGGGAAGCACTAGACCAGTGCTACTCAGAGTGTGGTCCATGAGCTTCTGCCAGTCCATGCATGGTTCATTACCAGTCTATAATGAGGTAAGTACAGAAATTGTTAGAAAAATTTAGAAAATGTTTATAGCATTTAGAGATTTGACAGGATAATTTTATATCTGTTCAATGTAAATTTAAAATTTTGCAGGCTTATACTTTGTATGTCTTTGGTTTTTTAAAAAATGTTAAAAACATCTTTTGTTTGAGAACAGATTTACATAACAATTACAAAGTAGTACAGAGTGTTCCCATATGCTCCACACTCAGTTTCTCCCAGTATTAACTTCTTATATTGGTATGGTACATTTGTTACAATTAATGAACCAACATTGATACATTATTATTAATAAAGTCCATACTTTATTCAGATTTCCTTAGTTTTTTACCTAATGTTCTTTTCCTGTTTCAGAATCCCATCCAGGACACCACATTACATTTAGTTTTTATGTCTCCTCAGGCTCCACTTGGCTGTGACGGTTTCTCAGGCTTTCCTGTTTTTGGGAGGTACTGGTCAGACATTTTGTACAATGTCCCTTCATTGAGATTTGTCTGATGTTTCCCTCATGATTAATATGTTTTTTTATTTCATTTTTCTAGTACAGTAATTCATTTTTATTGTATTTTACATAAGTATCAATCTCCAACAGATTAAGAAAAAACCTGGTCCCTTATCACAGATAGTTTGAAAAGCAGTGGTCTAAACAGCTATTGTTCCAGCCTTAGCAATTTCTCCTAATGGAACTATTGGTTTACCTTTGGATACCTTTCTGTTTTCTGAATCGAAGTATTAGGAGTGGGGCTTCTAAATTTGAATCTTCAGAAAAGGCAAATTACCTTTTTAAAAGATTATGTTTTGGGCTATTTATGATGTGTCAGTAAATGCTTGATGGCTTACAAAGCATTTAAAAGAATGCACACAATCTGTCAACTCTGAACAAAATGTAATGTTTCTGAAACAGACCTGTGTTCTAGGGGGTTTCATAAAATTTAAGGCACAGGCCCTAGGGGTATCATACAAACCAGACATAGCCCCAGTGACTACTCAGCCACATTCTGCTTTTATTTTCTTTGCCTTGTCACCAAGTGTTGTGTTTTTGTTTTTCTTTCTCCTCTATCTTAATTTCACAATAGCAAGAACCTTGAGCAACAAGAGCTAAACTTTTCCCATTACATCACGTTCCCCAGTAGGGTATCACTGTCATCTTCATCTTTTTCCCCCCGTGTCTCCTCTAATATATTCATTTTGATGATATAAGGAGTCTCCTACGCTTTGCTTTTTTGGGGATTCTCTCTTTGATCCTTGTGTCTAGAAACTTTGCTATAATGAGCCTGCTTTGGGCTTTGATGATAAAAGCCTCCCTTGGTGTGTGTTTCCCCTCTGAAAGTTGATTCTTCCAGTGTGTTAAACAGTGTATATAAACCATTGTATGCCACTTCCTCTTGTTTATTTTTGTAATTCATTAAAATATAGCTGTTTTTTATTTCTTTGTTTAAGGTCACAGCTTTTAACTTTTGGTTTAGATTGCCTTTTGCTTTTGAAGCATTTGACTTATTTTGAAAAGCCCATTAGGCCCACCATCCCATGCAGGAATCGAACCAGCAACCTTGTTGCTAAGAGCTCATGCTCTAACCAACTGAGCCATCTGGCTCTCCCTTGTCAGTTCAGCAGCAGCTCAGCTCAAATTGTTGTCTTCAATCTAGTTGTGGAGGGCACAGCTCGCTGGCCCACGTGGGAATTGAACTGGCAACCCTGTCCTTCAGAGCTTGCCAACACAGAAGGATGAAGAAAAGCTCACAAACTATCTTTTCATTCATTCAGTGATGTTTGTGTGTAAGATACTGCTGCTGCCCCAGCATTGTTGGGCTTGCTTGAAAGATAAACTGTTCCCGTTTATTGTGGGAAATACTGGTATATTTTTATTTTATTTTTTAAATTATTATTTATTTTTCAATTACAATTGACATACAATATTATATTAGTTTCAGGTGTATAACATAGTGATTAGACATTTATATAACATACAAAGGGATCACCCCGATAAATCTAGTACCCATTTGACACCATACATAATTATTATAATATTATTGACACCATACATAATTATTATAATATTATTGACTATTGGTATATTTTTTAATGTTCTGCCAAAGGCCGTTTTTGCTGAATATTTTTTTTAACATTTTTTTTTATGAGTTCCAGGTGCACAAAACAATGTAATAGTTAGACATTTATCATTTATATCCCTCACACAGTGACAGCAGCCCTCCCCCCATCCACTATCCCTCTGACATCACACACAGCCATTACATGTCCACTGTCTCTGTTCCTAATGCTGTACTCTGCTTCTTGTAACTATATATATATATAGTTATATATATATATATGTATATATATATATGTATATATATATATATATATATAAAATTGTAGTTGACATTCATTATTGTTCAGCTTCAGCTTCAGGTGTACAGTGCAGTGATCAGGCATCTACACCATCCCTGAGGTGGTCTCCCTAATGGGACAAGTGTCCATCGGATACCCTACAAAATCTTTACAACCTTATTGATTACATTCCCCAAATTGACTTTCGTATCCCTGAGGCAATCTTGTGGTTACTGACTGTGCTTTCTAATCTCCTCACCTTCCCCCTTATCCCCAGCCCCCCACCCATCTAGCAACCCTCAGTTTTTCCTCTATATCTCTGAGACTGTTTCTGATTAGTTCATTCATTTATTCTTTTCTTTAGATTCCACATATAAGTGAGATCATATGGTATTTGTCTTTCTCTGTCTGACTTATTTCACTTAACATAATGTTCTCTAGGTCCATTCATGTTGTTGCAAATGGTAAGATTTCTTTCTTCTGTATGTCTGCGTAATACTCCATTGTACAAATGTACCACTGTTTCTTAATCCAGTCATCTACTGATGGGCATTTCGGTTGTTTCCATGTCTTGGCTATTGTGTATAGTGCTGCAATAAACATAGAGGTGCATTTTTGAATTAGAGTTTTGGATTTCTCCAGATAGATACCTAGGAGTGGAATTGCTGCATCATAAGCTAGTTCCATTTTCAGATTTTTGAGCTACCCCCATACTGTTTTCCATAGTGGCTGCACCAATCTGCAATCCCACCAACAGTGCACAAGGGTTCCCTTTTCTCCACATCCTCTCCAGCACTTGTTGTTTGTTGATTTATTGATGGTAGCCATTTTGACTGGAGTAAGGTGGTATCTCATGGTGGTTTTTATTGAATATGTTTTTTACAATCATTTTATTTCCTTGCTACACTTTTGTCTGTATTTGTCTGTAATCTGTAACTCTGAGTTTTAGCTATCTGACATGATTGGTGTCTTTATTTCCATTCCTTTCTCATTTTAAACAACTCAAGAAAATAAAAATTATATACTCTCCTATAGATCTGTCTCGCAAAATGTGATTTTGCCACAGGGTCATTTGCTTGTTCATGTGTTCATTCACTCATTCATTTATTCCTATGTTTAGCAAATGTATATAGAGCAATGCTAGTATATACAATGCTAGTGCAATGCTAGTGCTAGGTATTAGAGATACAGTGGTGAAGACAGATATAATCCTTGATAAGAAACTTTTGATTTCTCGGGAAAGAGACACATTAAATACATATATACATACATAATTAAAGATGAAATTCTGATCAAGGCTGTGAAGAACAAGTACAACTATGGTTTACCCTACTTTTGTGACTGGAGATTGGGGAAGGCAAAGGCTTTCTTAGGGAAGTGACATTTAGACTGAGATTTGAGAGAGAAGGGGATTGGCCAGGAAAGATGAAGTGAAAGCACTTTCTTCTTTAGCCTGGAAGAATTTGCTTTTTCCATTTGCTTTTTTCTTTAACCTGGAGGAATTTGCTCATTCAAATTATATGGAGACTCTACTATGTGCCAGGCAGAGATAAAAACTTGTATGTGGAAAGAATGTTGTATTAAATATTCTTTAATGATATAGGGAAATAGTTTTATTTAGGATTCTGAGGTCATTTTTGCCTCTAGTGTTCATTTCTCCTTTTCTTTATTTTAGCAATTGATTATGAAAATACTTAAATAGAAGCACTAAAGATAGAGAGATGAATTATAAGGATAGGCAAAAAAAATTAATAACAAACTTGAACTCATTAGTAATCCTCTCTGGGTTTCAATTTCTTCATCGTTAATATGGTGAGCTGGACTAGATATTGTGCAAGCCTTCTTCCAACTTCAAGTTTTGGTTAAGAGCCACTAACTTTCAGTATTGCCTAAGAGACATAATTCTGGCAGCATTATTAGTTGGAATGTTTTACATGAAATATACAAAAGAATTACACCTGTGAATATAGTTTTGAATTATGTGAAGATGTTTACAAAATCTTATTTTAATTTAGCGGTCGGTAAGTTTCTTATCAGTATTTATTCCTATTTCAATTTACCAAATGTACTATTGCTTGGAAACTTGTACTCAAGAAACACTACCTAATCAGGTATATATATTATCAACTGGTGTATATTCAGGCAAGTGTAATTAGTTATGTAATTAATTATGCATATACATTTCTTTTTGAATCTGTTGCTGTTTAAGCCCAAGATTTAAAACTGTTATTTGGAACTGGAAAGCAAAATTTAGTGCCAGGCATTAGACTTTTTTCCTGTCCTGCATTGTTGCAGAAAATTATAAGATACTAAATCTTGGCCTACACGTACAGTTCTAAAATGTTCTTTTTCCCATGTAATCCTTTGTGTGTACACACACATATATACATATATTATTTGAAGAGATAAGTAAACACAGTTAAATATATTACAATTTTGGTTAGAAACAAAACCCCTGGAAAAAGACTGAGAAAGTGTTGTATGTAGCATTTTGCCAATTTGAAACCCGTTTCTATTCCTCTTCTTATTTCTGGCTGAAGCATGAGTCACCTTTTATCATTCTGTATAGATAGCATCAGTCCGGCTGTTCCCTCATCAAATTAATTAATAAAGATTCCAAATGAGTCATAATTTCATCTACAGGGGAATTTTGGCAAGAGGATGACTTGGCTGAACTCTCTTGCTTCTCCTTCTACAAAGAGAAAATTAGTCTTAGAGTCCTGGCCACATTTCTGTAATGCATCCGTGTGGACCACAACCTGCCATTAGATCGAGTGGGAGGTTTCTCTACCCACTCTAAAGATAACAACACAGAGAATAAAACCTCTACTATTCTCAGAGTGGAAAAATAAACCTAATGCATGTTTAAGTGGGAAATGGTTTTGCAGTCTAATAAGTCAGTCTTGCAATACTGTTTCTTCAGTTATTTGCTATATAACTTTAGTGTCCCCATCTGAAATTGGGTGATAATTCTGTAATCCACATACAAATATTCCTTGCTGATTGTCCCATGCTTTCTTCAAATCCAGCTCAGTATATTGACATTTCTGGGAAAGAATAAGCCAAAATCCACATTGGAAAGTAATGAAGACCTTGACTGCAGGTTACTTGGGGAAATATTAAGGGGATTGCTTTGCACACCATACAGCAAGGCTCTCTAAAACTCCTCTTAAACATTTTTACTTTCTCCTACATTTCAGTGCCTACACCAATTTTCATATGCATTAGTTACAGTAATGACAAGATACCACAACCAAAGGCGGTGGTCTAAAGGAAAAAGAAGTTTCTCTCGCTCTTTCCCTCTCAATAGCTGTAATGATCCTGGTCAGCAGGGCAGCTCTTCCTCCTTGTTATTTAGGAACCCAGGTTCTTTGTTGCTCTGCACTGATATCGTCGGAGTGATAAAATCTGATGGATTCCAGACAGTGGGAAGGGAGAAGAGCATAGACGAGGCACAGCTCTGTTTGAAGACCCAGGCTCATAAATGCACCTTTCACTTCTGTTAACATTTTATTGTTCAGTTGTTAACAACTTTACACCTAATGTGGCAGTTTGCAAATTGGCCACAACCCTTCACTCTGCCCTGTATGTATATAAGCTCTTTTCAATGTGACAAAGTTTCTCTTTCTCTTGACTCTCACCTGGACTTATTTTTGCTGGTAGCTTGTGGCAAAAGTGATGCTGTGGCAGTTTAGAGCTTAGATTTTAAAGGGCCCTCTTCTTTCTCTCATGGAATCCTTTCCAGCAGCCATGTGAGCAAGCGAACAAGTCCGATTGAACAAGTCCAGTGAGCCTATTGGAGGATGAGAGACCATGTGAAGCACAGGTGAGCCATCCCAGCTGAGCGCAGCCCAAATTGATGGTCTATAGCATCATGAACTAAATCAATGGTTGTGTGGTGCAAGTTGGGTTCTCTGGGAAGCAGATGCTGAGATGGAATCAGGAATACAAAAAAGCTGTGAAAGGAAAAGGGAAGGAAGCAGGGTTTGGCTGGGGGGTGGGGCA
Source organism: Rhinolophus ferrumequinum (assembly GCF_004115265.2). Taxonomy (NCBI): domain Eukaryota; kingdom Metazoa; phylum Chordata; class Mammalia; order Chiroptera; family Rhinolophidae; genus Rhinolophus; species Rhinolophus ferrumequinum. The sequence goes on along the minus strand of NC_046289.1, from coordinate 37,919,336 downwards.
TTAGAGCATGATGTTATTGATGAGTCTCCTGTCAGCCCAACAGGGAGTTCCAAGGCAAAGATTGCCCATTAGAGGAGCCCTGCGTTAGACAGAAATTGGTCGGCCTTTGTACCACAACCTTGCTCAGTCATTGGCTGGGTGCTAACCCTGAGATGAGAATGGCCTCAGTTTGAAAGCTATCAGTTAACTCTACTTCTTGCTGTCAAGCAGTGAGTTCTCATTTGAAGGAGAATCTGAGTGGTGCCTCTCCATGTGTGCCACAGTGTTTTAAGCCACCCAATTTTAGGGTTATTTGTTATGCAGCAAAAGCTAACTAATTCATATAACTGCAAGGGAGGCTGGGAAATATAACTGAGGCGGGCAGCCTCAGCAAACAAAGGAACTACTCTTAAAACAAACAAAAAAAAGCGTGGGTAGAGGCATGTGTGTAGGTGATCGCAAATGCGATCATAAATTGTTTGCCGTTTATTACCTATCTTGTGCAGTTGTGAAAATTGGAACTGTTTCTATAAACTACCTAGTAGAATGCTCAGAATGGGATCCAGGTTTTGTCAGATGCTTATAGAATTTACAGGTCCCTTAAAAAAGGAAAGAGTACAAAATTACAAAAACAGAATTAATACAAGACCTTGGAAAGGGCCCTTGTAAGTGACAGCCCCAAAGCTTATCCTTCTTTAGTTTTGTAGTAAACCTGCCCCCATGATGCCTGATAGATGGTAGATGTTTAAAAGATTATACATTATTATTTTTCCAGTGAAAATGAAATCACAAAGCCATTGATTTATTATCTAGTCACCATTTGCACAAACAAGGTGTCAGCAGATTCACCTAGGTGCAAAATCCATACAAAAACTTTCAGTTTCCTTCTGAGAGCAGCGAAGGGTCCTCATCATAGGAAAAGGCCATAGGTTTTTTTTTTGTTTGTTTGTTTGTTTGTTTTGTCTTTTCATCCTATGAAGTCCCTGTGACAGGGGAATCTACAACCTTGTGAGGCAGAGTCAGTCTTTCACTCTTGAAGCTGAAAATACCAGAAATGCACTTTCTGAGTCTCTCTTGCAGCCAGCACAGAGGCACAGCACAAATCAATCAATCAGGGCACACACCCTAGACTTTGAAATGAAAATAACGGTGCGAAGAAGGAGCTCAGCTGAATGCTGTCTGGCAGCTGTTTGCAGGCACAGGAGCAGCGTCTCTGGCCACAGTGCTCAGTGTCCATTATCAATGGGGAGGGGTGCAAATTGCAGGGGCTGCCCCCAGGGCCAGACAGCTCCAGTGCTGATGTCCCCACACCGGTCTGTGTATAGATCCTGGCCTGTTTCATGGCCCCCCAAAGAATCCATGATGCCCAATGTCTTTCAACAGATTTCCTTCCTTCCTTAAATCAGTTAATGCTTGTGACTGAGACCCTGACTGACATATAGTACATGGGTTTTTACTCTCAGCCCACACAACTAGGGAGCAGGAAACATTCCCTTCTACTTTGGATGAATTGTTACATCTGGAGATGGAAAGACGAATGTGCTTACATGAGAACCTGCTGAAAAGCATTTTTCCTCCTTTGAATCAGATTACTCAAGTTTGATGTCTTTTGCTATTTGCTTGCCATACGACCTTGAACAACTCACAGTTCCTAAAAACTCCTAAAAAAACTCTAAAATATCGTTTATAATACATGCATCTGGGGTTCGTGTGAGGTTTAAATGTGATAGCATATGTGACAGTGATCTTTAAATGTTAACTACTTAATAAGTGTAAGTTATTTTTAAATATAAAAAAAAAATCTACCAAGCTCTTGCTCCAAACCTGATACACTAATTCCCCCCTTTGGATAGTTTGGATAGTAATTAAAGTCAGTTTACAAGCTTGTACACATTCTTCACATAAACTGAGCTTGTTCCAACTTGTTAGTATAATTAATTGGTGGCATATACTATGCCAAATGTACCTTGGTAATTTTCTTCTTGCTGAATAAGTAGTACGTAGGACTCACCCATCTCAACACCTCTTACGTATTTTTTAAAAATTTGTGAAGAAATAAAAGTTATCATTTGGGTTCTTAAAAGAAAATAACTTTAATGTGCGCAAAAATAATAATTTCAAGATCATTTGTGCAATCCACAGATTGATCATAGCTCTTTTCCATTCTCAAATTGGAGTTTCAGAGTTTCTCTTTGGGGTTTCTTTTTGGAGAATGTTAGGAAATTTTTCTGTCGTGTACTGGAACCAACTTCCAAAGGAAGTCGGGGCAAGAGACCAAAGAAAGAGGCTGAAAACTCCAGAATTAAACAAAGAGTTTATTAAGGGAACTTATGGACAGAAGCCGGGTCTCAGGTGGCAGCAAGATGACGGGTGGGTCTCCACACCAGAAACGGGGTGGGAGATTGATATATCTGGCCCCCAGGAACACAGCTGGCTTGTAGCCATGTGGCACAGGCTTGCTAAGAGCTTTATTTTCGAAGCAGTAAACAACATAATGGTTCTACTTACCTATTCCTTTAAGGAGGCCCTTTTTCTGGCAGTCACTGAGAGCATCTTACTTCTTAAGATGGCCGGGGTGCTGTCAACCACCAGAAATAATTTGCCTAACAAAGAGTCTCTTGGTTAGTTAGAGAACTTAGATAAGGAGCAGGCAACCAATCCTAAGAGGATAGGCCCTCAGAGAGTTTTTGTAGATTTTCTTATGATTCTTTGCAAAACATTGTTTGGCTTATACATAATATATTAATACTATATTCATTACAGAGAAAGTTGAAATACAAATAAGAGAACAATTTTGAAATCCCATTATTACTACTTTGGCATTAGTTATCTGCTGTTTTGTTGTTTATTTTCTGTATTATATAATTATATAATTATCCATTGCTGCATTACACACCACCCAAAACTTAGTGGCATAAAACATTTTATGATGCATGCAGATTCTGTGTGTCTGGAATTCAAACAAGGGGCAGTGGAATGGTTTGTTTCTGCCCCATGATGTCGGGGCTTCAATGGGGAAGAGAACTGCTGGTGACTTATTAGCTCTGACTGGAGTCATCTGGTGGCTTCTTCACTCACAGGTCTGCTGATTGGGCTGGGATGACCTGAAGCCTGGACTCCGCTGGGATTCTTGACTGGAGTCTGGAACATCTAAATTTGGCTTCCGTGTGTGTGTGTGTGTGTGTGTGTGTGTGTGTGTGTGTGTGGTGTGGAGGTTGAGGAGGTGGGATGGTGGGGTGGGGGTGGTTTGGACTTCTCACAGCATGGTGGCTGGGTTGTGAAAAGAATTGTCTCAAAAGCAAACTTCCAGAGAGGAAGCATTCCAAGAGAACCAGGCAAAAACTCCGTGACTTTTTATGAATTAACTTCAGAATCCATATAGTGTCATTTCTGACTTACTCTATTGGTTGAGCAAAAGCTTGCCCAGATTCAAGGGGAAAGAGATGTAGACCCTACCATTCAATGAGAGAAATATCAAAGAATTTGGAGCCAAGTTTAAGACACATCTCGCAAGACTTCTTCACGGCCTACACAATATACCTACATACAAACACACAGATACACTCAAATTAATTTTAAAAACAAAAATAGGGCCACATCATGCATTCTGTATTAAACAGGGTTTTATGTTACAAGGAAATAAAAATTTTATTGTGATGATTGTTGACTTTCAAGAACATTTAAATTCTGAGAATTCTGTACAATGATCTTGAAATGATACCAAAGTACATTTTAGAGTTTCTTAAAGTTTCATTCAACCAGAAAAATAAAATGTTGGAAAGATGATATCCATTGAGAGTTAAAAATATACAGGTATAATCAACGATAACATTCTAATTTCAAAGTTATTATTTGAGTTCATTTTATTTGAAGGCAAATATAGCACCTAAACCCAGCCCTCATGTTAAAAAAATAGAGAACAAAATAAGGTGTTATTTCATCTGAAATTTTCTTAAGGTAATGTGAATTCCATGTAGTTAAATCATGGTTTTACCTTTTTTTGTGGTCATAGACCGGGTTATAGAGAGGGCTCCTCAAACATGGCTGTGCGTCAAATCACCTGGGCCCCTATTTACAGATAGACTCTGATTAGGAGGTCTGGGCTGGGCCCTGAATTCTACATTTCTAACAAGCTCCCAGGAAAACGTGAGGCTCCTGTACAGATCTTGTATTGAGTACCTAGAGTTAAAACAGAGGGAAGAGCCAAACAAGAAAACTCTGCATAGCCCTTGTTCTTTAACTTCTTTTTAATTATAAAAGAGATAACGTGTTCATGATATAAAATTTCTGAATTACAGAAATACATAATCCCCTTAATGACTATTATCATTAACAGAATGGGAATAATATTAACTAACGTTTGTTTGCTTAATTATTTCTGTGTTTGTTTATTGCGCTGTAAGTGATTTGCATGCATTATTGGGTATAACCCTCAGACGACCATGAGGAAAGTACTATCACTCTCCCCGTTTCACATAGAGGAATTCACTTGCTCGTGATGACGGCTGGAATTCACAGAGCTGGGATTCAAATCAATAGCTCTGAATTCGGAGCCTGCAATCTGCACCACAGGGCAAGACTGTAGCCTAGTCTGTTACTTTTCTCTCTATACATACATGCTAACATGAATGAATTATAATCGTAATTTTAAAACAAACGTGGAAGTATACCATGAACGCTATTTATGTAGCATGCAAGTAATTTATTTGGGAAGAATTCCAGGAAATTGGAGTTGGGAGAACTGGGAAGAGTGAAATAAGGAAGGAGGCAAAAAACCAATGCAATGGTGAATTACTGTGCTCGTTCCCACTCTGGGCAACTAGGGCTCAGTCCCACTGCAGACCGTCTAAGGGATTACATAGACTATGCCTCTTACATAGAAATGTCTACTGAGACACAGATTATCCACTGGCTCCCATCACTCATCCATCTAGGGAGGTGTTAATCCCCTCACATGTCCAAAAGTAAGCCTGCGAGCCTGGCTGAGAGGACTCTACAGGCAATCTATAGGGTATGCCCCAAAGAGGTGCCAGCACAACAAAAAAGATACTCAGTGCAGCCAAGAGGAGGACCTAGCAGGCTGTGTCTGCACACAGCTGGTGGTACACAGTCATGCATGCTCATAATTAAAATGTTAAATTGAAATCAGTCTATGGATTGAAAAGTAAGTCTTTCTGACCACTAAACTCTAGTCACCCAATCCTCTTCCCCAGGGGTAATTTTTGTGTGTACTTTCCTGTATCTTTTCAGAGGTATTCCCATTTATATGCAAACAAATACTTAGTATTTCCCCTTTCTTTAAGGCGTTGGTAACATATTACACACTGTCTACCAGACTGTGCTTTTAAAAATTTCTATTTATACGTCTTGCTGATAATTATTTATATATATGTTTAGAACTCCCCTTTCCTTGGAATGACCACAGTATTTTGTTTATGGCTGCACTATAATTTACTTAACCCCTCACTGATGATGCTGATATTTCCAATACTTTCCTAAAAGTCAAGTTGAATGAGGTATACATGCAGTGAAGTTCCCCGTTATGTGTACAGCTCTATGAATTTTGGTAGACCTGTATAGTTACAGAAGCAGAACCCAGATGAGAACAGTGTCATCATGCCCAAAACTTCCTGGTGCCCTTTTGTAGACAGTCCCCTGCGTTTATCCCCAGCCCCTGGCAACCACGGATCTGCTTTCTGTCCGTATATTTTGCTTTTTCCAAAATGTCATATAAATGGAATCATAGAAAAGGGGGATCAAATATATGGTGATGGAAGGAGAACTGACTCTGGGTGGTGAACACATAATGTAATTTATAGATGATGTGATACAGAATTGTACACCTGAAATCTATGTAATTTTACTAACAATTGTCACCCCAATAAATTAAAAAAAAGAAAGGAATCATAGAGATTATAGCCTTTTGAGTCTGGCTTCTTTCACTGAGAGTAATGCAATTGAGATGTATCCATGGTGTCGCGTGTATCAGTGGTCGGTTCCTTTTATTATTGCGTTATATTCCATTGCATGGCTATAACCACATTTTATTTACCCAGTCACCAGTCATAAGACATTGTGTTGTTTCCTGTTTGGGGCAATTCAGGATAAATCTGTTAGTATTTCAGGCCGGCTTTTATGTGAACATAAGTTCGATTTCTCTTGGGTAAACACCTAGGAGTGGGATTATTGGGTTGTATGGTAAATTTATGTTCTACTTAATAAGCAATAGCCAATCTGTTTTTCAAATTGACTATGTCACTTTGTTTTCCCACCAGCAATATATGCATGCTTGCCAGCTCTTGATATTGTCCGTTGTTTTTATCTTAGTCATTTTGATAGGTGTGTATGCTTTTTGTCTACTATAAATAGTGCTGCAATTAATGTTTTATACATATATCCTTTGTAATGAAATGTGAATATATCTGTAAGATACATTCTTAAAACTAGAATTGACGGGTCAAAGGGTATGCAAGGCGGATCAAATAGTGTCAAACAGACTTCTGAGAAGGTGGTGCCTGTTTCCCCCACCCTCATCACACAGTGTGCGACTCAGTCTCAGCACATGCTTTTAAATGAAATTTTACTTTAGACAATTGCTGTGTGACTATTTACTTCATTGGGTTGTGGTGAGGCCTTCATGTAAAGCTTTTAGAGCAGGATCTGCGGCACAGAGAGTGGCCATGGATCTAATTATTGCACGATCATCACTACTAATCAATCAAACACATTATTTGCTTCTCTCTGAGTTTCTCATCGGTACATTCAGGAGCGCTTTTCTATGAGGAGCTCAAGTGTTCTACTTATGCTGGCCTGGAATTCAGGCACTCCATTGTTGTTAGTTAATAAGCTTTATTCTCTAGAGCAGTTTTAGGTTCACAGCAAAATTGAGCAGAAGATACAGAAAGTTCACATATACCTCCTTTACACACACACACACACACACACACACACACACACACACACACACTCTCTCCCCCTCTATCAACATCCCGACCAGAGCGGTATGTTTGTTATAACTGGTGAACCTATGCTGACACATCATTAATCATCAAGTTCATCGTTTCCATTAGGGCTCTCTCTTGGTGTTGTACATTCTATGGGTTTTGACAATTGTATAACGACCTGTAGCCACCATTATAGTATCGTATAGAATAGTTTCACTTACTTAAAAGTCTTCTATGTTCTGTTTACTCATCCCTCCCTCCTCTCTAACCCCTAGAAACCACTAATCTTTTTACTGTCTCCATAGTTTTCCCTTTTCCAAGATGTCACATAGTTGGAATCATACAGTACAAAGCCTTTTCAGATTGGCTTCTTTCAATTGGTAATATGCATTTAAGTTTCCTCCATGTCTTTCCATGCAATGATAACTCATTTCTTTTTAGCACTTAACAATATTCTGTTGTGTTGATGTACTGGTTTATTTATCCACTTAACTATTAGAGAATATCTTGGTTGCTTCCAAGTTTTGGCAATTATGAATAAAGCTGCTATAAACATGCCATGTGCAGGTTTTTGTGTAGACATGAGTTTTCAATTCATTTGGGTAAATACTAAATAACATGATTGCTGAATCTTATGGTAAAATTATGTTTAGGTTTATAAGAAACTGCCAAAGTATCTTCCAAAGTGGCCGCACCATTTTTTCATTCCTACCAGCCTTCTGTTCCTATTGCTCCACATGCTTGCTGGTATTTGGTATTGTCCTTGTTTTGGACTTTGGCCATTCTAATAGGTATGTAGTTGTGAGATAATAGAAAATATACGTATTGGTCTCAGCCCCCAGTTCCTGGCACAGAAATCTGAAAACCCTTGTGATTTCCTAAGTGATAAGGGCACTAGGAGCATCTTTTGTTCTAATATTTGGTTTTGACTCTGATTCCTGACACAGAGCTCCTAAATCCCTTGGAATTTCAGGGCTGATAGGAATGTCTTTTGTTCTAATGAGGTGAGTCTTGGTGGGCTCCTTGAAATTCTTGGAATTTTCAGGCCTGCCCTCCATTCTCCAGAGAGGGGAGAGGGGCTGGAAAAGGAGTTGATGATGAATCATGTCTACTTACGTGATGAAGCCTCCATAAAAATCCCGAAGTGTGTGGTTCAAAGAGCTTCCAGGTTGGTGAACATGAGGAGGTGCAGGAAGAGGGGTTCTGCAAGAGCGGGCATGGAAGCTCCACTACCCTTCCCAAATACCTTGCTCTAAGGAATCTCTTCCATCTGGATGTTCATCTGTATCTTTTATCATATCCTTTTATAATAAACTGATAAACAGTAAGTTAACTGTTTTCCTGAGTTCTGTGAGCCCCTCTAGCAAATTAATCGAACCTGAAGAGGGGGTGGAAGAAACCTCCAATTTATAGCTGATTGGTCAGAAGCACAGGTGACAACCTGGAGTTGTGATTGGTACCTAAAGCGCAGTGTGGGCAGTCTTATGGTACCGTGTTTCCCCAAAAATAATACCTAGCTGGACAATCAGCTCTAATGCATCTTTGGAGCAAAAATTAATATAAGACCTGGTATTATATTATATTATATTATATTATATTATATTATATTATATTATATTATATTATATTATATTATATTATATAAGACCCGGTCTTATAGTACAATAAGACCGGGTCTTATATTAATTTTTGCTCCAAAAGACACATTAGAGCTGATTGTCTGGCTAGGTCTTATTTTCGGGGAAACACGGGATCTGATGCTATCTCCAGGTAGTGTCAGAATTGAATTAAATTCTAGGACACTCAGCTGATGTCACAGAGAATTGCTTGGTCGGGGAACTACCCCCCAACCAACATCTGGTGTCAGAAGTCTTGTGAGTATGGAAGCAGTGTGAGAATACAAGAGACACGCAGGAGGAGAACTGAGTTTTTCCTATACAGTAGTGCTATCTCACTGTTGTTTTAATTTACATTTCTCTGATGACATGATATAGAGCGTCTTTTCATAGGCTTACTTGCCATCTCTATATCTCTTTTTTTTGTTTGATTAAAGTTTATTGGGGTGACAATTATTAGTAAAGTTGCATAGATTTCAGGTGAACAATTCTGTATTACATCATCTATATCTCACATTGTGTGTTCACCATCCAGAGTCACTTCTCATTCCATCACCATATATTTGACACCATTTACCTTCTTCTACAACCCCTCTATATCTTCTTTAGTGAAGTATCTGTTAAGGTCTTTCGCCCATTTTCAAATCAGGCTGTTTGTTTTCTTATTATTAAGTTTTAAGAGTTCTTTGTATGTTTTGGATAACAGTTGTTTTTTTTGTTTTGTTTTGTTTTTTAAATCAGATATGTCTTTAGAAAATATTTTCTCCCAGTCTGTGACTTGTCCTCACAATATCTTGACTTTTATATTTTCACCCTGTTCCATTTTTCACTTAGTGCATCTTCTATTTGATTATTTTCCCCATCAGGCTCCATTCTGAGAGGGTTGCTTGCTTGTGCACAGACTCTAGGCATAGACCGGCACTTTGGGGCTCAGATTACTTGCTTTAAAAATACTTGTATACATTCTTAGGGCTTTGAAAGACAAGAGAAAGATAGTCAAGATGATTGATTCCATATTATGGAATAAACTATGTACAAATATAACTTAGGAATAACTATACACTATGTATAGAGTTATAATAACTCACAGGTATAATTAAATCACTTTAATGTTTCTATTTTCTATACAGTATTTATCTCCAGCTCAAACATTATGTATTTGATAATTTATTTTCCACCTGTTTCAATAACACGCAAGTGCTGATGTTACAGGGGCTTGTTTTGCTCACCTCTGTGAGCCTAAACCAGCATCCGGCACATAGCAGACCATGTATTCATAGTCGATGCATACATTTATGAATAGGTGACTCTGGGATCCTCTACCTTCTGACACTGATGAGTCCTTACGATGGCCGTGGCTAAGAGCAATGTGTCTGGGCCCTTCTCTTGTCTGCTTGTCTTCAGATCTGCCTATACCGAGTGATGACTGCATCACTTTCTACTGTCAGAGCAGACGCCGTCATGGCAGGCAATCCTTTGTTTCCCTGTCTGAAATTGCTCAGAGTACAAATTTAAAGTACAGAGCTTCCAAGAACTGCATTTTTATGGCTCTTGTTGTAATATATGTGACTCTAATTTTGCAAAATCCTTGCTACAGCTGCCAGGAAATGGCCCTGAATGTTGGCCATCAATAGCCTTTTGCAAGTACTGTGGCAGCTGGAAGAGTTTCAGGAGGAAGATAACAACTTTCAATCTTGAGCTGCCTGGAGGAGATCCATCCTACTCTCTCCACTCGAGAAACTTCCTTTCCATTGTCACCTCAGCTATCTAAACTTGCTGAGTGAAAAATAAAACATAGACTTTACTAGAATTGCTATTTATCTATGCCAGGCATACATATGGTATATTAGGCATAGTAGAAGATACTTATTACATGTTAATAGATTAAGTCTCATCATTATTATTTAGGATTAATAATTAGAAAATATGTATCTAAAAAGTTATATTACACCAAAGAAGACATATTAAAGTGGCCAATAAGCACATGAAAAGATGCTCAACATCACTAGTCATTAGGGAAATGCAAACAAACCAAAACTACCGTGAAATACCGCATCGCATTCATTAGGATGGCTGTTATAAAATGTTTTAAAAAGAAGAAAATAACAAGTGGTGGTGAGGATGTGGAGAAATTGGAACGCTTGTGCACTGCTGGTGGGATGTAAAGTTCTACGATACCTGTGGAAAACAATATGGCGGTTCCTCAAAAATATTAAACATAGAATTAACCACATGATCCAGAAATCCCACTTTTGAAAATATACCTTAAAGAATCAAAAGCAGGGACTCCAGCAGATATTTGCACACCCATGTTCATAGCAGCATTGTTCACAATAGCCCAAAGGTGGACTCAACCCAAATGTCCATCAGGGGATAAATGAATAAACAAAATGTGGTATATGCATACAATGGCACATGCTACAACATGGATGATATGCTGTGTAATAAGCCAGTCACAAAAGGGCAGATACTGTAGGATCCCACTTTTAAGAGGTACCTAGGATAGTCAATTTCATAGGGACAAAGGGTCAAAGAGTGGTCTCCAGGAGCTGGGGGAAGGGAAGAATGAGGAGTTATTGTTTTTGTTTTTGTTTTAGATTTTACTGGGGACGGGGAACAGGACTTTATTGGGGGAACACTGTGTACTTCCAGGAGTTTTTTCCAAGTCAAGTTGTTGTCCTTTCAATCTTAGTTGTGGAGGGTGCTGTTCAGCTTCAAATTGTTGTCCTTTCAGTCTGAGTTGTGGAGGGCGCAGCTCAGCTCCAGGTCCAGTCGCTGTTGTTAGTTGCAGGGGGCGCAGCCCACCATCCCTTGCGGGAGTTGAACTGGCAACCTTGTGGTTGAGAGGACGCACTCCAACCAACTGAGCCATCCGGGAGCTCAGCGGCAGGTCAGCTCAAGGTGCCCTGTTCAATCTTAGTTGCAGGGGGCGGAGCCCACCATCCCTTGAGGGACTTGAGGAATTGAACTGGCAACCTTGTGGTTGAGAGCCCACTGGCCCATGTGGGAATTGAAGCAGCAGCCTTCGGAGTTAGGAGCATGGAGCTCTAACCGCCTGAGCCACCAGGCGGGCCCAGGAGTTATTGTTTAATGGGTATAGAGTTTCAGTTAGGGATGATGAAGTTGTGGAGATGGACGGTGGTGGTGGCTCCACAATAATGTCAATGTACTTAATGCCACTGACCTGTACACCTAAAAATGATTAAGATGGTCACTTTTATGTTATGTATGGTTTACCACAAAAAAAGACCAAAAATATTTCATTACATGCAGCTAGATCTGACTATCTCCATATTAAAAAAATGTAAATGAAAAAGAAGTAACAATAGTAGTGAACATTTATGATATGCTTGGTATTGATCAGGTACTTTCCTAAGTACTTTGTTTATATTCATTTAATCCTGCCAACAACCAATAATGAGATAGTTTCCATTATCATCTCCAATTTACAACTAAGAAAATAGAGCCAGAGAAAGTCAAGTAACTTGCGAAGGGACATACAGCCAGTAAGTGGTGAAGCCAAATCAAACCCAGGCCCACCACAGGGGCACACTGTGGCACACTGCCTCCCTAATCCTGTAACGTACTAACACGAGTGCCATGTTAACACATAAGGCCCCAATGAGAAAACAGACCCCTGCGCCACGATGCAAATGAAATGTGAGGCTAGCTGAATGTGATCTGCTGTTGCTGCAGCTCTTTCATTTGACATGCTCTGACCTTTGAGAAGGCTTGAGGCCTTTGATGCGTGAGCCATAGACTATTCTAAACTGTTCCCTGATTAGATTCGCAGATTGTTAAACACTGATGTGCACCCTGCATGGGAGGCCTCTGGGCTATGCTTAATTTTTAAATTATGACATGAACATTTCATTTTGTATTGGCTGGTACACAGCAAATGGAGCACATGGAAGCCAGCTGATTTTCAGAGAGGCAGGAAGCTCAACAATCCCAATCAATGGAGGGTCACTTAGTCCTCACATTCTATGTCGTTCTCTCACGGAAGTACACAAAATCAACACTGACAGGCCGTTCCAGCGCTTTCATCTTTGGAGGACACGTACTCTGGAAAGGAAAGCAGTGTAGACGCTGGGATAAGCAAGCACTGGAACTCAGCCACAAGGATTGTGGTCCTTGCTGTGCTTTGCTATGGTTTCAGGGTCTGTCCACTAAAAGTAGTGGACTTGAGTCCAAACATCATATTCAGAATTCTCATCCCTTATAGAAGTCATCCTTTGTAAAACTTTTCAATTTTCTGTCATGGTATTAGTAAGAGCCAGCATTAAGTGAGAGCTACGTGCCAGGCACTCCGCTAAGCACTTTGAATATCTTAGCTAATTTTCACTTCACAGCAACACTCTGAGAGAGATAGTTTTACCTGCATTTTACAGGCGAAGAGGTCCAGGAAAGTTAAGAAACTGTCCATGTCCACACATCTACAAAGAGACAGAACTGGGAGTCAAAGCCAGGTCTTTTTTTTTTTTTTTTTTATCTGTTGCTTACACTCTTACCTGCTTAGTTATGCTTTTTGTTTTAAAAGAAGAATGCATTTATATTAATTCTTTGATAGATGAAGAAAAAAGGAGGTAGAATTTAATTAGGTTGAATGATGTGAAAGGACTATTTTTGTAGATCAAAACAACAAAATATTGCTAATCTCATACAATTGAATCTAATAATTCATGACTGAGCAACTGATGAATTTTCTTTTTCATACCCTGAATGTGCTAATGGGCTAATATGCACAAAGTTATGAATCGCTTTTAAGTTTTAGCATCATCTTGAATACATAGGTATCCCTTGATAGCTGTGCTGAAACCCCGGGCTACCCTTCTACATATTAACCTTATAGAAAAGGAAGTCTCCTGGGAGAGCGTGGCTGTGGAGCAGACCTCCATTCTTTGTTGGCCACGTTTGAGCAGAGAAAGCGTGCTGTCTATCCTGTCCTTTTAGAGGTATGATGGAATCTGTGATGGGATGCTTCAGGTTTTTAGTGTCTCGCCTCTTCAAATAGTAAATTCTTGCATTATTTGAAGTATTAAAGGTTGCCTCTGTATATCTCCTTACTTCATTATCATATGTGTCAGAAATAAACAGGTCAGAAAGTCAAATGTAATGGAAAAAAAAGAACACAAATTTACCATTGTAATTAAGAAGCTTAAAGATCAAAGACTCTAAATAAGGTCTTAAAAGCCTTCAAGGTACATTTCTTAGGATGAACTATAAAATACATTCTCTGTTCTGAATTATTCTGTATTTGATGCCATGCATTTAATACAAGTACCAAATGTTTTTAAAGATTTTTATTAAAATATAGCTGACACACAATATTAGTTACAGGTGTACACTATAGTTATTCAACATTTATATACTTAAAGAAGTGATCCCCATGATAAGTCCAGCAACCGTCTGACACCATACCACGTGGTCACAAAATTAGTGCCTATATTCCCCATGCTGTACAATATCTCCATGACTTATTTGTTTTGTACTTGGATATTTGAACGACTTATTCTCGTTCACCTTCCCCGCCCCTCCATTTTTAAATTGTACAATTTCAGTTGACATTCAATATTATTTTATATTAATTTTAGGTGTGCAACATGGTAGTTAGACATTTGTATAAATTAAGATGTGATCCCCCTGACTAGTCTAGCATCCACCTGGCACTATGCATAGTTATCATATTATTGACTTTATTCCCTATGCTTTATTTTATATCCCTATGACTATTTTCTAACTACCAATTTGTACTTCTTAATCTCTTCACCTTTTTAACCCTGCCCCCAAACCTCCTCCCAGCTATCACCCCGATAGATCTACTACCCATCTGACACCAAACATAGTTATTACAATATTACTGACCATATTCCTTATGCTGTACCGTACATCCTCATGACTACTGTGTAACAACCAACTTGTGCTTCTTAATCCCTCCCCCTTTTTCACCCACCCAAATGCCCCTCCCATCTAGCAACCATCAAAATGTTCCCTGTATCTATGAGTTTGTTTGTTTCGTTTGTTTATTTTGTTCTTTAGATTCTACATATAAGCAAAATCACGTTGCACCTGACTTTCTCTGTCTGACATACTCCACATAGCACAATACCCACCAGGTCAATCCAAGCTGCCACAATGGGCAAGAACCCATTCCCTTCCCCTGGTTGGGCACCACTCCATTATATATATATATATATATATATATATATATATATATATATATATATATATATATATATACACAGAAGGTGCCAAAAAATATATACACATTTTAAGAAACTAAAAAAACTGTATTAAAATTGTAATATTCAATATATACCAATAACAAAAGATGAGTACAAGTCATGTTTGACTTCTGCAATTACAAGAGGTGTTCAAAGTGGTTACCATCAGTGTAATTTTAATACAGATTTTCCTTTCTTAAAATGTGTATACAGTTTTTTTGATATATATATCACCTTCCTTTATCCATTAATCCATTGACAGACACCCAGGCTGCCTCCACATCTTGGCCATTGTAAACAATGCTTCAATGAACATGTGAACGCATAAACCCCTTGAAGTAGCATTTTGGGTTTCTTCCGATAAATACCTTGAAGTGGGATTACTGGGTCCTTCTTTGTCTCATTATAGCCTTTGTTTTAAAGTCTGTTTTGTCTGGTATAGATATTGCTACCCCAGCTTAATTTTTTGTTTCCATTTTCATGAAATATTTTTTCCATCCCCTTGCTTTCAGTCTATATGTGTCTTTTGATCTGAAGTGAGTTAGGCAGCATATGTATGGGTCTTATTTTCTTATCCACTCAACTACCCTTTTTTTTTAATTAAAGTTTATTGGGGTGACAATTGTTAGTAAAGTTACATAGATTTCAGGTGTACAATTCTGTAATAAATTATCTATATATAACACATTGTGTGTTCACCACCCAGAGTCAGTTCTCCTTCCATCACCATATATTTGATCCCCCTTACCCTCATCTACCACCCTACTCCCCGCTTACCCTCTGGTAACCACTAAACTATTGTCTGAGTCTGTGAGTTTTTGTTTCTTCATTTGTTTGTCTTGTTCTTTTGTTGTTTTCAGTTTTACATACCACATATCAGTGAAATCATATGGTTCTCGACTTTTTCTGTCTGATTTATTTCACTCAGCATAATAATCTCAAGATCCATCCATGTTGTTGCAAATGGTACTATTTAATCTTTTCTTATGGCAGAATAGAGTCTATTGTGTATATATACCACAACTTTTTTATCCAATCACGTATTGAAAGACACTGGTTATTTCCATGTCTTGGCTACCGTAAATAAAGCTACAATAAACATTGGAGCACATATATCTTTACGGATAAATGTTTTCAGATTTTTTTGGTAGATATCCACAAGAGGGATTGGTGGGTCATATGGTAATTCTATTCTTAATTTTTTGAGGAACGTCCACACTGCCTTCCATAGCGGCTGCGCCAATCTGCATTCCCACCAACAGTGTATGAGGGTTCCTTTTTCTCCACAGCCTCTCCAACACTTGTTATTATTGTCTTGTTGATGATAGCCATTTTAACTGGTGTGAGGTGATATCTCATTGTGGTTTTTATTTGCATTTCTCTGATGATTAGTGATGTTGAACATTTTTTCATATGTCTATTGGCCATTTGTATGTCTCCTTTGGTCAACACTTTATCTTTTGACTGAAGCATTTAATCCATTTACATTGAAAGTGATTGTTGATAGACATGTAGTTATTGCCATTTTATTATTCATGTTTTTATCTTTTTTTTTTTTTTTTTTGTCTTAAAGAAGTCCCACTAAGATTCTTTGTAATACTGGTTTGGTGGTGATGAACTCCTTTAGCTTTTTCTTATCTGGGAAACTTTTTATCTGTCCTTCAGTTCTAAATGATAGCTTTGCTGGGTACAGTTATCTTGACTGTAGTTCCTTGCTTTTCATCATTTTGAATATTTTCTGCCAATCCCTTCTGGCCTGCAAAGTTTCTGTTGAGAAATCAGTTGACAGTCTCATGGGAGCTCCCTGGGAGGTAACTAACTGCTTTTCTCTTGCTGCTTTTAAGATGCTTTGTTTGTGTTTAGCCTTTGGCATTTTAATTATGACGTTTCTTGGTGTGGGCCTCTTTGGGTTCATCTTGTTTCGGACTCTCTGTGCTTCCTGGGCTTATATGTCTATTTCCTTCACCAGGTTAGGGAAGTTTTCCAACATTATTTGTTCAAATAGGTTTTCAATTCCTTGTGCTCTCTCTTCTCCTTCTGGTACCCCAATGATGCAAATGTTAGTATGCTTGATGTTGTCCCAGAGGCCCCTTAAACTAGCCTCAATTTGTTTTTGGATTTTCTTTCCTTTTTGCTGTTCTGATTGTTTTCTGCTACCTTATCTTCTAAATTGCTGATTCAATCCTCTGCTTCATCTAATATACTGTTGGTTCCCTCTAATGTATTCTTAATTTCAGTTATTGTGTTTTTTATTTATGACTAGTTTTTCATTTTTATGTTTCCTAGCTCTTTTGTTAATGTTCTCTCTGAGATCATTGAGCATTGTTATAACAAGTATTTTGAATTCTGTGTCTGGTAGATTGCTTGTCTCCACTTTGCTTAGTTGTTTTTTTTTTTTCTGGAGCTTTGTTCTGTTCTTTCATTTGGGACATATTTCTTTGTCTCCCCATTTGGCTGCCTCCCTGTGTTTCTATGTATTATCGTGTTTCCCCGAAAATAAGACCTAGCTGGACCATTAGCTCTAATGCATCTTTTGGAGAAAAAATTGATATAAGACCTGGTATTATATTGTATTATATTATATTATTATTATAAGACCTGGTGTTATACTATAGTAAAATAAGACCGGGTCTTATATTAATTTTTGCTCCAAAAGATGCATTAGAGCTGATGGTCCAGCTAGGTCTCATTTTCGGGGCAACACGGTAGGTAGGCCTAAGCCTCCCAGTCTTAGTAGAGTGGCCTTATGTAGTAGGTGTCCTGTGGGGCCCAGTGGCATAGTCTCCCTGGTCACCAGAGCTGGGTGCCTCAGATGTGTCCCTAGTGTGGATTGTGTGTGCCCTCTTGTTTAGTTGAGCTTTGGTTGCTGTTTGCATGTCATCGAGAGGGATTGACCCTTGGGCTTATAGGTTGTGAAGACTGGCTGTGACTACAGTGGAGGAGCTGTGGTGCAGGGGCTATCCCTACATAACAGGATTCACTCTAACGGCTCTGGTGCCTGCCCAGTCTGCCTTTTGGGTGTGCCCTCATTGGAGGCAGCTGGGTGATGCTCCAGCTCAGTCTAGAGCTGGGCACCAGGCGTGCCGGCCCTGGAGCCTCCTGGGAAGAGACCCACTGTAGGCCAAGTTCAGCTGCAGCCTGTGCCCTGCCCAGGGCCACCTGGCATGAACCATGAAGCAATCTGCAGATTGATACTGCATGCACTGAGCTTGGAGATTCCCTGGAGAGGCCAAGCTGTGAACAAGGGCCAGCTACCACTAATGCTGGGCTTAGGGCTGTTCAGGCAGAGGTACAGGACATGCTAAAGCCAGATGCTGCTTACTTGGGTTTTGTGAACCTTTGGGACATTTGAGGAAAGTCTGGTGCATGACCCAAGACAGGCTGTTTAAATGGAAAAGCCACTGGAACAGCTTGGGTGAGCCTGAAAGTTGGGTGTGGTGGGTCTCAGGGAATCAGGGCAAATGAACAGTGTTAGCTAGGTTGATGGAGACTCAGATACGGCGACTCCTTGTGACTGCACCCTGGGTTGAGGGAGGGCTCAACAAGGAAACAATGGCTTCTGCCAGCTTCTCCATAGTGGAGAAAGCTGCACCTCCAGCCTTGCCCTGCAGCCAGATAATTCAGTTCTTCCTCATATATCCTTGGCCCCTTTCAAGCTACTGCCACACTGCTGGAGCTCAGAGCAAGTAAGTCTGTCAGTGAGTAAGTCCATGCAGGGGCCCTTTAAGAGGAGTGTCTGGGTCTGCAGCTGCCCTCATCTCACTCAGCTGCAATCCCTGCTGGCGTTCATAGCCAGAAGTTATGGGGAATTCTCTCCCTGGCACTGGAACCCTGGGCATTGGAATCTGGTGTGGAGCTGGGACCCTTCGCTCCTCTGGAGGGGACCTCCACTGTCCAGATATCCCTCCCAGTTTTTGATGGTCACAGGTTTGTATGGGACCAGCCTATTCCATGTATCTGCCCCTCCAATCAGTCTTGAGGTGGCTTCTTCTGTAGGTCTTTAGTTGTAGGGCTTTGGTTCTGCTAGACTTCAGGTGCTTCTCCATGATGGTTGTTCTGTAGTTTAGTTGTCATTTTGTGGTCATGTGAGGAGGTGAGCACAACATGTATCTACTCTGCCATCTTGACCAGACCCCCTACATGTTGTAAATATTTGTTCCAGAGATATCTCTAGAGATAAAGAAACTATCTGTGAAAATCATTAGGTAAATTTTCTAACATTATCCTTTTGTGCCTTTGAAAGATTTCTATTTCTCCTGTTCTTTCTTTCTGTAAATCGTATTTCTCATACTTGTAGTTATGACCTTGTCATTTTATTACTTCATTTTATTACTAGTCGATAACCATGAATGATTAAAACTATCTTTTCAATTGATCAGTTTTAAATAATGTCTCATCAATAACTACTTATCGTTGAGTTAGCTCATAAATCATTTAAGGTTGTGATCAGCTGCTAGTAACAAAAATCCTTACTAGAGGAGTCAAACAAACAGGGGTTAATTTTTCTCATTACAAGAATTCCAGAGATTTACGGCTACTGACATCAGTTGAGTAGTTTAAGTTGTCAGAACCAATGTCTGGGTCAGTGGACCTCAGACTTTTGGGCTCAGAACCTCTTTACATTCTTAAAAATGATTGAGGATCCCCAAAGAGCTTTTGTTTATGTGGGTTGTATCTGTTGATGTTTACCATGGTAGAGAACTTATAAATTAAAAAAAGTTATGTATTAATTAATTTGAAAATAATAATAAGCCTTTTATATATTAACATATTTTTGTGAGAAATAACTATACTTTCAAAACAAAAAGAAAATCAGTGAGAAGATTGGTATTGTTTTGCAAATCTCCTTAATGGCTGGCTTAATAAAGAACAACTAGATTCTCATATGTCTTTCTGCATTCAATTTGTTGGGCCAAGTCATTTGGTTGAAGTGTATAAAGGAAATCTGGCCTCACATGCATATGTCAGAAAAGACATGACCTTTAAAACCCCCTGAAAAGGCATGAGAGACCCCCAGGGGTCCTTGGACCACACTTTGAGAGCCACTAGACTGGATGATTCTCCCCCACCCCCACCCCCAGCAAAAAAAAAGCCATTTATTCAATACTTACGGAGCATTTACTCTTTACCAGGCAATATAAGCACTGAGAACATAACAATAAACAAATCATTTTCTAAAGAACTTTCCAGTCTAGCAGAAGGAATGGTCTGGTAAACTAGTAATTGCAAAAGAGGTAAAAACGGCCACATTTGGATGATGGCACTGTTGGTGGTCTTCCTGACTGTGACTATATATCCTACTTGTTTTATTGATATGAGAAAAAAGACCATATCCTGGTCTTGATGCATTTACCACAAATATGTGCCATCAACTGGATGATTCATTTTCTTCATGTTTGCTGCCTTGTAATGAAAAGATGACTGTTGGGCCTCTAGTTTTGTTTTCAAAGCAGAAAGAAGAGAATAAAGTATAGGGCTTGCTCATGAGGCTTTTCTTTTCAGTAGATTTCCCCTTCATCTCAAGAATCGTAACTGGGTCATAAATCATTATCAAGCAATTCATTAACCAAGGGGAGTAAGAAGATCATGACTGATTTAGAACTCGGGCTCCTCTGGGGCTAGGGTAGAATTTACCATCACTACTGAAATTAGGAGATCTCTCTCTGTTTAGGGTTACTGGATTTAGCAAATGAAAATACAGAACGTCCAATTAAATTTGAATTTCAGAAGTCAGAGTGGCCATCTGCTTCAGGATAGCTTTCTCTGTGAGGCAGGAATGCAGCTGGGGGTGGGAGTGGGGGTGCAGAGAGCAGAAACCAGCTTGAGGAAGACAGCTAACAGGACTTTCTGGGCTTCCACCACCCCAGGGATTCAGAGAGGGCGGCTATACTGCAGGAAGTCAGCAGCATGGCTCGGGCAGGGCAACTGAGTGGAAACAAAGGCGAGAAGCCAGTCTGGTTGGCAGCACAGAATGTTTGAGGAGTCCTGCAGGACCACATCCTGAGGTTGTCCCTGGTTTCCAAGTGCTAAAAGAGACAGAGACAGAGGAAAGAAGAATAAAAGAATGTCATCTTCATGTCCCCATCCCTTATTTCCAATCACTCCCCCTTCTATGGCAGAATCATTTTTATTTGCAATTTCTACTGGCGAATCTACATTCATAGAATTTCAAATTTCAGAAATTGTCCATGCCTTTTCATTGAAATTCTCAGTACTAATTCATGCTTCAGTAGGATTCAAAGTAAGCAAGAAAACCAAATGAACCGCCATGCTGCTTTTTTTTTTTTTTTTTTTTTTTTTTTTTTTTTTTTTACTGAACTCTTTCCTTAGGTAACAATCTTGTGGCAAAATAAATTCTTTTAATACTATTTACCGATCAGCTTGCATAAATCATTACCAACCTAAAGAACTGAGGCAGGAAGCTATTATAAGAAAGCTTTGATAGTAAAGGGAAATAAAAATTATGTCATCAGAATTTGTATTTTCCTATGGAAGTATGATACCATCTATGACAAAGTAGTAAATCTTTTTTTAAGAAACTAGCAGTTCTGAGACCCCAAAGATCATTCACTTATTCACCCAGCATTTATTATGTGCTGTTTCTATGCCAGGCCCTGCACTGGTGATATAAAGGTCAATTAGACATGGCCTCAGACTGTTAGTAGAGCGAGGGAAATATGCAAAAGCAATACTGAGACATAATTCTAATAAAATAATAGATAAATGAAGCAGAGCTAACATTTTTTTTCAAGCACGGAATGAAGTGTTCTATATCAACGATCAAATTTAATCCTCAAGATAGGCATATGAAGTAGGCGTTATTATAATATTATCTTATCTTCGTAGATGAGAACACTGAGCTTAGAAAAATTTCAAGTTTGCCCAAGTTAGTAAGTAGTGGAGCTGGCATTCAAACCAGTGACCTCTGGCAGGTGAGAGAAGGTTTCAGTGAGTAGGTGACCCTTGAAAAACAATTAGGTGTTTCCTAGCAGGAAGGCTGGAGGGGGTAGGGTGAGGGTAAGGCGGTCCTAGAAAGAGAAGGATGTACAAGGAGATGGGAGGCAGGATGCACCGTGCAAGTGGGGAAGCCAGGAGCAATTCTGAGGGAGCAGAGCATGGGTGTGGCTTGGTGCGGGGAATGGGAGAGACGGCTGGTAAGGAGGCGGGGCCGAAGCCCAGGGGCCTTGACCGCCTCCTGAGGATTGGCAGGTCTGGTCCATCAAAGGGACACAGGCACGGGGGGAACAGCATCAGGTTGGCATTTCGGAAAAATGACTCTGGCAGCAGTGTAGACTAGAGAAATGGAGGCAGGAAACTATTTATCTCCCTGGCTGAGAGACCAGGGAAGTAAGGCTGCTCCTGAGCATGTAGCCTGGAGAAACTCCCAAACATCTGCTCAGAGAGCAAATCCACACTGTTTGCTTTAGCAAAAAATCCTAAGCATCCTTCAACAGGGACCAAATAAGTAATTGGTGGTGTAGTCACATAATGAAATACCATAAGGTAGTAAAAATGAATGAATTAGGGCAACATGGGTCAACAGGAAGAAAAATAAAATTGAGTGACGAAAGTAAGGTGCAGAGGGTATATACAGTATGCTGTCATTTTAGTAAGATTGAAAAATCCTACAAAGCAATGCTTTACGTTGTTTATTGATTCATAAATATCTAGCGAAAGCATAAAACATCCATGAGCTTGATAACAGCAAATTC
Source organism: Rhinolophus ferrumequinum (assembly GCF_004115265.2). Lineage (NCBI taxonomy): Eukaryota > Metazoa > Chordata > Mammalia > Chiroptera > Rhinolophidae > Rhinolophus > Rhinolophus ferrumequinum. The sequence continues at coordinate 37,896,861 of NC_046289.1, read as the reverse complement.
ATAGAGTGTGTTGGGGATCGGGGACAGGCCACTCAAGGTGGGCTTAAGTTTCTGTATCTCTATATCTTCATTTTTTCAGATAAAATGGCAACTATGACACCATTGAGATTTTGCTAAAACGGGTACAATTGTTTGTTTTATTGTTCTCTCTACTCAGCTATCTATTTGACATAACATTTTTTAAAAAGTTAAGCTTGGATCCAAAAATATACACTTTCTCCAAAAAAAAGAAAGAAAGGAAAGCGAGAGCAGTCCTCTGGCAGCAGTGTAGATCAGACATAGGGAGCGGGGAGACCACTGCAACGTCCAGGCAAGAGGTGTTGGGGGTTCAAACTGATTCGGTGGCAGCGGGAATGGGGAGGCCATGAGAGACAGAAAGGAGGTGACTGCTGGGTTGTGGGAAATGGTGGAGAGGGTAGCGTCCAAACGACTCCCAGCATCTGGCTTGTGTGACTGAGTGGGTGGTGGGGCCAGTTGCCAAGAAAGGGAATGTAGGAGAAGCAACAGGTTTGGTTGGGGTGTGGTGTGTGGAGATCAGTTTCAGACATGTTTAATCAGAGGCTTTTCCAGGAAGAAACGTCCAATATGCCATTTGATGTTCAGGCCAGGAGTTCAAGGTTTGGGGTAGAAACATAAATTTGGTTATCACCAGCGTTTGGGAGAAACCACGAGAACAATAAGATTATAAGTCCTACTATAGAAATAAATATTGATGTATAACGTGGATAACAATTAGAATAGATTTTAGTGGACGATGAGCTCAGGTGTGAGAAATATATATAAATAAAATACAAATCCTGACATTCACTCATTGTATTTCAAAATTTTAAAAGAATTAGGAACCTGCCTCTGACAAATTACATGTCTAAGATCTGGACTACGTGTTGTCTTAACCTCTCATCACCATGAGGAAGTACTTAATTATGATCCCTGGAAAATCTATGATCTCTCTATAGGGTGGTTTGGAACCAGAAAAAAGGCATCGCCAAATCACCAGTGGAAATCAACCTGATGTTGGTAACCCAGGTAATGCTCAGATACACCTGTGGAACCCACAGACAATGCAGGTTCCTGACCGACTGAACCAGAACCCTGGGAATCATAATTTCCAAAACACCATAGGTCAGGGTGGCCATCAGCCGGGCTTAGGAGTCACAGTAACAGCTTCTGGACAGCAGCTGTCATCTGATGTAGAGGAGTCTGTCTGCTTGCATTTGACTACTGACCCTCCATCGAGAACTTGGGCAAGTCACTTAACCTCTTTGTGTTTTCAGTTTCCTCACCCATAAAATGGAGACAAAAATAGTACTCACTCTTGGGGTATTTGTAGTACTAAATGAGTTCATTTATTTCAAGTACTTATAATAGTGTCTGGCATACCACTGTAAACATGCAATAAAAGATAGTTACTATAATTATTTTATTAACATATGTCTTAAAAGTACTGGAATGCCATTTCTGCTACTATTCTTGCTAACTAAAATCTTCTGATTTTTTTTTAAAGGGTAAAATTCAACACTTGAATCCTTTGTACTAAGATTTTCACTTCTCCCCTCTTCTAAGCTTCCTGAAGTAGTTGCCTTGTCTTTTTCATTTCGTTGGCACAGGAAATGTATCCTGAAGCTTTTGGAAGCATTAAGGCACATTTTAGGCATGAACTAGTCTATGAGACTTTTGGCAGTCGATGGAAAATAGAATCATATTCAAATGGCTCTTATTACTACCCAGGTGCCCCAACAGACCCTGATGATTTCAGAGTTTCTGGCAGTTTCAGGAATGATTTCCATGGTTAAAAAATTTGTTTCTAAACAAATGACGTTTGTTAAGCTTCATGTTCATGCATGCCCCAGAGACCTAATTATATGGACTTCCTGAAGTAGATGTATCATAATATTACACCTACATTTTCAAAGGGAACACTCCCCAAATTATTATAGTCTGTATAGATTCTTAATCTAAATGGGTTCATAAAGATGAAAAAGAACACATGTATATTAAAGACATAACTCTTTACCAATCTTACTAATCACCTCATACTACCCATGAACCTTATTTTGATAGTTAGAATTCCTCTACATTAAAGGTTACTCAGTAGTTTTAATCTCATGAGGAGTTAATAATTCTAAGCTTTTGCCCATTAAATGGTTGATTATTTCTAAATCGTTACTAAAGCACATTTACAGAGCTAAGTAAAACTGTGGCCAACTGAGAGGGCATGAAATGATGTAACATTAAAATTTCAACACATGACTAAAGGCTCAACATCACTGTCATTAGGAAAATACAAATTAAAACCACAAGGAAATACCACAAAACACTTACGAGAATGGCTAAAATCAGAAAAACTGACAATACTAATTGCTGACACAGATGTGGAGGAATTTGAGCTCTCATACACTGCTGGTCAGAATGCAAAATGGTACGACCACTTTGGAAACAGTGTGACAGTTTCTTATAAAGTTGAACATATACTACTATTTGACCCAGCAATTGTCACTCTTAGGTATTTAACCAAGAGACATGAAAACTTATGTTCCCACAAAAGCTTGCATGCAGTTGTTTATAGCAGCTTTATTTGTAATTGCCCCAAAATGAAAATGATCCAAATGTCCTTCAGTGGGTGAATGGATACATAATCTGTGGCAAAACCATAAGTGGAAGACTGAATAATGACACTCCAGAGGATATCCATGTCCTAAAATGTGGAACCTACGAATGTTACCGTCTGTGGCCAAAAAAGGGCTGCAGATGTGATTAAGGATCACAGATCGGGAGATTCATGTGCATCCTTATAAGAGGAAGGCAAAGAAAGATTTGACTCCAGACAGACTTAAAAGGAGGTACTGTGACCACAAAAGCAGAGGCTGGAGTGCTGTGGCAGAAGCCAAGGATTGTCAGCAGGTACCTGAACAAAGGAAAGGAGTCTCTCCTAAAGTCTCCCGACGCCCTGCCAATACCTTGATTTTAGCCCAGTGAGACTGATTTTGGACTTCTGGTCTCTAGACCTGTGAAAAAGTACATTTCTGTTGCTTTAAGCAACCAAGTCTGTGGTAATTTGTTATAGCAGCCATAGACAATGAATACCACATACAATTAATACTAGTAGACGATTAAGAGCAACAAACTACTGAAATACACCACATGAATGAATCTTAAACACATTAAGCTTAGTGAAAGAAATCAGACTGAAGAGCCTGTACACGGTATGATTTCATTCATATAACATTCTTGAAAATACAACATTATATGGACCGAGAAGAGATCAGTGGTTGCCAGGGTTTGGGAGGCGTTGATAACAAAGAGGTAGCCTGAAGGAGTTTTTTGGGATGATGAAACTGTTCTGAATCTTGATTGTGATGGTGGTTATACACTCAATTTATTCATTAAAACTCATAGAACTGTATGCCAAATGGGGTAAATATTATTGTGTTTACATTTTAAAATAAAATTTAAAAAAGAATCTAATTTTTAACAGCTAGAACAAAAATGTGAAAGTGTTAAATTTTAAAGATCATATATAACACAAATCCCTGCCCTAAGAGACTCTGGTTTTCAGGTCAGACCTCAATCAGAAAATTTCTCTTCCCATCAAAGGAGAAGTTAACCCTTTGGTGGCTGGCAATGTAAGAACACAGAAGAGCAGAACTGAGAGCATATTCTTCAGGTAACTGAAGAGAGAACACAAAGAACTCATACTGGAGAAAAGAGAAAGCTCCTGGGCCAGAAGAAAAGAAAAAAAAAAAGCATCATTCCTAGGGCACTTAGTGATACCGGCACTTAGTGTGGGGGGGGAACAAACTTCAAGAAGAGTCCTTAAGGGGAATTTTTAACAACCACATAAAACAAAGCCTGAGTTTCTGCAAAAGGCCAAGGATACAAAAAAGTGACATCCTATTGCAGATCTGAGTGAGACAAGACAGAAGGACAGAGTAGAATTTGGAAAAGGCAGATCAGGCCAGAGACTATTTTCAGTTTTATCAACCTTGCTTGGGGTTTTTCACTCTGAAGGATGTTGGATGCTTATAGCAGAACTCTTCCTTGCAGCATGGATGTGTAGTATGCAGTTATGCTTGAGAATAGTGTTCTCATCCCCTGTGCTAGTCCCATCATTGTCCACAGTTCTTTTATTGCTTTCACAAAGTTCAAAGTTGAAGTTCCCTTTTAGGAATTGTTGCCATCGAGGGTTGTTAATGAGAAGCAAGAAAATATTGGAAGACATTAACCAAAAGTGATCATTTGAGTTTTGAGACATTGTAAATACCCCTCTCTGACTTGTGAAGTCCAGAAACTTAAGCTGTATAAAATGCAGTCTTGTTATTGTATGGTTAATGAAGTGATTGAGGGCAAGCAGTGCAGACCAAGGGAGCTGAGTGTTCTAAAAGTGCAACTGTGCCATTTCAATCTATCCTGATCCCTGCTGAAGTTTGATAGCACCTGGTGACAGTTTATTGATATTGCTAGAGACAATTCTGGGTCCTGTGACTGGCTCAGTCTTCTGGAACAGCAGCAAAGATTCCAGGAATCTCTGGGTTAGTGGGCACTTACCTTGATCCAGATTGTTGGCCTAATTCAGAGATATTGAGCCAAGAATATACCGTACGCTCAGAAACTCTTTCAACCTCTGCACTTCTTAAGACTGGAATTTTCTGCTATTTCCCTGCCTGACCTAGCCCTCACTTTCATTTTCTCTGCTGAAGGTAAGAATTTTTAACTGGCCCCCACTGGAGAAACAGGGTTGGAAGGATAATGGAAGTCAATTGACAACTGCATTATATTTCAATTAATCTCATTGCAGGGTGTATTATCACTGGTTTGTGTTTTTTTTTTCCTGTAAATGGGCTTAATTAATTTATTTTTTTTTGACAGCACTTAGAAAGCTGGCCGATTATGTTTAGCCAGTCCTACTTTCAGAAAATATATTGTTATCTTAAAATGTGGTGATCCTACACCTGCTTGCTCTCAGATCTATGCCTTATTCTTCTGCTCTACAGGACTAGGCCCCTGTATCAATTAGATTCTAGCTGAGTTTGGCCAGTAAGAGGCAGACTAATTAATGGTCCTCCAAAGATGCTCTATGCCCTAATCCCAGAACCTGTGAAAATGTTAAATGTTACAGAACAAAAGGAAATTTGTAGATGTGGTTAAAGTTACAGACCTGAGATGGGGAGACTGTCCTGGATGATCCAAGTGAACTCATTCTAATCACATGAGCCCTTCAAAACAGAATTTTCTCTTACTGTGAGCAAGGGAGATGAGTCAGAACGAAAGGTCAGAGAGATTTAAAGCATGATAACGACTTGATTAGCCATTGCTGGCTTTGAAGATGGAGGAAGAGAGCCATAAGACAAGCAATATACACAGACTTTAGAGGTTAAGAATCACCCCCTCTTTGGACACCCACTGAGAAAACAGGAGTCTCAGTCCTACGCATATATCTGCCTGGAGCTGAAATCTGCCAACAACCTGAATGAGCATGGAAGTAGATTCATCTCAAGAACCTCTATAAACAAATGCAGCCCTGCCATCTCTCTGATTTTGGCCTTGTGAGACCCAGCTGAGCCACACTGTACTTGGATTTCTGACCTGCAGTACTGAGGTCCCTGGGTTCTATAATATCAATTCTTTCAATTGTCTCTTCAGATTGAGGGTCCTAAGAGATTTCTGTTGTTTTCTAATATCTGGGATAACTTCCATTCCCTGGTAGTCTTCTTAACCTCTTCCATCTCCCGTGTTATCAACTTACTGTAGTAAATTCCTTCTGTTTTAAATGCTTTGAGTGGTTTCAGTTTCCTGATTTGACTCTGTATGATAAATAAAGGATAATTCAGTTTTTTTGGTGGTAATTGGAAGGGGGTTACAATCATTCATTCATTCAACAAACATTCATTGGGAGTCTATACTGTGTATCAGTGATGAACACGGAAGACAAGGTTCTTGACCTCAACGAACTTGACATTGCAGTCAGGCAGACAGAATGTTAGTAATCAAAGTAAAACATTGGTATTATGTTAAGAACAAGGATCTATAAAAACATAAAGCAAGGGGTTCTTACACTGATCTAGGGGCTGGAGAAGGAGTCTATAAAGAGGACATATTTAATGAGACTTGAAGATTGAGTAGCGTTATCCAGATGATCCAAAATATAGTTAATAAGGTTGGGAGGTGGGTTTGCTGGAGGATAGAAGCAAAACGATCTTGTTTTAGTCTTCTAGGAATGTTGATCAACAAAAAAACTCCTGGAACTAATAAACAATTACAGCAAAGTGGTAGGATACAAGGTTAATATAAAAAGTCCATCGCTTTCCTATATATGAGCAAAGAACAAATGTGATTTGAAATTTAAAACACAATATCATTTACATAAGCACGCCCAAAATGAAATACTTAGCCATAAATCTAACAAAATATGATCAAGATCTTTATGAGGAAAACTTTAAAACTGATTACAAATAACAAACAAGAACTAAATAAATGGAGGTATTGCATGTTCATGGACACAAAGATTCAATATTGTCAAGAGGTTAGTTTTTCCCAAATTGATCTATAGATCCAATGCAATTCCAATCAAAATTCCAGAAAGTTATTTGTGGATACAGATAAGCTGATTCTCAAGTTTATATGAAGAGGCAAAAAACACAATAGCCAGCACAATATTGAAAGAGAAGAGCAAAGTTGGAAGATTGACAATACTCAACTTCAAGATTTATGATAAAAGAGCGTTTTATGAATTTGACTCCAAAGGAAAGGGAAGTAAAAGCTAAAATAAATGAATGGGACTATATCAAACTTAAAAGCTTCTGCACAGCAAAAGAAACCATCGACAAAATGAAGAGGCAACCAACTGAATGGGAGAAGATTTTTGCAAACAGTGCCTCCAATAAGGGGCTAATATCCAAAACATACAAGGAACTCATGCAACTCAACAACAAAAAAACAAACAACCCAATTGGAAAATGGGCAGAGGACCTGAAGAGACATTTCTCCAAAGAGGACATACAAATGACAAATAGACGTATGAAAAAATGCTCAACATCACTAATCATCAGAGAAATGCAAATAAAAACCACAATGAAGTATCACCTCACCCCAGTTAGAATGGCTATCATCAACAAGGAGATGTGGAGAAAAAGGAACCCTCATACACTGTTGGTGGGAATGCAGACTGGTGCAGCCGCTATGGAAGGCAGTGTGGATGTTCCTCAAAAAATTACGAATAGAATTACCATATGACCCAGCAATCCCTCTCCTGGGTATCTACCCAAAAAATATGAAAACATTTATACATAAAGACACGTGTGCTCCAATGTTCATTGCAGCTTTGTTTACGGTGGCCAAGACATGGAAACAACCAAAATGTCCTTCAATAGATGAATGGATAAAGAAGTTGTGGTATATATACACAATGGAATACTATTCGGCGGTAAGAAAAGATGAAATAGGACCATTTGTGACAACATGGATGGATCTTGAGATTATAACGCTAAGCGAAATAAGTCAGACGGAAAAAGCAGAGAACCATAGAATTCACTGGTATGTGGTATATAAACCAAAAACAACAAAAGAACAAGACAAACAAATGAGAAACAAAAACTCATAGACACAGACAATAGTTTAGTGATTATCGGAGGGTAAGGGGGGAGGGGGTAGTAGATGAAGTAAAGGGGATCAAATATATGGTGATGGAAGGAGAACTGACTCTGGGTGGTGAACACACAATGGGATTTATAGATGATGTAATACAGAATTGTACTCCTGAAATCTATGTAACTTTACTAACAATTGTCACCCCAATAAACTTTAATTTAAAAAAAAGATTTATGATAAAGCTATAGTAATCAAGATAGTATGTGTTGGTAAAAGAACAGACAAATTGATCAGTGGAATAGAATAGAGAGCCCTGAAATAGACCCACCTAAATATAATTAATTGATCTTTAACAAAGGAGCAAAGGCAATATAATGGAGTAAAGATAGTCTTTTCAACAAGTGATGCTGGAACAACGAGACATCTACGTGCAAAAAAAAAAAAAAAAAGAATCTAGACACAGACCTTATATCATTACGACTTCTCCTTCCCAACATCCTCTTCCGCTGCCTGAGAACATGTCAAAGTTCCAGGGCAAATGGGGAGTTGGGGGAAAGAGGTGAACAACTGGTCAAGTTGACACTGTGTGTGTGTCTTCTGTCTGCCTCCATCTTCCGAGGCTGTTCTTGGAGCATGGGAGTCAAGAGAGGCTGCCTAGGGACCTGCCTCCCTAGGTGCACTGGTCAGTGCTTTGTTCTCTGGGGTCTTTTTGCTTCCGTTGTAGCACAGCCCTGAGTACAAAGGGGTTTCCAGATGACCATGCCAAGGCTTACCGTAAAGGAAATGGATCATTGTCCACGGTGCCTGGAACACCACAGGTACTCAGTAAATATTGATTGAAGGAATAAATAAATGATCTGAAGTGGTCAACTCAGTGGTCAACTCACTCAATTAAGCAGAGTGAGCAGAAAACTGCAATAGCAAACACTTACAGAGCTCTTAATGTGGCAGGCATTGTTCTAAATGCTTTACATGAATTAACTCATTCAGTTCTTTCAATGACCCTAGAAGGTATGTAACTGAGTAGAGCTAAAGTAACGTTTCAAGTCTGGCAGACCCCTAGAGTCTGACTGAAAAGGCTGTATGCTTAGGCACTAGTCCACACTGTAGCCCAAGCATGGAATCAAAGATGTTTTCTAACGTTGTAGAGAAAGAGGCAGGCCTTTGATGTCCTCGAGTAACGCATTTAGCTTCAGCACAGATTTCACTAGTGGCATTTATCTGTGATACTTAAGATCGCTAACGAATTCCGAGCAACATCCTGGCTTGCAGCCAGCCTGCTGGCATTCCCGTCTGGCACACTCTGTAGGACTGGTCATGTGAGAAAGACAGCTAACAGCAACAATTGCTGGGTGATGAATGGCTAGAAGTAGGGCAGCTCCGAGCATGACGGGGACACGGAATGCAATCAGGAAATGCTGACCTGGAACTTGGAGTGGGGTAAGTTGGGCTGTGATGGATGGAAGGCAGCAGCTGCACGTACAGCATGTTGGCACACACAGTCTGAGAAAGCACTGCTTAATTTGAATTGAAATGAGCAGCGTGAGAGGCAGAGAGGCAAGCAGTGACCAAAGCCACAAACCAAATACAAACCTTTCATTAATCTTTCCAACCACACTCACACTCTTGGGTAGTATCATTGTTGTACAGCATCATTCTTCAATATGATAAAGAACCATGATACAGGGCTGTGGGCCCAGGGCCATGCGTTATGAGACTTCTGAGAGAGGAAAAGGCAGAAGAGGCTTCAAGCTGAGATCTAATAGGCACATCTGAGACAAACTCCAAACAAAGGTTTCCGTTTAATTTTTGGAATGGCAATTCTGGAATGCACTGAGGTGCCTGTGTGTGGGAGCAGAGTATTGTTGGTTCCCCAGTTATTTCACATCTCGAAGTCAAGGGCTCCCTCTGCTATTTTTCTCCTTTCCCATTGTGGTTATATGGCTTGTATCCTCAGCCCAGGTCAGATTTCTGGGCCGGTGACCCCAGCAGGAACATCATCCTGAGCACTGTGATGTTGGTTCCATGCTCTGTAGGCTCCATGTTGTCCTGGATGCTGTTGCATAAATTGCAAGGGGAAGGCACTTCATGGATCTGTGACTTTTTATTGCAAGCCTCAAATGAGACTTAAAATGGATGTTTAAGGATTAACCCCTTATCAGGTATATGGTTTGCAAATATTTTTTCCCATTCTGTAAGTTGCCTCTTTAGTCTGTTGATTGTTTCTTTTCCTGGGCGGAAGCTTTTTAGTTTGAGGTAATCTCGCTTGTCTATTTTTTGCTTTTGTTGCCTGTGTTTCCTGTGTCATATTCAAGAATCATCGTCAAGACCAATGCCAAGGAGCACTTCTCCTGATTTTTTTTCTGGGAGTTCACAGATTCTGGTCTTATATTTAAGTCTTTAATCCATTTTGAGTTGATTTTTGTGTAAGGTAGGGGTCCAATATAATTTTTTCTGCATATGGATATTTAGTTTTCCTGGCACCATTTGTTGAAGAGGTTATCTTTTTACCATTGTATGTTTGTGGCACTCTTGTCAAAGATCAATTGACCATATATGGTTTGGGTTTGTCTCTGGACGGAATGCATAACATTTAAACTATGGACATTATGTGAGAACAGGCAGGTGGTGGAATTCCAATATGAGGAAAAGGAAGGCAGTGCCACAAGGAATAATATATTTAGGGATGAGTAAGTAGGCTTGTTTGAGGTGGATATCAAACTTTAACATTAACTTCAATATTACCTATAAAAATATGTTGATTCCTGGATATGACTTCCTCTTCCCTCAAAAATTCCTCCTCCCTCAAAAATTCAGACCAGGAGGTCTGAAGTGGATCACAAGGAGGTCTGAAGTGGATCACACTTTGAGAAATGCTTGTAAAAATATGTCAGAGGCTGTATGTCTTTGTCTTTTCCAGATCATGCTGATAAAATTACATTAAAAACGTTATGAATTCCTGAGTGTCAATTTATAATCCATTCAATTATATAAAAGCCAGGCCCACAAATCTCTTTGAAATAAGCTTTTATTTACCTTGGACCCCCTGTGAAGCTGCTGTGGGACAATGGCCTTAGATTCTAAAAAGTCTCGCTGTTTAAACAGAGAAAGTCTATAAGATACACCCTTAAAATCCTTAGAAATCCTTTTGTATGTGAGGATCTATGAGACACCACCTTAAATCTCCCTGACTTTATTTTTAAATATTTATTAAATTTATTGGGGTGACATTGGTTAATAAAATTATATAGGTTTCACGTGTACATTTCTGTCATATATCATCTATAAATTGCATTGTGTGTTCACCAGAGTCAGTTCTCCTCCCATGACCATGCTTTTGACCTTCTTTTCCCTTTTCTACCACACCCTTCTCCCCCCTTGCCCTCTGGTAAACACTAAACTGCTGTCTGTGTCTATGAGTTTTTATTTCTTTGTCTTGTTCATTTGTTGCTTTCAGTTTTATGAATGAAATTATATGGTTCTTGACTTTTTTCTGTCTGACTTATTTTGCTTAGCATGATAATCTCAAGATCCATACATGTTGTCACAAATGGCAGCATCTCATGTTTTCCTATGGCCCAGTAATATTCCATTGTGTATATATACCACATCTTTATCCAATCATCTATTGACAGACACTTTGGTGTTCATTGCAGCATGGAAACAACCAAAGTATCCCTGACTTCTTAATAAAGGATCTTATAGCTCTATCCTAGATTTGATTTCAGCTCTGAAGCCATTTGAGAATTGTTTGCCACCTACAGTAAATTCTTGCAACTGATGGGACAAGATTAACCACAAGATTTATGAAAAAAAATAAAACTAGAAAAAAATGTTTGGGATCATTCAATCCTGAAGTTATGTGTAAATGCTTCAGCTGTTAATTTGAACCCCCTTTAATCGAAATACTTTTTTCTCTTTCAGAGATATCTGTTATGTCTCTTTTTTCAATATAGAATCACTTTTGACAAAAGTATTTATAAAACTTCTCAGTGAACCATGGATGCTTGGAGCTGGGCTTTTTACTAATCTTGATGTTATATCTATTGTCAGGTTAAGGAGTTTGTTGTTGATCTTTGTGCTCCTGTAATCTTGGTTGCTTTTCAATCTCCGGAATCAATGAAAATTCAGATCTCCCATAATAGTACCAATGCACCCAGTAGAAGAAAATAAAATTATAAAAAAATAAATTTTAAAGTCAAAGAAGGAAAAAGGTGGTTTAAAAAATCTCGTTCTTTGGCCTTTAGCTGACAGTAGAAAGAAATCTCCTTTTCTCCTGGCAATTTTGCAGGAGTTGGATGCTCACAAACCCTGACATGAACTTCTAAGCATGATGACTATTTCTTGGTTAGTATTAAAAAAGAGTTCATGGTTTCTGCAAATTTTGCTCTTCTTTATTGCTGTCCTTGAGAAATTATAAGAACGTAACACAAGACTAGTGATCTTCTTACTCTAGTATTTGGTTTCGAGTAGTACCAATGGAGGTTTTGTGGGAGGGTATTGTTTTACCTCAGTTGTTTCTGACCCGAAATGAAATAAATCTTAATCTTAAGTTCTACTCTGTGATTGGTGCTGTAAGCCAAGTCCATCTGCTTACAATCAGATCTTTTGACAATCGCTGATGTCATTACCCAGACACAATAGAAAATGAGACTAATGTTCAATACTTAGAAGACCAGCGTCCCTCATCAACAAGCCCTCATTGAGTAGTGATTTTTGATGAGATGCTAAAGAACACTGAGCTTTTTTTAGGTTTTGGAAGTCAGAACTTCCAATCATTATGCAAGCAAAAAATAAAATAAAATAAAATAAATTACTCACTGGATTAAATGTGCAAGCATAATTTTTGGTCAGTTAAGGAGATGCATGCTTGGTGAACATCACAAATCATGAACTAAAATAAAAATAATGAAGTTTAAATAACAGAGACTTGCAAATAAACATGAAATATTTGGGTTTGTATTAGACGATTTCTATGATCTCTTCCAGCTAGAACATAAATCTTCCCTAGTGCTGGGAAAATCAGATTAATGAAAATTCACAAAAAGATATAAAGATCAAAGTACTACATCCATGCCTGGGAAAATATGGGATAATAGAGCAGAGAGCATAAATGAGCTGAAAGCTGTGTGACACCCACAGCTTTCCCGTCAACTGGCCGAGGAAGCATAACTCTGTCCTCAAAGGGCATGGGAGCCAATGAAGATGATGGTTTGTGAAAAGTGAGTGAATGAAGGGCCAAGAGCATGGTGTAGTAAAATATTTCTCCCTGGAATGCAAAAAAAGTTTGGATGTCATCAGGGATATATTTTGGGAGGGTAGGGATGGATTCAATCTGACATAAACAGTATACCCTCTGACGCAAATTTACTGAATGCCTTCAATGTCTCAGGGAAGTTAGTTGGGTGACCAACTTCCCTGGGACTGAAGGGTTTCCTGGGATGTGAGACTGAGTGATAAAACTGGAAAATTGTCAGGCAAGTTGATCATCTGAGTTACGAGAAAACTAAGCAGGGCTCAGACCCCCTTGGTAGTACAGCTCCACCACCCCAATCAATAGAGTCATGTCCCTCCTCTATTCAGTGGCTTGAGAAAACACAAAATGGCCCTATGGAAGCCTCACCTTTCAGTTCAAGTAGAACCATGTGTGTCTCTTGGTAGAAGCCTTTCTCCCTTGGGAACTAAAACCTCTAAGCCTCCAGAAATCAGAAGCAAAATTTTTATAAGCATATGATTAGGTACAATCATGAGAAGAGTCACTCGTTTCTTCCCCTTGGTTTCTGTTTCTGTATATTCTGCTGGGTGTTTGAAAAAAAAAAAAGCCACATATACTGGTAGGTGATTCAGAGTATGTATTGCATCTCATAGTCGAACACCCTAGTGTTGCAAGGCATTGTCTCTCATTTGTCACCAAAATGGGGTATTTGATAGCCATTCCAACCATTCTATAATGTTAGCTACTTCTAATGAATCCTTTGGGCCTTGGCCCATTGCCTCACTCTTTTTGCTGTAAAATGAGTTCCTTTGTCAGAACAATGTTGTGTGGGATTTAGTGACAGTGAATAGACATTCAGTAAGTTCACAGATGGTGGTGATGGCAGAAGCTTTGCATACAGAGAAGGCAAATCTGTATCTAGAATGAGTGTGTCTATTCCAGTAAGGAATAATCACTGTTCCTTCCATGACTGAAGGTATCTAATAAAATCAATCTGTCATCTGACAGCTGCTGTTCCTTCTAGGGAATGGTGTGTACCAGGGTCCAGTGTAGGTTTCTACTGTTGGTGGGCTGGGTACTTAGCAGTGGTGGTAACTGGATTAATCATGGTAAGAAGAGTCCATGCACTTGAATTCCTGCATAACCTCCATTTTGTGACTGTGGCCACCTTGTTCATGAGCTCATTGAACAAATTGCAGGTTCACGAAGGAAAGAGCGTGCTATATCAATGGTGACTCATCTTGCCCATCTGATTATGGAGAACTGCAATCTTATGCCCTAGATGAGCATGCACATGGGAAAGAAACTTCCTCATATTCTATGTCTATCATTAAGTGGGCATATCCACGTGCCTTTCCCAAAGCTTCTTATTAGTTCTCCAGTCTTATACCGTCTAGGTCCCTGACCATCCAGCCTAATTGTTAGCCCATGAATTTGCAGACCTAAGTATATGGACATCTCTCTTTCCTGGCAAAGTGAACAATTAGATATATGGCTTGACTTTCTGCACCCTGGGAAGATTTATCTTGCCCAGAGTTCTTCAGGGCCACCTATGAATGGGGTTGTGATTCTGCATCGGTTTGCTCTCATTAGTTGTATCTCTTAGCCAGGCTCACATTTTTTCTTTTTTGATGAAGTGAAATTCTTTATGAGACCATTGGTGTGAGTGAAGCAGAGGTGGCACTGAAGAAGATGGCAGGGAAATCTGAGCCACCTGCTTACGTAACTCATTTGTGCCTTCGGAACCTGTTCAAGCTAGATCTTGCATAAAGCATATCATTTGGATGATGAACAGCCTTTCCTACACCCATATTTATGGGTTGCTGTGTCAGGTTACTCTCATATCATAATGGGCAGCTCAGGTCACCTGGTCACTTGGTGTGTCAAGTTACACTCATATCATATTGGGTAGCTCAGGTCACCTGGTCACTTGGTGTGTCAAGTTACACTCATATCATATTGGGTAGCTCAGGTCACCTGGTCACTTGGTGTGCCATTGTCAGGCAGTTGATCTTGATTAGGGCACAATGGCATTCAGTATATCCCAAAACCTAGAAGTCTACACTATGATTCTCCTATTGAGATTTGCCAGAGGCTTCACACAGCATTCTCATTTTCTACAGATACCTCCAGCATCACTGGATCTGCTGCTGGATCACAAGGCTTGATTGACAATAGGGCATGCCAGCCCTGGACTTGCTTCAGAGACCTTTGTTCTGGGCCTCACTCAAAATTAGCAGCCTAACAGTTTGCTCAGTAAATGAATTAGAGTAGCAGACCCAAATGTGGTATGCGTTGCTTCCAGAATCCAAACGTGCCATGATGGTTAATTTTGGGACAACTTGAACAGGACACCCTACCCAGATATTTGGTCTAATATTATTCTAGATGTTTCTGTGAAAGCATTTTTTAGATGTGATTAACATTTGAGTAAAGCAGATTATCCTCCATAATGTGGGTGAGCCTCATCCAATTAGTTGAAGGCCTTAGCAGAGAAAGTCTGACCATCCCAGAAGAGGAAATTCTACCAGCAGATTGCCTTGGGACTTGAACTGCAACATTGATTATTCCCTGGGTCTCCAGCCTGCTTGCCCATCTGCAAGATTTGGTCTTTCCAGGCTCTGCAATCATGTGAATTAAGAAATCACCAATTCTTAAAATAAATCTCTCTCTCTAAATATATGTACATCCTATTGGTTCTATTTCTCTGGAGAATGCTGACTAATAGAGATGCATTTTTCTTGCTTTCTTATTTTGTAGGAGTTGCAAAATGTAGCAATTTAGCCTTCACCAGGGGGACATATTATAATATAAGACCAAGGAGGGACTGCAGTAAGAAAATAGAAGGTACAAGTCTGTATCCTGAGGATCATCAACAGAAAAATGATAGAGAAAATAAACCCACAAAGAGACAGAGAAATAACTTTTTGATAGGGAGAAGGAAAAGAGCTCTGTGGGTGTGTTCACTGAAGTCAAGGAAAGAGAAGTAGTTAGCGGTGTCATGTGACAGAGGTACTGCTAGATAAAGACTAAGCAGCTCCATTGCAGTTAGCAGCAGGGAGATCCTTGTAACTTTGATGAGAAGCATTTCAGAATCCAGGTGTGGGTGCAGAAGCAGGTTACAGTAGTATGAGGAGTGAGTGAATAGGTAGTGTGAATAATAAGCCGTCAAGTGAGTGCCTCTTACCTAACCAATCAACTAACCAATCAACAAACTGGCTTGGTGGGGGATCGGGTAGAAGGGGTGGTCTGCAGTTTGAAGAACGTTTTTCCTTCTCATTTAAGTGGCTCTCGCCCTGAATGCACTGATAGAGAGGGAATGGTTGAAGATACAGATAGAAAGGGCTTTGCTGATGGAGTGAGGTCCCTGAGGAGGATGAGAGGGCTGACATCCAGAGCTCTGTGTCATGAGAGCTGACATCTAGAAGAAATATTCTACAGCCTTCACACAATAATGCTTTGTAATGGAGCTGGCAATCTGTTTACCTTTCTTTGCTCATAAATATTAAGTTTCCAAAACAATATATGGAAGTACCAAAAGGTGGGTTTTAAAAACTGTTGACCCAGATCAAAGGAAATTGGTAAGTTAGAGACATGGTCAGAAATAAATGGAACAAAGCCTGGGAAAGGTTAATTATAGGGTTGTCATACTACGGTACAGGGAAGGAAAAAGACTAGCAAGGACTGGCTGGGATCTAAGAGTTATCATTAGTTTATGAATATGAGCCAGCAAATAGAAGTGTGGTTTAAAAAGTGAGCACCATTCTGGAGGACAAAAAATTTTAAATGCACATTTTATGTTCAAACACCTAACATGATGCCATGCATGTTGCAAATATTGCTGACTTGGTTTGATTTGTTGCTACTGATCTGCCCTCGCCAGGTCATACTCTTAAGAATTATTTGGGCAGCAGTGGTGATGGTTTATGCTGAAATATCCATGTTCTCTTGCCTGATTCCTCAGGCTATGGTTCATTCCTGCAACATGGCTGGTTAGGGTGAAGCTGTGTAGGCAGTAGTGGTGAAAGAGAGTATTTTCTCTCCTTAGGTGACACTTAGGCAGCCTGCATGTTGACATATTTTTAATTTAGGCCTCATTGAATAGCTAATACTAATCAACCGATCTACTACGATACAAATAAAACTTGTCATGTCAGAACTAAAAAATGATGAATTAATCTTTTAACCTGTGCATCATTTAAATCTCTTATTAGTACACATGTAGCATTGATTATTAAAGAGTGCCATGAAAAATATTAAGAGAAGACCCCAAAGGTGAGGAGAGAACCAGAAAATAAGACCTGGGAGTAACTGGGTTAGAGAAAGGAGAAGACTGCAAGGTTGATTTTAATAAACTCTTCAAGTATTTACCAAGAAATGTGACCATCACAAAAGATATGAGAAAATGTTTAAAACCATATTGATTTTGCCCTTATATTTTTCTGTTTTCTGCAAAATTTCTACAATAATCATATGTTTCTTTTGGGTTTTTTTTCCTTAGCGTTTTATTGTGAAAAATTTCAAACTTACAGAAAAGTTGAAAAATAGTGTAATACCTGTAACCTACCTCTTAGACTCAACAATTGTTGGAATTTCCTATATTACCTTTATCTATGTATGTTTTTGCTAAATCATTTGAAACTGTGTTATACATATTATGATTTTTACTCCTAAATACTTTCATGGTGTTTCTAAAAATAAAGGTATTCTATATATTGCAACCACATATATTATTACACCAAAGAAAATTAACAATAGTCCACTAATATTATCCAATATCCAGTCCATATTCAAATAATCCCAGTTTGTACCCAAAATATCTTTTATAACATTTTTTTTTACATGAGGATCCAATTGAGGATAACTTATCACATTTCTTTGTTCTGTCTCTTTAAATACATAATATTCCTGCCAACATCACGAGTTGATCTTACAGTGCAAAAAAATAGATGTTAAAAAACAGGACGTTATCTAAAATTTTAGCATGTTACTTCATTTGGTATTTGCAATCATAATTACAATAAAAACATGCACAGATTTTTTTAAATGGAAGAAATTTAACAAATGTAACCTGTGCTTATCTCTAAATGAGTCTATATGAATCTATATGTGATATATATATATATATAATATATATATTCCTTCCGTTTATTTATTTTTATTTTCCAAATGTTTTTAATGATGAGTCTGCAATTAAAAATGTGTCCAAGATTGAGGTTAGAACATAGAATAGTTACACAGCAGTGAGGGACAGTAAATATTTAAACACTGAAGTAGCTGTATGAGGAAGATGTTGAATTATATGTAAGGTTTTTGGAGATAAGAATGATTTCTATCTATCTGGTGGCGGGTTAAGAGTGGTTTGGCCTGAGGTGAGAGGAAAGATGTCAATTCTCCCTAGTTTATGCTGTACAAGCAGGTTATAAACTAGCCTAGAGTGTGGGGCAATCTGGTAGAGTGGAAGAAGCTTGGGTTTTGGAATTTCAGACTCAGCCCTGCTACTTACTAGCCATTTGGCCTGCGCAAGTTACTGATTTTCTGATCCTGCAAGTTACTGATTTTCCGATCCTGCTTTCTCAACTCTAAATAGGCATAATTATGTCTCATTTGATAGTTGTTACAATTAGCAATTATGTACAGTATGTGAAATTAGCTAACATGGTAGTTAGTACTCAGATATAATGTAGGTTTAATAATGCCTTATTTAATGTTTATATTAAGAACCAATAATAAGGTAGTCTTTGATAATATAGTTATATACCATTTTATAGTTTATAAATATTTAAAAATACATGATCTCATTTAATTCTCACACTAATCCTTAGAGCTAAGTATTTTTATCCTCATTTCATCAGAGAGGAAACAAAAGCTCTGAGAAATGAATTGACTTGTCCAAAGTCACATAGCCAGAAAGAAGCAGAGCTAGGGAGCAAAACCAGATTCTGTGACTGCAAATTCAATATTTAACAAAATCCTTGTAAGAGGGGTATAAAATCATGAAATCAAGAAACAAAGAGGATTTCAACGTTGTTTCTTCCAATTGCTAGGTGTACTTGGACATAATGCACATATTTTAATACTAAATTCTTTCTGTTAGAAGAGCACATGATGCTGGCAGCAGAAACTTTACAGGAATACATTTAACCAAAGAGGGGAAAGACTTGTACTCTGAAAACGTTAAGACCCTGAAGAAAGAAATCGAAGATACAAATAAATGGAAGGATGTACCTTGCTTATGGATTAGAAGGATTAATATTGTTAAAATGTCCTTACTACCCAAAGAAATACACAGGTTCAATGAAATCCCTATTAAAATATCAATGGAATTCTTTTCAAAATTCGAATAACTAATCCTAAAATTGATATGGAACCACAAAAGACCCCAAATAACCAAGAGAATCTTGAGAAAGAACAAAGTGGGAGGTATTACACAGCTTGATATCAAACTATGTCACAAAGCTACAATAATCAAAACAGTATGGTATCGGCATAAAAACAGATATATAGATCAATGGAAAAGAATAGAGAGCCATAAATAAATCCTTACTTATATGGTCAATTAATCCATGCCAATGGAGGCAAGGATACACAATAGGGTAAAGACAGTAGTGGTGTTGGGAAAACTGGACAGATACATGCAAAAGAATGAAATTGGATTACTTTCTTATACCACATATACAAATAAACTCAAAATGGATTAAAGACTTAAATGCAAGACCTGAAACCATAAAACTCCTAGAAGAAAACATAGGCAGTAAAATTCTTTGACTTTGCTCTTACCAATATCTTTTTGGATATGTCTCCTTGATCAAGGCCAACAAAAGCAAAAACAAAAAACTGAAAAACAAATGGGACTACATCAAACTAAAAAGCTTTTGCAAAAATAAACATGTGGGATTATATCAAACTAAAAAGTTTTTCACAGCAAAGGAAACCATCAATAAAACAAAAAGGGATCCTACTGAATGGGAAAAGATATTTGCCAATGATATATCTGATAAGGGATTAATATCACAAATCTATAAAAAACTCACTCAAGTCAACTCCAAAAAAACAAACGACCCAATTAAAAAATGGACAGAGGACTTGAAGAGACATTTTTCTAAAAAGGACATACAGATGGCAAACAGACATATGAAGAAATGCTCAACCTCACTAACCATCAGAGAAATGCAAATGAAAACCACAATGAGATACCACCTCACCCCAGTCAAAATGGCTATCATCAATAAATCAACAAACAACAAGTGCTGGCGCGGATGTGGAGAAAAGGGAACGCTTGTGCACTGTTGGTGGGATTGCAGATTGGTGCAGCCACAGCCACTGTGGAAAACAGTATGGAGGTATCTCAAAAATCTGAAAATGGAACTACCCTATGATCCAGTAATTCCACTCCTAGGTATCTATCCGGAGAAATCCAAAACTCCAGTTCAAAAATCTTTATGCACTCCTATGTTTATTGCAGCACTATACACAATAGCTAAGACATGGAAACAACCGAAATGCCCATCGGTAGATGACTGGATTAAGAAACTGTGGTACATTTATACAATGGAGAATTATGCAGCCATAAAGAAGAAAGAAACCTTACCATTTGCAACAACATGGATGGACCTAGAGAACATTATGTTAAGTGAAATAAGTCAGACAGAGAAAGATAAGTACCATATGATCTCACTTATATGCGGAATCTAAAAAAAAGAATAAGTGAATGAACTAATCAGAAACAGTTTTGGAGACAAAGAGGAAAAACTGAGGGTTGCTAGATGGGCGGCGGGGGGTGGGGGTAAGGGGGATGGTGAGGGGATTAGAAAACAATCAGTAACCACAAGATGGCCACGGGGTTTTGAAAATTAATCTGGGGAACGTAATTTAGTGGTTACCAGAGGGTAAGGGGGTTGGGGGGTGGGAGATGAGGGTAAGGGGGATCAAATATATGGTGATGGAAGGAGAACTGACTCTGGATGGTGAACACACAATGTGTTATATATAGATAATGTATTACAGAATTGTACACCTGAAATCTATGTAATTTTATTAACAATTGTCACCCCAATAAATTTAAATAAAAAAATAAAAAGCTTTTGCACAGAGAAGGAAACCATCAACAAAACGAAAAAAAGACCTACTGAATGGGAGAAGATATTTGCCAATAATACAACTGGTAGGGGGTTAATATCCAAAATATGTAAGGAATTCATACAACTTAACAACACCAACAAAATAATCCAACTTAAAAACAGGCAGAGGACCTGAATAGACATTTCTTCAAAGAGGATATATAGATGGCTACCAGACATATGAAAAGATGCTGACCATCACTAATCATCAGGGAAATGCAAATTAAAATGACTCTGAGATATCACCTTACACCTTCTAGAATGGCCATCATCAATAAATCAACAAATAATAAGTGCTGGTGAGGATGTGGAGAAAAGGGAACCCTTGTATACTGTTGGTGGTATTGTAAATTGGTACAGCCACTATGGAAAACAGTATGGCTATTCCTCAAAAAATGAAAAATAAAGCTGCCATATACCTCTGGGTATTTATCCAAAGAAAAAAAGAACACTAATTGAAAAGATATATGCACCCCTATGTTCAGTTCAGCATTACTAGTACTAGCCAAGATATCGAAGCTATTATATCTAGATGTACATATATACAATGGAATATTATTCAGTAATAAAAAAGAATGAAATCTTGCCCTTTGCCACAACATGGATGGACCTAGAGGGTATTATGCTAAGTGAAATAAGTCAGAGAAAGACAAATACCATATGATTTCACTTATATGTGGAATCTGAAAAAAACAAATGAATAAACAAAACAAAATAGAAACAGACCCATCAATATAGAGAACAAGCTGATGGTTGCCAAAGGTGAGGATCAGTGGGAGTGGGGTGGGAAAATACAAAAAGAAAAGGACTTGAATAAAAGAGCAGAGAAAGGAGAGAATGAGAGAGAGATGAATACTCTTTTGGTAGCAGTTACACTTTATAGTTTCAATAAAATTTAATTTCTTAGTTGTTACAACTAGAAAGTTACCTCAGATACTGGAAGTGCTAATCCTGTTTTGCAAGTAAGTTGCTGGTTTTAGTAATATTGGAGGGTAGTAAGCAGCAACCAAAGTTAATTATATCTTAGATTAATTATATGTGTTAATTATAGTTAATGATATTGTTATACTATACTTCAAAACTTAGAGGTTATTTCTTTATTCCTAATAGGGCTTACCATGCATAACAGTTCTAGTAAATCATTTTGTTTTGATGTGAATAAATAGATAATTTCCCTTTCAAAAAGTCAATCACCCAGAAAGTTGAAATAGCTGATACATTTATGCTTCTTTGTTTCAAACAATGGAACACAAAAATAAGTGACCTCTGACTGTAAGTAGTATATTTAGGGTAAACATTTCTTTAAACTTCACTTATTGTCTTATGTACAAACATACCTAAATATTCCTGTCTCTAAAATGACACTGTGGTTTTACTGAAGTCAGGAAAATGACAGAAATTTTTATTCTAACCGAAAACCTGCGTTAGTACTAACCAGAGGAAATTAGATGTTTGTCAATTAATCAAGAGTCCTTAAATTCCATTACAGAAATGATACATGTCCCCCTTTGTACTAAAAGAATAATGGCTTCCCTCTTCAATAAAGCTGGATCCTCTGGCACATGCTCAAGAGATAGCCAGTGGTTTAAGAGATAAATTGCTTTGAGGGCACTGGAACCAAGAGAGGCTGAGTAACCCTAGTGAGAAAGGAAAAAGAGGACGCTTCTGGAGTTAAAATGAGGCAGAGTGTCTCTGGAGAACTTAGTGGCTGAAGACTGGCAGAATTCTCATCATCTCAGGCTACCACAAACTGTTCAGTTTTCATTTGTACTTTAGAGGTGCTGTAGAAAGCTCAGACAACAATAATTAGAATACAGATGTATAGTACGCTTTTAGCTAGCCCATATAAAGTAAATTCTCTGTTGGTGTAGAAACTGTTCTGTTCATTCCTTAAAGATTGCTCCTGTTCCCGCTTTGTCCGGATGTAGGGGGAAGTGCTAGTGATGAGCCCGAATTCTGTGTTTCTCTTATCCACAGTCTAAAAGCATTGGCATCATTTTGAGCTCTCCTAACTTTTGAGGAGACCTTGGAGTATTTTGTATATGTTCTGAGCAGTGCCTGGAATTCTGCGAGAAATTGATAAGCAATAAGTGATGATAATCAACACATCTCACTTGCCAGTGGACCAGGAAGATCGCTGCCATCCTTTTTAGCAAAGGGCAAACTAATAAGCTGGGAATTCTGGCCAACCTCTCCTTTCCGGTGCAAAGCCTAGTTATTTACCCTAGCTTAATGAATGCCCACCAGCTGGCAGACACACAGCTTCATAATATTTGCACACGATTTGTTTGGGTAGGTTTTTTATTTTCTCTCCCTTTTGCAGCGAGGGTTGCCTGAAGGAGAGAACTCAAAGAGAAACTCTGGGGACGGAGAAATGGAAGATTTCCAGTGATTTCTGGGGAGGAATCTGGGTCGGGCAGGGTGAAATCGAGTACCATTTACTTAAGATTAAAAAAAAAAAAATTATCCAGGGTGGTGCTTTGGCAGCAGGGCCAAGCAAGACGAAACTAGCTTTGGGGGGAGGGGAGACAAAGTGAGAAAGAGCAGGGCTGACGAACGAATTCCGCTGAGCCTCCAACTCCGGAGCAGCCACCTAGCTGCGGAACTTGATCTCGGGAGGAAAGCCCCGGAATCCCGAGCTAGCGGGACCAGCAGGCTTACCAGAGCGCGCCGGGGCCGAGGTGGCGGGTGCCTGTCCCTTTAAGGGGCGGTCTCCGAGCACCGCCGGCCCAGACGCCGGGACGTGCGGGGGCCGCCCCGCCCTGAAGCCGCCCGTTTCCTGCTGGGCGGCGCGACGGCACCTGAGCAACTGCGGCGGCGGCGCCTTGGATCGGGGGGCCCAGTCTGTAGTGCCGGCGCCGCCGCGTCTTTCCGTTCTCCTTTCTCGGACGCGCACGGTAAGGGCGAGCAGGCTGTGTCGGGCGCCGGCCTCAGGGACCGCGGGGGGAGGGCGGCGCCGGCCTCTGGGTCTCAGGGCAGGAGGGAGGGCCGCGCCGGGCGGGGGGCGCGGCCGCGGGGCCCGTACACCGCCCGCCGTAGCCGCCTGCCGGGTAGGCCTCGGGCTACGGCTCACCGCCGCCGGGCTCCGGCCCGGGACTCCGCAGCGGGCGGGCTGCAAGGGTCGCTCGGCCTCGCCGGGCCGCCCAGGGCCCGACCCCAGCTCTGCCGCGGCGCCTCCGAGGACTCCCCGGGGGACGTCTCCTGAGGGCGAGGTTGGCGGGAGAGGGCCCTGGGGTGACCGAGGCGCCTATTTTTAGCCGGGCCTGAGGGAAGGCGGATTACCGCCTCCTCGGACGGTGGACCGAGGGAGCGCGTCTCCCCCGGCGTCCCTGGGCCGGAGCTCGGCCACGCTTACGCCATGCTGGAATTCCAGTCCTCGCCGTTCTCTCGGGATATTTAGGGAACCCGCGTTGGCCCGCGTCCCGGAATCCTCCCCCCAGCCTTGTGTGTGTCCCGGGGTCGTGATGGGGGGCGGTTGGGGATGAGAAAGCAGCGTGAGGGGAGACTTTCGGAAAAATCTCTGGACCGCCCTCCAGACGGGGGAAGTTATCCTTTCCTCTCCCTGAGGGGTGTGTCTTCTTCACCGATCCCCCCCACCCCCCTTCAGTTTCCAACAATGAGATTTTTGGCTTTGGGGACCTCGGCAGAAAACCAAACTGGCAGTCTAGAAAAGTCTTTTGGTAATCAGATACTTGGTGTGGGCTGTGCAGTCCCGCGCGTTGGTCGTGAAGGAGCATGTGTGCACCAGAGACCCGCGGCCCCCGACGCGCGGAGCGGCACGCTGACCTCGGCCACTGCACCTTCGTTAGGTTAGAGAGGGCTGTTTCACCTTAACCATTCCTTCTGGAAGGAAGGAGGAGTCTAAATTCGTTTGGGCCTATACCAGAAGAGGATTCCTTAGCAAGTAGTATCTGAGTAAGCACTGCTGAAGAAGCTACAGTTGAAGTTAACTGTTCAAAGTTGTGTGTGTGTGTGTGTGTGTGTGTGTTTTCAAAGATGCTTTGAAAAATGTAGACACTCATAGCCTGCTACAGATAACACCTTGGGGTGAACTGAACACTGTGAATTGTATAAGAATTGACCTAAAGTTTGAGTTCCTGCTAAATTAGGTTGCACTTGTTCTCCCTACCTCACCTAGCAGGCACATGGCAATGCTGTCCCCAGTTTGGCGAAAACAGTTGCTGATGACACTTGGAATGATCCTCCCAAGAATAACACTGGAGCACTATTAAGTTGATCTGTATTTTGGGTGTACGTGCCTTACTATAGATTTTCATATTTAATGTGTTCTCTGACAAACAAGGCTCTCCCAACCCCCTTTAGTTAAAGGATCTAAGAATAAATATATAGTTTGTAGGTTTTAAGAAAAATATTTCTCCTTCCTGCTGTAGCGTTGAATTAGAAACGTCTCGTAATTTTGCAGCATCAGCAGTCAACATTCTGTAAGGTGTGCTTAGAGAATGAGGTGTTCTACCTACTTTACCTTTTTGAGACTCATATTGAAACTTAAAATGTAACAAAACCTAATGAAATTTTTTTCTTAAATGTATTAGGAAATTTAAAATTATAAAGGATATTGAGTATTATTTAACCCTTTCTTGATGACTTAGGATCAACATTATGAAGAGCCATTAATACATGATTTTATTTACAATTTAATTTTCTCTGTTAATATATCCTCCCTTAATATCAATAGTCTCTTCTGCTTGATGTGTTTTCTTGGGGCTCTCAACCCAAGCCTCCTTCTAGTTTATAGACTTTAATCTGCTTATAGTAGGGAGAACATGTTAATAATTAGATGGTAAATAACAGTTTGGGGCTTTTCTAAAGGACTTAAGAAGTGAAGGCTTTTCTTGAGGCTTAACATCTGAAGGACCTGTATTAGGATTGTAACTGGCAGTAAGTTCTTAACTTGAATTTTACTTGAAATATACAGATGTATTTTCAATTTCTTGCTTATTTTTTTATAGCAAAGGAAGTTTTAATCTAAAAGAGCCCAATACTTTGTGAAGATTTAAAAAAATTTAAATTTTAATAAAAATTAAACTGAATGGCTCCAGGAAACTTTTGGGTTTCCTAGGAATCTGACCTAATATGTAATAAGAAAATGTAGAGAGACCATACTTTATAAGAATATTGAAATATTTGATAACATTTTTATAAACTGCTTCTGTGTACTGTTTGTTTTTAGTTATTCTGAAGGCAAATCCAGAATATACTTAGAGACTAGAAGCAATAACTGGTTCTTTAGAAATGATCATTGATGATCATTCTTATGCATAGAGTTGAGTTTCACTTCATCCTTTTTCAGTTTTGTGAACATGACTTTGAGTATTCTGATCTTGAAAATGTAGTTTATGTGCAAATTACAGTGAAAATGTTGGTGTAGATAGGAATATAAGCTGTTCTATAAACAAAATTAACTAGGGGGGGAAACCCTACGTACCATAAACTAAGGAGTTTAATTAACTTGACTTTCTGTATCTGAGCTCTAGAAAAAGAAAAGCAATGACAATTTATAACTGTTTGCATGCCACGCTGTTGAATTGGTGTTTAAAGTCTTTGAGTGAGGTGATACTGTAAACCATTTAGGCTTTTTTTTAAAATGGTATATAACCTTTTAATTCGCTTTATGTTAAAAAGATAAAATAGGCAAAATATGCTTTTAGTACTAAGAATACTTTTAGTAGAGACTCTAATAGGAAATATAGTATTCCTAGGAAGTATTTAAGAAAAAGTTCAGCTCTATTACAAAAAGTTATAATTTAGTATTTTACATATCACTTTGACTACTACAGGGTGATTTTAGAACTTTTAACCTTAACTTAAATCTGGGTTCAACAAAGTGCTTTGTACACTAAGTGGAACTTAAATTGTTTACACTCCCCTCCTTCTAGGACTTTGCTTTTTGGGTTTCTCTCCTTACTAATTGCTTTGCTCATTCTGTCTTGATGATTTGTTCTCTACTCTTGAAGTTGAAGTGCTTGGTCCTTGGTTCTCTTTTCTTTTTATACTTCTCTGGTGATCTCATCCAGAGTGGTGGCTTTAAATACCTATATTCTGCTGGCTCTCATATTTATATCTCCATTCCAGACTTCCCTCTTGCACTCCAGACAACCTGTTCCACATTTCTTGCATGTTAGGTAGTCAACTCAAACTGAATTTCGACATTTCTCTTTAAACCTGCCTACGTTGCTGTCTCATTTGATGTCATCTCATTTGATGGCAATTCCATCCAACATTCAGGCAGAAAACATGTTGGAGTCATTCTTGATTTATCATTTTCACACTTGGCATTCTTGGCACTGTCTCATCTTGAAAAGATATCCAGAATCAAATCACTTCTTACCACCTCCACTGCGCACTAGGCTAGTCCAACCCATTCTTGTATCTCTTGCCAAGGATTTTGCAATTTGTCTCCTAATTGATCTCCCTGTTTCTCTCCTGGCTTCTTACAATCTTTTTCAACATAACAACCAGATCCTATCGCTTCTGTCTTTAAAACCCTGCTGTGACTTCCAATATGCAGAGTAAAAGCTAAGTGCTTACCGCCTCCAAGGCCTTCCAGAGGCTGAGGATTCTTAGTCTCCCCATCCCCCCTTGCCTCTCTTAATTTAGGTCTCCTCTGTCCCCTGCTTTTTCCCTTCAGCCCCACTGGCTGTCTTCGGGAGGCACATTGGCTGTTGGTCCTCCTTTGATCATCTTTTCCTTAAGATATTTTCATGGTCGACTCCTGCCCCTCCTTCAACTCTGCTCTTCAAATGTTTTTCAAAAGGCCTTCCTTACTACTTTACTATTTTATTTGAAGCTGCACTCCTCTATTTATGCCCTGTACCCTGCACTGTTTTCTCCATAGCACTTACCACTTTCTGACAAACTATGTAATGGCCTTGTTCATTGTGTTGATTGTTCCTTTTCTTTAGTCCCAAACACACACTATCATGTAACCTCTGTGAGGGCAGGGCTTTTGTTTGTTTTGTTTATTGCTAGATCAAAGGGTTTAGACAGTGCTTGGCATATAGCATGGGCTCAGTAAAGACTTATGATGAATTAATCCTTATCCTGCAGTTCCTTACTGTAATGGATACCTAATTCTTGAACACATGTAGTTTTCAGTTTGCTCCTTTCCTAGGAACAGTCAGAGAGTAGAAGAAAATTGGTGGGGAGCTTTGGGGACCCCTTCATGGAGAGAGTGATATTAGAGTGTGGTGGAGACCTTCTTACCAGCCCCATGTGGTTAGAACCATTGGTTAGGTGATTCAAACAGTTGGTTAAAGCAAAAACTGAAAGTATCTGTACATTTTAAGTGTTTTATTTTAACTAAAACATTCACTTTTATTTTCCTATCTTGTTATTTGGATCAGTCTCATCTTTGAGTAGGGGGGGGTCCTCATGATTTTTTTCTCTATAAATCATACCCTAAAAGCATTGTTGATGATTTCTGGTGTTGGCTTCTTTAAAGTGGAATGAAAATGTAGGCATTGGGAAACTTTCCAAGTTCAAAGTCATTCTAGATTCTTCCACTCCTTCATCAAGACCTTCCAAAGGATTTAACTTACTTTTCATAGAAATAACAGTTTTTGTCGTTATAGTCTCATATTTAATGGATTTACAGAACTGAGTACACAGGAGACTAGGTTGTTAGCCAGAAGCATTAGCTTTCTGTAGACACCAGTCCATGTGTTTTTACCAAGGGGAGAAATGTCATTTAATTCTTTGAAATGTCCTTTAAAATAGCTTCCATATTGAATAGGTTTTATAGGGGCCATACGATCCTAGCTGCCTATTGTTATTAGAGGAGAATGTCATTTATGCACATTTTCTTTATTTTACTCCAAGTATAATCTACAATAAGTTATCAGAACTTACATGATTTTCATATAGTTGTCTATCAAGATACCTGATGTTATGCTACATGCTCACTGGAAAATGTGGGACAATCATTGTTTATTCTTACACATGAGTCATTTAAGTTGTCAAGGAAACAGTCTGGTCTGGTGTAATAAGCTGGAAGTCATTAGTTAGGAGACCTACAGGTCTTAGACCTTATTAACTCTAAAGTTTTATGCAAGTTTCTTATTGCTCAGTTCTTTATAGAATGTGTGACGTAGTGAAAACAGCGTGGGTGCTAAGGAGTCTGAAGATCTTGGGTTTGGATTTGGCTTTGCTAGTTAGTACCACTTACTGTATATGTGAACTTATCTATCTTACTTAATAGGCCTGAGGTCCATTGCTTATTCAGAGGGTGCCAAAAAAACTGTATTAAAATTATGTGATAGTAACCACTTTGAGCACCTCTTGTCATTGCAGAAGTCAAACATGACTTGTATTCATCTTTTGTTATTGGTATATATTGAATATTACAATTTTAATATAGTTTTTTTCTTTCTTAAAATGTGTATACATTTTTTTGGCACGCTCTGTATTGGTAGTTGCTACATAAGTGATAGCTAACATTAGAGTGCTTATTTGCTATAAGGGTCTGTACATACTTTATGTACAGTATCATTTAATTCTCTTCAGCAACCTTACGAGATAGGTACCATTTAGTGGATACTAGGAAGGCAGGTTAAATAATTTGTTCAAAGACACAGAGCAAATAAGAGGAACCTGAATTTGAACTGAGGTGTTCTGACTCTAGAGCTCATTCTCACCCATTGAGCTCTTTTGTAAGAATGCTTTCTGAAGAAAATAAAGCACTCTTCATGTACAGTTATCTGATGTTAGGTCTTAGCTACATTAAGGTTATAAAGATTTTTCACCTTGAGTTAGAGGATTAACTCTGAAAGGTAGTGACTTAAATTTGAGGACTTGAAGTTTTCCAAGTGGAGAAAATAGTAAAAGCTATTTAACACCAAGTGCTATAAGATGCTTTATATAGAAAGCAATGGATAGACTATAATCCTTTTAGTTTCCAAGAAATTTTTTCAGTTTCAGTTCTTGAGTATGTGCATTATGAGTTACTGCCCTGTGATCTTCTAAGCATTGCTCAAAGATTGTCTCAGAAAGGCTAACCCCAATCACCCTACCTTACCTGCATATCCTCTCTATTCTTTGTCCTGGCCTTCACATGATTCTTTGTCCTGGCTTTCACATGATTATATGTGCCTGTTTATATGCTTGACATCTGTCTCACCTATAAGAATGTAAGCACAACGAGGCAGGAATTTTGTCTTGTTTAACATTGTGAACTATATTTTTGGAACGTTAGTGCTGAATTTGATGAATGAGTGAATTGCTTGATGTTTGAAAATAGGACTCGTTGAGCCTTTTGCTTGTCATTTGTGCCATCCTTTAAGCATGTCTAGTTGGTTTGTATGGAATGGAGATTTCAAGAATAGGGGTTTGAGGTTTACTCTTGAAAATGGAATGGAAAACAAAATTTAATACACGAATTTCAGCAAAATTCATACCAGTTAGTCTTATTGGTCAGCAATGTA
Organism: Rhinolophus ferrumequinum; assembly: GCF_004115265.2. Taxonomy (NCBI): domain Eukaryota; kingdom Metazoa; phylum Chordata; class Mammalia; order Chiroptera; family Rhinolophidae; genus Rhinolophus; species Rhinolophus ferrumequinum. Next base: position 37,866,502 of record NC_046289.1, on the reverse strand, counting down.
AATGTTCTGAGTGAAATACGCACATAAATAATTTGATTGATTGTGTTTCGATTTAGTTATCTTTGAAATAAATTTGAAGAAAGCCAAGCCGTACATTCAAAGTTCCCAGTGTTCTGAATGCTATGTTGCTGAACATTTAAGATGTTTCCTTCAATCTTTAATATCCACACACAGGCTGAATTCGTTTAGGTGCTTGTGACTTGTACTTGCTTTTTATTGGGAACTTGTGTTCATTTGAAATGTGCTCTGTAATTATTTTACATATTTTCATAATCAAGATGTCTGAGGTTGGCTGAACGTCATGATTTCTGTGAAGTGAATTTCTCAAGCTTGTCATATCATTTGGTACTCTCTTTCTGGATAGAGTTTCAGATATTGTGGTGCATTAATCTTTGTGGTTAGTACACTGTTGCTGATTAGTGGGCATAATTTCTCAAATGGCTTCCACTTTGACCTAGGTGTTAACTGTAATTTTAAGTTTAAATTGGATCCTTTGTAAAAGTGGCTTAGTTCTTTTTTTTGCTCCTTATGTTTTTTTGGGGGTGCGGATGGGAGGTGGAGGGATTCTTAAAAAAACAAACAAACAAAAAAAAACTACATTTAGTTTTAACATGAAGGAAGTCTTTCTGAGCCTGAAATTTTTGGAGTACTTTTCAAGTAAAGTACATTTAAGATTAGCTTTGGAATTATATGTAAAGTATAACCCATGCAATTACCTTGTCTGATGGGAGAAGGAGAAAGAGAAATGCTTTATAAACATAAATTAGTTGTAAAATGAGAATGGCTGAATTCTTGTCTACTCTTCTAGCATTATTTACCTGGCATAAATAGGTGAGTAATTATATTCCATATATTTTTAGTTTTATGTAACCTTTGTTTAAGCAAAAAGTCCCAGCAATAACCTTCATTTAAGCAAAAAGTCCCAGCAGCATTTAAAATAACATACTGCTTTTGGTATTAAAGAGGTTTTAGTTGTTACTCTTGGGTACTATGTCTATCTAATTTCTTAAGGTAGCTTTGTGCTAAGTCAAGAAAATCCTGGGTATTTTCTGTAAAATTTCAGTAGTTTCTTATTTTAAAGTATTTGCTTTTATTTTCTGTTTGGGAAATTTGTTCCAAAGTACAACTTTCTAGATGTATTCAGCACTGTCATAATTGTATTTGTGTAAATTTAAGAAGCAGGGAAATGTATGCCTGTTTGCTTATCTGTTTCTAATTTATATTTACCTCTTCCTACTTAATTATCATCTTTTTATTTTTTTGTTGAATGTTAAATATTTATTGTTGAATGTTAAATTTTGTTGAATGTTAAATTTTATTTTTTGTTGAATGTTAAAATTTTTTGTTGATTCAAGTGTACAAGAGAATGTAGAATGTGTCTGTAGTTTGAAGATTAAATATAAAACGAATACCTGTGTTCCAGATACCTTTCAGTCAGCTTTATTTAAATTTTTTTGTTTTTATAATTAAGTACATATTAAATAATATTTATAAAATATGTGTAAGTTAAAGAGTAAAGATACAATGAACAGCCCTGTACTTAGTACCCAGTTCAAGAACATTATCATAAGTTTTTATTTCTTTATCTGCTCCTTCCCCCAGAAGCAACCACTGTCTGTTATAGTTGCTTTTTTTAAAGTTTTGCCACATCGATTTCATTCCTAAACTATATTTTTTTGTTTTTGTTTGTTTTTTAACTCTATAAATGGGATCCTTCTTTATGAGTTTATTTGCAACTTCCTTCCCCCCCCCTCAACTTTATAGACCTGATAGCCCTCCATCATGTCATATATAGCTCTGATTGATTCATGTTCACTGCTGCATGGAATTTATGGTATGAATATTTTCCAATTTACTTATTACCTGTTGATGGTATGAAATTAAATCACGGAAACCTAATCCAAAATGGAGGTAGGAAGCAATGAAGAGAGAGCTCTCACACATGTACCACTCCTTGCAGCTTACTTTACGTACTCCAGCAAGAAGGAAGATTTTTCTCTTTGCCCAGCAACAACCCAGCCAATGAGAAGCTGCAACATCCCAGTCAATGAGAAGCCACCAAAACTTTGAACCCTTGCTTTCCTCCTGTGAACTATTGTTCAAAGTATCTCTTCCCAATTTCCTCCTTTCCTCTATAAAAGAGTATTCCTTTCCTTTGTTCTCTGGACTTGCCTGTGGTTTGTCATAGTTTGCTTGTCCTGAGTTGTAATTACTCTTTCTGCTATTCCTGAATAAGCTCTATTTTGCTGGCCGAATCACTTATCTTTTTCTTTTAAAAGGTTGACAATAGGTATTTGGATTGTTTCTGGTTTTCTTTTGCTGTTATAAACGATGGTGCTGTGAACACTTTGCATAGGTTTGTTGATGCAATTGCATACATACATGGTTTTAGGATCAAGTTTTTAAAAACTTGTTACCACTTACAGTAAGAAATAAATTTTACATTATGAGACTCAGTACATTAACAGATACATATATAACGAGTTTTCTGGGTAAAAAAAACCCTGTGAGATGCTAGTTTATTTCATTAAAAATAAGAATCCTAATCAAAACACACTAAGTTGGTTTTTACTAACCCACTAATGAGATTTGCAGTTATAACTAATAGTTTTGGACCTTATCTCTAGCTAGGAGTGGAATTACTGAATTGTAGGAGCGGTACACTTTCAATTTTAGTAGGTATTGCCAAATTATTTTCCAATGTACTGCACCAGTTTATTCCTCTCACTAGTGTATATATGCAGTGATTCCACATTCTTGCCTGTACTTGATATTGGCAAAAACTAAATTCAGACAGCCTATTGGATGTGAGTTGATGTCTTGTAGGTTTTGCATTTCTGCTTACTGAGAGGAAACACCTTTTCAGACGTTTGCTGGCCTTTTTTGTTTCCTTTTATCTGGAATGGCCGTTCAATTTTCTGTTAGGTTGTTTTTAATTGATAGCAGTTTTTCATATGTTCTGAATAATTCTTTGCTGATTATGTATCACAGATGTCTTCTTCCACGTTGTGGCTTGTCTTTTTACTTTCTTACGGTGTCTTTGTTAATAAAAATTAAAAACTTTAGTTGAATTTATTATTTTCTTTTTATGATTTGAACTTTGTGTCATGTTTTAGAAATCTTTCCTTTCCTCTAAGTTACAAAGATATTCTTGCATTTTGTCTTATAAAATTTTATATGGCCTTTAACAATTCTTTCCCTAAAATTGAGTTTTGTTTCTTCCCTTTTATGCTAAAATGTGTGAATTTAGTAGCTACTTTGAAATAATGTATGCATTTGCATACATACACGTTTCTAGGATAGAGTTTTTAAATACTCTTTGAATTATTAGTTTTATGCATTGTCTGCACGTTGCCTTTAGAGTCATAAGAAAATAATTAGGTAAGAATGCTAAAGTATAGATAGAGTTATTAAGTAAACTTTGAAGTCTCTACCCTCTTCCAACTCCCATAGGCTATTATAAAAGGTTTGTAAAGTTTCAGAGTGATGCCAGTGTTTGCATGTGGTTTTCTTAAGTTATGGACATTTGTTGTGAAACAGTCTGGTTAATTATTTCCTTAAGATAGTTACCTCTGGTATTTTTTTCATCAAAGTGCACTTGTGTGGATGACCTATTACTGTATATCCAGCTAGTACTCAGAGTATACATTTAATCTGAGGAATAGATCTTCAATTTGGGAAAATTTTCAGCTCTTTAAATACTGCTTCTGTTATTTTCACATTTGTTCTCTTGATAGAACTATGCTGGAGTCTTAGTTTATCCTGTACGTAAATATCTTAATTACAGTTTCCCCTTTTTCCCTCTGTTTTTCTAGGTAACTTCAGTACTGTGTAGCAATTTACCAACTTTTCTTCTGTGTTCAGTCTAGAGTTTAATTCTATTAAGTCTATATGCCAGTATCTGCAATTTTAATTTCTTAGATTTGGAATTGCTTTTTCATATATACCTGTTTCATTTCTCACTGTTTTTGTTTTATAACCTTTTTGCTACTTATAAAAAGACCCCGATCCCCTTATCTCTCTGACGTTTTGAACGTATTCAAATTTTAAGAACTTTGTCGGACTATTTATGTTTAATAATGCTAATACCATCTGATGTGAATTCATGTTTTCATTGATTTTTTTCCCCTCATCATTAAATTTCTTTCTGTTTTGTATTATGGGTTTGTTAGTCTCATTTTAAGGGGAGGTTTTTTTTTTTTTGTCTCCTTCTTGTGATCATCTCTTCCCTGCCTCCCCAATTATTTCTTTTTCAGCTGTTCCTACCGGGCCCGCTGTGCCTCGAATGACAAACTAGGTCTGTTCTGGAAGTTAAAAAAATCAAGGTAAAGAGAAGTGTTTATAGAAATATGCAATCATGTACTAGTGAGAAAGAGGGAGCTGAGAATATGTATATTTACATATAAACGAATATGTATATTTTTACATATAAACAAGTGTGTGTGTGTTTGTGTATATACATATATATATATATATATATATATAGTTTTATTGTGAAAAGGTATTTAAAAACCACAATATGGTTACCACAGTACCAAGAGTACTTTTTGCGACTGGGTTGGTTATTGTTTCTAGGTCTTTTTCGGCAACAGGGCCAGAATGCATATATTTTTAATAAGCTAAATTATCGCATGAGTACATACAGATGTTTCTACTCCAATTTAGTCCTGTGGGGTTTTTACTTAATTTCACTGACCTTTAAACTACATCTGCTTTAAAAAATGCCAAAAATCTGAGTTTCCAATTTTAACATAATCACTCATTTCAGTTAGCTCACAATACACACGTTACGTAGTACTGGAATAGCAATGTACACGTTGCCACCAAAATTAGGATTATAATAGTGGAAGATTAACTTCCCTTTTTTTGCCGTTCTTCCTCCACTCGTTTCCAGTGGGGATGTACAGTCAAGTTACCGTGTGCTAAAGTCACTTGGCGTAGTTTCACTCTGGTGGTCACCAAGTGAGTACACGGAAGGTCCTTTTGTTTCATTTCACTTTTGATATTTTGGGATTTTTAAAGATTTTTAAGGCAAATTCAAAGCATGTCCTTTAACCATTTTCCTCTTCGGTTCATCTTTTTCTCACATTTTAAGTGATATTCATGTTAAGGCAACCACCTTTGTCATTTCTTAAAATCATTTATTGTCATAAAATATTTCCTAGTCAGAGTTCCCAATCTTTTCCTTTATGGCTCTGGGTTTTACAGGAGACATAGAAGAGCCTTTATAAGGCAAGATTATCTTAAAATGCAAAGAAATACACTTGTGTCTTGTAGTTCTTTCATGGTTTAACTTTTTATCCTTTAAAACTTTGATCCATATGTAATTGAGGTAGGAGCTTAATTCCCACCCACCCAAATGGCTATCATTTGTGCCAGTACTACTTCTTAAATAATCTGTGTTTTTTTTTTAACTGATTGATTCGAAATGGCCTTGTTGACTAAATTTTTCGTATGTATTTGGGATTATTTCTATTGTGTTTATTTGGCTGTCCTTGGGCAAGTTTTTATCTTGTTTCATAAGTGAAGCTTTTTCATTAGTTCCCTTAGGGTCTTTTTGGATAGTATTTGACATTCTTGTCTCGTCATTTCCAGTTTATGTTTAGTTTGTGAAATGATGTTTTTAAATATTATGGCTTTTCTGGGAATAGGCAAGAATAAATATAACATTTTATCATGTTAGTACTTTCATCGTTAGTGACCTAAGGGGATGTACCTAAGAGTTATTTTATCAGCCTGTTGTATTCAACTTTTAATACCCTAGCCAAACTTCCCTAAGGGATGACAGGTTTTGAAGTAGGTTTTCTGTTTGCTGGTAAATTTAACTGACACCAGACATCAGTTATTAGGACTACCTTGTTGTAATGGAATTGGACGTACTTGGAGAGGTAAGGGCAGATACAGGGCCACAGGGAGGAGTTACAGGAAGATAAGATTTTACATCAAAACTAGGAAGACTCTTCTTACATATTTCTAAAGATACAAAAGGTGCTAATGGGAGGTGAGGTGAACATCCCTGGTTTCAGGCACAGGCTCCCTAACCGTTTAACTACATCCAATCTTTGGGTGGCTAGTTGGATTAGAGGCCCTTTTCAATACAGAAATCATGTGAAAAAGAAAAGACAGGTCAAGATTGTAAATTTTAGGGGGAGAAAGTCTGTATACAGCATACCATGTTTCCCCGAAAATAAGACCTAGTCGGACAATCAGCTCTAATGCGTCTTTCGTAGCAAAACTTAATATAAAACCCGACTAGGTTTTATTTTCGGGGAAACAATAGCTGTTTTACAATTACTACGTTATTGGTGTGAATTTCATGTTTTAATGTTAATGTCTGAGTAATTTAAATGATTTTTGTTCTTTGGAAACTAATTTTATGTATTGATTTGAAATACTGAGTAGCAAAATGTGTTAAGTTTTTGGTATTAAAACTTTCAGTTTGTCAAATTATAAGTTTGATCTTTTTACAGAATAAATTTTTAACCATGTTATCTCCTGTGGAGGTATTTTTAAATGAGTAATGTCTTTTCCTGAGAAAATGAATTAGTTTGGGCTTGATGGGTAAGCAAAAGTCTGAAAGATACTGGTGTAACTTTTAGCAGCTGCCTTTTCAATTTCTTGGAGAACCTGTTCAAATTGATATATCTATTGTATTTAAAGGATAACAAATAAACTTGGATAAAAAAATAAAGTTTCATGTGCTATGACTTGATATCTAATGGGGAAATTAAATTTTATTAGTCATCTCTGGCATTAGTTGGGTTTGTTTCAGATTTGGGTAGCAGTACTTTAGAATGGCTATTGCTAAAATATCTTAAGGGTGTGGTAATAAGATGTAAGTCATAGAAATAACTGTTCTAATTTAAAACTGGAATTGCACCACAAATTTTGAGATTTTGGTGTAGTCTGTAAAGTTAGTGTTAGAAAAGCTGTTGTAAGTGCAGTTCCCTTGTCAGGCAACTCAGTGTTTGATTTACTAAATTATCTTGTCCTTTGGTTACTTTGAATCTTTTCCCTCTTATTTTAAAAGATAATTTTATAATTGTATTGTGGACCCTGGGACCATTATACTTATGGTGTAGTGACTGACTAGAGAATGTAAATTTAGATGAATTTTTATATTTTGGTGGCTGTTTCAGGAAATGATTAATGTTTTGTCTGTTTTTTTATATTGGTATTTTTTCTTACTGATTTATAGAATCAAGTTTTAAAAATTCTTGTTGCAGATGTAATACACTTGTAAACTTTTAAACATAAGTATAAAATAACACGAGTCTACTTATTTTGTGTTTTCTTCAAGTACTTTGTTTTCTTATGTTTAAAACTTTAATCTGTCTGCATGTCTTTCTTTGATCTGAATGATTCAGCCTTTTGTGTACTGATTTGAAGTAACTTACTGTTAACTAAAATTTAAAAATCTTATTTGGATCTATTTTAGATTTTGAGTTCCATTGTCTGTTCTTTTTATCACACTGCAGTATATTGCTGCTTCCCAATAATTGTTAGACTGTCTCCTATCATAAAATGTTGTGACTGTGTATAGAGAAAATACTTATGCTTTAGGCTTTTAGGGGAAGGAGAACTAGCTATAGGCAGGGTACTTGAGCTGGAAGAATAGGACCACACTGAGGCTCAGGTTAGGTATTTTTTCCCGCCTCTCTAGTTTATAGATACTACGTACTTGGCACCTCAGCTAGATTAAAAGTTCATTTAAAGTCAGTGAATCTATGAGGTGTGATTGAAAAATACAGTGAATGTTTAAAAAAAAACATTTATTACAGTAAAAGACACACCGCCATTAATCCCCCTCAAAATACTCCCCCTCGCTTCGAACACACTTATCCCATCGTTCTTGCCACTTTCTGAAGCAGTTCTGCAAGTCCTCTTTCGTGAGTGTCTTTAAGTTGTGCTGTTGTGGCTGCCTCGATATCCTAAATTGATTCAAAATGTTTTCCTTTCATGGTCATTTTGACTTTGGGAAAAAGCCAGAAGTTTCACGGTGCCAGATCCTGTGAATAAGATGCATGAGGACACACCGTAATGTTTTTATTTGACAGAAAATGCCATATACCAGAAGCAATGTATGACATGAAGCGTGTCATGATGGAGGACGAAGTAGAGACACTCACGAAAGAGGACTTGCAGAACTGTTTCAGAAAGTGGCAAGAACGATGGGATAAGTGTGTTTGAAGTGAGGGGGAGTATTTTGAGGGGAATTATAGTGGCAATGTGTCTTTTACTGTAATAAATTTTTATTTAAACATTCACTGTATTTTTCGATCACACCTTGTATTTGTGCAACACTGCTAAGCATCCTGCATTTTCCATCCAAATTTTAAAATTTACCTGGAGTCTTAAAATGAACAAAATTTATAAAGAATAAGAAAATTACCAATATAGTAATTAGAATGTGTTTTATGTGACCTCCAAACACCACCTTTTCCATCCTTAACTCAGAACTAATACTTTGTCTCCCATTTTGTTAAGAAAATAATAGCGTTAGGAAGAGCATTTTCACAAACTTCTACACCATATCTAACTCCTTGCGGGCCTCTGCCTTTTTCCTTTTTTATGTTTCTGTAGACATGCTTCTGTCTAAGACCAGTCTCTACTTATACACCAAATTCTAGTTCCTCTTGCCATTTGAAAACAATGCCCCTCACTCTCCTACATCACCAGTATTTCCCTTTCTACTGGATCATATTTGTCAGCATATTAACATGATGTAATTTCCTACATCTTTAGAAACCAAATTCAACCTTCTGTTTCCCTCCAGCTTCCATTTAATTTCTCTCATCCCTTCACAGGAGATCTCCAAAGAGTTGTCCATACCTGCCGGAGTTCTCACTTTTGAATTCATTTCAATCAGGGTCTGATCGCCACTGCTCTACTGCTGTGGTCACAGTCACTGGTAATGTCTGCGTTGCTAAATCCAACAGTCAATGCCTACTTTTCATTGTGCTTTACTTACCAACATCATTTGACAAGTTGATCAATCTCTCCTTGATACACTTTTCATTTAGCAACATGTTCCTAATTTTCATTATCCCTCTCTTAGTCTGCTCTTCCCTCCTCTCTCAGTTCTTTATCTTTCTGTTGTTGAATTGTCCAGTGGCTCAGTCTTGAGACCTCTATACCCATTCCGTTAGTGGTTGTATCCAAGCAATGGCTTTAAATATGATTCATATGCTGAATACACCTGAATTTATATCTCCAGCCTGCATGACTTATGTGTCCAAACACTCTTGTTTACCTGTCTACGACATCTTCACTTGTCTGAAACCTAACTCCCAGTGTCCAACCCCAACCATGTCTTGTCCACATTTCCCCCATCTCAATAAAAGGCAATTTTATTGTTTTTGGTTTAGTCTAAAATCTTTGGAGTTGCCTTTGTCTTTGCTTGTTCTCTCACACCCCATATTGTAGTGTTCAGCAAATCATCTTGTCTTTACCTTCATAACATATCCAGAATTTGACTACTTCTTACTATTTCCCTTCCTACCAACTTGCTCTAATCATCTCTTACCTAGATTATTTCAATTGTCTTAACAGTTTTTCCTGCTTTTACCTTCTCCCTACAACCTTTTCTACTCAGAACGCCTGTTGGTTTCCCATATTACTCAGAGGACAAGCCACAGTCCTTCTGTTTGCCTGTAAGGAACTGATTTATTCACTGCCTCTTTGCCCCTTTCAGGTGATCTCTTCAACCTCATCTTCTGCTTATTTTCTTGTTCATTATACTTGAAGCACATTGTACTTACTGTTCTTGCTCAAATATACCATGTACGTTCCTGTCTTATATACTGTATATTAATTGCTGGCCTGACTTCCTTTTAGTAGAACGTTAGCCCTATTAGGGCAGGGGTTTTGGCCTTTTTTACTGCTGTTTCTTCAGAAGTAAAAGAACCCTAGAAAACAGTGCTAAATAATTGTTAGTAAATGAATAATAGACTATTGTGGAAGACAGTTGAAAAAATACATTTTCATAGGTATGATTTGAGCTAGTTTTGAAGGATAAGTGAAGAACAGACACAAAGGACAAGGTAAAGTTTTTAAGATTTGATATAGTAGGGAGGAGGCAGAATTGGACTTTTTAGAAAGTGGCTTCTTTTGGTCCTTGATTTAGAACCTGTAGTCGCCTTTTACTGCTGATTTCGTCGACTCAGCTGACTGCTGATCTCTAGTTGCTTGTATTTTATATTCTTCAGAATCATATCTGAAACTGAGACATGAACTGGTCCCTATATTCTTGATCTTGACAAGTGGTTTCATCATTAAAGGACACTTCCAAGTTAGAAATGTAGGCGTTGTCTCAGACTCCTCCCTCACTCTCACTATACTCCAAAATAGTTGCCTTGTCCTGTTGGTTGTTCCACCCAGGCCTCTTTCTGCATTGAATTAATTCACTCTCATCAGATGTGGCCTATCGAAATAGTCACTTTAATTGGTCAGCTTGCATTTATGTTAACTTATCCATTGGCTTTTAAATTTTGGTTATATTTTTTTTTATTTGTAGAAGTCCTAATTGATTCATATCTACCAGTCACTTTTGATAGTTTCTGTTCTTTGCTCATTTTCCCAAGTCCCTCTTATTCCTTTGTGTGTATGTCATAATCTGTATCTATTTCAGTATCTTAAATCTTTAGGGATCTAATTCCTTAGTTTGTTTCTGTTGCCTCTGGCTCATGGTGACTCATCATATTGTGCCATTTTGGGTAGTAGGCTCTTACCTGGGTGATAGTCTTTGGCAGTCTTGAGGAGCCAGGTTTGAGGGAGCATTCCATCAAAGAGGATGTTCAGTTGCTTTTGCCCACGTGCACAATAGGCACCACCAACATGGGAGCACTTCAGTTTTTTGGCTTAGCATTTCCAAAATCATGCACGTAGTTTGGACCTTAAAGTTATGTCAGAAGAGATTTTTGGAGCCAAGGCAGAATCTGCACCAAAGTTAATTTCATTTTAGTGCTTTACTGTATTGCTATTCATCAATCTTAAAATTCCTTTTTACTCAGGATATATCCTATTTGAACAGGCTATGTAACCTATCGATGATAATGTTAAAACAAACAAAAAAAACCCCAAAAGTCCAACAGGTTTCTGCTCCCCAAAAGCATTCCTGGTTGACCAGTAGCACTTAGGCACAGTAAAATATATCTAACCAATTAAAAACCTGGATAGTCCATGAATTATCAGGGAAATAAAAATTCTGTATAAAGTTTCTTTTAGTATTTTGTTAGCACACCATTCCTTTTCCCCTTCAACTTAAAACCAGGGCTGTGCTAATACCATTTTTAAAATTGGTTATAGAAATGCAAAATGTTAACAAATGCCGTTTTAATCACAAATGTCAATAGTGTGCCTAATAAACATCTTTTTTCTCAGGTTCCATTTATGGCTGTTCTCATACTTGGGCCATTATTGGTATAACTTGAATAAAGTATATCTACATTTTTAAATGACATAAATTAGTTGAAAGACAAAGTTAAATTTAATAAGCTTAACTTTATTATGTTATCAATATAAGATTCCTAGGTCTGTCTGTCTTGGCAATTAACACATAGCTCTGATGAGCTTTATTTTGTCTTGGAAAATAGTCCTATTAAAATGGTTCTGGTGAAATCTTATATTGGACAAACTCAGATTTATCCAACTTTAAAGCAGATGTTTTCTAAGATCTAAAATAATTCTTAGAATAATGATTCTTCTATTTAGGTGGAATTTGGTTCTTTTACTACCCTTCAGATGAGGGATAGCATGTCTATATTCAAGGCAAATCTGGTAGTCAGATCACACCTTTTATTTTCTCTAGTTATTGGGTTAATCTAAAAGTAGGGCTGATATTCTGTTGATGAGGCAAATTCTTTTTTAACATTTGGGAAGGATGACGGTGATGGCCATCTGTGTTACAGTGTAAAGTTTGCGGAAAGGGACACCTTGAAAAAAATGAAGCAAAACATCTAATTTGTAATTTATTTTAATGCCAAATGACACATCCTAAAATTTTGATTTTGACTTTATTTCCATATCCTTGATGTATTCACCAATTATTAGGTCGTTAGTCACTGGAATAAAGGTGCTAGCAGTTTGTGAATGGGCTTAAATCTCTAAATGAAGGCATGAACTACCTCTTTTTTTTTAAAAAAAAGAAAGTATTTTATTTTCTTGTGCTGAACAAAAGAAACAAACAAATGGGGAGTAAAGTAGATAATGAAGATTTAGGAAAGAAACACAGATAACTACTTTATTTTTTTGGTCATTAAGAGTGTGGTACTTTTAGTGAATATCCAGTGTGTTGGTAATAGCTAATGCCTCTTTATTTCCACATAATAGTAGTATTTATCAACATTGGACAATAAAAGACAAACAAAATACTATTAAAGTGTCAAAAGTGGATATTTGGGGGAAAAATAGTGGATATCTTAAGTTTTTTTTCTCCCGTTGAGATCTTTTCACATGATTTAAAAATAAAAGGATGTGTTATACTTTTTCTAGTTACCACAATTTTTTTTCAGAGTATATTTGAACTGTAGTTTGCAAAGTAATCAAGTATGTGATTTAAAAAAAAAAAACTAACCTCCTTAGATTTGTAGGTCAGGTTAGATCTGAAATACCATTTGAAAGAGCAGAGGGTTTGTGTGTTTAATTTTTATAAGACTGACTCCGTTTTTTTTTTTCTTTCCCATTTAGGTTTTATAGGATAACATTAACAAAAGCATGATGGAGTTTTATGAGTCAACATATTTTATTGTCCTTATTCCTTCAGTAGTTATTACAGTAATTTTCCTCTTCTTCTGGCTTTTCATGAAAGAAACATTATATGATGAAGTTCTTGCAAAACAGAAAAGAGAACAAAAGCTTATTCCTACCAAAACAGATAAAAAGAAGGCAGAAAAGAAAAAGAATAAAAAGAAAGAAATCCAGAATGGGAACCTCCATGAATCTGATTCTGAGAGTGTACCCCGGGACTTTAAATTATCTGATGCCTTGGCTGTAGAAGATGAGCAAGTTGTAACTGTTCCATTGAATGTGGTTGAAACTTCAAGTAGTGTTAGAGAAAGAAAGAAGAAGGAAAAGAAACACAAGCCTGTATTAGAAGAGCAGGTCACCAAAGAAAGTGATGTATCAAAGATTCCAGGCAAAAAAGTAGAACCTGTCCCAGTTACTCAGCAGCCCACCCCACCCTCGGAAGCAGGTGTCTCAAAGAAGAAACCAGGGCAGAAGAAGTCTAAAAATGGAAGCGGTATTGTATTCTATTTAATTTCATTGGATGATTGTATTTGTTTTAATAACTTTAGGGCTTGAAAGTCAGGTATTTTGTTAGGTGTGCATGTAAAGTGTTAAATATTGAGTCTGAAACCAAGGTCATTATCCTTTTCACTGTGTGTTTACTATTATTAACATTAATTGCTGATAGAAATAATTAGTATTGATCATAAAACAGCATTTAAAACTAAACTTCATATTACAAATATGACTAAACGTCATATTACAAAAGACGTTTAATGGAAATATATAAAATCTGTTTCACTAACACCACTAAGGACATGTAAGTACCAGCAGTTAGAAACATTTACATTTATTTCAATCAATACTTTCTAATCATGTGATTGGAATTAAAGATGAAGAGATAAGATAAATCAGATTTTTTTTTACCCTTGATAATTCATTTTGCAAACTTTTAGCATAGATCTGTTTTATGCTAGGCATTATACTAGGTATAGGGACCACAGAGATGAATTGTTCATTTTCAAGGTATTCACATGCTAGCTGTAGCCACAAACATAATTATTATAATACATATAAAAAGTTTTGTATTATGATCTAGATATGTCTAAACCAGTGTAGGAGTTCTAAAGTGGGCCACTTAGATAATATAATGCCTGAAATTAATCTGAAAGGTTGAGTGAGTACTAGCTAGTTTTTTTTGTGCGGCTGGGAATGGGTGGAGACAGGGTATTCCAGGGAGAGGAGTTAACAGGTAAAATGGAAAGGACAGGAGGAATGGCGTAGTATGATGTATGGAACTGCAAGCAGTTTGCTCTGAATGAAGGGACTTGAGTGTACTTTGTACTTGGTTGCGTATCTTACCTTGTGATGTGTTAAATTAGTTATGTTGTTTTTTAAATATTTGCTTGCCAGCTGTGATCAAGGTATGGTATTGACTAGAGGAATAAGAATACGCACCGTATGTTTTAGTGGGGGAGAAGGACATGTAAGCCAGTAATAAAATGGGACTTACATAAGAGATGTATAAAGTACTCGTATAGAAGTACCAAAGCCCATACTACTACTTACGGGGACCAGGGACAAAAAGCTCTATGGAGGAGGCAGTGCCTAAGCTGGGTCTTCAGAGTGAAACCCTTCACCAGGCAGGTAGTGGGGTCTCATTCCACATTGGGAGGATATCGTGTGTAAAGGCACAAAGGTATACGATTACAGTGTGTTGTCGAACCATAAAAATGTGAGGTAGGAGGTGATAGGAAACAAAGCTGAAAAGATATGCAGTGGTTAGATCATAATGGTTTTTGTATACAGTGCTAAGGAGCTGGGATGTTGTAGGTTAGCCATTGTTGAAGATTTTCAAGCAGGTTAATTTACATGGTCAGATTAATATTTTAGAAAGATATCTTTGGCAGAACTTGGGAGTACAAATTTTATGGGACAGAATTTGATGTAGACAGACTTGTTAAGAGGTTATTGTTTTCCAAAGTTAAGTTGAATGACTGAACTATGGTAGTGACAGAAGATATAGAAAGTAGATTAGAGAGGTCTACCAAGTAAAAATGATATGACTAACTTTATTGGATATGGTATGACATAACAACTTTAAATATACAATGAAGACATTGAAATTGGTAAAAGATTTTGCTTATCTTGGTTTAGTCATCAATTAAAATGGAGACTACAGCCAAGAAATCAAGAGATGTCTGAGACTCAAGGGCAGCAATAGAAGAATTAGGAAAGATCAGCAAGAGCAAAGACGTGTCATTAGAGACCAAGGCTGAGATCATCCACACCCTCATATTCCCAATTGCTATGTATGGATGTGAAAGTTGGACAGTGAAGAAGACTGGTAGGAAAAAAACGGATTCATTTCAAATACGGTGTTGGAAGAGAGAGCTCTGTAGATACCTGAGACTGTCAGAAAGTCGAGCAAGTGGATCCTGGAGCAAATTAAACCTTAAACATCACTGGAGGCAAAAATGACAAAACTGAAGCTGTCTTACTTCGGGTATATCAAGAGAAGGCAGGATTCTTTGGAAAGGACATTAATGCTGGGAAAAACAGAAGGCAGCAGGCAAGGAGGCAGAACAAATATGAGATGGGTTGATTCCATAAATGAAGCCATAAGCAAGAGTGTACAGGAGCTAAGCAGGGCCATTGGGGACGAGACATTGTGGATGTCACTCATTCATAGAGTCTCCAGGAGTCAGAGCCAACTCAGTGGCACATAATACACTCATGGGAGATAAAGGAGAAGGTATCAAAGCCGATTTCCCAAGTTCTCAGTTTGGTCAGGGTTAGCAAACTTCAACCTGTGAGCCAGATACGGCCTGCTTCCTGGTTTATGGCCCATGAACCAAGAATAGTTCTTACATTTTAATGGTTCGAAAAAATAATAATAATTTGTTAAATATGGAAATATGAAATTCAAACCTCCAAGTTCATAAAGAAAGTTTTTTTAAATGCAGCCACATTCATTTGTTAACATATGTCTATGGCTGGCTTTCACACTGCAACAGTAGATGAAGCGTTGTGACAGTCTGTATGGCCTGCGAAGCCTAGATTATTTACTATTTGACCCTATACAGAAAAAATTTGCTCACCTCTAATTGGTAGATGGTTAGTAGCACTAAGACGGAATACTGGAGAGAGACTGGATGTGTATGGAGAGGAGAATGCTTTTAGTTTGTATTTTGGGTGCTTATGAGGGCCATTCATATAGGGAGTAATTCAGGATGCAGTGGAATATATAAGTGCAGAGGCATGAGGTTAGAAATAGATTCAGAAGCCTGAAGCATGAAAGTTGTAGTTGAAGTCATGGGTATAGATGAGATCATCCCAGGGGAAGTATTTAAATAAGACACAATCCTGAGGAATACCAGCATATAAGGTATTTAGTAGGAGCAGCTCACAAAGGATATTCCAATATAAGAAAAGGATTGCAGGGGGAACTGATAGGAGAGAATTTTTTATTTTATTGTGGTAAAATAAACATAACAAAATTTACCACTTTAACCATCCCCCTTTCTTCCGCCTCCCCCACTCCGGTTCAAGCTGTTGTTTCTCAGTCTAGTTGTGTAGGACACAGGCTTGTGTTATGAGCCTTGCGCTGCCCCCAGCTGAGGCAGTCGGCCACCGGTTGTCGGTGGGTCCACAGCAGCTCATGGCAGCTCTCGCTGGCTGTCGGCCACTCACTCTGGCTGCTGGCTGCTCCTGGCAGCACACAGTAGCCCACGGTAGCTCACACCGACCTCTGGCTGCTCACAGCAGCCCAGCTCCAGGGAGAGCTGTTGTTCACAATCTTAGCTGTAGAGGGCGCAGCTCACTGGCCCATGTGGGAATTGAACCAGCGACCGCAGCCTTAGGAGCACGGCGCTCCAGCCACCTTGCTGGCCCAGCCATTTTAACCATTTTTAAGTGTGTAGTTCTACGGCATTAAGTATATTCACATTCTCGTGGAGTCATCACCATCATCCATCTCAAGAATGTTTTCATTTTCCCCAACTGAAACTCTACCCATTAAACACTAATTTCCTGTATTCCTCCCTACCCTTAGACGCTGGCAACTCCCACGCTCCTTTATGTCTCCTTGAATTTAATTATTCTAGGTACTTCATATAAGTGAAATTAGACAATATTTGTCCTTTTGTGACTGGCTTATTTCACTTAGTGTAATGGAGAGGAGAAAATTTTAAGGAGGTAGAGACCAATAGTAGGAAATGCTGAATAGAAGTCTAATAAGGATTAAAGGATATTACTGGTAGAGTATGGCATTTGGGACACTAGGGACCTTACTAACTCCTTTTGTGGATATAATGGAGGAGATAAAAATCAGGCTGCAATTAGTTGAGAAACGATTGGTAGAAAAGGAAGTACAGACTATACGAGTATTTTTGTCAATGTAAGAAAAAATTCGGTGTGAAAGTCTAGGAATTACAGTGGTGGGAAGGGTTTTATTTTTTAGGGTGATAGAGCTTTGACCATGCCTAGAGATTTGACCAGGCCTATAGGCTGAGTAGGGCTAGGAGTGGCTGAGAAATGGGATATAAAAGAAGGAGCAAGTACTAGAAGTCTTGATGAAGTTAAGGAGCAAATATAGCTGAGTAGGAAAATTAGAATGACAAGTTAGTAAGAGAGTTATACATTAGAATTCAAACTTTTGGTGGTAAGGCATTCTGGGAATTATTCATTAATAATTGAATCTTGTATGGTCATTGTTTTCATTTTTTATTTTGATGGTTTTTCATTTATTTTTAATAAAGATGATCAGGATAAAAACGTGGAAACTCTTATGGCACCTTCAAAAAAGCAAGAATCATTACCCCTCCACCAAGAGACTAAACAAGAAGGTGGATCAGGAAAGAAGAAAGTATCGTCAAAGAAGCAAAAGACAGAAAATGGTGAAATGTGTAGATGTGTATTTTGTAAATACTAATTCTAGAGAAGTATACTACGATAAGAACCCTAGAGACCTCACATGCTCTTTAATTCTCAGCTTAATGTGTGCTATAGTAACTTTAATATTAATACAATTCCAGGGTTCTCTTTAGTCTTGTGACTTTGTAGTGCTTTGACAGATGGGCCAGAGCGTATGTAAGTTTGTGATGATGAAGCTCGTTTGAAATTTAAAAAGGACAAAACATTTATACATATTCTTAACTGAGTTTTGAAAATAATGTAAATAGCATACAAACTCTAGAACAAAAGTATTCCTGAAATATTTATACTTTTTAATATCACCTAAAGATTATGCTGAGGACATTAGCTTGATCTTTCATTATCCTACATTCCCAATTATTTCCTGAACATAATTTGCATGTATATATGGGAAGCATCCAATTAAAAGTGATGGTGCGATTTTTATACGTTCAGAATTGTCCAGGGAAAAGTTAACTATGAAATTTATGTAGTTTAAACGGTGATTTTCAAATAATATTGGGCAGTGGTATCAACTAGTGCTACAAAATAGTGAAATTGGAAAGACAAAATGAAATTCTATTAGTTGCATTAAAATTATGATATACTAAGCAATCAAGTATAGAAAAGTATTACCCCAAATATTTGCTAAGATTACATATTTATTAGGTTTTAAATAGAAGAACTATGCACGCCCAGTTTTTTTTTTTAAGTAGGAATATAGAGAGGTTTTCATACAGATAAGGAAGTCGTATTTCTAACCAACAGGTATCAGACTTTAATATTCAAACTCTTAGAGTTTTTCCCATTAAAATTAGGAACAAAATGAGGGTTTCTTTCTCCACTTTAAATGTTCCGGAAGTTTTAACCAGTGTAGTAAGATGTGCCATGGCAATTAGAGGCATAACTCTTAGAAATGGGAAGATACCTGCAAGGAACAATGACTGATATTTGTAGCTAGCATCTCAATTAAAATATTATCAATTGCAATAAGAATTCAGTAAAATACCAACATAAATAAAAATTAAATTTTTCTTGAGCACTAATTAAATGTGAATGGATTCTTAGTTAAAACAGGAGAAAAATGTAAAGGATGTATAAGGAAATTTTCAGATATTATTAGAAAAGACATGCTGCAAACTCTTAGATGATTTGAATGATTTACTGTACTATGAAATAATATTAAACTGGTACTGTGTTTTGACTTATTAAATGATAAAATAGGAATTTAAAGCCAAATTGAGAGATTTGAAAATAACGGCATGTATCATTTAAACTGAAGTGTGCTTGTGTGTTATTACTCTATTAAAAACACTGAATAATTACAATTCTGTTGAACTTAAATTGCAGTCTTGGTAGATGAACCCCTTATTCATGCAACTACTTACATTCCTTTGATGGATAATGCTGACTCAAATCCTGTGGTGGACAAGAGAGAGGTTATTGATCTGATTAAACCTGACCAAATAGAAGGAATCCAGAAAACGGGGGCTAAAAAACTGAAGACTGAAACTGACAAAGGTAATATACAGAATGCGACAATCTATTGTATGGAAAAAACACATTTTTGAGTTCTCGTAGAGTCAAGTATGTTCTCTCGTAGAAACGGTGAATTGCAAAAGCCTAATAGAATACTTGTAGTAAAGGGGTTATTGATAATTTTCTAGTCCAATCCCATCAGTTTTGTAGAGCTGGACACTGGTTTTGACTTGCCCAAGGTCTCACAGCTATTTTGCTGTCTGGTGATCTTTTCCCTTCTATGATTGTCTTCTGCAAGGTTTTGTATGCTAATTCACATCTGCCTCTTATTATTTTTTCATAGACTTTATTTTTGTTTTAGAGCAGTTTTAGGTTCACAGCAAAGTTAAGTGGAAAGTACAGAGAGTTCACATACACCTCTTGTCCCCACAACATGCACACAGTGCCTTTTTAAACTTAAAATGTAGTTGAAGTATTAAAAGCCTTGGGCTGTTTTGGGTCTAATGGGTGGCAGTAGCTTTTAAGAAGAGGAAGTTGGTGCCTAATACGAGAGCATTGGAGGAATTGAGGTGGGTGAGTCAGCAGATGTTTGATGCATGGAGTTTTCAAATGTCAGGATTGCTTGTATGTATTTGATCTTGCAAAAAATCAGATTTCCCTTTAATATCTTCAAGTTTATTTTCTCATTTGTAAAATTTGGTTTATATGTCATGAGTATTAAGGTTAAATGAGAATGTGAACATACCTAGTTTAGATACTAGCATATACTAGACATTTGAATGATTTTTTGTTTTTAAAATGAAGGCGTATTGGCAGTTTAGTATTCTGCATTTTAGTTAATGTAAGTATTCCTTATTACATTAAAGATAAACACGTTTTTCTCTCTTGACTATTTATTGTTGTTTGACCTGAAATGTAAGTCTGTTTTCTCTTGGTTATTGATATTCTGGGTGAAGAACTCTTTATGCTTATCTTTGCTGAAGTTATTAGTTGTGTATTTTAACTAATCCTCCCCTTCCTTTTTTTTTTTTTTTTTTAAGAAAATGCTGAAGTGAAATTTAAAGATTTTCTTCTGTCCTTGAAGACTATGATGTTTTCTGAAGATGAGGCCCTTTGTGTTATAGATTTGCTAAAGGAGAAGTCTGGTGTGATACAGGATGCTTTAAAGAAGGTAAGCAAGCATATTTTTGGTTTTGGGCATATGTAGGAGCAGTGGTTAGAAGTTCACCAAGCAAGACTTCTGCTAGAGCAATAAATTATTATCTACTTCCATCCTTCATTCCCCAAAGCATATAGTTACATATAAAAGTTCTAGAATGTCCTCAGAAGTTATTTCATATACCCATACTAATCAATACACTTACTTAGTTTAGTTAGGTATCTAAGTCTTCTGATGTTTTGACAAAAGTGCATTGCTTATAAGTAAGATGATTGACATGACTTCAAAGTCATTTGGCTCTTGGCTGTGTTGCACCTTGCTGTGCTGTGATTGGAAGTATTAAATGCAAGGTCAGGGGAGTTCTGGGCAGCATATATGAAATGTTTTTGAGACTGAAGATAGCTCCATTCAGAGAACCTAGGATTTGTTGTTGCATATATGTATGTGTAATATTACCATTCTAAAATAAATGATTTGCATGGTAGAATCGCTGCTATAACTGACTAAAATTTGTGAAAAAACAAAACAGAAACCCCCCACAAAATCCATGGAGTAAATATTTAATTTCTCGTGGCTCATGCTCACTCTATTATCATGTACACGTATAGGATGTCATAGTGGGAAAGGTGACACGTTTTGAAGTGTTCTTTGTGTAAAATAAGATGATGTGATGTCTGGTATTCACTATTAGGTGGTGTACTTAACTGTTCTAAACACACACACACACACACACACACACACACACACACCCACACACCCCTACCACCCCCCACCAAACCACTACCACTTACCTGCTTTAAAATCTTGAGTGGCTTCCATTTTTTCTTAAAGACTATTCTAGTCTAAACCATCACTTCTTACTTCCTTCAGTAGTCTCCTAGTTGATGTTTCTACTTTCTTGCTTAGGCCTCTTATTTTTTCCATACAAATTCAAGGTGACCTTTTAGAGATCAGTCAGGTCATATTACTCATTGTTTTGTGCCTTTGTCTTTGCACCTAGAACGTAATCCAAATTCCTTGGCAGGTCTCTGCCTATTTCTCTATACAACCTTATCTCATGACACTCTCCCCATCCCCTCACTACATTTCACTCATACTAGGTCTTTTCTGGTACCTCTGGAGCATACCAAGACTTTTCTTCTGTTTGGACTTTCCCCACTGTCTTCCCTTGGTTAATTCCTCTTTCAAGTCTCCACTTAAATATCCTTTCCTCATAATAAAGCTAATCTGAGTTCCTAGTTTAAATTGTTCTCCCTGTTGTTTCCTATGACTATTTGGACTTTTTTTCCATAGCATTATAAGTCTGTCCATACTTGCCAGTGTCTGTTGACAGTGTGTTTTACAAATCTGTGGCATCTTACAATGTAGTATGCTTGTTGGGAGGTCTTCATTTGGTGCCAGCAATGGCCCAGAGTAAACAACGTGTTCGAGGGTAATCAGAGCAAGTGTGTATAGATGCCTCTGTACAACTTCAGATACAAAGTCAGATTATTCCGTGGCAAGGAACTTACTTGAAATTCTTGACTGATGAATTTGTCACTTGATTTACTTTATTTTAATTGGGTAAGTATAAATCTAAAAAGAGTTCTTAGTTATTGTGGTGATTGGGAAAAGCTCCTAGCAGGAAAAAGCCTCCAACTAAAATTATTATGTTAGTACCTGTTTGAAATTGTTGCTTTTTAAAATTAAATGCTGTGTTTCTCTTCTGACTGAGGAGTTTGCTGTGGCTGATGGGGGCAAGAGTAGTCATTTTATTTGTCTGAGACGGCTTTGAACTCTAGAGACTGGAGAATCAAGCTCCCTTGATAGGTATTTTAGGCAGGCCAAAGAGGAAGTTGGGGACTGTTAAAGATAGTGTTTTTGAAATAGAGTAAGTATTTTGCAACTTCACATTTTCCCCCCTTTCTTGGAACGTTGAGCTTTTGACTAAAATCTTCTTGTTCTGGGTCTTTCATGGAGTGATTCTATTATTTGCAGGGACTTAGTGTCTTGTAGATCCCCTGTATCTGGGAAAGACCAGGTAAGTTTAATTTCTCCCTTTCTCTGGCATAGAAACTGAGCCTTGTTCAGATCTTTTAATAGATTTCAAGGTTCCAGATGGAAATGAATCCCCCCACATAATAAAGACCACTTGAGAGGAAGGAGAAAGATAAATGCAGGAGCACCAGCATAGGCGTAGGAGGGATAGAGAAGTTAGAGGCCTTGCTGACCATATTACATAGAGTGGCTAAAGAAGAGTCCAGAATGAATGCCTGTGTTTGCTCTTGAGTAACTGGATAGATTGTCATGACAATGGTATTTGTGAACACATGGCAGAGGAAGACAGAGTAGAGGATTGTGAAAAATTTTAAGAAGTTTGGATCATTTAGGTGAATGTAATCATTTCACAGTTGAATATATATTTCTCTGGAGTTGACAAAAGATTGCAATGGGAGTGATTTAGGAAAGTTATCCACTATCACCAATACATATGGTGGTTGTATGTTAGACCAGAGAGGTTGTGTGGAGTGATAAGAAAGTTCAAGAATGAACTCTGAGAAGCATTACCATTTAGTAGAGAAAGCCACCACGAAGCAGAAGGAGGAGAAACACCAGGAGACAGTGGAATCACAGCCGCTTAGGGAGGGTGGAGAGTTCAGAGTTTGGAGGGAAAAGTCAACAGTGACATGCTTTTAGAGAGATCAAGGGGATAAGCGTTGAAAAACTAGATTTGATATCCTTATTGAAAACAGTTTCATTGGAGAACTAGACGGTAAATAAGTGACGAATGAGCAGGAAATGTGACAGTAAGAACCTTAGCTGGGAGGGGGAAATAGAGTAAAAGCTAGAGGTGTTACACAGTTGGGGGGGGGGAGAGAGAGAGAGAGAGAGGGGTGTGTGCGTGCATGCACAAGCCTTGTCTTTAAGCTACAAGACACTTGAGTTGTATGTTTAGAATGTAAGTTAAATGTAAGTTAAGACCCAGGGCTCTAGAGTCAGATTTCCTGCATTCAAATCTGGGCTCTGCCACTTTGTGCTTTGTGGCCTTAGATAAGTTACTTAACCTCAATACTTCAGTTTTCCCATCACTAAATGAGAATGATAATCAGGTTTTGAGAATTAAAATGAGATAAGACAGTGTAGGTGCTTAGAGTTCCTAGAATACAATAATTCCTCAAAAATGTTAACTGTTAATGTTATTACTAGTAAGAAAATGTTTAAGATTTATTTGATTATTTTAATTGATTATTTATTTCTTAGTATTGACCTTTAAATATACTTGTTTCAATTATGTGATTGTTCAACTTTAAATTATTAACTGTTGTGACCCGATGCTATGTAATAGGAGGAAGCCTGCTTACTTACATTTTTTCCTACTTTCTCTCTTTCTTCTCAACTTTCGTTAATTATAGATAGCATTTGTTTATCAGATACTTACAATGTTTAATGTTTGTTTTGTGACTATAACTTTCATGTTTGTTTTAGTCTTAATTCTACAGTTTAATGGTGGGTTCAAAGCTTGATACCAATTCTTTTGCCATAGCTTCTGTATTCATCTCTTGGTTGGATGAAGTTGTTTTTCCTGGAATTTCTTCAAGAAGGGCTCATGGAAACTATATTTCCCAAATTCTGGCAAGTTAAAATGCTTCTTTGTTGTCTTTATACTTGAATAATGATTTGGTGAGGTATAATGTTTCTGGATATTTTTGAGAATTTTTTTCATTCTTGCTTTACCATTCTCTTCATTCATACTGTTGGATAGAGGTCTGAGAACAGTTTGAATTTTGCTTTCTTTTCATGTATTTATATCAAACTACACTCACAATAAGAACATCCTTTGGGCAATCAACCTAGTGTTTATTATTTGTTGAACCTTTCCAGTGTCCACCCTACTGTACAAACATCAAGAGATTCAGCTTCTTTGAAGTCCAGCAGGATTTTACTATAATATGGCTGGGCATTGACTCCTCTATCAGTATTACATGGCATAAAGCATGCTTTTCCATCATGAGATTCAGTGTCCCTTAAAATAATTGAAATAACGGGTGTCAATTAAGCATATGTTGGATCATCTTTGCCTGTTGTTGTTGGCTTTCATATTTTAGTCTTAAAAAAAAATAAAGCCTTTTTGGTTTATTTTTGTTTCTTTTTATTTACTTCTCTTCACCCTGTACTTTATGTCTCTTACTGTATTTTCAGCAGCTTGTCTTTTTCTATTTGCTGCTTTTATTTGGATTATTTCTGAGATGGTGTTACTTTTACCTCAGGTTTTGCCAGCTCATATTTTATCTCATTCTGCTGTCTTGTCTTTCCTCTCAGGTCTTTTCTTGTGAGCTCTGTTCTTTGCTCTTGTTTTTCCAGAAATGGCTGCTGTATTAGATTTTTATAAATCACGGTGGCATGTTTTTAATCACAATTTTTGTCTACTCTTTGACAGTCTTTTCTCTGGTGATTTTTCTTCACTTGCCATTGGTTTTATTCTTACTGTTTTCTTCCTTTTTCTTGTATCTTGCTTAGACTTTGTTTTATTTCTTTTTGATCAGTACTCCTTTTCCAGTGAGGGGTGTTCCTCTTGGATCATCTCTGTGCCTGGAGATTGATAATAAAGGACCAAGGCTAACTGGTGTTCTCCTTGGGCTGTGTGTGTAAATGAGTTCTTTTAGCCTTTCCTTCTTCCCATATAAAAGGTTCGCTATAGAGTGTTTCCCTATAGTGAATCTCCCTTGACAACTGCCTTACTGACTAGCTGCTCTTTTTAAGTAAAAGTTTGTATGGTTTTCTCTTCATTTCTACTTATTCTGCTTCTTGAGACCTCCTTCCAAGAAAATGCTTACCGTCTATCTTTGCACTTTTTCCTAATGTCAAATGGGGGATTGTTGGTTTTATCTCCCAAGGTATGCCTGTTAACTTCAGAGAACTATGCACCCGTGGTACCTCTGTAGTTTTGGGTATATTCTGATAGTGTTGTCGAGCCACCTGTGTTTGATTTCCACTACTTTTGTCAGTCTTTCCTGATATGCTTTGACATGACAGACAACTATTTCATTTTGGTTCATTTTGCATTCTGGTTTCATACTGTTCTTTTGATCTTTTAGGAGGAGAAGGGGAAATTGCTATCTTGATTGAGTCTGGGTTTAAAAATGGATGATCTATAATTCTTAGTACAAATTTGTTTTTTCATTAATAATGTATCTTATGCATCAGAATATATAATGATACAGTGACTTTCCTGAATGATATTTTACTGACCGGTAGTTGACAGTCATTGTACTTTATATGTAATAGTGGACTCTGCATTGGCCTAAGAACACTTGATACTAGATACTTCCTTTACATGATTTTCATTAGTCCATGTTAAGTATTGCTAATTCTGTATTGATTTCTCAATTGTAGTCAAGTAAAGGAGAGTTGACTGCACTTGTACATCAGCTTCAAGAAAAAGACAAATTACTTGCTGCTGTGAAGGAAGATGCTGCTGCCATGAAGGATCGGTGTAAGCAGTTAACCCAGGTGAAGTCGGGCTTGTATTTAAAGGAGAGAGTTTCTGAATCAGAAGCACTGAAGGATTTTAGAAATTGTTCATAATTACTGAGTTAATTGTTTGTGTAAAAAATTGATGTAAAAAAATTGTGTAAAAAAGTAGAAGTCATTTTCGTTTAGAGTTTTGGTGGTGGTGGTAGGGACTCACTCTTTCATGTTGTTATAGCTTACAGATGAATTATGAATTTAAAATAACAGTACTTATCGATATCCTAATTTCAGAATAACAGGAGAATTTGGACATTGGGAACATTGTTCAGTTGGATCTGACCTAGAATTATTCTCTATAAAAGCATAAAACTCAGCGTGATCTTGTTTAAATCCAATTTATAGGATAAATTGAAATTCTTATGTAGGTAATTTATTTGTGAAGGTTTTTGTGATAAATATTTATAATTTTTAATCATTGAAGTTCTTCAAACCCCAGAAATGTTACTCTGAGAGGTAAAGAAAGACCTTTAAAAATCACGTCAAATGATACAAACTCGCAGTTATAAAGTAAATAAGTCTTGGAGATGTACGAGCAACATGGTGACTATAATTAAGAATACTGTATTGTATGTTTGAGAGCTGCTAAGGGAGTGGATCTTAACAGTTCTCATCACAAGAAAAAAGTTTGCAACTGTGGTGATGCTGTTAACTATACTTACTGTGATTACTTCTCAATATATATACATATTGAATCATTGTGTTGTATAGTTGAAACTAATATAATGTGCTGTGTCAATTAAATCTCAAAAAAAAAATCATGTAGATTGAGAACATAATTCAAACTATGGAAAATGTGGTCTCATTCCTCCTGAAGTGCTGTTATTCCTTTTAGGAATTAAATACAGTAGAGCAAATAAGGTTTATTTCTACATCATTCACATAGCTACGTGATAACATGTGAATGGCCTCTTTTGAATATAAAATCCTTTATATGAATTTGAAGTAAATAAAAAGTCATTGGAAAAACTTGGTCATATTAAGATTAATCAAAGTTGTTACTAAACTAAACATGTTTCCTTAAAATTAGAAACTTTCGTATATAGTTTTATGTTGTAATAGTTTTCTGGACTATATTTTAAACATTTAAAAAGGTAACTACTTTGTGATTTATTGAGCTGTACACTTAAGATGTGTATACTTTTTCCTAAGTGTATTATATACATCATAGAACAATTTTCAAATGTAAAGAATTAACTTTTATGAGCCACCATCAATTACATAAAAATCCTAAATTTTTTCAGATGGTTTCTTAGAGCAGGGGCATGGGCTGAGCAGGGGCATGGGCATGATCATCCCTGCACATAACTTTAAAGTTGCTTGGCTTTATTGTACTTTGATAATTAATATTTGTTCTAGAAGTTCAAACTACTTGCAACACAAAATGAAATCACCCTTTTAAGAAAATTTGACTTGGGAAGATAATAAAACTTTATTTTCTTACTTTTACTCTTATTCCAAACTTCCGTTCTGCTAGAAACATATCCTTATCTCTTCCCCTAGAAAAAGAGACTTATTTTTTTCTCTTCTAGGCTCTTTTTTTTTGGCCTTTTACTGTACCCTAAAAGAGAGCTAGTACCTGCAAATTATAGTGAATTAACTGTTTTGGTTTAAAAATCTTCTTATGTATCACTTCTTGGCCTGTAAGATCAAGTGTAAAAATCTTATAATCAAGTTAGAATGTAGGATTTATTTCAGGTTCAACTCTTTAACTCAGGCTAGAAAGTACATTTGAAATAAGAGTAAACAAAACAGCAGTGTTTATGAAGGGTACTGGTATAAAGACAAGGTAAGATGCAAAAGACAATGGGTTTTTTTTAACCTTTGACCTTGCTTTTTAAGTAAGTACTTATTTTAGAATTCATGGTTGTTTTACTGATACCATATTTTCTGATGTTAAAAGTGTTTTATTATTATAGTCTTATGGTACTCATTTTTAATTTTTTTCTGGTTTACTCTTCTAGGAAATGATGACAGAAAAAGAAAGAAGCAGTGTGGTTATAGCAAGGATGAAAGATCGGATTGGAGCATTAGAAAAGGAACATAATATATTTCAAAACAAAATGCATGTCAGTTATCAAGAGACTCAACAGATGCAGATGAAGGTATATTTTCATTCTTTGAAAACAAAATGAAATGTTTGCGTCCATTTAAGTAGCGAGCTTTTAACTCCCTAATATGTACAAAGCCCTGTGCTGGGCCATGGTACAATGGCTAGTTAAACTGGCTCCCTCCTAAGTTAGCAACTTTTGTTGGTGGGGAGGCTGGAAGCTGACAAGTAAATACTCCATTACAGTAGAGGTAAGCATTGGGTGCTTTGGAACAGTGGAGATGGGAGGTGGGGAAGAGAAAGATTGGTAGGGAAGACTTGTTAGAAATGATATGCAGACTGTTGTTGAAGCTTTTGAAACAGTTGGGCTTTGGCAGGCAAAAGAGTGATGGAGTGGGCACAGGGTGTGAAAGGTTATTACTTGGTGTGATTCCTTAGTCCCATCTCTAGAGATGGTTCAGTGGGTTTATTTTGGGGCCCAGGATTGAGCTTTCTAGTGAGTACACACAAGGTGTTTCCAATACAGGTTGTCTAGTGATAACAGTTTGTGAGAAATACTGTCATACTTGTATTTGGGAGTCAGGGCTGGAATGTAGAAGACAAGACCTGGAGAAAAAAGAAATAGCGGTCCTGTCTTAAAGGGCTTTGTATAAGTGAAGACTGAGGAGTCAGTGAAGTTTAAGCAACCCAGCAATGTGATTATATTAGTATTCTTAATTATTACTCTGGCAGCATTGTGAGAATGGAACACAGGATAGTTGGAAGGCTTTTGCAGGAATCCAGGAGAAGAAGGGCCTGAAATCAGATGTTGACAATGACAGGATGAGTTTGAGTGATACAAAAAGAGTTAGTAGATAGAGCTTGGTGACAGTGCAGGAAAGAAGGAGAGAGAAGTGATAATGAAGGAAAACTCATAAGGTTTTGGCCTAAGTGATCTTTTGTTTCTTGTTCTTACTTTCACCAGTCTTCTTTGAACATTTCAGAAGGTTCAGTTCTTACTGTCTGTCTTTCTGTGTATTACCCATTTTCATAATTCCGGTTAGGTCTGGCCCAGTGATATTTGTTTGTGTTCTTTTTTTTGAGATTGAAGTATTACCTTTATTACTGATAAACAGGCATTTGAAGAATATAGTTCGGGTTTGCTTGTCAAGTGAGCTTACTCCCCCTAATTGAACTTTCTGGACTAAGGATTGTTTTTTTTTGCAAATTATTTCCATTGCTGGCTAAAGCTTCAATTTGGAAGCTCTTTTCATCACCTCAAATTTTACATATTTCTAAAGTCAAACTCTTATTTTTGATCAGGCTGTTTTTATTTTCCAGTATTTTTAGGCATTATTGTCCTTTGACTTTTCTCTCCCTTGCCCAATACATAATTTATTCTGAAATCTTAAAGATACTTTATTTCTAATTATTCTTGCATTCAGTTCTTAGACATCACCTTAGTTTATTATTTCACATTAACATAATCATAGCACCTTCTTACTAGGTCTCATTTCCATTCTAATATGTAATTAGTACCAGATTTTTATTTGTAAAATATTACTTTGATCACATTGCTAGTCTGCTGAAAAATTTTAAATTATTCTTCATTGCTATCAAAGTCCAAATGTTTTTCATGGAAATACACTAATAGCAAAAAAGAAGTGAATCACTCTTGTCAGATTCTTACCCCATCCACGGCTGCTCCTAGGCTTTCATTTGGCCCAGTCCTCTATCTTCCCAACCCCTAACCATTTGAAGTATTCTCCCCTGGAGATCAGGTTATTGAAGAACTGATTTTTCTAGCCTCAAGTGATATTTTCTTACTATTCATTTCAAAATTAACCAAGTACATGTAGCAACATCTTTTATTGAGGGTGAAGTGATTCATCATTTTTTATTTTATTTTTTACTTGTTTATAGAGGTCAAGATACAGATTCCATATAAGTTCTTGGAAAGATAGAATTTCTTTTATTTGAATAGGTTTACTAAAAATTAAGATTATTTCACATATTTAGGTAAGACATATCCTTATGGGGATATAAGATTCAGTGTTGTTTATCTTTTGATGGTGTAATTCTGAAATAAAAAATTAGAGGCCAGAATATTTTAGCAAGTAGATTACTGTTCAATGAATTTGCCATCTATTTGAGTATGGCTCAATTTGTAAGTTAATATAAATGTATTGAACATATTTTTAAACTTGATCACTAAAATCTTTCATTAGAAAATATTGCTAACATAAAATTAACATAGGATCAAGACAGGCTTAATTCTATATGAGTCTAATGGGTAGGGAAGTATCCTAAATCATCTTTCAGTTCTGAAATAGTATCTATGTGTATTTATTTTTCATTTCAAATATGATAGTAGCTAGCATCTACTTGCTTTCTTGAATGCTGTGGCAGTTTGTATTAGGTTTGTGCAAAAGTAATTGCAGTTTAAAAAGTTAAAAATAATTGCAAAAACCGCAGTTACTTTTGCACCAACCTAATACTTACTTTGCATTCATCACTATCAAAATGTAACTCATCGTTTAAATTTGTTTATATTTATTTGAGAAGGATGATGTAAACTTCATTGTCTTGATGCTTTTTACATTCTCATCATAATAAAGTTTCTTTTAAAACTTCGCTTTGGTAGTCATTGTTTTCTAAATCTTATGTTTGTAAAATAATTTTAGTTTCAGCAAGTTCGTGAGCAGATGGAGGCAGAGATAGCTCACTTGAAGCAGGAAAATGGCATACTGAGAGATGCTGTCAGCAACACTACAAACCAATTAGAAAGCAAGTATGTTTCCAAATGCTTTATGTTTAATTGAATGGCAGAGTAGTTTCTTGAACCATCAAAATGATGTTTGATAGTAATTGGCTAAAGTTTTTTACATTTGTTTCTAAAATGAGTTGATTTTCAAAAACATTTCTCTTGTGTGAAGAACCTTTTCAGCTAAACTGTATGGTAAATACTGTGCCACCAGTAGAAAAGTCTACAAATACATGAGACTGAATTTACCATCTACCCTGTTTAACAGTAGTTCTCAAATTTCATTGTTCTGACGAGGGTCTGCCATATTCGTTAAAAAAAACATGTTCTTGTGTCCTACCCCTAAAAGATGATGCTTCAGTGGCTCTGAGGTGGAGCCTATGAGTCTACATATTAAGACACATTCTTGTGATAATTATGTGGTTTGCTCTGGGTTATACTTTGAGAAACAGAACCCTAGAGAGGGCTAATGACATACTTAAACAGAATAAACACTGACTGATTGACTTTAATAGATTTTCAGAACATCAGTTTGAGGGTGGCACTATTGATTCTGTTATTAGTGTGTGGTCATCCATTTCTTGATTATATTATAGTGACTTTAGAATTTGTGTTATTGCCATCAGAATAATTCAGAAGTTACTCTCAACCATACTTCATTTTAGTAGTTACTTATATAGCCTGTTCATTTGGTTATTAGTGGAATTACTAACTCAGCAAAACATGTAAAATATGTTTTGTTTATCTTTTCTTTATATGAGTTTGTAATAATGGAAGGTTCCTAATCTAGTTACTATTTTCAGGCAGTCTGCTGAACTAAATAAACTGCGCCAGGATTATGCTAGATTGGTGAATGAACTGACTGAGAAAACAGGAAAGCTACAGCAAGAGGAAGTCCAAAAGAAGAATGCTGAGCAAGCAGTTACTCAGTTAAAGGTTATATATTTCTACCTTTATCATTTCATAAATAATGTGGATATTCAATTCAGTGACCTAAATGTATATATAGGTTTGAGAAATGGAGTTGGAGGCTTAATGGGACCTGTAGTCTAAGTGTTCTGCTGATGCAGAAGTGTGTGGACTAATGTAAAAATTGAATATAGGCTTGAGTTTGAAGGTAAAGACTGTTTGAAGATATGAAATATGAAATTAGCTGATTGACAGGTAGGTATAAGCAGTAGAATTTCATTTTGTCTGTGGAGGTTAAGCTCTGCCTGCATAGGGCAAAAATCATGTAGTTAAAATTACCTTCAACATCACTTGCCATCCATTACTTGGATTTCTTATTAAGTTTAGTAAAGTCTGTTTTTCTTCCAACATCAGAATAGATGACTTTCTTTTGCTGGAGCATAAGACCAAGTAATGCTCCAGTAGTTTTTACTTGAGCCATAGTATACATTGTATTTTTCGACACTTGGTACCATGAGATTCTCATACTGAGAAGAGATTCATGGGGTTGCTCAGGCTGACTGAGAGAGGAGTAGATTCGTTTCTTCTTGAACTTCATAGCCTATGCACATTGAGTGGAATGATGGGTAAAATTGTCTGTTCCTCCTTTTACTGAGGAGAGGATTTGTTGGATGTATACTTCAATTTGTATAAGTTAAATGTATTTGATCAGTTCCTACCTAGGT
Organism: Rhinolophus ferrumequinum; assembly: GCF_004115265.2. Taxonomy (NCBI): domain Eukaryota; kingdom Metazoa; phylum Chordata; class Mammalia; order Chiroptera; family Rhinolophidae; genus Rhinolophus; species Rhinolophus ferrumequinum. Next base: position 37,834,289 of record NC_046289.1, on the reverse strand, counting down.
ATTTGATACAATACAAAATCAAAATGTATTTGATACTAGTTCCAGAATAGTAGGGATTAAAGGTGCTTTGGGGATAATTGAATGTGGAAAATAGTGTAATTTTTGTTTTTGTGAAGTTCTCATGGATCCTTGTGGGAGATTGATATAATTGTCCTTTCTTTTATCTAATATTTGACTTGCTGGTGTGTTTTCTGCTGGCATTTATAAATATGAAAGTTCTCTGTGGATATGGATAAGTAGCTAAATGACGCTAAAGATTAAAGTATTGTACTTTACCTCAAAATACAAATTTTAGGTAGTACCTACTGAGATTTAGCAATAAAGATACCATCCTGTCTTTTGAAAACCTATCAGCTGAAGGAAGATTAATGGAAAACAGATTATAGCTGAGTGGATCAGATATATATACAGTAGTAGCTATATTGATCCACCAGCACAAATATTGTTTCTGAAATAATCTCTAATCTGTAAGCCCTGTAGTTTGGAGGGTAGAATGCTGTGGCTGATAATAATCAGTGCATGTTATCAAGCTAGGCATATTTGCCTTATTAAAATGTAGACTAGTTGTTGGACTAAGTGGTTTTATGACACAACAGTAAAGGTAGAGGATACCTTTTTTTTAAAGATTACGATCCTGTGTTTGTGCTGAATAATGCTTTCTTCAGGTTCAACTACAGGAAGCTGAGAGAAGATGGGAAGAAGTTCAGAGCTATATCAGGAAGAGAACAGCAGAGCATGAAGCAGCACAGCAAGGTAAAGGGAAGAGGTGCTCATGTAAAGTAAGTGTATAGTTCTGGGTAGAATTTTCTCCCCTCTCTGTATGTGGAGAAAGTGTAATCTGGCATTTTGGTTATAGCTCAGTAAAAATAGCTTTTACATTTTGCAGTATCTTTAGTTATTTAACATTTCTTAGGGTTTTAAAAATAAGTACCAGCTTTGTCTGAAGCATTACGTTGCCGATAAAATTACAGTCCATAATAGAGTAATGGGAGCCTATGTGTGTTTCCTTTCTGTAGTTAGTTATTCCCTTTGATTCCTTGATCAACTTTTCATTTTATATTTTGTTTCTAAGGAAGGACTCACTTCCTATATTATGAAGAGAAAAACAGCGAGAGCATTACCATCAGTTAGTTGATTTAAAACTGCCTACTACTTACATACTAACTTCCGCTGCTTACCTTAATTTGATGAATCCATCTGGGAGATAATGGAGCTTGTATCATGTGTATTATTTATGTCTTCACTACTCCCTTTCTCCCATAAAAGAGGCAGTGAGCTGATAAAATAAGGTTTTAAACAATAGGATAGATAGTGCAGATTTGGCTCTTTAGACCTTTGATTTCCTCTGATTTTTTTTTTTTTCTTTTTTTACCCCTAGGTATTTCCTTTCGGTTCAATATTTAAATATACCCAAGATGTTTGAAGGCGTTTTTCTTTGTATTATATATGAAGTTTATATTTACGTTAAGATACATTAGCTTATTTTTAAAATTAGTATTTTATCAACAAAGTACACATGAATTTTGCCAAAAGAATTGGAACTATAAACTATATATATAACTATAAACTATAACTATAAACAGTAAAACCTCACTTTGACCAGAGCAGTTACTTTTGCTTTTAGTGTTTTCTATCATATTTCTAACTAGGCATATTATTTATACTGCTGTCTCTTGATAGGCATCTGTTGACTTGCTGTTACAGAAAATGAGGGCGTAACATTCTCGCCCCATTCCTCCCACCCTCTCCTCATTCTCCTGATACGGTTCTGTGTACTTGTTGATTATATCAGTAGTCATTGTTTATACGATTATGACTCTGTACTCAGTGTTGAGCCAAGATAATAAAATGGCAATTCTTTTCTTGAACAATATTTTTTTAAATTTCCTGGAGCTAATTATTGCTTTATGTTTTTAAGTTGCTTGATCTTTGTTTTATTGTTTAAAATTTTACCTGTGGTTAACTCTCTTTAACCCTTTCACCTTTCCTAGCCTCTCAACACAGTAGATACTGGAGAACCTAACTGTGTTTCCTGGGGCTGTCCCTCTGGAGTTGTCAGTCTTCCTGTTCCAGTACTTGTTGCTCTCTAGGTTGGCTCCATAGCTATCTTCCTGAGACTTTCTTTAGTCTCTCTATCCTGTTCTCTGGATCCTCAGTGAATCTCATTGTTCTCAGTGAATCAACATTGATGCTCCTGAGTGCTGAACATTTGATAATTACATACAGTGCGGTGGGAAAACACTAAGAAGTCCAAATCCAGCTAATGGGGAGGTGGGTTAGACAGTTTTTACCAGAGGAAAAAATGTCCACAATCCTATCACAAAACTGGAGGAATTGGCCAAATGTTGTCAAGAATAGTGATTTATGTTATTAAAAGTGTTCACTAAATATTGCTAGCCATAAGGGAAAACTTTATATACCCTCAGGTAGTAGCAGTATGTTAACCATAACTCTCAGATTATATATGAAAAGGATCATTTCAAGATTTCTTGCTTTCCTCCCTCATTTAATGGCATATCATTTAGTAGCTTCACAAGAGTATGCCTTGAAGTACATTTGTTGAGGCTTTTTGTATCTGAAAATGTTTTTATTCTTTCTACTTTTTATGCTTGATTGGCAGTTTGACTGGATTTAGAGTTCTGGGTTGGAAGTAATTTTTCCCATAGAATTTTGAAGGCATTAATTCAGTGTTTTAACTTTTACTGCTCCTGGTAAGAAATATTATGCTCTTTTGAGTTCTAATCCTGGACATTACCATTATATGTTTAATTTTCAGGAACTCTTTTTATGAATTGTATTCCATTCTGATTTTAGTGCCTTGTTATGGAAGTAACATCTTACTTTTCTTAAAACTTCTGTCACATACACCCACCTAGTATACACGTTTCCTCTTTCTCGCTGTACTTGCCTCTCTATCCTTGAGGGTAGTGATCCGTGTCTCGTCCTCATCATGTGTGTTGTGTCGTCTCCCTCCCTCGCCCTGCCCCCAACGTGACTGTGTTATGGGGCCACGGGGCAGCTCTCATCATACCTGGTACCTCCATTTCCTGCGTCATTCTGGGTTTCTGGAATACTTTCCCTTTCCTTGTCTCTGCCAAGTTAGTGATCATCTCTCCATTCATTTTGTTTTAATTTCTTGTGAGTTGGAGTTATATTTGTTTTATGATTTCATCAAAGATAGTTTGTATTTGTTTCTCATTTTCTTTGTTGTTTTGGGGTTATTGCTAAGAGAAACAGACAGAAAAGTTTTACTTTATTTTATACCAGGAGATTTGTCAGCCTTCAGCATCTTTGTGTGTTTTCCAGGTAGGAGAGTACAGGGAATTGATAAGAAATTCACTAAATAACTTATTAAAATACTTACTAACGTATCTGTGGGGAAATAAAAAATGCTTTCAAGAAATGGTATAACAGTTTTAAACATCCATGTACTATTCAGTTAACACATTTATTGACTATGTTCTGTGTGCCAAGCCTTGGGCACAACTCTGCATATAGAGAAAAGGTAATCTCTGTTTTCAGAAAGCTGGCAGAAGAAATGGATTAGTACAGTGTGACAGGTTCTATGATTAAAAGTAAGTATAGGCTTTTCAGGAGAGCCATATGCAGGAGGGGAAGCAGAGGAGAGATTCAAGGGGGGTTTCTAGAGGAGATAATGCCTCCACTACAGAGGAGTGGCAGTAACCAGGCAAAGGAAGAGAACTTTGTATAATGCAGTATTTTGTTACAGATTTACAGAGTAAATTTGTGGCCAAAGAAAATGAAGTACAGAGTCTGCATAGTAAGCTTACAGATACCTTGGTATCAAAACAGCAGTTGGAGCAAAGACTAATACAGTTAATGGAATCAGAACAAAAAAGGGTGGAGAAAGAAGAGTCTCTACAAATACAAGTTCAGGTATCTAATTTTCTTTCTTTTAAAAAGAAGAGTGAACAGTGGTTGGGTTGGTGATGAGTAATTAAAACTTAATAGGTGAGCAGTTGTCACAATATAGTGTGTTTGAATATGTATTCAAAGATTACCTCACCCATAGTCTTCTGGTTTTTGTTTTAGATTAGGAACAGCACAATTTATTCTTAATTTCTACCTTGTAATTAAGTCGCAGAAAAGAATACCCAGTCGTTGTTTTAAAATAATGCCTTTTGGAATCTAAGAATGCCTTTTTAAAGACAAATATGTATCTGTAACTCATTTTGTTCATATGCATTGGTATATTTGTTAACAGCACACTTTTTCCCCTTCCCTTTTTTGATTGCTATTTATGAAAGGATGTTTTGGAGCAGAATGAGGCTTTGAAAGCTCAAATTCAACAATTTCATTCCCAGATAGCAGCCCAGGTAATGGTGCTTTCTTATGGCTTATTATTACTAATAGTTTCCTAAGTGTGTAAGTAACCATGTGAGTGCCAAGCATGGGATTAGTAGTTGGGAGACTAGTCAGTGAATCAACATTGATGATCCTGAGTGCTAAACATTTGATAGATAATTACATACAGTGTGGTGGGAAAACACTAAGAAGTCCAAATCCAGCTAATGGGGAGGTGGGTTAGACAGTTTTACCAGAGGAAGAAATGTCCACAATCCTATCACAAAACTGGAGGAATTGGCCAAATGTTGTCAAGAATAGTGATTTATGTTATTAAAAGTGTTCACTAAATATTGCTAGCCATAAGGGAAAACTTTATATACCCTCAGGTAGTAGCAGTATGTTAACCATAACTCTCAGATTATATATGCAAAAGGATCATTTCAAGATTATATTTCAGTTTAGTGAGTGGGGAAACCTTCCAGTTTTGCAAGTGGTATTATAAGACCTGTTTTTCTTGGGCAACGTTGTTATGTAACATGATAGACAGATACACATATAGATACATTAAGTCTTTAGAATATAATACAATGTTGAGAAAAAACATCCAAGTACTTAACTTGTTTCCATAATATAGATAGTATGAATTTCAATTTCAATTGTTTAACTTTAAGAATTGTAGAAAAAGTATTAGCCTAGAATAGAAGTCCCCTTTCTGTATAAAAAATAGTTTTAATATTAAAAACTTACTTTTAAGGTTCATTCAAGTTCAAAGTCCCAAATCTTTGAGATTGTAAACATTTTTTTTTTCCTAATTGCTTTCTTTGTAGAAACTATAGGGTAAAATTAATTGGGGAAAATTATTTAATAGAGGAAAGGATGTTTGTGTGTATGGATGTATATGTAAATCATCAATTCAAATTGGATTGAGCTCGAGTTATTAGCTAAGAGGTAGCTCTAGAAAATTTATCAGGAATTAAATACTTAGAGAGTGCTATAAATACCTTTTAAAAAGTAAAGATGAGCATAGGTATTACCAAACAATTTTGTCTTAATCATGAACTGTACCATTTCATTATGGGAAGTTCTTACTAAGGAAAAGAAACACAGGGATGAAAAATGGACTTTGTGGCTGTTTTTTCTATGTTTTGTTGCTTGTCAGTTACATAGTTTCCAGACCTGTCAACTTCTTTTATTTAAAATGTCTTATAATATGTAGTTCCCTAATACTGGTTGTTGGTGATCAAATTTGCTTTCAGAATAATAGCTACTATTTATTGAGCACTCATCATGGGCCAGATACTGCTATAACAACTTTATATATATTAATTTCTTTTAATTTTTAAAGCTCTGTTGTGATAATTATTGTGCAACTTTTAAACTTTCTCTTAAGTGCTTTTTTGTTGACACTGTTTTTCTTTCTTAGACCTCTGCTTCAGTTCTAGCAGAAGAATTACATAAAGTGTAAGCCTGCCTTTCTATACCTCTCTTCTAATTGCTTAGTTACTATTAACTGATACCTGTTAGATTCAACACTTATGATTAACTTTATATTCTAACTTGTTCAGAAAATCCTCTCAACTAGATTTGGAGCAGCTTTTGCTCCTCTCCTCCTCCCCAGTGAGTTGGGTCCCTATTACACATTCTGTGTTTTTCTGTCTTTATCGCAAAAAGAATTGGGGAAATTTGTTTTCATTTGGCTTTAGCAGTTATGTGGAAGAGATACTTGTGATTTGAAATCAGTGTAAGTAAATTACTTTTTGTGTCTAATAAGTAGTTGTAGCTATTCTGTATCTAACTATATGGTGGTATGCCCAAAACAAAGTTCTGTTTTGTGTGTGTGTGTATCGTATAATTGCATAGACATGGATCACTTGAGTTCAGAAGCTCTGAAATCTGTTTTTGACATTGCCAGGCTTATGAGCTTAAAGAAATTACTTATCTGACCTTAAATTTTAAAATAGGGCTAGATAGTTTCAGGAGTTATAGTAATGCATGTGGCAGTAATTACTACAGAAAAGGGCTGTAAAAATGGAAAATGCAGTTACATGAGAAACTACTTAAGTAAGGATGACCATTTTTAAGGCTTTTAATCCTTTGACTTGACTTCCAAATGTTGATTGAATGTACAAATTATTTCCTGTTAAAGGATTGCAGAAAAGGATAAGCAGATAAAACAGACTGAAGATTCTTTAGCAAATGAACATGATCATTTAACAAGTAAAGAGGAGGAACTTAAGGTACAGTAATTATTATAAGTGGCTGCAGTATTTTACAGGCATTGGATTACCCTGATCTTGTAATCAGTTTAAGTTTCTATGAAGAATGGAAAAATACTCTAGAATTTATTTGAAAAGTGTCTCTTTTCTAAACTACAAAATCCTCTTTTACATTTTAAGAAAAAACATTTAAAGGGTTTTTCTCACACAATGTAATTCACAATAATTTGAAAAATATGCTAAATAACGGGAATTGATTGTTTCTCTTTCTGATTTAAGAAATTGTAATTTGAGACCTTTGCTCTGAGACCTTTGCTTAAATAGAGGAGATATTTTACAAACTTCAAAGTCAACTATATTAAATATTTCTAAATCTGTTTTCTTTCTTGTTCTAGGATATACAGAATATGAATTTCTTATTAAAAGCTGAAGTGCAAAAATTACAGGCCCTGGCAAATGAACAGGTAGATTTTTATTGCTTTTGATCATTTACCTCAGAATTTCAGTTCATTTATACTTATTTTCATTGGTGTTACAAGCCCTAATTTATTCAGGTAGATAGTAAATATAATGGTCACTTGTGTCTGGCTGCATGGTGTGTCATTGAAAGCCTCTTCTATTTGACTATGACTCTCACAACCCACATAGAAGTTAACTATTTTCATGTTGAAGTTAATGTTTGAGCCAATGCACTGATCACTTGTGAGATATCACAGGAACAATTAAAACGTTCTTAATGTACTGATTTGTTTTAGCATTCTCCCATTTAAATAGAAAAGATGTATCTTTTTTTAGGATACAAATTGATCATTGAGAAGTACAAAATACTGGACAGAAAAAAATATTATAGCAATGTATGATATTGCTTTAAGTTTACTCCCACTATATGAAAATGTAACTTTTTAATATGTAAAAATAAGTGAAAGAATAGTTTTGAGTGCTTCCTGAGAAATGATATAGTTCTCATCTCCTTCCAAACACAGGCTGCTGCTGCACATGAACTGGACAAGATGCAAAAAAGGTGATTAAAGTATTGCTGTACAAGGAGCCATTCATACATTTATGTTCAAGTATAATTGCAGAAAATACTGCTGCTTATAACTGGTAGTTGTGCACATAATTTGTGTAAACTTTCTGAATAAATTAAGTATTCTAATTGATTTTTTTCCTCATAGCGTTCATGTTAAGGATGATAAAATAAGATTGCTTGAAGAGCAGCTACAATGTGCAATTTCAAACAAAATGGAAGAATTTAAGGTGTGTGATTAAGCTTATCAACTCAGCTTTTTTTGAGCAACCTTGTATAGTTTTCAGTTTTAATCACTCTGAAATAGTGTTTCTATAGTTTATTTGGGGGCTTATACGAAGAATGAATTTTATCATAGACTTTTTGCCTAGATTGTCTTAGTTTATCTCTTCTTATAATAAGACTTTTGAAATTTGTTTTGCCCCAAATTTTTCTCTATAGCTTTTAGTTGATAGTTTGGGATGGTTTTATCTGCCTCTGTTGTGGGTTCAGGGCTAGTTTCTGGTTGTGGCCAACCAGCTTGAATATTGTAAAGCATTCTGATTGCCAAGTTGCATCTCTGCATGTAATACGATTTGCTTTTTTTTTTTTTACCTTTTATTTAATAGGAATCCTATAAGTACTCACTTATAAAAGCAGGAATTTCCTAGAATCCATTGACACAAACTGTTCTACTCTTTGAAAATACACATGAAACTGTTCCAAGCACAGGGTTAACACTGTTTTGGGATAAACCACATGACTGAATTAGGGAGCTGTGTAGAAACTATGGTTTTAGAGGTCATTGTACGTCTACTTTATACTAGTACTGCATTCCTGTACTCTGGAACATATTCATTGAAACTGTGAAACATGGAGCTATGTGAGATTCGTATTCTTATGTCAGTATGTAATTCGCCTGTCACTTTATTAGTACTTAAAGCAATTATATGGGTTTGATTTTTTTCAAAAACCCATTCAAATGATTGCTTTGTTAACTTTTCTTAATAAAACATTAAATTGAGATTCTTTCTTCCAGATTCTAAATGACCAAAACAAAGCATTACAATTAGAAGTTCAGAAGCTACAGACTCTTGTTTCTGAACAGGTAAGGCTTTTCATGAGTTGTAAGGTAGAATTATCTAATATATAACAAGATCTGGTTCTCAAATAGTAACCAACTTACTTTGAGAAGTTTTGCTTAAGTATAGATATGTCTTTTAATTGCATTTCTATTCATCTTGTGCTTAGCAAATACCTAAACTAAGGAAAATACAATTTTTCTTCCTGAGAGGAAGTTAATACTAAACTATAAGCACATTCCACAAAAAATTTTAAAAAAGAGAGTGTAATAGGATGCATAAACAGAATTTTTAAAGTCATTTTGATACATTTGGCTGTCAGGATAAGAGTCCTTAGACTTTTGCAGCCCCCCCTTTCTCTAAGGCAGCATGATTTCTTAAAAAGAGAAGAATGGGTTTGAAACCTACTACCAGCACTTAAAGCAGAGTGATGTTGATCTAATTGCTTAACCTTTTCTGAGACCTCTCGTTCCAAGTCTCTCACATTTTATTTACATCACAAGCTTGGTAGATTTAAATGGGGAATTTTATGTATAGTGCTTAGCCTAGTGCTTTGCATATAGCAGACATCTTAAACCTTAATTCTTTTCCCTTAGAATATTTATGTTTTCCGTCTCATTTCCACCCCCTACTGCCATCATACTTTTTTCTGTATTTGTAGCAAACCATCAGAACTGTAGCAGCCTGCATAAGCATGGCTCCCTCTATAAACTAGAACTCCAGGCAGTGTCCATTCTGTGTCTGTTCCTAAGAGTTGCCTTCATACCCTTCTACAGAACTTTTCTAATTGCAGTGTTTATAAGTATTCTAGAAACTCTTGATATTAGATGACACATTAAAACAGAAGCTTTGCATGTTTCTCTGATACCATTAAATTTTTGGAACATACTTTTATTAGAAGCTGAAATGTAAGTTATTGCAAATGATAGCACTTCCTTTAGCAGGTGCATGCTTTCTTTTTTATTTTAAAATTCTTATATATGCAGGTATTGAATTGGTGTAAGTAGCTGTGCCAAATACTGTGAAAGTATTTTGTTAACATCTGCTTACTTGTCAAAAAATAATCCATTCTCCTCCCCACTTCAATATGATATTAAGTGCTTTGCATAATCTTTGTTACTTTGTATATGCTTTATCCTTGCAAACTAAAGATAATAGAGGAGAAAATGCTGAACAAATGATATTTAGAGCAATAACATGACTTCATGTCACTGTAATCCTAAAATGGTATTTAATTCTTAAATCTTATTATTTCCCTATGTTATGGTATAACTTATAAGAGAGATGATATTTTATGAATTGTAAGCTTTTTTTCTACCCCTTAACTTACCACCTCTGAAGTCTTGATATATCTTATAGTCTCTAGTTACAGTTAGTTGGCAGAATTTTTACTTTCTAGTGTTACATAAAATACCAGTTGTGAGATAACAACATCGATGAGTTGGATTAGATTAAGTATGGTAGATGTTTTTTGGTTGTGTTAATTCTTACCCAGAAAAGCAGAATGTAGTTTTTGTGAGTTTGTTATCAGCATTCTGGAACATCTATTTCAATATATGTATACAGTTTTAAACTTTGTAAAATGAACTTCATGGGTAATAAAACAAATGCTTCTGAATCTGTCTTTAAATTCCAATATTAGAGGTGCTGGTAACGCCTACTTAGGTTTAAAATTTTCTGTTCCTTAAAGATAATATGATGCCGTAAGAATTGCCATTCTAATAGCTGATGCAAACTATCACATGTGGAAGTTAATAATACAAATATTAAAAAGTATTTTTTAAAAATCCTAATTTCTTGACTTTATTGAGTCAGCCTTTTATTCACTAAGGTTTCTGTGTACTTTTAGATACTGTTAAAATAACAACTTTTAGCACGAGATGGATTTTTTTAAATGAAGAATAGTTGTATAAAGTTTTATAAATAGTCCACAGAACAAAATATTATAGCCACATTTTTTTATTTATTTAAACGAATTATTTGGTAAGAGTGAAACCTCATTTTGTGGTACTAATTTAATATTTGCTCTTTGGTAATTCTTAGAATTTTTCTCTTGTTCTGAAAGCTGTTTCTTTTTTTTAAATAGTATAGAAAACAGATGACTGATGTTTTGATTATAGTTCTGACTTGTCTGTCTCACCTGGGCAGACCAAAGAACCATCTCTTTGCCTTTTTTCTGGTCATTTTTATTGCTATTACTAATGAAAGATAAAGATTAATGTAATTTTAATTTTTTCATTTCCACCTTTATTTAACCCCTTCCCACCCAGTATTCAGAATTCCAAGTGACAGTTGAGAGATGAACAGTTTAGTTATGTAAAAAAACATTTAGTCCTTTTTCCCCATGGATTTTTATCCTGGAGGAAAGATTGAGTTTATTGAAGCAGAAACCAATAATGGTGCCAAGTTGTTGTTTCTTGAGATGTAGGAAGCAGAAAGACAACAAATACCAAGTAAGTTAACATGTTCATACACTAAAGAAGGGAAGTCTTAAATGAAGACTTAAATGTAAATGCATATAAGCCTGTGGGTGGATGATACACATAAATCAGTTACTAAAATCTCATTTATTTAGAATAAAACATTTTTGAGTTCTTAGATGTCTTTTTTTTGAGCATCTTGACTTTTTAGCAAAGGAGCAGCATGACTTTTCTTATTCTCATTCTAGTAGAATTTTAAGACCAAGATTATTAAGTAAAAACTGTTGGAGTAGGAAGTTTCTTTCTCTGCCCTGCTGCCTGGTTGTATTTTATTGCAGGAGAATAAATGATTATATAAGACGTAGTTTTAAAAATCATCTAGGGAGGAAAAAATTGGATTAGATTAGACCAATAATGTATAAAGTAAAAATGTTGGATAGATGATAAGCTGGTCAGTTTTGTGCAGTTGAATATTCAATGAGCAACTGACCAAGTGTATTTGTTAAACTATGACCTTGTTAAAGGAAATCCACTTCATTAAATATTTACTAATGAGCATGCTAGGAACTATGCTACATGCTGAAGCTACAGAGATGAATGAGACTTGGTTCCTGTCCTCAAGAATATGGCTTAGAGTGGAGATAGATGTGTAATACAGGAAAATGTGATGAGTAATATTCTTGAACCGTTTGTACAGGTTAGGAAGAAGAGATAATTAATTCTGTTGGAAAGAGAGTGAGGGTAAAGAGGCACCAGAGGGAGGGGACAGTTAAACCTGGTTTTGTAAAATGGCCATGAATTTCCCAAACAGCTAAGGGGCAATCCAGGCTGAAGTGGGGGATAGTGTTAAAAGTTATGGCAGTGTGTGGCAAAATTGGCATATTCAGAGCATATTGCTGAAGTGCAAAGTATGAAGTACAAGGAATATAGATTCACTAGGGCTAATCGTGAAGGACTTTGTATGCTGTGTAAGGACCGTGCACTTGATTTAGCATGTGGGTGAGCCACTGAAGGGTGTTGTAAGAAGGAGTAAGAGTGTTCTGTCTAGCATTTTAGACAGATCACTCTGGTGACAGTGAGCTGTTTGAATTTATGCAGGGGAGAAGTATGTAGGACTAAAGGTAAAATACAACTAAATGATTAAGGTGCAGATAAACTTGGACTTAATAGTGTTGCCTTTTTTTTTTTAGCTATAATTGACATATAACATATTAGTCTTAGGTTTACAGCATAATGACTCGATTTGTGTATATTGCAAAATGATCACCACAATAAGTATAGTTAGCATCCATCACCTTACCTAGTTAAAAATTTTGTGCTGTATTTTTGTGAGATGGTATTCATAAAGATGGACAAAAACCATCTTAATGAAAAATTTATAAACCTGTTGCATGGTTTATTATTCACAGTTTATAAACCTGATTTAATGTACGTTTGACAGCTCCTATCTCCTTTCTGATGGTAGGAAAATTTTTTCCCATTTGGAAGTTCTTCCTGTACTCACAAAATAATCCTGTGGACTAGAGGCAGTGGGAAGAATTATAAGAGTATTGTGATATTTGAAATGAGTAAAGCTGAGAGCCTAACCTCGGGCATTGCAGAAAAGGGGGTTAATTTTAGAAATATGTAAGTGGAATCTTGGGATTTGGATTTGGCAATGGAAAAATTAATAATGTTTGTGCAAAATAGTTCGAATAACATTGGAAATAAATTAAGAAACTAGTGAAATTAGGAGAGAGCAGGTAGGAATGGATGGAAGAGAATGTTCAAGGAAAAGGACCCCATATCTGTTTTGCCAGGGTGCTTAGCTGCCTGAAGGCCTGGGAACGCTTAGGGGAAAGTCCTGCTTCTGGACACACAATGAATTAGGATAGTGGGTACTTTTGTGTCTGTGGGGATGGCAGGAAGGGATCAAAGGCAGAGTTCAGGTTACATGGCATGTTTTAATGCTTTGCAAGGAGAATATGTTCATGTGTTGTTTCTGCAATTTGAAAGTATTCTATGTGTTAGTCTTGGTGGTGGTTTTGTAATAATTCATTGAATTGTACACAGGATTTATGCACCTGTCTATTATATATGTTACACCTTTTGAAAGTTTTGACAATTAAAAAAATCATTTTATAAAAAGAAAGAACAAAGCCTCCTTCCTGACCTGTGAGGCCTTAGAACCTCGGAATTTTTATATTTGAAGAATTGAATTAATGTAAAGGAAGTAAGGCAGATTCTCTTCTTAAGATTTTCTTTTATAGTAATTAAAAAATTATTCATAGTATACTAATTCATTTTGCCAGCTTATTTTATACTTCTTTTTCTGTCTTTTGTATAGCTGCTTCTCTTCTGTCTTGTGTTTTATAAATTAAATAATTCTTTAATTATTAGCAGTGAACTATGGATCATCTTCCTAAATTTTGGATCTGATTAAAACTAAGCAATTTTCATAGTAGAATTCTATTTCTAAACTAGTTTTATGTCATGCAAATTTGGTAAAATTAAACTTTTTTTGGTGATTTTTATTTTAGCCTAATAAAGATGTTGTGGAACAAATGGAAAAATGGTAAGAGTTTAAAATTTTCTTTTTTATATTTTAATGACTCACTTCTACCAAATTTGAGGTAACAGAATTTTTAACTATGTTAATCTAGGTTTTTAAAATTCTTTTTGCACTTCATAATGTTAGAATGGTACCGTTGATTAGGGATTACATTAGGTTTGTGGGTGTCATGTGTGACAATGATTTATTTGTTTAGGCTAGCATGTAAGCATGCATTACTTGAATGTGTTTTACTTATCGGTAAAGAGTAAGTAACCCTTAGACCATAATCAAAGATCCTGAAAAACGTTTCTAGAATTACAAGTTTGTTATGGAACGATAGACACAGGAGTTGATCCATGTAGAACATTCATGAATGATATCATTCATTTACCTTGAAAAATAGTTCATACAATTTTTAAAATTTATAATTTCAGCATTCAAGAAAAAGATGAGAAGTTGAAGACTGTGGAAGAATTACTTGAAACTGGACTTATTCAGGTGGCCACTAAAGAAGAGGAACTGAATGTAAAGCATTTTGTAGATTTGTTTTTCTTGTGGTTAGTCAATGAACATGAAGGGGTTTCACTGTAATTTGTGTAAGATTTTTCCCATAGCTTTTAAACTTCATGTTAGTTATCCACATTTTGTGACTTTATATGATTTTTTTCATTAAATTTAAGACTTTATTAGAAATAACAAAAATGCATAGTTGATTGTGGCTTTCATTCCCTTAATTAAGTAGTTACTGTTGTTATGGTTTGTAGTATATACTTTCCCATCTCCACTCATGCGCAAATTATAACCAAATGCTAACTAGCAGACTTCATACGTTCATGGAATAGTATTGGAGGCCAGAGAAGGAGAGATTGCAGTTCTATTTTATAATTATCATTAACTTGATTAGGATAGATAGGGTTACTGGAAAAAAATAAACGATGTATTTGAGTTTAAAGTGACAAGTGGTATGCTATGTGTTGGGAGGTTGTGGAAACAGAAATACTTGTGGGGATAATTGAATTAAAAATCCATTTGGCCAGCTCTAGAAGTTACAGAGCTGTAGACATGTGAAAGAAGTGAGATTTCTGGGCCTTTCAGAGAGAAAGAAGCAGCTAAAGAAAAATGACAAGCTAGTTTACTTTGAAGCTAGTTATTTTTTCGGAAAATAAAAGTATGTTGTGTTTATATGTCTTTGAAAAAGGCAATAAGAACAGAAAATTCATCTCTGACCAAAGAAGTTCAGGACTTAAAGGCTAAGCAAAATGATCAGGTAATGTTTTTAGTAGATCCTGCAACCATTTTCTTTAAAACAATGGACAAACCTCTTATATTCAGACATAGCAAATCTGTTGTTTATTCCTCCCTTCTCCAACATGTTAATTTTCAATTACGGTTTTAATCTGTGCATGATTAGTGACTTGATTATCAGTAATAGAGACTGCGATGTATTGGGTGCTGATGTATCCCAGGCACTAGGTGGAGTACTCTGGATAGGATGCCATTGCTTCTTACAACAATGATAAAAGGTGTTGAGTATACACATATAAGATAAGACACTAAATAATAGTAGAAAGCACTGTCAGAAATTAGATAATCTTTTAGTTGTATTTTCTCTTTGGTTAGAAATATTAATTCAATAATTTCAACATCTATCTGTTGATTTTTCTTTTGGCCCACACTTATCATGATAGCTTTGAAACTGCTTGCTTTCAAAGTGCTTTTCTTTTTCATAATTATGACATTAAAAAAATCTATAGAGAATTACTACCTGGGTTTACTTTTCCCATTTGGATTTTGGTGTAGTGGAAAATTTAAAGAAAACATACATCCCTGTTTCTGACTCATTTATATTTTGAGCAAATTACTAAGCAGTATACCTTCATATTTCCAGGTTTCTTTTGCATCTCTAGTTGAAGAACTTAAGAAAGTGTAAGTAATGACATTATTAAACTTGGTCTTTCTCTTTTGGTCCATTTTTCTTTGTGTTGATAAATCTGTTGTTGTGTAGTTGAGATAGCTGATGTATGTTAGGTTAACCTTCACCCAGATTTTTCATTGATGGGTTAAGTTGTGCTTTTCCAGTGCAATACGATGGTTAAAAAATTTATTTTCAGAATTCCATTTATTTTCTTAACTTACGGCATTGAATTGTTAATTTTCTGTTTCTGCGGTAGGAGCTGTTAAAGAACAGGTTTTATTGGATAGAGAAATCAGTTCTTTGCTTGCACCTCTTTCTGAGGTGTCTGTAAAGTTAGATGCCGTAATTGTGTGTAAGTTCTGCTACAGCTTTCGAGCCCTAGAAGCCAGTGTTATTGACAGGAGCTTGATTCTCCTTAGTGCTCTTCAGGTTACAGATCTTAAATTTCCTGTGTACTTTTGAAGCATGTCACCAGCTTCTTATGTGCACAGGCTTCAGCCATCTGGTAGTGACTGATTAATTCTCATTTAGGAAGAGCTTTAAGTATTTTTTCCCTGTGTGTCTGCAAGATATATTGCTATTTTACTTAAATGGGGAGAGTTCATTTGGTGAGCTTATTTATGATTTGGTGCTATTTTATATTGTAATTGGTGGCACTTGGTGATTTCTACTTAAGTTTAATACTGTGTTTATCTAAGGATCCATGAAAAAGATGGAAAGATCAAGTCTGTAGAAGAGCTTCTGGAAGCTGAACTTCTCAAAGTTGCTAATAAGGAGAAAACTATTCAGGTATTGGGAGATAGAAAACTGTGTGTTTGTTTTTTTGTTTATCAACTAGTGAATACCATTAAATTTCATGTGTTCGTCTGTACATTGCATTTTATGTCAATTTCTGTGTTTCCATTGTCCAATCTTGTCTTGTTTTGTCATTGTCAAGGATTTGAAACAGGAAATAGAGGCTCTAAAAGAAGAAATAGGAAATACCCAGCTTGAAAAGGCTCAACAGGTAAAAATCTCAGAGCCATAGCATGATAGATTTGTTAGTGTATGTGTATTTATGAGCTACTTGGTTTTTTTCGTTACTCAGAAAAAAACTTTTAGTAGTGTGCTGTAAGTATATTGGGTTATGTGCTTATTTTTTTGCCTGATTTGAGAAAGTGTTCTTGATATTTTAATCATTATATCTTTTAACTGTTAAAGATTCTTTCCTAAAAAGTTTTCTGTATTAATGATTCATTTTTGTTTGCCAACATAAAAAAACAAAACACTTTGGTAAATCTTTTTTTTTTTTTTTTTTAACTGCATGGACCATAATGTTTTGTTACAGAATATGTATTGCTCAACCTTTGCCTGTAAAACAAAGTACACATTTCATTGGGGGATTTCAGAGGTAGAAATGGTTACTGAAAATAGTTGGGTTTTGGTGAATTTAATCTGATAAGGCTTCATTGATAAAATTGTGAGATTGCATGGAAGAGATGATTAATTCATTCATCCAATAGATTCACTCAACAATATTTACTGAGTTCCTCCTACTTGTCAAAGCACTATGGTAGTGATTGGAGATAATGTGTTGAACGAACAGGGTATGATGAAAAGATCATACTCTCTTAATACATAGATTGAGAGGTCGTGAAAGTCTTCTCTTGGGGAATTGACATCAAAGCCAAGATCTGAAGGGACTATGAGAAGGTAGTGGGGGATAAAAGCTACTATTGAGCTGTGTGAGATTAAAGGAGGACAATGGGAGTACTGTTGAGTAGCTGGCGTTGAAGCCTGGGAAGGAGAAGAGCTCTGTTATGGTAGGGAGATAAGTGGACGGTTTAATATTCTGATTTTCACAGTTTTAGAAGTATCATATTATTTAGACTTATTCTTCATAACTGTATTCCTTGTCACCACCTCCCCTCCTACCTTTACGTTTTTAGTTTGTTACTCTTACTCTCATTAGAGCCAAGAGAAGGCAAAATCAAAACACATCTCATTTTGGCATGAATAATTCAGCTAGGATCTTTGTAATTGGAAGTGTACACATTTTAAAACTCATCGTAAAGCTTAATAAGGTAAATTGAAAGGATTATGGATTGCTTTTTTTTCTGCCTTTTTCTTTGTATTTCAGTTGTCTATCACTTCTCAAGTTCAAGAGCTTCAGAACTTGTAAGTAACATTTCTCTAATTTCCCTTAAATATCACTTTTCCATAAGTTAAATACAATTACGAAAATCAGCTTTTTATTTGATTTCAAGTAATATTTTAGGGAATATCAAATTATACCTCAAAAAGACCTCAAGAACTTGAGTTTTTCATTAAGACTTAACCGATAAGGCTTTTTGATGGGGATAGAGTGGGAAGTTTTATATTTCATGACTTATAATCTGAATATGACCTTAAATTGACATGTTGCTCTTTGCTCACTATAAAACTTGGCTATGTATTCATACCTAAACTGTTATAATAAGCTGTCTATACTTGCTGGTATTGAGTTCAACAGGTGATTTGGGGTGAGAATAAATTAGAGCTACCCTAATTTATTCAATGTTTGGATTTTCAGTGCTGGATGAAACTCTTTTCTTTAATCATCCAATGATTCTTTAATATCTCCAAAATCTTGTATTCCTTTATACTTAAAATATTTATTTTTTAGTTTAGTTTAATCAGTTTCAGCTGTGAATGCAACTAAAATAAACTTTTCCATTCTTCAGTGTTTTTGCTTTGTATAGTCCTGTAACATTTTAATTGATAGCTCTTGTTAACTTATTGTCAGGTTAAAAGGAAAGGAGGAGCAGATGAATACCATGAAGACTGTTTTAGAAGAGAAGGAGAAAGATCTAGTCAATAGAGGGAAATGGTTACAGGTGAGAAATTAAAAACAAAATGAATACCTTTTTTATACTTGAATATCAATTCAATTCATACTTACTCTTTTTCAGGATCTTCAAGAAGAAAATGAATCTTTAAAAGCTCATGTTCAGGAGGTAGCACAACATAACCTGAAAGAGGTGTAGTATAAACAGATTAACAGCATATTACACAAATAAGGAGAAATCTTTGTTTTACTGAATTAGAAAGCAAAGAAGTTAATGTTCTCGGAGTTTCCTCGCCATAAAAATTTTGTTGCACCATAATCTTGTTGTTACTGATAAAACAAGTTAACTTTTATCTCTGTCAAGTCTGTTACTGCCTGATTTGTTAACCTAAGCCTAAAAGCATTTTCTATCCTTACATTTTCAGATGGACTCTTAAGTTCATTCTTAGGTGTCTGTTTAATTGGTATATTAATCTGTAATGCTTTAAGAAGTGGATATTAAAAATTAAGTTAAAGAAAGTTCATGTCTTCGTTTTATACATAGCCCAATCTTAAATTTACCATACATAATTATGTTTTTATTTTATTGTGAGTGATTGTGTGTGTGTGTGTGTGTGTGTGTGTGTGGTAGTACCTTGTCTTTTTGATGTTAAAATTAAAAATGTGAATCTGTTTCTTAGGCATGTTCTGCATCACAATTTGAAGAACTTGAGACTATGTAAGTATACTTTCAGCCAGCATTTTAAAGAGGAAGTTCTAATTTTCCAGAATGTGCTTGAATGTTATGAGTTTCTTCTAAGTCATTAACTTTCTTGTTAAGTAGAATTATAGTCCAGAGGCAAATAAGCTAAGTCTGTTTGGTATAATAAAACAGAGGCCCTTTAAGTGCTTTCAGATACCCGGAGCCTTTATCCAGTTTTTTTAAAACAAGGAATGCAATTATTGCAAAGAGAGGTTAGATTTATTTCAAATTTAAATTATTTTAGTATTTGAAAGAATATCTTTGAATTAACCAGAAGATAATATTTAGCCAAAATCTTGATAATACGAATCTTTCTATAAAAGTAACCTGATTATTGGGGAAAAGGGTACCTGTTATGTCAGTTATACTGTGCTCGAATAGTAAAAATACGAATCTGATCAGCATAAGAAATATCAGTCTTTGTAGATATTTATCCTAGAAAATTTTTTATCCTATAAAGTCTGCTCTCTTAAACTAAATCAGTTTACAGTTGTGAGAAGGGTATCTGGACTTCATCTTTTTGGTCCCCTATCCAATTTAAGAGATTTTTGCTTTGATGTGATGCCATTAGTCTTTATTGGTTTAAGAAGTGAACCTTTGAATCTGTGTCTTTAAAAGTAAGATATTGAGGATATCTAGTAGGTCATTGTCTTTACAAAGACAAAAGTCGATGTCTCTGTTCTTGGCACTAAGATTGCTCATTTGTACTTACAACTGATTATCTCGTGCTCATTGTGTAACTGCCAAGGTGCTGTTGTCACAGTTGCTAATAGAAAGCTTAGAGACGTTTGTGGCCTATTTGTAGTAGGCATGCAGATTACTAAAGTATATGCTTTTAGATTTATTTCTATCTCACATTTTTTTTTGTTTTTTAAAAAGCTAATAGAATATTTTTTGCGGGGAGCTGTGTTTGGTTGACAGAAAAATATTAAAAATAGACTTCCTGTGTCCCCCGTACCCTTTGTTATTTACATCTTGCATTAATATGGTACAATTTGTTACTATTGATGAACCAATATGGATACATTATTATTAACTAAAGTCATAGTTTCCATTAGGGTTCACTCTTTGTCTTGTACATTCTATGGGTTTTGACAAATGTATAATGACATATAACTATCATTACAGTATTACAAAAAATAGTTTCACTGTCCTAAAAATCTCCTGTGCTCCACCTATTCATCCTTCCCTCTCTCCTTACCTCCCTTCCCACCCTCCAAATCCTGACAACTGCTGATTTTTTACTGTCTTTCTAGTTTCACCAGGACGCCATTTAATTTGAATCATAACAGTAGTATGTAGTCTGTTAAGATTGGCTTCCTTCACGTAGCAGCATGTATTTAAATTTTGCTGTTTCTTTTTAGTTTTTAATACCAATTTTCATGTATGGTTTTTTTGTTATTTTTCAAGTAGACCTATAAACATCTTGAAATTCTATATTAAGGTGGGATAAAAATAACATTCAACTCAGCAAATATTTGAGAGACTATTATGTGCACCAGGAATACTGAAATGGCTAAAATGGGTTCCTGTCCTGAGGAAAAAGATAATTAAACAGATCACTTTAGTAGTTTTAAGGGTTATGCTAGAGAGGTCTGTGTTTAGGATGACAAGGTCAGTGGGATTCACTTGGGCTGGATACAGTAAGACGTGTCTGTTGGGTCAGGGAGAACCAGATTAAATTTTATGTAGCGTCTCTTCAGTACAAAGGGTTAAGAGTAAAGTTCCAGGGTCAACTAAGTATGATTTTTATTTCAGATTTTCCTCCTATGTACAGCCATACTTGCCTAAGAAATATTAAGTAGGAAGTAAACTGTAGCAGTTTTAGGATGTACTTGACTTTAAGTTGAATAATATTGGAAATAAGTGTCTTTTAAAACAAATTTGTAAGTTGATATAATATGGGGAGAAAGTTGATAGGCATTGTTTCTGCTATCCTTTTTTTTTCTTTCTTACAGATGATATTGGAGTCTGGTTGTCCTTTTTATGTGTATAACTAAATATAATGTCTTTGTAAAAATTCTAGGTTGAAAGAAAAGGAAAATGAAATGAAAAGAGTAGAAACTATGCTGAAAGAGAGGGAGAGTGATCTGTCTAGCAAAACAAAGCAGTTACAGGTGAATATGTTTACTTAAAATTGTGTAAATTGTTATCTTTGCATGTTTTTAACACTATTTTAGCTATTACAAAAGAAAATAGAATACAGAATGACTATCCTTTCTACCCAGATATTGGTTCTTATTCCTGAGATAATTTACTGTCATTTGTATATCTTTTTGAGAAAGTGCCCATACATAAAATGTGTTTGTGTGTACTTGCTTTTTAAACATACAATATTTAACCGTACATACTTTTGTATTTTGCTTCCCCTACCCGCAATTAATAATGTTTTTGAGATCTTGTCAGTAAACACATTTCCATCTTTAACTTTTAATAGTTTCATCATATTCTTTCGTATGGTTGTATCATCAGTTATACAACCAATTCTAGTTTACGGATTCTAGTTTACAGATACCTAGATTATTTAGAGTTGGGTTTCTTGTTACAACACTTCTACATTGAATATCCTTGGCCACACATTTCCAATACTTCAATACTTTTCCTAGTATATCTGCCCTTTAAATTTCTGGAAGTGAAATTTTGGGTCAAAGGTTTATACAGTTTTTGTTCTTTGTTTTTTTTGAAGAGAGAGTTAAAATCGAAAACCAGAAACTCCTCACCTTCATGTAATTAATAATTGAAAGTACTTGCAGAACATTCATTTGACGTCATAGCAAATTTTAGATGCCTGCATTGCCTTGTACTACTTTTGCTCACATTTCGTGCTCCAATGGTTGATTCCATCACAGTTCCTCTCCCTCCCAACTAGATTTATTTTAAATTTTGTTAGGTAATGCTAACTCACTCTCCAACAAAAGTGTTTTTACTAATTTATATTCTCACCAACTGAGGGCCATTTTATTTCATCCTCTCCAACACTGACAAGATTGAAAACGTTTGGTATTCTTTACAGATGGTTAGATTATTTAATTTGCGTTTGATTGTGAGAAAAGTTAAGCAGTTTTCATTTGTATATGGATTGGCCTTAAATTTTCCCACATTTTTTCTGGGTTGACTTTTTGTTACTAATTTATAAGATCATTTTTAACATAATAAAGGAAATTAGTCTTTGTCAGATGTTAGGTGGTTTGTTTTCTGAAGTTTTTCTTTTGTCATTTGTATGTTTCCCTATCTTTTGGAAGTTTAAAATTTTGATGTACTCAAATATTAAGTAATTTTTTGACTTTTAAGTCTTGGAATGAAATGTATCTCTCTGTGATCATAAATATTTTCACATGTTTTCTTCTAACACGTGCGTAGTTTATTTTTTGTTTAGATATTTTATTCATATGTAATTTAAGTTATGAGGATAACATTTCAACTTTAAAAAATGGGTAGCCACATTATTAAAAAGTCCATGATAACTGCAGTAGTTCTTCCCCCCAGGGGACATTTAGAAATATCTGGAGATGTTTTTGGTTGTCACAGCTGGTGGGAGAGGGGTGCTGCTACATCTAGTGGTTGGAGACTATGGATACTACTAAACATTAGACAGTATATGGAGAGCCCCCCACAACAAAGTAACATCTAGCCCAAAATATCACTAGAACTTGTCCTACTGGTTTGAAATGTCACCCTGTTCTAAATTCTTATAGGTAGTTGGTCTGTTTCTGTATCCTTTTTCTTCCATTGAGACATACCCACTCCCAGGCTGGTACTAAATAACTTAATTACTCTAATTTTATGTGTTTTAATATTGGGCTTATTACATCCTTTTAAAATAATTACTATTTTAGAATTTTCCTGATTGCTATGATACGTGTCAAAGTTTGTGGAAACTTTGTGGAAAATAAAAATCTCTGTTCAGGTATTGATATTTAATTTTTGTTTAAATAGGAGGTACAAGATGAAAACAAATTGTTTAAATCCCAAATTGAGCAGCTTCAGCAACAAAACTACCAACAGGTAGGTACTATTAGATGGCTTGCCTTTTATTTATGTGGTGAAAAATTATATAACCCATGACTGTCTCTAAATACTGTACCATAAATACCATTTTGCCTTTTCATTGAGAATAAAGTATGTGTTTTTATTTATAAGTGTTTATTGAATTTCCTGAAAAACAAAGCAGTTTGCTCCGCCATATCCAAAATCTAAAAGTTACAAAGTATACACAAATAATATTACTATCTGTATTCCAGCTCTGAATATATTTGTGTGTGTATTTTTCACATCCTCTAGAATTGCTTTCTTAGCAAGTCAGTTAAAATCTTGTAGAGGTCAGTTTTAACATATATGTATACCCTACTACCCTTAAAACAAAACATCAGTAATTGGAGAGACACTAAGAAATGTGTGATATTATAAGCAATAGTTTACCACTATTTAAAATACTTTTTTGAGGACAGTTCTGCTTTGAAAAATCAAAAAAAAAAATGTTTTTCTTAAAGATGTTACCAGAATATCCTTTAAATTAATTTGTTTTATGAATGTATATGGATAAACTAGAAGGCATTTTGAAGGGCAAAACTAGTTCTTGTTGGTAAGAAGCTTATAGTAGTTTAATTTGGGTTATGTATTCATCAAGGAATAAATATATATGTGAAGGGCTATGTAACCTTTTCATATTATGTAAAATTAACTTTTTGGTACATGCAAGTTAACTAACTTTTTCTACTTTTTTGAATTCGTTTATGATATTTTTTGACTTTTGGAAACTTAATGTAGTCAAATATGAAATGTGCAGTATGAAAATTTTAAGGTATTAACTCAGTGCTTTGCACATAGTAGGAAATTGATAAAGAGGTTTAAGTATGTAATGACAATGAAGATTTTATTTAGCACTCAGTACCTTTTATAAATTTGTACATATTTTTATTAAAATTATTTGGTGACTGGCAAATGGTATTTTTTTTACCTTTGGTGTTGCCTTAATTTATATCTCAGAAGAATTAATTTTTTGAAATCTTCTAGAAAGCTTTGTTTTGAAATAACATTTAACTTTTTTAATAGGCATCTTCTTTTTCCTCTCCCGAAGCACTGTTAAAAATGTAAGTAATAATTTTGATTCATAATTTGGGAAGTGGTAACTGTTTTTATGTGCTAATCAGTTCTCAAATAAGTGACTTAATATTATGCAAATGGTCACATAATTTTTACAGTTCTATTTGGATTTCTTAAACGGTAGGCTTAGCTGTGCCTTTGGCTGAGCTAATGTACCTTTTTGTGGCATTTGGATGTCTTTGAACATTTTGTTGAGGGAAATGCTGATTTTTCAGGCATTCCAAAAACACTAATCAAATTAAACTATACTTTGAAGACTACTTATTTAGTTTAAATTATCTCAGTTATTATTTCTGACATAATTGTAGAATTGAGTGATCCAAATTTTGGTTTAGCGTCTGCATTAAAAAAAACACCAAACTTATCAATAATCTTTATGGCTGCTCTCCTTTAGAGAGAGACTTTTACTAAAATATTTTTTTTTTTTATTGTTGGCCTTCATTTTTCTCTAAGAGGTTAAAGTTCATTTCAGATAAATGTCAACCACTTTAAGAATATTAGGTGATAAAAGTAATCTAAATGTTATTCCATCATGATTGGTTTTCAGAGTTGGTGGTTTACTAGTTTAGAATTATTTAATGTTAAAGTGAATCTTGAGTTTATATAGAGCAATGGTAGGCAAACTTAGGTCTCTGCCTCTTTTCTCTTTTTTTAAAATAATTCTTTAAAAATGTAAAATCAGTTCTTGGCTTTTGGGCCATACAAAAACAGACTGTGGGTCAGACTCAGAGTCCTAGTTTGCCACCCCCTTATTGTAGAGCCTTATGCTTGGGGAACAGCTATTTGTTGTTCAACTTGCTACCTAAGCTATTTTCAACGATAACAGAATTGAATTGTGAATCTTCCCCATTGCTTTCTACATTTCTGGGAAATAACTAACTCGTTAGACAGGAGAAAAACATGAATCCTGAGACTGTTACGAAAATGACAAGAGAGGACCCACCTCACATTAATAGCATACTTTTGTTGTGGGTTAGCCACTTAAAGAAAGCCACAACTGATTTTATTACCTCTGGGAGGAAAAATATATTTAAGGGAATGAATGCTTCTACATCAACTTTCACTCTTTTGAAAATAGCTACTTCACTGCACCAGATAGAAATAACTACAGTATAGCAGTTCTTGTGTTCATGAACTGTTTCTTAGGGGATGATCTTTTTCTTTAACACAAATGTCAGCATGTCATATTGTAAAAGATTATTTAAAAAATTATTTCTATAAATTAGAATTCATGGATAAGCTTTCTACGGTAATAGCTAAGCTTAAAGAGTTTGCATTTTTCAAAGCATTATCTACTTGCTGTTTTTATTTTTTATTTTTTATTTATTTTATTTTATTTTTAATTTATTGGGGTGACAATTGTTAGTAAAATTACATAGATTTCAGGTGTACAATTCTGTATCACATCATCTATAAATTACATTGTGTGTTCACCACCCAGTTGCTGTTTTTATTTTGTAGTAACAAGTATAATATGCACTGTTTACCTAAAATATGGCTATATGTATTCATGTTCTGGTTTAGAATTTCAGAAAGAGAGAAAGAAATAACTGATCTCCAGAATGAATTAGATTCTTTGAAGGATGCGGTTGAACACCAGAGGAAGAAAAACAATGTAAGCAAATCTTTTATCAGAGTAAAACTTGTTTTTTTGTTGTTGTTATTTCACTGAAATATCATGGTTCACAATTTTTTAAATCTACTTTCACGTTAGGTATTTTCTGAATCTTGTAAGAAAGTACTGTTTTGTGTGTGGATTTTTAGGATTATTGGGGTGATTGTATTGGAGAGCAGGTTTTTTTAAATGAAAAGACCAATTGGTACACTTCTGAAGATTATTTTAAATATTGAAGCTATATTTATAGCTTCAGGTTTAAAAAAATTACGAAAATACTGTTAACTTTCTGTTGAACTTTTATTTTGAAAAATTATTCTTTCAGCTCAACATTTTAAAATCAAAGTTTTCCTTTTATTTTAATTGGGCTAGCCTTTTTGTAAACCAAAAGTAATGCCAGTATTAAAACCTACTATTTTCAGTAATGTCTTTCAAAACCTTCTGGAACTTCCCTTTTTTAACTGAGAAATGGTTCAGATTTTGGTAATTGAGCATGTTAGAGGTCTGAGAACCTGAATACATTTATGCTTAATGAGAAAGGATAGTACCCTAACAAATATAAATCCTGATACTCTTACTGAACAGATAAATAGTGAATTAAGGTGAATTTCTTAAGTTCTCTATGACCGGAAGGTGATACCTGTGATTAGAAACATATTTGCTAGAGAAGGAATTTTTGCGCATACAAGTATGATTGCTAAGACTGAGCAAAGTTAAAAATGTTATTGAAATCTAAGGGGATATTGATAGTAAATCGATAGTGTTTTCTAATGAAAGTAAATTGTTTCAAAGTTTGCACTAATTTGTTAATTTAACAAATCGAAATGTTCATGAACCCCTGAGTTTGTCAAAATTAGGTATGTTAATTGCCCTTGTATGTTTGCGTAACGTTACTGTACTAACAGCATCGCTTGGCCACAAAACCTGAGGTGAATTTGCGAAAATACTGCTAACATCTTAACTGTTTTCTTACCGGGATTCTGAGATAAGGAAGGCATAGTATATGCCAGTCTAGTATAGCAGCTGCAGCAGTGCTGGAGGCATTGATGTGTGTGAAAACGGCCAGGACACTGGAAACCAGCAGATTTCAGTTTCAGTCCATTCTAGTTCTGCCACTTCATTTGCTGTGTAGACTTGACCAAATTTCTTAACCTACCTGAACTGTGGTTTCTCCATCTATAAAATGGGAATAAGTATCTCTTAGGGTTGTTCTGAGTGTTAACGAGAATTTGTGTGAAGCGCCAAGTGCATTATTGGGTACATAAGTAAGCATTTAATAGATGGTGATTATTGGCTTTTTATTTTTTGTTTTAATCTGTTTAGATTTTTAAATCTGAAGAAAGACTGAAATATAGCAGATTATCCTTTTTGTATTTGTTAATGAAATGCTGTTATAATAGATCTTTCAAACCTCAGTTTCCAATGACCTCTGTTTATCTTCCAAGAGACTGTTTTATAGCCTTCCAGCCTCCCCGTTTGCCTTGATCAAGTAGCTCATACAGTTCATGTCAGGTTGCTTTATGGTATATACGTTTGACCATGCCAAGAAAGATACAGAAGCACAGTGAGTTACTATGTCATTCCTAGGTAGACTTGAAATGTGTTAATTCAGTCAGACATATTTAGAGAAATGTTACACTGCAGTGAAAAGTCCCACAACTGATATTAGGCCTTGCTTAAAAATCACATGTAAAGCTTTTTGCAATACTTGTGTGTTTATTTTTAATCTTGGTTTGTGTGTTTACTTTTGAATGCTTTCTCCTCTGTCACGTGGGCACAATAATTACTTTAAAGCTGGCATATTTGGTGTGTAAACCAAAACATGGGAAGTGGGCATCTTTATTTTCTCATTCAAACTTCTAAACATTGCTTTTTATTTTTTTTGCTAATGCACATACTTTCCCATTGAGATGATTTTGCAGTAACCAGCATTTAAATGCAGTGCAAAATATTGATGAAGTAAAAAACAAAAATCTTTCAATAATGGATAAACTGAAATCATTCTTTCTAAAAATGATTAGGACCTTCGGGAGAAAAACTGGGAAGCAATGGAAGCATTGGCATCAACTGAAAAAATGCTGCAGGAGAAAGTGAACAAGACTTCCAAGGTTGTAATGCTGACTCCTAGAAACAATCCATTGAACTGAGAAAATCTGCAGCTTGTCTTAAAATCAGACTAAAGCATTTAATTATACTGCAATTTAAATATAAAATCTCCTTATCATCCTCATTTCTCATCTCTGTCATCTCTGCTTTTTTCATCTACTTGAAACTTTAATTTTGGGCATGCTAGCTTGTTGTGATTACCTGATTGTTTGAGCTTTGGTGATGACTGCTTTCAGCTGAAGTCTTGGGAGACCTATCTCCATGTAAGCTCTTGTCCAGATAGTGTATGCCACTTGGGTTGGTTAAGAAAACTGCAAAGAAAACCCGAGCCAAAAAAATCAAACTGAATTAAGTACATTTGAACATGTAGGGTATACCTACAGTGTATAGTGACCTCTTCCAGGTTTTGGGGGCACACCCAGCTGACTCAGACAAGGTGGAAAATGGTAAAAGTCTTAAGAAGTACAAGGAAAGGGTCGCTTATGGGTATGTTATTGGGGATGTTTCCTTAGGAGAAACAGAATTAAACTGTAGGTTTTGAAGTGGCTGGATAGTAATGATGCACATGTTATGTTTAGTGTGGAATATTAATATAAGGGATAATTCTCTTGGCCAGAGTATGTAAAATACTCCTGAAACACTTATCTCCCCATCTTCAGTGTGGTAAAGGATATTCTCCCTGAGTTCAAGCTCCACGGGTTTGAAGATTTCTAGTGAATTATAAAGAAGTAGTTTTCAAAGATTGAGAGAAATGAATGTGCCAGTTCAGTCATGCATTTTGAAAATTCTTACCAAGAATAAATGTGGAACAGGGGTATTGAATTTTATAGATCGGTTAATAAAGTTCATTAATTACATGTTTCAGTTCAGTATTCTATAAGTATTTTTTGTGCTCAGGTAATCTGTTGAATTTTAAATGCAAGTCTTAGTGACATTTGAAGGGTATTTAGAGTTTTCATAATTTTTTAAATCAATTATATGTTTATAGTTGTATTTCCTTTAGTGTAATGGAAATTTACTTACATACCTATTCATCTGGCCCTAATTTTCACTAAAACCTAAACTTGAGACAGCTGGCAGATACTGGGACCAGAGAAATTTAGGCCAGGTAGGGCATTGTTGTTTCACTGTTAGTGGTTGCAATCAGTTCTGGCAGCAGTGGGCATAGTTTCTGCTTGTTTTTATAACTTTGTTTTTCACTGGTAAGAGCTACCTTTTAGCTTTTATTTTGTTAAAGAGCCTGGGTACCTAGGAAGTACTGATCTCTGAATATCATGCCATTCCTGCAAGAGGTATATGCCACCTGTGATAGGCATTCTTGTATATTATGATTCCAAAAGAAAGCTAGAATTTATCTGTGTTTCATCATGTGCTTGGTCATGAGTTTAAGAATTTATTCATATTTCAAAACTCTTCACCAAGTACATGATAGCTTCTTGCATAGCTAGTAATATACAGAGAACAGAATATATAATAAATATAGTCTTTATTTCTAATGGGATCTATTAGGTTGGTGCAAAAGTAATTGCAGTTTAAAAGGTTAAAAATAATTGCAAAAACCATAATTACTTTTGCACCAACCTAATAGATAGTTCTCAGATAGCATAGATGATATTGATTGACACAGGACCACAAGTTGTGCTGTAAGGAGTAAATATTCTTGAGAAGCTACTATAAATGACAGGTGCACATGAAAGATAATTTATATATTATTATATTACACTTAGATAAAAATAGTAAGGAAATTATTATACAATTTTCAATATTGGATCTTTTCCAGGTGTTAAAAGTGGAATGGAAGTTGCTATCCACAACCAAACTACTATGAAAACTTTTTAGCTAAAATTGTTACCACAGACTAAAAGCAACTTTCTCATCTTTGTCCATGTTGGTTAAAAGTTAGACACTTAATTTCCTTTAGTTAGATTCTTTTTCCCTTGTGGAGTTTTCAAAACACTTCTGTTCCAGTGTCTCTTTTTCACATTTTCTTTAGCGATTGCTCTACCATTTCTATGGTCAGATGATAAAAATTACCTCCTTATTATCTCTGAATTGGCATTTAAACATTTTCCTTCAATGAGTATATCTTATTTTACGCAGTTAGGTGGGTGTATTCCTGAAAAACAGTAGACTTTATTGAATTATTGACAGTACTTCATTAAAACATCTATTTTAAAAATCTTGCCACTAATGCTGAATAAAGTCACAGCTTTTTGTATGTACAGAATATGATTAACTCTAGCTTTTATTGAGTAACTTCAGATTTTCATGTTAGTTAGATTTTCTTAAATTGACGTATGTGCATCTTAAATCTGTAATAGATTTCCAAGACCATATTTAAATCGTAGGGGAAAGATAGGATTGAGATCTTTCTATCTTGCTTGCTTTCTCATCACCTGTTGAACTCACAAATGTTGTTTTGAGATGATTTTCTTGGCTTGGTTTAGATGTGCATTTTTATAGGTGTCAGGTTTTTGTCTTGTAGAGATAGTTTGAATATTAGATTTTTATTTTGGCGTGTGAACAAGTCATTACCCTAATTTTGACAAACCATGGTTTTGAGTTCATAATTGATACCCATTAGACTTGAATTTAAAATCACAAAATTTAGACATGCGTTTGTAATACTTAACTTTAAATTTACAGCTGACAGAGTCCATACACAAGTGTCAGCAATTGTCATCTTGATGCTTGGCATTGGCGAAGTAATATGCCATTAGTTTTCCCTTCTCTTTTTTCCCATATGTACCACCCATCAAATTTTGTCTTTTTTTTCCCCCCCACCGCTTTGTTGAGCATAAGTAGCTTCACTTGACCTTGAAGCTGGAACTATGAAAGTTGCTATTTTAATCCTTTGGCATTATAGTCCATCAGTGATGCCTTTTTTTTTTTTTTTGTAGAGAGATTTGCCAACAAGCCTGTTATGTTGTCCAGATGAATACTTTTGTGTAGTTTGTTTCAGCTATAGAAAGGGTTTTTTTTTGTTTGTTTGTTTTTTTTGTCTTTTTGTACATGTAGTTTAAAGTTTCAGCTGCAGGAAGTGTATTCTGGGTTTTTGTTTGTTTGTTTTTTAATTTGTCCCTGGAAGGGCAAATCACTTGATTTCTCATGGCAAGGAAAATGTCAGAATTGTTAGATGTTGCCTTGGCTTGATTAAGATAAAAAAAATATTATTTGTTATTTAGGATGCTTTAGAGATTTTGCAGATTTTTTCTTATGAAAGCATTTTGACATTTATAATGAGAAATTTTAATGTTTGTCACTATTAAGATGAATTTTTTAAAAACTATGACTTTTTCCTTCCTTAGAGTTTAAAAGACCATACGTAGCCTTTTAAAAATTTTTTTAAATTCTATAATCTTGTAAGTTTGATTTGGTTCATCTTCTGCTTTAGGAAAGACAACAACATGTGGAAGCTGTTGAATTGGAAGCTAAGGAAGTTCTCAAAAAACTATTTCCAAAGGTGTCTGTCTCTTCTAATTTGGTAAGATTTATTTATTTTTTTAAACATGACATCTTTATCATTGTTCAAGAAGTGAATGAGCAGCATTTGTACTCTGTGCTAGGTTTTAGTAGTGCACCAACCAATTCCTTATTCCTTTCCATTTTTAATGTAGGGTGTTTTTGAGTAGTTAAGATCAATAAGTTGATTCAAAACTCATTTCTGTTTATTCAGCTGATATTCTATATTCTATTGTATTCTACAAAATTTACATGAGATATATTGTTTAGAGGATCGTAAATGAAAGAATTATTCTTTATGGTTAATAAACCAATAATGTTTTTAATGGCTTTATTCAAAATATAACTTAATTTTGAGTGATTGCTTCATAGTTTTAGGAACACTATTTTTTAAATTAAATGTGTTTAATGCTTATGAATAAGGCTCTTTCCATTTCAAAACTCAAGATTTTGGTCTTCAAGTAAAAGTCTTGAAGATAACAGAGAACAGTTTGCTTTACTTGAGGTTGTGTGTGTTTTAAGTAGGAGAGAATAGTTGCTTCGATTCAGAGAATTAATACAGTGAATATTTGAGGTCAGAGAAAGTGAGTATGCATGTAGTTTCCTAAAATGATGATGTAGGTCTTTCTTGTTTTTAATGAAAAATTGTATACATACTCAGTTGTATACATACAACATAATGAGCCTGATATACCCAATATCCCACTTTAACAATTACTAATACATAGCATATATCAGTAACACAAACAATCTTGTTTTACCTCCTACCCTGCACTTCTAGATAATTTGGAAGGAAGTCAAACATCAGAACATTTTTATCTGTAAATATTTCGGTATACATATGTCTAAAAGATAAGGATTCCTTTAAAAAAACTATTACTGTATTTTGCCGTGTATAATGTGCTTCTGTGTATAATACACACCCACATTTTTGGCCTACACTTCCACGGAAAAAAAATCTTTCGTTTTAATTTTTTAATTCAAAATTATTTAAAAATTTTTTTTTAATTGAGGAATATGGGGGAACGGTGTGTTTTTCCAGGATCCATCAGCTCCAAATCAAGTCGTTCTTTTCAATCTAGTTGTGGAGGGCGCAGCTCACTGGCCCATGTGGGAGTTGAACCAGCGACCTTGGTGTTATGAGCATTGTGCTCTAACCAACTGAGCCAACCAGCTGCCCCTAATTCAAATTTTTATTTGTTTGCAATTAGATAGTTGTTTTTTGTATTATAAAGGAATTTTGGCATTTGTGTTTTAACATTGTGGAACAAAAAATTTTATATAACAAATAATTACAAAACACAAGAACAGATACAAGGTCCCAGAAATTTTATGTACCAGTAACAAATTTACGATATTTATGCGTCACTGAAGGCCAAGAACTCTTCATCATTGCAAATTCGTTGTAAGTTAAACAAAACTGAGTATCATATTCCAGGACATTATTTTGCATATGGATATTGTTACTGATTTCTAGAGTTACACATTTAACTCATAAGCATAAATAAAGAATTAAAAACATTTATATAGATACGGAATTAGAACTACCCATATATAATGCATATCCTTATTTTTCCTTTGCAAATTTGGGCAAAAGAGTGAGCATTGTACATGGCAAAATATGGTACATTTTAAAAATATCCTTAATTTTATTATACATTTAGTCAATGCTCACATTTCCCCATTGTCATAAATTATCTGTTTTAATGAAATAATAACTATTTATTGTAGGTTGTTTTAGTCAGGACCCAAATAAGGTTAACATTTAATCCTTTTAAGATGTCTCTTAGATCTTTTTTATTACCTTCTATTTGTCAGCAACCCCCCCACCCCCTTTTTAAAAAACCTGGTGGTTTCCTATGCATTTTCTCAGTCTGGATTTGGCTGACTGCATCCCAGTAGTGCCAGTATGTACTGCTGTCCCTTGTGTATTCCATAAATTGGTAGCCAGTGAGGCCTGATTTGTGGGAAGGATGAGGTAGGGGCAAGACAACGTCGTGGGCAGCGTTGTGCACTTCCCATCAGGAGATCTACAAGGTCTGCTTGTCTATGGCCATTGGAGCTTCTTTAGTCTGGCTGCCAAATCCTTTGACATAACCCTGCTAAGCTTTGGTAGCGTCTTTGTTTTGTGGTATGGTGAGATGTTCACAGTTTATCGTCTAGTATATACATTTCCTGCCCCAAACTTAGAATCAGCTATTTCTCCAAGGAGCTCTTGGCTCTTTCTGTGGGTGATGGGTGTGGTGTCAGTAAACTTAATGGCCTGTTCTACGTGTAAGTCTGAGTTTAGCTGTATAGTCTGCATTTAACTTGCACAGGAAGCAAAGGATTTTTTGTTTCTGTCGGAACCACTTAGGATATATTCAGGTTTGATCAATTAGTAGATACCTACCACTGTGGGTTGAATTAATGAAATAACTTGCAATACATTGCCAGGTCTAGTGTTGTTCTTATGTTAACCTTAAAAGAAGGGGTTGTTATTCATATAGTTCATATTTTTCCTTTGTGGCTATACCTGTTTTTATTTATTCCTGCTTTATATTTTATTACTTCATGGAAATGAAATTTGGGTACTTATTTATTTGTCAGTATTTTATGAACCAAGAGACTTACTGATTTATAATTTGTATTCTTTAAAGATTGGGTAAGATCACCAGCATTAAAATTTCTTCTAATGTAACAAACTCATTGTTAACAGCAATGTTATCTACCCTCAACATGCAAATCTTTTCGATACTAAATATTTATAAATCACTGTAAGACATGGGTGATGATAATGGCTTTTGTTTACTACCCACTTGTTAAAAGTTGAATATTTCTGCCTGTACTCTGTATTTAAGAAATATATTCAACTTTCTATGTGCTACGTAGGGTCTAGCAGTTTAGGTTTCAAAGATATGAAAGATAATGAGCTATTTACCTTGAGATAATAAAGTGATAATTAAATTTAATATGACAAGATGATATAATTAGTAGATATAAAAGGGCTTTTATACGTGAAGTAATTTTTTTTTATAATATTTACTATTGCTTTTTTGCTAAGCATATCAGCATAGGAGACATCTAAATTATATGACCTAGAAGGTTTATAAACTTTAAAGAACTAAATCTGTTTTTCAGCTGACTAATTTATGTTGAATCCCAGTATTTGAAGCTAAGTGGGATTTTAATAGTGTCCATTTAGTCTTGGTTCAAATTTATATATGAGGATGTAATTTTTTTTTAAATAGGAGAGGCTTTTTTTGACTAATTTGTGCTATAGGGTATTACACTATTGTACTATGGGGTGATTTCAGGATCGAATTTTTTTGTTTTCTATTTTTATTTGATAAGAGTATAGAAAATCCTATTTCAGCTACATAACTAAAGCTTTAAATTAGAACAGTTAATAGAAATTTCACTGTGTTCTTTTTTTCTTGGATTAAACTAAACCAAGGACTTAAAAGAGGAATAAAAGGAAATTTGATTTAAAGTAGCTAACAAATACTCTGAGTTTAAAATTCAGAGAAGAAGTATCAAAAATATAGACTAATTTATTCCAAAATTTAGAATAACGACTTACGTTTGCATCACCTAACGTATCAGGACAAATAGAGTTTTTGTTGGTTGAAACAAGTAAATGTTTTTGTATTCTTATCATTTCCCATTATGATTTTAAAAGCACTGCATAACACATATTTCTTTTGAAGTATTTTCAGAATCCCCTGCAGCACCTTCATAGAATTTGCAATCTTCTGAATAGAGTATCTTCAGTTAAACTTTCAGTTTATGAAGTCAAAATACTTGGTTTCAAGAAATGGTTTACGTGAAAAAAAGTTTTGAAAATTCATTCTAGGTGTTTTAAAGATCAAATCTATTAGTTCTGGTGCTAGTAAGTGGGAGAGGCTGGATTTGAGCCCAGGTCATCTACCTATAAGTCCGGAATTCAGTTGCAAAATCCTTGATCTGGGTAAATAAGATTTAATTTTGATGGTAGTACATATGTATTTTTAGTGTTTATTTTCAAAGCTGGGTTATCTACAACGTGCAACTTATATTCTTTCTTGAAGTTTCCAGAGGGGTGCTGTTTATTTAGGTTTCTTTAATAACCATCTAGTTGGTTTATTTAACATTATTCACCTATTTCATTTAGGTATTTTTTGAAATTGGTTATTTTTACTTTTCTTCTCTACAGAGTTACAGTGAATGGTTGCGTGGATTTGAAAAGAAGGCAAAGGAATGTGTAACTGAAACTTCTGGTTCAGAGGAGGTTAAGGTTCGTTTAAGAAATGAAGTATCTATATTTTAACCAAACGTGGAAAAAAGAAGTAAATCAGAGTTTGTCTTTATGAGCTTGGAAAAAAAAGATAAAAGATATATTTTGAGTAGACTAATGATTTTTTGAGAGTATAAGAAGGTGATTTCATTTTGTGTAAATTTTGGTGGAAATGTTGTAAGTCTTCCTTGCATTTGATTTGTATGCAAAGTTAATGTTTGCCATTCCTTTAACTCTGTATATTAATCATTTCTAAAACTCAATATTTAACTATCTCTTACTCTTTTTTGCCTGGATTTAAAAAGTAAAGATCAGTTGAGGTAGGTGGGGAGAAACTGACTGGTTTGCTAAAGTATCCCCAAATACGTCATTAAGAGTGTTCAGAACCTAGATGTGTTGTTAATCTTGACTACTGAAATTTGGGAGATTAAAATCCCCTCTCCCGGGGTGGCCACTTAGCTGAGGGTGGCCAATTAACGCGGTTGGTTAGAGCTAATACAAACTTTGCTGGTTCGATACCCACATGGGCCACAGTGAGCTGCGCTCTCCTTTAAAAAAAAAAAAGAAAAAAGAAAAAGAAAGAAAAGAAAGAATTATTTAATAAAATCCCCTTTCCCATGGTGTAGCATAGGCATTACACCCTTACTTCATATGTGAGTCTGCTTTGATTTTACCGTCCTGCTAAAGAGTAACAAGCCTATTTAGTATAAAATTGTCTAACATATTTTGTAGTAAGCAGACTTGGAGAATTTTATTAGCAAATAGCAAATGACCAACAATGTCATTGAGCTTCATTACTCTTTAAGAAGGTTGAAATGTAGTGTTTCATTATAAAATAGTTAGAAACCATTTATTATAATATACCAGTAAGTAAGCACTGAAACAAATTTGAGGCACAGAACTCTGATAAAACTAGAGAATTTTTCTTTATTTCATTTTTTGCAGGTTCTAGAGCACAAGTTGAAGGAAGCTGATGAAATGCACACATTGTTACAGCTAGAATGTGAAAAATATAAATCCGTCCTTGCAGAAACAGTAGGAAATGATTTTTAATCTATGTTTGGTTTCATTTTTAAATCATTAACTTACTCCTTAGTGGCTTAGTTTGCTATGGCATTAGAACATGAATTTTTCATTACCAATGTACTTTTGTCCATAGGAAGGAATTTTACAGAAGCTACAGAGAAGTGTGGAGCAAGAAGAAAATAAGTGGAAAGTTAAGGTCGATGAATCACAAAAGATTATTAAACAGGTATTTAAAAAAGAAGAGCTTAGAGCAGTGTGACTGTGGGCCCGGGACCTGCAGTATCAGCATCACCTGGGCATTTGTTAGAAATGCATGTTCTTGGGCCTTACCCAAGACTTACTGAATCTGAAACTCTGGGCGGCCAGCAATCTGTGTTTAAAGAACCCCCCAAGTGATTCTGATTCCCACTCAAATTGAAAATCACGGACTTAGAGTATGACTAAAGGGGTAATGATAAAAAATGTAAAGTGCTTTGAAAGCTGCAGAACTACTGTGTGATAACATGAGGTAAAGAATTTGGGGGTTCAAAATGAATTTTAAAAAATTGTATTGTGATCCATGATACAATAGTCAAGAAAAGGTTCATAAGTCCTTCTACTCTTCCTGAAACCAGGATGTTATTGTGCAATCTTATTTTTTCTCCCATTTACTTGGGTGTGGTAAAAAGTGTCATCTGTTGCTCTCTTATGAAGTATGATCAAAAGATACAGTGAATGTTTAAATTAAAAAAAATTATTACGGTGAAAGACACGTTGCCATGAATCCCACTCAAAATACTCCCCCTAGCTTTGAACACATTTACCCCATCGTTCTTGCCACTTTCTGAAGCAGTTCTGGAAGTCCTCTTTCATGAGTGTCTTTACTTTATCCTCCATCATGACAGTGCTCTGTGTCACACGTTGCTTCTGGTATACAGCAATTTCTGTCAAATAAAAACATTACGGTGTGTCCTCATGCACCTTATTCACTGGCTCTGGCACCATGAGATTCTGGCTCTTCCCCAAAGTCAAAATGACCATGAAAGGAAAACGTTTTGAATCGATTCAGGACATCAAGGCAGACACAACAGTGCAACTAAAGACACAAAAGAGGACTTCCAGAACTGTTTCAGAAAGTGGCCAGAACGATGGGATAAGTGTGTTCGAAGCAAGGGGGAGTATTTTGAGGGTGATTAACGGCAATGTGTCTTTTACTGTAATAAATTTTTTTAAATTGAAACATTCACTGTATTTTTTTATCACATCTCATATTTTCCTGCGCCACCTGTGCAGAATTTAGGGTTGCTAATGGTGTTATATGTTGATGCATTTGGAGATTAAATATAGCCAGTTATCAGTTTTTTTTTTTAAATTGAGCCCTTTTAGCTGGGCCTAGTATAATACCATGCAAATGGCGTAGGTTTTGACCTCAAAAATCAAGTTAAATATGATGCTCTCATTTTTAAGGTCTTTTAAAATTTAGTATGGCTTTAAATGAGATGCATTTCAGAAACCTCTGAAATGTCTAATTGGTTAACATTCTAGAAAATAGAAGCCTCTATATCCTTGGTGGTTTACTTGGTTATATAATTGTTTCACATTTCAGATGCAGTTGTCATTCACATCTTCGGAACAAGAGCTAGAGCGATTAAGAAGAGAAAATAAAGATATTGAAAATGTATGTTTTTCATTGTTTGGCTTAAAAACTATGGCCTCATTTTTAAGGCCTCATTTTGTCTTAAGTTCTTTGTTTTAAGATTTCTTTAATCTGCTGGTGCAGTTGTTATGCATTTAAGAATATCTTGGGTAGTGTTTGAGATAATACAGTTTTGTATTCATAAGTGTCAGAACTCCATTGTGAGGAAGCATGCAAAGAAATCTTAAATGTGTTTGTTAACTTTTCCTTCTTTGTTGCGTTGCTAGTTGAGACGCGAACGAGAACATTTGGAAATGGAACTAGAGAAGGCAGAAATTGAACGATCTACTTATGTCACAGAAGTCAGAGAGGTACTTACAGTAGAATTTTTTCATCCTTTTCAATTTAAATTAAGTTTATAACAGAGTGATGCAATATTTCAATATAAGTTGTTTGTGGCCGAGCTTCCAAGTAGCATACATAACATGGGCTATCACAAGGAGATCAATCTTAAACTCTAAACTTCATTGCAGCTGAAAGATCTGTTGACTGAATTGCAGAAAAAACTTGATGATTCATATTCTGAAGCAGTAAGACAGAATGAAGAGCTAAATTTGGTAAGAAGCTTGTTCTCCACTAGGTATCAAGTAGGCTCTGGAAACACTTGTGTTGATGTGGAGAAACCATCCAAACTTTACCTCCTTGCTAACATCTTTAGCTTGGCATTTTATAAGTTTAAGATAATCTTCATATGCTGGTGACTCTTAAGATGATCTTTCTTTTCTTGACTCCTAAGATGATTCTTCTTTTCTTAGCTCCTAACAGTGGCATGTTTGGCTTGCAACTCTTTTTCAAAAAAACTTTCTGTTTTATAAAACCTAGTTTCTTGAACAACATTACTTTCAGTGAATAAATGAAACAAACAGGTAAAGATTGGCTGAGTTATGGAAATTCTCAGAGTTACCATAGTTAACTGGACCTTTTATTTTTTTTAACCTGGAAGGAGATTATTAAAGGTTGAAGATGTGTGTGTACTCCACTCAAGGGCAATAATCCAATCCAGCCTCTTATTTTAACTGGTCTTTCTATAGATAATAGATAACAAAAAGCTTGTGAAATTTTTTATCGTCAACGTATCATTTAGAGTGTAGTAATCATACAACTGTAGACTTAAAGTTAGCTAAATGTCTTATAAAGAAATAGAGTACTCTGTATTCCATTCTTATGTTTTCTGGAAATTTATACTGACTGTGACAGGCTTAATTGTTAGATAAATATGACTATCTTGTAGTATATTTAGAAAACAATCATGTTTTTCTGTGACTTAAAAATTGTTATAACATATGATTAAAATTTTTAAAAGTATGTGAATAAACTCTAGGAAGATTACAGTAAGTTTTCTCCTTACCTCAAATTAACTTTGCCCAGTTTGGAATTTTCTTATTAGTACTGCTGTTACCCTGTTTCCCCGAAAATAAGACCTAGCCAGACAATCAGCTCTAACATGTCTTTTGGAGCAAAAATTACTGTAAGACCCGGGTCTTAATATTATAGTAAAATAAGACTGGATCTTATAGTAATTTTTGCTCCAAAAGACGCATTAGAGCTGATTGTCTGGCTAGGTCATATTTTCAGGGAAACACGGTATGTACCAAAGAAAACTTATTAACTCATTCATTTGTGGTTGGTCTTCTGTGTTATGCAATGATTTATGGGAATCACTTTTCAGATTAGGACGCTATGAAATGTAGACCTAGAGCCTCCCACACCACTGTTTATTTTTTAAATAAAATTTTTGTTTTATTCACTTTCGTTTTGCCTTAATTGAGTCATTCCCACTGCAATGTAAGACTAGCTTTATACATATGTTTGCTGCACATTACGCAGGCCAGGACTGTGCTATGCCACCAGTATAAACTTTATAATGTGTTTTAAAAAAATAATTTCTAACTACAGTTATTGGGAGATACTACTTTTAACTTTGGTGCTTGGTGGCTAACTCAGTAGCATCAAACCCACAGGATTCTGGTTGAGTTGTCATTCAGCCTGATGTTCTCTTTGTATTTTTTGTTCCTTGACTTCTGTCAAGAGGCCATTTTGAGTGGACTTTTCTTGTTTGTTTCTTTGTGTTTTTTTGCCTTGAGTTTGTAATCTTTGTTTTAGGTTTTCTGTTACTTTGTTTGTTCGGGAAAACTGTTGCCACATTTTAAGATAAAATAGTTTTGTTTGCCTACACATACATTGTATGTTCATAGGCCAGAGAATAACTTCTCTGTGGTATCAAATTAGAGTTAAGTAAAGGAGCAAAAAAACTGGAAGCATTTGGGTATTTAAATAGAGTTCTAAAAATAAAATTTCCAAAAGGAATGTCTTCCACTAATTCTCCCTCCAGTTCAAAATGTCAGCATCTTTTATTTCCCCTTTTTGGGTCTCTAGAACTGTTTGGAATGTCATGCCTATGGGTGGGAGGCTGAATAATTAACTTGATGAGTTTAATAAGAAAGTTGTTTTTTTCTCAGTGTAGTCCCTTTCCCTTATTCATGTTTAATTGGAACAATTATCAGGAGAAGAGACATATATATTGGCACTAGAGTTTTATAGAGCTTTATTACTGTTTTGACAGGTTATTGAGAAGTATATCTTAAGACATTACTTGTAGGTATAATTAGGCCAGTGTAAGCTTGCACTGATTTCTTCAGTGATATTTTAAATGATAATCAACCTTTAAATTTTTAAAGTTTTCGTTTTACTAGATTTGTAACCTTCTGTTCAGTGTCTTGAAGTATTAAAACAGTTGACTCTTAACTGAACCGTATAGGTCAAGAAAGCATGTAAAAACTAATTAGTAAAATTTCTGACTACTTGCCTTTAGATATGAATGTACTACTTTATGAATAGTAAAAGGCACTTTACTGGAATTTGATGGTTTTGTTTTTACATTCCTAGCTTTCTACTCTAAACTCTAGTTCTGTTTTATAGCTTTTCTGATGTTTAGCTTTACAGATGGGAACCTCCACTGCTTAGCTTTTCTATACTTCTGGTGCAGCATATTGGCTAATCCACTGTGCATAATAACTGTTAGAGATCACATTCTTTCTCTTTCATTCTTTACTCCTAGGGATCTCTGCATAACCAAAGAAGGATGCAAATTAAGTTAATTGTAATGTTCCTTTATTTTTACAGTTAAAAACACAGTTAAACGAAACAGTCAAAAAA
This sequence comes from Rhinolophus ferrumequinum, assembly GCF_004115265.2. Classification (NCBI taxonomy): domain Eukaryota; kingdom Metazoa; phylum Chordata; class Mammalia; order Chiroptera; family Rhinolophidae; genus Rhinolophus; species Rhinolophus ferrumequinum. The sequence continues at coordinate 37,792,863 of NC_046289.1, read as the reverse complement.
CTTAGAACTGAACAAAGTGAAAGACAGAAGGTAGCTGGTGACTTGCATAAGGTAAGACACTGCTTGTCCAGAAGGTGCCATATCATCGTGCTGTGTTGTGCCTTGAATCTTAAACAGAGTGCGAATTCTGGATTTATTCCTTTGCATCATTATATTAATTTGTTTATAAATTTAAGCTGTTACACAGTTTTTAGAACTAATTTTTTGGGGTTCTTTTTCCATTCTTAATTTACTTCATTTCATAACATTTGTATAATTAATTTCTTTGTAAAGTATAGATTAAACTTTAAATTTAATTGAAGTTATTCTTTTTTAAAATTTGGTTAACATTCCTATTTTTTTATTGGGATTTGCTTATTTAATCAATCGTTTGTCCTTATGAACCAAAAAGATATGTATAGATAGACCTCTGATGTTTCGTATAGATAGACCTCTGATGTTTCAGAAGTGTGTTCTGTTCATTTATTTGTAGAAATACATTTTTCTTAATCTCATATAATAGGCGATTTTTAGGATTTCATTTTTTATTCTTTACATTAGGTTGAAAAATATTTGTTGATCTGAAATATATTTGATAGTGTAATTTGCGTATGCTTATATTAAAGCTGCTTTAGAGCTATGATTGTGTTTAGGGGGGTTCCGTCATTAGCAAAACAAATACGTTACTTTTTCAAAAGTTTGAAGAAATATTTTTGTTGATTCTGTATGATTATAGCTTACAATTGTTATGCAAAAGTCTAGGAATCCAGAATTGCTTCGCATTATTTTGGTGTTAGTGTTACCAATAAATAAAATGGAAACTTAAGTTTGTTTTAGAGCTCAAACTTAGGTACATGATAGATATATCGTCAAGATTGAACAATCTGATTTTCTTTGATAAGTGATTTTAAGTTTTGACCTCTTGATCAAAATATAAAACATGCAGTTTTAGTCTAGCAGTATAGTTTCTCAGAAGGTACTTTAAGGATACTAAACAGGTGCTCAAAGGTAATGGATATGCCATGTGTTGAAAGTAAACTGACATCTTAAGACACTTAACTACAGAGAAGGGAGGACTATGGGTGGAGCTGGACCCCTTGCTGGCTCTCTAGTCTTGACTTCCTGTTGAACTCTATGGTAACCTCTGGGTGGGGGGGGTGGAAATAAAGGGAAGAAGCTGTGTTGGGTCTGCACCTGTCCCCCCCCCCCTTTTTTTTTCCCTGCTTGCCACAGAGGACTGCCCTCCGGACAGGAGTGTGTTTGCACCCCTTGGGGGTTCCATTTCTTTTTGTTTTGCCGAATAAACTTTTCTTTTGGTGGATTATCTGGAGAATTATTTTGGCCAGACGGCACGTTATTTGTGATGGCTAAAATCACCAATAGTAGGTTACAGTGAACCGCCCCATATCTATAATAGAAATGTTGTGCAACATTTGATTGGAAACGCACGTAATATTTATTGACATACAAAAGTTAACAAGCAAGTATGAAACAGCATGTATGTTAAAAAACCATTTATATAAAAATTTCTGCCAATTTACTATTCGCCCATATATGTACAGAACAGGGATCTAATAGATCCAAACTATTTTAGGATTTGTGGCCCATATGTGCTTTCTCTCACATACTCTTCTTTGTGTTTAACATAAGTGTTTAAATATGTAAAAACCATTCTTTGCTTGTGAGCTGTACAAAAACAGGCTGTGGTTAGATTTGACTGATCCCTGATCTAGACTAACGTTAACCTAAATATCAACTGTGTATTGTTTGAACTTTCTTAAATAGTGAGCCATGTGTTTTTGTAATCTGGTGGGGGAGAAGCAATTTTCATTTTGGAGAAAAAAACGGAATAGGTTGGCTTTACGTTGTATTATTAGAAGACCTTTAATCTTGTACAAACTATGTAAGAAAATCACTCATTTTGTCTTGTGTATATTTGATTATAAGTTGTATTTGAAGGCTACCTTACTGCTTTCCTTACAGGCTCAACAGTCACTGGATCTTATCCAGTCAAAAATAGTAAAAGCTGCTGGAGATACTACTGTTATTGAGAATAGTGATGTTTCCTCAGAAACGGTATGCATTTTCTTTAACCTCAAATTTCTGAGCTCATTGCATTATAAATTATGTGAAGAATAAAATATGTACAAGATCCATCTCTGACTTAAAAATGCCTTTGTGTTGTTTCTATCAGTTGTGTTGCATTCTTAATTGAAGGTCATCTTTTCCTTGAGATACTCTCTCTCTTAAATAACAACACTTAAAGAAGTGTTGTTATTAATGTTTGTTTTCACTTTAGCTTAGTGAGATATTATGTTAATTTTAAGGTTTGTGTTGGGAAGTATTGTAGTATGCTGCGCAAGAGTATAGACTCTGTTAGAGGGCTTCTGTTAGAATTCCTTGCCCTGCTACTTAGTAGCTGTGTGACTTGAGGCAAATTCCTTAGATTCTTTGTGCTTTAGTTGCCCCTTTTGTAAATGGCAATGATAACTACCTATCTTGTAGAATTGTTGAAAGGAATGAGTTACTATATAAACCATTTAGAATAATTGGTAAACAGTACTTAGCACCTGGTAAGAGCTCAGTATATGTTTACTCTTATTTTTACTGTTATGAATGTGTTCTCCTTGGATGCCTTGCAATTTTTTTTCTGAAAGGAGGAATGGATTTGTATCTGATATTCATAGATTCTAGATTTTTCCCTTTGTGGCCCAGTGACAAAAATTATGCCATTGCTTTCTTTGGTGCAAACTAATTTGCACCACTAGGTAGCAAACACTATTTCTCTATTTGGTTTTTATTCCTGATTTTCATGTCATTTTCCAGATTTTTCATGTTTGTATTTAAAACAATAATAAATTACTTTCAGTTTTTGGTTGCAGATGCCCTTTCCTTGTCTATGGAATTTTTCATTACTTCCATCTTCTTTTTAGGGGTCTACTGAGAAGGAGACAATGTCTGTAAGTCTAAATCAGACTGTAACACAGTTACAGCAGTTGCTTCAGGCAGTAAACGAAGAGCTCACAAAGGAGAAAGAACACTACCATGTATTAGGTAAGAATAACTGAAATATTACTGTCTATCTGTGGGTAATTGATGTAGTGTATGCACGAGAGGTGTGTGCAGTGTGTTTACCATCAGTGTAGGACCTGTCATTGCACTAGTGGAAATATTCAGTCTTATCACTCTCAGAACTTCAGATGACCGCTTTCGCTTTCTTGGAGTTTTATTTCCATCTTGTATATATTTTGGACTTGTAGCTTGGAGGGGGAAAAAAATAAACAAAAATCCCTATATCTTTGCCTCTTTTGCCCTTTATATAAAACAGATGCTCTTCTAACTTGTTTACCTAGGTTTTGTTCATTGCCATGTCTGCAGCTGCTTCTTTACTTTATCCTGATCTTAGTTCTGGTAAAGTATCGCTGTGAGGGTTGTTTTTTGTTTTTTGTTTTTTTTGGATTTTGTATAATAAAGTGATTGTAATGTTTTTACCAAGTTAAGAAGCTTAACTGAAAATCAAATCATCACAATTTCTTCTAATTGGAAGCTAGGTTGTATTTGCTTATAGGTAATCAAATCCATTTATTTAACTTCTGAAGTAAGTCTTAATTGAAGATAGATAAACCTATCATTAACCAACCCATGTTATGAAATTTTATTGCCCATATTACTTGGGAAAGTTCAGATTTGTTGGCATTTAAAAATGACTCGTGGGGATGTAATGTACAGGCAGAGAGAATAGAGTCAGTAACATCTCTAATTGTTCAGTGACAGTTGCTAGATTTATTGTGGTGATCGCTTTGTAAGGTATATAAATTTTGAATCAGTGTTTTACACTTGAAACTAATATAATATTGTATGTCAATTATAATTAAAAATTATAAAGAATGTTAAAAATATTTTAAAAATGACTTGTATTTCAGCTGGTGAATATAGATTGGTTGATTGATTCCTGGGTTTTACCTATTTTAAGAATGACTTAAATCATACTGCCTTGGGTAATTAGGATATTCCATTATGCACTGAATTCTTCAGATAGTCTTCTTTTGAAGCTCTTTATTCTGAAATAATCATGGTATCCTGGAGATCAGAAGAATGGCCTGTGCAAACCATAGGGGAACTCATCACTGAATTGTTCCTTTCAGAACCGAAACTTAAGACTCATAAGGCTGTAGAGAGGCCTCAGGATAGGTTATATGTCCTGGAAAAGTTGGGATGGACCACCATTTTGATTACAGGGGCATTCTGTCTCACTTTTATAGACTAATTGTCTTCTGGCCTGCCTTAGCATACGTTGTCCTTTAAAATGCTGTTTCACATCAGTTACTTCTAAGAATTTTCACATAAACCCAGCTCATTTTCTTAATCTGTCAGCAAAAATAATTATACCTTAGTCTTCTAGCCTTAGTAAGCTGACCTTTCAGTTGCCTAGAGTTACACTTCTGCCACTTTATTCCCCTTCCCCCAAATTGGGAAATAACTGTGCCTCCTGCTTCACACAGAAACATCTTTTCTCATGTCTTCAGCTCTACTCTCTTCTCTACACATGCTCCTTCTGTTAAGTATTGAAAACATGCTCAAATGTCTTATTTTAACCATGCACTTCCTTTAGGTTACCACCCTATATTTTTTACTTTACTGTTTAACAAAGATTCTTTAAATAAACTATTCTCACAGTGTCTACTTCTTTACTTGCTATTAACTTCATCATCATTCTAAAATGGCTTCTCTTCCTGCCGTTCCAATGAAACCATTTTTTGCTGAGGTCATTAGTGATTTCCTAATTGAAGAGCTAATAAATGCCCTCCTTTTGCAAATAAGATACTGAAAATAGTTATGAAATATGCTAAATTTGTTGAAGTCTGTCTATAGGCCTTTATGTTAAAAGGGAAGGGCTTCATTTCTGAGAGCTTAAAAAATTATGAGCTCTCCTATTACCTCTTGTCATTAGACTTCGTCGGTAGTATCTCTCCAGCATCTCAAAGGTGTTCTTCAGTATTTTTCTTGCCAAACACATGGGATGCTCATAATAAGTCTTGTGAACCATCCTTGGCTTGCCTGTTTCCAGGTTTGTCGTAATCTTATTAAGTTTGACGTTTACATTGATCATTGGTAATAATACTTTTATTTTCAGGGTTTTTTTTTTCCTACTTGATTTATAAAATTATGGTAATTTGCTAAAATACATATATATACTCTGGCAACACAGCTGAAACCGAATATTGTTTGGCAGGCAGCTTCTTAAGTGATAACTCAGCATTCTTTTGTCAGCTGATGACCATGAGTCCAAATTTGACAAGTGAAGGGGTGGTTGAACATCAGAAGGATAGGATGGATGTATGAAGGTAGAGGTTCACCAGGCACTTGAGAACCCTTTCCTTCCGTAGGTTTTCCCCAGCATTGACAATGCTAACCCTTCCTTACGGATCCCTTGGTTCCCACAGCTCTTCATTAAATGTTTGTGTTCCTTTTCAGGTTTTAACTTCACCATTATTTTTGCTCAATATGTTCTTCCTCTTGTGAATTCTTTTAAAACTCCTACTGGATGATTAAGTTGTAAATATAAATTTTTAAATCAGAATGTAGGGAATAGGTTAAAATCTGATATCAAGAAACTTCTTTTTAGTATATACTGTAAGTACATATGAATTGTTTAAGGTAATGTACATATTCACTAAGGAAAAGCTATTTTTTAAAGACAAAAATGAGTGTTCACTTCGGCAGCACATATAATAAAGACAAAAATGAAAGAAGGGATATGCAGTAATTTAGTTTTCTAAATCCTAATATACAGATACTCACAGTACTTAGCATTTCTGTGAACTGTAAGGGTAAGTGTATTTATCTTCTATCCTTAATTTGTAAAACCTTAATCTTCCTTTTCTTATTTTAAACATTCTTCAGATCTTTTTTATTGGGGAATATTGGGGAACAGTGTGTTTCTCCAGGGCCCATCAGCTCCAAGTCGTTGTCCTTCAATCTAGTTGTGGAGAGCGCAGCTCAGCTCCAAGTCCAGTCGCCGTTTTCAATCTTAGTTGCGGGGGGCACAGCCCACCATCCCATGTGGGAATTGAAACGGCAACCTTGTTGTTGAGAGCTCGCGCTCTAACCAACTGAGCCATGTGGCCGCCCCCAGCCTTCCTTTTCTTTTGGAAGTCTTCCTACCCATCTCCTATCCCTCTTCCCCGCCGCCCCCCAAAAGAAGGCTGTCGTTACCCCAGTTTTTTTTTTTTTTTTTTTAAATAATTTGTTATAGCTTTGGACTGGCAACACCAGTATTTTATAGTATACTTTTCCCCCGATATCTCCTTTTCCTTTAGTTTCATATTTGTCTGGCTTCTTAGTGTTCTAAGTGTATATTTGACTGCATCAGAAAACTTCATTATCCCAGCTTTTCAGTCTGTTTGGGCTGCTGTAAAAAACATGCCATAGACTTAAACAACTTACTTCTCCCAGTTGTGGAGGCTGAGGAGTCCAAGATGAAGGTGCTAGCAGATTCTGTCTGTCTGATGAAACCTGCTTCCTGGTTTAAAGATAGCCATCTACCTGCTGTGTCTTCACATGGCAGAAGGGGCAGGGGAGGTCTCTGGGGTCCCTTCTCGAGGCCTCTAATCCTACTCATGATAGTGGAGTCTTCTAGAGGCCCCACTTCCAAATACCATTACATTGGGGGTTAGAATCTCAACATACGAATTTGGGGGACACAGACATTCAGACCCTAACAGTCAGGCTCCCTCACCTTGGCCCCAGTTTGTAGAATCCTGTGGAGGGAGGACGATGATTTAAATAGCTGACACTTGATGAGTAATGCCTCTAAGCATGAGCAAGCTTCTAACATGTAGTCATTATCATTCAATCTTCACAACAACTCCGTGCAGTAGGTAGGTGGTCTTATTATTCATTTTTTATTCCCACTTTACAATGGACTGAAAGAGGTTCTGTAACCTGCCCAAGGTCACACAGCTAGTAACTGGGTGAGCTGGGATTTAACAAGGTGGTCTGGGCCCAGGGCCGGTTCTCTTCTTAATCAGTACTTTTCTCTAATTCAGACACTGTGCTCTGAACCCTGTGTCACTGCTTTCTGTTTTCCCCATACTGCCTAATCCTCTGTTGCCAGCCTCTTACACTTTCTTCAGTCAATTCTGACTTTTTCCTAAAGTTGGTATTCAGTTTGTCAGCAGTGAATTGGAGAGGCTCTTGATGTTATACAGAAAAAACAGGTGAAGTTTTGTATGTGTGTTTTGTATGTATGTGCTCTCGCTACTCCCTTTGACAGTTTTTGTTTTATGATGCAACTGTCTCTCTTTTCTGAAAGAAAAAAGTTCTTTTGTAAGTGCTATTAAAGTATAAGAGTTAATGTTCCAGATAAAATCTAGCTTTTATTTCTACACTTGACTATCATATGGATCAGGTTTTTATTTTCTGTAATGTGTTTACAGAGCACTTCATAGTTTAATGTACTAGTGGGCTATGTAGACTTTCTGGTCAGCTGTTAATCTTGTTTTATAATTAGAGAATATGATAGCCAGTGATAACTTTGCTTTTTTAACTTTCTAATTGCTTCTTTTCTCCACAGCTTTTTTTGAAAAATTTCACACACAAAGAAAAGTTGAAAGAATAGTGTATTTACACACCCCTAACCTGCTTCATCTCGCTTTATCTGTATACATACTTTGTTGATGTGAAACCATTTGAAAGTAATTTTTGGATATCATGGCATTTTATCCCTGAGCACTTCAGCATCCCTATGCATCTCCTAAAAAAAGGCGTTCTCTTACTAATCCATAGTACCATTATCACATCCGAAAAATGAAACAGTAGTTCTATAATATCCAGTATAAACCCATATTAAGTTTCCCCAGTTATACCCAAAATATCTTTTATTTTTCCCAAACTAGGATCCGATCAAAATTCACATGCTGTGTTTTTAGTCATTTTATCTGACTTGGAAAGCTTCATATGACCTCAGAAAAATCTATGTCTGAAACTTAAATTATTTATTCATGGGTGGAGAATTACGAATTTCAGTCTCTCTTTTCAGAGCTACTTACTCACCGTAATAGTTCACAATTCTTTTGAGTAAAACTAATAAAAATAGATTCCCAATGTTGTTCTTGTAAATGTTTTTAATAGGATTTAAAAATCCCTATATTATTCTCAATTTGGTCTGAGATTTTGGCTCACATATTTTAAAATCCACATAAAAGCTTCTTCTGAATTCTGAGGTTTTTCTCTCATTTTAGATAATCATTAATATTAAGCGCTTTGATCCTAGTTGAAAGGGCCATGCTAAATCAAATGAAATATATACTTTTGGTGTTTGACAAATGTCTTTTGATTGCCTTTTGCTTCTTTGTTTTAAAATGAATTTCTTTCTGATCTTTTACAGAGTGAAGTAATTGGGAAACCATTCAAGGATAACAGGAGGCATTGTATTATATTTTGCCAAATTAAAGCCTTATTTATGTTTTCACCCTTTCTACTTCGTCAGAAACACTGAACAGAGTTTTGTCTTTTCTAATCCTTGTTAGACTACTGATTTAAAGAGAGAGAAAAAAAGCCAACTCTGTAGACACCTTCAGAGTTTAGTTTTATAATAAAAACTCTTTGAATAATTAGACCTTTACATTCCTGAAGATAAAATAAACATGTAATCTTTTATCTTATTTTGCTCAATAAAATTGTTCAGAAGATCAAAAGTGGTAAAGACAATGTAAAATTTAACATTTTAATACTGATGTTGTACACTGTTTTACTTAACATTTTGGGGAGTAACTGCCTCTGACTTCAACTCAAGAAAACGCTTTTGTTGCTAATGTAATCGGTTTTGTAATGGCGCCGGCAAATAAAGGGATGCTTATTATTCAGACTTGTTTTAATTTCATTGAGCTTTAACAGATTTCATTAGCACTGAAGGTCAACATAACTTAGAACACAATTAGTAATTACAACTTTTGGACAGGATGAGATAGGTATTGTTGCTTGTGTAATTAACTGGAGCTCTCGTTCTTCTGTGGTTCTGTGCAGTGTAAACCTTATCCAGAAGTGCTGTGGGTTACAGAAAGGACGAGGCAAGTGTTTAAGGTGTCAGACTTACTACCCCCAGTTCAGGTTGAGGAGCTCTACTTTATTATTACCATTAAGTAATAATTAACTATTTAGTTTCCTTTTTGTAAGGTACTATGTTACACAGTATACATGCATCTTTTTTGTTGTTGGATAAAGTTTTTTTTCTTTTTAAAAGAATTGGATGAAAACGCTGAGCCCTTCTGATACGAAATAACCACTGACAAATATCTTGTATCACTGAGTATTAAAGTATCTATTAGGCCATATAGTGGCCCCCTTGCTGCTTCAGTCATGCATCAGTCTTGGCTTGTTCTCTCACCATCTTGAAATCTGGTTCAGTGTTGCCTGTTTCATCAGGTTTTTACTGATCATCCATTACCCCCCACTCCCCCGCCTCTCTATCCCCCTACCTATTTTTGTCCATAACATTTATAGTCTTCAATAGATTCTAATGTATTCACTCCTAGGCCCCCACCAGAGAATAAACACTGAGGGCAGGAATCATCTCTTTTGCTCTTTGTTTTATCCCCACCCTGAGAAAGTGCCCGACACTTAATTGTGCTTATATATTTAAATGAATGAATGGATGAAATTCATTCTTACAGCTTGAGGATTATCTAAAGTGTTGCCTCCCAACCTTTTCACCTCGCAGCAGATACACCACATCATATTTCCGAGGTATAGAGAGAGAGGGAAAAGGCTGCTCCGGGCCAGGGACGCCTGCCTGGGCACCTGGGTTTCCCAGGCCTTACCTGGCTGCTTTCAGCAAAACGCTGGGGAACTGATCTGAGGCCAGCCGCTGGATCAGCATCCTCTCTCGCTTTTCCCTTTGCTGTTGCCTATAAAGATACTTAGGGCTCTGCCATCTGAAAAAAAGAAAAAAACAACAAATCCCACCTTCTATTTTACAACCGTTTCTTGCTTTTCTCCCCTTCAGAGCTAGTTCCTCAGAAGAAGGATATATAATTGTATTATTTTTCAACCTCCCTCTGTGTTGGAACTGAATTTAAAAAAAGTAAAATAATTGGAAGAGACTGAGGACTCAGTCCAGTCTCATTAATTTGTGTTCCTTTCCTCAACATCCCAACCAAATACACGTTTACCTTTTTGTCTCTGAAGTGGCAGGAAGTTCACAACACTGTTCCAGTTCGGGACAGTTGTCATTGATAGTGGTTACTAAGTTATTAAAAGTTGTGTTCCTGTTACTTGCATCAGTTTGTCCTTCCTTACTCCAGAACCACATAGGAAAAGCTCACCACGCTCCTATTCAGTTATTCTTCAAAGATGCCATGATAGCTCCATGCTCCCTGAAGTCCATTCCCCTCTAGGGTGGACATTCCCAGTTTCTCAGTTGCCCTGAATGATACAAGGCCACAGGTCCACCTTTCCCCAGTGTAATTTAAGGAGATTGCTGGGAGAGGAAGGGAGCATCAAAAGTAAGAGGGAGCCATGTGTCCTCATCTCTAGTGGCTCACCTTGCCACTATTGCAGCCAGTTGAGGCAAGAAGCCCCAAGAAAATTATTCAGATTGGAGACAACCTACAGGAAGAGAAAAATAACCATTGTAGTTGGGAGCAGACTTGATCCCCCCAAACGAGAGAGATGTGGAAAGGAGGAGGGGATGCCCGTGAAGCAGGCTCTACCCCTCAGTGTGGTGTGGCAACACTAGTAAGTACGTTTCCTGGAGGTCTGTGACATGGTGTAAAGCACCCAGGCTTGAGTGCCTTGCAGGCATTCACCCCAGCAGCAAGAGGTTATGGGGTGTGCCCCTGTGGGCAATAGCTGTGTTGCCCACAGAAAGTTTGAGCCAAAGCCATGTTTTCCACGTGTCTTGCATCCCAGAACGGGCTGCATATGGGCACCTGCCACTCATGGGATCTTTCCAGATGACATGTATAGGAGAAGCAGTGACCACCAGGAAACGGCTTCTCCCTTGATCCTATTCATCATCTGGGTCCCTAGAGAAGGGAAAGCCAAGAGGAGTTAAAGAACAGACTCCTAGTCACTGCCACTCAGGCCAGTAGTCAAGCCTGAATTGGGGGAGGTGGGAGACGGTTATTAAACTAGGCTGGGCTGGACTCGCATTAACCAAAGTTGCAGGACAGCTATTGGATCTGCTCAGGATGTGCTCACGGGAGGTGCTGCAGAGTGTGGTTGAAGATTACGGTGCGGAAAACACGACCAAGTCCAGTATGTTCTACTTGAGTCAATTTGGGTCATTTATGTTTTCCTCGAAAAAGGGGCCATTTCATATTCATTGGCAGGATTCTGTAAGACAGCTAACATCACTTGCACAACTTAAAATATGCCAGACATTTTTTAAGCATACTTTACTTACATTAACTCATTTAATCCTCACCAAAATTTATTGGGAGTGCTTTTATCATCATTTCTATTTTATAGATAAGGAAACCGTGGCATAGGGAGGATAAAATTAAATTGTTCAAGTTCTCACAGCTACTAAGGAGCCAGGATTCCAGTCTCCAACTTAAGCTTTCTGGTTCGATTCACTTATTCAGACGTGTGTGTGTATGTGTATTCATATATATGTGTATATAATTATATATAGTCATTTTTAAAACTACGTATGCTTTTTTTTTACCCTCATTTGTTCCTGGTGTTAATGTGCCTTCTCAGTTTCCCTGGTTGTACTTTCCAAGGAATTGTCAACCTCAGTGGTTCTCAAGGTGAGGTCTGCGCAGAGCGCTGGGCGTTCCTGAGACCCGATACTGGAGTCAGCAAAGTCAAAACTGTACTAAAGATGTTACTTGCGTTTTTCACTGATGGTGCTAAAGCAATGTGGGTAAAACTCTGGTGCTTCAATAAGAATCAAAACAGTGGCTCCAAACTGTTAGTATTGTATTTTCACCATTACTTGCAATACAAACAATATCAGATTCACTTAATGTTTTTTCTGATGAGACCTGTAGTGATATTAATATGACTTTTTTTTGGTATATATAATGAAACACATTAACATTTGGAAAATCTGGATAACTCAGTGAACCAGTATTTCAATACACAATGTTACAAAAGCATGCCTGGGTAAAAGTTCCATTTAAAAGCAAGATAAAATAATGGATTTTAATGTATCAGAGTACAAAATGTTCACTGATTGGGTTTCAGACTTCACATTGCAATTAATCTTTAAGAAATCACCACTTGTTGAGTTTTCTTATAGTATCAAAGCATATCCACAATTACCTGGAAGGACTACTACTCTGTTTTCTAAGACACATCTGTGTGATTTTCTTCATATACTTCAACCAAAACAACATACGACAACAGATGGAGTGCAGCAGTGGTAGTCTTCTATTAAGTGAGATATTAAAGAAATTGGCAAACATGTAAAGTAATGCCAGCTCTTTTTTTTTTTTTTTTTTTTTTGCAACGGGTTTGCCGCCAGAACACCAGTGTAGTGAAAACCACCGTTAAGTCTAAGCCAAAATGGGAAAGGAAAACACACATAAACATCGTCGTCATTGGACATGTAGATTTCGGCAAGTCTACCACTACTGGTCATCTGATCTATAAATGTGGTTTGATGGACAAAATAACCATCAAAAACTTTGAAGAGGAGGCTGCTGAGATGGGAAAGGGCTCCTTCAAGTATGCCTGGGCCTTGCATAAACGGAAAGCTGAATGTGAGCGTGGGATCACCATCAATATCTCCCTATGGAAATTTGAGACCATCATTGATGCCCCAGGACACAAGAGATTTTACCAAAAACCATGATTACAGGCACCTCTCAGGCTGGCTGTGCTGTCCTGATTGTTACTGCTGGTGCTGGTGAATTTGAAGCAGGTCTCTCCAGGAACGGGCAGACCCGTGAGCATGCCCTTCTGGCTTACACACTACGTGTGAAACAACTTGGTGTTAACAAAATAGATTCCACTGAGCCACCCTACAGCCAGAAGAGATACGAGGAAATCGTTCAGGAAGTTAGCACCTACTTTAAGAAAATTGGCTACAACCCTGACAGTAACATTTGTGCCAATTTGTGGTTGGAATGGTGACAACATGCTGGAGCCAAGTGCTAACATGCCTTGGTTCAAGGGATGGAAAGTCACCCTTAAAGATGCCAGTGCCAGTGAAACCACGCTGCTTGAAGCTCTGGATTCCATCCTGCCACCAGCTCATCCAACTGACAGGCCTTTGCGTCTGCCCCTCCACGATGTCTACAAAACTGGTGGTATTGGTACTGTCCCTGTGGGCCGGAGTGGAGACTGCTGTTCTCAAACCCGGCATGGTGGTCACCTTTGCTGCAGTCAATGTTACAACTGAAGTACAGTCTGTTGAAATGCACCATGAAGTTTTGAGTGAAGCTCTTCCTGGGGACAGTGTGGGTTTCAATGTCAATGTGTCAAAGATATTCATCATGGCAGTGTGGCTGGTGACAGCAAAAATGACCCACCAGTGGAGGCCGCTGGCTTCACGACTCAGGTGAGTATCCTGAACCATCCAAGCCAAATCAGTGCAGGATACGCACTGTGCTAGACTGTCACACAGCTCACATTGCTTACAAATTTGCTGAGCTGAAGGAGAAGGTTGATCATCGTTCTGGGAAAAAGCTGGAAGGTGCCCAAAGTTTTTGAAATCTTGTGATGCTGCCATTGTTGATATGCCCACGTATGTTGAGAGCTTCTCTGATTACCCTCCTCTGGGTCATTTTGCTGTTCATGACGTGAGATAGTTGCTGTGGGCGTCATCAAAGCAGTGGACAAGAAGGCAGCTGGAGCTGGCAAGGTCACCAAATCTGCCCGGAAAGCTCAGAAGGCTAAATGAATATTATCCCCAATACCTGCCACCCTAGTTTTCTTTTTTTTCCTTTTTGTTTTTTAAAAGATTTTTATTAAAAATATAGCTAACATACAATAGTATATTAATTTGGGGGGTACATCATAGTTACTCAACATTTGTATACCTAAAGAAGTGATCACCATGATAAGTCCAGCAACCATCTGACACCGTACTGTGCTATCACAATATTATTGACTATATTCTCTATGCTGTACATTACATCCCTATGACTGACTTGTCTTATATCTGGAAATTTGGACCTCTTATTCCCCTTTACTTTTCCTCCCCCCTTTTAATTTTTCAATTACAGTTGACATTCAATATTATTTTATATTAAATTCAGGTGTACAATATAATGGTTAGACAGTTATATATTTTAAGAAGTGATCCCCTGACTAATCTTGCACCCACCTGGCACTATACATAATTGTTACCATATCATTGACCATATTTCCTATGCTTTACATCCCCATGACTATTTTGTATCTACCAATTTTTACTTCTTAATCCCTTCTCCTTTTTCACCCCACCCCCCATCTATCACCTTGGTAAATCTAGTACCCACCTGACACCATACATAGTTATCACAACATTATTGACTATATACCTTATGCTATACCCTACATCCCATGACTACTTTGTAACAAATAATTTGTGCTTCTTAATCCCCCTTCCCCCCCGACACCCTCAATCCCCCTCCCATTAGAGCAGTCCTGGGTCACCCACTGCCTGTGACCTGCTAGGGACTACCTGTAGGACATACAAAGCAATCCGAGATGGTTCATTGCCTGTGCTAAATTTGGAGGTACGTGTGTGAGGCCATGCTGTGAACCGAGGATGGCTGCTACCAGTATTGGGCCTGGGGTAGCTCCACAAAAAGCTAACCACCCCAGGCTGCTGCCACCTGCCGACTCCCTTAAGGTTCAGCCACTGATAAAGCCTCCTGTGGTACATGAGTTGGGTGAGGCAGGATCTCAGGGAGTCACTAGAGTGGAGTCACTAGAGTGGGAAGAGTTGTGGTCACCAGATTAATACAGACTCTGGTTTGGTGCCAGTGCTGAGCCTGAAGCTACTAGCAAAAGTCTCAGAGCACACCGAGGCCAGTCGTCACTTTCCTGGGGCCCGTGGACTCTGGATGGTTTTCCAAGAAAGCATGCAATGGGTGGGGCTGGCTGCCCTGGAGAAAGTGCCTCCAGCATTGGGAGAGTTGGGTGAGGTGGGGTTCCAGCAAAGCTCACCAGACCAATCAGATTCAAATTTGGCCATGTGGGGGTGGGCTCAACACAGGCAAGATGGCGCCTGCCTGATGGCTGCAGGGAAGAAGGGACTCTACAGGGAAAATGGCAGTCTTCCAGCCTTGCCTCAAAGCCGCACACCTCACTCTGCCCCACCGTACGCCTCTGACGCCCGAGTCACATCCCTCCGCCAGACCCCAAGGGTGAGTGCCTGGGAGTGAGAGAATCTGTGTGTGGGCGATTTAATAGGATGTTTGGGTTTTCCTCAGCCTTGCGTCCCACCTGGATGGTTGGAATTCCCCATTTTTCACGGCCAGATATCGTGGGGGTTCTTCTTCCCAGCACCAGTACTCTGAGCAGGGGAGCCTGGTGTGGGTCTGGGGTCCCTCATTTCTCTGGGGGGAACCTCTGTGGCTGAGAGATCCCTCCTGATTCTCACCCACCACATGGAGGTTTGGGGCCATCTCGTTTTGTGTCTCTGCTCCCCCCCACCAGTCTTGATGTGGCTTCTTCATATCCATAGTTATAAAACTTCTGTTCAGCCGGACTTCAGATGGTTCTCCAGGTTGATTGTTGTATAATTTAGTTGTAATTTTAATGTGTTCATGGAAGGAAGCATACACAGTATTTATCTACTCCACCATCTTGGATTTTCCCCAAGGCAATCAACCCCAGTCTTAATCAGTGGTGGGAGAATGGTCTCAGAACAGTTTGTCTTAATTGGCCATTTAAGTTTAATAGAAAAAGACTAGTTAATGATTTCAATGCATCGTAAAACCTTTAGAAGGAAAGGAGAATATTTTGTGGACCATTTGCTTTTTTTCTGGGTGGCAGTTTTTAAGTTACTCGTTTTTAAAATCAAGTACTTTTTAATGGAAACAACTTGACCAAAAAATTTGTCACAGAATTTTGAGACCCATTAAAACAAAATTTAATGAGAAACCTGTGTGTTCTTTTGGTCAACACTGTAACTTCCTATAGTACTACTCAGATAAGAGTCTAAGAGTTGCCCATAACCTATTTCTGGTGTTATATCTGCTGAAACTTTAGAATTTGATAATTTTGGTTTAATTATTTTCTTGTGGGAACTTTTGTTTTTTTTTCACCTTGTCTTAAGGGGAGGAATCATCTGTTTGCATAGTACAAACTATGGGAAGAGGTCTGTTGGTGCAACTTCACAGGTTAGGATGGATAAAGAGTAACCTTGTTGATATGTAAGCTAGTTTACAAAGGCCAAATTCTGTAATATTAAAGTCCACATGTTGCATATAAAATTTTGTATAGTTACATCAATACTGAGTGAATTTGTTGGTATGTCAAATTTTAGTTTTCCAGTTATTAAAATGTGAATTCTCACAATTACAAATACTGAGGTAGCTCAAAGAACTTAAAATGAGACTTAAATAGTATTGAGCACTGTCTTGCTGCAGTTAATTGTATCCAGATTCTAGGAAAAATAAATGTTACTGGAAATTGAAAAGAAGAAAGAAATGCCAGCCTTCTCACTACATCTTTTTGGTTAAATTGTTTTAGAAAATGACATTATATTTCACAAAAACGTGTTCATTGTGTTGGTATTTTAAAATAAATTAAGAAATGAACATTTAAATTTTTTCTTGGTTTTAATTTCTAGTACATTGAATATTGATAGAAATAACAAAGACAAAAGATTTTATAAGTGTAAAGGATATACAGTGGAATATTATTCAGCCTTCAAAAAAGAATGAAATCTTACCATTTGTGACAACATGGATGAACCTTGATGGTATGCTAATTGAAAGAAATTATCAGAGAAAGGCAGATACCATATGATTTCATTTATATGTGGAGTCTAAAAAACAAAACAAATGAACAAACAAAAGAAAACAGAAACAGACTCATAGACACAGAATAAACTCGTAGTTGCCAGAGGGGAGGGGGCTCGGGGGATGGGTGAATAGTTGAAGGTGGTTAATAGTACAAACTAACAGTTATAAAGTAAGTCTTGGGATATAATGTATAGCATAGGGAACGTAGTCAGTAATATTGTATGGTGACAGATAAGTGCTAGACTTACCATGATGATCATTTCGTAAGGTATATGAATGTCGAATCCCTATGTTGTACATTTGAAACTAATATAATACTATATGTCAATTAAAAAAAGAGTGAAAGGAGTTCTGACACCAAAAATTTGAGAACTACTGGTCTATTGGGGTGTTTTTTTCCAACAGTTTTTAATTATACTGAGCAACTCTATTAGCACTTTTGTGTTGCGTTAGGTTGGTGCAAAATTGCGGTTTAAAAGGTTAAAAATGATCACAACAACTTTTGCACCAACCTAATATTTAGTTTTATGTTTAATGTTTTTATCATTTTCATTTTTTTTACTTTTTATTTTGTTACACTTCACCAACTTCTTGTCTTTAAATTAAATTCATATATTTCCAATTCTTATTTTTTAATAGATTCATTTTAGGCTGTAAGTTTTCCTTTGGATGTCTTTACATTCCACAGATTTTGATATGTAGAGTTTTTGTTGTCTTTCAGTTAATTAAAAAAACCCCAGGAATATTCAAACATGCAGAAAATCATGGAAAAATAGAAAAAAAAACTTGTCTACCATAATCTATCAAATATTAACATCTTGTCATATTTGCTTGAGGTTTTTTTTTTTTTTTTTGGTTGAAATAAAAGAAACTAAACACTAACTATAGTTGAAACATCTTGCATAACCCTCTTCGGTCCCCATTCTCTCCTTGTCCAGAAGCAGCCACTGTTTAAGGTTATGTTTAGCATTTAATTTCATGTTGTTATGCAATAAATACACATGCATGTATCCAGAAACATGTAATAGTGTTTTGCATGTTTTCAAACATTATATAACTCACTCTCCATTTGCTTTACTTGTTCAATATCAGCTTTAAAGTTTCTACAAGCAGCTTTTATTCATTTTTAACTGTGGATGTATACCACAATTTGTACATTCCACTGCTAAGGGACATTTAAGTTGTCAGCAATTTATAAACATTTTATGTAACTTTCATTTTGATTTCCTATAAAAGATTTTTTTGGAGTGTGTATTTGTTATTTTTCACATCATGGATTTTTAAATGTTTTCTAATATTGTTACATTTGGATCAATGAACATGACATGTATAACACCAATTTCTTGAATTTGTGAAGACTTGAGAAGAAAAACCGCAAAAAATTTAGTCTCAGTTTAGAATAAAAGAGGTTATCAGCAAGAATGCTCAGTTTTGGCAGGAAATGATTTTAAGATGTGAAATAGTTTGAAATTTCAAGTTTCTTTACCAGGCTTGTTATTACCCTCTTCAGTTAGAAAATGAGAAAGAGTTGGGATATACTTATTTTTGGTGACCTCAGACACACAGGAAATAGATTCAAAACAGGTAGGGAAAGGTCTCATGTACATGTATTTACCTTTACGCATGTCTCTTCCTTTTGCTATGAAGAATCAAGAAGCTGTGAGGTTTTGAGTTCAGAGCAGGTTCTTCCTGAGCTATTCAATACAAAGTTTTGGGATTTTATTCAATGCCAAGTATGAAGTTTCTGTTTAATTGCTGAATGTAGTATTCATTTCAAAATTTCTAAAATATGGTATTGTTGATTTAATCCAGACTATAATTGTAGGAAATGGAAATTTGCTTACTTATGTTGATGAATTGTGTTCATAAGTTCCATCACCACCTAAATTGTGTAGGCTCTTCTGATGCCTGCATATAGTTTTCTCCTTGCTAGCTGTTCAAGTAAAATAATGTGGCCAACCCAAATGCAACAATGAGTTTTCTTCAATTCCTTTGTTGCCAAGTACATGGTCAATATTTGTAAATATTCAAAGCAATGGAAAAGAATGGATATTTTCTATTTGTTAAATTCAAATTTGTTAATTAATATTCTCCCACAGCTTCCAGACTGTGTTTCTGGTTTGTTAGGTCTGGGATGAGGCTCAAGAATTTGCATTTAGAACAAGTTTTCAGTGATGCTGCTTTGGGGACCGCACTTTGAAAATCCGGCATTATGGTTTTCAATTTGCTTTTCTTCTGCAATTTCATCACAGTTTCTTGTCAATAAGAGTTCTTCTTGTCTTCAAACATTGATCAATATTGACTGATTATTTTTATATCATTTCTATAATTTCTACAGATTTGGGGAGCGAGGGAGGGAGAGAGATTGTAGCATGTGCTCAGCTACAACCTTGAAAACGGAATTTTCCCAAAATAAACTTAAAGGGATAAAAGTGCTACCTGGGGGTTTTCTTGGTGTTCCTTGATTATTTTCTGGTGATGCTACACAGGAGTATTTTTTAAAAACAAGTTTATCTTAAGCTTTTTTCCTCTTTGACAGATTTCTTTATGCCACCCCAAACCTGAATATGCATGAATGCTCTCCTATTGACCCATGTTATGATTTTTATCCCCTTAAAGGAAAAATCCGTTGGAATAAAATAAGATGAGAAAAACACAAGTTTTTCTCATGTTTGATCCCAAAGACAGGATAATTTATGCATCCAACAGTGTGAGGACCATCTGGAAACCCAGGGATAGAGATTCTTACAGCATCTTTGCGTTGCTGTTCCCTTAGTGGACAGTCTCTACACTTATTCCTCTGTTAGGTAAACATGTCCAGTCAGATGGAACAGGGATTTTTCTACCAATCTTTTTGCCCTTAATTTGATAACTATTTTGAATAAGCTAACTGTATTTCCTACCCACTCTTGCATAGGAAACAGAAAACTTTCTTCCCTATGTGCTGAACACCTGGTTTTAATGTTACAATTAGCTGTAACAGACAACTGGCCCCATCCTCTAACGCACCCTGGATGTGCATTCTGCCTGTCTCATGACTAGACCAGTTCTGACCCAGAGCAACCCATGAACTGTTTGTTCTGCCATCACTGGGCTGCAAGCACACCTGCTTCAGTGAGGCTGGACTTGCAGATCTTCCTGCCAAGTCTATCCTTTTCTAGGTCCTCTCCCTAGGCTTAGGTCCTCTAGGCTTAGGAATGAAGCACCCGACCTATTTCACCACCTTAGCATATATCACCCAACATCCTAAAATATATGCTTACTTAGAATATCTCACTGAACTTTTAACTAGAATATCTCACCCAACTTTATATAGCTGATGCCCATATAAAGCAACCAATTAACCATTTATTTGGGGTCATTGTATTAATGATAATAATAATACAAAATAGTGGGACTCAAAATAATTGTAAAGTTTATTGAGTGCTATTTTCTTGGTACCATACTGTTTTAAGTGCATATTTCATTTTTGCTACTGATTTACTTTTGAAAGTTATCTAGAAAGATGTGTTGCTGTGGGAGTATAGTCTTTGGAATCTTTATAGAGCTTTCCAGTGCCTAAGTCGAGTTGTTGGTAACTCAGAGACGAGACTTTCTAGAAGCTGAAAAAGGCAAGGAAAAGGATTCTCCCGTAGAGTAGAGCCTCCAGAAGGACCCCAATCCCCTCCACACCTCGGTTTTATACCAGTGGGACCCATGTCAGACTTCTGACCTCCACGACTATAAGAGAATACATTTATGTTGTTTTTCAGGCACGAGGTTTCAGGTAACTTGTGATAGCAGCCCTAGGAAACTAATACAACCACGCTTGGCTGCGATTTCCTGCCATCTGCACACTGGATGGGCATTCTGCCTGTCTCATGACTAGACCAGTTCTGGCCCAGAGCAATCCATGAACTGTTTGTTCTGCCATCACTGGGCTGCAAGCACACCTGCTTCAGTGAGGCTGGACTTGCAGATCTTCCTGCCAAGTCTATCCTTTTCTAGGTCCTCTCCCTCAGCCCTAAGGCATCATTTACAGTGATTTTCACCTTGTTACAGGCCATCCCTATTAGAATTAATAGCTCTTATTATTAGACGTTCCCTGTTCACATCCCAGATTCTCATCCCCATAGTGCCCTGTGCTTTCTCACCACTGACTCAGTCTCTCTCCTTGCTTTCTTCTTTCCTGAACCTTTCTACTCCTGCCCCTGAAGACTGTTTCCCTTGGATAATTAATACTGTTCTTCCATTCTTTAAAAAACAAAGCAAAGGCTACTCCTTTGAATCTCATGCTATCTGGAAATACTGCCTCTCCTTGCTTCCAACCATATATCTGCTAGTCATCACTCCTCTCCTTTTTAAAAAACTGGCATCCACTTTGTAGCTTTCTCTCCATGCAAGTTTCACAACCGTCAGAGGTGATTTGAACTTCCGTGTGGATCTCCCATCAGCATTCTAAGCTCACGCTATTTAGACCTTGACTCCTATAGAGTATTTTTTGGCTGCCGTAACAAATTACCACAAATTTTGTGAAAACAGCACAAATTTATTTTCTTACAGTTCTGGAGGCCAGAGGTGGAAAATCAATTTCACTGGACTAAAGTCAAGATGTCAGCAGGACTGGTTCTTTCTGGAGGCTTTCGAGGAGAATCCATTCCCTTGTCTTTTGTACCTTCTAGAGGTCTTCTGCATTCCTTGGCTAGTGAGCCATCCTTGTGTCACTCCAACCTCTTGCTTATGTTGTCACATCTCCTCATTCCTACTTTGGTTTACTTGCCTTCCTCTTATAGGGACACTTGTGATTATATTTAAGGCCTACGTGGATAACCCAGGATAGTCTTCCCATCTTAAGATCTTCCGTCACATGTGCAGGTCCCTCTTGCCACGTAACGTAACATAATCACAGGTTCCAGGAATCAGGATGTGTCTGTCTTTGGGGGGCCATTGTTCAGATTACCACGACCCCACAGACCTTCGTCTCTCTCACACCTATGACCACACCTCCATCCTTGTCATTTTTCTCCAGTATTCTATCCTCTGACACAATGTCCCATCGTTACAGGTCTGTTGGGCTCTACTTCCCACTGCTCCTGTCATTCACTCTCACGGAGGCTTTAGGCCTTTGACAGCCTTTTTATTTTTTTAAATTTATAATATCTACTGGTGTTATCCCTTTCTCTATGGTCCATTATATCTACATCTTTTTCGTGAGTATATTAAATTCTGTCACCCTTTGTCCCTCACACATGCTCGCCAAAGAGCTCCTCATCCAAATCTGTATGAGACCACATGGGGAAGTGAGGCGGGGCTCTGGAATACGCAGGACTTGGAAAAGGGAGGACGGGGCAATGGTGCTGCTGCTTTTCATTCCCGCATCCACACTGAGGAGCTCAAAAGGGAGTTAGAAATTAGTTGAGGAGAAGGGAATTTTTCAGAGATTGCTGTTATTGTGCCATGACTCCTTCCCCCACCAACAGGGAGAAATGGGGTCATCCTCCATCTCAAGACGAGAGGAAAGGCCTTCAAGGGGACTGTCTCCAGGGCTTGTAATGCATCTTCTGTGTGTGGAAGACAGAGTGGACCGTGACTGACCCACTCCCTCCTGGAGAATCCAAAGGTCGAGAGAGACGGCCACTTTGATGGCAGATTAGGGGAGAGGTGGCTGTGCTGGATGGCTCCCATGGCCCCAGTTTTTCAGAACAAAGCATATGTGGATGTCTGCCATGGGCCAGACGTGAGCCGCGGGAGGGAGAAAGCCAGTGAGATTGTCTTGGATTCTGTCCAGAAGGACCATCTGGAGGGTGGAAAGACCACAATAGGCAAAAGGCAAAGGTACCACGAGATACCTATGAGTTGAGGAAGAAGTAAGCAGAAGGTTGGAAGAGAGGTGGTGTGGCCCTCAAGGCAAATGCAGCTGAGAGGTCTCTGTGGCTGGGAATGAAGGACTCAGGGTGGAGCCGCACCCCAGAGCTCAGCTCCCAGTCCCCGCTCAGAGGAAAGCTGTGTGGGAACGTGCCCAGCCCACAGCACACTGTGTACGAGACACCACCAGTAGCCACTGGGGCTCAGTACCCGTTACCCTAGCAAGTTACAGGCTTGAGCATGTCGCCACATACAGCATAGGGCTGTGGTGAGAAAAATGCGAGCACGTATGTGAAGTGGCCAACACAGGTTAGGCCCTGTGTCATGTGACCCTCCCACGGGAAACTAGAGCAGTCCTCATACAGCGAACTCTCAGCAGGGGCCAGCATGTGTGCCAAGGTGTGTCTGTGGAAGGGGAACTGGCCCCTGTTGCCGAATTAGGTTCTTGGGGCACCATCTCTCGGCCTAATTTATTGGTTTGTCTTATTCTTTTTAATTTGGGTTCCAGTGTTAGGACTACATACAGTTCTCAGCATGAAGTAGCATCTTGGTATTGGGCTATCTCAAGGTTAAGCTCATTCCTTCTTGACTTCACTTCTATGGGCTTTTAAAAACTTTTTTCCTTTCTTTCTTTCTTTTTTTTTGTCTTCACTGGCTTGCTTTTTGGCTAGGAATAAAGGCCCTTGCCTGAAAATATGGGTGTATGTTACAATATCTTATGGAGGATGTATGACTTTTATTCATTTGATAAGTTTTTATTATATGTCTTCTAGGAGCCAGGCACATGTTCTGGGGCAGGGATGCAGCAGAGGACAGGAAACATGATGGACAGGAGACAGGGGGCTGGCAGAGGGTGACAAATCATAGAAATCCAGTGGAAGGGGCATTGAGTCAGGGACAACTCCCAGGAGGACACACATCTAAGCTAAGGCCTGAAATGGGAGGTACAGGCAATGAAGGGAACGTGGGGGTGGGCAGAGCAGTGGGAGGAGGGGTGGGGCAGGAGGGGCTGATGGATCATGTTAGGTGTGTTTCTACCTTTGTCTAAAGGGCTCGCCCCTGTTATTGTTGAGCAGGTATGTGATAACGGGGGCATGACAGTTCCGTACACGGACCTTCAAACGCTAAAGTGTTTCTGAACAAGAACCACAACATCAACCGTGACACTCGTTTGTGGATTGTGAGCAAGGGATCGAGAGAGACTCGGCTTAAGCACGTCTTAGTCTATTCAGGCTGCTGTAACACAATCCCAGTCTGGGTGGCTTATAAAGCACAGAGGTGTATTTCTCACAGTTCTGGAGGCTGGAAGTCTGAAATCGGGGTGCCAGCACGGTGGAGGGAGGGCCGGCTTCCCAGTAGCTGACTTCTTGTTGTTCCTCCTGTGGGGGAAGGAGGCAGGGGGGCTCTCTCAGGCCTTTTTCGTAGGGGCATTATCTCTCAGGACCTAATCACCTCTCGAAGTTCTCACCTCCTAATACCATCAAGTTGGGGGTTGGGTTTCAACACAGGAATTTTGGAAAGACACATTCAGGCGATAGCAAGCATCGTATCTGCTTTGAAATCTTCCTGACCATGTGTGGCCTGGCTACCAAAAGCCATACCAACCTCCACCTTTGCTGCCTTCCACTATAGGGGCCAAAAAGCCAAATGTGTACTTTCCCAGCTTTTTTTGCAACTAAGGGTGGCCATATAACCCAGTTCTGGGCTGTGAACCCAAAGTGGAAGTCTACAAGAGAGGCTTCTGGGAAAGCAAAAGCTCTCTTGATGAAAAAAAAAAGAAAGAAAGGAAAGAAGCACATGAGCTGGATCAGTCCTTTTGCCTTTCTTTTTCTTGCCTGAACACAGAGGTGATGGCTGGAGATGCAGCAGTCATCTTGTGACCATGAAGGACAAGCCAGTATAATCTCAGGAGAATAGGCCCTGAAAGCATTGGAACTCTGGCCTATGCCTGCAACTTCTCACCACCAAACTGCTGAGTATATAAAACAAACCAACAAGCAAAACTCCATGATTTTGTTTAAACCTCTATAGTGATTTGCAGCCAAGATCAATCCTGTTACACTATGCTAGACAGAACCATCTTATGTCTTGCACTGTCTTCCATTCCGTTATCACTGAGTATTTCTTTATTTTGGTTTGTCCGTTTGACATTCCCAATACTGGGAGCTCCTGAGGTCAGGGTCTATCTTACCATTTTGTGATCCCAGAAGCTACTACAGTGCCTGGCACATGACAGCTGCTTAGCAATACTTCACTGAGTGAGTGAAGGACTGAATGATTGAGGTGTTTTTGTGGATGGTGCTGGGAGGAGACATTAGTGGCCGTGAGACCAGCAAAGAGGTAGCGGCAAAGATCCAGGCAAGAGGCAATGAAAGGCTGAGCTAAAGCAGGACTGTGCAGATGAGAGAAGGGGATGGATTCAGGGGTGATTTAGGAGGCAGAAGGGATAGGACCTGGTACGGGCTTGGGGAAGAGAGGGAGGGAGAAGAAGGCCTCAGGGATAGCTGAGAGCTCCTTCATGTCTGGTAGGTGTGGGCGTCCACGAGTTCTGTGATCTTGGGTCAGTTACCCAGACACGGTGGGGGCTTAGCCATCTCAGGTGAAAAGTAAAGATAACAGTCGTACACACTTCTGAGGCTTATGGTGGGGAGTAAATGACAGCACATGTACGTCACTTATAACAGTGCGTGGCACATAGTGAGCGTCCCATACGTGTTATCAGTTCTCACCATTATACCAGTATCGGGACAGGAGAGCAAGAAGCTCAGGGGCTTGTTGAGAGAAAGGAAGATGAGAATGAACGGGAGAGGCGTTCAGGAGGAACAAGGAGGAAGAGCCAGGTGGCAGAGTGACTTTAGAGTGCTAACCACCGGGAAGGGAAGACTTTATTTATAGTGGGACTGCAAGTCATTTAGTGAGCGCAAGAGGAATGGGACTAGAGACAGCCTGTTTTATTCAAGGCTGATTCAACTGGTTATGCTGCTTTGATTATTGTTTTAAACATATCCCAGGGGACTTGGGGTAAGACATGAAGACTTGAGTATGCTCATTTTTAACGTGAAAAATTGAAAGCTATTCTGAGGCACAGCAGGAGTCTCAGGAGGGTTCTGCCTCAGAGATTTCTGGAACAATGAATGAAGCCCAACAGCCAGAACAGCACCAGAGGCAGTGGAGGATCCTGCATGATCAGGCACGGTGAGATGGTGGGGCAGAAACCACGCTCTACCTGCTGCATCCGGGGCCTTTTATGAGGGAACAATGGGAACAATGACAAAAGCTCCCTGCACTCCACTTACCCTCAGAGGGTCCAGCATTTCATCTTCTTTAATCCTCTTGATTTCCCACCAAGAGCAGGGTATTATTTTAAGGATAAGAAAACTGAGGATTGAAGAGATGAACATTTCCACGATACACCAACAGGGAAGAGGTAGAACCAGGGTTCAAACTAGGTCTGGCTGCCAGGATTTGGCTATTTTCTTTTCACTGTGTGGCAACTCATATCACTGCTGCTCAGGAAATTTGATTCGAGGAGTTTTTGCTTCTGTATTACACGAGATGCTTTTCAGCTCATACTCAATATGACAGTTTACTCGCCACCAGGAAGAGCAGAGTATAAACCCTTTATCATGGCTAAATCATGAGCAGAGATGGAGGAGCCAGGGAGAGACACAGCTACAGCTCAGCGAGGAGCAAGCTCACCCTGCATGTGACGGTTAATTTTGTGTCAACTTGACTGGGCTATGGGGGCACAGATATTTGACCAAACGTTATTCTGAATGTTTCTGTGAGGGTGTTTTTGGATGAGATTGTCTTTTGAATCAGACAACTAAGTGAAGCAGGTTGCTCTCCTTAATGTGGGTGGGCCTCCTCCAACCAGTTGAAGGCCTGGATAGAACAAAAAGGCTGACCCTCCTGAGAGAGATTGGGAATTCCTTCTGCCTGGCTGTCTCTGGGCTGGGACATGGGTTTTTCCTGTCTTCTGACTCTGAATTGAAACATCAGCTCTTCCTGTGTCTCCAGCCTGCTGACTCTTGGGACTTGTCAGACTCCGTAACCTTGTGAACCCATTTCTTATAATAAATGCCCCCTCTCCTCTCTCTGCACATACACACACACCCTATTCGTTCCGTTTCTCTGGAGGCCTCTGATGAATACGTTGCAGTACCCTGCACATATGTGCTAACAAATGCTGGTAAAGCAAGAAAGAATCTTTCCCTTCAAAATGCAGTAGAGACTACATGTACAGTTGTATGTGGATTTGGAGCACATATTAGTTATTAAGGACTGACTCCAGGAAAGGGACAAGTCACCATGGCGAGGCATTACTGAGCAGGGCAGTGGGCAGCTCTCCTGCACGGACCCCGGGGGAGCCACCACCAGGCTCCATGGCAGCCCCTGTGAGTGCTCTAATGATCACACTGGTGTCCACTGACCAATCTGGAAGCTCTGCCTTCCCCCAGGCACAGGGGTGAAGAGGAAACGAGGAGGGCATGTGTCACACAGAACAGAATCAGCATAAAATACAAAAGCAGAGGAAAGGAAGACACTTCCTTTAGCCGGACCTGACGAAAGCTGTCCATCAGGTCCTAGCAAGGAGAGGTTGGAAGTTACTGTCAGAGCCCCGCCTACTGCACATTAGTCATCTTTCGTTGTGTATAATGGTGATCACCTGGAATGACAGTAATAAGAGTAGTAAAAGTTTATTGAATGATTGCTATGTTCCAGCTGTGGTGCTAAATACTTTAAGGATATCATCTCATTTCACTTTCACACTAAATGAAGTAGATTTTATCATTGCCTTATTGTACCGATGAGAAAAGAAAGACTCGGAGGGAGTCACTGACTTGCCTAAGAGCACAGAGCCACTGAGTGTCCCACTGAGTGTCCCAATCAAGGCACTGGCCAGGCAGAGTGAGGTCGAGCCCATGTTGTTCGCTCCCTTCCGAGGGGGAATGTGGTTTCTCTGGTTGTGTTGGCTGCCCTCAGAGGGTTACAGATCCCCTCCAAGTTCCTGAAGGGAGTGGCCCCTCACCTGACAACCGCAGTCGACTTTCGTGTCCAGACAGGGCTGAGCATGTGCACAGCTTGTCTATTAAATATTGCCTTGGCCAAGCTGGTCCCTGATTGGATGTGCCAGCTTTCTAGGTGACAATTCTCACCAATGGCAACATTTACTGCCTCGTAGGATGTCAGCATTGTACTTAGGTCACTTCCAAGTAACCAGGCTTTGGTTCCATATCCTCGCTCTGTCCCTCAAGCTGTGTGGCCATGGGTGAGTGATCTAAACATTTAGAGCCCCAATCTTTGTGTCTTTCAAGTAGGAATTCTAGCTCCTTCTTCATAGGGTCATTGTGAGGATGAAAGATGAACATGGCTACCTGGCACAGAGAAGGCACTCATGGAGTGTTCGTCTCCCAAAGCAAGAGCTATACCTTCTTAGTCCTGCATCCTAATCCACCACCACTTAACACTTACAGGCTTCTTAGGGTTTTCCCAGTACACAGGACTAGAACACTTCAGTCCAACCTGGCAGACATTTGTTGAGTGCAAATATGATAGTCTCTGATTCCCCGGTGTGCCTGGCTCCTGAGAGTGGGTCGGCAGAGTGGGTCCTTGGTTTGTTATGTCCTGTCGGCCCTTGGCGTAGACTTGGTCGGCCCTGGAGGCTTTGACGGAACTGAGACTGCCATGGAGTCTCCTGCTTGGCCTTTCTGGGACTGCAGTACAAGTTCTCGGACTCAGTGGAGAGAAGCACATTCAGGCCTGGTTGTGTGGCGGATGTCTCACACCCCAGAGTAGAAATTTGGGGAACTATCTTCCTAGTGTTCAGTAAAAGAATTCCAGTCCTCTGCACCTTGTAGACAGCGAGAGTGGTGGTTTCTTCAGCAGGAGGAATGAGGCATCGGGAGAAAGAAGTCTCTGTGGTCCCTGATTTCCCGTTTTACTTTCTCCCCATTAGTTTTCTCCTAAGACCCCAAAGGGACCTGGTGGAGTCTGATTATCGACTTCTCCATGAGGTGGGGACAGAGACCAACGCCCGTTCTGAGGGTGGCCTGGGTGACTCCTGTTGTGTCACAGGTGTCTCTGCTCAGGAGCAAGCTGCTTGCTCGTCATCCTGACATCTGCTGGGTCCAGGTGCCGGAGCTATTTTTGGTAGCTGACTATAGGAGTTACTTCCCACCATCCCCAAGCAGATCTCATGAGACTATAATTGCTCTGAACCTCTGTGGGTTTGTGTGTGTGTGTGTGTGTGTGTGTGTGTGTGTGTGTGTGCCCACACATGTATGCGCACTTGCTTTATAAGCTTGTTCAGTGATAGTTAGTCTGAGTTAGCATCATAAGAGATGCTGGTAGGAACCGAGAGAGCAGCAGGGAAGGGCATCCTGTGGGTTTGTACATAGCTCTGGGCTTGAGGCAAAAGCTGAGGGACGGAGGGACGAGACCCTTGTCAGGCCAAGGTCTTGTCCTTTAGAAGTGAAGTGTACGACAGGTCATAAGCCAGGCTGGAAAGGGAGAAATAACTGGAAGATAAGGAAAGCCAAACAAAAGAAAGCAGATGTAAGTAGTTACCGCAACACTTTTTTCAGTTAGATCCAAGGAAGAAATGCCTCTTAGCAGTTCAGAAACCATAAGTGGGTTTCTAAGGAAGTGGGAACCCCTCCTCAAAGGTGCCGTGAACAAGAGAACAGCAGTAGCAGCAAAAACGCTCACGTTTTTACAGGCCTCACCTCACACCAGGCACTGTGCTCAAGCCAGGACTCACTGAGTCCTTCTTGCCTTCTCTGTGATACATGCAAGCTCAACCCCGTTTTACCCAGATGGAAATGGAGGCTCAGAGTTTCAGCCATAGGCTGGAAATCACAAAAGGTTGCATGGCAGCACCTGGCTTCAAAAAGGCAGGTCTGACCCTAAATTGTTCTCTTTCTCTGGTTTTGATTAATAGGATTTAAAGCAATGTCAGCATGAGGGGTTTGGTGGTAGAATACATCCTGCCTGTTTCACAGGGCAGTTGTCAGGTCACAGAGGTTACATGTGTGAAAGCACTTTGTGAAATGTTCCATAATACTGTAAAAGCATTAATACCGGGAGGCATCATTACTGTTTTCATTGGGTCATTTCATTTTCTAAGTCGGCCACTGGATTCTTAGTGCACATCACATATGCAATCACTAGGGGGAGGCAAAGACAAGGCATAGAAGCAAACGTAGTCTTGGCAGGAAAGTGTATTTTTCTCGTAAATGATGCGAAGGGATTTAAAATAGAAAAGCAAAGGTTTGCATTAGGGACTGGCTGCCATTCTCATCAAGGTTTGATCTTGTGCTTTTGGTGAAGTGTTTCCACAAAGGCATCTTAGTCTATTATGTATCGTTTGCAGGGTGGTTACTGCCCGACAAATGAATGGAAGGTATTCAAGGCTAAGCGCTGACTCTTTCTCGTTGTTCCTTGGCTTCTTGCCTCTGTCTCCTTTGGGATCATTTCTGTGTTCATTGAGGTTCGGTTTCTCTTCCATTCTTTCCACTTCATTTCGCTTCAGACCGTGTTCCTTGGTGATCTGAAGCAGAGCTAGTGAGGCGTGTTCCTGACCCGTCCCATCTCTTTAATGGTGAGCTCCTGAGCTGGCCTGTTTGACTATTGTATACAGACCATTCTATGGCTATTTCTAGGTCTCTTTCATCCCCATTTTTCTCCCTATGGCGAGTTGTTCTCTTCTCTTTCCGTTCTTCTAGAATTCTTCATTTCCCTTCTGCTACCTGCAAAGAATGTTGGTTGAGTAGGCCAAGCCCCGTGAATACCACTAACTAGCTAGTTGACCTTGAGACATAGCCAAGTCCCACTGAGTCTTTGTTTTCAGGGGTAATTATAATTTCCATGTTTACCTTCCAGGTATAGCACTGTTTATTTTGTAACCCACCATTAGCCTGACTTTCGCATCTGCTGTGCATGAGGAATTACCCAAATAGTCTGTCTTCTCTCCCACTTGAAGTATTTCTAGGGGTCAGTCCTCGGTACTCATGAAGCAGCCTCTACCTGTGATGTCTGCTCTCTTACGCCAGGTGCACACGATGCCCCGGCCTCAGTAGACCATAGCTACAGGGGCTCTGTTGCCAAAGGAAGAGTGGTTCTCTTGCCTTTGGGTTACCACCTGCTTCAAGGATCCCAAAGCACTGTTGTTGTGTGACAGAGTTTTACAATCATCACAGTTGCCTCTCTCTCACATTCAGGACTGGCTGGATGTGAATTCATAGTATAATAGCCCCCACACTCTCACCTTGAGAACCTCTATTCTACTTTAACAACCAAGAATGAATCAGTTGTGCTGGCGTCCCCATCCCCTGGGACAAGGCCTACCTTTCTACGCCCTTCTGGAAAGAGGTTATTTGTCAGGCATCATTAAATTTTTGAACCCACAAGGACAAATCTTGAGTTCTTCTACCAAACTCTTTTCAAGCACATAGATCGTTGTCAGGCTTGTCCCTATGGCTTCTGAAAACGTCTGACTCTTGGTGACAAATGGGAAGCTCTGGCTGAAGATGAGATTTCTGTTGTAATTGGAAAAAACTGCAGTTTTCACCTATCCTCTTGTCCAGTCCCTCATAGTTCTTCCTAATTCCACATTTCCTTTATTCTCTTTCTTTCATTTTAAATACCATCATAATGTGTTCAAAACTGGAGGGGACGTGTCAAAAGGACACAGGATTTGCTTAAAGGGGCTACCCTAACCAAATTTAGGACAACTTGAGCATCAAAATTAATAATAACACTAATATATAATAACACATTGCATTGAAAACAGAGTCTACCGGTCTACATTTATACTAAATAAAAGAGGGAAAGGAAAAGAGAAAGCCTTTCTGTTTGTTTGTTTGTAGAAGAATGCCAATTAATAAACATGGAGGAATGAAACAAAACCATCATTTTTCAAGCACCATAGGAATAATTAATTCAGGTAAGAGTGTTCAATGGATGCTGAAACCACTGGTGAAGGGTTGTTGGGGAAGACGACATTCACACAGTCTCAAAGTATCATCCCCTAGATTACTTACTAATTAAAAAGGGGAAAGGTACTTTTATGATGAAGATCGCTGGCAGATGCCACCTTAACTAAGTGACCAAACACCATCACCAAGAAGGACGCATCAACATCCTGCCATCTGGTGTGACTGACACATGAGAACACACCACCACCTGCAAGAGATGCTTGCCAGGAATGTTAAGCTTGAATCTAATCAAGAATCAACAATCAAACATATCCAAATCTGGGGACATTCTGCAAAACAACTGCTCTGGATCCTTCAAAAATTCAATGTCATAAAACACAAAATGTCTGGGAACCATCCCAGATTAAAGGAAATTAACGAGACATTTCAACTAAATGCAATGTGCACTCCTTGACCGGATCCTGGATGTTGAGGGAAAATCGGACTCTAAAGGACAGCATCAGGACAACTGACGAACTTTGAATATAGACAGTAATAGTTTTACATCAGTGTTAGAAACCACAATTTGTATAATAAAGGAAACATTTAAATGAAATTAGAAATAAAATAAAGTATCATTTATTATGCATGCATGTGTGTCTCAGAAAAATAATCTCTTACTTTTTCTAAGTCTCCAAATTTTATGGGCTGATAAATAGTCTTGTGATCCTTACTCGCTCCTCTTCTGATCTTCTCTCTCAATTTTCTTTCCTTTAGTTTTCGGTTAGAGGAATCTCACAAAGAAGAGGGAAAATAATCAAGAAATGGCAGTTGAAGGGCACCATTATAGTCGGTGTTTCCCTTCGGGACAATTGTGGGACAGCCACAGCCTTTCATGGCAGGGGCCATTTGTTTTTGTTGGACAAGTGCTTGTATAGCACTGGTTTGGGGTAAGACATTTTTACTTCCTTTGGGTTCTAAAAGGTTGCTTATTTGAAAAAACACAGCACTTCCTTTCTTTGCTCTTTCTAGCACAACACCCAGGGCAGCCGCCGGGAACAAGGGAGGCTCCATCAATGGGCCATGTGGGGTGTGTAGCTCCTTGGGCTACACCAGCGGCAGGGAAGCCTGCAGCTCCTTGCCAAGAGGAGAAAAGTTGTTGCTATTTAAAAATTATTATCGTTATTATTGCTATTATTGTTATTGGAGTTCCCAAAGCCCAAAAACTTAAAGGAGCATAAGGTTGACTTCATAAATAATAGAATTGGAAAGAATGAATAATTAAGTAAGAACAGACTTTCCTGCCAAATGCAAACTTTTTCTTGGCTTTGGAGACGGGCTTTTTTTTTTTTTTTTTTTTTTTTTTTTGAGTTAGAAAAGGAGATAAATTGAATTTGTTGTCAGGAGTATGTCAGGGAAAGAATCACACTGTCAGAGCCAAGCCCTGGGTTCGGGGGATGTTGATAGAAACCTCAGGTAACTGTGGGTGACCTGTGTTCCCTGTACGTGGTGTCCACAGAGACAGAGAAGTCACAGGGGACTGGGGAACAGCCAGGGGGCTCTGAGGCAGCCTGGTGGAGACCTGGCACCCATTTTAATACAAAGAGAATACGCAAAGGTCCTGTGCCCCCTGGAAGGGCAGGGAGGGGCTGAGAGAGGCCCCGAGTGGGGATGGGAAATAGCTGGTTTGTATGGACATTTATTTAATTTTGACAAGATTAAGTTCACTACCATCACAGAACAGGGGCTCAGATATAAAAATTAAATCGATTTTTATAAAATTAACATTATATCTTGACAGTCTGAGTCAGAGTCTGTGAAATTTGAATGGCTACACCTATTTTGTTGGGTTTAGCTGGGGCCTGAACAAACGAGCACACACTGTTCTGGTGTTACCAAGAGAGGACTGTACCTGAATTTCTTTGCTTGTGTTGATTTAGTTGAACAGGACTGTGAGGCCAGGCCCTTTATTTTAGCCCAGTTCTCCTTGTCCTTCTGGGATTCTGGTAACAGAGGACTCCAGTGGTTTTCAGCCAAGTTTCCTCCACTTTTCCAGGGCTTACTTCCCATCTTCAGTCTGCATCCTATGGCCCGAGATGGTGGAGATGACTGTAAAGGCCCTGGGGACCCAGGAACCCACAGGAGAATCCCGTCCAGCAGCTCCTACGAAGCAGGAGGTTCTCTTCCACTCCACAGGGCAGGAGCACTTGCTACTGTTTTTCTTTCAGCTGCCCACGTAAGTTCCTGGCTGGTGGGGGTGGTGAGATTTGAAGGCATCTGGGAGGAGGAGTTAGTTGCAAGGGGCACAGAGCACCAGGGGTAGGAGGCTCCCTGCAGCTGTGAGCCCTCCTCCTTCTCTCCTCAGCACCTAGGATGAACGGTCCTGCTGGGAGACCACCAGCTCAGGGAAGCCACTGAGCTGGGGGGGGAGCATTTTGGTAGTGTGAAGGGATCACGCAGGTGAGTGTGACTTTTGGGGACCCAAAGAACTTAACACAGAAATCTGTAGCTTTAGGAGCCTCGAGGAAACTGCATTCTGAGGTTTTGAGTTTTAAATCTCAAGTAATAAACTGTCCACTACCCAAGAGACTTACTGTTCTAGGAAACAGAATGTACTGCTTGGGGAGGAGAAGATGGGGTGGGGTGGCTTCTCTATCCCCAGAAGAATGTTGCCTGGTACTAAATGGCTCTGCAATGGTCCTGGGCCTTTGGAAGTTGCACAGTCTGATGAGCGATTTTGTCTGTTTTGAAGGACTCTTGCTCCAGCTCCTTCTCCTCAGCACTTTGCTGTCGCTAGCACTCTAGATGGTGACAGCTGGATCCTGCCTGGCTGCACTCACCTTTTAATGGAGGGAGATGCCCTTTCCAGACACAAAACATCGAAGGGTCAGTGCTCAGTCAGGCAACTACCCCGAAAAGGTGTTAAGTGCAAGACACAAGCCAGCTGCCAGTTTCTTTATCCGGAAAAATGGGAAAGGGATGGGGATGGTTAAAGGAGGAAAGGAGGTAAAAGATGCAGCTTATTATAAAGGATATTCACATGGCAGTGCAAATACAATAAAGCAGGAAATCAGGAGGAATAAACAAGTTTGTAAACAATGAGGGCAGATGCAGTCACAATTTACCTCCCACCTTTTCGGCAGCTAGGACAAAACGTTTAGTATAATAATGGGCAAGAGAATATCGATTTCCTACTAATAATAGCTAATATTTTATGGCTTCTAGGTAGCAGGCACTGTTCAGGCGCTTGCCAGGGAATGGCTCATTTCATCCTTACCTCCTGACTTTATGCCCATGTTTACATACGAGAGAACAGAGAGAGAGGGGTTACATAATTGGGAAGGGGTGGCCCCAGTTACATTAGGCTGTCTAACTCCACAGCCCAACGTAAGACCCTCAGCCTAATGCTATGCTGCCTGAGTGTATGGAAAATGGGAGGTTTGGTTCTTTTTGACTTCTTGATATGCGTCATTAAACCAAGAACTAGGGAGAAGTCTGACAGTTGGTCCATGGGCCAAAACTGACTCCATCTGGTCAGTAATATGTCTGTGAATGGTGAGCGGAAAGCCTGCCTCAGGGAGCAGGAGCAACAAAGCGTTAGGTGTCTTCCATTCCTGAAGGTCACTTGCAGAGGCAGAGAGAGCCCTTGCTTCACGTCAGGCTTCTTAACCTTCAGGTGCCGCCGACTCCAGTCATGGATGCAGAATGGTTGACAGCTAGGTTGAAAATCAGGAGCAAGGGGTAATGGTTTCCTTTCACTAAACGTCATGTCATTTTATCTGACACATCTTGGGTGCCCCTTATTTTCGTGGTCTCACTTGTCTCTAGATGCAGCTGCTTACTCCATCTGAGCTGCTGGCAGTGGGCATTGACTGGCAAGGCTCTGGCGGGTTTCTGATGCCCAGAGTCACTGCTGGATGTGAATGGGCATCATGCCCCAGGGTGGGGGCCCTGGCTTCTTCAGGGGCGGGGGGCCATTCGATGCAACTCAGAGATGCATGGAAGTTCATGAACCCCCAGGGGCCTCCTTTTGGCCAGTGAGGTTGGAGATGGGTAGATAAATTTCCTCTCCATTTTTTCCTTTGATGAAAAGTGCTGAGGTACATTTTTTTTTTCGTTTTATAGCCTGAGCCAAGATGTCTTGTGTGGTCAAACAGGTACACCTGTTGGGCAATGGCTGCATCTTGTGAAACTTGTTGGGAAGCAGTGGACTGCTGTTACAAGTGCATTTGCTTTCCATTCTTCCCTGCTCACCCTCCTTACCCCACACTTTCACTGCCCCAACAGTGCACTTTCAAACTAAAGTGTTAGCCTTTAGACCTTGCTTAAGGAATGTAGGCTAAAAGTAAGCTAACATGAGCTTTGGAGGCAAAGTGAAGTTCTTTCTGAACTTCACCTCTTGCTCACTGTCCTGTGCCATTCAGTCGTAAGGGAAGATGACTCTGTCCGTGGACCAGACCGCCCAAGAAACACTGGCTGTGTGGGAGATGTGGGCTCTGCTCAGAGAGCCTGATCTCCATCCAATGTCTTTATGGCAAGTTTGATTGGGGTGGGGAATTCAGAACCAGAGGACAGCGACAGTTTCCACCATCTTTCATTGCCTTGCTGTTTACCTGGTCCTGCCTCATTGGTTCCATCTTCTCTCTTTTGTATTTGTACTAGTAGATGAGCCTTAAGCCTTCCAATCTCACCATACTGAAATGATCCAAATTCCTCTGAGCCTTGTCTTCCCTTCCTAGTAAGCTCAACGATGGCTCAGCCCCCAAGGACTGCAAATCTCTGTTGTGAATTAGCGATATTAGAAAGTTACTGCTATGACTTTCCATTCTAGTCACTCTGAACAAATTTCCTTGCTCTGATGTGACTGCCAAATTCCTGTGGGACGCTTCACAGATGAATTCTAGACAGCTGAGCATCTTGTTGGCAAACAGAGGAATGAAAACTGGAATGGTTTCCCCGCGTGGTCATCTGTGGGCCCCTGGCTGTAGAGAAGTCTCACAATGAAACACCATGTGGTCACCAGAAACACATATTTCAGATCCCTTTCTATTGGCTCTCACACAACTATGACATCACCTAAGATTTCATAAGCTAATGAATCTCTAAAAATCCAATTTAAGACTTTAGGGTTTATAAAGTATCCCCAAATTCTTCTGTTGATATCACAATAAAAATACTGGAACAAAGCCTCTTCATAGCAAAGCTGCTGAACCTCCTTCTGAGCTACTGATGAGGGGCTGCCTTGGTGGGACTGGTGTGAAAGAAGCGCCTTATTTGGGGAGAGAAAAAATCAGCTCATAATTTCAGAGTCCCTTGGGCTGGGCCAGATCGGAGCTAAGATGGAGGAAGTTCTTTGATTGTCACAGAAAGCAACCTAGCAGTGTATAGTCTACAGAGCTCTGTCCTTTTCCACCTCAAATCTTCTGGTGGACAGTGCTGAGGCAGAGAGATACATCGTGGGAACTCTGCCCCTCAGACTGAGACCGGAACTTCTCCTGGGGTCGCTGCTTGGAGGAAAAGTCATTTAAACTGACTCTTCCTGGGCTCTTCAGAGAAGCTCCATTTGAGTACATGGTGTCTTGGGGCTATGGCCTCAGAAGTAGGTGTTGTCTGGGCCTGCTCTGAAAGGAGCTCCTCAGTGGGCAAGTGTTAGGGGTGGTGAAAGGCGGTGGACTTCGGTAAAGGTAAGGCAGGGAGAAGTCCTGGGATGTCCAAAGAGAAAGCATCAGAGCTTCTGCATGAAAGAGCTGCTCTGGTCCAAGAGCCAGAAGCAAGCTGAGAGTGCTGAGATCGCATGCTTAAGCCTTGGGTCTCTTTCTCCATTCATCATGAACTGTGTCCCATTGTCCTCCCTGGCTAGTGAGACCCCCTACACTTGTCTAGTTTCCCAGAAACCAAATAAGTGAGGGGGCATCATGGACAGGAGGGTCCCCACACAAGGGCTTCTAGGATCAACACGGCTTCTTCTGGGAAGAGCTTCCTGCTCTTCTACTTTGAATACTTTGTGCTGCTTAATGGATGAGCATTAGAACAGCACAGACCCATCTCAGGCTGTACACTTCAAGCCGTATATGTTGCAGGGACAACCAGCATGAAAACAGTCTGATGCATTTGGAGTCAAAGACTTTTTTGCTGTGGTTCTTTTGGGATAACAGACCTGTAAACAGAGATCTTTTCCCAGTGTTCTCTTAGTCGTAACTTTGGTGCCAGGGTGTCTGACTGCTGTTTTGTCTGGAGATGCATCCAGAATTGACGACAGATGATTCAGCCTGGGGTCTAGTTTCTCTCCATAGACTCAGCAGGACTGTCAGTTGATAGGTCACCACAGGCCTTCTGAAAGCCGACCCGGCCTCTACTCAGCTTCTTTTGTCTCTCAACTTCCTTCAGCCTGCATGAAACTTCACTGGGTCTGACCGCTCCTATAAAGCAGGCTGGGTAAATTCCCAGGAAGCAAGGTAACTAGATAACATTTCCACGGCGGCGTAGTTCTTCTGTTTTTCTGCTTGGTTTGTTCATGTCTCTTCTCCTTCCCTACTCAACGTTTTTTTTTGTTTTGTTGTTGTTGTTGTTGTTGTTGTTTTTTTTTAATGTTAATCAAATGGGGACCCCAGTAGGCTGTTGAGACACTCATGGTTGCTGGTTTTTCTTGGAGTGCTGAGGGGTAACTAATGTTGATTGTCGAGAAAGGAAAATGCTTTACTCTGGAACCCCAGGACACTGCTACACACACAGCTGCTTCTCTTTGATGAGGCACACTAACTACTCATTTTATTTTTCTGATAATCTGGGCATCTCCTTGATTTTCAAACTTCTAAAAGGGGCAGACCTTTCCTCAAGTGAAAAACCGTAGTCCCGATGATGTTAAGTAGATAAATCAGAAGCCTTGGCTGTGGAGGTGGCATAGATGCTCCCCTCTCTTGACCTTTTCTTTCCCCTTTCCTCTCCTGGCAGCAGTCCACGAGACCCCTCCACAAGACCCTGGTGCTCTGTGGAACAATGCAAAACTACTATGCTCGCAGGAAGTGTGAGCTGATATATTTTGGTACTTACTGGCAAGACCATATACCATTAAAGACTATATGTATCATCCGTTTGACAAAAGCATTTTAGGCTATTAATGGCTACTATACAAGGCCATTTGGTAGCTAGAGTTACTTCCTGCCCAGATGAAAGTAGCAACTTGAATCC
This sequence comes from Rhinolophus ferrumequinum, assembly GCF_004115265.2. Lineage (NCBI taxonomy): Eukaryota > Metazoa > Chordata > Mammalia > Chiroptera > Rhinolophidae > Rhinolophus > Rhinolophus ferrumequinum. The sequence goes on along the minus strand of NC_046289.1, from coordinate 37,754,021 downwards.
TATAACAGGCACATAGATATGTGTAATGTGAGTGCCCATTTCCAGTGTGGCCACCGTGACCTCGCCCAGAACAACACAAAGGTGTAAGGGAGGCCACTTTTTGTCTTGAGAACTACACGTCTGCTTAGGACTCAAGCAGAAGAGATTCCTCCATCATCTCTGAATCAAAGCTCCTTGACCGCCAAAAAGCCAAAGGGTTCCTTTTGGTTTACCTTGAACCTCTGTTGGTGCAGTGAAGCTGGTCTGTTCCGCTTTACTTGAAGGTCATCGATCACAGATGAATAACTTTGGTGACTGTTACATAATTGTTTTAGGGCTCCTGAGTTAGAATTGACCTCCACCTCCCCGACAAGTTTTCAGTAGCTACACGTCTGTGATTCCCATTGCTAGAGCATGGACCATTCGCCAACTTGCTGGGGCCGTCTTTCTCAACAAGCACAGCTAAGGCGACATGGAGAGCGGGTGGAAATGTGGACAGTCTGAGGTCATACACTGATGAGGCTTTATATATGATCCTAACCTACCCCAGCCAATGGCTGTTCACCCTGCAGCTTCCACTGAGCGTGAGCAGAGCAATTGTTCGTTGCAGACCACTTTGTCATGTGAAAGAAAAAAGGAACAAGGACTTGGAAATAACTTACGAGCTTATTCTGATAAATCGCATTCTGTTAATTTCCAAATATTTCTGAGAAATCAGGAAGGTGGTTTTTTAGTCCATGACTGAGTGACTGCTAATTGGTTGTGCATTTTAAATCACACAGAGAATTACATTTCATGTTGTTGCCTTCATCTGGAGAGATCCTTGTTGTATTTCACAGAGCTTTAGCTGTGACTTCTTGGGGTTGGCACACACCACTTGGTCCTCCCTGAAAATTCATAGATACGGAATTTAAAAAATTTCTTTAGGTGAGTGTAAAATAATAGGTACTAAATTCTCTGTCCGATTTATTCATCCCATAACACTGAAATAGTACCTGTCAGGCCTGATGGAGTTCGCCTGCTCCATCCAGCGGGTCTCCCCCCTCTCTCTGGAGAGAGGCATGAGTTCCCTCTCCTGCCTTCACCCTGTGACACATCCCTAAAACACGTTGTTCCATAAACTCTCTTCCTTGGTTTATAAAAAGGCAGTGGTGCAATGAGTTCCAATAGTCAGGTTCTGGCATGCGTGTCTTACGCGGTGGGGCTGACAAGTGGAAGTAGTGAACTTCATTTATGACAGAGATGCTGTGGGTCTCCTACCCCAGGAAGGGCTTCGACTTGAGTTTTCTTCAATCAGTGGTGATAAATTTGCCGTTCACTCACTCAATACACATCAGTGGATCAGCTTCTCCATGTTCTGATCTGCTCCATTTGCTTTTTCTTTACGTGTTCAGGAGCTTGTCTGTTGGTGAATTGTCTGGTGCTAACGAGATGCTGAGTATGCTCGTGGACAAGAGTAAAACTGTCTGAATGAACCTACAGTTCTTAGCACAACCCTTAAACCTATGGAGCAATTAGATCAGCCACAATCCCCTTTTTCTGATAAGCAAGATTTCAAAATAATGACTAAACGCTAATTAAAGCCATAGTGAAGAAGTAAAGAACACGGGCTTCAGAATTGTCTGGGCTTGACTTCTGACTCTGCCACATACTGCTTAGGACACTCTGGGCAAGATACTTCACCTCACGGTACCTCAGTTCTCTCACCTGGAAAATGGGGAAATACTACCTACTTACCTCCTAGGATTAGTGTGAGGACGAACTGAGATAATCCTCTAAAAATTTGTAGAGTAGAACCTGACACAGGGCTCTTAGTAAATGCTAGCCATTATTGTGGTTATTATAATTGTAATTATTTTTTGATCTCTTTAGTTTTCTTAGTTCTTGTGGGAAATATAGTAATGAAGAGTAAACGTTGCATATGACAATGACAATGACCTTGTGATTTACCGGATCCTTATCTAAAAGCTTGCTGCCAAGATGCTATCCTGGGGTGTCGTATATCGTTCTCCCTTCTCATCCCCAGGCACAAAGGGAAGGGCATAGCAAAGGTAGTGCAAATCAGGAGACAGAAAGTTGTATGTTACATCTTCTTGACTATGGAACAACTTTGGCTCAATTCTTCATTCACCTCAGGTCACCTTTCCCTGTGTACAAAATTGACATGTTAGAAACCACAGTAGGTGGCAGCGGCAGCTTTGAGAGATGTATACATTGTGGTTTGATACATACTTTAAAAAATTGTGTGTGTAACGTGGTGCAAGTGAGCAAAAACCCACCTGGCTCTTCGGAAGTCTTTTCATGTGGTGGAAAAAAGAAAAAGCTATCATCTATTGAGCCCCAAGTATATGCTAGTTCTACATATTTATTTTCTCATTTATTCTTCACAGCAACTTCATAAGGAAATTGTATTATTCCTGTTTTTCAGATACAGAATCTGCACATCCAAGAGTTTAAGTGACACGTTCAAGTTCGTGTGGTGAGTGAGAAGCAGGGAAGGGGTTCAAAGCAAGACCTTTCTTAACTATAGCCTCTGTTTACTTCCAGGCCAGAACATTTCGTTACCAATGTAAGATTCTCCTTCTGAAAGGGCAGTTGGCTGTTCTGTCAGCCTGTGTCCTTGGGTAATTGTGATAAGCAGAATGCCCTGGCAGCCTGAGATCACATGTAGTGTGAATGTGAAATAATCCTTTGTGGGTTCCAGTCATTAAGATTTTGGAGTTCTTTGTTACGCAGCATATCCCGGCATAGCTTGACTAACATATGCTCCAATTAAGGTAATTAACACTGATAGCTAAATGATCTCTGTAATTTTCCTATTTGTCAGGTAAAGATAGCAGGCTGGATCATCTTGGGAACTAATGATTAAATGTTTCTTAGTGCTAACAAGGTAGGTCATATGTTGAAAAGGATCTTTTATCATATTTTTTTCAGTGTTTTCTTTCTGATCAAATTCTTTTCCTTCTTTTGCCTTTCTCCACCCCCCACACAACACTCTCCACGTTTTCCATTCCTTGTCCTGGGTGGGCGTCATTTTGGTCTGTATAGAGATCGAATGCCTAGTGCCTGGTAGCACTCAAAAATTTCTTAAAATAGGAGGGAAAATTCAGAATCCAGAAAAGCAAAGTGTTGAATTCCAAATCCTCTTCTCTGTGTTGACAATTTGGTTTAGAAAATGATGTTTAAGGAGTTTACCTTTACCTTTAATGAAACAAAGCAATTATAAGACCCAATTTTTCAGTTTTCACATATCTTCAAAGTTCCTTTCACCCTCATTTCTCTTGGTACTGCTTCTGTGTGGCCTGAGGAGGACTCTTGGCTAAGATGCTTGTGCAAGCAGATTGAATTTATTTCTGGCTGAGCCCATTCCTGTCTGTCATCCAATTATCATTAATAAATATTTAAATGTCAGGCCAGCAGCCCCTGAATGGAGCCCTGGGTATTAGGCCTCTGTGAGTTCTAGCTGATCATTATTAATTCAATGAGTGTAGTTGTAAATTGGCTAAGAACACACAATGGAAGCATTTACAAGTCCTCTTATCAATGTGTGCTTGCTCCATGGAAAGATGTTTTAGATTTGCTTTTGCCTCATTCCAAGATAATATGAGATTTAATTTGCTTCAAGCTAAATGCTCCTTTAGTTTCTTGCCCAAATATTAAACAAGAATCTGGCCGGTTGGAAGAGCTATCTTCATATTGTTCTGAGTGATTTGGAGGTTTGTAGGGTCACTTTTTGAGCTAATGTGAATTGGCAGGCAAAATGTTTTCCCCTGAGATGAATTATGTGCTCAGGGTTACCTGGGTTTTTTTTTTTTTTTTTTTTTTTTTTAATCCATGTTAGACAGAGAATTCAGAAGTAGATAGAAATGAAATGACCCATTATCAAATAATCAATGAAAAAGCTACACTCCTGCAATGTTTCTGGATCAATATACAAGTTACTTTTCAGATAGATGAATTATTCTGGTATAGTTCAGAGCAGAACGAAGCCTACTTCCAGCGAGACTCCCCAAATACATTGTGGGTGAAAGCAGACAGAGAAGGCATTAACCCACCAGGGACAAGAAGGAGGGGTGCTCTCTGCATCAGCCTTTACTAAGCAATGCCCAGTGAAAGAGTTGGGAACATGGTTTGGGAAACATTGATCCAGAGGTATAAGCCACTAAAGGTTAAGGGGATCGCATAGATGAAGCTCTGGGGAAAAGGCATGTCCATACCTTGTGGGCAGGACTATAAATCAGCAAAGACTTCCTGAAAGGCAATTTCAGTTATCCATCAGAATTTAAATTTCTATATTCTTTGACCTAAGTTTCCATTTCTAAGAATTTATCCTATAAGTGTTGTTGTATAAGCATAAAAAGATATTTGTGTAAGGATGTTTGTTTGTTGTGATGGTAAACAGATAACTTGAAAATATCCATCAAAAGGGGAATGTAATCTAAATAAACTGTAATCTATCAATACTGTTGAATATTATCAGCCATTAAAAAAAATGAGGTAACTATATATGTGCTGACATATGGTGTTGGGGAAGTTATTCAACCTCTCACTGCTTGAGGTTTCTTATTTGTAAAACGAGTATAGTATTTAATAACTATTTCTTGAGTGACAGACTGAATATATTTGGTGTGTATATGTATGTTGTACATATACATTTTTATTTTTTATTTTTGGGAAGACTAAAATTTAGAAAAGTAACTGAAAAACCCAGCAGATAGAGCTAAGTTTGGAATCCCAAGACCGTAATCTAGGAGTGGAGGGGGTGGGAGATGGGGAGACAAAGGAAGAAGGAAAGTAATCTTTACTGAAAATACACACTATGCTAGGCTATCTGCTATATCCTTTAAACAATCATATAATTTAATTCTCACAATCATCTAAAGTAGGTATTATTATCCACATTTTATAGGTGAGAATGATAAGGCTCAGAGAAACTTACCAAGGTCATACAGTTGTGAGTAGCAGAACTAGGCTTCCAGTCTACGTCTAACGTCTTGCGAGCTAAGACCGTATCTTACTCATCCCTGAATATTCAGCGTCGAGTACAGGGCCTGACTCCATAATGCTTGTTACATTTAATTAAATATTTGCTGAAAAAAATTTGAGGGTGCTGACATAGATCACTCCTGGCTTTGCATTCTTTACTATATGGGAATAATTATTATGATACTTTCTTTAATGTGTAAGTTTTTATGTATTTATCTTATCACACATTTATCAGTTCCTATAGGCTAAGGTATGCTGCATTCACAGACAACTCCAAAAACCACAGTGGACTTATACTTTGTCACATGGACTTCATGGACTTAAGGTCACTCTGCTTCCTTGTGAGTCTTGGGAGTCTCATGGGAGAGCAGATGATGGATGAAAAAATCATGCAATGGCTCTTAAAGCTTCTGCATATGTCACTGCCACTCACGTTTTATTGGCCAAAATGAGTCAGCTGGCTGGACATGAACACAACAGAGTGGGAAGAGTATAATCTTCCTTTAGGAAGAGTCTCTTTTGGGAGGGCCCATTTAGAAGCTGGCAAGAGGAGCAGCAGATATTTTGAAGAGTAATGTAATATACCACACCACCTACTGCAAAATAAATTTCAATCCCCTTAAAACAGATACTGTGATCTCTACTTCTGTTTAGCATTGACTCTTCTAATTCTAGTGCTTTCGTCACTAGACAGTAAACTTAACTTAATTTTGCACTTCTGGGAGTCAGTCTAATCCAAAATCAGCAGTTCACAAAATGTGTTGAGGGAAACCTAGTAATCCCTGAGACACTCTCAGGGGGTCCATGAGGTCAAAATCATAATACTAATACTAAATTGTTATCTTCTTTTTCACTCTCATTCTCTCTTGAGTGTACAGTAGGGTTTTCCAGATGCTACATAACATGTGCTATTGGAACAGATTGCATACAGAAGCAAATATGAGAATCCAGCTCTTTTCTAGTAAGCCAGGAATTAAAGAGATTTGCAGAAATATAAAACAATACCACTCTTCTCAATAATGTTTTTGTTTTGGAAAATATAATTGTGTTTTATAAAAATGTTAACATGTAACAGATCTTTTCTTAACAAGATTAACAAGTACATATTTAATTTTCTTCAGCTTTAATTTCTAACAGAGCAAATAGTGATAGTTGTTATTTATGTAAACAATAGCTCTTTGGGGTACTCAATAATTTTGGTAAGAGTTTAAAGGGATTCTGAAAACTATTTGGAAACTTCTGTCCAAATAATGTGGCAGGCCCTTTTGTTTCAATGAGAGTTTTAGTTGAAAGATCTTTAAACACAGTTCAAGTTTCCTTAGCTATACTGAAGATAGCATGGAGCCCAGTGGGTTTATATAAATACAGTTATTTTTCATAATCATCACTAGTGTTCCATATCTTGTACTTCCTGAAGGGGAGAGATGATTAGTTTGTTAAAGAAGATTGGTTGCATGAATTATTTTCAGCCTTGCAGAAGTTCACAGCTTGATGTTGCCTCAGTAATGAATAAGAAAAATGGCAGTGCATAACCCTGAAAAGAAAAATGCTGCTTTCCAATAAGAGGCAATAGTAATTTCACGTTGTCTTGGAACTTTATCATCATGTCTCACTAGCTTCAACACAGAAGAATTGAAAATAAGCCACACAGTTACACTGATGAATAATAATAATGAAGAATACTTTGTGGAAAGCCTTATTTCAGGCTCGGTAGTGTTTTTCACTTTTGAACTAATTAAGCCTACTTTCACATTTGTGACCAAGCTCAGCTAGTATTTTCAATCTTTCCCTTGATTTTTTTGTGCCTTTGCAGCATGCCAGTGCCCGTCTTCCCCAAGTGGTATCTCCCAATAAAAGGACTTAGATTTATGGGCAGTCTTTTATCTCTGTTGCAGAATTCTTAACAAATAACTTTGTTCTGAATGTTAGTTCTGAAAACAAGTTCTGAAGGAACATGTGGATGTGCAACGCTTGTGAGTATGTGCACGTGCGTGTGAGTGTGTGTGTTTTCTTGGAATTTAATGCCAAGAAGAACTTTGTTTCTTTTGAGAAGCCGACAGTGCTGTTTATCAAGCAGTGAGAGGTATGGAACGTGCTGCATTTTGTTTTCTGCCTTGGCTTCCAGGAAGCTCAGTCCTCACATAATATTTACTTTCAGTGATTTTTATTTTATTTTTTTATTACAAGTTACTTCCATTTTGGAAGCAGGCAAAAAATGTAATATTAAAGAATGAGCAACAACAACAATAAAAAACCCAGTCAGATGCAGGATGGCCTTTAAACAGAGGTAGAGGCAGTAACTGTAACATTTTGAAAGGCTCAGCTATGAAAAATTTCTTCTTGGGTACCACGTATCTACCCCTATTACCTGAAATTTCCTTCATCAGGGTCCCTCTTGTCAGGTAAGATATTTGGTCTGTAGAAAGGTGCTATGTTACAAAGAAAACGTGCTACTGGGAAGAGTCATACCTCAACCCACTGGTCCTTATTAAGTTCATAGCAAGGGTATCTGAGAGCTTAGTCCTGAGGAGATGGGGCAGGAGCTTGGGATTCTTACAAAGGACTGGAAGGTAATGTGGGGCTACAGACATCCCAAGAAAGCATGAAGCACTGCTATTGGGCATAAAGACTGGGGAAAGGGAATGAGTATCAATGTTCATCATTTCATGGTTGTGCTGAGTAAGAGGCTATGGCAGGTGTGGACAGAGGGTGAGAGTCTGGAGGAAGCCTTGCTCATTTGAGTTTAGTTGGGTATTCTGCTGGTTCCACAGAATGGTCTACTAGAGCAATAGCTAACACTGGTAGAGAGCTTTGTAGCTGCTAAAACTCATATTTGTGCTCTTGTTTAATTGCATTAACCACCAGACTACTGCAAGACAATAGTAGAGATGGTGTACAACTTTCCGTCTTCCTGATTTTAACAAATATTTCTGTACTTATTCACCCTTACGTGTTCTTTTGAGATCTACATATTTGTCCTCCTTTCTCTAAATATACACAAAGTATTTATTATGTTATAAATATGATCACATATTCCTATATCCATATCATCCTACCTTATTAAGAATTTATATGAGAAATGGATATTAAAATCTAAATTCCTTTTTTTAGGCATGCATTTATACGATCGCATGGCTTTTTCTCTTTTGACCCGTTAATGTGAGGACTCATATAGATAGATTTCTTAATGTTGAATTATTTTTGGAATAAAATGTGCCTGCTACATTACTCTTTTAATGTATTGCTGGATTCTCCTTGTTAAGGTTTTGTCAGGGTTTGAAGTCAGTAGTATTCACACTTTTTGAAAAGAATTAGAAAGCTTTGCTTCTTACTCCATGCTCTGGAGTAGGTTTGGATAACCTTGAAATTATCAATTCCTTCAAAATTTAAGAGAATTCATCCATGAAGCCAGGAGGCCAGGTACTTTTTTCCATGTGCAATTATTTGCAACTTTTATAATTGCTACGAAAGTTATTGATCTTTTTTTTTTTTATATCCTTTGGTGAATTTTGATAAATATTTTTCTAGAAAAATTTTCATTTAATCCAGGTTTTCAAATTAATTAACATAGAACTGTACATCATATTCTTTTATTAATGCTTTGTACAACATTTTTAAAGTTTCCTTAATATCCCATCATGTGGATGTGACATAATTCATGTAACCAGCCCCTGGTACAGGACATTGAGGTTGTTTCTGAATGTCTTCTATTTTAAATAGTGACCTGAGAAACAAATTGGTAGGATAATCTTTGGACACATTTTACTAGTAGTTTTAAGTAGTTGACTAATAAGTGCAACTAGTTTTTTCGTCTTGAGTTCTACTGCCAACTCTGCTCCCCGTCTCCCCTTCCCCCATCTTGTTTTGGGGAGTATAACAAAGAGATCTGGCCTTTGAATTGAAATCTTGTCTCTGCCACTTAATAGACTGGAGTCTATTAAGTGGCACCTTAGTTTTCTCTTTCGGTGAGTGGGGATCACAATCGTAATTCCTGTAATCAGTACAAGAAATAGAAATCCTTCTAAGTAGTTTCAGCAGACAGGGATTTAATACAGGCCTAGAGAGGCAATCACTCCTCCGAACCTTCTGGAATGAATACCTGTCCAGAACTGACCCACCAGGGGAGCTGGTGCCTCTGCAGTCCCCGTGGGAACTGTTGAGTTCAGGGACATACAACTAAAGTGTCACTTTGTCACTGTTTCTGGTTCAGTTGCTCAGGGCTGGAGAAGGACTACAATGCTGCTACAGAAAAATCTCTGATCTCTACACCCTTGCTTGCCAGAATGAAACTTCTGGAGGGGGCAGGAAGTGGCCTCTGCCTCATTTCTACCTTCCCAAACTCATACAAATACTTATAACCAAGTGAAACCTAATTTACATGCAAAACCCTCGGGAGCGCCACAGGAACCTGAGAAACCCAGGTCTCTGCTTTGTAGCCTAGAGCTTGAGCAAGTCAATCCACAGTATTTACCACAACACCCTTCATGAGACGGTTATGGAGATTAAATACAATCATTCATGTGAGTGCCTGGCGGAGAGTGTGATGTAATCAGCATTGTCATTTATTATTGTTTATTAAGAGCAAATTGTGTGCCGAGACTGCACTCATTTATTAGGGATGGAAAAATGAATAATGTTTCTTTGCTGTCCTCAAAAAATCTTCCCAGTATAAATAGGTAGATATTAAAGAAATAATTATATCACAACAAAAAAAAAGTGCTGTGAGAAGGTAGGAGGTGGGAGGGCCTAGTGCTAGGTGCTGGGATGCTGAAGTGAGGCTGACAGGTGTTGTTCCTATTCTTGGGGTGGCAGGGGGTGGGGGGTGGGGGAGAGTCAGAAGGGAAGACTTCACAGAAGAGGGAACATTTGGGCTGGACCTTTAAGGATGAAGGAGATTTAGGCAGAGACGGGTAAGAAGGCAAGTACAGAATCCACATCTATAAAGGATTTTAGGCATTAGCTTAGGGCAATGTTTCCTGAAGTGTGTTCTATAGAACCCCAGTCCCATGTTCCTTGAAGGGATCGTTCTGGGGTAAGCCACCCTGGTGATTATGAGCACATTACAGTGTTGAGAAGGTTGGTCGTAAAATAACATTAACTCTGTTTAACTCAATATTTCTTACATTTTTGACCATGGAAACCTTCTTTGATGTAATATTTATCAGCAAAGAACACACTTTGGAAAACATAGTCCCAAGGTGATCAACCATTTCATTCGATGGATAGCAAAATGAGGTGCAGAGAGGTTAAAGTCACATAGCTACCTTATAATTTCCAAGTATTCAGAGACCGTGTTATTCTCCAGCACCTTTATTTCCCTAGCAATTAATCCAGTATCTGTCTCTGAATAAATATGCAAAAACTATTTGGGATGAAACATTGATGAACTAATAAAGAAAGTGAACCAGAGAACTCAGATATCTCAACTTTTAGACTTATGTTTTTATTAACATACACCTCTCAGCTAATGGGAAACATTTCCAAAAAGACACAGAGAGAAATTCTCTCCACGAGGGTCATGCAGACACTTTCCCCTTTCAGGTAGGGTTGCCAGATAGAATGCAGAATGCATGCAATATTTAGGACATGCTTATATCAAAAAGTTATTCATTGTCTATCTGAAATTCAAATTTAAGTGGGTGTCTTATATTTTTATTTGCTAAATCTGGCAACCCTACTTTTAGGGGAATAATATGGAAATCTTTCTACTTGCTAATGTTGCTTGCTAACCACTTGAAAAGGGATTCATAAACAGACATGTATTTTACTTTTGTGGGGACAGAGTCCCAGAGAGCAGTTTCCAGGCTCTCGGCCTCACATGGAAAGGTGCTGGCTTGGGTAATAAATGGCCGTCAGCTGTGGCTAGTTGGCCGTCAGCTGTAACCAGTTAGCCAATTAGCCACTGATATAAGTGCCCCGGCTGCGTTGGTTGGTCGGTCAGTTGGTTGGGAGGCAGAGAAGTGGACAGCAGGTCGCACATCGTGTGAATCCAGCCTCCAGTGAGACTACAGTGGTATGACTCCCTACCTATGGCTCCGTGGGTGTTCCTTTTTGGCCTCACCATGTCCTGCGTTCTTATGTGGGGAGCGGGAGCTGAGACCCTGCAGGTCGTCTTGTATGACAAATGGCGCAGCGAGCAGGGTTCCCCGCATGACAACTTTCCAATATATCAAAGAGTCAGTCTTTTTTTAAGTGTGTGTAAGAAGATAAACCGATTACATACAACTTTGTTTCTCTCAAATTCCTGCGGAGAGGGAAAGCTTTTTTGTAAACAGGGAAGTGACAAAGCGTTTATCTCATCAGCCTGGGCCCCAGCACATGTGAGAGAGAACCCAGAGCATTCTTCCAGCCAAGGCCCTGCTGCCGCCCAGTTATGACTTGCCCATAGCAGAAGCTTATTGACAGAGACACGAGATGCATATGAAAGAACACAGAAGACAAAATTCTAAATAATGAGGCTGTTTAGATTTGACAGAGGGAGGACTCTTGCTATTACACACCCCAAGCCAGGTTTATGCTTCCAAAAGGTGTACTTCTAGCCACAAAATTTCTGGAGCTTGGACCCAGTGACTCCTTTGTTTTGTGCAGTGCAGACGTGGAGGTAGGTCACAAATTATCACGCTTTTATAAACCCTTTTGCTCCCCATCCATCTTTGTCCTGCTCCACAAAGATGCGCTGAGACCTCTCCCAAACCATTGTCACTTTGCCAGGAGGATTCTGACCTTAAGACAATGAAGCAATTAAAAGGAGCAGTAAAAAAAGAAAAGCAACCCCAAATCCCCAAACCTTCTCTGTTCTTTATGCTGTGAGTGGCTTAGGCTTTTCACTGTGCTTCCATCCTCAGCTCAGTGTGAACTACATGTGCTTTGTAAACCCAAACTTAAAACCCAGGATGTCTTTAGGTAGATTTTGGTGCTGCACTTCTTCTACTTCTTCGTTTTCTTTTTTAACTTTTATTTATTTAAGTGTGTTTTTCCAGGACTCATCAGCTCCAAGTCAAGTAGTTGTTTCAATCTAGTTGTGGAGGGCGTAGCTCACAGTGGCCCATGTGGGGATTGAACAGGCAACCTTGTTAAGAGCACCGCGCTCTAACCAACTAAGCTAACAGGCCGCTGCACTTCTTGCTCTGGGTTACTTCTCATGATAACGCTGGGGTGATTCTGCTTCCACAGAGAAGGGCAATAACTTGCTTAAAGTATTGATCAATTGCACTGTCATTCATCGGTTTGCTTATTTAAAAATACTTAAAAAAAAACAAAACAAAACAGTGTGTGTGCCAGGAACTGTGCAAGGCACAGGTGAAACAGGGAGAAACAAAGCAGAGTCCATGCCCTCAAGGAGCTGACAGGTTAAACAAATATTCTCAATTCAGTGTAAGTCAATAGAGGTGCTGCAAAGAGGGGCTGGGCTATCAACTTTGCCTGCTGGAGGCGGAAGGAAAGGAAGAGATTTATGAGCTGGAATCCTGAGGAATAAACAGTCATTCTCTAAAGGTAGAGAAGGAGGAATAGAAATGCATGTGCAAAGGCAAGGAAATAGGTGGTATTATAACTTCTTGTGCAGTGAGAGGCCTCCCCAAGTCTAACAGTGACCCATTGGGATCCAGGAAGAAAAGAGCATAAAACTTCTTACCTTTATTTATTTTTATGTAAGAATAAACTTTACTAATATTCAGTATATGATTTACAGTTGGGCATATGTAATTTATCAATACGTATGCAGGTACCCCCGCTTTTCAAAAGTTAGCTTTATGCCACTTGGCTTTTGCAAAAGGCCTACATTTGTACCTGTTTTCTCTAACCGAAAGAAAACCGAAGAGGATTTTTGCTTTGACCAAAAAAGGTGAAAAGTGAAAATAGCATTCAGCCTTTGTTTTGCAAGTGAGTCATTATAGAGGCAGCATTATAGAGACACCTGAGCAGTAAGAATGGCCCCGCTACACTCCTTCCCCAAGAACTACACTCAGCATCTCAGCAGCAACCACCATAGCTTTGAACTGTCTGTGAGCATCTGTGCTTTATCTCAATTTATTTTGTGCGTTTGATGTCAAGATGTCTTCTAAGGTGATTACTTCTTCACTTTACAGTCTATGAAACGTTTCCTAAGGAACGCTCTACTTTTGGATATTGGGGAAACCTGTACATTTGGCAGGCTGCATGCATGGTAAAGAACACTTTCCCAAAAGGGGGCATTCATGATCAAACTAATTTGGCTACTATTGCTGAAGTGGTAGAACTAGGGATTCAGTTCATGGCCCCCAATTTAGACTGCAACAGTGCCAACAAGAGCACTGTTGAACACTAATTATGTTCTTTCAGTCCAGGGCACCTTTGAGTATGGTCCATGGAGATAGAATGCCTACAGTGCTTGTTTAAAAAGGGCAAATTTCCTGGCCTATCCCATATCAATAGAATCAGCATCTTTCAGGAATAGAATGTAACAACCTGTATTTCTAACAAGCTCCCCAGGTAATGCTTATTGCTCAGTCTGCTCAGGCTGCCATAATAAAATGCCACAGACTGGGTGGCCTAAACAACAGAAATGTATTTTCTCTCAGTTCTGGAGACTGGAAAGTCCAAGATCAAGGTTCCGTCAGGGTTCAGTGTCTGGTGAGGGCTCTCCTCCTAGCTTGCAGATAGCCACCTTCTGGATGCGTCCTCACATTGTGAAGAGATTCCTGTGTTTCCTTCCCTTCTGATAAGGGCACCAGTTCTATTGGATTGGGGCCCCACCCTTAGGACCTCATTTAACTGTAATTATTTCCTGAAAGGCCTTGGTTCTAATATAGTCATGTGGGGGGAGGTGGGGAGTGGGCTACAACATACGAATTTGGGGGGGACAGAGTTCAATCCTTAGCACTTATGTGTGCTGAAGTTTGAGGACCACTCCTCCAGTCTAACCAATAAAGAAACAGTAAAGCCCGTGATTGCTTCTGATGTAGGCCCCTTTGCTCCTGTGGAATCCAGAGAAAGAGCCAGAGAAATGTGGGATTTCTAGCCCCCTACCTCATTTTTCAGACTAGTGCTGTCCAACAGAAATGTAATGGGAGCCATATTATGAAGCGCTTGTGTAATTTAAAATTTCCTAGTAGCCTCATGAAAAAAAGGAAAAAGAGGTGCACTTAAGATGAATCATTATTTTGTTTAATCCAGTAAGTCCCAAATATTGTCAATTCAATATAGAATCGATATAAATGATTATTAATGAGATATTTTACAACTTTTTATACAAACTCTTTGAAATTCTATGTGTATTATTTTACGCTTACAGCACATCTCAATTCAAACTGATCAGATTTCTAAGGCTCAGCGGCCACATGTGGCTAGCAGCTACCGTTTTGGAGAGTGGGTGCTAGCTTACTAGCACCTCAATTCAGAGCTGGGGAGGCAGGGCAGACGAGGTGTGTGGTGAACATGCCAATTGAGCAGCGTATTCCTAAGAGAGGCTTTGTGATTACGATGAATCCTGAAATGTTTTTGTTAACGTGGCTGCTCTCCTCTAACCAGCAGCTTAAGATGTCAGGTTTAAGCAAAGAACAGAAGCCCACGGCTCCTCCTGGCAGTTGCAGAAATTGTCACTAATGTTCTGTTTACCATTTACATAAGAAATCACAAGCTACCAGAGCTGGCCGGTGACTGAGGCGGGCTGATTGGATGATGGTTTGCCCTTAAGTGAAAACTGAGCTGCATTTGATTTATTACCCTCAGCTGTCACTTCTCACCTCCACTGAACCTTTCCCAAGACCACAATAAATGTCACTTCAAAGGTTCAGAACTGGATTTCAACTGTGAAGAGCTTATTAATCCTAAAACAGGCTGCTTCAAACAAAGCAGCATCTGCAGTCAGTATTGGGGGTGGGGAGAACATATGGAGAAAGTTCTTTGAATTTTATATAATGAAGAAAGCATTAGGCAAATCGTGAGGTTAACTTCATCCATATCCCACAAGACTAAGTGTGGGATCCTCAGGGGCTGCAGCCATGTTATTGGTGCTGTGTCTTGGGACCTACTAGAGCCCAGATGCTTCTAGTTACAAATTCTTGTCTTGTTAGAGGAAATTGGGGGTTTGGGGTTGGAAAAGAGAAAGTTCTGTGGGGAGGGCGTGAGGGGTCACCCTCATATATTTGAGTGCTTTTTGGAAGAAGATTAGAGTCATTCTGTATAGTTAAAAAGGGTAGAATTAGAACACATTTTTAGCTCAAAATAAAGAGGACATTTTTAATGAGATCGTGGCATCATTAATAAGACACAGACATCAGATTGTGTTCTACAGAAACATTTATTGAGGACCTACTTTGGGTCAAGCATTGTCACTCATATTATTTCAATTAAATTTCACAGCATTCTTGCAAGGTAAGTGTGGCACTGTGCTGCTCCAAAGCCCTGGTGGCAGCAGTCCGGGGTGAGGAAAGTGTCTGCCCAGTGCCTGACACCTGCTGAGTGCTCAGCTTTCTCGAGCAGGCTTTATGCCCCAGACAGGAAATCAAATGTAAATGTCATTTGCTTCTGGCGCTGGATTGTGAAAGAGACAACTTGTGTGTCCTGTACAGTAGAACTTCAATATAACAAGAGAGAAATGCATTAAAACAACCTGTACAAAACTGAAAAAGGTTTTTATGTAAACCAGTACTTCCCATTCTCACCAATGATAACGTGTGCCATGGCAGAGTCTAAATTTTCTTCTCTATGTGCATTTAAAAGATTTTTTCTAGCCTGTACAATTTGCATGTCCATAATCAGTCTTTTTTTCTAAGGTACATCTTGCTGTGTCCATGAAAGAATATGTTCAGAGTACAGTTCTAAAATGAATATTGGTTTTCCTTTTGTCCTACCAGTAGAATGTGTTGTGACTAAAGCTACCTGTCATCCCTAGTACCAGAAAACGAACATAAATATCTGTATGTGATACAAATGTATAATAAAATATTAAATGGCTAATATTATCGAGTATTTACTATGTGACAGGCATTGTTCTAAGGGCTTCATGGGTCTCAGCTCATTGTTCCTGATATATCTCCCATAATGTAGATACTCTCAGTACCTCCACTTTATAGAAGAGGAAACTGAGGCACAGAGAGGTTACATAACTTGCCCAGGGTCACACAAGTAGTCAGTGATAAGAGGGAGGATTTGAACCAGGCCGTCTAACGCCAGAGGCCAGAGTGTAATGGCTGTATTGTCTCTTGGTATATAGCATAGCATGACTTTTCTCCTACGCTACCAGAAAACAAACACACTAGTGAGGCCCAAGTGGAGCCCAGACTTGCATTGTCCAATATGGTCACCATATGTGGCTGCTGAGCTCTTGAAATGAGGCTAGTACAAATTGAGATATGCTGTAAGAGTAAAATAAATACTGAATTTTGAGGACTGAGTATGAGAAAAAGAATACCAAACATCTTATTTGTAATTATTTAACATTGATTACATGTTGAAATGATAATATTTTAGTCATATTGGGTTAAATAAAACATTGTTAAAATTTATTTTACCCTTTTCTTTTTCTTTTTTAAAACGTGGCTTCTAGAAAATGTAAAATTATACATGTGGCTAGCATTTACGACTAGCATTCCTATTGGACAGCACTGGCCTAGAGTTTGCTTATTCATTTGTTCACTCATTCATTCCTTATGTCCTGACACCCAATAGGCACTCACGCTGGCATATAGCACTTAACCAGACAGATGTGGTTCCTGTTCTCATGGAGCTGAATATTCTGAAAAGGCTGGTGGTTTGGGGGTGGGACCCTAAGAAATAATTACGAAAGTAGTTAATTCATTACCATCATTATTGTTAAATAGGAAAATGAGTTTGCGATGAGAGATTACACTAACCCGTGGGCCACTCAATACATATTATTCATTCAATAAACATGTGTTGAGCGAAAGAATGAATCTGGGGGATTAGAGGAGGCTTTCCTGGGGAAATATCTTTCGGATAGAGTTCCAGAGAATGCGGAGAGAGCAGGGGAAATAATGGCAGCTTAGGCTGTGATCACAGGCGCTGCCATGCCAGGTGGCTTTGGCTGCTCTCCTCTTTATTTTGGGGACAGTTGTCTCTGGTCAGGTTTCAGTTGCATATCCACGCCCAGGAGTTTTGTTGGATGAGCAGAAGTGCCAGGGAGCTGTGTTCCCTGGCATGGAGAAGAGTGGGCCTCAGGCTCTGGGGGCATGTCAGGGAGCTGGGCAGGAGGGCGATCCCTTGGCACCCCTCTGCCAGCATCACGTAGCGCCCAGCACTCCCAGCGTCGGGACCTCGGTTTTTTCCGTGTGGCTTTGTGTTGCTGCTTTTCCCTTTCCTCTTGGCCCCCACTAGTTTTGCGTCTGCGGCGTTTTTCTTTATTGTGCAGTCCATTCGACAGGTTTTTATGTTGTTGTTTTTCTGCCCAGTATAAATAAGACTTCCAGTAGGGAGAATGACTTTTAAATCTTTTGTGACCCTGTAGTACAAAACGTTCCCAATTTCTTCCCCTGAGTAGTTTCCATTTCTGTGTCAAGTTATGATAGAATTATTCTTTCCTATAACAGTGTGGTATCCAGGAGAGGAGGAAGAGGAAGAGGAGGTGGGAGGGAGGAGAGGGGTGGAGGGACCTGTGCGGGGTGGCCACAGTCAGCCGCCTATAATTTGCCTGAAGCGGGAGGGAGCGGAGCAGGGCTGGGCTGGGGCAGAGGGCAGCTTTGGGCAGAACTGGGGGAGAGCTGGGCACCTGCCAGTGGGCTCCAGGCAGTGTGGAGCCCCACCCCCGACTGTGCGTGTGATTTTTGGATGTGTCTCCTTCAGTTCTTTGCATACCTGATCCCAGGTTGCCAAGTTACCCAATGAGCCAGAAAACAATAAAACCACCATAAACCCAGCTGGGGGTGATTTGCTGGATTCTGAGTCTGTGTATCTCGCCTGGATCTTCCATTGAGCTTGAACACAAAGAGGGCTGTCCTAGGCTGGGGAACAGTTGCAACCAGGAAATTAGGCACCGTGCCCTGAACATACTGGGCACCCAACAAATATTTGTTAAACCAATGAATAAGAGTTTGCGGTAAGGCATGCCATTTTTAGTGAATTTGCTACATGTGTACCACCTGGGTGGAAAGTGAAGCCAGCAAAGCATTGTAATGAGGTTTGGTAAACACTGTGTAGCTTTGTTCGAGGATTGCCCTAAGAACCCACCTGGGTCTCTACTGGCCTAGCTGTCTCTGAGTCTCTTGCTGCTCTAATAGTCTGTGATTCTTTGAAATATGCCTGGTCAGGGCCAGGCGTCTGACCTGGAGGAGGGTTGTATTCAAGGCTTTGTGTCTACTTTGTGGTGACAGTTGCTCTTTAAAGTGGGGTGTTTCAACTTTGGCATTTTTGCCCTTTGGGGCTGGATCCTTCTTTGTAGCAGGGGCCGTCCTGTGCATCGTATGCGCTACCCGCGAGATGCCAGCAGCGTCTTCCCACCCTGCTTGAGTGGTGAGAAGAAAAGATCATTCCAGACATGGCCCAGTGTTCCCTGGGGAGCTAAACTGCCCCTGCCTGAGCACCACAGCTCCACAGGAATAAAGGGAGACTGCGGGGCAGACTACATGAAAAAGCCCAGGAGACAAAAGCAGTTTCTACTGGAATCTGTCGTATGGCACGCAGGGTTTGTGGATGTGTCTATCGAAAGCATTTGATGTAGCACCCAGTAAAAGTGCCTGATCTCTCAGTGACTGGGGCGTGGGGAGAAGGGCCCCACAGCACAGTATGGATCTGGGGATGGATAACTGATACAGGCAGGGTCTGCCCACTGGGGCTCATTCTGTCGGCGCCTCCCTCTTCTTCTCCCTGTGAGGGCGGTGGTTCTAGACCCGCATGTGGACTATCGTCACCTGGGGGCTTTCACAAAAATAACATGCCTGGCTACACTGCGAGGATTCTGATTTCATCGGTGAAGGCTGGGACATTGTATCAGGTGATTTAACTATAAAGTCCGCGCTGGGAGACCCAGGTGGGGCAAAGAGCATGGTCTTCGCAGTGGGACAACCTGGCTTTAGTTTCAGCTGCTTCTGAGTTTACTATTAATGAAACTGGGGATAATAATAGCTCCCTCCGGTGGTGACAAGTGCCTGGAGGTAACATTTGAAGGAAGAAGGTCTTACTGTGGGGTGCATAATAAGTGCTCAATGAATGCCCTCTCCTTGCTGGCCTGCCTTCCCTGATCTACTTCCGCTCTCCCTTTCCCACC
The DNA here is from genome assembly GCF_004115265.2 of Rhinolophus ferrumequinum. Lineage (NCBI taxonomy): Eukaryota > Metazoa > Chordata > Mammalia > Chiroptera > Rhinolophidae > Rhinolophus > Rhinolophus ferrumequinum. Next base: position 37,734,856 of record NC_046289.1, on the reverse strand, counting down.
CCCTTTTCCCTCTGGGTCCCAACCAGATCTCAGAGCACAGTGTGGTATCTCTGTGGGGCTGACGTGAGGTTGCCTGTCTCCACTCACTGTGGAGCCACTTTAGTTCCCTGCACCTGGAAAGAACCAGTTTCTGCACATTTCAAGGCACTAGGCTATGGCAGGAGCTCAGAGGACTCTCTCAGTGAACTTCTGGACAAGGCGATCTGAGAGCCAGCACTGAGCTGCCAGAGGGACCAAGGAACATATTCCTGGCCAGGGGTGAGTCAATCACAGCCTGTTGTATTTATTTCTTTATTTGAATGCGGCAGTGGATGGCTGGGCAGAGCCTATACACTGGGGAAGTCTGAATCAGGGGTCAGCAAAAGGTGACCTGAAAAGGAGAGGTTTCTTTCATGCATTCGCTCATTTATCCGTTTAAGTTATGTTGTTTTTAAAGTGCCCCCTGAAGATGAAGCCCCAGAATTGGAACAAATGCCTTGGTTATATTGAACTAGAGATTGATAAATACCCCTGGAAAGAATGCTCTTGTGTATGTCTGTTGGTCCTCATGACTGTTCACAATGTTTAACCTTAATGTTTAAGGACAAGGGGCTCCTGTAACGATCTTGAGGTTTAGAAAACTCCCCACCCTTTTATCAGGCAGAAATTCATAGTCACAGATACGTTAGCAGGGAGTTGAAGTAGCCTTGTAAATCAGTACAAAGGTTTACACACTCACCAAATTGCTTCCCCTGTTCATTTTCTCTTCCCTTGGAAAGCAGTGCTTGTAAAACATGTGAGATGAATGTTCTTCAGTGGTTTACTAGAAAAGGGAACCCTGGGCAGGAGATGTATATCCAGAAACTCCAGGTAGGTTCTCTGACCCCAACTCAGACACCCGTTACAGACATTTCACTGGACCAGTGGTTCTCAGCTAGGAGTGAGATTGACCCTCAGGGAACATTTGGCAATGCCTGGAAACATTTTTGGTTGTCGCAGCTAGGGGAGGTTGCTTCTGGCCTCTGGTGAGTTGGGGCTAGGGATACTGCTAAACATCCTAAAAGGCACATCCCAACAAAGAATTAACCAGTACAAAATGTCAGTAGTGTCGAGATTGTGAAACCCCGTATTAGGCAAACCAGTGTCCAGAGCTGGCTCTGTGCTGGCATTGGGATGTGACGTCGGTGGCTCTGTCCAACCAAAGCCCGGCTCTCACCTGATGAAACATCACCGGCTTAGCTTGGTGACTGTCAGGTTGGATCTGGGCTCACTGTGGCCGGACAATGACGACGACAACTGTATTCACGACTATTTCATTAGTGCTCATTCTGCACAGACATCATCTTACTGAATTCTCACAACAGACCAGATTATGTAGATGAGGAGTGGAGTCTACTGAATTGCTTGGCCAAGGCCACATAACTAGTAAGCAAAGGAATCAGGGTTTGTATTCAGGTCTTGTCCCTCCAGAACCAGGGTTGCCTGTTTCTGAGATAACCAGGGTGAAGGGTGGTGGCTAAGCATCTGGATTCTTTCATGCAGTTTTGGGACAGATTTTGTCCAAAAGTTGGTTTTCCCCTCCTTCAGGTAACCTGCAGTGGATTAAGTCTGCACCTTTGTAACTTTTTAACCCTAACATGTTTTATTTTTCATGAGTAGTGATTTTGGCCGGTATCCTTTCATAAGTAATAGCAATATCGTGTCACCCAATGAGCAGAGTAACTTGCTGGAATCTCTCAGTTTCCAGGCCACCTAAGGAAAGTGGGCTGCAGTGCTCCTTGGTGGTCTCTGGATGCCTCCAGGTGTTCCTTATCTGGCCAGGAGGACATGAGTCCTATCTGTATCAGCTGTGAGGACACGGAAGCTCAGCAACCTCCAGCTGCCCATGTCTGGGGTTTAGGAAGACTCTTGTCATCCACATGGCCGGTGACAAGATGCCTCTGAGACCCCTCTGGGCATCTATGGAGAGGTCCCCTGGGTACCAGGGTACATGAATAGCCAGGCCAGATGCTTGATTCTATGACAGACTCTGGCAACCCACCTTGCTTCTTTGGGTCTCGGTTTCAGCCTCTGAAAGTGAGGAGATAAACTCTTTGCAACTCTTGGCACTTTTCTGTCTCTATAATTCTATGGCTCGACACAGAGAGAAATTTGAGTTTCAGTCTAAGGAATAAAAGTGGAGGGAACAAGTCCAGAAAGATTTTCATGTGCTAAGTCAAAAGGGAGGCAGAAACGTGACTAGAGCTCCTATGGTTAGTCTTTAGTAAGCCTCTGTGAGCTCTGCAACTTCTCACCTTTGTTAGTTTGTTTTCTATTTGTTGAGCAGCAGAAAACCCTGCAAGTGGGGTGTGAACAAGGAGGAAGGGGGCAGACTGATTCTGGGACCCCCCAAAACATCATCCCTTAGATCTAACCCCATGTTTGTTGTGCCTGGAGTTCTCTCTTTTGGAGAAGGCCGGAGGAAACTTTCTCGATTTCTTCTGGCTAAATATCCCCGAGGAACTGCTCTCTCCCCACTTCCCCCTATGGTCTGGCTTCCCCTCCCCACCCCCCACACCCCCTTCATAGTGTGAACCGCAAGGAGGAATATATCTGCCAACAAGGACTCCTCATGGTTAACTGGGAAAAAATTTATAACTAAAGTTTAGCAGCCATTACTGACAGAGGCCTCTCACACATCCTGAATTTCAGGGAAAAGCCACAGACTGAGCTTTCAACCTCCTGCACTGGGCTCTGGCTATCTGAGTCAACCCTGAGTTCCTGGTTTCATCTTTTGACCAATGGCCTGAGACCTACTCCATCCAATCAGAACTGTACAACTATATCCTCATTTGCATGTATACCAGCCAGTCAAAACTACTCTGTAATGACCAATCTGAATGCATGATACTATCAAATTAGAACTGTGCATGTTTGAATTCCTCATTTGCATTAAAAATGGACCAATCAGGAACCAGAATGGGAAATTTATCTATAAAAGGCAGCCTTTCTTGGTTCGGTAGAGCGTACTTTCAGTTTCTAATGAAGGCTGCTTCTCCTGGTTTGTGAACTGTTCAGCTGAATGAAGTTTCTCATCCTTCTAACCTCAGACTGGAAAATTTTGTTGATGGCAGAGAACAGAATTTGCCCTATTCACAAACTCTGTCACACAAGCAAGCATGACATAACTTTGTATTGCCTGAATCCTACTGACAGGTGGGGGCTGTGTCTCACTTGAAGGGAGGTTCTTAGACATAGATTGCCCAGTGAGCAAGGTCAATCAGATTCTCTGTCTGGGAAAAGTTGACTTAAGACTCACACGGGACATAGAACACTAAGGCTGAAAGATCCTGTCAGCTCAGGAGTTGAGGTGAGCATTAAGGTAACAGTCCACTTTCTAGGTGAGAAAATTGAACGATGAACGGTGCTCATTGAAGATTAAGATTTGCACTTATGACAAAACATGGGAAAGTCTGGCTGGGTCATTTCCTGCCCTGATCATCTGCTGTGTTTGTCTGCTTCAGGGTGGACAAAATAAGTTAAGCCCCTGTCCTAGCAATGTACACTAAAGAGGCACAGCTATTAGGAGAGGTTCCAAAAGGATTTGTTTTATATCTTGCTCTTTGCTTTAAAGTCTCTTAGTACAAGTGAGAATTTGGATTTCATGAGGAACTGTGCAAGTGTAAAATCCATTCTTTAAAGCCCCGCTCGGAGCAGGCCCTAGGCGAAATTGTGATGTCTGTGAAGTTTGCTTTCTAGTTCCACAAGGCTCTTCTTCCTTTCTTCTCCATTGATTCCCCAGCTCCACAGGCACCTTTCCCTTTTACAAAATTTCCCTATATAGTAAAGAGTGACTGTTACTAAGTGAAAGGAGCTAAACTGAAAAGGTTACATACTGTATGATCCAACTCTATGACATTCGGGAAACAGCAAAGTTATAGAGACATAAAAATGATCAGAGGTTACCAAAGGTTGGGGATGGAGGGAAGGAATGACTAGGAGGAGCACAGAGGATTTTTAGGGCAGTGAAAATACCCTGTGAGAAACCCTGATAATGGCTACTTGTCATACATGTATCCAGACCCATGATGTACAAAACCAAGAATAAATCCTCAGGTAAACTATGGACTTTGGATGATATTGTGTCAGTGTAGGTTCATCAGTTGTAACAAATGTACCCTCTGGTGGGGATGTTGATAATGGGGGAAATATGCATGTGTAGGATCAGGGGGTGTAAGGGAAACTCTCTGTATCTTCCTGTCAGTTTTGTTGCGAAACCTAAACCTGCTCTTAAAAAATAGTCTTAAAAACCCCCCCAAAACCAAATAAACAAAATGACTGTTAAGACAGAGTGTTAATTTTACCTTTTGAGGACAAATATCTTCATATCAAAGAAAGAGTACGATGTACAGCAGAAAGAACTTTGCATCACAATAAAAATAGCACTTATTCTTTACCTTCTGTGTACCTGGTAACTGGAGTCGACATTGTTGCTTCCTAACCCATCATTTCACACCACCGCCTCCTTCTTGCTGGCACAGCCCTGATGTCCAGTTGGTCCCTCCTCACCGTGTGTTCCAGGAAGGTGACTGTACCCCAATACCAGGAGGTCCATGTTGCTTTAGTCTAAGCCAGTCATTCCACCTAAGCCACCTGGATTCCAGTTGCCCGGGACTGGTTTAGATACAGGAATGCAATGCAAACTCGGCCAATGAGACATAAGGGGGCTTCTGGGAAAGGTTTTCTTCCTTGATATAAAGAGTCTCTCAAGAGAGAATCTGCCCTCCTACTCTCCTGCTGGTTGTTGTTGCACAAGGTAGTGCTGCTTGAAGCATCTTCTGCCGTCTTGCGTCAATCATGGAGACACAATGTAGATGACACAGCGGAAGGTGGTGAGCCTGAGTCCTGATGATGTACAAAGCTGCTCAGCCAGACTTGGAACAGCCCTAATTCTGAACTTCTTATAATTCCTTATTGTTTTTTTTAAAATGATAGTTTTATATAAGTCTTCTGTCATTTAGAGCTGAAGACATCTTAATGGAGGCCGTGCTAAATGCTTTAAATCATCTTACTTGATCCTCACTTTACGTTGAGAGAAAATGGTGGCTTAGAGAGCTTAAATAACTTTTCCTAAATCATACAAGCAGCAACTGGGGTCTCAAACCCAGATTCCTGCCTTCAAAGAGCCTAGCTCTCAACTACTATGGCCAAAAAACTGTCTCTTGCCTCTATCTGCCTTGAGGACCTTAAGCAAGTCCATTAACCTTGCTGGGCCTCAATTTTCTCATCTGTTACGAGACAGTACTGGATGGCCTCAAATATCCTTCCCAACTCTAAAATTCTACGAATAAAATTCCAACTTTAAAATTCTTGGTCCACTACCAAGGGACCAAGTCCAGGTACCAATTGTGCAAGCATCGAGGTCTGTATTTTGTTGGCTCCTTGGATGCAGACAGGATAATCCAACTCTGCACAACATAAAGAGAAAAGAAATGTGTTGTAACGTATCAAGGTGGGTCACAGTCAAAGTCCTGCCCTGGGAATAGCCTGGTAAGGAAGTCATCTCTGCCCTGATAGCTGCCCTCTGGTTCTGCAGTGAGTACCAGTGTTACCACCTTGCTGGTCACAGGGGGCCCTCACTATTGGCCTCAGAATGGATTCTAAACTGCCTCCAATTCTTCAGTTGCTCCAGGGTAAAAATTTCAGGTGGAAACATTTAGGTCAGATAGACTTAAGTTGTATGCCCTGATTGCCAGGGGCTGAGAGTCCAGGTCCAGGTGGGGTTCCCCTGGAAGCAACCCTAAAACTAGGTCCGGGTGGGGTTCCCCTTTTAGGAAGCAGTCCTGAAAGGATTTGAGTACAAATGGCTAATTTGGGAATTGATCCAAGGAAACCTTGGTAGTGGAGGGGAAAAGATAGACAAAGACGGAATGAAGCAGTAAAGACTGTGTTATCACATAAGTTACCCCCGTGGGCAACTACAGCTTACCTTGCTCGGGAGTTCTGGGAGACAGTATAGACATAAAGACAATGAAACCTCTGCTGGGCAAGGGAACTAGGGGGTTTATCCAACTCTTGACAGTCATTGGTTGAGGGCTGCTGGGTAAAGCACACATTTTTTGGCACTTTCTGCTTGTCCTGCATCCTGCATGAGCAAAATGGATACAGAGAAAGCTATCAGGCAATGAGCCACAGGAGCTGGCAAATGGAAGTCTGTGCACAAGCACCTGGCATTTGCTGCCTCTCACCAATATTTACACAAACATAGGAAGAAAGTTCAGAAACTGGGCAGCCAACATGATCAACCTCAGTTATGGGGCCCTTGTGAAATCATGTCAGGAAGGAAGTCACACCGTGTAGGGGGCCCCTGCACAGACCTGACTCCTCTGGGTGCCCCCAGCAACTGAGGTCTGGCTCACTTGCTAGAAATGCATCCAGTGCAGCCTCTGGTGTCATAACTTCCTATGTGTCATCTCACCTCTTATAGGAACATGAGCTTTTTGAGAGCAGATACCATCTTGGACATTTTTTTACTCCCCAATTGTATTCCTTACAATGCTAAGCACATAGTAGCCACTTATTTATTTAAAAATTAAATTCAATGTTTGTATAAATACTATTTATAAATACTACGTAGGCCGATGAAAAACTTGAATGATAACTATTTGGAAGGAGCCTGTAAGTCACATAGAACACACCTGTCCTAACCCAAAACACTGTGGGCAGCATCCCTGTCACTGCTGATGGTCACAACTACTGTCTAGTGACTGCCAGATGGCCAGTGCAGTGGCCGGGTGCAGTGGGGCTGCAGCCACCCTTGCCGCCTTTGGATCCTGGCTGAGCCTTTACTCTGTATGTACACTTATGAAGTGATTTGGAACTCTAGTTTTCTTATCTACAAAATGGGGATAATGGTACTGTCTCCTTACATAGGGTTGTAAAGATTAAATAGAAAAAAAATAGATGTAGGCATAATTTCATACATGCATAACATATACACATATGTATTTTATACATCTCTAGCTGTACCTATAGAAATAATGAGTCGGCAAAAGCAAACACGCCATCGGGGTGGCATTATTCTTATTCCAGAGACAGGTTATTCAGTCTCCCTGAAGGTAGACTTTTCCATTTGCTAACAGCTGCTATGGTTAACAAGTGCTTCCAAATATCAAGCCCGGATGTTTTGTCCTCTGACTTCCATGCAAAGATTCAATAATGAAACTAAATTATAAATTCCACTTCTCAAAGGAGTAATTTTTAAGCATGCACTGATTTTGTTTTGCCTTCTGAAACTAGAGAGGATAATTATTTTTCATTTGCATGATTTCCCTTCAAATAAGAGACGTGAACTCCTAAGCCAGTGTTTCCCAAAGTGTCTTCTGAAAATTACTTTTCAGAGGAAAAAGTCTCTCTTTCAATTCACAAGGCCCATTTGTACATTAAAGGCTCTGAGAAGGCCTGCAATAAATCATTCCCCAAACTAATTTGGGCATGGAATCTTTCTGTCATGTGACATTTATTAATATCCCTGTAATTTCTTGGTACAGATTTTGATTTGTTTGCCCTCTATTCAACAAGGTTTTGGGTGTTGACTACAAATACTATAGATACTGGAAATAAGTGCCTTATTTTATTATTTTTTTTCTTCAAAGCATTATACTTCTCTATAATGGCATAAATGCCTTATTTTCACAAAAATTTTTTTTTTTTTTTTTTTTTTTTTTACTTTAAAACTTCTTTTCCCACTTCTTTTGCTCTTTTCAGAAAGACATTTTTCACTGTCGGCAAAACTGGGAAGACGCAGAACAGGAGGCCAAAGAGTCTGCTCTTTCTGGACCTGCTTTCCCCTCTTCCTCTCATCTACTTCCTCCCTCTCAGTAGAAAGCTACTGGTACTTGCTACCAGCTGCTCTCACCACGGTAGCAGATCAAGGAAGAGTTACACACAGCAGAAACCTTGCTGCTCTTTTTTTTCCCCCTCGCTGTTCTTGGAGATGGGGTTTCCCACTATAGTGGGATGAAAGTGTAGCATGAAAAATTAAAACCTGAAAAGAAGGGCATGTTTTCACCAGAACCTTCTCTTCAACCTCTCCCCAGTGCTCTGATCAGAACACGAGTAACTGGGCTCCTCACCCAGTTAAAGCCTGAGGTTGAGAAAAGGTCAGCTCCATGATTTGAATGACAATGGTTCCTCCTTATTGTTTCGCCCACCTCCCTTCGCAGGCAAACTGTGTCATTAGGTTTGAGAGACAGTGCCTTGGAGAAGCACAGGGGCACAGGCTCTGTGCTGAGTCGCTCAGTGCAGACTTTCCGTTTTACAGATGAGTCCGTTATGGCCCAGAGAGGTTGAGTGTTTTGACCGACGTCACAAAACAGAAATGGCTTCTTCCTACGGATCTAATGATATCTTTGCTTTCCTTTCTGCTCTTTTCTGTGTGTGGGTTATGAGGAGGAGAAGGAACAATTGGCTTCACAAATCTGATTTTTACCTTTCCTCACTTGCAGCCAAGGAATATATTGCTGGGCTTAAGATCTTTCTTATTCATTCAATATATATTTATTAAGTGCTTATGGGATGTCAGGCCTTGTGCCAGGACATTCTTCCACTGCATTTGTTAAACACACATGATTTACTGACTCTAGTAGAATGAGGCCCTAGGCCAGTTGCCCTATGCTCAAAAAATGCCATTTTGTATTTTCTCGTTCCTGGCACCAAACACGTAGGCCCCAGTCACCAAAGGTGGAACACCCCACTGGTGTTCCAGCCCTTTGGTGTCCCTTGAACTGAGACAGTCCATGTCCGAGACCCTGGGCTTAAAGCCTTACAGAGGTGGCCTGCAGAGTCTAGGCTCGTCCATTTACTTACAGGGGACAAGGAGCTGTCCTCTTTCTTGAAGACTGTGGTAGTATGGGATGTGCCAAACCCCCATCCACAGTGGGAGGGACCTGGTGGCTAAGTTGATTGGGAGTGTTCCCCAAATCCCTCCAGTTTCCTAGGCTGAGCAGACTGGTGCTACGAGAAGGGGGAGGGAATGGAAGGTGCCTTCGTTGGCATGTAGGAGGTCTGTACCCTCAGTCAGGCTCCACCCTGACGTATTAAAATGGCAACTCAACACGTATTTACTGAATACCATCTCCATGCCAGTCACAAGCCTAGATGCACGTACATCGCAGTGAACAAAACAGGCAAACGTTGCTGTCCTTAGGGAATGTATGTATGAACGTGGAGTGAATGTGGAATGCATTTATGAAAGTGGGATGTACAGATAGCTGCTTCCTGGGGATTCACTGATAACTCAGTCCAGAGAAGGACTGAGGCACAGGAGAGGCCACGCAGGCTGCTCTCCAGGATGGAGTAAGGGAGAGGTGATGCGGGTTTCCAAAGAAGTACTTTATTCACCTCCCCAATTTTTCTGGGCCCTGACGTCTGCTGTGCTTTCAACATAAACAGAAATTGCCCACGTCTTATCTTGTAATTAAGAACTCTGATGTGACAATCTCCTATAGCCATGGGCAGCAGGAGGGAGGACCCCTCACCCCCCACAGCACCCGGCCTTCATCATTCCCCCTGCAAAGAAGGTGGGGCTCTTTGGTGCCTGGGACCAGTGTGTGAAACTTGTTTCTGCTGTCAAGATGATGGGAGAAACCTGAAAGGGTGTTCCTGTAACATTCTGGAACTCAGAAATATTGAAGACCAGCATTTTCCTGCCTAATCGAGTCAGAAGGCTGAAGAAGAAACTGTTCCATGGCAGCCAAGGTTTTCTAAGTATGGTCTTTGGACTAGCAGACTCAGTCAGCATCAACTGGTATGTTATATATTGTTGCTTAACAAATTCCCCAAAACTTAATAGCTTAAAACAACAAGCAGTATTCTCTCACAGTTTCTGTCGGTCAGGAACCTGGGCAAGGCTTAGCTGGGAGCCTCACGCAAGGTATGAGGCTGCAGGGAAGCTGTCAGCCGGGACTGGGGGCTCATCTGAAGACTTGACTCAGTTTGGGCGGAAATCTACCTCCAAGCTCACTCATGGGGTTGTTGTTGGGACTGAGTCTCTTACCACATGAGCCTCTTTACAACAGCTGGCTAAGCAATCGAAGAGACAGTGAGTGATCGCCCAAGATAGAAGCCGCAGTCTTTATATAAACTTGGAATTGACATCCCATCACTTCTGCCGTATTCTGTGTTAGAAGTGAATCATTCAGGCCAGCCTCACGGGCGGGGATTACCTCGGGTGTGGGTACCAGCAGGTGGGATGATTGCATCCCAGGAAGAAAAGGGGTGGATGCCTGGGATGATGCTGTGAGGTGATCTGAGTGGCTCAAAGGTTGTGTCCCCTCTTAGCTGCTGAGATACGGATTCTCAGCCACAGACAGGACACAGCCTGTGGGCACACAGAGGGTCAAAGAGGACTTCAAAGAGAAGCAATGCCCCTTCATACTAACCCTCCTCATTGCAGACCCCTGGGGGGTCCCTGGGTTGGGAGCCAGTGGGGAAGAGAGTAGGGCAGTGCTGATAATTCAGTTCCCACGAGGACACATCCTTGTGGGAATGAGCAGCCCCCAGGTGTTACAGCCGAAGAAAAAGAGGGTTGTATTTGGAAAGCTGATTTTAACCAGGTGTATAGGCTTAGCCCAAGTTAGAATAAAGTAAAAGTTTCAAAAAAGGGGGCCAGGCAAGTAACCCAAGTTAAGTGGCAAGGTATGGGTGAGGACTAGGAAAAAATGGAGAGTGAAGGCTCCATTAAAGGGGGCAGACACTATGTGTCTTTGCTGGTGGCCACCCTGGGAATTGTTGCTCCATCTTTACATTTTAAAAGACATAGTGAAATCCAGACTTTTAATTTAAATTTCACATTTACAAAATGTTGGCAACTAATTTAAAAAATTTAAAATCACTGTGTTGGTACATTGAACACACACACACACACACACACACACGTAAAGTGCCTCTGGCAGATGACCTGTAAGAAATGTAGGCAGGAGATTGCACACTTTTTCTTAGCAACATTTTCTCTTATTGTTTTAGCTTAGAGGCCATATCACAGAAGTAATAGAACAAGGGCAGGGAGACACTGGGTATTTATGGAATGTTATGGGGCAAAACAGTTCTGAAAAAATGATACCAACTTTTATCCTTAGTAATTTAATCACAAAATAATGATGTCACCTTGTATGAGGGCTGACATCTCAGGAAATGATTAAACTTAGTTTTGATGAGCTTCATACAAAAGAGCAAAGAAATGTCCATGTCTTCTCAACTGGCTCTTTGAGGGTAAAGGGTGTTCTCCCTATTTGAAAGAGGAGCAAATAGTCTTTGAAGTTCCTTTAGGAACTGACCAGAAATCCTAAAGAAATCCAGTTCGTCAACTGAGACAATACTAAGAGTATCTGTGCTTGCATCCAGTTAAGTCTCTACATGAATTAGAGAGAAATAGTTACATCAACTGGTAAAGTTGGGAAAGCAAGAGGGATTTAGTTTAGACATAAGGAAGTACTTTGAGAATAAGAGGACTTGAAGACAACTGGAACAATGTAGAGAAGCTCAAAGTTTGTGTGTGTGTGTGTATGTGTGTGTGTGTGCACGTGTGCGCAAACCTAGAGATGCTAAAAGAAGAATTAATAGCTTGCTGCCTGATGTGCTGTGTAAACAATCTTTCTCAGAAGAGGCTTGGGCAAAGGAGGCACCCTCTGGATCCTTTTCCATCGTGTGATTTCCTTTTGGGGCCAGCAAACAAAGGCTCCCCCGCAATGTACCAACTCACCCAAATGATTTACCAGCTGTCTCTTCCCCCAGGAGGTAAACAGGCAATAAAAATAAAAGAAATTCCTATTCTTTATTACTTGACCCCCATAAATCATGACTCACTCTGGGTGAGCACTTATCTCTAAGGTATCACAAAATATTTCAAATGCCATCTCCTTTATCATGAATGAAATAGAAGAAGTGAGCAAAGAACCTAATGATGAAGTGTCTTAGTGCGAGGACAATTCTATAAGCAATAAGACTCGGGGTGTGTGTGTGTGTGTGTTGGGAGTGAGGATTCTTAGGGGCTTCTTGGTTTCTTCCATTCTGTTTCAAACCTTTCCTAGGATTAGATTCACTTTCGGGAACTGTAGGTCCTCACAGAACACTGATAGGTAAGATCATATGGGCTATTACTTTCCATATTTGGTTTCTTGTAAAGTCAATCTTGAACTAAAAGCTTATTGTGCCAAAATAGGGGTGGTGCTGATGGGGGGAGGGGCGGGTGCTGTTCTGTCACCATGACAACAAACATTTGCATTAAAAGCAGCCTCCTCAGACCACATCACAGTCACGTGGCCTGGAGGGACCCTCCTTTGAAACCCTTGTAATCTGTTCCCTGAGCGTGATTGTTACCATCTCCTGAACATAATCATTAACCACGTTCAGGTAACAGATAATTACCTACTGTAGTTAGCATTTTCCATCCCTCGGTGCTCTGTGAAATTCATAGAGTACAAGGCCTACTCTCATGTTACTTTACCCAACCAAGAAAAACGACGCAATTTGGCTTCTTGAAAACTGGGAAAGCTGGCATTTTACACAAAAATATTGTGTTGATGCTGGTATCATGTGTATCTTTCACATGCTCCCTGTTGTTCTTCACCCCTGTCGTTCTTCACCCCTGTCTTTTAGTCTTTGAATACCTCCCGCGGGCAGCTTCCCAAATGCCAGGGGGTCCCTCCTCCAGTCCGAGTCTCCTCTTTTTGCCGCAATGTCTGCACACATGTTGAACTTCGAGTGCCAATTTGTGCTTCAGATTTATTGAACCCGCTTGCCAGCATATATGGGGATTTTTTTCTTTTCTGTTTATAGTTTTTCATGTAGATCTCTCTTTATCACTTAGCACCATTCCTTAAGACTCCCAAGGCTTGTGTCATTACCCAGAGAATTCATGTTTCTCTCTCGTTTGCCCAGGGACGTCTCTCTTGCACAGGAGAAAGCCCCTGTTTTGTCTTTGATGGGTACACTCAGAATTTCAGGGAAGCCCAACAAAATGGATGTTAAAAAGCGAGCATGTGAGAGAAAAAAGGGAAGAAAACAGAAAACTTCAAAAAAACTTCCTAGCCATGATAGAGATTGATCTTTACTAACATCTCTTCAAGGTTTTGATTAAAGCGTTGTGTTCTAGTACCTTGTTGTGACACAAATGGGGTGCAGAATCGTTCTGATGACAGAGAGTGCTTAGGTGTTTTAAATGTTACCTTGCTGGGGCACCTGGATTCTAAAGGTGCAACACCTTTAATAACCTGTGCTGCCTCTTACAGGTAGGGGTGTGGCCCTGGAGAAGAATGTGAATCCCACAGCATGTCTATTCTGTGCCCTGCTATCTTTCTTTGCCTGTTAAATTGACTAAAATGAGCTTCCAGAGCTATATGGGTGCCATATTTTCTGAATGCCAAATCAGGACACATGGCAAAGACATTGTATCGCATCGATGGTAGAATCAATACCTACAAAGTCATGTGACTGAAGGAAGTAGTCTAAGCTTACTCTGAAACGGAAAAGGGCCCAGGATAGGACACAAGAGGTCACTCTGCTTAAAGGAGAGGATGTGAGGATAACTTGGGGAGAGGCTGTCCCATGCTGAATATATATAGACACACACACACACACACACACACACACACACACACACACACACACTACTGAATACCTATATACTACATATAGTTTATATATAATTTTTTTTTAATGAGCCACTCAGTTCTTTAAAACAGCAGCTGGCTAGGCCACCTCTGTTTCCTCCATTTGGTTTTGGTTCCAGCTGCTTGGTTCCTACAGCATTACAGCTCCCCATTCTCCATCCTCCCTCCAAAAAGCCCAGGAAATGCGGCCAATCCCCTATTTGTGCTGCACTACAGGCAAAGCTTCTATCATAATGAGGTCTCTTGTGAGGCAGAAACCTCTGCCATAATGCCCCATAGTGAACCAAATTATACATTTCTTTTTTCCAGTTGAGGATTGTTTTATTTAATATGCTCATACCTTTCTAATGGTAGGCATAAAATTGTCATGTGTGTGGGGAAGACATACTAGGCTCTGATTGTGTGTGTGTGTGTGTGTGTGTGTGTGTACACGTGTGTGTTTGTGTGTCAAAACTTCTCTAATTAACACTACGATAAGTAAAGGTTCTTTTGGGGTGAGGTATTGAGATTGGGGGCACCGAGACTCCATCCAGTCATGTTTCCGAAGGCCTAAGGCAGAGGAAATTCTCGACATACAGAATATAATTATAGTTTTCTGTTCTTATACATACTGGGATATTTCAAGAAACTTCTTGTCATAACCAATTTGACACAATTTTCAGGAATGAATGACAATGTGCTGGGACGGAAGATAACAGCTGGCTATTTGACCAGTCCATTATTCTGCATTAATTTGACTTTTTTTGTTGTTGTTGGTCAGGGCCCTGGTGATGAACTCATTTAGAATCTCTCTGCTTGCCACATGTCAGTTCAGAAATACTCCAACGCAATGTGGCCTTACTTATGTGGTGTGGGATCTGGGCCAACCGACTGTAGCCAATGAATGTGGATAAGCTTTATTCACTGGCAGAATTAATACACAGCCGTTGTGATTTAAGCCAGTCAGAAGCCAGTTTATCATAACAGTCCAGTGCCTTTGGGATACACTGGCACAGTCCTTGATTGGCTTCAGCCACAAAAGAGTTCTCTTGTGTACACCAGTCAGTATGTTGGGGTCCACAGGGTCACTGTCACAGCTCTGCACTGATACCCATCACATAAACCGATTAAATCTGCATTCATCACAGGGTGCAATGCACGTGCTGTGTGTGCCCTTGAATGTTGCCGGGAGGATCAATTGCTTTGGCTTGGAAAAATAAATGCGTTTCTATCATTGCTGGAAGCTGTTACCTCGTGACAACATTCTAGTACATTGGTGTTATCTTTTAATTAATGAGCACTGAAGAATAAATTCTGATCATGACCACAAGTCTATGCTATTCAGAGAAGGGAACCGGTAGAAAGAGAGACTGAGTAACATGCAAAGTCCTTTCAATGGCAATGGCCTCCAGGGCTTGACACTACGGACTTTCTCTGATAATCCCCTACCCTTCTTCCTTTGCGCCCTGCACTCTTTGGATGTGTCTTCTTTACTGCCTGAGGATTTTGCACTTGATATCCTCTGCCTGGAGTGCTTTGCCCCTCAGATATTTGTGTGACTGGCTTTTTCGTGCCATTCATAACTCAGTTTAAATGCTAGCTCAACAGGGAGACCTTCTCTAATCACCACATAGTCAGGCCCCGTTCCTTTACTTCCTAGTATTACCTCATCCTATTTTATTTTCCTTCATAGCCCTTACTGTCATCTGAAACTCTTGTTGAGTAGATGATTTGTCTATAATGTGGTTCCACTGAGTTTTCTACTGTATTCCCAGCGTCTAGCACAGAGAGCCTGGCACACGGTAAATGCTTAACAAACATTGTTTTGTGAATACATTTCTCTGGTTCCTGGGACTGTTTTTGGATAAGTCAGTGGGCATATGGTTCAGAAGGAAGAACACTTCACGAGAGGGCTTAAATACTTCTAGTCTAGACTCTGCCCCTAACCTTGGGGTGGCTTTGGGCAAGTCACTCAAACTTTTTGGGCTAATTGACCATTTCGGAGCTCCTCAGCTCTAAGAGAGTGTTTCCAAATGCTTGTTTTTGGTGGAGAGGGGAGCCAGTTTGGTAATGAGTAGTTTCTGTTTTAGTCATTAGAGTTGTAATCCTGAAGGAGATGGAGGAGGCCATGCCCTAGAAGTTTATTCTAGAATGTGATGGTAAGGGGATACCAATTAGGATACCAGCCTGCAAATCATTTAATAGCTCCCCCACTATTTAACAGTCAACATTTCCATCAGGGAGTAGATTTTGTCTCTTTGGTGACCTGTGGCCCAATGAGTAGTTACAGGCCAGTAAAATTAGATTATTAGTAAATGAAAAGACAAACAGTCACCGTAGAGTAGTTTCTGCGCAGATCCCCCATGTCCAGCTCCTCTTATGGAGCGTGTGACGAGAGCTTAGGCAGAGCTACAGGGAGACACTAAGCTGTGAGAAGGCGATAAAAATGTCACCGTGCTCCCCGTGCTCCTCTCCCTGTGGGGACAGGAGCCTGCTCTTTTATCCTGGACTGGCGACAACCTTCGCCCCTTATTCTTACCAGACATTTTCAGGTTTAGGAAGCTTAGAAAGCAGGTTCATGAGATTGGATGGTCACACTGATCCCAGGTTTAAGAAGCACTGCACCTTCATGTGTTTTAAAAGGACCCAAGCAATTTGAAAAACAGCAAAATACAAGTGGCAGTGTACTAGTGTGAAAGTGGAGATATTACTTCCAAGGTTGGAGACTGATGGAAAAGATGGAAAATCCAGTGTCAGGGTCAAGCTCGGCTGGAAGCAGAATGGCCTCAGAGCTCACAGGTCAGTGAGATCCTAAAGTCCTTTGTTTAAGTGGGGGTGGTAGACAGGGATGGGGGCTTCCTGGACCCCTCTTCACCCTCGGCCTCAGTGGTCTGATCACCTCACCAGCATATTCCACCCAGAGGGCCCAGGATTCTATCCCAGAATTTGTGTTGTATCCCTTGCTTTTCATTTTCAACCTTAGAGTCAAAAGGAGAGTCTACTTCATTCTGAATCAAGACCGTACTTAACTACCTTTCCCGAATGGAAGGGGAAGTGCTCAGTAGCCCACAATTTGAATCTAAATCAATTCCTTTCCTAGCATGAAAAACAAACAAAAACAACTTCCTAGGAAGGTAAATGCCAGAGGGGACTCTGAACAGTTCTCCGGGCACCTCCAGTGTTTAGCAGTTGATCTTATACAAAGGTAAACAAGACTTATCTTGCTGGTTTCTGAGCAGTTTGTGGGGAACGTGTACCAGGTTTCAACAAAACACTGTTGTGAGGCCGAGTGCCAAATTTGTGTGAGGGGCAAATTTGTGTTGTTGTAGGGTGTGTGGCCACATGTGGAGTAGATGCCTGCTGTTTGGAAAAAATTGCACAGCAATTAAAAGACTTTTTGAGACTTGGCAATATTGTTAATTCCTTTGCCATTTTATATGAGCAAGAGGATTAATTAGCGCTGGCTTTATAGAGTTATATCTAAATGCATATGTTTTGGGTTCGATATTTCTTTTTACTAGATTAGTCAGACTTGTTCCCAACTGTGAAAGCCACCTCATGGGATTCATTTGTGCCTGCCTGAATGCTTCTTGTTTGCCAGAGTGTGTCATCCAGGGCTCACACCAGAACCACTGACAGTAAGGCCAACTCTGTCTTTACCTTGCAATATTAATTTTGAGGAAAAAAGCAGAAGGAAGGTGGGTGGGGATTTAGAATGCGGGGGCAGACTTGGTCACAAAATTTCTTTTTATTTTTGTCTGTTTCTTCCGATGACTTTTTAAAACAGTCTTATTTTCCCAATTGAATATTTCTTTGTTTTCACACTTCTATAGGGGAGAAAAAGAGACAAAACTCTTTGCAGTGGAGCATCTTTTAATGAAGCTCAGAATAGCCCTCCAGAACTACTTATTTCAACCTCTTCAGTGTTCAAATCTGAGCCCAGGAGGTTCCCAGTTCTTCCTTCTGTCAGTTAAGACATAATTAGTAGAAGAGTTTTTCTTGGATACTTTGGTGACCTTGGACATACAGGAAATTCTAGAAATAGATGTATTCATGACTATCTTTCTTATCGCCCATGTAATGAGGGTAGTATGCCTTACTCATCTTCCAGTAGCCTACCACATGGAGGTGTGCAGTAACATCTGTTGAATGAATAGATGTTTGGCTTGGTGCTTGGGCCATGGAATTAGGCAGTGGTTCTCAGTTTAGCCTGCATGAGGTTCACCACGATGGCTTATTAACAGAGTCATGCCAGGCTCCAGC
Organism: Rhinolophus ferrumequinum; assembly: GCF_004115265.2. Classification (NCBI taxonomy): domain Eukaryota; kingdom Metazoa; phylum Chordata; class Mammalia; order Chiroptera; family Rhinolophidae; genus Rhinolophus; species Rhinolophus ferrumequinum. The sequence continues at coordinate 37,716,986 of NC_046289.1, read as the reverse complement.
CTCCCAAGTTATGATTTGTTAGGTCAGAGAAAGGGTGAAGGAATCCATATTTTTAACAACTATCCTGATGGATTTGGATGCAGATGCCCTCTGGGTCTTGCATACTGGGGAAAGAAACTGCTCTGAGGGATATGGCATTTCAGAAGTTTGGAAGAAAAGTTTCTCCAAACCAGCTTAGGCTCCTTCCCACTTCCCTCCGTGCCCATGTTGCCCTCTGAGGATCTCCTGTGATGGTTCCCTCCCCCACTGTTTCTCTGGCAATCTCACCACGTGCCACTCCCCAGCTTTCCACGTCCTGACCACTGCCAAGTTCACTTTGCTGAAGATCAGAATCTTGTTCCTCTGGAGCCACCTGAGAACGGCGTGACTGATCACACCCCTTGGTCTAACTCTGGAATTATACAAACTTACCGAGTGGACAGGGTGCCCTACGCCCACTAGTCTGGCTTAGGTGACCTTTCTAGGCACACGTGCTGTGTGTTTGACACAAGAAACTGAATGAGATTAGTTGTATGGACTTAGATGTATAAAAGAGATGATGGATTTCAATTTCTTCACATGGTTCAGGGTAGATAACATATGTTCCATACATAGCAGTTGTTTTTTCCTCCCTGGAGTAAAAACTCCTTGATGGGTAGGACTATGTCCCATTCTAGAGAGTCCCTGAACCAAAACAGACTTCCCAAGGGCTGGAACCAAAGCTGACATTCACCTGAAAGTTAGACATCAAACTGACATAGTCATAAAATAACTAAATAGCAAAACCCCAGAGAGGCATCACGTGGGCAGCTTTGAGCAGCAGCTGACGCCGCCACTGCGAGGGGTGTCAGTAATGCCGTGTAGGAAGTAGCTTTGCACAGAGGCCTCCTAAGCAGGACAATGTCATCGTCACACTCAAAAAATGGGGGTGCTTCAAACCCGCCACCCTCACCTCCTTCCCACCACTGCAGGAACAGGGAGGACTTCGTGGCAGGCAGATTTAGTTGGGGTTCATGAATGAGAGTTATACTTTCTATAATAGCATAAATATGTGCAGTGAGGAACAGGAGACGAGGAGCAAAACTGTGAAAATATAGTTACCAAGACTATAGTTTAAAATCTAAACTACCCACGAGAGCAGACAGAGACTGAGAACTCTTTCTTGTTTTGCCAGCTCTGATTCTCTTGCTCCTTAGGGCACTCGGTAGCACAGCCTGAAGAGAAGCCACGGGATAGCGTTTCAAAGCCTGTGGGAAATATGACGTCAAGGGATAGCATGGGGTAGACTGCCTTCCTCAGCAAATCACCAGTCACCCTAACAGTGCCTTAGAGCGAAGGAAAACTTACTCTTCACGAGGAGTTGGTGGTCAGCAGTTTCAGAGTTTGTTCAATAGGTCAACCCTCTGGGTTGGGGATTCTTGAATCCTTTTGGTCTTTTTGTTGAGGTCACAAGATGGTCATCACAGTTCTGAGGTTCCAAGAGGGCTCCAAGAAGGAAGGAAACGGTTCTCTCTTTCTCTTTCTACCTCCCATCTGTCACTCTCTCCCCTTCCCCACCTCTCTCCTTCTCTTCCTCCCTCTTTCCCCCTGCTCCCCTCCTCTTTCTCTTTCCTCTCTCCCTTTCTTCCTCGCTTCCTCTTTCATTTGAGGGAAGAACCTTCAGAAGCTTCCAAAAGATTTACCTTATCTTTCTTTGACTAGAACCAAGTTACGTTCTCACTTGCAAACCAATCACTGGCCAATGCCTGTGGGGTTACCATTTTAGTTTACATCTATCATGGCTCCCTTCCTGGGTCCATAGAGGGGCTCCCTCTTCTGAGCCTGTACCTGTATCAAGTCTCACTAAGCTAAGAAAGAAGGGAGAAATGACTGTTGGGTAGGCAGTTGCATTAGGTTTCTAGGCCTATCATAACCAAGTACCACAAACGGGGTGGCATAAATTCTAGAAATTTATTGTCTTGCAATTCTGGAGACTATAAGTCCGAGGTCAGGGTGTTGAGAAGCTTGGCTCTTTCTGAGGGCTGTGAGGAAGAATCTGTTCCATGCCTCTCCCCGAGCTTCTGGTAGTTTGCTAGCAATCTTTGGTGTTGCTTGGCAAGTAGTAGTATCACCCCAATACCTGCCATCAGCTTCACATGGTGTTCTCCCTGTGTGTGTGTCTGTGTCCAAATGTCCCCCTTTTATAAGCACCTAAGTCACAGTGGATTCGAGGCCTGCCCTATTCCAATATGGCCTCATTTAACTAATTACATCTGCAATGACCTTATTCTCAAATAAAGTCAGATTTTGATGTATGGAGGGATAGGACTTCAACACATGAATGTCAACCCACAGCAGCCATCAGCAGTGTCTGCCACACAAAGGAAAGTGGCTGGGTTGACCATGACAGCATTAGCTATTCTACTGTCTTGTTTAATTCAGTCTAAAGAGAACTTGTGTTCTTTATATGTTACAGAATTTTTTTTAAAAAAATGAAATTGGAAAGGGCAAGAACTAAGAGCTTCAAAGAACATAAAAAATTTAAAATATCATCACTGTCATTATCATTATCATCAATCTATCCATTTATGCATCTACCTACTTCCTTGCTTTAATAGCAGACGAAAACCACAGCCACTCAACTAGCAAAACATATGAAAGCCCTCAGATAGAAATATAAGATGCAATAACACTGTGTCGTTGCTAAACCCTACGCTCGTGAGAATAGTTAAGTAACTCTAATCATTTATGAAATTTAGTCTAGTGGAGTCATAAAATCGATTTTTTTAAAACATTTATATTCATTATTTAAACATTTTTTCCCCCCAGACTTGGCTATGGAGAATACATAGAAAAGTCAGTTTTTTTCATTTCAGACATTTTGGGACTAGGTATATGTCAAAATGTATAAATATTTAAAAATACCTTTTAGAGCCATAAATATAGTTGTATAATATTTGTCTCTTAAAGTAAATGAATCTATTTACTCCAACTTTTTATTTCAATATGAAGCTCACTTCCAAGAAGACAAGAGCATGACATTTTCTACCCAAAATATTTTTGAAAAAGTTTTTAACAGGTATCAAAGAAAGCACCCTGAGATATGATTATTTTGAACTTGCTGTAATAACTGTTCAGGCACCACCACTGTTTTCTGGTACTTTCTGATGAGTAATCATGGCTTGTGGGGCAGACAGGGCAAAGGAAGTGCTTGGCTGTGGCCTGTCTCTAGCTCAATAAGAGAAGACGTGTGGTGGGCTGGGCGCAGGCTGGTCTGCTGAGTGGTGTGCTATGTTCTATGGCGAAAGGCCTGATCCAGGCAGTGCTGTGGCCCCCATATCATGAATCTGAGAAAGGGGCTGGGGCTTCATCTAATGCCGCTGGGCTCAGCTCCACTCTGTGCACGGTCTTTCTCTTTCTCAAGTGATCATATACACACGAGATCTCTGTCTAGCAAAGATATTCTAGGTGAATGAGAGCCAGGGTCACCCCTTCTTTGGCTGGGCTGCCAAGAAAGGGTCTGGACTTTGGCAAACATTTGTCTTCTCAAGCCCTTCCTCAGCAAGGGCAGACCTGATAAAAATCTTTCCATGGGATTTGCCCAGAGCCCTTTTCTGGACTGCAGAGCCTGGGAAATTTGTACTGAGTTCTCCTCTTCCCAGCCGCCTGCCCTCTGGTTCATGTAAGCTCATCAGTTGCTTTTATTGCTCCTGCTTCCAGCACACCTACCTCATCTGCTCTAGCAGCCACACGAGCGTGGAAAGCATCGTTTGAGTGATGCTCTGAATTTTTTTTTTCATTAAGGTGAAATTCAAACAATTAACCCTTTGAAAGTGTACAGTTCACTGACATTTATACATTCACAGCGTTGTGCAAACATTACCTCTACTTAGTTCCAAAACGTTTTCATCACCCTAAACAGAAACCCTGTACTCAGTAAGCAGCCACTCCCCGTTTTCCCTTCACCTTTCACCTCCCAGCACCTGGCAATCACTAATCTGGTTTCTGTCTCTATGGATTTGTCTATTCTGGATATTTCATATGAATAGATTCACACAATATGTCGCCTTTTGTGTTTGGTTTCTTGCATCTAACATGATTTTTTCAAGGTTTATTTAATTGTAGCACGTGTCATTACTTCCTTTACATGGCTGAATAATATTCCATTGTGTGGATGTACTACAATTTGTTTATGCGCTCATCTGTGGATGCCCATTTGGATTGTTTCCATCTTTTGCTTCTTGCTATGGCTTTTTTTTTTTTTAAGGCTGTTTTCTTTGTTTACTTACTTTTTTTGGTAGAGAGCCATAGACTAACATCATTAACCATGGACTCACAGGAGTCTTGAAAAGGTGGCACACAGAGTTTCTGGACTCTGGGATGCTGAGCTTCAAGAGCTTCAGAAAGTGTGTGCCTGTATCTTTTTAAAAGGGCTTTAAGGCTCTGTTAGCCGCCCGCTTTGAACTAACAGCCCTTGCTACGAGGGTGTTCTTCCTCATATTGTTAGCACTTGTATATCTACTGGTTAGTTAGTCTCGTCTTCCTTACAGTGTGATTCAACATCTCTCTTGCAGGTTGTCTTTCCTGTCCCGTGAGCTTGCCCAGTGCTTATTTTCATTGTTCTTTGATTTTTCCCAAGAACTCAGAGCTTTCCATACTCCAGGCACAGAAGTAGGCTTTGGACGTTACAATGGAAGGCCAGCAAAGTGGCGAGCTCTTTTTGGCATTTAAATTTCCCTCACTTGGAAGTGGGGCTCCTGGGAATGTTAAACTGCCTCATGGTTTTTCAAATGCCTTGGGCTGAAAAATTATGGGCAAACTGGAAGGCCTAGGTGAGTGTGATTGTTAAAAATCTCAGCTGTTGGCCTCCCTGTGGTTAAGGGCAATAAGATCTGCCCCCCTGCTGGGCTTTGACTGACAGGCCATACTTCTCCTTGGCCCTTCTGCTGATTCCACAAGCCACCCGAGCCCTGTCTTAAGTTTTATAACGTCACCTGGACCCCCACTGGTGTTATAGCCCACATCTGCCTAAGAATTCTCCTCCGTCAGTTGCATTGAATGTGCTCTTCTAAGGCTGTTGTTCCCTGGATGGCCAGTCCTTAGGGCTAACATGTGGTTTAGCTTACTTTCCATGTCGAGACAGTTTAGCATCGCCCAGAAGTGACCCTACACATTTATAAAGCCCCAATTTGCTGACATGATTAAGTGATAATTCTTTAAATGTACAGAATGTTTTTCTACCGTGAAGCCCAGACGGGCCTTGATGACAAGTGGGAAAACCGCTGCCAGCTGCCTAGTGTCTTTGGGGGTCTTGCTGGCCATTTGCTCCCCATGTTACTGATGCCCTGTCTCGTTTGTACTTGTAGCATTACAAGAGTCAGAAGATCGCCGCACAAAGGAAATGATTTTAGCTCCCTTGTAGATGAAAGAAAAATCTATCTTACCCCTCCCACCTAATGACTTAGAAACAAAAACCTATAAAGCTTTCCTGTCACTGTGAAGCTTGACTCACCTGTTTATTCAGGCTTTTCCTGCAGCTGGGGTGACTGACGTGATAGGTGTGATGGAAGGGCTCCGTGGGTGATGTCTGGGCCACTGTGTTTCAGGACAATGCCTGTTAGGTCAGAGCTGTGCGGAGGGACGACTGGTTTTATTCAAAGGCTTTGTGTAGACTTACAAGGAAAGGAACTCAGGGAAATCTTCTGTCTCCCACGCTACCCTGTGAGCACAGATCTGAGGACAGCACTGTTTCCTCCACTCCCTCCTGCCCACCCTTGCTCCATCAGCATTGCCCCAATTTACTTTAAGCAAAACCAAGCAGCAGTTCCTGCCTACCACCTCCCGCCACGTCATTAACCAGGCACCTTCGGGAAAGAACATGAGGGCCAGCCTCCAGAATTCCAGGGCAACATGCTTTGCCTGGAAAGCATTACGGGGCCCTGCACCTTGTGACCTGCAAGTGGAAGGAATTTTGGACCTTGTGCCCACAGGCTGATGGCAAAAAGGTTAACTAGTGTTGAAAACAGGATGGGGAATCCTGTCAATAAACAGAGTTGTAACTGCTTTTTTTTTTAATTAAAATTTATTGGGGTGACATTGGTTAGTAAAATTGCATAGGTTTCAAGTGTACAATTCTGTAATACATCATCTATATATCGCATTGTGTGTTCACCACCCAGAGTCAGTTCTCCTTCCATCACCATATATTTGACCCCCTTTACCCTCTTCTACTATCCCCCTTCTCTCCTTACCCTCTGGTAACCACTAAACTATGGTCTGTGTCTATGAGTTTTTGTTTGTCTTATTCCTTTGCTGCTTTTAGTTTTGTATCGCACATATCAGTGAAGTCTCATGGTTCTCAATTTGTAACTGCTTTCGCGGCACGGTTACATGGGGAGATCTGTACTGGAAGCCCACATGGCTTCTCCCGGCGTCCACAGAGCAAGCATGATCCTCCCCTCCCGTGTCCCTCTCCCACGACATGTGCCTGTCGGCGCCTGTCTTTCAGGGATGATAGGTCCAGTATTGTCCAACAAGCTCATATCCAGACCTTCTATTCTGGACAAAAGCAGTCAATGAGAAACGTTTCTCTGTGAAATGCGATCTGAGTCCCCAAAGCCCTTAGGCCTTGGGTGGAAGGAGGCAAAGTTGGTGGTGGTGGTGGTGGTGGTGGTGGTGGTGGTGGTGCTGGGCCCACCTAGCACCTGTGAGCCCCTCCCTGCACAGCTCCAGGCCCGCCACTGGGCCACCATGCGGGCTGACTTCATCTGTCCTTCCCACTGTCCTGTGAAGCTCGGATCATTGGCATCTTTTCTAGATGAGGAAACGCAGTCGCAGAGAAGTTAAGTTTATTTATTTTGCTCCCTGCTGTTCTTTGAAGGATTTGAGGCAGTTAACAAAAGTGCTTACCATTCAAAAAGAAACCAATAAAAACTTGATGTGGAGACATGGAGTGAAGGCAAAGCATGGAAGGAATAATAAGCTGCCTAGAAATGCACACCACATGGGTAGAGCTGCTAGAGGGGGCCATAAATTTGGTTCCGGGTTTCTTAGAAGCCAAGACAGGAGGAATAACAATATATAGTTAGAAAAGTTAAATGATGTACGTAGTAGTGGAGGAATCAGGATTTGGACCCCGTTTTGTCTGTTGCTAAAGCTCATTCATTCATTCATTCGTTCATTCATAGGGTGGGACTTCTGCTATTGATGTAAACGATGTAGGATCTAGCGACAGCTCCTGGGTGAGGGCCGGGATCGTGTCTCATGAAGCCAAAGAAAGGACACACGGACCAGGGAGAGGCAGAAAGTAGTACAGGAAGATAGTTTATTAGAGGCAGGAGAAGAGGTTGCAACTCCCGAGCGGGAGGGGGCACCCAAAATTGGGAAGCCTAGTGACTGAGGCAAAAGCTCTTACTTTTATACCTTCCCTTGCCTGCTTGGGGAAGGGGGCTGGAGCCTTCTAATGGAATTCATCTATCAGGTTGGTCCTGTTTGCTCATCCTGAAGGGATTAACGAACTAACCCATTCCGACCTATCAGATCTGCTCCTTTGTCCCGCCGGAGGGATTTGAGATTATCTATTAACCTCAAGGCATATTCTCATGTCTCTGTCCTGGAGTGAAGGAGACATTCCAGGCCTGGAGGTACAGGGTATGGCTGCTTTTTTGTTTATTCCACCAGCAACCCCCCTGTCTATCTAGCAACATACTAACTAACCTGTCTCACGATGGTTGTGAATGATGAATAAGGCCCAAATCTGAAATAAGGAAGTAAGCACCACATCCTGAAGCTCTGGGAGACTCTCCGTGCAGCAGGATGGGGCCTGCCACCACTGCAGCCGTCCCACCCAGCTCATGTTGGAAAAGGACTGGGACGCCAGGGCAGGGCGGTCTTCTTTGCATTCAGGCCGTGTGTGTGGTGAGAGGCTGGTATCTGCCATGGGGTGGGGGCTGCTTTCCCTTCCTCTACGCCATGTGCAAAGCCTGGGGACTCATGAGCCGGGAAACTAGCTGCCGGACGTCTGCTGAGCTGTAAAACGTACACGCTTGTCCTGTGTTGTCAGCAAAATTCTGCACGATGAAGGAATCCTTTGAAAGGCCAACCTGGGTCTCCTGAAGGTGAGGAAACAAGGGCCTAAAATCTGGTGCCCATACTGGCCTGGAGAGTTCTGAAGACAGAGACCCACTGGAGTTGCTGGTGTCAGTAAGACTTATTCCTGTAAGTGGGGTAGTGTCCCTGGGAAGAGGAGGGGGCAACTCCCACCCTATCTTGTTCTTCAAAGCCCTTGGAGGGTAGGAGAAGGACACCTAAAGCTTGTCTTCTTATTTTATTCTTACCTGAGCAGATAAAAACAAAACCAAAAAACACAAAAACCCTTTAACTTGGAGACTTTGAGCAAGTTGCTGAAATCCACTAAGTCTTCAGTTTTGTCAGATATAAAATGGGCACAGGCTTCACTGAGGTACATAGGATGTGTCTCATAGGCCTGGTTCATGCAGGACACTCAAAACATGAGGTGGAATCTGTGTCCTATGATCATTCTTTCAGCATTTTCCTTGCTTCTTTTCTCTGAGTCTGTTCTGTCTTGAGGAATCCCTAAGATGTCTTGTTCCTGCAGATTGCAGCCCTCTCTCTTAAGGCCTATTGACTAGAATCTTCAGGAGAATTTTAAGAACAGATTCCCGAGCCCACTCAAGGTGCTTCTGACTCAGTATCCTAGAGCGAAGCGTTAAGAAACTGAAGTTTCAAAAGCTCCACAGGTGATTCTGATTCATGGCCAGACGCAGCACTTCTGCCTCAGGCTATACTTGAAAACTGATTTTTGTGGCTTTTTGTATGGCTTGAACAGGGTGCCACCTACCCCTTGTTCAAATATCACTCCTCTGGTTCTACAAAATGTGTGAAGTTTTCATGAGGTTCTCACCTTTGCCTGAAAGGCGAAGTTATTTCAAAAGGCAGTTGCAGAGTGCCCTGATTAACTGCTAACATCCCGCTCAGACTGCTTTGTCAGAGTAGCTGCCGTCAACCTCACATGTCCCTGAAGGAATGGGACTGGCATAGATTCCTTTTGATGAGCAAGAGGGTGAGGATGGTTCCAAGCCCAGAAATCCTTACCAGAACATGGCTCTGAGAAGCCAGGGAACAGCCAGAGAGAAGGAAGAAAGGGGAATGGGGAAGGAAGGCAGTCAACCCTCACTTAATACAATATTAATACATCATTAATATTGTTTTAACGTCTTATTTTGCTATAATTTCAGACTTACAAAAGAAGTTGCAAAAATAGTATCAAGATTTCTTATACCCTTTACTGAGCTTTTTCAAATATTAACCAAATAGAAACCAGTCCAATGATCAAAACCAGGAAATTGACATTGATATGATACTATTAATTAATCTATAGATTAATTCCGTAGAATTAAATTCACATTTGATTTCAAACTAAATCATTTAAATTTATCCAGTTGTCTTACTAATATTCTTTTTCTGGTTCCAGATCCAATCCAGGATCCCATAGTGCATTTTGTCGTCATATTTCCTTAGCTTCCTTGAACACTTAGCTTCCTTGAAGCCATTACAGTTCCTCCGTCTGTCTTTGTCTTTTATGACTGATGCTTTTGAGGAGCGCTAGCTAGTTGTTGGGTAGAATGTCCACCAGTTTGGATTTCTCTGATGTCTCCTCATGACTAAATTCAGGTGATTCATTTTGGCAAGAATATCACTAGATATGATGTTGTTCCCAGGACGTCATAGGAGGAGGTACAAGATTCGAAGTTTGTTTTTAAAATTTTTTTCGCCCAGTAAAGCACCTTAGAAAAACAGACCCATTTTAACATTTAACAAGCGATTTTACCAAGAGAAGAAGGGAAGCTCCCTCCTGCACCTGTGCTCTGTGGGACCTTGCTCTGCTGTCCTGTTCCATCTCTTAACCTCAGGGTTCAGCGTCTCTTTCCACATACTTCCTCTGTCACGCTTGTCTGCTTGCCCTGTGAGGCCTCTTAGGAGGCAAAATACTTGGAGAAATATCTGTAAGATCTCGCTGGAAAGCAGGTCCAAAAAGTAATAAAGTAGCTACTGATCTACTTAAGCACAGTTTTCTTTGGGAAGAAAATTGGATGCCATAAAAAGAATTGGACTGTGGTTGAAGAAACAAAGATATTAACACTTCTGTGCCTGTGATATTTGCCAGAAAAAAAAAATTAAAGTGCAGAAAATGTAGTTGTTGGTACAATATTAGCTCATGTTCCAAGGGGGTAGGAAAGAAATACTTCAAAATAGTATAGGGAGGGGAGGAAGCCCATTGGAACTGTGAATGAGAGAAGGAGAGCCAGAACATTTTTTTTCTTTTTTTGCCTGCCCTGCACAGTTAGGGGTCATGTAATTTTAGGGTGACCTTTGCTAGAGTGACACCATCCAGAATGTACTTTGTTACGTGGATGTGTCTTTTCCCTTGCCTTAGTCCTTTTGGAGTAAATTAAGAGTTTTAACAGAGGAAGAGTACTGAGGGCATTAAAAATGAATTTCAGTTTATAGTTGTTTGTCCATTTGGTGCTGTGGACCTAGGTGAAGAAAAAGTAACCAGAGAATAGGAGACCTTTATTTTTAGATTTTAATGCCAATGACCTTATTTTTGGAGACAATCACATTTGCTCAATTTAAAAGAGGAAAACAAATGAGAAAAAGACAACATATACAGAAAAAAGAAACTGAAAGTTCTGAGATCAAACACTTGTAGCAGTTTGGCACCTTTTAAGATCTCTTTTATCCACATACTCACATAGAGGTGTATCATTTTTTGAAGATGAAATACTGCACATTCTGATTTGTATTCTGTTCCTTTTTTAGTCTTTATCTTTTCTGCTTAAAAATTAATAAATGTTTATTGAAAAACAAATCTAAACATTTCAGAATATGTGGTACAGAATGTGGAAGCCCCCCGCCCCCGCCGTGATCGTCATTTTAATAGTCTGGTGTATATTCCATCTGAATTACTCCATACTATCTTGGAACTTAATTTTTTCACTTCACGTAGTTTTGACCCAATAACTTTCTAGCTGATGTTGGTGGGGTCACTTGACTTTTTTGGTATTCAAAGTTTCTTTTCTTTGGAATGTGGTGGTGAAAAATGTTCACTGGTCACCTGCCTTGTAAGAATTTCTCTCATTTCTTATTTTATTCAATATTTTGGGGACATCTGTCTCCACTAACTACCACATACCTCTTCAGAATTCTCCTGCTTTGACTTCATGACACTGCCCTCCATCGTGCCACCTACCCCAGACATCTCCCCTCTGTCCCTGCAAACATTTTCTTCTCCTCAGGCCAAAAGTTCCTTCCTGTTTCCTGATTCCTTGTCCAGGGTCCCCTCTGGCTTCTGGCTTGCTTCTCACATTCTCTTTGCCCTCATTCTTGTTTGGATCTTTCCTCCCTTTTCTGAGCTAGAAGGATGACTGTACACCTCCTACCACTTGAGCTGTCATACTGATCCCTGGTTAGGAATCTGCCTGTATTCATTTCCTAGGACTGCTATAGTAGAGTATCATAAACTTGGTAGGTTAACACAACAGAAACTTATTCTCTACGAGTCCTGGAAGCTAGAGGTCTGACATCAAGGTGTTGGCAGGGCCATGGTCTCTCTGAAGGCTCTAGGGGAGAATCCTGCCTTCCTTATTCTGACTTCTGCTGGTTGCCAGAAGTCCTTGACATTTCTTGGTTTGTAGACTCATCAGTCCGATCTCTACTTTTGTTTTCACAAGGCCTTCTCCTCTCTAGGTGTCTGTGTCCAAATTTCTATGTACTTGTAAGGGCACCAGTCGTTGGATTAGGGTCCGCCTTAATCCAGTATGACCTCCCCTTAACTTCACAAATTACAGCTGCAAAAGACTCTGTTTCCAAATAAGGTCACATTTTGAGGTTTCAGGTGAATATGAACTTTTGGAGGACACTAGTCAGCCCAGTGTGCTGCTCTAGATCCATGTATCACTTTCCTTTTAGACCTTTCCTTGCGGGTATACCACTGCTGTCTCCAAGTCAACATGTCAAAAAATGAGAACGGTATCTTACTACTGTAGTCCTCTAAGTGGGAGGAGGGGACATGCTGACATTAGTTATGTGACCTGACACCAGCATCCTAATTGGGTCTCATGTGGGTCTGGGTAGCCTGAGGAGGAGTTCAGCATGCCGAAGGTGTGGCAGTGGAATTCGTTTTCAGGCCACAATTTATGTGAGCCCGGGGATGAGGCTTTAGTACCTAGTTTTAATTACATAAATCCTGTAAAATGGACAAGAAGCTTAGACAGTGCTGCGAGCTCCGAAGGAGATGTTAATGATGAAACACAAAAGAAGCAGCAGGTGGTCACCTCTGCTAGGTTTGGTTTGAGCCCTTTGTCAACCAGATTATGAGGGAACGGCAATGACCATCTAAGGAGGCCTGGCAAGAAGCTGGCGGAACAAATTGAAAGTTATCAAGAAGACTCTTTGAAATATAAATTCTACATATAATTTTTGTACATTGTGCTTTGAGGATGTGCTCCTGCCAGTATGAAGTCATCATAGTCAGGAAGATATTTAAATATTATAATCTCATCCTTTTCAGTTTATATTTTCCTGGGTCTTTTATATGTATAGTATGATATGTTAATATAGTAAATATATATGTAAATAAATATTTAGAATAATACATGTAAATATGTAATATATATGTAAATAAATGCATATACCTGTATTGGGTTGTATGCTCAGAGATTCTTTTTTTTTTTTTTTTTTAATGAGTGGAGTGTGTGTCCAAAAGTTTACAGAACGATGGTTTTTGGAGTCAGGGTCACGTTTCTTAGCACTGCCTGTAAGGCCTATAGTTATAACCCCCAACTTTTTTTAGATTTTTATCTTTTTAGAGTAGGTTTAAGTTTACAGCAAAATTGAGTGGCAGTTACGTAGGAACCACCTGCCCCACTATCCACATGTCCCACCCGAGCGGTACATTTTTACAACTGATGTGCCTACATTGCTACATCATACTCGCCCAGAGTTCACAGTGTACCTGAGGGTTCACTCTTGGTGTTGTACACTCTATGGGTTTGGGCAAATGTATAATGACATGTGTCCACCATTATAGCATCGTGCAGAGTAATTTCAGTGCCCTAAAGAGCCTCTGTGTTTCATTTGTTTATCCCTCTCTCCCTGGAACCCTTGGCAATCACTTGTCCTTTTGTTAGGTTGGTGCAAAAGCAATTGCGGTTTTTGCAATTATTTTTAACCTTTTAAACCGCAATTACTTGCACCAACCTAATACTATCTCCACAGCTGCGCTTATTTCAGAATGTCATTTGGTTGGAATCATATAGTATGCAGCCTTCAACCTTCTTTTTCCCTCTATACCATGCAGGCCTATGCCCCAAATGTCCTTTTACATACTTGGTTCTTTGGCTCCAGCTGTTTTCTCTCTGACAAATCTCCTTCTCATGATCCACTTTCCTCCTTTTGCAATCGTTCTCTTCTCCCCCCAGGTGGAGTCAATCCCATCTCCTCCTTGATCTTTCTTTATTCTCAGGCACACTACGGCGTTTCCCCGAAAGTAAGACCTAATCAGAAAATAAGCCCTAGCATGATTTTTCAGGAGGACATCCCCTGAACATAAGCCCTAATGCGTCTTTTGGAGCAAAAATTAATATATGACCAGGTCTTATTTTCGGGGAAACACGGTATCATTCCCCCTCTGTTCTCATGCTACTGGCAGCCCAGTAGGTTTGTTTACACCACCATCACCAGAAACACTGAGTAATGCATTGAACTATGACTTCAGGACTACTGTGATGTCACGTTGGCCATGACATCACGATGGCTGCGTCCTCATGATGGCCTAGACGTCACTATGGCTGAGGCAGTCTTAGGCCAGAGGAATTTTTCACCTCCATTGTAATCTTACGAGAACACCGTCATATATGCAGTCTGTCATTGACTGAGACTTCCTTATGCCTCACTTATGAGCCTTCCTTATGACTGGGCTCATCTCAGAAATGGCTACTGAGGTGAGCAGTATGTGACAAAAACCCGCTGGTTATTGTCTCTCTTGTTTGCCTGCTTCAGTAGTTCTGAGGGCTGCTTAGAATGACATTTATTGTTTATACTAAGGCTGCACATAAAAACCAGACAAAAAGGTATTTTTTGACCATATTTTATAGTGTGTTCAAGCAAGTATGAGGACATGCATGTGTATCACGTTGTAAAAATAATAAAAAGATAATATCCATTTTTGGCTAAGCAGTAGAACAAAATATACTCTCAGATCCTGTTGGCAGGAGTTTGAGTTGGCATACTTTTCTGGAATGCAATTTGGAAAAATACATTCAAAATTCATAAAATGTGCATATCTTTGATCTAACATGCCATTCCTACCAATGTTTTCTAAAGTTATCATTATAGCTTTGGACAGTAATTTAGTATAAGGATGTTCATTGCAGCATTATTTATAATAGTGACGGAAATTTAGAAATGACCTACATGTCCAACAGCAGGAAATAAGTTATGGTTTTCACCTATAATGGAATATTTCATTGCCAGTACAAATTGCATTGTAGAAGAATTTTTAAGATATATTGCTAAGCAAATTAAGCAGGCTATAAATACTATTTTCAGTTTGATTTCAATTTGTTATTTAAAAATGTATAACTTTGACTTTCCAGCTTACTCTAACCTCAAGAGGCTACTCTTGCCTTTAATACTTACATCCTGTGCGCTAGCCCCTAGCCAGCTTGATTGCAAGAGGCTTTTTCCTTCTAGCAGCTCCGTCTCCTCTGTCTCTCATCACCTTAACCTGGTACTTCATTCCTTTGCAGATTACCTCTTACCCTCTCGAAGCCAACTTCTTCAGGCTGTCTCTTTGCTTATGAAGCTTTGCAGAAACGTGGAAAACAATTGGTGCCATAAGCTCCCCAAACACAGGTAAGACCGAGATGTGATGCTTAATAAAATTTTCCTGAGTGCTTGGGTATAATATATGGGGATGGCAAAGCCAAAAAAGGAAAACTTAAAATTGGATATTAAATATGT
Organism: Rhinolophus ferrumequinum; assembly: GCF_004115265.2. Classification (NCBI taxonomy): domain Eukaryota; kingdom Metazoa; phylum Chordata; class Mammalia; order Chiroptera; family Rhinolophidae; genus Rhinolophus; species Rhinolophus ferrumequinum. Next base: position 37,701,983 of record NC_046289.1, on the reverse strand, counting down.
TTGTTCCCAGAAAACTCATGCTTGGGTCAGTCTCATCCATGTGTCCTCTATTGGTAATTTCTCTCATTTTCCTATAGCTGGTAGCCATTTTGCAAGGACTAGCTTATTACTGCCCTGTCAAGAGTGTCCTTGAGCTTATCTCCCCACGCAGGAGCCCTTGCCACCAAACCCTCTGGAGAGAGGACAACTGATGTCCTAAAAGGAAACATAATTTGTAGAAGTTAATTCCACCCACATTGAGGATAATAACATTATTATGCTGAGTGATTTAACTCAGTGTCTGAAATCTTCCCATTTCAGAACGGGACCTTATGATTGCATGTCCAAAGGGCCATTAAAAAGACCTTTCCCTTTACTTCCCCTACTTTCCAGAACAAAGGACAATTTAACTCAAAAAGAAACACCCGTTATCATTGTGGAATGCAAGAATTTCTTAGAGTAATAAAAGGAAATAGTGTACTTCTGTCTGTGCCTTTGCTTTTTACAAAGAGTGTTTTTTTAAAAAAAAGTTTTAACTAGAACACTTATTCTACATATATATGGATGTAGAAAAACCCTTGAAAAGATATACCCTAAAATAAAAACAGTAATTGATCTCTAGGTGAAGGATATATTAGTTATCTATTGTTACATAACAAAATACCCTAAAATATGGCAGCTTAAAGCAACACACATTTTTTATCTCCCTGTTTCTGGGGCTAGGAATGTAGCTCAGGGTCCTCTGGGTCAGGGCGGGGTCAGGGTCTCCTCCCAAATCTGCAGTCAAGGTGGTGGCTGGGCCTTAGTCATCTCAAAGTTCAATTGGGTAAGTGGGGGAGCGGTGGGGGAGAGAGAGAGAGACAGAGACAGAGACAGACAGAGACAGAGACAGATCATAGTGTTTCGGTAGCCTAACGTGTCAGGGATCCCCAAGACCTCCCCCAGGTTTGATGATTCTCTAGGACGGCTCACAGGACTCAACACATAGTTGTATTGTATATGGTCACGACATACAATCTATGATTTATGATGGTAAAAGGATACAAGGGATACAAACCAAAATCAGCAAAGGGAAAAGGTGCATGAGGTGAAGTCTGGAGGAAACCAGACACAAGCTTTCAAGAGTCGTCTACCACTGGAGATTCGCCAGACACTCTGAATTCTCCCAGGAGTGAGTTGTGACAGTAGATGCAAAATGTTTTCTACCAGCGATCCTCATTAAAGGCTCAGTGTCCAGGGTTTTTACTGGGGGTTGGTCACGTAGGCACCCTCTGCCTAGAATGTATCAAAATTCCAGACTCTCAAACGGAAGGCTGGTGTTTACCAACCGCATATTGTTTGCACAAAATGTTTAGGCACAATGAGCCAAACTTATTAGGGAATTGTGGGAGCCTTTCCTCCTGAAATCCAAGTTTCCAGGTGCCAGCCAAGGACCAGCCTTACAGGCAGACCTTTCTAAGGATAACGGTCTCAGGCCTCCTATATTAACTCTTTTCTATACGCCTAGTCTTGGAAGTGATATCCATGACTTTTTCTGTATTCTGTTCATTAGAAGTGAGTCACTGGCTCCAATCCACAGGCAAGGGGAGGGATTTCATAAGGATGTGAATACCAGGAGGAAAGATTAATGGGGGCATCTTAGGGACTACCCACTACAGGGGGTGATTTTTCCTTTTTCATCTGTATTTTCCATTTTCTTTCCAATGACAAGTAGTAGTTTTATAACAAAAGAAAGCTATTGAAAAACTACCGCAGTATGCACTGCTGGTGGAGGAAGAAGTATATTTCTTGGTGGAAGAAAACTGGGATTTCTCCAGGCCCCATCCAGACTCATACGTGTGGATTCTTATGGCCTAATAACTTGTTGGTGTTTGAGGTGGTGAAGTTACCTGGGAGGACAAATTGGAATGTTTCTAGTTATATTTATAAGAATAAATGCAGGATTAAAACAAAAAAGTTTAGTGTTTTACAAACAGCAAGCGTAGCAACTGGAAAGCTGAAGGAGACCATGATTTGTTCGTGAAATTGCAGAATGTGGAGGCTAGGGGAAACCGCACCAGGCTCCAGGAAGCTTCAGACCGAGGCAAACATTATGCCTCGACATTTGTTAAGAAACCATGCAGATCTTTGAATGTGAGGGGGTGTGGAGAGAATGAAGCAGGGCACTTCTCCCATTGGCTGAGTAAATGGCGCTTTCAATGCTGCTCTGGCAAGTAAAGATGAGGGGAGGAGTAATTTCTTCCCTCTTTTCTTTTAAGCTCAGGATTTCAGAGAGGAAGGGAGCCTGGCCTCGGGGAAGATGGACCTATCATCCCAGAACAAGGGAGAGTTGTTGCCTGCTGGTCTATTTCCATGGTGGGAAAGATGCCCACTAACCTTCAGAAATGTACAATGGCATGGGGGTCCAGGGTTACTGCTGCTCTCAGACATCTGGAAACACAGAGGGCATTAGGACAGCACATCCTGTGTCACAACTAGAGAGAGAGAGTAAAAGAGAGAGAGAGATGAGAAATGAGAAATGTATTGTGGAGACTACTCAGTCTTCCTCCAGCATCCAGGAGCCCCCAAACTGCTCTATCTTTTTCACACACAGTAATTAAGATATTCTAATGGGTTATTATTACCGTCGCTATCTGTTTCTTCCCACCATAATGTAAGCTCTATAAGGGCAAGGATTTTGTCTGTTTTGTGTCTGGTATATAATAGGCACTCAATAAATATAGTAGAATTGAATTAAAAAACATGTTGATGCCAGTACTTCAGGTTCTTTGCTTTGCTTCTGTTGCTTACTGGTATTTAAATAACAACCGCATATGTTTGCCTTTCAACTTAGTGGGTTTCATCTGTAGAACTCCATGAACTTTAAAGCAGTTCTGTCAATATTATGCTAAGTGAAAGAAGTCGGACACAAAAGGCCACATATTGTATGATTCCATTTATATGAACTGTCCAGAAAAGGTAAATCCAGAGACAGAAAGTGTTTAGTGGTTGCGAGGGGCTGCAGGGAGAAGGGAACAGGGGGTGACTACTAATGGGTGGGGATTTTCAGTTTTGGGGTGATGAAAATGTCCTGGAAATAGATAGTGGTAATGATTGCACAACTCTGTGAATATACTAAAAAATCACTGACTTGTACACTTTAAAAGGTGAATTTTATGGTATGATAATTATATCTCAACAAAGCTATTATTGGAAAAACACAGACTTTTCATTAATTTCCCCATGAGGCCGGGTGGCTGCTGCTTTTATTGCAGACAAATAAAACAAGGCTTGTTACAGTCCGTGTGATGTGACGCAATACTGTGGATGGTAGAGTCAGACACACCCAGATTTGTATCACAACCTTCCTGGGAGTGACCTTGGGCAAGTTATGTTGTGACCTCCCAAAGCCTCATTTCCCTCCTTTCAAAACTGGGTGTGCTGGTACCTAAGGCAAGGGCTATGGGAAGGCCAAGTGCATTAACCCTTGTGAAATGCCCAGCCCCAGGCTTGACAGCCTGACAATGAGCTTAGTCCTCTTCTTTTCCTCCTCCTACCTCAGAAGACCTGCTGCATGCCCAGCTGAGTGGCAGAACCAGTAATTCAAATCTGATTACTGAGGTAGGATCCATTTTGTAGCATCCAGATGAATTTGTCTTTTGAAACTCATTTGTCTGCAGTGGTTCAGCATTGTTGTGTGCATTATTTGCCATGAAAGCTCACTGTCCCTTGGTCTCCTTTTTCATCAAATTCAGAACAAAAGCCCTACAAATTTGTCACTGAGCGTACTCAACAGGGTCTTGTCACGGCTTTGGAGGTTGGTGCTATGTCTCTGTCCTTTCTGAGAAGGAAAGAGGCAGCAAGACAGAACTCATTCCATTGATTCTTGTTTGCTGGGTGGTTCTGCAGCCTTCTTCTTCACACAGGGGTGTGCTGGTCAATGTTAACAGTTAGTCCTCTAGGACATAAAAAAGCTCTATTTGCAGCGTGTGCCAATTTCCATGGTGTAAATACTTTCACCAGGGCTGACTGCAAGCTATCAGTGTGCTGTCACTGAACATGGAGTTAAGGAAGAGATGCACCCAATCAGTTCTTTCAAGATGTAGGAATGGGCTCTGGCATATTACTGCCTTTACAGGGTAATTACACCATCACCGCTCAGCAGAGTCTCTATTCATCTTCTAGACATGACTGCTTAAAAAGGGAGGGGTTTCCTTGCATGAATTTTAGCAGCATGACAACTTTGTTGGGCTTTCTGCCTCCTGAGAACTCAGTATGTAAGGTACAAAATTGTGAGCTAGAAGCTAGGGTTGGGCTTCTGCACAGGGATTTATTGGGAATAGGGGTAAGGCCATGTTCAGAGTCCAAACTAGGTCTGTCTGGGAGATGTATTTTTTGATCATGTGTAAAGTTGTATTGGAGTCAGCATATTCAGGTCACTCAGAAAGCCTCAGACACTATAATTTGTAGCCTGATGGAACTGAATGCATGCACATTTGACAAGACCAGAGTCACATGCTGATGTCTAAGAATTTCAGGATGCATTTCAAGGAGAAAAGCAATGGTGTCTGGCCAGTTGGCAGTCTTACAAACAGAAATTATTAATATGCAAACCCATGTAGCCCTCTTTCTTCCAGTGGGCTGACTTATCATCTCATTTTGGGGGACATGTTACAGACAGAATATATTCTTGGAAGCAAAATCAAACATTGATCAAGATGACTGTGGTAATAATCTTGAAGTCTCGGGTATGCAGGATGAAATGTGGGGTGGAAGTGTGCTGTGGCTTGCCATGAGAGTAATGACCAGGCTTATACCCTTCTAATCAAGTACAGTGGGTTAGTTAGAGCAACATAGCTGTTAAAACAAACAAATTCCAGAGATTTAATACAAACATTTTGTTTCTTAGGACTTTCTTCTGGTTGGCTGAAAGTGCAGTGGCTCTACTTCCTGTAAGCATTCAGGGATCCAGGCTAATGGAGGCTCTCCTATCTTCAATTCCTGGCTCCCAATATTGCCGTGCCATCAATACCCAGTCAGCAAATGGGGGAAGAACACGTAAGTAGAGGAAGCATGTCTGCTTTTTGACCACACCATTGCACTCACATTCCTTGGTGGCCTCCTTTTGCAAGAGAAACAATTTCTTGAATTGGGTTGGCATCAGTTGAAGGTCCTATGCATTTGTGACAAGTCCTTTGATTGTTGCCCCTGGCTGGGCAGCCACTTCCCAAGAACAACTCTACATTGTGGAAGGGAGCCAAAGCTTTGGTGGGCAATAAGCTCTATCTGCCACAGACAGGAATAATTCTGTGGTCAAAATGACATTGACAAAGAGTTTTCTTTTGTTAAGAGTATCTTAAACAGATTGGGCAAAAAAGCATTTTGTCTCATGTTTCCTTTCCAGAGGAAAGGAAATATAGTACTATGTCAAGAAAATATAGTACTATGTTAAGCCAGTAGGTCACCAAAAATTGCATTTGGTGTCTGTTCCCCAGGTGGAACAGTTCTTGAGGGTGCGGGTAGCACTGGGGAAGCATTGTACTGTCGGAGCCATTGTTTGAGCACTGGGGAAGCCATTAACTGATGACCCCTTGCCCTCCTTCCATAGCAACTCCTCTGATTCTTAGATCCCTTGATTCTTAGGCTCTTGTTAAATCTGCTAATTTCCTGATTAATTGCCCAGGAGATTTTAATTGAAGCCAGCATGAGTAACAGTTAAAGTCTCCTGGCAATGATTGGGGCAAATAAAGTAATATCCCCTCCACACAGCAGCCTCTCAACACACTAAAGCCACTTGCTTTAACAGTTCAAAATTCATCATTTCTTTTCATGCCCAGAGATTTCTAGAAGCTGTATTTCTCCAGGCTGATGCCTTAAGAGACAATGAACAATAGATGAACACATTGAAAACTGGCTTTCTGGCCAAAGGGGACATCTGTGCCTCAATGTTTTGCATATGTAGTGGGAAAGTGACCCACTTAATTTGTTCCTGTTTTACAGAAAGCAGACAGTTAATTTAGCATGTGACAATCAGTGTTGATTTTAGATGTATCGCCGGGCAAAGGCACAGTGTCAGTGGCAACAAATGGTGGAAGACAAGGGTTATAGTCATGGCTTACCTGCATGGGTACCATGCAGAAAAATGCACATCCTTAGCTATCTTTAAGAAGGTCATCTGTGTTCAAACATAAAGATCAGCAACTTCACATAGTCAGGGTTCTTTTGATGATGCTCCAAAAACTATTGGTGAATTCTAATATTAGTGCCTTGAGTCAGTCTTTCTGGTTTCCCAAAGGGAATCACAGATTAGTGCTGCCAAGTATTTCCAGGCAGCTCAGGCAGTGGGGGTGGGGGGGTGGGGGTGGGGCTGAAAACATTGAAAGGTCTGTACTGAAAAGCCACTCTTCCCATCTCACTCTTGGTTGTGTTTCTGTGACTTCTTTTTGCTTTCATTGCTGTTCTTGATATTTGAATAGTTAATTTCATGTGTCAACTTGACTAGATCACAAGATGCCCAGATATCTGGTTATACATTATTTCTGGATATGTCTGTGACGGTGTTTCTGAAAGAGGTTAGCATTTGAATTGGTAAACTGAATAAGGGGAACTGCCCTCCCCAATGTGGGTAGACATGATCTAATCCATTGAGGGCCTGAAGAAAACAAAATGGTGGAGGAAGGAATACTTCATGCTCTCTCCTTTCTCTCTCTCTCTCCCTCTTCCTTTCCCCAACCCTCCCTCCCACCCCCAAACTGCTTGAACTGGAACATCAATCTTCTTCTGCCCTCAGTGCTCCTGGTACTCAGGCCTTCAGAGTCTGACTGAGACCCACACCATCGGCTCTCCAGCTTTCAGAGGACAGATCACTGGAATTCTCAGCCTCCACAGTCACATGAACCAGTTCTATATAATAAATCTTTCTCTGTATATCATCTCGTAGTGGTTCTACTTCTCTGCAGAACCCTGTCTAATACAGTATTTCACCTGTGTGAAGTTGGGGGTAGCGCATGACGCCCAGATGACGAACCAGATCCCATACACTGGATAATTTTAGAGTTAGCACTAATCAGAGGATCTAATTGCTGGGGTGGGGATTTGCCTCAGAGCTGGTTTGCTTCTATACGGTTGGAATGAAAAATTCGATAGCTTCCACAAAGATCTAGAAGTGTGTATTTACCTGCAAAGACTCCTAGTGGCCTGATCTTATGGGGTCTTCACCAATTAAATATATTTCCTGCCCTAGTCAGAAGGATAACAATCCAGATTCTTATGTAGACTAGATTGAAATAACCAGTCACGTTTATATTTATCTTCTTTGAGTGACAAATAGTCTACTCTTTAGTATTTCTCTTAGTACAAAAGTTACATGTGAAAAAATCCCAGAGTTTGTCCCGGTATGGCAAATACGTATCATTTCACACACAAGACCCAGTAGATTGGTTGTGCCTGCCTGGAGAGTTACGATGCTGTGAAGAATTTTGACACTGCATCAGTTTCAGTATAAAACGCTATCACAATTGATTGGTAATGTCTGCCAAGAGTACAAAAGTCAGGAGCAATGACATGTTTGTTACATCCATTCAGCCACCAAGTATCGAGTGCTTACTATATGAATAACACTGTTCTAAGGGCAAGGGCACTGTTTTAGTTGCTGAGTCTCTATTATAGGCGCGGGGACACTGTTCTAGGAGCTGACTCTATTTGCTGTCCCTGATGACCTATCATTTCCCAGGTGTATATAGGTCAAATGATTCATCTGAGGCCACAAAATTAGTTAGAAGAGAGTCAACGAGAACACAGGACTCTTGACTTCCTAGTCATTCATCCTGCGACCCTCTCACCATCGCCTGGGTGAGCTGATTGTAAACATTTTTATTTTAGGCTATAAGTTGCAGAAAATTCCTTGATCTTTTGATAACAACTTGACTCTCAACTTGGGCTGCAGCCCAGGAGTAAGGATACTTTTCCATCTTTCTTGGAACCTTCCATGGCCAATCACCTGCCACTTTTGAGAATGTAACAGAGGCAGCAAGGCCTGTGGAAAATTCTTTGTTGACAAAGATCAATGTGGTGTTCAGTTGAAGCAGGATATTATCCAAAGATTCTATAGGGGTTACACAGTGCCTGAGGGGGGTGGGAGCTCCATGGATCCAGGTATCAAATGGTAGTTGGGTGAATTTTTCCATGGCTGAATTCCAGGAAAATTTTCCCTGATATGGTTCTGTTGTTCAAAGTAAGCCTGTCCCTGCCCAGGGCTTGTGAGATGGGTGGGTGGAGAGGCACTTGGGAGGAGAGATTATTTTTTCTCATTAGGATCCAGTTTATTCCACCAGTTCCTGAGCTCACTTTTCCCCATAGTTGGGGAAAGGGTGTGTGTGCCTCCCTGCTGTGCTTTTAATCTGAACTTCAAAGCTTTGCAAAGCAGGCCACTCTATCTCTTTTCCTGCTTGGTCTTAATGGAAAACTGGTGAGATTTGACCTCCTCCCAAAGTGTCCAAAGCAAAGCGTCAACTCAGAGGTCTGTGGCCCTGATATGATTCTAAGGAGCACAGAACTTGCGTCAGTAGTGGTGAAGGCTTTGCTTCACGTCCATGTCTTTCATTCAAAGAAACCATAGAGAGGCTGATTTATGTAACTATGCCTATTTAAGGGTTGCTGAAAGGATTTCTAGGAAGTTATGACAAATTTGAATAGCTGTTCTAAAACGCCTCTACCCCTGGGGCATTGTTCTAAGAAACTCATTACTGGTTATTGGAAAGCCTGATGGGGTAGGAGTTATCCAGCCAGGCTCAAATTCCTTTGGCCCCCCCTTGAACATCAGCCATGGGCAAATCCTGTATAGGCCCAATGGCAACCTGGGCTCTCTGCCTGAGAACATTCTCAGGCAGTGATTCCTGGGGACAGTGCTGGGGGGTGAACACCCAGGAACAACCCTCAGTCAGTAAGTGACAAGAGTTGGTGGGTAAATCCTCTAGCTTCCTTGCCCCACCATGACCAATTAATTCCGAGGTGGGTACTACACAGTTTGTTAAAAGGATCCCAGTGGGATGGAGCCCCCAGCTCTCTGCGGTGGTAGGTTTCTTATTTATGCCTCCTGATTGGCTTGCCTCCCTTTCCTGTCTCAATTTCTAGCTCTGTCACTGTGCATTCTGGTCACCTCCAAATAAACACTTGCGTCCAAATCCTGAGCTTCAGCTTATGAGGAAACCCAAACAAGACCTGACAAACCTCCATGTCTTTTCCTGCCAGAGGTAGCGTATCTGGAAGGGGGAGGGGTGTTTTTAATAACAACTCTGGAGACCTGGCAATGCCATGGTGGGCTGAGCTGTGAGAACTTGCTGAGGTCCACAGCCTTCTCTTTTCTCCACTGTTGGTTGGTAGAGAGCTGTTTGCCCAGGGGGGAGTTGATCTCCAGGGTTGGGGAGCACAGCCCGCAATGTAAACAAAGTAAGAATCCCACGTGATGGGGAAATCAGATTGATCTGGAGAACTGGTATTATTACTAAACACAGCATTTGCCCTGGCAGTGATGAAGGACGAGTGCTGGACCTCACAGGCCACTGGAACGACGCCCACACCACTCACTGAAATGCGAGGTGGTGTCTGTGGATCAGAACTTAAGAGCATCATCTAGATCTTAATGGGAGGTTCAAAGTGGGCTAGTTTGGGAAGGAGGGGACCTTGCAGTGTCCTCTCTGCTGGGGTGGGGTGTGGGGAGAGGGTAGGACAGAATCTCTGGTCTGGAGGAGCACACACTCCCTCTTTGTGAAAACCAGTGACCCTATTCCCTTTGTGTAGTCAGGTAAACCATCTCTTAGGAAATGCCAAGTCCCAGGGCACAGTGGCTTTGTTTCCCTGGTTCACAGAGTATCAACAGCGTCACAGGCTTGTGCCCAGACTGAACTGTGGTCACAGCTAAAGGAGACTGACCTTTCTTCTGTTCTTGTCACATCCGAGGTTAAATAGTGTGACTTCTCACACAGTTTGCCTGCCCTATTTTTAGGTAGCACCACTGGAAGCTAACTGTCACTTGTCCCCTAATGTCGGGCAAGGTGGTAGAACAACCCAGGTTGGGGTGCTGAGCTGCCCTGTCTGTGGAGACTCACACTGACCTCTGGCCTCTGCTGTTCGGTGACAGGGCCAGGCTCAATCCTGTGGGGTTGGCAGACACAGGAGGAGATGGGTACGAGCAAAGGAAAGAACTCTTCTGAAAGGAGTAGCTCTTATTTGAGACAGAGAAGGTATTATTTTCTGGCCTGATTCCACAAGCTTTTCTGTGACACTTCTTTTTTCTGGTGCATGTCCCCGTGATGCCTACCCTATGCCTGTATTGCTCTGTGGTCTGGACCCCTCCCCATTCTTTCAGGACCCAGCTAAGCTGGGAAACTAATACATACTGGGAAGTGACTAAGTTCTACTGGGTTAAGAAGTTGATAATGATTATAGCTAAAGTTTTTTGAGTGCCCATTCTGCACCATGCACTGTGCTAAGACTATACAAGGATTATCATGTCTAATCCCTTTAACAATCCCAGAAATTAGGCACTATGATTATTCCTATTTTTAAGGTTTTTATTAAAATATAACTAACATGAAATATTATATTAGTTTCAGGTGCACACAATTCAACATTTGTAAACCTAAAGAAGTGATCACCATAAGTCCAGCAACCAGCAGACACTGTACCACGTTATCACAGGATTACTGACTATATTCCCCATGCTGTACATTACAGCCCCATGACTTATTTGTTTTATACCTGGAAACTTGACTTCTTATTCCCCTTCACTTTTCTCCCCTTTTTAAAATTTTCAATTACAGTTGATATTCAATATTATTTTATATTAATTTCAGGTGTACAGCATAGCGGTTAGACATTTATATAAATTAAGAAGTGATCCCCTGACTAGTCTAGTACCCACCTGGCTCTATATATAGTTATTACCATATTATTGACTATATTCCCTATACCTTACTTTACATCCCCATGACTATTTTGTAACTACCAATTTGTACTTCTTAGTGCCTTCACCTTTTTCATTCTGTCCCCCAACCCCCTTCCCATCTATCAACCCAATAAATCTAGTACCCATCTGACACCATACATAGTTATTACAATATTATTGATTATATTTCTTATGCTATACCCTACATCCTCATGATTACTGTGTAACAACCAATTTGTACTTCTTAATCCCTTCCTTTTTTTCACTTACCCCCAACCACCCGCCCATCTGGCAATCATCAAAATGTTCTCTATATCTATGAGTTTGTTTCTGTTTTGTTTGTTTGTTTATTTTGTTCTTTAGATTCCACATATAAGTGAAATCACAGTGCATCTGTCTTTCTCTGTTTATCATACTCCATTCAGCAAAATACCCTCCAAGTCCATCCATGCTGCAGCAGTGGCAAGAACCCATTCCCTTCCACAGCCAAGCAATATGCCATTGTATATATGTACCACCTCCTCTTTATCCATTTGTCCATCGATACACCCAGGCTGCCTCCACATCTTGGTCATTGTAAACAATGCTTCAATGAACATATGGATGCATATGTCCCCTCAAAGTAGCATTTTGGATTTCTTCAGATAAACACCCAGAAGTGAGATTACCGGGTCCTTTCTTGTCTCTTGTTATAGCCTTTGTTTTAAAGTCTATTTTGTCTGGTATAAGTAGTGATACCACAGCTTTTTTTGTTTGTTTGTTTCCATGTTCATGAAATATCTTTTTCCCATCCCTTTACTTTCAATATGTGTGTATCTTTTGATCTAAAGTGAATCTCTTGTAGGCAGCATATATAAGGGTCTTGTTTTCTTATGCCTATCAGCTACCCTTATCTTTTGATTGGAGCATTTAATCCACTTATATTGAAAGTAATTGTTGATAGATATGTAGTTATTGCCATTTTATTATTCATATTATTGATTTTGGTTTTTTCCTGTCTTGAAGAACTCCCTCTAACATTCCTTGTAAAAGTGGTTTGGTGGTGAGGAACTCCTTTAGTTTTTTCTTGTATGGGAAGCTCTTTATCTATCCATTGATTCTAAATGATAGCTTTGCTGGGTAGGGTAATCTTGGTTGTATGTCCTTGCTTTTCATCACTTTGAATATTTCCTGCCAATCCCTTCTGGCCTACAAAGTTTCTTTTGAGAAATCAACTGATTGTCTTATGGGAACTCCCTTGTAGGTAACAAATTGCTTTTCTCTTGCTGCTTTTAAGACTCCCTCTTTATCTTTAACTTTTGGCATTTTAATTATGATGTGTCTTGGTGTGGACCTGTTTGGGTTCATCTTGTTTGTGTCTCTGTGCTCCCTGGACTTGTATATCTATTTCCTTTGCCAGCTTAGAGAAGTTTTCAGGTATTATTTCTTCAAATAGGTTTTCAATTCCTTGCGCTCTCTCTTTTCCTTCCGGTACCTCTATGATGCAAATGTTGGTACTCTTGATATTGTCCCAGAGGCCCCTTAAACTATCCTCATCTTTTTTTATTCTTTTTTCTTTTTTACTGTTCTTATTGAGTGTTTTCTGCTACCTTATTTTCTACATCGCTGATTCAGTCCTCTGCTTCATCTAATTTACTGTTGATTCCTTCTAATGTATTCATTTCAATTATTGTAGTTTTTATTTCTGATTTTTTTTTTTATGTTTTCTATCTCCATTTTTATATTTTCTATCTTTTTGTTGAAGTTCTTCCTGAGATCATTGAGCATCCTTATAATCATGTTTGGAAGTCTGATTCTGGTAGATTGCTCATCTCCATTTTGTTTAGTTCTTTTTCTGGAGCTTTATTCTGTTCTTTTATTTGAGACATGTTTCTTTGTCTCCCAATTTTGGCTGCCACCTGGTGATTGTTTCTGTGTATTATTATAGGTAGGGCTGCTATGTCTCCTGATCTTAGTAGAGTGGCCTTATGTTGTAGGTATCCTGTGGGGACTAATGGCACTGTCTCCCTGGTCAGCAGAGTTGGGTGCTCCAGGTGTGTCCCTTGTGTGGGTTGTGTGTGCCCTCCTATTGTAGTTGAGACTTGATTGCTGTTTGCACATCAATGGGAGGGATTGACCTTCAGGTTGATAACTTCTAAGGACCGGCTATGATTGGCAGTGGAGGATCTGTTGTATAGGGGCTGACCCTACAGAGCATAGTTCATTTTAGCTGGGCTATGGTGCCTGCCCAGTCTGCCCTTTGGGTGTGTCATCCTTGGAGGTGGCTTGGCAATGCTCCGGCCCTGTCCAAAGCTGGCCACTGGGCCTGCCAACCTCAGGGCCTCCTGGGATGGATCCTCTGCAGACCAAGTTCAGCCACAGTCTGTGCCCTGCCTGGAGCCACTTGGCATGAGCCAGAGAGCAATCCAGAGATGGTCACTGCCCATGCTGTGCTTGGAGATGCCTTGAGAAGGCCAAGCTGTGAACCAAGGCCAGCTATAGCTAGTGCCAGGATTAGGGCTGCTCAGCCAGAGGGAAAAGCTCAATAAAGAAACAATGGCTTCTGCCAGCTTTCTCTTGGAGAAAGCTTCCCCTCCAGGCTTCATGCTGAAGCCAGACATTCAGTTCCTCCTTGTATGACCTTGGGGCCTTTCAAGCTGCTGCCCCAGTGCTAGAGCTCAGAGTGATTGAGTCCATCAGTGAGTAAGTCCGTGCGTGGTTTCTTTAAGGGTCTGGGACTGCAGCCACATGGTCTGGGACTGCAGCCACCCTCGTCTCACTCAGCCACAATCTCCACTGGTTTTCATATTCAGAAGTTATGGGGAGTTCTCTCCCCAGCACTGAAACCCCTAGCTCTTCAGGGGGTACCTCTACAGCTAAGATATCCCTCCCAATTTTTAATGGTCACATGCAGCTGTAGGACCAGCTCCTTCCACATCACTGTCCCTCCTACCAGTCTCGAGGTGGCTTCTTGTGTATATCCATAGTTGCAGGGCTTTGATTCAGCTAGACTTCAGGTGATTCTCAATAATGGTTTTTCTGTGGTTTAGTTGTGATTGATGTGGTTCTGCGAGGAAGTGAGCACAGCGCTTTCCTACACTGCCATCTTCCAATTATTCCTATTTTTAAGGTAAGAAACCAAGGCACAATGAGGTTCAGTAACTTAACAAAGGTCACATGACTAGTAAGTAGCGGAATCAATACATGAACTCCATGTTTTCAACAAATATTTATTTGCACCTACTATGTGCCAGGCACTTGTTCCAGATGAATAAGGCAGGCAATGTCCCCGTTCCCCTTCCACGAGGTAAAGTCAGGTAAAAGTACCAGAAGCAAATCTATTATCAGACTTTTAGATAATGATTAGTGCCACGAAGAAAATTAAAATAGGCTGGTGAGGTGAAGCCACTGGGTGGCCATTTTAACCTGGGAGGTTAGGAAAGGTTTATTAGAAGAGGTAACATTTAAACTGCAATCTGAAGGGCAAGGAGGCCGACTCCAAATATGATGGGGAAGAGAAGTTCTGCAGACAAATAGCTAGAGCAACAAAATAGTCAAGGCAGAAGCAAGAAGGAGAGAGAGAGAGAGAGAGAGAGAGAGAGAGAGAGAGAGAGAGAGAGAGAGAGAGAGAGAGAGAGAGAGGGAGACTGAGAGGAGGGAGAGGCAAGAGAAACCCCTTCCAGAGTCTCTAGTTAACATCCTTCATTTGAGCAGGATCTTTCCAATCTCAAAGGGACCCTGTGGCTCCCCTGTAGGAATTAGGGGGCCTTTTCACCTCATAAAATGAGCCATATGGATAACACTGTGACTAGGACCAGGGTGGGAGTGGGTGTACCCCCAGCCTACTGCCTTGCTTGGAGTCTTTGGATCTCATCTGGGAAGCCAGACTGTGTTGCAGGGTGTGAGCCCCCCAGAGATGTGGTGGGAGGGTTTTGTGTCAGGCCTGCACTATCTCCACTCCCTGGCAAGACAAAGCCTGTGCAGTCACCTCTGGGCTTAGTGCCAGCACCTCTCATTGAAAAACAGCGGGACTGATTGCAATGACGTTTTGCAAAGGAAATAGGGGAGAGAACGTGACATGGGCTGAGATTACAGCTCACAACATTTCAGGCCCAGGCCAGTTCTAGTAGTGAAGGTTCAAACTCCTCCCTGAGAATGTTTCCAGGAAACCCTAGGGTATGAAACTATAGTGCCAAATGTCCTAGTAAAAGGTAAGCATTCCAGAACAAATAATAACAATAACAGAAGGGCAAATTAACCCTGCAGGTAGACGAGCAAGAGGGAGAGGGAGCGAGGAGTGAGCTCCCAGCCTGTAGCTAGTGGGCATCTGGGTGGTTCTGGACGAGTTCCATACGCCACATGCCTTCTTTCTTCTCATTCTCTAACTCTTCTCCTTCCTGTGATTTATGGGACTGATGCTTCTGAACGGCTGAGGTACTAGTCACAGAGAGGCAAGCAGCTCAGAAAAAGAGGATTTGCAGCCCCCCATGAGCAGCACATTTCATATTTTAAGAAAGATACTACTGATGGCATGTGTGGATCACATGGCCAGGCCAAATCTCACTCTGATCCTGAACTAGATAGAACTCTGTGCTATGAGGGGGGATGTGGGGCCCGTTCAGTCAACGGTATCCCGGGTGCTTGGACGGAACAGCTGTCCCAGGAAAGACAGAGAAGGGTGTGAGTTGTTTTGAAGAATGCCCAAAGGAAAGCTAAGAACACACATGGGAATGGAGGGGATGTGGAAAGCATCAACCAAACCTCATCACCTTGGGTGCTTTAGAAATAGGTCCAGAAAATTGTTATGTTCACACTAGTCCCGGTACCAGGTGTGATCGAAAAATACAGGGCATGTTAAAATTTAAAAAATAAATGATTACAGTAAAAGACACATTGCCGTTAATCCCCCTCAAAATACTCCCCCTTGCTTCAAACACACTTATGCCATCATTCTTACCACTTTCTGAAACAGTTCTGGAAATCCTCTTTCATAAGTGTCTTTAGTTGTGCTGTCGTGGCTGCCTCATTGTCCTGAATCAATTCAAAACGTTTGCCTTTCATGGTCATTTTGACTTTGGGGAAGAGCTAGAAGTTGCACAGTGCCAGATCATGGTCATTGCTGCATCACCATAAACTAATTTTAATGTTTTGTGTATTTCTTTAGCACTTTTTTGCAGTTTGAAACAAAATTCCATGCATTGTTCATGATCCATGATTTACGGCACACTTTAAAACACACCTTCTCTCACCCGTAGCTCACATTTGACTGGCTGCACGAGACAGGTTGAAACTTGTCACACACTGTTACTAAGGTTTGAAGTGCCACTTCCCGTATTGAGGATCCTGCCTTTCCGTTAGATGGCACTCGGCAGCAGCTTTCAATATATTTTTTGATCACACCTCGTATAAGCCTGCATTTTCCTTTATGCCGAAGTCTTAAAATATTGAAAGAAACCATTGCAGTTTGGGCAGAGGTTAGGGTTTCAGTGGTTTGAGTTCTCCTAGTCTCCATGTTTTTGGTGATGGGGAAGACAGGGAATGTGTCATGGATTGGCATAGTGTCAAGTAGGGCCTCCACGCACAGTGGTGCAGATTGGATCTTGCACACTGATGCTTGGTCAAGGGGGTGTATGTGAAAGGCCAAAGTTTAGCGAGCTCTACCTGCAAAACTATTTGTCCTGGTGTGAGGCTGTTTTAGCCCAAAGAAGGGAAACATTTAAAAAAATTGGTTCTTCTAGCCAGATACCTGTTTCTAATTCCCAGAAAAGTGTTGTGTAAGTCCTTGTCTTGAGAGAAAATGATTCTTATATCTCCCTTCTATGCTCCTTCACTTCCCTTTTTTCCCCTGAAAACCTTTCTCAAAATGTCTTCTGGGAAATTGGTAGGTGATATGTAAAACAAGAGTTCAGTGGTAAAATAAATTTGAAAATACTGGGTTAACCACAGACAGATTTCTTTCTCAGAGCATTTCATATCTGACTTGCATCATGGATCTCCCAAAGGTGGTTGGAGTGAACAGAATTTCCCGAATGCATATATATGGCCACAAAAGCATCTTGGAGGACTAATGTTCTGTGAACCCATATAACACTGTTTTAAATGATCAGGGCTTCATTCCTTCTATTTCCATCCAGGAGAAGGTTGCCTTGGGAACAGATTATTGTTTGTTTTATCAAATGGGGGTCTAGCATAAATGTCAACCTATTGTCTTGACTTCCTACTGGAATCATGGCCTCCTTGGTGAATGAGCCAGCAAGCTTTTCTGCAAGAACTGATGGAATAATTGGGGGTGTACACAGCCTTGAGCAAATGGTGGGGGCACCTCCTTGCATATTTATCTTTCTTATCTTCCACAGACAGGATCCTTCAAGTAACAACAACCATAATGGTCCCTTGGGAGCTAAGGAATTTGGGTGCTATCATTCAAGAAAGAAAATAGGAAGAGATCGTAGACTAAGGAATGCATTTTGAAAAACCCCCAAGTTTTAAGCTTGTTGGAAATAAGGAACCATCCAGACAATATCTTTGATATGTCTTCCCAGTGTAAAGAAATGTCTGTGCCCAAAGAAACAAAGAAACAAACAAACATCAGGATGTTTTGTGTTCTTCTACTTCTTTCACTTGTACTTTATTAGAGTCACCATAGCGGTGTAGAATGGACTCAAAAGTTTCTAACCAGACCATGGACCACAGTGCTTCTGTGGCCTCTAATTGCAAGTCAAAGGGCCTGGCTACCATGTGTGTCCTGTCCTCATTGACACAAGCTGTCTGCCCCACTCTAGTTAGTTGAGGGGCCAGCCCACACTCCAGCACAGAGTGGAATTTGAGGATATGCTCTGTAGGGACAGTTAGTGCACCTGGAAAGCTGAAGAAGAGCAAGTTTGCAAGGCCTCTGAGGGTCTGGAAGCTGAGATGAACCTTCAGCTCATGCCAAGGTCATGTGGATATCGTTTCTAAATTCAGATAGACTTGCTTGTTATTTATTTTGCTCATTCAACTCTGTGATTCATACAAACTGGAAGCAACCTGACCTGGAAAAGTCACCATAAAATAGAGCAGCTACCACTGTAATTTTTTGCTAAAAATATTTCATTCTGGTTTGTTCTATGGGTCGGGAAATAGTCAAAAAATTTTGAAGGACATCACAGAATCATAATAATCACAGCACACCAATGAGAGGTATGTCTGCTTTTGTGCTTAAAGAAGGGAAGATTCCTTACCCTGACTGAAAAGCAGATGAATTCAGATGCAGGCCCCCTTGCTTGCATATGGGATTGGAGAGGCTGTACATTACCACAGTTTGAATACCCGTTTAAATATGTCCGTATTTGTCTTCCCAGATTTTTACTCACATCTATCCTCTGTGTATTTGCCGACCAGATAATGAAGAACTTGGCAAGCTTTAAAAGTAATTTCCCTTTTAATACCCTGAGCTAGCCTCATGGAAGAAGTTCTACAGATTTATAATAGGATGACCACACCTTTTGCTTTGCCCAGTCTGGCAAATTCTTGTTGATTGATTCATGATTATTATTTATTTTTATTTCCCAATTTCATTGTCCTAAGTGTCCCATTTGGATGATACATTATATGGTCTCCCTACTCCTGAGTGGGAGAAGTGGGCAGGTGGGAAAAAAATGCTACAGTTGCTAATTCTCCCCTTTTAATAATTTTGGCAACCACTATAATTTTTAAAATACATATTTATATACACACATATACATTTCTTTCTTTTTTTTTTAAATTTATTTTTAATTTATTGGGGTGACAATTGTCAGCAAAATTACATAGATTTCAGGTGTGCAATTCTGTATCACATCATCCATAAATCACATTGTGTGCTCACCATCCAGAGTCAGCTCCCCTTCCATCTCCATACA
The DNA here is from genome assembly GCF_004115265.2 of Rhinolophus ferrumequinum. Classification (NCBI taxonomy): domain Eukaryota; kingdom Metazoa; phylum Chordata; class Mammalia; order Chiroptera; family Rhinolophidae; genus Rhinolophus; species Rhinolophus ferrumequinum. Next base: position 37,683,221 of record NC_046289.1, on the reverse strand, counting down.
TTTGATCCCCCTCACCCTCATCCCCCACCCCCCAACCCCCTTACCCTCTGGTAACCACCAAATTACGTTCCCCAGATTAATTTTCAAGCCCGTGGCCATCCTATGGTCACCGATTGCCCTCCAATCCCCTCACCCTCCCCCCCACCCCACATTTATTTCTTGAGTGACCAACTTTAGACAGTATTTATAAATTTCCTACTGTGTAAAATGTGGCTTATAGAAGATTCCAAATTTCCTCCACTTCTATTACCTCTTCTCTCTCCAAATTTTGGTCAGTCATGACATTACTTTCACATTGTCAGGATTTACATTTGTTGCATGTATATTCTGTTGCATAATTGCAACCAAGCTTTCTGCTTTGTCTGTGGGTAAATTCTGAAAGCTGAAATGCAATGAATAAGATTTGTATTATTATAATTATGTAACTGTTATTCCCAGTAGAGCCAACCAGAATGAATGAAGCTTTAGAGAAGGAAATGTCATCCTGCGCCACAAACAGAATGTTTCAAGTCAAATGGGTTATTTTTTCTTACATTGTGATAACTGCTCATCCCCACCCCACCTCCATTTTAGTTTGCATTATATCTGAAGTGATTTTAATTTTTGTATAAGATATGTTTGTCTGTTTTCCCCTGGAGTTTCTAGTTCTCTTTCTCTTTTCCTGTTGACTGAAGAAACATGTCTTTAAGAGCTTCTAGGTTCTTAATCATAGATAAAAACATCTCGTTCTTAAAGATCTTCATAGACCCCTGTTACCTCTTGTTTTAACTTAGATCAGTTGCTTTCTAAGTTGATTACAAAGTTGTCATCCCAAATTTTCTTTCCATTCTTGTAATAGTTCCTTTTTTCCCCAGAGACCATTTATTATTCTTTCTAATATTCTTTTGTTGTTTTACTGAAGAATATTGTAAAATAATTACTGGAAATAATATATCAAATAATTATCTAAATTACCAGATTTCTGAAAATGTCTTTTTTTCTTATTATTAGTTTCAGGTGTAGAAAACAACATAGGGATTAGACATTTATACACCTCACAAAGTGATAACCCCACCAAGTCTACTACCCATCTGACACTGTACGTAGTTATTACAATACCATTGACTATATTCCCTATGCTGTACTTAACATACTGTGACTATTTTTTAAATTATAGTTGACATTCAATATTATTTTATATTAGTTTCAGGTGTACAGCATAGTGGTTAGGCATTTATATAATTTATGAAGTGATCCCTGCCATAAGTCTAGTACCCGTCTGACACTATACATAGTTTTTACAACATTATTGACTATATTCCCCATCCCTGTGACTATTTTGCAACTACCAATTTGTACTTCCTAATCCCTCTCCTTTCTCACCCATCCCCCAACACTCCTCCCATCTAGCAAAGATCAATTTGTTCTTTGTATCTATTTCTATTTTGTTTGTTCATTTATTCTGTCCTTTAGATTGCACATATAAGTGAGATCATATGGTATTTGTTTTTCTCAGGCTGATTTATTTCACTTAACATAATGCCATCTAGGTCCATCCATGTTGTTGCAAATGGTAAGATTTCATTCTTTTTTATGACTGAGTAATACTCCATTATATATATGTACCACAATTACTTTATCCAATTGTTTATCGATGGGCATTTCAATTGTTTCCATATCTTGACTATTGTGAATAGCGCTGCAGTAAACATAGGGTGCATTTTTTTTTTTTTCAAATTAGTGTTTTGGATTTCTTTGGATAAATACCCAGGAGTGGAATTGCTGGGTCATAAGGTAGTTCTATTTTTAGGTTTGAGGGACCTCCATACTGTTTTCCATAGTGGCTGCACCAATCTGCAATCCCACCAACAGTGCACAAGGATTCCCTTTTCTCCACAACCTCACCAACACTTGTCATTTGTGGATTTATTGATGATGGTCATTCTGACAGGTGTGAGGTGCTATCTCATTGTGGTGTCTCTCCAGTGCCATCTACTGGCAAACCTTCAGTGTTAGCAGTCAAGGAAAAATATTTAAAGGGCCCAGATCCAGTCTGATAGAACAAGCAAAAAAGTATAACTTGGAGCCAAGAGGCAAGAAATAAAACTGGCACATCTAGGTTTAGAAGCGTGTCATTATCATGTTGAAGACTTTGCTTTATTGCCTTCTGATAACTTGTGGTGCAGATGAGAAGTCTGATGCCAATCTGATTATTATTCCTTAGTGGGTGACTTGTTTTTTAACTCTCTGTGAGGTTTTAAAAAAATTTTTTTTTTTTTAGAGGTAAGAAATTTCATAGTGTTTCTAGATGTCAGTTTGTTTTTTCCAATTCACCTGTTTGAAACTCTGTGTATCCTTCTAATGTAAAGTTCTGAGTCTTCAGCTCAGAAAATTCTGTTTTTGTTTATCCTATTATTATTTCTTTATGTCAATTTCTGTTCTGTCTCATTTGAGCTCCTACTCAACAGATGTTGGATCTCTCTGATTGCTCCTCTCTGTCTTTTCAACTTTCTTCTCAAACTTTCTCTTTGTCTTTTAAAAAAAATTTTTATAAGAGTTTATTGTGGCCAAAATGGACAATAGCCAAGAAGCAAGAACTCAAATGTTCTCTTTATCTTTTGGTTTGAAGTTCTGGAAAATTTCCTTGGCTTTATATTGTACGTTAGCAATTCACCCTTGGCACTGTCCATGTTAGTATTTCACCTCTCTATTAAATAATTTTATTTTGACAATCATATTTTAAATTTCCATGTACTCTTCCTTTTTTTCCCTAATGTTTCCTTTCCATAACAATGTTCTTATTTTATGAATGTAATATCCTCTTGCATCTCTTTGAGGAAACAAATTTAGAATTCTTCTAAGTTTTCTTCTCTTCTTTGAATTTGCTCTTTTCTCTTCTTTGAATTTGCTCTTTCCTCAAGGGTATAATTATTTTGTATGTTTATTGTGGTCCTTCCATTTCATATTGCTGATTTTCCTCAGAAATCTAGATTCTCTGAGATTCTTTTCATTTATGAATGAAGGAGTAGCCAGATTAATAAAGGGGCTGATGTGAGCTCCTCTGTAGTTGGGTAGGAAAGTTTTCCCATCAGATACTTTCCCTGAATGGGATTTTTGTGGGTAGGTGAGATGTGCCAGAAGCCAGGCTGCCATGTCTCCCACTGCACGGGATACAAATTGAGTCCTCTGAGATAAGGGGCAAGTGGTACCCATCCCACCCTTAGTAGGAGATAAGACTCAGCATAGCAACAGCTCTTTTCTGAAATCATTCAGTGGAATCTCAATTTAAAACCCCTTTAACACTCTCAATGTGCATGAAGGATTTATGAGTTGATTCTCTGGTTATCAGCCACCTACTTTGAAAATTGCTGTGTCTTGTTTAGTATCCTATTTTGAAAAGCAATGTCTAATTAAATCTTGTCTCTGACAAAATCTTCACTTTAATATTATGTTAGAATATCTTTGAATATTTATAGAAATACACATGTAGGGTAATTTTCTTAGAGGTGTGTCAAAGGGTATTCAATCTTAACTTGGAGAATTACTGGCATCACGGGTGGGGGTAGTTGCGGCTGATTCAATTATTAGCCATCTCAGGGCTTGTTAAACAATTGTAGTCATTGCCTTCCTTACCTCCACCTCCTTGAGTCACTGCCAAGTGGCAGCTATATGGCAGGGGGAAGGGCATCTCATGCCACTTTCAGCTTCACCCCAAATGTACTGTGTGATCTTCTTAAATAACCATAGCTGCTCCTTCTGGCTTCTTATTGGTCAGGCTCTGTGCCAAGCCCTCCACAAGCATATTCCTAATCACTTCTCATAATGACTCCATGATGACAGTACCATAATCACGCCCAGGCTTACTGAGCCTCAGAAAGGTATACTATGATGGCTCTACAACTCTGTGAACATACTGCAAACCCTGAATTATCCACTTTATATGGGGGAATTTTATGGTATGTGAATTATATCTTAATAAAACCATTATTAATTTTTTATAAATCTAAGGTAGAAGTGATTAAAATCATGAATGAGGCCAAGCATCTTTCCTAATACATGGTGGTAATTTTTCTTTTCCTTTTCATATCTTTCATTCACTTAAAAATTGGGGTTGTTGGTCTTTTACTTACTGATTCATAAGAGCTCAGCATGGGTGTATCATATATGTTAGAAGTATTTTTCAATATTGTTATTTGACTTTATTAATGTTCTTTCTCCCAGCAGAACCTGCTAACTTTTACTGAGATAAATTTATCAGTTTTTCCCTTATGGGTTTGAGGTTTTATGTCATGGCTATAAAGGCCATCACCAGCATCAGGATGATTGGGGAAGAAAAAGGAAAAAAGGATCTTCTTTCTTATAGTACATTTATCATTTCTTTTACAAATGTTTAATGTTTTATCCATTTGGAATGGGAGTAACGTGTAGAAATCTAGCCTACTTTTCTTCCAGATGGTGGGCCAACTGTCACAACATCATTTAATGATGACTATATCTTGGCGTCATCCTCTAGAAATGTCACCTCTCTCATGTACGAAACTCCCCTATGTGTTTGGTTCTTTATTCCTACCCTTTATTCTGTTTCATTGATGTTTCTGTCCACTCATTCATCAGAACCAAACTCTTGTGTTGCTCTACCTTTATCATCAATTTAAAACATGGTCAAGTTAGTTCTTGTTCCTTTTGCTTTTGTGTGTGTTTGGGAATTGCCATGCCTTGTCTCTTATGTTTAGTTTGTTCATTGGTGACTTTAGTTTAAATAATCAAGTACCAATAAAAAGTTCGTTGGGTGTTTTATGTGACAGCACGAAATTTATACTTTTAATTAGGACCCTATTCTCTACGTGGTTAAAGATCTCCTTTCTAGTTTCCTCCCACGTTTTTATAGCTCTTCCCATCTCCTTGGTTCTTTGTTTGACGGTCCCCAGGTTGGGGTTATTGGTAGGGGGACGATATAATTTATCGTCCAAACTGGGACAATTTTGAAATGAAACAGGTTGGATAATTATATTGGGAAAACAGATGTAAAGCAGGACTGCCCTGGGCAAACTGGGATGAAGGGCCCCTCTCGTCATTGGCCCCTTTCTCATTTAGAGTTTTTCCTTTGTGATCTTATGCATTGCCATGGTATCAATGGCAGCACACAGGTTAGTGGTTGCCAACGATGTGTTCAACTTCTCTCTTGAGCTCCTGATCCACATCCCCAGCCCTTTGCCAAACAGCTCATCCATATACCACACAGTCATCTCAAAGTCAAGTTGGACTTAGCTTGGCTTCATAATTGCCTCCTCCCTGCTTGTCTCCCAGTGAAGTCAGCCATCCAGTCTTTTGAGCTGGATGCTTGCCTATGATCTGGAATCATCCCTCTCCCTCTTTGCCCCGTTAATCTCCAAATCCTTTCGATTCTACCACTGAAAGAGCTTCTGAATCCAATCCTACTTTTTATTGCCACTGTCTTATCTTTAGTAGGGGCTTCGTTATCTCTTCTACGGATTATTACAGCAGCTTCTTTTCTGGTTATCCTGTCTAAGGCTTCCCTCACTTCAGTACAGTCTCCCGTCTCCTATCAGATTGAAAGCATAAACCTGATCTTGCTGTTCATCTGCTAAAAGATTCATAGTGGCCCCACCTTGCCAAATTCCTTATCCTGGTATGCAGGCTCTCACTACCTGGTCTGGCCTCCTATTTCAGTCCGCACCTCTCCTGATACAGATGCCACCCAGTCTCAATGAAAGTCACTCCATTTCTCAAAGGCACCATGCCTTGTGGACAACTCGGACTGCACAGACTGAGCCCACTAAAAGGCCCTTCCTGCTCTTCTTTATCCAAACACCCCTCCTCAAAGACTGAGGAAAAGCCTTGCCTGCCCTGTAAAGCCTTCCCTCACTCTCCCAGGTGAGGAACACCATTTCCAGTCCTCCTGCAGCTCCCGCTTCATACCGTCCACCCACTCATCACACTGACTTTTCTGTTTACCTGTCTTCCTCACTGTCCCCACTGGTCACTTTTTAAGAGCACAGACTTATATCCCTAGAGCCTGGCACTTAGCAGATGCTTGACACATTTTTGTTAAACAAAACTGTGAATGATACTGTGAGTTAATGCTTTGTGACTGCTTGTGATTACATTCAAATTTCATCGGGAATGCAACCAAGGACAAGCTTTCTTCTTTTTCTCCACTTTCTTCCTCTTCTTCTTCTACTTCTTCTTCTTCTTCTTCTTCTTCTTCTTCTTCTTCTTCTTCTTCTTCTTCTCCTTCTCCTTCTCCTTCTCCTTCTTCTCTCTCCTTCTCTCTTCTTCCTCTTCCTCTCCTCCTCCTCCTTCTTCTTTCTCCTCCTCTTCCTCCTCCTACTCCTCATTATTATTATTGTTATTATAAATTACAATAATAAATTCAAATTATTAATAATAGGAGTTATATAGAAGGACCTATCTTATCTAGTACTATTGTAATCTTCAAAAGAGCCCAGCAAGATATCATTTTACTGTTAAGGAAGCTAAGTTTGCAAGTCAAGTAGCTTTTTTAAGGAGCAGTAGCTAAGAGGTAAGATTAGAACCAGCTCTATTTGACTCCAGAATTCATAGTCTTTCTCTTGTCCTAAGTTCATTGGGAGGCAGGTTTTCCCTCCTAATGACTTTTTTGGGATCATGTCTTTTTCTCACCATCCCTGACCTCCCCTTTGCTCTCCTTTGTTTATTGTAGGAAAAAGAAAATTCAGCAACCACAAGGGAAAAATAATTACTCATAGTCTTGCCATGGTGTATATACTTTAAACCATTTTTCTCTGCATGCACCTCTCCCCCTATACACACACACACACACACACACACACACACACACACACATACACGCACACACACACTTTTACGTTTATAAAAATAAGATCACATGCTGTGTAAACTTCGACATACATATTTCATGTTATTGGACCGTCTTCCTCCACACATTTTGCATTGTTCATAGTAGTCGTGTGAATGCCATGAACAGACATTGTTTTTTGTGGCGTTCCATGGTTTAGAAATGAGTGAGCAGGCAAGGTGGGGATGAGGAAGCAAATGGTGGCACCAAGGTTTAAATGATTGACCTGAGACTACCTCACCAACCTATAACATCTGACTCAGACACTATTATAAGTTAGGACAAAAGGGAACTTCAGAAATGACCAGCTTCATGGGGGTGCAATGACCCGTGCCTCACCTTAGGCCCATCTCCTATATCTTTCAACACCCACTCAGATCTTTATTGATGTCTCAGCTGGGGATTCCTCAGATATATGGTAGGCTCTCAGGCTGTGCCTCCAGATTGGCAAACTCCATAAAGCAGCCTTCCTTATTTCACTCCTCCTCTGTCCGTCTCCCTGGGATCACACTTACTGAGTAATTGCTTGCTTTTAAGCCTTTGTCTTGGGCTCTGCTTTCTGGAAAACCTGGGTTGAGCAATCCTTAACAGTGCAAAATTTAAAATTTCTGACTACTTTCCCCCATGATTGCTCAGTAGGAGAAATGTAAAAAGCAAGAGTTCTTAAATTGGGGTAGGTGGACCAGGCTTGTGGCGGTCTAAAAGCGTAGGCAAAATTGTGTACATGCATGCATTTTTTTCTAAGAGAGTCCATTACATTCAACAGGCCATCAAAGTAAACAATGAATAACAGAGAGAAGAGAGAAAAGAAAGGAAAGGACAAGTTTCAGTTCTAAGGCAGTATTTGAAAGAGCAGATAGAGATGAGACACTGGGGTGTAGACTTCTGGGTAGCTTAGGGTAGAGTGTGGGGGTGATAGCACCAGGGAGAGGAAAAGGGTGGAAAAAAAGGAAGTCGGGGTAGATGGAAAACATGTTTCTCGGATTTCACAGCTGGGCCTCTGTTGGAAGCTGCCTCTATGTTCATTCCAGGCCTTCACCCACTGTCCAGGTAGTCCGGATGAACGTTCACATCAGAACCATTCCATCTTTGCAACGGGGGTTCCGGGTCCTGATTTATCAGAGAAGGGGGTTGGCATTAGTGATATGTAAAGACCTTGCAGCAATGACATACTCTCATCCTCTAGTTCATCTCCCTCTGGTTCATTTCTAGTCGCTGTTCCCTCAGAAAGGCCTAGCATTTCCTGGTTCTGCCAGGAGGAGAGGAGCTTCATCCTAGTTCTCACTAGAAGACCCTCACCACCCTAAGTGCCACACTGGAATGAAAATTATTTTAATTGGATTTGGCCGGGTGGGGTGCTTTTGGAGTAGGCAGCCAGAGTCCAATCTAATTTGCATATTGATAAGAGTTGAAAAATGATGCCTTCTAATGAACGAAATGCCAGCACTGGTCTGGCTTGATATTGGCATAAAAGTGTTTATCACAACTGGCATATACAGTTAGAAGGCGGGGTAAATTTGCGTCTAAAATCCACTGAAACAGAGGTCTCTCTCCATGTTTGGTTTGCTATGCAACTTATACGGTAGGTATGCTGATAGGCCTGAAAGCAGAAAGCAGAGTCTGATTAGAGAACAATGTTTGATCCTGTCCTACTGGTTGGTCTGTTTTTTTGGCTGGTGAGAGCTCTGAAGAGTAAAAAGGGAAATCCCTGATGTCTGTCTTCGAAGTGGCAGCTCACGATGGCCTTGGCAGGGAGATCTCAGCTTAGAGAGGACTCAGTTCTTCTCCCCACCTTGAAATGTAAGGCTCAACAGCTCTAGGCTGGCCAGATTCCTACAAGCTTCACCAGACTGGCTGGCAAGTAAAACTTTATTTTCATAATGGCACCCAGCTGCTTTGGTTGGACTCTACCACCACAATTGACAGGTTGTTTTAGCCCCAGGTTTTGGCCTTCCCAGTTCCCCCATCTTCTGTTGAGGGAATGAGGTTGTGATCGGTGTGTGTGTGTGTGAATTTGTATACGAATGTTCATAACAGCTCTATTCACATAAGCCAAAAGAGGAAACCCCCCAAATTCCAGCAACAGATGAATGGATAAACAAATTGTGGTATGTCCATAAAATGGAAATTAGTCAGCTATAAACAAGAATGAAGTACTGATCCATGCTACACATGGATAGATCTTGAAAACATTATGCTAAGTGAAAGAAACCAGATACAAAAGCACAAATATTTTAGGATTCTCTCTATATGAAATACATAGAATGGGTAAATCCAGATTGACAGAAACCGGATTCGTGCTTGCTAGTAGTTGAGGAGAACTGGGGAACAGAAGTGATTGTTGAATGGGTATGGAGTTTCCTTTTGAGATGATGAAAAGGTTTTGGAACTTGATGTAGGTGGTGCATGCACAGCATTATGAATAAACTAAATGTCAAAGTACTGTAAACTTTAACATGGTTAATTTTATGTTATGTGAACTTCACCTCAATAAAAAATAAAACCAGATTGCTGTGAATGCAGTGTGGAGGCTGCTAGAAGGGCAGGGTTCAGGACTATTGTAATAGTCCAGGTGAGGAATTATGACAGCTTGGACTAAAGTGGTGCCCAAGAAGGTGAAAAGGCGTGGATGGATCCAAGAGATTTTTAGAGGTAATTGTAAAAGACTAGTGATCAACTCTCACTCACAGGAACACCAATGCGATATCAAAATAAAAGGGAAATGGGAGGAATCTTCTCCAGAGTGTTCCAGTTGGATTCCTTGCTTTATGTATCTAGAACTCCTTGACTATATAGGTGCATGTGCAGGAAATTAGGTTATATGTGCAGGCGGTGTGCAGCTATGCCACTGTGGAGAATTGTAGGCTTTGTGCGGGACGACATATTTAGGAGCTGTGTATTGGTCACTTCTCTGTTATCTTATTGTGTCTGAGCAGCTTCTCTGGAATTGAGGAGCAGATATACCAGAGACACCCATCCAGCCCTGGATGTGTGTATTTCACACACACACACACACACACACACACACACACACACACACACTTCACCCTCCCCCGCCTCCCACCAGGAGGTGAACTGCATGTGCTCTGATGTTCAATTGGCACAGATGAGTCGATAAGCTTGTTGACACCAAAAGAGAAAATCTATGACATGCTTTCCCTGGTCACTCGCAGGAAAGTACAAATAAAAGGGAAATCCTTTAAAACGACCGTATGTAATTAGACCAGGTGAATTCTCGGCCTCTCTAATCCCCATATTGAGCCTTTCCAAGATTAGCTTTTGGGGTATATACTTAGATATTTTCCACAGTAGGAGAAACTTGTCTTGAGTATCTTCTGTTTTTATTATAAAAATAGTCAGATTAATGGAGCATCGACTGGCAGTGGAACAGTCTAGCAGAGTCCATTAATCTGAATGTATCACATCTGAAATTGTTGTTCAAAAGTCCTCTCCCCCCCTCCCTACCTTATCATCTTTCTCTATAATAAAGACTGTTATTTCTGAAAAGTTTCCAAAACAAGGAAGTTCCCAGTGAGTGTTTTTGTCATGAATTAATCTCCTTCTGGGAGACGTCAGGCCCCCTGGGTGAGCCTTGCTGCTAATACCACCCTGAGGGTTCAATTAGCTTCTCATAAGCACAGTCTCCCTCACTGTTGCTCAGTAGCTGAATTATACTACTTAGGATGAAGGCTGTCTCAGGTCTAGTCAAAGACAGGTCAGACAGTCAACCCTAGACTGGGGGTTCCCCTCAGAAGAGCTGGACACCCAGAGCAGGGCGGCAGTCCTGGGCACGGGATGTTGAGGACCTACTCTGCCTGTAACGCACTTAGTTCTTGGGCCAGGGGCTGGCACTGCTAAGGGCACGGCACCTGCCTCGGGTGGACTGTCACGTAAGTGGTAGGGTGCTCCTGACTGAAGTTCTCTTATGTATGTTCAAAACTGCTGTAAGCTGTAGTAAGGGTCACATAATGAAACAAATCAGAAACCAGCTCTGAAATGCAAATAAATATATTTAAGAAAAAAAAATGATAGGATAGGGATTTTCAAAGTACATCTTTGGAAAATGTTAGAGAAAGTATATTTTTTCTTTCTTTAAATACATTTTCTTTTTTTTTAATTACTGAAGTTATGCATGAATAAATCATAGTTATAAAAATTTTAGTCACCACAGATGTAGCTAAGTATTTGCATCCACTACCGATATAGAGGTCATGCTGTACTCCTCTCCCCAACCCCCATGCTACCCCAATAACTTCACTAAGAATAGAATTGCTAAGCAAATTGTACATGCATTGAAGCAACGTGGGCTTGATTTGAACTTACCACCAACTGAACATTTTTTTCTGAAAACATCATGTTATTCCACTGGCCTAATATTGGCAGAGAATTTTATAAGACTCTGAAGCTTTTTTTTTTTAAACTTTTATTTATTTAAGTGTGTTTTTCCAGGACCCATCAGCTTCAAGTCAAGTAGTTGTTTCAATCTAGTTGTGGAGGGCGCAGCTCACAGAGGCCCATGTGGGGATTGAACCAGCAACCTTGTTGTTAAAAGCACCACGCTCTAACCAACTGAGCCAACTGGCCACCCCCAAGACTCTAAAGCTTTTAAAAGAATAGTAATGTTATAGGAAATCCAGTGATATGGTTAGATCATTGAAGTGATTAAAGTTAAAATGGAGAAAGCAATTCAATTCTTAGATCAAAGCAATACAAATAATAACATCCTGGCTGTGAGAACTGGAATAAACCTTTGGTGCCATCTGCCCCCATTTTATGGATGAAGAAACTGAGGTCTTTCCAAGATAAAGATTTTAAACATTGACACTCCTGTTGCACATTTATTGTCCCTGATATTTAAGTGGTGCTTTTTGCCAATCAAATCTAATTTTGCTTTACCTACTGATTTACTCAGCTTCTTCATCATCCCATTGACCTCAACATACCCTGCTAATTTATTCAATGAACATTACTTGGGAACCCACTGTTGCCAGACTCTGGGGGACCAAGCTAGGGAGCCCAGGTCTCTCCCCTCAAGGAGCCCACCGAGTATGTAGTGATGGTATTAAGTCCCATAATAAAGAAAACGATGAATGCATACTTCTTTTTATGTTTTTTTTGTGTGTGTTGTTTTGCTTTTTTTCTGCCTTTCATTCTCTTTCTACTGCTTCCCAGAATACTCTAGTCCACATGGATTCCTGCCCTCTTATGTTCCGATTACGCTTACAGTTAAGGTACCAAAGTTTTAGAAGTGAATTGTATAAGTAGCGTAGGCAGTTATTCTTGAGTAGCAAACAACCTCCAAATCTCTGTGGTTTTACATAACAAAATATATTTCTCATTCACACTAATCCTTCCATGTAAGTCAGTAGGGAGCCTTTGTTTGTCATAGTCACTGAGGGATCCAGGCTGTGGAAGCTCTAGCCTGACGTATGTACTTACTTACGTATGTACTTACTTACGGGATGAATGCCATAAGGGAAGGGAGTTTAGAGCTGAGCGTCAGTAATTAATGCCTTTACTGAAAAAGTGAGACCCATCACTTTTATTCACATTCCATTGCCCAAAACAAGTTACGTGGCTATACCTCTCTTCCAGGAATGTGGAGGATAGTCCTTTCTTGTGTATAGAAGGAAGAGAATCTGGACATTTGTGAACATATAATGATTATAATTATGTAGTCTTATGAGCATGCTAGTATTTCCAGTATATTCTCCTTACTTTACCAAATTATGAACATTTTGAAGGTAGAGGATTATGTCTTTTTTATGTTGTAAAACCATGGTGTCCAGAAGAGGGCACAAATCCAGGCACTTAGTGCATTTATGTTTTACTTGAGATTTTGTGAAACCCTGTTTAATTCAGCCCAGTTTGTTTCCTTCAGATTCTGGCCTTAATGTGTGGATTAAAAGCTTTAGAGACATCTAAGGCTCTGGCCTGGTTTGTGTTCCTTGCTATCAGAGCCAAGTGAAGGGTTCCAGGCAGGAAACCTGAACTCACTGAAGCCGTTTCTAATTCTCAGACCTGTCTAAATGTTCCCAGTGATTGTCAGTCATTTAACACCACTCCCCAACAGTCATTTGTTCAACTTATAACAAACCGGGCAAGGTGACAACTCACATTTATCAAGTATCAGAAGGAGTACACATACCAGATGACTTTTGAGATTCCTTCTGAGATTCTTTAGTTTCTTTCAAGAAAGAAGATGATGAGATAGAGCCTGCCTTTTTAAGCTTGCTGAAACACCCCTGAGCCCCAGTACCAGCAAGCAGTTTGGCACTCAGCTTTATGAGGAGTCTGTATCTTGAGTTCTTGAGTCCCATCTGTCCTTGCAACCATCCACCTAGATCTGTTCACAATCACCCAATTCCTGAGCTCTTGCTTTACCCCTGTCTGTCATCCCACCCCAAACTGTGGGTGCTTCACACGGACTGGTCATTCAGTGCTCTTTTAATCTGATCCTTCAAGTTCTTGTTCAATAGGTATTTTAAGGAGACACTGCCTGGGGAAGAATAGGGCAGGAGGATGACTGATGATAGTACTCACATTCTCTTCTGTTACCCTAAAAATTTTAGCTCTGGCCCTGCATCAGTTATCTGTGGCCAACATAATATTGTGTAACAAAACACCCCAATTAGTGGCTTAATACAACAGCCATTTATTTCCCATGAGTCTATGGATTAGCTGGGCTCATTCACGCATCTTTTCATCTGGTGGGTCAGACAAAGACTGCCTGGCCTAGAGGGGCCACAGCCAGGATTGCTGAGACCTCTTCCATGGGTCTGTCACATGCACATGTCCCACACACTCCCCTGAAGCATAGCTCAGGCATGTTCTCAGGCTAGCCTGTACATGTTCTTACGACAATCACAGAGAAAAGAGAGGAGGCAGAAAGGCTCCAACCCTTTGTAAAGCCTCTGTGTCAGGTTTGTTACTGTCCCATTGGTCAAAGGAAGTCACATGGTTCAGCCTAGAGTCACAGTGCATGCAGCCTGCAAAACTATAGGGCAAAAAGCATAGATATAGGGAGGTCATTATTTGGGGCTGTTAATGCAACTGGTCTACCATAGGACCCAAACATGCATATCCCACGTTGCAAACCAAAGCCCTACAATGATCAGGACCCACTAGCTCAGAAGCCAATTTATTATAAAAGGAAATTTAGGAAACGATGCGGATTTCAGGAAACTACTAGGATTTCACTGTGAATGACTGGGAGACAGCTGGGAGAGGTAGAACTCAGGGAAGGGAATGGGACCACTGGATACCTATTTCATTTATGTTTGAGACTCTTGCTCCTTTGAATTAATAGAGCGCTCTTGTTGAGTGATCAGGAATCGGTCATTATTATCATAATATTCATGCATTTGCAGATAGATGACGAAACTGACGTCTTTCCTCTTGCTAGCACTTGAATTTACAAGGGAGTCCAAAGTTTTCCATATTATGGCTTTATCCTCTAAGGGGGTGCTGTCAGTTTTGGAGAGCCAAATAATGTCCTCAGTCAGAATTCAAGAGCCACTAAAATGATGTAATGCAAATAGTTTTTATATCAAAGGCGGCAGAAACCAATTTATGCGCTGAGCCTTTCTGACCTTCTCTACCTTTCTAACCACAGGAGATAAACGATAAATATTATTAAAATATTACACAGTTCCTGAGAAAGCCCACAACCTCTTCAACACTGCCTTTATGTCATGTTATAAAACTTCTCTTTAATTTGGCAGAAAACGTGTTTGGGTTTTTAATTTTTTTTTTTTTTATAGTTTTTGGAGTTTGCAAAGAAATGCTTTGTTTAAAGTACGTTTCTTATTCCATCTGAACTGGGATCTGCCTGACAGCTAGGCGAGCCACATTCACTTCATCTCACATGCAGCATCAGGGACAGGCAGGCTGTTGCTTAACAAGGATGCATAATAGCTAATTGCATTTTAGGGCATTGGTTTGTCACTGTGACAGTGCCAAGAAACGGTTTCAAAAGCAAAGCAATGAGGCCAATTCTGATTCACTTAGGAGCCTGAAAATCATAAAACAGCCTGCTCCCCAGAAATATGATAAGCCCAAAGATTTTGGCTTGTACTGTAGTATATCCTGTCCATTGCTAAACTTGAGTGAAATCTGTGTCTGGCATATACGTATTATGGATCCTCAATGTCAATCATCAATTGTCATAATCCTCAAATGCACTTGCTTAGTTTTCCTACCGTCTGCAGCAATTGCCTGTAGAAACCAAGCCTGCATAGGAAGAAAGCCGTGTTTAACCTCCCTAATTAACGACTTTGGATGACAGAACATCTCCAAGGTGCTCAAAAACAAGAGGTTCTAAGGAGATGTATGCATTGCTGTTTGGAAATGCTTTGCATGCTGCTGTATAATTGCACGTACGTGAGGACATGGATGCTCAGAATATAATACCCAGAGTTCATTTATTTATGTTTGTATTTATTAAGTTCTTTGTAAATCTGTAAAGCTAAGAAGACAACTTAGCAGATGTCTTCTGACTCAAAATAAAGCTCTTCACGAGGGAGTCAGCATGGCTGTACGACAAAAGTCACATTATCATTTGAGTACAAATGTTTGCAAAAGAGAACAAACTGGAAAATTGAGGGGAAAAAAACCCACTGGAATTTGTGACTCATTAAATTCACATATTGTGAAAAACTTTGTTCAGTCCTCGGTTCAAAGGATCCTTTCCCTCCTCCTTTCTTGGCTTTTGCATTAATAAAAACTTTATGGGAGTCTGTGTGTGCGTGCGTGTGCGTGCTGTGTGTGTACCCTCCCACAGCCCTCTTCACACTTTCATAGTAGAATATGTTTCTAGAGGATGTTATAACATGTGTGTGTTGCATTTCATGTTTCAAGGTCCAAAAAGTACATGAAAAAGTTACCGGTCCATTGGCAGGTGTTATCTCTGAAGATATACCACGCCTTGTGCCCATAACAGCCTGCTCCTCACACGTGGCCGGGTCCTTTACCCCAGACAAGGTTCTATGTTTGAATCTCAAGGCATCTCGCCAGTCTCCACCTCCTTCCTCTCTTCTGAACTTGCTCATTCTTTTTGCCACTAAATGCAATTCTGTTACTGCACATGTGGCATTTGGATTATCTCAGTTCTGGTTTTCGTCCAAGATGTTGACATTCAGATGTCCATCAGCTCCATGCTCTGAAATCTGTGGACAGTCTTGGCTTACCTCTGCATTTATCTGAGGCTTAGGGGTTCTTGGCTTTTCCAGGGGGTGTATTTAGGCAGAAAGTGACATCAAGATAGTATCTACAAATCTCTTTAGGGCTTCAGACTTACAAAACTAGTCATGGTCCCCAAAAATAAAAGTCCTTTGCTAACATGGCAATGGTGTCTCTACCAAGGAAAGGATCCAAATTATTCTCAACGTGATTTATGTTTTTGGCCTCCGTTACCTCTAGAGCTAAGAATTTCATAAGCTTACTATCCACTGTGTAAAGTAATATTTACTTTTACTTCCTCTAAGGTAACATCCTTCGAGCCTTAATTCTGGAATTCTGAGGCTGTGGACGCCAATAACTCCATCATCACTGTTCTGGATTTATAAGTATATGTGGGTCTTTCCTTCTATCTTTGAGTTTCTGTATTTGATAATCTTATTTATTACCATTATTTGACAATGTTCCTATTCATGGATGCAGATATGATGGTAAGACAGATGGATGCCCGGTCAACAGTTCTTTCTGCAGGGTATTCAGAAAAGAATTCCTTTACTTTGTAGTTAACATCAGCAGGAAATGCCTTCGTTTGAGGTTCAGTCTTCTCATTATCTTCTCTGAATAAGCCCCCCATGTCTCATGTACAAGTTTCTTACCCAGTTAGTACTTTTTCCCTCGACATTATTTCCCTTAATGTTGGCACTTGGTTTACACTGTCTGATACTCTATCCTGTTGAAGCATTTTTTTTTCTGTACTGCCAATTATTCTCTCCCCATGGGCAGGTTGATTGGGGAATTCACATCTTATGAATCCTCAAAGTAGAGATGGGAAGTGGGCAGTTGGATAATTAAGTTCTGGAGCTCAAGGAGAGATTACAGGTGGAAATATAAAGTTGGAGTTATCAGCTAGATAGTATTGAAGCCAGAGGCATGGATAAGATCCTCCACAGAGACAATGTAGAGGGTTGAGAAGACCATGTTGGTATAACTCAACTCACAATGACATTTCAGTTCTACACAGCTGATATTCTGCTCATCACCTGATCATACTTATTTGTTCATGTCTTCCCTTGCACAACTCTGCATATTGTGGTACAAAATTACTTAGTTGTTTTTAAATGTTTGGTTTTTAAGTGTGATTGGTTGTTTCTTTCTTGGTCATTACTATTAATTGAAAATGTCCAGAAAGCCTTTTTCTCCCCTCTGGGAATCAGTTCATGACTATGTCTCACCAAGAACTTCTGTGTGTCTGTCTCTCTTGCCTCTCTGTTCTGCCCACCACAACTTCTTTCCTCACCTGATTCAGCAGTCCCGAAGAGAGTTGCATGCGAATCACCAGTATCTCAGGATTAGAAGCAAAGAGGCCTTGGTAGGCAAATATTTCTCAGGACCATGGTCAGCAGTGCACTTGTCCTGATTTCCACTCCTCTCCCTAATTTTGTCATTGCTGTACCTGTAAGTCTCCACCTTCAGGCCCTGGTTTCAGCCATTGTTTCTGTCTTCGTAGGGGAAGAGAACAGTCTGCATGGGCAAACTCTGTTTCTCATAGCTTTCTCTCTTGTTCTTATACCACCAGCACATCTTTCTTCACGTGAATCAAAAGCCCATGGAAAGTTGAACATGAGTGACCCCCAATACAGTGAAATGCCAGGTGAAATTGAGAAAACTATATTTAAGAGTACATAGGTGACCGAGATTTATCTAAGAAAATGGTTCTTCTGTATCTCCCAGTAAGTCTTCAGTTTGTGTGAGAGAGACAGGAGAGAAAGACTCTTGGAGATAAACTGCCATTGAGAGATTGCCAGGAAGGGAAAAAATGCTTTTGCGACATTATTTTCAAATAAGTGATTTACCAAGAAAGAACCATACATCAACCACTAATGAAATATGAAAATAACCCTTAGGAGAGTTGAGAGAACACTCAAAAAGGAAAATGTGAGACTTGTAGTAGGTTCTGCAAACAAAGTTTTTCTTAGTCCCACCCAGGTAGGGGTGGAACTTGATGTCACACTGAGGTCCCCAAGAACACTTAGATTTTCTTGAGCTTGAGCAGTGTGGTGCGTCAGAGGACATATTCAGCAATACCTTCAGCTTTCAAGCCAATGGAAGTTGTCTAGATGCTCTTAGGATTGCCCTAATGTGGAACAGTACTTAATCTTAGCTTTTGGGTTTGTGTTATAGAGGGCCTGACCCTGCGAAGGGATTCATAATTGTGTGCATGCTGTTATGGGTGTTCCTCTGGAGGTATTCTCATGAGATCACAGAAGTTTCTTAATGACTCCAGCGATTTGGTGAGGCTAATGGGTCAAAAGATTTGATTGCGTGATAGCTTCCTGTTCTATTCCTACACATTAAATTAGAATAGGTACTAGTCTATTTTTAGGACATTGCCGTGTGCACGCGCGCACGTGTGTAAATTTTTATGGTAAAATAAGAATGCCTATTTTTAATTTGGTAGAAAAGGCCACTAAGGTCTCCAAAAACAAAAGGAACTTTAAATTCACTTAGTAAAAAAATATTCTTATTACAGTTTCACTCTGGTTGAAGGATGAGGGATAAAAAGAAATCTCTTGAGTTAGCAGGATTGCCCAGCAAGCTTAAATTCATTGCCAGTATTCACTACCCAGATCTCATAGGATTTTGTGGAAGTGAATAGTTCCTATAGCCCTGGATCCTGGCACTCTGTGTTCTCAGTTGATGTCAGTTCCTGCTTGCTGCACCCCTGTTCAGCTGAGGATCCCACGGTGTTCATCCAGTGGCAGTAGACCCACCCTGTAATTGGGCATAGCCAATCAGAGCCGACTTTGCAATTCTATCAGAGTGAATGTCCACCTGCAGGTGATGCCTGGATTTAATCTGCTACCTGAAGGGGGAATCCTTTAGTTACCCCAAGGGTTCTTGGTGCCCAGGAAGCTACAGCCTTTTCCCCTGGTTACCCTGTCTGTGTAGGGAAACTTCTGTCTCAGTTTCAAGTGTGCCCACTATAGTGGACCCAAGCCGGCCCACAATATAGCACCAACATATTTGAAATAGGACATTCTTTTCTTATAAGTCTTCTTGTATTGCTGATGAATGTCATTGGTAGGGTATGTTACAGGCTAAACTACGGTCCCCTCTAAATATCCATGAACAATTTTAGGTGGGGAGAAAATATCTCTGATAGTGGTATATTATTAATAGGATAAAATCAGTTTCCTGATCGATTGCATGAAACAAAATACACAGCGGGACAATGATGACAGATTTGCTTAAGTGTGGCTCCCGTCCTCATCCAGTTCCTTTTGGGGGGAGGCATACTGGGGTTGTTGGGCCAGCTGCCCTTATGATATCACAGTGGCAGGGGAGGCATAAGATGGAAAGAGCTTAGCCTCTCTGGGCTGGGTCATACACACAGTCTTTAAACCTGGGGCCAGGTTATAGGCACTACACCTAATTATTACCTTACAAGGATTAACTAGGCGTGTTTACCCATCGCTGTCTTCCCGCCTATCAAAGATCACCTGCCTCTTTCTCCACAGCTCTGCTCCTTCCTTTGCATCCACTCTCTCCTACATCACCAGTTTCTCCCTCTTGCCTGACAATTTCCATTAGCATATAAATATTCTCTAAGATCTCCCGTGTGGAAAAACTTTCCCTTAACCCCACTTATCTGCTCTCCTGAATAGCTGAATGTTTGGAATGCAATACTCACTCCCTCTGCTTCTTCACCTCGCAGTTGTGCTTTTATCCTAATCAAGTTTCTGCCTCAGCACTCCGCAAAAACTAGTTTCCTTTCACTAAAATCGTGCTCCTTAAGGATATCAGTGTCTCCCGTGTTGCCAGTCCAAAGGGCTGTTCTCTGCCCGCATGTGATTTGATCTCTGAGCAGCACCAACCACTCCAGTTGTTGGCTGGTGACCATCCTCTCCATTTACCAACACTTTCATCTCTCAGCTTCTAAAACACTGAACACTCTTGGTTTCCCTCCAACATCAGCAGCCATTCTTTCTTAGTCTCCTTTGCTCGTTACTCCTCCTCTATCTAATTTCCAAATGTTGGCACCTTGGAGTTCAGTCCTGAGCTGTGTTCCTTTTCCACCCATCCTCTTCTCCAAGATTTTAATATATTCCCTGGTTAAGTCTAACTTAGACCTATCCTCTGAGCTCCTTACTCACATATCCAGTTACCTCGCATTTCTTCCCGTTTGAATGTCTGACTTCTCAAACTTAATGTGTTCAAAACAGTTTGTGTTCTCTCACAAACCTAATCTATCAATACTAACTTTCTTAATAAATGGCGCTACCAAATTCACAGTTGCTTAAGTCAGAAGTATAAGAGTTATATTTGATTTCCCCCTTTCCCTCAACCCTCCCCACATGCAGTCAGCAAATCTTGTTGACTCTACATCCAAAATAGATTTAAAATCTAGCGTTATTACCCATCTGCATTATTACCACTAGGTGCAAAGTCATCATTATCTTTTACCTGAATTTCAGTTAACTTGCCTCTGAACTGGTGTCCTTGAGTACCTTTTCATTCCATTCTCTATGGACCGCCAGAGTGATTTTTATGTTATTTTTAAAAATAACACAAATTGGATATGTCATTTCCGTGCTTAAAATTCTTTAGTAGCTTCCAATTTCTCTTAGAATAAAATTTGAACTCTCAACCTTGACCTATAAGGTTGTGCCTGATTTGGCCACTGCACTTCTCTGACATTGTTGATCGCACGCTTCCCTCTGAATCACTGTGCCCTGACCACACTGGCCGGCCTATAACTCAGATAGACTGAATGCTCTCCTACCGTCAGTCATTTTCATTCCCCATTTAGGAATCCCATTCATTCATTTCCTCACAGCCAGCTTATTCTCATCCTTCAGGTCTTACCTTGCTAGTGGGCCTTTTCTGATCATCCCCTCTATGGGGGCCTCCACCCCCCACCCCCGCCCATTACTTTCTAATCACCTCACCTGGCTTTTCCTTCCTAATGCCGATTATAAGCTGTGAATATTATATTTATTTTGCTATTAACTTGATCATTTTTGCTCTCCCTGTTCCCCCCACTGGATTGCAAGCTCTGTGAGCAGGAGCCTTATCTGTCTTATTCATCAGCATAATGCCTATCACACAGTTGGTACTCTGTAAATGTTTATTCAGTAAACGAATGAATTAATACACGAGTAAGTGAATGTCTCTGGAAATGACACTATTCTAGAATCTCTTCAACATCAGTTTGCTTTTACCCTGCTCAAAGGTTCTTTTCAAACACCTGTCACTGACTTCCATGTAAGAAAAGCAAAGTATTCAGTGTCTAAGTATCACATTCTGTATAAAGCTTGAAAGCACTATATTTAGAAAAAGTTGGCAAACATACGCTCTCAAGTTCAATTAAATTCTGGCATAGTGAAATGACTAATGGAGACAGTGGGCTGTAGTTGATATCTGGACAGAGAGTTTCTGGCCATTTATAGTATAGATGTCTATTAATAAACAGGCAGTTCTTGAAGAATAAGACATAGCAAATAAAATTTAGTAGATTAAAGGAGACTAACTCTTTTAGCCATCCTGGCTTCAGTCTCTGTATTATGACGAATATTGATTATAAAATCTAATTTGATTTGGCCCATCACATCATCAAGGAGTAGCCTCATAAATGTCTCTAGACAGCCAATCTTACTTGTGATAAATTAGACTTCTGCTATAAAATTCTCTAAGGTAAGCAAACAAACACCAAGTAAAGATTGTGATTTGCTTCTTTACCTTAGGCCAGTAAATAAAACTCATTCAAGTTCATGCCTACATTACCATATTGTATCCAAATTTGCATTTTGATTCTGGACACTCAAAGCATTGCACTGTAATACAGTTATCAAATCCCAAGGAATGTGGTCAAAATGATGACATGTTCTTACTTTTCTTTTTTTTAAACTTTTGTTTATTTAAGTGTGTTTTTCCAGGACTCATCAGCTCCAAGTCAAGTAGTTGTTTCAATCTAGTTGTGGAGGGCGCAGCTCACAGTGGCCCATGTGGGGATCGAACAGGCAACCTTGTTAAGAGCACTGTGCTCTAACCAACTGAGCTAACCAGCTATCTCCATTCTTACTTCTTACTATTCTTATTTCTGTTTTTTAAAAATTATTTCTGAAATTAATATACAGTAAAATTTACTTTTTTGTATGTATAGTTCTGTGAATTTTTGACACAGAAAAATTCATGTAACTACCCTCAAAATCAGGGTTGAGATGGTTGCACTGCCCCCCACAAATTAGATCCCATACATATTTTGCTAGATTTATACCTAAATATTTCATTTTTGGAGTTATTGTACATGGCTGTATTTTTAAATTTTGGCTTTCAGTGTTCATTGTAGTATATAGAAATATGATTGATTTTTGTGTGGTGACTTTGTACCCTGAGGCCTTGCTAACTTACTTATGCTTTTTTTTTTTTTTCCAGATTGCTTAGATTTTTCTATGTAGACAATCATGTTATCCATGAAGAGGGGCAGTTTATTTCTTCCTTTCTATTTGGTGTGTCTCTTATTTCTATTTCTTGCCAAATGCACTGGCTAAGACTTCCTGGTATTGAATAGGACTGGAGAGAGTAGACATTTTTGCCTTGTTCCCAGTATTAGGGATAAAGCAGTCAGCTTACATCATTAACTATGAAGTTAGCTGTAGGTTTTTTGTCGATACCTTTTATCAGAGTAAGGAAGTTCCTTTGTATTCCTAGTTGCTGAGAATTTTTGTAAAATGGATGTTGATTTTTTTAAAAATGGCTTTTCTTCATCAGTTGATAGGATCATGTGGTATTTTTTTCTTAGAACATTAACATGGTGGATTACATGATTGCGTTTTAAACATGAACCAGACTTAACATTCCCTGAATAAACCCCACTTGGTTGTAGAGTACTATTCATTTTATTTGTTGCTGTATTCACTTTACTCATATTTTGTTGAGGGTTTTTATATCTATGTTCATGAAGGATATTGGTCTTTAATTTTCTTTTTCTGTTACTCTCATTGTCTGGTTTTGGTATGAGGGTAATGACCCTTGGCCTCATAAAATGAGATGGAAGGTATTCTTTGCTCTTCTATTTTTCTGAAAGAGATTTATAAAATTTGTATAATTTCTTTTTTAAGTTATACATTTATTTTTATTGAAGTATAATGGACATAGTAGTTTTAGTTGTATATCATTATTATTTGGTATTTGTATACATGATGAAATGATCACAATATTAAGTCTAATTACCATCCATCATCAAGCATAGTTACAAAACATTTTTCTTGTGATAAGACTTTTAAGATTTACTGTCTTAACAGCTTTCACATATGTAATACAGTATGACTGACTACAGTCACCATGCTGTACATTACATTCCTGTGGATTATTTATTTTATAACTGGAAATTTGTGCCTTCTGACCCATGCACCCATTTCTCCCACTCCCCCACCCCCTGGCAACCACCAATCTGTTCTCTTTATGTGTGAGCTTGGTTTTTGTTGTTTTTTGTTTGTTTTGTATTTTAGATTCCACATGTCGATGAGATCATATGGTATTTTGTCTTTCTCTGTCTGACTTATTTCCCTTATGGGTCTATCCATGTTATCACAAATGGCAAGATTTCATTCTTTTTTATGACTGAGTTTCTGTTTTTATGTACACACACACACACACACACACACACACACACGCACACCCACGAGGCCTGACAATTAAGTTCGCGAACTCATCCTAGAAGAAGCGCTACATACCTCATTGCTGAATATCACTACGGTCACCTTCGAAGTACTCCCCTTGGAAAGCTATGCACTGACGCCAGCGCCTAGTCCACCCTTCAAAGTAATTTTGGAACTCTTTTTCTGGAATGACCATCAGAGCTGTCTTCATATTACCCTTGATGTCCTGAATGTCATCAAAATGTCTTCCTTTCAATATTTCCTTTATCTTTGGGTAAAGAAAGAAGTCATTGGGGGCCAGATCAGGTGAGTAGGGAGGGTGTTCCAATACAGTTATTTATTTACTGGCTAAAAACTCCCTCACAGACAGTGCCCTGTGACCTGATGCATTGTCATGATGCAAGAGTCTTGAATTGTTGGTGAAAAATTCAGGTCGTCTAACTTTTTCACGCAGCCTTTTCAGTACTTCCAAATCATGAACTTGGTTAACTGTTTGTCTAGTTGGTACAAATTCATAATGAGTAATCCTTCTGATATCAAAAAAAGGTTAGCAACATCATTGCAACAAGTTTGCAAACTTAAGTGTCAGACCATATATATATATATATATATATATATATATATATATATATATACACACACACATATATATGTATATATATATGTATATATATGTGTATATATATGTGTATATATGTGTGTGTGTGTGTGTGTGTATATATATATATATATAGTGCCAAAAATGTACACGTTTTAAGAGATGTTATCTATGTATTACTTTTTGAAGTTGAATTGAATTATGGCAGCAATGTGTAGTATGACATTCATTCAAAAGATGGTGTTAATCAAATGAATGCTAGTGTCACTCATTGTATTGCAATTTTCATGCAGGTTTTCCCTTTCTTAAAATGTGTGTACATTTTTTTTTTGGCACACCCGGTATATATATACATGCCACATCTTCTTTATCCATTCATCCATTGATGGACACTTAGGTTGTTTCCATATCTTGGCTATTGTAAATAATGCTGCAATGAATGTGTGATTTTTTAAAAGTATTTTTTAAATGTTTGGTAGAATTCACTAGAGATGACATTAGGGCCTGAAGATATGTTTTTGAAAGGTGTTTAACTATTAATCAATTCCTTAATAGTTTTTATAACCTGTTCAGGTTGTCTGTTTCATCTTGGATAATTTTAGTTTGTGGGGTGTTTTTGAGGAATTTGTCCATTTTCCCTCAGTTGTCAAATTTATGTGTGTAGAATTGTTTGTAGTGTTCCCTTATTATCCTTTGATGTCTGTGTGGCCTGCAGCCATTTCATTTTTGGTATTGGTAATTTATATCTTCTCTTTTTTTCTTTGTGTCTTGATAGAGTTTTACTAATTTTATTTATCTTTTCAAATAATCACCTATTTCTTTTACTAATTTTCTCTTTTCTTTTTCTGTTTCAATTTCATGGATTACTGCTCTTTATTGTTTCCTTCCTTAAGGTTTGTTTTGGTTTTATTTTCCTGTTCTTTTCAAGTTACTTAAGGTGGAATCTCAGACTGTCTATTTGAAACCTTTCCTCCCCTTCTAATATAAGCATTTGGTGCTATAAATGTCCCTTTAGCACTGCTTTAGAGGTGTCCTACAAATTTTGATGTGTTTTATTTTCATTTTCATTCAATTTAAATAATAAAACAATTCCCTTGAGACTTTCCCTTGGAATCATGGATTATTTAGAAGCAATTTCCAAGTGTTTGGAGGATTTTTCGATTATCTTCTATTACTGACTTCTAATTTAATTCTGTAATCGTCAAAGAACTTACTTGCATGATTTCAAGTCTTTAAAATTTGTTAAGGTTATTTCTAAATAATTGGTGAATGTTCCATGTGCACTGGGAAAAAAATGTTTATTTTGCTGATACTAAGTAGAGTGTTTTCTAAATATAATTAGATCCAGTTGGTTGATGGTATTGCTCAATGCTTCTACATCTTTTCTGATTTTCAATATATTAATTTTATCTATTAGTTCGGGAAGATTATTGAAATCTCCAAACATAATTATGGTTTCTTTCTGTTACCTTTTTCAGTTTTGTCAATTTCTGCTTTTAAGTATTTTGAGACTGTGTTGTTAATTGCATACACATTAAGGAAATATGTCTTCTTGGGGTAATAACCTTTTTATCATTACATAATTCCCTCCTTATCTCTGGTAATGTTCTTTGCTCTGAAGTTACCTTGTATGATATTAAGATAGCCATTTTATCTCTCTTTTGTATTTCATTAGTGTTCACATGGTGTATCTTTTTTTATCCCTTTTTTTAACCTACCTATAGCATTATGTTTGAACTGAGTTTCTTATAAATAGTATGTGTTTGAGTAGTTTTGTTCTTCCCTTCTAATAATCTCCATCTTTTAACTGGTATGTTTAGACCATTTATACTTAATGTAATTATTGATATGTTTGGAACAGGTCCACCATTTTATTATTTGTTTTTTAAATTTGTTCTCCATGTCGTTTGTTCCTTTGTTTCTCTTTTCCTAGTTGTTTTGGGTTATTTGACTATCTTTAGTACTCCATTTAAATCCTGACATTTTTGAAGATGGTAATCTTGGTGACATTTTTTTGAAATTTTGCCACAGAAAATATTGTTTGTTGATGTTTAAAGAGTTTCCACTCCTTTTAATTGAAATAGTAATATTGGCAATTATGATTTAGTGAGCACTTGATATTTGCTTTTTCTACACCTAATCAATAATCTTATAACAATGCTGCAAGGTTAAGTAATTTAAACATTTTTTATAGCTTAATAAAACTGAGAATTAAGAAGGTTTAAATGTCTTTCCCAAAGTCACTTTAATGGTATGAAGTCAGGAGGCCAACCCCTATCTAGTTCTAAAGTCTATGTTCTTTCCATGGCAACTTTCACAAATTTGGCATATATAACTTCAAGATATAGGATTCTACTAATTATCATGGCTATTGATATAAAATATGAAATCACCTGACTGTTAAAATGATCACTGTGAGACACATTTTGTATCATGGCAGATAATCCATTTTCCCTCAGCTTCATGCCGTGGGAAAGGCTCCCTCCCCCTCACCCCCACCATGCTCAGGAAACTCACAGATCACAACACTTTAGTTAAGGTTATCTGAGGTGATAACACACTACTAGTTTGGATCTACTAGAGTAGTTTAGTTAAACTCGATCATTCTGCCTTCCTTTTGCTCCAGATGGTGTGTCCCAGTGTCTCTTGAGCCTCATTGTTATATTGGGATTGTATTGTCAATGAAAAAACATCCGGCCGAAGAGAAAGCTTATAAGAGTTTATTTGAGCCAAGGCTGATGACAATTGCCAGGAAGCAAAATCTCAATGGATTGAGAAAATGATCCACAAAATGACAGTTTGCAGCTTATTTTATATGTAGAATCAAAGGAGGAGAGGGTTACATGAAACCCATTGGTGGTCGGTTAAGGGGGTTGGAGAAAGAAAAGCAGGGAAATCTCTGGGATTGGATAAAAGTAACTTGGAAAGACTTGGTACTTCCAAGGGGGTGGGAGAAACAAAAGCAGGGAAATCTCTGGGATTGGATAAAAGTAACTTAGTACTTCTTTCACATAGGTGAGTACAAGCATAGTTAATAGTTCACTTTTTACTGCACATAGATATGGTCATCAGGGGACAAGAATAATAGTGAGGGATTCTATAGTTTCCCACTCTGGTGGGGGTGGGGAGCAATTACTGACATTCCAAGGGCATGTTATCCTAGATGCACAAAGACAATAGACAGGCTCACTTAAGGTAAAGACTGACCTTTGTCAAGGAAGCTACAGGCCATGGCTCACCTTAGTTAGGATTTTTTATGTTCACACCGTTCACGCCATCCTATGGGGTTATTTTCAGTTTCCTGAGTTTGTCAGGTTTAACATGTGGACCCTTTTCCATCCACAGTATATTAATGCAATGATCTATTTTTTTTTCATTTTTATTAGATCACAAAGCCCCATAAAGAGTGAATGGTGTATATTTGCTTTTGACACTAGTAGAGCCTTAGGACTCTACTAGTGTCTCTTGTATAGTATCTGCTACATTTATCAAGTAAACAGTGTTACCAAGAATCACCACTTGCTGTTTATGCTGGGTAGTCAACTCTAAGAGTTGCTATAACTACACACTCTGTAAGTTTTGCATTTTTCAGGAACTTTGGGTTATGTAGTAGCGATAGCCTGCACTCAGCTCTCCACTTGCTTATCTCTAAACCCCTGCTGGTTTCTCCAGGGGGGAGGAAAGCTGTTTCCTGCCACCAGTATCTACCACTTTGTTTTCTTGCACCATTCCCTGCAGGTTTTTTCTCTCCAACAAATCCAGACTCACTGCCCTTTGGCACCTCTTTCAACTCAGAGACTTGGGTTTTCTCTACACACAGCAGGGCGTGTTCTGCATGTGTATACATGGGGTGGCAATGCTTCACCCGGATCCTATCAGGTCCTCTCATTGCTTCCAGCTTGCAACTGCTTAAGACTGAACCGCATTCAGCTTGGTGTCCTGCTGAGACCCAGTACAATGCCTCTATATAGTAATACATCAAACTTTTTTAAATGAATGCTTAAAGAAATGAGGAATTTCTTGAAAGCATCAGGGAAATGTCCTGATAACGCGATCCCTGCTAACTCCCAGAGACCCAGCCTTCTGCTGGAAAGTCGGCCCATCCTCCTTGCAGCACTTCTTGGCTGCTGGTTTTCTAACTGTGGCTTTGCACCTGTTTCGTCTTACAATATTTACCGGGAAAGCATTTTAGCCGCTTATTATAGTCAGATATCATCCGTGACAAGCCATTTTCCTTGAATTAGCCCAGTAAGAAATACTTCTAAAGGCGTTAAATGAAATCATCCACATGCTTCCTGGGGCCAGCTGGACTCAGCAGCCGCGTTCACTCCCTAAGTTTGAACACAGAGTGGGTTGTGGTTTTAGTCTACTGCAAGCAGCAGAGCGGCGGCTAGTTCTCATACTTATATGTGGGGCTTGAACAAATTCTACTGAGCGAAAGTAACAGCAGAATTTACAACTTGCGTTTTCAGAGAATTCAATGAGATAATGTAATGCCACGCACTGAGCAGCCAGTAAATGCTAGCTGTTGTGACTCTAGACACCACTCCAAGAATTGTTGCAGAAAAATAGCACCAAGGAAAGATGGGGGCCGAGAGGAAAATATATTTTCAAGTGTTGGTAGAAAATAAGGTCATATAAATAATTGCTTTGTTTGAAGTTAGGAATAGGAAAATAAAGCTGAAAAAAGGAAATCACTTTAATAAAAATCAAAGGTATGAAAATAGAGGAGTAAGGAGAGTTGACAGAAAGCTAAATAGGCAATGTGCATTTCATAACATGGGTTTTAAAAAAAATTACATCCTTGTGCACTCACCCTGGAAAATTTCACACACTTAATCAAATTACATTGTCTTCAACTGCTGTTCCCCAAACTCTGAGATACACCAAAACAGCATCTCCAATAATGTGGGAAGTGGAAAATTGTGATTACATCCCTACATAATTATTTCAAAGGTTTTGGGTAAATGCAGAAATCCCCATCATTGAAACTTGAAGTTATGAAACGCATACTACATAGCTCTGTGATTCCATCTTGGCTTTGAAGTACCACCTGTGATGTTAGCAAGATGCTTCAACTTGTGGGATGTGTGTAGAGAAACTTTCATTAACTCCAAGAGCTGGACTCTTTTTGCAAAATACCTTTTCTTGGCTTCCTGATGTCACTATTTGTTTGCTTTTGTTACTAATAGGAAATATTGATCTTGACCAACTTTAATAGTTTAAAGCTTTAGTTTCAATAATGCCTTTTAAAGTACTATTCATTCATATTAATTTTGGATGTATCTGTCTTTCATAACTTGAGTTTATAAGCCAGGAAATAGAATTTTATAGCACTTGATGTCTGTTGGTGATTATCTTTTATTCCTGGGTAAATACAATGCAGATTTTTATACAGCCTGTGAGCAGGAGCAGTGATCTTGGTGGAAGAAAAACGGAGCATAAGCTTAGCAGCCAGCCATGCTGGGTCATCAGCTGAGAAAGCAACACAGCTAGGATTTGTTTTTCAAAAAATTTAAAAACCTCTTATTTTTTTAAAAACACTCTTTTGAGGTGTGATTGACATGCAAAAGGCTGTACATATTTAATGTATACAACTCAATGAGTTTGGGATGTATCTGTGAAAACATCGCTGCCTCCAAGACCATAGATACATTCATTACTTCCCGAAGTTTCCTCTTGCCCCTGTTATCATTCTTTTGTGTTTATGTGTTTTTGGTAAGAGCACTTACCATAAAATCTACCGACCTGCTTAGAAAACTTTAAGTATGCAATATAGTATCATTAGGCACGATGCTGGAGAGTAGGTCTCCTGGACAAGCTATTATTAGAACAAGACGGAAGGAGAGTCCACATGGAAGAAAAGGTTAAAACCTCAGCACAGAATTCCCTGTGGGGACTGCTTTAAAGGTGGTGGCCATGAGGTAGTTCTGGCTGACCCTGTGCGGCCACATCAGGTTCAGTCCACCTGAATGAGGACCACAGGTTTGGGGGGCAACGAGTTTGGAGCTGATTTTTTCATGGGTTGGAGACAAGTGTGGCAGGATAACACCTCCCCACCTCCATCCAGCAAAAAGCTAGAAATAAATAATATTTTTGCTTTAGAAGTAGACCTCTGAGGTAGTTTAAGGGATTGTTCAAGGAACACATCCTAAGCAGAGGCAGTTGTCATAAAGCAAGATAATTAGTAAACTTTCCTGGGTAACTGATTCATAGTACAAGGAAAAGCCTAAATACCGCCCTCCTGCTCGAATTTATTGGCTTGCTAGATCCAATTATATTTACATTTATAACTCACAGAAAACTGTCAGTAACTTTTTTTCTTTAATCAGGGAAACAAACAATGACAATAAAAAATCGGAATCATTTTTTTTAAAAGCTGGCAAAAGAGCAGTATTTTTTAAATGAAAAGAGTTTTATAGTTTACCTCCATGGATTAAAATTACTGTGAACTTGCCTTTTTGACACTTACCCTATCATAGCAACATATTATTTAGCACAAACAATTTTCTTCCTTTGGATTTAGAAGCGGGGCTTAAACAGAACTGTTAATTGACACTTAGTGAAAAACAATTTATGGTCCATTTTATTTTCTCATTGCTATAAAACTGGTTTAAACTAATGAAGTTCATAAAAGGATATGACCTGGACCATAAAATATACTTATTAGAGTTGTTTGATAAATCATGAAGGGGAAATTCTCACCTCTTGATAAGCGTAAGACACTACAATTAAAGAGCAGGACGTAGGATGTGACAAGTCTTGTGCCAGGATGTGACAAGTCTCCTGGCAGTTTCTCTCTCTCTCTCTCTTTCTCTCTCTCTCTCTCTCTCTCTCTCTCTCTCTCTCTCTCTCTCTCCCCTCCCCTCCTCTTCCCCCCTGCCCCCCCTCTTTGTCTCCCTTCTCCCCCCTCAGCCCCGCCGGGTGTCAGAAAACAGCGTATTTCTGAGTGGTCAGCCTCCCTCACATCTCCTGCTCTTCAGTATCCAATCTGGTGTCCTGACACAGTGAAGCTATGTTAGAGTAGGACCAAGATCCTGTCCTGGGATCCTATGTGGATTCTGACAGACCCAGGATTATAGCAGTCAGGTTTTAAGCTGGAAATGCCCCTCCCAGGGCCACACGGGTGCAGGATCCTCATTCATGTATCTATTCAGTCACTCATTCTTTGATCTGTCCGTTCCTCAAATGTGCCTTGAGCATCTACAATGTTTCAGGCCCTGGGTAGGGCAGTGTGAACTCAGCAGTGGAGCTTGCAGGTGACAAGGGGAAATGTGCTCAAATCCTTGATAGAGAAATTTAGGGTACAGTGGGAACCTGATACCATGGAAACGCAGAGCAGGAATAAGACTCCAATGATTGGATTCCACAAACCCTGGATTCCACAAAGGGTGGGGAGGCAGGTGATGGGACACCTGAGTCTCCCAAGGGAGTTGCAAACACAACTGGAGAGTATTTTACTGATGTGCTATCAAGGGGGTTCTGGGCCAAGGAAGTACCAACAACCTCAAGAAACTACGGAGGTGCTGAGAGCCCCGGTGACTGAGCAGGGATTTGGGGAAGGTGGAAGAGACAGTCAGAGTTGGAACCTTTGAGACCAGGTCAATTGACTGAGACCACGGCAGACTTGTCCCTAGGATGGGATAACTGGGCAGCCACTCTAGGCTGGCAAAATTTCTGTCTTTCCCAGGATCCCAAGGGTGCAATGGAAGATGCCGACGGTAGCCTGCTTTCAAGTGTGTTACCTTGAGCAGCCCTAACACTGGTTGAGTTGCCTGGGAACCTCACAGCTATCTGGGATGACCTTGACCAGATAGTGGCATAGTGGGTGCTATGGTAGCTGTGTTTGCTCATTGCCCGGACAAAACCAAGATGGCCAGTTGCACCACAGCAGCCTCAGTTCAGGAAGCAGGTAAAACCTACCACATCACTGGAAGTTCCAACTATGGTCCATAGGACCAGGCAAGGGAAATGCGTCTCAGAATCCATCTCTCTTGTCACGATGATATCACATCTGTATCCTTCCCTGCCATACAACCAGACACCTTCTTAGTGAGAAGCTGTGGGAGAGAAATGAATATGAGAGATTAAGCATTTTGCCTAGAAAAAATATTATCCTTCAAGGACAGTTCACATTATGGAGTGTACTGAGACTACAGAATTGGACTAAATTATTTTTTTCCCACTAGCTGGTGAATGGGTCCACACATGACTCATAAAACTAGCCATATTTCTTCATATGTATGAGTGTACTTAAATAATTTTGTGACCCGCCCCCACGATTTGTATAATGGAATATTATACATCTACGTAAAGCGATGATTTAGGTCTATATTCAATAACTTAGAAAACTGTCTATGATATGTGAGAAAAAAAAGCAGGTCTGAAATCTTTAAGTCTGCTCTGATTCCGTTTATATAAAATTGTGTGTGTGTACTGATGCATACAAAGAAGTCTATAAAGGGTTCACCAAAATATTAATATAAGGTACTTCTGGGTGTTGATATCAGGTCACTTTTTTTTTTTCCACTTTCTCGACTTCATGCTTTTCTGGATTGCCTTCATGTATTTCTACAATGAAAATGTTGTGTTTTTTATGGAAGCTATTTTCAATTTAAAAAACAAAACAAAAACTTGTTAGTAACTTTTGTGAGTTGGGCCATTATTTAGTAAATGCTTTACTGATTATCTTTTTGCTTGGAAAGGAAGCCAAAAATCCTTTTGAGATATGGATTGCCTAGTTGAGCAGTTTCTTTTTCTTTCTTTCTTTCTTTCCTTCTTCCTTCCTTCCTTCCTTCCTTCCTTCCTTCCTTCCTTCCTTCCTTCCTTCCTTCTTTCTTTCTTTCTTTCTTTCTTCTATTTTTCTTTCTTTTTTTTTTTTACAAGCTTTCAAAACAAACTCTTTGTTTTTTCTAATTAAAACAAGAAACATACATACAGAGAACTTCTGAACATCTCAAGTTTATCTGTGGAGGAAATATGAAGAATTTTTTTTTTTAAATTAAAGTTTATTGGGGTGACAATTGTTAGTAAAGTTACATAGATTTCAGGTATACAATTCTGTATTACATCATCTACAAATCCCATTGTGTGTTCACCACCCAGAGTCAGTTCTCCTTATGAAGAATTTTAAATCCCATATTCTACTGAGAGACATTTGAAAGCAGGACAGAGAAAGCAAATATGAACAAAAAAGGGCTTCTAAGCAATGAGGAGAAACTCATCCTAGTTATAATTAACACAGAAATTATTATTTTCCCTCCTATGGTTCCACTATGGTTCCAATAGTGAAACCAATAGTGACAGTACTATAAGAGGAAAGAGGCATTTTATAGGAGTTTTAATATATTCTTTTAATTTTAGCTAATAACCTTGAATGGTGTTGCTTTATAAGCAGTGTTTCTCTCTTGCCGAGATGTTACTTGATAACTTCCTGCAACCAATCATGCTGCATGACTCTAACTGCCCCATATGAAGACAGGATCTTTCTTTGACATTACTCTGGCAGACGCTCCATGGAGTCCCGAGATACTGGTGCTTCTCATATACTAGTAACTGAACTCCTCGGAGATATGAAGGGGCAAAATAACTCCTGAAAGTTGTTGGTGTTATTTTAATTCTTTAAAGTGTAGGATAAAGGCTGAGTCATGAAAGGAAGAGGTGAGAATTTGAAGAACACTGCTCTTTGGGTAAGGAATGACACTAGGTTGGGTCTCATTTGTTTCCTAGCCCATTCACATTGATTACGGGGAATTTGGAGGCCAGTGTCAGAGCATAACCTTTCCAATGAATATTGCATACCAACCTGTCAGCAGCTGGTGTATAAGAGAGCCTTCCGGGAGCTGGTGGAACAACCAAATACCTAACGAAAAGCAGAGTGGAATTCAGTGTGTGAGAGCACTATCCTTCCTCTGTAGGCAGCACATTTCTTCAGTGAGAAGGAATCCTCGTGTACCATGTCCAGCTTGCCATGGGTATCCTTGTGTAAAGTTACAGGATAATGGAAGGAAATTGTTTTTTAATCTAAAATGTGTTTCACGTTCCTAAACTTGGTTTAGCATTTT
Source organism: Rhinolophus ferrumequinum (assembly GCF_004115265.2). NCBI lineage: Eukaryota > Metazoa > Chordata > Mammalia > Chiroptera > Rhinolophidae > Rhinolophus > Rhinolophus ferrumequinum. The sequence continues at coordinate 37,648,883 of NC_046289.1, read as the reverse complement.
ACGATTGAATCTTCCAGAAGAGTCAGGGAGATTCTGAGTCCTGACTATATGATGTGCATATAGAGAACTATTCCAGAACAAATGCCTGCTTCAGGCAGTTCAGACATACGCCCTGGCGCGCTCTCCAACCTCATATCCTTGCACCTTCACTGCTTCCCTGTGCTGGCCCATCTCCAGCGACAGGACCGAGCCCCCTGTGCTGTTCTTCAGACTTAAGCATTTGCCCTTTTCTTTCCTCTTCCTAGATCTTCTCAGCTCACATCACCTAGCAGAGTGGCCTTCCCTATAAAGACAGCACCTCACTCCCTACCTAGTTATTCCAACACCCCCTTTACTCTGCTTTATTTTATATACGGCATTTATCCCAACGTAACATATTGCATATTTACTTGCTATTTGTCTTCTCGCACCAGAAGGTCAGCACCGTGAAAATAACTATTGTCTCTTTTGTTCACTACTGTGTCCCTAGCACCTAGAGCAGTACCTGATGTAAATAGTCAATACATTTTTGTTGAATGAGTGAATGAATAAATGAATGAATATTTGAATTCATTTTACCCAGTGGACATGTTTCTGAGCAATGGTGTATAAATTATTATAAATGGAAACATATTTTAAATGCAATAGGAGAAAGATGTTGTTCAAATGAATCCTATCTTTCATCAATCCTCTAAAAAGAATTGGAATTCCCAGTTGGCCTTTTGTTTAGACCCAAGTTTTAGAGTGAATTTTTCTTTAAACAAGATCTACTTGTATATGGCTGTATGCGTGGTGGAGAACATTTTCAGGGCCATCCAGCCTCATCTGGGCTTTCTGTATAGATGATCAGATGGTCACTGTTCCTGGGACTGTTTATTAGTTGTGGATGAAGACCAATAGAATTGAAGGACTTGGAAGAAAAGACTATTTGAAGGAGGGATGATATAAAATATTAACAACCATTATGGCTCCCATTTCTTGCTGTTAACCCTTTAGTTGATGGATCTTGGGGACCTGACACAGTAGGGTGGCATGCGCTGGTGTCTCTAGGCTGACCTTTGGCCCCAGAGGCAGGAGTTTGCAGATTGCTTAGGCAATTATTTAGAAGTGTGAAAGCCACAGTTTATAAAGAAAATTTAACTAAGTAAATTTGACAGTTTAATTGGCTTTATTAAATGGTTCATGAATTGGGCGGCATCTCATTGGGAAAGCAGAAAGATACTCCACAGATTTTACAAGATGGAAGGCTTCCATAGAAAGGAGGGCAGGGTAAGGAAGTTATCAGCAAGGAAAAATAGACGTTTATTGGAAGAAAATAGTTGTTCAGTTGAGGTCGGCTTCTCATTGGCTAAGCTGTAGCATTTTCATGGGCTCGGCTTGTTGCTGGGCAAGAAGAAAATTTTTTTCCTCCTACTGGAGTAGTACAGTAGTTGCATTGTCTTGTTTTGGGGTGCAAGGTACACCTCTTCTGGGGGGGGGTTGGTAACTGAATTAACTAATGCTGTAATTGAGTCGGCCTCCTGTTTGATGCAATTGACATTTTCCTGTTTGGGATAATGGACCACTAGTGGTAGAGCCTGAGAACTCCCTCTCTAGGCTTTCCCCACTCCAATTTTAGTTGAGGTTCCTTAATTAATTTTCATACATATCCCCATCTTGGCTGTAAGTTCCTCTTGGCACGGGCCTGCATTTGGTGGGTGCTTAATTAACATTTGATCAATGAATTCATTATCTGAGAACTTGGTGCGGAAATCTAACTTGAAAGTGCTTTTTAAAAAAATCAGTGGAGGTGCTTTTATCACTGCTTTAAGCACCTCAGTGGAGGTGCTTTTAAACCCTAACCAAGTTAGGGTTTTCTCACAGTAGCGGCGTGAGAGGCCCAGATCTTTCTTTCAATCACCAGGAAAAAGTAAGAATAAGGTCTGTAGATAGTAGATCCAGGTGTTGTGGAGTCCAAACTGTTTACAATTTGGGTGGCCCTCTTTGAGAGAAAGAAAATAAATTTAGCCACAAGGTCTGGGAAGCAGCCTGGAAACATGTTTCAGTAGTTTGACAGCCAGTATGCTTCCGCGGCTGGGTGCTCTACACCCTCTGGGAGCCAGCTTTATGAGGGGACTTCTGGGTAGGCTTGCTTGCAGGGAGGAAGGAGTACTTCCTGGGAACAAACCTGTCCTAAGGAAGGGTCAGGTCTACTAATAACAATGTCCCAGTAATCAGAGGTCCGCTTCTAAGAAGACTGTGAGGACTTTTTCATTAGGACTGTTTTCTCTCTGTCTCTGTAAGATATTGCAGCCCAGAGTAGCACCCCAGATACCCAGGGATAAAATACAGAATATGACAGGAGGCAGCCCCTCCCGCCTCTATGAGAAGGGGGCTTCCGTGCCCAGAGAGTGAGTGCCAGTGTCACACAAAGGTAAGGACAGCTTGACGCAGGCCCAAGAAACCGTAGTCTGGGCATCTTTTCATCACCTCACAGGCAGCATGGAGGCTGGCAGACTTTATAAATGACAGTAATAGCTGCCCTTCACGGGGCACATGTGTGCTGGGTGACTTGATGTATATACTCTCTGATTCGTATGGGAACCCTGCAAGGTAAATGTCATTAACCCCGTTTTACAGTTGTAATGAGATTGGCGTGTCTGCTCACATGACAACGCACAAAGGCCACGTAGACTGTGTTCTCCCGCTGACTTGAACCGCCTTGTGAGCTCCCGCCCCGTTGGGTAGCACAAAACTGAGTCTTGCCAATTAACAACACCTCAGTCTCTTCTGGTTTACAGATTCTTTCCTGTAGTAGTTTCAATAGTCAGTGTTGTCTAAGTTATATCCCCCTCAGGGCTGTTTAGTGTCTTGTGGATGACTCGTTCTCCCTAATGCTCAGGTATTCTTGCAGTGTTCCTCACTTTCGCCTTCTAGCCCAAGATGGTCCTAGGTGTCGTCAGGACTCACTGGGGTCTCACAGTCAGGGGATGGGGCTTCTGAACACTCAGTGCTCTACTGCATGGGCCTGGTGACCAGGGAGGGTAAATGGACCTGTTGGGTCTTCTGGGGTCACATGTGCCTCACCCTGCTGGGGTTTGATCATTTGTGCTGTCCTGAAGTCTAGAGGGTTGATCACTCAGCACCTTTATGGCTATGCTGGCTCTTACGGAAACTTCTGGATCCCTGAATGCCACACATGGGCCATGTGGAGCCTAGAAATCAGCCTCAGTGCCCCTGTCTGAGAGGACATCACCCTGATTTGCCACTCTCTCTAGCTGTCTCTTACCCTCGATCCCTGGGGGCTGGAAAAGGCCACGGCTTCTCCTACCTCTGTGTCACCTTGTGTATTCTCTCCCCCTTGACATGTAGTATAGCCCTACGTTATAGTCCAGTGGTCTTCAAACTTTTTCTGTGTGCCCCATTCAAATCTTCTAAAAACCTATGACCTCCTTTTCAAGTTGGTATCAGATGTTTTCCATCTGAATTAAATAGTTGCAACGGATGTAATTTCTGGCATATTGTAAATATTGACATTTTAGAATGAGACTTATAGCATTCTTTTAAATTTACCCAGTGCAATCTAAATATCATAGTTATTTAATACCTATGGTTCAAAACCCACATGAACAAACTCTTTTTCAGCCGTTGGAAGTTTTACAATGTTTCTTTTTCTCTTTGCAATTGTATTTCCATTCCACCTCTCCTACAGAACTTTATCCTAATCTTTTTTATTCTCGAAAGTTTTTTTTTTATTAATACCCTATCATTTTTCTTTCCAACAAAAATATGTATCTACATTGAAATTTTTTAAATTGTTAAGTTGTTTTGGCCACACAGTACTCTGTTAGAAAATGTATTATGGATTAAATTCTCATTAGAATTATTAGTACACAATTGATCAAAGCAATATATATACACAGTTACACATTTTTACGGTTGATTATTAGGCATAAAAATAATTTTGCTGGAAATATATCTCTTCATGAAATGGATGGTTGGGTTGTTATGGCAATTCAGGTGTTGCTTTACAGATGCTGATATGTCAAAATGCCCTTTTGTTTGTTGCCAAGAGGTTTTGCATCTCAAGAAAATGCATCTTAGTAAGATTTGAGGTGGCTTCCTTTCATTGAGTTGTCTACCTCTGTAGAGGGAGGGAAAAGGAAGATAGGAAAGTGTAGCAGACATAACACTGATGATTCCCTTATAACTCTCCACACCCTGGGTGCCTTGGAAAGTGAGAAGTTTCTGGAAGTTTAAAGACCACTATCCCTAGCTCTGGCTCACCATGTAGTAAAATGGGAGTGGCCCACAGGCTCTGATCCTCTCTTTCTCTGGGATACTAAATCTCATGCAAAATGCTGAGACTTAGAAGGCAGCAAGAAAATACAAATAAAAATCAATGCTTTAAAAATGTTAGTAGATTACCTGTACCACTGAGATGAGGAAATGAAGGCCTGGAGATGTCAAAAGAGCTTGTCTAAATATGTAGTCAGTTGGTGGCAGAGAAGAAATTTGTCTTCAGGTCTGGAATCCTTCCTACTTACAGAACTGTGGCCTCAAATCTAGCCTGTGGACGGATGGCTGCTTCAGAATCATCTCAGTCTCTTTTTAAAATGATTTATCACTATACTGTACACCTAAAACTAATATAATATTGTATGTCAACCATACTTAAATTTAAACATTTGAATTAATTTAAAAAATGATTTAAAATTCCTGGGCAACACGTCCAGTGAGTCTGGAGGTGGGGCCAGCATATTGATTTTTTTAAGAGCTCCCCACTTGATTCTGAAGGGGTGTCAGGATGGAAATATGAAGCACCCCTGAGGAGGGCCTGCATTTGTTCAGGAGAAGAGAACATCCTTCTCCCTGAACCCACATTTGAAACCTAAGAGGGAGGGACTTGGCAAGAGACAAAAATGGAAGGTTTCCTAATGGTGAGTGGATGTCAGCCAGGGAGGCACTGTCTCGGTTTGTGGGTGGGTTTGTTCTTACCACCAAAATGACCCTGCTTTGAAGCCCAGGCTCCCAATACCTGGGAATCTTGGGTCACAGGGTATCAGGAAGGAGCAGGAAGCACCTCTTTCTTTTTGGCAGCTTCTGCACGGGGCTGTTTGTGAGGCACCTGCTCGGGACTCTGGGGCTGTCTTTCTGATCTGTTGTGAGAATCTCCATGACCCTTGAAAGTCAGCCTGGAGCTAATTCAAGGTCTTGAGGAGACTGGTTGCCGTCTTTCTCCAGTACGGAAAACATGAAGGCCTGCTGTGAACCCGTTTCTTTGTTAAATTCAGCTTGAGGACATGCTGGGCACCTGTTGGCAAGGTGTCATATTCCCCTGTGCTACTCTCTGGGCTCCATCCTGCATCGTGTTTTCTTTGCAGACGTTCTGACTTGGACCGTCCTCAAGACTAATTATCCATCTCACAGGGAAGCTGGGAAGGGAGGGTTACACTGTATACTGACAATGCACGAGTTTTCTTTTGGGGTGGAAAGACTTCGAGGAAAATCTGGTTTTGTCAACTGTCACCAGTCTCCAAATCCAGCTCTGTGCCTACATTCTGCTTCAAGCCTGGTTTGGGAGAACAGGGGTAGTACACACTTCTCTCCAGCAAGGTGCTTCTGGAAACAGTTTTCACTGTTTCCCAGCGGAGCCAGAGGAGTGAGTATTTCTACAGGGGGAGAGACAGGAGAACTGTTTATCCCTGTGTTGTCTCTTTAAGGGAAAACAAGCTGTATTCCCGCTACAAACAGGGCCCAGGTGGATGCCAACTGAGTTACTAAATTTCTACCTGCAAAGTTGTACCCAATGCAAGAGCCTTCAGGGGACATTCATGATGGGGAACAGCAGCAAGCAGAGCTGTTCTCTCTGCTTACATACTGGGCTGCAGGTCCGTCTGGGCATGCTGGCTGACGGGCACCGATGCACACGCGGTTGTTTACTCATCTTCCGGAGACGGTCCGCAGGCCTGCGAGGCCGGCCTCCCCACGGTCCCTCAGGACGTCCCTCGGGGCTGCGCTGCCCAGCGCTCACGAGGCTGAGCCCCACGCAAAGGGCCGCGGCTCCCGCCTCCTCAACTGCGTTCCGCTCGCTCTCTGCCAGCGCTGGCAGTGGACTCATGAGAAATCCTGTGAAGGGATTTTTTTTCCCTCTCTTAAAACACACTCACTCCACACCTCATAAAGGTGGCAGAAAGGTACAGTAATGGTCTGGCTGACATTTTACCCAGTGAGACAAATTTTCCGCTGTGAAAGCTACCACTCCTCAAGTTAGCCCGAATGTGGCAGGCGCAGAAGTCCTTACCTGACGGCCTGAAAGGTGCTAAGAGACATTGACTCTGTGGAGCCCAGGAGATTTGCCTCATGGAAGGCATGGAAATTTAGGGTGTATCGCCATTGGACTGGGTGTTGAAGAAGCATCATAAGGAAGATTCAGGGTTTGAGCTCTTCAAGCTATGATTTCCTTAAAAGCACAAGGCACTAAGTATAATGGATGCTTTTGACCACCCAGCCAAAATTTCCCATTCTCCCCGGGAAGGGGAGAATAAATTCCTAGGTATTTAATTTCAGCTCTTCTGCCTAAAGACAAGGGAGTGACCTTTGGCTCAGAATAATCACTGTGCCTAACATCGCGGGGAAATAAAGATGTAACGGCTGATGCCCTTCGCTCCTCCAGGAGAACAGCTGCCGCCAGCGTCTTCCAGAGTGCCTCATGCAAAGAGAAGCAGACTGATTTGTAGTGCATTTCGGAGGTACAATGAATAGAAAACTCAATGAAGAGCTGGAAGTGGCAGGATGGTCCCCTACTTTCCAAGGAAAGCAACTTAGAGGATGCAGGTTTATGAGTGGGGCAGAACACACACATACACACGTTTTCTTCTTCTTGCAGTTTTAACCATTCTTTCCCAGTTCTCTTTGTGAGTTTCTGTGTGAGTCCTTTAAATAGTGAGCTTCTCAGGCAATTTATTCTTGGTGTCCTTCTCTCCTTCCTGTGTAATATCTTCCACAACTATGGCTTCACTGTAAAGCAGATAACTCCTACAACCATGCTGATGGCTCTATTGAGGCCGGTCTATTGAGCTTCATGACCGTATTTCCCACCAAACGTTGGGGTGTTTCTTAAGCATTTGGAATCCCATGTGTTAAAAATTGAATTCATCTTCTCTCCCAGCCGTTTCCCACTACACCGGTACCTACGTGTCTCTGAACTTGTCCTGCTTCTGTATTTTTCTACATTGGTCATTGGACCACTGGTCCACCTGTGACCCCAATCAGCAGCCTGGCAATCACGTTAGATTCTTCTGCTCTCACTGCACTCCTGTTCTCGCTATATTTTAATTGGTCTCTAGCTTATATATTTCTTGTCTCTGCCTCTACTGTTCATTTTCCTCTCCAGTTGCAAAGTTTAGGTCCTTATTATTTCACACGTAGCTACCACAGTGTCGTCCAGCTGGTCCCTCTGTCGCAGTCTTCATCCCTTCCGATCCACCTTCATGGAGCTCCCAGAGCGATGTTATTCTCTCCCCTGAAGCTGGTGGGTGGTTTACTTCCTTCAGAAGAGAGCTTTTGTGCAGTACTTAAATCCTTCCACAACCCATCTCCTGCTAACAGACGTGTGTCCTTTCATTTGGCCCCTCGCGGGAGTCATTCCCACACCTTCCTTCTCTCCCATCTCATCACCCTCCTTTCATGTGCCCTAGGGTTGATCGGCCTCCTCCTTCCCCCTACTTCACTTGATTTGTACAGACTCTTCCAATTCATCTAAAGCCTCACTTCTCCTGATACTTCCCCAAGCCCTCAGGCTGACAAGGGTACCCGTTCACTGTGTTCTTACCTCGTCATTGGGTACTTTGAACCTTGGGCTGTCACTATTAATTCTTCTGGCTGTCAGATCTTTGAGAACAGAAACTTTTTCATGTTTTCTTCTGTATCCTTAGTACCCAGCACCAATGTATTGTTAACCGTCAATAAATTTAGTTGAATCAATGAACAAACTGGTTTTATGTACTTTGCAGGGAAGATCTATGAGAAAAATCTGTAATCTATGGTTCTGATTTTCTTGTTTTGACAAAGTCTATTATTTATTCATACCTCTCAAATTGATTATAATAAAAATACAGAAAGCCTTGACTGAATTGGAGTCTCAGCTGTGAAGGGTAAGACTATGAAATTCAAACATATTTCTGGAAATCACACACACTCATTAGCTAGTATCCTCTCTTAGTCTTGGAATAGCATCTTGTTAGACAAATGATTTACATTCACTGTACAAGTGTAAACAGCATTCTAAAGCATGAATATTAAGCAGCATCGGTATGGCATGAAATAAAGGAATTACTAGCTTGGGAAACTTAGGAGTAGGAAAGCAGGAACAAAAACAAAAAAGGAAAGAATGAGGGAGAGCTCAAGATGTTTGTTTGCCTTACCTTTCCCCAGGTAAGGGGTGGGGATCGGAGCATTGTCCGGTTCACTCTGAATTTCCAATGCGAAGTGCCTTGCTTAGCACACAGGATGTGAAGCAGGAAGGAAGGAAAGCAAATAGGAATGGAAAGTGATGGAGATTGGTAGATATGGGAACAACAATAGAGACCTTTTTAAATTACATGTGCAGCTTGCTCTTACACAAGGCACGCCAAGGATTTTTGGTTGGTGAGTATACCTGATCCTGGGGTCGCTCAGGCCCGTGCTTACCCTTCTTTACCCATCTCTTTACTTCTGGGGCAGGACGACTGTAAATTCTATTTCCTAGACGTGTTAGCCAGCTGGATTATTCGATTCTGCCAGTGGGAGGTACTAATGGGAGAATAAAAGGTGGGAGAGAGGGAGAAGCTGGGTATTTCCCAGCTCTGGGCAGCAGTAACAGCAATGACAGCACCATCTGTGGGGAGCAAGTGCCTCCCTGGTTCCTGCTCGGCAGCCAGATTCTGGCAGTGGCAGTGAACATGAGCCTTGGGACGCAATTTCCCCTTTCTTCTCTACAGGTTTTTGTAGTTACTTTGAATATTTTTGCATTTTGGGTCCCTCAATCCCTCTACCACCTTTGTAACCAATTACCTGTAACCAAATGTCCTCTGAAATATCTGGAATACTTTCCATAGTCCTGATTAGATACCGGCTGCTACATAGATGCTGACTGTTAGATATCAACAAACAAATCAATATATATACACATCCATATTTGGTTAAAGGCATATATACAAAGCCCCCTTGAACTCTAGAATGCTTTTGAGATCAAATAATAAATGAAATAAAGAGACAACTGACTAGCAACAGGTATATTAAATATAATCTCCATTCAGTAATAGGAGATGTGCTAAAAATCAGAAGAGTATAATGATAAGAAAGCGCAGAGAGATATAGTGGAGTCAGAAGTCTTCCAAAGCAGGACATCTGCTAGCCAGCTCTCTGCCTTTGGCAACCCACGTCAACCCCTCTGACTCAGTTTCACTTCCTGTAAAATGAAAGGGTCAGATTAGATGAACTGTCAGGATGCTTCTAAGGCTGAAATTTTACGGATGTATGCCTTGGAGTGAAATCTTCCTTGGACAGCTGGGCAGGAAAATCCCTCATTTCTGTGGGAGCTTCCAATTAGTCTGACCCCGAAATGTGGGTCTGTGTGCAGACCTCCGTTAGCCATCCGAAGTCCCACCCATTGCCAGATGTTTACCTTCACCGTATGCACAGGAAGCATTTCAAAAGCTGTGGATGCCCAGTCATGCCGTGACAGTGAGTGACCTCTCATGACCCTTCACATTATGCTCCCAAATGCAATAAAGCAAGTTCACGTAAGGTGCCTATGATGAAATTAATAGCCCTGTAATGAATAGGAGGATTGTGCCAGGAATCTGTCACATTAAGAAATGCAAAAGAATAGTTCTAGACATGGCCAGCCTGTTTTCCACTCGTGAGTTTGCTCTGCTGTGTTACCTTTGATTTATGGTCCTTAATGTGTTCCCACATCACCATATATATTTTGTTAATATTAATGTATTTATGCACCTTGAAATTGCCTAATTAATCCCTTGCTTTCCCAATGAATTATGTACGTTAGTGGATTTATATGACAAATATTAAAATGAAGAAAACACAACATGGAGCATAAAACACTAACTTAACTTACCAGACCCGTAGTAGAGAAGTTTAGGCAATGATTTCCCCTCTGAAATTAACTAATATTTCTTACTGCTTTTCCTAATGAAAACTTATCCCTTCCCTACATCCTATGGGGACCATTTTTATTCCTACAAATATGTAGGAGCTACCGCGTATCAAGTCACTATGCTAGGTGTTTGGAGGGTACTAAACTAAACAATAAACAGCACTTCTTCCACCCCAAAGTGCTTTTTCAAAAAAAACCTAATATGGGATCTCTCAACCTTATCACTATTGACATTTGGGGCCAGATCATTCTTTGTTGTGGGGGCTGTTGTATGTTTTGTAAAGACTAGTTAGCAGCATCTCTGGCCTCCATCCACTAGATGCCAAAACACCCCTCTGCCCCCAGTTTCAACAAACAAAAGCATTTCTAGACATTGCCCAATGTCTCCTGGGGGGCGGAATTGCCCCTCACTCTATTTTGAGCACCACTGTATACTCAGCACTTAGCACAGTGTTTGTCATATAGTGGATTCTGAATAATAACTTGTTGAGTGTTGGATGAGTAAAGATACCCATAATTACATTGCTAAGTAGGCCCAAAGAGAGGTACAGATAAAATACTACAAGAGTCTAGAAGAGGACGGAGCTGCTCCTGGAGGGGTGTGGGTCCCCTCCAGGAAGAAGGATTCTTGGATGAGATGCCGGGGAAGAGGGCTTGGTGGGGCATCCAAGCAGACACGCTCTGGGAGAGGACAAGGGTGAGCTGGGAGGTACGTTTCACTGGCATGGAGCGTGGGCAGAGGGGCTGAGGATATGGTAGAAAGGAAGGGACTTGGATTCAGCTCATGGAGGATCTGAAATGCCAGATTTGAGTGGGAAACCATAGCGACAGTTAAGCAGGGACGTGGCATGCATTCTACCAGCAGGAAGACAAGCCTGGTGGTGGTATGTAGGGTGGAAAGACAATGCAGATGGAAAAACCAGGTGGAATATTTTTACAATAATTACAAAAGGGAACGAACTAGGCTTGTGACAGGCACAAGAGCTCCGAGGGCGACTGAGGTGAATGGGGAGGACTTGAGGTGGTGTCTGGCTGCTTCCCTCACTGGTGTGCCATCTGGGTCCTTAGCAGGATGTTTACGGCACTTCTCAACTCTCCAGACTCTTCTCTCACCTTATCCTCTTCTAGTCGTCCCACCCTCCAACTCCCATCCTCTTTTTAGGATGATGCTTATTCCCCACAGGATCAAACCAGCGTCTTTCCAACAATATCTGTTCTTCGCAATCTTTCTGGAACACTCTTTCTACGTTTATCTGCCTGGAAAATTCTTGTTCACTCTTAAAAATGCTGTTCAGGTGCCATCCCCCTCACAAAACATGTTTGGGCCACTCAGGGTGGGGTAAATGCTCTTCTATGTCTTGTGCATATTTATGTTTTCAGACAGATTCCATTGTATCACAATTATCTTTTTGCAGTCTTTCACTAAACTGTTAGCTCCTTGAGTGTAAGAATTGTGTCATTTTCTATTTGTGTGTGTTTTTCATTTCTTCCTATTTTTCTTTTGGTACAATGACTAGAAAATAATGTTTGTAAATAACGTTCTTTAGGTTTAGGTGCTTAGGAAGTCACTGGTAGTTTTCCAGAATAGCTTCAGTGGAATGGCAAGGGTGGAAGTTTGTTACAGGAGAATGGAAGGTTAAGGGTTAAGGAGTGAGTCAGAGGTGAGAAGCAGAGACATTGGTGGAGAGGCCTCTCTTGAGAAGTGGGGGACAAGGGTGAGTTTGGTCATCAAGCTTGTGTTCAAATTCTGGCTCCATTATGTGCTGGCTGTGTGATCTTGGGCAAGTCACTTAACTTCTCTGTGCCTGTTTCCTCATTTGTAAATCATGGGCAAGATAATATCAAACCTCCTTTATAGTGTAATCAGGAATTAAATTACTTAATCCTTGTAAAGAGTTCAGAACAGTGCTGGACACACAATGAGTGCTCAACAATTATTCATTTACAGAAAGCCAACTAGACAACCATGGGCTAGCAGCATCAGAGAAGTATGGTTGGTTGCTTGGTTGGTTTTTGGCTTGGCATACTTCATATATTTGTAGATTGAGGGGAAGGAATGAGTTCAGAGGGAGGGATTGAAGCAGCAAGCAAAAAGGGGGGAGGATAACTGATGGAAAAAGACATCATTGATGCAGCCCGCTTTCCTCTGAGACTGAAGAGAAGCAGGAGATGAGTGAAGAAGCCATGAGAGATGACAGAAGGGAAGATGAATGTTATGTCTCTTCTGTGAGTTAGGAGACCTGCTACATCTATTGAGCTTTGCAAATAGGTTCTGTTCCCCCTTATAGCAATTATGATTTTATTTCAAAAGCCGTTTTCCCTTGCCCATATGTGAGATGATGTATGTATAAAATACTAATTTATCATAGCTTATAAGAGCATAACATTGAAATCTACCTAAATGGCCCCCTTTTGGAGAATGGCAATGTACATTATGCAACTTAAGAGAATACTATGCAGCTGTAACAAAGAATGGAGCGCTCTTTATGTACTGATGTGGAATGACCACCGAGAGCTATTGTTGAGTGAGAGAAGGAAAGTGCCTAATGGTGGTATAGGGTACTGCCATTTAAAAGCATTGTAATAAAAAAGAGGAAGGGTGAAATCTATAAGGATATGTTTGTAGATGCCTAAAATATCCTTTACACACCATATTAATAAAATTGCTTACCCTTGGAGGAAGGAACTCAGTGGTTGGGGGCGGGGACGACCAGAATCAATACATATATGTCTTCCTTTATATATATATATATATATATATATATATATATATATATATATATATATATGAACTCTTTGAATTTAGAACATGAAAATGCACTATCCATGCAAAAGAATTAAGTTAAAAATATTAACACTGTCCACAAGTGGTTCTATTTATTTCTTAATTAAAGTTTATTGGGGTGACAATTGTTAGTCAAGTTACATAGATTTCAGGTGTACAGTTCTGTAATACATCGTCTATAGATCACATTGCATGTTCACCACCCAGAGTCAGTCAATTCTATTCTTGATGTTTGGTTTGGTTTCTTGGGGATTATAGGTATAAGAACAATAATAAGAACCATAACAGCGATATCAACCAAACCTTCTGTGTATAAGCCAACGGCCTTCTAAGGAAAACGACTGCTGTGGAGAGCAAGTTGCCGTCCATGTTCTGCTGAGCACCCCAATCATTTTGTGGGTGTGAATTTGGAAGGAGGTGCTCTAAAGAAGCAAAATTTTCCTGCGTAAGAAGAGGTTCCTATACTGGTCCCAGACAGAAAACGTGAGAAGGAAGTTTGGGATGGGAGAGAAGAGAAACAAATAAGATGGGGGTACAGACGGGTTTGCTGCAGGGGATAGAGATAGCCTGTGAGAAACTGAAGACCAGGGCAGCCAGACTGACTGACACAATTTTATCTTATTTTTCTTTTATGCAGAATGTGATGTCACTTTCCTGTGATCTCCAAATCTTAATTCTGTTACAGGTAACAGTTCTGAATATTTTTCCAAGGGTTGTTGAGAGGATCAAATGAGGTAATGCACGTCGGTGCTTTGAATAGTGTCTGATATAGAGCAAACACTCAATAATCCTTAGTTGTTAATAATAAGTATAATTATTTGAACTTGGTTTGAAGGTGGGGATTTCGGTGAGTGGGTACCAAGTTTGGGTCATTTCCAGAGTGGAGATCAACAGATACAGAGTGAAAAACAAAGTTTTAGCAGAAGCAGGGAATTGGAGGCCACGGACAATAGAAAAGTATAAGCTGTGGGGAGCTGAAGGATTTTGAGGAGGGGGCTTTGAGCTTGGTACAAGGGTGTGCACCCATCTCATTTAGATCTGAAGTGGCTATGAAACCACAGCTAACATCTGACTTACAGAGCCAACTGGCATCCCAAGTTCATATGGCTCCAGTGATTACAGAGGGACAGCAAAAATGTTCCCATGTGCATTACTTGATCTCAGCACCTGCAGTGACCCTGGAGTGGGAAAAGTCTGTCCATGCTGCTCGTTTAACTTTTTATAGCTCATTTTGTAATGCGATCCATGCTAATAAAAACAAATAGCATACAAACTGGATTTATCCAAATATTATATGTAAATTGTTGCTGTGGTTTTATAGCTTAAAAATGAATGTCACTCCAGGAGGAGCCCACCCAAACATACTTGGCACTTCTGGGTATCTGTAGCATATAGAAAATGGAGGTCTGATTAGCCTCAAGGTCATTGCTGATGGCCAAAAGTCACCAGGATTTGAGGCAGTTATTTAAATTTCTGTCTTCAGGAGGATGTGTCTCTAGGGAATTGCGTAATACTACCAGCAGCTGTTGTGTAGATTTAAACTGAATTTGGGTTATAGGAAAATGGTTTCGTGAGTCAAAAAATATAGTGTTACCCCTTCTCAATTGTCTGAATGTTGCTGTCATTGCCCCCAAATTATTTAACACATCTTTGGTTCTACAGCAGGTTTTGTGTCTTAGAATAAATATTTTAAAGCAGTAGTAACTCATTATCTATATTTCCCCAAGGCTATATAACGCCATGTATAAGTGCAGGATGACGATTTGGAATCAGAAAACCTGTTTCAGGGCTGGCTCTGCCACGAGCTGGCAAGTTTGAGCCGTCTCAAGCATTTCCACATAGAAGTATTTCCTTTATAGAGGATTTTGTTTTGTTCTATTCTATTCTATTCTATTCTATTCTATTCTATTCTATTCTATTCTATTCTATTCTATTCTATTCTATTCTATTCTATTCTATTCTACCATGTTCTATTCCAACTCTTAAAGCTCTTATTAAAATGTTCTCTGCCAGTATTTCACATTAGCTTAAAATTCAAATCAGTGTTTACATTGAGGAGGGAGCTTTGAGCTTGGTAAAAGGGTATGCACCCTTCTCATGTAGGGCCCCACCTCAGCATATCACATAAACACACCTTCTCCAGTCATCAGTGTTGCCAGCCTCCATTTGGTGCGCCCCATGTTCAGCCGCTTCGTTTCCTCAGTGAACCAACTAGGTGTTTGTTAATACTGCTTTGCTTCCAGGTAAAAGCTCTCAACTTAAGCTTATTGGAAAAGGTGTGAAACGTCTGCAAAGTGCACTTTGAGAAGAGGTACTTTTTGCTCATGAAAAGAAAGGAGTGAGTCCTCTAAGGATAATAAAAGGGAGTATTTTACAGTTAAGCACATGCTTTGGAGGGAAGAATTTAATGTTCCTCCCGTGGGACCCTTTTATCAGGTGTCACAAAGCCGCCATCTGTGGCATCGAGAATTTCCACAATCCTCTGCAATACAAGGTTGTTTCTGCCGTCGTTCTCCTGGAGAGTCAATTCAGTGTAAGGAGAAATGTCTCTCTTTCTCCAAGTTTTCGACAGTGTTTCAATATGTTGACCTGCTGCACCAGTTCGGCTGCTTTGTCATCCCCATTGCCCACGCCAGGATCCTGTCACACCACCCCCCGGGCCAGCCTTAGAGGTTGCAGTGGCTCCATGTGTCACAATGGGCCTCTGTGGAGACGCAGTACTAGGGCTGAGGGGTTTCGTCAGTTTGTTCAGAGCTGGAGCAACGAGGGAGGGGGCCACTGCAGCTCCAGGCTCATCTAGTCTTTTCTATCATAGTTTGCATTAAAAAACTTCCTGGACTACTGAACGAATTCAAAATTGTCCTAAAACTTTCCTTTCACTAATTTGTCCGCAAGAATTATTTTGTCAACACCCATCCTCTTTAAACCTGCTTGTAGTATTTTGAAGTTCTGGAAGTATTCATGTTCTAGCTTAGCTTGGAATTTCACTTTCTTCAAGGCAGTGGAGCCAGGGAACAGCAAGTCCATAAACTGACAATAGGCAGCCCCTGAGCACAATGTTCGATCTTTGCCAAATTCAACGCAGAGACTCATTGGTCCAGACCAGCATGTCGAGTCGACTGAGGTCATTGCTGGTGAAGGACGTTGAATATACCTTCACTGCCGTCTTTGGTTCGCAGGGGAACTACGTCCACTGCCTGAGCCCAGGTCCGGTTCTGTCTTCGTCTCGTTCAAACCGCCCGACCGCTTATATTTTATTTTTAAGTGTTCACACCCCTGGGAAACTGTCATGCCTTAAACCTCCATCTCCATCTCCATCTCCATCTCCATCTCCATCTCCATCTCCATCTCCTCTATCTCTATCTCTATCTCTAATCATCTCTATCTCTCTATTTCTACCTCTATCTCTGTTTCTATATCCATCCATCCATCCATCATCCATTCAATCTATCTTTTACTGTTGATTATATCCCTTTTTAAATGCAATTTCTGGGTAAGGAGGGCAAGTAGATAAAGTGGCTGAGACCTAACACCACGCTTCAGAGTATTTCTGCCTTTACTCTGGTTTGGTACTGACCTTCTTGGTTTTTATGTGCAGGCTCTGATCCTCCTTTTAAAGCTAGGCGTATCCTGGCAGCAGGAGACCGTGGTAAGAACATCTCAGCAGCGTTGGTTGCTTACTCCAGGCAGAGACTCACGCATGTCAGCCTGGGCAAGCTCCTCCTGGACGGATCCCTGATCCATCCTGGAACATGGCCACTGTGGCAGCCTCATCTCATTCGAGTTCAGGTTCCAGGCATTTGTCAGAATGAACTTGTAGGCTCCAAGATGGCTCGGTGCCTCTGCTGCAGCTGTGAAATCTGATCGTTGGCAGCCTCCTGGCAGAGTGGGTCTGCAAAAGTCTCCTTAAGCTGGGTGATTAAGCTCTGGTCATTCCCAGCTTTGGGCTAGGCTTGTATGCAATGGGTGGCCTGCATGTCGGATTCATGCATTTGTACCTTCCACATGTATTAAGCGCCCTCTGTGAGCCAGGCACTCCGAGCCACTGCACATGAGAAGATGCCCAAGACCCCCTCCAATCATCCCCACTCAGTCCTGGAGCTCTGCACTCATCTGGAGGTGGGCCTCAGAGCTCCACAAACTTTCCAGGGCTAACTGGGCACTTAGTTGGTGGAATGAGCTGGTAGGGGACCCTCAGAGGCTGACTTGGAATTGGCCAAATTCTTGTACTTCTTGCTTCCAGCTAGAGCACCAGGGCCTTCCGAGCTGTGTTCTTCTGCTTCCTGGTGGAAAGTACCATGGTAAGGTGGGGGAGGGAGTGAATTTCCATGCTCTTCGTCAGGGTTAGGACAGTTTTACCTGAGCCCCTACAAGGACTTTACTCTGCAGGCCTGAGCAGAGGTTCTGCTGGGCAGCAGAGGTCAGGACGTGGGAATTTGCAGAGAAGAGGGATGAATGTGGCCCGAGAGACGCATTCAGGGCTAGTGAACTGATCACAGACCAAGGCACAATAGAGACAAAGTCATAGGTGGGATGAGAACTGGCAGGATGGGCAGAAAGTGTGGGTACAGGGTCACAGACAAGGCAGGGGGGATTAGACTTTCCCCCTTATAGTCCCTGCACCCAGCGCAGCAGTTACTACACACATTAGCTTATGTGAATTAAATTCCATAAAAATCCTCTGTCTTTATATCAGAATGTATATTACATTGAGCTGAGGCTGACACCCATCACCACTCAAGGCGTGAAGAATGAGGGAAGAGGGAGTCTTCATGCGCTGCTTTCTGCCGTGCATGGGGCTAAGCACTTGACATTTGCTATCTCGCTCAAATCTTTAGGGAACCCCACAAAGTAGAGGAGATTATCCCCAGGTAGGTGAGGAAATTGAGCTTCAGGGAAGTTATTTGCCCAAGTTCCCGTGGCTATGAGGTGCTGAGGACAGGGCGACGATGTATGGGAGTTCAGCATGGTCTGATGTTTAAAGCCCAAATCCACTCTTTAAAATCACTCCTGAGACCTACTTGGGGCCAGAGGTCATGCCCGGGTCATCTTAGTGCTTCTGGCATTGGGTCTAACCATGGAAAGCAATCGATACGTTTTTAAACACTGAATGAATGAATGATGGTGTTGCATCTTTGTTCATGAATGTGTTTGATGAGTCCTTGACCACGATGTTCACATGTGTGGTATGGATATGGATACTTGGTTTTTGAGGCAGGGATCACATTTTCTATTTCTTTGAGGCTCTGTATTCAGCAGGTGTTACATTAATACTCTATTGATAATGATGCTGCTGCTACCTGAACTCGATCAGAAACAGCTGAAGTCTCTGAACGATAACACTGCCAGGGTTCAAACCCAGTGGAGGTTTTGAGCATTTGATCAACGGTTAGAGGAACACTTGAGACTCTCTCTTCCTTTATCTGAGCCATCTTTACTGCCTCACTGACCTGAAGATTACAAGGTCATTTCTAACTGTTTCTGGGACTTACTGCTGCTCCTTTCTTAAAAGCAATTAAAAATCTGTCTATTGAAACACACATTTTGTACAAACAAAATTTATTTGCTATATATAGAAAAATGCTACCAGAGGACAAATTGGGCAGCTTTGTTGATTACCCGTTGTAATGAACCTTATTACATAATTAAAAGAATTTTTTTCTTAACTGCCAATTAACATTTTACATATTCTGCAGTGGACACTTTGGTTTGAATCAGAGATATAATTATGTCATTTCTATGCAAAGAGCAGCTTATGAATTATTAATTAATATTAAATCTGTTGATTAAAGGCTAATTTATAAGTAAACATATTATAGCTCACCATGTATTGCTCTCTAGAAGCTTTCCGTTGCTATTTCTGCTAAAGATCAGGAACTAAAGAAAGACAGAAACTAGCCACACAGATTCTAAGGAATAAAGTAATCCATTTTGAACTCTGTCTGAATTTTTAACTATGATTAAGCTTTTTGCCTTTTAAAGTTGAGAGGCACAAACAGGGTGCAAGCAGGCTATGGGAAGCAAATCACTCGTTTCATTTATATTTTCTTAAACTCCAAAAGGGAGAATTGTGTCTTACAAGGCACAAGCAGCTCTGCTTCTTGAGGCCACACCAGCCTGGTACTCTGGGGAATGAGGGTCTTTCTAGTTCTGGGCATCCCCTCCCCAGAAAATCACTGGGACCCCAACCAGCCCTCGGTTGGGGAGGAGTTAGCTCATAGGTGCTCCTGAAGGGAGGTTCTCTTTGTACCTAAGTCCTGGCTATCAGTGCTCCTGTCTGGCACTGGTTGCACCCATGCAGGCACATCTCACACCATGGATGGAATAGCTGTGGGCATCCTTCTCCCCAGTAATCAGCTGGTGAAACTGAAGATGTGTCCTTTCCTCAATTACACTTTATTGTAGGGCACCAAACTGTTTTACTTCCTACTCTTGGTTTCCATCACACTTGTACCAGGCGGCCTGTCTTGGAATTAACATCCTTGTTTTAGGGCACTTGCTAATATTTATCAGTTATTTCTAATTTACTTTAAGTAGTGAGCTTATATCAGTTATTTCTATGGGAGAATTTTTTTTTAGCTCACCAATGTAAATTTTATAAATGCCTACCTGACAATTTTACTCATTTACCATGGGTTGGATTTGATGTGTAGCTTGGCCTGGCAGCTCTATCTCTAACATGAGTTCCCTGTCCTATATGCACATTCTGCGTTACTGTGTGTGTGTGTGTGTGTGTGTGTGTGTGTGTGCACTTTCCTTGGTGGAAAGATTTGCTTTCTACTGCTTGGAGTGTCCAAGCTAAGAATGATTGGGTAATACTGTATTACTTTCTCCATCACAGTTTAACAAATACACACACACACACACACACTCCCATTGTTGGCAACATTTAGCACAATAATATGTTTGTATTTGTATGTATTTAATTGAATTGTCCACATCTATCATCTTATTTGATCCTCATAATTCCCATGTAAGAATAAAAAGTATTGTTATTCTAATTTTATCCATAAATAAGTATGTCACCAAAAGGTGGAATGGCTTGGTCATTGTCCTGCAGCTAGTTATTCCTGAAGGCAGGAACAGACCCTTGTCCTTAGCTTGTACTTCATTGCTTTTCTCAATAAATAGAATCCCATAAAGCTTCACCCCAACCCCTCCATCTGGTGAAAGGGGAACATGTGGGAAAGCCCACTTATTAGACTTACATTCTTGATCTCCTAATACTTTTCCAAGCTGGTCGATTCATTCTTTGGGATAAAGACTTCTCATGGCTGGTTAAAGTGTAAACATCCCTAGAATGTACACCATATCATATCATCAAGTCACTTCCCCTAGAACGATTGAGTGTAATGATTCCTTTCCCAAGAGCACATATTTTTTAGAAGTGAAGAGAGCACCATTATCCTGGGCCATGCAAATTTGGGGGTCCTAGATGTCTCGTCACAGTAGATATAGAGTTTCTATCGCAGGGCATGAAATTCTAACCTGACATTAGCTGGTTACAGAGTGGAATGACTTGATCTTGCAGAAACATTGCTGGCAAGAAAGCCTCCACTTGAGACCCAGTGATAGATGGAAGGAGTCAGATACCCCTTTCTGCTCGCTCTGGTCGTGTGTGATGGCCCTCCTTCATCTCTCCCCTTAGGTTCCACACAAAACATTTCACTAGCTTCTGACTTGGAGGGCCAAGGCCTTGTCATTAAAACTAGAGTTTTAGCTTTGGTCTGAGGATGCTTTGGTCTGAGGATGCCAGAGCCCCTGGCCTTATGCCCAGGAAATGAGGCTGTGCATTAGCTCTGTCTGGATTTCATGTTGCTGATCAATTTGCTACAGTAACAAGACTCTTTATTTAAGAGCAATTCTTAGCTCTGTGATCTGCTGCCTTACTAGCTGCCATATTAGAAACACATATGATAATAATTACACGTGGATATCCTGGTTGGGCTTGCCCCTTCTCCATAGATTATGGCTTTTACTTGTGCTTTTTCTTTCCTGCACTTCATACCCTTCCTAGCTATGGGCTGGTCAAGATGGGAATCTCAAAGTGTCTCAGTCCAAATGTTTGTATAAAATTTCAACAAGGGAAAAACTTGTGGTGGGGATATCAGACATGACCATACATTCTGCTCTTAGTTTCTATTTGTCTTACTGAAAAAATGGGTTTACTGCTTCTCTATAGTTTTCCATAGCATCAAAATTCTACATGCATAGTTCCTGGAACTTAATAGGTATTCTGTAATTGTTTATCTAATGAATGAATGAAACTGGAGTCTACAAATGTCAGCTTCTCAGTGCCCTAAAGACCCATCCTACCTCCACTGCTTTCTCCTTTGCCTTAGTACACTCTGTGGCAAAATGTTTCTCCAGTTCACCTCTCCACCAGCCTCTGCGATATTTCCATGCCCACTCAGTCCCTGGAAGAGGTCTAAGCTGGAGGTCCAGGATGGAGTTTCTCTAGCCTTCTGCCACTTAGCCTGCCCTGAGCTGGCCTTGATGATGGGATGAAGTTTAGGTCCTGGCCCAAAGCCCATTCTAGGGCCCAGGGGAAAGAACTCAGGAGAGTTGTTATAGAGACTCAAAAGACTACTTGACTCAACATTGTGTTGTCTCTGGGAGATGGCACGGATAAGGAAGTAACCAGGAACCTGCAGAAATAAACTCCCAAAGGTTTACCAGGTAAGATTGGAAGACAAGCCTAAACTCTTCTAGAACAGCATTTACTGTTCCTCACAGACTTAAGAACCAAATCCAGTAAGAATGATCCCTAGTGCTATTTTAATCCACTATCTTAGCTTCTGCCTCATTGGTCTCCAGCATGGACCACACATGAATTCTTCTAATGCCTTCCTCCTTGTCTATGATTCCACCTGCATCCGTATTCATAAGGAATCCCAAAGCTCAGTCTAGCCCCCTTCTGCTGGATTACCTAGACCTGCCCTGAGGCATTTCTGCAGCTCTGATTCTCATCCAGTTGTCGTCCTGACAGCTCATACAGTTAATTGGGGCATTGGTGATCCAGTTGAGTAGTGAATTATTTAGGGAAGGCTGAGCTGCTGTGACAAGACCCAGTAAAAGTTCAGTGGCCCCAGATACAGAAGTTTATTTCTCTTTCATACCCTCATCCAGGAAAATGTTCCATGTCAGTGGCAGACTCTCCTCATTATTTAGGGGCCCAGGCTGGTAGCGGCTATGCCATCTTCAATACCTGACTCCCAAGGCCACTTGCTTTTTGCCTTTCCCCATCCCTGGGGAGACAGAAAAGAAAGCATGGAAGAAGTATAGCCTGGTCTTACACCTCCACAGCCTGGACGTGGCCCACATCACTTCCACTCACTTTCCATTGTCCATGAATTACATTGCTGCACCTACCGTGTTTCCCCCAAAATAAGACCGAGTCTTATATTAAGGTTTGCTCCAAAAGATGCATTAAGGCTTATGTTCAGGGGATGTCATCCTGAAAAATCATGCTAGGGCTTATTTTCTGTTTAGGTCTTATTTTCGGGGCAACACGGTAACTAACTGCAAAGGAGGCTGGGAAACATAGTCCAGTTACATGCCCACTTATATACAAGACGAGGAACTGGATTTGGTGAACAGCTAGCAATCTCTGCCACAAAGAAGGAGGACACACACACACACACACACGAAACTGCAGATCACATATTTGAGAAATAAACCCTCGGAAGAGTGACACCAATTCTGAGTAGCAGCTAGCTGTGAAAGAGGTCCATTTCCAGAGACTTTATGACTATAATTTGCCTTGACTATGGTGGTGAGGGACAGAGTTCACAGAGGAGAGTTGAGTTGTGGGCATATGTACCTGTTCAGTGTATTCATTCATTCACTCATTCATTCATTTCTTTTGGAATGCCAATAATGGGAATAAGCAACCAGTGTACTGGAGTCGGAACATAAATGAGCTTGGCTGGAAGACAGGACCCTTGTTGGGGGCGGGACATGCACAAGAAGCTTATGAGGCTGATGGAATAGGCAGACCAGATCTGAGGTTAAAGCCCCACTATGGAAATTAGAGTTTATATGATGGACAAGAGGAAGGTTCTGTCTGATGGAGTTGCAGCTGTCTGTAGAATAATAACTCTCTTGTCCTGATTACAGAAATCAGGACAAGATGGAAGGGAATTACCAAAAACTTAAAGGTAATGAGTCCTGGATTAAGAGTGGAACTGAAGAAATAAAAAGGAAAATGTTGATAGCAGAGAAAATGAGCGGGAGCTGTTGGCTGATCTGATGTGGGCGGCAAAGAATGAATTTCTGAGCCTGAAGGACATAGTACCATTGATGGAAGGAGAAATTGGGAGAAGAGGGTGGTGAAGCAGTTCTTGGCTTATTAACTTTTATATTCAAGTAGAAATATCCTATGGATAACTGGAGATATAAAACTCAAGAGAGAATGAAAAATTAGGGCTGGAAATGAGAGGCCTGGGAGAGATCTGTATGTGGGGAATATTGAAATATGTGTAGTACCTCAAGAATGGGTGTAGAGACAGAGAAGAAAGACTATTGCAGAATGGAGCCAGGTGATATGCACATCAGTGATATTTTTTGTGTCTGTTAAGCTATTGCTAAGATGATGTTGCTGAATAAATCCTGACCCCGGAATCTAGCAAGAAGCATAAGAAGCAGTTACACGTTCCATTTTTATTGCCTTTTTTACACGTGGACACAAATGTTTTCTTAATTGAATGTCCTCATTTTTCTAAATTCTGCAAGGAAGGTTCAAGGGAGATAAGGCACAGGGAGGTGAAGTCATTTGCTTTTAGTCACACGAGTTAATGGGTGGAGTAGTAATAAAACTAGAGATCACATCCATTAAGACAGTGTTCCCTGAGTCTGAGAATCAATAATCTATGGTTTCATTAAAGCAAAAGCATGATGCTTCAAGACAAAAGCATGTCACTGTGTTTCCTGGCCCCATAAAAATTATTTTAATATTGAAATTTTATCCCTATTGTTCAGAGAGTCACGCTTTATATGTATTCCTGCGTGTTTGAATTCTGAAAGCTAGCCTCAAGGAACCTTCAATTCAGCTGGATTTGGCTGTTTTTTCTCTGGTCAGGCTTCCATTCATTTCATCTCTGAAATCTAATGATCTAATCTAATAAAATTATAAAAGATTCTAAAATGCTCAGCACTTAATCAGCTTAGTCTAAAAGAATTAAATCAAAGCCCTAGGTATGCACACTTCATTGCTCAGATGAAATCTCACCCTGGGAGACAATCTTATTATTTGGTTACTTATTATTTGGGAGACAGGAAGGTTGAGAGGGGATTGCATGAATTTCAAAAGATATGCCAAGAACGTAACAGAATGGAGGCAGCTTTGTAGCTTTGTTGACTAGGGGCTTTAAATATTATATTTTAAAAAAACTATCCATGGGCCTAAAGATTGGGGCAAATGCTACTGAACACAGGGTGGAGATACATTTGTTCTGCTTGCGTCCTGACAGACTTCAGGAAACCAGAAGATGATAAATGTAGGGTTATTTCGTTCCCTTCCTAGAAGAGACAATTGAAAGAACATAGCTCTGGAAAGAACATAGCTCTGGTGATGATTCTGAAAGGTGAACATCACTGAAAGTTTTGATTTTATCTACATGCATTCCTGGCAATGTATAGCTTCTGCAATTTAGCTCCTCACTCCTAGTGCCGTCTTAGTTCCCAGTGTGTAGCAATGGTTCTACAGTTCATGAGTCAGTTACCCTTAAGACTGCTGTCTATGAGAGAAGCACCTTCTAGAGCTGTATAGCGCACACCTTGCACAACTGGATATGACATAGGGAAACTCCCTGAATTCAGGCAGTTTCACATTACTAAATGCAAATTACTGAAAGAGAGACTTCTCTTTCCTCCCCTAACATGGATCAGGATTGAATGTCAATACTGCAGAATGCATTCGAGTCTCCTTCCAAGAACACCGCATTTCTTATTATCTTTTCTCTCCTTATCTATGATCCGTATATGAGGAGCCAGGCCATTTGGATTTGCATCCATATTCTATCTCTAGGATTTTGGGCAAATTACCGCACCTTTTTGAGCTTCTTCTGTAAAATGAGATAATAGTGGCTAACACTTAATGAACGCTTACCATACATATATCAGACAATGATCCAAGTGCTTCCTATGCATTATCTAATTTATGCATAACATCTCAGTAAGGTGGAGTTGTAACTTTTTCTACAGAAGAGGCAACCAAGTCTTAAACCTTGGGATCTAGGTTTCCCCAAAGTCAACCAGCAAATAAGTGCAGGGGCCTTGAGTGCAGAACTTGAGTCTAGATCTGTGTGGCTCTGATGCCCATAGGTTAATATATTACAGTCCCCATACAAAATGAATTTGTCACTTAAATTAGCAAAGTGTCACTCTGGTTCATCATTGTCTTAAGGTGGATATTATTGATCAGATTTGAGGGCTTTGGTTAAGTGAGCAAGTAGCAACACTTCCTCTTGGTACCTTCAACTTACTCGCTGCAGGATTCAACAGTTCTAATAGAAATTTTATTTTATTTTTACATTACACTTTATATTAACACTAATCAATATTTAGTTCTCCTCCAATCTTCAAATGAGATTTGAATCTACTTGATATTTTTTCTCAACTGCTTGGCATGGTCAACAACGAATTCTATGAACTTAAAATGCCATACCTTTGTCTGAGCTGTTAATATATTCTAGCAACAGCAAGTACTGAATCTTCTGGCTACACGCTTTGATTGTGTTCATCCAGTTGGACAGAACATCAGTTGTAGCAACTTGGGGTTTTCTAAATGAGAGATTAAAACTAATTTAATCAATTGTCTGGGCTGCTCTCCCATGAAGAACAGGTGTTGTTAAGTAATTGAGTCCTAACGTTAGCCCCAGAATAAAAGAGAAAACAAGTGAGGTTGGGTCCCCAAACAGATGCCCAAAGAACCTTGTATAGGAAGCTGAACACCCCGAGGCTGAATTTGGTGTTCAAGGCTTCAAGTTCAATATCTTTCCCCAGGTCAGAGCCAGCACACTGCTGACTAGTTATGTTAGGTTTCATTTCTCATCTTCATCTATTTTCACTTAATTTTTTGAGTAGCTTTTTCTGATTATAAAAGTAATACATATTCATTATGCAGACTTTTGAAAGATAAAAGCACAAAGAGAAACATAAGGAAACTCACAATGCCAATCCCTAAAGATAACTATTAACATTTTGGGTACATTTTCCATTGTGTGTGTGTGTGTGTGTGCGTGTGTGTGTGTGATACGCAGGTATGAAATAATGTATACAGTTATGAAATGTAATAGTATTACAGTTATGTAATATAGTATTTATATACAGTATATACAGTATAGTATAATAGTATAAACAGTTATATAAGAAGTATAATAGCACATACAGTTATGAAATAGTTATATATATATACATATACACACACATCTATATATATGTATACATACACACATGTGTATGTATATATATATGCTGTTTTATAACTTCTCTTTCCTCCCCTAACATGGCTCAGGATTGATTTCAGATATTATAAATATTACTTTCCTATTGCTGCCATAACAAATGACCATAAATTTAGTGTCTCCCAACCACGCACACTTATCCTTCCGTTCCGTAAGTCAGAAGATGTTAAGTCAGAAGATGTTAAGTCTCACAGGCTAACATCAAGGTGTTGGCAGGATGCTCTTTTTGGAGACTTCAAAGGAGACTCCATTTTCTTGTTCATTCAGGTTCTCGGCAGAACTCAGCTCTTTGTGGTTTAAGACAAAGATTCTCATTTCTTGCTGGCTATACTCTGAGGGCCATTCCCAGCTTCTAGGACTGCCTATATTTCTTGGCTTGTGCTTCCTTCCTCCATCTTTATAGACAGCAACAGTCGATCAAGTTCTTCTCATGGTGCATCTCTCTGATTGGAAATCTGTAAATTCTTCTTCATTTTTAAGGACTCATGTGATTAGATTGGGCCCACCTGAGTAATACAGTATCCACTCCCCATTTCAAGGTCCACAGCCTGCAAAGTCCCTCTTGCCCCACATAGTCATAGATTCTGGAATCAGGACATCTACATCCTTGGAAGCCCTTATTCTTGCTGCCAAAATAACCTTGGGAACATCCATTTATTGAAGTGGTTCTCAAATTTTAACGTGCATAAGATTCAGCTGTGGAGCTGTAGGTTTGAGGTAGGCCTAGGAAACTTCATTTTAGCAAATTCCTCCTAGGATTCCGGAACAGGTGGTCTACGAGTCACACTTACCAAAGCTTGGTCATGGCATCAATCATCCTTCTAGCATATGTATTTTAACAAATCGATAGCATACTGTATTATTTTCTTTTTTATAAGTGAGTCTTTCATAATCCTCTTGGTAATTATATATTTAGACCATCCATGAGGGTTTCCTTATCACACTTTCCTTTAAATGCAAAAAACTTTCACATTTATGAGCAATTCTATGCTTGGGTGTGTAGTGGTTTGTTTTGTGGTGGAGGTATTTGTTTTATTCATTTATTGGAGTGTTGACAATCCCCTTCCAAAACTTGAGAAGAGGCTGACAGCATTACTGATCACCTGTATGTCGCAGTGACCGGCCACGTTCTGTTCCTGCAGCATTTGACAATTGCATTTCTATCGCTGGAAGTGGCACTGATTGCTGAGGATGGCAGGGAATGCATTTTGCCAAGTTCATAACCCACCCAAACCTCCTGGGTTCAGCGTTTTCACATGAACTGGAAAATTTTGATGTCTAAGCTAATTTACCCTTAAGATAAAAATGTTCTGTTTCTAAGGGCTTAGAAAAGTCCTTACAATGGCTCCCAAAGGTATCAAAGATTTGGTGGCACACAACATTTAATGACTTAAGTAGAAATGAATAGTGGCACAAACATCTTCCTTAAGTTATTTAATTTTAAAACTGGAAAAGTATTTGGCAAAAAAAAAAACAACACAGAGGTTTGTATTTTCTTCTACTTACGGTTTGGAAAATAATTATAAGCTACTCAAGGAATGTAATCTGGCCATCAAACATGTTTAGGAACCTCCAAATCTGATAGACTCGGTTACTTCCCTTTCTTAAGAAATCATTTACACAGCTTTTTAAAAGATCTTGGTATTGACATCACAAAGATTTGGTATTTCTTTAATTGTTTTATCCTAGAGAAAGCTTAGTTATGTTGAGATCTTGGAAATGTAAAGTACATGAGGTTCCCCCCCGCCCAAGTCAAAATCTTTGTAATGAAATACCTTGTGTGCTTTCTTCATCTTGCTACAGATTGAGATTTCATTTTCTAAGACAGGAATTAATAACACTAAATGAAAAACAGACCAGACAATTTACATTTCATGAAGCAGTGAATCTGTTTATAGAGACAGTGGTCGGTTATCGTGAAATTCGTGAATGGCATATGACGTGGAGCCCAAACTGGGCTCAAGAGTGACTGGAAACAAGCCCAGAAAGA
Source organism: Rhinolophus ferrumequinum (assembly GCF_004115265.2). NCBI lineage: Eukaryota > Metazoa > Chordata > Mammalia > Chiroptera > Rhinolophidae > Rhinolophus > Rhinolophus ferrumequinum. The sequence goes on along the minus strand of NC_046289.1, from coordinate 37,620,525 downwards.
AGGACGCTACAGAAGATGACGGACAATTCCATTTTCTGAGGGGTTGTTTATTTTCTTTGTCTGCTGTAAATGAATTATTCCAGGGCCATATTTGCCCAAAGACATGATTCTAAGTGTATATATTTACTTGTGTGGGTTGTAGTGAAATAAACAAGAGGAAATCTGTTATGGAAGAACTTTCTCTGGCAGATGTCCTTCTGATATCTTTTGAGCACTTTTATTTTATTTTAATTGAGAGATAATGGACATATAACATTGTGTAAGTTTAAGGTACACCACATGTTGATTTGATACATTTATATATTGCAATATGATTACCGCAGTAGAGTTAGCTAATACCTCTATCACATTATATAATTCTTGTTTCTTTTTTTGTGGTGAAAACATTTACAATCTAGTTTCTTAGCAACTTTGAAATTTATAATACAGTATTATTGACTGTGTTTACTACGTTGTGCATTAGATCTCCAGAACTTTTCATCTTCTAATTGCAAGTCTGTACCATCTGACCAACTTCTCCCCAATTCCCCTACCCCCTGACCCCTGGTAACCAACGTTCTGCTCTCTGTTGCTGCAAATTTGGCTCTTTTATAGTTCACATATAAGTGAGATCATGCAGTGTTTGTCTTGTCTTTCTCTGACATCTCCTTTAGCTTAATGCCCCCAGGGTTCATCCATATTGTCACAAATGGCAGGATTTCCTTCTTTCTCATTGCTGGCTTCTATATAATAATATTGTATAATATAATTTTAAATACATATTATATATAATATATAATACATTATATATTATATATATAACATCTATCTATCTATCTACCTACCTACCCATATATATATATATATATATATATATGTGTGTGTGTGTGTGTGTGTGTGTGTGTGTGTGTGTGTGTGTGTATATATCTCACATCTTTATCCATTCATCCTTTGATGGACGCAGGTTGTTTCCATATGAGTACTTTAAAAATGTATTGGAAAGAAGTTCTGGTATTTAATAATAAACATTTTAACCTTCTGCCCCTCAGAGACACTTTAATGGAAGGGTAGAGGTTCTAGAGATTAGAGAGAGGGAGAGAAGAAGAAATTCTAGAAAGGTGAAATGAAAATATGAAATGTAGTCACATTTAAAATAACTCCAAGTTGTTAGAGAATATATGGAGCTACAGGAACTCTTATTGCTGGTAAAACAGTTTAACAGTATCTGAGATAGTTGAACATATACTTATCATATGATCCAGCAATGCCACTCCTAGGTATATACTTAAGAGAAATGAAAATATGTCAAAAGACTTGTACATGAATAATTATAGCAGCTTTAGTCATAATAGTAAAAAAGTGGAAACAACCGAAACTGTTCATCAGTAGGTACATGGATTTTTTAAAAGTGTACTGTATTCATACTGCTTAGCAGTAGAAAGAAAGGTACTACTGATACGTGCAACCAAGTGGATAAATATCAAAAACATGTTGATGAAGAGAGGCCAGAACTGAGACTACATATGGAATGTTTCCATTTCAATGAAACTCTAGAAAAGACATCTAATCTACAATAGATGTGATAGTGATTGTCTGGGGCTGGTGACGGAAGTAGGAGTGACTGCAAAGGGGCCGAAGGGAAGCTGTTTAGAAAATTTCGACATCTTGATTCAGGTGGTAGTTACATGAGTGTAGACATTTATCGAAATTCACTAAACTGATAGAGTGTGTCTGTTCTATTACATGAAATGTGTGCCTCAGTAAAATTGATTTTTAAAATGTAGTTAGAGGAATTAATAAAATGATGATGGTGCAGTTCAGAAACACTTTACTGCATTGCAAATAATTATGGCACGAAGTGAAAATGCGTCAGAGTGGTTTAAAAAGTGTTAATACAAGGCTAATTGCTCTGTCATCGTTAAGTGAGTTGTTAGACACTTAAAATCCCTGTAAGGGAATTCCCTCCATTTTTCAGGTGAATCATGCACACACACATACACACACACACACAAACATACACACAGAGACAAAAATGAAATGTTCAAAGGAGAAAATGAAAGAGACACGCCTTGTTCTTATTTCTTGATTTTAATTCAACAGTTTCATTGAGCCAATATCTACTGGTTCTGCCAGGTACAAGGCATTCTAGGATGAAAACAGGGTTCTCACCGTCCAGGGCACACAGTCCAGCAAAAGACCCAGTGATCATACTATGTTTGCCCAAAAATAAGACCTAGCCGGACCATCAGCTCTAATGCGTCTTTTGGAGCAAAAATTAATATAAGACCCAGTATTATATTATATCATATATTATTATATAAGACCCGGTCTTATATTAAAATAAGACCGGGTGTTATATTAATTTTTGCTCCAAAAGACAGATTAGAGCTGACGGTCTGGCTATATCTTAGTTTTGGGGAAACACGATAACAAAGACTCAGCCCAGCTGGATTAGTTAACAATAATGATAACAATAATAACTACCGTTTTTTGAGTTTTTACCCTGTGGCGCCGTGATTAATGTTTATCTCATATAATCTTCACACCAGTTGTACAGCATGGCTGCTGTTAGCTCCCTATTTTATAGAAGACACAACAGAGGCTCAGAGATGTTAAGAAACCTACCTAAGACTGCACAGTTAATGAGGAGTAAATGGCAGAGTTGAAGTCTGCTCATAACCACGATATTGTAGCCCAACGGTAGACTATGTGTATAATTGATGAAGAGTGTTTATTTGACTTGAAGATTCCAGACATATTACAATTTGTCCTACCTGATCAGAGTCCTGTCACATTCCAAGCCACACAGGGAAGCACCGGTTTCTTCCCAAATAGATGCTATTGTTACCTCCATCCAGTCTCCCCTTCTTTGTGGAGTACAGGCTGGCTCTGTAATTCCTATACACTGACATTCTTCCACCAGGGAGCCTGCAGAGCTGAATAATGCTCTTGGATTTGTGTCTCTCATCTTGTCACTGATTAGTCCTAACTCTTCCTGGCAAGGCTCCTGCCAGGCTATTTCAGGAAACAAAAATTCATTACACACATCCTTATTGATTTTCCCTCTTCTTTGCTTATTACTGAAATGCTTTCCCCTCCCTCTCTTGAAGAAACAGCATTGCAATTACTGGAAGCTTGCTCTCCCTCCCAGCGTGCCCCCAGGTCCGAGAGCCTGGCTGATGCCCCTGGGAGGTGAGGGTCCAGGGGCTGGAGAGCGTGTCCCTACTCTGTCCTCTAGCAGTGAGCGGTTATTGCGTCATTCTAAAGTGGATCCTGGGTGTGCAACTTAGTAGTATCTCTTCCGATAAGCACCAGGACTGTTTCTAGTGATTCTCTGAGTTTACTTGTTTCCTTGAGCTCCTTTTTCAGTAGTTTTGGGTGGTAAGTGCCACAATGACTCTCCCAGGAAAGCCACTCCGCTTTGGTTGCTAGCTCAGAAATATTTGACTTACCCACAGGGTCAAAATAAAAAGAGAAACTGAACAAACAAATCATTTTAGTTTGTTTGTTTTTACTGAACAAACTAAAATGATATTGAAAACCTTCTTATTGAATACCTACTACATGCTAGGTTCTGGGGACACACGTGAGCAAGACAACTGTGTTCCATGCTCTCATGGATTTTATAGTCTAGTAAAGGATATAAACAACAATACCAATAGTAATAACTAAGTCAAAACATAAAATAATAAAATAATTACAAGTTGCAATAAGTTCAGTGTCAGACAGTAGGTGGCTGAGATAGAAGAAAATAACTATTGTTTTAGACACTTTCACATGCAATATCATTAATGTACGAAAGCACCCATGATGTCAGTATTTTCCCTGATCTTAGACACAGTAAATAGTTCGTTCCAGGTGATACAGTGGGAGCTGGATGCCAGGCCAGGTGCCTGACTCCAAGGCCAGTGCTCTTTCCATTTGGCTGTGTTCTTAAGGCACAGGAGGCCCCCAGCCCCAGTCACTGGGGCTGTGTTTGAGTTTCTAGGCTGCTGTCAGCTCTTAATGGAGTTCCAGTGTCCTGTCTGCAGGCTCTCTGTCTGCCAGAAGAATGGAGAAGCCCAAGTCTTCCAAATGAGTAAATGGTGGGCTGGATATAATTTGATCCCTGGGGAAGGCCCGTACTGTTTGTTAGTGATCCAGCCCAGGCTGGGTCTTGGTCTCCAGTGGGTGAGTTCTACATCGGGCACCTTGCACCTGGAGATGACTCTCCGACCTGGGGCTGCTGTTCTACACCCAGAGCTGTGTGCCCAGCCTGTTCCGCACTCCGCCCAGCCACCCCACAGTTATTGGCATCTCTGCTTGGGTCTCTCCGTCCTGTCAGTGTCTCCAGCCCTTCCTTCAGGTGGCAGTGCCCTTAGTGTTAGAATCACAGATGTGCGCATGGGCGAGGGAGCTGTAGTCCCTTTAGTCTCAGACCTCTGAGCCAGCATCCTGGAGGGGAGGAAGAAGAGATGTGCCCAGGGCCAGGGCAGACCCTACTTGTTCACATGCACAGGCTCCTGGAGGGCACTGGAGAATCTCGGGCCAGGGCCAGGTGGAGGGAGTGTGGGTGGAGGGGACTGAAAGTGTGTGCCAGGACGTGGGCTTGGGGAGTGTGCATGAGTCTGCCAAGAGAGGGTGATATCAGAGCCCTGCCTGCCTCCCTACCCACATTCCATAACAACCGACAGCTGACTCACTCCATTTGCTCTCTCGTTTTGTAGAATGCACATACATCCCCCCACAAAAGCACTCCATAGGTTACAATCAGATGTGCAAACCAAACCAAAACCTTAACCTCCCTTGGCAAAAACAATTCCCATCTCAATCCCATGTTGGAAAGCTGCACTTGGTTCTTTCCAAATAGGGTTGGTCACTGCCATGGTTTTCAGTATTTTCAGGCTTAATCCCAGTAAATTCAGGATAGCTACCTCCGTCCCTCTTTTGGCCCATCGGGGGTCCTAAGAGCCCTGGCTTTTCAGGATGTCAGGGATTAGGGGTGTGGTGGAGAGGCATAGTCTGGCCCTTGGCGGGGTGCAAATCCTCTTGTCTGGTTTTTGATGACTGGCTCATGTTCCATCAGCATCTCCTGAGATGCTCATATATCTCACTTGGTCTTGGCCAACAGGTTCTCACAGGTCACTTGACTGTTACAATGATTATATATATGACATACATTACATACCTGTACTCACATATCACCTGACTATAATAATAATTATTGTTACCATTTTGGAGCTGTGGAAGAGGACTATGGACTCGTAGCTCCACTAGCGATCTAGTCCTAGTTTTGGAACCCTCCTACCCCATTCTCTGCCTGGCTAAATCCTGCCCGTTCCCCAGCCTCCAGTTGAAATGTTATGTGTCCTTCAACCTAAATTAGATGCTTCCCCTCTGAGCACAGCATACTTTCCTTTCACAACACGCATCGAAGTCTGTAAACATACGTACATGTGTCATTCTATGTTCAAGGCTTACCTCCCTTCACACCCCATAAAGGCAGGGATATTTTTACGTGTTTTGTTTTTTTTTTTTTTGCTCCTGTATTCTCAGCACCTTGACAAGTGCTTGGTACACAGAAGTCTCCCCCCTCCCCCGCCCCCACACACACATGAAAAAATCAAGGGTCCAAGGAAAAGAAAAAGGATAACAGTTGAGGCCCCGGCTCAGCCAACATCCGGTGGCTAATTAGTAGAACAGCAGCCCTTGAGCCCAGGCCTCCAGTGGCCCCGTGACAGGGCTCTTTGCAGTACCCCACGCTGAGGGGGTCACCCTTGACCAGGTTTTAAAAGTCGGCTCATTCTGTTTGGATTCTAAAGCTCTGTTTGTAATTAAGAAATGACAGACTGTATGATTGTGGCGTGGGAGGGGGTGCCCAGTGAAAAGTGGCTCTACCCTGGACTGCTTGGAATTACATTCCTGCCTAACAGCGCTACCAAGAAACCCTGGGGGAGTCCTGGAAGTGGGACAGCGGTGGTCATGTCAGGAGCCATAAGAAACGGTGAAAGGCAAGACCTCCGCTCACTGCCCTTGTGCCGTCTGCTCCCCTAGACAAGGGCTCTCAGAGTCTCTCTGGAGGAGGCCGAAGTCAGAGGTGGCTGGGCAGCGCGGATTCGAGGCAGGGCGGTCTGCCTAGGCCTCTGATTGTGGAAGTTACCGCCTTGGGCTCTGCTTGATTCCGTGGACTATCAAGAGGCTGTGGTGAAGGAGAAAGTGCCTCTGGTAAAAATACAATCTCTGGTTTATCATCCTGGTGATCTGGAAGATTCTTGCCCTGGGGTTTGGTGCAGTTGTGCATGGATATGTAGATGGGTTGGGAAGGGGGAAAAGTAACTTGTTTTCCTTGCTAAATGAGGCTTCTTCCCTCTTCCAAGTTTGGTCCTGGCTGTCCGTGGATTTGTCACCAGCTTCCTCAAAAGGCATATTACTGTGAGGGTGGTCAGCTTGATGCTAATTTGTGTCTTGGAGCTTCTATCTGATCCACTCCAATGCAGTCTGTGGGACCTGAGTGTCCAGGTGCTGAATTTAGGCCTGGAGGGAGCAATGAAACTGCAGACCAAGAAGAATGTTAGCTACTAGGACATTTGAACTTCAGCAGACCATGCAGTTGACCTTCAACCCAATGTTCATTTCCTTTGTCCTGTCGATGTCACTGCCTTGCAGCCAACGTGGCCACAATAATGTTGAGAATGGGAAGTGCTGATGTTTAATTTATCACACTCACCAAACAGCTGTCGGTGTCTCTCAGGCTTTGACTGTTGATATTACAGTTAGCTCTGGATTATTAGATATTATGGCTAACTCGTAATTATCTAATAGTATTGGTAAGGATTAAATATGTTCTGCTGTAGCAGCGAACTGCATATAGTGGATTAAGTGCACAGTAGCTTAAGTTCTTTCACTTAAAAAAGTCTGGAAGAAAGCAATCCAGGCTTCCTGTGGCAGCCCCACGAAATCATTTCATAGCCAGGTGCCATTCTCTTCAGCACATAATTTTCAACCTCAAGGTCTTCTTAGAAGAAGAAGGCTACTGAAGCTCCAGCCATCATGTCTACATCCCAGCAAGCAGGAAGGAGGGAGGAGAGGAAGGACAAATGGCTCTTTTCCCAGCAGTGTCAGATACCTTTACATCTCTTCACACAATAATTCTGGAAGTCTCTTATGATTGCCATTTATATCCCACTGACCAGAACTTTGTCACATGGCTACAGCTAACTGCAAAGCAGGCTGGGAAATGCCTTTCAGCTGTGTGCCTTGCTGGGTTAAATAAAATCAAGGTTCTGTTACAAAGAAAAAGAGGAGAGTAGCTTCTGGGAGGCAAGTAACAGTTTCTGCCACATTCCGTTTGGATTTCTTGTCTTTTCCTGTCTTCTTAATACTGGGGCTTTTCAAGGAGAGAAGGAAATAGAAAGAACTGAAAGTCAACTAATCTATTTTATTACTTGCTATCAGATCCAGTTTCAGAAAAAGTTGCTGGAAAAAAGATCATAATCCCTGCCTACCTCTGCATTAGTATGTAGATGTTTCCACACAGTCTTGTTACTTGTTCCTTCTCACCCACAGCTGCAGAGGGAGTAGATGCTAAGTTTGGCTGTGGACACGTAGGAGAGAGGTTTAGTGGCAGGTGGACATATAGGTCTAGAACTAGAGGGAGAAGTAACAGCTGAATACACAGATCTGGGGGGCCCCGGGGCAGATGGGGGTGGGAGCCCTAGAAGGTGATGGGTGAATATGAAAAGCCAGGATAAGTGGCCGCCAAAGACCCCAGGGCAACTCCAACATATATTCCTCCTATTGCTTACCTCCTACTTTTACTACTATTCCTCCCCATTGAAGAGTTTTATGAGGAAATACCTAGAGTGTGTTTGAACTCCCCAGAAGTCAGGCATTTGGCCAGCACACAGGGTTGGTATGGACTTCTAGCCAAACTTCAAGAGCTTCTCAGAGAGCACATGGTATTTTCCTTGAGATACCCATTTACTCAATGACAACTTGCATCTCTAATGACCCAGCTTCACACATCCACAGGTTTACTTGACAGTGTCCAGAAGAAGGAGGACAGTCTTGACTTCCAAGTGAGAAGAGCTAAGGAGAATAACAGGTTTTATTTTGGTTAAAACCGGGGTTCCAGCACGCACGTAGTGATAAATTATGAAAGCTTTCCTCAGCAGTCCTGCCCTGCCACCCTTCCTTCCATTCCATTAAATCTGCTATGATCTGGCAGGAATGGAGGTCATTGATGGCAGAGCTCTTTGAATAAAGTGCAGTGTCTCTCCTCCAGCACCCTCCTCCCTGCCCCCACTTCTGTGCTCCCATCTCTCTTCCTGCACTAGAAAACTAATCTGTGATTTGTCTGCTTCAACCTCTATTTTTCCTACTGGACTGTAAACTCTTAGAAAAGAAGAACTGATCTTATTGAAATTTGACACCTTCAGCATCCAGGACGGTGTCTGGCACTTACCAGGTCCTCATTAAATATTTGTTGAGTGAATGGATGAATAAATAAAAGAAAAATTCCAAATCAAACCATTGTTGTAGATACTGAAAACACTGTGATTAACAGACCGAGACTGGCTGACAAGTTTTCATACACAGATTGGGTTGACATGACATAATATTTTACTATTACATCTTGACTTCTGGTGCACTCATGTTGTGCAGAAAGCCCGGTATGGGTCATGAAACTTGGCCACAAAAAGAAAGTGAGAGCAAATAGGAGAGTGAGAAGAAGGAGGAAGAGGAGAAAGGGTGGAGGAGGAGAAGCAGCTTATGGTTTCCAAAATTCTGTGCTTGTGGAAACATAGGGATGTACTTCATCTGTTGTTATATCTTACAGGTTCAGAGTGTTACCGAAAAGGAAATGCCTAAAGGAATGAAACTAAAAACAAAGTGGTTTGGGGAGGAAAAAGGAAATAAAATGAATGTTTCTCTTGGAGGAAGATAAGAATCCATTTGTCAGTGGCTCAGCAATGTGGTCTTTACGGTGGTAAGAGGCAGCAAGTCGCTGAACTTGACTCTGGCTCCACCACCTTTGGCCAACCTACATCCCATCTCTTGTGTTCACCGCTTGTGAAACTCTCCTCTTCTCCTTTTGTTTTTGTTAAAGGATCCTTTCCCAGCCAACGAGCCTTTTCGGCACTGAGTCTCATTTTCTTCAGATATAGTCTTGGCCATCTGCAGTCTGTCTTAGCTCTGCTCTGGCCATCTCTCCAGAATCCTTTCATGACTTTCCATTTGGTGGTGTCTTTGTTTAAGCCACTAGTACAGATTCGTGCTTTAGATACCCATGGTACCCTCTTTATCTCATGTCCTACTCTCTAATGAGATGAAAAGTTGTGTGTTGTAAGGACTGTGGATGGAAGGTGTGAGAAAGGCTGACATGACCGTCACCGTTGTCACCTCGAGGGGTAGCCCTCGGCCATGGTTTCATGTTAGAATCACCTGGGCAGCTTTTAAAACTCCTGATGCCTAACTTCTACCCTCCCAAATAATTAAATCAGAATCTCTGGGGGTGGGACCCAGGTATCAGTATTTTTAAAAGCTTCCCTAGGATTCTGATGTGCAGCTAAGGCTGAAAATGATGCTCCACATTCTGGGCCCTTCGCCATGAAGCTATAAGGAAAGATGGTGAGCACAGCATGCCAGGCTCACCCAGAACCTAGTGAGTGATTTGCTTCTTTTCAGGTCCTCATGCTAATTATGACTCCCTCCCCTCATCCGGTGATTCAGTATTGGTTTGCAGGTATAGACTTTGGGGAGACCTAGTCCTATTAGAGAATGTAATGGTATATTCAAAGGATCTTTCCTTTTCTCTGTCCTCAAAAATGTACCTAGTACCTGCCATGCACCAGGTACTTATGATGTGAAAGTGAACAAGCCCTGGCCGTACTTGCATCCCTGCAAGTACCCTCTGGTGGGGAAGACAGACCTGTGAGTGAACAATTGATAAACTGATATGTGCCTTGATAGGGGGAAGAAAGCTCAGGGTGACAAAGGACACAGGGAGGAGTGAGCAAGGTCTCCCTGGAGGAGACGACAGCTGAGTGAACTGATGGATAGAGATTAAGCAGGTAAAGGGAGAGGAGTATTCAGGCCAGGGCACTGCAGAAGACAGCAGAAGCATGAGGTGGACTTCTGGGGCCTAGAACCACACACGAGGCAAATAATTGAGGGAGATGAGCCGGAAGAGGAAGAGGGATGACCTTGAAAGCATGTCAAGGAACTTGGACTTTGTCCTGTAGGAGAAAGTCACTGAAGCATCTCAAACAGGACAGTGATATGATCAAGAACCAACATTTAAAGTGGTGATGGAGGAAGAGGAACTCAGGGAGAAAATGGAGGAGAGAAAAGGCAGCAATATGCTTTAAGGCTTTCTGTTCTGTCTTCCATTGCAACTTAAATATTCCAGTGAGTGGGGCTGAAGGATTTGGACTGTCGCCCTGTCCAGGTTATTGAAAAGACCAATAAAGATTGGCTTGATAATAGCTGGTAATGACAAGCTCCCTTCCTTTTTGTCCAAGCAATCTTCTTACACATGAAAAAGACAATGCTTGTCAGTCTAGAGAAAAGTTTTCATACATGGCTCCAAGGATCCACGAACCCTCTGAAATTGTGTGCAAAGTTCTGTGCATTTTTTCTAGGAGAGGGTTGTAGCTTTTATTGTAATTTCAAAGGCATTCTCAAGACTACAAACCCAGTAGCTGAAGATTATAAGTCAAAATTCTAGATAAAGATTGTCTGTTCTTTTGGCTGATCTGGAGAAAGGCCCATAGATTCTCACAAGAATTTTAAAGATGGAATTTTAGGTACCAGACTCCTTGCTCTGCCTACATTAAATACACACATAAGCTCATATCTGTGCATCTCTAATGTAAAAGCATATGTGGGACATTTTTCTAGGCAAGGTATGTAAGCCTGACTCCTGACTCTACACCTTTAGAACTGGAAAACACAAGTTGACAGGAACAAAGGGATGAACATTGTCCAGAGGGAATTGCTGTCAGAAGCAGCAGCTGTTGAGATGACTGGTTTTGCACTGTGTGTGAGCCAAGGTCTGAGATCTCTGCTGGCTCTGAGGTCCGAATGGCCCACCGATCAGACTAAGGTACCCACCTTGCCGAGGCTTTTGTTGTTGCAACTGCATATAACACAAGCACATTTGTACTTTCTCCCTTGCCTCGATTCAAGTTAACAGAGTTACTTGGGAAAGCAGGTTGGTAAGAATGATTCTCCCGCACGAAAAGTCTGCCTCTGCAGCTTCATGACCAGTTATCCTGTGATAATGAGCTTCATCCTGTGCCAGTGCTAAGCTGCTGTCCCCTTCAGAAGCAGCCACATTAGAGAGGTCAATGCATTCACAATAAGCTGTGTAGGGGTGGGAGGTGGTATCCGTGTGTGTGTGTGTGTGTGTGTGTGTGTGTGTGTGTGTGTGTGTGTGTTTACATTCAGGGTCTGGCAGATAGTTTTTAAAAGGTGATGGCACACACTAATTAGTCTAATTAATTTTGTGCTCTCTAAAGACTACAAATTTATTGCTAATGATTTGAGCTTCATCTGGATTCTAGTTTTCCCCTTTGCAAAAGGAGGGTGTTGCACAAACCCGATAATGTCACTCCTGCTTAATATCTCCATTACTCCCCCATTCCTTAGAGTCACAGAATCCTGAGGTTTACCTCCAGGCACTACTAATGGCTTTTTTTTTTTTTTTTTAAAGATTTTATTGGGGAAGGGGAACAGGACTTTATTGGGGAACAGTGTGTACGCTTCCAGGACTTTTTTCCAAGTCAAGTTGTTGTCCTTTCAGTCTCAGTTGTGGAGGGCGCAGCTCAGCTCCAGGTCCAGTTGCAGTTGCTAGTTCTAGGGGGCACAGCCCACCATCCCTTGCGGGACTCAAGTAATTGAACTGGCAACCTTGTGGTTGAGAGTCCACTGGCTCATGTGAGAATCGAACCAGTAGCCTTCGGAGTTAGGAGCATAGAGCTCTAACCACCTGAGCCACCGGGGCCGGCCCCAGGCACTACTAATGTTAACAAGAAAGGTCTTAGGTCCTCCTTTCTCCCAGTCAAGGCAGACCTGCCTTTATCTGCTTTATGTGTTGGCTTTCCATAAGATTTCTTTTGTTGGGAGGATCCATTAAAAATTAGAAAGATTTCAAAAAGTAAAGTATGAAATCTATTGGTCCAGACACAAAGTCTGATAAAGGGTGGGCTAACCTAGGAGCTCCCCAGGAAGTCCATCACTGAGTTATAAAAACGGTGCCAGATCACTCAGATTTCTACACTAAGTCCTTACATGGCTGGGAAAGAGTAACTGGATTCCACTCCCATTGCAGTGAATGTAGCCCACTTTGGAAAACTTAGAAACAAGCCTCCCTGGCTGCTCTTTCTCTGATAAGTACTTTGCTTCATACGTGCAAGGTTTCAATCAGTGAGAAGTTGGCAGGAAGCTGAAATTTAGAAACCAAATATGCACGTCAAGGTATTGTTTACCACACAAGAGTGATTTATTTTATCACTGAAATTTTAAAACTTTAATATGGTTCCCAAGAAGATGCTCGATTTAGAAAAGGTCAGAAGATAACTGAAGAGAGAAAAAGAACTATGGAAAAGTGAGAACCGTTTAACTGAGTTTCTTTCTAGAATTTAAACTCTGCTTTGGCTGGTAAAAATTGATTAACATAGGGACCTGTTTTGTTTATTTGCTTTATGCAGTTTTTATTAAAACATTTTCAGTTCCACTCCCAACCCCATTGAATAAATGGCGTGTTGAATAAACTTTTATAGACTACTGGTTTGAAGAGGTGTCCCATTGTTAGTCTGCCCTAGGAACTCATGTGTTTAGGTCTGGCTCTGCCTAGGAAATAAAAACTTATTCCTTAGTCTAGTGCATCAGGTCCTTCACAATTGGGGTTCAAATTCCCTTTCAACCCGTTTCCACCACCACCATTTACCCCATGAACAGCTATGGATTACTACCTGATCCCTGGACCCACCATGAGCATTCACTACTTCCCAACCTTCTCATGTTCCCTTCACTTTGTCAGGAATACACTTTCTCCTCTCTTATATGTCTGAGAAACTCCAAAACACTCTTCAAAACCTGGCTCTAATATCACCTCTTCTTGGAAGCCTCCAATAGCACTCTCCGTCATTCACCCCTTCTTATAGCCCTTATCCTACTGCAACATAATTCTTTAAGTGATTTCAATTTCTTTTTACTGAACCATGAACTCCCTGAGAGTAGTGGATATGTTTTATTTATCCTTCTATCCCCCATGTATATCACAATGGAGCCCCAAATTTCAGAGTTCTGCAAAACCATCAAGCAGTCTATTATAAAGGCTGTTATCTGGGAATCAAAATAAAAGGATCCAGATTAGTCACCGTTTCCTGGAGCTAGTTAACTGATATATGGCACAACCAGAGAAGTTCTATCAATTTCCTTCTTTAGAATCCATGTATATTCTGTGAGGTCAGAAGTCTTCTGTCCTGTCACCAATAAGCATAGAAATAAGGGGGAAAGGGCTGTGGTCATCAGCTATCTTTAATTTTGGAAATCACTCGGAGGCTCCCTGAGATTCAACTGATAAAGCCGAATGTGGTGATTTCCGTTTGCAAGAAATTTGTTAACAAGCATAAAGGAATAAATAAATATTTTTGTGCTGCTGTTATCATGCGGTCCAAGTCATACTTTTATATTCGTTTCTTCATACCTTCTTTCCTCAGCCTTTCTCTTCTCGATGTTTCTAAGTTTGGCCTTTATAATAATGTGTTGATCCATGAATATTGTTATGTATGAGAAAAGCACAGTTGGCTTTGAAAAGAGCTCCTCTAAACTGGAGAGCTAATTGGAGGTGCTACTGCAATTGGGAGTCGTAGATATTTAAATTCCATTCCCAAGGTGTTAGATTCTAGGAAATCATGTAGGAATACAAAATGTCAGGCTTTCATTCTCGTAAGTTTTTTCAGTGAAGAAAAAGTGGATGATGGAGGTTCTGTAGCCTCTAATCCTCTCAGTGTACTTCTAATGGATTGGTCTAGCTAATTTATAGGTCTGGCAGCTGTAACAGAGACCCCAAAGCACTGTGGCTTAAAGGAAATAGGTGTCTGTCTCTTATCTAACAGCTCAGTCTGAGCAGTCCAAGGCCAGATGGGCAGCGCCTTTGTATCAGGGACCCAGGCTTCTTCAGTGTTGCTCCTCTGCCGTTCCTAGGGTATCCTTCTTGCACAGCATTCAATTTGGCTCACAACTTCGTTTGCCCTCCAGCCAGTGGAGGTAGAAAAGGGCAAATGGAGCAGCTGGCCCCTCCCCTTTGCAGCAGTGCCCAGCGGTTGGTTGCACATATCACTCACGGTCATTTCGGGTTTGCCAGATCTTACCCATATAGCTAAGAGCTAGTCAAAAATCTAGGGTTTTATTTCCATACAAGAAGGGAACAGGTGTCTTAGGGGGCAATTGTCAGTTTCTGCCATGTTGTCAATTCATGAATTTCCCTCAAATTTGGTCTTATTTACAATTACATCTATTTTATAAAAACCTCTTTTTCTTAGTAAGGGAAAGTTTCTTTGTTGGCATCTTTGGACATATATGGGTTCCTTCCTAGTTGCTGAAAGTTTCCTTGATTGATTTCCATAAATCCCTTAAGATTGACATCATTAGAATATTCACATCATTAGAATTAGATTCACATCTAAGGGCGTAAGAATCCACTGGGGCTTTATGCCCTAATAGATGAAGAGTGAAACTGACCTAAGTACCACTGATATCACATTTAAAATTTTACTTTGAAAGAAGGGTGGGAAATTCTTTTCTCAAGTGATAAGGGTCCATAGAAAAATACTTATTGTATTTTCATTTTTAAGTGGAGTTGCAAGCTGCAAATCTTATAGCAGTGTCACTGTTATTTCCTTCCTAACTGCGCATTTTTAAATTGCCTTACACTTTCTGAGGTTCTTTCACATCATTTCTTGTTTGTTCCTTTTTTCCCCCCTAGTTGTTCTCTCTGGTTGCAGGCTCAAGCCTTCTTTGACTCTTTCCTGGAAAATAATATGTTGTCCAGTAAATAACTAAGCGGCAGGCTGACTCCACTCTGCCTGCCTGTAAACTCTCTTTCTTCACTGGCTCACAACTGCGCCTATAATTTCTACCATTGGAATGGCTCGATTGGATAGGGTTGTGTCCTCTGCTGTCCACTCCAAGAAGAGCATCTGAGCAGCCATGAAAACTTCAGGGTGGATTACATATCAGATTAGCTACACAGAGCAGAATGTAAGGACAGGGCAGAGGTGCTTTCTGATGAGGAATTAGGAGTGGCATTTCTTAGAAAACTTCAGAACCGCATGTAAGGCAGTGAGCAGGAAGTGGGGGCCTGGGGGAGTGTTACTTTGCAGGGGGGCCCACATAATCTCTATCATTGCCCCTCTCCCGCATTCCATATTCTTCAATATGGTCAACTATCATTTTCCCAGATGAATCATGTATAAATATGGCTTTATAAACTTTGATTCTGAGAACATGGTGCTGCTGTGGTTTACAAATGTTCTTTTCTCGTGTCTTAATCAGGGTACTACTGCTAATAATATCTAACCTGTATTGAAGCTTTGCTATATCCCAGGAACTGTGCTTATATATATGAGGTGTGATCAAACAATACGGTGAATGTTTAAATAAAAAAAAAGTTTATTACAATAAAAGACACATTATCATCAATCCCCTTCAAAATACTCCCCCTCGCTTCGAACACACTTATCCCATCGTTCTTGCTACTTTCTGAAGCAGTTCTGGAAGCCCTCTTTCATGAGTGTCTTTAATTGTGCTGTTGTGGCTGCCTTGATCTCCTGACAGAAATTGCTGTATCAGAAGCGATGTGTGACATGGAGCCTTTCTGTTGTGATCGACAAATACAGTGACTGCCACTGCCGAGTGCCATCCAGCAGAAAGGCCAGGATCTTCGATACTGGAAGTGGCGTGTCAAACCTTAGTAACTGTGTGACAAGTTTCAACTTGTTCTGTGCAGTCGGGTGTGAGCTACGGTTGAGAGAAGGTGTGTTTTAAAGTGTACCATAAATCATGAATCACGAACAACGCTTTACCATGAAATGGGTGAAGGGTTTCATCCTCCATCATGACAATGCTCCATGTCACACATTGCTTCTGGTATATGGCAATTTCTGTCAAATAAAAACATTACGGTGTGTCCTCATCCACCTTATTCACCAGATCTGGCATCGTGCGACTTCTGGCTCTTCCCCAAAGTCAAAATGACCATGAAAGGGAAACGTTTTGAATCAATTCAGGACATCAAGGTAGCCATAACAGTGCAACTAAAGACACTATGAAAGAGGACTTTCAGAACTATTTCAGAAAGTGGCAAGAACGATGGGATAAGTTTGTTTGAAGCAAGGGGGGCGTATTTTGAGGGGGCTTAATGGTGGTGTGTCTTTTACTGTAATACATTATTTATTTATTTAAACATTCACGATAGTTTTTGATCACAGCTCGTATGTTGTCTCCATTAATGCTTACAACAAATCTTTGAGGTATATATCCTCTTTTACAGATGGGAAAACTGAGGCCCTTAGGGGTGAAGTAATATTTGCAAGGTCGGAAAGCTCCTGAATAACAGAGCAGTTTTCAAAATCATGTATGCCTGACTCTGAAGCGCATATGCTCAGCAAGGGGAGGAGGGTAACCGTAAGCAATGAACACTTTGAGCGTAAGACAGCTGTGGATCTTCTCCTCCAGCATCAGCTGTAGAGCCTTTAAAATTTCCATCCACGGACAATCTTGTCACCCCTCTGCCCCTCACCACTCCCGCAAAGTTAAAAAGCACATACTCTGCAAAAGAATTCCACACCCTGTAAGATTGCTCTTTTCTGCCTCTGGGTAGCATGAGGCCTGGTTTCCCGGTGCCTCTCTTCGCTGTGAAATGAGAAAGAGCCTACATATGGATTCCAAAGTACTTGTCCATTTGAAGAAAAAGGCGGGGATGGAGGAGGAAGCCTATAAGACCTGATTGCCCTGGGGTGGCACAGAATCAGTCACAGGCTGTATGAGGTCTGCCAGATGCCCCAGGTGGCCCCAAGAGGATGCAAATAAGAGTAAGATTGCTTATAGCCCAGGGTGTGAGGAGGGGCTGTGCTTTGTGGGGGGGGGGGGGGGACACCCAAGGCAGCCATTGGGAAGTCTGGCTTCTGACATGGAAATGCAAATGAGACTAGAGGGCAAAGGGCACTCCAGTGCCAGCAGTTGTCTTCCTGGAAAGGCTGAAAATCTCTTGCCCTGGGTCCCAATTAACCCTGCCGGGACTGGACCTGAGATCTCAGGAGAATCAATGGTCCAACATTGTCTTTCACGAATAAATGGGAGCCTTTGGGAGTATATATTCCTCTTCACTGTGTCTACCATTTATTTATGTAATAATTTATTTATACTGTAAACACATTGTGGTTTGCTCAGCCTTGTAGAAATTACCCCCACCTTCCCTGACTTTTTTTTTGCAAAAGATTTTGAAATTTTTGGTGTTTCAAAAGACCTTCAAAGTCCCAGATATCTTACCTTATTGTTAGGATTACTCCACGCATGGCTGTAATAACCAGTCCTCTAGGTATAAACCATTTCGGACACCAGTCACAGACTTTAAGTGATGGCAGTGGAGTGACAAAGACCGCACCAAAGTCACCCACGCCAGTCAAAAGAGGCTGTTGCCTTGCTGTCTCTGGAATATGGGTCACATCTGAGGGAAAGTCAGGGTGGTCGGTGGTAGGGAGGTGGAGTGGGGGGAGAGCAGCCAGGTTTCAGGGAGGCCCCAGTGTGGCTAACCAGAGAGATCTGAATTGCCACCAATAGGAAGCTTGTGTCTCAGAAGACAGCAGAGATGATTTTGAACAGTGTTTTTCTCTGTCTGATAGGAACTGGTAATTTCCACAGGAAGTTTTGTAGATTTTTGTGTGTCCCCGAAAATAAGACCTGGCCGGACAATCAGCTCTAATGTGTCTTTTGGAGCAAAAATTAATATAAGACCCAGTCTCATTGTATTATAAGACCGGGTCTTATATAATATAATATAATAAAATATAATATAATATAATATAACATAATATAATATAATATAATAATATAATGCTGGGTCTTATACTAATTTTTGCTCCTAAAGACGCATTAGAGCTGATGGTCTGGCTAGGTCTTATTTTGGGGGAAACAAGGTTGTTACTTCTGGATCCTTAGAGTGAAGGAATTTCTGGTTCTGCCATACTATACAGTTGGGCACAGAATAATAGAAGTTTAGCGCTTTAAGAGAAGTTAATTTAGATTTTTGAAAGAAAGACTAGGCCAAAGACAGCCTTGTGAGGTGTGATTCCCTAAATGAAAAAAGTTAAATCTTTTAGAGCAGGGGTGCCAAACTTTTTTCAACGTTTTTCACCAAGGGCCATATTTGGTAAAATACACAAACAGCCGGGCCACTCATTCGAGGTGAAGTACGTATTGCCTCACCTGGTTTATTTAAGTAAACTAAACATATTTTTGGAATTTGCTGTGGGCCAATTAACAATGGATCATGGGCCGCAGTTGGCCCGCGGGCCGCAGTTTGGACACCCCTGCTTTAGAGGAACTGGATTCAGAAGGTAAAAGAAAGCTTAACCTGGGAGCAGCTCAGGGGAGCTAACGTAGGAGGTCTAATTAACATCCTCAGAAGCAGGTGAGAAGGTTGCACAAAAATCATTAGCTTTTACGACTTGTTACTCTTCCTCACCAAAAATTAATGGAAGAAGGCGATCCTTGCTACAGCTATGGAATGACTAGTGGCAAATGTTGCACTCCAGGAATTACTGAGTGTTTACCTGGCAATTAGAGTATATGCTGTCACTAATTCTTACTTGTTCTTCTCATGCTCCAAATGTCAAGGCTCATTGAAGATCCACTTCATAACAATATTCTCTCCATTCTTATTTTATGTTCATAAATGCTTACTAAATCATTTAAACATTAAACAATAGATAAGTCATAAATGTTGCAGGCTTATAAAGATACAAATGTCTAGGTAGAATCTGGTAGTTTTCCTACTGTCATCTCTTCTAAGTTCACTTTATAATATAAAATATGTTATACATAAAATAGAGAACACATATTGTAATATATACAATTTAAATATTTATAATAAAATTAACCTGTGCCCACCCAGAATAAAACCTTGCTAGTACATCTGAAGCCCTCTGTACACCCCTCCTTTCTCGCCTCTCTCCCATGCATCTCTCCTTTCTCCCATGAAGAAGTATCCATTCTGCTGAATTTTGTATTTACCATTCTCTTACTTTCCTTTAGTTTTTACCCTATTTGTATGCATCCCTTAAACTATATTATTTTGTAGTTTACTTTATATAACTGGAATCATACTATATATTCCTATGTGTCTTGTTCGTTTCATTACATGCTATATTGACAAGTGTAGCTGTTGTTCATTCATTTTTACACCAGAATAGTTTTCCACTGTATGGTTTTTCCAGATTTACTTATTCCTTTAGCTGTTGATAAATATTTGAGGTGTTGCCTGTTTTAGGCTATTATGAATTGTGCTGCTATGGACATTCTTGTTTTTAACTCTTGCTCACACTACCATCCCAACTGTATTCCAGACAGGAGGAAGGAGGAATGAGAAGGGAAAGACATGAGCCCACCCTTCAGTATGGTTATCACTTCTGCTTGTATCTTATTGGCCAAAATTAAGTCAGGTGGCCACATCCACCTGCAGAGAGTACTGGGAAATGTAGTTCTTACTTGGAATGGCCATATATTCAGGTAAAAACTCAAAGAAGAAAATGATTCTTGGGAATTTACTGCCTGTCTCTGCTACAGTGTTCCATTTCTGGTTTGGGAAAAAATGTATGGAAAGAATGTAATGGTTTGGTACAATGTTCTGATTACGTCCATTGGATCAGGCTTTTAATAGTGCTGCTTAAATGTTCAAATTTTTTTGTTCAATACAATACTGAGAAAGATATAACATTTTTCAGTATAATGGTAAATGTGCATATTTCTCTTTGTAGTTCCATCAATTTTTTTTTTTAATTTTATGGAGGAATATTGGGGAACAGTGTGTTTCTCCAGGGCCCATAAGCTCCAAGTAGTTTTCCTTCAATCTAGTTGTGGAGGGCGCAGCTTAGCTCCAAGTCCAGTCACTGTTTCAATCTTTAGTTGCAGGGGGCACAGCCCACCATCCCATGGGGGAATTGAACCAGCAACCCTGTTGTTCAGAGCTTGTGCTCTAACCAACTGAGCCATCCGGCTGCCCCAGTTCTATCAATTTTTGATTTATATATTTTAAGGCTGTCCAATTAGGAACACACAAGGTTAGAATTGTATTTTCCTGCCAAATTGAAGATTTGTTCATATACAGTGACCCTCTTTGTCTTTGGTAATTATTTTTGCCTTAAAATCTATTTTGTCTGCTATAAATATAGCTATGCCAGATTTTGTTACTACTTACCTAGTATATTGTTTTCCATTTAAAAATTTTAAATCTTACTGTGTTTTACTCTACTGTGTCTTCACACAGCTAGATTTTACCCCCAGTCTGACCATCTTTTTCATTTAAACTTACAAATGTTAGTCCATTTGCATTGATTGAATTTATTGATGCATTTGTATGAATTTTGACCATATTATTTTATTCTTTGTAGTTTTCCCAACATTTCTGTGCATTTCTTTTTTCCTCTCTTTATTGTCTTACTTTAGATTGTTTGAGTTTATAATCCATATTAAAAATTTTTCCTTTTAAGTATATACTTTCTTTATAGTTTTCCATGTTTATCCTACAAATTTTAATATTCATATTAACTCAATAAATTAACTCAAATTAATCAATATTTTCTTTATTCTTTATTCTCCAGAAAAAAGTGAAAACTTTTTTTCTGAAAAATGTGAGAACTTTAACCCCTATGACCCTCTTGTAAATTGTATGTAGTTTCCCAGTATATTTGTTTTCTTTTGTAAATTCCACAAATTAGATATTATTATTGCAATGCAAACAATAGAAATCTGAGTTGACAGTTATTTATCCTCAGCCCTTTGAACATAGCATTCCATCTTCTATGTCTTCTTTGTTGCTGTTGAGAACTTAGGTGTCAAATTAGTGTACTGTTCTTTTATAAGCTATTTCATTTTTTCTTTAGCAGATTAAAATATTTCATAATATAAGATCTTTGACTGATGTTCTGAAGTTTAACAACAATAGATCCAGGTATTTTTGTTCTGTTCTCTTCTAATTTACCTTGTTTGGGATTCGTTGATCTTGAAAATGAAGATTTATATCTTTTATTAGTCCTGCAATATTGTCATCTACTACTCTTTGAATATTGCCTCTTCCTCATTCTTTCCGTCTCCTTCTGGAACTCTGTTTAGACTTTTCACTGTATGCTCTTTTTCTCCTAACCTCTCTTCCAAATTTTCCATTTCTTTGTCTCACTAGACTGATTACTGTCCTATTTTTTTCAGATCTATATTTCACTTAATGAATTCTTTAGCTGTGTCTAATCTGCTTTGCAAATTACCCAGTTTCCAATGTCAGTTGTGTTTCTAGCAGCTGTATTTTTTCGATTTTGCCTAATCTAATAATCCCTTATTCCTTAGCATTCTTTTTAATTCTTCTTTTCTGTCTTTAAACATTTACAATGCATTTATTTTATAGTCCGTATTTTATAATTTCTGTATCTGTAGTCTTTGCTTGTGTACTTTTATAGCTTCTGGGTTTGTTTGTTTCTGTAGACTCTAACTCACACTGGTTTGTGTGTTTTGTGATTTTGTGGTTGTAGGTATGATTCTTGTGAGCTCATTGGAACTTTATCTATGGGAATTATTTGAAGCCTAGATTTAAATGCATTCCTCCTGAAAGGATTAGCTCTGTTTCTAACGAAGGCCTAGAGAAGCTGTATTTGAAGATAATTGTAATCTAAATTTTCAGTTTGAAATATTTTGGAAGTGCTAGTGTAAATCTTTGCTTCAAATCTTCATGAACGATACTCATGGT
Source organism: Rhinolophus ferrumequinum (assembly GCF_004115265.2). Taxonomy (NCBI): domain Eukaryota; kingdom Metazoa; phylum Chordata; class Mammalia; order Chiroptera; family Rhinolophidae; genus Rhinolophus; species Rhinolophus ferrumequinum. Next base: position 37,598,543 of record NC_046289.1, on the reverse strand, counting down.
GACTAGGAATTTTCGGGGAAGACTTTTCTTTTTTCATATTTTCTTCTCTACTAATAGTCAAGGCCAAGACAAGTAGTAATTTCAATCATCTCCCTATGGTCCACCCACTGCACCCCAGTTTACCTCTGAGGGTCTGTTCGTTTTGATGTCCTGAGTTTGTCGAGTGGAGGGGTTAGACCCCAATTCAACCCCCTGTTGTGCTGAGGCCCCAGGCTTCTCTCCTCCCCCAGCATCTGTAGTCCACTAAAACCCGAGTTTCAGGCCACTGGGGATTAACAGATGCCACAGAAAAGTGTTTCAGCGCTCTCTTGCCTCTTAGATTTGTGTATTCTCATTGATTTCAATTTCTAAGGATTACTCCTACTTTTTTACAGGCGCAGCCATGATTGTGAAAGGTGTTTTCATGTATTTTTAGATGTTCTATACTGAACCACTTGCCTGCCATATTGCTGAATGTGGGAGTCGTCCCCAATATTTTTTATTTTGAATCCTTAGAATTTAATTACACTGTTTCTTTGTAACAAAACACAAATCCTCAGAGTCATATTCTCCTAGGACTGGCTTACCATGACCTTCAAATGCTTTTAACCTGTCTGGTTTAGCTAGTCAATACTTCCCATCATAGGAAATCTAACTGCCTAAACCAAAAAAGACAAAAATGTGTCATCTCTCCTGCCAACTCTGAAATATTGGTGTGGTGGACAGATTAACCCTCATGTTCCCCACTTCATGGTGTTCACACTCTTGTGTAATCCCCTTCCCTTGAGTGTGGGCAGGACATGTGACTTGCCTCCTACGAACTTATCTTCATCCTGGCTAACACAACAGCGCAGCTAGGGGGGAAATGACTATTACTGCCCAGCTCTGAGGTTGAATACCACAGGGCAGAAATACTTCTACTCTGCTATCTCACACCTGCCCCTTTGGTTCTGGTTCCTTCTTGTCCCTGCTGGGTGTTCCGATTTGGAGCATCAAGTCTAGAGCCCCGATGCTTGGCAGCCAGGCCTGCTCTGGGCTTTCTGCTCTCTGCTTTTGCACAAGAGCACCAGATCATCTAAAATATCCTCTGTGATGGTTTACTCTTAGAAATGAGGACTGGTCAGCTGGGTGATGATCTTGCTAGGTTGGTGCTTAAACAGTAAGCGTGGGAAGAAAACTTGTCCCACATCTATAGAGCTAAGGGGATAAAACAAAGTCACTTATTCATTACTTTAATCAGTTGCTGTCTATTGAATACCTATTAAATGCAAGGATCTGTTAGGTGCTCAGGAGAATAGAGATGGTTACTGTGTTGCTGAAGTCATTATCTTCCAGTAAAGAACTAGTTGAGTTGTGTGAAAAAGAACAGTATGCAAGAAAGGTTTTAAAGACCCTCTGTTCCTGAGCCATACTCGGGTAGGGCAAGTGTGATGGCCCTGATGCTTGGGGAGGGCAAGAGATGACACTTCACAGCCACGGGGCAGGGCAGTGAAGGAATAGAGGCTGTGTCCCAGTTTGCTACCATCTTGCCATGTGATGTTGGACAAGTCCCCTTACCCATCTGGTTTTCAGTTCATCTATGTTCTCAGTGATAATTTGCAGTCCTCCTCCCTTTCGATTGGCAGAAAGCTCGAATATGGGGCCCATTTCTGTCCCCTCTGGCCACTAGCCCAGTTTTTGTGCCTGCTTCTCCAGGCAGGGCTGGGCCAAACACATGGGCATGGCTGAACGTTTGCTCTAATGAAAAGCAGTTGATAGTGACTAGAAGACCAGGGCTTGCTCATTCCCTTCCAAATCACGTCAAGTGAAAAAGCATGTGCTCAGAAAAGTTCAGAGTAGTTTCATGGCGTACCCAGTACTTGAAACTGGCTGAAAAGGGCTGGGGACAGCTTACCCTGTCTGGCTGCCAGGTGCCAGCTGTCAAGCCGAGGATTTCCCATCTGAGCTGGGTTGCTTAATCTTGGCTGTGGGCCCCTGGGTAGAAGACTGTCTTCAGGCCTCGAAGACAGTGGATCAGTATCATGGGTTGGTAGGAGAGAGCATGGCCGCCTCTAAGGAGAGGACCAACAAGCTGGCACAAATAGGCAAGGAAAGCTTTGAAAAAAATCAGAGGATTCAAAGATTAGGGAAGGAAACTTAAATGAAACGTTGAACCCTGTTTCAGTTTCAACTTCAATTTAATTTGACAAATAATTTTTGAGTGCCTACTGTATGTCAGACCTCTTGCAGGCACATGGGATATATCAGTAAATAAAACAAGTTTCCTGCCACTTTGACAGTTATAGTTCGCCAAAAGAGATAAATGATAAACAATAAACAATAAATAAAGACATTTTATGGCATATCTGAAGACAAGTGTTTTGGAAACCAAGAAAGAGAGGGAGGGGGGCATCAGAGGGTAGGGAGGAGACAGTAGGTTGCAGTATTGTACTTTACTTACTTTTCTTTACTTGTCTTTTGTAACCAGTGGATATCTCCAGAGACATTCAGGAAGCTTAAGCACTTAATAGTTGGAATTTGGGCTGGATCGAGGGATGATGAGCAAACTTCTGCAGGACATGACCAGAACATTAGAGAAATGTCAGAAGACCAGACCAAGGTAAGAGTTGCCTCCAGAAATCTCCCAAAACTCATTTGCTCTCATTGCTTAGTCCGCCACTAGCTGCAAAGTTGGACCTTGTCCACTGTGCCAAGCAGACCTCTGGGGGAGTGGAGGTGGGGTGGGATAAGTACAATTGTTATGTCCATCAGGGCTGTTTTAGAAACACTCTATCTTTTCCCCACTCTCCTAGCTATTCTGAGTTACGGAGCCATCTGCAAAGAATTGTCTATCTTGTGAACTCTAGGGAACTAAACCTGGAGTTATCCATTTGATTTTCTTCCTGTTGGAAGAAGAGACAAAGTTTTTTACAATGACAGTTGCTAAGGCTGCTACTGCTAACACTTGTTTGAAGAGGTAAACATAAAACCCAAATTTGAAAACAAAAGCCCAAAATTCTAAGACTGAATATGTACTTCAAATCTCAGTTGCATTGCCCTGGGGGACTCCTCACAGAACCTACTGAAAGGTTTAGGAGACAGAGATTTAAAATAAACAGTTGTCAGTGTTACAATGGCCGGATGGTGGGGGAGGCATGTAGGAACCTACTAAGCAGAGCTTCAAGCACAAAAAGTCAGCTTCTGAAGGCCACTCGCAGCCTGTCCCTTGAGTCAAGGCCACTGCGTCAGTTCTGCCTCCTCTGTGGCTGACTGCAGGTGACCGCTTACTGCACTGTGGTGCCCGCCTTGTGGATTGGGGTGGGGGTGGGAGGGGGTCTGGCTCTTCCAGAAGAAGAATGATGGTGACCCGTAGGGGTGAAGTAGGAAGAGATGGAGGTCCCACAATAGTGGGTGGAGGTAGGAACCAGATAAATATTAATACATCTGTTCCTGTTAGTCTGATGATACGTATTTTGAAAAATGGATATCTGGATAGTTAAATGAGAGGAGTTAAGAGCATATATTTCCCAAACAGAAAGAGTTAAAACAGAATTGTAAGATCAAGTAGAAAAGTCCCCGCTCTTGGTCAGCAATATGGATGAGAGGATGTCGGGGCCTGGAGTGGCAGAGGCGTGGAGTGAACTTGGGACCAGGATCTGACTGCTGAGAGCAAAAGCCTTGACTTGAGAAAGAGGTGAAAAAAGCAGGCGATCAGGAAAGCCAGAGGCCCTTTCTAGGATGGCTCCCTCCTTCCCTTAGTGAGAGAAGTTTAGCAAGAAAGTCTCGGAAAGCCACACCCCGGGTGGTCTGGAGACCAGCAAGCTCAGAAGACTTCTCACTGGAATTACACCCAGTATCACGCTAGAAGAGAATTCACACAACTTAAATAGATGGAAAAGAACCCAGCCCCTCCTCAACCCAACTACAGCAACAAGACAGGAAATTTAAGCCATAGGAAGGGATGGAGTAGTTAACCAAGCCTTGGAGCTTGTCTGCTTGAGAGGTTTGCTCTAAGCACATGCCTGTTCTGAGGTTTGCTTAATTGGTGCTTATCGTTAGCTTTCTGATAGGAAGCTTTATTTCTGATTAATAAAATAAAGGGGGAAATTCCTGGTTGTAAATGTCTGGGGTCTCTAATAGCAAGTCCCATTCTCCCTCTCAGGGATTCTAAATGACAGGTCAGCATTCTGCAGGGATGAAACAATGACTAAAATTTTTGGCTATAGCCTCCTGCAGCAGGAGTGGTGGCCGCTGGGAGGAATCCTACAATGTCCATAGATGGAGTGGTAGCTCAGCAGGTAATTGTAGAGACAGTGGTGTGCCTCGGCTTGTGGCATAGAGCAGAACATTTGGACAGCGGAGTCAGTCCAACCTGGCCATAAATCCTGACTCTGTCATTCTCTTGTGTTTTTCACACCCACTTTATGTTTTCTTATTGAAAATATTTCAAAAAACACTGAAAAGTAGAAAGTTAAAGTTCTTCCTGCATACCTGTTCCCAAGGGAAAACACTGTTAAAATTTGGTGTTTATCTTTTTTTCTTGTGGCAGTGCCAATAACTATGGCTCCCGCTGTCGATATGGATTATGTAGATGCTTAGCTTTGAGCTTTTCCCACACAAATGGAATTATATTATATTCAGACTCTCTGAAATTCTCTTTTGCTTACCATATATATAGGAAGGATGCCAAAAAAATGTATACACATTTTAAGGAAAGGAAAAAACTATTAAAATTGTAATAATACGTACTGATAAAAGATGAATACAAGTCACATCTGACTTCTGCAATGACAAGTGGTTGTTGCCATCAGTGTCCAGACACTTCTGATTATGGCAAATTACTGCTTGAATAATGTTGACCAAAGTCCTTTTGTATACATTTTTCTGGCACCCCCGGTATATACCCTTCTGTAACAGAGTGAAATGCTCTGTCTCTCTGACTCATTTCTTGTTCTGCGTTCTTCCCACGGCCTTCAGGCTTTGTCTTGCATATAGACGTGCTAATCATTAGACATGCTTTTGGCTTGAGGAGATAGGGGAAGTATGTATTGTTTCTCAGAGATTTGCAGGGACCTCATGATGAGAGTCACATCAACTAGCACCATCTTCCTCAGACTCCAGCTGGTGCCCGGATGTCTGTGGTCTTCAGTCACCTCTTGCCCTTCCCATTTCTCCTTCCCTCGACGTAAAAGAAGCCTGAACTCTGTGCTTTCTTAAGATGGATTTGAAATACCACTAGGGCTCCCATCTTCTCCATCGGCACTTTCTAGATCAATAAACCTTTCCTTATTCCAAACTCTGACGTTTTGAATTTTGGCCTTTTGAAGTGTCAGGCATAGAGACTTTGAACTGGTAACACATCCATGTCCACACATATAGAAATATCTCCTTTTAAAAGCTGTGTTGTGGTTCATACTGAGTACAAGTCCTAATATATTTGATAAGCCCTCTACTCAGGGTTATTTTAATGTTTCATGTTTTTGCTATTAAAAACCATGCTGCAAAAAATAATCCATATCTACCTATATATGTGTACATCTGCTGGGTATTACTACAGGGTACATTCCTAGAAGTGGAATTGCTTTGTTGACAAGTATGCATCCTTAAAATGATTATTCCATTGCCATAGTTTCTAAAAGTTGGACCAATTTGTATCCCCACCAATAAAGAATGAATGGCCTTTGTCACGCACTTTCACCTTCATTTCTATTGTAATTACTCACTTTATATGATGGACGCATAGCTGAGCACCTAGTACTTGTTAGACATGAGGACACAGTGTGTACTCTTTCTGTTGTCACAGGAAGTTCCTGTAAACACCAGCTCACTTCACCGCAGCTGCAGACCCACAACAACCCAGGGCATTCTGTTTCAATGGTAATCATTATGTGCAGTCAAAGCCTGAGGCTATACTGGTTTACATGACAGCTGCCATTGCATAATTCTACACCCTAATTTTATGCCAGGGAAAATATGGGCAATATGTATATGCTTTTCCTTATCTACTTTCAAGCCTGATAAAGATCATGGAAATTTTTAATTTTCTTGTTTGGCTCCAGGTGTGGCCAACATTGCCAAGATCTTTTTCATAAGACTTAGCATTCACATTTTCTTTTTTCTGGGACAAGACTAAGGGCAAATGATCAGAGGCAAGAATCTGCTAACTTCCTTAGATCTCTCTGAATAACCCTCAGGGAAGGGGTAAGGATTGAAGGAAAGGTTGTTGAGTGCCCCCCACCCCCACCTACCCCAAATCCCAATGGTTAAAAGAGAAGCTAGGGGTGCCTCTCTCCCATCCCCAATGATTAAAAGGATGCTAACTCTCCCATCTCCAGTAAATAAAGGGCAATCCAATGCCCCTCCCCCATCTCCTCTTCAACTAATGCAACATTCCTTTATCTGTTATGTATTGGTTTGCAATTAAGATTTAATACTTTTGAAAATGTTTCAATGATTTAAAATTTTTGAAAATGACTGGTGGAACAAGGGAAAAAAAGCCTGCCTCCAGCCTTGCTCCCTGATTCAGCTCTACCCTATTTTGGGTCTGATCTGATGTGACATTGGAACCTTCCACTCCATCGACCATGGACTCTAGAAATAGTCTACAGTGCTAGAGAGTAACTGGCCATCAAGCACCTCCCTCAGCCTTTCTGTGTTGCTCTCAGAAAGTCTATGAGTGTGGAGGCTAGTTGGTTTGCTCCTAGGTGTCTGGCAGGAGGGGTCCTCCCTCCCAGCACTCCACTTCTGTATCCAAGCTCCCAGCACGCCATATCATGGGGTTGCATATTTAAATCCTGTCTCAGCAGTCAATGGTACCACTAATTCTTCCCCTCTTCGGGTCCCGGTCTCTGTCTCTCTCAGCTCTGTGGGTCTCTCTGGGTCCTGAACCAATCCAGCTTGATGCCCCCATATCTAGCTCATCTCTCCAACCAGACTGACAGTTGAAGAGTTCAATTCCCCTTTCATTCAGACATGACAAGACTGTCAGTTTTACTAAGACAAGGAGGGAAACCACAAAAGTAGAGGAATGAATGATCTTCTAGAAAGCTCATTTCAGATCCTGACTTAAATCCAGTCAAAGATTGATTTGGCTGGCATAGCTTCAAAGATATTCACAGCCAGTCTATAGATTCTTTCCCCCACCTCATTCTGGACCCAAATATAAGAAGCACGAATTCAGGAAAAGTCAAATAATAGAGGCAGGTCAAGAAATCTTGGGTGCGTCACCAATAATTGTAGTAAGCGTCCCTTGTTCTTAAAGCCAATGTGAAAGTTTTTTGGTTTTGTTTCTTATTTTCTTTTTTTTCTTTCTTTTTGGTAAACAGTCAAGATCACTTTTGATTGTGGAACAGACTACTTGAAGTTACTTGGTTTTAAAATCATAGTAAATTTGTTAAATTTGCAAAGTCAAAAACGTATTTTTCCTTAGGTTTTCGAGTTTAACTTACAAATCTTTTTATCCTGTTTGTAAATTTGATAAGAATAACCACATTCACTTTTTCTTGATTAATGTATGAAGAGCTCAAATTATATAAATTAAACTGTATTACACAATTGGTCCTATATATAAGCTCAATTAAATTATCTTAAACATTTTAAACTCATTTATACATTTACTATATTTGACTCTGTTTTTGAGATCTCTGAGTGTCTACACTAACAAGTAGGAACTTTACATTTGAACAGCTCTAGCAAATCTAATTAACCAAATTCTCTAAATTTTCAATATTATTTATAAATTTAGTTAATATTCTTATGTTTAAATTTAAAATCACAAATCTGACATGCCAGAAATCTTTTAAATACTACATGTTAAGTTATAGCGTAGAGATTATTTCTAAACCAAACATTAGGTTTGATTCGCTTTATTATTTCTAATTCCATTCTAAACCTACCTGGAGCATTTTTTCATCTCAGTCAGGCTGAGGTTACCAATGCATTTGTCAATTTGCATATATTTACCGATTTGGGGGCTACATGTATCCAGGAAGATTCTACTCAAGCCACAGTGGACATGTTGGACCCCATTTATAGCTGATGTATCAACAGGGGACTCCTAGTCCACCCCCCTTAGATGGCATTGGTTTCACAGCCAGCGTTCCATGGGTTCAAGTTATACTCCTACCTAGTTTGCTCATAACCTCTCTCAACTTTTATCACCTGATTTAAACAAATGCTTTCTATAACCTGACCCAGATTGCAATAAATATTTTTGACCAACTGATTGGATTCTGCATTTCTTCATATTAAATTTGCTTTGAATTCCTTTCCTGCCTTTTTCTGACTCTCTGGCCATAGCAAATGAATGACACTTAGCATGGCCTTCTGGGGCTTGCAGGACCTGGGTGGGCTCGGTCCACCTCTCTGGGCTCCTTCTACACCACTCCCCATGGGGACCCTCCAGAAACACTGACCTTCTTTCAGATTCTCAAATCCTGGTTCCCTCTGGATTCAGTCTTTTCACACACGTTGGCCCCTCTACCTAGAGAAATTTCCATATACTCTTTTCCTGCCTAACCTTTTCCCATCCTCCCCTTCTCAGCTTCAACATCTCTTTCTCAGGAAAGCCATCCTTGCCAAATGCTCCTCATTCTTAGCATCTATCCTTAGGAAAACCTTGACTGTATCTTGGCTGGAGACTGAATCCCCCTAGCATTGAAAATATTTATTTACATAAGTATTTCTTTGACGTCTGAGTCCTCTAGTAGACTCCAAGCACAGGAGGATTGTTTTGTTCATCACTGATATCCAACAAATTGCTTGGTGCATAGCAAGCTCTTGATAAGCCAATGGTTTAATAAATGGGCAAGCTCAAAAATGAATGACTAAATTAACAAATGAGCTTCCTGGATGAAAAAACAAGGACAATAGTACATGTTACACTCAGGGTCATAGAATTAAATTCTCAAACAGAAAGGAAGCAAGGTGCACTGTGGTCTCTCAGATGTATGGAGGTGGGTGCGGGACATGTACTCTGAGAGGAGGAAAGGAACCGGGGAACATCTGTGTGATGACTGTTTACTAGGCTCCGTGTGAGGTCTCCTCAGGGGTTAGCTCCCTCTTTAGGACAGATTTGTCTGGTAGGTATATATACCTCATAGATGAGGAAACTAAGTGTTTGAAAGGTGAAAGAATTTCTCCCTGGCCTCACCACTGGTGAAGGAAAAAGGAGGGACTCAAATTAAGGTCTGTATGACTTGCAGTCAGAATGGCACATGATTTAAAACTTATGAATTGTGTATTTCTGGAATTTTCTATATTTTTGAACTGTGATTGACCATGAGTAACTGAAACTGCATGAACCACATCTGTGGATGGGGTGTATTATATAATTTGAGTATCATGACACCTTGCTGAGAACCACTATCCACATTTTATAGCTGAGTAAACTGAGGCTCAGGCTTTCACCTTTGAGAACACAAGCCTGGATGTACATTATTCTTCACCTCACCAATTCCTGCTTTCCTCTCATTTCTCTGTCCCGCACAGATGGCTATAAAAATTAAAACGATATCTGAATAGACATGTTACACTGCTATTTGACAAAATCCTACACGAAGAATGCCAAGTTGTAAAAGAGTGTGCTCGCTTTTTTGTGTGTGGACGTGATGAGTTCCCTTACTATTGGGTTGGCTGCTCTGTGCTATGAAGAATTGCCTCTCCCATCCCAGGGATAGCGTTGTACCACAGGGAGACAGTACCAGGCAGACACTGCTTAGGTTTATTTGTCCCCAATTTTTCTAATAGTGTGCATTACTTTTTCCCACTGTCAGAGCTTCAAAAGCTCTGAAATTGCTTATTATCACCCATGTTGTATTTTCTGGTGCAGCCAAACCCAGGTAATGGCATATGATCATATAAAAGCTTCACATGAGTATAAGGATGTGGGGTGGGGGTGTGTGTGTTTATTTTGTCAGAGAGTTTTTGCCAGTCTCTAAGAAGCTGATAACTTTCAAATGGTATTGCCTTCAAAAAGAAGTTTTTGTTTTTAAAGAGTAGTTTCTATTTATAATCTCCCAAGGAAGTAAAAGTATTGAAGAAACCAACAGGAAGCCAGTCCCCTATCTTTATTTAGAAGCAAAGGAATCATGACCACAGCAGATGTTCTACATCCTCTCATTGATGATTTCCTTTACAACATCCTTATTGCAGAACTCAGGTTGTTGCTGTTAAGCCAGGTAAACTGATTTCTCTGTGGTCACCAGATTCATTAATGACAGCATTAGAACTGGGTTTCGTGACGTATGACTCAACCTGCCTTGCTACATCGATAGAAGCAGAATTTTATGTGGCAACCTGGAGAGTTGTTTTGTCATTTTTCTTTTGTCTTCAGAGAAGACAATATTTACATCGTTCTTTGTGTGTTGGAATCTATGTAGTTTAGTTAATGTTTCTGTGGGGACAGAGCCCCAAAAAGCAGTTGCCAGGCTCTCGGCCTCACATAGAAAGGTGCTGGCTCAGGTAGTAAATGGCCATCGACTGTGATCAAATGGCCATCAGCTGTGGCTAGTTGGCCGTCAGCTGTAACCAGTGAGCCATTAGCCATGAATATAACTGCCGTGGCTACGCTAGCAGAAAAAAGGGGGAGCTAGCAAGAAGATGGTGGCTGAGTCTGCAAGCGGCACAGTGAGGGTTGAGAATTGTGTTGCTCCTGGTTCCTGTGTCTCCAACCCAGCTGCCAGCGAGAGTATAGTGCCGCCAGCGAGAATATAGTAGTATGACTCCCCTACCTATGGCTCCGTGGGTGTTCCTTTTTGGCCTCACCATGTCCTGCGTTCTTATGTGGGGAGCAGGACCAGAGACCCCTCAGGCTGCCCCGCACGACAGTTTCTCTTAAGACATCTAGAGGATGCTTAACGGCAGTTATATGTTCTGAGAAATGCATCATTAGGTGATTTCATCATTGTGTGAACATCAGAGAGTCCACTTAAACAAACCTAGATGGTACAGCCTACTACACACCGAGGCTATATGGTATAGCCTGTTGCTCCTAGGTTACAAGCCTGTACAGCATGTGATTGTACGGAATACTACAGGCCACTGTAACACATCATAAGTATTTGTATATTTAAGCATATCTACACATAGACATGGTACAGTAAAAATACGGCAGAAAAGAGAAAACATGGTACACCTGTGTAGGGCACTTACCATGACTGGAGCTTGTAGGCCTGGAAGTTGCTCTGGGTGAGCGAGTGAGTGAGTGAGTAAGCGGTGAGTGAGTGTGAAGGCCTGGGACATTATGTACGTGACTGTAGACTTTATAAACACTGTACACTTAGGCTGCACTAATTTTATGAAAATATTTTTCTTTCCTCGATAATAAATTAACCTTTGTACTATAACTTTTTTACTTTACTGTATAAACTTTTTAATTTGTTTAACTTTTCAGCTCTTTTGTGATAACACTTAGGTGAAAACACAAATACATTGTACAACTGTACAAAAATATTTTCTTCATATTCTTATTCTATAAGCTATAAGTTTTTTTTTCAATTAAAAGTTTTGTTTTACTTTTTTTTAATTTTTGTTAAAAATGAAGACACAAACACACACATTACCCTCAGCCGACACAGTCAGGGCCATCAATATCACTGCCTTCCTCCTCCACGTCTTGTCCCACTGGACGGTCTTCAAGGGACAATGACACACATGGAGCTGTCATCTCCTATGATAACAACGCCTTCTTCTGGAACACCTCCTGAAGGACCTGCCTGAGGCTCTTCTTGAGGAGGTATCACTCTTTTCAGAATTATGTCCATGATGGTTTGTTTCTCTTTTTTTGCCACAGATTTGCTTGTAAGCAGATAATGCACCATGAACATTCCTCTCTGTTAATGAAAATCTTTTGGTGTTGGGGTCCACGTTTTCAAACTCTCTAAGGAGTTTGTTGAGGCCTGCAAAGGTTTCTGCTAAACAATTCTTGGGGGTTCTTGTTTTTCTTCACCTTCAGTTTCCTTTTCTCTCGCCTCTTCTTCAGCTATGAGTTTCTGTTCCAGTTCCAACTACTCACTAGTCAGTTCCTCAGGAACCACACCCAGAGCTCCTCTATGACCTCCTCACTCAACTAGATTAAAGTTCTTTGCCATCTTAACCACAGTGAACTGGTAATATTCTTTTCCATTCTTTCAGGTGAAGGAAAACAGTCTTTTGAAATTCAACGTAACAACTGTAAAGTACAATGTTGATGTAAAGTATCTACATTGTTAAATACTTTACAATGTAAAGTATCTACTTTACAATGTTAATGGAAAGTTGTATTTTCCCTATGTAGTTGTCTTTATAACCATTCATACTTTAGACAGTTTTTCAAAGTTGACTAGAAAACAAGCTGTACATTTTTGTAATATATCTATGTATATCTGTATTTAGGTCTATATTCGTATCCATCTCTATATCTGTCTATATAGTTATGTAGAATGAGCTCTAAAAGGATATATACCAGCATGCTAACAGCTACTGTTGCTTACAGGTGAAATTGTGGGTAATTTCATTGTTTTCTATATTTTTAATTTGTCCACAATGCAACAGTATTAGCTATATATTAAAAAAAGAATTAAAAAAATAATTTTCTTTAATATACCAGTCTGGAGTATTAAATAAAGTTCAGGCCCACCTGAGAGATTGCAGGAACAGTGTTGGTCATCTGCTCAATAATCTTGATTAGCTTGGGAAGTGAGTAGAAACCAGCAGGTAAGATAAAAACGAGTACAAACTAATGCAGCACTGACCTGATACATCTTCTGAAATAATAAGATCCAGAGGAAGCTGCTGGGGAGGTTTATTGAAGGGAGTCAGCTGTCAGAGGTGTGTTGAAGTGGGTGATTGATGTGATGATAAAAGTGGAAGAAAGGCTGTGAGGATGACCAAGCAAAGGGTCCGTGGTGCGAGTCAGTACAGTGTAGACATAGGTCAGCAAGTTGATTGGCTTTGTAGAGTAGAAGCTGAACCGAGAATATGATGTTGAACATATATACACATGTTTACCCTTTAGAGAGGTATTCACATGGATATTTGGTCGCAATTATGAGTATTATATATTAGTGTCTAAGATTCTTGTGGTTGTGGATGGTTGACTAAAGCATTCTCAGTGGCGTGAGTATTGCTTGCCTGTAAAATGTGGATGTACTTCTCTATATAGAGCACTCACCAGTGAAAATGGCCCATGAAAATGGACTTTAGTTCTGAAATTAGACAATATAATTGTCTGGGGACCTGCTGCAAGGATCATTTTACCAAGTGGTGGCCAATGTGAGATGGAGAAAACGAGTGATTTTGCTCAAGTTCTCAGGCTCCTTTCAAAGTTCTTATGTTCTTATCACAGTTTTTATGGTCATATCAGAAGAACATATTGCCAATGTTCCTATGACGTTTGATCAAGAACAAACTAGATTCTCCCACCCCGATCAGACACCAAGATCCCATTGATCTTGAACAAACCAGGATACGAAAGTTCCACCTATTTTTGAAAATGTATTAATGTTCAAAAATCTTAACGAGCAGTGGTTCCTGGCTTCCTACTGGAACATACTATTTCTCATGGAACTTACAAAATCCTTTTTAAAAAGGTGTAGGAGTTCTAAAACAACAACAAAAATAAAAAAATCGCAAACATCAACAACACCTAGATACTATATCAATAATATTATAAGGTAGTTATGAGGTAGGTGCAAAATATTTATGGGAGTCAGCATAAACCAATTTAATCAGAGTTTGCTTGTTCTGGAGAAAATAAACAAGAATTACTGAAAGTCTACATGAGAATATTTATGAAATTGACCTGATGGTGTAGAGGTAGGCTACAAGGGACTGGTTTATGTCAGTATTTTCACAGAAAAAAATATCTTAAAAATACATAAAGTATATTTAATACATATTCACACGTATTAAATGTTAATATATGTTATGTATATTTAACAGGTACATATTACATTTCAGTGGATATCAGAACAAATAGAACAAAGAATTATGAAAGCTGGATGTGTTCATTAAAGCACGTGTAGAGACAGTTGATATAGAGAAATGCTAGTATGCTTGTAGCATCTACTTTTGCAGCCATAATTAAACAAAAAGTTAGGAGTGAAATAGTGATTCTCCAAATTAAAACGCCTCTGCGCTCATTTTGAATAAACACTGTGTATATTTCTATATTGGACTTCAATTGCATTTTACAAGTGCATATACTAAAAGTTCATTTTTCCAATATGGTAGAGTAAAATTTTGTTATTGTTCAGACTGTTAATATTGTTAAAGTCTGAACAATAACAAAAAAGTCTCTTTGAAGGCTCTGGAGAGTGTAGAAAAGCAGAAAGGGAGTCAAAATTTGGAAGAAGTGACTGTTAAAGACTAGCTCCAGTTTTACCCTAAGGGCAGCATGGTGTGGGCAGGAGGAGTTAAAACTTGAGTAAAAACCTGCACCTCTCTTGCAAGATGATTTAGAGGAAGGAGACTTGGGCAACTAGGACTATTGGAAAGTAACGGGCAACTCTAGAAAGGAGAGAGCCAGAGAAGGGAATGTCAAAGTCTGCATAAACCCTGCCCAAGACTCTGGCAGACTTGAACTGCACATGCAGAGACACCATCGGGACAGGAAAGTTTACATTTTGAGTCTAGCAAAGTTAATTGCCTTCTAAATAAATAATCATCATAAGAGAACATTCTGTAGGATTATAACAGAATTAAGAGTCTCCACAATATAGTACTATTATCATGTCAAAGACCCGATCCAAAATTACTTGACAAGTGAAGAGCCAGGTAAATATGACTCATCCCTAAGGAAAAGAACAATCAACAAATGCCAACTCCAAGAAAATGTAGACATTGGAATTGCCAGAAAAGAACTTTTAAAGCAGATGTTATAACTATGCTCAATCAGGTAAAAGAAAAAATGCTTGCAAAAAAATAAAAAATAGAGAATCTCAGAAGAAAAGTAGGAAATCTTTAGTGTACATTTTTAAAAGTGAGGGAAAGGGGTGCAATGATGGTGAATCAGGCACGAGACTGCCATCTGTCATGGATGGTCCCAAGTGATAAAGAAATGGGAACTGCTGTATTAAATCGTAAGGAACTACTGTTGGTTGTTGGTTGGTTCTTTTGGTGTTAGGAAAAGAGTGTCACATTGAGGGCTGTAGCTTTAAAAAAATTCTTATTAAAAGGTGTATACATTATGGAAGAAGAAATAGACTGCAGATGAAGTACCAAAAAAAGGGGGGGCAGGAAATGTTTATAGCAAATATAACAAGATATTATATTGTTATTATATAAAGTACCATAAAATTGATAAGAAATATAGCAAGAAAAGAAAAGATAGCAAGATATCAAAGAGTCATAGATAAAAACAGATTTATAATTCCTAAAAGAAAAATTACAGTTGGTAAATAAATGTAACAAAAAGTCTGGTCTCGGTATTATTGAAGGAAATACAAATGGAAATGCTCATATGGATTTGGGCTAATGAAATTAGCAAAACTTTAATGATAATATTTAATTTGAATTGAGGGGATAGGAAAACTGCGTATTCATATGTTATATATAAAACAGTTCACTTGTTTTGCAAAATAATTGATAATATGTATCAAGAACTATAAGAGTATCCATATCATTAAACCTAGTAATACCAATTTTGGATATTTAGGCATAACCTCATGTATTAAAAAGCTGCATAAATTTACTTGCTCATTCATCACTAAATAACTTTTAATTAAGTCAGGGATGCAAAGTTGTGCAGTCATTAAAATCTTATGGTGAAGAAGATGTAGCAAAATTGAAGATACTATGAGTGAAGAAAGAAGTCAATAAGATATATAATGTAACAATAATTCTCTAAAAATGCATTTGAAAGATAAACCAAATTATTGTACAGTAGTCCCCCCTTATTCTTAGGGGATACATTCCAAGACCTTCAATGGATGCCTGAAACCACAAATAGTACTGAACACTATATATACTATGTTGTTTCCTATGCATAAATACCTATAATAAAGTTTAACTTATAAATTAGACATACTAAGAGATTAATAACAATAACTAGGGATAGAATAGAACAATTCTAACAATATATTCTAATAACAGTTATATAAATGTGGTCTCTCAGCAAACTAGCATGAATTTCTTTTTCCTTCTATACAATTTCACAGATAGACGATTCATACTCACTATGCATCTTAGCAACCCCAACATACAGTTTTGGTTTTTTTTTTTTTCTTTCCTTATTAAGTCAAGAACTTTTACTTAAAGAAAGAAATTTATGGCTTCTCTTTGGCATCTCCAAATTGCCAGCATTGCTACTCTTGTGCTTTGGGGCCATTGCTAAGTAAAATAAGGGTTACCTGAACACAAGCACTGAGATCTCACAAATTGATCTGATAACTGAGAGGGCTACTAAGTGACTAACGAGTGGATGGCAAATGGTTACAGTATGGTTATGCTGGACAAAGGGATGATTCACGTCCCAGGCGGGATGGAGTGTGTCAGCACAAGATTTCATCATGCTCCTGAGAATGGTACAGAATTTAAAACTTACAAATTATTTTATTTCTGGAATTTTCTATTTAATATTTTTAGACCACAATTGACTGTGGGTAACTGAAACCATGGAAAATGAAACCATGGAAAAGGGAGGACTTCTGTAATTGTAGGAGGGTAGTGGAGTTTCTGGGTTATGACTGATTTTTCCCTCTCGTTTTAAACCATTCATGTGCTTAAAGTTATAATTTTTAAAACGTGAAGACAAAAGTTCATAAGGCTTTGGAATGAGTGGGAATGATGAGAAAGGCATGGATTGAAAGGTAAGGAGGAAGTCAGATGGAGGGTATTTGTCACCTTAATTCTGTGTGGGCTGTGGGGAAGGGCAGTGTCCAAGGTATTCAGAGACTTCAATCTGGGTGATTGGGAGGACTCGATTCCAGGATCCAAAATACAGAAGACAGGGGGTCAGCAAGTGTAGAAGGGAGGAGCGTGGATCTCATCTGGGGCATATTTAGTCTGAGGTACTGGTCAGACTTCTCAGTCAAGCAGACCACTGGAAATGAAAGTCACAGAGAGAAGGCATGATGCATTCCTGTGAAAGTGAGCTGCAGAATTCCTGAGATGGGATGAGGTGCCCAAAGAAGAATGGGGAGAAAGAGGCAGCGGACACAAGCTCAGTCAGAGGTAGGAATAGCAGCAAAGAGGGACAGTGAACCACCAAACTTAGAAGTTAAAGAACTGGGTCCAAGTCCCAGCTTCCTCACTCAGTCAACTGCAGTGTTACATTGGTGGTGCCCAGTGAGTCATATTTCCCTTCCCCTCGAACATGGTCTGGGCCTGTGACTTGCTCTAACCAAAAGACTATGGCAGAGGGGTTACTATGACAATTCTGGACTTAAGCCTAAGAAAGCTGGAGAGTTCTGAGTTACCTTGTAAGAAATCCAATTATCCTGCTAGAGAAACCAGGTAGAGAGGAAGGGGCCCTAAGACAACGTGGAGAGAGAGAAACCCAGCAATCTCAGCATTCTAGATGAGCCCAGCCTTTTAGCTGTCCCCTGTCATGTGCCAGAGTGTGAGCGAGACATCTAAGACGTTGCAGCTCTACTCACCATCTGATGGAGCTTCATGAGGAATCCCAAGTGATGTTACAAAAAGAACTGTCCACCTGAGCCTCCATTCACCCACACAGTTATTATTATTATTTTTTTTTAATTGAGGAAGGGGAACAGGACTTTATTGGGGAACAATGTATACTTCCAGGACTTTTTCCAAGTCAAGTTTTTGTCCTTTCAATCTTAGTTGTGGAGGGCACCGTTTAGCTCCAGATCCAGTTGCCCTTGTTAGTTGCAGGGGGCGCAGCCCACCATCCCTTGCGGGAGTCGAACTGGCAACCTTGTGGTTGAGAGTCCACTGGCCCATATGGGAATCGAACCAGCAGCCTTCGGTGTTAGGAGCATGGAGCTCCAACCATCTGAGCCACCGGGCCGGCCCCCACACAATTATTTAAAACAATAAATTGGTTGCTGTTTAAACCACTAAGTTTGGGGTGGTTTGTTATGCAGTGCTGGATAATTGAAATCACATGTTCATCAAGGATATACCCCACCCTCGGCTTCCTTGCCTGCAACACTGAGTGATAATTACATCCTGATAACAGGTTTGTCCTAATGGCCAAATAAGATCAAGTGCTCAGTGATTCTGAAGCACACCGGGTGGCAGAGGACAGAGAATGACATATGTCTGGGTTCTGGAGAGCCTGGCTATTTCTTGGAA
Source organism: Rhinolophus ferrumequinum (assembly GCF_004115265.2). Lineage (NCBI taxonomy): Eukaryota > Metazoa > Chordata > Mammalia > Chiroptera > Rhinolophidae > Rhinolophus > Rhinolophus ferrumequinum. Next base: position 37,580,345 of record NC_046289.1, on the reverse strand, counting down.
GGCTTGTGCTTTCATATTAAACATCATAGCCAGTTTTGCATTCTCTACAAAGTGTCTCCATTATTATTTTATAATGTACTTTCTCCAATCCATGCATCCTCATTATCCTGTGGCTTCACATCCTTCTACTGCATCATGGTGAAGCTTCAGGAGTATGAAATTCCAGTTGGAAAGATACAGTTGCTTGTTATCTGTAAATACAATAAAGGAAGAAGAGACAGATAAGGAGTGGTCAGGAGAGGCAGAGGAGAACCAAGAAATCCCCAGGTCTTAGAAACTGAGGGAGGTCTAACCATCAAAAGCTGCATAAAGGCCATTGGGTTTGGTGACTGATCACCAAGACACTTATTTCTTTGGTGAGGAGGCAGGAGAATGAAAGTGGTTAGAGTGGGTTCTTTGAGGACATTGAGAGGGAAAGGAAGGCAATTGCTAAGAAGATATAACTTCGGGAAGAAGTGGGGATATGAAGAGGAATTTTGCTCTGTTGAGTTTTGTTTTGGAACAAATGGATGCTGCACATGTTTTTAATGATGGGGAGAAAAGCAATGAAGAGAGAAAGAACTTGAAAGATAAAAAAGAGAGTGCTGATAAAATGAGATAAGATTGAAGAAGAGTTGGGAGGTTGAGGATGGCTAATACAAATAGAGGAATTAGCCTCAGAAAGGAGAATAAAAGAACCATCTCTGTAATGGGAAGGAAGGAGCAGAGGGCAGGGGAAAAAGCAGAGACATTTAGAAGTGGCAGGGAGATGTGGGAAGGGTTCATGCCATGCAGCTTCAGTCCCTTAGGACAGCAGGTCACCAGCAGAGAAGGGAAGCTTGGAGACTTGAGAGTGGAAAAGATTTAATATTTTTCAGGGATGATAGAGGAAATCAGATGGAGGCAAATAAAAACCCAAACAGCAGGGAAGAGTCTGGCTTAGGGTAGAGAACATGAATTTATTGTGGCATCAGTCATTGACCTCAGTCAATGACTATTTGAGGTGGGGGTGGGGGAGAGAGAGAGAGAGAGAACATGAGAGCAGTGAGGGGTTTCCCAACAGTGGGGACTGAAGTCAGCTAAGTCCAGAGGAAGTGTCTGAGAGGGGACACTGGAGCTACCAGAGCATGGCTGACCAGACCAGGTGGAGTGTGGACAGGGTCCAGTGTGGGGACATGATGGACACGAAGAACTCTCAGTTGGAAGGAGAGAGGAAGAAATATTAAACACAGTTAGAGTCTTTTCACATTTACAGACCTTAAATTTGAACAATTGCCAACAATGATGTGCTCCAAAGTATAATTGTAATTCTGAATGGCTGAAGCCGAGTAAAGAGTACAGTGAATAGTTTGAGGAAATTAAGACTAGTGGGTTTGAAGTGGTGTTTTAGGACTGGTGTGATGGTCAGTTTTATGTGTGAACTTGGTTTGGCTACAGTCCTTATTTAATCAAACACCAATGTAGATGGTGTTATGAAGATATTCTGTAGCTGTGATTAAAGTCCGTAATCAATGTGTTTCTTTGTTTGTTTATTTATTACAATTGACATACAGTATTATATTAGTTTCAGGTGTACAACACAGTGATTAGACATTTATATCACTTATGAAGTGATCACCCCAATAAATCCAGTACCTATCTGACATCATACCTAGTTATTACAATACTACTGACTATATTCCCAATGCTATACTCTACATAGCTATGACTATTTTGCAACTACCAATTTGTACTTCTTAATCCCCTCCCCCTTCATGCATCCCCTGACTTCCCCTCTGGCAACCATCAAAATGCTCTCTGTATCTATGAGCTTGTTTCTGTTTGATTGTTCATTTATCCTGTTCTTCAGATTCCACATATAAATGAAATCATATGACATTTGTTTTTCTCTGAATTACTCCACTCAGCACAATACCCTCTAGGTCCATCCATGTTGTTGCAGATGGCAAGATTTCATTCTTTTTATGGCTGAGTAATAGTCCATTGTATATATGTACCTCCTTTATTCATCCATTGATAGACATCCAAGTTGCCTCCATATCTTGGCTACTGTAAATAAAACTGCAATGAACATATGGATGCACATGTCCCTTCAAAGTAGCATTTTGAATTTCTTCAGATAAAGACCAAGAGGGGAGATTACTGGGTCCTTCTTTGTCTCTTGTTACAGATTTTGTTTTAAAGTCTAGTTTGTCTGGTCTATTTTGTGTGGTATTGCTACCACAGATTTTTTTTTTTTGTTTCCATTTTCATGAAATATCTTTTTCCCATCCCTTACTTCCTACTTCCAGTCTATGTGTGTCTTTTCATCTGAAGTGAGTCTTTTGTAGGCAGCATATGTACGGGTCTTGTTTTGTTATCCATCCAGCCATCCTGTGTCCTTTAATTGGAGCATTTAATCCATTTACATTTAAGGTAATTGTTGATAGATATGTGGCTATTGCTATTTTATTATTCATGTTTTTGATCTTTTTTTCTTCTTTTTAAAGAAGTCCCTTTAACATTTCTTGTAATATTGGTTTGGTGGAGATGAACTCCTTTTGCTTTTTCTTGTCTAGGAAGCTCTGTGTCTGTACTTTGATTCTAAATGATAGATTTGCTGGGTAGAGTAATATTGATTGTAGTTCCTTGCTTTTCATCATGTTGAATATTTTATGCCAATTTCTTCTGGCCTGCAGCGTTTCTCTTGGGAAATTAGCTGACAGTCTTATGGGCGCTCCCTTGTAAGTAACTAACTGCTTTTCTCTTGCTGCTTTTAAAATTCTCTCCTTGTCTTTAAACTTTGGCATTTTAATTATGATGTGTCTTGGTGTGGACCTCTTTGGATTCATCTTGTTTGGAACTCTCTGTGCTTCCTGGGCTTGTATGTCTATTTCCTTTGCCAGGTTAGGGAAGTTTTCCATCATTATTTCTTTAAACAGGTTTTCAATTCCTTCCTCTTTCTCTTCTCATTCTGGTCCCCCTATGATATGAATGTTGTTGATATGCTTGATGTTGTCCTAGAGGCCCCTTAAATTATCCTCATTGTTTTCGATTCTTTTTTCTTTTTGCTGTTCCGATCGGGTGTTTTCTGGTACCTTATCTTCCAAATCACTGATTTGATCCTCTACTTCATCTAATCTACAGTTGATTCTCTCTAGTGTATTCTTCATTTCAGTTATTGTGTTCTTCACTTCTGACTGGTTCTTTTTTGTTTTCTATCTCCATTTTTATGTTTCCTATCTCTTTGTTGAAGTTCCTCCTGAGATCATTGAGCATCCTTATAACTATTATTTTGAACTCTTCATCTGGTAGATTTTTTGTCTCCATTTTGTTTAGTTATTTTTCTATAGCTTTTTTCTGTTCTTTCATTTGAGACATGTTTCTTTGTCTTCCCATTTTGGATGCCTCTGTGTGTTTGTTTCTATGTATTAGGCAGAGCTTCTATGCCTCCTGGTCTTAGTGGAGTGGCCTTATGTAATGGGTGTCTTGTGGGACCTAAAGGCACAGTCTCCCTGGTGACCTGAGCCAGGTGCTGCAGGTGTGTCCCTCGTGTGGATTATATGTATGCTCCTTTTGTTATTGAGCCTTGGTTGCTGTTTGCACTTCAGTGGGAAGGACTGACCCTCAGGCTGACTGGTTGTGAGGACTGGCCTTGACTACAGTGGAGGAGCTGTTGTGCAGGGGCTGACCCTACAGAGCAGGATTCACTTTAGCAGGGCTCTGGTGCCTGCCCAGTCTACTTTTTTTGGGTATGTCTTTTGTGGAGGTGGTTGTGTGGTGCTCTTTTGTGGTCTGAAGCTGGACACCAGGTGTGTTCTGGGGCCTTTTGGGAGGGCTTCTGTTGCAGGCTAAGGTCAGCCACTGACTGTGCCATGCCTGGGGTCACTTGGTATGAGCTACAAAGTGATCTGATGATGGATGTCACTTGTGCTGAGATTGGAGGTGCCTGGGAGAGGCTAAGCTGTGAACTGAGGCTGGCTGCCATTAGTGTCGGTCTTGGGGCTGCTTAGCAAGAGGTATGGGGCATGTTGAGGCCATATATTGGCTTGTCTGGGGTTTGTGAATCTTTGAGAGATTTTAGGAAAGTCCACAACATTAACCAAGACAGGCTGTTTGTATGGAAAAGCCCCTGGAAATCGCCTTGTAAGGTCCTGCAATTTGGGTGGTCAGGGGCTCACCGCACCAGGTCAGGGCAAACAGTGTTAGCTAGGTTGAAGGACTCAGATATGGCACCATCCTGCATCTGTACACTGGGTAGGGGGAAGACTCTACAAAGGAATAATGGCCTCTGCCAGCACCCCTATCTGAGAGGAAGCTGCCTCTCCAGCCCTCACCCTGAGGCCAGACAACTCAGTTCCTCTCCCTATATTCCTTTTAAAAGGAGCACTTGGAACTCCAGCATCTCTCTGTCTCACTCAACCACAATCTCTGCTGGTTTTCATAGCGAAAAGTTATTGGAACTTCTCTTCCTGGCACTGGAACTCCTGGCACTTGCTGGGGAGCCGGATGTGGGGCTGGGACCCTTCACTTTTCAGAGAGGACCTTCACAGCCAAAATATCCTTCCCGATTTTCAATGGTCACATGCAGGTGTAGGACCAGCCCGTTACACATCTCTGCTTCTCCTATCAGTCTTGAGGTAGCTTCTTCTGTATATCCTTTGTTATAGGATATATCCTTCTGTTCAGCTAGACTTCAGGTGTTCTCAATGATGATTGCTCTGCATTTTAGTTGCAATTTCAATGTGGTCGTGAGATGAGGCAAGCATAGCATTTACCTACCCTGTCATCTTGACTGGCATCATCTCCATAATCAGTTAATTTTAAATGAGTAAGATTATCCTAGATAATCAGGTAGGGTGTATTCAATCAGTTGAAAGGCCCTGAGAACAGAGCTTCCTTGAAGAAGAGGAAATTCTTCTTCCTATGGACAACAGCTTCAGGCAGTGCCTGAGAATTCCACCCTGCCCTTCCTGATGTATGGATTTTGGACTTGCCTATCTAGTCCCCACAATTGCATAAACAGTCCCTTCCAATGGATCTCTTAATGTATTATCTACTGGTAGTTCTGTTTCTGGTTGAATCCTGACTGATACAGATGATAAGAGATGGGCTAGGGAGAAAGATTTTAAGCTTTTACCTCTTCCTGTTTATGTGATTTGGGCTTTTTTTTTTTTTTTTTCCCAATACACAGGTAAAAAGATGGAAGTAACTCAGGTTTGAGATGAAAGAAATAAAAGGATGCTGGGTGGCTGGATGGTTGGGTGAGGGAAAGGGTAAGTGAGTGAGTAAATCATTCCGTACTATATCTTACTTCTAAAATAGGAGCCAGTGTGTGTGAGATAAATGTTAAGGGTTACTTTTGAAACCTAGAGTTCTTGGTAAATATAAAATATTTGTTTTCTATTTTAACCATCAACTCAAAATATGAGAACTACAGAAAACATTTCAGTTAGTGTCTTTTCAAGTCGTCTATAGCTGTTCTGTGCATTCAGGCCTCCAGTATTAAGCAGGACGTGAAGACCTGCTTCTGTGGAAATGTTGGTCTTTTGTTTAGTAGGTATGTGAATGACAGATTTGATTTAGAACTTGAGATAGGATAAAATAAACAAGAATCCTTTCTACTTCTCTCTCTTATCCCTTTCCTTTTTCTACAGGGGGAGTCAAATACAACTTTGTTCTATTCTACAAATGTTTCCTGAGTGGCCCCTGTGAACAGGTGAGCCTGAGGGGTATTTCAAGAAAGACTTGAAATACCTCACGGAAAAGGTGGAAATTACTCCCCAGCATTCCAACAGTCAAACCCTGGTTTGACTCTTGCTTTTAGGAGAGTTGGGAAAGCTTTTAAATTTCTGATTCAAAACTGTGCACCATCTCTCTAGAATCAGAAATGAATTGTTTCCATCACCGCCTCTCTGATGGTGACAGGTGTGGCTGGTCAGATGAAGGACATACATGTAAGAGAGATGATCCCACGTGTGTGTTGGCTCTGTGCCCAGAACCTCATGCCCTGTGGGACACTCTGTATGAGCATGTAGGTAGCTTTCCTCTATGAAGATATGAGAAAATCATAAGGATCCCTGCTCCAGCCTGATATCTGCCGCTGTTCGTGTTCTGATTTATCTAGAAATGACTGGAGGATGACATGGCATAAGCTTCTGTGCATGTGAACTAAGGAGTCCCCTCAGGGAGAACTTATCCAAAGGCAAGAAGGAACCAGGAATGCTGGATCGACCCAGTAACAGAGCCTTAGTCATCAGGGGAGTGTAGTGACTAAGACCAGTGTATTGTGTGTGTGTTGCTGGATTCTGATAACCTCTGGAACCCAAGTAGAGAGAATGGTTGGGAAGAACTAGAAGGACCCTTCTGCTAAAACTATAAATATTGGGATATCAGAAGGTGGCTTTAGCAAGTGTTACTGAAATGGGAGGGGAGAAGTCTACCTCACTTTGCCATAAACCGCCAAGCAGCTGAGGCGTCAGGGAGGGTAAGGGTACTGGTGGTGGTACAGTGAGTGGCGGCAGCAGACTGCACCAGCTCTGAGCAGAGCGTGTGCAGTGCCAGCAAGAGCTGGCAACAGACATTCCTGGGGACTCTCTGAAGTGCTTGGGGTTCTTTACAGAGTTGTAGAAAAGAGCCTGAGACAATGCAGCATCACTGTCACTACAACCCCAGTTCTATCCATAGGCAGGTTGGGTCTGGGAAAGCTTAGGCCACGTAAGGAATCAGAGGACCCACTGCTTGGTTCTGGTGATGGATCCTTCTGCCAGGTAAAGCTTAGAGTGCCACCCGAGGTTCACAGGCATCACATATTGTCTCTCACAATTCTTTTACTCAAACATATTTTAATCCTGTCCTCCTATTTATTTGTAGGTACAGTTCAGTTAAGTGCCAGGCTGCCCTGTATGCACTTCTTAGTGTAAACTTTTCTTTTTGACCAAGAAAATTGAGCCGCAGCCACTTCCACTGTCATCTGCTGCTGGGGTTGACTATATTCTGGTAACCTTAAATGTTTATCCAGGTACCGTCTTTTCTCTCCCAGGTGACGGCTCTATTGTCTATTGGTCTACAGGTATCAGAACTGGGCTGGGCTGGAGTCAGGGGACAGTGTATGCTCTTTCTGCTCTGTTGGCCATTGCCTAAATTGTACAGCCCCTTTTTAGAAGTTCTTGAAACCCTACGTGCACAGCAGTGAAGTTGTTCCCTCTCTGTTGGATCGTAAACTCCTTTATTTTTGACTGTGAAAGGGGCTGTGTGCCTCTTCGAGGCTTCTCCTGATGCATAGCCAAAATGGAATGTTTTGTTCACACCTTCCTCAAAGGAGAGGACCTGATCAGCTTACGAACACGAGAAGCATGCACTCGATTTCTGCTTTCAATCATTTTATAAGATTTATTATTCCTGGATGTGTATCATTAGATTGAAGTGATGGGATCAATAAAACTTGCAACTGTATAACAAGAGAGGTCAATTTCTTGGTTATTATATTTGTAATGACAGAGTTCATTGGATATCACTGTGCCTTATGAAAGCCAGTAAATCAATAATGCTCTTACGATCTGGATAATAATAATCCTTAGCATTAAATAGGTGATACCAACATATGAGTGGGGAGGGAGGAAAGAAGGAGGTATTGTCACGATGCCGGGAAGGACTCACACATTTCAGGTTGGCACCTGTGAAAAAGCATCAATTCTTTTCCCTTGTCCAACATATTCTTCTCTTGTTCATAAGAAATTATTCAAAGATGAAAACAAATTTCCTATGTGACCTTTACAGCTAATGGTTTAGAATGACTTTGGGCTGCTTGCTGAGAAAGAAAAAAAGAAAAGATCTCAGAGATGAATTGTTAGGACATTAACTCCTCTTCTCATCTGCTTTAGGGACACCCTGTACTTGATGTATGTGAGTGTATACCACTGAAGAAATACAATGTGAATATGCAGTAAAAATAAATACGTTGCATTGGCTACGTACCAAAGCTCAAGGCTGCTCTCACTGCCCTAGTGATCGGTACCACAGCTTCCCCAAGCCCTTGGACCCTAACAGATCTCCCTGCAGAGAAATCGCCTGGGACAGATTTTCTCTTGAGAGTAAATTTCCACAATAAGGTGTGAAATGTTTCTCCTGAAGGACAAGGTTTGAAGAAGTGGGACAGTGCATTTGAAGACCTCCTGAAGGAAACTACAGCTGCTCTCACTTCTCTGAGCTTGTGGAAATTTGGGGGCTCTGCTGTGGAACATGTCCTCCTCTCATCCAGGGCCATTGCCCTTTGTTTCTAGAAGAGCTGAACAGTGTGGGAAGAACCAAAATGATGCTAAATATTCTCAGGAAAGGCACTCTTTTGAGGTAAGAGCTTTCAGGTTGTTGCAGATGGTGGGGTAGGAGCGTGGAGGTGGCACAAGCATGGTGACCATAAGCTACTTGAATTCCAAGCTGCTTTGTGAAGCCATAATGTTCTCATGGACTCTAACAGGCTTAAAATCTAAATAACATATTGTGTTCTTTGCAAGTGAAAGACTGTGATGACTTTTCTTTAGCTCACACAGGAAAAGAGTCTGTCACTAATGGCTCTTTATAAAAAAGAAAGAAAGAAAGAAAGAAAGAAAGAAATCCTTCTAGAGAAAGAAGCCATAACTAGCCAGATTTTGGTGAAAAAGAAAAAAAGGCCTGACTCTGATCCTGTTTTGTAGAGAAACAAAAAAAATCTGTCTGGGTTCTTTTTAGTGGGAGCTAAAAGTTTCACCCCCCCAGGACTCTCTTTTACATGAAAATGGTAAAGCTGAGCAAATAAACAGTGATTTCTTTTATTATTATTTACAGAGGAGAATATTGCCATCAGAAATCATGTCTGCTAATGCTTTGGCCAAGTTCTCCTTAGAGATGGTAATTAATAGAAGGAATGGGTGGAAAATTAGTATATACAAATAGCTATTCAGACATAGGGTGAAATGCTAACGCGGTGACCTTTAAATCTTCATTTTTCTTTATTTCTCTGAATGCTAATTAATGGATGTGTTCAAGACCAGGAGGAATTTGCATCCAAATCCATCTCCCTGCTAAGCAGTATTTTAAAAATTTTTGGAGCTGAGTCTCAGAGAAGGGCTGATCCAAGCTTCCTAAGGCTGCCATCCCTGCTGCCACGTTGTGGCTTTTCCTCTAAGAGCAAAAGAAAAGCCATCGTCCAGCAGCTCATTAGCATGTCTGTCACAGCCTCTGCAGTTAGCGAGGTAATTAGTTTCAGAGGTAAGTGGAGGTTGGGGGAGGTTCAGCACAGAATGTTTATTGACTGCTGTCCTTGGACAACAGAACCACTGCCTGCTTGTTAAGGAGACCTGAATGATTGCCTGCCCAAAGCTTCAGGACCCTAGGAAGAAGCAATGTGGTAATTGGGGCCTTCCTTGAAGCAAAGGGCAAAGGTAACTTTGTAATTCAGGCAGTAACCTTTAGAGTGATACCAAGGGATGCTTTCTGGAAAACATTGCCTTCATCCTGAGAGGGCAATAGTCTGACTGTGCAAGCTGAGTTTGGATGGGGACTTCCTATCATCTTGGAGGAAGATCTTAGACATAGCTCAGATTGACTGAAAATGAGTTGGAGTTATTAGGGAGAAACAACTTTGGGATTCGCTTTTATACGGGGAAATTTCTACAGGCCTAGCCCTTCCACAGTGGAACTGTGGGGCTGTGAAAGCTCAAGCAGAAGTTGGAGGGTCACATAATCCACTGTCTTCAATTTTCCTTATCTGTTAACAAAGGGTATGCTACTATCTATTGTACAAGGTTATTATGAGGATTAGATAAATTAATATTATAAAATCTAGAGCAAACTCCACATAAATCTTTGACATCATTACCATGTTATTATTTGTCTGTAAAGGATGTGCTAAGCGGGTTTGGACAGGAGATTGGACTACATGACCTCAACACACCTCCACAGATTTTAGGTCCTATGATTCAGTGGTTTAATGGTGGAAGCATTTTGCACCCCACAAATTCTCTTGTGTGAGTTTTTATTTAGGGCACACTGATCCACCTGTCCTGTTGAGTCCCAGAAGATGTCTTTAGAACAGTACAGATCTTTCTGTCTGATTTTCCTGACCCACTTAGAACAATATAATACTGAAACTTGTGAAACAGAGGGATCTTCCGTGTCTGTAATTTATGAACAACTGTAATAACAGTGGGAGCTTTGGGGTGACTCTCTCCTACTCAGATACAGAAGGGACAGAAGGGAGCAATACCTTATACCATCTCATTTTACCAATCAGAACCTTTGACCACTATCTCTGCCAACTCTTACCAGAGATGATATTCTAGATTCTTTACAGACCTCACTTTGTTTTGTGTTTTTCCCTGATGCCTGGACTTATTTATTTACTTATATTGTACTTTGTTCCTAAAAGATTTTAAGCAAGACATTTAAAGCAACTTTGAATGTACTTTGGAAGATGTACTGAATTAAATTCTCTAGACTTGCCTCTTGCTGAAACATAGCTTTTAAGAGGATTTAAAATCATCAACTATATTGGCAGATTGTGGAGACTAAATGTAATATTTCTAAAAGCATATCATATGAGTGTGCTAGGGGCAGATGGTAGTATAGGAGGAGAGGGGAATAGGAAAAAGAGAAGGACACTGAAAATATGACTTACAGTAGTTTCAAATTGTAGAAGGGGAAAAGGTCAAATGCAAGTGTCCAGTGGACACAGGTAACACAAGAGTCCCCAAAGCATCATTTCATTGATTTGTGTCCAAGTATGGCCCTTCTGATCAGCTTCTAATTATTTTCCACTGGAGCCATTAGATGCCACCACATAGGTGGCATTCAAAACATGACAGAGCTCATGATGAAAACAATGACAAAGAGAAGGCCTGCTGTGTGCCAGATGCTATACAAACATCATCGATTTTTATTTTTACTGGATGCCTGGTAAGGAAATTGAGATTCATAAAGACAAAACAACTTGCCCAAATCTAGTTAGTAAGTGGTGGGGTTGGTATCCCATCGTAAGAATGCCTAATTCCGAAATCCATGTTGCCTCTAACACTCTTGTCCTCTCTCGTGTAGACCTATGATCACCCAGCATCCAATAATACTGAAACTTGGGAAATAGAGGGGTCCTCCATGTCTGTAATTTATGAAGAACTGTAATTACAGTGGGAGCTTTGTGATGACTCTCTCCCACTTAGCTACAGAAGGGAAAGAAATGAATAGGACCTTATACCATCTCATTTTGCCAGTCAGAATCATTGACCACTGTCTCTACCAACTCCTACCAGAGATGATATTCTAGATTTCTTACAGACCCCACTTTGTTTTTTATTTTTCCCTGTTTTTATTTTTTTTCCCTGATGCCTGAACTTTCTGTTCCAAAAGAGATTCTAACTTTCTCACTCTGATGAAAGGAATCTGCAAAAACTTACAACTAATATCATACTTAATAATGAAAGACTGAATACTTTCCTTTCAGATCAGGAACAAGGCAAAGATATCCACACACACCACTTCTATTCAAGATCATACAAGAAGTTTTAGTCAGTGAAATAAGAAAGAAAAATCAAAGACAAACATATCAGAGAGGAAGCAATAAAACTGTCTTTATTTATAGACAACATGATCCTGTATATAGAAAATCCTTAAAAAATTACAAAACAACTGCTACAACTAATAAAAGAGTTTAGGAAGTTTGCAGGATATGAGGTTATTACAAAAAGTCAATTGTATTTTTATATACTCTTAATGAAAAATCTGAATATGAAATTAAAGAAATAATTCCATTCAAAATAGCATCAAAAATAGTAAGAGTAAATTTAACAAAAGAATCCAAAGCCTCCACATCATAACATTTATAATGTCCAGAAAAAAAAAAGATAATCAATGAAAATCTATCCCAAGAAGACCTAGATGTAAGAATTCTCAGTCAAGGAGATAATATAGCTATGCACTGCAAAGTAATGGAAAATAGACTTATAAATAAAATAAGCAAACTCACAAAGAAGGCAAACCACTTTTTAAAAAATCAAATGAAAATTCTAGAATAAAAATAATAGCTAAAACAAAAAATTACTGGATGGACTTAAGTGCAGAAGAAACATGATAGAGAAGAGTCAATGAACTTGAAGATGGATGAAGAGAGAGAAATAATTGAATGAACAGAGACTCAGAAATGTGGAGCAACAGCAAAGGATCTAACACATGTGTAATTGGATCCCAGAAGGAGAAGAGAGAGAAAAATGGGGCAGAAAAATGTTTGAAGAAATAATGGCAAAAACTTCTCAAAATTGGTGAAATGCTTTCATTTCCTGCTGCCTATGATCAGGGACTTGTGTAGTTCTCTTTGCTGTCGTTAGCCTTGGTGCCTTAGGATGAAACCCAGGAAAAAAAAACATTTAAAGCACTTTAAATAGTTCCTGGTACAAAATAAAAATAAATGTTCAATGCATGCTATCTATTTATTGTTGCTTTTGGTATGTGTGTGTGTGCGCATGTGCACATACTTCAATTTTCTTAGAAGGCAGAGAGACAAAAATTCACCAAATTTTGGTGACATTGTTGAGCCTCTGGCTCAAACCAATCTTGAAGGCCTTCCAACCTCTGAACTAGTTGGGATGAGGCTTCTTGATGCTTTTTCTACTTTGAGGGTTCCTAACTGGTACTCAGAGACAGTGTGATTTAACTTTATGTGAAGGACAGTTTTAGAGGCATCATCCTCACCATCTACATGGGGTTTGAATTTGTGCCTCATGTAATTATACACACAAAATGAAATTATAGACTCCACAGGACAGGTGACTCTCCCTAACTTCTGCCATCCTTTATCTTTTGCTAATTGGTATCGCAATAGGAACCTAACCAAACCCTCTGGCTCCAGGCTTGTCCTATACCTTGTAATCATCCTTCACATAGCTGCCAGAGTTATCTTTAAAATAGAAATGTGATCATTTTACATAGGCATAGGCACACACATCCATGCTTAAAATCTTTCTATAGTCCCTGATTGCCTACTGGATTTCATTCAGACTTCTTAGCACGGCCCATGTGATCTTTAACACCTACCTCAGCCTCCTTTTCATTTTTGTCTCCCAGGACCTTCTCCCACAAACATGATGGTCACTCTATCCTGAACATATGATGTTCTTGAATGTCTTCAAGCCTTTGTATGTGCTATTCTCCATGTCTGCAAGGCCTTTCTCCTGCTTTCTGTACTGTGGAACTCTTCTTCATCTTTGAAGACCCTCAACTGAAATATTACTTGGTTACAGAACACTTCTTGATACCCTCTGGCAGAGCAATTAGGGTAGGATTTATTATAGAGATTTGACTGTACACTATTGTGAAAGCTAGTTGGTGAAACAGACTGTGGGAGGTTGTCATGTCTGCCTTCAGGGCTGGCAGTTGGAAAGGGAAGGTGGGGAAGAACAAGTTGGGACCTGAGTTGGGCCTATGAGGATGAATTGGAACCTGTGTTTTTGTCTTTTGCCACCTTGAGGTCTCCAAATTTGATGCTGTAGGTGTCTGCTGTAGGAGAAACTGCTGAATTTTGTCATGAAGCTTGAGGTGCATCTAGAGAAGCTAAAGGAGGATGCAGCAGGAGTTGGAGTTGTGAGTTCGGCTGCCGCTGCCATCACCACCACCAGGTAAGCCAGCAGATATGCGACCACATATGTGAGATGTCACAGCACCCCTTGTCCTGCTCCAACCCTCTGAGGGTAATAAGAATATGGCTGTTTCACTTTTCTGTCTTCCAAAATTTCCACAAAACAGTTCTTGTGGCCCATGCTAACCTGGAACTGCAGAGGGAAGAGAATTCTGAGAAACATAAATCCAGCAAAATTGAGCCAACAAAGTACAAATTCATCACATCCACACATCTTCCTTTTACAAGAATAATAGTTCTTTGCAGATATGTTTCCACTATCACGGTATAAATTCTTTGGAGCAAGGAACATGTCTCATTTATACTTGTATCTAAAGTACCCAGCATGTAGTAAGTGCTTATCAACGTTCAATAAAACAACTAATAAAAATAAAATTCTTACACATAGCAACTTAACACTGAGTAAGTTGCTATGTAAGGATTATGATTTGTTTCATTATTGTTATTTCTTATATGTATTTCTTAGTGGCTGAAAAACTAGTGTTTGGCATTTGTTCATATAGCCACCTGAATAGAATTCTGGAAAAGAGGGATTTCTTAACATATATGCTGGTATTGAATTCCAGAGGGGAATAAACCTACTTCATTGGTGAATTTTGGTTGGGTGGGGCCTCTAGTATGAGAGAGTAAAGCATTCCTTTTGTAATGCATTGCAAAGCTTTCCAAAGAGGTGGCGAAGGTTAATTATTTTAAACATTTGGAACTTGGCAACAAGTAGGGTGGAACAAACATACTGACTAGACATATGCTGTAGAATATGCTAATATTCCATAAAGCTCTCTCTGTCTATAGTGGTTTACACAGAAAGCTGAACATATGGCAGGCTTTGTTTGGCTTTTTCTCTGGAATCATCTGTCAAGACATGAGCTGCCACCTAATTACGCACTCACATTCTACTACACATTTTCTGTTTTTGGTCTGGTTTTTCAAAGCCTTCAAACACACATTTTTAAAAACTTATTTTTTAAAAAATTAATTTTATCTGACCTACAAAAGAGTTGTGGGTGTTTTCTGGGAGACACTTTTAAAGGGCCAGGACTGTGGACTCCATGTCCCTGGCTCTTGGAGTCTATATCTCATCAAGGCGACATGTGTCTTAGATTGATCACCCTACTACAAAGAAAGGGGAATGATGGGAACTACTAGGATCGACCTTTATGTTTGGTTGAGCACCTGTGTTGGATAAGCATCAGTAGAGCAAAGTTTCTCTAAGTATAGAACCCACTGGGTGAGGTGAGAACCAATTCAAAAGTGTAGGTCTTCCTTTGGATCACATGCAAATGATACATAAGTTTATATTTTCATTTTTTTAAAAAAATTTATTGGGGTGACAATTGTTAGTAAAATTACATAGATTTCAGGTGTACAATTCTGTATTACATCATCTATAAATCCCATTGTGTGTTCACCACCCAGAGTCAGTTCTCCTTCCATCACCATATATTTGATCCCCCTTACCCTCATCTCCCACCCCACATCCCCCTTACTCTCTGGTATATATTTTCATTTTTACTTACAGCTAACAGCCACTGTCTAGTAATCTATAAAATGAATTATTAAGGTTTATTGAAATTTGATATTTATAAATTGACACATTAGGAGAACTAAGGCATAACAGTTATTCTACTGAAACGTCTTGATTATTTTGAAAAGTTCCTTTTGGGCACAAGACCCTACAAAGAATTGGAGTTCTTGAAAATTTTGAGAAAGAATGAGTGTTGATTTGGGGGTGGTTGTAGTTTCTCTTTGTCCTCCTAGTATTAATCAGCTTGTATCTGTAGCTTTTACTTCTGTTAAAAGTTTATTTTTGTGTATATAATACTGCACAGTTTTTCAGTTTCTGTTTAGCTCCTCTCCAATTCTTGTGTTAACTCAGTTCTTTTTCCATCAAAAAGTAGGAATAGGTGGCGTTAGTAGCCTGCATGCTTTTTCGCCTTACTTAAGAAGGACTCGCTCAAATAAGTTAGTAGTGCACTGCTGTAGAGACACTACAAATTACAGAATAATCAGAGGATAGAGAGCCGGAGACTTGTACTGTTGGGAGTCAGTTTATTTTCATGGTTATCATTTATGCTGATGCTTTTCCATCTAGTCATTCTTTACAAAACCAACATTGGTAATAAAATTGTCTTTCCAGTGCAGCAGTGTCCACACCACACTTTAGGGGGAGCAGGGAATGGACTGGCCTGGTGTAGCATCTTGTGTCAACCAGGAGAGAGAGCTGAATGAATGGCCCAGAGTAATACATGCTCTGTCACGCCTTGCTGCTTAAATATTTTATAACTTTTAAGCTCTATTAAAGGAAGTGATGTCAAGAGTATTTAGTGGAGATAGCTTCTAGCAATGGCTTTTTATTAAGAAAGATGACACCAATCATCTAGCTGATGATGGAGTGAGAGAAGATATTACCCTGTTGAAGACGGGCGTATTATCCCAGGCCCTGGAATGCTTGGCTGTTGTTAGCAATGGTTGGGCAAAAGGGGACAGGAGAATTGTCATGCATGACTCAACCATAATGTTTGTGTCTGGTTTCCTTAGTGGAGAGACAGTGACGTAGGCAATGATCTGTGACTGGCACAGTTTTTATTTTAGTAAATGCTAATCTTTATTATGTTTAAGGGAGGATCCACTACTCACAGAACATGGTGCATTCTACTGGGGGTGCCAAAAAAATGTACACACATGACTTGTATCACCTTTTGTTATCGGTATATATTGAGTATTACAATTTTAATACAGTTTTTTCCCTTTCTTAAAATGTGTATACATTTTTTTGGCACCCTCTGTATACCCTCTCTCACCAACTATCTTATGTGCTGATTGAAGGCAAGAATGTCTTTACATTTCTTTAGTCTCCTTTTCAGGATCTCATTCCATTCGTCATGTGCAGGACTGACTTAGGGGCCCACAAGAGTTTTAGGAGCCCATGAAAAGTTTTCAATTTCTTTTAAAATCGGAAGAAAGAAACCCAAACTTTTGGGTCAAAGAAAATGTTTTAATACATAATATATTTATCTTTGTACCAATGCAGTTATTGAATATAATTTGTAATAAATTTTTTATGGAGGATTGGACCCACAAAGACAGAAGTGCTTGGGGTCCCCATGAAAATACAATGCAGTCCTAAGTGAGCATGCCATTAATGCTTATTGATGAATTGAAAAATAATGTTGGGATGCTTCAGTGTATCTCTCTGAGGACTCAATTATGTTCATGTTCTCTGTAAGAAGGTTCACGAAGCAGGCAAATAGCACTCATGGTGAGCCAGGAGACCTGAAATTGAGACCTACCTCTTTTACATCGACTTTTGTGACATTGGGAAAGTCACTTAGGCTCCTGGATTCTATTTCCTCACCCCTAAAAAAATGGGTTTGAATTCAATTTCTAGGCTTTTCTAGGTTAGACCTTCTATTATACTAATCTAGAACAGACGGCAAGGGACTGAAGTTCCTTCATGAAAAATTTTAGACAGATGGCAAAAGTAAGATGTATTTGTTATTTCGTGAGCTTGTAGTAGGTGCTCAATAAACAGTTGTTGAATAGAGAACTTTAATGTTGTTGGGTTCCTGCAAAAACTTTTGCTCTCAATCTCTGACCACAGGGTAGATTCTTAATCATGTAAGATGAGATTCGGAAGGCAGATGATCGAGCCGTATATCCTCTGGTTCTCCTTTCTAAACCTGTGATTCCTTCTTGTTGGAAAAACTTGAGCTCTTATTTCCTGGCCAGGCTTAAAGATGTTTGTAAACTGACAGCCTGTCATTGGATTCAAACTTCAGTTGGCAACAGGACTGGCTCTCCATGAGCCCCAGGAGTTCAGGTTGGCCTCCTCAAATGACAGTATCCAAGGTAAAGGTGCTCACTGCTCAGCTCACACTTCCTTGGCCCACATAGTGCTGGCAAGCCTGAGCCCCAGAGAGCCTTCTGCTACTGAGAGTTGTGGCCTGGGCAGGACTAAAGGTCAGCCAATCCCCAGGTTTTTTTTCGCAACCGTGATGGGAAGACAGACATATTGAGTGACAGGAGTACTCCCCGCACCCCACCACCACACATCCCTAACAGCTCCCTAAACCCTCTTTGCCACTCACTGAGGCCATAAAGGATGATTGCCAATAGAAGCTCAGATACCCTTCCATCCATATTCCTGAAAATTAATCTTAAAAAACCTAGGAACAATTCTGAGTTTCTAAACTATTGTCTTTCTTAAAATAACATTGATAAGAGCATATGGACATACACCCCGCTCTCTAAGATCATAAATATCTCAAAGGAAAACATCAGCTAGGAAGGAAATCTGGTGAGCATTATTTCATTAAAATATTGTTCTAATGTTGCCTTAGAAGACAGTAACAATAGCGTTAAAACTCTGGACCTTCTTCAGAAAATATACTGCAAAGAGTCATGACCCATGTGGGCTCAGCCCCAAGGCATGCTGGGACCTCAAAGATGAGCAGAGAACCCAGAATGGGGTGGCCTGGGGCTAAAGACAGATTCTCCTCGGTAGGGTTGCCTGATCAGTGCAGTAATTTTAAAGTTATACTGTTTCAATCTATGGAAGCTCTCATTTGTGTGAGAGGAACTCTGGACCATATATTAGCGTGTGTAATCCACACCAGGAGAGGAGAGATGTTCTCTCCGTTTTACGCAGTAAGGGGAGAGCTGAGGGTCAATCCTCAGTGCACAGCACCCCACTCACTTGTAGAGAGAGCCTGTTATCCTATCTTCTGGTTTGCTATTACATCTGTTTTGACAAGAACAGATATAGACGAAGGTTGATCCACTGGGGAGGCAGCTGTCTAGTTCCAAATTCTATACCTTGATTGATTACCCAGAGAAGATTCAGAAAATGCTGGAAGTAACTTCTCAATCTCAAGGATGTTTTACATAGAAAATGAATTAGGCTGTCTTTGCAGAGCACACACAGGGAAAACTCATAAATGATGTGTCTGCTTTTCTTTCATGGCCATAATTCTAGTTCTTATTGTGAGTTTTTTTCTTAACACCTCTTAATCTGTATAACATAAACAAATGCTTCCATGCTATCATCAGTTACTAGATACGTTTTTAATTATTCCATTGAACCTGAAAAATATAAAGTCAAATTGGATATTAATGACCAGAAGCTGAGCTCTTTTATCTTCACAGACATTTTCAAAAATTGCTCTTCATCTCTGAAACTTTTCATCTTTAGACTTCCAATTTTAAACATTTTACTGTTTCTTTCAAGTCCTGATTAGATAGAGTGGCATTCTGACTTTTGTGTTTGTATTCAGTCAATATTTTTCCTATTTTCTATTTCATTACCTCTTATTCTCCTAAGTTTCTTTAGACAATGGGAAGCTCAGCTTTTTTCCAGTGATTTCCGTCAGACTCTGATCAAAGCAAAGGTCCTTGTTGACTGTTTGTATCATAATAGACAGATTTGCAGAGAGTGCAAAGTAATAGGAAGCAAGGCATACAACGTAATGGGAAATGAAAACAGACCACAGATTGAAATATAAAGTCTGACAGTATGTATGCAAACTCATCCTAGAAAAAGTGCTACTTACCTCATTGCTGAATATCACTATGGTCACCTTCGAAGTACTCCCCTTGGGAAGCTTTGCACCAATGTCAGTGCCTCGTCCACCCTTCAAAGCAATTTGGGAACTCTTTTTCTGGAATGGCCATCAGAGCTGTCTTCATATTACCCTTGATGTCCTGAATGGCATCAAAATATCTTCCTTTCAATATTTCCCTTATCTTCAGGTAAAGAAAGAAATCATTGGGGGCCAGGTCAAGTGAGTAGGGAGGGTGTTCCATACAGCTATCTGTTCACTGGCTAAAAACTCCCTCACAGACAATGTCATGTGAACTGGTGCATTGTCGTGATGCAAGAGCCATGGATTGTTGGCGAAAAGTTCAGGTCGTCTAACTTTTTCATGTAGCCTTTTCAGCACTTCCAAATAGTAAGCTTGGTTAACTGTTTGTCCAGTTGGTACAAATTCGTAATGAATAATCCCTCTGGTATCAAAAAAGGTTAGCAACATCATTGCAACAAGTTCGCAAACTTAATTGTCACACCTCGTATTACAGCCTTAATAGTAACAGGCATTCTAGAAATTTATATTATAAATGAGAATACCAATGGATATGGCATCTGAAAAAAGTTGAAATATATAAATATTTTCTATTGCTATTATCTGGCTGTCATTTCTTCCTTGATCTTTAGTGAATGCCAGCAGTGGGAATGGGAAGGAGCCAGGATTCATTGATCAAGTGCTAGATACTCTACTAGGCATTTCCCTTGCTGTATTTCATTGATTTTTATGATTATCTCAAGAGCTAGGTATTTTTATTACCATTTTCCAAATATAGAAACTGAGGTTCAGAGATAGTAAGTAACTTATTTAAAGTTACACAGTTAGGAAGTAAAAAAACACCTATTTACTCAAGTTAGTTTTATTCAGAAACTTATGCTCTCTCCCCTGTCTCTCTGCTGCCTTCAGGAGAGAAATAGGCTGGTAAAATATGCATATTCATTCAGTAATGAACGCATGGGATCCATGAATTATTATGTTCATACTATTGTAATTTTATTATAATATATTATGCACTATATATAGCATAATATACAAATTATAAAAATAATACTTTTTGTTTATTATTATATAAATAATTATTACTAGGTGTTTATTATTATGTAAATAATTACTGCTAGGTGTTTTTCTGGGGGTCAAGCATCATTCTATCGTTAATGAAATGTCCACAGGAGCTACAGGAGCTATATGATACTGATATAACTAACTGCAATCCAACAAGGGCCCTGGGAGGTCAGAGCGTGGAAAGCCTGCCTCTACCTGGGAATATCAAAGAAGGCTTCAGGGAGAAGGTGACTTTTGAGATGGCCTTTGCAATATGGGTTGGATTTGAACTGGTGAAAATGAGGAAGAAGGCATTCCAGGTAAAGGGAACGGTTTGAGAAACAGAAAGGAAAAATACACTTTAGTGGGTGTCTTAGTCTGCTCAGGCTACTGTAACAAAATACCATAGACTGGGTGGTTTAAACAACAGACGTTTATTTCTCA
The DNA here is from genome assembly GCF_004115265.2 of Rhinolophus ferrumequinum. Classification (NCBI taxonomy): domain Eukaryota; kingdom Metazoa; phylum Chordata; class Mammalia; order Chiroptera; family Rhinolophidae; genus Rhinolophus; species Rhinolophus ferrumequinum. The sequence goes on along the minus strand of NC_046289.1, from coordinate 37,559,660 downwards.
CAGTTCTGGAGTCTGGGAAGTCCAACATCAAGGTGCTATCGGATTCCAATCTTGGTGAGACTCTTCCTGGCTTGCAGACAGCTGCCTTCTCTCTGTGTGCTCACACAGTGTTTTGCCAGTGCAAGCATGCAGAGAGTGTGAGAACTCTGGTATCTCTTCCTCTTCTGCTAAGGGCACTAATTCCATCATAAGAGCAACACCCTCATGACCTAATCTAAACCTAATTACCCCCAAAGGCCCCACCCTCAAATACTGTCACATTGGGGGTTAAGGTTTTAACGTATGAATTTGGGGAGGACACAAACATTCAGTCCATAACAGTGGGTATCCACTAGGTACAAGGAATGTATATATGTCATTTCATTCAGTTCTCGTAAGAACTCTATTGGATGTTGTTTGTTCCATAAGCATACAAGACACAAAAATTTCAAGCTGAACTCAACACTCCGTCCTCTCACTCATTTCCTATATGTCTGTTCAGGTAAATGACATCACTATTCTGTTGCCTAAGCCTGACTCCTGCTCTTATATCTTAACTCTCCCCCCTGCCTCTCTGCCTCATTAACCCTATTGATTCCACCCTCTAAACATCTCTGGAATCCACCCATTTTCCTGGACGCTGGCTGCCACTGTCTTGGTGCTGGCCACCATCATCTCTTATGCTCCACTGCAACCACCTTCTACTAGCTGATCTTGCTGCTTCCAATCTTGCCTTCCCATCCCATCCTCATTCAATCCTTTCTCCACATAGCCACTAGAGAGATCATTGTAGAATGCAGATTTGGCCACATTCTGTTCCTGATTAAAACCCCGTGAATGCTCTTCATTTCGCTTAGAATAAAGGATTCCTGAACAAAGCTTAAAGAGCCCTCATGATCTGGCTTCAGCTTCCTTCCTCAGCCTCATCTTGGACCATTCTCCCATCTAACATCCATCTTCCAGACACTCCAAATGTCTTTCAGTTCCCTGTTCTGCTCCTCCCTGTGACTGCTTCCCCACCCCCCACTTGACTGGCACCAAAGTTGGCCTCCCCGCTCCCATCCCTCCTCTATGACCCAGAGGAGGGGCTCCAGGATAGCAAGAGCCGGGTCTGTTTGCTCACCAATCAATATATTTCAAGCGAATAAATTGATTTTTTATCACTGAGGCACAGAGAGCTTAAGTGACGTTCTCAAGGTTAAGTAACTGGTTAATGGTAGAATTGGGAATCTGAAAAAAAATTGTATTCAAATCTAATGCTGTTCTCATAGTGTCATGGTGTCTCTCATAAATGGGTGAGTGTGAGGCATTCAGTAATTCATTTTGGCTGGATCATAGCACGCACATAAGAGGGGAATGGGAAACAAAATGGGAAAAGAACGCTTTAATCATATTGCTTGTGGCCTTGTGCCCTGTGTTAAGGAATAAGGATTTTATTCTGCAGACATTGGGGAATCATAGATGAACACAGGAGTGACAAGAGCAGAGTAATTAGGTTTCCTCATGCCTTTCAAAAGTGAAAGTGAGGGCAGAGGAACACAAGAAAACTTTGGGGCTTTTTGCCACGATCTTCATCTATAAAATAATACAACCTACCTCGTATGATTTTTGTGAAAATGAAAATAAATAATGCATGAAGAAATGCTGTGTCGCCGTGTACCTCTTTATAAATGTCATTATAGGTTTTCTTCTCTTAATGTTTGTTAAAAGAGCTGTTCAGCTTTGTAGCTACTTCTAGAAGATTCTGAATGGACCCTCTGTGGAACCATTCTTTACATGTGGTGTTGAGGCTGTAAATGAAGCTTCCAAGCGACTAGGACATTATATATCTGTTCCAGGAGGCAAGGGAAGCCACTGACTGGAGCTGCTGAAAATTTTGCAGGTGACAAACTGGGGTGGGGACAGAAAAGGGGGAGGTGCTGCTATTGATGGGCGATCCCCCTCTAGGACAGCTGTGAAAAGACAGTGCTGGCAACCCCTGCGAGGGGAAGCAGCTGGGAACCAGCAATGGAGCAGCATGGGCCCTCGTGGACACGGGAGCTCATTGCTTGAAGGCCTGTGGCCTGTGCTGTCTCTCCAGCCTGATTTACTGTGAAGGGAAAGGAGGGCTGGAGTAATTATCTGCTCCTTACCAAGAGGGCAACTGGAAATAAGCGTTTTGATGTAGATACTAATGGTAGCTATTATTATTAATTATTTTTATTACTACTACTACATTGGCTGAAGAGAGTAAAAGTCTCGTTAGGAAGAGTCTCTTTAGGAAGGTGTACCTGGACACAGGACTGCCTGTAAGAACAGCTCCTTTGGCCGCGGGAGCTGAGAGTGTTGTAGGTGGTCGTGAGAGTGAACTTGGAACTCAGGTCATCTGAGGAAGGCTCACTAAGGGATTGTTTTTATGTACTTCTCTTGGACCCGCTGTTTGGAAAAAGGCACAGTGGACTTTTCAGAAGCTCTGGTGGACTGAGTCAAGCCCTGGACTTGAGAGAAATCCTTGCGGGATTTCTGTCACCTTTACTCGTTTCCTGGTGGCATTAAGAACTGCATGCAAAGTTAGAGAAACCAATGTTCAGGAACAGGAGATTAACCTGCTCCTCTCGTATACCCTAGCACCCTAGTGCAATCTGCAAATACATGGTGAATTAGCCTGCACCAACTAAACTGCTTTCCCTAGGACTCCGATCTGGACGGTACGTTTTCCTGGCATAGTGTGAAGCGGGTGAGGTGGAAACGCACTGGAGCATACGTCTGATGTTGTGAGTTCTATTCCCAGCTCTTCTAAGAATAAACCGACATGAATGATGTCTACTACCGATCAGTTTTCCAGATGGTACTCAGGGAGTTTTTCTAGCATCTTGGCAATGAATATGACTCATCATCTAGTCTAACAGGTCCTCTCATGTAAAAGCTGAACGTATAATTATGATAAAAATTCTTTTCCACAATTTTTCAGAAAACAAAATTATAACACTTTGCCAAGGAGAAAAGGTCACCTATGGACGTCACAGGCATGATTTCCCTATGCTCCCTGTAAAAAGAAGCCATCAGTGGAGCTGATTCAAAATTACCCCCATTAGAGAGTGTCCCAAACCCACATGGGCTTGATATGATTACTTCTTTCAGTCGAATTGAACTTCTTTGCAAATACGACTGAGAAAACTGCCCCTTAATTTGGATCTAGTTTAAATTGTTTAATGAAGCCCCTTTCTCAGTTAATTGCACATTAGTTTTAAGAATGAATGCAAGGGCTTCACGTGCCACATCATAGCTGAGCAGTGTCTGCAGCCAGCAGCAGAAGCGGCTGACATTCTTGAAGAGACAGGTCAGTGGTCTGGTCTCAACCTCTGGCCTGGGAAAACCATTAACAAACAACTTGAGTTTTATTTTTAATTTGATACACTGTGTTGAACGCAAAAGGCATGGGCATTTTGAGAGGCCGTTTGCTCAACCATGGGGAATGGCTGTAATCCCAGTGGGTTTATCTTGCAGGCTCAGAAGGCTGCTGATATTTCCTGGTGGGTGTCTAAGGGAGTAGGCAGCAAAATGCAGAGAATCCCTGCAAATAAAGCCTTATGAAGCAGCCCTTTGATTAGACTAGAACAGGCTGCTTTATCCCTGAGGCTGTGAGTTGGGCTGTGGGTGAAGTGCCAAATCAGCTCTTGCCTACTTTGTGACTATTGGGTCACAGCAGGAATCCAGGAGACAGAATTTCAAAGACCCCCGCCTGGCGCTGTTCTAGTTATGGAAATGTCACTCTGAGAAAAGGGGGAAAGAGAGCAGAGGTGTGCTGAGGGAAATCCACCTCTTGATGCTCACTGGCTAGTTTCCATATTCTCTTCCTTCACCCAGCAAACAGTTCTTTTTTTTTTTTTTTTTTTTTTAAAGATTTTATTGGGGAAGGGGAACAGGACTTTATTGGGGAACAGTGTGTACTTCCAGGCCTGTTTTCCAAGTCAAGTCGTTGTCCTTTCAGTCTTAGTTGTGGAGGGTGCCATTCAGCTTCAAGTTGTTGTCCTTTCAGTCTTAGTTGTGGAGGGCGCAGCTCAGCTCCAGGTCCGGCAGTTCAGCTCAAGGTGCCGTGTTCAATCTTAGTTGCAGGGGGCGGAGCCCACCATCCCTTGAGTGAGTCGAGGAATTGAACTGGCAACCTTGTGGTTGAGAGCCCACTGGCCCATGTGGGAATCGAACCGGCAGCCTTCGGAGTTAGGAGCATGGAGCTCTACCTGCCTGAGCCACCGGGCCGGCCCCGCAAACAGTTCTTGAGTGGCTAAGATAAAGTCTCTGACCTGGAAAAACTAATTTTGGGGAGGCATGATTCCCATCCAGATAATTAAGGCATGAAATAGAAATTGTGATGCTGAAAATATATAGCAAGTTCAGAGGGAACATAAAGGACAATGGGACTCAGGATTTGGGAATGCCAACTTATTGTAGCAAACATATGGCATGTCATGCATTATGCTAAATACCAATGCTGGGCACACAGGAGCGGTCTCGCCTGCGTGGAGTTTCCAGTCTAGCGATCCAAGAAGGATTCTGAGAGACGCGTTTCACGTGCAGAAGAAAAAAAAAGAGAAAAGGAAAGGAAATGGGAGAAGACGGAGAAACTTGGAAATGTGTGGAGTGCTGAGATAATCACAAGAAATTGTGTGTGTGTGTGTGTGTGTGTGTGTGTGTGTGTGTGAGAGAGAGAGAGAGAGAGAGAGAGAGAGAGAGAGAGAGAGAGACAGAGAGAGAGAGAGACAGAGAGAGAGAGAGAGAGAGAGAGAGAGAGTCAGAGAGACAGAGAGAGAGACAGAGAGAGAGAGGATGAGCACAAGAAAAGTCAGGATGTTTGAGGCTATCTTTGAAGGCTTTTGTGTGCCAGGCCATTGAGTTTGTTTTTCATTCTGTAGAAACTGAAGCCAAAGAAAGATTGAAACGGGGACATTTCAACATATCATCCACATTCTAGAGCCATTACTCGAGCAGTCAGAGAGAAAGGAGGAAGGGTCTAACACAAGGTGGCTGTAGCCCAAGAAGGAGAGCATCGAAGGACGCAGTGTTTAACCATTTGAATTGCCTCAGAAAGGTCAAGGAGGACAACAATCTAAAACAGGTTTGTCAGTTAGGAGGTCAGTGAGGACCTTCCAGAGGGTGCTCTGGGTACAACAGATGGCCGCGGTTTAAAGAGTAGTTTACAGGGAAGCAAAGCAGAGGCTCCAATTGTCCAGAAAACAGTCGCTTTTTTGTGGTTGTTATTCAGCCCAGTGAGTGTGGTTTGCTTTGTAAGGAAAAAATACCCCAAGGATAACAAGAGTCCCGATGGTCTCCAGTGACCATGATGGTCCTTGAGAGCTGTATTTTGATTTGCAGTTGTGTTGGCATGAGGTTTGTCCTTTTAACTGTGAGGATCCAAGCAGTCTCCGAGGCAGCCTTTGTTCGGCTCAGTTTGTGTTGCCTGCTTTCTTGAATTTGCACAGAGTATTCTAGTTTTCAGAATGCCATTTACACATCATTCCCATGTCCAGTTACGTTTCTCATCTTCTAAGGATGGACCCGGGAACACCTTCCCTGAGTTCTAGTGGGCAGGGAAGAATTCTGAAATGCTATACAAAATCCCATTGAAAAGTCTATAAAAGTGGAGTTACACCCCAGGGGCCCTATCCTGTGATTGCCAGTTCTGTTTTTCCACCCAATGATAGAGCCAGCCTGTTTTTGTGACATTGTGACCCAGCTGGCTCTTTGGTATAATCAATGTTTCCATTCTTTTCCAAAATAAACATGTTGACGGTCATTTGCAAACAGGGAAATGAAAGTTTTCCATCCCTAGGTGCAGTGCATATATTTTTGAAAACAATTTAGCAAAGGAATTTAATCTAATCTCTGGTTGCTTTATACTTTGTCGAGGGCATTAAACTTTAGAAGGTAATTTTTTTTTTCTTTTAGATTCAGTTAAATTCTCTCCACTTCTCCCCACCCTCTTCAGGCTTTGTTTAGAATTATCGAGCAGAATTGGCTTGAGGAGAATAGGACCTTCTTGTATCACATTTCGGGAGTGAGCCACGAGGAAACAGGAGCCAAGCCTGGAAATGAAAACGTCCTTGTAAATGACCAACAGAAGATAGGAGTGAAAATACACAACTGTTGTTGTGCCAGAAAATTGTCTGCCCTTCTTGAACAAACTAGGGAATGGTAGTTTGCATTTATACCAGGTTTTTAAAATAATAAATGTCATTCTCCCTGCTCAAATGAAATGTAATTTCCTAACTGCTTTGAGGATAACCCTACCTTTTTGTACCCATAGAAATGAATAGCTTGATACCCCCTGAAAAGCCCAGATACTGTACCTGTTTAATGTAAACAGGGTTTGCTTAGTCTGGATTGTTAGTAATTTAATTTCAGAAAGAAATGTCTGATTAAGAGTTGTGCAGACGTCATGATCAAAGCTTACTTCTAATTCATCGAGGGTGTCAGATGCAGGCAAGCTGTTTATGCGTCCACTGGGCTAAATTAGTACCATTATCACTTCAGTAAAGCTTAGCTATTACTGTGTTCTCTGCTAAAGAAACCAATTATAATATCTGCTGGACGGTATATTAAATGGCACTATTTAATTAAAGCCTAATCTCTCTCTGAATGAGCGATATTTTAAATTATTGTACATTATTTCATTCAATTACTGCAAACCTCTGTCCATTTTTAAATGTGGAAAAAACTCATTTGACACCCCGACTGCTGGGGAGAATAATTGCTGTTCTGTGTTGTGTTTGGTGCTCTGTGCCCAGTAACAGTCAATCCAGGACATACATCGGTTCAGGAGCTCTTTTAGTTTTTAAATATTTCAGATTTGTTTCTCAAGCCTCTAGGCAGCAAAGAGCCCTATTCTATGATTGCCAGTGGTTCCCTCCAAGGACTGAGGGTTAATGGAGACCTCTAAAAAGAATATGTTTAGAGGAATAAAGCCATTAAAGAAACACAATTCCCATGCCAGGACCAGAGCTGTGTAACTGACAGGATAGCAATTCATTTCAAATGAGTATCTCATAAGGGAATGCAAGAATTAAAATGGACTCGACAGTGAACTCAAGAGATAACCTCTAATGTAAAGAAAAATTCACTTGTTAGAAGGAGAGATGAGTTAAAAAGAGGTAACTTAAAAAAAAAAAAAAGATAGGGGAGAGCCAAATGTGAATGGATTTTCTTCCTTGTAGTCATTTCATTTAAATGGGAAAATGTTGACACACATTTGAGTAGCAAAGAGCTAGAACCACTAGCCAAATATCGATATGCTTCTTCTATAGCTTTATAATGTCAAGGAATATAATGTGTGGATATTGTGTTTGTCAGCCTGTTGGGTCATCTATAACATCCCAGGAAGACAAATAGCAGCAATGTATCCCAGATAGTATAAGGAATGCAGTGTACAACCCCGACGGTGAGTGGGAAGGTTAGAACTTAAGCCTAGGACCTTGTACCATGCTTTGTTCACATTAAATCCTTTGCAAATTTATTTTAATTCCTTGAGGCCATAATCCTAATGTGTGAAATTAATGGTACAAAGCCAAGCTGATCTATGTCTTTTGGCCAGTCCTTGGTAAGTGTGGCCTGTGTGAGTCCAGATTTTGACCTGAGTAATGCAGGTGGTCCACGCCAGTTATAAAAATGACCAAAGCATGGTGCAGGTGTTCTCCATGCATAGATCATCTTGGTCTATTTGAGCAACTTCATGGGTTTTGTTCCTTTGCTGTTCTTTCTTTTCAAGATTATATTTTTTAGACCGATTTTAGATCCACCTCAAATGTGAGAGGAAGGTACAGAGACTTCCCACATATCCCCTCTCCACACATCCATAGCCACCCCCATCATCCACAGACCTCATCCGAGGGGTACGTTTGTTATAATTGATGAACCTACATGGACACATCATAATCACCCAAATCTGTAGTTTACCTTAGGGATCACACTTGGTGTCGTGCATGCTATGTGTTTGGACCAATGTATAATGGACCATGTGTATCTACCATGATAGTATCATAGAGTGTTTACACTGTCCCAAAAATCTTCTGTGGTCTGTGTATTCATCCCTCCCCAACCCCCACCCCACAACTCCTGGGGATCATCAATTTTTTTTTACTGCCTCCACAGTTTAGCCTTTTCCAGAATGTCATATAGTTAAAATCATACAGTAGATAGCCTTTTCAGATTGACTTCTTTCACTTAGTAACATGCATTTAAGGTTCCTTCGTATCTTTTCATGGCTTGACAGCTCATTTCTTCTTAGTACTGAATAACATTCCATTGTCTTGATGTACCACAGTTTATTTATCCATTCTGGTATTATATTTTTTGAAGACAACTCTTAATTTTGTATAATTGTCAACTATCTACTACTAGGAAACACGCCATGTCCAAGGCATTGTGCTAGTTATTGTGGCTAGAAATTGGTCCAGTATAACACAGAGGTTAAAGGTGTGCATTTTAGAGTCCCTCATTCATGGGTTCATTTAATCCTTAGTGATTGTCAAGATAGAAAAGAGACCCTGGAAAACTCAAATTCATATTCCCAGCCTATCTTTGCTAACCGTATAGCACTGAGAAAGTTACTTTCCTCGCCTGTATTGTGAAGTTAATAATACACCCCCTCCTATGGGATGACTGTCAAAATTAAGAGAGTAATCTCAGTATCTGCCACGTAACAAATACTCAGTAAATAGTTAATATATAACGATGTTGCTTTATTTAAGTAGGTGCCACTTATTTCCCAAGGATTATAGTTTGGCTCAGAGGCAGGACATAAATAAGCAGAGTTAATTATTATTTATTAAAAGTCATACTTATGAACCAGCAAAAGTTAATGCCAGTTGTGTGGGACACTCTAGTACACCTTAGCCTCTACATACACACATATGCATGTACACAAATATAAGCATACTTTCTGTCGAGGATGCTTCATAATTGGCAATGGCAGTTGGGTGCGCTCTGCACTGGCAGAGTCTCCAGGATCAGGCCTGGGATTATTAGATGTAATCATCAGGTTGAGTTACTTATACAAAGCCCATTATTTGCCATCTGCCATTTGGAGATGTGCCCTTAGGCCCCGCTTGGATACCAGCCCATTGCTGTGCAGCAGGGGGAATTGTTGCAGTCCAAATAACTTATCTCCTGGGTTTCAAATTCTAATGTGAGAAAGGACTGTCACATAGATGCTCTGTCTTAATGGCAAAGCGGACAATGGGCATTCATTGTCCTTACAGCAGAAACAGTGGACAGGACACACATGCTGAGGATTTTGAGATAGACAGCCGGAGAATAAAATATTTGGAAAACTTAAACTTGATTCAAAGATAAATTCAGTAGAAATTTAGCTAGGTGGGAGAAGAAAGTCCTTTTCAGGTGTTTTAACCCTGAGGCAGAGGCAGGAGGCAGCGGGGAGAGTGTGAGGTTGAAAATTATCAAACAATGTTTAGTTAATATGTGAGGTATGTTAGGCACAACTCATTTATTGGGGTCTAGCTGAAATAAAAATGGGGTCAATATGTATAGGCCTGGGTGTGCCCTGTGGAGAGGTAGGTAATCATACAAAATCATGTCGAGGGGTGATGTAACTCAGAGTGATTGATCAGGATACCGCATCTTTGTTACAGGATGTGTAAGAGAAGACAGTCAACACCGTGGGCTCCGTGCCCACCATCAGTGCAACCCTTGTGATGATTGAACTCCAATGTATGACGGAGGAGACTGAAGTCAAGCTTACTGGATGGGCAAATGGAGGAGCCCAAGGTGCCTTCTCCACTGTTCTATTGCTTTGGTAGTAGGTAAACAGCATTGATCTCATCTGCTTTTTGCCTCGAGGAAGTTGACTCCCTACTCACTGTCTTCTCTTGAACTTCTTTTCTCTGAATCAAATCTTCAACTTCTCTGAAGATTTTCACTTGCTTGTCTCTCCAGCATCATGAGCACGGCATGTCTAAAACATGCCATCCTGTCCCCAACCTCGCAGTCAGCGTTCCTTCCTCCAGCCTTCTTATTTCTAATGGCACCGTTCTCCAGTCTTCCAACTTCAAACGTCCAAAGTTACCATCGACGGTTTTCTTACTGACTCACCCTTCACTACCTTCTCCAACCAGTTTCTTTCCAATACTCATTTTCTTTTTCATTTCCGTTAGCATCTCAGATCTAGACTCCACAACCTCATGCTCTACTAACTCTACTGCAGTGGACTCTAAACTGGCCCCCACCTTCCCATATTGTCCCGCTCTGACTCATCCATATATATTGCTGAATAATTCTTCCTAAATCACTGTTTTGACGCTTTTACTTCCCTGTTTAAAAACCTTCAATGGCTCCCTAGGGCCCCTGGACCTAAGTACAGGACCGTATGTATTTATTCCTGTTAAATTTCATCTTGTTAGGTTTGACTATCATTTTAGTCTATCTGGAACTTCTTATATAATTGATCTCTCTCTTTATGAATTTGTACTGCTTGTGGAACCTGCATAACCAGGGTAGTTCTGATTCTCTGCCCAGCTAGATTATATACCCCTTGAGGACAATCAGCTCTAATGCGTCTTTTGGAGCAAAAATTAATATAAGACCCAGTCTTATTTTACTATAATATAATGAGACAGGTTAGTTCACATGTTGTTAGGCAGACAGGAAAGATCTCTGCGGGAATAAACAAAGGCAGCCATATCCTGAAACTCTAAGTTCTGGAATGTCTCCTTTACTCCAGGACAAAGATATGAGAATGTGCCTTGAAGTTAATAAATTATCTCATAAATCCCTTTTGGCCGGACAAAGGAGCAGATCTGATAGCTAGGGATGGGTTTGTTAATCACTTTAGGGTGAGCAAACAGGATAAACCTGACAGACGAATTCCATTAGAAGGCAACAGCCCCCTGCCCCAAGCAGGCAAGGGAAGGTATAAAAATAAAAACTTTTGCCTCAGTTACTGAGCAACACGTTCGGGACCCCGTCTCGTTCCGAGAGTTGCAACTCTTTACTCTTTACTTTTAATAAATTATCGTCTTTTATAGCTCCTCACCTCTCCTGGGTCTGTGCTTCCGTTCTTTGGTTTCATGATCCTGGCACAAAGAAAATATCCTACATCAATAACACTGGGTCTTATATAATATATAATATAATATAACATAATATAATATAATACCAGGTATAATACTGGGTCTTATATTAATTTTTGCTCCAAAAGGCACATTAGAGCTGATTGACTGGCTAGGTCTTATTTTCGGGGAAACAGGGTGGATGCCCTTTTCTGCTTAAGCCAGCTTAACGTTGGATATTCTCTTGGAACTGAAAGAAGTTTAAGGAACTCAGTATCTAGTCCAGTGATTTTTAAGCTGTGTTCCTCAGAGCTCAGGGGCTTCTCAAAGTCTTTTCCCACAGAAGTGCCCCCAAAAGCTGTCAGGGCCCCATCTCCTATTTGGAGTATCAGTTCCCACACTGACATTTTAGGCATTTGGGCATGAATTCCAGGATTCCTTAACTAAAAACTTTTTTATTTTTTTCCTTTCAAATGCAAATTTATTCCTACCCATTTATTTAACAGATGGGAAAACTCAAGTTCAGAAACATTAAGTGATTTTTCTCAAGATCACACAACTAGCTAGTAGCAGAACTAGGGCTGAAACCGAGGTCTCAGAAATCTCCGTCCCATACTATTTCTTCTTAAAAGCATAAATAAAGCATAAGACAAACAAAACTGGTAAAATGGCCAATGTTTTATTGAGCACCTTGCCAGGCACTGTGCTAAGAGCTTTACACGTATTGTCATGTCTAAGTGTCTAGGAGGCCACACGAAAGGGACAGACACTATTACCATCTCCATTTAAAAGATTTGAGACCTGGAGAGGTTAAATCAGCTTTTGGTTGCATAACTAGTAAAGGCCAGAGGTGCAATTCTTCCCTAAGGCAACTTGGACAAGAACTTTTGAAACATATTTGAGAAGAGCGAGGTGGGTGGACGTGAGAAGTAGTTGCCCTGTCTGGTATTCCCCAGCCAACGTGAGTCCTCCTGCCGCTGTAGGAGAAGACAGTTTCCAGCACACCGACAGCCTCCCTCCTCCTGTGCACTGCAGCCCGCTTCTTCTCTGCAGGAAGGCTTTCATCTGCTCACTCCCCACCCTCCGTGGGTACACTCTGTCAACTGGAAGTGCAGGGCTCTCATTTCCCTGGGCAGCCCTTCAGTGGGGGATGGCAGTTGGTGAAGGACAGTCTCTCTGTCCTCCCATGGGGTGATTCTGAGGTATGTTCCACATGGTTTCTCAAAGGGTCTCCAGGTCTCTCGTGTGCCCACACTAATAACCTCCTCACCGATGCACAAGTTATTAGCTTTCTCCCTGTCCTATCTCACGTTCCCACTGCCTCAATTCTCCTCCCAGAGGGTACCGGCCAGATAAACTACTTATACTCAAGTCTTTGTGTCAAGACTTCTGGGTGGAGGAATCCAAACTAAGGCACCGGTTTAGAGGGTCCTATTTAGATCCTCTTCAGCCCTTGAACAGTCCAGTTAGAGGAGGAACGCTAAAGGAAGTCTGCCTTGACGCTTCTAGAGGGAAGAGGGCAAAAATGTGAAAAAGGATGTTTATAAAGATGAATATTATCAATGGTAAGAGTTGTAAGTGAAGTTAAAAAAGAAATCTTTAAAATGCCATTTGCAGTACCTTGGGAGCAGAATTTTTGGCACTATGAGCAGCAACTCCAGAGGCTTAAAGGTAGGTGGGCATATCCTGCAGCCCCTGGGTGAGGAGACGAAAGGTGGGACACCACAAAGATGAGTTCTCCTTTGACCTGTGGTATGATTCAGTCCTTCCCTGATTTTGTGCATTCACCTCATTCAGAGATAAGCTGACGCTCCTTGTGTCACAGTATTTCAAAGGCTATGACAATGGAAGGTAACACAAGCACCTTTTTGTATTTCCAAGGAGCTAACTATTTGAAGCCTAACCTGCGGTGTAAGTTCTAATGAGTTTCCCGACGGAGCTGGTTTCAATTTTTATATTCACTGGCCAGACACAAGATTTTGGTGCCTTTCTGGATGCTTTAAAGTCATAATCCCACCATGTGGGGATCTGGCATCCCATTTCAGTTAGTTTGATTTCATCTAATGCCTCTTCTAACTGAAAGTGATGGATGACATGCATTTGTTTCTTCAAAAAAAAAAAAAAAACATTAAGGTTAATTTGCTAGACATTTTTGGAGAAAATGTTCTACGTCTCTTGAGATGTCTTGTGATAATATTAGACATCCCTCTGTGTGTCCCAATTAGGGTTAACAATGGGTGCTCTAGAATCTAGAGAAAGAGCTCTCTCTAGTTTATTTGAAGTTTCAGGGAAGGGACTCTTCTTGGAAAGAAAGGGCCAGCTCAAGGCTAATCAGACTATGGACTCTTCACCCAGTTTATGTGTAAGTGGCATCAGGTTCAGGAAAGTATTAATTGGCTTGCTCAGTAGGTTGCATGTGGATGGTCCCTAACAAACATGTACTTAATCAAACTGGAAAAATATCATAAGTATAATGTATCATTAAAAGTGCGCAATTAAGATTAAGAATAATTAAAAAGTTATGACTGAAATAAAAGAGGGAGCACTGTCCCTCCAACTTGAGGGACCAACAGGTATGTGTTGTGTGTGTGAGTGTGTGGTATGCCTATGCACACACCTAATTCAGGATTTAGTGAATGTATGAGAGTGTTTTATCACCTTATGAGATTCTTGTGTGCTTTGACAGTACAACTACCCCATTTCTGAATGATGAATTCCCTCGGCACTAGGCTTTTGAGTTTGCTAGTTCTGGGTTCAAATACTGTTGTGTCATCTAGGACAAGTCACTTATCTTCTCTCAAACCCAGTTGTTTTAGATGCAAAATTAGGACAATAGTATATCTTAGCCCTAGACTTCTAGAAAGCAGAGCTCAAGGAGAGGATTAAAGTGCTGAAGCTTTAGTTGGAAGCACAAAGCCAGAGCCCTGCAGGCAAAGCGAAAACAGGAAGTGAGGTAAGGAAAGATGAGAAAACATATAATGCAATGTGCTAGTGGGCTGGCTGCCACTTTGCAACAAGTTGTTTCACAGGAAAATCCAACCAGAAGGTTTATGATCAGACACCACATCTCGGAGCCATTCATGGAAGGAAAAAAGGAGAGGGACCTATTCATGCAGTTCCCTCCTAGCTCACATCTCCTGTTGGTGAAGGTCTACCTCATTGGCTACAACTTCTCCCCAACTCCTGAGTTTCATCATCTCGCCCCTTGGTGACTACTCAGGAATCCAGATCTGATAATCTGCAGTATGGCGTTTTAGCTCAGCGTGGAAGTGGAAGGAAATTCAGAGACGATAAGGCTCAGCATGCATGAGGTGGACTCCAATCAGCCAGGGGCGCGGGGCAATGGTACCAGCAACGGTACCAGCAGTGGTGGAGTCTGAGAGATGCCTTAGGAAAGGAGCAGGTGGTCCAGAGAATGGGGCAACCACACAGTTTGTGCCCAATGCCTACTGGTATGGACCTCATTGGACTTTTGTCAGAATTGAATTCATGAAAAGTATTGAGCATAATTCCTGCTGTCACGGTGACTCTGAAACGGATGACTTGAGTTGATTATTTGCTTTGCTGCTTGTCAACTATGTAAACGTAGGGAAGTTACTTGCTTTAAACCTCAGGAGCCTCACTGTAGAATGAAAGATAATAATTGCACCTATTTTATAGAGTTGTTGGGAGGACTGAATGAGAGGAAATGCTTCGCAAAGTGCCTCGTGTGTGGTAAGTGGTCCATAAATGTTAGCGATGATGGTGACTAAGAATCAACTGTGCTTCCCTGTAAAGCAAAAATCGTCTTCCCTGGATTCCTGGATTCCTAAAGCTATTCTTCTTTAATGTCAATTATGTAAAATTGTCTATGAGGAAATCATTGGCATCTGGCATTTTTCGGTTCTGTTTCCTGTTGCATTGTTATTGTAGTTGAATTATATTAAACTTGATTTCAGTTTTTCTCAAACCCTCGGTTGCTGGCAATTTATCCAGTGGCTGGCCAGGACAGCAGCGACTCCTCTAAGAATTCCCTACACCGAGTATCAAGCAGCAAGATCTCTTAATAAACCTTGAGCCTAGGCTGAAGTTTAATGACTTTGAAGGCGGCCATAGTTGGCCAGTCAACCAAAGACACATCAACTTTATTAATAAGATTTTTGTGGAGTCCTTATCTGTTCATGCATCAGTGGGCACCATCTCCATGCAGCCCACGAACAATTTTGGTGTCTGGTTTCTGCAGTACTTTCCGAGTACAGATGAATGTGTGTCCGCGACTGTAAGTGAGCTGAGTGATTATCATCACTCAGGGCTGAAATGTCTTTCCTTATGAAAAAATAACTCATTAAATATACTTGACACCTTATGTGTTTTCTTGAGAGAAACTGAAATAAGTCACTGAAACAACTAGATGTGTATCCCAAATTCACTAGGCCTATAGGACAAATCCCAGCAACCCAGAGGCCAATGGTCTCTGAGTACCTGTGAACGCTACCTATAATTCAGAACAGGAGGCACGGAGAAGGTGCAGGAGCCAGGGTACTTCCACTAAGGGTGTACACAAAGCCATTCCCTTAGCCTCACTAGTCCTGTTCCTCCCGCCACGCATCTGTCAGCCTGTGAGACCCCTTCACTTTGCCCTAACTAGAGAGAGACCCAGCAATACATATAGACTTCTCAGTTGCTCCCCAAACCTGTTCTTTACCTGGACCAAAGAAAGTAGTTCTGTATCAGGGGACAATAATTTTCTAGCAGACTAATGCAGCTACATACCAAGAAGGTGCTAGAGATTAGTTAAAACCACGAATCAAGAGTCACTCAGGCATGATTAGAATCCTGTTCCGACACTTACTAATGCTCCAGAGACAGCTCCTGAGTCTCTGTGAGCCTCAGGTTCACAATAGGGTTGATGATGAAAAAGAAGGTGATGATAACTGCACTGTATGAAGTACTTACAATGGCCTGAGAACTGTGCTAAGTGCTTCGTGTACATTCTTTCAATTATCTTCATAACTCTTTGAGGCATAAATTAGCACAACAGCTCATGCGCTGTAAGCAGTGGGTACTACAATGCCCACTACAAATGCCATCATTACTGTTACTTCAGAAAAAAACCTCTATTCCCAGTCCCAGACACTGCTGCTAGAATGTGACAAATCTTCTCACCTGCTTTCCTGAGGCACCAAAGCCTTCCTTTTTTCTTTTTTTTGTTGTAGTGTTTTTTATATATACACATATATATACACATACACATATATGTGTATGTATATATATTTGCGATGTGCTGATAGAAAACATATTTTGTTTTATTATTCATTTCTCTGAGAGTTGTGTAGTACACGCAATTTTGTCTTAACGTTATGTAGGGATGTTGATCTGCTCTACTCCAGATTTACTTAATGGAAAGATCCAGATCAAGAACTGCTTTAAAACTGAATAAAACTTTAAAGACATAAACAAAAATAAAAGCAACAGTGACAACTATAATCTTCCCAATAATCCTGTAAAAGTTCCTCTGACTTAGGCATTGAATTTTCTTGACATTGTCGGGAGATGTTGTAATTCAAGCTGTTCTTTGTGCAATAGCTTTGTGACACTAGCTCTATTTTACCAGTGATCGGTTCTGTTAATGCAGGTGCCTGAGGAGTAGCAGTCCTGATCAAGACACGGCCGTCAACCTCTAGGAAGGTGACATTTCTACTGCCCAAAACAATATAATATCCATCTCTAGGCTTGGCTGTAATTTATTAGTAGCGTTTGGGTGGTAATTTAATTTAACCCATAATGCACCGCTTTCCAAATTACAGTATGCTAAACATCTAGTAACCTCTCTTACACAATTAAACAGGCTGCAGCCACCCTGGAGTGCTAGTTACTGATATAAAGAAGTGTTTTGTTTTTGTTTTTTTTTTAGAGGAGGGCGCAGCTCACAGTGGCCCATGCGGGGATCGAACCAGCCACCTTGGTGTTATTAGCACCACGCTCTAACCAACTGAGCTAACCGGCCACCCCTAAAGAAGCATTTTTATCACACGTAGTTTCATATATTGCATTATACTCTAAACTCCTGGACCCATCCTGGGAAATATCACAGACACAGTGTTACTCATCCTTTCCCAACGTGACATTTATTTTAGGTAAAAATTATATACAACTTATTAGGTGAGACTTTTTTTTTTTTTTCCTCATCAGGCACAGTTGCACGTAAGTACGTGCAATGCATAACTACCTTAATTTCCTTAAGGAGGTGGATATACATGCAAATAACCTAACTTCAGAAACTGCACTGCTTTTGGTACAAACTGGACAGCAGAATGACCTGGCTCAGTTGGGAGCTTTGAGCGGGGCGAGCCTGTTTGCTCACTTCAGGGAGGTTTGGTTTGGTGCTGCTGTTTAGAGGTGACCCCTCTCGAGGATTCTGAGTAAGAAGCTCATTCAAGAGCCCAGTTCAAGGAGACTCTGGTATCATCCCCTGACTGCGGTAAAACTAGGCAGAACCCAGCTTGTGAATTTGTATGTGGGATTGCTCAGGGGCAGGGGATTGGCCTGCATGACCTTACGAGGTGTTTTCTAAGTTTAATGAAATCTCTTCTGAGAGACTGACACCACCACTCTCTCTGAAAGCCAAAAGCAGATGAAGAGAAAGGGAGCCATGGATGCAGTATTTTTTAGCCAGCTCAGTAAAATGGTAAGGAGATGATTTGTAAACGTAGTGCAAATCAGAGTCACCTGTCGGGCCTATTAAAAATGCTGATGCCCTGGCCTCAGCCTGTAGACATTTTGATGTAGTCACAGGGCCTGGATCATATGTGTTTTGGTCAACTTTATTGATGTCTAATTTACAAACAATAAAATGGACTCATTTTAAGTACGACGTTCAGTTTTGATGAAAGCATGCACCCCTGTAGCCACTACCACAATACAGGTATAGAACATTTCCATCACCCAACAGCATTTCTTCTCACCCTTTGCGTTCAATGCCCCTACCCCCAAGACTCCTGGCCCCAGGCATCCAGTGATCTGCTATCTGTCACTATAGTTAGTGCCTCTTCTAGAATTTCGTAAATATAGAATCAGACAGTGTATTTTATTTTGCATCTGGCTTCTTTCTCTCATGTATCTAGATTCATCCATTTTGTTATATTTATCCTTGATTCATTCCTTTTAATTGGTAAATAGTATTCCATTGTGTGACTATTCCACAGTTTACTTATCCACTCACTTTTTGATGGGCGTCTGGGTTGTTACAGGGTTTTAGCTCTTAAAAATATAGCTGCTATGAGCAGTCATGTACAAGTCTTTGTGTGGAATTGCTGGGTCATATGATAAGCTTATGTTTAATTGTACAAGAGACTGCCAGGCTGTTCTCCAAAATGGTCGTACCACTTTTAGATTCTCACCAGCACTGTTTGAGAGTTCCAGTTACTTCATATCCTCACCACCGCTTGCTTTGTCGGTTGTTTTCATTTTAGCCACTGTAGTTGGATACCCATACTTTTAAATAAGCTCCTGGGTGATTCTGATGCCTACCAATATTTAAGAACCCTGCCTCTTATAAAATCAATAGCTTATGACACTCTAAAAACAACTGAAGCCCCGAGTCCCTTCAGCTCTGAGCCTGCCACTGCTGTCTTACCCCCGTGCTTACCCTAAGACACAGGATCTTTGAGATTTGAACTTGATTTTTTTAATCATTTAAAAACGATTCTTAGCTCGGGACTGTGTAAAACCAAGTGAGGGGCAGGATTTGGCCCACGCAGTTTGCCCATGCCTACCTTAGGCAGTCTCCGCATAACGGATGGACAAAAGCTCTTTATTTTGATATCCATCATGGTTCTCGCACCAGGAAACTTGCTCTCCTCGCATCCCCTGTTTTGCGGCCTCGCACACACTTACTCATCTCAGAATAATCTTCCTACAATGTAAACAAGGTGGAGTGTGACCTGTCCTGCCCAGCAGCTCCCTGCTCGTGCTCCAGAGCTGTGCTGTGGGGAGACCCCAGCCACAGGCCGGGCTGCCTCTGCCACTCAGGACCTCTCCGCCCTCCTCGCCCTTTCTCAACCTCAAAACCTCCGCTCTAGCCATTCCAAACCATTTGTAGCTGCTGTCTCCAGGCTGTGTTCCTTGGCCGGTTGCATTTTCGCAGGTTGGGATTCTCAGTCTCCTTTTGATCAGGCTGACTCCTGCTTGCTTTTAAGGCTCCGTGGACATTTCACCTCCTCGGCATTGTCTTTGACCATGCACCCCAGACAGACAGGCATGTGGCTTGTCGTCTCCGGGCTCCCAGCACTCAATGACCCCCAGCAAACTTGAGGCACCTTGAGGGGTGCGTCTTGTTCAAACACCCAAGACTGTGACAAACACATGGTAGATGCCCTGTGGGTATTTTAATAAATTCTCAAACATGAAGACCCACTTTTCTATACTTTATAAAACCGTAAGTGTCCTGTGTGCATTCTTTCATTGGCTTCCTTTTCCTAGTTTCCTGTGTTATTGCCGCTTTTAAATTTTAAGTTTGTAAGTGCAGACATAGAGTCTATTTTTTAGCATAGACAGTCCTTCCCCTTTCTTCCAAATACATAAAATAATTCCCTGCAGCTTGTGAATACTCCCCTGGGGCCTGTGGGCCTTCATTAGAGTAGCTCTAACCAACTTGCTTAATAGGAACCACAGAATGTCACAGAGGTCCTGTTAGGTCTCTTTTTTTGACAGATGAGGAAACTGCAGCTTCAGAAAGATGCAATAGCTTGTCCTAGGATGCTCAGCTGGTAAGTGACGAAAACAAAACAAGGGCTGGAAACCAGGCTTTGGTATGCCTAGCATTTGAATTTTTGACGCACTTTGCAAGATTAAAGTGTTGCGCTCTGAATGTAGATTTGCAATTTATGGACGAGTAGGTGTGGGTGGGTCGGGGAGTGGAGGCAGCCCTGGGAGGCTGGGCGGTGACGACCTTTAGTGCCTCACGTCTCCTGAATAGGAGTCCTTGTTTGCTAGTCCTCACAGCCCTTTTCTTGCTCCTTCAGGGTACGTATCCGTCATTCCCTTAAAACAGTGACACTCATTATAGCTGGCAAACAAATGGCTAAGAACTAGGCAACTCCAATTATTGAACTCAGCATGTGAAATCATTTAATCAGAGCTCACAAGACTGAGGGGCAGTATTAAAAAAGAAATAGGCACACTGTCTGGTCCCCAGAATGAACGCTTTTCAGGAGAGAAGAGAGCTTATATTATTTATTGTGGCAGGAAGAAGATATACTGTAGTATTTCAGTGAGAAAAGGACAAGATGATAAGAACTCGGGAGAGTAGGATTTCACTTGAACTCCATTCCCGATTTCTTTTTTCAGTTTAGTTTTAGAGCAATTATTTCATTGTTGTATAACTCAATTTCCTGGTAGTAACATAGAACCACTGCTATTTTGTATCTTTTAAGGTCTCTTTTGCTACTGCCCTGGAACCTGGGGCAATATTTCTGTATCATCCTGCATTCATCCAAACGGTTGTATTTACACAAAGACCAAAAGGACTTCATTTAAAGATGGTTTCAGATGTGAGATGTATGCCCTCATGGTGGTTGCCCTGTGCACACAGATTCATTTGAATGTGTGCATACACCTTCTAAGCCATAAGCATATGTTTAACAAGTAATTTTGTGTTCACCACCCTTTGCCTTTTTTTTTTGTTTGTTTGTTTTTTGTTTTTTTTTTGTGGTATAGGCAGCCTTTTGTCAATTGTGACATTGTAGGGGATGAAGAAGCATTGTGCTGGGAAGTGGACTAATTGGAAAATACACTGAAGAGTGTTTCAGAGATGCTGAAGGTGACAACAGTCCTTCCTTCGCATCCTTTCCAGCTTCTTTTGGTCACCACTTGAGAAGGAGCCTTCCAAGAGCTAAGGGCACACAGGAACAGGAAGCTGCAGGAGGACAGCCAGCCTTCTCACCAACCATCATTCTTTGCAACGGGCACACACATGAGCTCCGCACAGTCCCTTTCTTGTCTCTCCGGAGGAGTTGCTAAAACATATAACATCATTTGGAAAACATGAGCGCTGTTTGGCCTCAAGAATCTTTCATATTGTTTTCTGAGGGGGAAAGAAACCCCAAATTAACACTTTCCTTCTGATAGACTTAAAGAAATAAATGCACAATAGTGGGACATTTGATACGAGATCAGACAATTAATTTCACAAACTTGTTGCAATGATATTGCTAAACTTTTTTGATGTCAGAGGGATTATTCATTATGAATTTGTACCAACTGGACAGTTAACCAAGTTTACTATTTGGAAGTGCTGAAAAAGCTGTGTGAAAAAGTTAGACGACCTGAACTTTTTGCTAACAATCCATGGCTCTTGCATCACGACAATGCACCAGCTCACACGGCACTGTCGGTGAGGGAGTTTTTAGCCAGTAAACAAATAACTGTATTGGAACACCCGCCCTACTCACCTGATCTGGCCCCCAGTGACTTCTTTCTTTACCCGAAGATAAAGGAAGTATTGAAAGGAAGACATTTTGATGACATTCAGGACATCAAGGGTATGATGGCCATTCCAGAAAAAAAGTTCCAAAATTGTTTTGAAGGATGGACTAGGCGCTGGCGTCGGTGCATAGCTTCCCAAGGGGAGTACTTTGAAGGTGACCATAGTGATATTCAGCAGTGAGGTATGTAGAATTTTTTTCTAGGATGGGTTCGCGTACATAATTGTCAGACCTTATATTTCATACATATGGCAAATGACCATATGGAATATACTTTCCTCAAAACATACAGTCATGTGCTAAGATCTAATATCTCCATTATATAAAAGTAATTTTGCTTAAATGCTACCCAGAAAGCCCTTTTGTACTTTATTTTTTTTCTCTTTCAGTCCTCTCAGAGATAGTTTTAAGAGGCTACATACTAGCCACACATTGCATAGACAGCCAAGGTTGGTAGTGTGCAGTATGGATGGTGCAGGAATTGTTGGGGATTCAACACACTTTTATGGTTCATGCAGCCTTCAAGAAGCCTGGACTTTGAATCAGGTCTTTTAATTAGACTTGATAAGGATTTTAATATATGCTGTCTCTCCCTTTTCATTTGAGTTGAACTCTTTGGGGTCTGATGTCAGAGAAGGAAATAGGAGTCCTTTGTCCTGCACAAAACATCATATTCTCACTGTTTGGATAACAGGACCTGGAGGGAAAGGAGGGCTAACAGGAGGCCAAGGGTAAGTGGCGAGCATTAATCATGTTAATTTGATCAAACAGAATCACAGAGTCAGTAAGTCACTTTTTTTTTTTTTTGCTCTCCATATAAGTTTATTTTTTGCTGATTTTTTTCTTTCTGTCTCTTTTGTTTTTTAGTCTCTATTGCTTTTTTCCCCCCTTTATTTCTCCCCCCAGAAGGTCCCCCTCCCATATGTAAAAGACACGTTTTGAGAACTCATTCCCAAGAGAAAAGTCATTCCCAGGAGAAAACATACTAAACCACAATTTGACTTTAGGCCTGATGCAGCTAACAAATGGTCTTTTTAAATATTCTGATCAGGGGCTTGGAAAACAGGGGATTTAAGACTTCAGCCCAGAAGAGTATGATTAACTTTGAGTGGATATGGTAGTTCTGGCCACTATTTTAGATGTTCTAATTGGCAGTTTAAAAATAACAGAGTTGCAGTCCCTTCTTCTGCCTTATTCCCTTTGTGCATTGTATTTAAGGAGTCTTAAGGTTTCTGGGGCGCGCCTGGGAACCATGAGTCCATGGGTGCTCCCCTACCATCTCCCAGGTCTGCCTGACTCTGCCCTGAAATACCACGAGCGTAATAAAAACTTGTGTTTTCTTAGGAATGCTTGCAGCCTCTGACTCACAGACGTAGTACCTTTCCTTCTTTAATAACCAGGTGCTTAAGGGATGTGCTTCAATGATGATATTCAATGAAATCCCTTTCTGGGCACCTTAAGCTTCCAGCTGAAATGCATCATTTTCTTGCCAGGTAATAAGTACTTTAGGATGTCGTCAAGAAAAGGAAAACACTGATTTCATAACCAATTATTTACCAAATTCTTTCCCATATTTGTGTGAGCCAGTGTCCATAAGCTGAAACAAATGTTTGTTCCTTGTCCACTGTTTCAATTGGCAGCAAGAAAACATATCAGTGGAGATAACACACAATAGAGCTGAATTTTTCCCTTTTGCATTTCCAAGGAGCTCTGAGTTCCGTCTGGTCCGGCCTGAAGTTGCTCATCTTTACCTATTTTCGGTCTCTGGGTTTCCCTTCCTGGAAATACTTGCTGCATCACTGAGGGAGTGGGGAGCAGGAGTGAAAAAAAAAAGGAAAAAAAAAGATGCTTAGAGTGGTGGAGCTGCCCATGCTACCCCGATTCCCTTATCCCAAGCAGAGGGTTTGGTGGGACCCGTGGAGGGGGATTCTCAATTGGCAACCATGTTCCCTGTGAGACATAGTTTATCATCCCTGCTTTGAATTTTGTTCACGTTGAATCTTGCACTTTCCCAACCAATGAGGCCGCAAAATCATAAACTATATTAAGTCCATAAATCCCAGAGTGCCAAGTCTCTGGAATAGCAAGCACATGCTCTCTAACCTGTGGTGATCAATTTCCCTGCCCATTGGCAGCTCGGGGCTTCAGTGCACAGAGAATGTTGCTATTCTCAGGACACCCTCCCTGCTCTTTTCCCCAAGGGGCCTTGCATCCACTGCTTTCTTATATTTGAAATCTTTCATAATGCACCAGTTTTTAAAAATGAGAAAAAAACAAAGTTGTCTTTTCCTAGCTGGGCGGATGCAGAAGGTAAAGCCTGCTGACATGAGGCTTGTCTTTCAGACCAAGATCTCAGATACACATTAGGAATATTAACTGGGGTACGTGTCCCCCTCCCCACTATTCAGTGTCTTCCCCACGCCTCCTCCCCTGGAGCCAGTTAGCAGGGTAATTATTCACATAAAAGCAGAATCCAGTCCGTCTCCCACTTTTCCGAGGAGTCATTGTGACAGAGAGCCAGGGTTCCCCCAGAGAGAGTGGAGAACAAGCATGTGCTCCCCTTTCACAGGCCAACCCTCAAGCATTTCAGGCATTTGTAGTCATCTGGGGGACCTGACAAACACTCCTGAAGAAATGAGATGATTTGCACTCTAAGAGGCAGTGATGCCTTTTCTCAACACGAGAAACGAGAAACGGTGAAGCACACACTCAAATGGTTCACACGGTGGGGGCGGATGAGTGTGGTGGAGAGGAATCATTATGTAAGTTACTTGGCAGGGATACTGGTCCTTTTTTACGATATACCCAGGATAAGGCTCTGGGACACCAGTGTTCCTGCATCCCCGAAGCTCAAATGTGCAGTCACGACCATTTTCTGATGGGTTCATGGACTTGAGCCGTCTTTCCCAGTTCCTTATTTAATTACATAGTACTGTCTTCCTTTTTGCTTTGCAAAGCATCCTCTTCTAATCCTCTCTTGCCTTTACATCATGCGAAAAGGCCTTCTGCATACTTGCAGGTGTTATGTTGTGAGCCATATCCCTCTACTTTTTATGTGTATTTTCTTAATTAATAAATTTTATTTTTTAGAGCAGCTTTAGGAGTATAGAAAAGTGAGTAGAAACTACAGAGCGTTTCCATGTACTCTCTTACTTCCCCCAGTTTCCCCTGTTACTAAACTCCTTTCCTTTTTATTAACATGGACAGCAGTGCCAGACGACGACAATTTTTGAGAGGACAAGGGTCTTTCACCTACAGTATTTCATTGAACAGAGATTGTTCCAGAAACAAGCGTACCTCCAGGGCATGAGTGTAGTTAGTGACAGGGGTGGAGGCAACTGAGAAAAACCCCAGCTCTAGTTGTCAGAGGCCTAATCCAAGGTCAGGAGGGACACCCTCAAGGAAGGGGAATCAAGTTGGGTTTTCCAGTGCCGAGAAAAGGGAAGCAGGACTGTTTCCTATGGCTGCTGTAACAAATAACCACAAAATTGATGGCACAATTACCACAAATTTAGATAAAAATCTAAATTTATTATCTTATAGTTCTGAAGCTCAGACGTCTGAAATGGGGTTCACTGGAGTGTTAAGGTGTCAACAGAATTGTGTTCCTTCTAGAGGCCCCAGGAGTAAATCTGGTTCATTGCCTTTTCCATTTTCTAGAGACTGCCTGCACTTCTTGGCTTGTGGCCCCTTCTTCCATCTTCAAAACCAGCAATGGCCGGTTGAGTCTTCCTCACGCTGTATCCCTCTGACACTGACTCTCCCATTGCCCTCTTCCGCCTATAAGGACTTATGTAGTTAAATTAGGCCCACATGGATAAACCAGGATGATCTCTCCATTTCAAGATCACCTCATCGGCAGTCTTAATCGCCCCCTGCCAGGTAAAGTAACATAATCACAGAATCTGGGCATTAAGACGTGGACATCTTTGGGGGCCATAATTCTGCCAACCATATGAGGCATTTTCCTGGAGAAATAGAGCCTAGGATCAAAGCCCCCAGTGACTCACACTGTCATCCTCCTCAGGAGTAATTAGAAACAGGGCTCAACCACCTCATGCAGCTCAAATGTCACTTCCTCCAGGAAGCCTTCTATGTTTGCTGACCAATACAGGAGACACTTAGAAACATGTGGCACTTGAAATGTGACTAGTCTGAACTGAGTTGTGTTCTAAGTCTAAAATATACACCAGATTTCGAAGACTTAGTATAAAAAACAAAGAATGTAAAATATTTATTTTTACAGTAATGATTTTTAAAATATCGATTATACATTGAAATAATATTTTGATATTTTATGAAATTAATTTCTCCTTTCTTTTACTTTTTTAATGTGGCTACAAGAAGCTCTAAAATTGCAAGAAATGTATATATATATATATATATATATATATACACACACACATACATATCCACACATACACATATATACATTTTTTTGGACAGAGCTGCTTTACAATAGCTCCAGGCTGAGCCAAGTGCTTCCTTTGTATGCTCCCACAGTCCCTTGTTCACACTGAAACATTTGCATTGTAGCGTAATTATCAATTTGCATGTTTACCTTTCCTACCACATGGTGAGTTCTTAAAGGGCAGGGACTATGCCTTATTAATCATTGTATCCCTTGTGTTCGTACCGTGCCTGGAATGTTATACTAACAATCATTATCATAATCATAACACTTATCTAGTGCTCACTACATGCCAGGCTCTGTTCCAAGTGCTTTATATATTAACTCACTTAATCCTTACAACACTCTTTCGCTGTGTGAATTTAGGCAAGTTATTTGAACATTTTGTGCCTCAGTTTCCTCATCCATGATATGGGGCTAATAATACTACCTACCTCATAGCTATTCATAATATGAGGATTAACTAGTTATTTTATATATAAAAACATATGTTCAGATATTTGTATCCATATTATATATACATTATTATATGCATATTATAGATGTATAATACATTTGTATCAATACATACAATATTTGTACAAAAGTTTAGAGTGGCACCTGTACATTCTAAGCACTATAAAAGTATTTGTCAAATAAACAAATAACCTTTTGAGATAGGTACTCCTTTTTTCTCCATTTGAGCGATGCCAAAACTGGCATAAGGGGGTTAAACAACTTGCCCAAGTTTATATAGCTCATTAGTTTCAGAGATGGGATCAGAACCCAGGCTGCCTACACCCTTTAAACATTATGTTGTACTGGTGCTTGACAAATATTTGAAATGAATGCAATGGAAATATCGGTGAATTGATGAAAGCACCACAAAGTGACTTATGCAACATTACACAGCCAGTTGGAAGAAGAGTTGGTCTAAAATTCAAACTCCTCAAATTGAAGATTTAAGAGGAGGACAGGGGGTGGTGAGGACTCTATAGGTTATGCATATAGATTAATGAAACTCAGTTTAATAAGGCCATTATCTCTCTAAGAGTTCCTGAGATTAGTTGTACCGAGGGGGAGAATGGGAATATTGATGGGGGAGAGAGAAGGAGAATGCGGGCATGCCAGGGTGGGAAGCATCAGTGGCAGTCTTTGTTTGGCTGCAGGGGGAGCTGGCGGGTTTGACTTCCGGCAAAATTAAAGTTGGAGTTTTCTTTTGCTTAAAATCAGGCCTGCTGAGAGAACAGACTAGAATTGGCCGTGACCTGGAAATGTGAAGCCCTGCCTCGCATATGCTCTGAGCCAGCTGGAAGAGTACAGGCTGCAGAAGAGGGTAAGAGGGATCGCTGCTCCTATTTCCAGGCCGCAAGCATCCCGCCTACTTTGCGCTTAAAAGGATTCAATCCCTGTAGCTCAGGCATAGTTGATCATGGCCAAGTGTACAAGTTAACAATCATGATTTCAAAAAGGAAAACTCATTTTAGACCACGACTGCAAAGCCAGGAGTCAACATAGTCACCTCGAGGAGTTAATCAGAGCCACTAATAAATTGCTCTTCTAGCACATGGTGTCAGGGTCTTCTCCAGACGCAGCTGGGTCTGTCCTGGAGAACTGCCAGGCTTGGCGCATCCCCACCGGCAATCTCTCTGATTCCATCTCAGGCTATTATGAAGTCGAGGTCACTCTGCAAGGCAGGGCCTCTACGTTTCAAGCTCCCAGCCTGAAGGTGCACAAGTGGTATGTGAATGTCTCCAGCCACATTTCCTTGCCACAGGAGGTGAGGGAATCAAAGGCAGGGGGTTGGTCTTTAAAAGGCCTAGAGAAATTCATGACTCAATTTAAAACCACTTGTAATTTATCAAAGCAAAGGAAATGGAATCACAAGCTTCAGGGCAGGAGCAGACTTTCTGTAAGAGTGAACGAAGAGCCTGTTGTTCTATCCCGTCTCCCACAGCAGCAGAATTTTCCCCCAAATCCCACAAATTTGGCAACAACGCAATCCCTTCCTGACGTGACCATTGATTAAACAGAATTTATAAATGTCAAGACTGCCTTTCTAATCCTTGACTAATTGGAGAGGCCAAGAGCCTGTTGGGAAGGCTCAGTGACAACACGTAGCAGTAGAAATACAGAGCCCAGGAGGACTTAAACCTGTGGGTTTCATCTCTAACTTAACCATTTACCTGCACGACCTTTGCCAAGACAACTCACTGTTCTTCATGAGAGGAGTGAAAAAGAAGATCCCTCAGTCAAATGTTTGTTTGTTTTTTAATGGTGTTCAGGAGTCCAATGTGCAAGTCACACATGCAAGTACACTGAAGCGTGTTGTTGGTTTCTCTACATATACTCTGCGCTCTGGGAGATAAATGTTGCACATTTTTAATTAGGTGGTGCTCACAGCTGCTAGGAACAAAGACGTGACGAAAGTGGCTTATATATACAGGGTTTAGTTCTCTCACATACTGAGAAGTCTGGAGGTAAATGGAGACTGTCCTTAGTTTAGTGGCACAAAGATGTCAGAGCTGGGGTCTCTGTGATTCGCTTGGCTGCTGGAGCTCTAGCCATCACATCTGAACTTCAGGTACCAGAAAGGGCAGAGGTGGGGGGTGGCGGGGAGGAGGCTTTACTGAAAGCCTAAACCAATGACAACTGCTAACATCACACCTAAATGTAAAGGAGACTGGAAATTTTAAGGCCTTTTTTCCCCTGCTAGGTACTTTTTTGTCTCCAATAAAATAGCAGAAAGAGGGGCAGGATGGATATTGGGTAGGAAACTAGCAGTTTCTCAATTCACCACCGACAATGAACAGTGTGGGAAGATAGGAACCCATCGTCCAGGTTTGTGTAAATAGAACTTGTGTGCAGTCTGCTCAAACTTTTCTCAGTTTATGTGTTTATTCCTTAGTCCTCTTCTCTTTCTCTCTTTAGATTATTTATCTATAAAGCCCTTTTGCTCTTCTTAAGGTCAGGGGTCATTTCTTATTTGCTCACTGATTAGCAAAGCTCTTGGTCCATAAGATACTAAAAAAGATATTTATTGAACTGAATTGTTTGATGCATCGGGACAGAATTGGATACTGGGCAGTAGAAATACTTACGCAATACTATATGAAACATCCACTGATATTTTCGATAGTTTTAGGCTGAGAAAAAAATTACTAGGGAGATATGTCTTCTCTTTCTTTGTTTAAGGTGTATAGATTTTATTTTTGGAGATGAAAAAAATCCTTTAGAGGATTTTATTTTTTTCCCAACTTTGAGAAAGAATTCATGAGTATAATTGTATATATTTACAGTAGACAATGTGATGATTGACATACGTATACATTGTGGAATGATTACCAACATCAAGATAAATATCCATCACCTCACATACTGTAGTTAACTCTTTTGTGTGGTGAGAATGCTTAAGCACCACTATCAGCTACTTTCCAGTACACAATACCACGCGTATTATTAACTACAGTATAGTCACCATGCTGCATATTAAATTCTAAGAACTTATTCTTTATATAACTGGAAGTTTGTACCCTTTGACACATCTCTCCCCATTTTTCCTTCCCTTCAGCCCCTGGCAAATGCCATGCTATTCTGTTTCTATGAAATCAGCTTTTATTTTATTCTTCTTATTTTTAAGATTCTACATAGAAGTGATACCATACAGTATTGTCTTTCTTTGTCTGGCTTATTTCACTTAGCACAATGTCTTCAAGGTCCATCCATGTTGTCGCAAAGGACAGGATTTCCTTCTTTTTATGGCTGAATAATATTCCATTGTATATATGTACCACATTTTCTTTATTCATTCATGCATCAAAGGACATTTAGGTTGTTTCCACATCTTGGCTATTGTGAATAACGCTACAATGAACATGGAGATTCAGATAACTCTTCAAGATACTGATTTCATTTCCTTCAGAAGTGAGATTGTGTGATCATATGATAGTTGTATTTTTAAATTTTTGAGGACCTGCCATACTGTTTTCAATAATGGCTGTGCCAAGGAGGTATGTCTTCTTGAATACTTCTGCAAGATGTATTACCGATAGAATTGTGCTTGAATGAAGGAATAAAACCCAAATTTCATAAGCATTCTTTCTCACTCCTAAGTATCTCTTATGCCATAAAACTTCTCCCTTTCTCTTTTCTAAAAAGAGATTATTCTGTCAGGCAGCAGTAGCAACTACAATATACCATGCAAGTCAAGGAGAAGAGCTAGTGATTCCTGATCTTAGCTGCCAACCAGAATCACCTGGGCGACTGGTTTAAAATACAGATTCCCGGGGGTCCATCCCACACATCCTGATTCAGTAAGTCTGGGATGGGGTTCCAGAGTCTATAATTTTATAAAGTGCTCCAGATAATTGTGATGTGCCTCCAGGCAGAACGTCCTGAGGCCGAGTTCTCCCTTCTTTGTACCACGGAGCCAGCTTCCCTGTAGAGCATTTATAGGGTGCAATGGGAGCTTGCTCATATGCCTCATTCCGCCAAAGCTTGAGGGTAGGCACTATGCATTTTCTTATTCCTGTCTGGCACCCAGTGTCCGAGGGCCTGGTACATAGTAGTAGGTGCTCCACAATTATTTGTTACACTGTTTAAATAAACTGAGTATATAATTATCTACCTCTACATAGTGCTTCTGAGAACACTTGCACAAAGAAGCCTGTCTCATCTAGAGAGCAACTGTCTTAACTTAGAACTCAGAGACGGACATGACAGAAGTGACCGGAAATGGACATCTAAGGAACTTGGGGATGAGTCACCTCAACAGGTCGGAGATTCCTGAACAGGACTTTTATTTATTTTTTAAAACAAAATATATACAATTATGTGTGATGCCGGTGTCCTATGGCGATTATAAAGTTTATTTTAAATAATTCATATAAAGTGCTTAGCACAGTGCCAAGAACAAAATGATCTAACTATAAGTGTTAGATGATGATGATGACGACAACTATAATTACAAGAGAAACTCTTATTAAAGGAAACTTAGAATGTATAGAAAAATAGAAAAAACCAAAAATGTACCCTTAATCTTGCCAGCAGAATCAATAATCTTGTAATATAATTTCAGTTTTTCCCAAGCATCTCTGTTAACATGTACTTTTAAAATATACAAAATAAATATTAAAAAGTATACATTGTATGTTTTTAAATGGCCAACAAGCCCATGAATAGAAGTCCAACAACACTAATCATTAGGGAAACTCAGATCAAAACCACAATGAGATAGCACCTTACACACCCATTAGGATGGCTACCTAAAAACCAGAAAATCACAAGTGTTGGTGAAGATGTGGAGAAATGCAAAGACTTCTGCACTGTTGGTAAAAATGTAAAATAGTACAGTCACTGTTGAAAACAGTACGGAGGTTCCTCAAAAAATTAAAAATAGAATGACTGTATGATCCAGCAATTCCACTTCTGGGTATATGCCCAAAATAATTGAAAACAGGGTCTCAAAAGGATATTTGTGCACTCTATGCACTGTCCCTTCAAATTCATATGTAGAAGCCCTCACACCCAATATGATGGTATTTGGAGATGGGGCCTCTGGGAGGTGATTAGTTTAGGCGAGGTCATGAACGTGGGGTCCACACTATCACACTGTGAGATTACTGCCCCCATAAGAAGAGACACCATAGAGTTTGCCCACATTCTCTCTCTCTCTCTCTCTCTCTCTCTCTCTCTCTCTCTCTCTCTCTCTCTCTCTCCTCTCTCTCTCTTTCTTTCCCCTTCCCCTCCACCAACTCATGAGAGAACGCAGCAAAAAACAAACAAACAAAAAAAAAACAGAACCTGATCAGGCTGATCTGATCTTGGACTTCCAGCCGCTAGAACTGTGAGAAAATAAATTTCTATTGTTTAACTCACCCAGTCTATGGTATTTTGTTACGTCAGCCCAAGCTAAATAAGCCACAAATCCATGTTTATAGCAGCGGAAGCAACCCACATGTCCACTGAGAGATGAATGGATCAGCAAAATGTGGTGTATACATACAATGGAATATTATTCAGCTTTAAAAAGGAAGGAAATGCTGACACATGCTACAACATGGCTGAACTTTGGGGACATTATGCTAAGTGAAACAAGCCAGTCATAAAAAGACAGATACTTTATGATTCCACTTACATGTGGTAATTAGAGTAAGCAAAACCACAAAGAGAGAAAGTAAAATGGTAGTTGCCAGAGGTTTGGGGAAGGAGGGAATAGGGAGTGATTGTTCAATGGGTACAGAGTTTCAGTTTTGCAAGAGGAAAAGAGTTTTGGAGTTAGATGGTGGTGATAGTTACACAACAACGTGAATGTACCTAACACCACTGAACTGTACACTTAAAAATGGTTAAGATGGTAAACTTTATGCCATGTGTATTTTACCAAAATAAAAAAATTTAAAGAGGTGTGCGTCTTAAAATATTTTACTTAAACATATCAAATGTTTTAATATATAAATAATACAGTATAAATACTGAGGGTGCCAAAAACATATACACATTTTAAGAAAGGATAAAAGCTGTATTAAAATTGTAATATATAATATATACCGATAACAAAAGATGAATACATGTTATGTGTATACATTTTCTTTTGGCACCCCCAGCATATCTTATGTTATACATAATATAAATTATGCATATTTAGAAATCAGTGTATCCAGCTGTGTACCAAGCAGCACTGTTGCTTGGAATGGCTCCTTATGCCTCTCCATTTCACTGGCTTCATTGGTCTGGGGTCCAGTGGCCGTGGCTTCCTCTTCCACTGTGTAGAAATCACTGCCCAACACGCGGCATGGGTCAGCCTGGGAGGTAAACCCAAAGTGTTCTCACAGTGAAGGTAATTAGTGTGACGAGGAGCCTGAACAGTCTGGTCCTGTCATGGGGCTCTGCTGAACTCTGGGTCACTAGATTGCCCACAAGGGGAAGGAATTGTTTTGCCCTCAAGCTGGGACCATATTCATTACCAGCGCTCCCTTCTGTTGCCTATCGGAAAGATGACATGTGGCCATCTCTTAGTGGCCACAGGGTAAGCCCCACCTCACAATGGGCACTTGGTCTGGAGCTATGCTGGGCATTTGAAAGTGACATTGCTGTTTCCGACAAGTTGAAACAGATGAATGATTTCCAGCGAAAGGTAAAAAAGTACATTTCAGCGATCAGCAAGTTTTAGTACATTTAAGAAACTGGCCAGAGATGCTCAGCCCTCATCCACAGGTTTTGTTAATGAATTTGGCAGAAAGGAGTTGCATTCCTAGGCAAAGTATTAGAACAAAAAGGACCTGTTTTCCTAGTAATGAATTGCTGTGAACGTATTCAAAATGGGACTTAAAAAGCCTCTTGCCAGAGAGCAGCTCAGTTCTCTGAGTCATGAATTAGATAATGGGCTTTTATAAACCCACAGAGGAAAACCCTCTGAGGATTTATGTGGGTGAGGAGAGAATGTCTGTCCAGAGCTGCCACCTTCTGCCAAGTGCTGGCTCACAATCCAGAGGCCCGAGGACCTTGCATACAAATGCCAAGGCCAACTGGACCATCGGCCAGGGTGTCGTCTGCAGTGCTGACTCGAGCACTTGCCCAGGCTCGCAGCTGCAGAGCTCACCAGAACAGGACAGACTGCTCCGCCTGCCCTGCCTCAGGAAAGAAAGTCACTGCGGGAAGAATGGTCAGGAGGACCACAAAGACCTCCTGCCCCATGTCACCTTCCTAAAGATGTGGCCCAGCCCCCTGGCCCCAACCCTCCGATAAGAAAACCCGAGCCTCCCATGAGATTAAGCCTTATAGCCCCTAGGTGTGTAAGGAGGGAGTATTTGAAGATGACTCCATAGAAATAAAGCTCCACATAATAGGAAGAGAGTCCCTCTCAAAAATAGAGCTCCACGAAGGCAGGAGACAGTGAGCAATCAAGAAGTCTCAGACTGTGACAATAGAACTTTATTATGTCCTCTAACCAAGTTTTCCTGAAGGTCAAGGGCACTCATGGACACATGGAGTTATTCAATGCATTGAGTTGTTTTGTTTGTTTGTTTATTTATTTTTGTTTTTTCCCCCCTAAATATTCTCTGGTACCAGGGATACAAATCCTATTTCTACCCCCACAGGGAACCTTGCTTTATTTAACTTTGATTACCTCTCAGGTTAGCTGCAGGCTTTGATCTGACTGTAGCTCAGATTCAACTATGCCTCATTTCTGCTGCCCACTCTGGCTGTGTGTGCCCTCAGACCAGCAGCTTGGAGCTCTGGCCTGGATCCCAATAATCACTTGGGCATGAGGACAGCCTGGATGTGACATCTGTCGGCCCAAAGAGGGCCAAGATAATCTGGCAACACCTACTTTTTCTGATTCCCAAGAGGCTCCAAAAACTAGTTAGCAATGACTAGTGATCATAGAAACATGAAGGATTTGCTCTGTAAGCTAAGTTTACGTGCTATTTGAGAGGGAAATAAGGGGCAAGAGAGTTTTCCTTATATTGGAGCCAGAAGGATACAATGGATGAGAATGTACTAAAGAATTGCACCAAGCCACGCCATCATAAAAGTATTAACATTTCCTTCCTAGATAGTGCTGGGCCTGGAGAGGTCATTATTCTGGGAGTGAAACTTTCCATGTTTCTACTTCCAACAGCTCTTGCCATTCTGTCTCCAATTACTCCAAAATTCAATACAATATAGACCTAGGAACTCACATCACTTCCTGGGAGCTAGAAGGGCAGACTGATATTAACAAGAGTTTTGGTGGATCCTGGAGCTGGTTGGTTAGTTTGGTTAGAACAGCACAGCAAGCAGACCAAATTCACATCGCCAGATGGCCCAGCCAGCATTCTTTCCATCTGTGGCTACACTCGTCACCCCTGGTTTTATGTATGGTCACATCAGGATGATAAATGTGTGTTATGTCATTCCTCCTTTAATTCAGTAAGTCTGTATTGCGTACAATGCCCAGTATTGTAAAAGGCGCTTCAAGACATAAAAACAAGTGTAAGTTTATAAACTTGTTGAGGATTGCCTCCCATTTGTCTTTTCATTGTAAGTCTCTCTCAGCTGTCTTTAATCAGAAATCTCAGCCCCAAGTGTCCCGGCCATTGTGATCCAAGTCAGCACGATATTAGCAGTTATACACCGTCCAGTCATCGCCACTGGGGATTCATCTGGCAATTGCGTGTCCCACATCAAAGCCATCACCCCTGGTCTTCATGACTGAGCTATTATTGCCTTTGTTTCTTGATTTATACCCGAAGTTCCCTACTGGGTGTGCAATTTTTCTTTAAATATTAAACCACTTATGTGAGGTTTGGAGACTTCACCTCACTTTTGCTAGTACCTATTCTTGAGGGAAGAACACTGGTCTCTCAGTAATCACTGCTGCTGAGAGGAGCCTTGTCCCACATTTGGGACATTGACATGGTCACCCCTTGATTTACATAATGTCTGCTGCCTATGCCACTTGCCACATCAGAAGCACTTGGCTATTGATGCCATTTAGTCAAGGCTGAGAGCACCATTTGCATTTGGTTGACTGGCCAACTGTCATTCTCAGTCCACTCTTGCTTCTATCATGACCTGTCCTCCTCTCTCTGCTTGGCTCACACTGAGATCCCTGCATGAATGGGAGCTGAAACTCCTGAAATGTAAAAATCCATGATAGACACTCTTTAGGCTAGTTGTCAGTACTATTTCTTTCCCATATGGATGGCACCCAGTATCATGTTCTTTCAAAGCACTTTCTACCTCATTATCCACCAGAGCTTTAAAACCCAACCATCCCATCTGTTTAAAGCAAAAACAAAAACAAAAACAAAAACAAAACTTAATCCTCATGTCTACACAACTTTGGTCTTCTCAATCATGTACCTCTAGGCTGAACAGCCAGAAGAAGTTTAGAAAAGAGGTTAAGAGAGTGAGAAACCTATGTAAACAATAAGTGTTAGCTCTACTACAAGTTAGAGCTGCAAGTGGTAAAATATAATTCATGGTAAAATATAGTAAGATGAAAAGGATGAGACATAAAAAGTAACCAAAGATATTGAAATTAACACATTATTTGTCCTTCTTATTTTTAAATGTCTTGAATTGCCCTGTAGTAGATGCCTGTTGTCTTCTTGCTAAGTACGCTCTTTCTGGTGATAAAATCCCTCTCTTTTTTCCATTCTCTTCTCATGCAGGACCCCTGGCTACAAGGACAACATGTGGACTAGGCCTTGCTAATCAGAACACTCTACTCCCCGAGACATGGGATTAGTTCAGGGGTGAGCACATGTCGTAAGCCAGACAAATCAAACACAGCCCATTTTGGGGTAGTGGTGTTAACATTAAAGACTGTGGGAACCTTTAATTGCTGAGAACCATTTTGTTCACCATGCAGAGAAATCCTTTCACCACAGAGGAAAGCAAGGCCTTAGAATACAATGAAATAGATTTCTGATGACAGCACTTGACCCAACCATGCCTGAAGCCGCAGATCTATGATCCATAGCCCTTTCAGTAGCACGAACAAGTAAGTGATGCTTTTGTTAAGTTAGCTTAAATTAAATTTCTCTCATTTTGAATTAAAACATCTTGGCAAGACTTTGTCTTATCTTTAAGATGATGAGGATTTAGCCTGGGATGCAGAGAAAATCATGAGGATATCAATGTCAGTATATTCAATCAATGGAGAACACACTTGTAGTGAGTTACAAGGAAATTTCACAGCAATTAATGGAACCTAGCTTTTAAAAGTATTTCTTCTCTTTCTAGAGAGTTTGACATTTGAAAATAAATGATTTATTTTACTGTAGAAGCCCAGATAGTTATGACATGAAAACCACAGTTTTCAAACATGCTGGCTAAAGTCATTGAAAAATCGCTGCATGATCAACCAAACTTGAGGGAAACCCAACTGTTTTCAAGCGTTTGGAGCTAGAGTGGAATGAATCAAATGACAAATCTCTCTGCCCTTCTACTCTGTCATGAAAATACGAAGTGCTGAGGCTTATCATCAAAATGAACGTGTCATGATACATCATTTATTTTACCCATGGAATCATTTGCAGGCACTGTAAAGTGGTTACATAGAACAGAAAAATCACAAGTAGCAGTGGCTGGCACAGGACAGGAGCTTACGTCCATCTCAAATGAAAGAAATCTGAAAGCAGCCAGATCAGAGCTGCTCTGGGGGTCCCACTAAGTCATCAGAGGCTTGGGCCCTTCCCAGCTCTCTGCTGTGTCCTCCCTCATGTTCTGGGATGGCTTCTGGAGCTCCAGCCATCATATCCTTGCTCCAGACAGCCTCATGAATGTAGGGACAAAGGACATATCCCTTCCTTTAAGGAGACTGCCCAGAAGTCACATGGAGCTCTGTGCCAAAAAGTGGTCACATGGTCCCTTGTCACTACTTTTATGGCTTGGTGAAAAGTCTTTACTTGGGTGGCAATACGCTCAGCTAAAAATCAGGGATTATATTACTAAGAAAGGAGGGAGAGTGGATATTTTGGGGATAGGTGGGGGGCAGTGCAAACTACATTAAGGCAGGAATTCAGGGATCCTGAATCTTTCAAGGCTAAAAGATATCAGTGCTTCTTAAACTCAATATGCCTGAAGGGAAGGTACTGAATTGTTCATGATGATGGATACTTGGGTTCTTACTTCTTTGAAAAACATGTTACAGCTTTCTCTGCCTTGTCTTTCATAAACATCAAGTCCCAAAAAAGCACACATGAAAACTACCGTGTTTCCCCGAAAATAAGACCTAGCCAGACAATCAGCTCTAATGCATCTTTTGGAGCAAAAATTAATATAAGACCAGGTCTTATATTATAGTCAAATAAGACCGGATCATTAATAATATAATATAATATAATGCCAGGTCTTATATTAATTTTTGCTCCAAAAGACGCATTAGAGCTGACTGTCTGGCTGGGTCTTATTTTCAGGGAAACAGAGTAGATATTTGCATTACCCATGGCTTTTTATTCACTGCTTAGGCTAGGCTATTCATGTTTGCTGATAATGGGCATAAGTCAAGATTTTAATGATAAAAATAAAATATGAATATGTTATTCCCTCTCTTACTATGCATATTTTCTAATTCTTCCTTCTCTGCCAAATGAAAACAAAACAATCGTAGCTCTTAGGCTCAATGAAATTTCATTTGGTTTAAACAATTGGATGATGACAGAAAAAGGACTAGAGCCATTTGGAAAAATTATTTAAGGTTCTTTCTCAACCATTCATTGTTTATCAACCTCTCACCACCACCTCCATACCTCTCTGTAGCCTTCCAAAATCTAAAAGGCACTGTATGGAAAATAAAGTCTTTTCCTAGAAGTGTGTGTGGATTCTGGTATGTGGCTGTTTGACTGGCTGAATGA
Source organism: Rhinolophus ferrumequinum (assembly GCF_004115265.2). Classification (NCBI taxonomy): domain Eukaryota; kingdom Metazoa; phylum Chordata; class Mammalia; order Chiroptera; family Rhinolophidae; genus Rhinolophus; species Rhinolophus ferrumequinum. The sequence goes on along the minus strand of NC_046289.1, from coordinate 37,521,442 downwards.
ATAGTGAGAGAAACAAAGATCAAAGATAAAGACCTCAGTCAAGATGTCACAATAGATTCATGCTTTGATGTACCCAGGCATGAAACATGTAACAAAAATGGATGTATTAAGATGAACCATATAAAACTGCCAGTATTTGACAATTTTGCCAACAAACTGGCTATTTATTACAGTTCAGTCTAATATATAAACACAGAGAGACAGAACCAAAGTGACATAGCCAGGATCAAAAATAAGGTCAACATAGCTTAAGACCAGATTTGGAAAAGAATCACAACATAATGAAAGGAGCTGAAACCACTGGACTATATGGGCTTTTGGACTCAGACAGTAGCATATAGGAATTTGGTACTTGCAAAGTAATGAGGACTCAGAGCTCTACACATGATCCCTTAAGATTACAACTTGAATTAATGAAATTGACCCTGAAAGCAGTCTGGAAAAATCTACTTTTGACTGCTACTTGGAGCAGTGGCTTTTGATAAGCTACAGGTCTAGGAAGTTAGGAAGACCCAGAGACCGTCTCCCAGCATGGAGCCCAACTAAGCCACTGCCTTGCTAGTTAAATCTTTACATTGCCAATACCACGTCAGGGCAGGAAAACGGAATTGCTATTGTATGACCAGACCTGGGAGCTGAGTATCCACAACCCAGAAGGAAAATTCCCACAATGGTAGATAATTCATCAGTCTGACCAATTGGTGGGTTTGTGTCAGAGATATGACTTTCCCCATTTACCTATTAATATAAAATTGCCATATATACGAACCTCCAGAGATTTTTAGCTGCATCCCTACACGTGTTTTTTACACATACAAGTGAATGCAGTCAAATAGCCAGTTATTTTTTAAATTACCAGTTATTTAAAAAATTTCAGATCATAGCTGGCTATGAAATGTCATATGCTTTCATGAGGTGTGGGTGTGAGGGGTGGTATGTGGGCACTCACAGCCCTTATAGTGAGGTCCCCATTTTTTGTTTTATTGCCTCAATAACACATCTAACCTCCTTCTAGACTCACACCACCAGCACACACCAAACCCCAACAGCTGACCTCATCCCAGCTGTTCTCAGGTTATTAGTTATATTCTGTTGCCCTCTTTTAAGTTTTTTTTTTGGGGGGGGACGGAGGAAAAAAATACAGAGAGAATCAAGAACTCTATTGAAATTCCATGTAGTTGTGAGAGGATTTTCTAGGCACCAAATGCTTTATACAATTTTATAAAGGCATCCTGTAATCAAATGCCAAAATTTAGAGACATGATAGAACAGTCCCCATAGAAAGAAAGAATGAGAAAGGATTAAAAAAACAGTTAGACTTCAAAAGGCCCTAGAAGATTATTTATAGAATCAGCATCAGACAATGAGAGCTGACAAAATTATTTTCCAGTGTTAGATGGTCTGGTATCACTGAGGGAACTTTCCATCTGATTAAAAGTAATTATTGCTGGCATTAAATGCAGTTGGAATCGCCCAGCATGATTTATCTTCTATTTCATGCTGCTACCATATGCCCGCCATTGTGGAGCAGAAACACTCTCTTTCATTCTGATAAATAGTACTTTGTAAATATTTAGAGATGGAAGCTCTGGATCGCTGAACGGTTCTGACGGGGAACATGTGCCACGAGCCCATTATTCATGTTCGTGGCAGACTCTGTTTGAGGTATAGGGACAAAAAGCATTCATGAAGCCAGGTAGGCTTTCCCAGAAGTCTTGTTCAGAATTAACGGCAATTGGAGGAACGTGGCTGGGCTCTCCAGCACGAGGTGTGCTTTCCAAAAGTGCACACATACCTTAGAGTGAGACATTTTGCTCTCTGGCTAGTGCTGTACAAGTTGATAAACTGCCAGATTTATTAAACTGGCTTTTTCTGGAACACTTGATTCAAGAAATAAACCACATTCACCGTGACCTTATTTGGAGAGAGGGTCTTTACAGAGGTAATCACGTTAAAATGAAGTCATTAGGGTGGGCCCTAATCTAGTATGACTGATGTCCTTCTAAAACGGGGACATTTGGACACAGAGACATGCATAGAGGGTAAACAGTGTGAAGAGACATAGTGAAAAGACAGTTAGCTACAAACCAAAAGGAAAGGCCTGGAACAGTTCCTTCCTTCACGGCCCTCAGATGGAACCAACCCTGCCAACACCTTGATTTGGGACTTCTGGCTTCCGGAACTGTGAAATGATAAATTTCTGTTATGTAAGCCACCCAGTCTGTGGTACTTTGTTAGCGCAGCCCTAGAAAACAAATACAGAAAGAAATCATGCTTAGTGGTCTTTGGGGGTTTCTATTTGGGGAATTTGAGTCCCCTTAAAGAGAGAGGCTTTTACTCCACTCTCCAGACCGTAGCTGTTTTAAGGATGAAACAGCTTATTTTTCTCTCCCCTCCTGTGAGGAGGAGTGGCTCATCAGATCACTAACTTTGGGACGGGGGTAAGTGGTTATGTGTGGGGTGTGGCCCAGCCTGTTGTGTCTTGCTTTCTCTGGGATTATCAAGCCCTCAAACTCAGCCTCCTTTTCTCTCCACTCTGCTTCCTTGTGGCAAACTGCACACTCTCTGCAGTGCGGCAACCACCTTCCGCCAGGCCTTTCCTTGGCCTCTATTCAGGAAAGGAGTAGGAAGTTCTGGGTCAGTCTCATGCTCAAGCTGGCTATCTGTCCAGCATCTGCAGTGACAGAGTTAAAGATCTGATGTTTGTTGTCTCAGTCCCTTGTGAGAATACTCTGTTGTCTAGGATTCTCGTACCCCGAATAAACTCCTTAGAGTTTATTTAATGCAAATATTAGTTTGCAGGGGTTCTGGCCTCTTCTAGGGATTAAAGTGGTGCTCATCCTGATGGCTTACGTATGGGTGTGCCGAACCCCCCGACCCCGCCCCACAGAACTTTTAGAGGAACATAAATAGTAGTATTCAGTTACCATTGGATTCAAGTTGGATATTCCTATTCATGCCATTTGTGGAGATTTGACATCCCCCTCAAAGTGAGGAAACGGGCTAGATTAGCATTCTCTCTGTTAATTTGTGATGATAGTTCAAGAAACCTATGGAAAATCCTTCTCTATTTCTAGATCGTTTCCAAAGCACTTTTATTTCTAAAGGAATACCTCATCTGTGCCATAGATATTCTGCCCCCATTCTGAAGTCTATTGCTATAAACTTAGCATCTGTCAGGAGCAAGGATGAATATATGAAGACACTAATTTATACCTTACCTGTTCATGGTTAAAAATCATTTACCATCTTGATTATATCTCCCCAAATATTTACCGTGTATAATTTATCAGGGTTTGAAAGAGATTTTCTACTTAGAAAAGTCAGGGACTGCCATCTCTGTGATACAGAAAATGAATTGCACAGAAAATAATGTCAACTGCCATTAGAAACAAAGAGCAAGATGAAGAAATAGGAGAAAAATGTAGAGCAAGGAAGCAAATTCATTGTTATTAGAGTGCCCAGAAAAGGTGGTCTAAGGAGTTAGAGAGCCTGCTTTCTTTTTTCTTTTGAAACTATGGACCAGAGCCCCAGCCAGGAAATTAGATGGAGGGGGACTGAGGGAGAGAACGGTGGAGATAAACAGTGTATATTAGCAAAATTTGGAGACACAGGAAAAGAAGGGGAGGACAATATGTGTCTGCATGTATTTTCTTCTGATTGGACAGACACAGATAAAGTTAAGTATCAGGGCTTATCTAAATCATTACCAATTCCTGTAGTTGAATACTAGACTGAATGCTATTTTTAAGAAGCATTTATATAGAATGTAGGTCCATGGTACTTTATCCTTTACCAAGTAAAAATCACATAGAAAAATTTGTGTTTCGCTGGTTGTGCACCAAACTGATTCACGTTCACAACTCCTTAATGGAAACGATGGATGGTTCGGGAAAGAGCAGTTTCAGCATTTTTCACTAACTGGTGAGAAGGAAAAGTTGTCTGAGTAGCAGAAAAAAAATACATGCAGGAGGACTGCTGTCCGAAGTTGTTATTAAAGGATGGGTGCACAATTCATTTCAGACACGTCCACAATTTCTGTTTTTTAACCATGGTGGACTCTGAGAGGGCCGGAGGAATCCTGGAGGAGCCCATGTTCACCCTGATCCCTTCTGAAGAATATGGCAAAGTAATATATGGAAAAGGAGAAAGAGCAGCTACTTTTCCCATCCCTGACACCTGAGGAGAACATCTCAGGGTGATGAGGGGTTGATGCATGGTGATCAATGAAACCTGCAGTGCCAGCTTAAATGAAGCTAGTGCATGTTGAGAAGCGTTGGAGACACTTTAGAAATAGATATGGATAGTTCTTGCTTAGAGCTTCAGCACCATTTCAAAGATATGGTTATTAACATCATGCCTTTAGTGCTTCTTGAGAAGAATCTAAATTATACTCTCTCCTAGGAATGGCACATCCCATTTTGATGTTTCTATATATGTCATTGGAATGTTGCCCATTCCCTGCTTTCACTCTTCTCAATTTTATTCAGTCTTCAAGGGTTCTATTAAATCTCATCTGTTTTCTATGAAATTTCTTGACGTGCCCAGGTGGAGACGATTTCAATGTAATACCATAAAACTTAGAGCTTATATTGCCCATAGCTTGTATGAATTTTGCTCTACTACAATATTGGGTTGACCAAAAAAAAAAATAATAATAATGACCTGATTCCAATACTAGGATGCCATCACTGTATTTTTTTTATATGTTAAATTAAATGATTTGGAATTCCACTGGCCAGGGCGACAAAAAAAAAAAGTCACTCTCAGTTCTTAGTGGGATTCACCACCCCACCCAATCACTGAAAGGCACCAGGGGTCTTACACAGTCTAGTATAGTGTCTTTTGTCCTCCTGGGTACTTCTGAGATGCTCCCTATCCAAGCCCACAAAGTCCTTTGATAGCAGTCATTTCTGCCTTCTATGCTTCTAGGGGCATGGGGATCTTTGAAAAGTCTGGGGGCTCTAGAGCATAGGAGACAGCTATACTTTAAGAATGCCATCAGTTGCCGCACACCTGGGGTCTGCGGATTCTGATAATTTTCCAACAGGCAGAGCAGGCTGCTCGAGAAGAAAGTACCTCTGGCAATGGGGGAGTTGAATAGGGCAGTTTCCCCAGTGAGTCAGCAGGGAGGAGCAAGCGGAGCTCATCAGACCAATTAGATTCAGATTTGGCCGTGTGGGGGCGGGATCAACACAGCAAAGATGGCGCCGGGCGGCCAGCAGCATAGGAGAAAACCCCTCCACAGGGAAAAGGGCGACTACCTTCCAACCCTCGCCTCCAAGCCACAATCTGCCCCGCATATGCCTCTGATGCCCCCAGAGCCACCCTCCCTCTGCCGGAGCCCAGGGTGAGTACCTATGAGTGAGTGAGTCTGTATGTGGGCCTCTTAAGAGGGTGTCTGGGTTTCCCCCAGCCTTGCTTCTCACCCAGAGGGTCATAATCCCCACTGTTTTTCGTAGCCAGATGTTGTTGGGGCTCTTCTTCCTGGCACCAGTACTCTGGGCTGGGGAGCCTGATATGGGAGCATGGGGTCCCTCACTCCTCCAGGGGGAACCTCCGTGGCAGAGCTATCCCTCCTGATTCTCAACCGCCACGCAGAGGTTTGGGGCCTGCCCATTTTGCGTCTCTGTTCCTTTTACCAGTCTCGATGTGGCTTCTGCTTTATATCCTTAGTTATAAAACTTCTGTTCTCAGACTTCAGATGATTCCTCTAGGTTGATTGTTCTATGATTTAGTTGTAATTTTAATGTGTTCAAGGAAGGAAGCAGGCACAGTGTTTATTCCACCATTTTGGTTCTCTCTCACCATAGTATTTTAAATGAACCCAGTTAAGTGATGTCTAAAGGATGAAAAATGCAAATTTGGCCCAAATCAAATGAGGTTTCCCAAGTTTGTGATTATTTATCTCAGTCTACCAAAACCTATTCAAATAACCTAGAATGCTTCTAGGAACTGAGTTATACCCAGGTTTTCAAAAGATGGTAAAGATGTAGTTTAGGTTGCGTTCCCTTGGTAACAAATTTTGGGATGGAGATTTGTTTGCAAGAGGTTTAGTGGGGAGTGCTCTGGAGAACAATTCCTGGAGGGCAGTGAGGGGAGCTCAACTGGGCAGAGGGAAAAGATGAACTATGGTGAAATTGCCACGGACATCTCTTTTGATTTCAGAGGGAACTCTGGAGCTAGGGTAGCCCTTCAGAGTTACTCAAAATTGAGGCAAGGGCCTAGCCTTTGTATGACCACAACTACACACACACACACACACACACACACACACACACCAGCGAGAGAAAGGAGGGGGCATAGCTTCATACCATATAGCTACCTTTAACTACTGGTAATTCCAAGAGGGTAACTTAGCTATGAGTCTTCGTTAGTCAACACTCCAGGAAACTGAGGAAAAGAGTGTCCAGATCCTGAAACTGGGATCTGGGTGCCACACCACAGCATCTGCTACAAAAAAAGAGAGAACGGTTCATATGACTTTGTTTTAAAGTTCTTGTTAATGAAGGAGGTGACATAGACCTTACTAGTAAACACATATTTCAGTGCTAAACATGTTACCAGTGTCTTTATTACACCGTGTTCTTATGTGGAAATTGGAGATGCTAGATGAGGAGTGCCCAGGATGTCTCTTGGAAGAAAAGAGACACCTAGATCTGTTTTAAATAAAATATTCATGGACAGCTCTTATCAAGGCTTATGCTGCTCTAGTCAAATAGTAGGCTCCCAAACCCTTGTGACTTTTTTCCCTTTAGGGCCAAAAGAACAACTCATCCATCCTTTGCCTATTGAATTGACCTTGATTCTTCATGGGTGAGAAAGGGGGAGAGGTATCAATCTGGCAATTATGTAGACAATGAAACTCATAAGATATTCTTCCTCATCATCAGATCTAAACTGAAAATGAGAAAATACAAGGATTCTGCCTTTGTACTGGGAACTTGTGCACATCTCACTCCCTTGAGATATCATAATATAGTGCATTTGTTTTGTATCTGATTAAAACCCAGGAGTAAACAATGCATATTAATTGATCCATGCATTTTGGTGAACAATACATTTGAGTCCCTGGATTGATTTTTCTGAGCAAGCCAATGAAGTGAGTAAACCTTGCATTATTTATCACTGGCCATCCAATGTAATGTTTCAGTCAACAGTACTTTCTGTGTCTCCTCAGGAAAAGTAACAGGCTAATTTGGGAGAGATCAGAATACAGCATCAGATTTTCACCTGAACCTTTCAAAACTCACCAGAAGGGTCATCCTCAGCTTTCTGTCTTCTTTCTCAGCGGGTGAGAACCATGTGTACAAGGAAAGACAGTCCATCTGTAACCCTTGAAAGAAGACCATAGACCAAAATGAAACTAAGTGTATTTTTACCAATCAGATGAGTCATTTTTCCCATGGGTTAATGATCATTGATGGCTTTAATTAAGGAGTCATGTGAGGTATTTATCTTGGAAAATGTGGATCCATGTGGTTTGCACTATTGGATTTTAGCTCTCTGCTGTGATTGGACTCTTTCAAAACACCCTATTAATGTTAAATCTCTTTGATGCTGCCTGCTAAGGTGGTGATGCCTTAGGGCATATATTGCTGTGGTATTGCCCAGGTTTAGTTTGGCATTTAACTAATTGGAGCTAGAATTATTCTTGTGTATTTGAGGCTTCCAAGTTGGAATTTGTAAGAGAAATAAGTCAGTTGCATCTATTCTTCAGCAATTAACTGGTAATTGGGGCATTTAATCAGAATACTGACTTGAAGGATTTTAGCTTGATTAGATGCTGTTGGCATGAAAAAAAGATTCAACTCCTAGTTCATCTCATTCATGTGCTATATTCACACCCTAAGTCCAGATCAAATATAAATCTAGCTTATCAATGACTATCTTACAAATAAATGGACACAAATAAATGGATAAAGATGCCTCATGGAGATTTAATAGATTTAGAAGCCAATCTTCTACCAAATCCTCAGGTCAATAATATTCATTCTACAATATTTATTATGCATCTACTTGGTCCAAGACAGTTGCTCATAGGTATGTAAATATGAATAATACAGCTGTTGAATTTAGGAAACCTCAGTTGGCCTAAATTTTACTTCAATTACAGCATAAATCAAGGTGAATAACTCTTTCAGCTTCTTCTCTGAAAACCGGATAACCACCACACTTTATGATCCATACAGTGAAGATTCAATAGACAAGTAAGTTTCTGTGGTTTGCACAAAAATGATCAAGATTGAACACATATTAGCAAAAGTCAGTAGTTTAAGCCTGGTTGTGTATTAGAATCATCTGGGATGTTTTCAAAAACACAGTGATTCTTGAACCCTGCCCTAGACCTGTTAGGTTAAAATATCTGGGCCTAAGACCTTTCCATCCACTTCTCAAATAGATTAGGTGATTTTAATGTGTTAAAAACTGTTGACAGAAGCAAAAAAAAATTTTTTTTAATTTAATTTTAAGGTTATGGATACAGAGTTGTAGCAAGAAGATGGAGGATCCTAACAGTCTGTGAGGCCATAGGAGAAATAGATGTGGTTATAGAGGGGTAGGATGGAGGTTGGGGTACAGGCTCCGAGAAGCCACACTCTGGCTACCTCAGTCCGGCCATGCAGTTGCCTCTCCACTCATGAATACATGACCCTACTTCCCAATAGAAAGTACTCAGAGAGGATAGATTCTGTTTCACATCTGCCTCCAAATCTCAGAAAAGTGTCATTTGAGGCTTTCTCAGTTTTGCAGAATAGGAATACACTATAAAAGGAAGGTGGAATGGGAGTTGAGTTAGACAATCTAAGCATTCCTCACAGCCATCCCTAGGAGATCAATCATATCCATTCTCTTAGTTTCAATTACTATCTAAATGATTATGCCACTCAAATCAATATCTGTAGCTATCACCTCTTCCCTGAGCTTCAGATTTATAAATCCAACTGCCTGCCAGACAACCTCACCTAGATATTCCAGGTAATGCCAATTCAACGCCTCCCCAAACGAACTCGTCTCACTTGCTACACTTGCTTCTCTTCTTATGCCTCTGATTGTTGTGAATGTCACCATCGTCCACCCAGGCAACCCAGGCTGGATTCTGAAACTATTAGGTGGCTGCAAAAGTAATTGTGGTTTAAAAGGTTAAAAAAATGCAGAAACCATAATTACTTTTGTACCAACCTAACATGTGCTGGGCTTCTTCCTTTGCCTCATCTCCCATATCCAATCTCCTTCAACTATCTGTCTTCTGAAACGTACTCAATTATCCTGTCCTTTCCAGCCCTGCTATCATTGGTCTAGTGTAAGCCTCCATTATTTTTCATCTGGGTTTCTTCAACAGCTTCCTATTGATTTCTCTAGGTCCAGTCTTCAACCCCTCAAGTCCATCCTCCATACATTTGACAATAATTGTATTTAATGCAGACATGATCACATCCGCTTCCTGCTTAAACCTCGCCCATGGTTCTTCATCACATATTGCAATGGCCTTAAACTGGCAGCACATTAAAATCTACATAGAGTCTGTTGTTAACATGTCTTGGGGTCTTTGGAAACTATCAATATCTGAACCCCACTTCAGACCGAGTGAATCAGAATCTCTGGGGATAAGGTTTGGGAATCGATATTTTTTAAAAAGCTTCCCAATTGATTTTAATATGCAGCTAGTGCTTTTTAACGAAATTCTGTTATGGTTATCTATTTGCTATACAATGTAAGTTGCCCCCAAACTTAGTGGCTTAAAACAGCCATGACTTGATTATTAATCTCACAGTTTCATGGATTGTGAATTTAGAGGGCTTGCTTGGATAACCTCTTGTTCCACATCAACTGGGATCACTTGCTGGTATTTAGATAACATATAGGCTGGTCTGGAGGCTCCAAGACGACTTCACTGAAGCTGTAAGGCTGGGCTCCACAGGGACCACCAACTGGCATGCCTCCACGTGGACTCTTCAGCTCACAGATCTCAGATTAATTGCTCTTGTTGCATAATGGACTACTTACATGGACTTGCTGTACAAAATACGGTCCATAGACCAGCAGTATAGGTGGCATCACCTGGAAGCTTGCGAGAGGATGCCATAGTGAGGAAAACTATCCCTGGACAGACGATTGCTCTGAGCCTTGCAGGTCTTGAGAGAATCAAACTGTTTTCCAATTAGTGTAACTGTGTCCCAGTACAGGTTCAGAAATAGGTATAAGAATACAAAAATTTGGCACTCAATAAAGTAAAATTCACAATGTTTTAGGACTCAACAAAAAATTACCAGGCGTGCAAAGAAACATGAAAATATGACCTATAATGAAAAGAAAAACCAATCAATCAAAACTGACCCAGAAATGACACCGATAATAGAACTAGTAGGTAAGGACATTAAAATAGTTATTTTAACTACATACATGTGATCAAGAATGTAGAGGAAGATGGAGCATATTAAGTAGAGGCATGGGACATATTTTTTTAAAAAGCATCCAAGTAGAACTTCTAGAGATAAAAACTATAATGTCTGAGATGAAAACTACACTAAGGGAGACAACTGCAGATTAGACACTGACAAAGGAAAGATTGGTAAATTTAAAGATATATGTAGGGACAGAGCCCCAGAGAGCAGTTTCCAGGCTCTCGGCCTCATGTGGAAAGGTGCTGGCTCCGGTAGTAGATGGCCATCCACTGTGGCTGGTTGGCCATCAGCTGTTACCGGTTAGCCATTAGCCACTGATATAACTGCCATGGCTAAGCTAGCAAGTGCGGATTACGGATGACATACTTAGCAAGCATGGGTAGCAAGTGCGGATAGCGGATAGCAAGTGCAGTTAGCAAGCGGATTGTGGATTACGGATCATGTTGATCCTATTTCCTGTGTCTCGCCCAGCCTCCAGCAAGACTGGGATGCAGGAAGGCCCCTCGTTGGGGTACTGTGGATGTTTGCTTTTGTGTCTCGACCAGCGCCAGCGAGAATATAGTAGTATGACTCCCCTATCCATGGCTCCATTATTGTTCCTTTTTGGCCTCACCATATCCTTGGGCGTTCTTGGGCAGGGAGTGGGACCGGAGTCCCTGCATGACAATATAGTAATTGAAACTGACTAAAATGAAACACACAGAAAAAAGACTGAAAAAAATGCACAGAATCAGTGAGCTGTGGGTCCTTTTCAGGTGGTTTAATATACATGTTGAGTACAAGAAGGAGGAGTAAATTTTTTTAAAAAAGGATATATATATATATATTATTATTTTTATTATTATATATATTATTTTTTTAAAGAAAGTGACCCAAATTTTTCCAACTTTGATGCAAATTATAATCCTAGAGTTTCAAGAAGCTCAACAAACCCCAAACACAAACTCAAAAAATGAAGCAAACTGCACAGAGGGCTTCATAATCAACTTGCTTAAAAATTACAGCAGATTTAACTACCGGAAACAGTGCAAACCAGGAAGCAGTAGAGCAACATTATTAAAGTACTCAATGTAAAAACAAAATCTAGAATTCTATAGCAAGCAAAAATATTTATGAAAAACACAGGTAAAATAGACATTTTCAAACATACAAAAGTGGAGAGTTCCTCACCAGCAAGCCAGCATTTCTGGAGATGTTCAAGGAAGTCCTGGAAGGAAGGAAACCAATATCAGATGGAAATCTGAAACTACACAGGTATGAGGCACGCCTGCAAATACAACAAATTTTTTCTTATGTTTAATTATTTTAAAAGATAGCTACCTGACCATCTAAAACCAAAATCGTAATAATGTGTTGTGAAGTTTATAACAAATGTACAAGTAAAATGTATGAGAACACATAATACACAAAGGCCTGGAAGAGGGAAATGGGAGAATATTGGTATAAGGTTCTTATGTTACATGTGAAGAGGTATAACGTCACTTGATGTTAAACTGGTGCAGGGAGAGCAGCAGGAAGGAGAGCTCGTGGAAAGACATGAGGAAACTTTGGGAGGTGACAGATATGTTCATTGTCTTGACTATGGTGAGAGTTTTATATGAGTGTAAATGTCAAAACATCGAGTTGTATACTTTTTGTGCAACTTGTATGTCAACTATATGGCAACAAAACTGTAAAAAGAAAAAAATCACACAAGATATAATTTCACAGTCATCAGACTTGCAAACTTCAAAAAGGCGTAACAATATCAAGTACTGTCAAGGATATGATTGTACACTGCAGAAGGGAGTATAAAATTTGCACAACCTCATTGAAAAGCAATTTGCCAATACCAAGTTGAGGGTGAACAGATAAACATACCTTCAACTTTATATTTCTACTTTCAGGTAATTACCCTAAAAAGCTGTTACGCATGTATTTTAAGACATATATAAATATATTCATTGCAATATTGTTTCTAATAGCAAAAAATTATACACAACTTGAATGCCCATATATGGCATTCTGGGGTCTGACAATTATGTTTGTGAACTTGTTGCAACAATGTTGCTAACCGTTTTTGATGTCAGAGGGATTATTCATTATGAATTTGTACCAACTGGACAGTTAACTAAGTTTACTATTTGGAAGTGCTGAAAAGGCTACATGAAAAAGTTAGCTGACCTGAACTTTTCACCAACAATTCATGGCTCTTGCATCATGACAATGCACCAGCTCACACACCAGTGTCTGTGAGGGAGTTTTTAACCAGTTAACAAATAACTGTATTGGAACACCCTCCCTACTCACCTTATCTGACCCCCAATGACTTCTTTCTTTACCCAAAGACAAAGGAAATATTGAAAGGAAGGCATTTTGATGACATTCAGGGCATCAAGTGTAATACAATGACAGCTCTAATGGCCATTCCAGAAAAAGAGTTCCAAAATTGCTTTGAAGGGTGGACTAGGCACTGGGGTCGGTGCCTAGCTTCCCAAGGGGAGTACTTCGAAGGTGAACATGGTGATATTCAGCAATGAGGTATGAGCACTTTTTCTAGGATGAGTTCATGAACTTAATTGTCAGACCTTCATATTTACATTTATTATGATTTATTTGTATATTATATAGCACAAGTAAATTGTGGTGTCATCATATGATGAAATGCAATATAACAGGGTTTGTTTTTTTTTCTGACTTTCATATGAAAAGGAATCATCTGGGGGTTTTTAGGTTTGGGGTGGGGCTTGAGGTTCTGCCTTTTTAAGAAGCCCCTGGTGATGCTTCTGCTTTTAGTCCATGGTAATTTTGTGTAGCAAGACAATACTGCTTGAGTGAACTAGATGTATATGAATCAACATGGATAGGTCTAAAAAAAACTAGAGGGGAACAAAGCAAGTTGCCGAAGGATTTGTACCATATGATAGCTTTGGTGTAAAAGTTTAAAAATACAAAGCAGTAATATACATTGTCCATGGATGTGAATGGACATAAGATATAAGAAAAAAGGCATTTAAAACATGGGCATGGAAGGTAAGCCACAGAAGTTGATTGTTGGAGAAGAGGAAAAGGAATAAGGCTGGAAAGGGAAAGAAGACCCTCCCCTTTAAGATAATGTTCTATTTTGTTTATATATTTTTAAAAGGAAGTAAAATCTAAAATAGTAACAGTTTTTCTTTCTTTGTTGGATGTATACACAAATATTTTATAGGATTTTGAGAACTTTGACATATTTTAAGCTTATGAAAACAAATACAAAAGGAGATTAATATCCAAATATGGCCTATTACACAGTTCAACTTCCATAATAATCACAGTGCTAGAAATCTCCACACCTAATGCTGAAATGGCTATGTTGCCACTGGATTTTAAAAGCAAAGAGCTTCACTCGTGCCTCACAAAATGAGGTAGAATCTCCTTTTGGTTATACATAATATCTTGGTAGTGACCCCAGCACTCCCCCCTTGTTGTGGCTGTCGTCTCCCTAAAGCAAATACCACTCTGTGATAAGATTTTCTTTCTTTGGGCATCAGACTGTGCCCTCGTGTAGCTGAAGATTATAGGATAGATGAATATGTCTGATACCACTTGATTATAACATCGTATTTTGAATGTTGGTGGTAATGCTATGGTTGAAATGTAAGTGTGGGAATGGCAATAGCTATTTTAAAGGGTAAGTTATTTGCCTCTGGTTGCCTATGATGTGACAAGACAGCTCAGCCTTCATGACTGGCTACTCTCTTTCCAAGACAGGTCCATATTAGCCGGGCCCCTGAAAGGAGCAGTGTGAGGAATTAGGTCAGTTGCTTGCTCTGTGCTACCGCTATTGCAGCTCCTGAGACCTTTAAACACCCTGGCTATTTCTTCCCCCAAGTGAATGAAGAAAGACCCAGCTTCCCAGGAACCTGCAGACCATCAGAACAACTCCCTCTTCACTCAAATTGCACTGATCCCTGCTTGAATTGATGAGAAATGTTAGCCCGTTTATTTTATATGAGTCCCCCCCTTTCCCCCAACTCAGTCAAGGGAGGACAGCAGGTAGCATTAAAGTGTGCTTGTTTATGGAGTGTACTCTGAGTCTCTGCTTTTGTATGGAGGGAAAAGATCACACTTCATTTCCAGAACTAAAAAAAGGACCTTAGCCATCCTGATAGATGCAGTTGGGGACAGGGGACCCTGCAGCAGGGAAGAGTAAGCCTCAAAGTGTAACCCAGCGTTTTACTCACATGGCCACTGTAATCAGTGTCAAGCTGAGCCAAAAATCTGCAGCCCAGGCAGGTCAACAGTTACCCCTCTAAGGGTGGGATTTGGCTCCTGTCCCTCTAGCCACCTGTGGAGGTGGGCATCCACTGCACCCATTGTTTAGGAAATTGGAATAATGCCACTGTACTTGGAGGCCAGAGATCTTGTCACCACTTTGGCAAAGAGAGAAGAATGCTCTTCTGTATTTAGCCCAGGCAGGTGGGGGTGGAGAAGGAAGGTTGTCAGAAAGGTTTATCGAGTCCCAAAGTGCTATGGTGCTTAATATACAGCTCATTCCATTTCACACAGCTAAGCCCTTTTTCTACGGTGACAAATGCTGTCACCTGGACCAGCTCAGGAAGATTTTGGTATCAGCTGCTGGGCCATTCCTGAAATCACCTCTCCATGCTGGCTCACTGGGCCAGACTCCTCCTTCTCTGTGGTAACTTCTCTCTAAAGACTCCATTGTCCTCTGGCTCTTGTTGGGGACAACCCAGTCCACCAGACATGGCTGTATGGTGTGATTCAGCCATGTATGATTCCCAGTGGTTTTCAGCATCCAAGTCTTTTGTTTTCCCCAGGAGCCTTTAAGTCCCCATGTAAATTAATGGCCATAAAAGGAAATGTCAAGGGAAGAAGCAGAGTCCAAATCTACTTACCAGGGGCCTCACTGGCTCAGACAGTTCCTGTCTGCATTATAAGCATATTGACTTTGTTTTTCATGTGATTATCACATGAACTCAGTGAGCTGGATGATACTATCCAGATATGTCAAACTAGGCTCAGTGAAGTATAAGTGAAGCAGTAGTTTAGGGAAGAGAGAAATTAGTTGGAGAAGGTAAGAAGAGTTAAGTTTTGAAAGAGGATTTAGAAAGTGACTGTGAAAAGTGGCATTTTAAGTTGTGAGTCTTTGGGGAAGTGCGATAGTTTAAGCAAAGAACTCTAAGATGAATGAGCTTAGTACACATGGGGAGAGATTGAGGAGACTAGCCTCCTGAGACAGCTCATGTTGGGAAAAACTCAGATATGTTGGGTGAGTCTCCAGGAGCCTTCCAAGTCAGGCAGGTATGGTAGGTCAGAGAAATCAAGCGTAGGTTATTGAGCAAATACAGAAAGACCTGCCTATTATAAGAACGATACGGGGCTGAAGACATGGTCAAGAGAGTGAGAGGAGAAAAAGAACACAGGGAAAATAGATTAGAAATTACTGCAGGGAATATCTGGTCTAAAGTTGGAATGAAGAAGAAAGAATAAATCTTAGGCCTTTCAAAGGAATAGCCCATAGTAACAGATAGTGGATAATAAGAATGTTAGAGTACAAAGTGATTTGAACCCTGCTATAGATGGGACAGTTGAAAGGGAGAGCCATTTTGGAGGGAAAGGCGAACTCTCTTTGGGACTTGTTGAACATGAGGTGACAGAAGAGTTTAAAATCCAACAAAAGATAAATTGTGAAAGAATCTATAAATTATAAAATTGGACTTCAACTCCGGAGAAGAGTAATTTAAGACTAAGCCTGTATATCATAAAGCAACCCTGCAATGCCTGGGATTTTCCACAGGTAGACATGGGTGAAATGGTCTCAGGCATTAGAAATACAAGGAACAGTCAGTCACCAACATAACACTCTGTACTGTGGGATGATTCTGTTGAGTGTCATTAAGACCAGAAGACGAAGGTATTCCTGTGGTGAGAAGTAGCTTATTCGTTTCTTGTTCAGCCACATCACATCATGCTCAGAAGTAGGGACACAATGGGCTAAGAGAGCAAATGTCTGAGGTCTCCAGATGTTGAAGGCTGTGGATATTATTTCAGTAAAAGACAGAGTTCAGCTAAAATCCCCAAATTTCGATGGGCTACTTGGGCTAGACGCTGAATTGATTCAATATTGTAAAGAGGAAAATTGCTATGACAGTTACCAATTGTGTTCTGAAAACTTGCTGGACGGCATATAGGTTTTAGTACGGCGAAGCTAATCCTGGAGCTTTAGCAGTTTGAATAGGTCTGCATTAGAGGGAGAAGAATTTGGAGTTTGGGGCCACACACATGGTCTGGAGTGTGTGGGAGTGAGGGCCAGGGGCCGGTGTTTGTCTGAAACATCTCTGCACAGAGTTTCCAGCATGAAACCTTGGTGGGGGGTAGACCAGCTGGGATGTCTAGTGTTCAATTTAAAATTGCTTGAAATCTCATACTTTTTACAAACACCTCTTTTTTGGAGTAAAGATTTGTAAGCTAGGTCTTAGAATGTACGAACCACAAAATAAAACTGATGAATTTGACTTCATCAAAATTAAAAGGTTTTGCTCATCAAAAGCCAGCATTAAGAAAATGACTACACAAGCCACAAAATGGGTCCAGAGAAATGGACCTTTAGGAGACACATCTGCGTTCAATAAGGGTTCAAGCCAAACTTGTCCAGAGCTCAAGGGGTAGGGAGGTCCCAGCTAGCATGTGGGTTATATTAAGAATAACCTTCACCCAGGCCATTCTCATATGGTTCACTGGGGTTGCATAAGCATTCGAAAACTTTGGATCAGAACTTGAAATTTTGTGGAGAAACTCTCAGTGTCTCTTATGTTGTACTCAACAATGAGAGCCAGTGATGAGAAAGCCCAGTCACTAAATTCTCCTTTTTTCTTGCTCTTTGTAAAAGCTCACAGAACCAGTGTCCTCTCTCCCCTCTGCCCACTGCCTGCTTCCCTTTCCTTTTTGTCTCCTCTGTCCTACCTTCCTCTTATTTTTCACTTCTTCATAACTTTTCTACCTTTATTGACTTCAATATTATTTTATATAAAACATTTCTCCCCTTGGTTGGAAAAAAACTACTAATTAAGCAAGAATAAAAATTCAGTTAAGATTGCTTTTATTACATTGGTGCAAAAGTAATTGTGGTTTTTGCAATTATTTTGATCCTTTTAAACCGCAATTACTTTTGCACCAACCTAATACCACATTAAGCATTTTTTTATCCCCCTAAAAGTGAAGTATGGACTTGAAACAGTTGGTTTAAATGGTAGCACCAATTAGAGTGGATTGAATCCGGACTTTGCTATCACCTGAAAAACAAAACAAAACAAAACAAAAACCTGACCAACCTAATTTATAAAGCAGAGCCTTGAATCATATTCACAAAGAACACACCTGTCCTCATAGTGTCCTCCTGTTGCTACTTTGAAGTTTGTCGTGTTTTATAGTAAAGACCAACAAATAATGTTACTCCAAGCATGCGTAAGTGCTGAGCAAACTCGCTGACACATGCAGAAAAAGATAAGTATTATTTTTGTGTTTCCTTTGTTGGGATTTTTTTAAAAGTCTG
Source organism: Rhinolophus ferrumequinum (assembly GCF_004115265.2). Taxonomy (NCBI): domain Eukaryota; kingdom Metazoa; phylum Chordata; class Mammalia; order Chiroptera; family Rhinolophidae; genus Rhinolophus; species Rhinolophus ferrumequinum. The sequence continues at coordinate 37,503,502 of NC_046289.1, read as the reverse complement.
AACTTGGCAAAACTAAAAACACATCATCAACTTTGAGACAGACATAAAAATCTTCTGAAATTCTCTCTCTAGAGAGAACAAAAATAGGCAGGTTCCAATACAAGAAATAACTGTGGTTACATGGAAACCTTTGACTCTCAGATTTTTCCTCTTCATCCATTCCAGGGCTCCAAGAGCAGCTTACAATCATGGAGAGAAAACCTTTCAGAACTTGTTCTAAAAGGGGTTATTTTGGGGAAAGTGTAATTGCAAACAAAACAAAATAAAACAAAAACGATGGCTGGTTGGTTTAGAATTTGCTCATGTAGGAATGCGTGTGTGTTTGACTTCCACAGTGCACAAAAGATTCCTGTTATAAACCTCCCTCAGACCAGTGAAGAGAACTGGTCTGCTGGCAAGTTTATCGAGGGATGTCTCAGCTTAAGTGCTATTCATCAGTGAAATCTTTTGCAGATGGTGAAATTATTTTAGTCCACTCTGGTGTCCTCCAGATTTGTTTTAAAAAAATAAGAAGAAGATGGAGAAGGAAAAGAAGAAGGGGAGGAAAGGGAGGGGAAGAGGGAAGGGGAGGGAGAGGGAGAGGAACAAAAAATTGGGCCAATGATCTGTTAACAATTCCAGAATCTAATTAGACACACTATCTAGATATTTTGTAAAAAGCCATAATATCCAGATGATGTCAACAACTCTTATTTAAAAATAAAAATAAAGATGTCCCAAATAATCTAATGGTTTCTGGCAGCAAACAGAAAAAGAAAGAAAGGAAGGAAGGAAGGAAGGAAGGAAGGAAGGAAGGAAGGAAGGAAGGAAGGAAGGAAGGAAGGAAGGAAGGAAGGGAACCTCGCTCTCACTTTGAAAAGAGAAATTTTGCTGGAGAATGAAATCCATTCATGTACCACCAGAAGCATCAGTTTTCAACACATGGGTCACTTGCTTCTGAACAGGATGCCAGCTGTGTGCCACACATACTGTTGACAAGGAAAGATTCTGTCTTATCACCAGGAAATCGATCAACCTGGAGGTCCAAGGGTATCATTTGTCTTTAAAGAGCAGATGAACCATGGAGCACGAGGTGAGCTCCTTAGCCCACAGTGCTCAGTCACGTTAAGGAAAGCCCTGACCCACGTTCTCACCAGGGAGTCCATGGCCATGACGTCCACAGTTGGTGAAACTCTGGCATGACAGTAATCGAGAACATGTGGCTTGAGTACTCTTTCCATTTCATTGCAGGCTCCTAGGGGGTAGAGAACACACCTTTGTCCCTGCAGGGGAAACAATAATAACTAGAGTGCCAAGAAGGAAACTGAGGCTTTGGAGATTAAGTAATGTGTCATGGTCAGATAAGGAGATAAAGGGAGAGCAGGATTTAAACCCGAGTCATATGACGACAGCTCCTTAACTCCTATTCTACACAGCCTCCCACTGCGTGAAAGGGAAGGCAGCATTAGGAATACTTGTTCTGATTGTTTCTAATTTCCAACATTTTTTTCCATGATCATTAGTCAACTTCTCCTAATTTACCCTCACCCTCAAATGGTAACGTGGGGGAAAGGCAAAGATGTTCCTGTGGATTAGACAAAGAAAAAAAAATAATAAATGCCTATCTCCCCAATACCAGCAGCTTTTCACTTCAACAAAAGCCTGGAGCTCTGAAAAGCCACATGAGGATGGGGTGGAAGGGGCTGGTAGAAGGCACAGAAATGGGGACCACCAGGATGCAGGATTCCGGATGCATTTTTCTGTTTACCAAGGAATTTCTGGTTTGGTTTTATTCTGCAGCTCTTCTGTGCCTCCTTTAATGTAGACAAAGGAAGCCGTGAAGCAGAGAGCTGCGGAAAACTCCAAAGTGATTGGAAATAGCCAGGGGTCTAAGATACTTCAGCCAATAGGAGGAAGAGAGAGAAGGTCATTACTGATGCTCTTACATGCTCTTAGGGGTACACTCTGCTCTGGGTATCTGATTCCGTATGGCTAGCTTTCCAGCCCACAAAGATGGATGAATACAACGATGTGTGAGAATATGAGCCATTGTGGAATGAACTGTAAAACAACAACAACAACAACAAAAATCCCCTTTCTTACTTAAGCATGTAGTTCTAACCTCAAGGGAGCATATCTACTATTAGTTATTCACAAAAATAAACAGGTTGTTATACTAGCTGCAAACCATCAAACCTAAGGACTAAATACACTGATATCAGAAACTTGGTGGAAGGGAAAGGTAAGCTGTAAAAGGGCAGCAGCTGGTGAGAGGATGTCCCCAGGGCAGGAGCTCGCATGTGCCACCAGCAGCCCTGAGTTACAGTCCTCTGTCAGTCTCCACCTAACTCTGTTTCTAGATTCCAACCCTCATCCTCAGTCCCATTCCCGTCTCCTAAATCAACCTTTGGATTTCAATAAAGAGATATTTGCCGTTTTGACAGCTCATTGAAACTCTTCATGCCCACCCTTGTAGACTTGACTTTTTCTAATCATTTTACTAATGTAAGTCTATCTCATTCATTTGGAAAATGTCAGCAATGATTTGTTACACACTTATTTGGCTAGCATTTCTTCAGAGAAACATCCTGGGTCAAATTAGGGTAGGTAGTGCCCTAACTTTTGAACCAAAGCAGGACTTTTTTAAAAAGAACAACTCTGGGCAAAAATGGCCCTGTGAGTGTGGAAATCAACTGTTCTCCATAGTAATACGCAAAATCAAATGAAAGTTTGGAAAGAAATTTTTTTGGTAATTGATTTTATCATGTATTCTAATATTATTCAACATTTGTCATTATGCCAATTTTGCATATTTTTCCCGCAAGATTTGTGTAAATATAAGAAACTGTAATAGGAAAACTGGGATTAACTGAAGGTTTTGAATTAATTCTTTTATGCACTTCCTGCCCATGTCGTAAACTGGTAACATTGTGGGTGGCCTGAGAACCACAAGTATAGGCTAAATCTGTGTTTTACAAATCAATTTGATGACTGTCAAGCAGAAATTTTTTTAAAGTGAAAAAAAGAGAATGAAATAGAAAATAACAGTTTAGCACATACAGTATTTTTTCATGAAGTGTTTGTTTCAGTTCTCTCTCTCTATATATATTCATTCTTAATTTTACTTCTATGGATCTCATTTAAAATTTTTTGAAAACCGCTGGCTAGACAGGCATCAGAGAAAATGTCATTTCCTGCTAGATTGAGAGAAGCTGGATTATTCAGAATGCTGAAAATCAAGCTTTGGAGCTTGACTTCATGTAGAATCGATCGTACCTTCTTAATCATATATTAAGAAATGGTATAATAAAGGTGAAGTTATTATTATAAGAGTTGGCAGTGTTATGGGTGATGACTTGGGGGCAGGGGCAGATATTGAGATTAGACTAACGTTGAACATTCTCAGAACAGAAACCAATTCTTGCTATCTTAAGCATGAAAGCGATTTTTCAAATGCATTATTGAATAATTCACAGGAATGCTGGTAAGTTCAGGGAGCCAGATTGAGGCAGTGAGCAGAAGTGAACGGGCTACATAGCCAGAGCCACAGTCAAAATCACCCCGCAGAGCTGGTCTGGTGAGGATACCAGTGGCTGAGCACGGGGTGCTATAGCTATAGCTGACTTGACGTGTTAAGGTCTCCTGTGTAGCACTGAAGACACCCACTGGCGCTGCTTGCACTGCCACTGTAGCAAAAGAATTTTCAACTCTTTCCACCCCTGTGTATTATTGCATCAGATTTCATACCTGGGGTGGGTGCTTCTGATTGGATAAGGCCAGATGCAGGTACCTGAGCTCTAGCTGCAAGAGAGGCTAGGAGACAAGTCATCTGCCTTTTTGGTTTCTATGGAGGGAAGCAGTCTTTGCCTCTAGTGATTCTGAACCCAGTTCCAACGGATGGGATGAGGGGTTCTTACACACCAGTGAGCTATTCTCTGACACCAGCCGGGTGTCCTCCAGTTCAACTCAATTCTGAAATGTCTACCCAGAGTTTGCATCAGATTCCATAGATTAAGGATTCAGTCCCACAGGACTGCCTGCCCTCTACTTCAGACACCAATAGAAAATCCAGCTTGTCACCTGTGATTCTAACTAGCTATAAATCAGAGGTTCCCACAACCCCCTCCTTCCTTGGGTCAGATTAATTTGCTACAGCAACTTGCAGAACTCAAATATTTTGCTTACTAGATTACTTGTTTATTATTATATAAAAGGATACCACTCAGGAACAGCCGGGTGGAAGGGACGCATAGGGCAAGGTGTAGGGAAAGGGTGCAGAGCTCCCACGCCCTCTCTAAGCATGCCTCTCTCACCAAAGCTTCATGTGGTCACCAGCCCAGAAGCTCTCTGAACCCTCATCCTTTTGGGTTTTTATGGAGGCTGCATTACATAGGCAAGATTGATTAAATCATTGTCCATTGGCAATTGATTCAATTTCCAGTTCTTCTCCCCTCCTTGACAGTTGAGGGGTGGGAGAGAATGGGGGAGCTGAATGTTTCAGTCCTCTAAATTACATTGGATCCTGGCAACCAGCCCCATCCTTAGGTTACCCAAGGGCTTTCTCAAAGTCACCTCATTAACTTAAAAAGACGCCTTTATTGCTCTCATCACTTTGGAAATTCCAAGGATTTTAGGAGCTCTGTGCTAGAAACAGGGACAAAGGCCAAATATGTATTTCTTATTATAAATCATTATATCACAGCCTCCCATCCAAATTCACACAATGGAGATTTCTCTACACACAGAAAAACAGTTGGTTAATCGTGGAATAGCTGGATGATTGCAGAATTCCAGCTAATGTGATGAGGGTATGGAGTGGGATGGTGACAAAGGAAAAGAAATTCGAAGAACTAACCCAAACGATAAGTGAAGGAAGAAAAAGCCTTTGTAATGGATTGTGTACAGATGATTAATGATGGGGAATGGAAAAAGCGAACTCCAGGCTTCTGTCCTGGAGAAGATGAGAGGTTCGTACTGCTGACAGATAAGAAATGAGAGAAGAGGAAACTGAAGAATGATTGTGAGGTCACATTAATGGGCCACATGGCTTAGTTATTCTTGAAGTTCGTGGTCGTGTAGAAGGTAACTCCTTCACTAGACTCATTCTTTGAAATCACCTGTAAAGACTAATTGCATAGTTATCTCATTACCTTGTATGATTCTTGTATATACTGTCACTAGTGATCTGATATTTTTGTGGGTTCAGGATTTCTTAAATCAATGTCCCCAGGTAACCTTATAGCTTGTATCCTGCAAACTTTCAATGTTTATTGTTCCAGGTATTTGGAAGACTCAAACTAGAAAGAACCTTAAAGAATGCTTTGTTTCTCTTAAAACTGTAACATTTAACACCCACATGAATCATAATTTCCCATTGAGATTCAGCATGTTAAAAGACTCAAGAGCACGGATATAATGCAAAAACAGAAGCACAAACATTGGATAATGAATCCATATGGTCACTGACAGCCCATGCTTTCCCCTCCTTAGATAGGTGTTTTTCATGTCGCAGCTCCAATGCCCTTTATTCTCCCCACTTGGTTTTAGGACTAAAACTTCATCTCCATGGGTCAGTTGATGTGCAAACTTACTCATTTGCATCTTGCGTCTCACTATAACTTTTTTTTTCTTTTTTCTTTTAATTTTTTAATTACAGTTGACATACAGTATTATATTAGGGTCAAGTGTACAGCATAGTGGTTAGACATTTATGTAACTTACGAAGTCTAGTCCCCACCTGACATCATACATAGTTATCACAATATTATTAACTATGTTCCCTATGCTGTAATTTATAATCCCCGTGACTATTTTGTAACTACCAATTTGTACTTCTTAATCCCTTCCCCTTTTTCTCTCACCCCCAACCCCACTCCAATCTGGCAACCATCAAAATATTCTCTGTATCTATGAGGTTGTTTCTGTTTCGCTTGTTCATTTATTTTGTTTTTTTAGATTCCACATATAAGTGAGATGGCATGGTACTATAACTTTTAACACGTGTAGACCTTGCAATTTAGAAAGCACAGTAGGTTAGATTGTTAAGAAAAGATGAAAAGACCAGACAAGAGTGGTACACAAGTCGGGTTGTAGCAGTTCACATCTAGAAGAATGAACTGAAAACCACGAAAAATCCTACAGCATTACTTCCCTGGTGTCTCCTTTCCTAATTCCACTTTCCCACCTCCTTCTATATGCAGAGCTCATTTATGCGTTTCAAATTTCCTTGCTTTTAAGATGAAGCAAGATATTGAAGTCTCCCTAGTAATTCTCAAGCTCTTATTTCCCATCTGGCATCATGATCTCTATGCTTCCAAAATTATGCTCTTGTCCTTGTATTTCAGGAAAAACGTAAATAAGTAATTAAGTATAATGAGAATTAGGTAAAAATCAAGAGACTTGAGATGAGGCAAATGTTTTCCAGTTCTGGAATAGTATGAAAGAAGACCAAAAACCAGTGCTTTTGATGTGTTTAGATGAGTTCTAATCAATTCTTTACTTTCATGATTTTTTAAAATTATACCAAACAAGTCGCGCCAGATTCCAGTTTTACTTTCCTCCTAGGCACAGCCAGTGCTTGTTGATTCGTGTCATCATTGATGATTGGACATTACATTCTTAAATTATACCTACCGAAATCAAAGGAAAGATAAAAACAGGTTCCTAGAAACAAAATTGCATTTCACATGATTTAATGGTCAAAAAGTAATGGTATATACTGGAAAACTCGCAGGACCTTTGCACATGTGGCGCCTTTTGCCTGGAATCTTCTCCGACTCCCCCAGGCCACATATTCAGCGAGGTAACTCCTCCTCATCCATGTATCAGTTCTCAGCTCAAATGCCATTCCATCCGGAAAGTTGTCCCCGACCCTGCAGACCAAGTCAAGTCCTCTGTTACCTTCTTTTCATAACATTTGAATGTGTACTTGACCTGTTTCCTACAGATCTACACATGAAAGTATGTTTATTCATTTGGTTGGTTTATTTGTTCTACTATCTGGTGTGGTGTTTGGCATATAGCAATTGCTCAATAACTGTTTTATGAATGTATGTCTATATGTGTGTGTATGTATGTATGTACATATGTATGTATATACGAATGTATGGATTTGCAATTAATCATGAGGCAGGGATCCTGAGTTCTAATTCTAACCCTGCTTCTAATCTTGGAAGGATTTTCTTGTGACCTTGGAAGGATTCTGTTTGTCTTGTTGATCTTCATTTCTTCATCTCTAAAGTGATAATTTGGAACTAGCTCATATCTTAGCACCGTCTCCACATTTCATGGTCCTGAAATTTTATGTGCAAATATTTTTTTTGTAAATTAAATAATATTAACATTTGCCTCTAAGAAAAAGTCTATAGTAGATTATTAACGATAGGTGAAGGTAAGATACTATCTCACCAATTCAAGCATCTCCCGGGGGTGCCAAAAATAGGTATACGCATGACTTGTATTCATCTTTCGTTGTCGGTATATACTGAGTATTACAATTTTAATACAGTTTTTTCCTTTCTTAAAATGTGCATACATTTTTTTTGGCACCCCTGTATAGTATCAGGATAGGTAAACTGATTATTCTGAGTTAGGAAAGGATGCTTATTTTGAGATGTGTATAGACTCCCTGGTTTCCTTAGGTTTTCAGGTTTTGGGAAATTCAAACTTGGATAAATAACTGAGAATAGGGGTGAGAGTGGGGGGCATCTATTAAGGAAAATTGAAAAGGCTGTTACAGAAACAACTGGTAGGGAATACGAGAAAATATTTATTTATACACATATATTCGTATACAGGCCTGGGTGGACAGCGAATCCTTTTGAAAAGTGAATAGTTGTATGTTGAATTATTTTATCTAATGAGATTTTGAAAGCCCTGTCCAACCACATTTTGATCTCTCTGTGTGCTTCCTTGCATCAAATTCTTCATTCTACAACCTTCGAGCCAGTTTCACAAAGTAGCTCTAGTGAAGGGCAAGCCTGAGCTCCACAGGGTCCCCAAGCAGGAGTGCATGCCTCTGATAATGATCAGAAGGAAATTTCCTGTGCTAATATTGGAAACTCACATGAAGCTTTTGACACTTTCGCCAATTTTTTTTTTTTTATAAAATGTTTGTCTAAATAAGCAACTTCACTCCAACCATCTCTGAACTGTATCTTGTTTAGCTTTAGGACATTTATCATCCTCTGTGCCTTCCGTGGCTCTGCTTTAATTTCATGAGAATTTTCATTAAAAACTGATCTGCAGAGCAGAAGTCATGTCAGTGTTATGAATGGGGACAGGTTTCTGATAGCATCTCCAGCTGGTGTGGGAGGAGACGGGTGCTGAACTGGGAGCTGGGGGAGCCCTAGGCAGAGCAGGAGGTGGCGATTGGCTGCTGAGCTGGCGTTGAACCTGAATTTCTCAGGCTTGGCAACTCAGTCCTATAGACCAGGGCCCAATTAGAGGGACAAGAGAAAACAGGAGGATTCTTGCGGCTGCTGCCCTCAAGAATCAATGCCTCACGTACAGCATGGTGACTACAATATTGTATATTTGAAAGTCGCTAAGAGAGTAGATCTTAAAAGTTCTCATCTCAAGAAAAAAATATGTATAACTATTTGCAGTGGATGGATGTGATGATGGATCATTTTGCAGTATATGCAAATATCAAATTATTAAGTTGCATACCTGAAACTAATATAATGTTATATGTCAATTATATCTCCATTTAAAAAAAAAAAGGAATACAGGCAATGCTAGTGTTCCTGAAAGGTTTTCTTTAGATCAAATTTTTATAAACAGACAAATTTTTTTAATGATTAACTATGTTAGAAGGGTGTCCTATTTTTTCAAAGTAATTTAATGCTAACAAAATAGCCTTCTTAAAAGAAAAACTCAATGCCATTCACTGAGGGAGGGAACAGAAGCCAGTCCAGAGTCCACGGTTCCAGGCCTCCTCTTGTATGTTGCCCTTGGCGGTACCCCTGGGGGCACAGTGTGGCTTCCTCTTAGCTACCAGGGACCCTGAAGACCCAGCAGAGATTCCAGCTCAAGGTGCTCAAAGGCAGCGCTTCCTGGCTCCTCATCACTCTTCTGTCTCTGCTCTCCTAGCAGGATTTAAGCTAAGAGACAGAGACAGGCTGATGCAACAAAACAACAGTAACTAGTGCTGACAGAGGATGACAAAGTTACATGGCCGTTTTTGTGGTTTTATCTCCTAAGAGCAGCTACAAGATGCAGAACTAAAGAGTGGGAGAGGGTTATGGTGAAGGGAGGATCTGTTTCAACCTCTTGCCCTTTTCAGCCTTAGGAGGCTGAGAAAGAAGCAGCTCCGTGAACAGAGACAGACCCTGTGGTTCCAGGGAAAGGACAAAGCCTGTGGTCACATCTGGCCTTGGGGCCAGCTGAGCTGATCACTCCTAAGTTTCTTCTCTACCCAACTGCACACTTTATTCTTTATGGCTTACTGACCTTTAGGATCTGGACTCAGGAAAGAAAAAGACTTTCTGAGGGACAGTTATACAATTCTGCCACTTGCTTTCCATTCCTCTTATCATAGCTGATTTTTACACACAATTCAAACTCTGCTGAGTGATGTTCATTTTCAGAGCACCCAGGGATCCGTCTACACCATCACTCTGGCTCATCGTTCCCATATGCACAATTTCCCCAAGGGTAGTAAATGAAACCAGTCCAGAGCACATTTCGACTGCGAGACTGGATCTATAAGGGCCAACTATTTCGGGAAGGAGGCCAGAGGCTTCCTAAGCAAACAAGTGCAAACTTCGTTTGCTTTTGCAGTCAACCATTTCCTTTTGGTCATAGTCTATTTATGGAACCCCCAGAATAGGTCACATCCTTCTCAGCATATTGTTGCTTAGCAGAAGTCCGTGAGTCAGTGACCAGTCCTGAAGCCTTCAAACTCTGGACCAGAGATTCTTGACCTTTCTTTGGTCCATGGATATATTTGGAAACCTGCTGAAGCCCGTGAACTCCTTCTTTAAAGTCTTCACATACTTATCAAATGAAGAGGATTACAAATGAAACAAGTCATGCTGAAATGCAGTTGTTAAAATGTTTTTAAAAATGTGTTATATAATGTATATGCTTTTTTATTAGCATAAATAATAAAAGCAGCAGGTCTAATAACTACTATCATTTTGAAGAAGTGATAAATGTAAACAACATTTCAAGATGTCTACAATACCTGGAAATGGTATGAATACTTGTATTTCTGTGATTTCTACTAGGGACACACTCAGAGGTATTGCTGATAGCATTGTGGTTTTCAAAGACTCTAGATCCATATATTGTCTTTCCTGCTGGACCTCTCACCTGATGTCCCACAGGCAACTCCAATTGAAAAGGTAGAGGGAACTTGTCATCTTCCAGTCCTTCCCCACTCCCTCTCTATCCCCATGGATGCACCACCCATCCCACAAGCCCCAAATTCTCCCTCACCCTCTCAGATACTCTCCTTGGCATTCCTCCTCGGAGTCTCCCCTTCTCCCCTTCCACTCCTGTTCCCTTAGTTGGGTCTCACCTAGACAGACCCTTGCGATACTCTGCCGGCCGTTTTGCCTGATTTGGCCTCCTGCCCACCAATCTATCCTCCACCCTGCTCCACAACATCTACATGTCCTTACTATACTTAAACCTTTCCATGACTAGAGGATAGAATCCAGTCTTCCTACTGTAGCATAGGAGGCCTAAAATGTGGCCCCCACCATCTTTTTGTTCCTGTCATTTAATTCCCTCACCAATACTCCAGGTCCCAATCCTAAGGAAAGGCTTGCACTTCTCTCTCTCACATTCCAGAATATTTTGTGCTTCCAGGGACCCCTTGCCAAAATGCCCTTTCCACTCTGGTCTCCTCATCTTTACTGATACTATCAACCTACACCCCAACCCCTGCCTGTGTGTGGGTGTACACACACACACTCACACGCACACACACACGCACACACACATACACATACGCACGCGTGAGCACACACGCACACACAAGTTGATTGACCATTTTTTCCTTAGTTTCTTCACCACATCCAGTAAATACTTCCATTACATAGCAACTGTAAGATTTTATTTGGCTCGTTCTCTTATCTGTCTTTTTCTACTAGATACTAAGAGTCCTTCAAGGGCTGGTACCATGTTTTTGTTTTTGTTTGTTTCCTCTTTGATTGTTTAACATCTAGCCCAGTACCTAACATGCAGAATGTGCTTAATAAATTTATGGGCTTTTAAAAAAGATAAGCAACTGAAGAATGAATGGATGAATTAGTGAGAAGAAAAAAACGTACCTTTAATTTCTTGTATTTAAATAAAGTGTCAATTATAGCACTGACTCATAACAAAGAATACTGTGGAACTAAAAACAGACCCTCCGTAATCTCATTTATTTTTCAGCCGTTCTGTTGAGCGTGCTCCTCAGAGATAAAGGAACTAAAGGAAGGAGGATTCCACATTGTGTCTGAAGTTTGATAAAGAGAACCCAGGACTCAATCTTTGGTATAGCTGTTGACTTGCTATGAAATATATTCTGAAAAGTGTAGGCATCGCTGGCCCCACAAAGTCGTGTTTTCCTGCCAGTGAGAGGGAATTCCAGTTCCTATTCGAAATAAGTTCCAGGTTTGGAGGTCCTCGAGTAAAAGTTTCATGATGTCTAACAGAACAAAACGTTAGTTTTGGCTTTCTGTTTTATTAAGTCTATGTTTTCTATCTTCTGACACCAAATGCCTGCGATTCTTCCTTAACGATCTGATCCTTCAGTCTTGAAATCTATATTTCTTCTTTAAAAATGCGTTGCTATTTTTCATCTCCTCCATTCATTTATAAATAGACTATAAGTATTAACCTACCTATACAATTATCTACTGGCTCTGCAGAACTTCTCCTTGAATGTGTGCCATAGAAATGAGGTGGGGACAACTCCAGTTTTCTAGAATTCTTTCAAATGAGGAGGCAAATTTGACCTTTTTGCTTTCTTCTGTTCTGTGCTCAGTGCTGTATTATTCTCTGAGTTGATAAAGAAAAGATATTAGTGCATTTTCATGATCATTGTTTAGGGACCGCTGTCTTTGGCAACATCATTGCCCGAATGTCCTGTTTCTGACCAGCAGAATCCTCCTTTGGCTATAAAGTGTATGTGAAACAGGTGGGCAGGAGCAGTGGTCTTCAGCGAATTCACCAGAGCATTTGACTTTCTGGTGAGGAAGAGCCTCATTATCACTAACTTAAGAATTGTTGCCAGGTAAAAGACAAATGTGGTGGTGCTACAGTCATTTGTCAAAGGAAGGGAGAAAGCAACCTTTGCCATCCATTCGAATGAGATGAGAAGCTTAGGTGTTAGCTCAGTGAAAATCGTATATCCACCATGCCTACCCTTTCAGACTCACTCAGAACATTGCTAACAGTCATCCGGCTGACCTTTTTGCTTCTGCTCCGAGGAACACTTTGTATAATTCAGTCTCTAGTTCCAAAAGCCCAGAGACTTTCATTGTCACCTGCCCGGTGAGACACTTCTCATTCAGTGTCTTCCATACTTTTAAGGACAAAAGACAGCTTTTGCAAACTGTTGTTGGAATCCACAGACATTTAGTTGCAGCTTCTTAAATTAAGAAAAAAAAAAAAGATCTCCCGCCAGAGTTAGCTATCTTTCGCGAGGTCTCCCTCTTTCTTTTTTTGGAAACACAGAGCACATATTTCTCTGGCTAATTAATATTTCAAAAGCAAGCTCAGAGACAAGGTGAGGAATCCAGAAAGTTTTTAATTTGTAGAAATGTTTTGTTTTTGGTATAGCCAAGGCAGTTTAAACACTTTAAACGGTTTAAACACTTCCTACTTTATCAGAAGCAGGAAAGAGGTTGGGAAATGGATCTGAGGTCTCAGGAATTCCTGGGCTAGCAGCCTTCGGAGGGCCTAGAAATCCTGGTATGGACATGGTTTCATGAGCTAAGGAGTGGATCCCATCAACTCAATTTCCTGTATCGTCACCTTCACTTCACGTTTATCTACTTTGCTCCCCTCTGCCAGCCTCCTCCCACTCAACCCCAGCACAGGGGCTGGTTGCCTTAGGGACAAAAGTAGGACAACAGAAAGGAAGAGTGCCCACTGGGCCAGGGTTTTGTGTGCTCCAAAGGAAGCAAAAAGAGGTGCTGGGCCATCGGCTGACACTCCATGAAGCAGAGAACCTGCCAGAGCCCTGTGCCAGGAAGAAAGTCAAAAAACATCAGGTTCCAGGGTCCAGAGCCAAGCATGCAGAGCTGTGTGCAAAGATGCTGGTCCGCCGAAGGAGGAAGGGAGAGGAGATCCTGCTCACTAACTCCAAAGTCCTGATGCAGAGCCAACGGAGGCTCAGGGCATAGCAGATGGGCTAAGAGAAACTGAGGAGCTTACTGCTTTTGAGCTTCACCTTGTGTATATCAAAGTAGTCAAAGTTTTCATGAGTAAACACCAATCTTTCCTGTATCAGAAAGAGGCATCTCTCCATCCTTTGTTGCAAGGCTAAGGCCTCGGCCGGTATGCTGGAGTCCATGTCCTTCCATTTTCCCTACAACCATGCTGTACACTATTCTCTCTCTCTCTGATATCCTCAGTCTTTCTCCACTGGCTCTTTCATATCAACTTTAAACTTATTCCATTTTTTTCTGCATCAGGCAAAAAGGCTTCCCTAAATTCTGGCTCTCCTATAAGTGATAAAGCAACAAAGAATGAAAGAATGGAAGGAAAGGAAGGAAGGAAGGAACGAAGGAACGAAGGAAGGAAAGAAAGAAAGAAGGAAAAGGGGGAAGAAGGAAGGAACCTTTGAAGGAAGGAATAATGCGTACCTAAGTTGTAAACTGTTTTTGAAAGCTGGGAAACGACGATTACAAATGTCATTATGGACAGGAGAGAGAGAGAGACCGTACAGTGCAATCGATAATATTCTATGTGTTTATTCAGATGGTTATTTTCTTATTACTTGTTAACTAAGCACGCATGTTGTATGGAATTTTCTATAAGTGTGTTACATTTAAAAATTTTAAGAAAAAAAAATGTTAATTGAAAAAACAAAACAGCAAGGAATTCTGTGCTTGGGGTTCTGTCCCTTCCCCATGTCTTATCCTCCCCGCCCTGTGTGGGTTGATTTTCTTCTCAGGCAGGTTCTGTACAAAGCAAGGAAGTTTGACATGGGCACACCTTACGGTTTGCAATCCAGAATGAAAAAGGGCAGCCTTCCTCTGAGATCTGTAAATCAAATCTCTAAGACGAATTGGGTTCATGCCCACATCCAGTAAGTAGTGTGCCGGTAAGCTGTCTTTTGGTGGTGGGCGGAGCGTGGTAGAGTCTGCCCATTTCTGTGGTGCGAATTCTTCCACCATGGCTGAATTTAAGCTACCAACCTGATATCACTTGCGAGGTGGAAGGGCCAGCTCTAGCACATCACTGCCACATTGCTGATAAAATCAGTGTGGCCAGGGTGATGAGAGGCACACTGCATTTAGAGGCACAGAGGGTAAGCATAGTTTTGATAAAATACCATGAAGGTTTACTTCGCCAAAATCGCACAGTGGGAAGGGTGGCTGGCCAAAGGATAAATGAAGAAATAGCACCACAAGAAAGCAATGAATGCTGTGCCGTTAATAACAACACATGCCCATTGGGCTGCTTTTCCCCCACTTTTGCCTTTCTCTTTTCCTCTTCTCATTCTGTGTGTGTTCTGTGTGATCTCATCCATCCCCATTGCATTGATGTTGATGAAATAATGATTTCCAAAATCTACATCTTCAACCTTGACTTGGCTTCTGAGTTCCAGCCTCATACTTCATCTGTCAATTGACTATCTCCATCTGGATGGCCCCAGCAACCACAAACCGTGCATATCCATAATTGAATTCATTCTCTCTCTCCACAAGCATCTTCCTTTAGTTCACTCATTAGAAACTTTAAAATCATCTCTGACTCATTTCACTCTCCCTCCTCCTCCCACCCCCGCCCCTGCAATCTGGTCAGCAAGCCCAAGTTGTATTGATTTGTGCCTTTCAACTGTCTGTACGATGTATGCCTTTTCTCTCCCTTCCAGTTCCATTGCCTTAATTCAAACCCACACTATCGTTTACCGTGACTCTTACGGTGAGCTCTTACCTGGTTTCCAAGCCTCCTCCCACCCATTCAAATTTCACACAACATAACCTTTCAAAAATACAAATGTGATTCTAGCTTTTCCCTGGGTCAAACTCTTTTAAAGGCTCTCCATTGCTCCCATGGCAAAGTCCAGACCCTTAGCATGGGACAATGGGCCTTTGATTGTCTGTCCCAATCCCCATCCCTGGTCACATCAGGCATCTCACACTCCCAGGCCTTCACATGTGCTGTTCTTTCTGCCTAGAATTCCTTCTTTACCCACTTGTCTGACTGGTCAACTCTTACTCATCTTTCAGTGTCCCACATAACTGTGACTTTCCTTCACTACCCACCCCCAGCTGTAGAACTAACCTCTGCATTATCTGTGCTTTCAAAGCCTGTGGTCCCAACCTTAATAATAATCCTACTACTGTATTATAGTTAGATGTATGTTAATAAATGTTTTCAAATGAATGAATTCTAGACGTATAGTGAATGGAAAAGGCATATGGATCATATTCACTAAACCCTGCAGTCTTGGTCTTTATTTCAGTGATCTAAACCCCTGTTCTGCCTTAAAGACAGTAAAAGTTCCATGTGGGTGTTTAAAATAATAATAAATCATCCGGGCAGAGTCTTGACAGTTAGGGCCATAAGCTCATCAAACAATTGGCTGAAAGATGCTGACAGTTCAAGAACACATTTCATTAAAAAAAAAAAATAATCTGTTTACCTCTCATGTCCAGATGACTATATTTCCTCTTATTTCATTTGCAATCTGATATATTTCAATATTCAAGAATTATTTGTAAGACTCCCTTCTGTCTGTTAGCAGGCACAGCGCTGCGTGTTATAACAATGAAATCCTTTTGTAGTAAAGCTGGCAGCACCGTGAATCCTGAGGCATTGTCAGCGTTTTGTGTGACTCAGTCTATTGAAGCGCAGAGGCATTAACTCTCATTATCTCTCACTTTGGCAAAAGACAAATTTAGGCACACAAAAAAGTCAAGTTTGACTTAAAAGAAAAGAATTTGATCAGTGTGCTCCTATTCCCTGCTCTAGTTTCTGGGACATACTTGCTTTCTTAGGGAGGATTAAATAACTTCAAGTGGGAAATTAAGAGAACTGATTACTAAAGAAATAAGGATCCTGTTATATAAATGGGAAGACGTAAGGAGAAAAACTCAGATCCAAAACCAAGGGGAGACTGCGGAACGAAAATTGAATTGAATTGAGTGTGTTTTCAAAATCTCATCTGTCAGTTGTAAATTCTATAGAACAATATAGATTTAGAGTTTAAAATGTCGCCTTAGTCATAAATAATTTCTTTTTTTTCCTATTGGCATTAACATCTGAATATCTGCAACATGAAAATGAAAACCATCCATAAGCTTCAGCTAAATTATAAGTTCAAAGACTTGACTCTAGAATGAAGTTGCTTATGGCCCGGTCTTTACCCACAAGGATAAAGATTTATGACAGGAATAGGAAATATATAGAATTTTTGATGTTTTTCCCTTCCTCCCATGCCCAAGGTCAACACCAACAAAGAACTACAGGACTCGTGATTGTGATCTGTTTGCCAGTCTTCGAAGCTTCAATACAGCATGTTTGGGGGGAGTCACCAATAATTCATCACTGTAGACCCACATTTCATTTGGGGATGCGTCAGGAAGCAGATGCTACACTCAAACTGGTAACTTTAGGGGTGTTTAATTCAGGCACTCTTGCTACCTTTGACACTCCTAGGTCTAAAGGGATAAGTGGTCTGGAGAATACAGAAGAAATGGCTGTATGGAGAGAGCATTTGACAGGAGCTGTGGCTTCTGATGGTAAAGCAGCCAAGCTATTGCAATTTGGCAGGGAAGGGGCTGGGGAAATACATCTGATAACAAGTGAAATAAGATTCACTCTTCTATCACCCTCCAGCCCCCCGACAGTGTGTTCTATCAATCAAGCCCCGCTCATACAATGTGTATCAGTCAGCCCTGTTTCATGGAGTAGAGTGGAGCAGATTGGAAAGTTGTTCTCGATAGACAATAGAATATATTGATTGCAACCAGGTTGAAGGCATGTTGCCATTTATAGCTACCTTATTGTATGATCTTCTGCATGTACATGCAAAGACAAAACAACACAGGATGGGCTGCTGATGCTAGGATGTCTTTGAACTTTCATGGCTTCATTTCCCACTAGTTAGATAGAAGTGGTCTTGTAGACCTCTGAGATGGATGATGCAATTCTCCAAGTTCCGCATTCTAAACCAATTGAATTGTTGGCAAGAGAATACCAGCCGATGTTGTTAGAAAGATGTGATAGACTGTTTTGTTTCTAACACGTCTCAAGCAAAGCACCCAAGGAAAATTTCCTCCTTCTTTACATCTGTCTGCGGATGGGATCCTTATTTCTTTGGAGTCATCTGCAAGTGTTACAGATCCCCCATCTGAATCCCCAGCCAGTAGAGAGACGTGAGCTTTTGGGAGAGTTTATTCATATCCAGTCTATATATTTTTGTTTGAAATCTGATATCTTGACTTCAGAGCCAAGTGTCTTGTGATCTGCCATCACCCAAATGTGTTTCTAAGGCGTCATCCCAATGGTGTTTTCTTCTGCTGCAAATAGGATGATGTTGGGTTTTTTTTTTTCTGTTGTAGAAAATGTTTTGTATGCCAGTTTTCAAAAATAAAAATGCTAAAACTGTCCATGGAACATTCTAGGAGGGCTCTCAAAAGTGGAGTAGGTTTTGTCCAAGTAGGGTGTGTTTTGGCATCTGGCCTGTGTTTAAATGATCACATTAGG
The DNA here is from genome assembly GCF_004115265.2 of Rhinolophus ferrumequinum. NCBI lineage: Eukaryota > Metazoa > Chordata > Mammalia > Chiroptera > Rhinolophidae > Rhinolophus > Rhinolophus ferrumequinum. Next base: position 37,485,640 of record NC_046289.1, on the reverse strand, counting down.
AGAGCAGCCTGTTGGATTTCAGCTTAATTGAAGTATACACTATTAATGCAAAGAAGATGGGGGAAAGAGAGGAAATCTGATGCTAGAAATGAATTTAATGTATTGCTTTTCCCCTCCCTTTGGGTACAAAGGTAAGTAAAGCAAAGAGCTGCAAACATGTATTCTATATATAATTTATCATTATTTCTCATCTGGTCATTTAAAAATGTATTCAATAGATGTTTATAGTCGATGTGGTCAGTGTATCTTATTTACAGTGTTTCATCAGAAAACCTAAAGGAAAGTCTTATGGGATGTTTTCTAGTTGTATTTAAAGATGTTTGTCTCACTTTAATATCTAAAGACTACATCTGAAACGACACAATCCCTCTCTTGTACTTCATGTTTGCAGGTCCTTCAAACCTTTATAAATAATAAGCTCCCAAGTATTCGTGTGAAATTTGGTTTTATTCTTCCTGGGCCAGAGAAATTTCATGAGAAAAACAAAGGCACAAAGCCATAGGACAGGAAAAGGACTCCCCTCTCTTCTGTGCCCTTCACCCCTGCCTCCTTGCTGACTCTCCTCACTCCCCATTTCCCTGAGCTTTCCCCAGCCTTCCTTTTGCTCTCCCATCTCAGTCCTCTCCCATCGTTTTAATCCCTTTGTCTCCACAACATAGTTCATTTTTATGCTTTCCTTCTTTGATTTCTCTTTAAAACTCATGTTTGCTCCCTTTCCCGAGCCATCCCAGAGCTTAGAGTCAGGTTTGGGAGGTCCTTAGGTGTCAGAATACTCACCAGACCCCACTTGCCTTTTCCGTCAGTTCAAATGGGTTCAGCCTGTCATGAGAAATACACCACATTCAGCATGTGGGGAATAAAAGGGTGATTAAAATATGGTTCCTGACCTATGGCGCTTACAGTCTAATAAGGGAGTTAGAAATTCACACACCCAACCATGGTTCACAGTAATAATACATAGAATAAGAAGTGCAGAAACGAGTATCTTTATAACGAGAGGCCTCCCAAGGAAGAGCTGAGTTCTGATTAAGGATGGAGGAGACTGGAAGGCTTCATGAATGAAGTGGCATTGAGGATGGGTCTTCACCAGAAAAGGGGAACAGGGAGACCTCCAGCCAATCAGAACAGTCATGGCAGGGGATGGGGCTAGAGATCTGCCTACTCACCAGGGGAGAGTCCGAGTTCTGAGGAGAAAACACAGTGGAAAAGAGAAAAAGGGAAAGGCAGAAGCTAGGAGGCTGCCTATAGTTAAGGAAGAGGGGAGGAAACGAGGCCAGTGAGGGGGCTTAGAGAAAACCATCAGAGATCGGAGGAGAACCAAGAGTTCTGTCGCAGGGAAGCAAAGGATGAAACATTTCCAAAAGAAGGGATGGCTAATCATAGTTATGGGGAAAACCACCGCTAACATTTGTGGACTACTTACTGTGTGCCAGGCATTATGTGAAAGCTCCGAACAGAGCTAAGACGTGGCGGTTAGTACCTGTGCTCAGGCCTGGCTGATGCCAGCACTCTTCACTTCAGCTGCTAAGCAGAAGAACAAGGACCTAGGCCACAGCATTTACCATGGTGACTAGGAGCCCACTGGTGACGTCCCAAGGGAGAGATTTCAGTAGAATGGTTGGGAGAGGTTGCTCTAAAAGGAAGTAAAGGTATCAGGAGTTTGAAATCTTTTCCAAAAAGTTTAGCAGTGAAACTTAAGAAATGGGGCAATAGCTTAAGAAAATAGGAAGACTTTTTTTTTTTTTTAAAGCGGAGCTACTTAGACATGAGGTTACAAATGTGAGATGAGATGCCCAAGGGGATGGGAGGAAGTGGCACCAACGACACACATGGAAAGATGATCGTGGGGACATGAGGGACACTGCTTCCTGCCTTTGAGATAAGAGAGGGTAGGACAGGATGAGCACTAAGCCAGTCTGCTGCAAAGGATAGAGGAATTGAGGAAGTTTGTCTATGGCGGCTTCCAACTTCTCACTAAAGATTGATAATGAAGCGCCAGCAACTCTGACAAGACAACATAGAGTGATCACTGGAGATCATGTGCTTGGAAAAGCCGATCTGTACGACGTAGTAAATGTTTCCTTGGAATGCTTAAGAAGTATATTTGTGACACAGAATGCAGGGCCGGAAAACAACACTGCTGTAGGGTATGATGCAAGTTGTTTTTAAAAGTAAGGAATCCCAAGGACAAAAAAAGCAGATTCGCATTCCAGCTGGGAGCCTCGACTTCTTCCCTTACTGATTTTTTTTGGCTAAGAAAACAGTAACCAAATAGTTTGAACATCTATCTACCAGAGAGACCTCTGATAAATTAAAAGTCACCTTGGCAGAAAGCAAAGTTCCAAATGCCCATGGTATAACAAAAGGTTCTTTGTAGCATAAACCCCATAGAACGAGGGCTTGCAGGAGGAGTTTCTGAATTACCTGGAGAGCCAGCACAGGGACAGGGCAGGAAAACCCTTTATCACTTACTGGCACAGCATTTGCCTTTCTGAATTGATCGCAGAGCAAAGTGTAGTGAAAAGAACATGGCCCTGGGGTCAGAGAGCCCAGGGTTCAAGCCTCGGTCCTCTACTTACTAGTGTGTGGCTTTGGGCAAGTTATTCTCTCTGAACCTCATCTATAAAATGCAGATAATAATACCTCCAACAGAGCTGTCAGAATTCAGTGAGGTAACAACTCCTGTTTCCTTTCCCTACCTGCCGAGACACTGAAGATCTCAAATTCTAAGTTGTGGAAGAGTGTATTTATTACAACCATCATAGTTCTATAGAGCCCCGTCTCAGAGAGTTAAGCAGGTCTTTCTTGAAAAATGACAGAAATTATTTTGTTTTTGTTAAGCATAGAAAGAAACGATCAGGGACAAGGCCAGTGTAAATCTTGAAAACCACTAAGACACAGGTACCTGTGTGGAATTCCCCTGGGGTCTTTTTTTGGTCTATTAGTCACTACTACCGCCTCCAAAACTTGCTCTCCAGAACATCTGAAAAGAAATTTAACAGATGTAGGGAACCTCCTAGTAGAGAGGAAAGTCGGGCACTTGTGAAATCGAGATAATGGAAGGTTTGGTGTCTCTTCCCCTAGGAGTGACAGAATCGGGTATGTGAGACTTCCTCAGAACAATCTAATTGGCGTGTCAGAAATTTATTTCTAGAAAGACAGGCCCAGTTCTAGGATAGCGGAGCCTTCTACTCTTCAGACTATGATAAGTTAGATGTAAAACTAAGAATAGCAGCATAACTCTTAGGTTTCCCAGTCACAAAATTCTCAACACTGATATTTCTTAGCTTTGCAAAAATGTTGGGTAGTAACCTCATTGCGTGAAGGGCACGCTACTTCAGCAAGAAAAGAGAAGTCATCAGAGAACTGTCACAAGGTTCTACCTTACCTCTACTGACACATCTGCTGCTAACCTAGTCTCTGCCTTCTCTCCTGTTACTATGGTGACCTGGCCATGCTCTTGTCTATGACCAGTGTCTTCCCTTGGGCACCAACCCATCCCTTGGTCCTACCCCAAAACATCTGCTGCAGCCATTTCCCAAACCCCCACCCCCACCTCCCAGTTTTCCATCTCTGTGGGATCATTCCCATCGATATACAAACATGCTGTTATGCCTGTCGTCTTAGAAATAACCTCTCTGGCCCCATTTCCTCGAGTTATACCCCATTTTTCTCCTTCCCTTTTGAAAAAAGCCCCTTGAAAGAGGGATCTGTTTTTGCGACCTCTAGTTGCTTCTCTATCCCTCTCCTCTGAACCCACTCAAGGCAGGTTTGGGCCCCCACCCCTCCACTGACACTGCTCAAAGTCATCAGTGAATTACAGTATTGCTAAATCAAATGGAACGCCTCAGACCCCATCTTAATTGGCCTACAAGCAGCATGTACCCAGGTCAATGCCTCTTTCCTCCTTGAAATACTTCTCTTGGCTTCCAGGTTCTCCCGGTGTTCCCCTTACCTCACTGGTCAGGGTCTTCTTCGTCTCTCCAAACTCTAAATGTTGGACTTCCCCAGAACTCAGCCCTTGGGTGTTTCACGTCTCTGATTACATTTAATCACTTTGTAGATGTTCTAGTCTTGTGGCTTTAAGTACCATCTCTGTGCTAATGACTCCCAGAATTTTATCTTCACTCTAGACCTTTCCCTTAAACTCATAGAAACATCTGCCCACTTGACTTCTCCAATTGGATGTCTACTTAACATCTCAGACTTAACATGTCAAAACTGAGCTCCTAGCATTCATTCTCCCTGAAGCCAGCTTCTCTTGCAATCTCCAGTTACTGGCTACTCCATTCTCCCAGTTGTTTCAGCCAGAAGACCTTAAGGGAATCCTTGACTCTTTCCTCTCTCTCACACCTTATATAGGATCTTACAGCAAATGCTGTTGGCTCTGCCTTTGAAATACATACAGCATTTACCGTCTTCACATCACCGTCTTGTTATCATCCTGGTCCAACTCTCCATCATCTCTCACTACTACAGTAGTCTCCCTCCATCTACCCTTGCCCCTAAGTTTCTTTTTAATCCAGCAGCCGGTACTATCCTGTTAAAACGTGGAGTCCAATCATGACACTCCTTGCTCACAATCTGCCTTTTGAGAGCTTCCCATCTCACTCAGAATAAAAGCCAAATCCACTGAACGGTGCCTGTTATCTCTTGACCCCATTTCCTACTGATCTCCTTCTCAACCACCCAGTGAAGCCACACTGGCCTCCTTGCTGTTTCTCAAATACTCCTGGGGCGTGCTTCTGCCCCAGGGCCTTTATGTTTGCTCTTCCTTCTGCCTAGATTGCTCCTGTCCCAGATATACTTTGGGCCAGATCCCTCACTTCCTCATTTACTCGAATATAATCATCTCAGGAAAGCTTATCCTACTTTTCTGTTTCATTTTTTTCTCTCCTTAACATTTACCTCTACCTAACTATATATTTTACTTACCTTGTCACCTTTGCCTTCCTCACTAGAATGTATGTCCCACAGGATTGGAGATTTTCCTGTATTTTGTTCACAACTTTATTCCAGCATCTAGAACAGTGTCTGGCACATAGCGTCTATTGAAAGATTGAATGAATGGATTTTATTAATTGAATATATTTGAATAGCCAAAGAGATTGTCATCGATTTCTTTAACTTAAAATTTATTGGGGTGACAATGGTGTCATCAAATTTTTAGAAAGGTATTTGGGGGTGAAGGTGGCAGAAGTCTAGTGATCTGTAGTCTTTAAACGCATGCCAGAGATATCACCCAGCGGTAACCTTACCCGTGGTAATCAAGAATGAGATTATCAGGGATCCCATTTTCCTCGTTGTATGCTGATAGCAGTCCTCCAGCCCGAAAGCCTCTTGCTACCTATGAAGAACCAACTTTGTGGCTCTAACAGTAATAAAACTGTGATGGTCACATATACCAAGCAAGGAATCCTGAGCAGAGTGGAATCACTCCTTCATGATTTATGACATGAAAGTGATGGGATGATATCTTGGGCCGTGAGGAAAGACACAGTTTACGGTCTTGTTATGGTTATGGATATGGATGGGAAAATTTGTTCTGTCAAGTTTGTGACCCAGTCACATTTCCAGGGCTCAGAAACGTGAACTGAATTAAATTTAATGTTTCTTTTGTATGAATGAAACATGGCCTCATTTTTGAGGAAGGAAGCTATACTTTAAGTACTGAGGTATAAGAGATTTATGGATAATAAATATGATATAGAAGCTGAACTCACAAAGAAATTAAAAAAGTCTTTCCTTCCAAAATGTTAATGAAATGATTAGCTGTGTGATGTTAGGTAAGTCTCTTGGCTTTTTAAAACTAGAGTGTCTGCTTCTGTAATGTGGTAGGGTAGGCCATATGATTGCTAAAGTCTTATATCTTTTGATATGACGTCATCTAACTTTTTTTCCTGTAAAATATGATCATAAAATTTGTCCTACACAGCTCATATTTTTCTAATAAGGATTAAATGGGATAATATTTTTGAAGGTTCTTGGTAAACTAAAACACTTTGCCCATGTAAAGCATTTATTATTACTATTCTCTATTCATTTGATGAGATGTGTTTAGAACATTATTGTTTCCAAAATACTTTTAGGAATGGAAAAAACTAGTGAAGAGCAAAATTGGCTATGTTACTACATAAAATACTTGAATAATTATCCTTTCAATTTTTTAAAGTGAAGTATTTTTTAAGCTGTGTCAGTTACTATTGTTTTGGTGCTATGTGACAGATAACTCAAAACAGCCCATATAAAAACTTGAACAAAAACTTTAAAGGCAAAGGGAAGTCACCTTCAGGTATGGCTTGATCAAGCTTAAATAATGTCACCATAACTGCTTACTCTCCTTTTTTTTTCACATCGTCTTCCTTCATAGCAGGTCTAATTTCAGGCCTTATATGATCATAAAGTGTATTCTAGCAGTTGCCAGGGCTATCTCCTTCTGAGTTTGAATACAATAAGAAATAACAAACCCTTTGCATATCCAGTAATTGCAAGCATTCGGCAATTCACACACAAACCTCTTGAACCAATTTCTGTGACCAGGAGAAATACAATAGGCTGATTGGTTTAGGCCTGGGCATAAGTCCTATCCTGAGTCCAGGAGTGGGGCCCTGTCCAGCTCTAGAGGACTAGGAGTGAGTAAGAAATGGATCCCCCCAACCAAAAATGGTCCATTGACCCAAGAAGAAAAAGTCATTGCTGATGAAGCAGGCCATATGTGTATATTTTGTAAGAAAAACACAGGCATCAGCTCTTGCCATTGTTGCTGTACACTCTCTCCAGTTGCCAAGAAAGCAGCACATTCTTTTACTGTGCCAACGAGCACGCTGTTGGGAGACCATATTAACTTTTGTTAATAGAAAGCTCTGAGTTGGCAGAGAAGAGCCAAATTTCTCTCAAGAGCCTGTGCAGTCAGCTGTGTTTATCTTGTCCTTGCTTTCAGGTAAAGCTGCCTGGAACAGATCAGCCATGCCACGAACAGCCATGAAAAGTGCTGTATCCTTCACAAGCGTTGGCATAGATAGACGTTTTCTGGGGCATCTCAGTTAGGCGTCACTCTCACACAGTACAACAGGGAGAGCTCAGTCTATCCTCCAACAGCAAATTAAACACATCTTTGTGGGTTTGGTAGGTAGCTGCCAACAAGAAGACTGATCTCTGAATTAATAGGTCATGACAGGATGATTTTGGCGTTCTTGGCAGAAAGCAGTGTTTCAAATACTGGTGGTCCTTATGGCATCTATGCTAAGTGGCCCATATTCGCTGGTAGTATTTGCACAAAGGATCAGCTCTATTATTTTATTCAATGCCAAGATTTCCCAAGATGAAGGAGATGGTGGATACTCAGCGTGAATATGGTAATGTAGCTGTGCCACTACAAACCCTGGAAACAGTTTAACGATGGAGGGTGTACCACCAACGTGACAGGTTTTCATATGAGATTACACTCTCCTGTGAATATGATTTTCCCTCTGTGGCATATGAGAATGAAATCTTATAATGGGAGCCTTGCTACAAGGCGATTTGGTTAAGCTGTCAGACCATTAAATAAATGGTCTCTTACAATTTGTTTATACCTCTACTGAGCACAACATTTCAATAAAGAAGGAAAATTTTAACTGCCTGAAGGGAGATGGAAAAGAGATTATAGAGTCTACGTTGGTGGCTGACCTTTATCTCATTTTAGGGACTTTTCTGAGCAGTGAGGAGAAAATGGTAAGAAAGTTCCTTCTAAAGATCCTAGGGGAAACTCCACATCTGTTCAAATAAGTGAGCTAGCTCTTTTTAGCCAAATCAGGGTCTTTCTTACAATAATTGGTATCGGAAATAGATATCCAAGGCTGTCGTGTCAAACCGGTCTGGTCCTTTTCCTAGTGCATTCATTGCGACGCATCTTGATTTAATATGACTCTAACCCATCCCTCCTGTGTAGGCGAGATTAGAAATCAGGAAAGAATAAAAAATGCTAAGGTTTGAGGTTCACATCATTTTCCTGGCAAGCTCTTTACCTGCCTAAAAATTTTGCTCGTGTTACTTTGTGTAGTTGCTCAATTTTGTCCCAAGATATTTGCCACCAGAACTACTATAGGAGAGCTTGGCTAACAACGAAGTCTCACAAGGAGCTACTCCAGCTAATTCTAATGTTTCTAACAGCCAGAACCAGCTGCTCTCCACGAGATTCATCTCTGGCCATGTCTGTACTCCTGTGTACAAAACGTGGGAGGGATGGGCTGAAGCATGTCTGTGAAGCCCTTTACTTATTTATAATGGGATTGGCAAACACATACAGGACAAGCTTTGCCTTGAAAATTTCTAGGGAGATAATCATTTGCTATTTGTCAAATGCAGGTGGGTGAGTGTCATAGTTAAAAGTTCAGATGCTGGGATCAGATGGACATACCTAAGCCACATACTAGCTGTGACCTTATGCAAATTACTAAATCTTTCTGATCTCCAGTTTTATCATTTCTAACATGAGGATAATACTGGTACCTAATGCAGCATTGTCTTGAGAATTAAATAAGGTAATGGGCATATAGTTCTTAGTATAGTTTCACCCACATATTTAAGTACTTGCTAAATGTTAACTATTATTATTATTATCTGATTTATCTTAAGCATTTGCTTTTGTTCCTATGAGTTAAAAACTATAAAGACAGGGAAAAAACTGTAATAATGTTGGAAGATGCTAGTCTCCATGTTTTCAAAGATGAAGATTACCAGTCTGTTCTTCTTAAAAATATAAAATATTAGGAATTCAAAGTTTTAATCCCAAGAGCTAGTTAGAGAGATTTTAATCTGGGAGACATCATTAGGCTTGTTCTAGGATTATCCTAATGAAACATATCATTGTAGTTACTTACTTTTACTTTGAATATACTGGTGCAGGCAGTATATAGTGCTAGACAGTGCTGTGAAGGTCAGGTATAAGTGTAAAATTTTTCCAATCATCACAGACACACACACACACACACACACACACAGAGACACACACACACACAGACACACACACAGACACACACAGATACACAGACACACACACAAACAGATACACACACAGACACACACACAGAGACACAGACACACACAGACACAGACACACAGACAGACACACACACGCACACACACACACACAGACACAGACACACACAGAGACAGACACACACACAGACACACACACGCAGACACACACACACACACATACACACAAACACAATCTCTTGGACCTACTGCTGGATTTGCTAAAATGTTTCTCTTAATGGTGATGCATCCAAAAAAGAGACTTAAAAACGTAAAAGTTTTGTCTTGGTGGGCTTGACAGAGCCAGTCATATCCTGGGGACACAGAGATAGCCCGGGGCACTCTGCAGCTGAGAGGAAACCCCAAAGGGCCCAGTTCCTATTGATCCATCGGTTAGTGCCAGCAGCCCATGGAGAAGGTAAGGAGAGAAGGGGAGCCAGGCGGCGTTGTTGCACGTTTACTTTGCCGGGCAGAAGGGTTAACCAGATAGCCTCTCCCTCAAATGGTGTAAAACAAATTACAAATACATACACACACTCTTGAAAATTATCATGTAAATGCACAAAAGCAACAAAGATTCCTCTTGCCTTTATTTTAAGAGAAAAACAGTCTTCACATTTCCTTTCTGTGGAAAACAAACATAAGGAATATTAAGTAGGGAAAATAGGTGGTGAGACAAAAAAATATTTTTATTTCCTTGGCCAATGACCTTTGAGAAATAGGAATTTTCTTTGGAGGAGTTAAAATAGAAAAATAGGTGAAAACTAAAGCTTCCTCTGGCTTCCTTTGTTACCCACACACTTGCAGCAACTGACAGAGTGGCCACTGCAGGACGATTTATAGGGGGTGATTGTCGAGTCCTGGTCTCAGGTGGTGCATTGCAGGTCACCAAGGCTTTGGCCTGCAAATGGAAGGAGAAGGCCATTTACCAGTGTGGCACATTGCTAATTAGTGGCAAATTTGTTTGGTGCCTGCGTGTGAGGAAGCTTGAGCTGACTCTGGCCCCATCTGCTGTGAAAATAATGATGACCACAGTTTTTTTAAGCAAAGGCTTTTCTTTCACAGGGAACTCCTATTTGGTCTTTCACAGGAACAAACTGAAAAGATATTTATTCTCATCATCACATTTATTTTTGGGGGTGTTTAATATACAAGGGATGTTCTTCCATAATGTATGTCATGGAGCTGGGTAAAGAGCCCCCATATTTGAGCAGTTCTGTGTTTCCTTTGTTCTGCTGATTCTCCCTCAGACTCTGAATCCTGCAGAAATTATTTTAGAAAATAGGTCTAAACTTAGCTCTGCAGGGTATAGTAGCATCCCTTCATCTTTTCCTGCTGTATGGGAGCCGAGACTCCAAAAGCTCATTTTTGGAGACTGACTTTTCTTGGAGAAAATGTCAGGAGACCCTCCCTATTCTTATAGTGGTTTCTAAACTGGAAAACCCATTTTCTTCTTGTTTCTATGTGTGTTTGTTTATTTCTTTATTTTTTTAATTCAGGCAGCAATTGCTAATGTTTAATCATATTGACCTGGGATTGAGAACCAGAAAAAAAGGAAATAACCAGAAAAACAAACACAAAAAAACCCGCAAATAGCATGTGGCTTTTCTCAGATCCCATATATGAATTCCCAAAATAGGTAAATAAGCAAAGGTATAGACCCGCTTCATTTCATTTTTTTTCTCCTTTTTCCTAAAGGACTGAGCAAAGAAGTATCATTCACATTTTTTTTTTTTTTTTTTTTTTTTTTTTTTTTTTTGGTTCTTGTGTCACCTAATCTAGTCCTGGCTTTTCTTGGAGCTTTCATGCATAACCCTCATTAGCTGGATGCTTCTAATAACTCCCAACAACTCATTTTCAGCCACATTTGTTTAAAAAGTCCAGTAAAAATGCAAGCGTTGTGTCCCACTTGCAGCAGACAACCATTTCTGTTAATTAAATCCTTTTGATCTTATTTCTATGAGAAAGATTTTACCTGTATATCCATTCACTCTGTAGCCCAAAATAATGAAAATTCTGCAAGAGCCTTTGCTGATGGGTGCACCTTTGGGTTTACAAAGATTAATGATTTTAAGATTGACTCTACAGACCACTAGTAATGAAATTGACCGTATCCAATTTTGAAAGCCCTAAGACCTGCGAGAAACTGCAAATCAGCAGTGAAAAGGTAGTGTGTTCCTAGTGGTGTGATATTGGTCCAGTGAAGTGTTGCAGAATCCAGAAGGTTAGGTGAATACTGCAGCCCTAGGTTAAAGGTCAATCCGGGCGAGAAATGTGTAGGCAGATTTAGGAGATATTCATTTGCAATTCCTTAGGAACATGGAGCAGTAACAGGACAGTGACCATATAATTATACTAGTTATAATTAATTGTTCATTATCATATCCTATAGGCATGAATGAAAAGAAGAAGGAAGTAGTTTCGGCTATTGCTTTGCTTCTGTTGAAGTAATAATGGTTAACAACGATACTAGCTATGATTTATTGAATATTTGCTATGTTCCAGACACAAGACTTAGTATTTATTATACATTATTTCACTTAGTTCTCACCAGAACCTTCGGTGACATCCCCTTTTACAATGGAAGAAACTAAAATTTAGCAAGGTCAAATAACTTGCTTGCCTTAATTAGCTGTCAAGTAATAGATATGAGAATTGGACCTCCATCCATTTGATTGAAAAGTAAAAGCATTTAGTCAGTCTCTTTTACTGCCTCTGTATAGAACACCACTGCTCTATTTTATAGAATCACATGACTGGGAAGGGATAGCCAAGGCTTTCGTCAGCCATTTGAAACATCTCCAGCTTCTTGTGAGAAACTTTCTCTCTGTTTAGCAACCACCTGAAATTCTTCATACCGCCCTTTCAAACTCTCAGCTGTCACATCCTTCCCCCTGTACAATTAGAAGCTTAGACTCTTCCTTCTTCAAAAAAAACCAAGAAAACAAAAAGCAGAAAACAAAAAAACAAAAAACATTCTAACAAAAAAACATAAAAGCAAAGATAAGTGTTATGGTTTCTGCACCTCCTTAGTTAACATCTCCAAACTACTATCCAAGACTCAATGAGGACAGTAACATTTGGGCATCTTCCTGGTTGAGGCATGTGGCTGAAAAGAAGGGCAAGCACAAATAAAGTATTCTTATTTCTCTCTCAACACTCAGTGCTTGGTTTTGGTTCCTTAGTTTGTTCTTCTTTGAATCTTAGTACACGTGTCAGACTACAACCTCACCTGTACTACCCCTCCAGCTTGGCAGTCAGTCTTTCCAAGGGAATTCTATTTCTGTGATATAATATTAGAAAACTAAAAGTAGTTTGTCATCTCAAGCACTAGAAAAGTGTGCCATATTGCTCTATTGTAATCCTTTCTCTTCTATATTTTCTCCCCTACTCCATTAAGTTTCAGGGCAGCTAGAATACCCAAGACGATGTTTTCACTATCAATGCAGCTCCCTCAAATGTAGGGAAAATAAAATGGAACAGACAAATGACTTAGTCTGTCTTTACATGACGGCTTTTTCAGTTTAAAGAGTCAAATGAAACTGCAGGTTTGCATTTCTAGCTCATAGATGACATTTTTTTTTTTTTGTAGCCACGTCACAGTTCATCTAAATTTGAATATGTGAAACATAACAATCCAGAGTTAGATTTTCTGGCTTATTTCTATAGCAACTGGAGTATAGAGCTATATACAGGGGACCCACTCGATAAATGGATGCCAACTTCAGCACCTCTCAGCCTCACAAAGATGCTGGAATATTTGAGCAGCTCCGAAGAGAGGCGGATGAGAATGATGAGCATAAGAAGGCAGCAGTGAGGGGCTGGTGCTGATCGCTATGCTGCCTGAATCTCCTGTGAGTTACGAGGGGCTGCGGGGGTGTCCGCTGCTGATTGCCATGGAAAATTTAAGGGGGATCTCAGGGAATCCACCAGAAAGAAAAACTTTTCTGAAACATATTGAAATGTATAACTGGAAGCATAATTGCTATTAGAAATTAGAGGATGGGGAACTATGACCAAAATTTGATAATATCATTTAATTAAAAAATATGCTCAAGCACGGATGACAACGATGGAATCCCTAGCCCTGTTAAAGTATTCACTCACAAATCAGAGTAGGGCCAGGTTGTAGTACTGGTTAAGTCTGGACAAGAGCGTGGAAAGGGAAATGAAAAACGGCAAAAACTTACATTTTTATATTTAATCGTACTTCAGGCAGGCTTGCGTCCTTCCTTCTCTGAGTCAGCCACGGTGTGACAATTAGGACTCAGTGGGCTCTCGTGCTAGAGACCAAGGGGTAGAGTGGGGGGAGCTAGAGGAAAGCTTTTACCAGTCAAATTTTCGTTTAAGACTCAAAGCAACAGCAATCAATTCTTAGGGAAGCTGGCAGAATGGAAAGGTCCAGAACTGTCTGGATCCTAGCTTTGTCGCTGGAGTTCCTTCTTTGCCTCTTTCAGCTTCTGGCAGCTCCTGGCATTTTAGACTTATGGCTGCTTTGCTCCAATCTCTGCCTCTGTCTTCATGTCTTTCTCCCCTGTGTCTCTGGCTTCTCCTCTTCTTATAAGAACACTTATGATTCAATTTAGGGCCCACTCAGCTAATCCAGGATGATCCCATCTCAAAATCCTTAATTATATCTGCAAAGACCTCTTTTCCAAATAAAATCACGTGCACAGCTACTGGGGGTTAGGACTTGGACACATCTTTTGGGGGCCACAATTCAACCTACTGCACTGGATTTCTAAGTCCCAAGACGTGTTGGTCATTCACAGCTTGCTGATAATTCGTTTAGCCAGGTAACAAATGTATGTAAAGAATAATGAGACAGTTGCTCTACTAAGAACTGTGGGACAGCCGTCTTGGAGCTTGGGACATTTTGCAGAAGGAAAGATGAGGTAGGGGTCCCACCGATGGTACATGGAGGTCCCTAACAGAGGCTGGGACACCCTGTTCTGGCACTGAGGAAGTGGGTGCACGGGGAGGAAAAGGGAATGGGAAGTTAAGGACAAACATCTCCTTGCTATGTGCATTCCCAGGGCCTTGGTGGTTGCTGCTGTGTATGGCACAGAAAATCACTTTAGTCAGCGCTGCTTTGGCATACTTGTGCCACATGGATCTTAGGTCTGGCCTGTTACATAAGTGAGATACACTGGACTCTCTAAAGAACCACTGTACACAGAACTGCGTAGCCGATGCCTGGGGCAGATGAGAATGCATGTGCACGTAATTAATAAACTGTCAGGGGAGTTCCCTAATTTGATGAACAGAAAGCAAGCTTCAATGTGGATTCTCAAGCCTGGAGGAGAATGCTCTCTGCTAGGTCCCTCTCACTGCCTAACCCTACTGGGAGCTGCAGCTACCACATAGCACTTCTTAAACCAGTGATGCATGACCCCCTTAGGGAAGTCCGTCAGCAGGGTCTTAGGTGATCTCTGGGGGTATTTTTATTGACTTCAACAGCGCTGCCTGTTCCTAGCACCCCTGGAATAACTTTGGAATTTAAAGAGTATCTTAAGAAGAAGGATCTGGACTCTAAAGCTTTTCCTTGTTCTAATATCTGTGATGTGCATTCATTTATTCTTAATAATAGCTAATATGTAGTGAACATTCAGTTACATTGTAAGCACTTAGGTGCTTATAATACATTATTTCTTTAATTCTCACAAGAATCTTGCAAGTTAGTCATATTATTGTGTCCACTTTTAACGTTAAGAAATTAATGACCAGAGAATTTAAGTAACTTGCCCAAAGTCACACAGCTAGGAGGCGGCAGATCCAGAAATCAGTTAAGAAATTAATGACCAGAGAATTTAAGTAACTTGCCCAAAGTCACACAGCTAGGAGGCGGCGGATCCAGAAATCAAATCCAGGTGTCTCTAACCACAAAGCCCTGCTATATGCCACAGCCCCCGAGGGTTACGGAGGCCAGCAGTTTGCACGGTAGAAGAACTGGGGAGGGATCCAGGCAAAAAGAAACTTCTTACAGGGAACAAGGGCTCAAAGACCTAAGAAGTGAGCCCGGAGTATTTTCAGCCCTCTTGGCAGGTACAGTTCTGTCACTGCTCAGCACCCTGGGCCTTCTGTGTCCTCCACGGGCAGCATACAGCCTCTCGCAGGCACTGATGGAACAGAATGGAGCTGGCCACAAGAAGGGGGTGGAAGCTGACAGGATAGAAAGGTTTCAGGTCAACTCTTACTAAAACTTTTGATTTGAAATCAGGATAGACTAGGGGGGAAAAAAACAGCACAGATGGTGGTTCTCAGGAAAGCTTCCTTTAAGAAATGGGATTCCTCCCGTGTCCTCATTTAACACAGAGCAAGCCTTATCTTTGGGTGTCTTGCGTCTCTACCTAGCTACAAGTAGTCTAACTTTTAAAATGTGAGCCAGGCCTCTCCACAGTGATAATAGAAGAGAGTGGTCCAGCTGGCTAACAGGAATTCAAATACATACTCGTATATAAATGCTAGTTGATAGAGACCCTTTCACCATTTTAACAAGTTGTTGTGAGTAGTTCTGAATCTGAGACCACTAGCTATTTAAAATGCTCAGCGCTAATTGAATACAGCTGTTTGAACATTTCTAAATGATTTCTATTTCAGAGTTAGGAAACACCAGAGAGACTTTTGTTGCTCCAGTTACAAAAAAAGAATTTATTCATGGGAACTCTAGTTCTAGAAAAACAATTGTACACGTGTTAGAGGAGGAAAACCATGCAGACAGACCTTTCTGACATGTAATATATAAACACGTTTCAGGCCCTCCCCATCAACTCATAAAAGAAAAATATAATCTAAAATGTCTAGTTTTCAAGTTACTCCCATGAATTATTATGAAGAGAGCCATATTTTCTCTTTATCAAAAATTTTTTTTTCACATGTTAACTCCAGAAAAGTTTAAAATAATGGAACTTTCTCCTTGATAGAAAGTGTTCCAGTTACTGTTGCTGGATAACAAACCAGCTCAACATATAGCAGCTTAAAACAACCACCATTTTTAATATGCTCATGGATTCTGTGTGTCAGGAGTTTGGATAAAGCACAAAAGGGATGCATCGATTTTGCTCCATGATGTCTGAGAGCTCAGCTAGGAAGGTTTAAAAGCTGAGGGCAATTCCAGGGCGGGGGGCTGCAGTCCTGTGGGGGCTGCTTCACTCCCATATCTGGCACCTGGGCTAAGATGATTGGACGAGTAGCACTGCTGACCAGCGCACCTACCTGTGGCCATTCCATGTGACATGGCAGTCTCAGGACTCCAAATGCAAGTGTTCCAGCAAACAAGGCAGAAGCTGAATCACCTGTTCTGACCCATGGAACCACTCCCACCACACTCTAATGTCCAAAGCCATCAACAATCCATCCAGGTTCAAGGGCAGGGGGACACACCACCTGCCTATAGAGAAAAGATGGTCACTTTGTAGAAGAGCATGTAAGATGGGAGTTATTGTTGCAGCCACCTGTGGAAAAATGCAATCTGCCATGAGAATAGAAAGTGCCAAAGTAGTTCAAGATGCACATTATCCAAGACATGAGTTGACAACTGGAGGGGACAACTTAATTGGAATAAACTCCTTGAAGGGATATACATTTTTTTATCCAGGATACAGTTAACGACAATGGTAATAACGACAGTAACTAAACCTCACATTGTTGACTGTGTGCCAGACACTGTGCCAAGTGTCTATATTAATTCAGTTCATGCTCATTGGAAACTGAGTTATGAAGAGGTTAAGTAATAAGCCCAAAGTTGCACAGTTAGAAATCAGTAAAACCAGGCTTTGAGCCCTGACCATTCCATTCCATTTGCTGTGTGCTCTAACCGTTCCACTATATTTCTCTCCAATCCAATGGGAGAAATAGCAGACTATAAATTGACATTTATTATTTCTAGGCCATGCTAGGGGATGGGGACTGATCTTTACTGATTGCCCACCGCATGCCAGACATTATGCTCCACATGTTATAAAAACCCTATGAGGTAGGGATTATTACTTCCATCTTACAAAAGAGAGAATTGAGGTTCAGAGGTGTGGAATGACTTGCCCAAAGTCACAGAGCTGGCAAATGGTGGCCCTTGGATGCAAAAACAGATTTATCAATTTATTTATTCAATGTATCTGCTTTTCGCATCTTGCCATAGCGACAGTCTTCCTACTCTCGAGGGTTTTTGTGTCAGGGCACATTTGAAATCATGCACTATGGAGTGTTTTGCTTCTCGATAGCATGGCATTTGGGGAGCATAGCTGAATAAGTGAGAGCAGCTGAAATCCCTCGGTTTGGTTATGGAGCTTTAGGGACTAATGTTGCAACATTTGTGTTTCCCTTTGTACATTCCTGCTGGACCTGATCCATGACTTTTGTCTTAGGTAATGAGCCTGCATTCTGGATGGATTTTTTTTCTTTCTCTCTAAGAATATGGCTTATTGAATACCTGACATTTTCAAGAATGTTTTCTTTGCCCTATTAGACCATTAAGTGAGCGGTAAGTGCTCTGAAAAGGTCTGTGTTTTCCTTGATCTTCAGCTATAATTTGATAGGCCCTCAACCATAACATTATGATTATGAAGCACTTAGGGAGGACGGTATCTGCAAGAGGCTTTCTAAATATTTTCTTATCTTGTGCTTTTCCCTCTAAGTGTCTGATCCCAACTATGCTGGGGCCCTTAACCGATTCTAAGGGGGTTTCTTGAACTGTCATGAGAGAAAGAGGCAATTTGATTTTGGAATCTAAAGATATTTGTGTACTCTTCTTTATTCCATTAATGTGATGGACAGCTTCGGCCTTGTGCCAAATCGCTCTCTTTTTACTTGGTTCCTGTGCTGATAATTGATGTGTTAACTCACTCATGATCTGTGGATTCAGAGAATTATACCCATTTTGCCCTTTTTGTCAACAACAAAAATGGCACCAAATATATCATTGCTTAAAGACTGATACTGTGCTTCCTAGGACTAGGACTGAGTGGGTTTTCCTAGGCTTTATCCACAAAGCAAGTTGAAGCTTTCCAGTTATCAGTGCTCTTATCAATTTATAATGACATTATTTGGAATCACATCTGTTCCTAATGGGATAGAATTTAAGCTAATGACAGGAGATCAAGGAGAAGTCACAAAGATCTTAAACAGCTACAGAATCTACCAACACAACATTCAGGCAGTAATACATACAGGAATCTAGTGAGTAAATGATATTTGTTATCAGGATATAGCAGCCATTTAGATGTGTTTATTTTAGTTCATTTTCTAGTACAAAATCTCCTTGAAAAGGAGCCAAGCTCTTTTCGTCTCAGTGTATGTTTAGTGCCTAGCACATAGTACATTTTTAATTATTCAAAATCATTTCAGAAACTTGCCCACAAAACTTTGTTTAAACTTGGAATTCCTTGTCATAGAAACTCTAATATGAAAGAGCTGTATTTCTTATCTGTGGCTCAAACCTCCCAACTCTCCAGCCCAGTGCTTTTCATTTGAAATCACCCTTAGCATTCAGTGGTCTAAGGTACATTATATAATAACTGTGAGTTACTCATAGTCCCACTGGAAACCTTATTTATAACTCACCTAATCTTAAGGCCTCCAAAGCTGTTCACAGTACTTAGCAAATATAGTGGATATTCAATATAATTTGCTGAATGATTGCAATGACTGAATCATCCATCTTGTTAGGAAAAGCCTTTCTATTAAGTTCCATCTCAGTCACAGAAGTTACTCATCAAATCCCATTCTGGATGAAAATGCTGTTCTTTGCAAATATTTAAGATATGCTTGCTTTGGCTTTTGCCTTCAATTTCCTTCAGGGAGCCCTAGAAGGTGTGGAGGCCATCCCCTTCTGTCTTTGGAGGCATACTAAATTCAGTCTTCATACAGATGAAAAATTGTGCACATAAAAAAACAGAATTATCTTAATCTTATTACAAGAAAAAGAAACACACTCAAGCTAGTTAAAATGAAGAGGAATTTATTGTAAGAGTCTGAAGAAATCCTTTGACTAATGAATGATACAGCTGGGGATTTATGGGAAGTCATCTTCAGGCAGATCTTTTTTCTTGGTCTTTCTCAGAATATTCTCTTTGTATGTTGGCTCCACCTTTCCTGTTGAAATCAGCTTCTTCTACAGGACTTTTAGGGTCTGTTTCCTCATAACTTCAATGACATTTAACTTTGCATTTAGCTACATTTTTAATTTGGCCATAAAGCCAATTCTATTACTAATTATATGTGACCTTCTAGCTTTGGAGCCTAAAATGTTGATTGATTTGGTTTCTATGTTTCAATTTCTAAAATTTCTGGAGAATTTGAATGGCCTAGCTAGCGTCACATGCCCACCCTTGGTCCAATTACTAAGGGGATGAGTCATAACCCTTCAGGGTTGTTAGCAGGAAAAGTTATCCAAAAAGGGGGTGTGGGCAAGAGAAAATAATCGATGTATCTAGAACAAGAAGCTTCAAAAGTTACAGTGAAAATTTGTCTTTGGAAGAAGGAGATACTTTCGATTGTGGTAAGAACATTTAAAATAAAAATGATGAAAATTTATTCTCATTTTTTGTAGCTAATGCTACTTCATTTTTTATTGTTAAAATGCATCTTCATGTCTGAATCTGCTATTTCTCTCCCACAAATTATCTTTAGAGGATAATTTTTTTGAACCCTGGCCTTGTAGGTCCTAAGTTAGAAGCCAAATAACAAGGATAAATCCTTCAAACATTTCTTGTTGCTTCTGGCATTTTCATTTGTAATAATCATTTGGATTACATTAAAATGAAGTTGGAGATAGTGGAAATCAAACTCCAGGGAAAAGACTGAAAAAGGTGGGGGTACTTTTGAAGCTTAAGAAGATGAAAGAGATTGTAAGTAGTCTTGAACTTTTCTTTGATAGTTTACTCATTTAAAAATCTGTTTTCTTCAAAAATAGTACAGTATTTTATTGAAGAAATAACTTTGGAAAATGGGTAACCTTACATCTTAAAGATAAAATAAAGGCTGACTACAAATGACTATAAATTTGAACATGAAAAACCTTTTTAAATGGTGTCATTTTAATTCAATTATAGAAAATTTATACTGTTAATACCTTGATACCAAGAGCTTGTTTCTATTCAGCCCTGAATATCCCACCTACACTAGATGTGTTTATAGCACCTGCCAGCCCATAGTAGCTTCTGGTGAGGCAATCTCTACTTGAAAAAGAGAGAGACAGAGAGAAAACCATTGGCAGCCATGTTTTCTACCACTTGACTGTGTCACCACCATAGCTAACTGGATGTAACTCCTGATGTTCAAAAGATGTGTTAAGCCAATCATATTCCCTCTCTCAGGAATGTGAAATAACAAACGTCAAGAGAAGGAACTCAGGAAGTTTTATTAGGAGCAGAAGCTGACCCATTATGACTTAAAGAGACTCGATTTTCAATGTGCTCTGTGAAAGTCAAAGAGGGAAAAAAATAATAGCAGAAGAAATCCGCCTAGAGTGAGAAAGAGAAAAGCAGGAACACCTTAGAAATCAGGCATCATCTTTTAAGAATTGGCAGCCCACTGGTCTATAGAACTGTCCCAGTTCTGCTTTCAGCAAAACCTCCCTTTTCTTAAAGTATCATGAGTGGCTCTCCATTTCTTGTAACTCAAAAGGCCCGACTTCAACACCATCATATCCAGGGTTCAGGTAAAAAGGCTGAGGGTTGCCAACGTACATTAGACAATGAAACTTGATGCTTTGATATTTATAACACTGACATTGATCCTTCGAAAAATGAACTTTGAGAAAATTAGGGGTTAGCAGCGATGCAAAGCATTTGCATGTTGGCTTGTTTTCCCAGAGCAACAAGCTGGGACCTCTCCCTCACCCATGCTGATGAGGGCCAACTTAGCAGTTAGCTAAGGACTCAGGTACAGAAGGCACACCCACCAACAGAGGGATGACAAACTTGTGCTGCTTGGAGGTGACTGGATCGCTCCAGTCCAGGGTCTACTGACAGCAGATTGGGGGACGATGGAGATGCCTTCCCAGTTTCTGAACAAGCAGGGTGGTTCCTTGTCAAAGTTGTGAACTCCCATCCTAAGGGTGAGGAGTCAGAAGGACCCTGAAGTTGAAGTAAGCTTTTATGTAGAGTAGTCACTCTGGTAGCCAGGGCAGAAGTGATCTGGGGGGAATCTGCATATGCCCGTCCCTCCGTAACAAAGAGGAGACCAAATGGCTCACACACCTGAATGGAGTGTGTGTATGTGTGTATGTGTGTATGTGTGTGTGTATACACACGCGCAGTGCTGAGGCAGCAGAGGAGTCAGCAGAGATGAGCCTCGAATCAGTGCCATCCACTAAGAGCAAAATGGCTGTCTTGCATGCTCAGGGAGAGAGAGTGTTGGGTGCTTCAAATGGCCTCAAGAGCTTTAAGCTCTTACTGAAGGTTCAACCAGGACAGGTTATGGTTCCCCACTCCCACCCCCACCGCCACAGAGACTCAAAGCAGTGTATTGTGAATAACATCTTTGGTGCTATGCTTTTAGTCACTTTGGGACAGGGAGGTACATCTAATTAGTTAAGTGGTCCTACGTGCTACAAGGGCATGTATGACAAAAAACTGCTGACGATGCTAGACGTATAAAAGGACATTCAGCCAGTATCGCCAATAGGTATAAATTTCAGTTAAGAGGCACTATAGCATATTGCATGGATTCTGAAACCAGATATTTATGGTCTAAAGCCCAGTTCCACCACTTGTTACCTTGGTCAAGGCACTTAAATTCTCCATAGCTCAATTTCTTCACCTATATAATGGGGATGATGATGTATCTACTTCATTTGGTTACCACAAGGATTAAATGTGTTAATTTTTGTAAAGCCTGCACAACAGTGTCTGGCACATAACAGACTTTCAGTAAGTGTTCTTGATTATTATAATCCATGTACTTCAAGAATAAGGCACAGAGAGAGACTCATTGAAGGCCATCCAATGATCAGCCCAAAAGTCCTGTTTGATGCTGGTTCTTTTTCAACACTCTAAAATTAAACCAAACTTTTCATGTCTCATGCCTCTGTGAAGGAAGTAAAACGTTACCCATATTGTAACCTCAACTATAGGTGGAGAAAACTAAAGAATGAAAAGTGAAATTTTACACTAAAGGTGATTGTCCCTCTCTA
This sequence comes from Rhinolophus ferrumequinum, assembly GCF_004115265.2. Classification (NCBI taxonomy): domain Eukaryota; kingdom Metazoa; phylum Chordata; class Mammalia; order Chiroptera; family Rhinolophidae; genus Rhinolophus; species Rhinolophus ferrumequinum. Next base: position 37,463,490 of record NC_046289.1, on the reverse strand, counting down.
ATTTGCCTTTTTTTTTTCTTTTTGTTTTTTCCTTTTTGCTCACTGAACTGTTCTGCCTTCACGGTCATTCTTTCTGCAATAACACGCAGGAATAGAATCCCTTGGCTGCCCTCCAGGCAATGCGTGCCCTTCAGATGCTCTAGAACCACACTGTTAAAACAATCCCAGGGCTCAGCGCTAGGTCTGGCACAGAGTAAACACTCACTGTCTATTCACTTATTCTAAGTGACTGAATGTCAATTTCTCTCCTGTCATTTTGACCTCTTCGCCTCCTGTCTCAAAATCTTCAACAAGACTTCTCTTTTTCAACTTTAAATTATTTCTCCTATATTTCAAATCTTTCTGTGATCTCACCTGGGGTGAACTTCCTTATCTCCTCTTATCTAGTTGGCCCCTTTCACTGTTCCTTGCTTACTTCAGTTAACATCTTCTTTGGCTCTGCTCTTCTTATTCATTTTTATCCCACACATAGTACTAAATATAACTCCTATACTTTAACATTTTGTTTATGCTCTAATTTTTCTGCTTTCTCTCCATTGGAATTATAGTTGTTAATAGACAATTTAGAGGTGTTTTCACAGCCCATACTTTATCTCCTCCAAAACTTGCTCCCAAAGCATCTATGTTTGAACTTCGTGACCCTCACCTTTAACCCAAGCTGATGGGACAAAGGGTGGTTTTTGGTTTTTGTTTTCCACTAAGTTTTGGGATTATATGATCATTATCCTTAGACGTTGCTTCATAAAATCTCTAATTGTGAATGAAAAAATATATTTAGAGCTGCAGACATTTTGACTGAATATCCATATAATTTTATTATAAAAAGATTACAAAATGCAAGAAACTTCTCTGTTGAATATGACATATAGTTCCAAACATATGGTAAGTCTGTGAGAAATGCCAGAAAGATTATGAATTTTAAAATGCCTAGAGGAGGAGAGAGAGGGCAAAATATTTGATTTTTAAAGATTTTTCACTAGCTTTTAGCATCGGTTGGTCTGGACATAGAGGAAGACACAGTTAATAAAATGCTTAACATTTAATAAAATGTTCATAATTTCATAGAAGAAAAAACGTAGTTCATTTACTTAAGATTCTTTACTTCCCTGATGTATTTGTGGATTGTTTTTGGTCAACGGCAAGTTTTTGCTGGTATATTGACTTTAGCCAATCACAGCACAAGGACTGAGAGCACAGGAGGGTACAGATTCTTCACATAATTGACCAGTCACCAAGCAAAGAGAAAGGTTAATAGGAATTTAAATTTACCAGGCAGGTGAATATTTTGTAAATTAACAGTTTGCTTTTTTGTGGGTCTTAAAGTGTTTCATTCCCCCATTACTGTGATGAAACTGCAACCTTGGTTTAAGGCATTGCCAAAGGAATGAAAGAATGTCATTCTGTCATATTATTTCGCTTAAGGAAGTAGTTATAACTTCTACGTTACCTGGTGCTAGTTCCTACTCTAATTGTTGACCGTGGGGGTCAGTTCTATCTGTGGTGAACTGTGTGTATCCACGTGCCCTTGGATTTCTTGTGTGAACTGGCACGTGGTAATGGAGATTAGGTCACTTCTGCTGCATATGTTGATTTTTGCGGCTAAATAATCCAATCCCTTCACATGAGTAATTGCAATGGCTGAATTTAAAAGATTGTGACAAGGTAGGAATAAAATGAGTTCATTCAGTATCATTTAAGTCAAATGGACCTTCATAAGCAAGTTCGAGATGGATGAAACTAGATCAAAACTTGAGATCGAGCTTCCTGATACCAGCTCAGCTTTTAGTACTTCCTTCAGAATCATGCAATTGTTTAGTTTCTGACAGTTTAGAAAGCACTCTCATTTGGGTTTACTTCTTATTTAGGTTTCAAGGTCTTAATTGCTACAACTGGAACATTTCACAACTAGCAGGAAATCTACAGATTTTGCAGACTCTGCAGCCAGAATCTCACACCCTCCCTCACTGTGCCTCATTCTGGGATCAGGATTTTACTTCCCAAATGTGAATCTCTGGGACTCCTGGTCTCCTGCTGTCTTAATTGCAGCTGTGCCACTTGCTATATCTATCATCATGCTGTAACGTAATAGATCCTAAATAAATATTTATCAAATTGACGTATTATCACACGGCTGCACAAAACAAATACAGAGAGCTTTCAACAAATATTTATTAATTCATTATTATTTAATATCTCCACATCCTCCCTCCCACAATATTGTTTCTGTAGTTTCACACAAAAATGACAATACTACGTGTTTTAATACATTGTAGTACACAAGTTATTGTCACATGCATGATCTCATTTAATTTTCTCAAAAACCTTGTTGAGATATATGGGCAGAGAATTATTATTCCTATTTCACGGATGGGATAGTGGAGGCAGGCATAAAGAGATTAAGTGATACAGAACTGAGGTTTCTCTGTCTCCTAAAGTAGCCCTTTCTTCACTCATTTAGGATGCCTTTCTCCTGCCTGTTTCACCTCTTCCCTGGAGCGCCTGTCACAGTGGTGACTAAGAGTAAGGAGGCCTCTTCCTGGGCTACCTCATTGCTGTAAATTCCCTTCACTGTGTGCAATAACTCTGGCATTAAGTAAGAATATAAAAATGTATTCTTTTATTTAAAAAATCATTTAGCATGTAGCTTCTAAAATGTATATCTTGATTTCAGCAAAGCATTTTTGGTCTCATGACATCTATGTAGGTAAAATTGTTAGATGAGATTATTTTTTATTGTTTCAACAATCATACCCAACTCTCCAATGACTTCTAATATCAACAAGAAGAAAATCAAATATTCACATCATTACTCTGATACCCTGTATGATCTGGCGTCTGCCTACCTCTCCAACTTTGTTTTATACCCCATTTCCTGTTCACTCAGTAGGCTCCAGCAACATGGGGTTCTTCCTGTATCTAATATATGCCAAGCTTTTTGCTATCTTCGGGCATTTGCACTTGCTGTACCTTCTGGATGAAATATTGTCAATCCCTCAGATATCAACAGGTGACTCTGTCTTATCATTCAGTCATCTGCTGAAAGGCCTTCTTGAAGAGGCTTTTCCTGGTCTCCTTGTTAAGTGAAAAAAAGCTAAATATAGAATAGTGTATATAGTGTGTTGCCATTTCTCTGTATTTTCTTAAGGATTATTTACACAAACATACACAGAGAATAGCATTGGAAAGATACACAAAAAATTCATTACAGTGGTTTCCACGAGGGAGAAGAACTGCAGAATGAAAGTTGGATTGAGAGAAGTTTCACTTTTTTGCATTATTTGAATTGCTTACCATCTGTTTATAATACCTATTAAAATAATAAAATCCTCTTTTAAAAAAATGAGAAACACGAGAAATAAAAGAACTCATTGAATTGTTCAAACTTTACAAATTGGAAATATAACAAGAATAAATATTTACTGGTTCACTTAGATTCAATGATTCAATTGTACAGTTCCTCATGAAATGGACCCTGCTTAAAAGTAGTTCATCTGATAAAACCCTGAGATTTTATTGATCACAAGCTCAATATGACACAACGTTTGACTGTCAAAAAACGTGATTGTATCTACCCAACAGCATTAGAATACACACCCTACTCTAGTGCACACAGAACATTCTTCAGGATAGATCATGTTAGGTCACAAAACAAGTCTTAACAACTTTAAAGAAGACTGAAATCATACCGAGTATCTTCCTGATCACAATTGAATGAATAGCAAGAAAAATTAGAAAATTGACTATCAATGGATCAAAGAAGAAATCAAAAAGGAAATTAGGAAATATATTGAGACAAATGAAAATACAACATACCAAAATGTATGGGATGCAGTAAAAGCAGTACTAAGAGGCAACTTTGTAGTGATAAATTCCTACATTAAAGAAAGATGTTGGATCTCAAATAAATAACCTAACTCTACATCTCAAGGTCCTAGAAAAAGAAGAACAAAATCCAAAGTTAGCAGAAGGAAGGAAGTAAAGATTAGAGCAGAAATAAACAAAATACAAAATAGAAGAAGAATAGAAAAAATTAACAAAGCTTAGCGTTGGGTGAAAGACGTGGCATATATATGCAACGAAATATTAAGCCATAAAAAGAAGGAAATCCTTTCATATTCTACAATATGGAAAAAACTTGAGGACATTTGCTAAACAGAACAAATACTGCATGATTCCATTTATATGATGTATCTAAAGTAGTCAAACTCATGGAAGTAGAATGTGCAATGGTGGCTGCTGGGGCCTGGGAAAAGGGAGAAGTGGGGACTTACTGTTTAATGGGTATAAAATTTCAGTCATATAAAAAGAAAAAGTTCCAGAGATCTGCTGTACAATATTATGGTTAGAATTAACAATACTCTACTGTACTCTTAAAAATTTGTTGAGGGTAGATTTCATGTTATGTGTCTTTTACCACAATTAAAAAAAAAAGTGAGTGCACCTCACAATAGCAATCAAAGAAATGCAAATAAAAAATTACCACCTGTCAAATTAGTAAAGATTTAAAAATGCTTGTGAGAGTTCCCTGAGGCAGACTCTCTCATTTACTGCTAGTTATAGTATAAATTGGCAGGCACAAATGTTTTGAAAAATGCTTTGGAAATACGCATCAAAGGGTCTTAAAAATATTTATACCCTTTGATGTAATAATGTTACTTGTAGGAATCTGTTCTCATGCAATAATAACAAATGTAAATATGTTTATTATTTAGAAGACCAAAAATTAGAAATCTTCCAAACATTCCATAAGAAGGGAATGGTTAATACACTTTGATGCATATGCTGAAACAAAAATGTTTATGAAGTTTCACTGACAAGAGAAAACTGCTCACAATATAATATTAAGTGAAAAAGGGCAGGATAACAAACTGTAAAGAATGATTATATACAGTATTATTACCACTATGTAAAAAAATTAACAAAAAAGACAAAGGAAATATACAACAATGTTATATAGGGTTGTTTCTGGGTAATGAGACTAGAGATATTTAAAATAAGACTTAAAAAATTTTTTTGTTCATGTTTTCCAAACTTTGATAAGGAACTCATATTACTCTCCCAATCAGAAAAAAACAGTGTAATTTAAAAGTGAAATGTGATTAGGTTTCATGAAAAAGGTGATCGGTTTGTCCAAACATATATTTCTGAAAGTGTCTCTTACTCTTTAGTTTTTGCAAACACAATCAAAAGGTAGAATATAGGGTGACCAAAAATTAGACTGAATTCTGGAAATACTAGAAGGTATTTGATTGATTTTATTTAAGGTATGGTCAAGATAAACATAAACTTTTTCAGAAAATCTTGTGATTGTAACTTAAAGGAAGTAGACATAACAGGCTGAGAAATCAAGAGAAAGCTTTACATTATTTATTTGTGTAGTAAACATACGGCCTCTGGTCATCCAAGAAATAGCATCAACTCCCTCTGGGGTGCTGTGGGTGGGTCATTCTTTTCAGGAGAGTGGTTTAGGGGAAACAGAAATGGAATGGCAAGCAGGGAGGGGAGGGGAGGGTCTGCCTTGGCAGCCAGGTTGGCCAAACCCACTCTGGCTTTCAGTGGGTTGGCAGATGGCACAGCCAGATTGTCCCACCAGCCTGGAGCTACTAACTAAAACAATTACATTCGAGAAGAGATAAATTCATGCTACAATCAGATTCCTAATATAAGCTAGGGGTGGTGGGGGTAATGTTCTAATTAGCTTAAGTTGTGAGCAGAACTCACTAATAAGGGATGGGCAGAGAAAGATACAAGCTGGCTTCTGTAAGGACACAAGCCAGGAACTCTGAGAAAATCAAGGTTATGTCCCACCACTCTGCTCCCCACCCAGCCTTGCCATTTAATCTCGCATGAGATGTGTTCTTTTACCTTCACTCATATATGTTTCCTTGAAATCAGAGAAGGCAAATTTGGAGATCTTGGGCCCAATTTAGAAAATAGACATGGTTTTGGTGGTCCTATGCTGTTTTTTAAAAACAACAACAACAACAACAAAACTCCCAAAACTTGAATGAGTTGACAACAGTTAAAATATCGAGAGATTTGGCATAAAAATCAGGATTCCGGGCTTTTAAATTTTAAATTAAATTTAGGAACAGGGAGCTGATATTGTTACATGGCGACAATCAGCTGGAGATGAGTAACAGATGCCCCTTTAAGGTGGTACAGGCTCACGAATTTGCCACAGTCCTCACTCAGCCCATTTACCCTTTGGATTGCCATTCCTGGCCCCTGTATGCATTCCTTAGGCTTTCGGGTCTCAACGTGATTTATGAAACTGGTCTGCAAGCCCTAAAATGCCTAGGATAAAAAGCCTCCACTGATACAAAAACTCATTCAAAGCAGCACTTCCTGTAAGTAACTGATAAAGACAGACCTGATTAAGTGTTTTAAGCAGGCTGGGAGAGTAGAAAGAGAGATGCCCTTCTGGAAGTCGTAGGCGCCATGGGCAGATAGCTAGAATGCAGGGCCATCAAAGACTGGGACATCCTATGGGAAACTCTCAGCCTAGTGTTTGGAACTTAGTAGGAGGTTAATAAATATTTGTTTCCATCCTCCTAAGAGCAGATGCAGAACACAGCAAGGAGGAAATGGAGCCAGAACAGTGTAATGCAATGCACAAAAGCACAGCATGCCAAGAGAGAAGGAGGGAGGAAGTAATTGTAGCCTGAAGAGCAGTAGCAGCAACAGAACAAGCCTAGAGAAGTTAGAATGACAGACAGAGCCAGGTACTATAATAATGGGGGGCTGCATAACTGTGGCATGATTCTGATAGATCTTTGCTAGCCACACCTCTATATGGTAAGTAGGAGTGTAGAATAGAGGAGGATGACATTAACGAAGCAGAAATTCACACACAAATTCACAGCAAGACATTAGTCATGAGAAAGAATACAACTCCTCAGTGAAGCATTGTTGATTAAAGCTATAACAGAATATGTGTAAAAACGACAGAGAATAGGTAAAGTGTGCAGAATAGCTGTATTCAGTTGAAGGATAGAATTTCTACCCTTAGTGGAAATAAGTTTATTGTTTAAAGTTTTGTTTTGTTTTGGGCTCAATGTTACTTTAGTTTGGAATAATTTATCCCTAAAGCCTCAATTTAAAAAAGCAGTTACTATGTAAGTGAAGTAAAATTTCCAGAAGCAGCCTGTCACTACAGTAATAACCTGTCAGAGAATGTTAGACAAAGGGTGCTGAACGCTGGATGGAGGGTTACAGATGGAACTGTTTTCTTTCTAGCCCTTTCTTGGGGTCATAGCCAACCAACCAGTCACTGTTAATACTTGGGGTAGCTTTTGCAGTATTTATTTCTTTAAATATTTAATAGTCTTAAGAGGCAGTGACTGGCAATAATATGTAGAGTTTCTAGCATGTTATGAGTGCTTAATAAATGGTAACAATAAAATCCTGCATGATGAAAACATCAGTCAGTAAAATGTATTATATTCTAAAATATTTTAAAGCCATAGTAGTAACCATTTAGAAAAGTATGAAAAGCAAACATAGTGCATTGACTAAATTATGGTAATAAAGGAATATCTGTATTCACTAAAAAAGTTCACCCTGGTAATTGCCCCTTAAATTCCTTAAGGATGGAGAGAAGCTATGGGAAAAGTGGATTGAGTATGGATGTCAAAAAAAATTGTTTTTCCCTTTGTTTTTGAAACCATGTGGAAATCTGACGACAAACCGGGTAGCTACACCCTGTAAAACGGCGGGGTGCTCCAAGTGCCTTCAAAAGTCCCTCTCATGCAGCACCAGTTGGCAAAGCCCTCCAAATTTCTAGAGGTCTTCAAGCTCTGGAGGACTTGGTGTTGGAATTGGAGGCACCCAGGTGCGTGTGTGCCACACCTTCAGATGTATGCCGCTACACAGTGACACCGGGAAAACAAATGCTCTTATACTCCGAGAGGAAGTCCTTTATTTACATCTAACTAAACCTGGGAAAACTAGGCTACACTTGGGAACCTTGACCGTTGCGCTTCCGGGATCCTGCACAGCCTTCCGTGGCTGGAGAACTTGGCGGCGAGGGCTGAGGACCCAGTGCTGTAAGTTTAGGGAAGGAAACCAGGGGGGAAAAAAATAGAGCTGCTCCTTTAAGAACTTCCTTTCCCTTTTACTCTATGTTTACATAACATGGGGGCCGATCCACCTCGGGGCCCAGCGGAGGAAAGCGGGGAGTGGGCGCGGGAGGCCCCCCCGCCGGGGGAGGGGGCGCCGGGCCGGCCCGGGATTGCAGGGCTCTTTGCGGAGGGCGGGGCGGCTCCCACCTGCCCGCGCGCGGCGGGGCGTCTCCGCTGTCCTGCCCCCGCTCCTCCCCCGCCCGCTGCCCCCGCCCCTCCCTCCGTCGCTCGCTCCCTCCCTCCCGCGGGGCTTCCGCGGCGGTGGCGGCGGCGGCGGCGGCGGCACTCAGCGCGGGCAGGTTCCCTACTGCCCGGTCCCATTTGTTGCCTATTCTGGCTCCGGGCGGCCGCGGCGTGCGGAGCTCCGGGGAGCCCCGGCGGGGCAGCTGCACAGCCACGACGGAGCAGCCGCGGGACTGGCCGCCCCGCGCCCCCTTCGCCGCCGTGCCCTTTCCCGGCGCGCTCACCCCCTTCTCGGGATGGGATTGTAGCGGCGGCGCGGACTCGGCGGGGATCGCGGCGGAGGCGGCGGCGGCCGAGCGGGGCTCCATGTTTTCCCCCGGCCAGGAGGAGCACTGCGCCCCCAATAAGGAGCCGGTGAAATACGGGGAGCTGGTGGTATTGGGGTGAGTCCGCGCATCCCCGACCTCAGGGAGCTTGCGGGCAGGCGGCGAGCGCTCCGGGCTGGGTGGCCGCCGCGCGCCGGCATCCCGGAGCGGGGCCAGCGGGATGGCTCCGGCGCTCTCCAGGGACCGCCCGGGCGCCTGGGGCAGCTGGAGCGGCTCGGAAAGCTGGGCGGGGGCGGGCTGCCCCCCATCAGCACGTTCGGGGCGCTGAGGCGGGTGCCGGGATGCGCTATCCTCCCGAAGGACGGCGGCGGAGGAAGTGAAGGAGCGGGGCCGGCCCGGGAGAGGTGGCGGGCGGGGACGGGGGCGACCCCGCGCCCGGCGGGACACAGTGCTCGGGGACAGCCCTTGGCAGTACCGCGGGGGCGAGGGCTCGACTTCCCTGCGCGTCCCAGGCCGGGGAGGGTCGGTAGGGACCGCGGCTGAGGCGCCCCCGTCGCAGGCACCTCGCAGTGTCGGCGGAGACCCCCCGCTAGGCGAAGCTGAGAGGCCCGAGAGGCCCAGCCCCCGGGGCCCTCTGTGTCGGTTGACGGTGGGCCCGGGGCCCTGGAACTCCGAGCGCCGCGCTGCCCGCTCGGCCGCTGCGGGGGCCAGTGGGTTCTGCGCGGTGGGCGTCCGCGGGCAGCGCTTTGCATATTGTTATGGTGACTGCGGCCGGCAGCCGCAGCCCGCGGGCAGTGAACTGTCTATGACCTGGGCGGGCGGGCCGGCCCTCGGCTCTCCCCGCCAGCAGCGTCCGGGAGGGGGCAGGGACGCGGCGGCGCGGGGCTGCATCCCCTCTGTTCCTCCACCCCGGGTCGCGCGGCCTCGCAGAGCTCGCCAGCCTCGCCCGCCTCGGCTCCCTCTCCGCTGGTAAAAAACCACATTTTGAAGATAGTAATTATCTACGATCGTTAAACGGCAGCAATTAGAGACTTCATCTACTTCCTGAGTTTCCTTGTGACATTTCTATTGTTTACCCTTAATAAGCCGGGAGAAAGGCTCCGCCAGATTAAAGCAGGATAAAGTGGGCAGTGAAAGGGGAGCGGAATGGAGAGGGGAAAGTACAGGAAACCCGGGAGAAGGAGCAACTTGGGTTTAGTACTGGAGGAGAAAGGATTATTATTTTCTTTGGATGTATCATTCCCGGGAACCTGCGCTTTTGACCTTCTCTGTTGAAAGACCTGTATTCAGAACATGATGGGTGCTGATAAGTAGGCTTAGCACACACACGAGGAGTCATGGGTACAGAAAAACTCAAGGAACTCTGAAAATCGTGTCTTGATAACCGAACACCTTGAAGTAAGTGCCAACTTAAAAATCATTTCAGAGAGAAGAATTTTTAAGAGAAGCCTCCAGACACAGTACAGCTCAAAGTTGTCTAGTCTTTCTCACTTTGTTGCTACAGTTTTAAGTGGAATATTATTGGAAATCTCACTATTTTGAAGCGGTGTGTAGATAAGCGTTTTTTCTTACCTGCATCTGATTGCACTTAGACATGTCAGGGTTCACTGGAAGGAGGGCGGGATGACAGGAAGAAAAGACACAGTTTAGTTTGTCTTATGTAACCTCAGCTCAACCTAATTTTGTGGAGTTTGGGTTTGTTTGTGTGACTGGCTTCAAAGTATGTTTAACATTGTGAACTTGACGGGAAAGATTAACTTATGCCAGAACTTTATTTCGTGATTTCCTTTTGAGGACATCATTATTGAGATGTTTCAGAAAAGCAATGTATGAGTGGGCAAGGGGAGGTTTTGTATTCATAGCTGGAAGTGCAGGACATTTCAAAGCCCCCAAAAGGATTTATACCCTGTATTGTCCTAGTACCGTAGCCTTACTTTACTGTAGGCTAAGGAAATGCATAGCCAATTGCATGTGCTCTGTCCTTTACTAGTGCTTTTCCAGGAGACCCTGAGTATGACATAGTTGCTACTTACTTAATATTTTGGGCCAGACACGCCACAGTTATGTGCGCACCTACTATGTGCCTGCGCTGTGTAGGCATTGAGGATCCAGCCTACAAGGAACAAAGGAGCTTTAATTATAGCTCCTTTGCTCCTTGTTGTGGAGTGGCAGGCTTAAACAGAAAGGAACATGTAAACAAATGAATAATAAAACAATTTCAGGTGTTCCCAACTTCTCAACAGAAGTGGGTTAACTTAGGGAATCTGCTCTAGGCAGGTATTGCTTTCTTTAGCTAGGAGATCAGGGCAGGTTTCTCTGAGGAAGTGAAATGTGAGTTGAGACCAGAATGCTAAGATGCTAGTCTGGTTTTTGAATACTTTAGAAGAATTGTGGTCTTTCTTTTCCTCCTCCTTTTTTTTTGAGAGTAGGTTTTTTGACTAGCAATATTGACCACATTGAAGATCCCGGGGAAATAGTGAGAAGGTAGGTAGACTTTAAAGGACCCTATTAAGTCATATCCCACCTTTAGGAGTTGAGACAGTGCCCTCCCTCTTAAAACAATAATAAGTAAAAATTACTATCAAATTTGCATGTTTGATCATCTAGGACATAAATATCGGTAAATGGAGAGTTCCTAGATTTTCTTATTGATAAAATTAATCTGGAGATGTAAAAGTGCTCAATATTGATATTGAGAGAAGCTTTTGCTTAAAAAATACAGTGCTTAAAAAAAAACTTGTGTGACTGTCATTTTTTGCTCTCTTCATAATAAAATTTACTGAGGAATCCTGGAGAGCAGACTGAGGAACTATATATGTATATGTGTATGTATATGTATGTCTATACATGTATATGGGAGGAGCTATATATGAATATGTTTATATCCATATACAAATACTTCTATGTTTTCTCATGTGTTGATTTTAGTAAGGGCATCACTTTCTTGGCAGGTAAGTAGAATTTAATTATTTCATGACTCCACCTGGTGAATGTATCATAGCCGCAGTTCTTTATTGTGCCCATTACATAATTGAAGGTAGAGAAAATGGTCTGTCAGGTCTTTTTGCTATTTATTTTAAACCTGGCTAAACTGTTAAAGTTGGGGAAGTGTGTCAGGATTTGAGAGGTAGTTCATGTACTGTGGAGAGCATGTAAGTACAGTTAGATCTGGATTGAATTCCTACTTGCTCGCAGACTGGCTTTGTTACTTTGGCTTCGTCCCTCAGTCTGTCCTTGTTTCTTTAGCAATAATGAAATATGATTAGATTAGGTAGTCAAGGGCCTCCCTGGTGTATACCCTGTAGTAGTTAGTGTTCACTGGCTGTGAAGTGAAGAATGTATAGTTCACATGTTGTAGATAGCCCAGCTTGTGTTGATTTTGTATATTCTTGAGGTGATGATGCTAGAATTTGAATGGGACGTTTGTTTAAATAGTAGAAAAGACCAATGCTATGATTGCTTTTTATGAAGTAGAAATGTGCAAAACAGGCTTTTTTTTTAAAGTTGTGATGGTATACGTATATTTGGCTTATTGGTGTTAGGTTGTACATGAGGGCATTCAAACTTGGTACAATTTTGTTCCAAGTTTAAGAAAGGCAATGATGTGTTGAGATTAAGCTAAATAGGCTGAAATAGCCAGCATAGGAGGAGATAACCTCATAATAGAATTTTAGAGCTGGCAGGAGCCTAATAAGTCATGGTACATGTTCAGCCCTTTTATTTTACTGATGAAGAAGCTGAGGTTCCAGGAAAGAAGGAGATTTTTTTTTTTCAAGTTCATAGTTGAGCTGGATCAGATCACTACACTGCCAGGTCACTGTTTCCACACTTGAGGACAGATTCCAACCTGCTGTCAGTTCCTCAAAGCTTAGGGTTTTTTGTTACTTGCATGAGGGGAGCTGAATCTCTTTGTGGGTTCAGTTTGATTCATGCAGTTCTCTTGCTGACTAGTGACCCATCATGGTTTTTGGAAAGATATTGCTTACTCTAAGTTCCCCTAACCTCACAATTCAATGGATAATGCATTTTGCAAGGCTTTATTTTTTGTTTGATGCTTCACAAAATGTATTTATGTTGACTCTTTTAACAAATGGTTTTAAACCTAGGGTCCACAGATGCAGTCTAGGGAGTCCTTAAACTTGGATGAGGGAAAAAATTGCATCTCTATTTTTTCTATACTCAAATTGAAATTTAGCATTTCACTCAATTATGAGTATAGGCAGCAAATAGACTTGCTGCTAGATTTGTTATTTAATGCATTAATACAGAAGTATATATACTATTGTATCTCAATTTAAAACTATCTTGATAACTAAGTATAATTGATTTTACTTATATAATGCTTCGTATTTCATTGTATGCATTTAACAACATTTTTCCTAGAACGGCTCAGGAGACTTTACCAGACTGCCAAAGGGATCCTTAGCACGTGCATGTAGGTACACACACACACACACACACACACACACACAGTTAAAAACCTCTACAAATGAAGGCTTGTAAATAATGACTTAAGATGAAGTATTTTAGTGGAAACTAACCAATGTCTACAAAAGGCTAAATTATTTAAAGGTGAGGCAGTACCTGCCTTTTCCCATGTGGATGGTACAGTATTCTATCCGAAAAGACAAAGAGGACTGTTGCTTGAAGAGTTTATGGTCTTTACTTTTTAAATAAGCAGCTCCTGATTTCTGTATGCTGTTTTCGTTTTAATGTTGGCACTTTGCCTTGGCTACGCCTCCCCTTGGTAGTAATAAGAAACCTTAAAATATACCCTAACACTTTTCCTTTTCTCCTCCTCCTCTCTAATTTGGGCCCAGAGACATCAAACACTAGTGTCCTTTGACTAAAAGGCTTTTGAACCTTTTTTTTTTTTTTTAACAAAATCTTTACTGTCACTCAGCATCACTTCACGTGTGGGGTGATCTGAAGAGCTCAGATCTGCTGGTGTGGATGGAGCGTCTAATTCTGTAGGCCATTACGGGTCATGGTGTCACTGGCATTGGGTTGCTATATATTCCTTTGCTAACTTTAGCCTCGTTTGGGGTATGTGGCTGTCTGTGCGGTTTCTCGTCTGGCTTTCTCAGATTTATTTGTTTCTCTCTTTAACACACCGAGACTGAAGCCTTCATTAGGACTTTTCATTTTTGGCTGTATTTCATCATGGGATCAATATTTGGGAATGTTTTGTGTAAACAAAAATAAAACTAGGTTGATTCACGTCCCAGCAACTTGACCAAACATATTTTATGCAAAAGATAAAACACGTACACAGATAAGACCAAAAAAACCTAACTCCATGCCAGTTGCTATATTTGAGGGAGACTGATACTGTCACATTGGGACACTGGGTTTGTATCTGCTTTGCGGGGCTCAGCAGTGGCCTCCCTAAAGTAAGCATGGGGGGCTGTAGGTTGGCTTTTGAACGGAGACCACAGCATCTTGATGAACTTCATTGGTAGGGGAGAAAAATAACTGAAAAGGTATTTTTAACATCTTTCAATTTAATTAAAGGTTTCTCCTGGGTGTGCAGAATCTATTTCATAAAAAGAAAAGTGAGGGTAAGAATGATTCTGTTACTAGTCCTTATTGGGCTTATTGTCACCGTCTTCTGGAAAAGAAAATAACAAGAGCAGAAAGTGCTTCATATTTCTTAGTTTTGTCTAAATCAGCTATTCTCAACCCCTGTCTCAACTACCTCATATGTGATGGTCAGTTTTGAGGTAGGTGGCCAGTAGTTTATGACAAGTACTAAAGTGTGGATCTTACAAATGCTTCAGAGATGCCCCTTTAATAGTGTCACTTTTTTTTAACCCATTTGCATTCTGATATGTTTTGTTAAGTGGGAGAGAAAGGGGTGGAGGCAAGCCAGGAATTCATTCATTCAGCAAATATTTATTGGGTATCTACTCTTCTAGGTGCAGGGATACAGCTAGGCAAGGCAGACATGGTCCCTGCCTCGTGAACTGCTATTGTCTTACTCTTGTCGCAGCCCCTTCGTGAACAGCCATTACTGATATGCAGAGCATTTTGCTTATTGGACAACCATTTGAGCATCTACTGCGTGTCAGATGCTGTGCTCAGCACGAACGGATGTAGTGGTGAGCAAGACAGGGGTGGTCCTGTCTGCGGAGCCTGCAGTCCAGTGAGGGAGACAGGAAGCACTCCAGAGCACGTGCCGCTGTGGCGCACCCATTCGCAGTGTCATCTAACCCACGCCAGGATGAGAAGCGGTGGCCTATGGGGGTGACAGGGAAAGAGTGCTCCAGGAAGCAGAGACTCCGTTTTCTAAGACCCAGAGGTGAGTGCTCCAAATGCTCCTTGGAGGATCAGAGAAAAGCCCCATGGGGCTAGAAAAGAGTGGTTGAATGAAATAATGTGAGAGATGAGGATGAAGGGAACAAGTCATGGTGGGCCTATAAGTTATTGGGAGGATTTTGGTTTTTACCCTAAGAGCATGGGAGACTGTAGCGGGGTTTTCAGCTCTGAAATGGGAGTGGAGAAAGCAGAGGGATGCAGCAGGAACTGGAGGGAGAAATTGAGGCTGGAGCCGGGGAGACATGCAAAGAGGGAACCGAGTGTGAGCCAGCAGGCAGCTGTCTTGGTTCCAGTTTCTGGTTCCTGTCTCTCGTGGGGCGTTGTTGCATCCCCTTCCCAGAGTTCTGTATGATCAGCCATTCATTCATTCATTCATTCATCCATCCAGTGACTCAAAGATACTGAACGAGGGCCAGCACTGCCCGAGGCACTGGGCCGCATACAGCAGCAAGTGAGATAGACAGTGATCCTGCCCCATCGGCAGTGGCAAAGGAGCCTGCAAACAGGTAGATACGACATTTAATCTCAGAGGAAGATAAAGCAGGGTAAGTGGGAAGAGAGTGGTTGGGTGGGCAGGAGTGGGGGACTGGCGGGGTAAAGTGCTAGACATAAGGTATCGGGAGGCCCTTGCAGACAGAATAATCATGAAAAGCTTTTCTGAGAAAATAGTCCTGTGTCCTCTGAGAGTGCCTACTTTTTCAATTTTTATTTACTTTTCTTCTGTTTAAGCCACTCTAAGTGGGTTCTGCTCTTACAGTCAAAGGATTCCCACTATTCCATTAGTTAAGGAGGCAAACTATATACACAATTTGCCAAAGGAAAAATAGAACTGTAAATAAATATAAGGACATAATATTAAACATTCCTAGACACAAACAGGGTTCAGTCGGCTGTGCGCTTGCCACGTGCCTGCCTGGAGTGGTAATTGCGTTCCACTAGAGTTCATTGAAACTATCTGGGCTTTCCTTTGAAATCTGCCCCTTGAGGACACAGACCCTGACTTCCACCCCCCTGAGAATGTGAGGCACGCCTTTTCAGGTGCATAGTAGGTACTCACCTAGTGTCTTGAAGGAATGGATTTCTATGGCACACTCCGGCACCCCACTCGGCACAAAGGTGTCTCGGGGGCTCAGTGAATGTTCCTTGATTTGAAAGGAACACATTCTGTAGCACAGATGCGGCTTGCTGAACAGTCCTCCTAACCTTAAGAGCCCAAGTTAAAGGATCCCTGCAATACGAACCACATATTTTACTGACATCAGATACTCCAGTGTCAACCTTTGTTTTTCTTTTTCTCAGTCACCTAACAGTCATTTTGTCACCTGCAGAAAGTTCTGCCTGGAAGGGAAGCAAGCCATCTGTTCCGATTCCACCAGCTGCTCTGAGCTGCATTGCAGTCCACCACGGTGGTGCTGAGAGGCTGTGGTCATTAGTGCTTGTTAATGATGGTTGGAAATACTAGGGAATATAAACCTCTTCGATGACAAACTTCATAAATATGCATCAGGGGTATTTTCAGTAGCAGGTTTTAAGACTACTGCAAGTCACTCTCTATTGAGGTTTTATTTCCAGCCAGCCACATAATGCTTTGCACTCTCAAACACTTAACTCTGTTTGTTCCTTGCTTTTTTTGCTCATGCTGGATAAGAATCATTATTTCAAGCTTTGTACTTCCATTCTAATTAATGCTAGTCTAACAGAATCCAACCAAAGCAGGCAGTTGCGTGTTTGGCTTCTAGACTATTGGTCTAAAAGGGTTGTTTGCTATTAGGAAACACCGCCAAGGAAACTCAGAGGTCCCTCCTTTTCCGTGTGTACCTTGCCTCTCGTGCTTCCTGCTACATGGTTATAAAACATGGAACTTGTGATGGGTATGCAATTAAGGTTTTCTGGAGCACTTGATTGATTGATTACCTTGACGAAAGGCCCTTTCTGCCCAAAGATTATAGACACAAAGGAATATGCCTTTGTGCAGACTGGATCTTTGCTGTAGTGCATGAGATTGCATTGTAGTTGGGGTGCTTTTGTTATTGCACGCTCTTGGATAGAAGTCAGAATGGAATCTGTATTTTTCTTCAGTAGCTATATACATATAAGGTATGCAGGAGAGTGGCAATAGTGTACAGATAACTGTACTGTGTTTGTTAGCATTTTATGCTTCTCAACAGTTTTCATATATTTGAACTATTTTCACTTACTAAGTTTTCAGTTGTATGACCCTTTAAACCATCTAATGAAAGGATTGTACCTAAAGGCCATGTTACTGAGGTGGACATTACGCAGCTTTCCCAGTTGGTCTTACAGCCAGTGGAGATCATAGAACTCAGGGTTTTGACTTCTTCGCCTGTTGTCTTCAAATACGGCTAGCATGTGTGCATGCTGGGCCTCCCATCAGGAGGTGAATCCCTTCCTCTCGAATCTGGGCTAGTTTTGTGATTTGCTTTGACCAGTGTGTAATGGAAGTAAAACTTTGACTTTTGGATGTTGCCTAAAGGGGTGTTGTCGCTTTCATTTTTGTCTTCTGTATTAGTTTCCTACAACTGCCATAATAAAATACCAGAGACCGGGTTGCTTAAAGAACAGAAATTAATTTTCTCATAAGTCTGGGGCCTAAAAGTCCAAGATCAAGGTGTCAGCACATTTGGTTTCTCCTGAAGCCTCTTTCCTTGGCTTGCAGATGGCTGTCTCTTGCTATGTTCTCAGATGGATTTTTCTCTGTGTGCCCATCCCTGGTGGTCATTCCTTTTATAAGGACACCAATTACATTGGGTTAGGGCCCACCCATAGGACCTAGTTTAACGTTCATTACATCTTTAAGACCCTGTCCCCAAATACAGGCACATTCTGAGCTACTGGGGGTTAGGACAACAACACATAAATACAGGCCATAACACCCTCTTACAAAGCAGGTGCCATATAAAGAAGTTTGACTACCCTGCTGGAGAGAGTGGGTCTGGTGGGTGAGAGATTGCGAAGGAGAGGAGTCCCAGCCACCCAGCTAAAGCAGCAGACCTGTGAGTGAAGCCATCTTGGATCCTTGGGCCCATCAGGCTGCCCAGTCCACACCACGTGGAGCAGAGATGAGCTGTTTCCAACATGTTCTGTTGGAATTGTGAGTGCCAGTTGTTTTAAGCCACTGTGTTCGGGGGTGATTTGTTATACAACAATAGGTAACTCAGACACCACAACACTACAGTTGCATGTAGTTCAGTTCAGAGCTGACAGACTAATACAAAATAATTCATTGAGTTTTAGTTGAGTTGTTTTTTGTTTCCCTCCAGTTATTGATTATTTTAATAAGCACAATTTTAGCCTTTTAGAAGAGTTATTCCAAACCTTAAGTAGTATATGGTCTGAAAATCTTAACTAACAAAAGTGTTTGTAGAATAACTTTACCATGTATAACTCATCTCTGAGTCTCTTTGCGTTTGTTAATCTCTGTAATCAGTATTATCTCCTGAAATTCATTGAGAGCACGGCAGTTGAGGAATGCCTAGCTTAGCTGACAACCATGCTTCTGGTAGACTCAAACGTAAGCGGCTTTAACCCAGAACAGCTAATGCATGACACAGATTTTCAGACCTATAAAGACCACCTGACATGAAATAATAGAACCAACAGAGAGTTGCGTAGGGGAGGTAATCTCTACTAGCATCTTGCAGTACAGGCTGATGCATGGACCAGAAGAATGTTTTAACACTGCAGTTGGGTGATGAAATGACAGGATGAAAGGCTCATTTATATTGGTTATTCCATATGGAGGTAGCAGGCACAGTTTCAGCTCTCTGAGTTGGTGAGTTAACTAATCTTCAGGACTTATCTTGTTTGAAATCTCTAACCGGGCCGCCTTTTCTCTTTTGTCATTCATTTCCCCTCACCTTTGTCTCCCTTCACAGTGGCTCAGGATGGCTCTAGCCCTCCCCTGAGAGGTGGTGATGGTGGGATAAAGCCATCGTTCTTTTCACTCAGTACGTGTTTTGGAAACTTGTGCTGGAACCAGTACGTTTTTTTTCTGGGGCGGGGGTGGGGGCTGGGGGGGGTAAACCTCATCCAGCAGAGCAATCAGGGATCAAAGAAGCTTTAGGCACTCAGCCAGTTGTCCTCTGATGCCTCGCTTTCCCTGAACACCCGAGTGGCCGTGTCCTGCGTGTATTGTCCATGGGCAGAGAGGACCTGCAGCCCCGCCACCCTCCTTCCCCAGCCTCCAAGGAGGCTGTGTGCAAACCATCCGTGAATCACCCTTGGGGAGGAATAACTGGGCGCTCTTCTTTCAGACTGTTATTGCAGCCCAGGGTCTTGGCTGTGTCTGGGTCAGCTGTGCCAGCAGCAGAAGTGTGGGGACAGGTGGGACGGGGATGACCCATAGAACCGCCCTCTGGTGGTGTACTGATCCTGTTGCCAGGAGAGCATATTTCTGTTCCTACAACGTTTGCAGTAGGTACGGGGTCTCTGCTTGCTGTCCTGTTTGCTCGCCCATTGCTCCCCTCTCAACCTCTGTGCCCTCTGCCCCTGTTCAGTTGAAGTGGAGTTCCCTGGTCAGAAGCCTGTAGTTTAAAATCATTGTTAAAGAGGGAGCATTGGGATCTGAGCTTTCTCTCTTTTTTCCCCCCTGCTGCAAAAATGAAGAAATTTTGTCAAAACTTGCTACTTAGTGGCTGGGTTCTTTCTCTCTTTGGGGAGGTGCACAGAGATGGTGGCTTGGTACCCCGCACTGAGTGCTTATTCCTAGGCAGGTCTTATGCAAAGCACTGCTCATGCATGGCCTCCTGGGGTCTGGCCAAGGGAGGTGGGTGTCAACACTCACCATTTTATAGATGAGGAACTTGAGTCGTGCATGGTGGTTGAGAAACTTGTCCAGGATCGCTGGACTGTTATGTGACAGAGCTGTGATTTGAACCCAGGCCTTTCTGACTCCAATACCTTTGTTTGTAAATCCTGCCTCAACTGTATGTGTGCAGTTTTAAACCTTATTTTTTAACCAAATCTTTTCCATACTGGGTACTCCATTTAAACAGTGACAGAAACCGTCACTCATTTAATGAAGTTACCAGTCAGGTTAAATTCTTTTTTCCTAATGTTTACAACTTACATGAACTTTTTTGGGGGAAATTACCTACATACCGTGTTTCCCCGAAAATAAGACCTAGCCGGACAATCAGCTCTAACGCATCTTTTGGAGCAAAAATTAACATTATATAATGTTATATAAGAGCCGGTCTTATAGTAAAATAAGACCGGGTCTTACATTAATTTTTGCTACAAAAGACGCATTAGAGCTGGTTTTCTGTCTAGGTCTTATATTCGGGGAAACACGGTACGCACTTTGCCCACTTATGTATTGTGTTTCTGATGTATTTTCAAAAAGTTAAACATATGAACTCTAGGGAATAAAAACATGAATTCTCCTCACATCTGCCTTCTTATTTACTTGAATATATTACATTTAAATTAATGCATCAAGGAAGACCTACTTCTATAATCCAAAATAATTCAAACTTTATTTCTCTGGTTTTGAAGCCAATTCATCGACTTACTCTTCCTTCGTGAGAACAGCTCTCTAATCTCCTTAGCTGTGGCATGCACCCCTGAAATCTTTTGCTTTTCTTTTTTCATGTGCCACTGTTGGTGATAATTGAGGCTAGCATTTGTATTTTGTTGATAGCTTGAAAAGGGAGCTTCAAGCACTTGTCCTCTCAAGTAAAGGTGTGTCTTTGCCTGGATGCTAATGTCACTGCATGTTGATTTCTCCTCTCCTGTTCCTGGATCTTCCTGTTCATATTGATTAAGGGAAAAAACCGTCACAGCCTCTGTTCATCAACTCACGAACAGTACTTAATACAACTTGTTCCAGCAGTGGCACTAGTTCAGCTAATCCACAAAGCATAGGCCAGGAAAGAAAAAAGTGCCTTGTATTTGTTTATTCTAAGTGTTAATGTAGACCAGATGCCAACTTGAAGGCTTTGAGGGAACTGTTGCCTTAGACCCTTCTGGAAGCTGGCGTAGCTTATGCTGTACAGTTTCAGCCTTCCTGTGGCGGCAGTGAAGCCTTGTCTCTTACACATGTGGTAAGGTGCATATGACCCAGAGTTTCTGAAAAAAACATTCTTAATACACTGGCGTCCTAAGATATCAGATGGCAGGATACCAAAGGACAAATATAGCATCTTGATAAGCAATATTAGATGTTACATGGAGGAAAAGCAGAGACTTGGAAGAGCTGCAAGGAAGTAATTCAATCAGGAGGTTCTGATAATGTAATAAACTACACAAGGGTGAAACTTGAGTAGTTTACACACACTAGAATGCCCTTCAATTGAATTACTGCCTTTAGTTGTCTGCCCTTCTACTACTGTTTTAAATATTTAGAAAGAAAACCACAACTCACTTCTTCCCCTGATGGGAGAGAAAAGACACAAATCCACGTCACCTTAATAACTGGGTGTCCATCTTCCCACTCCCCACTCCTCCCATGACTGTCAAAGCTCATGATTTGGGTTGATTAGTTGGAAATCCTTTTCCAGGTAATTAAGCATACAGACTCCGTGTTGTATAAGAAATCAAACGGCTCCTCGATTGTGCCGAGTTTAGCCACGGTGGCAAGCCTACAGGCTTCTTTAGCTCCAAGGGGACCACCCGGGAAGAGAAGAACCTGGTTTTCCTCTGAAGCTCTTCTGCAGGAGCAGCTGTGTCGAGTTGCTTCTCCTTTTGTAGGTCGTGAAGGGGTCTGAGCAGAGGGCCTTTCCCCTCACTGCGTTCTCCTGGCTCCTGGACAATTTACTGACTATAGGAGGCAGTAAGAACTTGGGGTCCTTTTCACAGTGTGACAGGCTGGCAGGGCCCAAGCCCCTGTCATGTGCCTGGTGCTGGATTTCGGCAGGCCTCAGAAGATGTGAGAATTGGGGAAGCGTAAGGGCTGGGAGGTTTGAGTGACTCCTATGAGCCTGCATGGTTAATAAAGGATTTTGAAATTCAGGAATTTGAATCCCGGTCTCATATTCTAGAATTCATATTCTACTTCTCAAAACCTATAAATTCTTCCATCATTGTCAGTAATAACTTTGGATAATGATATGAAGGGGGTAACTCTTGGTGTTTGGCTTTAGGTTCTGAAGTTGTGATGATAACAATAGAAAATGCTGGTGATTTCCCCACTGGACTGGCTGGCGTGGGGTGGACAATAGTGTAGAGAACAGCGTGCTGGGAGCCATCCCCTCCTCACTGCTTGGTGGCTTTGCCTGCTTACACTTCCCTTTGTGTTCCTCTCTTTCAGGCCCACGGAAAGGGTCAGAGGATGCCTGCCCCTGTTTTTCCTGTTACTTCCATTCAGATCAAAGTCAGACAATAGCAGTCCAGTCCCTCAGGAGAAGGGCTCTCCGGGCCCTTGAAGCTCCGTTGAAGTGAATTTTTCTCTGATCTAATATTATTTTTTTAAATCCACTTGAATACTCATCATGTTAATAAATCATGTACTTTTCAATTTTGCTTGTGTAGTAATTTCACCCCAATTTGTCCTAGGGTTAAACCAGTTTTAAGTTATATGTCACGGATTCTTGTAAGTTATAAATGTTAGCACTAATCATTAACACCAATCATTTAGCTTTCTTCCACTGATAAATTTGTAAATGGAAATTTTTTCAGGCAAACCATTTATATTCAGCTAATATGGAATTAATTTAAAAAGCTGTCTGCTAAAAAGATGGTACATAAAGAATATTAATGAAAATTTTGGAAGAAGGAAGAAAGATCACTCCCAATGCTAATATTGTTTTCATTTTTTGCACAGTCACTTTTAGTTATTGTCCATGTACAAAAGCATTTTCTATCTTTTATTTGATACATAGTACATGTCCTGCTTTTTAAAAGTATTAGCCACTGACCTTCATTTTAAGAATTTGATTAATGCTAGAAAAACATTTCAAGTAACTTGATCCAAGCAGATATATTTTAATAGGTTCTCTAACACAAATTCTGCTTTTTAGGGGGGTGGGGTGGGGCGCAGCATCAAGAATTGCCATGTAATTTCTGAGGTCCTTATCTGTTCAAACAGGATATGTGGGAGGAGAAATACAAGGTTATTAAAAGATCTAGTTATTGAAAGACTGGTTGTGTGCTAAGGGCATGGCTTCTGAAAATCAGTTTCTTAGGTACTTAGAGGAAAGGACACTTTGAAGGACAGTAAATTCTACACAGGAATCACCCAGTTAAGCCCAAGATAACTTACTTTCTTGCCCCTGGGGCCTATATCCGGGCCGGTCCCCCATTACGCATTCATAGAACTTCCTTCCTTTTCTTCATCTGTGCTTTTGCACCAAAATTCCCTGTGTCTGCTAGATCTTGCTCACCTCTAGGATTTAAGTCAGGTATCACTTCCAGCATGATGCCATTTCTGACTCCTCCTTTTTACTCCAGCCTGGAGCAATTAATTCTGATGAGCTCTCTGTGCCTTGTAAATGTCCCTTTCTCTAGGAGCCCCTTCAGGCCAGGACCCAGTGTCACTCACCAGCACTCTGTCCCAGCACCTCTCGCAGGACCGGGCGCTTGCGGGATAGTCAATGATATTGATGGAATGGATGAAGAAATGCTGCCCTGGAAATACAAGCATACTAATATGCTTGTATGGATGGTTTCTTAGCCCCTTTCTTTGCTCCCTGCTCCAGTTTTAAAGAATGGATTGTTAACTTTTAAATAGGAATTTATTTATATTTCTTTAATTAACTTACTAAAGGTATTGTCCTGTATCTGTCTTCTGAGGAAAATTGCAAAGTTCGTCAGCACTTAAACATGATGGGCGCTCACTGCCAAGTGACTGGCCCTGAAATGAGATGGTGGTGACTTTTTTTCAATTTTCCCTTTAAACTTTAAGAAAGGGAGTTAAAGTGGATGAGTACAGAGATGTGGTCTGAAGCTGACAGTAATTTTGGATTTCAGCTTTAAATAGATGATCGTAATGTGTATTAAAAATCTCCCTAGAAAGATCAACAAGTCCAAACATGTTTTGACAGTGATAAATCTTTATTTTTCACTTAAAATTAGTTGCTCTGCTTTCTTATCTTCCCCTCTGTAGTCGCAGATAAATATTCTTTCCATTATTTTTTCCTGATCCTTATCATAGCCGGCTTTTGTGTTTGTGTGTTGGCTGGATCTGTGTGCTTTTTCGCTCTGCATCTTCTACTTTCCAAGTCCTTTGCTTTGATTTTTAGAGAGCTTTGTGCTTGTACTGTATATATGTTGTTTGCTGTTTAGCCAATTTTGGTGTGTTCTTTTTTCATGTTCTTACAAACATACTTGCTTGTTGACCTTTTCCCTCCATCAGACCATGTTGAATACAGCTTGTTATATACTTGAAGCAAGACAGCTGGGAAGCAAGACTCTGGAAGCCAACTTGAGTTTATTTTTTCCTTTCATTTCTTTTTTAAAATCATTATCACGAGGAACCAGAGATCTTGTCATTAAACTCTTGTTTCTTTTGCTGGAGAGAGTTGTGTACAGCAAAGGAATATAGCTGTCTTTCTTCCCTGGTTTTCTTTACTCTGCCCCACCCCCATCCACTTTCCTATCCTGCCTTCAGTTTGTAGAATTCTCCAATGAATATTCATCTCCTTTCTTCATTCCCACTCCAGCTCTTACAGGAACCATAAGAGATAATGAAATGTCTAAAATTCAGGTTATTCATGGAATTTATAACAAATAAAAAGGGAAATGTAGTGACATTAAAAAAGTGACGTACACTTTGGAGAGCAGTGTGGTGGTAGAATTATTCTGAATTAAGGTCCTTGTTCTTGGTGGTGGCTCTGCAGCCTCGAAGCTGTATTCTCAGTATTAAAACACACACAAATCTGGTTCTGTGAGCACATATGGCGCCTCACAACTTGCCAACAAGTAGAAGGGAAATGGTCTGCTCCTCAGTGTGTGCACAAATCTTTGGGACTAAGCTCTGCCATCCATTTGATTTGTGAATTGTGGTTCTGTAAAGTGGCTTAATGAATTTGTTCATTTAGTTTTCATTGGATTATAATAAGAGACTGTCTTATGGTGAGTATTGGGCTGATTATTTTTGCCTTGTTGATTTTCTTTCTGGTGTATTATGGGCACCTGCTCTCAATAAAAAAAAGATCCAGAAATTGCAGATATTTTCTCAAAATGAGAAATAATGTTCAGAGATGGTAGCCCAGAGATTTTGGGGGAATGATGGTGGTTGATGAGTCAATTTATTACTGAAGATCTGTCTAAAGTGAGATTTCTCTAAGAGCTGACATTTTTGGCTTTCTGTTATAAATGTATTAGCTACACCTGGTGACTATTATTAAATTGAAAACAGCCTTTATTTTTCTGATAGAAAATATTTCAACAGCTGGAACTCTTGTCTCTTCTAGACCAGAAGTAACTGGATAAAAAAAAGACTAACAATATGCTGCATTTTCTGCTTGTTAAGAAAATTTAGCCAAGTAGTTAACAACCTCATTTTTATATTGTAAGGATTTTAATTAACCAGAATATTTCAGGCGTGGAATACTTATGGACCGTGAAAGTTTTCGGTTAACTGATGAGTAAGCAGAAATTTCTATAGAGGATTTTCTTTTTTTTTTTTTTTTTTACACTGAGTTATAACTGACAGACAACATTATATTCGTTTCAGGTGTATAACATAATGATTCGATATTTTGCGAATACATTGCAGAATGATCAACACTGTAAGTCTAGTTAACATCCATCATCGTATGTAGTTACAGTTTTTTTTCTTGTAAGAATTTTTAAGATCTGTAGAGGATAAAAAAATACATAGTTCACGATTATGCTTTTCTAAATATAATATATGGAGTCTACTTGAATCTGCCTTTGATGGCTTAGGCTTGCCTTGTTGATCCTTCTAAACATCAGTAATCATTGAATAACACTAAAAAGGCAGAAAACTGGGACCCAAGGGAATCCTCTGAAAATGCTTTCCAAACATTTTATTCCTATAAATGAAATAAAATAAATCCTATGTTAAAGGTAACTCAGCTCTCTGTAAGAGAGGAATGTAGGGAAGGCATGTCTGCTGGTGAGGGCTCTTCTTAGGTTCTGCACATCTGAGTTCTTCACTATCTCCCGGGGGCATGGTGGAGTCTAGCAGCCACAGCTGCTTTGGTCATTACTAGAGGCTCTGGATTTAGATAGTGTGGCTGCAAAATAAACATATTTGCTTCTGTGGAGAATATAATTTAGAAGCATCACTGTTAACTGCCAGATTATATTTTTAACCTTTACAACTGGTGGTTTCTCTTAATGCATTGGGCTGTTGAAAATGAGATTAGATCAGGGTTTCAGCTAAGGAGAATTGGGACCAGAAAGCAAATCTGGACATGGTCATATGTGAGATACCATTCTCTAGGGATGTTCAGTTGGAGGGATGCCTTTTTAAATAAGGATAAAAATAACAATTGACTCCTTCAGCCCACTGACCTTGGTAATTGTGACATCCTCTGACGTAATTTATTGAGTGCCAAGTGTTTTTAATTGATGTATAAAGCATGGGGTTTATATGGGACGCCCGCCAGTGGTTTCACTTTAAAGTTGAATGAATGTCTTTCTTCTCTTTTTTTTTCTCCTCCTTCTTCATTCCTTTCTCCTCTTCTCCCTCCTCCTTGTCTTCTTGATGTAGGTGTGCCCTCTGAGATCATTCATGGAGGAGTCTTATGGGGAGAAGAACCCTCCAGTGTAGAATTAGTTTGTTTGCCATCTCCCCCTGGAAAAGCTGCTTATCACCCCTTGCTTTCTGGGTAGAGATAATTGTCATGCAGGCTGGTGTCTGGTCCTGCATCCATCCGCTGGGAAGGTTTGAGTGGTGGTTAGTATGACAAAGTGGATTTCACCCATCCAGTAGAAACTTTGTTTTCATTTACTTATTGCACTATAGGTGAGGACATCGAGTTTACAGGGAGGAGTTCAAGGTGGGGTCTGTAACCTCTTCCAGAAAATGGTTTATGGCTTCTCCTTGACATAAGAATCCCACAGTAAGTTTTCTTCCCTTGGGAGATGCATAATAAGGTGATTTTCTCACGTGAAATTGGAGAAATTTCTTTTCAGGCATTGGAAGTGGGTAATAAGAAAGGGGGAAAAAAAACTTTGGGGCCATATAACAAATAATTGCTTCGTATCTGGATTACAGTGGAGGAAAAGAATGAAGACAAGCTACCCAGAGGTTAGTGGGCCCCTAGGTCCTGCTCTATGGCTAGGACAGCTGACTTCCAGGTGCCTCTAGCGTGTCCTGCATTCTTGTCACCTCCAGCATGATGCTGATCTCAATGTTTTAGGTTTGATTCTTCTGTAGCATATTAGGCACCTGTATGGACAAGGTGGTTTTGTGCACGCTTTGGGGTATTTAGCACTATAGTTAGTGTACGAAAAATGACTACTCACATTCATATGCACGTAGTCTCTTAACATTTTCATCAGTGTTTTAAAAAACAGGATTGGGTGATCAAATTTGATGCTGACGGTTTGGATTGAAGATCTTAAGCTGTGCCTGTGTATACTCAAGTTGCCAAGGTGTTTCATTTAGGGAGCCAAACGCAGATTCATCTTTGCAGAAGAGTACAGAAACCTGTAAGAGTGATGCTTGGATTATTCTTACAGAAATGTTTTTTGATTCCAGACATTGCAAGTTGAAGTGGGAACAATGAGCTGATCTGCTCTGGTCCTTGCTTCCCATCACTTTACCTGTACGGTTCTGGGAGGCTCCAGGATGCCTGTTTCTCCTGCCGCTTTGCTGCAGGCATCACCTGAGGAGGCAGCTCTGGGTGCTGTGAAGTGTTCAGGTGTGTGGAGCAGCCAGGCCCCGTGCCCTGCCTCTCCGGCTGCTCCGCGGCACCAGCTCGCCGGGGCAGCCTGCGTCTGTTATGTGCTCACCAGGGCATCACGGTGCTCAGAGCATAGCAATGTTCTCCAAGGACTGGCTGTTTTTGTGTAGAGTAGTCATTTTTCACATGGAGGTAAAAGTAACTTCAGGACGTAGCCTTTGAAAATTGTACATGTAGTTAGTAAAAAGGTGCTGAGTCCCCAAACAGTGTGTTTTCACATGGATTGTGACACAAAGCACCTTCCATTTGGAGTTTTA
This sequence comes from Rhinolophus ferrumequinum, assembly GCF_004115265.2. Taxonomy (NCBI): domain Eukaryota; kingdom Metazoa; phylum Chordata; class Mammalia; order Chiroptera; family Rhinolophidae; genus Rhinolophus; species Rhinolophus ferrumequinum. The sequence continues at coordinate 37,435,444 of NC_046289.1, read as the reverse complement.
GTGCTCCCGTGGAATAGAAAAGGCATTCTTCAGGATTTGAGCATTTCCTTTCTTTGGAATCCCCTGCAATTTTTTAATCAAATCAAAGTGCAAATGGTTCTGTGGTTTCTTTTGTCTCTCAAAGACTGAAAAGTATTCATGATTTATTATTTTCTATAATACCTGTATAGGAAAAGACTATGAAATAGAACTGCCTAACAAGAATATTACACAGTAGGGTATGTGCCAGATTTCAATTTGCATAGCCTCTGACTTGAGAAACTTTGTAAAATGATCGATTTGGCACATTTAAGAAAAAGTCAGGTCTCATTGTGAGAGATGTGTGAATAATGATGGAATATGAAAAATTTAAAGATTTGATCCACCAAGTTAATAATAGTATTTCTTTTATTTCTGACTATAGTTGATTTGTGGTATAACTAAAAGATAGAATGAGCAAATTGTTTTCAATAGACTGTCAGTCTAGTAATGTCTATTGTTCATTCATGCAACTAGTTTGAAGTCTCACTAGCGTGATTATGGAAATACTTAGTTCATGTTGAAACAATTATTTCTCCCATGTTGTTGTGTGTTTGTTTTCTCAGGTGCCTTTTCCCAGCCTGGCTTTCGTTTCTTTCCTGCTGACAAAGTTGATGAACATGTGGGGAGGCGGTGGGAAAGAGTGGGGGTTACAAGTGATTCAAGCTGGTCCAGTGACAGAGAGCTGGAAGGATTTTCAGAATGTGGGCAAGAGAGTCGCAGGGACAGCTGGGTGGAGGTGGACTCATTGGCTAAGCCACAAAATCCTTAATTATCTAACTGCATGCCTTGCCTCTTGGACACCCTAAATGATAGGGCATTATATACCCAATCATTTTCTTTGGTTTGGTGCTGGCAGAGGGAGGTGGGAGGTGGGGCAGGGAGACAGATGGGCCCGGGACGGTAGACGGTAGGGGAGGAAGGCACGAGGAGAGAGACGGGGGCTGCCAACAGAGTGGCATTGAAAAATCCTGGGTTTTCTTTGTACTGGGCACTTTCAAGATTTAATGGTCTTAGAGACTAATTATGAAACTGTATTGAAAATTGGTGTATGTGTATTTTATAGGCAGTTGCTTATTTTCTAAGCAGAGTACCCTGTAGTTTTTTTGTTTAGTGCTAGTGTTTAGTTCATTTCTTATTGAACCGACTCCTTTACCCTAAATCTGTTCCTCCTTTTCCCCCAGTGGGTTCTTCCTTTTATCATTGTTTACTTTTCTGTTTTCTTCCCTCTTCTTGGGGTACATTTATATTTTGGTTTATTTTTTAAATCTTAGATTTACTTTTGAGTCAAGTGCCTGAGGGCCTTTTTTAATGCTTACAGCCTTTTATGTTTCAGCTTGCCTTTTTTTTCCCCATGTTGCAAACTTTTTTTTAAGTTAATTTTCTAGAAATATAATTTTGATAGCCAGTGAGACTCCACCAGCACAGATGAAGAACAGAAAAACTATGGCTACGAGATGTCCTAACTAATCCTATCACACAACCCTCACATTTAGCAAGCTTTCTGGTTGGTGAAATCAAACTCCTTTCTTTGGTATGGGCGGTGCACACTAGCTGTATTATTAAAAGGGAGTGATGGGATTTTAGTATTTGAGGTTTGTCATTGTTGCTTAAATTGGCTTTCATCAGAAATGAGTGACTAATTGTCTGAAAATGGGCCTTTCTTCCTCCCCACTTGTCCGTTAACATCTCAGCGCATGTATGAATGAAATGAAAATACTGCTCTGTTGATAATGGCTAAATCATGCCTCTCGGCCCAAACGTGTACTTCAGAGAGGAGTATCTCAGGTGAGTGTACTTACATCTGAAACGTTTGTAATTTTACAGAACTGAGTCATCTTTCCCATTAATGTCTTTAGGACTTGTATCGTTCATAGCAAACCTCTTCTCCCAAAACACACATTCCTTCCTCCAATCCCAGATATCCATTTCAAAATGATTTAAAACAGTTTGCTGTAAACGAACCACTTGTTAGGTGCCAATTAATCTAATTTTTGAAAACTTGTAACAGCAACCGTAAATATAACAGTAATGTGTCCTTGATTTTTACTTTACCTTTACAGTAAGGTCTAAAAGGAAAAGGGCGTTACGTTTAAGCAAAGCTTTGAAAATGACCCCTTCTTGGAATGGAAGCTCCTTTTGAAAGTTCCTAAGTGAATACTACCGTAAGTGTTATGTCCAGATGCAGCACAGCCCTTAGCAAGATCAGTGACGCTCCCTAAGCGGGTCTTGGTCAGCGTCTCCTTACGTGACGACGGCAGGAAGAGAAAACGTTCGCGGTTTCAAGTGACTTTTGAAGTTATTTTAACTTGATGCCAAGGACTCAGTCGTGTTTTCAGTCGGAAATTTTGGTTCAACCACAAGACAGGGAAAACTTGATGCAAGAACTAGACCCGAAGGGTCCAGTGGCCAAGTGGGCGGTTCCCTTGTTATCCGGAGACGACTGTTCTGTGGTCACAGAGGGAAAGCCAAGAGAATGGGCGGATGCGTACAGCTTGGCAGGTTTGCTGGCCAGAGCAGGTGGAAGGTGACGCAGAACCTGAGTGTTTATTTATGTCCTCTCTCCCCTCGTACATTTTTGTTCAGTTGTCTTATCAACTGAAGAGAGCATTGTAATACAAGAATGGTAGTCTTGTCGGGTTCAGTTAGAACCCACAAGATTGGTGGCAAGGCTTGCACCGTCAGGCTCGGATGGCAGTGGCAGCGTAGGAACTGTGTCCTTGTAAATCTGGGGTTCCCTTGGATGAGATAAAAGCATGATTTGGTTTGTTTGTTTTCAGTTTTATTGAGATATAATTAACATATATCACCGTGTAAGCATAAGGAGTACAGCATAATTACTTACATTTGTTGCAAAATGATTACCCCGAGTTTAGTTAATATCTATCATCTCATGTAAAAGTATAACTTAAAACTGAGTGATGATTTGATTCACAAGTGAAAATGTTTAATAGTTTTTAGGCATTATGCTGTCTCCTGTGTGTATAGATCTGGGAAATTAGACGTCGGCGTAGAAGTTGTGGGACCAGAATCTTGCCGATGTCCTCAGCGCTCTTGCTTCAGGAACAGACGGCAGGTGCAGGACTGACTGGCCTGTGAGCGGCCAGTTAGGCAAATAAACACCTGTTCCTCTTTTGTCTGTGATTTTTCTGAGGCGGAATCTGCCTCACAGTTTTTAGGAGCTAATTTGATTCGTAGGCTGTCTGTATAGATGTGAAGTATTTTATTACAAGGAAAATGCTTTGTAGCATTGTACAAAGGCATTGGCAAAACGGAAACAAATGCAGGTGCACATGGCGACTCAGTATGGTGTCAGCATAGTTCTGACCTTTGCCCCTTTCTGAGTCATCTTTCGTGAGCAATAATCTCTGATTTACTGTGACTTGAACTCACCCATCCCTCTTGAGTGGTCTTTGTAATAAGAGGCAGCTGTGGGCTCCTGAGCAGAACTTCACATTTTTGACAGTGGTCTCTGTTCTACCTTTAAAATATTTGCTCACCCTTTACAGTTAAAACAAACTCAAGTTTTCTTCAAGTAAATAAGCAATGCATATATTACTCATTTATAAATCTGTGGGGGCAGAATCAGAGCATGCTGCATCTTGAACATTATTCTCTCTAGTGGGGGTTTGGTTCCCCCTGGGAATATGGGGGGCTCACACCAGGAATTTGCTCCCAGTTACCAGTGATTGGATGTCTCACAGTCAGCATATTTTCAGAGTTAGGAATTTAATGCTTAGAAGCGATAGCTTCTCCACTAAGTCTGAGCTTCTTAGCCAAGAGATATTTGATTTCAGAAACGTTCAAGTGTGTTTCATAGAGAGCCATTCCTTCCCAAATATGAAAATGAAATCATTTTCCATTCCCTCATTTCCCTGAATGCTATTACTAGAAAAAAGGGTTACAGTAGGAAATCGCAAGGGTACCAGAAATCAACAGATACAGCAGTGGCAAATTGAAGAATCTCCTAATTTCTTTTTACAAATAATTACCTTAAGTGGGCGTCAACATATTCGTGTTGATAATGTGGAAAACACAGAAAGGTATAAAGAGGGAAATAAAGCACCTCTCTGGTCCTACCACACCCTGGACACAGCTGTCACCCACACAGTGTTCCGCAGACAGTCCCTGTACCCCTTCATGCTTCTCTGCCGGGCAGGCCCACACAGCAGTTGCAGGGCTAACATGAGTCCGATCACGTGACTTTCCTCTAAAGCCCCTGGACAGGGGCTTCCTGGGCCCTGCCGATCTGGCATATGCGTGTGTTTTCCTCTCCCCACCTCTTATTCTCTGTCACAGCCTCCTGTGTTCTTTGTAGACTGTGTGTACGTGTTACATTTATTGGGTGTTTGTCTCTCTCACACGAGAATGTGAGTTCCCTGAGCCTGAGGACCGTGTCATAGTTGTATTCCTAGAGCCTGGCAGGTGCCTGGAATATTGCTGGGGCTTAGCTGAAATTTATTAAGCAATGAATGAATGAATCTTTCAGTCCCTTCTTTGCATTCTCCTGTATGCATAATAACATATACATTTGTCCTATGCAAAATTCTTTACAAAATTCTCAGTTTGGTTTCCTTTTTTCAGACCAGTACAGTTCTTTTTCATTTTAACCGCAGAGGATATGATTATAAGACACACTTTTTTTTTTTCAAATAAAGCACTAAAGATTGATATTTATAATATTTACTTTTAGTAAAAATAGGAGTACACGGTCTTCCTGTTTTAAATTAGAAAGATCCAGACTACTGTACTATATTTAAACCTTTTAAAAATGTAGGGCCAGATTTAGATCTCTTTTTTTGAACTGTAGCTTTTTTTGCCTTTTTATTTCATATAATTTTAATCTTGCATGAAAACTGTAAAAATAGTATGGAGCATTCATATACACCTTTTACCCTGCTTCCTTTAATGTTTTCAACTTTCTTGACCATAGCACAATGATCCAAGGCAGGAGATTAGCAGTGATACAATACTAGCACCTAAACTACAGACCTTAATATGAATTTCATCAGGTGACCCCCTGTTGTCTTTTTTCTGTGCTAGGATCCGTTTAGGGTCTCAACATTGTGTTAGCTGTCATGCCTCCTTCGTCTTCTCCAATCTCTGACAATTCCCTCCATCTTGCATGAACATGACTCTTTTGATAAATACAAGTCGGTTACTTTGTAGATTGTCACTTGTTTGGGGTTGCTCCAATGTGTTCTCTGTGCAGTTTTGATCAGAAGTCCATGAAGTAAGGTGCTCTTTTTAGTGTATCAGGACTACGTGAAGATGGGTGTCTTGGCTGTGGTGAAGTTAAGATGTCTGCTTAACTTCTCCTCTGTCAAGTTACTCCTTTTTCCTTTGTAATTGGTACACGTCCTGGAAGAGACACTTGGAGACTGATTTTCGTGTTTCTCCTTAAACTTTCCCCACTTTGAGAAAAGAATAACTTCCCGTAGTTTAGCATCCAGCAGTGGATCTTGCCTGCAATAACTATTACTGCAGTGTTTGCCTAATGGTGATTCTGTATTTCCTTCATTCCTTTTGTAGTCACTAATTGATATTCTTCTGTAAAGAAGAAGAACTATCTCTTCTCTTCTATATGTACTTATTATTCATAGCAAAATGAAGTTATGGTTATTTTATTTTATGGGTTACAATCCAAATGTACTATAATTTTTTTTTTTTTTTTGCTCATATTGTTCCAGCTTTGGCCTCTGGGAGCTCCTTCAGGTTGGCTCCATTTTTTTTTTTTTTTGTCAAGCACTTTCTTGTTTTCTGGCACTATGAGATGTTCAGACTCATCTTGTACTTTTCCTTCCCCAGCCCTGAAATCAGCTCCTTTCCCAAGAAGCCTTGGTTCCTTTTATTGGACAGTGATATTTAGAAACCAAGATCTGGGTGTTAACTGAGCTTATTGCTCCTAGACCCTCTCAGTGGACAGAGCTAGGAAAACTCATATGTATACTAACTTATGCTTGCATACACATCTATATTTATTTCTATATCTGTATTTGTATAAATATGTATATATACATATTCACATACATATGTATACATACACATATACATATACATGTATACATATACATGTATATATATATGTGTATGTATATATACAAGAAACCATTGTTCGACTGCTACCTCTGATTCCAGTCCAGCACCATACGGTTCATTCTAGCCTTCCTTCTTTCCTTGTTTATGTACCTTCTTTCTTAGACAATGAGAAACCTGGTTCTCATTATCTACAATGTATTTAGTGATTTGTTTGATTGTATTGTATCATTGAAGGTTTAACCAGAGAAACAGAAGGACTTAGAATATACATTAAAAGTTTTATTGTAAGGAATTGGCTTGTATGATTGTGGGGGCTGGTTAGGCAAGTTGGGAATCCCTAGGGCAGGCGTCAGGAAGGGCAGGCTGGAACTCTCAGGCATGGGCTGAAGCTGCGGTCCGCAGATAGAATTTCTTCTTCAGGAAAGCCTCAGCTTTGCTCTTAAGGCCTTTCAACCTGATTGAATCAGGCCCACACAGATTATCTGGGATAATCTCCATTACTTAAAATTACCTGATTATGGGCTTGAATCACATGTACAAAATACCTTTATAGCAACACCTAGATTAGTGTTTTATTGAATAACTGGGGACTGTAAGTCTAGCCAAATTGACACATAAAACTGACCATCACACCTCATATATGCATGAAGTAGTTACAGAATTGCTGTGAGAAACAGATATAGTATCCCAGTTTGGTTTTTAAGCACTGTTTTCCATGTAAAAAATTTTAGATGTTACAGTGAATATAGAATAGCATTTGTCCGAATTTCCAATTATCCCTGTTATTTATAATCTCGTTTATCGTTTGTCTTCTTCTCTGGACCCCCTATTCAGTCTTGTCCTATATCCCCAAAACTTGGTATGGTGTCTGGTACAGTGCGTAGCTGGTGAGTTAACCAAATGAACAAGGCCATCCATCCTATTCTTTTTTACCAGCTTTCCCCTCTACCAGTGTTTTCATTAAAAGAGAAGAGGGAGGTGGAAGACGCAGTTTGGAAAGGGGTAGAAAGAGACCAAAAGACGGGTGTTAGGTTAAGTCCTGGATTCCAAGGAAGTATTTTATAAATGTCTTATTTTGGCTTAGATGATTGTGTTGAAATAATTCAGTGAAAGCAACCCATTCCTTTCACAGAACGCCTGTTGCCCCTCCCTCTTCCTCCCACTCCTACCCTCCACTCTTTCTGTAAGTTCTACTTGGTTAGTTTTTCTACCTTTGAGAAAAGGATAACTTCCCAGAGTTTAAAGCTTTAAAATAGGCATTACCAGACAGAAGCAATTCATGTTTCTGCTGTTTTGGAGCAGTAGCAGCATAATGCAAACTGTCATTTATTCAACCACATTTTAGGAATGTTTCTCCTGTGTCATGCATTAGGACTACAGAAAGTAAAAGCTAAGGACTCTGCTATTAAAGCATATATATATTCTAGTGCACTGTTTTTATAACTTGAGTAATACATGGTTCTGTTTCAAAGGGAAAAAAAATCTGGCATCCTTAGTGTTGACTTACATTACTTTTGTAATAATGTTACTTAGGGATATACAAACACATAACTAGGAATAAACACCTTATGCTTCTATCTATTTTACAACTATAAACCAAAGCCAATTTGCAATGAAATATAAAACTACAAAGCCCCTAGAATCCAAATTAACCGTATTTAACATGACGGATGGTATTGTTTTGCTAAAACAGAAGCACCATTTGTAATACAAAATATTGTATTGGCTTGTAAGGACCAAGGTGTTTGAGTTTGGCGTGCCTCTGCTGCCGTGGGCTGACTCAGTCTTCCCACCAGCAGTTCCCTTTTGGAAGTGCTGAGTCTTTGTTCTTGCACATGCAGTATGATTTCATTTGGCCTTCTGTTGAGCTAAATGCATCATCTGCAGATAGGTCTGTCTCTGTTGGTTTCTTGTCAGTACCAGACAATTAAAGTGGTGATAGTTTGTCCCATCCTGATTCTACATGCAGTATAAGCTGCGTCACTGAAAAACAAGATAGAAAGTATGCTTCTTGCTATGTGTGGAGCCCCAAGAATCCCCACTTGGTGAAACATTGGTTCAGTAAAGAGAGACACGAGCAGAGTTACGTATGATGACTGAGCGCTGTACTGGAGGTTTGGAGGAGGTCGCTGGGTGGTAGGAGACGATGTAGCATTTAGGGTGAAATTTGAAGGGTGAGAAGTAGTTTAGAGAACTGAAAGCCGGTAGAAGGTCGGCGGGGTCTGGTGGCTTGGGTAGTTTGGTACTTTTGGAATATCCTACAAAGGAGAACTGTGGAAGTTGATGGTCATATTTTAATACAATCCTTATTATGGAATCCTGTTGTTCACATGCTGAGAGAGAAATTTTGCCTGTGTTGTAACACTGTAAGATTAAAGTCTCCATTTTTCTCTTGATGAGTAGTCTGTTTTTCTTTTTTATAGCTTTCTTGAGGTATAATTTATATCCCCATACCATTGCCCTATTCAAGAATACGGTACAATGGTTTAGTAAATCTGTATATTCATTTATAAATTCATCACCACAGTGCACTTCGGAACGCTTTCATCACCCCAAAGTGTTCCCTGTGCCAGGTTGTACTGAATTCCTGCTCGCACTGCTAGCTCTCGGCAACCACTCATCTGCTTTCTGATGAGTTTCCCTATCATTTTGCCTTCTCTAGAAACTTCACATAAATAGGATCGTACAGTGTGTAGCCTTTTGTGTCTGACTTATTTCATTTAACATAATGTTTTCAAGCTTCAGCCACATTGTAACATGTTTCAGTACCGCATTCCTTTTTCTGACCAAACGATTCTCCATTTAATGAATGGTACCACATTTTGTTTATCCATTCACCAGTTGACGGACACTTGGATTGTTTCCAATTTTTGGATTTTTATGAATAATGTTGTTATGGACATTGGCTTGCATGTCTTTGTGTGGACATATGTTTTAGTGTTTCTTTGGTAGATACTTAGGAGTAGAATTACTGGGTCCTATAATAAGTGTATGTTTAACTTTTAAAGACCCACCACCCTGTTCCCAAACATGCTATACCATTTTACTGAATGTGTAGTGTTATTGGCAAGAATGTTGTCATTTACGGTTATGGGGGACAGCCGCACATGCAAATGGGCAGAGGGAAGGAGAAGATGTGGAAGTCTCTGTGGTTTGTCTTGCACTTGATGTTCTGAAAACCTCCTATGGGAGCGGCCAGTTACGTAGGATGGCATTCTGAGGATATTGCTTTCTTCCTGTTTAATGTTAATATTAATTCTTTTTTCTCTTTGTAAACTCTGGTTTTATGTGACCTATTTGCCAGACACTGGAATCTTGAAGAATATCCTGATGGCGATCTCCAGCTGGGCTAAAGCAGCAGCCCCACAGCTGCCTGTCCTGGATGGAATACTCTGGCCCAGCTTTTAGAAACTGAGGGAAAGGCGAGAACTGTGTAGGAGGATTCGCAGATATTTTTAAGTGTGTGGTTTGGGTGTGTGCTGAAAAGGAAAACTAAAGTATTGTTGTGTCATTACCTGGGCAGTATTTTGACCACAGCCTTATTAGTGTGACAAATTGTCTTGGAATCAGATTCGTACAAGACTGAATGTTCTATGTGTAAATAGCCCGGGAACAGACAGGTTGAAGTTCAATATTTTAATAGCAGTAGATGGGAAGTCCAGGTTAACTTTTGATCATAGTACCAAGTTTAGCACCAAAATCAGTATCTCTCTTCCGCCTCACATCTGCCTCCTTGCCCTCGATTCCATCGCTGGGTGTTGGCATTAGAAGCCATGTGAGCCAGAACCTGGAAGTAAGCCTCACCTCCCACATCTGTGGGGCACTAAGTTTTTACAACTTTCCTTCCTTCTGATTTGACTTCTCTCTCCTCTCTGCCATGTGTGTCACCTCCTAATTCCTTTTCATCTTTTCTCCACTCCAGTCTATGCTACTGGAGAGGTACGGGAACAATGAAAAGCAATTCGTGGGACTCTTAGGATTTATATAAAACAGTATATGGCTGCGTGTGTTGGCTGTAGGATGCAGTGTCAGCTTCTCGTGTTTAGGCTCCACAGGGCAGGACCTGCCTGCCTGACCCCTCTGGTCCCCCATGGTGCTGCTCGCTACTGCTCAGACGTCCTTGGGTCTCTGGAGCACCCATCCAGCCTTTGCAGATCCTGCCCTGCTTGTCTCAGACACCCTGTCTTTCCCACCTTTGTCCACTCTGAACAAGGAATAAGCTCATCCCTCCCAGATTCCGTGGTGGTGCCCAGGCTACCCAAACCTTCCCAGACACCTTTCCCTCCCCGCCCCTCTCTTCCTGTTGCCTCTCAGCACTTTCACAAACCTCTGTGTGACTTTGTCCCAGAGTGTAACAGTGTGCTTGCTTCTCTGTCCCCCTGCTGGACTGTGGACTGCTTTCCTTATATGCTTGTGATGCTGGCATCTAGTACAGTGCGTGGCACCAAGTGTGCACTCGATAAGAATTTGCAGATGAGAGAGCTGAAGAGTCTGAGTTAAAGGCGGGGGTGAGCAGCAGATACATGTGGGAAATGAGAAGCTGTACGAGAGCATCACGAGGAGGTAGGCAGGTTGGGTCAGTGCATCTTTCAGGTTTAGACTCAGCCCGCTTGCTGATTGAAAAAGCTTCGTAAGACACCGCCTCCTTATATGGCTTGTTTCAGTAATCAAAAGCCCTCATGCTCAGAAAGTGTAGATTATATTTTACCCAAATCCTTTCTACTGGGGTTGTAATAAAATTGAAATAAGAATTGTGAAGTTAGATGCCAAAGTGTACAAAGCTATTCGATAAGCTTTAAACCACACATCCACGATACTTGAAAATTGAGGGCTTTGCCTACAATGTACTTTTCCCTGTTTAACGTTCTCATTATGCCTAGTTCTGCTTTCTTCTGGTTAGATATTCTGAATGTGGCAGTTCATTCTTTGTCCTTTTTTATTTCTGCTACTTGCCAAGCGTAATCACATATGGATTGTGTTTTATGAAATAATGCCTGCCCACAGGAGCATGGGAGTCCATGCCGACGATGCTGTGAAGGAAGAATCACCAAGTGTTTCTCAGTTTGGTTTCACTAGTTTCACCTTCCTTGGAGATAGGAGCCCACCTTTTACTTTTTTTTTTTTTAATATAAAAACTAGATCACAACTGCAAAGAATCTTTTTGTCATTCTGCTAGATTAATTTTTACCTGACCTTCAGGCATTGTAGTGCCTCAAAGTTTATTTCCAGGTTATATCACTTGTCATCCCTTTGACGCATCTGTGAATACGATGTTAAGATCTCTGTTTAAAATACTGTATGCCTTCTATTTTTGTTCTTGGTCTGAAGAGCTCACGTATCTTTCCGGGGATAATGCAGATATTTTGTCTTTTTCTTTCATTTTTGAAGGATATTTAATATCTTTCCTCTCATGTACAGAAGACACATTTTTCCTTCCTTCTTTTTCGGTGATGGTGGGACACTTAACAGATCCTGTTCCCCTATAACTTTGTGTCCTGGCCCCAGCTATGTTGTGGGCTAGATTGATGGCTTTTCTAGAAATCTATAGGAGACACGTTACTAATATTGCTATTAGGAGGAAACTTGAATAACTTTGACCTCTGTAATTATACTTGCTCCTTTCCTTCTCAAGGCAGGTGTAAGGATAAATTAGGTAAAATGCTTTGATCTCCTCAAAAGTAAAACAGTTTAAGGAGGAAATATTACGGGGATTATGTCCCTGGCAAAATGCACTCTGTAACTGTCAAGTGGGTCTGGTAGTTAACATTAAGACCCAGTGTTAGTGCCAAAATGCCAACTTGAAGGAAACCATTTCCCCATGTATAGCCAAAATAAAAAAATTCATTTAAACAGAGTTTAAGAATGAAGATGGATTTTAATAAGTGCTATGTATATTGATTGATTCAATATAATCTCATAATCCCATTATCTATTACCTTTTTGTTTAGTTTTTTACCACTTTAAAATAGTTTCTAAATAGTTTAAATAGTTTCTTTTCAGGTTAGTTTATATCTGATATAACATTTATTAATGAATTTTAGGAATAGATACTTTACATAAATAACAGTGTTTAAATGCCTATTTCGGTATTCATAGTGTTTGGAAAGTATCTTACAGTCTTTTGTGTGATTCTAAATGTGTGAAGGGCTGTCAGATAGAAAAGGGTAGACTCATTTGTGTTGCTTGAAAAGACTTGACGTGAACATCGGATAAACAAGATGAAGAAGCCAGATTTAACTTTGCATCAGGAAGGCTTCTAATAGGGACATGGGCCCAGCATGAGCCGGCCCTTCCCTGTGGCCACGTTCCAGGAGTGGACAGCTGGTTGGGCCTTCTCTGTCTCAGAGAAAGCAGTGTGGACTCTGGTGGCAGTGGAGAGGACCGGGTGATGTCCAGGGTTCGTTCTACCCTAGATTCTGAGATGTCGGATCGAACTTTACAGATAAGAAGACTGTAGCTAAGGAGATTCAATGATATTGCCTCTTGGATGTTAAGAACTTATGGAAATTAGAGGCTCAAGCACCTTTGTCATGTTTATAGCTGGAGCTTAGAAAGAAAAAGTGAAAAATGAGATTGAAGGTAAACTGGGCAGTGCCGACCAGTTTTCCGGCAATGTTGTTTTCCCACACCCACCCACAGGATCCCGTGGAGCCTCTTTGAAGCATCTTTGGCAACTCTGAGAGCAGTTGCAGGGGTTTAATATCACATGGCCTTTACATATACAGTTCCTTCTGGACCTCCTTGCCCTCCCTCCCCACCTACCTGGTGAATTTTTCCTTCTATCTAATGCATTGCTCTACAGTGCTTCTCTGTGAACTTTTTTTTTAAAAAAAAATTTTTTTATTTTTCAATTACAGTTGACATACAATATTATATTAGTTTTTGGTGTACAACATAGTGATTAGACATTTATATAACTTACGAGTGATCCCCTTGATAAGTCTAGTAGCCATCTGACACCATACATAGTTACTACAATATTATTGACTAGGTTCCGTATGCTGTACTTTACATCCCCGTGACTATTTTGTAACTGCCAATTTGTACTTCTTAATCCCTTCCCATTTTTCACTGATTTCCCCCAGCCCCCTCCCATCTGGCAACGATTAAAATGTTCTCTGTATCTATGAGTTTGTTTCTGTTTTGTTTGTTCATTTATCTTATTTTTCAGGTACCACATATAAGTGAAATCATATGGTATTTGACTTTCTCTGTTTGACTTCACTTAGCGTAATACCCTGTAGGGCCATCCATGTTGTTGCAGATGGCAAGATTTCACACTTTTTTGTGTCTGAGTAATATGCCATTGTATATGTGTACTACTACTTCTTTACCATTCATCTATTGATGGGCACTTAGGGTGTGTCCATATTTTGACTCTTGTAAATAATGCTGCAATGAACATATATGGATGCATATGTCTTTTTGAATTAGTGTTTTGAGTTTCTTCTGATAAATAAGTGGAATTATTGGGTCCTTCTTTGTCTCTTGTTTTAAAGCCTTTTGTCTGGTATAAGTATTGCTACCTTAGATTTTTTGTTTTCTTTGTTTCCATTTTCATTAAATATTTTTTTCTATCCCTTTACTTTCAGTCTGTGTGTGTCTTTCAATCTGAAGTGAGTCTCTTGTAGGCAGCATATGTAAGGGTCTTGTTTTCTTCTCCATTCAGCCACCCTATGTCTTTTGATTGGAGAATTTAATCCATTTACATTAAAAGTAATTATTGATAGGTATGTAGTTACTGACATTTTATTATTCATATTTTTTATCTTTTTCTTCTTCATCTTAAAGAAGTCCTTTTATAATATTTCTTGTAATACTATTTTGGTGTTGATGAACTCCTTTAGCTTTTTCTTATCTGGGAAGCTCTTTATCTGTCCTTCAATTCTAAATGGTAGATTTGCTGGGTAGACTAATCTTAGTTGTATTTCCTTACTTTTCATCACTTTGAATATTTCACTTCAATCCCTTGTGGCCTGCAAAGTTTCTGTTGAGAAATCAACTGACAGTCTTATGGGAGCTCCCTTTTAGGTCTTCTTCTGTATATTCTGTTATAGGACTTCTGTTCAGCTAGACTTCAGATGGTTCTCAGTGATGGTTGTTCTGTAGTTTAGCTGTAATATTAATGTGGTCATGGGAGGAAGCAAGCACAGCGGTTACCTACTCCTCTGTCTTCAGTTTTCTCTGTGAACTCTTTTGACCATTGTTTACCCCATACTTAACTGGCCCCATATGCTCCAACCTTGGTGCTCCATTACTATTTTACACAGACCTGTTTTAGAACAACACTCTGTATTGTTAAGTGTCGCATGTTTCTCAAGGGACTGAACTTGCTAAACATGTTGCACGGACTTGGTAATACCTCAATCATTGGAACGTACCTGTCCAGCTAGGACGTAAAGCCAGTGTTCTGGTTTTCATCCCAGCTCTCTGATGGTGGACAGGCTGCTTAACCAGTGCCTCAGTTTCTCATCTATTGGATGAGGATATTAACAGGCCCCCCTCCCGTAGAATTGTTAGGGAGATTAAATTAGTTAATACATGCAAAATGATTAGAACACTGTTACCACAGACTCAAAGCATCTGCTTGCCTGTGTGCATCCAAGCAGAAAAAAAAGTAATGAACGGGAGGTTGCAGCAAAGAAAGTAAAGGTTTATTTAAGGAATTGGCACCGAGCCCGGAGACACAGGTGAGCTAATGCTGTCAAAAACCTGGCTTCCTGATGGCCTGTAGTGACTAGGTTATATAAAGGAAAAATCATTAATTGTGGTTACTGTGGGAGTTGGGATCGTAGGCTCTACTGATCTGTCTGGGCTCAGGCAGGGACAAGTTGATCATGGCAGCAGGTCCTGGTGTCAGTCATGGCATTATTCTGTCCAGTTCCCAGGGGATGCAGTCTGTGGGGCCGTTCCGCTTTCAGGAGTCTGTAGCTGAAACTTAACTGAGGCCAAGGTGTTACCTTTGTTTGACTTTATTTAACCTTATTCTAGCTTGAGTTTCAGTAATTGTGTCTTGGCCATAGTTGGTAGACCTGAAACTCTTAAGAGAGATTGATGCTGATCAGAACTTAATGTCCTAAGGGCTTAATGATTAAAAAGAGGGGACATCCAGTATATGTACAGGTAAGAGTGTCTAGTGGCCAGAATGCATGTGAGTCATAGTTCTATTAGGCTAAACAAAGCTGGCTTGGATTAAATCAGAATACGTGCTAAAGAAATGCAGTTCATGTGTGGTTACAGCTGTGTCAAGTAAGCATTTAATAAGTAATAGTTATTATCTGGACCAAAACTAAGAACCAAGTTATTACACAAATTGTTAATAGAGCTTATTTAAGAAGACAAAGCAAGTTTGCAGTTTAAACAAAATGAGGTTAAGTTCCTCTTAACAAAGGTACCCTGAAATATTTCTAAATAATATAGCTGAAATGTAGGCAATGTCCTCTCTGACAAAATAGCCCAACACTGAGCAGTCGCACTTGCTGTGGTCCACAGGGTCATTCAGGAACCCAGGCTCCTTTCATGTTGTTACTCTCAGGAGGTTGGTCTCCTTCACATAGTGTAAACAGTCCTATCTCCCATCTGTGTTCCAGCCCTCAGGGAAGAGAAAGGTCAGGGAAAGCGGTTTCACCTTTAAGGAGAGCAGGTAGAAGTTGTATGGGTCACTTAAGGTCTGAACAACACTCTGTATTGTTCAGAACAGACTTCCCAACAGTCATATGACCACACCTAGCTGCAAGGGAAGCTTAGGGGGGGCTTCCCTCTTATGCACTGTTTAGTCCCAGCTCTGCCATTTAATGACTGTGAGAGATTGGGAAAGTTGCTTAACCTCTCTGGGCCTATTTTCTTCTCTTTAAAATGGTATAATAGAAGTATAGGTCAAATAACTTTGGAAAGTACCTTATAGGGCTATGGTGAGGATTACATGAAATTAATACAAGGAAAGCATTCAGGATAGTGTCTGGCATAAAGGAAGCATTATTTAAATGTCACTGATTGTGATTATTATTTGACCAAAAGGAAGAAGGGAGGATGAGTATTGGGGGACAGTGAACAGTCTTTTGTATGGGAGGAAAACCAGATACTGGGGCTCCCTAGCGTGACTCATTCATTGCCTGAGGTTTCTGAGTGGTGGCAGCTTTACTGTAATTACTGTAGGTCCCAGGAACTTTTTGCTCCTGTCTTTTAGCTCCTGCCTTGTTTAGGCCTCCCTTGAGTCCGTATGAGAAAGGTTCATGAGCTGTGTTTATGGTTTTGACCTCTCAGTTTTTCATTTCTAGCACTTCCTTGACTGTAGCTTGTCATTAATATACCAAAGAGGTAAATTAAGGGAACATTCTCTTTATAACTATATTAATTTATCATTATAACGTTCATTCTTCCTTATAGTAGATACTGTAGTACGAAAATAGCTGTAAAGTGAAGCCACTTATGGAAGTCCATTTCCAGTTGATGTCAATTAGAAAATGTATATTAATGGGAAAGGCAATATAAAATCCAATTTTTTTCCTAATTCCTGCTTTTTAAAAGACATTATTCTGTATCTTTTAATAACACAGTGAGCTGCATGGTGTATGTATACACACCAAAGGCGGCAGTTCCCAGAGTTGGCTGCTCAGAGCAGCATTCTGGGAAATGGTTGTGTATGTGCCCTGATGGTATAATATTAGGTCAAATAACTTTGGGAAATACCACATGCTGTGTGTGCCACTTGGGTTCATAGGGCATATTAGCATATTAAAAACTGTGAGAAGGATGATATCAGGAAAACTTGTTTAATTTTTTTCTTTAGCTCACCTGACAAACTCTTTTGAAAATGAATATTTTTGACTTAGTGGTTTGTTTTTGAGTAGCATTACTGTAACTATTCTGGAAAACAGGATTCTGTATATTCTGGTTTGGGCAGCATGAACAATCCTGATTTATTTCAAAGTTTAATTCATATCAGGTTGCTAATTCCCTGAGTTGGCTGAAATTCCTGCTCTTATTTGTCATCAGAGGCAAGGTGTAAACATAAAACCTAATACCCTGTTCATCTGGAGAGAAGGTATCAGGAAGATGGTCCCATGTGAGAGAAATGGAAGTTTGACACTGCCTGATTAGTGGTGTTAAGGTTTCTCTTCTTCTAGGAATTAACCCAGAGACATTTTTTTTAGATAACAACATTTTCAAAACTGTTTGTACTCTAATGATAAGTGACATGAGTTTGAAATTTGACTAAGGTTCTGTATGAAAGAATTAAATACATCCATGTCAAGGATATCTGTGATAGAAGTAGAAAACTTGGGAAATTTTTAAAATTTAAAAAGCACAAAAATGATAGATGCAAACAGTTTTTTGTAGAGTAACAGCTTTTCCAGCTGTGAAAAGCCTAGTTCTTTCTACTTGTCTGCCAGAAATAATCCATGCATAAATGGTGTTTGTGAGTGTAACCATTTACCATTTGAGACACATTGTGGCCATCTAGTGAGTCAAAATTTAAATCTTCTTCCCATCTTAGGGTTGATTTTATTTCTGGGTCTTGTTTCAGGTCCAAATTGAGCAATACTGTACCATTAGAAATTAAAACGAGGCTACCTTATTTAACCAAATAGCAGCTTTTTAAAATGTTTAATTCTAACTTAAAAAAATACTCAACATAGACATTTATGAGATATAGAAAAATATAAATAAGGATTAAGTCACATAATTATACTGTCAATATCATTGTTAATATTTTGGTGTATTTATTTCAGCTTTTCCTATGAATATTTAATATTTTGAACATGTTAGCGATGATTTTATATTCTCTGCTTTTCGTAATCCTTTTTCATTGCTATTAAGAATTTGTGGTAACTATAACTCCATCGTACAGAATTACATTATCTACTTAATCCATTGTTATTGAATAGTTAGGTTATTTGTAGTTTTTGCAATTATGTGTAATGATATAATTTAACATCTTTGTGCATAAAACTTGACTTGCATTTCAACACTGAAGATAGACCTCTCAAATTAGAATTACTAGGTCAAAGAACATTAAGTGCTTTTATAGAGTGTTGATACATGTAGCTAAATTATTTTACAGGGAGATGCTCAATTAAGATTCTCACCAATGGTGTATTAGAGTACTGTGCCACTTCAACAGTTTGGTGATTTTATTGGCAAATAATGAAATACTGCTTTCATTTGTATGTTTTTGATTCCTGATAAGATTGATCATTTAAAAAAAATACTGATTTTCTATTCATGTTCTTTTCCTATTTTTCTATTGTGTATTTGTGGGGATGTCTGTGTTTTTTTTCTTTTATTTGTAAAAAATTTATTAAAGATGCTAAGCTTTTATCACATTGTCAATATTTTTCTAGTTTTGTTTTATGTATAATTTTATAATTTTTGATAGGAAGAAGGTTCACATTTTTACGTATTTAAGTGTACCAATCTTTTTCTTTGTAATTTTTTTTCCCATTGCTTTTATGTTTCGAACATTATTTCTGATCCAGGGATACTATAAACAATCAACTTTGTTTACTTCTTTAATTTTAAGACTGCTCTTCACATTTACCTTTTGAGTATTTTAGATTTTGTTTTGTGGTAGAATGTAAGATGTGGCTCTAAACAGTTATTTTTTTTTTCTTTCATAGTAGCTAGTCAGTTTCTGTAAACAATTAATTGAATAATCCAGTTTCTTTGCCATTGACTGGTGGTCCTTTGTCTTCTATTACTCTTTTCTATAGTTAAGGGTCTATTTCTGGAGAGAAATATCTTCTGTTCCATTGATTTGTGGTGTTTGTTCTCAAGTAATACAAGTTTTAATTACTGTAGCAATAACACTAAGTTTATATGTTCTTTTCCTACAGTTAATATCCCTTATTTCTAATTGAATGTTTTCGGTTGGGCTATGACCAGTGTTTAGTACAAATAGTAATAGTGAAACATCCTTGTTTAGGTCCTGATTTGTAATATAAATCCTTTTACTGTTTAACCTTTAAATAATTACGGGAAGGAAATTATTATTTTATTCTTGGCTCTTAAAAACATTAAGCTGGAATGGATAAAGAATTTTATCAAATGCCTTTGAGTATCTGTACTAGGTCTGAATTTAAAAGTTGTTTATAAAGTGAATTTTTATGATTGAATCACACTTTGCCAGAAATTACATTGCAAATTCCAAAATGTGTCCCTAGAGAAAATGGTGTGGCCTCAAGCAAAATATATTTTTTGATGCCAGCATGTTTCCTTTCCCTCAAAAGGCAGTAGGACATTTTCTGAATTACCAGATAGAGACAAAACGTCTTCAAGCAAGACATGGGCGTTATCCAGAGGGACTCTTAACAAATACAGTGTTCCCAAACTATCAAATTCTAGAAATCCTAAGGGCAGAGTTGCCGTAGGATTCAGAATCCTACTACTGATTGGCTCTGTGACCTTGAAGGCGCCTCTTTATTTGGCTCGAACGTCTGTAATAGGTGTTCAACAGTCCAATAGAAATTTTGTGATGTTGGAAATGTTTACAGCTCTGCCGTCCAGCATGGTTGCCATTGTCCACATGTGGCTGTTGAGCCCTTGAAATGTGGCTCATGTGAAGAACTGAGTTTTAATTTTACTAAAAGTTAAATAACCCTATGTGGCTAGTGCGTATTATATTGGACAATGCAGATGTGTACAGTGAGTAAGTATGTATCTAAGGTGATTTGTAGGTCTCAAACTGTCCCTCTCGGAATATGCCTAAAAATTTCTGAATAATCTTTTTATATTTTAAAAAATTATAAATTGGGAGATTTCAGGGGAGGGTCTGATGTGTTCTGATTCTTAAATTCTTGATATACTCCCTGTATTTACATTATGTACATGGCTGTTGACTGAGTCCTATATCCATGTAAAAATAATATACTATTTGTGGTAATTGACAAGTTAATGTATTTTCATGGTGAATATGAAGGGTTTTTTTTTCCTTTTTGCAGCTAGTGGCTTAATGCTCCTAGCAGTGAAGCGTTGATTGTTACAAAAATCATTTAATATAGAGAGGCTCAGAAGCCCTTTTATGTAATTGACCTGACTCACCTACTACTTTGCTGTTATAAAACGAGGTTTTAGAGAGTGCTTTCATTTCTTGAAATAAACTTGATTTTTGTATACATTTTTATTTCTAGTATTTATAAATCTTCTGTTTCAGCTATTTGTTATACTTGTGTAAGTTTTAGAAATAGAAAAATCTTAAGAATAGTTACATGAAAGGGAGTAAAGCCATGTAGTATCATCATGCGTAACATAAAGCCACGGATTGCTCTGTGCCTTGTAGCTCATTAAAAAGTATTTGTATTTGGTATAAAATCACTCCCCCTCCCCAAAATGCTGTCATGGGTAATTGAATAAAGCTAATAGATTTTATAACTAATTGTCTTGAGAACTTAATCGTTGTATGCAATATCAGTTATATATCTTTTTAGTAAGTAATTTGTCAGGACATTTCCTAGTAATGTTCAAAAGTTGGATTTGCTTGCCCTGGCATGTCTGTATTTCTAGGAATTTCTAAAAGTTCTCTATGCATACGCTAAAAGTTTAAAGTAAGTAGACATTAGTAGAATAAAGCACATATCTTTGTGTGATTCTTTTTAGGAGTACTAAGAGAAGAATGCCATGAAATTTTTAAAAAGGAAAGGAGATTGGAAGTAATTAATTTAATAGTTAGGTATAGTTATAATAAGTTATGTATGATACAGAAGAGATTCCGATACTAGTTTTAATTTCTGGCCTTAATACTTACTCAAACTTTGGGCCAATAACCACATTTCTTTGTACCATGAAGTTCTTTGTTTGAAACATCCATAGCTTAATACATGTTAGATGATGGGCTTAATGTGAGTTTCAGATGTTTCCTTTTTAGGCAGCTTTTGAGATGCTCACTTTTTAGAGGCCTCTTATTGCAGTAGAAGTTGTGTATAAACAGATTTAAAAGAGTCAATGCTCTGCCAAGTAATTATTAATTTTATCTTCATTCTCTTATGTCTAAATTTGGTTTTTAGAAATTGAGACCTTTGTACGCACACATTGTGTAGCTTATTTGAGGGACCACAAATTTATTTGATGTAATGATTTACTGAAAACAAATAAGATGTACAATTAGTTCATCTCTCTCTTTGTCAACAAAGAGGTATGCATTTTTTTAAAAAAAATTCCATTTTCTTACAGCCAATTTTAAAAAGGACACATTTGAAATTATCTCTAATTTTAGACTTTTTCCTTCAGTATTATTCTTCAGAAGAGTATTCTTCTATATAAAACTTTAGATGGCTATACATTTGATACTTACCTGTCTTTAGCCCAGAGTCGTTAGGTCGTTAGGTAATGAGGAAGTTATTTAAGTTAATTTGCTTTTGAAATGCAGAGTATCATTTAAGTTTTGCCATATGATGACATATAACATATAGATATTCACCAAATCATCCCCAAACTCTGCAGCCACAGCCATTTATTCTCACGAATCCGTGGATTGGTTGAGGTGTCTGCTTTAGGCTGTGATGGAATGGCTTTGCTTCGTGCTGCATTTAAGTGGTTTGGGTCTCCTCCAGGTGTCTGTCATCCTCCTTGGCAAGCTGGCTGCGATGTGTCTTCCTATGGCCATGGCAGAGGTGCCAAGCACATTTCAAGCATCTGTCTTTATCACATTTGTTAACATCCTACTGGCCAAAGCAAGTCACATGGCCCCACCCGGAGTCCAGGGCAAGGAAGTTAGGGGTGATGAGAGCAAGTGTTAAAGTGATGAAAAGGAATATGTGGGATTTAATCTGTTTTTCAAGATCATTAATTGGTAAAATACATAAAGAAGTATGGATTATAAGATAGTACTAATTCATGAATCAGATCTGATAAATCTACCTGGTTGTTCTTGAATTGTACAAATCTTGTACTATATCCAGTCCATTTCTTGCTACACTTCGTTTTTTTCTCTTCCTGTGATATTTTCTGTTAGGAATCAAAAATTACCGTAGGATAATACTTAAAGTTAACAGTTTTCACCCTAGGATAAAAAATAGATTCTTTGACCTAAAGCATAATATTATATCGATACATATTAATCTGAGGTATTTTAGGCTATTGAAGCCAACAGCAGAATCAAAGAAGTAGTCTTAAATGTTTTAAGAGGAACATAAATAGCCTTTCCTACTCCTGACTCCTCCTGTACCTTCAAGTATTGCTGGCCCTGCAGCAATGCTCAAAAATCAAAGATTCAATACAGTAAAGAACTTTATCTTGTGTGATTCAGTGACAGTACTACTTTGAAAAGGAAAAGACAGGAGAAAGACTTCAAAGAAGCAAATGGCTAACTATGAGATAAAAAATATTACTCTTTTCATAAACAGTTTTTGTTTTTTGTTTTTAGACTGGATTTACTTTACATGTTCTTTCCTTTTGTTGGCCTGGTTGGGGAAAAAAGCAGGTAGGGAAGTGTAGCCCGACAGACTCCATAGGAATTAAATGCAGGAAAGAAGAGTGATTGCCTAGGGGTCCGTGTAGGTGTGGCGATGATGAGGCCGAGGTCGACCTCGGCCTCTCCTGGGGTAGGTCGCTGGGCCCTCATATCCCATCTCCACCCTGCACCAGAACCCAAACCTCAGAAGGTTATGTCTTCCGACTTTATAGGGAAGGAAAGAGATCTGAGAAGTGCAGGGACTTGTGCAAAGTCACTTACGGGATTGGACGCCGAGCCAGGATGTGGTCCCCCTCTTGCCTTCACACCTATCTTTTGCAGCAAGGGCCTGGGTTAGAGTGTGCGGGTGTATAAACCCTGGAAGAAGGGCTTCAAATCTACTGAGCCTGGGGGTAGGGCGGTGTACCTGATATAAAGGAACTTTTTAAATGTTTCGTCTTGGGAAATAATTTGTATGGGGAAGCTAGAAAGCCTCAAGATAAGAAAAAGGCAACCTGACAGTGTGACTGCCACATCTCAACTGCCGCAGTAGGTGGGAGTCTTTTGGAACCGCCGCAGCATGTAAAAGCCAGTTCATCACCTTTGTTGGACAAGATGCCAGTATTTTAGTTGGATGAAATGGCTTCTGTGTCCATATTGAATTGGAATGTTTGAAAGAGGCTTGTGAATCTCTTTCTGAAATTGAAGGTGTGACTTGGTGTTGCTGCCGTTGGAGCTGAGGAAGCTGAGGCCCCTCTTGGGTGTGTCGCACCACCAGCTGGGAGAAAGCGTGGAGCTCAGTTCCCATCTCTTCCTCCCCACACCACTCTCGTTCTTTCCATACTGATGTGACTTTTATTGAGCCCCTCCTCCGTTTTAAGGTACCATGTAGCCTGAAGGTGGGTGGGTGTGGGGAGCTATACAAAGAAATAGGAAACCCACAGAGCATCCAGTTTAAATGGCACAAGGTAAGCGGAAGGTTAGCCTGTGATGTCACACAAGGCTGTTACCGAAGACCATTATTGCAATTTCACGACTTGAGTCACATGTGTACGTAGGACCTGCCAAGACACCATGGCTGGGTCCTAATTCAGAACTTAATGTTCTGATTTCTGTTTTCGCCATTGTGTTTTGTAACTCAAGTTTCATTAGCATTTGTCAGTTTGTGTAGTTTTGTTACCTTGTTTGTCTTTTCCACCTGACTGAGTCATCAGGAGAAGATGTCTTTTTTGTGTCCTTACTTAACCTCTTAGCGCCCAGCCCTGGGGCCTGACTCACCTGAGGCATTTCACTTGATGCGTTCTAGAATGAAGATATAGATGTTCACATTCAGTAGATCTTAAATAGCTACCATGTTTCCCCAAAAATAAGACCTAGCCAGACCATTAGCTCTAATGCATCTTTTGGAGCAAAAATTAATATAAGACCCGATCTTATATAAGACCTGGTCTTATTTTAATATAAAACACTGGGTATAATATAATATAATAATATAATATAATACCCGGTCTTACATTAAAATAAGACCAGATCTTATATTAATTTTTGCTCCAAAACACACATTAGAGCTGATGATCCAGCTAGGTCTTATTTTCGGGGAAACACAGTACGTGGAACAAAGACCATTTCCAGCCAGAAATGGGACATTGAGACTTTTCATTTTAAGGCCAAGCCCAGGAAGAATTTCTGAATGAATTAATGTTTAAAAAGCTGCAGCCGACTATCACTGGAGGGGAGTAGACTGTTATGGTGCCACCATCATTAGTTCTCTGGTTAGAAATGAAAGTCTGCTATTTATTTATGAGACTCTACAATCTACAGCATTTGTTAGGCACAGAGAAATATTGTGGTGTCCCTGGGCTTTATATGTAACGTTCATGCGGAAAGGGCAAGTCCAGATGTGTGTGAAGGTTACATAATAAGGAGCTGGGACTAGAATGACACAGAGCGGGAGTCAGGCCCTCACTGGTTTCTGTGCATTTTCTTACACACGGTTGCGACAGTGCGTCCACTGCTGTGGGGGGTTAGTTGTGCTCCCTTCAAGGCAGGTGCCCCGTTGCGGGGGTTTATCGCCGCCGTTGTGCCTTGCCTTCGAGCCTCTCGTCTGCAGTAGCACTGACCTATTCACCTGCAGCGCACAGTCTGCTTCAGTTACAGGAGTTGCTTGTGACTTATCTGCACGTGACAGACACATTGCCTTCCGGGGGGGGGGGGGGCGGGCAGAGCCTTCAGTCTGTAATGAGAAGCAGCCTGCCTCTGGCACGTGATCATCTGACGCGGACGACGCCTCCACTCCGTAGCCCACATTCACGTTCCCAATTCCACGGGAGTTCAGGCTCATTAGCATCCAATGTGCTGCTGCCAAAACGTGGCTGGGCGTCCCCAGCACTCCCACACTCGCTGTTGTTTCCTCTACAAAATTCTTTCTGATAAATGCATTTTTCGGTGGCAGGCATATCCTCAAGACTCTATCTTTGTGTTATATTCCAAGAAATACCTTGAATTTAACACTTGTCAGTGTTGTCTACTGGAAAGAGGAAGACATTTGGAGTCAGACAAAACCAGGTGTGGATTTGGGTCCTGTCTACCCTGTTTCCCCGAAAATAAGACCTAGCCGGACCATCAGCTCTAATGTGTCTTTTGGAGTAAAAATTAATGTAAGACCTGGTCTTATTTTAAAATAAGACCAGGTCTTCATAATATAATATAATGTAATATAATTAATATAATACCAGATCTTAGGTTAATTTTTGCTCCAAAAGACGCATTAGAGCTGATGGTCCGGCTAGGTCTTATTTTCGGGGAAACACGGTACTTATTGGCTGAAAAGCATGCCAGGCGAGGAAACGTTCTGACCTTCTTTCGTGGAATGACAATGTTCTGCCTTTGTAAGCAGAATCTCATCTTTATGTCTGGGCTCTACTCCACTATACAGAGGATGGTTCTTCTGTCCCTTCATGTACGTACTTGGTTTCGAGGGTTTCAGTGCCACCGTGTGCCCCGTATACTGTGCCAAGTGCTGGAGACAGACTCCCTATCCCCTGGGGGGAAGAGGGGCCAGATGGGGACTTTGGAAGGGACAGGGGAAGACTTGACAATGTTCGGGGGGAGGTGACAGTGCTTAACTTGAATTAGATCGGGGGTGAAGGAGAAAGCTTTGTCAGACCTGGCTTTGGAAGTCTCACAATGTCATTTCCTCCCCATCCTGGTGGTAAGCACGTCACTAAGGCCAGCCCAGGTTTAGGGAGAGGAACTTAGAATCGCTTCTCAGGGGGATAAGTAATGGGAATTTGTAGCTATCTTTGATTTCCTGCACTGTGTGAGCAGGAGTGTGAGATAGGTGAGCTGACCAGTGACCCGATCTTTTTCAAATCATATTTGTGCATTTTTGTTCTACTAACTAATGGAGCACTGTTGAAATTCTCGTCTTTGGTGATACAACTTTCTCCTCGTCCTGGTCCTTCTGCATGTGACAAAGAAGTGGCTATTTCTTTAAATGGTTATATGGCCCAGAATCTGTCCTTTCCTTCTTTATTCTGTACCTTTTTCTTAAGTAACCTCGTGTAGTCTCATGATTTTGACTGCCATTTGGATGATGAAGGCACCCACGTCTGTAACTTCTGTTGCCTCCTGTGTGTTTTTCCCTGGATGCCCTGAATTCCCATTCCTTTTCTTAGTAATGCCCTCCCCCTAGCCGAGGCCAGAGGCCTATGTGACATTCCCTTCCTCTGTCCTGGCTCTGTGTAGCCAAACAGGTCCCCAAGTACTATTGATTTTTTTTTCCTTTTAAAACTGTGGCTGCAGGTAAGTATCACCTGTGGACTTTTTAAAACGTGCACCCCTGGAGCCCCGTCCCAGAACTATGAATCAGAATCTCCTGAGACTTAGGCATGCTTGTTTTTATAAAGCTTCCCTGGTGATTCTGATGTTCACCTACAAAGCATTGAAAACAACTCTCTAAAAATGTTCTCTAATCCCCCAGCCCATTTCCACCATTGCTGCTTTGATTTAGCCTTTTAGAGTTTCCTGTAGGTACCGCAACAAATTACCACCAACATGGTGGCTTAAAATAACGGTCTATTCTCTCACTGCTCTGGAAGCTTCATGGCTGGAATCGAAGTGTCGGCAGGGCCATGCTGCCTCTGAAGGCCCTCGGGGAGGAGACTTCCTCACCTCTTTCTTCTTCTGATGGCTCCAGGCATTCTTTGCCATGGGACTGCCAACTCCAGTCTCTTCCTCCATCTTCACACAGGTCTCTCCTCCCTCTCCTTGTGGGTCTCGTCTCTGCACTGTGTGTTTCTTATAAAGACATTTGTCATTGGATTTAGGGGCCACCAGTAATCCTGGATGATTTCATTTTGAGATCCTTAATTTAACTACTTCTGGAAAGACCCTTTTCCCCAATAAGGTCACATTCACAGGTTGTGGGACGTGCACATATCTTTTTGGGGCCACCTTTCCATCTGCTGTACTCCTGCCAGGGTTATGATGGTTGTCCCGTCGGATCATCTTGACTCTAATCTGGACGTCAATCCTGGACTGTGCTGCAGTTACTTTATACAGCAACTCTTTAAATAATGTCATTTTGTTCAACATCGTTTCCTTATAACACTGATAGGATACCATGGGAACTTAACTCTTGTTTATACCAATTAGGCTATAGTAAAATTAGTTTCATTGTACATTGTTTTGCTTAAAGTCACAGAACGCGTCAACAACATTATATGAGGACTTAGTCTGTATCCAGTCATACTAGTCCTTTGCTTAAGTCTGACCAGATTTCCCACTCCTCTTAGGGTAAGCCAAGCCCCTGATCATGGAGCACCACACTGTTGGAATCTGGCCCTTGCTTACCTTGACCCTTGTTTCCCTCCGTTCTCCTCTTGAACTTCATGCTCTTGCAGTACTGAATTACCTGCAGCCCTCCTCGCCATTGCCCTGTCCTTCCCATTTCGCCTTGTTCAGATTTCAAGACAGTTCAAACAGTGTCTCCTCCGTGAAGCCTTCCCTAGTGCCTCTTCCCATGTGCTTTAGCTACCGGTGCATAAAGCGACCGGCACACTTACAGAAGTGTTTTGTTGCACTTGTGCTTGTGCCTTTCTCTCCTTTTAACAGAGAGCTCTGTGAAGACAGGGAAGCTGATATTCATCGTTGTAGCCCTAATACTTGGCATTGTAAATATTGAAGGAATGGCCATGTAGCTTAACCCACTTAGAAACTTGTCTCATCATAACACTGGGTTTTTTACTGTTACCTTGATTATTTCCAATAGGATTTTTTACTGCCCATCATCTGGATGTATTAAGTACTGTATTTCCCTGAAAATAAGACGTAGCCGGACCATCAGCTCTAATGCATCTTTTGGAGCAAAAATTAATATAAGACCCGGTATTATATTATATATTATATTAATTATATTATATTATATTAAAGACTGGTCTTAGATTATGTTACATGATATAAGACCGGGTCTTATATTTTATTAAAATAAGACTGGGTCTTATAATTTTTGCTCCAAAAGCCGCATTAGAGCTGATGGTCCGGCTAGGTCTTATTTTCAGGAACACGGGGAGTAGCCAGTGTAAGTAGTCTGGCATCTTATTTGCTTAACCTGCAGGATCTGTGCATCGATGCTCAGGCAATTTGAATTAAAATGTTTCTGCATATGTTAAGATGGGCATTTCTGGTTTTTGTGTTCTTCCCTTTATATTAGATATGGCTTTAGGGTTGTAAGTGGCAGAAATCAACCTGAGTTAGCTTAAACTACAAGGCATTTCATGAATAAGGGTCAGATACAGTGGGACCCGTAACAGCCCGTAAGGTCCCTTTCTCTGTCCATCTCTCTTTGCTGCTTGTCTCTGTTCATCTGCTTCATTCCTCACTTTCTGTGCTACTTCATCCACATAACAGATTGTGACATCCCCACAGCTCCTGTGATTACATTTTAGAGTTCTAGACGTTCAGAGACTGGCTGGCTATCTCTCCATTCCACCCCCCCTTTTTTTTTCTTTCCCTGGGAGAAGAATGTCATTGGCTGGCTCAGGCCAGATGTCCACCTCTGCCTTGGGTGGTGGGGAGGGTGCTGGCTGGCCATTTCATTCACAGGTGGTACTGGGGCTTACCTTTAGGGAGTTACGGGAGAGATTCTCGAGAAGGGAGTATTGTGAGTAAATCCCTAAAAGTGTCTGCCATACTCTTACTAAGTTGGATCTTGTTGAGCAGCAGTAGGAAGTTGAGAGGAAGATACATCAGAGAGCTGGGGAAACATGAGGGGGCACAGGAAACCTCCCCAAGATCTTGTACCAATTGCCTCGGGGCCACAGCGGTGAAAATGTTCCTCTGAGTTGTT
This sequence comes from Rhinolophus ferrumequinum, assembly GCF_004115265.2. NCBI lineage: Eukaryota > Metazoa > Chordata > Mammalia > Chiroptera > Rhinolophidae > Rhinolophus > Rhinolophus ferrumequinum. The sequence goes on along the minus strand of NC_046289.1, from coordinate 37,406,651 downwards.
TAGAGTCCTGGCTTTAATTAATTCACATGTTTCTTTTAATATAGAATGTTAATCTTGATTTACTGATGTGGAAATATATTAAAACAAAGTGGGTTTATAATGGTTGTTTACTCATGGCTACGTTCATTATACTAATGATCACAAATATGTTTAAAAATAATGTACATTATTCTGATCTTGCCTCAGAAAAAAGGAGATGACCAGACTTGAAACAACTTATCTCTGTATTCTAGAAACATTTTTATGTAGCTGACATTTCTTTGTGATGGAAATGGTAACATTAAAAACACAGCAGGAGTAACTTCTGATAATTTAAATCCGTTGTATTACTGTAGCTACCCAGTTGTAAAACAAACACACAAAACCCCTTGGTTTCAACTTTTACTCTTCCCACGGGCCTCATGTCCCCTCTTTGCCATACTGGCCACCACGCTGTCTTCTTCTAGGTGTGAGAGGACGAGTGGCAAAGGCAAGAGTGTCCGGACAGGGACGAGCCACCCAATGGGCCATCCCTCACTTAGGTGCTGTGAGGGAGCCCTGGGGCTGTCATATTTGTCCATGTAAATGTTTAATGATTCCCTGCCCTTCTTTTGGTTCTCTTCTTGAAAAGAATTGCCAAAGGAGAGGTGGGGAATAGTCTTGTCAGTGTGACAGCGTGAGACCGTGATCAGAATGCATAGGACCTGCTTAATCCAGAATTAGAAAATAGAGTTGAAAACTGAAATGCTAACTGCAGTCTTGCATTTTTTTAAAACACTGGTGTTAGCTTAAGGTATTAATACAGGAAATCTGCCTAAGGACATTGTATGTTTTCCAGGTGACTTTTAAAATTGACAGTTTGTGGACTAAAACTCATCCTTTTTACCTGTGGGCCATTTTATGGGCAGCCTTCTTGTAGAGTCTTATTTTATGTTTATATTTTATGGTGCAGAGTCAATTTTTGCAAGCTATGTTTTGTTAAGCCGACAGTGTAAGGCTTACATAGAAATGGGAATGAGTATAGAGAATTCAGAACTTTTAAGCATGTACGTAACTAAATTGGGTCTTCCTACAAATAAAGATCCTACAGATGTTAATATGGTTTGAGAGTGAGGCGTGAGATTTAATCAGTATGCTATTTTCTAACTAGTTCATTTAAAAATATTTCTTGAGTGTTTCTCGGGGGTCCATTAGAATGACACTTGCCGACTTGAGCCAGCAGTAATATGGCCTCTGAAGAATTCTCATTTGCTTATTTATACTCTGTCTCTTTCCAAAAAGATTTCAAGAGTCTGACTTTATAAAATAGGAAACCTATAATTACATTGCACATCACTCTTAAATTAAGTTTCTGGAAGTGATTTGAGTTTCATTATAGTGGAAGTCTGTTTTGCAGCCCTTCCCTTTTGTGGGGTGTCTAGGGGGCAATTCTTTATGACCGTTGCTGTCTTTTTCCTTATCCCCTCTACTTTGGCTTCTTAGAACTTTGAAAATCTGCAAATAAGTGAACTCTTTCATCTCTGTTTGTAGGTACAATGGTGCTTTACCTAATGGAGACAGAGGCCGGAGGAAAAGCAGATTTGCTCTCTATAAGCGGCCCAAGGCTAATGGAGTCAAACCCAGCACGGTCCACGTGATCTCCACCCCGCAGGCGTCAAAGGTACGTGGCCCCTGCAGTGGGGAGGGCTGGGCAGACAGTGACTCGCGGCGATTCCTTGTTATTCTTTGTCCTTCCAGTCTTACGTCTCTGTAGGAAGTTTCTCAACCATTTGAGGCCAGGTAATTCTTGGTTGTGAAGGGTTGTCCTGTGCAACGTTGTAGGATACTGAGCAGCATCCCTTGATGCACTGGATGCCACTAGCACATCAATCCACCCCGCCCCCAACTGCCACAGCCATTGTGACAACCAAAAATGTCCCCTGGAGGGTGGGTGAGCAAACTCCTTCTCTGCACCTCATTATAAACCAGTTTTTTAGGTTATAGTGAAACCAGCATATATCGGTTTAGAATAGTTGTGGTTGAAAGATGAATGACGTTCTTTATCCTAAAGTGGTTCTTTTTATTAAATCTTGGTGTAAACCTCATTAAGATTTGTTATTTTCCTTCTGTTGAGTAGTGGGTGTTTTCACATAATCTACATGTACATGGAATTGAATTTGTGTATTTATTAGAAAGATTGGAAGTAAACAGCTAAGTGCTGTAAGAAGTCGACTAGCCATATTTCCTCTTATAAATTTTGAGTGAATAAAATCTTAATTTTTATGATTATTTCATGTGTTCTCTGATATATAAATGGAGGGAAAATCTGTTTCCATTTTGGTTGATATATTCTACCTATGAGATTTATGGTAATGTTCCTTTTAATTAAATAAGTTCTTTAATGTATAATATAGTTTCCTTTTCTATAAAACAATTATATTTACATGAAGTATTTCATATGTGGCACTAGATGTACATGTTTATCATCATGAGTTTGGACCATCTGGAATAAATAAGAGACTTATTTCTCATTTTTACTGAAAACCCATGTTCAAAGAGAAATGAGTGGCTTCATGGAAGCACATGTGGTATTTATACTCAGTCTTAGAAACAAATCACCTTTGTTAATGTTTTTATTTAAAAATAAAGCTCCTGTTGCTTCTGAAGCAGTACATGGGGAAAGTTTGCTAGAATGTACCAACACAGAGAACATTTTGATGGTTGCCAGATGGGAGGGGGGCATATAAAAGGGGACGGGATTAAGAAGTACAAATTGGTTGTCACACAGTAGTCATGGGGATGTAGGGGATAGCATGTTTCCCCCGAAATAAGACCGGGTCTTATATTAATTTTTGCTCCAAAAGATGCATTAGGGCTTATATTCAGGGGATGTCATCCTGAAAAGTCATGCGAGGGCTTATCTTCCGGTTAGGTCTTATTTTCAGGGAAACATGGTAGCAGAAAGAATATAGTCAGTAATGTAATAACTATGTATGGTGTCAGATGCATACTAGATTTATCAGGGTGATGGATGGGGTATTGGGGAGCAGGGTGAAAAAAGAGAAGAGGTTAAGAAGTACAAATTGGTAGCTACAAAATAGTCGTGGGGATATAAAGTAAAGCACAGGGAATATAGTCAATAATATGGTAATAAGTATGTGTAGTGCCAGGTGGGTACTAGACTAGTCAGGGGGATCACTTCTTAAAATTATAAATGTCTGACCAGTATGCTGTACACCTGAAATTAATATAAAATAGCATTGAATGTCAACTGTAATTGAAAACTTTAAAAAGCAGGGAGAAGGTGAAAGGGAATAAGAGGTTCAAATTTCCAGGTCTATAAAACAAGTCATGGGGATGTAATGTACAGCATAGGGAATATGGTCAATAATATTGTGATAACGTGGTACGGCGTCAGATGGTTGCTGGACTTATCATGGTGATCACTTCTTTAGGTCTATACATGTTGAATAACTATGGTGTACCCCTGAAATTAATACAATATTGTATGTTAGCTATATTTTAATAAAAATCTTTTTTTAAAAAAAGATTATCTTGTATTAATAAGGAAATGGTTAGACAAGAAAATATCAAACACCAAGAAAATAGGGAAGAAAAGATTAATATTTAGTGGCACAGTTTTGGGCTAAAGAAGGGGGCTTTCGAGTAAAAGTTTTAGGGAGAGAAGGACACTTGTAGGGAAGACGAGGAAATCAGCCTTACAAAGGTTCTGAGTAATGGAGGAAATGAAGAGCAACAGAATCTTGGAAGAAATATGAGAAACATTTTATGGTCCAAAAGTATTTGGTGAAGCAGGGTACCAAGACAAATGATTTTAAGCATGGGATAAATGCCAAAAATCTTCTGGTTTTATAGACGTGGTCCTTATAATTTTGTTTATTTGTTGACATTTATCTTTCCTTCCTCTGGTTCTGTACCTTTTTATTACATTTACCCTTTTTTAATCTCAGATTTTATATTAATACGATGGCTTCAGATATTTTTTAAAATTTTTCTAGAAATCTGGGATTTCTAGATTACTCAGGCTTAATGTTATGATAGAATATGAAAATTAGCTACGATGGAAATATCAGTTGCTCTTTTTCATTACTTACCTCCGTCTACTCCAGTTTTAGCTTTTTATGTTTTACTTTTATACCTACATTTCACCTGAAGTTTTTTTAGATTATAAATCTGTTGGTAGTTGTCTTTCTAAATCTGTGTTTAAAAATATCACCCACAGTACTAGTAGTAGGGCAAACTGGGTTTTGGTCTTGACTCTCTCATCTTACAACCTGGGGAAAATATATTCTCAGGGCCTCAGATTCCTCATTTACAAACTGCGTAAGTTGGCTTACAGGAGCCATACTGAATCAGATCAGATACTTTGGTTATAAGCAACACAAATGATCCTAACTTAAAAATCAAAACCAAGAAAACCCAAAACAACTACAAAAAAAAAAAATGGAGAAATTATTAAAGGATAGAATAGGAGCAGGTCTCAGAATTGGGGAAAAAATTAGGTAACTAGGTTTTGTGAGAGAGAACCAGAGTATCAATTGGTGTTAACATGGATATTCTTTCAAGGGTGTTATAAAGTGACTTGGCTCCAACTACCTTCTATCTCTGCTAAAGGTTTTAAATTTTCAGGAAAGAGACTCTGATAGGCCTACCCTGGGTCAGTCAGCCATGACCAAGGGAGATAAGTAGACCAGACATATTTGTTGTGAGCTGATCACCTACCTCATATTACATTTCCACCATGTAGCTTATTCGTCTCAGTACCTGTAGGTTGAGGGCCTCGTACGCAGTGTTCCATCTTACCTGAACCTAGCACCTTAGTCACAAATCCCTCACTCCTGTTCCCTCTCAGGCTCCCATTCCTGATCAGCTTTGCCCAGCCACTCCTGCTGGCACCTGCTCTGTTGGTTCCCTAGACAAAATCTCTTATATATTTAACTTTTTTTAAAAAATGCTACTCCCACTGCCTCACTTTAACTGAATCCTGGTTTTTATCAATATACTCTTAATTCTTCTGTCTCTTCCCTTCTTGTTCATGCAACTAGAAATGATCTCATTCTGTTTCCACCTTGGTCTTCTCTTTTTTCCCTGCATTATTAACTTAAGCTTCCTCTTCCTCTCCTTCTTCTCATCTCCCTGACCTACAGTTTAGTCTTCTGCGTGTTTTAGTGACTCAGTACCTAGCCCAATCTCTGTTTCTCCCCAGCCCCTACTAAACCATAAACTAGCATCCATGGTTCAGGGTGCTTTAACTCTTTCAATTTCTGAGACTGTCACTTCCATTCCACTTTTCCCCCTGATACAGTGGACCTTACAGCCCATTGTACTTGAAAGTGACCACAGTCTCCAGTTCATTCTACTGGGAGATACATGTATTTTCGCGTCTAATCTCATCAAGACGTCCGGCCCTTTTGCCTGTTCTTATTTGTCACAGTCGTTAGCCCACTTGACTTTTCCATTTATGTTGTTGGCTTCACCCCAGGCAGGTTGCCTTTTTCTGGGACCTTTCAGCACCTGCTCTTTGTGAGTCCCTGGCTCTGGGACCTTCCCAGGCCCTGCTGGATTGTGTTTCCCTCTTTCTTCTTGCTCACCCATTTCCCATCAGGGTGCCAGGGTATGTATGTGGTGCTACTTGGGAAAAGCTGTTTGGCCCCATCACAGTAGTTTGTCTGCTCTGAAAGTTGTGATTCTGCAATATTGATAATGAAAGGGTCATCTTGGATTGGCGTTGTAAAAATGAGAGCTAGAAAGGTGGATGTGCTTATCATCGTTAGAATTAGAGCACTTGGCCTTTTAACTACGTTGTTTCTTCCCTTTGCCGTAATCATTTCCTCTGTCCCACTCACAGTCTGGGGGCAGAGCAGGGAGTACCCCTTTGCTGATGGTAGTGCCAGCTGGGGAATGGGACTTCTTAGTCTTCCATGCATGCTGATGTGCAAGCTAAGTCAGATGCGGATGGCAAGTATGTGCTACTGTTGTGTAATCGCTATTTGTGGAATTGCTATTTGTGTAATCTTTAGTTGTGTACATATTTGCTCTTGGAATAGTAATACTCAAAGATATTTCTCCTATTATATAATGTGGTTTTTTTAAAAAAACCTTAAGTCCTGTTTTACTTTTGGCAGTTCTGTTATACAGACATAGGGTATTTAGCAATTTGTTCATCCATTCATTTACTCTACAAATATTTATCTAGTACTTGCTTTGGCGAGGCATCATGTTAGGTATTGGATATACTACAGTCAACAAACCATGCCTGCATGGAGCTAATTGTCTAGCGAGTAGGCAAATAGTAAGTAACCATGTGCATACATATTTAACTGCACATTGTGAAAACATGCAGTGATAGAAAAGAATACGATGCTATGAGAAAAGGGGCTGCAGTGCAGAGATTGGGCAGACCAGGAAGGATCTCTGAGGAAGTAGCTTGTGAGTTAAAAGCTGAAGGGTAAGGGCAAGTTAGCCAGGTGAGCACACAGAGCTAGAGCCCTGTGGGTCTGGTTGGAGAATTTGGATTTTTTCCTACGGGGAAACATTGAAAGATGTTAATCAAAGGGAGTGGCATGACATGACTGATAATTTAAGTTGATTTATGTTTGCTCATTTACTTTCTTTTAATGCTGTGGGACAACTGTTTTGCTTTCAGTTAATCAGTAACTAGCATGATGATTGTGGTGGGGGTGATGGTGTCTGATGGGTGAATGTTTTGCCAGCAATGTGGTTTAAATTTAGCAACATTACTGTGGAAAGCTCTTCATCATGATTTTTCCTTCTTACATTGTGCCTTATGGAAATCTCCTTTTTTGGTTATTTTTACTTAAAAAAAAGTAACTGAATATCACTTGATTCCAGTTGGCATATTTCAGAATGGAAACTATCAGGGGTCTTAGAGTGACAGTTTACAGACAAATGAGGGCCACGTAACGTGATTGCTACAACCAGGATTGTTGCACTGGAATGATAAGATATTGAAACTCTTCCTTATCAGTCGATAGACAATATAATAGTAACTGTGAGAAATGGCAAAATGAATAACATAAATTTCAATGTAAACTCATTAGATCAAACTAATTTTGTAGGCTGTAGCGGGGTTTACTTTTGAAGTGCTCACTGTCTGTCTGTCTGTCCAGCCTGGATCTTGGTGGCAATGGGTGGTACATCTCCCATTTGGTAAGTTTTATCCTTTTAGATATCTTAAACATGAATATTCTGAGTCTGAGAAGAGAAAAAGGAAATACTGGTAATAAACTGCAGCTCAGAATATCCTTTGATACTCTATAGGAATACAATCATAAAAAATTTTCATTTCTAGAATGAAACACAACTTATTTCAACAACAACAAAATATAAATATGAGCAACCTACTTTTATACCTTTAGGAATGAGAAAAAAACAAAGCCAAAAGTTAGTAGGAAGAAGGAAATAACAAAGATCAGAAATAAATAAAATAGAGACAAAAAAATAGAAAAGATCAATGAAACTAAGAGCTGACTTTTTGAAAGGATAAACAAAGTAGACAAACCTTTAGCTAGACTCACCAAGAAAAAAAGAGAGGACTCAAATAAATAAAATTAGAAATGAAAGAGGAGACTTTATAACTGATACTACAGAAATACAAAGATCGTAAGAGAGTACTATGAATAATTATACGTCAACAAAATACTCAACCTAGAAGAAATGTATAAATTCCTGGAAACATACTAGCTACCAAGACTGAATCATGAAGAAATTGAAAATCTGAACAGACTAACTAGTTACTAATAAGGAGATTATTTAAATTTAAATTTAAAATAATTTTCTGACTTAAAGTATTAAGACTTCAAAAATAGTTTTTATGTGACTGTATCATGGCAGTTTCAAGTTATGGTCTGAATTTTGCAAAACTTGTCTATTGAGATGAGAAAACAATTTTTGGAAAAAATAAATCAGGGCTTAAGTTCTTATTGACAAAGCTTCAACTATTTCACATAGAAGAGGTTTAATAATTTACTTAACGTTCAGTATTCAAGACTTTGAAGATAGGTAATGGTTTTTCTTGATTTCATGGAGTTGGAAGGAACAGCATCTGAAATATATTAAACTTTATAACTCAAGAAAAATTGTTTCAATGAGAAATATTTATCTGCAAATGTTAGGAATTTTGTACAGATGGTGCAAGTATAGTTATAGGGAGGAAAAACTTGTCTCGGTTGAAATTCTAGAAAAACTTTTGGATATTTTCATTAATGTGGTCTTATTGTATTTAGTTATCTCTGCATGACACCATAGAAAGATAAAAACCAAATAAACTACTTAACATTTTTCTTGATATTTTAATGTTTATCTTATATTGAATAAATATCATCGAGTTAAATAACATATCTAAAAACTTGGAATTGAAATAGTGAAGTATTTACCTTTGGATGGGCTGTGGTATTATTGATACAAACTCAGTTTGGAAATCATATAAAGACTTGAATATTCACTGTAATAGAAATTGTGAAGTAGAATTTTGAATAATTAAAGTTTTTAGATATTTGGTTTTTTACATGCTATTCTAACCATTCTTATTTCTTAGATTATAAAAATGAGTTGATTTATTTGACAAATAGTAGGTGATGGAACATATAAAACCAAATACAGGAAACTGTGATAGAGAAACAGAGGATATTAGAGAAACAAACAGAGAGGAAACAAAGGAAAATATTCCAAGAGAATAACTTTTAAATTATCCAGCAAGTCACATGAAAACACACTTCTTTGATGTCAAGTCTCTGAAGACTATAATTAACTTTTAATAACATCCTTTTAATGTATTGATTCTTGGAATTTAGCCAGTTGATGTTTTCAAAGCGTAATAGATTGAGAGTTAACAAAATGTTGTAAAATTAATATAGATAATTAAATATGACAGCCCAATAACTGATTTATATGATTTAGGTGATCACAGAATTAGTGAATATGAAAATCTCGTATTCATTAGGATGAGAAAAAAATTTAATTGATATTAGTTCAGCAGAAGGTAATAGATTTAACATGAACAATATTATGTTATGGGAAAATCTATACATCAAGACTCAATTCACCCGTTGCCTTTCAATTAAATGGGGGAAGCTATTGGAAGAGTTTGGTTTGTTAAATTAAATAAAGCTCAGACATTGCTTATCTTGTGACAGAAAAATCAAATAAAGGATTACACCAATAATTTCCAACAGTTCATAGATGACTTAGAAATTCTTAGCATGATTTGATGAATGATTAGTTCTCTAACTTGCATTACTTGGGTACAGTTTTACACTATGTGTAGCTCATCTTGTTTAGAGAATAAATGGCAGTATTCAAAATTTTTTTTATTTGTATGCTTTATTCTTATTATTCTGATTGTTAAATATTATCACTCCTGACATGAATAATTTTTATAAATATATCTGTGATTAGGTGATTATTGCTTTTTATTTTATGTAGCATAAGTTTTAACATCAAGAATTGGTTATTATTAACTACTACATTTCTGTAAAATTTGGCTAATCAGTACTTTTATGTTTTCATAAAGTATTTTGATAGTTTTGTCATTGCAAATAGTGTAAATTTAGTAATTTGGAACTGTTCTTTTCCCTTCCTATTTTTTTGGTTTAGTTTTTTTAACTTCTGTTATTCACAGAGTAAACAAGAATAAACTTGGCTGTTTAAGTACATTTTCTTTGAAATCCCCCAAATAAAATAAGATTTTTTACTGTTGTGCTTAAGTTAGGCAGCTTGACTTGCACTGATCGAAGACCTGAAGCAGCATAATTATTTATCACCATTTTTCATTCAGATTTGTGTGAGAGTCTTTAAAGTAGGTTGTAAGATATTTTAGTGTATTTTAAAAATTAAAATTTGAAGTGTGATTCACAGTGCCTACTATGAATATCCCAGAAAATCGAAGAGTTGATTCAGAATATCACATTTTTCTTACTTTCTGCAGTTAGTTTGACATTAACATTTTTGTTTTTCCTGACTCTTCTTCTAGCAAATGTAGTTTCATTGTTGCAAGCACTAACAACCAGTGGGTCTGTTTGTGGGTACAGAGTAATCACAAGGCTATTGCCTTCTTCATTTCTGTTCATTGATATTGAGCATAAATCGGTGCTCTACTGTGTGGTGTGGGCAGAGGAATGATTCATCGTTTTCTGGTAAAGGAGACATTTATGTCTTTTCTGTATTTATGATGTGGTTGGCAGAATAATGGCCCCCAAAGATGCCCACCCCTTATTAGTCTCTGGGATCTGTGTTTATGTCACCTCACACCGCAGAAGGGTCTTTGCAGATGGAATTAACGACATGAAACTTAAAATAGGGAGATTATTTTGGGCTATGGGGGGAGGGGCAGTGTAATCACAAGAGTCCTTAAAAGTGGAAGAGGGACTTCGAAGACTTACAGAGATGGGAGGGAAGAAGGGGCAGGAGGGTTTGAAGCGTGAGCAGGACTCAACCTGCGGGGCGATGAGCCATGGAATGTGGGCAGCCTCTAGCAACTGAGAACAACTGACAGGCGCTCTGCAAGGAAATTGGGACCTCAGTCCGATATCACATGGAACTCAATTTTGCCAACAACCCGAATGTCCCTAGAAACAGATTCTTCCTTAGAGCCTCTGTAAGGAACACAGCCCTTGGTTTTGGCCTTGTGAGGCTTGGGCAGGGCAAGCAGTAGCCTATGGACCAACAGATCTGTGAGATACTTTGTATTGTTTGTAGCGGTCAAGTTTTTGATAATTTGTTACAGCAGCAGGAAGAAACTTATGTATACTATTTTATGGGAAATTAAGTACAAAGTACCTTGTATTGCTGAGCAGCTCTTAAACATGTGTTGGGGGAAAGGAAAGGATGGGGAAGCCATGAAGGAATTGGGGGGCAGGGAAGATGGTTTATGTTTATTTTTTAAGTTCTTTTTAATCCAGAGTATTGGAGCAGGAAAACTTGACTCTGGCACTCAATAACTTAATTATTAGTATCAGTGTAATTTTCTGCATTACTGGTAAATAATAATTAGTACTATTGACTTGATGCATTAGTTGGAAAAATCATATTTAGCTGGATGCATTAGTTGGAAAAATCATCTTTAATTTTTGTTGTCCTTAAAGTACAATTATATTAAAGAGTTGCTTTTACCATGTCAATATGGGAGAATCCTTGTATTTATATTTATAATTATGCCTTTACTCAAACTTACTTGAATTATGACGCTGATTCAGGCACTAACACCCATCTTGTCTTTTTGTGGAGGAAGAGAATCTTTTGCTGTAACTTTCCTTTGTAAATATGTGGAACATGAAAGTTGGAAGGAAGCTTATTCAGACTGACTCCTCATGTGTAAAAGGAGGGACTTAACGAAGTTCAGAGAGGCCCAGTAAGAAATCTTAGGTCACTAAGCCAAGTGTGTTGCCCAGGACCCAGGAATACTGGTCAGTAGTTACAGGTAGCAGGTAGAAAGTGCTGTGAACACACCCATTTAAACAGCACCCAGATCAAGAGCGAGCCTTACCACTATCCCAAAGACTCCCTTGCTCCCCTTCCAAAACACCCCTCCCACCCCCATAGTAACCAGGTAACCACTGTCTTAACCCGGTGCTTTTAGTTTGTTTTCTCTGTGTTTGTACTTTATATAAATTGGATCTATAGGATAGGTTGTTCATTGCTATATAGTATTCCATTGTGTGAATTTATTTTGTTACCCAGTATGCCTTACAGTTTTAATCACACTAAAACCTCAGTTAAGTTTTTGTAAATTATTAAAGGTATTTTTTAAAGTTAACTATTTTACTCTAGGATATGAGGTCAAAAGAATTGGACGTCAGTAATAGCTACCAATATTCACATTTATAGCTTACAGCAATTTAAAATCTTGCTGCTTTTTGCACAAGTTAAAAATGTATCTTCACTTAGAAAACTGGTTAGCCTGTTAAAACAGTAATGATTTTATAGAATTGAATATTAGCGAGAACTCTAATTTTATACTGAACTTTGAATTTTATGATATGTTGTCTTCCTCGCCTGAAAAATTTATGCCTACGTATTACAGCTAGGGGCCTACGTGCTACATTTTCCTCAGCTTTCACATTTGTGAAATAGGGAGGCGGCCTGATGTCAGAGACAGGGAGAACACAGACCCTGACGTCAGATGAACCTAACTGGAGTCAGGGCGCCTCCCTTTGCTAATCAGGTGACGAGGACAAGCCACAGAGACCCTCAGGGTGTAACAGCCCCTTTCAGGTGTGAGGATTAGACAGAATGGATAGTACACATGCCTCCTGGACAGGCCAGGCTCTTTGGACGGAGCAACTGTTCTTCTGAGAGGGAGTTGTAAGGATGTGATGGAATCATACGGACTTTAAAAGCCACTCTATATCCCTCCAGTGTAGCAGTGTTTGCTCAGTGTGAACTAAGCCTCCAACGTAAACATAATCAGTGAATTGAGAATACTTTAGAATGATTCCCCCTTTTAAGTGCCATAAATGCTCATTCTCATTGGCTGTGTAGTTGGATTTCAGTATTTCAAAATGTAAGCATATCCTTCATATCTAATTCCTTCCTTAATTGCACGTACACAAAAAAATAGCCTTCTTAAAACTTTATTCTGAAAGGTGACTGACTCTTCTCAGATGCCGCCCCCCCTGTAAAATATTTGTATTCTGGTGTCACTCCCCCTGACTTGTGTTAGACTTGCGTTAGACTTGTGCCTGCGGGTCTCTGTTTCCAGCAGACTGTAAGCTCCTGGAGAGCAGGCCCGGCCTTTACAGGCAGGTGCCCAGAGAATACCCAGTGACGGAGGGAATGAACAGCCGTCTATGGTTTTTAGAATCCATTGCTTCCCAGTTAATTTACATGGTTTCATGAAACTGCAAAGGAGGTTTATAACTTTTGCCCGCAGACAGATGAAAGCTTTGCTCAGAAAATACGTATTGTTAGTATTCCAGATAGTTGAATCGGTTGAAATATTTTCTTCTTATTTGTGAAATGTAATCTTTACCTGACACCTGAATGAAATCCTCAGGTGGGAAAATGAAGTGTGGCTGGTTGGTAGCAATGAGTCACAGAGTTGGGGGGTGGAGGGAGTGGGGGTAAGAGAACTGGGGGGGAGGTTGGGGTTGGATAGTTGGCTTTCAGTGGCAAAGGCTGTAACTGCTGCAGAAGTGTTGACATGGTGGGCGTGCCGTAAAGGAGAGGGCAGGAGAAGTCCTTAAATCCAAGATCAGATTGTCTGCAACCAGCTGGTAGACCCGTACCTGAAGGGTGTTGCTGGTCCCCATAAGGAGCATCTCTCTGTCCTTGTCCCCCTTCTGAGAAATCAGACAGAGACAACATGGATTCCTCTGGTGGAGTCACTACCCCACTGTACTTTATGGGATATTTAGCAGCATTCCTGGTCTCTAGCCACTCCATGCCAGTAGCACCCCCTCCAGTTGTGACAACCAAAAATGTCTCCAGCCATTGCTAAATGTCCCCTGGGGGGAGGGCAGAATCACTCTAGTGGGGGACCACTGAGCCGGATTCGGAGCTCTTGTCAGTATGGAATCTGGCTCAGAGTGCAGGCTCTGGAGTAAGATTCCCGTGGTTGAAATCCCAACTCTTTTTTGGGCCAAGTCACAACCACTCTATCCCTCTGTTTTCTTACCCCTCGAGTGATGGAAAATAATATTACTCCACTCATAGTTTGGAATAAATGAGTCGACACCTGTAAAGTTCTTAGCTTTTAGAATGGCGGCTGGCACGTTGTAAATGCTCTGTAAATATGAACCATGATTATTATTAACTGCTTGTAAGAATATTGGGTATCATATTACATATTTTCTTCTCTCCTTCCTTCCATTGCTTCTCATTTTGTTTTCCTTTTTACCATGTCACAGAATGGAAACCTGAGGGAAAATCATAACTGAGAAAGTTTTTCAGCAGATTAGTCTTTATTTTTAAAAGCTGCATTGCAGGCATTGTGGCAAAGCGAGTTGATACCAGACTCTTCTGAAGTTCCCTCTCCTTCAATGATTGTGTGCTGCTTAACAGAAACCATTGCTCGAAATCAGGTTTTGCAGAGATGGAGGGCGATGCCTTGCAAATGGACTTTCAGTATGGGGTTAATCTGTCTTTGGCCTAGATTAAGAAGAGCTGGTCTCAGCTGGACTTAGTTCTCCAAGCTTCTCTTTTCTCAGGGTTGGAGGCGCGTTTAAGATCTTCTGTCCCCAGCCCAGGACAGGGGGTGGTGAGAGGCTTCCGGACGGGTGTGTGGGCTGGAAGGAATGCTGATTTTCTCTATTACCCCAGTCCGCTCAAGCTCCCTCCTCCTTGAGTTTAATCCATTATCTAATGTGACAAGGATGAATTCATTTCGCCAAAGCCTTGAATGTGGCAGTGGTTACTAATTTCATAAAATAACAAAAAAGTAGCGCTTGGGTCAGGGGAGAAGGAGGAGCGACATTTTGTGGAGGAAAAAAAAATTCTCTAAAATCAGAGAATGGAAAAGGAAAAGAAAAGGAGTTGAAAGCAAATATAGAGTCACACATACCAAAGCAGACTGGAAATAATTTAAATCAGCAAAATATTTCCTCTGATGATACATATAGTTGAATTGCACTCAGTGTATAGGTTTTAAAAAATCCACAAGGAAATTCCAAATGTGTTAATGATAGGCATCTTTGAATATTTTATTGAGTTGCTGATTTTTAAAACACACTTTTGATAAAGAATAAGAATTTTTGGTTTAGAGCAGTATTTTAAGTCAACATGAGATTTCAAAAGGAAGTCAGCTTCCCTTTTTTGTCAAAATAAAGGACTACGTAATTTGCCCCCAATTTACGATACCATTTTTGTATAAGTTACATTAGGAAGAGTCTAGTTCCACCTGGTTATTTTTCCTAGTACGAAAATTGAGACCTAGAGTTATAGGACCTTCCTAGGATGGCTTGGTTAGCTTGAGCCGGAGGCCCTTAATTCTGTTAGTATTTTTTGTTGTTAGATCCTTGCTTGTTTTGAGAAGTTGCTAAAAAGTCTTTTAGCACCTTGTTCTTTTTTTTCGTTTGTTTTTAAGTAGTCTCTGTCTCTGAACTTTGTGGATTCTTAGGAGGTAAAAAAGCACTTACAAAAACACAATTGAGTGTAAGGTATTTTTATTGCCTGCAATGTGGAGCACAGACAGTAAGCGTCCCCACTGCAGTGGTAGCCGTTTTGCAGTGTCCCTGCCTGGCTCCCGACCAGAACAGCACCTTGTTTCTGTCCTCAGCGTCTGCTCCGGAACCCGCTCCTCTCCATCCTACTCCCTTCTGTACTTCCTCTCTTCGGTGACAGTCCCATCACCACCTGCCTCCTGGTCTGGGTGAGAACCTTAGCGTCATGCTTAACGTTTTGTTTACCTTAATGCCCGGGCGCCTTCCTCCCTCCCCTGTAGCCAGATCCTGTAGAAAGAATCTACATGTGCACCGATTCCAGTTTTCCTTTCTCCTCGTTTTCATTGCCAATCCCTGGTGCTGACATTTGCAGTGGTTCTTGAACAGACCGATGAATGAACCCGTCCAAAGTTTCCCCTTCCTTCCAGGCCATAGTCCCTTTTGGCCTATTAGATGTAACTCCAGTGCTAACTATGCTTTAAGGTCATGTGAAGCTATGTGTCCTTCATACTACCTTGTCTGCTCAGTGATACCCCTTCACCTAGTTGAAAACTTGAATCATTCTCCATCATGTACAAGATCTGGCACCAAGTCCAGAGAGTGGCATGAGACATCTTTCACAGAGTAGCCCCCATAACTTTCCAGCCTCCTTTTCTCCACCAGAACCCCCTTTCTCACGTTCAATATTCAGCCAGTGGGGAATTGTAAGGGATTAGTGTGTTTAAGATCTTGTCCTTTACATATGTGAAAATAAGAACTCACTATTGGTTCTGTTATTGGAATTCAAGAGCCAGCTGTGTGAAATTCAGATACCCCTGGACTCACTGTGTGGAATGATGGCCCTAATGAATGCAGGAGAGTTCACTTCTTACTGATGAGAATTAAATCTAACGCCATATGCTGGATGCTTAGTAATTTAATGTTTTTCCTTGACACACGTTTCTATTTCAATAAAAATGTTTTTAGGCATCCATGCAGGTGGAAGGATGCATGCAGGCCAGAGGTCATTAAGTCTAGAAAATGAAAATGAACATCTCTCCTTTTTGGTTTTCCTTGTAACATCCCTGTAAAGGGCGACCGCCCCCCCACCCCCCAAAATAGGCATGTTTCTAAAATATCTCTTGGGGCTCATTCTTCACACTGTTTAATGTAATGTTTTGTCTTTATGTTTGCTTCTTCCCATTTCACCATTCCCTCATTCTCTAGTTAGGGACATGAGCGTGAAGAGACAAACGTGGAGCCACCGGGACAAAGCTCTGCTCTCCCTTCCCGTGCATAGCGCTCTCCTGCGGGGGCCATTTCTCTTCTTTGTCTTTGGTGCTCCTGTGGCATCATCCATTCTCACCTCACAGCTGGTTTGAAGCTGAAGCAGTTTTCAATAGCAGCTGTTCACTAAGACAGTTATGAAGCGACTTGGGTATTTTAATGGCCATATCACAGAATTATGGTGTGAAAGACCTTTCAGCAATTTAACTAAAGGCTTTTGTGGCGGTGGAGATATTTCCCCTTATGAAAATTGGCACTAATGAAACATGGGTATACCTTTCCTCTAAAGGCTACCACTTTCTGTATTAAAATACTAGACCACTCATCAGAAGAAACTTCCCACCTTTGCTGTTTTAGTTTATATTTAACCATGTCTTAGATTTTGGAGTGGTTCCACAGGGACCTGTTTGTTTGTTTTAATGTGAATCAGACCCAAAGCAATCTATAGATTTACAGCAATCCCTATCAAAATTCCAATGGCATAAAGAAGATGTGGTATATATATATATATATATATATACACACACACATATATATATATACACACAAAGGAATATTCCTCAGCCATGAGAAAAGATGAAATACTGCCATCTGTGACAACATGGAAAGATTTTTGGGAGTATCATGTTAAGTGAAGTAAATCAGATGGAAAAGGACAAGAATCGTATGATTTCACTCATATGTGGTAAATAAAACAGAAAGCAACAAACAAAACAAACAAAAACTCATTGAGGCAGACAACAATATGGTGGTTACCAGTAGGGAAGTGCGATGGGAGGAGGTTGGAGAGGGTAAAGGGGGTCAAATACATGGTGACAGAATCTAAATACATGGTGAAGGAGACTAAACGTTGGGTGATGAGCACACAGTGCAACGTACAGATGATGTATCATAGTTGTTGTACATTTGAAACTTATATGATCTTACTAACCAATGTCACCCCAATAAATATAATAACAAAAAATTTTAGAAATTCCAATGGAATTTTTCACAGAAATAGAAAAACCAGTCCTAAAATTCACATGGAACCACAAAAGAATCTAAAGAACCAAAGCAGTCTTGAGAAAGAAGAACAGAACTGGAAACATTATATTTCCTGATTTCAAACTATATTACAAAGCTATAGTAATCAAATCAGTAAGATATTGGCATAAAAATAGACACATAGATCAATGGAACAGAATAGAGACCCCAGAAATAAACCTATGCATATGTGACCAATTTATTTACAACAGAGGAACTAAGAACACTTGGGAGAGGATAGTCTCTTCAATAATAAATGGTGTTGGGAAAACTGCACAGCCACATGCAAAAGAATGAAACTTGTTTTCTATTTTTACACCATACACAAAATCAATTCAAAATGAATTAAAGAAACTATAAAACTTGTAGAAGAAAACATAGGGGGTAAGCTCCTTGACATGGGTCTTAGCAATGATTTCTTGGATTTGACACCAAAAGCAAAGACAACAAAAGCAAAAACAACAAGTGGGACTCCATCAAATTAAAAGGGTTTCGCACAGCAAAGGAAACTATCACCAAAATAAAGAGGCAACCTGTGGAATGGGAGAAAAATATTTGCAAATCAGATTATCTGATAAGGGGCTAATGCCCAAATGTGTAAGGAATTCATACAATGCAGCAGCAAAACAAAGACAAACTCTGATGAAAAAAGGGCAGAGGAACTAAATGGACATTTTTCCAGAGAAGACATCCAGACGGTCTGTAAGGCCGTCTGGTACATGAAAAGGTTCCCAACATCACTAATCATCAGGGAAATACAAATCAAAACCACAATGAAATATCACCTCACACCTGTTAGAAAGTCTATCATCAAAAAGACAACCCTCGGGCCGGCCCGGTGGCCGGCCCGGTGGCTCAGGCGGTTAGAGCTCCATGCTCCTAGCTCTGAAGGCTGCCGGTTCGATTCCCATATGGGCCAGTGGGCTCTCAGCCACAAGTTTGCCAGTTCGATCCCTCGACTCCCTCAAGGGATGGTGGGCTCCGCCCCCTGCAACTAAGATTGAACACAGCACCTTGAGCTGAGCTGCCACTGAGCTCCCGGATGGCTCAGTTGGTTAGAGTGCGTCCTCTCAACCACAAGGTTGCCGGTTCGACTCCTGGAAGGGATGGTGGGCTGCGCCCCCTGCAACTGGCAGCGATGGCTGGACCTAGCGCTGGGCTGTGCCCTCCACAGATAGGACTGAAGGGACAACAACTTGAAGCTGAACGGCACCCTCCACGGCTAACATTGAAGGGACAACAACTTGACATGGAAAAAAAAAGTCCTGGAGGTACACATTGTTCCCCGATAAAGTGCTTTAAAAAAAAAAAAAGACAACCCTCATGCACTGTTGATGGAATTGTAAATTGGTACAGCAACTATGGAAAACAATATGGAGTGTTCTCAAAAAATTTCAAATAAAGCTATCGTATGGTCCAGCAATCCCACTTCTGGGTATATAGCCAAAGGATCTCTAAGAGATATCCTCACTCCCATGTTCATTGCAGCCTTATTTTCAGTAGCCAAGACATGGAAACAACCTGAGTGTCCATCAACAGATGAATGGATAAAAATGGTGTCTATGTGTATATATGATGGCATATCATTCAGCCATGATTAAAAAGGAACACCCTGCCATTTGCAACAACATGGATGGACCTTGAGAGCATTATGGAAAGTGAAATAAGTCAGACAGAGAAATACAAATACTATATACTATTTATGTGTGGAATCTAAAAAATCCAAGCTCATAGAAACAGGCTAGAATGGTGGTTACCAGGGAATGGAGGGTGGGGGCGAATAGGGAGATGCTGGTCAAAGTGTAGAAACTTTCAGTTATAAGCTGTGTCCTAGGGATCTAGTGTACAGCATGGTGATTATGGAAAGCCGCTAAGAGTAGATCTTAAATGTTCTCACTAAAAAAAAACAACGACCATTATGTGACGTGATGGAGGTGTTAGCTGATGATATGGTGGTAATCATTTTGCAATGTACAAGTGTATCAAACTTAACGTGTTGTACGCCTTAAACTGACACAATTTATATCTGTAAAAAACTTACACAATTTACATTTTAGAAAAAAAGTTGGGGGAAAATGTGAATCGCCTGTCAAATAGCCTACTCTGTCCAGCTGGCAGTTTTGGACACCGTGGTTCGAGGCTGAGGACCAACACAAGCTCTGCTTTGCATGTGTCGTCGTAAGGCAGACTGTGAATGGTGGTCCTGACAGGAGAGCGCCATTTCTGCAAATATGTTCCCAGTTGGCAGAATATGTCTTTTACTTGACTCCAAAATGTCAATTTGTGATTACTGGGTAATCATAGGGGGGATGGACTCTGTTAGAATTAAGCATTTACTCATCTTAATAAATGAGTAAAATAGAACATAGACATGCTTAACTGTGATTTTTTAAGTAGAGTTTCCAGGATTTTAGAGGTGATATTCTATAAATAGAATTAATGCCAAGTGAATTTAAAAGCTAGAAGCAAGAGATTCCTTAGGAGTAATTTCCTTAAAGTAACTGTATCTGTTTCCTTCCAAAGCACTTTTTTTTTTTTTTGGTGCAATTTACGAATCCTGAAGCTAATGTGTTTGACATTCATTTCTGAAGAAGGTCTTCTGTTTACTGAGAAATTTGAGCCACAGAAAAATTCTAGTCCTTGATAACTTGCTATCTGGTGAAGAGACTGTAATTATGTCACTGTCTCTGGGTTGGTAATCTTTGCTTTTTGGAAAATGTGTAATCCTGTACTTCAAACAAACTAGATTCATTGCAGATGTGGCTGTAAGGAAAAAAATCGTCAACTCTGCTTTCCTGCATTCCTTTCTCTCGATGAAGCTGTCTAGCCCACTGCACTGTGATTGTACACTACTGTCCATTTGGAAAGTGACTCACTGAACCTTTTTTGATCGTTGTTTTCAATCTTTAAAACATGTTTTTCCATTTTTATTTTTAAAAATGTTTGTTAATTTTTGCCAATGTGATGGTTTAAGATCGGAATTTCTGTTAATTTCCTGGCATTTATTAAATATCTAATGTTTAAATTCCTTGGCTGTTTTTGAATTGGATTGTTTAATTTTTTTTTAATTGGTAAGATCTTTTTGTTATACATACTGCATATATTTTCTTTGTGTTTTAACTTTGTTCATGGCGTCATTCAGTGATTGAGGTTTTTTAACATTGATGTAATTATATCTGAAATTTATTTTCACTTATGATTTGTAAGTTTCCTGTTTTGCTTAAGACATACTTATCTACCTCCAAATTCATATCTTCTCCTACATTTTCAATACTTTCATGATTTTTTTTTTATTTAGATACCTCTTCCATTTGAATTTTTTTGTTGTTTTTAAATGAATATCTATTGAGCATCTCCTATTAGCCAGGCCCTGAGCTCTGCACTGGGATGAGTAAAACAGACATGGTCCATGTACTAATGGAGATTATAGTGATAGAGTCAGGCAATAAATAAGGAACCAGACAAATAAATATATAATTTTCATATGTGCTCAGTGCCATCAAGGAGACAAATAGTGAATGAAAATACTGTGCTGGCCAGGGACACAGCTTCAGTTATGCTGAGTTATAAAGGGATATATAGAATTGAGCCTTGCAAAGAAAGAGAGAAGAATGGAACCAGCAGCATATTCCAAAGCCCTGAGGCAGACTTCATGGTTGGTTTGCAGAGGGTTGGATCTGGGATGAGCTGAGGGTCTGGAAGTAATGGACCCTTCAAGTCTTTGTAAGGGGCTTGGTTTTAATCTAGGTGCATAGGAAGCTGTTGGGTTTAGGGAGAGATTTATGACTGAAGAGAGTTTTCTGGCTTTGATGTGGAGGGTATGTATGTATAGGAGCAAAGAGATCAGTTTGGAGGTTACTGTAATACGTTTGACCTGAGCCATGAGGTGGCTTAGATGAGTGTGATGGTTAATTTTACATGTCAGTTTGGCGGGGCTATCGGACCCAGATATGTCATCAGACATCATTCTGGATATTTCTTGAAGGGTGTTTTTAAATGAGATGAACATTTTAATCGGTGGACTCTGAGTAAAGCCAGTTGCCCTTCATAGTGTTGGTGGGCCTCATCCAATCAGTTGAAGGCTTGCTAGAACAAAAGACTAACCTTCCCTGAGAAAGAGGGGATTCAGCAGATGGCCTTCAGACTTGAATTGCAGCTTCAGCTCTTCCCCGTCTAGCCTGCTGGCCAGCCCTGCAGATTTTGGACTTGCCAGCCTCCATAATCACAAGAGCTAATTATTAAAAACAAAGGGGGAAAAATTCTATGTATATACACACATACTGGTTCTGTTTCCCTGGAGAACCCTAACTAATACAACAGAGATTATGGCAGTGGAAATACAGAGAAGTGAAGATATTTTAAAGGAAGAAACAATAGGACTCCTAAGAAGAATAAATTGTAATTGGATGGATGGTGATACTTTTACTGAAGGGTAGGCAACAGAGAAGAGTCAATTTAAGGAGAAATTCAAGAGTTTTGTTTAGGACCTGTTTAGTTTGAGGTGCCAATGAGATATGAATGAAAGGATTGAGGGCAGAAATTGGAGGTAGTGATCTGGAACTCAGCAGTGTAGAGAGGGACAGAGATGTAAGGCTGAGCACTGGAGAACGCAACCTTTAGAAAAAGACTGACAGGGCGTAACCAGAAAACTAGGAAGAGAACCAAGAGTGTGGCATGCTGGAAGACAAGAGAGGAGTGTCTCTAAAGCAGAAGGGGGTAGCTGAGAACACCAGATGCTGCAGAGTGGTCCAATAAAACGAAGATACAAAAGAAGCGACTGTTAGATTTGACAGTTTGCTGAGTGGTGGTTACATTTGCTAAAGCAAAGTTGATAGAGTAATGGGAACAAAGTCAAGAATAAACTTAGGAGTGAACGGGAGATGAGGAAGTAAAGAAAGAGCTCACCTGTGGCAACTCTGGCAAAGATGTGCAGTGACAGGGACAGCAAAACTAAGAGGTGGTTGAGGATTTAAGGGTCAAGAGAGGTATTTCTTTTTTACTTTTTAATGATAGATGATAGGGGAGCATGTTCATATGCTGGTGGAGATGATCCAGTAAAGTGGAACATTGATGAGGAGAGAGAGGAGGGGTAACTGAAGGAACGGGTGCTTGGGAAAAAGAGAGAGAGAGGTGTGTCAGAAAACACATATCTGTCTATGTTGATGGCAGTCACAGGTAGAAGGGGAGGGAAGGAAAATCACACAGCTGCAGGCAGATGTGCATATTTGCTGCTGAGGATAAAGGAGCTCCCCCCTGGTGGGTTTTGTTCTCACCACTACAAAAGGGAACGAAGTACTAGGGAGGAAGTGTGAAGAAAGGTAGGAGGTAGAGTGGGAAAGAAAGTTGACTTAAACAGAATTGCTGGGATAGTTGGAGAGCCCACTTGAGGATTGGGACTGATTTAAAGTGACACTAGTCTGTCTGTTTTCCCAGTGTAAACACTTCGCTGCTTGGCTGCAGCTGTGGAGAGAGAAGAAAACGGGGTTAGAGTCTGACAAGCGGGACAGAGAGGGAAGGGGTTTTACAGGAGTGGTTATGGTGGTAGACAGAATTTCTGTTTGATGAAAAGGGCACTGATGGATGATTAGAGACATCCAAGAACTGTGGTGAGGGGACTTTAGCAAGTCATTGCAGGGATGAGAGGTTATATATATGGTGTGAGGTAAGAGGTCCAGCTGTATGGTTTTCAGGAGAAGCAGTTGTGCCCCAACCCATTACTGACCGGTCCATCCTTTCTTCACTGCCTTTACTTGCCATTGTTCCCACATATTAAATTACCATATATCCTTGGAGTTCTCTTTGGCTCTCTGTTCTGTTCCCTAGATCTCTTTGCCCCTTGCTTTGCAGGCACACACTGTTTTATTATGGGGTAGAGTAGCTTCCTTCAGGCACATGTGCTGTAGTTTCTCCAGACCGACCACCTAGAATGGAGTTGTTTGGTAAGACATAATGTGTTCGTCATCGATGTCATTAACTATTGTCAAATTGTTCTCTAAGGTGTGTGTACCATTTTACTTTCCTACCAGCAGTGTGTGAGTCTCTGTTTCTTCACATTCTTACAGACTTGACAGTTGAATTTTGGGAGAGGGTTTTGTTGACCTCCTTACTCCATCATGTTGGAAGTCAGAAGTCTCAAGGTTTTCAATTTTTATGTCATCAGATAAATCTTGTCACCCTGCTCCGTCTCCCCCCTTTTTGTGCCTTTTTCTACTACCCTAATGTCATAGACATTGTTTCTGATATTGTCTTTTAATACATTTTAAAGTTTTGCATTTCATAGTTAGGACTTTAAGCCATACGGAATTTATTTTGTATAGGTTGTAAGCTAAGTAAAGATCCAATTTTGCTTTTCCATGCTGTAACCAATTTTCTCTGTACTTTCCCTCATTAGCTTTCTCCGTCATATACTAAATTTCTACTTAAACATGTAGACCCACATATATAGCTCTCCGTTCTCCACTCAGTGGTCTGTTTATCTCTGTCCCAACATCACAATATTTTAATGACTACAGCTTTATAGTAAAACCTAATGTTTGGTAAGATAAGTCCCACCCACCTTGTTCTTCATGAGTGTCTTGACTATTCTTAGTTTTTTTCTCTTCCATATGAATGCTAGGGTCAAATTGTCAGGTCTCATCAAAAGACACGTTAGAATTTTGATGGGAATTGCATGTAATTTACAGATTAATTTGGGGTAAAAATGGTACATTACTGAATCTTCCTATCCATTGACATGATTTCTATTTATTTAGGTCACTTTTTATGATTTTTAATAAAGTTTATCTCCATAGAGATCTTATATCTCTTTAAAAAATTTGGTACTGGGTAACTTATGGTTATCATTGTTATCATAAAATACATCTATTTTTAAAGTTATGTTTTACAGTTTTTCATTGTTCATAAAGTGGAGTGCTATTGATTTCTCCATATCCATGCATATAGTTATTGGTTCTTGTTTTCTACTTAGTCTTTGATCAAGTTTAGTAATTTAATATTTTGTTTTAACGTCTTTCCTTTGCTCTGTATTTACTAAGTAAATCCTTTGAATCATTCATATCTATAATTATGTCCCCTTTTCTATTCCTGATACTGTATATTTTTGTTTCTCTTTTTCTTTTTTTCTGCTTAGATATAATCTTTTATTTTACTCACATTTTCAAAGAGCCAGATTTTGACTTCACTTATTTTTCTAGTGTTACTTATTTTCTTAACTTCATTAACTTGACCTCATATCTTTCTCTTCTTATTTTACAGTAATTTGATAAACAAAAAAACAATTTTATTACTATCATGCGTGAGCCAACAGTTTCTGTCTTGCAACTCCAGGCCTTTCTCGTGAGAGTCATCACACGATGTTCCGAATTATCTTTAGTGACTGTCCTGAATGTCTCCGCATATCCATATTTGGAAATTGAATGTCTCAGTTCTGCTTGGGCTCTAATAGAAGCCATTTACTTCTATTCCATTTTTGTGTTTATACAAGAGACAGTTTAGTCTGGGTCATTTCTCATCTTCATGTGTTGCTGCTGAGGCGGAATCCAGTTAAAGAACTAAGAACTAGGAGAATGAAAGGATCCAACTAATCACAGATGGTAGAGTCCCAAACTTAATTAAAAACCATTTTTTATTTTCAGGAATATTAAAATGGAAGATTATATTTAAATTATGTAATTAAATTCACCCAACGCTTAATGATTTTTCTTGTTGATTTCTCAGGGTGTGGTTAGCAAAGAACCAAGGTTTATAAATGACAAGTCTGAGTGAAAATCCCATTATAAACAATTAAGTTTAATGGCCAGTTTGACACATTTATTCTGATTACACCCAAAGCCTACTGGTTACATGAACAGATAACAGTTGTTTTGGTAAGTTAAAATATCTGAACATACATGATAAACCAATTTTGCGGCTTTCTCCAGTATTTACGTATACCTTGCACTCAGCTTACTGGGACCCAGGGATTTAATTCTGCTGTGCTGCAGGCTCTGCTTACGGTCACGCCATGTAGTTCTTGAGGTGGTGCTCGAGAAATCTTCACTGACTTATGTTGATTGCATGTACCTGCAGTTTACCTTCATTGTAGAAATCTGCCTTGTATGCGTGGCTACACTTGGTATATTCACCTGGTAGACAACAGACAGGTCTGTATCAAGCTTAGGTTTCCTGGCAGCCGGCAGTTTAAGTGATTAACACAGAATTTATATAAAACAGGGAGCAATGATTTAAATCCAGAATTCAAGGCTTCAATAAAAATGATTATACAAGTATTCTTTATAATCTAGTTCACAATTCATTTTACAAATACTTGTTGTTGTTACTTGAGTAAAACATAATGGACTTCTAACTACGTTTTCTGCTACTACCACACCACACTGCCACTATAGTAACAGGAACTCAAACATAGACTGCTTCCTGGCTGCCAGATACTGTGCTAAGACCTTTTCATATGTCTTTCCTTATTTTGCCTCTCAACAGTCTCATGAGGTAGGATTTTATCATCTCCATTTTTCAGATAAGGAATCGGAGGCACACAGTGATTAAGTGATCTCCCCAAGGTCACACAGCTGGTGAGAAGTGGCGTGGAGACTCAGCCCTGATCTGTCTGTGATGCCTGAGCCTGTTTCCATAATGACTGTACTCTGTATTCTTACCCTGGAGGGTACAATCTGGAACTAGAAGCGATGACTAAGAAATCTTGTTAAAAGATGGTAAAGTGATCAATAAAACCACCGTTCAACCAAAAATATATTCCTATGTGTTGAAATATTGAATTTTAGATTTTTGGACTGTTGCTGATTATAAGTGAACAGCCTACAGTTCAGGCAAAGACGATTCTTAAACTGAGTTCCTGACTCAGGCCTCTTTTTATTAAAATTCCTGTTAGACTCTTTTTTACTATCTTAGCAGGCTTTAGAACTATTGGCATTTTCATTAATTATCTTATATTTGCATTTCAAACACTCGATTGTTTGGCTCACAGATTTTGCCTGCTAGAGGCCATTAGTAATTGCTATTAAATGAAACTATTTTAGGATTTCACAAGTATGTTTGGATTTCACAGGACTTCTTTTTTACATCAAAAAGGCACACAATCATCTTTAATACTAAAATACATCCGATCTAGGCATAAAACACCACATAAAATAATATTAAGCTTTCGTCTTTAAGTATAAACCCAAGGCAGAGTGCTGGCCTGTGAATTTGGATGTCTGGAACTTGCTCCTTGCTTGAGACTCCAAATAAATGATTGACTCTCTCTGAGTCTCAGCGAGGAAGCTGTAAAATCAAACTGTAAATAAGTCTTGTCTCCATGCAGTTCTTCACATGTCATTATCCCATCAAAGGATGATTCTGGATTTGCTGGTTGTTTTTCCATGGCAGTGTTGCTTAGGAGAAATGTAGGAGATACAGAGAAAGATAAGCTGGAACCTGTGACAGATTTTTTTATTTTTCTTTAAATAATCTGGCAAGGTGCCTTCTAAGTAATGTAAGATAGTCTTTCACCCTGGAATCTTGCACCGTAATGCATCCAGTGGTGACATTTATCCAGGAAAGGCTTAGAGATTTAAAACAGTATAGCAGTGGTGAACTCTCCTTTTAATTTAATGTTCCTGTATACAGCAAATTTTACATGCATTCAACCAATGTTTATTAAGAGCTACCCTATAGATGTTATTTTTTAAGAAGGAAAAATAAAAAATTCTTTCTGTGTAATTTGGTTGAATTGTGTTGTCAAACTCCACTGGAAACCATACCATGAAGTGAAGTGATGCTTTTGTGCTGCTAAACTTCTCTTTGCTATTTTATTTTAGTAGGTGGCTCAGTTGCTCTGTGGTTTATGGACATGCAGTTAGGAATGTTTAACGAAGAATTCCACTAGCTAATTATTTACAATAGTCCATGAGTCTATGGTCAATCAGTACATGTTCTTTTTCTACAAAGGCTGAATCCTTATTGCTGAGTCATTTTAAAGTTAAAACAGGCTTCTTCACCATAGGCTTATTAATAATGTTCATTATGATTGCCAAACTGTACTGAACGTTTACTCTGTGCTAGGTATTGTTCTAAGCACTTGACTCGTGTTATCTTATTCTCACAACCCGGTGCCATAAGTTGTATTACTCCCATTTTATAGACGAAAAAACTGAGGCACAGAAATGCATGAGGTAACCTGCCAATTGTCACACAGCTAGTAGGTGACAGTGTCAGATCTCCAGAGCCCCAACTCAACCAACTTAAAATTAGCCAATGGGGACCATATAAGTTATTTTTGTAAAGAAATCATCCTCTCTTACTGTTACTGAATAACAATGGGAGTGATTGTAAAAAAAAAAAAAAGGGAGGGAAAAATAGAGAATCATCCCTTTAGCAAAAAAAAAAAAAAATTATTTTAGGAAATTTCACATGAAATATAAAAATAATCCTGCAGTTAATAATTGCTTTCTTTTTCCTTTTTGCTTAGTTTTCAGTTTTTCTATAATGGCGACATACCTCCTCTGTCCATCTCTCCAAATCTCTCCTTGGCATCATCTGACTCATCAGTTGACCTGTCACTTCTGTTTTTCTGAATAGAGACAGCCCTCCTGAAACCTCCCTTTGTATCGCTTCCCTCAGAACTTGTTGCTCTTCAGTCTCTCTCCCTCTCCTTCTCTCTCTGGCTTTCCTAAATGTCTGGCACTACTTGGATGTCTTTTCCCATATAAGGCTGGTTGGAATCGGCTGTGCGCAGGCGTCGGGGCTCCTGTAGTATGGACTTCCCTGCATTATGATTGAGTAAGGACATGGCTGCACCTTTTGGGGGATTTGTCTCCTGATGTGATACAATGAGAAGTACACAACATACCGTCTGAGGTATTTACTTGACAATAGCTTGAACCTGAACCTGACATTAAGAAACAGCCAACCAAGTATAGATCAGAAGCATTTTAAAAGACACCTGGACAGGACCAAAAAATCTTTAAAGAAAAACGGCAGGGGAGCTGTTCTTTATTAAAAGAGATTTAAAGATGTGGAATGGCCAAGTGCAGGGTGTGATCATTCCTTGCATCATGGATATTTTAAAAATGCTATTAAAGTGAAAATTTTAAACACTTGGGGAAGTTTGAATATGGAACAAAGTAGATAATCATTGTATGAAGGTTAATTTCTTGTGGTAATGGTATTATGAACATATAAGAAATTGTTGAAATACCTAGGAATGGTGTCACAATGTCTATGACTTAATCTGAAATAGTTGAGCCAAAAAAGTATGTTTGTGCATATGTTTCTCTTTTTCTCTCTATGTACATATATACACACACTATACATATATATGGCAGAATAGAGGGAGGGAGGGAAGGAGAGGGGGAGAGAGACAAAGCAAATGTGCCAAAAAAGTTAACAATTATGAATCCATGTTGTGTGCATTATACAACTCTTTAAACTTTTCTGTAGATTTGAAATATTTTAAAATAAGCAGTTGAGATGTAGAATTGGCCTAGCGTTTTGTTAGGTTGAGTCTTATGGTTTTCCCCATCAAGGTCAATTCTGAGATGAAAACTCTCTCTAACTTTCAGGTAAAACACATTTGTAAAGGAAATCAAAACATAACTTGCTGTTAAAAATGTAGCCAAGTTAGAGCTTGAGTTTAGAAGACCAGATTTCATTGATTCTGAGAAACGTGTTTTTGTGCATTTTGTTGTCTCTGAAATGGGAGGATGATTTTACAGTATTTGGCGTGTTAGCATGGCGCTGTAGCTTAATTGGCAGCGTTTCTGTTTGTTTATTTGTATTTAGTGGTACATTGAGTTGTGATGTGACTTACAGTAGATAGTGTTAATAGATTTCGAATATAGTATTGGGAGATCTGACTTCTATGCATGACAGAATTTGAGGATGAGACCTTGTATGTTTTGCTCGTCTTTTAATGCTGAATCGTGCTGGCAGTGCCTGGTGCACAAAAAATGCTCAGCCAAATTTTGACTGAATAAATAAGTCAATAGTGTACGTTGACTTTTCAGATGTGCTATTTAAGTTTTGTAATGTTTTACATAACATAACGAGTGACATTTGTTTATTAATGGTGATTTGATGATTACACTAAATGGACTTAGTCCAATTTTTGTTGTGAGAATTATCACTAAGCTAAAAGTGTTGGTTAAATTTGACTTCTTAATGTCCACTTGTAATTGAGGGGGTCCTGTTGTTGAATTGAAACCTTTGATAACAATTTTTGATGTATATTTCAGTAGTTCTGTTCTGGCTTTCTGAAGTTATGGGTCATTCTACATTCTTGTTTCCTAAAGAAAAAACATTACAAAAAGATAAATTATTTGATAGTCATTGATAGTGAATATCAGTATCATTAGTTTCAAAGCGATGGAAGAAGAAATTAAAAGTATGAAATGGGCATATTTTTACCGTTAAAGTTACTTAGAATAATTCATCTATGCAAGTAGGGAGGTAACTGAAAAATAGAACATTTTAAAAGTACTTCAAAAGCAACATTGATCAATTTAGGTTTTAGGATCTCTCTCTGCTCTACAAAGTCTCATAATTTAACAATATGGCTGCTCTCCTAAGAACAGTAACTTTGTAACTTAAGCACATCAATAATCTGTGAATAAATAATCTGGTTTTCTGTATAATGAGGTGGGGCTAGAGTGGGCCCTAGCATCAGGCTGAAAATCGAAGGATGAGAGCATTTTTTTCTAATTGAGAGAAAACAGGGAGGATGGTAGGTGGGTTTCAGATCTCTGATTTTAACGTTTTGATGTGTTGTGTATAATATATGTCTATTAATGAGATATATATATATCTCATATATATATACATATACATATATATATATATATGATGTATTGTGCGTATGTATATAGATGTCCTTTATATCTGTAAACATTTTTTCCTGGGAATTATTTAATTTATTATAAAAACATTAATGCTTAATTTCTCAGAGTCAGACAATGAAGGGCAAAGCAATTATTCAAAATGCTGTGAAACAGTGAAAACATGAGGCCGCTTACTGACTTTATAATTTATTTAACAGAGATTCATTGGGCACCTGCTACGGGAACCCATACTGCGCCAGCTGTTGTTGATAGACCCAGTCTTCATCCTAGTCGACCTTGAAGTCTGGTGTAAGATCATACGAGTAATCATGGGTGTTGTTTCTGAAAGGATTACGACTGGATATAACAGGTGCTCCCACCCTACTTTGGAGAGTAGAGAAAGTCAGCCTCTATAGAAAGCAACTTTTCAGCTGAGTCTTCTGAAGAAAGATAGAAGGAGTTAAGTCTGTTAAGTGGGGAGCTGGACAGAAGGAAGGTGGAGAATGCGTAGAATGAAAAAAGAGCCAGTGTAAAGTCTTGTGGCAAGAGAGGATGATGGTGATTCCTGCCACCCGGGGGGTTAGGTTTAGAGACCTGAGCCATAAGCAGAGCTGAACTCCCAAAAGGACCTATTAGCCCCGAATATTAGACCAGCATTAGGTCTCCTTCAGCAGGGGACTGATGGGATCAAATTGCCATTTAGAACAGTCACATTGGCAATCACTTTGGCTTTGTAGAAATGATCAAAAATTTCAAAGGTTGGTGAATACCTCGAGATCTGTTAGAAGCTGTTGCAGAAATACAGGCAAGAGGATGTGATGTTTAGACTGAGTCGTGGCAATAGAAACAGAGAGAAGTAGACGGATTAGAGTGACACGTACAGATTAATTGGAAGCTTGGATCAATGTGGCTAATAAAAGAGGATGAGACTAGGATTACTCCCGAGCTTCTGACTTGAGGACATGGATGGATGGCATGATCCTGCAGGAGGACCAGGGTCTTTTTATTCTGGGGGATGGAGAAGGATAGGAGAAGATGACTTCCATTTTGGATATGCTGAACTTGAGGCATTTGTGAGACCTACCAGTGTGGATATTCAGAAGGCTGTGAGATGTATGGGTTTGGAGTTCAGAAGTGAGATTCGTCAACATTAGGGAGTTATTGGCCCAAAAATAGTGTTAGAGAAAGAGAGAGTACAGCTCGCCCCTGGAGAGAACTTTTACACTGATAAGAAGACTGGGTATGTTTGAAGGGCTTGGTAGAGAGGGAGGGGTCTATGACGAAGGGTCCAGAAGGTGGGAAAAGAATTTGGGGGTGCTTCAAGACCAGGGGAGTGGGCAGCAGGCTCTGAGGCTGTGAAGAGGTCAAGCAAAGAGAGGACTGAAAAAGCCTCATGAGATTTCCCTGTGTGAGGGTCATGGGGGATCTTACCAAATGCTCTTTGACGAACACGGAGAGCTGGGGATGGTGGTGACACAGATAGATCAAATGAACTGTGGGCAAGTGATGACAGAGCAAGCATAGGGAACTCATGTAATTAGACTGTGAACAGGAGACGAGAGTGTGATATTAGTCGGGGAATAGAGTCAAGGAAGGGTTTATTCATATGTTTTGTTTAATACGGAATTCTTGAAAGTGCTTAAATGCTGAGTCATGAGCCTGCAGGGAAGGGGAGATTGAAAATACCGAGAAGGGGGATAAATTGATTAAGATCCTAGAGAAAGCAGGAGGAGCGGCCAGAACAAGCACAAAACCCTCCTCCATTGTAACAGAAGGACGGAGGAACACTTGGAAGCATAGGTAAAGGTAAATAACTCAATGGAAAATTAAAGCGAATACTTGAAAAGCAAAACCATTTGTGTGGCTGGATGGCTCAGTTGGTTGAAGCGCAAGCTCTGAACAACAGGGTTGCCAGTTCGATTCCCACATGGGATGGTGGGCTGCGCCCCCTGCAACTAAAAATTGAAAACGGCGACTGGACTTGGAACTGAGCTGTGCCCTCCACAACTAGATTGAAGGATGATGACTTGGAGCCGATGGGCCCTGGAGAAACACACTGCCCCCCAATATTCCCCAATAAAAGTTGTATTTAAAAAAAAAAAGGCAAAACCATTCAGTGGTTTCAAAAGTAAATAAAGTTTTGTAGCTTTGAATAGTATTCATGTGAAGCTGAAGACATGGCAGGTGCTCCCAGGGAGCACCCCAACACTCCGAGGAGATGGTCTCCGAGGAGACCTCTGATGGCTGTTGGAGGGCTGCTGTGCCCGGGGCACCCCCCTGTGCTGGGTGCTGGATATTAGGATTAGAAAGTAGTTGGGAGAGGGAGGGGAGTGCTCAATTAAGTGCAGTTAAAATAAAAGGCTATTCTAGTAAATACCATGGGTGTTTAAGGGAGTCATTGAAGAATTGGATTATTTTTCCTGTGGACTAATCAGTAACCATTATTTTGATGCATGAAAAGACCACCGATAGCCTACCAATAGTAGTTAGCTTGCAACCAAATGTTTCCCAGCGGGAAGCATGGCAGCCATTCCGTTTCCTCTCTTTTGCAAAGGTTGAGTACTAAAGTGACACACCTCGTTTACTAGGGTAGTTGCTGTAGGAAGTGACCTAATTAGAACAAGTGGTAACTACAGGAACTTCTGGTCTTCTGATTACAGGGTCAGTAGTGCCTCCAATTACTTTTCCTCACTTGATTGAAGCGGATTGGTTGTGACTTGTTACCAGAGTTAATCAGCGGAAAACAAAAAGTTATATTAGATTGTGGGTTTGCACATACCACCCTTCCATTTCCCTTTCAAGGAAGTTTTTCTTTTATGTTATTCTTTTGTAAAAATCTCTTCTGCTTGCCCTTATCTTACGACATTCTCCTTCACCAAGTAGATTAGACTTTATACAACTTTTAAGTGCTTCCTTCTAGTTTAGCATCACTGTTCTGGTCATACCAAGTGCTCCAGTATGTTGTCCTTTCAGAGTTCAGTAAATGACTCTTTTCATATGCGAGGCTGCATGTGATATTTCTATTTCCAGTATTCCATTAAAGACCACTTTGTTTTTCTAGGGGCTCTACATTTCTAGAATACACAAAGTGGTTTCCCTTTAGATGTTTTAAAATAACATAAAAATCCTGGAATTTATCATTAGCCCATGTAGTGTTGTTCTATGACTTTTCTCTTTCCTCCTTGGACGTTTTCTTTGTTTCCTGCTGTTCAGTGTTTTATCAATCTGATACCA
The DNA here is from genome assembly GCF_004115265.2 of Rhinolophus ferrumequinum. NCBI lineage: Eukaryota > Metazoa > Chordata > Mammalia > Chiroptera > Rhinolophidae > Rhinolophus > Rhinolophus ferrumequinum. The sequence goes on along the minus strand of NC_046289.1, from coordinate 37,373,224 downwards.
ATTTCCCTCTCAGTTTATGGCTCTCATACACTGGCTGTTAACCTTTGATATGGAACTTTGTCAAGTGTTTTCTGGAATTCCGAGATCACTGCCACTCCTTTTATTAAACTAGTTGGTGCTATCCTCAGAGGGATTTGCTGCATGTTACGTGAGAATGACTTGCAGGGCCTGGAAGCTTGTTGGCTGTGCCTAATGAAAATGTGCTCAACAAGTTAGCAAATCAGGGCCCTTAGTTTTCAGTGATTACATGGGGATTGAATTGTGAGTCTGCAGTGAAATCCTGGGAAGACGTAGAAGTTAATAACAACAACAAAAAAATTACCATTCAAGAGGGAGCAAACACTGGGTTTTAAAAGATTCATGAACTACATCATTTCTTAAGGCCCTTGGACACATGCCAAGATTATTAGATCCTACTAAGTATTCTTTGCACATTGCCAACGAGGCCAGTAGAGCAAAAAATTACTGAATAATCTCTGTGTAAACTCTAATATTGCTGTCATTGTGATATCAAAATCAGAGCAGCTTCCGCTATTGGCTCCTGACCGTGTCTCAGTCACTGTGCTAAGAACTTTATATACGTGATCTCATTTAATTGCCTCCGCAGATAGGTTTTGAGCACCTACTGTATTCCAGGTGCTGTGGTTAAGTCCTGGGGACATTATGCTCCCTACCATCCAGGAATTTATAGTTTGGTAAGAGGTCCTAGTATGAAAATCAGAAGTCCCACATAGAACATAACAGTGCCGGACACCTTAGGAATATGGACTGATTTCCTAGCAGCTTCATTTTCCTTCAGCAGATTCTATTTCCATAGAAACACAGTATCACAGTGTGTATAAAACATAATTAAGCTTAAATGTCACCTAGACCCATTGTGGAAAAGGGGTGGTGCAACTGCTGATAAAAGATTGCTGTAAGAGCTGGCGTGCTATCACTCCAATGGGCTCCAGTGCCGGCTAACGGCGGGAAGGGGGCAGCTGTCAAGACAGCTGAGCCCTTTCTTGTCTGGCCAGAGGACAGAGGGTCCACTAGTACGGAGCAGCGGCCCCGACCAGGAGGGGACCCTTTTGCCGTCGGCTGTCTTGGGGAGATGGCCATCATGCCTTTCCTCTGGATGGAGTCTGGACCCTTGTCCAGATGACAGGCACATTGGGGACTGTCAGAGATTCAGGACTAGGACTCAAAGGCAAACCTGGCACTCTCGTCTTCTGCAGACACAGAGGCAATAAAAGCCAGATCCCTCTTGCATGGCAGGCACGGTACTGGTGCTGACATTCGAAGTGCTGTGTGTCCAGTTGTACCAACCAGCTTTACAGAGAGAGCTTGAACAGGTTAGGAGTCAGTCTGGTGAGAAAAGAAAGAATCATTCTTCAGTGCCTGCCAGGAGGGGGCGAAGACGCCAGTGGGGAAGGGATTCTTAGGAGCTCCTGACTTTCCACGGCGCCGCGCAGGTGCTGTGGAGGGGTCCAGCAGAGCCCCCTGGCCGGATTTGAGGGAGTGAGAGAGGGCTTTCCAGAAGAGATGACATCCGACACGTGAACGATAAATTGCAGGGTGGGGAGAAGGGGCAGGACAAGGAGAAACGGAAATGACTGTTGAGATAGGCACAGAACTAGAAGGAGTTCCATTTGACAGGAAGGTGTAGAAGAGAAAGAGAGGCTGTTAGGAAGCTGTTGTGTCTGCCTTTTCTCTCCATGTTGACATTTGCATTCATGGTGGATAACACTGTGCCACCTTGGTATGAATCAAGGCAGAGTCCCCAAATTGTAGTCATTTTGTTCTCCATCGCCACAGAGCAGAGCACCTGCAGTTAAAAAAAAAAAAAATGCAATTTCACTTGTTGAAGCAGTAATGTTTTTTTATTAAATTTCAACCCTTGAGAACACACAGCTTTTTATTATGCATGATGAAATGGGAAGTGCATATAAAGAACGTCTGGTCTGTCACATACCACAATATGTTAGTCGCATAGTTGCCGGTTGGCTGGCTGTGACCACTGGAAGACCCTTATGGGGCCATGGTGTAATTGGGTGTTTGGGTTGGTCGGTGGGCCTCTGAGTTGAGATGTCACAGCGTTATTGTGGCCTGCCACCTCCTGTGAAGCCTGCCCTCAAGTTGCCACCTCTTTCCCCTTGACATCCATAGTCTGGCTTAAATGCTCACTTAGTGCTTAGTGTGTATCTTATAGAGCATCTTGTATTTTGTGTTTATTTTCAGATGTTTTCAAACCTTGTTAGGGTAGAGGACGTATTTTATTGATGTATTTGTATCTTCAGCTCTAATCATAGATAGTACTTGGCATCTAGTGAGAAATACATATTGGGGGGGTGGATGGATGGGTGGATGTAAATATGATAGGCATTGGACTTATCTCAAATTTTTAGAGAAATTTTATTATAAAAGTATTAAACAAATATGCTATTTTTGTATTCGTGGTTTCCAGGTGGTAATTTTGCCAGATGGCTGAATTCCAAGCAGGAGGTGGGCTGGGGATACTATTAAAAAGTCCCATTTATTTATTTTATTTATTTATAGATGTAGCTAGGTCACTTCCTTTTCTTTTTTTAAAGGAAAAATCCATGCTATCAAAATTCAGAATCCATAAATACATACATGCTGGCTTTCCCTCAGGAGTAGAAGTATAATTCTGTGGGACATTGAAATAAACCTGAAGTCAAATCACAGGCTAGGATCTTCATTTAGTCAGCAACAAAGTATTAAGAAGAGCCTGTTAGGTGCTAGGAATAGGTCCGGTGGTTACTGTTGGGGGCGGGAGAGGGGAACCAAAAAACAGAACTAGTTGTAGATGCCACTAAAGAGTCAGACCGTAAAATCAGCTGGAGGAAAAACAGGACAGAAATACAGTTTTCTTAAGACATTTAAATATGTGTTCAAACAAACTGGGGGTCTGTATCTGAAGTCCTTAAAACAAACCATTCTCCCATGTTGGTAGGTCCTGAGCATAACCGATTTTAAAAATTCTACCCTACATTGCTTATTTTATTCACACTGAAGTAATTCTCGCTATTTCCTCCTCAGCTTTCTTGCTAGTGCCGACTTTCAGTAGAGCACAGACCCTTAGTCTGTGCTCCTTAAGAAGCCCTGATCCAGATGCCACTTGTCAGGAATCCCCTCTTCACTTCCCTGGCAGGCTGGGCCCCCAGGTACCCCGGGGTGAGGCTGTGTGCCTTGAACCCTGACCCACGTAGCTTTAGCTGAGCTCTCACGGGGAGTTGGAAGAAACAATATATAAGGTGAGGAAGGGATGGTGGGTAACAGGCTGCCTGAGGACAAATGAAGCTCCTTGATGCTGCCTTATTCCTCTCCTTTTGGAGGAAGAGGAGTCTGACTTTGAAATGGTCACCCAGGTGGCAAGCTCATGCAGTTACTGTGTGAAGCTGTTGTGGAGAGCGTTATGATTCACCATGACTCTTAGTTTTATTTCAGTGCCTCCTTGCCTGCAGACATCCCGGAGGCTGGAACAGGACAGGGACATATGCCCCAATGTCCAGATTCAGCACATACACAGGGGCTGAGCACACACCTGCCTTGCAGGAGAGGGGAGGCACGTGCCATGCCTAAGGAATCAAGCTGAGGCCAATGGCCAGATGAACCAGAGGTGCTGGGGGTGAAAGACAGGTTGGAAGGCAGAGTCCAGAGAAACTTCTGGGTACATATGCTAGACGTACCTTTTCAGGAGCCCTGGCTTGGAAGTGAATGGTGGTGCCTCTGCCCAGACCTGCAGCTTGCCAGTCATTGCCCTTCATTCTTCTTACTGACCCTAGTCCAGCTTTAGAATTATTCCTAAAACTAGAAAGCGCCCCTACAGGCAGACTGCTTGGTTACAAAGAAGACGAACTCTGGCCTTAGGAGACATCCTCATCACCTCCTCAGGAAGTAGAGACACAGCCTGGATAATGATATCTGTTCTCTTCCAACATGTGTGGATGAAGTTACAGTTTGTATCATTATGAATTACCTTCATATTTCTTTTGCATCCCACCTTTTGACCCCAGGCAAAAGTTTTGCACGGTAGAGGCAGAAGGAGACCTAGAAGGGAATGAGCTTGTTGGAGCAGCATACTTTATGGGCATAGAGGGCACGCTCAGAGATGCAGAGCAGGAGAGGCTCAGGGCAGGTCCACTGGGCACCGTGGGGCGGCACCCAGAGAGAGAGGGGCAAAGGCCGGGTTGCAGAGAATCTAACTGAAAAAAAGAGAAAAGAGCCTACAAGTTTGGCAGTTTGATGATGAAGGGAAGAATTAATTGTGGTGGTGCTGGTGGTTTTAGAATAGAGGGGGCAAAAAATGAGTTTGGGAGTGAGGTCAAGAAGCCAGCTGTAGAGACGGGGGTTGAAACAGCAAGAGCAGGGCTCAGAGTGAGCTTTACTGATAATGGGTAAGAAGATGCCAGCAAAAAGCTTAGTTTTATTTAGCTGGTTTGCTCCTGGGGGATATGTGAATTTTCTGAATGACAAATATGTGCCTCATGCAGTGGTAATTTTTAAGGACTCACTTCCAAGGCTTGTCCTAATGTCACTATGATACCATTCAGTAAAACTCACAGACTCCAAATTGGGATCTACAGGGAAGTATATTCTTAAATTAATTGGGATGCAGAGCCAGAAAATTTTTCTTGCTTTCTCACCTTGGCTCAAGGTCTGGGGAAGCCAGCAGAGATGGGACTCTGCCTGTGGGGGCAGAGGGTCTGGGGGTGAGGCAGTGGGAGAGGGGCGGGGAAGCATGGAGCCCTATGCTGTGATTTTCACAGGTGCCACGGTGAGTCTGGGACAGGAAACGATGCTAGTTTTTCTCTGAATTCATTTTTGGATGTTCATGGCACTCGCCAGTCGGGTTGATTGGGTTTGGGGAGTATTGTTTGGGATGGCCACAAATGCCAACATGGCCGTGGTCCTTGCTTTGGTAGAATATCCTCATTTTTAGTCTCTTTTCCTCTTCCTAGTCTTTCTGAACGTGTCCGGTGGGATAAATTTTTTTCAAGTGGTTTCTTCTTGGTTTGTTCTCTTGGTAGGAAGAGGATTCACACCCACATGTCCTGGAGGGAACTGAACTTGGAGTCAGCAGCAAGTCTGCTTCAGGCACAGCCTTGGAGCGGGGCTGGGGGTACAGCAAACCCTGGAGTTTGGAGATAGATATTCATCTCTTTTCGGTGGAATCCTTAACATGCATTTTGCATCTGTGAGATATTCGTATATTGAGGGGCACAAAAACAGCATTTTGAGGTACCATGTTTGATTAGCAGGAGAGAAGGTTGGTTGGAAGGGAACTGAGGGAACATTGAAAACGTTAAATGCCACGTAGAGGGTGTTCTTTCAGATTTGGACGCCCATCTGTGATGTATCAGGGACCTGGGTGAGATGTTGGGGGTAGATAGACTCTGACAGGTCTTACCCTCAGGGTTCACAGCCTGCGGAGAAGTGGCCAAGGAGATAAACAATACAGTGCCGTGTTACCAGCTTTGACAGGTGAGCTCAGGACCGCAGGCGGTTGCATGGGGTTATACTCTATCTGAACATGACCTTTTTTCCTGATTTTTTCTTTTTTTTAGTTTAGAGGTGCTCAGAATTTTAGTAACTGTTTCACTTACACCTATATTTTGAAAATTTTGGAATGCTCCATAACTTGAGAAGAGGAAGAATCAGTAATTAACATCTGCTTTCCACTTAGCTTCCAGAAGCCCATCTCATGCATGAATCACAAAATGATGATTATCTTCATAACGGTCCCACTTGGTGATATAGATGATGTTGAAACACAGCTTTATCAGTTTTATTTATTTTAACACTCAACTTTTGTTCTCTTTCTTAACCCTCGGAAGTATATGTACTCAGTAGGAAAGAATTCTGTAGTAGTAGACTGTAATGTGTCTTGCAGGCTAAACCCTTCTCGTGGAGTACAAAGGGGTTTCAGGAGAGGGTGCTTGGGGCTGGATGCCCTCTCATACTATTGCTGTGTAGCAAAGCAGCCCACAGAAAAAAACACCTGAAGGGAAATGTTGCTGATTGCATATACTTTGGTGTTCTTTTCACATGATTCACATGATTTTCGTTTTCCTCAACTAGGTGCATAGAAGGAAACAATCCTTGTTTTTCTCGATTTGACTCATTTATAGCTTTTAAAAAACATGAGTTCATGAACCAAGACTAAAAGAATTGATCAGAAACAAAACAACATAAATCAGTTGTTGAAAAATTCATGTTTGTGTTAAACTGAAATATTTTAACTGAAGTCTGCATTTTGGTAGCAGAACACGAGTTACAGAGCACTTCATTTTCAAAATTAACTGGGTCTGAAGAGTTAGAGTCTTGAAATGTAGCTCAGTTTTGCAAATAAAAACTTTAACTGAATCACAGTTGTTTAATTACACCTGTCAGCTCTTGTCACTGTCACCACTGCCGTGGAATTTAGGTACCTAAGGTTTGTGAGTATCTGTCAGTAGTTGAAAACATACGTAGGGTGATTGCAAAGTAATGACACTGCAGTGGCTTATAGAAATCTTGCAGTTTTATTTAATAGTCACGTTTCCCAGTTTGTGGAATATATGTCACATTTGTGCTGTTACAATTTTTTTTTTTATATGGGAAATACATGTCAACACTACTGGAGAACTTGCTTAATCTGGTTCATATCTTGCAAAGCAGTCAACTCTGAGCTTTCAGTGTACCATTTAATTTTCCTTCATTGTTTAATCAGCACTATGGAAAAATAAAAACAAAAAAAAACTGTATGCGGTTGCTGATGCATTTGCTTTTTATGTACCTATGAAATAATTCATCTTTTCTTTGGTTTGGGTTTCACGTATGTGTGTGGGCTCTTTGACCGAGGTGGGGTGGAGGCAGGCTGTTGATGGCCTTGGAATCACACTCAGTTGGGCTTATTTGGTTTTAGTGTTACTTGTTAAGTTCCTTTCTGTTTTGTTTTCTGCCTTCTAAGCCAATTTGGAGTTACCCTATGTTCAATCTTGTTCTCTAGATTCACTTCCAAGTTTTATAACAGTGTATTAAGCTAAGTTATTCAGCAGAGTGTGAGCTGGTATTGTTGGATCTTCAGGTAGGACTGTTATTTTGTAAAAGACACATAAGTCATACCCAACAAGACATAGGCTGTTTCCTGCTGCAAACACACTTGCTCCTAAAGGCAGAGATATTTCACATAATTTGTATCAATTTTCTCAAATGTATAATTCCCTGTCTTATTTGTAGTGTCTGAGTTTTCATACATTTGATGATAGTTTCTCAGTGAACACAGCTAGGCAGTAGTTATAAGGCAATTGTACCGGCATTCATTTTCATCTAATTCAGAGGGAAGAAAGGAACAACTCTCCAGGCAGCAGCCCAGTTCAGAGCTCCCTTGCTTTTAAGATTCATGTCATCAGGCCTCAGTTTTCTGGCTCCTCTGAAAAAGCTAATTCAGTTTCTTTAGGCATTTACTTCCCCAGCAGACAATTGGCTCTTGGCTGTGAGCTGTTGACAGTTCTTCTCCTGAGGCTGATTAGCATGCAGTGTTGCCATGTCCCTAAGAATAATTGTACTCACCTATATAATAATTGAAGAATTTAATCATTTCCAAACATGTCCTTAGTTACCCAGTTCTTTGTCAGCATCTCAATTCAGTTCTAGAAGTTGTTTGTTTAAACATTTGCTGTAGGTGGAATAGTATGCTGAATACATTAAGGAAAGTGTTTCCAAATAGATTGTTGTTTCTAATCATAGAATTCCTTAGATTCTTTCGCTGCTTCATAGTTTCACAAACATCTCATTGGACAATAATAACTGTCCTGTGAGGCGGAGCTATTAGCAGTGTGTCTGCCCTTCTCACAGATGAGGAAACGCAGGCCTTAGCACAGTGATGGATTTGCCCAGGTCCGCACAGCTTCTAAGTAGCGCAGCGGGGCTGCACCCAGCTAGCCCTCTGCTCCCGTGAACTTGACGGGTGAGCATAGTATTGTGAGGAGGACTTCTCTGGCTTTGACGGGGCCCCCGAGGGTGGGGGGAAGGGGGCTGAGTCCTGCTTGGCCAGGGCTCCACCCGCCACCTTGTGATCGACAGCTGAGGCGGGGTCGTTCTCAAGCCACCCTCACGGCACGAGACGCCTTTCATGTGTGTCATTTTTGACACTTGGATTGAACAAAACACTTCATACCCTCTGATTCTGCTCCACACTGAAAGCTAGACACATTTTTCATTATAGGAAGAACAAAACACAAAAACACACGTGCTAGAAAAATGCAATTTATTTATTTGATCACTGTCTAACCTCTGAGGTTGTAACATCTCGGTTGGCATCTCTCTGTTCTCTTTGGTTGAGGCTGTTTTGGTCTGTGTAGCATTATTTCTCCGTGGTAGCTCTGCTTCTCCCTTCGGCCTCTCCTTTACCAGTGGTGATTGTCCCCACCTCGTGTAGCCTTTAGCCAACACTTATTTGTGTACTCAAGCTTGCTCACCTCGCTAACAAAGAACTCCTATTTATTAAGGGTCATTTGCCAGGTAAGCACATCAATAATAAGCGCGTTTCACCGCGTCGTGTAATTTCTCCCAGCCACCCTATCGGTCGGTATTCTAGCCATCTCTGTCTCATAGATAAAAAAAAGTAAGCGTAGTGAAGAAACCTGCCCAATACTACACAGCTGAGAAGTGGCAAAGCGGAGTTGGAGCTCTGTGTGGTCTGACTCCGTGGCCCAGCGATCTCATAAATGAGTCTACTGATTCTGTCCCTGCCTTTGGCCATTTCAGTAGCCGTGCTCTCTCCTTATTTTCTGGGACATGTCCTTTCAGAGAATGCTATCTCATGTTTTTCTTTTTATAATAGCTAGCTGCTTTTGCACTTCGAGATTTCTTTTTTTTCCTTCCTGTTCTGATGTTCACTCAAGCAGAATTAGTCCAATGTTTAAAATATAAGCCAAGAATTTTATTTTATTTTTTCTTTATGCCTTTATGGTGTGGAGCAGAGAAGTTATTCCAGGTGGATCTGACAGTAATAAAAATGATTGGTGGTGTAACCAACGTTGCTACTCCTTTAACTGTTGCCAATTTGGACATTTTCGAGGACTGTGTAGAAACCTTCTGTTGTATAGAAGTTAATGTGTTGTGCCAAATTTTGAGGCTAATTTATTGCTGCCTACCCTTCTACCTCCCAGAAGTTTTCCTTTATTTTTCCCAAGAGATGGAAATGTTATTTTGCTTTGTCTTTATGGGTAATATGTTTAGAAAATCAGATCTAAGACTCTCTGTGTGTGTGTGTGTGTGTGTGTGTGTGTGTGTGTGTGTGTGTGTGGAGGGGGAAGAAGGAGAAGGAGGAAGAGGAGGAAACGGAGAAACAGGAAAAGAAGAAGAGGCGAGAAGGAGGAAGAACAACAGGAATAAGAGGAGAGGGAAGAGGAAGAAGAGAGGGCGAGAGAGAGAAGGCGACGATTTGATTTGCCTAGAAGATTATAGACTAAGCTGCACAACGCTGTTGGTCTGAAACCAGTGCATCTGAAGCACGCACTGTGGTTCACAGACACAGGAAATTTTGTCAGAAATGTATGTGATGAGAGCTTAGTTCTCAAAGATGATCAAAACGAACGGGTGGTCATGTGGTGCTATGTGCATATTAAAGCAGCAGACGCCGTTCTTGAGCTGCTGTGGTCTGGACTTTATAAGAGACTGTTCCTTACACTTTCTTGGGCATGACTAGGTTGATTTCTCGCCTTCTTTCCCTTCAACTTTTCTAATAGTAAACAGATTCCTAAGAAGTGAAAGTATCTTCAGATACAAGCCATTTTGGGTATCCATGTCTCTTAATTCTTTAGAGATTTTTGATTTTACATTAATATTGACTTGCAGAAAGTTAAAACCGCTTTCAATTCTAAACATTCCAGTTGTTTTTAATGTTCAGGTCCTTACACTTTTATCATCCTTCCCTCGCCCAGTAACTACAGGATGATTTGTTTTCCCCCTTAGGACTCAGCTGTACCGTCATCTCTCACCTTCTTCAGCAACCCCTCCATCAATCTTGAACAGGCTGGAACAGCCAGGATGGCAAGGAAGTCAACTCAAGGTCTCTGAGCAGCCAGATGCTCCAAAGAGGCTCCTTCGCCCTCCTCCCAGGATTCATTTGTTGTTTATAGGCGATTTTTGACTGACCAATTATTCCATTTCCATTTCTGTCGCCGATTTAAGAGCAGAAAAATAGATGGGGGAAATCATACTTACGTTAGTCAACTGAAAAGTAACACGACATACATTCATTTTATTCAGTTCAATTGATTTATTTCTCCATGTTTCTACCATGCCCTGTTCTGCAACGCCTTTGAGGTCATTGACATCCTTACAGGGAGAGTCCCTTGTTGTGTCGTGAATGGGTATGGGCTCCTTTAAGCAGCTTGGATCAAAAAAATTTCATGGCAACAACCGATCACTTAAGTGTTCTGCTGCCACTTTTTATTGCTCTGTTAATACTTGTCATGGGAGGCCTACTACAAGCCGTCCAGATAAACAGTAAGCTAAGAGCACATCCTGAGAACTTTCCTTTCCCCAAAAAAATGTTTCTTATCTGCTGGCTGCAGACATTGAGCTGCAGCTTGTTCCTTGCTTCTGGTCTCTTCCTAAGGCGCTGGCCAGGAGGCACCCAGAGACGTGTCCCACCTGCTGACCCCTGTGACAGCATGGTCCCCAGTACCAGGCCGACTGTACTGCGGGATGATGGTCGCATTCTCTGCAGCTTTAAAATCATGTTAATTTCATTTGTGCAGAGGTGCAAGGGCAGGGCTGTGTTTCCCTGTTGGACACACAGATGACAGTCTGACTAGAAGCTGATATTTGGGGAAAATAACTGAAAACAAAATGATAGTTTTGAAGCAACAGCTATAAGACACAGCATGTAGCTATAGTTTTCTTCTGAAAAACATCAACATTTTCACCCCAGAAAAACACCCAGAAAACAGGCAGTCCTCTACGTTTTGGAATTTATATAACAGTTTATATAAAAGGACAATACTGGATAAAGGGATTCCTGTACTGATTGTCTATTTTGCCAAAACCACAAGATGAAAAAATCAGTATCTTCACTCTTTTGGCTTGAAATTTTTTAAAAGTATGATGATGCAAAGGGAGAAGGAGGGAGGGAGAAATCTGCCCTATGACTGAAGAGGACAGGGTGGGAGCAAAGCTTTAAAATCCAGGTCTGTACATAATAATTGGTAGCTAGCCCCTGCCAGGGTGGGAGGAGCTAAAGGAGGAGTCCAGGCAAATGGGGACTTGGAAGGATGAAGCGTCACCCAATGGTACCAGCCTTGGTGACTAAAACCCAAAGTCCTGTAAGGCTTTCTGGAAGATGTATACAGCTGCATAGTTCAAGTTATACAGACATTCTGTTTGTTCAGAGTTTTCAGAAACACATGATCTTGTTCTCGTAACAGTGATGTGAAGGAGAAGAGGTGTGCACAATCTAGATTATAAATATGATGACAGTTAGGCCCTCTGTGATTCTGTGGCGTGAACCACAGAAACGGAACCGAAACAAAGCCACCCTCACACCTGGCCATGCTTTCTAGGAAGCTGAAGTTGCATTTCCTCGGCTACACCTGAGGCTTCTATTCCAACAAAGAACAAATTCCATGTGGAACACTTAATTTAGGCAACTGAGAAGGAGAGGCAAGGCCACCTAAGGAGAATCTGGGCCCAGGAGGATCACTCAGCCCGAGACATGAAAAGGAGCAGCTCAGGCCACTAGGTTCAGGAGTGATGGAGCAGGTTACGGTGAGGTGACGAGAGGAGGTCACGGAGCTCCTGAGGTGGGTCCCAGTCTCAGCTTGCCCAGGACCTGTGGTGTTGGTGACAGATCCTAAGTGTTTGCCTGCTAGCTGTTGAAGCAAAAATCTGGAAATAGACACATGTTTTTTCAATGCCCCAGTCTCCACCTACCCATATGCTCAGTAATATTCCTGCTCAGGAATTATCATTTCATTTTGATGGAACAAGTTATAGAAGACTTCCGTTCGTCAGATCCCAAGTTGGGATTGAGTATCTTCTGCAAAATGTCTCTAGGTGCCAAGATAACAGGACCTTTAACTAGAAGGATGAGTCTGAAACACAAACCCATGGGTGCCAGAGATACTATTTTTAAAAGTTCTCCTTCAGTGGCATTTGTGTAGATGAGCAAAGGAAAATGACACCAAAGGAAGCCTTCAGCTCCCTGAAACCATCAGTGGATGGATGAGTGATTCAATATAGATGAGTTTTATAAATAGTTGATGCTATAAGCACTCAGATTTTATCATAGTCTTTTGGGTGGTTATGTCCTCCCTTGGGATCAGTCATTCTTTCCCTTTTTTTATTTTTATTTTTTTAATGACAGAGGGGTAACAGCATTCAGCTAATAGAATTGTAAGAGCTTAATGGACATATCCTGCTAATGTATGGCAACCATGACAGGAACTCAGGGCAGGTTAGCTCCCGGCCTCATCCCTCCCACCAAGGATATGGAACAAGAAATCATTGACTTGAATAACAATCATTTTGTGGTAGTGTATATTTCCTTTATGCATAATGGCCCTAGGCTGTTATTCTTTTTTAGTCTTGGACTGCTTTTGAATTTTTCTGCCTCCTTTAACTTTTTAAAAAAGTTAACTGAGCTCCTGCTATATCATGCTCGAAGCTTTTACCGATGTCACCTCATTTAATTTTCATAGCAAGATGGTCTTTTCATTGCTGTGGCTTAATTAAATACATGTTGCGGCTGTGATAGTTTTTTTTTTTTTTTCCAAATTCCAGCAGTTGTTGCTGGATATGGATCAGAATTTGTCCTCTTCATTCATCTAAGGTAGATTTCCCTCACATCACTATTAAAAGTATTTGCGTTGTTAGGTAAAGCCAGCATTGAATGACACTTTAAAAAGGAAGAGTACTCCCGTCTAATATTTAGTTGGTGCTTACGAGTGACTATGAGCCAGGCATTACCCAAGACCCTTTATTTATTCATTTATTTCAGTTAAAAACAACTATTTCACTTAAAGAGGAACTCTTTGTCCACGGGAAAAGACATACTAATGTAATATCATGCCTTAAAATATTCTTATCAAAGGTAATTGAAACAGAATTGTTTTGATGGAAGAACCATCTTTTTAGTTCACAGTGATGGCTAAGGGGCGGGGCAGAGCTGGCCCTAGTCCATACAGATAAGCAAATGGCGCGTTCTCTGGGCAGATGCTGCCCCTGGAGTGCAAGGCTTGGGGAATGGATGGTGTTTTTGTGCACAGGAGGAGAAGTCCTCCCTTTCTCTGGTGGACACAGCCCATCACCAGGCTGTTTGGCTCAGGGAGCTAAGTGCAGGCTGGCTTTCAGCCCCTTCTGCTCCCTTGTGCAGTGTATAGCCTCTCCTGATTCTACACGGCAGCCCAGGTGTGTCGGTGAGAAGGGAAGATAGAGGAGGCAGCAAAGATGTTGATGGTGAAAGGGAAGAGAATGAATGAATGTAGGAGAGAACAGGTACAGGGCAAAATGATAGCTTGGGAACCAGTAAATAATCAAAGGATTGTTTCAGAATGGGGAATGTGGGGAGATGGCTGCCGCCCACCGTGGCTTAAGGCTGGTAAGACAGCTCGGTCCTTAAAGTGACCTTCGCTGCTCATGGCCCCATTCATCTCTAGAGGCTACCCAGGAAAGTCACGCTGCTCTTAGCCACCCTGCCACCAGGGGAGTGCTTCCTTAACTCCCTTCACTGGTTTTAACTTCTCCAACGGCAGAGATTAAACACAGAGCTTATTCTCAGGGGGCAGAGCTTATTAGGCTGCCAAGGCTTTCAGGGGCAAACGAATTAAAGGCACTGGAGGAATGATGTGAAATGCAGTCGGAGCTTTGACATTCTGCCCCTTGCATCTCCAGAACAAACTGATCCCCTGCCACTGAGTTTTCTTCAGCCCGGAGATGGTGAGAGCTGGCCCTAGGTCTCTGAAGAACAGCCTGGTCTCTACTCCCACATTATCCTGTTCCCCTGTGGATTGCAGATGTGCAAAGAAAGGCCAAAATTGTGGGTTGGATGTAGTCCTAATAATAGGAATACAAAATACGGAAGCAGATGTGGATTGGATGTGGAGAAAGGAAAATCTAGTGGTAAAAGAGCCTTTTTAAGTTGGATACACATCTTGATTATTTCCCTTCCTTTCATACTAGACAATATTTGATTATTTATTAACTTCATTGAGGGCCAGACGCAGATTTCAATACCACATGTAGTAACTTTCTAAAGCTGTAGAAGAGTGAAAGGAATCACAGTAGGATTTTTATTCTTTTTTCATGTTTGGAAATCATTTATTCTGATTTCACAAGAATTGAATGCTGTTTGCTAGTATTCCAGGAGATTAATTTGCCAGTTTCTATCATATAATAACTGTCCTCCTCATTTTGGCAAATGTAAATGTACGAGGATGGTGAGATCAATGTAGTTTAGTGTATTTCTGAGAGAAGAATGACTTCATAGCCTGTGAAATAATGGGGCAATATAAATTGGTCTTATATGGGAATATGGGTGAACATGGCTTTTAAAGGGAGAAAAGAAAGGGGATTGAGGAATATGCATATGCACTTTAAAAGTTCTGACCTAGAACTCAAGACAGGTTCAGACGTATCCAGAATAATACCTGGATGGTTTAGACACTGCTTTGAATGGGCTGGTTTTATGCAAAGGGCTCCATGCTTAGAATACTTGCTTCAGTAAGGTGATTTAATGTTGCTTTCAAATGTCGAGACCTGTGATTTAGACTCAGGGAAGAGCAATTCTCTGCTCTGGCATTCATTTACTTTATCTGTCCCAAATTTCATATTCCACAGGAGGTAACTGTGACTTGGTATGCTTTGCACGTTTTCGTTAATTTGGAGTCTCCTAACTTTGAAAGTCCACCGCTATCTTGCCCTCTAGTGGCTTTTTAAAGACTCATGAATAGTTCACTCTGAAACTTAGCTGGTAAAATTGTTGCTCTGAGAAAAGAGTCATCTGCTCAAAGTTCAGTAGGTGTAGAATTCCTACAAACATAATGTACTTGGCTTTATATCTTTCTCTGCTTTTAGAAACTGAGCTCCCAGACAAGTTCCACCAACTATGGTTTGTCAGAAATTTTTCATTGTTAACCTACAAAAGGAACTCAGAATTTAAGTAGTGTGTTTTATGGGTAATAGTTTAATTTCTATACATATAAATGGAATGAGAAGGTTTTGCTACATTTGTGCAGGACTCTTTGTATTATTGTCTTTAAAGAGGTAATCTTTCTTTCATTAGACTTAGGAGACTCATGAAAATGTCAGTATGTGTGGTTGAATCGAAAGGTGAAGACCTGGCCCCACGGCCACCCCGCCCCTCTGTCTGCTTTAGCTCCTTCACTGGGTCCCTTGCTCTCTGGGCCTAATCCTGTCCCAGCAGCAGCCACGCTGCCGATTTGCCTATTGGTTTCTCCCTTGGTGCTCTGCCTAATTTGAAGGTCTGGGTTTGTGCAAATACCTGTGTATCTTCACTGTATGTGTCCCCAGAGCCTGCCTTAATGTGAGGTGCTTAATATGCACACATACATGTGTAATCAGTGATTGGTAAAAATGACCAAGAGAATGGAGGTCTGACCCTGGGAAATGGGGAAAGGATAAGGCGCATCCAAGAATTTGGAGTAGCAGCTGTATGAACTTGGGGACTCTGGAGATCCAGGCTGAGTTGGGCATCAGGCCGCTGTTAGGAAAACAGTTTTGAAGCAAGGCAAAGAGGCTGGCTTCTCCAGAAATCTGGGTATCTGAGAGCTGAAACTGAGTACAGAGTGTAGAAAGAGATAAAATCGTAAGAAGTGACAGTCACCTCAAGGCTTTAAGGGTGAGAAGAGGAACCAACAAGTAGGAAGAGACCCCGATGAGGCTTGTGGTGCCCTGGCCCCGCCTGGAACTCCCTGAGTGAGGTGAGGTGGGGCCCATCATTGACCTGAACTGAGCATACTTCCGAGTGAGGTCCTGTGCTATTTGTGTGACATGCAGAGGCGTGGGCTGTCCGGTAGGGAACATGGCAGAAAAGCCACAGTGAAGGGGAAGGAAAGGTGCTGTGGTCACAACTGCAGTAGTAGAACCTTCTCGGGGGGCATTTTGCCTGCTTTGGTTCTCCGCTCTTTTTTGTTTTTGTTTCTGTTTTTTTGTTTTGATTTGTTTTGTTTGTCCTAGAGGAGGCAGAAGCTTCCAAAGAGAAGCCTGGGAGAAAACGTATCCAGAGAAGCCTTCTGACTTGAGGCAGCCCCCAAAACCACTGGCCACAGCTGCCCTTCCACAGTCCTCCAGTTCCCCCGGGTGGGGAAGGGGCTCCTTGTTCTGCTCGTCCCCACTGAGGTGTTTAGGATCCATATATCATGCGGGATGAGACACAGAGAGCTTGCCCAAGGTCATTCAGTTAATATATTATGAAGCCTGGATTTGAACTCAGTCTGTTTTCAGGATCTATGCTGTAACACTAGTGTATACTCTCTTTGCCAGTGTGAAAATCCACTGCCCTAGTTGGGGTTGCCAGGGGAAGACTCAGCATACAGGTTAAAAAATCTACCTCTGGCTGCAAAAGGAAGCAGGTCAGCGAGCCAAAATTAACACCAAACTCCAGTCTCCCAAAATAAAGTTATCCTATCTTTACTGAAAGATAATATGACTATTTGCCTTTTATCCCCCAGCAGTTGATAATTTCCTGCACTCACTGAATGAAATATTAATGGGTCCTTACAAGTGTTTATTCTGACCCTTCTTTCTCCTTCTCAAATAGAATTCTTTGTATATCATCAGTATATCAATTGATGATCTTTGTGATGGCTCCAAACAGGTCAAAATTCCAGGGGTAGTTGCTGTGTTGTGGTTAGGATTCTTTTTGATGCCAGAAGAAACTCACTAGAGCTAGGACAGGTGGGGTTGGCACGGGACAAGGAGTTGTAAAGTGATCACTGAGGTCGTGGGAGAATTCTTCTTTCTATGCTAAGGAGTGACAGGTCTGAGTGTCACTTAGAGCCAGGCCTTGAGCCAGGGGCCAGCTCGTTGATTAGCTGCCCTAGACTCAGACTGCCGGCCTGCTGTGGTCATCCGTGTGCAGGGCCTGGCCACGCAGGCAGTAGTGGTAGAAGCCGTCCTTGCTCATAGAGCATTATATTCATGGCAGATCTAAATCTTGCAGTTTTATGAAAGAATGGAAGATGAATGTTTTCATTTCCTATGGCATTTTTAATACATAAGCATCTCCTCTGCAGAAGACAGCTGTCTGCCCCGTTTTCTTGTTGGCTCATGTCATGCCTGCTTTTAAGCCAGGGAGAAGACAGTGAGGGGAGGGGCATTTCTGCATACTTTTCAGGAGTAGAGGTATATATATCCTGTTCTGGATGGTGGGGTTAGGTCTCCAACTGTGTGTTTTTTGATTGTTTCATTAGCTTTATGATTACAAGGAATCAAATTCAGGAAGTACTTTAACTCTTAGTCCTTGGAATTTGCTTTTGCTTCTTTTTTGGTGCTAATGGGATTCCACTCCCTCACACCTCTTTTTCTGCATCATTCCATACATTTAGTGAGATATTGAGAGAGGTTGCATTAGGAGCTGTAGGTGGATAACCTTTTAAACTTGACTGAATATTTTGAAAGGTTTGAAGCTCCCATGTATAGGGCATCAAACAGATAGTCTGATACACCTACTTTTATTCATCCCTCTGATTCATCACCATCACCTCTGAGGAATGGTGTTAGTTAGTGTCTGGACCATAACAAATCTGTCTAGAGAAGGGAACAGATGAGGCAATCCCAGGGTCCTGAACTCCTAGCAGCATCAGGTATCTCCCATGAGGTCATTGAAACCAGTGCCACAAGAGGGAAGCTGTGTTTGCATGATTTGTCCGACACATGTAATGTAAAGCCTCATTAGAATAACAGGTACAAACTTCCAGTTATAAAATAAATAAGTCACAGGGATGTAATGTACAGCATAGGGAATGTAGTCAGTAGTTTGGTAATAACTACAGACGACTACTAGATTTATTGCAGTGATAACTTCGTAAGTTGCATAAGTGTTGAATAACTGTGTTGTACACCTGAAACTCATATAATATTGTATGTCAACTATACTTTAATTTTAAAAAGACTGAAAAGTAAATAAATGCCCATTATCACTAACATGTGAAACTAAAGAAAGAGCATTGGATAATGAGAGTCTAAGAAAAACAATACAGATACTTGTTAATCATTTTAAACCTTGATTAACCTCTCCATTTTGTAGTGAAATTTCCCAGTGTTTAATTTTGCTTTAGTCCCACATTCAGTCAGCTGAAGACTCTTTGACGTGGCGTCCAGAGCAACAGGACCATTTCCCACCTTTTCCTCAATTGCTTTTTGCAGTGAAAGTGACACATGGAACTAGAGTAGTGCATTACAATTTCCAAGTGGCAGCATCTGCTGCAGAACTCATGTGTCATTTTAACAAATTTGTGTTTATTGTGATTGTTTTTAATCAACTCTTTTGTGAGCTTGATAGAATTAAATTTTTAGAGTTTGTCAATGTGACCACTTTTGGCTGTGCTGGTGTGTTTCAGAATAAGCCTACTTGACGTTGACTTAAAACACACGTACATACGTGACTTAAAACACGTACATACGTATTTATGTACAAGTACTTACCTCGCATTGTTCTAGCGACAGCTCTTTGTACAGAGATAAGCTGTGTCTGATAAATACCAGGAGGAGACTTATTCTTAGGTTTTCATTACGGATTAACTTTTACAGCAGCTCTAATAGTACGTTGCTTTTGAGGAATGAATGAGATTTCAGCATAGCCAGGGTCCTAGCCAGCTTTGGGTATTGTGTGTGTGATGCATGTTTGTGCTTGCCTGTCGTCTCAGTTCTGTTTTTGATAAAGGCAGTAGCTGTAGCTTTTATAGTTCTGATTGTACTCTCTGTTTTTGCTTACTCATGGTACCTTGCTTTTGTGGGTTTTTTTTTTTTTTTTTTTTCAGTTCTTACTGTGAGTTCATATTTCACAGACTTTAATCTGTGGAAATTCTCTGAGGCCAAAGTTAAGGGTGGGTTCCCCTGGAGAGAAATTAGCTGTGTGCTTCTCCCAGGTGACTGGAGGCTCTCCTGACCCCTGGAACCACTGGAAACTCAACTCTCCACTTGAGGTTTTTTGGACCTCAAGTCATTTCTAGCCACCAACTTGTGTAAGGGCTGACTTGTGATCATGACTTCTTGGAGGTTCAGGGATCTCCCCACTTCACTGAGCACCAAGATTGAGACAGGCAGTTGTGTTTCTAGTCCTAAGCTGTCGCTGTAATTCTAATTTTCCCAAACACTGGGTGTGTGGCCCTTTGGTATGCCCGGTTAGACTCTCCACTTTAGGCAGGCCCTGGGGATTTTTTTCCCCCCTGCCTCTAGCACCACTATAAGACTGTGAAAACACAAGCTGCAATCCAGCTGGTCTGGCAAATGCCCCCAAGGCAGAAACCACTTTTGGTCTCCTGCTTATCTTTTAGGATTCCTGCCCACTTAATGTTCGGTTTTCTAATATTCCTTACTAACAAACCAGGTCTTATCTAGCTATCTGTTTTAAACATTATATCCAACCTTTTTAATTTTCCATGTGAAGATCAGTCAGAGTACCTACTTGGACAAATCCCCCCGAGTGGAAGTCCTCGGTTAATCTTAAGATACCTTCGAGCCTGTCTTTATTTAGGCCGTGTATGTCCCACTGCAGGGCTGACAGTCCCTTTTACAGAATTCATGTCTGTGAGGCATCCAGACTCCACTCTAATATTCAGTGTTTACTACTTGTTCAGAATCCAATTCTAGTCAGGCACCTCTGAATTTTAGATCCCTTTTTCTACACGAAACTAAATTCTAATTCCCTTTAATTTCTCTCAATTGTTTAATATTCTGCTCCTCGAAGCAGCACAAGATAAATCTCTCTTTTCTCTGTGGCAGCTCTTCAGATGTTTCCTTCCACTCCCATCTCCCACCCCACTAAGCCTCTTGGATCAAGGACCCTCAGTGTTTCTGTCACTTGGCAATGTAATGTAAGATCTCAATCCCCAAACATCAGAATCACTGATGATTTCCTTCTTTTTGGTATCTAGTTTGTCAGCTCATCAAGCATCGCATAGTCAGAACTGTATCAAATATTCCACATGTGGCTGGACCATGTTAGACCATAGGCACTATGTTCCAATGCTTCCAAGGCATATGACCCAATGCTGCTTTCGGTGCCCTCTACGGCTTTCTGTAAGTAGCTCTGTCACACGGTTCGTTACAATTCACGGAGCCAATAATCGCTTCTTCCCTCCGCACTCCCTCTTCCTCCTACCCTCCAGCCCTGATCTTTTTCATGTGAACCGTCATAATCCAGATCTTATTTATCCTGAAATTATGGACAATAGCATTTTAAAAGGTAAAAGATGTACTGTTATCTGATTCCTTTTGGAAGGGGCACTTAAGCCCCTGACATGATTCTGTTTATCTTTGCTTAAGAATAATTTATTTGAATAGAAAATAATCTAGAATCTCAAAAACTCCTACTAAACTGTTGGTTTAAAAACCTAGCACTTTGACTTGATATTTTGACTTGATATTTTACCAAGCAATTTTGTGTGCAGAAGTTGATAGTTATTCACTTATAATTAATAATAACTAAATCTAGTGAATTAGTATGCCTGTTGCAGTTACAGGGACTCTTAAGATATTTTGCAGAGGAGTTTCATTTACTATCTTTAATTTAAGGGAAAAGATTAAAGTTCTTAAAAATCTCATTTTATCCAACATTTGATGTCAATTGCTATTTTATATTGACTGCATTAATTAGATTTCCTGCTGATTGCAGTCATCTAGTGCATACTATATCAAAAAAATCTATTAGTTATAATTTAGATTCTTGTCATAAATATTTTTAGAAGGCTCTTCCAGCAGTGCTAGTAGCAGTTAAAGGTGTTTAATGTTCTTAATCCACCTCTACAGCTATTTTGCTCTTCTCAAAATAAGACCTCGGTCCCTCTTTTTCCTGTTGTGATTTTGTGACTTTTAATTATGGGGCTCAGTGATTTTGGGTAGACTTATTGTAATTACATTCATGACAAGATGTGTTCTAAATTTCAGACAATGAATTTGATGTCTATTTAATCAGTTACTACAATGCTGCATGAAACTGTCCAGCGACAAAAAGCATGTGGCCAGAAGCCAGCTGAGGGGCAATTGCAGTGTCTGCGAACATATTTGACAAAGATGTTAACCAGGAGGAATTGTGGGTTAAAGATTTTAGAACTCACATGAAAGGATTTGTTCAGTGAACTAGAAAAAAAATATCCTTACCTAGAGAGAAAAGAGGTTAGACGAGTAACAAGTGAGGAAGGTAGCTGAAAACTTCCTTGAAGCGATTAAAGCAACTCGAGCAGTAAATTAAACATGCTGTATTGTCAATGGTGAAAAATGTTTTTTCATTGATTTTGATTGGAAACATGAATGAACTCGAAATCTTATCACATATTTTTTGGAGAGGACCACTTTATGCTAATATTGGTTAGTGACCTGGAGGTATTATTTTAAAGTGTAAATTCATCTTAATAAGAGGGCTAAAATAATGGAAAACATTAGTTATTAAACCATAAATGATATTTATTGCCTGCCTTGGTCTGTGTCGTTTCAAAGCTGCAAAATAGTTGCCTTAAATCAGTTTTCATTGTGGGGAGGAATAAAAGTGGCTCAAGGGCAGGCCCATGTTCTCTTCTGGGAGTGTGTGCTGAAAGCAGGAGAGCGGTGCATTACTGAAAATGGGGGATCAAGTGAACACCCATGTGCTGAACAGTGCGATCGTCCACTTGGCTCCGGGAACGCTGGAACCCTGACCAATAACATCAGCCAAGAGAGTTAAGGATTCTTCTTTGGGGAAACTGACCGGACCTAGAGAAAAAGACCTTACACATATCCGTGTTTTGGAATTCTGTCCCCTTTGGTGAAATAAATGGGACTCTTGATTACTCATCACTAGGCCTGCAGGAAAGAAAGAACTAAAAACTTAATATTTGGTAACCAAAGGTTAAAGCAGCTTTCAATGATAGAAAGATAAAGGTGACAGAAATATCCCAGAGGTAACACAATGAGGGAGAAAAAAAAGAAAAGACTATTTGGGAGTCAGTTCAAGAATCCAACACCGAACTAATGTGAGTTCCAGAAAAAGTAGTGGGAGAAAGTTACAAAGAACTAATTCAGGAGAACGCCTGTGCCTCCAGACTCAGAGGGCCCTGCAAGTACAGGCTTGCCTTGTTCTGTCATTCTACCTAGATTTATTGAGCACCTACTCTGTGGCAGGCACTGTTCAGTGCACTAGAGGCACGCAGTAGGGGGAGGCAGATGAAAATCTGTGCCCTCGTGGATTTTACATTCTGCTGGAATTACATTACAAATTTAAAAATGACTCACACCAGGTATTTTATTATGAAATTACAGAATACCAGAGATAAAGGGAAGAATTAAAAATTTCCAGAGAGGAGAAAATCAGGTTACATTTAAAAGATCAGGACTAAAGTAGCATCGAACTTTTCAGTAATAAAGCGATATGCTACTTCTGAAGGGAAATGAGTTCCAGCCAGTAGTTCTGTACCCAGCCAGACCGTTAAGTGTGAGGGTAAAACTAAGCCATTGTTAGATATGCAAGGACTACAAATTTACCTGCGGGGATGTGCTCCACAAAAATGAAAGAGTAAAATGAAGAAAGAGGAAAATATAGGATCCAGAACACAGTAAGTCCAACACAAGAAGAAAGCAGAGGGAATTGCCAGGAAGGTGAGAGGGCGCACAGCTGTGTCGTGGTCCTAGAGGCCAGCCTACCCAGGAAGTAAAGGCTTCTGGGAGGAATGGCTGTCTGTACGTGAACGGTGTGGACGTCAGGAGGAATTACTGATAGATGACCTGGTGGTTTTCTGTAGAAAGGAGTTTTATCGTCATGTCAGAAGTTTGGGGGATGAATTAGTGGTAGGAAAATTGAAAACTAAGGGAACCTAAACAAAGTTATAATTAATTCCAGGATAGAAAGTTATTAAGAAAGGAAATATACTCATGGTATGCAACAGATTCAGCTGTGAACATTATATACATAGTCATAACCATGAAAACAGTGACTGTCAATTTAATAAAAAATTAGCAAGATGGAGGACAGGAGTCTGTGAGAAAGTTAATGCTCATCTTGCAAAATAGGAAGTCAAAATTAACATGTAACTGAAAAACCAAGAAAGACTAACTTGGTAGGACATGTAACACTGAACCAACTTGCCAAGGAAGTCGGTCTAATTTCCACCTGGTTTGACTTAAGGCGCAGGACGGAAAGCAGTCTTTCAACCCCTTGGCTGTGACGTCTATAAGCAGATTCCATCTCTGAGGGAGGTGGGAGGCTTTATTGCAGTGTTTTCTGAAGGAGCTTTCCAGGACTTCATAGGGCAACTGTTTTAACATATCCCTTCTAAGGAATACTCCTAGGTGACAAGAGCTGCATCAGTGCATTCGTTTTACGTAAGAGGACTTGATCTCTGCAAGTATGTTTTCTCCTGTTTGAGAGGGAGCAGCGCCATGTCAGAAGAATACAGGCTCTTGAGTTGGATTGACTGGTCCCAAATCCTGTTCTTTGTGACCTTGGGCAAGTGAACACTACCTCCTTCCTAAGATGGTTGTGAACAGTAAATCAGTTAATATATGTAAAATCTTTCAACTAGTTCATGGCACATAGTAGGCTGTACGTTATTTTATTATTTTTTGTTAACCTTTTGATTTTTGGCTGTTAACTGTTCTATTGTTTTCATTTCATTCAGTCCTCAAAACTGGATCGGTAATTCAGAGTGGTTTATTAAAGTATAAAAGGAGTGAATAGGAAAGGAGTGAATAGGAGTGAATAAAAATAGGAATCAAATACGACAGCTCAAAAAAACACCATACACATACATAGTGAACAGAAACTCAGTGTAATTATAGAATGCAGATCTTAATGTCTGGGGACCAGTGAATCTACCTGGTTGATAATTTCACTCAAGTAACAGAAAAAAAATTGCAAATAGAAAGTACCAAAATGACTCTCTGAAAATTGGATTTTGCTTGGCAGGTGATTTATTTGTCCACTGTCTCCAGTGCTTTCTCTGTTGGGAAACTTTGTCAAATAGTGACATGAAACCCTCCATGCTTTTGAGTCATTTTCAGGCAAAGTACAGTGGCCTTTCTACTAAACAGGTTGAGTCTTCCCAGATCAAGTACAAAATAATGTTTTCCAGGGTGAAACTGATGAATTTTTTCACGAGTGGCCCAGAATAGAACAAAACCTCAGAGACATCCAAGTTGCATTCGTCATAGCAAAAGCAGATTTGCTGAGAAGTTTGCAGTATCAACCTCAAAGCTGATGGCAAACATGCTCAAAGGGAAAGAGGAACAAACTTGTAGCACAGTCCCTTTATCAAATGCTGCTCTTGCTTGTCACATATTAATCAGTGGTATGCAGTATGGGAGCACAATCGTGTGTGTGAATGAATATAGTTTGTTGAAATCACTGATGTGCACGGTATGAGCCAGCCCTTCACATATGTCTGATAACACTTATCAGGGAAAAGTGTTCAATGATTTTTCATTGAAAACTGCTGCAATTGGAGAGAGGTTTTTTCAGTTGCTTGTTTTGTGGGCTCTGATGTTGATCGAAAGGTTCCTTGACATTCCACATCACACAGCACCAGTAAGTAAGCAGCCAGGAAGATGTCACTCTACAAATACTTCTCCACACTCCACTTTCTCCACCAAGGGTGATGAAGGCTCTGTCACTAAATGCGTATTTTCCCGCTGGGCTGTACGAGGAAATATTCAGCAAGTAAATATCTCAACTTTTCTACATTGAATTTTGCTAGCTGTTGAGAAGATCTTTTGGAAATAAGAAATAAAATATTGGTTCATGGTCCTGCAGTGAGTAAAAACCATGTCTGTGGTATTGCTTGGTTTAGACAGGAAGTATATCGCATACACATTTTTATCTTTTCTGATTTAATCTTTCTCTTCCCGGTCAGGGACCGAAATCGCCTACGGAAAATGTTTAAAAATTGGGTGATTATGCTGACAACTTGATCACCGAGAATTTGAATCTTTTATAGCACATGCTGATCTTCATCCAAAGGAAAGCCATGACACGTTGGGTGTGTGTAAAAATCTGAGGCTCGTGCACACAAAAAAAAGGAATGAAGAAGCCATTCACCACTTCCTCCCAAGCTGAAACATTCCTTTCCCAGCTTTTAAGGATGGCTTCGGTTTCTAATAGATGCTAAAAGAAACCTAAAGACACCTTTAAGGAGAAATTTCTTCACGATACTCGAGTTCATCCTTAATGCAAATATCTGTACTGCTTACTGGAACAAGACATTGCAGCCATTTCTAACTCTGTATAGTCACAATAAGTTCTGATTTTCTAATTAATTTTCATTTAAAATATATTAATCGGCTTAGATTTGGATCCAGACTATTGCTCAAGCTAAATACATCATTTAGTCTAAGTAAGAATATGCTGATATGGAATGCTTACTAATTTACATTTTATTGATATTCGAAAGTTATGATGAACATATAAAAATTTTTGATTACCATTAGTCATCTGTATGTGCACCATATGCTCATTGAATGAACTCATAGCCGGAAAATGTTGAGATCTACTGCCTTAGAGGTTGGAGAGTTATTACTCTGGTCTGGTGTTCAATCTGTACAGGCAATTTTTCTTCCTTTGGGATCTGTTTCTTCATCTATAAAAATGAGAAGAGCCAGACAGTTTCACTCATTAAAATATCAGTACTTACTGAACTAATAGACTTTTGTAACTGAATAGCTCCTTGAATGTCATAGATCCTATAAATCTGAAAGTGACAGGAAACTTGAGGAGCATCTAGTCCGTCCTTCCTCAGTGGACACAAATTCCCCCCTGCAGCACCCCTGGCGCAGTCTCTCTGTGAACTTCCCCTGGTGGGGCGAGCACAGCAAGTGAAGCCTGCTCTGACTTGGGGAGGCTGGCAGGTGGAGGCTGGGCAACTCGCCTCCGTTTTCAACAGCGGAGTCCGTCACAAGGTTTATATATTTGTACTTGACTCTGATTCCTCTTTCCTCCAACTTCTCTGTATTGGTTTTCGTTTTGACCATCAAAGCCAAACAGAAAAAAAATCCAAAAAAATTTTTAATTAACAGTCCTTTAATTATTTAAAGTCAGCTACTAATTATCCTCCAGGATATCACTTGGAGGGCAAATCGCTCCAGTTCTTTCAACCCTTCTCCCGGTTTGTTTCACATCTCCTCTGCTTTCTGTCTCTTCTGTGTCTCTGCATTCGGTGCTTTTCAGGATTATTGTGGTCTGCCTGTATTGATTAAAATGATTTTTTTCGTTATGTAAGAAGTGTTTACTGAGGCAGGTCAACCGTGTGCCAGGAAGTGTGGGCTTGGCACAGTCCTGCGTTATTTAACCCGTGTAACTTTGCAAGTGGTCTTGATTATCAACAGTGCACTGATAAGGAAACTAAGACTCAGATATTAAGTAAATTGCTCAAGGTAACTTACCCAGGAAGTAGCAGAGCTGTGTCTCCTCTTCCCTTTTATTATTTCATTGCACCATTGACTCATATTGCACAACCTTTCCTTAATACTTACTACCTCGGCCATATCCTTTTTTGAATTAAAGTATTGCATGCATTCTGAAAACCTTTAAATTATACAGAACTATATGAAGAAAACCCTTTTCCACCCCATTAACTCTGCTGGTAGTGTGAAATGTGATTGCCTTTTACATTCTTGCTCCACACCTTAATCTCAGTCCTGAAGTAAAATGGAGATATGAATATGTACGTGTTTCATTATAAGGCCTGAAAAAGTTAATACATATATAAAGGACATATAGAACAGACATTCATGTATATATAAAAAAAAAATCACATATACAGTCAATTAATATTTGACAAGGGAGCCAAGAATACTTAATAAAGGATAGCCTTTTAAATAAATGGCATTGGGAAAACTAGACAGCCACATGCAAAACAGCGAAATTAGTCCTTATCATAATACCATTCACAAAAAATAACTTGAAATGATCAAAGGGTTAAATGTAAAACCTGAAACCGTAAAACTGCTAGAAGAAAACATAGGGGAAAAGCTCCTTGGCATTGTTCTTGGCAATGATTTTTGGATATGACACCAGAAGCCCAAGCAATAAAAACAAACAGCTGGGACTACATCAAATTAAAAAACTTCTGCACAACAAAAGAAACAATCAACAAAAGGAAGAGACAGCCTACAAAATGGGAGAAAATATTTGCAAACCATATATCAAATGAGTAAATCTCCAAAACATATGAGGAACTCATACAACTCAAATGCAAAAAGACTAATAATCCAATTTAAAAAGAGAGGACCTGAATAGGCATTTTTCCAAAGATAGACAAATGGCCAACAGGTACGTGGAAAGATGCTCAGCATCGCTAATCATCAGGGAAATGCAAATCAAAACTATGGTAAGATGCATGGCTATCATTACACCTGCTATCATCAAAAAGACAAGTGATAAGTGTTGGTGGGGTTGTGGAAAAAAGAACCATTGTCACTGTTGGTGGAAATATAAATTTCCACTATGGAAAATAATATGGAAGTTCCTAAAAAAAATTAAAAATAGAACTATCATATGATCCAGCAATTCAAATCTGGGTATATATCCATAGGAAATGAAATCACCATCTTGAAGAGATCGCTGTACTCCCAGGTTCACTGAAGCATTATTTACAATAGCCAAGATAGAAACAACCTGAGTGTCCATCAATGGATGAATGGATAAAGAAGGGGTGGTGGTGGTGGTGGTGGTGCTGGTGTGTGTGTATTATTCAGCCATAAAAAAGAAGGAAATTCTGCAATATGAAACAACATGGGTGGACTTTGAGGGTGTTAGGCAAAGTCGAAACAAGTCAGAAAGACAAACTGTATGATATCACTTATATGTGCAATCTAAAAAAAAGCTGAACTCATAGAAACAGTGGAATTATGGTTTCTGGGGCGTGGAGGAAATGGGGAAATATTGGTCAAAGGGTAGAAGCTTCCAGTTATACGGTAAATTCTGGGGATGACTCACTATATGGCATGTGACTACAGTTAACAATTATTATATACTTTAGAGTTGCTAAGAGAGTAGATTGTAAATGTTCTCACTACAAAAGAAATAGTTATGTGAGGTGATGGACATGTTAACTAACTTTATTGTGGTAATCATTTCACCATACATATGTGTATCAGATCAACACGTTGTGCACTTTAAACTCACACAATATTATATGTCAATTATCTCATTAAAACGGAAGGAAAATAATAGAAAGGTCTTCCCTGTATCAGGCTAATAAAAAAACTCAACGAATGACCTAAACAGTAGTTTAGAGGCAGATACAAGAGAATCAGTATGCTGAAAAACAGGTCATAAGAAAATATCCAGAATAAAAAGAAATCACAGAATAATAATAAAAGAAAAATCTGTCTAATCAATCCAAAATAAAGCTTAAAAAGTTATTAAAACAGGAATATACTACAGGTAGGACAGATAGAAAGCTAGGAGTAAAAAGGTAAATAAAACACAATTATATAAGTCTATAATAAATTAAATGCAGTGGACTAGCTGTTTCATTAAAAAAAGAAAGAGAACACACATATATGTGGAATTCTTTAAAAACAAAACAAGAATGGTGACAGTTTGTATATAATATTCTCAACCTGCTTTGATAACCCAAAATTTATCATAGACATTTTTCCATATCATTATATGTCAGTATACTGTAGTTCTTTTTCTTTTTATAGCTGCAAAGTATACTGTATTCAGTTAATTTATTTAGCTATCCTCTTGTTGCTGAATATTTAGGTTGTCATCAAGCTATTACAAATAATGGTGTAGGGAATAGTCTGTACACATATCTTTATTCATGAGACTTGATTGTCTGAACCTAACATACATAGAAATTTACATTTGTGTCTTAAAAATATTTTATCTTGATTGATTTGGCTTGTTTTTATAATGCATTGTAATTGGGTAAATTTTGACCCTGTCATCTAGTGGATTCACTCTTTGGTTTTACATCTTTTTTTTTTTTTTTTTTTTATTGTGATCAACCTGACTCTCTCTGACATCTTGAAAATCATGAATTAAAAAGGTTGAATTCAGCAGTTTAGTACAGAATTCTGTAGTTGCCATCAGAGGGTTCCTGTTAGGTTTAAAATGAGCTTTTAGGCATAATCTTTCCCCCAGGTTTAAATGATTTTCTGTTTCTCCATTGTATGCAGAATTGTCATGACAGATCTTGTCAGGTGTCTTCATGGAATCTTGTTAAGAAAGCAGTCATTTAGTGAGTAGTCTTTGCTGTCCGATCTGGAAGAATAATACATTACTCTACATTTGGGGAAACTTGAAATACAAACACCAGATGTCTATAGTTTGGGAAATGTCTGAAAAATGTCTAAAAATGCCCATAGTTTTATTGTACACACACTCACACACACACACACCACAAAATATGAGTGATATTTTTATTCTGTTAGAATAGCTGCCACATAACTGGCATCGGCATTGATACTCCATTTGGAAATTTTTTCTCAAGATCAAATTTTATATAATCACTTAAAATATATTTTCAGAATATTGAGTTGATATAAACTATTAAAAGTGGTTGCATGAATGTGAAATAGAGTACAAAAATAATTTTCAGGGTCTACTGTGCTGTCAGTATGCAGTGAACATGTCACATGAGCCAACTAAATATGTGGCTTCCTTGGACAGAGTAAACAATGAGAACATTAAGTTCTGTGTACATATTTATTCATTCTTCAACTTTTTAAGAGTTTAGAAATTACAACCACATCTATCACCTGATTTGAACCTTTCAACAACTCTGAAGTGACAAGAATACTGATCATTATTCCCATTTTTTAGTCAAAGAAATTGAAACTCAGAGAAATAAAATAACTGCCCAGAATAAGGAGTGATTCATTCTGATCATCTAGTTCAGGGGTGTCCAAACTTTTTTCAATGTTTTTCACCACGGGCCATATGCAGTAAAATACACAAACATCCGGGCCACTCACTCGAGGTGAAGTACGTATAGCCTCACCTGGTTTATTTAAGTAAACTAAATATATTTTTGGAATTTGCTGCGGGCCAATAAAAAATGCGGCCCGCGGGCCGCAGTTTGGACACCCCTGATCTAGAGAGTCATGTAAACCTTCACACAAGAGGGGAACTTTAACCAGGTCTTACCATTTTGTTCAGGGGTGATAGTGAAAGGGGCCAACAGGCTGAGCAGTGAGCGAAGGCTGAGAGGCAGGGAAAGGTAGCAGGGCTAGGAAGGCAGAGCGAAGGCATGTGGCTGGCACATATTGCGAGACTGGGCCAAAAGGGTAATACTGTGAGGCTGCCTCCTGGAGAGTCCTGAACGCCAGCTCGGCAATGTGGGCTGGCATCTGTAACGGCGGGAAGCTAGTCGAGAGCATTAGAGGAAGGAGACCGGTCTCATCAGGGCAGGACCAGAGTGAAGACCTGAGAGGGTGTTGGCTGCTGCTGACTATTCTGAAGCTTAGTTGTTGGAAACCCACAGATCTTTCGTGCCCATGGGAAGTTGTCTGTGTTCGTCGTACCACTTTGTAAGGGGGTTTTCCTGAGTGAATACCTCACAAACATGGTTCATTCTCCATTCAAAGATAAAGTACACAGTCTTCTCTCCCAATTGTTGCCCTGGCTTCTGTATTTCCATCGGGCCTTTCACATGAAGGTGTGAGTACTTTCATCAGTTCACCCCTATAGTAATTCTGTCACTTGGCCATGGGAGATAGACTAGTTGATGCTCAGAAATGTTTATTGGTTTTAAAAGTCTGATATGGACATCTTTTACTTTCTAGAAATTTACACATAAGAATGCCAAGCCTAAGGAATTAATGTCTACTAAAATTCAGACAATATTGAGCGTTTACTCTGTTCCAAGCATCTTTCAGGGTAAGAAGAAAGAAAAGTAAGACCAAGTCCCCCGGGCAGTTCATTGCTCCCCGTTTGTTTGGCATCGTGTACTTATGTTACATATTTGTTTGCCAGCCCTTATCACAGCGCTTGGCTATTCTTACTTACAAGTGTTGTCTCCACCACTGTGAATGTCTTTCCCTCCCCAACATACCTTTTATTCCTCCTTCTGTCTAAATCCTGGTCCCCCAGATCCCCCTCAAAGACCACTTCTTCCTAGAATTCTTATCAAGCTCTTCCACGCCACAGTCACTTTAATTTAACAAATCCTTCTGGAACAATCTGTTAGGTGCAAGGTCCTTTGTAAGTAACTTGTAGATGAAAACTGTGCCTAATTTAATGCTTAGAACCTCAGTATTGAGCCTGGTTCTAGGCACAGAGCCGGGGCTCCAAATATGCCTTGTAAGGAAGTAAGGGGCTTACTGTTCCCTTGAGGAGGCAACTTAGACACACACCAACGCCTTCATTTGGGGCAGCACGTGTGGCCCGTGTGTTCCGTTCTGTGGGAATTCAGAGAGGGTAGGGACTGCAAACAGTGGTCGACTGCAAACCCCTACTGCTCTGTCGCATTAGAATATGTGCATTGACTGATTCAGTCAATGGTCATTGAGAGCCCACGGTGGTCCGTCCGCGGGTGTGTGGGCCCTATGGATATGTGAATCTTAAGATCATTTAAATGCTTTTGCAGCAGGGCAAGTGTTTCTGGGAGATTCAGTTGACTTCTGTGAACAGATTAGATCAGAGGGGTGTTTCACACAGGGAGTGAGGTAGGTGGTCTCTAATATTCTCCAAGGGACAGAAGCCCCCTTCACCTGTAGGTTTTGGAAACTCCTGTCTTCCTTTCTGAGGATGCTCTAAGCCAGGGAATAACCTGTGCCACCTGTAATATCATGTACTCTGCTCAAACATTGGCTTCAGGCTTTTTTCCAGAAGCCACCAGCATTGGCTGGGCTGTGGCACACTGTCCTGCTGTACTGGTAAGCCCTGACGAAAGCCTGGGTCGTCCTAGAAGCATTTCCATTTGCTGATGGTTGTCAGACTCTAGCCAGATAAGTCAATACTGAAGATAACTGGTGGTTTCTTAGACTATGTTCTTTGGAAGCAAAGCGTGTGTAAGTCGTTTGCTGAGGAATTGTTGTCAGAACGAAACAGTAAGGAAGTGAGGGGAGCAGAAGAGAGCCGGAGAGAAGCTGAGAAAATGTGCTTCTAGCCCAAGCCTAGCCCAGGCCTGATCCCCAGGGAGCTCTGAAGCCTGGGACCACAGTTGCCCACCATGTGGCTGAGGCTCAGCCTTTTTTCACTACTTGTGGGCTGTAGGATGCTCCTGGAGAAGAGCATCGTCTTCCAGCCGTTTCTGAACTAGGTGGTCCAAAGGCCCTTCCCCAGAAAAGGACTCAGTTGTGAACCCTCAGCTTCCAACACTCAGTTGCCGATTTCCCCATAGCGGTGGAGATGGGCACAGCAGCTCTGTAAAGGTCACCAGCAGGGCAGTCTTTATAAACAGAAGTTGGCATTTGTACTTCTTAACCTTACTGTTTCTCTTTCCATTCACAAATGGAGTTACCCTCCTAGGAAGATAGTGGCTTAATGTTTGTGTAGCACTTTGAACTTTAAAAAATCACGTTTATTTTCTCATTTCATTGTACTCCTGCAAAAATCATGTAAGTTAAGTAGGACAGTTATTGTACATTGTAATGTATGATGGTTGAGTGACTTAAGGTCAAGTAGCAGTAGTTTCCACTGGGCACTCTGTTTAACCCTTGGAACAATTTTGTGATGTGGGTATGATTACCCCCAGAAATTGTGATGCAGGGAGGCTAAGTGACATGCCTGTATTCTCAGAGCTGCATGTAGTGGACTTGTAATTATGACCACTTGTGTGGCTCCACACCCTGCTTTAGTCCCACCGTACCTTGCAGTCTTTGCAATTGGTAGGCAAAACCAAGTCCAAAACCCAAGTCTTTGACACCTGCAACTCTTGGAAAGAGCTATGCATAAATAAAGGGGCCATTAGGTATAAAATTTTAAATGTCTCAATTGTTTAAAGCTAGCATAGCATATCAGGCTGAGTTGTTAACGTTCTGGGGGTTGCTACATCAAAAGTAGCCACATTTGTGATATTTTAGTTGTTCAATTTATATTCGTCTCATATTCCTGTCTAGATTGACATGACAGCTTGAGACTCCAGGCATTGTGTACCATAATTCCCTTGGGTTTTTTTTTTTTTTGTTTTTTTTTTTTTGCATAATGAGGCATAAATGGATTATGAGGTAAAACTTGGGGAATTTTTAATTAACTTGAGTTGAGAATAACACAGTGTAATAATATCTCGGGCATCTAGAGTGCTTGAGAGGATAAGGTATTCTGGTTCAGTAATTTATTCATTTGACAAATACTTATTGAGTGCTCTCTGTGCCAGTAAGGAGCTGACAATTTATAGACAAGTGGGTAATCGCCATAGCAGAGGGTAAGGATGCTATAACAGTAACCAAATTTGAAAAAGGGTATTTAGGCCTTTAAAATTATTTTCTTAGTTAATGGTAGTATAACCATATTTTAAAGTAAAATTGCCCAAAGCAAAAATGTTCCCACACTGTGTTCATTCATACCATCTTAATGGAATACCGATTGTGTGTGAAGTACTACAACCCAGCGCCGTCATTTGCCAATTCGACAAACTTTGAAAGAATTCTTAGAAAATACAATCATAGCATTGTTTATATGAAAACACGTCTAAGCTGTAACATATTTTAAAATGTGTGCTGGTGGTCATGATAGAGTCAGTTTGGGAGTTTGGGTTGCATAAGACAGAAATTATTAATCATTTCAAAATAAAAATTAATTAGAAATGTCAGAAGCCAAGTGTGATTCTGGAGAAAGGGGGTATCTAGCATACATTTTATTGAAATCTTACTGAAAATATAAATAAACTTCAATTTGTCCCTGAATCTTTTAGCAAAGATTTTATGTTGAGGCTGAATCTGCTTTTCTTATTTAACGTAAATTGTACATAGTTAGAAATGAAAAAACTTTAGAACTTCTTGGGAAGTAACTAATATATAGAATGAAATCACCAATTAGCCTAACCTGTAACATAAATAACAAAAGATTTTATTGCAGGTAGGTATTAGACAGCTCTCCCCTCCTTCATATGCTCTGATTAATATAAGTCATACCTTTTTAAATGACAGCTTTTGAGAACATATACTTTTTTGTTCTCTGTACGTAGCCTTCATCTTCAGATTCGTACTAGTATATGCTGTCAAAAGTGCCAGATGCCTGAATAGTTCCTTAGAATGCTCTGCATTTTTACATATTATTTATTTTGATGTACATTAAAATATATAGTGTTGTTTTTCCTTTCAAAATGTGAATTTGGGTGTTTATCTTATTTAAATATTTGTATGCATATATATAAGGCCATGTTTTAATAATATGTAATGGATAATCAAGAGAAAACAGGATACGATTTAACCAAAATTAGCTTTGTTGCAAATAAATAATGTTTTCTACTATGAGATGCCTACCAAGTCAAACAATAGATGTACAAAATTGTCTTATAAAGTAATTGTCTACTGTGTGCATGTGTGCTAGGAGCTGTTCTAAGTACTAGAGATAAAAGCAGTGAACAATACTGAAAAAGTTCCTACCTTCTCAGAGGTTACTTTCTAATGTGAGCTGGGAGGAACACAGTAAACAAGTAAAATAAATATCAACTGTGAGGTGCCCAAAATAGTATTAGAGAGAACTAGATTGGAATACCACTAATATTTAATGTTATCAGAGGTGTTATAATCCAAGAAGTTGAATTGCTTAAGTTGAAAATTGTCATCACTTCAAGTGTTCTAGTTTCTATCCCATCAGGATCCCCCTTGAGATTTCCGAAATATATGCAAAACAGAGTTCTGTTTGTACCCATGAAGAATTAACTGCTACAGAAATTTCCTCTCTCTCCCTGCTGTAAAGAGCTGGAACACTGAACAAAATATATTCAATAACTGTTTGCAGGTATTGGACAACAGGAAGCTCAGGGCTTTGATCCCTAAGAGAAGAGAAATAAATGAGGCAAGTATCCTCACCCACCCATCTTACTGCATGAAGGCAGTTTCCAATCCAAACACAGGGATGAGGAACCAAATAGCCCTCTGATCTCACTGAGTTGAAGAGTCAGAGATGATAGCTGAGGTAGTGAGGATTTGTGAAGGAGCATACCAGTGATGAGGAGGCTTCATAGGGCGAAAGAGCTCTGGATAGCTTCAGAGAATGCCCCTTGAGTCCTTGGCTAAGTACTACCTTGCTCATATGTAGGGCAAAACTCCACAAGGTTGGGAAAAACCACTGAAAAGCAAGAGGTCAAACCATTTCTGTAGCTCACAAAGGGCTGGAGATTCATTTATGTTCCCACCTGCAGAGTGGAAAGACCTCATAATGCAAGGGAAATAGGATAGAGTCTGCAGAGGGTATCACCTATGTAACGAGGCTAAATTATCCCTAGATCAATATCTGCTCTGAACTTGCCCCAACAAAGCTTAAAAGCAAGTCTTGTAAGAGAAAACTGATCTGAAGTAACTGCCTGCCAGAACAAGTCCACCTTTAACAAAATCCAGCACCCCAAAACATAAAACTAACAATATCAATAAAAAATTACCAGAGATGAAAAAAACAAAACAAAAAACAGTAAAATACGTCCAATAATTGGGAGTCATTCAATAGAAACAAACCCAGAAATTACAGATGGACTTAACAGACAAGACGGTTAAATTGCTACAGTTATATTCCCTGTGGTCAAGAGTGTAAAGGAAAGCATGAACATATTGAGGAGAGAAATGAAAGTACAAAAAAATACCCAACTAATATTTCCACAGGTGAAAAATGAAATGTCTGAAGTAGAAAATACATTGGTTGAGGTAACAGCAGATTAGAAACTGAAGAAGGAAAGATTAGTGAACTTAAAAAAAAAATGGCAATAGAAAGTATACAGTATAAGGCACAGAAAGGAAAATGACTGAAAAAAATGAAGAATATCAAGTCATTTCAAATATGTGTAATTGGTGTCTTAGAAAAATGAAGGTAGGAGAGGAAAGAAAAAAATGGCAAAATTTTTTTCAAATTTGGTGAAAATGATAAATCCAAGATTTAACATGGTCAGTGAACCCCAAAGAGAAGAAACATGAGGAATAGCACAGTAAGACACATCATGATCAAATTGCTGAAAACTAATAATGACAAAATATTGAAAGCACTCAGAGAAAAAAGAGGCAATATGAACAGAGAAACAAAGATAAAAATTAAAAAACAAAAACAAAAACAAAAACATCAGTAATGTTGCAAACCAAAAGACAGTGGTGATCCATCTTTAAAGTCCTGGAGGAGGGACAGAAGAATGGAGTGAATAAAGGGAAACTGTCAACCTAGAATTCTATACCTAGCATAAATATCTTGCAAAAATGAAAAGACAATAAAGATCTATTTTAAACAAAGGTAAAATAGTTATTACCAGCAAACCAGCACAAAAAGAAATGTTACAGTTTTCAGGCAGAAGAAAAAAATACCAGATGGAAATTCAGATATACAGAAAGTACTTTAGACATGATAAAGATGTGGTTAAATATAAAAGACTTTTTTTTCTTATTTTTGATGTCTTTAAAAGATAATTAACTAGTTAAAGCAAAGTGATATATGGGATTTATACCACATATAGAAGTAAAATGTATGAATAGCATTAAGGACAGGAGAGAGGAAATTGTAAGATTTTTGCATTGTTTTATCCCAAGAATGCAAGGTTGGTTTATCCTTTAAAAACCAGTTTATGTAATTCACCCTATCTACTGACTAAAAAGAAGACCATATGATCATCTCAATAGATACACAAAAAAGCATTTGATAGGCACTCATTCATGATGAAATATCTTAGGAAATTAGGAGTAGAAAAAACTTCCTAACTTGATAAAGGATGTTTATGAAAAACTTGGAGTGTCCTGGGTGATGAGAGTGTCTTTTTCTTCTAATGAGTCAATTCTTGGTAGACTTCTGGATGGGGGCTGGTCACCAGGAAGACCAAGTCATGATTAGAAGCTGGGAACTTTCAGCCCCAACCCACCCCCATTCTCCAGAGAGGAAAGAAAGTGGGGAACTTGAGTTTATAATTAATCATGCCTACATGATAAAGTCTTCATAAAAAGTATGGGGTTCGGAGAGCTTCTGGGTTGGTGAACACATCCGTGTGACAGGAGAGTGGCACACCTCAACTCTATGGGAACAGACGCTCCTGTGCTCGAGACCCTTCCAGATCTCTCCCTATGTACTTCTTCATCTGGCTGTTCATTTGTATCCTTTAAAATCTCTTTTGTAGTCAGCAGTAGGAATTAAACTGTTTTCCTGGGTTCTGTGAATCACTCTAGAAAATTGCTGAACCCGAAATGGGGCCGTGGGAACCCTTAATTTGTAGCCAAGTTGGACAGAAGTTGTGAGTAAGCTGGGGATCTACTACTAACAATTGATGTCTGAAGTGGGAAGCAGTCTTGAGGGACCGAACCCTTAACCTGTGGGGTTTGTGCTAACTCCAGAAAGTTAGTGTCAGAATTGCGTCCTGTAGGAAACTCTCACTTTTGGCATCACACATGGGAGCATGAATAAAAAAGTAAAAAACAGTTCTTCCTTCCCCTGTTCACCATACACCCAGCAATTCTCTCCTAGGTATTTACCCAGGAGAAACAAAACCAATATTGACCGCCTTATTCATGATTGGCAAAAACTGGAAATACTGTACGTATCCATCAATAATGAATGGATAAGCAAGTCATAGTGTATCCGTAAAGTGGAATACACATAAATATATGACTGAAGAGTGCTGACTTGCCAAGACTGTAAATGAGACTTCTCTACTCTGGTCACATAGTTTCATTCTTGAAAAGTTGCTTTGATAGGTGGCATCTTTAGGGTTTACCATTCAGTATGGCTTCATCCACTAGATAGCAACACATTTATGATATTTGTCAAATTTATTTATATTCTGCCTCCCCCAAAAAAAATTAGAGGCAAGTCTGGTTTATTTTAAGCAGCAATCTACAGGCAGAGTCCTAAGGCATATCTGTCCTTTTGTTTGTCTTCCTTTGGCTAGATAGCAAGTATAATAACACATCATTGACCCTGGTCATTTTCAGCTGCAGTTCTCGGAGTTTTGTTCTCCGCATCACCCAAGGAATAAGTATTGTGTTGTCTACTGCATGGATAGACCTTTTAACCAACAGTAATCATCTTATTGACTTAATAACCAAATCAGATCTGCATCCACACTGTACTCAATATCAAGCTGTTTTACTTTCGCCGTGATTTTTTGATTATGTGTAAATGGGTTATCTACAGATATTTCACATCAGATTGTTTTATCTGAGGTATCCCTTACCCCCTATTGTTGTGTTCAGCCTTTAATTTCTCAAGGAATGTAAACTAATTTTTATAATAGCTGAGGCTGAGTAAGGAAAGGATGATAAAGATAATTCTTCGCCACACATAGAATGTATTCTTACAATGGAAAATGGCATTAAAAATCTTTCCCACTGCTTTCCTCTTTTACCAGATTCGTAACGTCTTAGTAACATGCCTGAGGACTTGGTCAGTTGGTGTTGGGGCTGAGCCTCAAACTAAGTGTCTTTTTCCTGATCTGACATTCTTTTCAATGTCACATTATGTCTTAATGCTGTTGTCACCACTTGATTCTTATACAGTATTCCTGATTTCTTTGGATAAATTTGGGTTCTCATCAAGTACAGCCAGAATGTAAAAGTTTTAAGATAGAATGTGCACAGAAGAAAGTGTTTTTGTGTTTAATAACTTTTATTCATTTTTGTTACTGGCTCTTTTCATCTAAGAGTTGTTCAGAAGGTTACTTACTGTACTATGCTAGATGCTTTGATTCTTTTGCCCAAGGATTTAATAATCTGTTGACCCAAGATCTCTCTACTTACCCTTAATTTCTTCTAAATATGCAGTCAACAGACAGATATTGGTGAACATGTAAGAACTCAGGATATAGAATTTTTATGAGCCCTTACTGAAGAAATTACCAAAAGACAAATTTCAGCCAAATAGGAGGTGAATGGAAAATCTTTGGCAAAGAGACTAGAATTTAATCATTGGATTCAACGTGCTCTGTAGGACTAAAACAAAAGAAAGTGATTGCCACAGAATAGAATGTAAATGTTGTAATTTCTGACAGTGTAGAGATAATAAATTATAAAATGGGAGAGGAAGAGGAGAAAAGGTGAGATGTACTGTATGTCTGCCAGTATCCCCAGATTTTAGAGCTAGGAGACAAAAACTATCACTTAAAACAGAAAGATTTAAATATATTCAATGGTTAATAAATGCAAACAGCATTAAAAATAAAATCAATTAAAAGTGTATGTGGGAGGATGGTAGGGAAGAAATGAAAATATTCTCATTTATCATTGCTCTTATTAGAGAATTAATGAGTGCAACCATATTTATGTAATTGTATACAGAAAAGTAACTGCACGGATGGAAATAAAACTCTTCAGAGTAATCATATAAAGTTCAGAACATAAGGCAAAGAAAGAAGAGACCATAATGTGATAGATTTTTTAAAAATACACTACAGAAGCTCAGAAACTGAAATTAAAAAAAAATACCACTTACAGTAGCATCAAACATGTAAAATACAGTTGATCTTCCTTATTTGCTGAGTCCATATTTTCAAATTCACCTACTCACTAAAATTTATGTGTAACCCCAAAATCAATACTGTGGCAATTTCCCAGTCATTTGTGGGCGTGAGCAGCATGGTGAAAAATTTGAGTTGCCAGCTGAGGTTGAACAAGACGACATTCTATCTTTTTGTTTCAACTTTCATACTATAAATAACTATTTGTAAGAAATGTATATTAAACAAGGTGTCCTTAAAGAGAAACATGCAGAAAAGAAGGTACATATTGATCAATTGACAAAAATGTGACCAGAAGTTCACAGGAACCTAACCCTGTATTTTTCCTTGGGTATTCACTAATTCAGTGTTTGTAACAACTTTACAGAATGTCACTGTGGCAAATACCGAGAATAGACTATATTTAGGGATGAATCTAACAAAAGATATGTATAACATTTACACTGAAAACTATAAACCATTGCTAAGAGATATAACATATCTCTAAATATATGAAGAGATATACCATGTGTGTGGATCAAAAAACTCAATATTGGTGTCGGTTCTTCCCAAATTGATTTCTAAATTCAGTACATTCCCAGTCAGAATTCCAGCATGTTTTTTTAAAAAATTGATATTTGCTTGAAAAAACTAAACAAGCCAAAAGCAGTTTTGAAAAGGAAGAATAGAATTGGAATACTTACACTAACTGACTTCCAGATTTTGTTAAAGCTACAGTAATCAAGACAGTGTGGTTTTGATGTAAAGATATAAAAATAGAGCAGCAGAATAGCGTCCAGAAATAGACCCACACTTATATGGACAACTGAGTTTCAACAAAGGTGCAAAGGCGATTCAGTTGAAAATGGATAGCCCTTTAAATGGATGGTGCTGGACCATTTGGATGTCCTTGTCCAAAAATATGAACTTTGATCCATACCTTTTACCATGTACAAAAATTAGCTCAAAATGGATGATAGGCCTAAATATAAAAACTTCTAAAAGAAAACATACAAGAAAAATCTTTGTGATTTTGGATTAGACAAAGATTTCTTAGATACAAAAGCATGATTCATAAAAGAACAAGTTGATAAATTAGACATAAAAATTAAGAACTTTTGCTCTTTGAAAGAAATCGTTCAGAGAATGGAAAGACATGCTACAGACTGGGAGAGAATATTTGCACATCATATATCTGATAAAGGATTTGTATTCAGAATTTTTAAGAATTCTCAAAACTCAGTAAGAAAATAGCTTAACTTTTTTTAATGGGCAAAAGATTTGAACAAACACTTCACCAAAGAAAATATACAGATGGCAAATTAGCATGTGAAAAGATTTTCATTGTTATTAGGAAAATACAAGTTAAAACCACAATGAGATATCACTCCATACTCATAAGGATGGCTAAAATTTAAAGATGACAATACCAGTGGTTGACAGGGTGTGGAGCATGTGGCACTCACATTCATTGCTGATAGAAAGGCCAAATGGTACAACCAATTTGGAAAATAATTTGGCAGTTTCTTAAAAAGTTAAACATATACCTACCATATGTCCACACCTAGGTATTTATCCAAGAGAAAGGAAAGCATACGTTCATACAAACATTTATACATAAATGTTTATAAAAGCCTTATTTGCAATAGCTGAAAACTAGAACTAACTTGATGTCCATCAACAGTTGAATGGATGAACAAATGGTAGTATGCCCTTACAAGGGAATACTACTCAGCAATAAAAGTAGTGCGTGAACTATTGATACAAATAATAATAATATGGATGAATTTCAAAAGGATGATAAGTAGAAGAAGCCAGACCAAAAAAATAGAACATAGTGTAAGATTCCATTTCTATAAAATGCTAGAAATTGCAGTCTAGTCTGTGGTGACAGAAAACAAATCATTGGCTGCCTGAGCACGAGGAAGTGGTTGGAAGGGAAAGATGTACTACAAAGGGGCATGGTGAAGAAACTTCTATGGGTTATAGATATGTGCATAATTTTTATTATGGTGGCTTTGTAGATATATAAGCATGTCAAAACTTATCAAATTGTACATTTTAAATAGATGCAGCTTATCTTTCAATTAGAGCTCAGTAAAGCTGTTTTTAATAAAAGACTGATAGCAATATAAGCAGACAGTATAGCATATATCTTGTACTTATCAATAAACACACATGTTCTAAACTTACAGATTAAAAGAAATGGATCCCATAAAAATACAATTATAGGCTTTACATAAGACATGTTTTTAAAAAGGGATCTAGATTCAGGGTAAAATTATGGAGCATGAAAATGTAAACAAACCAAAAAAGGCAGAAGTTGCTATCTTAATATTAAAAAAGATGTAATTCACAGTTAAAATGTATTAAACAAGTCAAAAAAGGGTTTTGTATAATGAAAGGAGTGCAACCCAGTGTAAGTCTAAGAGTTAGATTTATGTATCATATAACAGCATCACGTTCCTTAAAATGTACAGGAAATATAAGGAAAAAAATGTTTTCATTGAAATGCATATAATATGACCTTTATATGCTGAAAACAGAAACTATATTTTCTTTGTAAGCACTCAGGACTGTTCAGACAAGTGTTCAAGTAACATTTTAAATATAAAAAGGAAAATCATAAATGTACTTACAGAAGAATGGAAAATTCTTAGCTTTATCTGGAAGTGAGGAAAGTCTTGCTAATTAGGAGATCCCAGTTAGAAATAATAAAAAAGATACTGATATTTCATTGTGTTCACTTCTACAAAAATTTACATGGTAAAGGAACACCTTAAATAAAGTTAAAATCTAAATGAGGAGGGGAATTTGCAACAGACAATGGAGGTGATTTTTTAAATGTATAATGAATACTTACACATCAGTAAGAGAAAGACCAGTAACACAGACACGTCATGGGCAAAGGATATAAACAGTTCATAGTAAAGAAAAAGAGATGCATCTTAAAACATGTACAATACTCTCATTTCTCTTCAGATCGTATTCATCTTTTGTCCTTTAACACATGTTCAACTTCAGCCATGATAGTAGAAATGGTAATTAAAAACACAGTGACATCATTTTTCACATATCAGGTAATACAGACCATAACACTTAATAACTCCCTATGAGTGTGGGGAAACCACTCTCATACACATCCGGTGAGAATTTAAATTGGTATAACTTCTATGCAAAGTAGTTTGATAATAACTGTCAATATTAAAAGTGCATATGCCACTTCGTCCAGCAATGTTACTTCTAGGAATTTATCCTATAGATATATCCTTCTATATGCAAAATGAACACATGGGTATTCATTACAGCATTGCTTATAAACTAGAAATTTTTCATTTTTTATTAAATAAATTTAAAAAGAGATTTATTAGACAAATAAGCCTATATCTATATGTCAAAAAGAGTGAGACAGCACTAAGAGCCAGGTGATACAGAGCATTCTACAAGTTGTATCTGTTAAGTGAAAGAAGCAAGCAAGAGAACACTGTACAATGTGTTATCATTCCTTACGTATTTTCTACGCTAGTACAGACATGGATTTTCCCTGAGAGGATCCACAGACACTAGTAATTGCGGTGCTGTCTGTGATCCAGGACTAGAATTGCAATGGGCGTGCTGTTCACTGGTAACATTTGGTACTTTGTGCACATACTACCTGATTAAAAATATTCTTTGCATTAGAAATCAATCAAGAACTTGGAGGACCCTACGAAATTAAGCATTAACTCACCCATTAGAGATTATGAATGTTTTAGTAATTAAAAAAATTGAATGTAATAGTAATTATTATGTGTTGGGCATTGTACTCTGGGTCCTTTACAAACATTGTCTCAGTTTTTCTAGTAAACCTTGAAGACAGTTGTAGTACTTTACAGGTTAAGAAAGAGATTCAGCGAGGATGACCCAAGGACACCCAGATAATAAGGGTCCTTTTAAGAAGTTCAGTTGAATGAGGCTTGAGGAGTTATATCCTCAAATACGTATATCCAAGCTTCTACCAAAAACATTTATAAATGGCTTGTGTGGTAGCAGGTATACATCTTAGTTACATGTGTGTTTCCTTATACTTCCAAGGAAAGACAGCAATTGTCTTACTTAAAACTTTTTATATTGGGATTGGAACTTGCGTGATTCCAGCAGGCTCAACATCTTGAAAATCAAGTGCCAAGATAAATGTCTTTTGAGAGTAAATATTTTCATGTTTCTGTGTAACTATGATGTGGCCTTATTGAACTGGTTTTATTCCATAAAGAAAATGAGATTCTTCAGCAGATGGACAAATTTTAAATCTAGGCTGAACCTTAAAAATAAAAATCCAAGTAATACAAGCAGAAAAACTGAGGGCTCTGCTTCTATCGCCATGAATAATCAATGGGGTTTTTTTTGTATTTTGTTTTATTTTGAGCAAGGGTAAATTTCAGACTTTTTATTCTTCACTACACAAGAGATTGCTTTGACAGCTGATAAACTGGCTTTTCTATTAAAATAATTATATGGCAGGTCTTTTGATATGTTAGTGTAAAATCGATTTATGGCAGATTCAATTTATAGCATCTGGAAGTTTGCCTGCTCGTGGCAACAAATTAGGGCTCACATTTACTATTGACCTCAGTGAGACACATACTATAAGACCCAGTCTTATTTTGGGGAAATTTATGGTGGATACCTATGTATTTTTTATCCAGCACATATACCTTGTTTACCCCG
This sequence comes from Rhinolophus ferrumequinum, assembly GCF_004115265.2. NCBI lineage: Eukaryota > Metazoa > Chordata > Mammalia > Chiroptera > Rhinolophidae > Rhinolophus > Rhinolophus ferrumequinum. The sequence continues at coordinate 37,328,807 of NC_046289.1, read as the reverse complement.
TTAATGCATTATTTAAAAAGAAGCATGTAAATGAATTATTGAACAATGAATTTTATTTTTTCAATTTAGTCATTTTGCAAGATGCTCTATTTTTATTTATAATTCTTATTTATTAGGGTTCATTGTTTCCATTAGCTTTGTTTCCTATGGCAAATAGCTCATGTGTATGCAAATCCTTAAATATTCAGATTAGAACACGTTAGATGTTGCAGGAGACAGATTCACATGCATCATTATCCATTGATCAATTAAGTATTTCCCTGTAAAGGTTACCAATTCCTGTTCTTATGTGAGACTGCAGTTAGGTTTCTCTCTCTTTTTCTTTCTTCGTCTTGAGGTATACAATGAAGAGGAATCTCACCATTGATTTTATTTTCATTGAAATACTTCTCATTTCACAAATACATTGCATCTTCTTCATTTCTTCTCATGCCCATTCTTGCTCATGTCTAGGACCACAAAACTCTCAAAAGCCAATGTACTGCTGTTTTGCAGAATGAATTTGTTGGAGGTCAGTTTTCCCACCTCTAACCAGACGAGTATGGCCCCACCGTTCTCTAGGTGACCATGGGGTGGCCTTGCTGCAGGGTTTGACTCGGGGAGGTAGCTGGCCGTCTGACACCTGCCGTGTGTGTTGAGATGCGTAAAGCTCCATTCCAGAGCATTGTCTTCAACTTTCAGGACTGCACCCCTTCCTTGCCCTGTCCTACTTTGTGGGAGCTGCCACTCAGAGTCAGTGTGGGGAGATGTCTGCAGGGTCTACACTAGACTGTGCACTTTCAAAGTCACCATTAGAAATGGGCTGCCATTTATGGTGAGTAGTACACAACGTGCGATTGGTAAGGTAACATGGTTATAGGTGTGTGTCCTAGTCACAGCATCCCTGTGTGGGGAAACTGTACTTCACCCCTACTTTTTAAGAGAGACGAGACAAATAAAGTAACTGAAAGAGGAGATTGTACATTAGGTTAGCTTAATAGGTTTTTGAAGTACCATGAAATAATCTATACAAATTTGGATCTGCACCTTTCAGTTGTTCAGCACTTCATGATAAACTGGGTGGATATAGAGGTAGCTACAGCATCTTTGCCCTTAGACAGCAGTGACTTTCCTGGACACACGACCATCACTTGTAAGGTGACAAAACTGAGGTTCAGAGTGCATAAGTTGCCTAGAATCCCACAGCCAGCCAGTCGTTGGTGGAGTGGGGATTCAGACTGATCTGTACTGTGAACCATGCAATATACTGTCGCAATCGAAGGCTGATTAAAAGAGACGGGAGTTCTGCTCTCGAGGAGCTTTTCATCTAGTGTAAGTGGTACAGTTCCTGGGACAGATCTCCATTCAGCACAGAATGTGCTCTTGCCCACCTCTTCAACTGCAGTGCGCAGCGTGTCCTATTTTCAGAAATATATCTCAGTCAGGTCATCTCTTGTGACTAGTACCTCCAACGAAATCCAGCTTCAGTGGAATTAGGAGTGACCTCAAATTAGAAACAGGGTCTCCTCAAACGTTCTTACCCGCTCTGTCCTTCTGTTGGCTGCACTGACCACCTCGGCCCCAGCCCCTGTCCAGCACTGCCTGGAGTAGGTTCTCTGCCAGGGTTTATCAAATAGCTCAGTGAGCCGATCCCAGACGGGCACGGCAGTGGCCCAATGCCAAGTCCAAAGCCATTGCCTCTAACAAATAGACTTATCATTTTGATTTATTTGTTGCATGAAACACTATTGATTTTGATGAAATCTAACTTAGCATTTGTGACTTTCTCATAATAGCTGTGACTCTGTGTTTGGGCATTTATTTGAAATATGGAATATTGAAAAGATAAAATATTTTAAAGAGCGTGTTCATGCAAAAATCAATTATGAATTCCTTTAGCCACCTCCTGTCTTTAGAAATAGCACTCATACATATTTTATACTTAAATTGACAAGGATGGCAGAGACCTCATCTTCTCTGTAGCAGCTTGAACCAGACTGATTGAGAATTTATTGCCTAATTATACTTGTCAGCCTGACATAAAAGTCATTAGTTCTGGAAAAACATGTTTGTCATACTGGGAGTATCTCTAATTAATATAGTCAATATCTAACATATATTTAAAGCTAAACAGAATAATCTCCAAAGCGTGTTATAGCCTAAAAGGAGCTGATGGTAAACCCCAGGGGTCATGAAGAGGTGCTCTAACTACAGGTTTGTATTTGAGGAGAGACAAAGCCGTGTACTATGTTGGTCCCTCTTCTGATGAAATACAAAGATAATAACTGAAGACTCAGGGAGGTTATGTGATTTCGTTAACGGTTGGTGAGTGACTGAACTAGGATTCATACCGGGGGTCCAGTGTATTTTTTCCTCAGCATCAGACTCCATTAGACGTCATCACAAGTTGATCTCTGCAATGTCCACACATGCTTTCATTCTCCCTTCCTAATGTAAACTTGGAGTTCAGCAGGATAAACTAGGTAGTCACGCTGAGACAACCACGTGACATGAATGTTTCCTATTGCCCAGTGTTCATCCACGTGCTGGATTATCAGTGGGAAGTGCTGAGGTCACGCGCTGCCAGTGACCCCCTGGGGCCGCTCTCATGTAACCGTATATGCTGATACCCTGGAGCACCCTTCCCCCAACCAAACCCGCCAGCATCACAGTGTACACAGTGCTACGGAGTAAAATTATTCAGCAGTTATTTCCAAGCCGCTGCACAGCTCACAGCAAACTCATTCATTTGCTTGTAAATGTGCACATTTCTGCCATAAACATAAACATCAGAAGTTGTTTTTTGAACTAAAAAGGTTCGATTCATTGGTCCCATTCATTCCTACCCCAAACAGATTTCCATTATTATGTGTTTTCCTTACCAATTAAAATGTTGTTTCTGTAGCAATACACCCTATCATAGAATGCTTGTATTTAGTAACCAGGAGGGCTGTTAGAGGCCAGTGTAGTTACCTTTCCATTTTATCAGGTCCTTTGCAGCCGTAGTTTTGCAGTTATTTATTTAAATTGTAGGATGAGCTGAAATACTAACTTACAAATTAGAATTAACAGTTAAAGTGGCTGAAAATAAACTTGCGTAAAACATGCAGAATTGGCTGTTCTTACTCTACTATGCCTTATTAAAGAGTGCTGAGTTGTGGACATCATTTAGAAAGCTACTGAGAAAACAAGCTCGTACTATGTTTCTTGGTGGACCCCAAAAGTCAAAGGGGTCACTGCCTCCTTAGGTAGAGTGTGCAGGACATTTCCTAGGACTGTCCCCATCGGGTGGGCGGCTAGAGCATCTCTGACTTCTTTCTGAGATGTTTTGTGGAAAACTGAAAGATGGGGTGCAGTGGACAGCATCACAGAACACCACCACATTTGAACACATGATGCAAAGCTCTTCAGAGCAGCTCTATGAAAACTTGAGATTTATCTGGTAAAGGTTCCTTAAATGCATGAGCCACACCAGCCATCTGGCCCTCTCTTTTGAGAGGCAAATACAACACTATCTACTTACAGAGGAGAGAAACTATGCAGAGTGCTGCTCTTTCCACAAATACATTCATTTAATGTAGCCAGACACTGTAACCCAGGAGCAAAACCGCAGTGCTGTAATAATCAGCAACCAGGACATCTAGACAAGAGGGATTGTTAAATTCTTGAATCATTTGGTTCTAAGACAGAGAGCGAGAGAAAGAGAGAGAGAGAGAGAGAGAGAGAGAGAGAGAGAGAGAGAGAGAATATGAGTTTCAAATGAAATGAAATTCTTCAAATATACATCTAATTTCTCTCTCTCTCTCTCTTTCTCTCTCTCTCTCTCTCTCACACACACACACACACACACACACACACACACACACTCTCTCTCACACATGTTCCCTTAAATGAGCCTGAGGCTAGTTTAGTAAGGCATGCCCCGCTGGTATATATAATACATGTGGTTTGCCAGAGTTTGACTTCATAACTTCTAACAGTAACTAGTCATCTTCTTCTCCAGTCTTCCTAGTATCCATTCTATTTCTGTTCCAAATATGTAAGGACTAAAAATTGTCCATGTGACATGCTTGGTGGCCTTTGTCTCTGAAAATGCTTCAAATGCTTTACATATTCCTTTTATATGTTAATCTGTAACTACTAATATAAAATTTTCTTCACATCTCAGTCATTCAACAATAGAAGATTATCACAGTAAAAACGTATACTTGCTTTAACCACAGAAAACCTCTCAACGTATATTCAGAAGCACTTGAAACTTCCGTTAGAAACACAGTCTGTGTTGTGTAAAAGCTCTGCGCTACCCCTCCCTATCCTGTGCCCTCGAGCGTGGGTAAGGTAAACACACAATCACCACGATGTTGTATGTGAGTTATAAATATTAACAAACCAGAAAAAAAAAATGCTCTGGCACAAACAGGCCTTGAGAACTGGTCCAGTTGTCTTGTGTTGTGTAGCTAACTACTGCAAAACGCAGGGGCTTAGCAAAAACCACTTGATTTTATTCATCATTTTGTGGGTCAGGAATTTGGGAAGGGTTCACATGGGCAGTTTATCTCTGGTTCACATGGCTGCTGGACCCGGAGGACTCATTTCCAAGGTGGCTCCTTCACCCACATGTCTGGGTCTTGGTTCTCCGTGGCCTCCCTCTCCCCACGTGGCATATCAGGCTTCAGGGCCTCTCCTGGGAGCTTGGGCTTTTTACATGATGGCTCAGGACTCCACGAGCGAGTGTTCAGGGTGGCAGGTGGAAGCTGCAAGCCTTCACTGACCTAGCCCGAGGTCCCACGTGTCACTTTGCTGTGTTCTGTTGGTCAAGCAAGTTACTAAGGGCGGCCCAGATTCAAGGGAGATGAATTAGGTTGCACTGAGTAATCTGCGAGGCAGAAAGTTATGGGCTGTGAAGGAGCTGATGGTAACACTCCTTGGGGGGATAAATCAGTTTTGTAATTACCAGTTGCCCAACAACGACTTGGTGTTTGAGGAGAAAAAGTGAAATGTTACACATGGTTTGTTCCACTTTGTATTTGATTTTTGCCTGAATGCGATAAAATCAGTGAGCCTGGCTTTGGCTCACCAGTAGATGAAGTAATAATGTTAACTGTATAAGGACAGCAGTGGCAAGAGAGGGCTCTGAGACGACACGAAGCTTTTAGGCAGGGTGCTTGGAAATAGGGTTGTGCTATTGACTGAAACAAGAAACCCCGGAGGAGTAAAACGTTTAGCCCAAACAATTTAATAATGCTTTAGACCACGTGTAACAAAATACCCAATCAAAGGCAACCTAAAACCCTCCTTTCTCTCATCAAAGTCTGGGGCAGGTAGTTTCAGATTTGGTTCAACTCAAAGATGTCAGGGTCCAGTCCACTCCTCTGAGGGCCTTTGACCTTCCTCTCACGTGGCAGGGCTGCCTCACCTCCAAACATCACATTCATTTTTTGTTAACAGAGAAAAGAAAGAATGTCTCTTGGTATCTCCCATCAGGAGCTCCACAGTGGTCAGGAGCGGGTCACGTTTCCATGTGCTAGCTTCACAGGAGAATGGGAGAGCTGGTCGTGGCATTTTCAGGCTTTTACAGCTCTCCCAGCGGGGAGAAGGACATTAGGTAGGTAACCAACAATATCTGCCACAGTGATGAATTCTATTTTCTCTCACTACACAGTGGCTAAAAGCTCACTTAGCAGCCTTATAGGGCTTGAATTAAATGGGCTAAATCATAACTATGATAAATGAGTGTTTTCTAGAAACCACTTTTGCAGTGGGCTTTTTCCCTTTTACTTTGTAATTGAGAGCTAACCCCGCTGCTTCTTAACAAATAAAAGACTTGATTGTTTCCCTTATACTTTTAAAATATGAATGGAAGCTCTCAGGCTGCCATAAAGACATGTATCCATCCCATTACGCACCTGGCAGAATTGCCTTTCTGGTGTCATTACACATTTTACATCTTTATAAGTGGCTTTATGTGTGTACAGACAGGTTTCTAAGAGGAAGCAAAGGCTGTAGACATTATGAACCATGTTTGTTTTAGAGTCTGCAGGCTTAGAGAACTCTTTCACATTGAAAGTTGAATCAGAACAACCAATTCCAACTGTTCCCCTGAATGGCAGAGGACGGCTAAGTTGTGCCAAGCCTGTGATACAAGTAGGGTAACACTAAACAAATACAGATCTTCAGCTGGAAAGATAGTGTCTGGCTCAAAAAGGGCCTGGTTTGAACATCTGAGCTTGCCGCATAGTGCTTAAGTTTCTCCGCTGGATACAGAATCCTTTATTCTGTGGATATGTGATTGTATAATCTGTAATTGTCCAATTGTGATATTTTTAACGCGATAAAATTCACATGTAATAAATCGAAGTTCAGAGTGTCACTATTTGTATCTTTGCTGGTGAAAAGTAGGGATGAGGAGGGGAAGACCGAGGAAGGAAGCTCTAGGTCTCCTTTTGTGTCCGTGTGGGTTCATTCAGGCATCACACATGCATTGAATGCCCTCAGGGCTGCGGGTAGAGAGAGAAGACCAGGTCTATCTTTGAAACACTCCTAGTGTTAGGAGAGGAAGTCAGCAACCTTGCCTTCTCGTCACAATAGAAAAGTGAACATGGGAAATCAGTATTGTCTACCAGGCAAGCTAGTTGGGCTCGTTTTCCTTATAATTTTAACTCCAAATTTGAGTTAGTATAGTAAAATCACATCGTATTACGGTCGTTGTATTTGAACTAAATTGTAGTGAGTGCCAAGAGAAAGCCTTACCTACTCTCTTTTCTGATATTTCAGAAATAGATTTCAAAGCAACTTGGTGCCTGGAGGAAAATTTTATTTCTTGTAATACCTGAAATGATTGACTCAAGTCAATGAATCTGTAATTTATTAGAGGCCGTATTTCTGAAAGTGCTATTTTAAATGTTAAAAAGCATTGTTGAAAATTGGTACTTTTTTTTTAATTAAAATTTATTGGAGTGACGATGGTTAGTAAAATTACATAGGTTTCAAGTGTACAATTCAATAATACGTCATCTATATATCACATTGTGTGTTCACCACCCAGAGTCAGTTCTCCTTCCATCACCATATATGTGACCCCATTTACCCTCTTCTACCACCTTCTAACCAAAATTAAAGGCTTAATGCTTTGTATACTTCCAGAAAGAAAATAAAAACTGATGTCAAGCTTAAACTCACCTCTTAACTTCCCCCAACCACCCAAATCTGGCCTCACTCTAGACTTTAATATGCAGACGAGATATTAAATTCATGTCATCAAGGGAAGTTGGCACCTGTCCATTTATTTCTGAGGGTCCCAGTGATGGCCGTAGGTATCCTGCCTTTGATGGCCACCTTGTACTCCCAATCCCAGTGGTGGCTTAAAGCCCAGTCTTCTGGCGCCCACTCATCACCATGCTTCTCCTCCCTGTGGGTGCAGCCTGTGTGGGCCCCAGGACGCCAGCACTTAGGGCTCTTTACAGGCAAGCCTCCTCTCCTGGCTCTGCGTGAATAGAGGGACAGCTCTGCAGGGACTTCAAGGGGGTGTCACACCTCACACATCAACCGTCCCTGCTGCAGGCGAGTGAGTGCCTTGTGTGCTGGCTCACAGCCATCCACCGCCTTCTGGGACTTGTCTCAGACCCTGCAGAATCTTTCCCCACTTCCCCATCTTCCCCATATCCAGAAGCTTCCAGAATGTAGCCTTCAGCTGGGACTTTCTTAACCAAAAAGTCTCAGAAAAAGCTTTCCTAGCACCAAAGCATTTACCTTTCCTAACCCTGGTGAGTCACATAGAGCCACATAAAAAAACTGGCAGAAGTTTGAAATTATAAATTTTATTTAATGGGCTCAACATTCAAGGTGTCCTGGATCAGGCATTCCTGGCCGCAGGCCCTGTGCTTTCTGCCCTGCTTGGGGAGGCCAGGCAGGGCTCCGCCTAGATCTCTGTGCTCTTTGCTGTGGGCAGTACCCAGGATGGTGCCGCTTGCCCTATAAATAGCTTTCTTTATGTGTTGCATAGGCTTATAATAGTCTGGGGCACAAGAATAGTTTTAGAATAAAACACCTTAGAAGAACTGGGTCCAGTAACAACTGAGGACCTATACAATGTCTATTTCTGGTGCTTCCCAGAGTGGCTGGAAGGGGGAGGGTAGGGGTGGGCAGGGCTGTGCCAAGTCATGGGGTGAGCACCGCGAGTCTTCCTGGGACACCAATGTTCTAGGAAATTTGGAAGAAATGTTTAAAAATTAAAATACAAGCATGTTGTGGAGTAGAATAGAAAATTTATAATAATTTTAAAGTAAGATGTTTTAAGCATGAGAAACTTTACTTTAGGGCTGCTCTCCCAGACATCTCCAGGGGTTCAGGTGACTCTCTGCCAGTTAGGGCAACTTTGGTGGAAGTTTGAGAAACACTGTACTTTAGAAGGTACCATCATACAAAAATTTGTAACTTTTTAAAAGGTGTTCTATTACGGCACTGTTAACTCCTTATTTTGCAGATAATTGGCAAACTACAGACATTCTTATTTTATGGAATGTGTGCCTAGAAAGTTGTGTTTGAGTCAGTGTATTTGTAAATTGAATACCTGGCAATTTCAATAGATACTTTTAAGGAACCCTGTAAGTTATTGTATAAATAATCACTCCTTGGTTATTAGTTTTATGTTTGAATTTAATACAATTATTTTTCTTAAAGTGGGTTTTTTTCACTTTAACTATAAAGATAAACAAACATCCATTTATCTTGAATTGTAAATAGTTCTTTATTAATTTGGCTTTCAAAAAATGTCACATATCAATACCATTGAATTTCTCTGACTCAGACCAATGAAAATTTAAGATTATATATGTTACAGGAGTTCAGTAGTCTAAGAAGTATTGTTTAGATCCACATTAAATACATAAATTATTATTCTTTCTAATACTTGTATTATTTTAATGAAGCATGAACAACCAAGCATCAGTTCAATAATGTAGTTTCTCAGGGCAGATGATTAAATAACCATGAGATGAACCAGGCTCACTTCCAACTTGATTTCGAATGTTGTACTATTTATTACTCTAAGCAATTGTATTACTAAAATATAAATGTTCAGACATTCTCATTAACATGCTATATATGTCCAGCTACTTCCAAATACCTTCTTGCTCTTCATACAGTATCATTATTCAGTAAATGTTTAATAGATAGGCTTATTAAAGTTTTATTATAGTTAATGTGAAAAAGTGGAAATGAAGATAAGTTAAAGTAGAATAGATAAAATGTAATCGAAATAATTTGGAGTACAATTTAAATACACTTCTTTGTTAATTTGGAAATTTCAAAGTGTGTAACCACATCTTAAGATGTGTTCAAATATATCGTTATAGAGAAAACAAAGAACAATATTATATTATAGATTTCTAGATTCTTTGAAAAAGACTATAACTTTAGTCTAAAAATATAAAAGATAAAACTAACTTAGCTACCCTATTTATTAATTCAATAAATCTCAGGTTAAGCAATTGCTCATATAGGATTTAAATAACGTGGAACAAAGTATGATTATCACTGGGTAGAAAAGGGCATTATTATATAGAAATTCTTATAGAACATTTACAGTTTTTAAAGTGATTCTTTTACTATGATTATAATCTCTATTACATGGGGAAAATACTATAACAAAGTGTTATTAACTTACCTGTTGTGTGAAATAAATTTTAAATAAATCATATTAGTCTAAAAACTCTGTCACTGAGTTAAGGTAACAGAGAACGTAGATGTTTTTCTGGGAATGTGATTTAAATCAAGTCTTGCAAACTAATAAATTAACTTTGATTTAGTGTAAGTGAAATATCATTCATATTAAGATAGAATATTTGGTAAAACCAGAATTGTGACTATTGGCTGCTCTGTAATTCAGGGCACAGAACAAGGACATGTTCTGATTACGTATTAGGAAAATGCTGGCTTATGTTGAGTTTTGCTGGTAGAATATCTCTTAACTGTAAACAATGGTGGTTACCTTGTTGAAATGAAATTTTAATGAATTTTTATATTTTTTATTTCTTTATTAGGCTATCAGCTGCATAGGTCAACACAGCATATCGTACACTCTATCAAGGAATCAGACTGTGGTGGTCGAGTACACACATGATAAAGACACGGATATGTTTCAGGTAACATATTGCTTTTTTTTAATGGAAGTTTTAGGACATTTTTCCTTCAGTTCTGTATTTTGATATGTAGTCAGGACTCCTAGTACTGATGATGCTTTATGATGATGCCCAAGGGGGAAGAAGTGACGATGATATAAAAATTATTCCTATTTGGTTTTTGAAAAACTAAGAAAAAACTTAACTCTAAAATTAATTGCAAAAAAAGAAAAATTTTATAAAAGCTACATTCTCAGTTCTCAATGCAATAAAAATAGACTTTAGTAACCAGAGTAAAAATTTTTATAGCCAGCCACTTTTAAAAGCCAACATGTTCAAAATACTTCCTAAATAACACTTGGATCAAAGATGACATCAAAGTTACAATTACAGGCCTTTTTAAAAATAACTATGGGAACACTATATAGCAAAACTCATGAGATGTGACCAACATACTCATAAGAAATGCAAAAACGTAAATGCTTTTATAGGCAGGAAGGGAGGGAGGAGGGAGGAAAGAAGTTGAAGAATTAAACATTTATCTCAAAAAGTTCTTTTTCAAAAATGACAATAAGAAAGTAGAGGACAGACTCAGGAATAGTTTTAGTGGTATGTAATAGAAAGTCCAGAAATAGATCAAAAGAAAGCAGAAGGAAGGAAGTAATAAAGGGGGGAAAATCATCAATTAATTTTTTAAAAAGAGAATTAGGATAGCCAAGAATTGGTACTTTAAAACACCAGAAAATTAAAATTAAGGCTAATAAAATGAAAAAGCAAACACAAATTACAAACCATGAGGTTTTGCATTTCTGAATGCAAATTAAAGATTAATTAAATGATGTTAAAACAAATGTCAAAAAAGTATCATAGATACTAACATCAGAAAACGATATAAATAACTTTTGAAATAAAAAAATATGCTCAACCTCTCATAAAAAGAGAAATATGAATTCAAATCACATAGAGATATCATTTGTCACTTATCAGATTGGCAAACATCCAAAAGGTTTTGTCAGAGCTGTGGGGAGACACACTCCTACATCCTGTAAATTAGTATGACCTCTGTGGGGTGGTGATTTGGAAATACCTATGAAAGATACAAAATGCACGTTCTTAGACTCAGCTCTTCTCTTTCTAAAGTTGTTCTCTTTCCAGATATTTACCTCAGAGGTACCCCTACATACATGCAAAATGACATTTTTACCAAGTTATTGCTCGAAGCATGGTTTAACAGCAGACGGTTACAAATAACCTGAAGTCCTCCAGAAGGGGACCAGTTCTGTGAATTTGGAGACAGCCATACAGTGGGGGCCTCCAAGGCTGTAAAACAAGAAAAAGCTCTAAGTGAAGACACGGAAAGAGTTCCAAGCATATTTAATTAAATATTTAATATTATTAAATACATTGAGCCATTTGATAGTATTATGTTCAATTAAGATTACTTAATGTTAACAAAGTAAATAATTAATGTTATTAAATATATTAAATTTTAAATAGTATATTATTAAATATTGAATTAGTATAATTAAATGACTTAAACAATGCTTATGTGCATTAAATAAAGCAGTTGCTTTTATGGGGAAGCGGACGGGGCAGGTGGGCTACAGAGAGGTATTCCATACTTTTTGATTTTTTTGAACCATGTGAATGTGTTAGCTATTTAAAACAAGGAAGAAAAACAACTACACAATCCTAGATAGATAGATATATAGTCATCATAATTGTCATAGGTATAGACCTAGTTATTTAAGTGCTAGTTTGAACTCAAAAGTAACATTTTGTCATGTTTAAATAAAATATAAATGGTTTTACTCTTCATGCCATTTCATTTTATAATATTCTAAATATTCTTTCCTCTTGTTCTACCAAAGAAAATCTCTTCCTAGAGAAGTATATGCATATACTTCCCTGTTGATATTTTTATGGGACTTCATAATAATTTCTTTTTTTAAATACTTTCAAAAATTATACATCTTAACATTTGTTAAGATTTTTTCTTTTCTTTGTTTTACATAGAGAGAAGAGTCTCAATACTAAAAAAGTGAATCAAGCAAACTTCACATTTGTTGGTGGTACATGTTTTACCACTTAAAATCAACAAGTTACTGTGATGACACACGTAACTTCATTACGATTCTTTAGTGACATATTGTGTCATAGTGTATTCTTCACTTTTATACAATCACATGCAACTCTCATCATTCATTTTCTTCCTTCTCATCTCGGCAAATGCAGAATGAATTAAAGATTGAGCTGGATTTGTTTGAGCTCTTGTTACTCTTTTTTTTTTATTGTAGTAAGAACATTTAACATGAGGTCCACCCTCTTGAGAAATTTTTAATGTACAGTATAGTATTTTTAACTATAGGCTCAATGTTGTTCAGCAAATCTCTAGAATTTAATCACCTGTGCACTGAAACTTTAGACCAGTTGAACAACAACTCACTATCCCCTGCCCGCCTCTGTTTCTATGAATTTGACTAGTTTAGATACGTCATGTGAGTGGCATCATGCAGTATCGGTCCTTCTGTGACTGGCTTATCTCACTTAGCATAATGTCCTCTAGGTTCATCCATGTTGTCCCATGTGGCACAGTTTCCTTCTTTTAAAGGCTGAATATCCATTGTAGATATGTACCACAATTTCTTTTATCCATTCACCTGTTGACGGACATGTAGGTTTTTTCGTATCTTGGCTATTGTAAATACTCCTTCAATGGACATGGGAGGGGGAGTACCGATATTTCGTCAAGATCCTGATTTCAGTTCTTTTGGATAAAACCCGGAAGTAGGATTACCACTAAAACATGGTAGTTTTAGTTTTAATTTGGAGGGGCACCCCCATACTGTTATGAACTTCTAAGTGCTTGATGCGGACTTTCCATTTCATCACACAGAATATTACAGACTCAAAATTTACTGAAATTAATTATTCTTTGCTGTGTCATCAAAGCATACTTAAGGGAAATTGGCATTACTTTCTAACTGCACTGCACATGCATGGCGGTGAAGCGTTCAGTAGCCACTAGTGTGTTTGGTGCCGCTGCTTCGATTCCTGCTGAAGCACAGCGGTGCTTTGGCACCATCGGAGCACATGTCAGCAGGTGGAAAAGGCAAATGGCATCTCTGTGTTATCATAAAAGCAATTCTGTCTTCAGAGACCTGACCCCTTGAACAGATCTTGGGGGCCCTCAGAGGTTCGTGGGCCATGCTGAGAAATACCAGATGTTATACTAACCTCTTAATTTCATAGCTGAGAAATCTGGGTCTTTGAAAGGAAAGGTGTTACTTAATCTAAGGGCAGAGAAGGCGTTAGTGGCAGAAGATTTCGGTCTCCTGGGTTTTCTACATAGTACCAACTCAACCTCTTTAAATAAAGCATGGTAATTCAACAAAAATGTGTAGATTAATTTGGAAAACATAACCTATTTGCCATTTTCACTAAAATAATCTCATTCCATTCGCAGACTAACTGGACATATTGGAGGATTAATGTCAACTCACTCTAAGCAGAGTCAAATTAAGCAACTCTTAGAAGGCCCTGAAAAAAATCAAGATTTGTTTTAACTTTTTCCTCCTTTTATCAAGTTTATATGTCTGAAACCTACCATTGGTAAAAATTACAGAGCAAAAAGCACTGCAACATTTATATTTCTCATGTATAGACCTTGGTGTTGAGGCCTGTTCAATTTAGCCATTACAAATTAAATTGATTTCTAGGTAAATTGAGCATTTAAAAGTAGAACATTAGAATGAGCCCAAAAAGGACCTGGGCTGCATTTCCCACAGTGGAATCAGATAGTAGGCCTAGAGCTCAGAAATATTACTGCCTGAAGAAAAAAACATCAAAACTAGATCTGAATTTACTCGTAAGAGATGGATTAAGGGTGAGAAAATCTGAGTTAATAGTCAGAGTAAGATGTTAGTAGTTAGCTTCTAGAGTAGGGATAAAGAGAGGAAAAAGAAAAGATTGTAGCTCTTGAGAAAGTAAAATATAGAGAGAAAATCTTTTATGAAAGGTATCAACAGATGTCTCACAGAGTCCCTAAAGTGATGTGTAAATACCAAGTACATCTTGATCATGAGGACAAGGAAAGTACCCAGGTCCCAAAGCCACTGTTAGTGAGTGGTCTTTTCCCCTCTGATTTCACAGTTTCAATGGCTTTGAACCTGGATGCCGCGACACCCGTATGTTTTTAGTTTCTATTTGTTTGGTTTTTAATTCAGTTGGTTTGTTGTAGTTTTAGATGGTAACATTAGCATCTATATAGGTGAGAAAAATGTTAAAGAATATCAACGATTTTTTCAGTAGTTATTTCTTAAAACCTGTGTGTGGGGGAGGGTGTGTGTGTGTCACAGGGTTCAAGCTCACTGTCACAATCCTCCATTCATCAGTTTCATTTCTTGAGCACCTAAGGCCTCCCTCTCGCGGAGCCTGCATTCTAGAGGAGGCAAGTAGACCACAAGCAAGCATTCCAGGCAGAGTGCCAAGAGCCAAGGCCAGAACAGAGTGAAAGAGGAGGGAGGTGACATGAGATGACCTTGGAGAGGTGGGCAGAGGCTGGGAGAGGTAAGGCCTTTAGGCCAAGTGAAGACCTTGACTTTTATTCTAGGAGTTTTGGAGAAGCTGTTGGGAGGATTTTAAGCAAGAGAGAGGTATCATCTGATTCATATTTTTAAAAGGTATCTCCAACCACTGCCTAGAGGCGAATGTAGGAAGCCAGTGTGAAAACTGGGAGATCAATTTGGAGGCTAAGGTAAATGCAATCCAAGAAAGAGCTCATATCGATAGTAACTGGAACTAAAGTGGAGGATGTGGAAGGATTGAAGATGTGTTTTGGAAGTAGAGTTGGCAGGATTTTCACGGAGGTTAAACATGGGTGTGGAGGAAAGTAAAGAATCAAGGATCATTCTTGGGTATTGATTTTTAGCTTGAGCAAATTGGATGCCAGTCGTTGATATAGGGAATCTAGGGGCTGAAGGGGGATACAGGTTCTGTTTGGAGCATGTTACATTTGAGGTGCTTCTTACACATCCAAATGGAAATTGGGTATACTAGTCAGAACTCGGGGGAGACGTCAGGCCTTTCTGGTGAATAAATGGGGTTTGATGAGATTACCTAGGGAGAGGACAGAAAGAGAAGGAAAGGGGGCTGTTTACCAACTAGCCTGGAAGGGTTTCATTATTTTAATACCAAGTTCAAATGTGCTGGGATGTGCTGGCTGATTATAAGTCCCAGAAACCTCGGAGAGAGTGGTTTCAGTAGAGCTGTGAGGAGAGAAGCTCTTTTGGAGAGAGAATCTCCGTTGGAGCGGGTTGCGGAGAGAGGTTAAAGGGATGAGTAAGGAAATGGTGGTAGTAACTCCTGCCAGGTCCTGCGAGAAGTATTGCTGTTAAGTGAATCAGAGAAATGGTGCTGTAGCTTGAGGGTTGCTTGCAGGCAAAGGAAAGCGTTTTTAAAGATGAGAGACTGGTCTAGAGCAGTGCTACTCCAGCTGTACGCAGCAGAGCAGAGCAATGTCTGTTAACAGTACAGCGTGTGATGAGTAGGAAGCTGAGAGGAAGGAGGCGCTTGGAAACTATTACAGCCGTCCAAGCAGATGATCATTTTTCTAATAGTCATTTTTATTGTATGTTTTAATCAGTGGCAAGTTGAAAGGTAAAAAAAACCAATAAACTGGACCTTTACCCGACAAAGTCACAGTTTTTAAGATGCTCGAGAATGTGCTAGCTGATGGCGTGATCCAGTATGAAGAGAGAACTTGATGATTCAGGAGGGAGAGATGTGGACAGGAGCAAATATCAGGAGCGGAGTCCAGGGGAGGGGAGGCTATTGGGATCCCAAGCATCAGTGAAGAGATTGGTCTTGGATAGAAACAGTGATATTTCGTCCTTGTCACAGGAAGGAAGTCAGAAAATAAGGGTACAGATGCAGGGACATGGGAAGGATTGGTCCAGGAAGCGTGAGGAAGGCCTTTTCAGATGCTTCGGTACCATCTTACCTGTACTGACTTCGACTGACAACCAGGCAAACCCAAACTTCCCATATATATTCAAGTTGAAAGTGCTAAATGATGTCTGCGAGTGTCAGCAGGGAGTGAAATTCTCCCTATGGCTACTGTATGAATATCAGCATTATATGACTATCAGATGAGATTCAGAAGCTTCTTGGCTTGTGTCCATGACTGCCCTTAAAATAGCAGTAATCAAAAGAAAGGGCAGGGTCCAAGGTTTCCACATTGGGTGAGTTTTCACTTGAAAAGTGGCTCAGATTTGTTCCTGGCAAAAGCAACACAAGGTTTATGTCCTAAAGTATAAAATTATTCTAGCACTCTACAGGTTATTTTTAAGTGGAAGTGAATTGATAAACAAATCTTATATGACCCGTCAGATAAGTATCATGGCTGGAAATAATTGATCCTAGCAGTATGTGTTCCAGTTGGAATAAAATGTCATGTTTTACAGTCAATTTCAGTTAATTCATCAAGACATTAATACATTGGAATGAAATCAGAATGACCTTTCTTAAAGAGAGTAATCTCTGCAGACAAGGGACAGTTGTGTGACATTCGGCGAGAGCGTGGTTTTAGCTTGGAGCTTATGACAGAGCTTGATAAGTGGTTGCCCTCTTCCATGGAAGTAACAGAAATTAGGTCAGAGACTGTGTTGTCGTGAGAACTCTGGGTTTTGTGACGTGACTAGGAAATTGTAGAACTTTCCACATTCCATTCCTAAGCTTCATTGGAATAGAAGTTCAGGACAGGTTTGTTCCTGAGTTTGGAGTAGCCTTTATTTTTCCTTTATACTTCTATATTTGTGAAATAGTTTGCATAAGTACTTATTACTTTTTTAACTTAAAAAAGCTTTTTAAAGTGAAATATGTCAGGCAGAGAAAGACAAATACCATATGATATCATTTATATGTGAAATCTAAAATCAAAATCACAGAAACAGGCTAGCATGGTGGTTACCAGGGGCTGGGGAAGAGGCTGTGGGGGAAATGGGGAGATGCTGGTCAAACAGTACAAACTTCCAGGTGTAAGATGAGGAAGTTTTGGGGATTTAACGTACAGCACGGTGAGTATAGTTAATAATACTACATTATATATGTGAAAGTAACTCAGAGAATAACTTTAAAAAAGGCTTTTTAAAAAAAATTAGAGGGGTCTGAATCAGTAGAGCTGAGTTGCATACAGTTTTTAAATGAATCTAGCAGAGGGAAGATTCTACAGCTTTTGAAAGATGAATTGTATGATATGATTATATAATATCTGTAATTTAGATTTTATGTTGCAGTTTTTAACAAGTTATATGTTTTCTAAACCTGAAATGCATACATTCAGGCAATATGCATCTATTTCAGTTGATGAGTTTCTGTGAACCCAGTGGTTTAGTTTATTCCAGGCACATTTCATTAGGACAAGAAATTAAGGTTTGTAAAAGACAAGAGAAAATAGATGTCTGTTGTTGGTTTGTTTAACGAAATAGTGTATGCATGAGAATATATATGTGAGGTTTACAAAAGAAATTTAATATTGTTTCAGGAAGCAACAAGCAGTGCTAAATTTGTTTTAAAGTACAAGATATATTAATACTTTCCCCTTTTATTCATTTGCATGAAAAGTGTATTGCATTGCTTATGTTTTAGATAGAATTTTGAGGTCAGCATAGAGATACCTGAGAAATTTACTTTTGGGGGCCTTATATGTACACATCTGGGGCTCTGTGTTCTCCCCATTGGCAGCTTCAAAATCAGAGTCACTATTGTTAGAACATTAACATCACAGTTAGCGAGAAGTGATTCATTTACATATAAATGATATTATGTTAAGAAGTCTCTTTGGCATATATAACATTTATCACTGTTTTTCCAACAGTTAGAGATTCATAGAACATCATTACATAAACATTTTACTATTTTGTCTTGAGGATTTCCTTCTTTGTAAACAAATACTCTTCCTAGTTCATAGGACAGAGCAGTACCTGTCTTATTTGGCTTTATTGAATATGAAAATCGTTGTTAGAACTCTAAGATCTTGCTAATGAAATACATTTTTTCCGGCAGCATTTAAACTTACCAAGGAAAGTAAGCCAATATAATATTATTGGCAACTTTTTAGACTTTCCCAAGAGAGAGTTTTTAAAAATCCAAAATTGAAGTATTGAGACCAGCTTTTTACATTTTTCAGTTGACAGCATCTCAGACTTTGGGTTGATTTGTACAGCCCTTTACGTCATTCTCACCCTGAGGAATGGTAACAGGTATTTGAAGTGTGTGTCTGGACTAGAGCTGTTCTTGCTCTGTGCTGAGTCGTTGGTGGATTGACTCAGTGGGCAAAGCCAGCCCCTGGAGCTGGACAAGAGTTGGTGCAAGATTTCCTTTGCTTGTTGGCTTCCTTTAAAATCTTGCTTTTTTTTCACTTGGAAATACACACACACACACACACACACACACAAAGAATAATTTGCCATGAAAGTGCTGCTTCTGCCTGATCCAAGAGATAGAATCTGTTTGGGGTAATATCTGTTTTCCTCCAGAATAGAAAATTGGGCTTTTCTCTTAACATTGAAATGTCTAGTGGTTGGTTATCACACCATCTCCCTGAGTTAAACAAGAAAAGGAGCAGAACTGAAAATTCTTTCATTAAATTCTGACCTTCAGAGCAGAGATAAGGAATGTTAAAGGGATCCCAAACCCTCATTCCATGTGAACAAAATATGGTGACATGATATTTTTCAGTTGAGTTATGAGTATTTTGATTTATTTAGGTGGGCAGATCAACCGAAAGCCCCATTGACTTCGTCGTTACAGACACCATTTCTGGCAGTCAGAACAATGACGAAGCCCAGATTACACAAAGCACCATATCCAGGTTTGCCTGCAGGATTGTCTGTGACAGGAATGAACCTTACACAGCACGGATATTCGCAGCCGGATTTGACTCTTCCAAAAACATATTTCTTGGAGTAAGTACTACTGATAAGCACATCGTTTCAAGAAAAACACCCATTGTTATCATATATAACATTTAGTTGTAGCCAAAAACTTTGTTTTGCATGATGCCTCTGGTTAAATTTTGAGATTTTAGTTTTCAGATGGATAGTTAAAAGCTTTTATTAAAAAATCTGAAAATAATTAAGTCATTACTTGTTATATTTGCTGTTTTATACTTGCATTTGCTGTATTATAATATGTACAGTAATTACTTTTTAAAGTATATGTTAACATTGTGTATAATGTATTTATGGTAGATTTAAGGAGCTTTATTTCAGAGGGAAAAATCAATGGTCAAAGCTAGATAATTAGTGTTCAAAGGAAAATATTAATCATTCATTCAAAAAACTGAGTGTTTGCTATGTTCCATATTGGGTGTTCTAGATGTGATATCATAGAGAATAAAACAGATTAAAAATCTCTTCCTTCCTAGGATTTCCATGTAAATGAAACCCAAAAGTTTTAGTGAATATCCAGTTTTAATGTAGTTCCTTTTTGATTCAGGATATTTTTGCAGGGGGAAAAACACACAAAATGGCCTAAACAATAATAAAAATGTATTATCCCACATTACAAGAAGCACCAAGAAAGGCCAGCTGCAGGGTTGGTTAATTCAGTGGTTCTGTGACATCCAGGGGATCTGGGTCCTTCTGTCTTGCCCTTTGCCTCTCTGGGCACATGAGCTTCCTCAGGCGAAGTCTTCTCAGGGGTGAAAGATGACTCTGCACTGCCACACATCTCCTGCAGCGTGACAACTTCCAGATGAAGAAGAGGCGTCAGAGGCACTGTTTATTCCTTGTCTCCTTGTAGAGCAAAGAAACCTTTCCAGGAAGCCTCCCAGAAGACTCATCAGGTCTCACTGCCCAGAACTCAGCCACATGCCTAAACCAGTCATTGGCAAGAGGCAGGGATTGTCCTAACTGGTTTATCCTAATCAGGATTCACCCCTGAGTCGTGGGAACAATATCTGGCTCTGTCCCCAAGAGAGAAAAGCGAAATCACTGTGGCACAGGCATCCAAGAGTATCTCCTGCCATTATTATCAAGCTGCTTGTGCTTTCCACCTTTGAGGATATAAACACTGATATTTGTATGAAAATACATGAAATATGAAAATATAGTGGCCACAAAGCGTTGGCTTAATAGTTGTTGAAATTTTGTATGTTTAATAAAAATGTTTTCCCTCCCTTCTGTATATTTCCCTGATAATGAGTTCAACACTGCACAAATTGAACTGAAGAATTCACACTAGACTCTGGAATCACCTGGGGTGGGGGGGTTTAAAAAAGTATCTCTGAGGGAGAGGCCCAGGCATCAGATTATTTTTTTTAGGCTCCCAAGATAAATGTAATGTGTCTCTGGAGATAAATTATTCATCCATTTTATCACTTCTTTCATATTGTTGGGCTAATTGCACATTTTATCCTTCTGATTATTGGCTTTAAATAGAAAATGAAAATTCACCCCTTTCCTCCCCTCTGTTCCTATCCAGTATTTCAAAGAGATTCTAGAACCCCTTCATTTTGAAATAATTTTAGCATGCTTTTTCTGGCCTCCAGGAAAAGGCAGCCAAATGGAAAAACCCGGATGGCCACATGGATGGGCTCACTACAAACGGCGTCCTGGTGATGCATCCAAGAGGGGGTTTCACTGAAGAGTCCCAGCCCGGGGTCTGGCGCGAGATCTCCGTCTGCGGAGACGTGTACACCTTGCGAGAAACCAGGTCGGCCCAGCAGAGGGGAAAGCTGGTAAGTGGACTTCAATCTGGAAAATGCACCAAACTACAAAAACCTAACTTGAGAACTATCTTTTTCCTCCCCTGAAATTCAGAACCTTTGTACAGGTACGAGTGTTGTGTACTGATCCCGGGGAATCAGAATTCTGTAAGCCCTTCAAAGTAAGAGGGAAATGGCCTTATTTCCTTTAATGGTTAAGCTTTTCCCAAAGTGAAGTAAATTATCTTTTGTTCCTTACTACCTTAAAAGCAAATCTTTTATTATATACTTCACCAGAATATTCCACTTAAATTCACTATAAGAAGAACACACAATGCGATATACACATGTTACAGAAATGTACACTTGAAATAGATGATTAATAGATAACCTTATCACCACTGTCACCCCAATAAATTTAATACAATTTTTTTTTAAATGAAGAAGCTTATTTTTAGTGCAAAACTTTACTAATTTGGAGAAATCCTAAGCAGTCTCAGGCTAATTAATGAAAATTGTGAATTACAGAATTACTTACTAGACTTTCTGGAACTAAAATATAATTAAGTTAGCTTTTTTCTTGAGTTCATAGTAAGAAATTAATACATAATTCCCTGTATAAATCACCAAAACCATAGTTACAGCTTTTTGCTTGAATAATTCATGTAGTGCATTGACTTGGCATGCTAATGTTTTCCTAGAACTATTACTACATATCCCAAATGCCCTAAAGCAGTTGATTTTTTAACCCTTTCTTCTATGGAGAATAATTGTACATTAAATGGGAAGCTTTAGGTTTCTGACCTTGCCATAGCTGTGGGGCACAGCACAAAAAGGTTCTTAATAAATTTTCTACTCTAGTACTTTTAATTAATTGTTAGGTAGAAGCTAGAACAAGAGAGAACAAATGTTTTCTTCAAACTTCCCATAGAAAACATATAAGGAAATAAAAGTTGTGATCTATCATTTTTCAGAGAGAACGATAATAACCAACTATTTTTAAAATGGAAAAAAGATGGGACTATTTTACTAACCTGGTTTGCTATTCTCTACTGAATGTTTGTTTTAAGGGGATTTTTTCCCAAATTTCTGTTTTACACCATTATTCAGCTACAGGTATAGCTTGTGTTTGATGATAAAGTCCAGTCTTGGAGCATTATGGTTTGAGCAAATAGGAGAAGCATTTTCTAAGGAAGGCCAAGCAAAATGCAATAAACTTTGTTTAAACACTTTTCAAGAGATTGTAAATAGGGAAGCGAATGTGAAAGCCGTTTTTCCAAATAACTTTTTGTTTCTCATCATTGGATAATTTTACATAAAATTAACCGAGGTTGGCCAGACTGGTTATTAATCATTTTAACAGCAACAGTAAGAAGTCAGCAAAAGGTTGCTGGATGCAGGCACTGCATTAAGATTTCAGAGACATTAGCTCATTTAATCTACACAGCAGCCTAGTCGGGGAAGTGGAATTGCCCACATTTTATAGATGAGGAAGGTGTGGCATAGAGAGCTTAAATATTGCTGAATGTCACAGAGTTAGAAGTGGCAGCAGATGGGATTGAAACTCGGGTTCCCCTGACTGAGAGTCTGAACTCCAAGTCGCCACTCAGTACTGTCTGTGGGGAGTCACACCTGGCTTTCACCTGAGATGTTCACACCAGAGCGTTTGCCTCCCTGGGCCAATAAAGAGCATAGGCAGCAATCCACGTAGGGCTTGTTTGTCCAGGAGGGCACATCCCAGTATGTGTATCTTGCCCACTCTGGTGATTGTGTCGTGACCCAGCTCAGGCAGCTGTGTGCCAGAGAAGTTCACAGTGCCACTGAAACAATTCCAAAAATAGCTTGTTTTAATGTATTACATTAAATAGGCGAATTTTGAAGTTTTCTGTGTAAGTGACCCTTAGATCTACGTAAAGTGCTGTTACTGTTCATTAGTGTGCGATTGACCCAGCCAACAATAAAGGTTTGCAGGTTTCCATCAGTGTGATCTTGGGCTGTGTGTGACACCATGGAGAGAAGGGGCCCCTCCTCCCTGCAGTCCCCTCGGATTAACTGGAAAACAGCTTCTCTCTAAGATGAGAACCTACTGATTCTTCACACTTTTGTTTCAGGGTATGCCTCTTTGGTCCTGTACATGTTACTGACAGCAGTTGACATAAATTATGTCTATCTGGAGATTAGATTTTAGTTCCTGGCAGTGCTCTTTATTTTTAGTTTAATATAAAAATATGGAATATGAAATGATCTGCTAGCAATCCAGAGTTATCTGTTTGTTATGACAGTAGTTGATGCCTCCTGTCCTCAGTGGGGAGCTACTGGAAGGTTTTGTGTTAATATCACACTCAGCATTCAATGTGAATTAATATGAAAATGTGTTTTTAACAACAAATCACCGTAGATTCTCATTAATACAGCAAATGATGAAACCTTGGCACTTTGTACTTGATCGGCATAATGAACTAAATTTGGGGTAATGGCTTCTCAGGAGCTTAACCCTCTGAGCAAATAAATAGGCGAATGAACTTTGAATTGTGTCCGACTCATTCACCTAGTTAATGGTAACGTATGGTAACATTGAGAATATTGCGCTGGTAGACTCTTGACTGTTTTATCAAATTATATTTGAGCTTTTTATTAAAACTATATTGCTTTGTGTAAAATTAGGTAAATTCAGTTAAGTTGATTTGCTTACCTAATTTTAGATGAAATCATGAAAATAACCATGGTGTTACTACATGCAGGCTCTACGAAGTGTTTTATGTTAATTCTTTCTCAGGTGTTATTCATAGTAACCAGCTGAGCTCGGTGTCTCAGTGTTGTTACTGTTCCCATTTACAGATGAGGAAACCAGGGCTTTAAAAGGTAGTCACTTGCTTAGGGGTGGTGGGTTGGGATTTGAATTCTCTACTCTGCGCTTAGCCATTTGATATGTAGAGGCCATTAGGTTTCAACTGTCTCTTACTTCCACAACCCTGTCTAGTCCTTGTTCCTTCTCCTTGCCTTTTTTTTTTTTTTGGGGGGGGGAGGGTGGGTGGGGAGAATTTAAAAATAAAACCTGAACCCTTATCTCTGCACAGTAGTATTTTACTATGCTGCCTCCTTGCACACTGTATTTGAAGAAAAACTACACATTTTGTTCACAGATACCACACAAGAAGTAACAGTTAAGGGAAAACAGCCTACTCTTTGAGCAGTCACTATATATAGTTCTGAAGTCAGGTCACAGATTTCAGTCCTGGTTCTACCACGTAGTCGCTCTGTGGTCTTAAATCAATAAATTGACCTCTCTGTGCCTGGCTTCACATCTATTTAATTGGAATAATGCTAGTACCTGTCTTCTAGGAGTGCTGTGAGAACTAAGTAAGGATCGGAGCAGTGCTGTTCACAGTAACAGTCCGTGTTGTTAGATGTTACAACTGAGCAGAGGCGAGGAGCTGCAGATCCGGCAGTCGGCCAGATGCCCACGGCTCTGCCCTTGACTGGTGTATTCCAGAGAAGCTCACAGATGAGGCAGCGAGCACATCAGCAGGCTATTGTGTGATGACCACAGCCATATAGAAAGTACTGGAAGGTACAGGAGGCCCTCAGAGGGACAGCTATCCTAGACATGGGAGTCAAGAGTATGTGGAAAATAAGAGACCACAGACTCCAAGTCTGTAAGATGTTGTTTACCAAGAAACTGCCTCTCAGGAAGGAAAGAAGGGTTGTTTGAACAGGTTGGCCACCACCAAACCGCAGTTTCTCACCACAACCAGAACTGTTCTTTTAGACACAGTTATATGCTGAGATGTGCCCTCCTCTGAAAGGGAGGAGGCCAGGGGGCGCTCAGTGTGGCGATGGGGGAGGAGGGACCTGCGGCAGACTTTAAAGAGGTTATTTGAAAGGAGTCACATGTTGTCCTGTAAGTATTAAGATTTATCATTTAGTTGGGACTTGAACTTTTTCTAAGTACTAATATTTGGTACTTTCTTATTAGGCAAGGGTTGCTTTCTTCACTAAAGGAAACCATCCAGGCCAAGTGACATCCCAGTGAGACCTGAATGATGAGTGGGAGTTGTCCACGCCGCGGGGCCGACTTGGGGTGGGGTGTGATGGAGAATTCCAGGCAGAGGGCACTCGTGCATGTGCCTGAGGACAGTCCAGCTTACTGTGTTTCATGGGCCAAACTCAGTGCTCACAGCACAGGGCAGCCCTGTTTCACAGTTAGAAAGGCAAGAGCTATAGCTGCAGAAGTCGAGTGGCCACTCCATGAATATTAGGAAGTTTTTGGCTTCATCCTGAAGGGCAGTGGAGAGGCAGCAAAGTCAGGGAATGACAAAATCTCTATTTTTTCCCATACGTTTCGCCCCTTTACACGGCTGTTTTCCTGCACCCTAGCCTCAGTGGGGTATGCCCCTGGCTCTGTCCTCAGCCTCCGTGCCCTCACAGGGACCCTGCCTGGGCACTCTCATCCACTCCGAGGCTGCACCTTGATACTGGCAAATCCCAGATGTGCTTCCCTGAGTCAGATCTGTCTCAGAGGCTGCAGTCTCACGTGCCTTCAGTACATTATGCTACAAACACTCTGTACAGCCCGCAGGTCCTACACACCCAAACTGATCTTACTATCTTTTCCCCACAATCTGCCGTTTCTCCTAGATTCCCTGTCCATGGAAAGCCCCGTTCTACATAGACAGTGAGCCAGATACATTCAAGTCTTTCTTCCTAAATCAGGAGCTAAGGGTTGAATCTAATTCCTCAGCGTTTAATACCTGTGCCTCTGGTCTGTTGCCACTGATCTTTTTTGCCTGGAGAGAGAACTCCCACTGTTTCTTCCACCTCTACTCTTATACCCACCCAGTCCACCCTCCAGACTTGGGGAACGGACTTTTGTGAGAGACAAATCTGTTCTGTTACAGCTGCCTGAAACTCTCCATTGACTCTGGGCACCGAGGCCACCTGACCTCTCCAGCCTGGGCCTCGTGTCCTGCCCCCTCCACACCCTGCACCCCATCCAGCCGCGAAACTGGTTGGACTCCTTGTTCCCTCAATGCACATGCTGTTTGGCCTTTCCTCGCCTCCTTCTGGTGCGCCTCCTGTCCCGCCCACTGACTCCTGACGCCATCGACTTCAAATCTCTGTTCAAGGAAAACCCTTTTAAAAACCATCTCTGACTTTGTCAGAGTAACAGCACACACTTACACAGTGCTTACTGCATTCCAGACATGGTTCCAAGAACTTTCTATTAACTTATTTAACGCTCACAGTCCCCTCATCTACATTTTACAGAAGGGGAAACCAAGGCACCGGGGGTTTGAGTAACTGCCCAAGGTCACAGAAGTGACTCACACCCAGGCAGTAGGCTCCAGAGCCCGCACTCGTCGCCACCGTGGTGATGTGGCCTCATAGCCCTTGCAGCACTTCATTGACCAGCTGGAGGCTGTCGGGCTCCCACTACTCAGGAGCAAGGCTCTTCAGGATGGGGGTGACGTTTTATTGGTCTTTGTACCCGAAAGCATATGCAGCCCGTGGAGGCAGCGGTCCTATTCCTGCTGACCTGTCTAACTGGGCTTCTTGTCAGCTGTTCGTCAGTCTCGTGAGCACCCGGTGCTTAGCACAGCCATCCTTTTAAAATTGAAGGCTCCCCGTGCACGCGTCTGCTCCAAGCCTTAGGAACGCAGGATGAAAGATAGTGTTCAAAGCTAAGGGTCACCAGGAGTCGTGTGGACCACTGCGATAATGACTGCAGGGCCCTACGGGGTCTTCGAAATTGGCTCTGGTCAAAATGAGTGTGGGTCTTCACTGGATGGGCTGTCCCCGATGAGATTAAAGAATAATTCTGTCATTGACTTAAGGAGGGAAAATACAAATCTAAGGACAGTTGTACTCATTCAAGTTACCACGACACTCATTGAAGACGTACAGCTGGGTAGACTGTACTTACGGCTTTGTGCCTATGGCATACGTATATTATATCCAGTGTTCAAATAAGGAAACGGAGGCTCCGGGAGGCTAAGTTACTCCCCCGACCTGTTTTCTAGTGCAATACACTGCCTCCCAGTGTTTACTTCTAAGATGATTTTTGTTTATTTTGAGAGGAAAGGATGTTAGAGTGATTTGTCGAATTTCGCTTTCAAAAGGCGTGTCTATCAAACTTGTTATAGGTGGAAACTGAGACCAACGTCCTGCAGGACGGCTCCCTCATCGACCTGTGCGGGGCCACTCTTCTCTGGAGAACAGCGGACGGCCTTTTCCACGCTCCCACGCAGAAACACATAGAGGCCCTGCGGCAGGAGATCAACGCCGCGCGCCCGCAGTGCCCCGTGGGGCTCAACACGCTGGCCTTCCCCAGCATCAACAGGAAGGAGGTGGTGGAGGAAAAGCAGCCCTGGGCGTACCTCAGCTGCGGCCACGTACACGGCTACCACAACTGGGGCCACCGGAGCGACACGGAGGCCAACGAGAGGGAGTGTCCCATGTGCAGGACTGTGGGCCCCTACGTGCCTCTGTGGCTTGGCTGTGAGGCAGGATTTTACGTGGACGCAGGACCGCCCACGCACGCCTTCACCCCGTGTGGACACGTGTGCTCAGAGAAGTCTGCAAAATACTGGTCTCAGATCCCGTTGCCTCACGGAACTCACGCATTTCACGCTGCCTGCCCTTTCTGTGCCACGCAGCTGGTTGGGGAACAGAACTGCATCAAATTAATTTTCCAGGGTCCAGTGGACTGACGCCCTTGACAGCCATCGACGACTTTATTAAACAACTTACTGTGAAGATTTTTGCCACTAACTCTAGATTTTACCTTTTTATAAAGCTGTTTATTAAGGGGGGAGGGGAGGGCCCGAGGCTGGGAGAAAAGGGGACATAGTGATGAAACAGACCCGGAGTTGAACAGCTAGCTGTGGTCTGTTGCATGCTCCAGACAGCGGCCTCGTCATGGAAGTCGGCTTGATTAAAACCACACTGTCTTTATAATATTTGGATTTAAAATGCCATGCTTTTATTTTAACCTTGGGTTTGTAAACAAGGTTTTTTTTTTTTCCTTTGAAGACTTGGATAAAACTTTAAATCATATTGAAATCATACAAACGAAGAAATTTATTCAAAAGTCGTTGACTCTTAATGGGCAGCCTTCCGTGCTATGGGGTGTAGGTGTTAACCTGAAAGACATGCAGTGTCTGGAAATACTTGATACAGGCTAGATGGAATCTGACCAGATACCAAAGGGGCGGCTCTTTAAAATGGTGAACCCCGAGACGTTAGGCACAGGTGGTGGTTTTGAAATCTGGGCTGTTTTCTGATTTATTTTTCTTACTTTCGGTGGGGGGCGGGGTGGGGGTATATTCATATGTTGTCATGTTTTCTTTTTATTAACGTTGGTGGAATTGAATTCTTTTATACACACAGTCACCAAATACCATGGCATTTCAAACAATTTTCCATAACTTTTTAGTCTGCCTGTGTATGTCCACTGTGGTTTGTCCCTGATACTCACCTTGCATGGCCCGAACTGTTTGATGAAAATGTAGCAGCTCTTAAAAATTCATTCACTGGGGGTAATTATTGCAGCAGTAAACATGGCCTAGGTCTTATAATACCAAGTTTATTTGCTTACCGAATTGTTTAATATTTAAGAGTGATTAAAAATGAGATTTTACTTTTTAAAACCACTTGTTGGGGCTTCATAAGTTTTTTTTTTTCCTTCCTTAAGAAAGCCAAAATTTTGTGAGCCTGAAAGCAACATATCACAATGATACAAGCATTTTTATTCACTCTCTTTCCACCATCTGCCACCTTCCCTCACAGCTTACAGAGCCCTGTAAGTTTTGAAAATGTTTGCAAATCAAACTAAATTTAAATGTGATCATTAGATATACACAACACCAAGTGGTACATCTGCAGAGATAATTTGAAATTCCTGATTTCAAGAGAGCAAATGAGTGTTTACTGAGGAATAATTAAATCAGAATTTCATATGAGCTCCACCATCCCTCTCTGTTAGTTTCATTTCATTTGGAATAATTCTTGGATGTTCACTCTGTGTGGTACCAGTAGTATCACTGCTCCCAGAATGTAAAGTCCTTTAGACGTGAGACTGCCAGAGCTAGCTGAGATGAAATAGATCCCTGCCACATGGAGCAAGTATTTATTTAAACTAACATCCTCTTAAATTGACCATTGCAAATTTGGGCTACATTTTTTTAACCTTTGTAAAGAGATATAATTTATATGATTCTAATATACTATATCCATACTTGAATTGGTTTTTCCATGTTCTGCCTCCTGGCAAATATTTTGCCTATTTTCAGCTGTTCTTACCCATTTTGAATGTCTTTTCCTTAAAGTGATAAACTGTATTACTCTTGATTGCTGCTGCTTAGTTTGACTTAATATATAAAACGTTCAGCCTCTCAGTTTTAAAATACCTTTCCTTTTCAATGGATATTATTACTTAGGGTGAGGCATTTTGTTTTGGTAGTTTCTGAGTGATGTGAAAATTCAACAACAGTCCTCTTATTGATAGCTTACTCTATTCTGTGTAGCTTACTCTACCTGCAGATAGAAAAGGAACGAAAACAATGAACTTGCCTAGAATAATATATCAAACGCTTTTGATTTAGCCAGACAGAGTCTCCAGTGATTAGCTTTCACTGATAAGAGTGTGTCTTTTCAGTGTATGGTTCTTTGGGCTCCACAATGATAAAGGAGACACACAGACCCTTTTCTTGCTATAGAGCTCAGAGGGTGGTTTGGGGAGTCTTGATACCCCAAAAGCATCTTATAAAGTAAATGGTCTTGCATCTAGAAAGGCTAGATTTCACCTATCAAAGGCTAGATTTCACCTATCAAACAAAAATTTTTTCCAGAAAGTTATGCTCTGATACAACTTTCCATTTCAAGAACTATATATAAGTCTAATAGTTCCGCATGCAATATATGCCCCCAAGTAAAATTATCTTCCAACATGGAAAGTTTCTGACTTGCAGTAAACTCAGATAACAAAATGTAAGTTGAAGTTTGGGTAATAAATTCCAAACTCTTGGAAGGAGTAACAGTGAGCTGCCCTCTGTCAGCACCACGTCTGGTCGTTTGACTTCCAAGTGAGGTGTCCCCCTTCCACCCTGCCTAAGAACCACAAAGAGGGGGCGAGTCTGCAACCAGAAAAACCATGCTCGCCTTAGCCACTTCTGGTGAAAGCCCCTGATAATTTTGGCTAATGAGATTTCTTTTTCAGAGTTGAGAGCAAGTTAATTTGTAAGAATAAAGAACTCTAGCTCACCAAAGTAGAGTAATACAGTTCAGAAAAAGGTAACCTCTCAGAGGTCACTTCTGTTTGTATGTCTTGCTTGCCATCACTTTAAAAGGTGAGTCTCACTCCCCCGTGAGTACTCATAGGAAATTGCTGACCAGTTATCCTGATCTTGGCCTGACTAAAATTTGCCTTTTGTGAATAGGCATTCCAGAAGTTCAGCTCCAGTGATGTATTCCCATAGATAATATTTTTTTCATTTGTTTATGTCCGTTTACTACAAAAAAAAAAAAAACAGAATGAGATACAACTCAATATTTTTCTAGTTGGGCATTTTTTTTATTAATAATTGGTGCTGCCGGGTCACGCATGCTTCAACTCTTAACATTCCCTTATTTGGTTTCACTTTTTGCAAAAAGGGCTACAGTTCACACTGCAGAGTAAATATTAAGCTTTCTGGGTTTTTTCCCCCCACTGTGGCCCAAAAGAATTAAAATCTTTTAATATAAATAGAGAGCATATTTATCATTCCTCGATAGTTAATTATAGAGTTTGGTACCTTTGTGCCTCAGGGAAGCCACGTGATATGACTGGTTATAGAATTTCAGGGTTAGGGTTTAGGGAAAGGAGAAAGCCATTGGAAAAATGATGGGCTCCATTAAGGAGACTAATGAATCTGGATGCAGAAATATGCCAGGAACTGGCATACACATGATTGTAGTAGCATTTATTTCCAGGATCAATAGGGAAATTAATTTTAAGTTATTACATATACTGTATTAGGAAAGTTGAGGAGAACTCTTTTCTTCATAATGCTTCAATGCTTTATTTCTGCTTTCATAGAAAAACTCAAACCCCTGTTATGTGGGAGCTCAGTATTGTTATTTGAGCACTTTTGAAAGTTTAAGGAAAACTTTTCCTCCTCCTTAATTTAAGTGTAACATGGGTTACAGAATTGTTACCTGCCGTTCTATGATTTTGATAAACTTCTTTTTTAAAGCCATTCTGTTCTGTGGATTTGCATGAAAAGATTATTATCACACCATTGTTAATGCTGGCTAAATAACACCCATTCTCTTCATGCAATCCTGCCTGTGACAGTGGCATTTACAATAGACAAACCACAGAACCTTGATTTTTAAACCAGGTCCAGCTTTGACCCTGGCCTGTCCATCTTATATCCCCATAGTTTAGCCTTCCTGGACTCAGAGTATGAAGTTCTTCCATCGGTGCTGGAAATGGAGCACAGTCGGAACACGGTGCTGCGATTGTTTCTTTACCACCCAACGGCCAGTGAGAAAACTTTAGGATCTTTTTAAAAGAATGTAAGCATTATTGAAGCAGCAAAACAAATTTCAGTATTTCTTTTTTTGTAAAACTTACATCCTTTCAAGTAAGTTTTAGCCCTCATGAGGAATCCCAAGGAGAAGATAGGGAAAAGCAAGTATTTTTCCAGTTCTATTTAACTGTTTCTAAACAAACAAAAATAAACTCTAAGAAAGAGAAGTTTCTTCTTAGCTGAGATAACAGATTGCTTCTCTGTATTAAATAGTCTAGAAGTTAAGGGGTGGTCATATTTCCCATGTATAGTGTTATGAGCAGTTAAATTTTATGGCTATATTTGTAAAACTGTTCTTTTATATTTCATGTCAAATTGAAAAGTTTATTTCTTCACTATTGTACCTGTGGAAATACAAGCCATTTTACAGGAAAATCTTCAAAAACTATTAAATGGATCTCAGTATGTTTATGAGTGGTTGTCTTCAGATTCTGTGGTTATCATGAGTTCATAGGACATTCAATAGGAAGTTAATACAAAAGTAGACTTGATTTGTCCATTTCTGAAACTTCCAAGTTGATCCCAAACAATGATGCTTATTATTGTTTTGTATTCTGCACAATATATACATATTAAAATCTGGATACTGAAGATTCCCTTAATTTTTTAATAAAAAAAAACTTCATTGGTGCTTATATTACTATTTCTTGTGATATGACATTGCTGTCAAATAAGTCTAACTTCCAGGAGAATTTAACCTGGCTTGTAGAATTAATAGATTTTTTTCATGATCATTAGTCATAGTGTTACTTTTGTGACAGTCGTGATTCACATTAAACAACATAAGAATTATGTCAGCCTTCAAGCCTTAAACTAATATGTCTTTCATAAGGAAATACATGTATTTATGACAAACTTTTTCCATCACATTGATATTTAAGGAATCTTACTATTGTTACGGCAAATAGATTTTTCACTTCCAAAAAAAGAAAATGCACATTTATATGGCATTTATTTCAGGAGGTAAGTATTCCATACTTTATTAAATCTGACATGCCATGAATTATAAGATTATTAAGGATAAACATAGTTACAGTTGTAAGATACATCCCATTCACTAAGGGTGCCAAGACTATTCATGAGGAAAGAATAGTGTTTTCAACAAATGGAGTTGGGACAACTAGGTATCCACATGCAAAAAAAATGAAGTGGGACCCCTACCTCACACAGTATACAAAAATTAACTCACAATAAATCAAAGCTAAAACTATAAAATTCTTGGAAGAAAACAGAGTAAACCTTTGTGACCTTGGGTTAGTCAATGATTTCTTAAATACTACACCAAAAAATAAAAGAAAAACATAATTGGACTTTATCAAAATTAAAATGTTTTGTGCGTCAATGGACACTGTCAACAAATAAAAAGACAACCCAAAAAATGAAAGATATTTGTAAGTCATATGTGAAGAACTCCTATAACTCATGGATAAAAAGACAAACCAGTTAAAAAATGGTCAAAAGATTTGAATATACATCTTTCCAAAGAACATATACAAATGACCAATAACCACATAGAAAGATTCTCAACATCATTAGCCATTGGGAAAATGCAAACTATGAAATACCACTTTATATCCACTATGACAGCTAAGATAAAAAAGAAATATTGGCAATTTGTTGAAAAATTGGAATCTTCATCCACTGTAGGAATTATGACATGAAACAACTGCTTTGGAACAAACAGTTTGGCAGTTAGTTACTCAAAAAGTAAAATAACACAGGTACCGTATGACCCAGCATTTTCACTCCTAGGTATGTACCCAAGAGAACTGAAAACTGTCCACACAAAAACTTGGGCATGAATGTTCATAGCAGTGTTATTCATAGTAACCAAAAAGTAGAAACAACCCCAAAGTCTATCACCTGATGAGTGAATAAACAAAATGTGATATGTCTATACAATGGAATATTATTTGACTATAAAAATTCATGAGGGACTGATGTATACTACAACATGAATGAAATCTGACAACATGCTAAGTGAAAGAAGCCAGACACAAAAGGTCACATGTGGCATGTCAGAAATCAGCATCTTACAATACCTGATTAAAACAAATCCCAGGTACATTTTAAGACACTCCCATAACCACAAACAATAGGGTTGAAAAATGATATGCAAAAAGATAGTACTCTCAAAATTAAAGTGGAAGTAAAAATATGGGAAAGGAAAACTTTTGAAAACAATATGTTGACATATTGATTATTCATTTCCTTTCTCTATTTGTGTTTGGAAAAGTTACTTAAATCCAAGCAGACACATATTGGAACTGTGGAATTTCTATACCCATGTGCTCTCAGGTACTTGCCAGAGTTTTAACAAAATTACAGACAGCATTAAAAGCAGAAATAGTCTCCCATATAATCTTGAACAATTCATCAGTAAAGTTCATCTCATCAAAACATGTTCAAACTTGGACCAGTTTTTTTCTTTCTTTTTTTGCATTTTCTTTTGTTCTCAAGAATTTGTTAAGTGATGTCTCTTGGTTTTACTGCCGAATTTTAAAATATCAAGCCCTTAGGTGAGCTACAACATGCCCACGTTTAAAATTAAGCATCAAAAGAAGAGCCAAATTATAACAGCTTTTTGGAGTCAAGAATGAAGATGGCTGGCCTGGTGAAGGAAGGGGTGAACCTGTAAGTAATTGCAACGCTCGCACAGAAGGCAGGATCATCTGCAGTGACCAGTACGGGGACAAGACGGAAAGCACAACCAAGCAAGTACATTCTGCACAAAGATGCTGTGTACTGAAAGGAGGGGAAAATGATTTATAGGCTGAGAAAGACCTGGACCAAATTCTCCATTTTTGGAGGAATCGTTTATGCTGAAGCAATGAACACTTTCTAGAGAGCTATTTGAGGAGGCAGATGTTTAGATAATGTATTGCTGCTTTGCATTTCTATAACACCTTCCATCTAAGAGCTGCAGAATGTAACACAAACATTAACTAATAAATTAAGCCTCGTGGCACCTCTGCATGATCGATAGATGTAACAGCCATTTTTATAGTGCAGGAAAGGCAGCACCCTGCTCAAAGGTGCTGAAGTCATTTACCCAAGGTCATGAAGGGGGGGAAAAAGGCAAACTCTTTCAAAATGGAGCGTCAGTTCTCCCCACACTTGCATAATGTGCTTTTCTCACGTGGCAGGTCAGTGACTTCAAGAGCACGTTTCCTTCTGTGGGACACGTAGCCCCGATGAAGGGGGTGCAGTGTATACACTGGTTTGCAGTGATTCGTTCCAGAAGATATCTGTTTAACTGAGAGATGGTTTGAAAATACTAAGTCTTGGATCAAAGCCTCACCTCCTTTCTCTCTGGTTTACACAGGAATTAATTTGTTTGTTAATGCTGGCCTCCGGCCTGGCATGACAGTGGCCTTTCGCTCTGGAGTCACATGTTCATGTTGCTTAATCCAGTCATGCAAAGGACTTAAAATATTACAAGAATATCAACATGTCTGTGCAGGCATTAATGTAATTATTTGTTTTGCTATTTGAATTTCTGAAAAGCCCATAAAATTGTCCGAAAATAGAGTGTGATATCTTGGCGACAGACAGTGGCCAAGTCCTTAACAGGCAGTAACTGGCTCGTCAGGAAAATCTTTTTTACCTGGGTCAAACCTGACTGCCTATCTTCCTAAATGCCTCTCCTGTCCATTATCACAAACTTGGCTTTAGTAACAACCCGTTCCTTAGTAGTAGTGTCTTTTTTCTCTTTCTCTCTGATAACCCACATAGTTTCTCCAGCACAATATTAAGGCAGACGGATAACGAAGCCAGGAAATAAAAATAAAAAACGCCGGTGCTCATAGTCCCTTTTGGAAAGAAAACTGCCACCTCTATGACACGAAGTTATGATGATTCTACCTCAGTACACGTTTTCAAACTTGTAAAACGGAAACTAGCTCACTTCAAAGTCACTCATGTTCTTAATTTCCGTTTGTTTTTTCTATGGCAAGAAATAGAGGTTGTTTTTTTTTTCATGAAGCAGGGTGTAGTTTACGTGCTACTTTCACATTCTGCCTCCTTCCTTCTCTGGAGACTGTCCTGCACCAGCATTAATACTTACGGAGAATCAGACTATTACTCAAAACGCTAACAAATTATATTTGGCGCTTTGCAGTCTCAACCTGCCCCCACCTTGTTGTCTCCCCGACCTTCCCAACACTCCGAAGGCAGGCACCGACTGACAAGTGGTTCCTGAGGTAGCAGAGTCAGGAGGGACCCCACCTCCTGGTTTCCACTGTGTGCTGGGAGCTCTGGAAACCACACAGACCTGGAGGCAGGCGTGCTGGATGCAAATCCCAGGTCATCCCAAAGAAATTCTGTCACACATGGTCCTAGCCATCTCAACAAGGACTGGGGGGTTACCCTCATGGGGTCAGCTTTGGTGTACAGTCCATTTCTGATTGTAGTGGGCAAATGGCCAGAGTCAAAAGGAGAGGAGGTGAAGGACAAGTCAGCGGAAACAGCATGTTGGTCAACCAGCGACCTGACCTCTGCTCCACAGGCCCTGCGACTTTGCACTTCCAGCCTCTACAGTTTCCACAGACAGAACTCTCTTGTGAATCGAGGTTGGTAAACTTAAAGGAAGGACCAAAGATCTTGTGAGAGAAGAGACACCATCCTGAAATGCTCTGGAGTGCGAATGAGATAATTCCTCAGCACTGGGCTCTGTGGTTTGGCCTTTGGAGGCTGGGTCCTAGGCCATCCAAAGCTCATTTGTCTCACTCGAAGCAGCAGCCCAGGGTTAGCTGAAGAAACACTCCTGCTGCTCACACTCATTAGTACGCTTTTTAGGGAAAAAAGTACAGCCTTTGGGAGTTTGCACGGTAACTTTTGAAGCAGCCATAACAAAAAACCAGGGCACCAGAGTGAAAGGGTCCTTCTGATCTTCCAGGGAATTTATGTTTTGTGACAGAAAAGGAAACTCTTAATTACTTGAACCCCTGCTAGACTGAAAATTGGCAGGGTCGAATGGTTTTATGACAACGGGAAGATTTGTGGCTATAAATTTAGTTAGGATTGTCACTTGAAACTTCATCAACAAAATGAAAAGGCAACATACAGAATGGGAGAAAATATTTGCAAATCATATCTTTGATAAGGGGTTAATATCCAAAACATGTAAAGAACTCATTCAACTCAGCCCCAAAATAAACAATTCAGTTAAAAAGGGGGCAGAGAAACTGAATAGACATTTTTCCAAAGAAGACATATAGATGGCATATATATCTCCATACATGTAACATTTTATGTATCACTACTATATGTCATTTTTTCAAAGCTTAATAATTACATTTTTATTGAGTTAAAATATACATGACATGAAGTTTGCCACTTTAGTCATGTTTACATGTACAATTTAGTGGCATTAATTCACAATGTTTTGCAACCATCACCACTATATCATCCCAACTTCAGTTAAGTTTTTTCCTCTGGTGAATGTGGTCAGAGGGAACTGGAAGTAATTCTGTAGAATCCAGGACGGAAAGTGTTTTGATTAAGAGCAAAGATGTCTGGCTGCTTTTCATGCCATGTTGTAGCAGCTGATATGTGCCATTTATAAAACAACACAACTTCCTTTACCACAGTGGCTTATTAGCACATAGCTGCTGGTTTGTGTTGCAAAGTAAAACTATCCCAAACCCTTGGATTCCAGTGTGGCCAGTTAACTTAGTATCGAGGCCTCTTCCCAGTCCCCCTTAATTATTTCATAAATAACCGCGAGTGCAAAGTTAGGAAGTTGAATAAATTCGTCTTGTGAATCAACACCTCAGAAATGAAATTGTCTCCAGCATAACCTCAATAAATACTGGAATTGTCTTGGCAATTAAGAAGTTACTTACACTATTTGCTAGTTTGTTATCTGCAACTGCATTTTAGACGCATTCATCACACTTAACATCAACTAAGAAAACTTTTCTCTGGCCCCCACTCTTGTCACAATTCTAATGTCACTGACTTTGCAAAAGAGCCCCATCCCCCTAGTGTTCCCAGGCAGGGGAGAAGTTGCCTCCTCTGCAAATAACATAACAGGGGAGCAGCACTCTTAATAACAGCCACGCAATTGATTCCATCATTGGGAAACTTTTGAAATTTTAAAAGCTAAATACGTTAGATCCCTGCGGTTAATGATGTCCTTCAGATTATTATGACTGTTCACATTTCCTGACCTATTAGGCAAGTTATTTGCCCAGTAAATCGATATTATAATCCATCAGTTTTCATACAAGTATTTTAAACAGAGAAATTGGGACTGGTAGGGAAGACTGGCTCAGTGAAACCTGATTCGATGAAATTTGAATAATGAGAGGGAGAAAGTGAAGAATTACCCAAAAAGGGTCAAAAAGTTTTAATTGTGCTGACCTAACAAAAGGGGGGACGTGCGAGTCGATGGTCAGCCTTATGATCGTGATATAATCAGCCTTGGGAGCCCGGGAGTCCTCAGTGTCTGATAAATTCCAATCCTGAAGGTAGGGAGGTACTAGCAAGGGGGAGATGCCTGCAGGTTGGGAGTTTGCTTGCGGATTCTGCGTTGTTCCAGGTTGGTAATTAGCCAGTACCCCAGAGGTGAAGGTGGGTTCTAATCTAAGGATGAGACAGAATCCTTGCCCCAGGAAGGCACCTGCTTCCTGCCATTCAGAGGCAATCATTCCACTTTCTCCTTCGAGCTCATCATTTTCTGGCAGCGTCATCTCCCTGCATTCTTTTCCATTTCCTACTCTGCTGAGAATCGCTATAGAGTGGAACTGGCAATTTTAGGGAGCTTTGAAATGAAATCTTTTATACCTTCTTGCTCTCTTTTTCCTCTACTTGGTGAGTAGTTAGCGCACAAAATTACAGAGGGCTTAAGTCACAGATTAACTTGATTTCTGGTGCTGCTATCTCCCCAAATTGCTTGTTTTCTTTCTAGGCTTTTGCCCAGTAAGGTACAGAATAACAACTGGATGAGTTACCATGGCAACCCCTATACATTATCTTTTAAAGGTTCTAGACTATGCAGGTCACATATCCATGAAGCCGGCCCTGGGGGGTAGTTATCTAAATAAGATCAGGTTCCTATTAGAAAGGAGAGGATGGAGCTCGAAGTCCCAGTCTACATTACCCATCTCATTGTCCATGAGGGATGACGAGCTCTAAGCCATCAGCTGTACAGTTGTCATTAAGCTGATATCCACACCCAGTTCAGTCTACAAAACCAGTCCTCGTCCGCCACCACTTCTGTTCTCGTATTGATAACCCGTAACTGGGGACTGCTTTCTGCCCCCCGATTCCTGTGTTCCAGTGGATCGTCACTGGCTAGAAATCTACGTGCGTGGATCCACCACAGAAAGGAATTGGAATTCTCCATAAACACAGACACTTCCTAATGGTTTCTAGGGAGAACCACTTAGTGTGGGTTTATTTATTCAACTTGTTGTCACTGCTCCTATTGCTTGGAGGCTTACATAAAAGGAAGACAGATTCAAATATTATATTAAGGGAAACCAGTAAAAGCCCCACTGAAGAAAAGCCAGATACCAACTGTTTAAATTGCTTAGTCTCATTTTTGAAACACGCTCATGTTTTTAAAATGCCTGGGCCTTAAATCTGGAGACTCTGCTTCCCCTTCTCTGTGCTCACAAGTTTCATGGGGCACTGCTGCAGGGATGTATTTCCGAGAATGATACCCGGGTCTCGGGGAGTAAATGATGAATGAGCAGACATTACTTGGGCAATGCGGTTTTTAGACAGGGGTTGCAAGAGAATATATTTCTGGGTGCTTCTGTTTGTATTTAACTTGGAGACTGTGTATACAGTAAATCAGGAAGGCTGATAATACAGTGCATAGGGGCATGTTTTATGTATGGTCCTGACAGTGTGCAACGCCGGCCGTGCCGAGAGGGGTGTGGATTTATGGTCCCGTGCTTGCAGGTGGTGGCAGCTAATATGTAGTGTGGCTCTCTGTCTGTACCTGGGAGGATTTATTTTTCGGTTCCTCCTGAGGTAAAGGGAACGTGCAAGGCAAAGCATGGACATTTTGACATGAGAAATGCAATCTGTGAAGTGATTGCATAGCTTTTAAAGGATAGAGACAAAGTTTAGGTACAACACACTTGTTCATAGATCTTTCCAAGACTCGTTGTTTTGGTGGCAATATCACACAGGTAGGTTTTGTGACTCCCTAATGGTTCTCTCATTTCATTCATGGGGTAGGGCTGAATTATCCAATAGGAATAGTAGGCGCAGTACCTGGAGCCTACAGCACTTTCAGGGGCCCACAAAAGTTTTTAAATTTCTCTTAAAATCAGAAGGAAAAAAATGAACATAATAGTAATCAATATATAATGATGGATCCAGCATAGAGTATACTGGTTGTTACACTGATGAAGTTGTCAAAGATTTTTAACGTTATTTTTAAATGGGGGAGAGGCCCACCTAGACCAAAATGCCCAAGGCCCACGAAAGTCACAATGCATCGCTACAGTGGAGGTAACACTAGGCTTCACAATCTAACTTCTTCTGTCTCCCCAGGCAGGCACAAGAGACTGCCCATGGCATCAGGCATGTGGTGAAAGTGAGCCTTCCTGGTCTAGAACTGTCTCAAGGAACCTCCGGGGGGCGTTTGAGGCTGTCTGTGAACTGGGTTCCTTAGCCCATCCAGAAAACGTTCCCATAACCTTGACTCTATTTGCACCCCACCTTGTCCATCACAATGAGCTTTCAGCTAATTTTTCTGGGCATCTCTCCAGCTTAGTCGATTCCGCAGCTGCCATAACAAAGTACCACAAACTGCGGGCTTCCATAATCAGCATTTGTTTTGTCACAGGTCTGGAGCCAGAAGTTGAAGTCCGGGTGGGGCAGGATTGGTTCCTTCTCAGAGCTGTGCGAAGGAATCTGCTCCCTGACTCTCTCCTAACTTCTGGCGGTTTGCTGGCAATCTTCATGCCAGTCTAGTGGCCTCACCCTGAACTCTGCCTTCGTCTTCACATGGCCTTCTCTATGTGAGCATGTCTGTGTCCAGTTATTGAACTAGGGGCCACTGCGGTATGACCATCATAATTAATTACATCTGTAATGACCCTGTTTTCAAATAAGGTCACATTCTGAGGTTCGGGAAGTTAGGATTTCAACACATGAATATGCGGGGTGGGTACCAGTCAGTCCATAATAGCAGTCGGCACTCACCCTGTGATCTAAGTATGGGCCTTGAATGAGAGCCCCTTATGCCTGAAGTTCCAGAAAGTAACTCAGCTTGAGTCATCTGCACATTGCTCATGTTACCTTTTTCTAACTTCCATCACGAGGGTGGTATGTGCACCCTCACTTCCAGAAGTGTGATCAGGGATTCTTGTGCCCAATGCTAGCTGGGGATTCAGGGGAAAAGAGGAGGTGAGTCTTCATCATGCTCCTTCACGAATCCCAAAGCTTGCTTTTCAGCAAGAAGGAAAAAGTAAAGAATGGGCCAAGGAGGAGATAAGGTGAGACAGAAGGTCAACAGGCCTGAGAACAGAGGGGGAGATGGTAGGCAGATCTGACCCGAGCCAGCAGGCTTTATCTGATGGTCTCTGTGTCGACGATGCATAACTCTTGTTAGCAGGTCGAAGGAGCAATTGCAGGCCAAGGTCAGGAGCATAGATGCTGAGTCTGAAATGAGGGTGTGGGCGTGGGGAGGTAGGCAGGGGCTTGTAGGGTTGGCGTTGAGCCCAGGATGCGTGGGAAGCACCGAACAGCTCAGCAAAGCAGCTGTGGGCATTAGTACTTAATCAGCACTGCAAGTCGCCAAGGCTCAAGTGATCTTTCTACAAATGTCACCATGTACAGGAGTGGGAGCAGTGGAAAAATTATTCATAGACTTGGGAGTTATACAGACCTGGATTT
This sequence comes from Rhinolophus ferrumequinum, assembly GCF_004115265.2. Taxonomy (NCBI): domain Eukaryota; kingdom Metazoa; phylum Chordata; class Mammalia; order Chiroptera; family Rhinolophidae; genus Rhinolophus; species Rhinolophus ferrumequinum. The sequence goes on along the minus strand of NC_046289.1, from coordinate 37,287,570 downwards.
CAATTCCAAATCCTGAGTCTTCTTGGCCATGGGAAAATCAGTTTTTTTCTGACCCCAAATTCCAACATCTTTTAAATGGGAAAAAACCACAATAATAATACCCGTCCCATAAGATTGTTGGGAATACTAGATGTAGTTATATGAAGTGCCTGATAGAGTCCTGGTATGTGGTAGGTGATGAATAAATGGTAGCTAGTCCTGGTGATGAGGAGTTCTGAACTAACCAAATGCCCTCATCATTCAGACAGGCTAGGTGCATGAAGCTGAAACTAAGGCTTCAACATCCAGGAGTTGTTCTTTAGTTCTGGGCTTTAAATGCACACACAGAATCTCAGGTATTGCCCCTGGGTTAAAATTCTTGTACAACAGGTGGATGCAAGTAGAAGGGGTCAGGATTGTACTGGAAAGTTTGCCCTTTACTATTATTGATGGGGTGGGTGCCCAGTTAGTTTCCTGGCACTTTGGCTTCTGCTCTGCTCCCCAAACGTGAGTGGGGAAGTAATGACAACAATAAACGCTTGTCTGGTGTGTACCATGTGCCAAGTCCTGTTCTTTATATCTGTATATTACTTTATGTAATCCCTACAACCATCTTTGGAGTGCATTCTATTATTATATCCCCATTTTTACAGATGAGAATAGTCAAGGTACAAGAACGCAAGAGGCAAAGTCTGGTTTCAGAAGACTTTATGGATAACAAGTACACCCCACTGCCTCATATCCCATTCCCTCTACTCTGGAACTCTACTGACATGGGGTGCGTGTGTGTAATGGGGTGTCAGAGGGCACCCAGCCCTCACTTTCCACCACGGTGCAGAAGGCAGGGGTGAGTTGTTTCATTTCAGTTGTTCTGTTTTTTTGCAGAACTTCTTGTTCCTTGAAAGATACGGGAAATGAATAAAAAGGGGTTTCACAACAAAGGAGATCAAGACAGCTCGCATCTTATGCACTTCTGATAAATAAGCCCTCCCAGTAATGAGCTCATTGGAATCAGACTTCTCTCCCTGGAATATTAAGTACTCCAGCACACTATAAATAACAGTGGTGTGACTCATTTGCCAAACTGAGTCGTGGCCATCTGCTCAAATATCTCTCTTCCTGTTCCTGTATTATAATGGACGTCAACTCTGTGGACTACTAGGCAGCCAATAAAAAGGATAACTTATAAAGTTAAAATGTGTGACAATGTGGAAAATGGTTTACGATGTAGTAGTCAGTGAAAAAATGGTGCACTAGATATGCATGCATGTAAAATACGTATGCACGAGGACAAGGCCCTGAGGAAAAGGAAACTTGTTTCCAAAAATTACACACTTCTTTTTTTTTTTTTAAGTTTTGCAGTTACTCTTAAAAATTGAAAATATAGCAAAATGCTGACCTGTGCCATCAATTACAAACATAGTACATACATATAGATTCATAATTTTTGGAGATGGGAGGTCTCTAAGATTAATAAAAACAGCTATTAAAATGATAAGAGATTATAGTGGATATTGGAAAATTTAGCATAGGATAAGTAATGTACTTTTCTTATCCTGTTTGAAATTCCTACGTGGTTGGAGAACTGGAGAGGAGGGAGGAGATGAAGATGAAGAGACGATCTTTTCCTTTAAAATGTCTCGCACTAGGGATAGAGAATAAATGGGCAGCCTCAAATCCTTTGAGGAAGGAAGTAGGACATAAATAACAAATGAAATATGGACTCAATGAAATGTTACTTGAGTATTCTCCCTAGGTACATTTTGCAATGAAATCTAGCAGGTATTCTTCAGTTCTTCATTTTCTTCACTAACTTAAACTTATTTGCCCTTGTTGCTTTGCTCTACCTTTAGTTTACTCACTGAATCATTTGTTGTCAGCTTTGGACACTTGAGGTTTGCTGGAATAAAATGAAGTTTTTATAATTCAGCTCTGCTTATTACCACATCGTTTTAGATATTGCACATGAAAGAGTATTCTTTTGAAACAGTGAAATGCCATTGTGCATCTGTAGTTCATTTGCTGTTGGTCTGAGACAGCTATGATTCCAATCTCTCTTAAATACTGATGCATCAAAGGATTTGGAGAAAATAATCGACTGCATTTCAGAATGGAGCCTTCATTCCACAGGAAGTGTGTGTCACTAAAAAAAGCTCGTTTTCTCCCATATCAAAATGTTATAACATAGAAAAGAAAATGAAAATGACTTGGAGTAAGTCCAGCCCAAGACTCATTTCCCATTCAAGGTAAACCCTCAGGTTAGATTAGAACTAGACAACTGAATTGTTTTTTGATCCTTGGAGGTCAAATCCATACATATTCTTGATTATTCCTGTTGCTAAGTCCCTGGATCAAGTGATATGTTTCTTCATCCTCCTTAAAGACTTTGATACTAAGGAAATCCCTTGAGAAATCGATGCAAATGATATGTGATACTGGAACGGAAAAGCAACGAACTTGGAGCAAATGAACTTGCTGAGAAGGTTCAAAACGAACCCATTGTTCCTGAGTAAAAAGGTTCTAGAATATTATCACCAAAGAATAGGTCCCAATGAATAAGAAGAAGAATCACAGTTTGGAAATGCGTTAAAATTTCCAACGTCATGGCCATTGGTATGGCAGAGACTAGAAGTGCTGCTAGTTGACATGTGCTGCTGCTCTGTCTTCAGCGTGTGTCCTTTGGGAGAATGTGGCCATCAGTCTTGATGGCTTCTCACCTTGAAGCGTATTACAAATTCAGATAGACCATGTGTGGACTTGTCTGTTCACCTGCATTCCCCTAGTGTCTTTAGCTGTGTCCACCACACATAATTGCTGATTGAATTAATTTCTTGAGCCCAATCCAAAACCATTGAATTAAAATCTCTGGAGGCAAGCCCCAAGATTGTACATCTTAACAGGATCCCCAGTTGGTTCTTAGGCACAGTTAAGAGTAAGAATCATTGCTCTGCTGGGCATGGATGCTGACCAATACACTATTAGGCTTGAATAGTACTCCTGAATACACCACAAAATCTAGAAGCCTAAAGGTGAAGGAACAGCCATACCTTGGATTCTATGATAGCAATACCAACTATTCCTTGACATTGTATAAAACATTTACACCCATTATCTCTGAGTGTTAGGTTAGGTAGTTGTTCTTATCCCCAATTCACAGGTGGAGAGACTTGGACATATGCAAGGTCAAATAATTAACAAAATAGGAATCAAAACCTACTCCAGCAGACAAAGGTTAGGAAATGCATTTAGCTCCTTAGGCAAAGTCACGGCATAAACCCTTCCTAACACTTGGCACAGTATTAGATCGCTTTCCTATAATCACTCCATTCTCTTTTATGAGACTTGAAATTTAACTGGAGGTTCCAATAAGAGATTAGTTCTGGGTGCCCCCCTGGACTGGGCGCACCTCCCTTGCCCAGGCACTCCCTCCTGACTCCTTGCTGGATTGGGCTTCCGACTGCACTGCCACTGCAGAAGGAACACAGGCTTTTCAGCTTCCCTAACTGCACCCCTCCTCGGCTATCTCCAAAACGTGTACTCGCTCACTTCTTTTTAAATACCTAATGAATTTTTCAACTGGGCACCACGAGGAAAATGGGATTAACAAAAAGAACAAGAAATGAGGAAATTAAATATTATGGGAAATCCCATACTTATAGTTATCTCAGAGCAATTTCCCCAGGACATTTTATGGCATATTGCTGGCTAGGTATTTTCTTACATTCCCAGCGCTCTCAGGAATATTTAAAATATCAGACAAGCTCTTACCACAGAGATATATTAAGTTTAATATACTTAGACTACTACGTAGTACATATTTCAAAACTTACGTGCTTTGCCTACACATGGAAACCAACAATTCATAAGTGACCGTACCCACAACCAGTGACCCTTTCCCCTTCCTGAGGAGGGAATGTGAAACAAGGGTCCTCTCTGCTTCTCCATTTAGGTGACGCAGCTTCTGGTCCTGGAACTTCACTGATTCTCTGTGCCTTTCACGAAAATGTAAATGATGCCAACCTGTCTTTGTATTGCCCTTTTTTCTAAACTCTGTGTCCAGTGGTTCTCAAACTTGGACGTGTATGAAAGACACCTAAGGCGCTCATTACGGATTTAGATTCTTGATCCCGGATCCCACCATTGATTCCATAGGCCCGAAGGGAACCCAGGAATCTGAACCTGCATTTGTAACAATCTCTGACGTCATTCTGAGGACCGCCCTTTGAGCACTTGACTGCAAGATCCTGCAGGACAAGTACAGTGCCCTGTCCTATCTGAGCCGGACATTTGGACCACAGCTGCTGCCCTGCGAGACATGAATGAGACTGGGGGTCATTCTCTGGGGTCCCATTCATGCCATAGGTACTGGAGTTCTCTTGGGTGGAGCTGTGGGCTTGTGGATGAAGAATTCTATCCTGGGTGTGATCTCCAAAGCTTCCTCCCTTATAGGCTGCAGGACACTAATTAATAAGGAACATTAATTAAGCTCCTTCAGTTATCCCAGAGGCCCTCCGTTGTTTCAATATATATTTAATTTGTCAGCAATATTGGCTCATAATTTCAGGCTGTGGGACTCAGTTTCTTCTTAACCTGTTGCTCTATTGGTCCACAAACTTGGATGGCCACCTGATCATCTGCACATCTTATTAAACACAGGGTGCCAAGCCCACCCCAGGCCCATGCAGCCAGAATCCATGGTGTCTATGCCAGGGATTCTGTGACTATCTCACAAGTTCTACCGGGGATTCAGGTGCCACCAAAATTGAGAATCATTACATAAGCCAGTTACTCTCATATGTCGGGTGTATCAGGATTACCTAATGGACTGATTTTACCAAATCACTGGATCCTACCTCCCAAGTGTCTGATTCGGTAGATCTGGGCGGGGCCTGAGAATTGGGATTTCTAACAAGTTTCCCAGTGTCTCTGATGCTTATGGTCCAGTGCACACACACCAGCTAAGCAAATATCTGGGCCCAATTCACACTTACAGCCACATGGCACCATCGTGCTAAACATCAGGTAGCCCTAAACCAGCTTCTTGTTAAGAGAAATGCTTCCATTGAAACCCATGAAATTCCTGCTTCCAGCCTGAGAGGACCTTTGGTCCTCAGGTCACCGGCAGATCAGCAGAGGTGGTTGAGAGGCTCTGCTACTCCAGATTCGTAGTGGCATCTCTCCATAACTCCTCTGGAGACTGGCCCTGTCCCTTAAAGTCAGCTTGGTCAGAAGAACAATAGACCCAAGTGAACTGCCATCCCTCATCTTTTGCTAATTACGCTATCTTGTCCCGGTCAGGCGTAGCCCGTTGGGCGGTCCTTGCTCACTCACAGGCACCTCCTCAAAAACAGAGCCCCTCCTTGTATTCCAAGCCTGCTCCCTCGATAGAACTGAGAAGGCATTACTTGGTAATGTTGATTTTATAGGCTGTTTCGTGAAATATGAAGAAGAGATTACATCACACACTGCACAGCAGAACTTCATCTCCACCTTAGTTGTTTCCTTCTCTCCTCTATCCTCCCTGCCCCCACACACACACACCACCACCAGTTTGTTCTTAGTCTCTTTCTTTCTCTTACCATATAGAATAATTTAGTCACCCTCCCTCACTAATTTGCATCCTCCCACCTGAAGCAATCCAACACTGCCATCTTCCCTCAGCAACTAAGAGGTCTTTTGGGGGATCCTTCCTCTTCAGGAGGCGATTATAAACATACATCCCTCCCCCACCCCTACCCCACCTTGCCACAAACTCCAGTCGAGACTCTCTTTAGGGGAGGATGTTGGCCTCTGGGGAGAGTATGATCCACCTCTCTGTGAGCTTAGGGCTAGCCCAGGCACGGGTGGAAATGGCGTTTCCTTCTTCTCTTTCTGAGCTCTGAGTTTGGTCACAGATGGGTTTTGGTGCCACCACTGCCACTTTGATGCAGTATGGCCCCCTGGAGACTTTCCTAGCTGAGAGAAGGCAGGGGATGTACTTCGAAGTCCTCAAAGCACTTGGAGAGGCTGAGGTAACCCTTACTTACATCCCCCTCAGGTTTGGACTACCCCCGTGAACATATACAGACCTTCTCCTCTCCTCTATCACTCACTGTGGTTTTTGAACATGACACCTGCCCCCAGAAGATGAGTTAACCTGGAAGCTGGCCACCAAGGGGTAGAGCTTCCTTTGAGTCTCCTACTGCAGCCCAGAGTGCCGTGACACAGCATGCAATGACTCAGCAAAGTCAAGTGAGGGCAGAGACGACAATCAAAGGGAATTACAACATCTTGATTAGAGTGATGAATAAAGGCCATTGTTAGAGTGCACCCACAAAGCTCAAATTGCTAAGGACTGCAGTGTTACATGCTGGCTGAGGTATTACTCGTGCATTGGTCCAATTCTAGAAGTTATTCTCTGGTCCCCAAGCACAGCCGGGATCTCTAAGATCATTGGAGACTGAACATTGGAGGCTGCTCAGGGAGGCTGTCTTCCTGAGCTAGACTTCAGCAGAGGTCATTCTGTGAGTCACTTGCATGCCTTGTGGAACCTCTCTCTCTGTCCTTGAGGGACTTTGATTATCTAAAACTCTATAACTATCCAAAGGTGTTGAGGGTGCTGAAAGAAAATATATTAAACCTAACAGCTAAAATATGTCCTTCTGATGCTTTGCATGTGCTTTAAATTCTTCAAGCTACCATAAAATGATCACCAATCTAACTATTAATGTGATTGTGTAAGTGGCCGCTGTCTTTCTCCTGTGCCCCTAGTTGTTAAAGGTGTGTCTGGCTGCAGTCCATCTCTTCAATGAATCAGTATAACTGTGAACTTGGAATTCCATCTCCTCTGTTTGCTCTGCCCTGTATTTATAAACATAAATGGTCTTTAAATTTGCTAATAAGAATGGATCCACCACGTTTCAGTGAGATCACCATTGCTGGCTGATTATTTATCAATGTGTTTCCACCAGGGATTGATTCCAGGATCATAAAGGAAGCAGAATTTACAGACATATGTTTGGAATTTGCCTTTAAATTCTAATACCTCTGACAAAAGATTTTGCTGCTTTGTGCATTTCTCTGCTGGATGAGCGAAATACTTTTCTATGGGCACGAAGGTTAACTCTCTTCTTTCTCATCTCCTTGACGTGTTAACCAGCTGGACCTCTGTTCAACAACTTCTGTGAAGTGTTGTGTTCTGACAGCTTGCTTGATGGATGAAGCTGTCAGCATATCCTCAATCCAGAGATGAGGAGGACATTGCCTCACCTATCAACTCTATAAATCAGGCGAATAAAAATTAGCAACAAGCTAAGCCCAGGGATTCTTTCTCATTTTTAGTATTCTTCATAGATCATACTCTTTGGAATGTACTCCAAAAAAAGATGCTTTTACTGTTCCTTTGTTTTAAAGAATTAGCATTGATTTACTCTACAAAAGAACTTATTAGCAAGACATCTCGAAAACTCTGTTACTATATGCACAAACCTGGAATAATATCTCTCAGGGGTGTTGGAGGTCTGATCTCACATACGGTGAGGGAGATGTGAGAGGAAATATCAGCACCGAAGGGAAACTGGGCAGAGTGGGCAGGGCAGAGGTGAAAGATCAAAGTGAGACAACCAAGGCACCCAAGGGAGAGGAAAGCCTTGCCTCACCCATCAGAGATGACCACGTCCACAGTTCCCAGGATATTTCTTTACAAATCCACCTACTTGTTTCCATGTGTGTTTCCCGTTGGTTGACTCTGAACCCCTTGATGGCAGGACTCATTCATTTTTGTACCCCCAGCTTCCCAGCCCTGCACCCCATAGCAGAGGCTCAGTACAAGGTCAAGAAATGAAGGAATGGGTTCAGGAATTTTAGCAAATTAATTACGCTAAGTCTGGAGGAGGAAAGAACCCCATAGCCTGGCAGAAATATGTAGAAAACATTACCCAGGTTATGAATATGTAAAAAGGAATAATGGGGAGTGAACTGCACCAATAAACACGGGCTCCCCTACGTGATTCTCAGCTGAGAAAACAAAATTCCAACATTTCCAACAGATGATACTGAGAGGATTATGTATCAAGTTCTTCACTGGGGAAGAAAGCATCGATTAGGCTCTACGTTTTCCTAGGTCACCACATTTCCCACTTTGCCCTGCTCCCAGCTGGCGTGCACCGAATTGGTATTCTTTCCCATTTCCCTCATGGCCATTGTCCCTCCCTTGGGACTTGGGATAGTTTTAAGCCAACCATGATTCGGTTTCTAGCTCTGTTTGGCCCTACTATGTGCATGTTATGTAAGCTTCAGGGTCTCAGCTTCTCCATCTGTAAAATATAAATGACAAGACTTGTACTTTGGCTGCTAAGCAAGACTTGGATAAAAAGTAAGACATTGTCAGGGAAGTCTGGAAGGCATTTGCATGGCATGGGGGTGAAAATAGCCAAAAAGCAGATACATGCAGTTAAATATTTTGTCATTTCCTTTGCCTTAAAATTTTCACTGCTCTTCATGAAAATGGAAAAATGTCCTTTTGCTGGGTGACAGCTGCTGTTGGTTGCAGGAAGCTGCTGTCTGCTACTGATAAACAAATGACAACTTCCCCTGAATGGGTGCATATATTGCCTGAAGCAGATTAGTGATGTTTTTGCTGTTTTGTTTGTTTGTTTTGACCACTGAAAAAAAAATTGGCTGGAGTGGGTACACTTCCCTCTTGACCAAATCCTTTTGGTGTTTTGAAAACTTTCCAAGTGAGAAAATGAACCCTTTTCCCCAGTTTGAGTGAGATACTCAAAACAAAGATAAAAATAGCTGCTTGGGAAGCTGCCACACTGTTTTGCTCTGCCCCCAGGATGGTTAACCCCTCCGAGGGCTTGTCAGCACACGAACATCTGCCCTGGCGTTCGCTAGAATCAGTCCTTCTCTCTTTTCATTTGGAATGTCCTTCTTATGACCCATGCAAAACCGCTGAGATTCTGGAAAGGGAAGTTGGGTGTGATCCAAATGACAAAGTGCTCTTTCCAAACCATCTGCGTTGAGGTGCTTTCCCCATTGAAGGGATCAGTGTTTGGATTTCACTCCCCCTGTAGCTAAGGAGCTTATGCATTCACTTCTCTCTCCTGGGCAATTTAGTAAATCTGATTAATCAGTATGTCAATTGTAATCACAACAAAAATAACATCGTTGATATTAAAAGCTAACATTCAATGAATATATGCCAGCTACTTTATATTCACATAAACATCATTTCATTTTATCCTCATAACAGATTCATGAATTCGATGTTATTAATAGTCTCCATTTTACAGATGGGGAAAATTAAGCTGAGGGAAGGTATGTGACTCACCTGACATCTCATAGATCGAAAACGGCAGGCAAGAATTTAAACTCAAACCAGTCTGCCCAGAGTCTAAGTCCTGCGTCAGTGTACCATGCTGAGGCATTGTGTTGGCCTCAGTACTGAAATTCTGGATTGCAGTCTCTCCCAAGTATCCCTTTTCATTTCCATTTCAAACAGGTTACTTGAGGCTTGAATGAATATGAGGTCTTAACTGCAGGTTGCATTAAGTCTAAGGTTCAGATCTCCAAAAATCTAGCCTCCAGGGTTCCTGGAGGGCCAAGGCTCCTTACTGGCTTTGAAAAGTGATGGTCAATAAGAAGAGCATGGGCCTGGGTGTCAGCATTGCTGGGTTGGCTTTCTTTTTATTTGTTTGGAATTTGCTGTGCATTTTGGATACTCATCCAACGTCTCTGGGACTTAATATATTCTCCTTGAAGTTGGGGGTAAGTGAGAGTTAATCGAGCAACCCAGTTGGGAGGAAATTTACACTTCCATAGAGGGATTAAACTCCTGAATCCTGTGATGCCACCCAGGTTCATAATCAACAGGGAGGCAGGGTGCTTTTTCTCAGATATCCCTCAGTTTCCTCCCTGCAGTGCTTGTTTGAAAAGAGACAGTAAAGCCAAAAGGCTACCTTTGGAAGACCCAGAACAACTAGGAATCATTCATAAGTCAGGCCTCCCAAACTCACGGCAAGAGCTGGTTTCACTTGGTTGGAGGTGAGTGAGTATACGTGTGAAGGGGGCCCTTCCTCCAAGACAGGAAACAAGTGATCTTCGTAGCAGGCTCCGCGACCGGGGTGTACACTGGGAAAGTGGCACCGTGGGGGGAGGAGGGGTCGTTCCCCTTGTCAATGGGATACCCGAAAAAGGTGACTTTCAGGGTCCCAGAAATAAAATTCACTCCACTGGGTTCATCTAAACACCTTGTTTAAATTGAAGTTTGAAAGTAAAAATAGAAAACATGTATTTGGCTGGTTGTCATGAAATAACAGCATTTTAAAATAAATTCACAAGATACAGAAGGTTACAATACGGGAGGCTGAGGACCTTTCATTTCATCTTCTCTCTGTCTCTGTCAGTCCAAGATGGCAGTGTTTCTGATCGTATAAAATTCTCAGAAAACTTCAGCTCTGGGATAGTTTCCTGTATTATTTTAAAAAATAATTACTTCCCTTAATTTTCCGCTATATCTTTCCAGACTCTTACTAGTGGGATGTTGGAGTTCCTTGATTAGCCTGCCATGTTTATTGTTTTCTCTCATATTTTACATTCCTTTGTGTATTTACTGGGTTCCAGGTAATATCCTTCCAAACTTTCTAATAAATTATTTTATTTTAGTAATAGTATTTTTAATTTCTAAGAATATTTCCTTTTTTGTCTTTGCTCCTTTTTCATAGTAGCATATTCTTGTTTTATGGATGCAAAATTCTCTCAACACTATGAGCATACTCATTTGAATTTTCTAACTTTTTTTCTGTATCTGAGAGTATCTCTGTTTTCTCCAGAACAGGTGTTCCTCTTCTTCTCCCTCTCCCTCTCTCTCCCCTCCTCCTTCTTCATTTTTATTCTTAATATTACCTCTTAAGCCATGTTACTGGTTTTCCGTAAATATCTGATGACCTCTGAAGGGCCATGTTAGTATACAGAGGTCCTCTCTTTGTGTGTGCTCTGGCTTCTCACCTGAGTGGTTGGGCTGACTTTGGCTTCCATGAAAGTGGAGGGGTCATGTCAACAAATGGCCTCCACTTAGGGAGCAAGGGTAAAGAACACCTCCACAACTGCCGAAATAAAGCAGACTTTACTTGTGTGGAAAGTGCAGGAAGTTCTTTGGTGTATGTCGCTCTAGATAGAACTGCCATCTTTTTCTTCCTCTGCTGTGGAGCTCTGTAATTCCTTAAGGATCCCGCTGCTTCTTGCCCTGGTCCCTTTCCAAACAGACCTTCTATTTTGTTTACTATTACTTCCTACAGGGCTCTGTTTTGGCTAGGTGGGAAGGAGGAAGGGGACAGTGCTGAGAAGTAGGAGGAACGTGCCCTGCCTTGGCTGTCCCAACTTGCAGCCTGGCTCTGCCAAGAAAGCAGCTCCCTTCTCTGCCAGAAGAACAACTCTCCTCCCTTCCAAGCCCTTCTATACATGTTCCAAATTTTTTTTCTGCTGCTCCAGTTTATTCATCCATACAATCCTCATTTACTTTCTCTTTAGGAAAATCATTTAAAGTCTCTGTTTTCAGTACTGCCATAGTTTCTTCTTCTTCTTTTTTTTTTTTTTTTGCTATTAAATTTTGCCACTATTTCAATCAAATCGAGAGAGAGAGAGAAAGAGAGAGAGAGAAGGAAATTACATATGCTCAATTTTTCATCTTGAGTTGGGAGTTATCACCAGCACTCTTAATGATCTCAGGGCTTTACAATCTTGCAGGGAGGGGGAACATGGTTAAAATTCTGATTTAGAAACCTTAAAAATACTTGCCCATTGAGATTTTATTATAACTACTCGGCAGGGTGTGACCTTTCAGCCTGCTTCAATATACTTCAATAGATAACTATTTTATTTTTCTCCCTTTTCTTTACTGAATTAGACAGATAAAAAGCAAATACTCCCCCTACCTCGGGGATGTTTAATATTAAGTCCTCTCTGCCTTAAAGGGGGATCACTTTTTGTTTGGTTGGTTGGCTGGTTGCTAATAATTTGGCCTCTATTGGTAAAGAACAGGAGAATACATTTTGCCAGGTGAGGTATGTTGAGGAATAAAGATAGGGCAAAGTGGAAATTGAGAAAAGCCTGGGGTTGGGGCCCCGGGGGAAATGAGATTACTTTGAGACAGAGCCTTGGATATGTAGGAAGTGCTGTTGAAAAAGTTGTCCAAGAAGAGAGGGATCCTGTTTGTAGGGAAGAATTATGTAGTAAGGGGCATTTCGGGCTCAAGGGAAGCCTCAACTTCAATAATATAATAACTCTATAAATATACACAGCCATGTAAGTATTGAGTGTTTTCCATGTTCGAGGCTCTGTGCTAAGTGCTTTATCCGTATTATCTCATATAATCCTTACAAGTCAAGGAGGTAGGTGTCATGTGCTGGATATGGCCTCTTGCCATCTAACATCATTCACACCTATTTCTCTGTACCTTCCTATGTTGCTGGCTTAGGAAGTATAAAAATTACTTCCCAGATTCCCTTGAATGGGATTCTGGATGCAAAAGTTCCAGCTATAAGAAGGAATGGCTCAAGATTTGGAAGGTGGTGGAAGCGAGGTGGTAACTATTTGCTCACTCTGCTGGTGCTAGCAAGGAAGGGCAGATGGATGTGAGTGTTTGCCGCAGAGAATTTCCCATTTCAGTGTCTGGTCACCAGCGCTGTGGGGATGAGCAGCAGTGCTGGCAGCAGCACAGCATCTTCACGGCCTCTGGACTTCATCCCTGTGGCATGCCCTTGAGGTCTAGGGTCCATTGGTGGCTCACCTCACTTCCACTACTCCAGTCTACCCTCCAATTTTGTAAGCACTGTGTCCCTGTATTAGATCCATTTCTGCTTGAAATGCCTGGAATGTTTTACTGTATGAAACTCCCATACACTAGTATCATTTTCACTATAAAAATGAAGCAAATGAGGCGCAAAGAGAACAAGAACCACACCAAAGATCACCCAACTATCAAATGATGGAGCTAGGTTTGAACCCAGGTGTATCCGGCTCCAAGGTCTCTGCACTTAACAGCTGCACTTTATGGTCTCCTGTTCTCCTTCTGAAATGGGCTCATACTAATGCAGACTCTTCAGTCCTTAATATTCAAGAGTAGTCCTAAGACTGGTCCACCAGCAATAAAATATATGCTTTTAGTGGGTCAGGACTATGGCTATGGGTTCTACCAAGGGCAAACTTTTGCCTTGATCTCCTTAACCAACGTGGTCTGAATGAGGTAACTCAAATCCTTCAAATCACTCTACCAGCTCTGAATTGTCTACAGATCTTCAAAAGTAAATTCAGTTAACTTTGTGTAATACATGCAGTCAGGTAAGTGGGAGCCCACAAATACTTTTTGAAATTAAAATAATGAGAATACTCTTAAACCTAAAAAGAGAATACTTTTGCAATTTTCATATTCCCATAACCTTCCCCCACTGATCCTTTATTAAAATACGAGTGAAAGCAGAATATCTCAGAGGTGAGCCCATGATACAGAAGATATGTTTTGAGAATTACTATTTTCCCAGATTAAGAACAGTGTGTTGCTATAAAGATATTTGTCATTTTAAGGGAAGAACTTGTGAGTGGTGCTTATTATACGTTTGTTTGACTCAGAAGCTAACAGGAGCTAGGTTAGTCACCGTAACTAGAAGGGGTTTGGGTCTCATCAAATCAGTTCAGCTTCCTCCTGTGCTCTCCAGTCTTGTGGAGAGGACAGAGTGCCGTCAGGATATGCTAAGAGACGTTTCATTTTAGATGGAAATGCTTTGTTCCTGCACTAATGCCCTCCTGATTCTGTGTGCATTTGAGCTGCTGAGCTCAGAAAAGCCGAGGGATTACCTAGCTGCTACTCTTAAGCCATGCATCCATTGCTCTCTGCACACACTAAAATCACAGACGCTCCACTTCAGACTGCAAGGAACAAGGTACACCCCTTGTAATTGGATGAGCACTGAAATCTGTTGTAGCTGAAATCACTAGTGGATATTATGGAGAGGACCTGAAGAGCTCTGGTTGTTACTTCCAAGCACTTAAACTATTTATCTAGTCTGAATGAACTGAGGGCACCCAAGATCTAATTGAGAGCAGCTAGGATTGGGGACATTATGTGATATCATATTGGAGACCTGTGTTGATTCATATAGTGGAGGAGGGAGAGAGGGAGACTCACACAGGGCGAGAGGGCTAGAATCATCCACTTCAACCAGGTGCTTCATAAAAGCACTTTCACAGGCCTACCTTAACTATGTCTAAGCATCCCTCCAATTGAGCCGAGAAAATTCTCTTTAATCAGAAAATCATTCAAGAGTGTTAAATGCTCATATTACTGCCAGGTATTTGTATATGAAGAAGAACTAAACATAGTCATTGTAAACGTCCATTTATCAGAGGTCTGGTATGTACAGTGAACTTATTCAAATGAGACCTAAGGAAGATATTCAATCTGTTTTCGCTTTAAAAGGGTAATTTGTAATCTGAGTTTGGGGTCCCAGAGTAATAGTGTTATAGAGCTTCATTGTGAACTTCAGAAAAGCAATACTCACTTTTCCATAGGAATAAGTTATATTTTTCCTAAAAGGAGTTAATGAAAGCCTCCAACTCAAGTACACTCCAAGGATACATTTTTATCTTGTGTTTCTGAACAATCATTTTTTTGGCAGCCTCTTTGGCAGCCACTTATGTGAAACAGAGCTAAGAACTTGATAGGCAACAAAAAAGACCTCTTAGCAGCAAAGTAATGTCACAAAGTCCAGATCCTCAAGGTCATGTACTTCACCTTCAAAAGAATCTCTTAGGTGCTCAGCAGAGCTTCTCCACTCTCATGTTGCCCCAAAATCAATGAGCTTGATTTTCTGGTTATAAAACAGATTGGAAGCAGCAATCAGAAGGTAGCTACTACAAATGCAAAGGGAAACACAGAAGTAGAAATAAATGCTCTAAAATGTAGAAATGAGAATTCACAGTACACAGTAGGCTGAAGTCATTTCACATGTTGGAAAACAGCCAGCTCCTCAAATTCCTCAAATAAATTTCAAGGGCATATATTATATCCCAGAATAATCAAGTCCATAATGACCCCTCCAAGGGATCAAGGAAGTATTTAGAATTCTCTTTTGAAGATGCAAGGAAGAGTGAAACACATTGTAGAAAGGTTGCCATCCAGAAAGACAAAAACTAAAATTCGTGACTGAAGAGATGAAAATCTTAATTTATTTGGGACTCGTCATCTTTCCAGATAAATTCTTGTCCTATGAGTGTACCATAGCCAGTGTCCCATAGCCTGTGAGATTTTACTTGAAAGAGAATAGAATAGATAAAAAAAAAATTAAAAATAATCTATTCATGGCTACAAAGTATATATGAACATATGTGCATATATGAACATATGCTAGTAAATGTGTCAACATGTGTTTACCTATATAAGCATATAACATTTCCATACTGTTTAAAGTGAGTATATATGGGTGTGTATATACTCACTTTCTGGGATCAGAAGGTGTTTAAAAAGTGGGTGAAGGTTTAAATCTTATGATCTGGTTAGATTTTCAGTTTTGCCATCGCTTAACAATTCAGGGGACGTATTACATCATCTGTTTGACATAGCTTCCCTTTGCCCATTAGGAAATTGTATTTTCCTCATATGTCTAAGGTTCTCCAAATATTCTAGACACAAGCTTTGGAAAATAAAGTATACCATTTTTTGATGTTTATTTTAACAATGAATTTTGCAGCCTGTGGGATCTGGAACTGAGATGCAGGGCAGCAGTCATAGTAATAATACCTAATATGTAACAACTTGGCCATTTATGCGGCACTTTCATCCATATGTTCCATCTGGGTGATATGGTCTTACGTCCTTTTAAATCTATAACACTTAACCCTCTTTTTTTTTTTTTTTTTTTTGTATTTAGGAAACTGGCTCATTCATTTTGTGGTAGAATCTCACAATTTAGATTTGGCTGATGAATCCACATGATATCATTTAGCACATTTCTCTATTCCCCATAGTTTTGTAAACTAGTACCATGCTTCCCCGAAAATAAGACCTAACCGGAAAATAAACCCTAGCATGATTTTTCAGGATGACGTCCCCTGAACATAAGCCCTAATGCGTCTTATGGAGCAAAACTTAATATAAGACCGGTCTTATTTTCAGGGAAACATGGTATTTACATCTAAAAGCTTGATTAAATTCAGATTCAATTTATTTTTTTTAAAGGATACCTTGGAGGTAAGGGTATGACTTCCCATTGAATCACATCAACAAGCTCATAATGTCTGCCTGTCTTTCCATTAATCCTTTTAAAATTTATCAGTCAAATCAAGTGTTGTCAATTTGATCTATCCATTATAACATTCCCCTTGAAAACTGTACCTAATACTTTGAGCAGTCATTCACCATTGCCTAGACCAGACCCATTGTTTCACTGAGTGTTCCAAAATGATAATTTTCTAATGCCACTATTCCTTATGCTTTCTTTACCTGGAACTCTATAAAGAAAAGTTTGTCCTTGTCAACTAATTGGAAGCCCTAAAACACATTTAATACAGGAAAGACAGGATAGCTATAAAGACCATGCTTTTACCATTGTGTTATCTTGGAAAGATACTGTTTTCCTTCAGGTGTGATATGATAGACTAGACCTGGCATCAGAAAGCTCTAGGCAGGGGAGGTCCTCATCCTTAGATCCCAAGGGAGTCTATCCAGATTGAAAGAGGATTCCTGTAGAAAGATGCAGTGAGAAGATAGGGCCCAGCTGTAGGGAGAGAAGAATGGCAAAATTTAGGCACATTTTCAGGTGCCTCCCAGAAGACTAACGCAGGCACAGAACTAGAGTGTGATGTAGAAATAGAACAGAGACAGGAATATGGACCAGGGACACTGGATGTGGTTGAAAGAAGGAGGAAGAAGAATATCCATGGACCTAAGAGTGTGTAGGGTCTTAAGCAAAGCAAACAGGAAACCGCCAAAGTAAGGCTGGGCTCCTTGAAGGGGACAGGGGATGAAGAACAAAGGTGAGACGAGCCCTGAGTGTTCTAACAGGCATCTGCGAAGGTCCTGCATTTGGATGGTTGAGGGGTTGTTCTGCACCACTTGGGTCCCGAGATGCCTATGCCTCCTCAGCTGGCTTGGCACCCGCCATTCCCCATGAACCCTAATTAGAAACCCCATTCCCTTCTGTGACAGGACAAAAAGGACCTGGTTTCCAAAGGGATGTAACCAGAGCAAATGGGGCCAATACTGACTTCCTATGGTCAATAACACATGCGCCACTGGTTCCAACAGTGTTTGCTACCTTGTCAGTGAATCCTCCATCACGTTTTTGCCCACATCTGACCCTACTCCCCTCACAAACACATAAATTCTCAACACAAAAATGAAGTTGGAGTATTTCAGTTTCCAGAATGACTATGATTTGTAAGTGCTAGGAATTGCCAGGGCCTCTCTGCTCATCCCCTCAGCATCTGACCCTCTCTCCATCTGGGAGCTTTCCGGGAACCATACCTGCTATTCTATTTAGGAATTGATGAATTGACTGCTAAAAAACAAACCACACCATCCAATTAAATTAAATCTTCTTTTCTTCCTGCTGCATTACTTACACACGAGAGTGCCGAGAATTATTTTTAGACTTAAAAAATAGCAGTTGGCTGCTGCTTGCCATCCAATTTGTAACAGATTTGCAGAGATTAACACTTGCGAGGTTTTTCGCCAAGTTTAATCACAAAAGTAATTCTGCATTCCCTCAATACGCTCAGCTCAGGGGATAAAAATAGCAATGTATTCTGGTTGGGTGAGTCTTGGCCACAGGGCTCTTTGCTCCCCAGTCGCTGTCTTAATGTTGTTATGGAATTGCTGTCCTTTTCTAAGGGCATGTGTTTGCACGGCGGCAGACGAGGGTGGCACAGTATCTGATGTGCTGTAGGCTGGGCGAGGCCCTCAGCATGCTAGAAGCAAGATCTTTCCATAGAGCAAATGGAGAGAGTAATTGTGTCTGATTATCTGGCCAGATTTTACAACTGAGAAACTACATAGTACATGCTTTTTAAAAAAAATTACTTTTGATAAGTATTTCAGTAAGTAAAAACTACTCCGTAACAATCACCAGGGATCTGGCTTATCTTTTCTTGTGGAGTGGCCTCTAATCCACCCCTAAAAAGGGAAAGAAATTCCAGTGGGAAGTGCAATGCACACATGTCTACTTCCGCCCTGATTTGCTTTTGTTTCCTTGTACAAGTCCAGTTGTTTAGATGGGCCAGTATCAAGCTGTGGTGTCTCACAGGAAATAAACGGCACTATAATCCATTTACATTGGCCACCTTGTGAAGGTTTGATTCTGGACTTTAGAAATTCCGATGTTCCTACGTCTCCATATTCCCATGGCAGGTTTTCAAAGCATGAAGGAAGTACCCACGGCTGCCTCCAGAGGTATGGGGAATTCATCTTTTTTTTTGAGAACTTTAACCCTCTGTGCTGCTTTTGCAGCATCTTAAATGATGTCTTATTCGTTGCTCACCTTGTGTTCTTCTATGAGTGAAGACCTTGGTGGCAGAATTCCTGAGCCTATAGGACACAGGCCTAGGTGGCATATGATAAGAAAGTGCTGCGGAGAACCAGGCCCTGAGTGCTCGGGCTTCATTCCCACCTTTCCCTACTCCTGCTCCATCACTGCAATTATCCAGTGTGTCTTGATCTTTTAGCCCTGTCTCCTGTTCCTGGCCCACAACGTGCCCCTGGGGTCTAGGGCAGAGTGGGCCCCCCCTTCTCTCCTTCGGCATGTTCCTCCAATCTGGTTTGCCCTTATTCTCTGGCTCCATCTGCTTCCAGCTCTTGCGATTCCCGCCACCTGGCCTCAACAAGGCCCTCACCCCACGTCTCCATCCTGGCAATACACTCACTGGCCCTGATATAGTTTCTCTCAAGGTCAAGAGTAAAGGACATCTCTAGAGTTTGGAGCCCAGACGTAGTCTCACTTTCCCATGCTCCCGAAGAATTATCCTTTGGACTTGCTCAAGGGAGCCCTAGAACTGTCGTGCTGTTTCTCGTGATGTCTGGGTTGAGGATCACAAAGGGCAATGGAGACAAAGGGCGCTCAGGCACAGGACAGGTGATGAGGGTGGCGTGCTGCCTGCTCACGGTTGACAGAAGACCTGCACAGGCACATCACGGAAAGGTGTCCACGAGGATGTTCCTGCCACACGAGGGTTTCTTTTTTCCCCATATTTAATGCACCGCTAGATGTGAAGTATCAGGCATAGTAAATAAACCTGAGACTATTAAATGAAAGTGAAACAGGCTTTTAAAAATCTGAACATAAAAAAAATAAAAAATAAAAACAGTATACATTGTTCCCTCCAAAACAACCAGTCTTGGCATGATTCTTATCTCCAGTGATTTTTATTGAAGACATTTCTGATTTGTTATTTTAATGGGCTTTCTGAAATCAGTTGTGATGCTCTTTATTATTGCATAGTTGTTTTATTCTTGCATTTCTCAAACAAGCAGGGAGCCGGGCGAGCTGGGCATGCTAATTATTCGTAACCCCTGCACGATGACAGAAAGGCTTTTCAACTCCAACGTGGCAGTGGTAGAAAAATATAGCACTGAGGCCTGATAGAGGGTCCTCTAGGTCATTAGATAAACATGAAAACAGAGCTGATATATATATTTAGATCAATTCTGCAGCAACAGATTATTTCTTCGGCCAAGGGTTCCAATGTGGATATGGGTTAGCAGAGACAGCAGAGACGGATGTGAGAAACAATAGAACCAGATGTCCAGAGGATTGTCTTTCCGTTTTTTCCCCCTCCTTAATCCAATAATTTGCATTCATTAGTTGCAAGTCTACCCCTAGCTTGGGGCTGTGAATATTGTTCTAAGGGAATAATATGTGACCTCCAATGTATTGGCTCACCACCCCTATCTTTCACAGATTTATCAATTGCTACCTTTATCCCTACAACCACATGCACACCGTCCCCTTTGGATCTAGTAGCCAAGGTAGGAGAGATTTCTGATTAGCATATGAATTAGACTAGGATCCAATGTCTACAGAAATGTCTGGGGCCTGACGGAGGCTCTTGGTGAATTGGTGAGGACCATGCATGCAGCAAGGCGTGTGTACTGAATGAGGCACTCGGAGAACAATTTCAGCTAAAAAGGAAATCAAATCAAAGAATTCTGCTTGGTGTGGTGAAGAGTCACCAACTCCAGTTACCTCACTTTTCTCCTTCTCCTCTTTTCCTATCTGCCTGCCCCACCCCAATTTCCCATTGTCCTTATTCAATTCCACCTTACCAAATATTTGTGTGTTTACACCACTGAAGCATAGCTCATTCATGCAGCTAAAGTGGTGAATAACTTATCCATCCGCAGTGGAGAAGGGAGAACAGAAAAAAGGAGAAAGAAAATAAATTGGTCCTAAATTGTGAGGTCGTGGTTCAAACAGCCAGAGAGACCTAGACTCAAATCCCTGTTCGGCCATTACTAGCTGAGTGATTCTGGGAAACCTACTGAACATCTCTGAGGCTCGGTTGCCTCATTTGCAAAATGGATATAAGAATACCTACATTTCAGAGTTGCTGTGAGGACTAGATAGTGTGTAGTTTCCTAACTCCTAGTAGATGTTGAGGAAATAGTTGCTATTAATAGTTTTCATAGATAGAGTTATATATACAACTTGACAGCCTACTTTTCTCATTTAATACTATAATATGAGCTTCCCACATTCTTCAAAACTCTTTGCAAACATCATTTTAAAATGCTAGAGAGTAGTCCATCAAAAGGATGTACTGCAATTACGTAACTGTTTCTCTATTTTGAGACCCTTAAATTGAGCTTTTCTTGTTGTTGCTGTTCTTTCTTTTTTCTATTATAAAGGATGCTACATCTTTGAACATAAAGCTTTATCTAGATTTAGGTAGACTTTCCATGGACGTGTTTCCTGAAGTAGAATTACTATGTCAAAGGTTATGGATACTTTTAATCATCCTGATACGTAGTTGCCAAATTACTTTACAGAATTCCTATTAACCATGTGTGCGGTCTCTCGGTATATACCCTTGGCAGCCAGAAAAGACACCCTGGGTGGCCTACCCAAGAGCCATTATTTTCTCTGTTGATAAAGGTTTATTTTGATCAGATGTCCATGCTTCCTCTGGGAATAAATCTGGATTAGTCTAAACTAATCTTGGTAATCTCATCTCTCTTGCCAGTGATTGGTTTAGAGGTGGCCATATGACCCAGTCCCAGCTAATGAGATAAGGAATAAGTTTTACTGGGCAAATTTTTTTCATTCTTAAAAAAAGACAAGAAAGAAACAGCCTCCTTTCTCTCTGGACATTGTCTGTCTGCATGTAACACCTTGAACCATGCCAACATAGGAACAATACCAGAGCTTAATTCAATTATTAAAACTCAGACTTAATCAACCCAGAAGTCACCCTTCCTTGGGACTTCTTTCACTTGAAATGATATATTATACATGTTATTCAAGAAGTTTGATTCAGTTGTTTCATTACTGCAGCCTTAAAGCATTCTAACTGAAACACCCACATTATAATTATTAAAAATCTTATCTAAATTAATTCACACAAAAAAGGCATCTTAATTTTGTTTGAATTTGCTGTTCTTTAATTACTGAGGAGATCACATGTTAATTATTCATCTGTTAATAATTTTCGTTGTCTTTTCCTAAATTATCTGGGAAGATATTTGAAAGAGCAGTGGTCCATGGCAAAGGATCTTGCGCTTACTGGACTGAGCAGGGTGTGGCATGGAGGGAACAGTTAGGGACATGTTAGGACTGAGCCCAAAGATGTTTTCATACAAATACTGTTGCTTGTTTTCATACAAATACGCCTTCAACTTGCAAAGTGTCTTCAGCCCAAGGAGATGGGCTTTTTTCCAAAATATGGTAATGATGAAAGTCAATCTTTCAGGACTGTTTGTTTACAGAAAACTAGGCCTTGGGGAGGACTGTCTTTCAGGAAGTCTGGTTGGTAAAAGAAAAATAAAGCTTATGAAAGTGAAGGAAAGGTTGAGAGAACAAACACTCACTAAAGACCTGCTGTGCAGGCCCACATATAGCATTTCTTTTTGCTGGGTCCTGACTTTCCCAGTTTCAAGCCAATATGGTCCTTGCCCCCTGCCCCACGAGACTTACTTATGTTTCTGTTCTTGCCGAAGAACATTTATATTAGATTTTCCATATAGAGAAATGTTTTCAATTACTTTGGTTTTGAAATAAACTTTGAATACAAGCGTTGGAGCAAGAGTCTCTGATCCATCTCCCAGCAAAGGGAACATATGAACATGTTTCACACGCTCTTTTTGATGAGCACATTAGAGAGTCAGAGTACCGAGCCATCAGTATTACGGTAATGTACAACGGTCAGATAATTAGAAATTTAAATGGCCTGGGTTTAATAGGACGTTTTCAATATTATAGATACTTGGTGAATTCAAGCCTGCCTGAGCAATGCCCCAGATGAACTCTTGCCAGTCAGCACGTGGATAATGCATGGCTAAGGTTGTTTTATAAAAGACTTATTGACCTTCTGGTCAAGGCTCTAGAAGCTTCCATCAAAGCTTTGTTTTAAACCATCATAAATTAACAGATCAATAGTTAATGGTATTGCCAGCCAAGTTTAAAGCCAAATAACTGAGATCCCAAGGCAACTCGATTTTACTCATTTGTAATTTAGAGGCACTTTGGTGGACAAATTGATGTTTGTTTAACCATTTGTGTGTCCCAAGGTCCTCAGCCTGCACCTCCTTCCAATAAGCCCACACCGGCCATGTGCAGAGTGTGGCTCACTCATCTGCAGTTTGCTTCTCTTTTGTTTGTGTTGAGACTCATTATTACCTGAGCTCTTTCTTAGTGGCATCTCATAGGGATCGATCTGATCATCAGTGGTAAGATCCTTAAGATCCTGATCAAATCGAAAAGTGGACTCCGTACCAAAGTTGAGAGTGAGAGAATATGAGAACTGTGTAAGGAAAAAAAAAAAAACACGTGTATTTTTAAAAGGAATATAGTGCAGTTTGAGGCCTGTGTATGTGTTGGGGGCGGGGTTTATGCCATTTCACATCGCCTGTTAGTTATGCCCGCTACAATGGCAATTTAAAAAATAATACTGCTCTAGCTTTAATGTCAATTCTGTTGGAAGGAAGAGATTAGAGAAAAAAATAGATCGTTGTGTTTCTGGCTGCCTACTCTATATGCAAAATTATAAAATAAACAGGATCCCCAAATAGTACTTTGTTTGCTTACCTAAAGAGATCTTCCACTTAGCTCTGAATTATAAACGCCTCTGGTTTAAAGGACCTGGATAATGAATTAGGCTCTTGGGGAGGGGGTGTGTGGGGGCGGGCGGCAGCGGCAGAAGGGTTAGAAAGAGGAGGTGAAACTAACTTTAATGAAGGCCTCAGATTCGGCTGAGTTTGTTGATGTTTGTCAGGGGAGGGTAATTTCTCAGTTTCTGGGGTGAATGTCTGGAAATGCAGACCCCGCACTTGTGGTCATGAGCTTTTCTTTTCCTTCCCTGATAAAGCTCTGGGCAGACAATACCACTGCTGCTGCCCATTTGGCTCCAAAACCAGTGAATTCTTTAAGACAGACAATGTTGCCTCAAGGCTGACCCATGCCCAGCTGTCTGCACGGGCAGAGCCATGGCCGTGTTGCCTCATAACACCGGAGGTTTCAGCAGCCCCTTCTCTCCCCTTCAGCCCCAGCCATACCGTGTTTCCTCCGAAAATAAGACCTAACCGGAAAATAAGCCCTAGCATGATTTTTCAGGATGACATCCCCTGAACATAAACCCTAATGCGTCTTTTGGAGCACAAATTAATATAAGACCCAGTCTTATTTTTGGGGAAACACAGCAGGAGTTTGCATTTGGCATCCAATCCCAAGAGCCAGGATAGTACCTGCCTCAGACCCAGGTTCCTGGGAATCAGAATCTCTGCAAACAGGGCCCAGGGGATTCATAGGCTCACCCGGATTTTTAGGCTCAGAGTTTAAGAACTACCATCTCATAGTTTTTCTTTTCTATTTCTAGCCATAATAGAATCATCTTCGTGTTTAAAAACATTTTTTTTTAAAGTAAAAGAAAAAAAATTCTCATAGAAAGAAGAGCATTTTGACCAGGTTCTAGAAGCACTGATTATATTAGTGACATAAGGGTTCTACTTTGCCATCTGACTGTGACTCAGTTCGGGTCTTGGCTAATCCAAACTGGATATTCCCAAGAGCCACACAGATCACTTCCAATGACCGCTGGCAGTGGGCTACATGTACTGAGCACTCTGTATTCTTCAAAAGATGTTTCACTGAGACGAGAGGAAATAGTGTCACCAGACCAAACAAACTCCCCATATACTGATCAAGTCTGCTTTTAATATAACTATAGTACAAACGTTTCGTCAGTGGCTTTAATGTTATTAATTTCTTTTGTGTATTTTATGTATAGCCCTAAACCTGCAGGATAATGAACTTAATATATAGCAAATTCTTGATTATTCACTTTGTAGATTTTCTAAATTTTTTATTCCAAGCTTAAAGTCTCCTGTGCTCAGAACACTGCCAGGTTGCCAGCTCCCAATTATTTTAAGCTAAACATGACTAGATAGGTGCATCTTCTACATAAACAAGGATTCCCGATTTCGCTATCATTTTGGTTCAAATTTATGGTTTTCAATTAAGGCCACTGATTGCAATCATTGTTCACAGTGTTGGATGAAAGAGTTTTTTATAGTTTTTTTTTATACATATGTCTGTTGTTGTTCCAAATTTAGTATATGTGCTATGGAAGCAAGCACATGTTTTTGTTGTTATTCTCCTGCTTTGATAAAGATAATAACTTAAGATGATTAGAAAGTGGTTCTTAATCCAGGAATTATTTAAGCAGCATAAATGTTCTTGCTTTTGTGGAAGACAAAACTTCTTCAGACTTTTCTTTTCCAAGTTTAACTCAACACAGAAGAGGAGGCGAAGTCTGATTTAAATCTCCCCACACGGGCAACTGAGAAGACACAGTTCCTTGACCAGCATCTGTCTTGATCTCCGGTTCTGCTCCAGCTTCATCCCTGGAAGACCTGACATTCGTCAAGTCTCCAGGCTGGAAGACACTCAAGCATTCTCTCCTTCTCCTGCCCCCAACCCCCGACACTCCCAGCTAGATCCACTGCTTCAGAGCAGGGCTCCAAAGCCAAGTCCGCCACAGCTGCCTCTCCCACCTCAGAGCCATCCCAAGATTCTCAACTCTGACTTAACCCTGTAGACTCCAACTGGACTTAACCCAGGTGTCGTCTTGACCGTCTCATGGTGGATTGTTAGCTCTATCGTGAAGCCTGACATTCTTAGCATTCCCTAAACAGTATATTTTATTTGTTTAAATCTTCATTGCACTTAAACAGTTCCTCTCAGCTGAAGTCAAATATTTCCCAGAGTGAGCTGGTCTCCAATGACTGGAGCAGAACAGCTATATAATTCCTCATTTAAGTGTGAGCACTATTGAAAGTGAAAGGAGGCACTAACTGAATATAAGATCCAAGTGGGATGTACAATCATTTTACTGATGAGGCACACAGTAATCTCCTGCAAGCGCCCTGGAATTGTGTCCTTTGAACCTGCCACTGGGGCGGGAGGACAGTCAGAACAGAATGGATTAATAAAAGTAGAGAGATGGGAAGAAAAAGAGGGAAAGGAAAAGAAGCCAAGTGGGAGGACATAAAAGAAGGACTAAACTCATTTCAGTATGACCTCTGATTGACAGTCATTCACAGTCCCTAAAACGTACTAACTGGGGCCTCTGCAAGAAGAATGAGTAAGACCTGAGAATGAGCAAACATACCTAAGGTAAAATCACTGGAGCCGACACCACAGTTAATCCAGCTGCTAAATCCTTACATACAGTGTTTGATTTCTTCCCAGGGTGCTTTATGGGTTGTGAGTAATCTGAGCAAGAACTGGACTGGGAAACAGTAGTATATATGTGGCTGGAACACGTAACCCCATAGTTCTTCACCTCTCCTTTAACTTTAAAATCCCTCTCCCTATGACTTAGTCAGGATCAGTGTGTCAGGGAAGGGATGGCTCCCCAGAAAGCAAATTGCACAAAAGGAGTCAATTATTATCTTTTACTTTTTAAAGTCTTGGCCTGAAGAGAACAAAGAGAACCGGCGTGTGTACAGTAGATGAGTACAACAGGGGAGAAGTGATGAGTACTAAGGAACGGGCTCCCACTCCACACTGCTCCCCACTCCTCTAGGCTAAACTGCCCTGCACCCCCTTCCACCAACCAAGGAAACAGAGGAAGCTACAAGAAGAGAGGGGAGTTTAGATGGTAATGAGTCCTCAATGAAAAAAGATCTGTACCTTGCTCCCTCCCTGGGGTGAAGCAGGGAAAGTGTTTCACAGTAGAAACTCCAGATAGATTTGGGAACAACAGTACAGAAGACACCTTTGTTTCCTTTCCTAGGTAGACTCTAGGAAGGAGGTAAACCACCCCAGCCCCCAGCCCCAAGTATGTATGGCTATCTACTCTGCCCTGGCCGATGAATTTGAAAAACCCTCAGAGTAGACCTGTGCATGTAGGGATAAAGGAGAGTGCTGGGGACATGGCATGATTCTTTTGTACCCAAAGTGCCATGGAAGTAACAAATGGCTGTGGATGGCGCCACCGAGTTTCTGCAGTCTCAGAATAGCATGCAAGTATCAGGATGATCCTGTGTGCTCCAGAGGGTCCTGAGCGTTCCCTGACCCAGAGCCAGACCCAAAGCTACTGTGACATGGCCCTTCCAAGGAATGACTAAGTCATGATGAGCAAGGGTCCACATCCCATCTAAACAGTCGTGCTAGTGAAGAGTGCTGCCAGCCCAGGTGAGATGTTCTTCACATCCCCAACCTTCTCATGGGCACTACATAAGCCTCAAACTTAGAGACAACCACAGAGAAAGGGCAGGAATCCAGAAATTACTGAAATTAAGTTTCTACTGCTTGGAAGAAAGGGGGGTCAATATAAGTATTAAAAAATTAATTTGCTCACAACTGGGTTTGTGAGCTGAGAGTTGTACGTACTACATATAGAAATACGCGTTCCTGCACTCCACCCCACGACCTTCCTTTTCCAAGTCCAGGCAGGATGCTTAGTCAGGGCTGATACCTCTTGTTTTCCCTAAAGTGTTTCAACATTGCACCAACTCTATGAATTAGTCACTTTGTGTTGCTTTTATAGCCACGATTACCATGGAGAATTTCTCTCTCAAGTCTTCCGTTGTTTGTGTTTTATGCACCATTTCCCTCCAGAAAACAGCCATCTGCTCTGAAGTCAGTATAACTGCATCACCTCTACGTTCCTTTCATTTCAGTCTTGACCTTAGATGATGTGGACTTCTAATATCTACATGAAGCTAAGGAAAATGCTCTTATCTAACGAGTCATGACCTCACATATTGGAGAAAATTGCTTTAAATAAGATTACGTGGGCTGAGGGGTAGGGGGGCCTACACTTTTCTTGGTTAGCACACCTGGAATTAAAAAACAAAAACAAAACAAAACAAAAAACGTAAAAAAGATTGTCCTGTCCTTCAAGATAGCTCTACGGCTTTTATGCTCTTAGAAGCCTGAACTTAGACATACAGTTAACCTCATCCCGTGTAAGGTTGATATAGGAGCATTAATTTAGCTTCATAATTATGTAGCAGGTAAGATTTTAAAAATCCAAGTTGCCACGTCTGTTAAAACATAATACACTATATTTTTCTAGAACTTTACAAACTTAGTGTATTTAGGCACTCTGTCCCCCTTTCTCCATGGCCATTCAAAGTTGGAGGAAGGCTGGGCTTCTAGCAGTGCGAAGGAGTGGTTGGCCTTCACTGTGACCTGAGGGTCACTGAGATGTAGCCTGTGCCATCTGGTCTTCAGACATCATACCACATGGCTGTGGTCATAGCCCAGTGTCTTCAGCCGGTCTGGCATCAGATTATCCTGCCCCCACACTCTCTATATGCTTCATCCCAACTGGAAGCCTCTTTGGATCCACCCCTCTCGGTCACTCCTGGGACACTTCCAGGAGAAAGGCAAACTTCCTCCTGTGTGTGGGCGGGAGAGTCCACAGCTGTGAAAGTTCTCTTTTGTTTCCATCTTTCCTTCTGTATTGTTCTTGCTCCATGCTACCTGGATTGTCTTTGAGTAGCATATTCTTAAAAATCTATTGTCTGTACCAGGACATTGGCTCTGGTAATGAAAAAAAACCTCTTGCTTTTGTCTGTGATATGAGTTTAAAACATGCATTTACAAGTTCAAAAGCAGAAAGTGGACTTTCTTGTTCTTTCCTATTCTTTCCCTTCCCTGGAGCCAATGAACAGTTCTCCTCATCAGTAATAATGGTGCTTCTGGTCCAAATGAATGCAGCCAACTTAGGAGGCAGACAAGAGGGGAAGTCATTGCAACAAGGAGCAGGATGAGGTCACTTTGGTTAGTGTGACAAAATGCTATTCCATCCCAATCCCTCAATGAAATCCTGCATTATGTACACTTGAATCATCTCCTCTGTCCTCTAGGCCCCATATTGCAGAGGTCTGTGTTCTTCACAGGTCTCACTTCTGTCCTCTTTTCTTCGAGCATTTTCTTTCCTCTGCATTTCTGCCCTTCCTGTATAGTCCTCTCTCCACCTGCTGTGCTGGCCAGTGGGTGCTGCCTGGTGGAAAAGGAAACAATCAACAGCTGCTATCTTTGGGTCCTTGCCTCCTCTCTCACATCTCCCTCCCTTTTTCCTTCTCTCCCTTCCTGACTCAAAGTGTCAGCTGTCACAGAGGTAGCTGCTACCAGAAGTGAAACTGGCAGATCCAGCAGGAGCCCAAGAAAGGAGGCTGGCAGAGGCCAGGAACCTTCATGCTCTCTCCTTCAAGACTGTCACAGGACCCTATTTTCTGTAGACTAATTACCTTATTGACTATTCTTCTCTTTAAAATTGGGAGGGTGGGAATTTGATTTTAAAATATTTTCCTGTGCCTGACGCATAGCTTGGAATCATGCTTTCAGGGGAAAGCTACTTCTGTAACAGCATAACTCTAAAGAGGACACATGATTACCACTGAGTTTACTTCCTTTGAGGCCTTTAGAAATGGTGTCATTCAAAAATGGAAGGTGTATGTACTGTGCTTTCAAAGCCTTAGTGTGGTCCTATGAGACACATTCCAAATGGACTTTTCAGGACAGCTCTTGTCTCCTCCAGAGGAAAATCTTTTTGGTGTGAAACTCTCGATATTAAATATAGATCTGACTAGTATTCATCTTAAAGATAGACTTACTCTGTGGGCTCAGAAATTCTGTGTGTGTGTGTGTGTGTGTGTTTAATCTTACTATTGTGCTCTCAAATACTTGTGCTGCCTCACACATTAAACTGGAGTAAGTTGTCAAAAAGTGCAATTTTAACTGAAAAATTTTCTGACTTCAAAGAAATTTGCATATAGGTGCACTTTGATTTCATTTATCTAGCATCTCAAAGTGAATTATAAGCAGTTCCTATAACCAACTCAGTTCTGTTGAGCATCTCTCCTATGTGAGAGAACTAGGTTAGTCACTGGGAAGAGTAAGGCCATCCCTTTCAGCAAGAAGTTAGTACTCCAGTGGGTGAAACAGCATTGAAACAAACCACCAGCAGGCAGGGCGCAATGAAATACATGTAGAAGGAAGATACTGACCAGCTTGGACCAGGGATACATAGGGAAGCTACTGACCAGGTTGGACCAAGGGTAAATTCTGGGAGGGGGCCAGGAAAGACTTGGAGACTCCAGGACTTCCTTCCTGGAGAAGGAAGGTTTGAGAGGTAAGGAGGATTTGGGTGGGAGGAGAACAGGAGAAAGACCCTCCAGCATAAAAGAACAGCAGAGAGCAGTCCCTAAGTTAGCCTTTTATTACTTTACTTCTAAATGTTTCATTGAATCAACTTTGTCTTACTCCTTCCCATATTCCCACTTTGCTCAAGCTGTTCCTTCTGTCCGAACTGATTTCTCGCCTTTTTCCCCAATCCTACTTATTTCAGTCTTCCCCATCCTTTAAGACCTAGCGTGCAGACCACTTCCTCCATGAAGGTTCTGTCCATCAGTTGAGTTCATCTCTCTCTCCTTTGAACAAATAGAGCAGTTGGGGTTCCTTGGGAAATAGCACCGTTTTTGCACCAATCACCTATTGAACAGTAGACATGTGTGAGGGGTATTTTCCTAAGTGCTGGGGACACCCAGATGAGCAATATGTCATCTTTGATCATCAAAGATCTTCCAGGCCTGAAGGAAGGCAAATAAGAAAAGCAGCAATTAAATTTATGTGAGATGATCGAGCTATGCTCAAGAGGCTAAGAGTCTCAGAGAAGGGATGAGGCACTTCAGTTGAGTCTTGAAGGAAAATGAGGAATTGCGTAGGAAGTTCTGAGGACTGGGAAGTAGAGAAGAGCCTTCAGATGGGGGAAAAACTTAATGAAAGGCATGGAGACCTGGAAGAGCAACCTAAAGCAGCGTAGAGTGCATGGGTTTGGCAGGTGAGATCGAGCAAGCAGGAGCATGTGGCCTTGTGTGGTAGCCAGTTTCCTGTGCCTTACCATCCTCCCAGGATTATTATCTCCTTGGGGATAGAGGAATTTGGGGACAGAAGGAAGTAACATTGAACTTCAAGTTAAAATACCTTACTTTTACTAGAGTCTCTGCTCTTTACTAGAGGTTATGACCTTTATAGTTAAGGAGTGTCTACTTACAAGCTGTGTGGACTTGGGTACGTTACTCAATGTCTGTGCCTCAGGTCTCTCATTTGTAAAACACTACCGACCACAAAGAGCACTTGGAAACAGTGGGGATAACCATGATGATCAGGATACTGACCAATCAGAATCGATGCTGGACCAATGGGAGCCAACACTGTCTAGAAAATCCTGTAAGGGCAACCCAGGGTGATCATCAGCCATGACTGAGGAATAACTAAGCTAATCTTTGTAAACTGCTTGGACCCCTGCTTGGCACAGAGTAGGCAATTGATAAGAGTGGGTTACTAGGACCACGTCCCAGGCACTGATGCGTTTTCTATTTCATTTAATTCTTGTAACAATTCTATGAGACCAATGTTGTTCTTTCTATATTTAACAACTGAGGAAAATGAAATTGAGAGAGGTTAAGAAACTTGTCCCAGGTCACAAAGCTAAGAATGACCGAAGCTGAGATCTGAAACCCCAAGCACATAATTTTCAGGGCCAAGTGCAAAATGAAATTGTGGCCCCTGTTCAGAAATTATTACGAATTTCACAATGACGACAGCAGAACGTTAAAGCAAGTGTGGGGCTTTTCTAAGTGTGGGGTCCTTCTAAGCACAGGGCCTTGTGTGACTGCAGAAGTTGGACCCCTGTGAAACTGGCCTTGATTGTGTTGTTTCCAAAACACCCGAGTGTACAGGAAAGAGACCCGACATTAAGGAAAACCTGACCATTAGCCTCGGGAATTAAAGGGTAAATATGGGGCAAGTGTATACCATTTGATGCTCCATAAATGCCATTATAATGTGCTTACAGCTTCTAATGAGGACAGAGGTCGTTAGTAACATAAAGAATTCAAGAAGCAGAGAAAAGAAAAGCCCACCCAGGCATGGTCTGCTGAAATATGGAATGCCAGCAGACTTCATACCACAAAGGGAGTTGATTGAACTGTTCTGGTTTTTCCCTATTCCAAGGGTCTAATTATGGTCTGGGTTAAAGATCACTGAAGACCTTTATATATCACACTTATTTTAGTTTGAACTCAGCTGCTTCTTGAAATTATGAGTTGCACCATGGACAAATGTATCCCAATTACTGACCACATTAGCTAATACTTTGAAAAATCTACTCAGCAAGGACACTTAATTTCAACTTCGCTCAAGTAATTGGAGAGAGAAAGTAAGGAAAAGGATGTCTGTTGAGTCCCTCTCTTAGTTCCCCTTTTCCTCCCCTGAGCTTGCTGGAAAACAGCCTCTCTGTGTTGTAAAGAGGGTTGCCTAAGAGATGCTTTTCAGATATTCAGATCCTGAATCCATTTTCCCAATAGATTAGCATTTATCTGAAGATGCTCAAACACATTAAAAATAAAATCTTTATTTAACAAATGAGGCACCCTGGTGATACTCGCAAACTATCTTGTAATATAGGCCTTCAGCACTATTTCACTTCTTTTTAGACTAAAGTTTCATCAGTTTTACGTTGTAGATGAATCAATAGATCAACAAGCATTTATTTGACACCTACTACATTTCCTCTTCCAAGTGTAGCCAGGATTACAGAAACACCCACCATTGGAAAGAAGGGATGTCAGGCCTTCCTGAAATGCGAACACTCAGGCCATGGGGATAACGTGATGGTGAAGGCCCTTGACATGTTGATTAAGCTGGAGACCCTCCTAACCCCTCTGGGATGCTAACGAACTCATCTTCAGATGGAAGGTCACTGAAGATGTGGGGTGAGGAACGTCAAGAAAAGGAGAGTATGACACCAGACAGTTATCCATAGGGCATCTAGCTGAAGCCCTCAGAAACTTGAAGCAATTTTTATATCGAAGAAGTATTAGCCCCCAATAGCCAGACAGGCTCTACCTTGCATGGGCCCGGATGTTGGGTGTAGACTACAGGAGATGGCACACTAGATTTGGCCATGTCCTTTCCATTTTGAATAAAAAGAGTTCTATCTCGGAAAAGTAGGTGAACTCAGTGGTGGGTAAGTTGCAGTAGAGTGAAGCAAGCTCTGCTGGGAAATGGTCACACTAACTAACAGGGTCCCATAGTCCCCCAATCCTGGGAAAGGATGTCCTGGGGGGGGGGGCTTCTGCCCTGTTCTGCACATGAAGGCTATCAGTAGAGCATGGTGGAGGTGGGATAGATGGCAAAGTCTGATAATTGGCTACAAATATCCATCCTGCCTTCTTCCTTTCAGTGATAGAGCTAAGAATATGGCAGTGTAGTTGGAGACTATATTTCCCATCCTCACTGTTTTTCTCCTTCATCCTATGAGGGAATTTTTTGTTTAAGTAATAGCTTTACTGAAATATAATTAACGTGCCATACAAGTCACCCATTTATGGTGCACAATTCAATGGCATTTAGTATATTCACCCAGTGGCTAAGCCAATAATATAATCACTTTTAGAATGTCCCTAGATTTTCCTCCCATCCTTTCTGTTCATCTTCTTACCTTTTCCTTTCTTTTTCCTTCTTTCTCCCTATGCCCTCCCATTTGTCTTATTCAGTAAGGACTCATTTATTAGCCAGCTTGCAGAATTTTCTGCTTTTCAGAGAAATTTCAGACGTATATTTAGTTTCCTTTCATGATTGCGTTACCCTACGTCCTTCCTGGCCTTTTCTGCCTTTCCCAACCTGAGCCATCTTCTTCTGGCTCACCTCATGGTCCCAACGCTTCTAAATCAGAGATGATCCTGTTGAGAGCACATCTCTCCCTGTTTGGACATGCATGTACAATTTGCCAAGTTCATTGCTGATGTCCATCATTAATGTCCTAAAACCAGCCACTTTGCCATTAGGGGAGAAGCAATATTTGTTTCTATTGTTTATAAAGGAGAAACTATGCTCCAAAAGAAAATACTGGTTCACCACCTCAACTGTTAATTTCGCTCAAGTCTTCAATAAAGGCAAAATAAAATGTAAATCAATGTCTGCACCATGAGCAGCAAAGGGAGCTAGAACGAAGCTGTCCTAGACAAGGACACTGGTGGTTATTGCTGGAGCTGACATACATTGGCTTGGATTTAACAAATCGATTAAGCACAGCTCGGTGCCTTCAGACGGTAAGAATCAAAGCGTGAGGCTTAACACTAAATTCGCTGTGTGCCCCTACCTCACAGCAGAGTCAAAATGAGGCAGCATTTTTTTAAAAATCCCTGCACCTCTTGTTGACTGCCAAAAAGAATTCAAAGCAAGGCAAAATATGCCTCCTGGTGTTTGGGGAGGTGCAAGATACATTTAAAAATTGATTTACGCTTAATCGCTCTTGAAGCTTCATTATTCCAAGTGTAAGTATGAAAGCAGACTTATTTGTTAATGCACTGAAGGTAGCAACAGATGTGCTGTTTTTCGTCTACAACCTGATCCGCTAGCTGATTCATCTGCTTCCGTTTTCATTTTCCTGTCATTGATTTATTAATGATGTCTTACTTATCTGTGGTTCTTTTGTGGGGTGGGCTTCGTCTGGCACGGTCTCAAGAGAGATGTTCTGTACCTTTCCTAGCATCAAAAACCCAGCCCCCTTCTCAGGGGTTCTTTATCACCGCTCCAGAGATTAGAGACTTTAATCATTTAGTAACTGAAATAACCTCCATGGGCTTGCAGACTTTATGACCAATTTGTCTTCAGTGCACAGAATTCAACTGCTTTTCCTGGCTAAGAAATGGGCCGTGCTTGTTTCACTGCGTCTTTGCACCGTGGGCAGTCTGAGTGCTGTCTGTAGACCCCAGGAAAATAGTGAATGGCTCTAGGCAGCTCAGGACCACGAGGCATGGCTCAGACAATACACAGGTACTTGCCATGGAGCCGTTAACATTTGGAGTTGCTTAGAGAGTTGGTGTGGCTTTTAGGTCCAAGCTGCACAGAAAGGGAGTGTAGACAAGAGGGTTAAAATTTGCACAACCATTGGTCATTGGTCATTGCCAAATGGCCTCCTTTGGTTGTCTATGTCAACAGGAAAGAAAGATCCTGGTGTGTTTTAAAACTTGGGACCCCTGGTAAACCTAAGATGCTGTGTAAATTGAGGCTTACAAAGGCATATTTCACCATTAAGTGTCACCTGAGGATCTGAAAGTAATTTCCTTTGCATGGTTAAGGTTTTAAAACTCCATGTATGTGAGTAGGTAGGTTGGTGGAGTGGATGTCAGAGTTCTCTGTCCACATCTCCCTGGTGGACTCAGGCATTCATTGCCCCCTCCACCCTCTATGCCAAAGACCAACAGCTCTCAGCTAAGACCTTTTCTGGGACTTGCGCCAGGCTGAAGAGAGCAAGACACCTTGCTCAAGGTCCTACTTCCTACCCAGGGACAGCCCTTACTGGGTGACTGTTTGATGGGGCATAAAAGCCTGGCCCCCTCATTCCAATTTGGGACCACAGTGCCGGGCCATCCCAGATTCTGAGCCTTTGTTGAGACCACATCATCATTCATCTTCTCCCTCTGCCAATTCCGCTTCCTTTACTTCCCCACACAAAGGTCGATCCTGAGAGCACTTCCACTTCCTAATAAGCTTTCTGTAGACAAACCTGTCTCTGACTTTGCTTCCCTGGAAACCAGACTACTCTCAGTTGGTACTAAGAGTGATGAATCACAAACTAAAAGCTTGTGTGAAAGCCAGAAGGCCTCCATACAAAGAGACTCGTCTGCAGTTGGAGGGCAAAAAAGCTGAGGAACAGGCCAAGGGTTTAATTACGGAAGTGGCAGAGCTCCGGAGGACATTGGGTTCTCAGCCCCAACAGGTCTGCTGTGCCACCGCTAGGAGTGGGACCTTGAGACATGGGATAGGTCGATGTGGGTTGATGCACTAGAAGAACATGAATTCCCAGATTCTTCTCAATCTTCTGGGCTTAGATGTGGCCCACTCCTCCGTGTTAAAGGCTAGTGCTCCTCCCTTGCCTGAAGAGGGTGCAAAAGTCTCTGCTTTGCATGACAACTCACTCCTTCTTCCCCAAACCCACTCACGGCCCCCCTCCTGACCAATAGACAAATGACAGGGTTGAGTCACAGCATAACTTGGCTGGGGATGTGCTAAAAGAGGAGTCAATATACTATGTATGGCCAGAAAGTCCTCAGCATCTGCTGCTTCCAGAACTTGAATGCTCATACCCTGGGCAAAAGGGAACCCTGAAACATTTCCGACATGTTGGACCCTGGGTCTGAGCTGATCTCGATGGCTGGGGAGCTGAGGTGTCACCTAGGCTTCCTGTTAGAGTGAGGGACGTGGAGGGTGACAAAGGAGGTCCTGGTCAGATTCACCTCTCATCTGTCCTCTAGGTGCACAAACCCAGTAGGTGGTCTCTTCCCTAGACTGGAATGTATAATTGGAACAGATAATTGGTAGTTGGCAGAAAACCCACATTAGCTCCGTAGCTGTGGGGTAAGAGCTATCATTGTGAGGAAGGCCAAACAAAAACTATCCACTTTCCCACCAACCAAGATAGTAAATACAAAACAACTTCACAACCAAGGGAGAATGGCAAACATTAGTGTTGTCCTTAAACATCCAAAAGGAGCAGGGGGCAGGGGGAAGTCCCCATCATATCCCCATTAATGAACTAATCTGTCCCCAGCAAAAGCCAGACAGATCTTGAAGAATGAGATAGTGAATTGCTGCAAACTCAGCTAAATAGTTGCCCCAACTGCAGATGTGTCCCATGTGGCCTCTTTGCTACAACAAATTAACGTGACCTTGGCACACGGTTGTGGCTAATAATATGGACATGTGTTTTCTCATTTCGATCAGAAAGGTAGATAAGAAACAGTTCATAGTCATTTTGGATAAACGAGAAAATACATTTATGGTCTTTTTCCAGGACTCTGTAAACTGCTCCACTCTGTCATAAATAAGAGGGAAGTCATGCATCTGGGAATGGACACGCGGCCAAAGGGCATAGCTGCCTGAGTAGACGGCCCAGATCCGCGTTTCAGCCACTGACACACTGGTGCCTCTCCCTCAGCTACACGAGCACCTGACAATGGAGAGTAAAGGTCAAGTTTGGTTTATGATGGATCAGCTCAATATGTAGGTACAAGTTGAAAATCCTCACAGTGGGCAGAGCTTTGGGTGATTCGCCTCCCTACCACTTTGGGTAGAAACCAAAGTGGTCTGAGGTTAGACTATCTGTGGACCCCTAGACAGTGGTGAATGCTTGTCTGGTTGGGCAGGGACCTGGAAAGAGGACGATGAAAAGATTGAGGACAAAGAGGTCTGAGGAAGAGAGGCCAGCTGGGGGAGAGGGGGCACCAGTGAGGATGGGGGCGCCATCCTCCAGGACTCAGGCTACACCCTAAATCAATACCCACTAAATGGCAGCACACAAGTCGAGAGGTCTGGCCTGCTCACCCCAATTCGGGACAACCTTGCAAGGCCATCCAGCCCCAAAGCTCACTGTGGGATTAGCTGAGGCTTTTTTTTTTCTCGAATCACTGCATCGTAGTTGAACTTCTTCCACCACCCAACCCTTCCTCCTTGAGTCCTCCAGGGACAGTACTCCCCAATAAATCACCGGCATCCAATCTCCAGCTCAGACTGTGTTTCCTGGAGACCCCACCTGAGACGATTGCCACACGGGCTTTCATAACTGGCATTTTTATTTACAAAGCTCCATACCACTTTTAGTCTGACAGGCAGGACAGTGTAAGCTAAGCCAATAGGGAACCTGAAAAAAAGACAGGAGTCATTATTCAGCCTGTCACCTAGTAATTCAGTGGCCAAGTGTTGCATGAGCCGTGGGCCCTATCATTTACGTTCAAGATCAGCTTTTGCCCAAGTGGGCTGCAAGGGCCACTTACAGTCTGACAAGAGGATCAAGTCTTCTCTACACCCACCCTCTGCCTTTCTCCTATCTCACTCCCAAAACCTGGCGGATCAGGGTTGTATTAAGAGGTAGTGAGAAGGAACAGAAAAGAGAATGTAAGAAACAGAGGTTCACAAGAAGAACGCTGATCAGCTGTGTGAGTTATGAAGTCCAGGCTCTGTGCAAATGTTCTTCTGCCTCTTGCCATGAGCTCACACGGAATGGGACTCCTGAGGAAATCCTCGCATGTAGACTTCTGCTCCAGGGCATTTCACTTCCATAAATCAAAATGCACAATTAGCCACCCTTGTGTTTAGGAATATATCAGGTCTAAAACGTGAAAGGCCTCTCCTGCAGACCAAAAACTCTTCTCTCCCCCCTAATAACACCACGAGTGGATTGCTTCGCTCTCAGCGTACTCTCCTACCTCTCGGTCTGCAGACGCATGTGCTGTTCGTGGGGAACTTGGCTACTTGATGTCTCAGAAGAGCTGGGGTATTTAATGGCCTCACGTTCCAGTCTCTACTGACCTCCTCTGTGATGCCGGGCTTTCTGTAAGCATCTTCAGAGAGTACTGAACAGCGATGGTTCATCCTCTCTGCTGGACCTTTCTGACTCCTGTGCTTTGACTCATTTGATGCAGTTCAAAGAGGTCATTTGGTTTCCTCTCTTCCTTGCTCCCATCTCCTCAGATTTGTTTTTGTTGTTGTTTTTGTTGTTCTTTTTAGCTGCCGGACACTAAGTAAATGCAGGGCCAAAACTGGGGATTAAATGTGGTGACTAGTTTTAACTTTTTTTTAAATTTCAGAGTTGCTTAATTGAATTGCAAAGAGAAATGTACACGTAACAGGAACTCAGTAGCTTTAAGATTGGAGAAGGAATTTGAAACTCAAATTCTTGCAGCTTCTTACTAAAAAACTGTAATGATCCATTTAGATGAAGCCAACACTGCAGGAAATGCCACTCCCACCCTGCTCCCAGCTCTGCCCAGCTGCAAGGGCT
Source organism: Rhinolophus ferrumequinum (assembly GCF_004115265.2). Taxonomy (NCBI): domain Eukaryota; kingdom Metazoa; phylum Chordata; class Mammalia; order Chiroptera; family Rhinolophidae; genus Rhinolophus; species Rhinolophus ferrumequinum. The sequence goes on along the minus strand of NC_046289.1, from coordinate 37,249,047 downwards.
GATGATTTTTAACAGAAAGGTCCAACCAAAGCCAGTCCCTAAGCCAATCCAAGCAAGCTGAGTTTATCCAGGGTCCCACACTCATCATGCATGCGATTTAGAATTAGGTTCTTAAGCTTGGTGGTTGCTGCTCAAGGAGCTGCAGTTTTTCTTAAGTTTTTCTGTGTACTCTATATAGCAAGGAGCTTTTGTGCTGTTTCATGAACTTTTCTTCTTGGCTTGGAGCTGCTATGAACTCCAGCCCCTTAGTTCGAATTCAACACTGTGACCATCTGCTTAACCCGTTCTCCCTGCTGAGCCTTATTCTGTTTTCATACACACCCACCTCCCTTCTACCTCAGCTTGAAGCTTTTCTGCTTCAATCCACATGGACTCCACCCCTTCTTAGAAGACACTGTTATTATCCACATGCTAAGGAATATTCTTTCCATCCAGAGACATCGTCTACCAGTTCGACTATTTGAATAGTAATACCATCCTGGGTGAGACCCAAGATTCCCATGTTCCCCACTCATTATCTTCGGAGGCCTGTCCTCTTCTGGAGAGGCCACTGCTAATAGCCGGGTCTCTCTCTGATCCTGACCCCTGTCAATTCCAGCATGTTTTCATTTCCCTAGTAATGCACCATTGGGGGCCTGGGATTACATGCAGCTGACCCACAGTGGACTTGCAAAGAAACTACAATAGGGATAAAACTTTGGAAACATGCTCCCATGTAATCATACCCAGGGCTTGTATGTTTTAGTTAGACACCAGATAGGCTGGTATGTTAAGACATGACTCCAGTGATTCTCATATATATTTTTTCCCACTCCAGAACCTTTTGAAATGCACACCTGGCCCCCAAAAATCCATTGAAATGCACCTTGGGAAACAGTAGCTTAACCTGAACGATTCAAGTAAATGATGTCTTTATTCCTTCTCCTCTTGTGAAAGCTGTAATATCAGAGAAGTTTCATGCCTTCGTTTTCTGCCAGTAAAATTGTGAATCTTAAAGTTCTTGGAAATATTAATTTGACTGATATACTAAACCACTTCTGAGGGCAGACTCTCTAATGTATTTCAGAATCTAGGGGTAGAAAAATAAGAGTTTTACCCAGATATTTGCTTATTTCCCAAATCAGCGAGGCATAGGAGTTAAGTCTCACTACAGTGACCCATGTGAGACCTAAGGGTCCATTTCTGTCTGTTACCTTCCTTTTGTGTGCCTTGGGTTTGGCAAAAACGCCTTGTTCCATATTTACCCAACTTTAGCATGTAGTTAGGGTTTGATACTCACTTCCCTCTTGAGAAAAGAAACTAAAAAAAATAGTATCTTATGAAAGTTGAGCTGTTTCATATACACTTGTTTAATAACTAAATATTGCCAGAACATCTATTCCAAATGAAATAGTTTTTAATACTAAGTGAAATATGGAACTTTTTAGCTACTCTCTGACCTTATTTGATTGTGACTGTATTAGTCTCCTATTGCTGCTGTGACAAATGACCACAAACTTAGTGGCTTAAAATAACACAGATTTACTATCGTTCAGTCTCACTGGGCTAAAATTAAGGTATCAGTAGGGCTGTCTTCCCTCGGAGGCTCTAGGAGAGAATCCGTTTTCTTATCTTTTCCAGCTTCTGGAAGTTGCTTGCATTCCTTGGTTCATGACCCACTTCCATCTTCAAAGCCAACAATGGCTGATCCAGTCTTTCTCACATCCTGTCATTGACAGGGACTGTCCTGTCTCCCTCTGTCACTTATAAGGTCCCTTGTGATTACACTGGGGTCCCCCAGGTAATCCAGGTTCACCTCCCCTCTCAAGATCCCTCATAAATCTGCAAAGTCCCTTTTGTTATGTAAAATAGTATGTGCACAGGTCCCAGGAAGGAAGATGTGGACATGTGGGTGGTGGTAGGGCATGATTCTGCCTCCCGGAATTGTATTGAAGCATAAACAAGTTTGCATGTTCTTTGTAAAACATTTTCATTCATTTTATAAGTCAGAAATTAACTCCTGAGGAAGTTTTAAAGATTGGTCAAGGTTATTCTTGAGGACCCTCCACCAGCCAATTGCTTAGTCATGACTCATCCAATTTCTTGAGGAAAGAGTAATGTTTTTTGGATCTGAGTCATAGAGATGACCACATGTATTTGTCACCTTCACTTTGCCAATTCTCCATTTCGTTTAATTCTGTAGAGACTTGTCATATTGCCCTTGGAAACTAGCCCCTCCTAAACCACTGTCAATTTGGGATTCGAGGAGAAAGATTATGAGATGATTTCTCGATGAATATTACAACATCATCAGCAAATAATAAAGAAAAGGAGATTTTTTTAAAAAGCATTTGTGTTGGGGTTTTGTTTCAAACAAGGTTTACCCCTCCCAACATTGCTCTAGCCTGGTGATTCTCTTCATTTTGGTCACCATCGCAGTGTTTTGCTATTTGCAACACTATACAAGCTGATGTGATGCAGCCCGCAGCTGCCCCTGTGTGTTAGAAATGTCCCGCAGCTTAGCATGAAGAATCAGGACTTAATTCATTTACCCTGGCTTCTCCATGCCTTTCTCTGCCAACACAGCTGCAGCACAGCTCCTCCATCTAGAAACCTGGCAGCCATCCCAGCTGGGCGCTACCTGCCAACACTTTTCTGAAGACCAGCCAGAGGAGGGAAGAATAGGAGGGCAAGAGGCTGAGGAGGAAGGGAAGAGAAGATGCAAATTGGATTGCATTGGCCTTCAGCCCCCACCCCACCCCCGCCTTAGATCTCCGTGCCATCAGAGGTGGTGACCTTCTTGTATTTAGCAGCCTTCACTGATCTTGCTTGTAAAAGTCCTGTTTGGATGGAGGCACGCTTTGCTGAGGTATGAGTCTTGGGAATTACCCTGATCTTCCTCTTTATTTTGCAGTTATGGAGAACTAGGAACACAACACTGGCTGGAGTGGTGGCCTCCCATGCGGAAGAGTGGTGAGTTGTCGTTCTTATGTCTTCTTACTAACATGCCAATCGTTCAACTATGTGTTTTTCTCATTTCCATAATGTGCTACAAGAATACTGTCCAACTTTTCTAGGATGAGAACCTCTTGTTAATGTCAAATGTTACAGCCTTCACACATGATAGTTGTTGCACTTTTCGTGTTAGTTGATTTTTAAAATATGTGATCAAACGATTCTGAGTTCAGTAAGCTTTTGGATAAACTTATGTTATTAATCACAACGGTACCTAAAATAATATTTAAAACTGGTGAAGACAGAGACTGCTGGAGTCCCTGGTGCAAAGTCTGTGTTCTTTAATGGTAATAGAATTAAGACAGTGCTTGTTGTGACTCTGGATTCATGGGCCACCTTTCAATAACGTGACACCCTGGAGAGAGGTGGCTCACAGGAGACCACACCACTGGAGGGAAACAAGGACCAAACTTGCCCAGGTTTGTATGTGGGGGGGCTGGGGCTGGGAGCAGCTCTGTCAGCTCTCAACAAGAATGTATACGCCCCAAGGGAAAGATCACTGTTCAGAGCAGGCCCACCCACAGGAAACCACATTGTTGAGATCCCTGATTTCAAGGTTCAGAATCCTTCAAAACAAAGCTACCCTGTAGGCAGGGACTTCAGTTACTCTCTTTGGTTTATATTACAAACCTTACAAGGAAAAGTGACCCCACAGCAGCTGGAGCTAAGAGAAGAAACCATCCAAGTCGACCAGAAGACACAGCCTGGATGGCCAGCTCTAGTCCACAAAAAGAACCTCCCCAGGGGAGAGTGATTTCAAGTTCCACTGTCCTGCAAGTAAGTTGGGGACCAAAAAAGAGGAGTATGAGAACTGGTTAGAAATCAGAGTGATAAAAGTATTTGGAAACCAATAGGGCATGGTGGTGCCTCCAGTGTATCAAAAAGGACAAGGAGCAGAGCTCTTAAGGAGGTCCTGAAGCACATCCCTCTTACCCCCCACCCTAAGGAATAGTCATTAACCCTTTGGTTGCTGGATCAAGGGAAGGCAAGGGGTTCTAAGACGGCTGGGTAGTCTTGTAGGGACTCAAGGCAGAGGTGACTTGGCAACTAGTAAGAAAGCATTTCAATATTTCACAACTGCAAAAGCTATATCCCTACATATGGGCTGCTGATGTCTGTAATCTAGAATTCTAAAGTGATCTCATAAAGAGTTGTGGAGCCATGGGAGAAACTACTGACAGAATCCCATTCCTTCATTTTTCTCTCACTGTTGCTAAAGTGAATTCAAACCTAGATTCTCTTTTCCTGAGAGAATGAGACTTTGAGATAAAAGCATCTTTTCCTGAGGTGAAAAGGGAAATTACTCGGTGTTGAGTGCCTGCTATGTTCCAGCCTCTGGACTCCAAGTTTTATATCCATGGTTTCACATTCCCTCACAACCACCGCCCAGGGGGTATTTCTTATTCCCATCTTACAGATGGAGGGCCCAGGCACCCAAGGTCACACAGCTAGTAAAGGGTGGCTCCGCATTCCAGCCAACTCTACCTGACTCTGAGCTGCTCTTTTCTTCCCACCACGTCACACAGTGTTTCAGATTTTCTTATAAACTTGTTGGGAATACAGTTCTCCAGGTAGGCCTTAGGGCTGTATATTTTATCAAACAGGTCCACTGTATTCTTTTTAACTCCCCTAATCAACTCTTCTCATATAACAATACTCATTTTATTTCCATTTACTAACTCAATAGTAACTCATTAATCAACCTAATCACACTAAAGTTACCATTTGTAATGGAGCGATGACTGAAGCCACGCTGCACTTCTGTGCAATATGTGCTTACCGTATATAATAAAGCCTTTTGGCTTTAACTCTTTTACTTAAGATTCTTTACTATCAAAAGGAAGACATCGTTCAATTGAAAACACATACATATGACACACGCATAGACATTCCCCAGAAGTTAAGAGTTCCAGTAATTCTGAAAGATTTCCTTGGGTTTTCCTCTAAGTATTTTCCATGGAAATCAATTTCATGGACTTGTTAATGAGAGCAAGAGCCTCACGATAGAGATTACGTCCTTTCATGAAACCTTTCCAACCCCCATTACTCCTCAGTCTTTTTATCTTCTACTGTTTGTTGAGAATGCCGTGTTAGAAATTTCGATTAAATACAGATCCATAATGATACAATTAATTAGGAACAGACATTTATCAAACATCTGATACACACCAGATTGCTAAATGGTGGGGCAATGAATAAAGCCTCTGGTGGGGACTGAGGGTTTGTGGAGCAAAATGTCTTTGCTTCTGACTCCAGCCCTTCTGCCCTTCCCCAGCCTCCTTGTGTGATGTGTCCAAATATTACCCTTCATAGTGAAAAGGCAAAAGGCCATCATCTCTTCTCTGGGGCTGTACGGGAGCCACACGAATGAAAGTGTGCTTTGTAAGGATTAAAGTTACTCCACATACAAACAGACAAAAGTTGTCACGCTTCTACTCCATTGGGTCCAATCAAGGAGCAGAACGATCTATTGCTAATATTTTAGGATTTGACTCAATAGCCAACGGATTCTAGTTCTTTTACCCTGGGCAAAGATTTAAAATCTGGTAGGCCATGGAGGGGAAGTATCTTATCTGGACTTCTTATGAACACATAGCTCTTCAGTTCCCCCTCAAAATGCATCAAGCAGGTTGGGTTTCAAAAGATATCCCCACTTCCTGCCTCACTGCCTTATTTTAGTTTTTAAATGTATTATACAATATTTAAGACACTTAAAAACAGATGAGGAAAAATACAAGAGATACCTATGTATCCACCAGTCAGCTCAAGAAATAAAACATTGGGAACACAGTTAAATCCACTTTATACCTCGTGCCTAAGAGGTTCTTTCCTGAGGGATTGGAGACCTGGATGCTCAGCTCTGCCCATCTTTGCAAGGTCCTAAGTAAGGCCCTTACTTCTCTGGCCTGGAGTCAGTCCTAGCCCCATTGTGACCACAGTTGGAAATAGGGCCTTTATTTATGGAGTCTGGTCTGGACCTTGGCTATGACTTTTCAGCATTTTAACTCTGGCCTTGCTTGTTGTCTGGCCTTGTTGAAGTGCACAGGACCGCCTCTTCCAGAGGGTTCAGTGAGAAGGCCCAAAGCCCTTGACTATAGTTCTGCATTACAGGTGACCAGGGAGGCCAAGGGGGGCTGGCCAAGCTCTCTGAACTTGAGATGGACTTGCCTCACTCAGGAGGAACGGGTGCCACTTCTGAAGCCTCAGCCCTACAGTGACAACTTTGTGCTGCAGGATGGCCCTGGCTTGGGCTAGTGCTGGGGTTGAGGACAGGTCCAACTACCCCTCCCCTTGGCCTCTTCTGAGCAGGGCTTCTCTTTCGGCCAGGGGACTATGCTGGCTGCAGAGCTGTGAACCAGTGCCTTCCCAGACCCTCATCTGAGTTCTTGCTTCATGAGCCATTTTTAGTGAAGAGAGAACTCAGAATATTAACTGTCTTTTATATTATTCTGTATACATTGGTCTTAGGTAATAAAGAAATAAATTAATAACAACAATAATAATGCTTTTAAAAATAAGGAAAACAAATGCAGGAAACGCAAGGAATCCTTTGCCCTGTTGCTCCTATGTATTGCAGCCAAATAAACACATTCCCCCCGCACTTCTTTACGTTGCAGACCAGTTTTTTTCCTTACACAGAAATCTTATTAAAACAATAAATCAATGTTAACCTGGGTTTTAAATTAGCCCAATATGTCTGGAGAATTTGCTGGTTTAATTTTCCTATTTTTCATTTTCAGTTAACTAATTTAGTTTTCCCAGTTGGGATTACCACAACCTTAACATGAATTTTTCCTGAAACCAGGGAGCCCTGACATACATCGCTGCCAAAACAAAAGAGGAAAACCCAACGTTCTGTCCTGTAATGAGGCAGCCAGAAGCACAGGCCCAGAAGCCTTAGGCACATTGCAAAGTACCTACGTCTAGGCTCTGGGAAGGAGTGTCAACGGCCTGCACGTTCTTCTGAATATTCTGTTCTGTTTTCTCCACGTCTCCTTTGACTGAAAGTCTCCAGTCCACCTCTGTTATAGACGGAATATTTGTGTGTTCCTCTGTCCCCCACCTCCCCCCGCACCACCACAAATCCACAGGTTGAAGCCCTAAGCCCATTGTGACCATATTTGGAAATAGGGGCCTTTATGTAAGTAATTAGGGTTAAATGAGATCATAAGGGTGGGGCTCTGAGCCAATAGGATTGGTTTCCTTATAAAAAGAGACATAATCAGAGAGCTCTAGTGCACCCCGCCACACACACACACACACACACACACACACACACACAGAGAGACCACGTGAGCACGCAGTGAGATGGTAATCACCTACCAGCAGAGAAAAGAGACTTCAAAATGAAACCTGCTTTGCCAGTACCTTGATTTTGGACTTCCCAGCCCCCAGAACTATGAGAAAATAAATTTCTGTTGTTTAAGCCAGCTAGTCTATTGTATTTTGTGATGATAGCCCAAACAGACTAAGACAATCTCCTGGCAATGTTTTCCCAGGAACACTGTGACAATTGCTGGCACTCCTTACCCCCACCTCCTACCCCAAGAGTGCTTGACGTTCCAGCAATATCTCAGCTGGCACCTCTAAGGGGCCCTTACCACCACAGCTTGGGTAGGTTGCGAAAGAGCCCAAAACCCTGAGTAGGATTGGGGATGAAATACCAAGGAATTGGTATTCCAGCCACCAACTGCTAGAGGGATGTTTGTGTGTCTGCTGGAGGGGTGACTTTTGCAATGGCCCAGTACTAGAAGTGTCCTCAACCCCATGACTGCATTGGACTTGTTCTTCATCCTGAAGCATGCAACTGGGGTGGAGAGTGTGGGCCTTAGGAAAATGCGAGCTCAGTGAGTGCTGTATTTGGAAGCTGTTCTGTGGAGTGGAAAGAGGATTGGCTTTGGAGTCAGACAAAGCTGGGTTCAAATTCCAGCTTTGTATTGCATTAATCAAAATAGTATAAGCAAGGGTTTCATTAAGTCACATAACTGAAAAATTCAGGGAGTGGTTTTGCTTTCAGGCAACATCCAGGCACTCATAAGATGTCACAGGCCATCTGTGTTCTCTTTCTGCTCTGATTATTTCTCCCCTGGCCTCACTCTGCTTCCTCAGCAGCTCTAGACTCGAGTGACCCATAACATTAAGGAGGGGTGGAGGAAGGAGCGCGAGTCTTTGCCAGAGGGCACAACGAAGATGTTGAGGAGGTTGCTGATTGGCTAGTTCTGAGTCACATGTACAACTGGGTGGGAGGATAGGTGGGGTGGTCCCATTCGAACCTAGAAAGATGGTGCCGTTACTTTAAAAAGAGGAAGGAAGACTAAATGTGCTCCAAGTATAGCTCGAGGCACAGAATGGAGGTAAAATACTGTTAACTCCCTCCCTGCCTCCTTTTCCAGCCCTGGCCCTCTCCTTCAGGCCTGGAGTTCAAAGGGTTGGGTTGGTATTGAAGATGTCATGTTGTTTTAGGACAGTACGAAAACTTCCGAACTCACTCGGTGGGGCTCCTATGCCAGGGGTGGCTCTACTTGGGAATGGTGGCCTCAAGGGATTCCATGGTTAGGCTCAGCCCTTGGGACATCCAGGTGAGCTGGTGGAAACTTCCAAAGGACAAGCGATGTCTACAGTTCCCTGAACAGGAGGGCTCAGTGCAGCCAGCTTTCCTGTTATTTTCTGGAATTCAAATCCAAGCTTTTCATTCTAACATAACTCTTCCAAATAAATGAGGCCCTGTCCATGATACATATTCCCTCTCAGACCTGTGGGGTCTCTCACCTAGACAACCACTTACCAGCTGAATTGAATTGTGAATTCTAAGGAATCATAATATAAATTTACCTCTGAAAATGCCTACAAGGGCTTGTTTTTAAAACACTGGCATCATGTACTTGCCCAGCTGGCAACAGGGTTAAAACTGCCAAATTTGTCCACCTCACTGCCACCTGCTCTCCCTATCTGAGCATCCTCACAACACTTTCTTCCTTTAGCCATAGGTTAAAAGAGTATGGGCCCTGTACCCTTAGGTATGGCTAGACTTATGGGGAGTCAGCTTGGAGCACGTGACCATCTGCCCGCCTCACTCCGCCTACTGGAAGGCAGTCTGGCATCTCAGCAGCCCACTTTCACCATGACACTATACAGAGGGTGCCAAAAAATGTATTAAAAATATAATAATATATACCGGTAACAAAGATGAACATAAGTCATGTGTATACATTTTTTTGGCATCCCCGATATTTTTAAAGGTCACCCACAGATTCTGAGGAAATCCATAAGAGACTAACAGAAGAAATATCACTTAATGGATTTCTTCTCAGTCCTGTTACCTAGTTTCCTTGGATTCACCTTGATTTATTCTGAGACTTTGGCACAAGATCTTGTTTTCATGGCTACTACAGAGGATATCAAGATAACCTCTCCTTGGGACCTCTCCAGAGTTTCAACATATCTTCCCCACCTTGGTATAAGACAGTGGAGGTAAATGAGATAAAGTATATTAAAACATTATGAGTGCTTTGATGGAGAAGTTCCATATACCGTGAAGACAGCATTATCATTAATGACAACGAATGTGGTCCTTTTCCTTTGACGGTCAGTGGTTCAGTTTGACAAGTGGGTATTTAGGGGCAATGGAAAATGGTTCTGGTATTAACTTGGTGTGGTGAAGGGAAAGCTCAAGTTTTAGAATCGGAGAATGTGCTAGAAAGTTGTGTCAGTATGAACACTTACGTGGTGTTGAGACTATCACCTCCTTCACTGACTGATTTATGCGTAAAATTGCCCGAGTTGGTGTGAGTCACAAAGATCTCAGACGAAATGGAGGCACATAGAGTCATCATTAAAGAGAGACTCATATCAATAGACATGATTTGATACCTTTGAGGGGTCCAGACAGTTTCCAATTTATATAATTTGGATCTTTCATTTAGAAATCCATATCCTTGGGACAGTTTTATTATGTGCAATATATGGGAATTGCTAATCTTTAAGGGGCTTGTTTTGAGAGGATGAGGAGAAGTCCTCTAGTGGGAATATGAAATGAAATGGTACAACTTCTTTGAAAAGTAATTTTGCAACATCTAGCCAAATTAAAAATGCAAAAGTCATATGACACAGCAATTCCATTTTAGGAGTAGATCCGACATATACTAGCATGTTGACAAAGGGCTGTGTGTGTATATCACACCCAAATGAGGGATTCGTCCTCAGCCCTGTGCAGTAGGGCCCTGGAGAAATAAATTGTGGCATAGTCACCATAGGATATTGTGCAATTAAGAACAAGGTACATGCAAGCATGAAGGTTTGGAATAATCCATGCAATACATTAGATTTACAAAAACAAGGTACACCAGTGTGCATGGTATGCTTCCACTTACGTAAAATATTGATGTGTGTGTGCATGGAAAATTACTGGAAGGATAGACCAGAAATTATTAACAGGTGTAGCAAGACTGGAGGTCTGGACTGAGAGAGAAGCTTACTTTTCATCAGATCGCCTCATACTTTTTGAAAATTTTTTTATCCTGTTCATGCATTTCTCTTTCAACTAAGGAAAGCACTAGAAAACAAGCAGATAGGTCCTTTTCAAAAGGGAACCCCCCCCATTTCCAAAGCAAATGCTGCTGCCCACCAACAATGGGCAGCTCTGGTCTGTAGAGGAAAGACCACTTGCCCATCACATTTCAAAGACTACTTGTGTCCACTGACGAGAAGAACAGACATCGAATTTGGGATGCTGTTTAAATGTGAAGGAAGGAATCATGAAGACATTTTCCTTTCATGCTCTTGGTGAGATGTGCTCTCAGCCGCCTGGCCCCGCCTGCCTTTCTATGTGTAGTTCTAGTTTTATCCCTGATATGTGGTCTCATGGGCATTAGTGCAAGTGATACTCCAGAATTCTTCTAAATCCAGGATGTGGACTGAAGGATAGAAAGTTCATCCTCATTGTGATGTGACTCGGGTGACGGTGGGGAGGGAGCTGAGGGACACAAGCATTCTGGGAGCTGGGAGGAGAGGGAAGCAGAGAAAGGGAAAAAGAACTAGGAACGTGGCAGGACCCAGAGCACACCATTAATTCTGGACTCCCCTAAGCCTGGAAACTGATGTAGGCCCACGATGTTTTTGATACATAACTGCCCCCTGAGTCATTTGTACTTTCATTTGGTGATGTATTCATTTAGGTTCCTAAACGTAGAGAAAGCTTAAGAAACTTAGAGAAAGCTTCAAATACTGAACTAATTATTTTTCCTTTCTGCTTTACTCGTTTATTTACTTGTTTATTATTTAGTGGCTTATTCGTGGTTCCTTGTATAAAATACAAAGCTGTTATATAACAATAAATCCAAGTGAGAGAAATTTAAACAAGACATCTTTATCAGATTGGTAAAGCTTTAAAAGTTTGGAAATACAAGTGTTAGCAAAAGTATGAGATGAAAAGGCATGCTAACTTATGGGATAGTGGTGGTGGATATAAATTGGCTCCATCCTTTTAAGAAGACAGTTTGGCAATATCTGTTCAAATGAAGATATGCATACTCCCTGACCCAACAATTCCCCTTCTAGGCATTTCTCTGGCAGAAATACTTGCAGATGTGCAGTAAGATTATCATACAAGAATTTTATTCATTACTGTTCCTATTCAGGAACATTGGAAACAACCCAAATGCATATCAATAGCAGATTGAACAATCACGATATTTCCGTACAATGGGAGATACTGTGGTGGTGTCAAAACAGAGAAGCAGCTCTACATGTATTGACACAGAAAGATGTCCATTATTGAGAGCCAAGTTTAAAATAAGAGAGAAAAGTCAAAGTGAAAGGAACATTATGTTCTTATTTCAATTTACATGTGCTATTAAGATCTATGATAGCATCCACTGAAAAAAATAATCTGGATGAATATAAACCAAACAGTGTTTATCTCTGGGGTTATAGGAACGTTTACTGTCTCAGGGCATACACTTTGTAATTTTTATTACAGATGTGTTATGCTTATTATCAGAGATAACAAGAGTCATTTTTAAAATAAGAAAAAAAATATTGATCAGAGAAAAAGCACTGCATACTCATTTTTAAAAAACAACCGGCACCAGAGAGCTTGTGATGTAGCTCTTGAAAATCAGGTGTTCCTCTGAACAGATTTGTAGACCAATGACTACATTTTGGAAAGAGAAGGTTCTTTACTGTTTTAGGTGTGTGTATTCTAACTTGTGCCATGCGACTATGCATCATTAAAACATAATTTTTCTATTGATCGGAGAAACAGTAGCCTAATAGCTTATTTCCTAAGATTTTTAAGTAGAAAAGCCCACAGTTGTTTTAAGATGCTTACGTAAACATAATTTAGAAAGTGACAAGCCTCTCTGTATTATATATTAGTTCAAAGAAGGGGGAGGAAGGGAATAGGGGAGGAGGAGTTGAAGGAGGAGGAAAAAAGCATTTGGACTCTCTAATTAGGAAGCGATGTTCCTTTTCACCTCCATTGTTGGAAACATACTCTGCAAGCCTTCAGCTAGAAGAAGATGCTTACAGATTTTTTCGTACTCTCTCTTTTCTGTTTAACTTTTGAGGCACCAAGGTTTCATGAATTTGTACTTCTAAAACTCTTGGATGACAGTGGAAACTATTCTGCTTTTATAGAATGGTTTATGGTGCCCTCTCTTGGATTTTGTTTTAAATTCCTGGGCTGGTGCATGACCTTGGTTGCTCCAAGATAAAAACTAGGAAACAGAGCTGGGTTCCCACTCTGCTAATGGTCTGTTTGGTTTGGTTTGGGATATGAGAGGTGGGAATTCCCATTCACACTCTGGCCTGGTCAGTCCAGGGTGCTGAAAGGGACCAAGTTGGGGATCCAGTCCAGCTTTCCGATTTACAGATAAGAAGCGTGGGTTGGGGGTGAAATGGCTTGTACACTGCGGCCCAGAACAGGCAGCAACACCCTGACTGCTCTTCTGTTAGCAATCCCACTTTGTTCTTTCCATGGCTTGATAATGAAGTTGTTCAAGTGAAGACTTAGGTCTTTATTTTGGTGGAATGAATGATGAAATGCAGATTTCCTTTTCAGCTCATGCACAAGCTAGCAAGTCTTCTCATTATCATATTCTGCTCTGTTTCTGCTCATCAAGCCCTAGCCTCCTTCCTAGAATAAGGCATGGTTTCAACTGCAGGGGCTGCCTGAGCCTCTTGCCCCTGCGATGCTGCTGCCACTGTTGCCGGCACTGGCCGGAATCACAGGGCCATCATCTCCATGCACTTTAGTCTTCAACCTCTGAGACGAAAACTGAACTGCTCTTGGGGCCAGGATGCCAGCTTTCTGGAGAAACAACAGATTCTGTCACCTGGAACTGAGCTGTGAGGTGAGTCAGAGCCGCCTGCATGGTAGAGGTTAGGGGCTTAAGGCCTTAGGGTCTTGCCCTCAGAGGCAGTGAGCTGGAGGGCTCCACACTTTGGGTCTGTTTCTAGTCATATGTTTACAAATGTCATCAATTCAAAGAGTAGGTAAGACAGTCACAACACAATCACCCTGGAAACGTCCTGGAATTGTCAGCTCATTATGAAAGATCTGTAGATTACAGATTTTCTCAAATGGACCACATTCTAAGATTCATATATTTCCAATAACAAGATGTGAAAGTGAAACGAAGTGCTAAACCGTTAATATTAAAAACACATTTTTATCAATCACAGGAGAGGAAAGAATGAATTCGCTTTCTGGGCTCTCTTTGGCAAATGATATTACAAAATTGTTGATAAATGTAGAGGCGATCAAAGAGCATGCAACTAAAATAGGGGGGAAATACTAAAGAGGTATGCCAGGCTGTTAATGAATATATTATGTTGTTGTTTCTGGATGTTGTAATGTGCGTGGTTATTTGTCACTATTTTAGATTTTTAATTTGTTTTTACTTTTTTTACTCTACATAAATATTCATTTTGGTACCTAATTTCATATTTTTACTTAAAGAGGGACACCCCCCACCCCAATTGCATATGCATCATCCGTAAAACCTGGCCCAGATTTTGTGCACTCTGCTTCCTCTGGTTCCTAGCTGCCTCTGTGTGTCCCCTCACGGCCAGGCATCATCGATAGTATCTGCATAACACTATCGTTATTTCCTTTGCAAGTGTCTACTGCCTCTGACTTTTTAAAGAACTGTCACGTCTATGACCGTGGAGTAGTTTAGAGACTATGGATGTCTTGTAGCATCTCCTAGTTACTTAAACTCTCTGAGCCTTAGTTTTGTCATCTTTAAAATGGGGATAATCCTAGTACTATTTTATAAGATTGCTGTGAGGGTTAAATGAGTTAATGTATAAAATTTGTTTTGAACCGTGCCTGACACAAAACCAACAATGTGGATATGAGAGTTTGCTATTGTTATTTTTTTTCTTTGCCTGTCTATATGCACTTCACAATATGCAGTAGAACAAGACCTCAGGCTTTCTTCACCCTCTTCAACCTTCTCCTCCCCTCAACATACAGTGGGATTTTGCGGGAAGGAAGGGAAGGTTGGTAATGGCAGGACTCATGACAAAACGCAGCAAAATCTTCATGTCAAGAGATAAAGTAAAAATTCATAAATCCGGAAATCACAGTGGAAGCATATTATCTAGAAATAGAGACAAATACCAGAGGAAATAGCTGAAAGACTTGAAAGCTGTGGCCTCTGAAGAGGTAAGAAGGAATGGAGCTGCAAATTACTATTTTTTTGTCATAACCCTTGACTCTTAACTATGTGCATGTGTAACTGATTTTTCAATTTTAAATATTTTTTTTAAATGTTACAAACACAAATATTTGACTAAAAATACCCTCTTAAGGCATTCTTTTGGTTGGAAGCACTGAGAGGTGTTTTTTTTTTTCTACTGATGTGATAACAATGCCCTTGGTTAGTTTTTGTAGTCATTTTCATAAGAAAAATTAATAAACAGCAAATTGCAACAAAAAGGAAGAGAGTTTGTTTAGGTAAATCATAAGTAAGCTTTCCCTGTGGAAGCCTTTGCTTAATTGAGCTGCAGCTGGTCTAATGTATTCTCTTCATTGTATCTCATTTTGGTCTTGCATGTGTATTTGCATGTGTTTATGATTTAAGCTTCACACAACTTGAGGCTTTTATTTGATGGCAGGAATTGGGATACAACTGGAACTGCTCATGAGAAGCTTATCCTAAAGAAGAATTTACCTTTTTGTTATGGTAGTTTTGCAGTACGCCTGGGAGATACTGAACGTAACTGGAGTACAACTGGGACGAACTCGGTTGGGGGTTACTACCTGACCATACTTGATCTTATTTTCCCATTGTAGTGTTCTCTCACTTCATTCCCTCCCCTTCCCCTATTCAGTATTTTAGGCACTGTGTAGTGAGTGGCTGGGATGAAAGGAGTCCTGAGTGGCTGGTTAATATGTACACTGGTTCACTGGGCATGAAATCCATGCGTGAGCCTCTATTTAGAGAAGGCAGCATTCTGGGCACAAAGTGGAGAGGCAATTGGCTTTTTTAGTGTGATAAAGGGAGCATGCCATCTGGGCATATTTTTCTTGCATCTCGGAGTATTTCTGCTGGGTCTACCGGACACCAATTGCATTTCATGATCATCTAACAAGTGGCATCAGTCATGGTCCCATCTCTCAATGGCTCACAGGAAGGAGCAAGGAACAGGACATCTTATTGTTGACTTTTTTTTCTTTTTTCTATTTAGTCGAGGTACAACGAGAAGAGCTCGTTTTGTTACTGAATTGCAAGTCACACTTGCAGCCAAGATTAATTATTTGAAGATTCTTACTGTTCTTTTTACCCCATTCATGTTTTACAGAGCCAATACCTGGCTTAAAAAAAAAATAAAAAAAAGTAATCAGAGCCCAACTGCCAGCTGTTTTGTAAGGCAAAACGGGGGACTTTGAGTCTGAGACATATTAAATTGTATTACAAGATACTACTAGGTTATTTTCTCTATGAGACTCACAAAAAGAAGGAAAGTAACTTTGTTCAAAACAAAGCGCTATTGAAACTGTGTGATGCCAGTACATTCCAAATTATATAAATAGACACATTATGCAATTTTCCAAAACTCAGATATTTATTGCTCTCCACCCCCAATCACCCTTTGACATTTTTTTCCACAATGTTTCTCAACAAGAATAAGCAAAGGAAATAAAGGGAGAATAAATTTAACTTTATAAATACTTCTGATTACTGGCCTAACCCAAATGGCTCTTTTGGAATACGGGGTTAATTACAGCCTAATCGACACTTAAGTTCAGGGATTATCGATAGGTTTCAAACTTGTCTCATCCTACTTATCCTCAGTGATTGTGGAATTATGTTTTGGATGCGCAGTAGTTCAGTGCCATCATTGCTACTCTCCCCTGATTGCACAACTTGCCTCCCCAACAGCTGCAGAAAGAATTTCCGAGATAGCTCAGCCAAAGGAGCACGGTGGGAATTCTGTAGGATTAGAGCTGGAATTTGGAACTCTGCTGCAGAGGCTGAGGTGCTGCAGATGGACAGTTAGACTCTTTGTTATATAAGTGCTTCCACAGCACAGCTAACTCCTGCCTATGTTTCCTTATCTCCGAGAAACCTCCTTCCTGTAGTGCTAATAAGTAGGAACTGCTGGAAACACCTTCCATATTATAGGGTAGCATCCCAGAAGGTCTGCTGGCAAGCAATTGGGCAGTCACGGAAGTGAGCCCAGCTCCCATGCCCACCTAGAAAAGTCATTCGCCCTTGCAGGGCTGTGCACTTGCTCTACAGTGATTGAGTAACCATTGGAAGATGAGAAGTCAGAAAATCGATATGTTTTACACTTTCCTCCCTTTAATATATTTAAAATCATACCTGTCACCCAGAGAAATCTATTGTTTCAACTCTTAAGGTTTTATAACTCTAGTTTAATGTCAAAGTTAATGGAGAGGAAGTAAGTTACTGTCTCTTTGTATCTCTGACGAAAGCATAATTATAATAATACCATTAGCCCAGTATCCAGTCATGCTCTGTGTCATAGCTGGCGCTATTCAGTTTTCTGCATGTGTATAAATATCTTGCACCTAACTCAGTCATAGATTATTCTAATTAAGAGAGCATTTTGCAGGGCAAATTCTTAAAACTTAGAACTGTATTAAGTATATTGTTCTCTAAAATAAAAGGCTTTATCATAGAAACCATTGTTGAGCAAAGAATTTTTGAATGATTGGTATCCCTAGAGAAATTGAGAGGAAAATATCGTTGTTTTCTAACATTAAGGAGAAAGACATATCCAAAACTTGGAAATAGAAAGGGTATTCAGTCACCCTTTTCCCTATGTCACACTGAGCAACGTCCAATGGGCCCACCTAAGGATTACCTAATTCTCTAGGGGAGCAATATGTACCTCTGTATGACTTGTTATTTACTAATTATTTATGAATGATAAATTGTAGTAAACTTAAAGCAATGCCAATGATTCTTATCGGATAGCAATACAAATGAATTTTGCCCACAAAGAAATTATTTTTGCCTGGTAAAAATGATTACAACCCAAAGGTCTCAGTTTGATTGCCCTGTGTGACATTAACCAATTTTCTGTGTAATTTAGTCATTTATTCCAGTGTGGTTTCTTTCAACAACTACAAATACATCTGTTTCTCCTATAGTCCTTTGAACCCGTTTTCGTCCTTCATTCTTTAGTGTGTGCTCACTTTATTTTGTGTGACAGTCATGTTTCTAATCTTGTGAAAATTATACTGATCTCTTTCTCAAAGCTTAAGGAGGCAATGCTTAACTGACAATGCTGGTTAGAAGCCACAGTTTTGTCAGTGAACAGCAGAGACCAAAAAACGAATTTCCATAACACATCAGTGTTGCTTGTTTCTCAGCATGCCCAAAGTCCAGATGGGTTTAAAATTGCCAACAACATGCCTAAGCATTGAACTGAGACATTCTAAATTCACTATCAGAGGGAATGATGGTTGTGTGAGCAGGAGAGGCGGGACATGTGGAGAGGGGAAACAAAGTGAAAAGCCCATCTTATAGCAAATCGCTTTACTAAGTTATCCCGAATGTGCAGGGCCAGTATGCTAAGAGTTATAAATGCAAACCCAAGAAGGTATGAGCTATGCTGTGTGACCTCAAATACTGGAGCCCTCTTAATAATTCCACTTTGAAAATATGGAAAGGAGCATTTTATATTTAAAGGGGAGGCACGGAATGGTCAATACTCCTTCTGCCTTAAAGAGTCATGATGAGATTCATGATTGAGTGGCTGTTTCTGGTTGTGAAATGCAAAGTTCCCTGGACCCGCACTCGGAGGGATAGATTAAAATGGAGAGAGAGAAACTGGTCTGTGTAATGAAGTTAAAGCATTTTCCCACAGCTTCTCTACAGGCAGGAAGTGTGTGTTCCCTGAGGGACTTAGGGACAGTGAGAAGAGATCAGTTTCCGTGAGAGAACAGGCCCCAAGACTGCAGCGGCAGGTCCTTCTGCGGAAAGAATAATCTTGAAGGAAAATCATGTCCAGTGTTTGATTTAGAATTTTTTCCTGATGCTCTGTAATTGCTTGCAGTTCCCTCAGCCATTCAGTAGAAATCTGTTACCTTAAGCAGCAGTCTTGTGTAAGGTGTGCTTTGGGGACCGAAGGAGGGGCTGAGTTTACGCAGACGTATTGAGAGCAGGGGACAGAAGAGGAGGTGGCCAGAGGGAGGAAGGAATTCAGCCTGAGAAGTAACAGAGTCACCCCCCTCATTATTACACAGCTCCCAGGAAACTTTAGAAATGGGGGAAGCATGCTGGAGTCCCCACATTTATATGACAGGGAGCTCAATTCATTTTTCTAAATTAAAAGAATGATCCCAGAATCCTAGTGAATTTGGGAATCCCATTTATATAAATATACCCAAAAACTCTGAAGGAAAATGGGCCATGAAAAAGTGGACTGCAGTCATCAAACGCACCCCAGCTACAGTCTCAACAATTCGCAAGTCTAGCATTTTCTTGGAAGTTCGTGGCAGGAGCGGAGCAGGTTTTCGGGAACTGGCTCTTTAAGAAAAGGAATACCAGATGACTATGTTAAAACAAGGTACAGGGCCTGAGAAGAGGCCCTTCAATAGAAAAGCCCTGAAGCTGAAGCTTTATTTGCTTCATTGTGCATGAGCCTCTGGATTTGAGGTACTTTTACAGTATGATTGAAGGAAATGAAGGAGATGTGTAACCTCTCAAGTCAAGATTACATTTAGAAAAGGAAAACTTGAGTCCCTGTTAGACCAGTTCAAACACAAGGTTTATGATAGAAAGTGCTGGAGCCTGCTTCTTGTTCCAGGGCAGAGATGATTTTGGCTGATGTGGTGCTGCTTTAGAGATAATTTGCTACAAATAAAGGGTTTTGCCATGCCAGGACTGGCGCCACAGCTACTGCTCTGAAGAGGCCTGATTAAAAAGCCAGGCACCAGCTGGCCCTCCCAAAGAGAGGTCACTAAATAGCTGTCACACACAGGCAGGGTTTTCCAGGTAATGGTTGGATGAGGCCTCTCCCTTCTCCTCCGCTTTTAAAACAGATTTGAGGATTTAGTGGTAATCCTTTTGTTTTCACTCTTTGGCCTGAAATCCTTTAGCTTGGGTGGTCCTGAATTCATTTTGTTAAAATTCTATATTTATCCTTTTCTTCGCATCAGTAATAGATTTTAGAGGTGTGTTTGTTTTTTTCTTTGTTTTGTTTTTTATTCTTAGTTAGAAAAGAAAAAGGTGCTGGCAGTAGGCTAAAAAAGGGATAAAAAGCATTCACACAGCTTTTTCAGAAATAAATGCCTGGAAACGCTCCAGATTTAGAAATTATATGGTTCTATTTTTATAAGACTAATAGAAAAGATTCTTATGCCATATAGAAACATATCTGATGCTATGTTTTCCAAAGAACGATTAGACAATTTGATTTCATAAGACATTCGTAAGAATCCCATGAGCTATGCAGAGTGAGCATTAGTTCCCCTTTCCTGCCTCTCTTTCCCCACCTACCCACCCCCCCGAAGTCCTCTCCCCTAAAATTTAATGATGTTAAAACAAATCTGGTGAGAGAGATCCCCAAGCTGGCATAGCAGGCAGGGGGGTGACTTAGAACGGATCTCAGGTTTCCTGACCCTTAGTCCAGTGGTCTTTCCATTCGTATCTGTAAATAAACTCTCCCATTAATTTCTTTCACTAACTGGAGTTGCTGTTCTTGCGATTATTTTTCACTCCTGTTTGCCCTGACCTATGGTTCTGGTGGCTCTACAATTATTATATCCTAGGGCCGGTATCTACAGGAGCCAAGGACATTTGTGTTAGACCCAGGAGGAGCCACTGCTAAATGGAGAGAGGGAGGAAGGAAGGATGGAAGGAAGGAAGGAAGGAAGGAAGGAAGGAAGGAAGGAAGGAAGGAAGAGAAGATACTGAAGGGAAGGACTATGATAGTGGATAGAGATAATGACCTGTTTCTCTCAGGACACAGGGCAGGTTCCTGCTTCTGGAGAGCTCTGTCCGTTGTGCCCATACACTCTTTTCTGGTTTTTCTCCTTTCTTCTCTGGCTACTCCTATCTTATTTGCGGGTCCATCTTTTTCTCCACCTGGCCACTAAATGTGGGAACTCCTCAAGGCTAGTCTTGGGCCCCCATTTCTTTTCCTACACTCTCTCCATAAGTTGGTTCAACCATGCCTTCTCCTTCAGATATCGTCTACATGCCAATACCTTCAAATCCATTTATACACCAGACCTGTCTCAGCTCTAACGCTTAAATCCAGCTATGTATTTAATATTTCTACTTGCATGTCTCCAATTCCCAGTATGCCCCAGACAAAACTCATGATCTTTGCTCCTCCCCCAAACTCATTTTCCTCCAGGCTTTCCTATCTACCACACTTTCCACTTTACAAGTCAGGAATCTATAAGTCATCCTTGGAACTCCTCTCTGTCTCACTCTCTAGCGCCTACACATCACCAAGTCCTGCTGGTTTTGCCTGCTGAGTATCTGGTGGCTTTGACATCAGCATCTCCCCAGTCTAAGCTACCATCATGTCTCATCCAGACTTGCAGTACATAGCCTCATACCTGTCCTTTTCAAATCCACTCTTGTTCTTCTCCGATTATTCATTCTATACACCAAAGGCCTTTCAAACCACTCATCTAATTCCACTGTGCACCACTGTACCACCCCTCACTCTCTATGCTTTGCCCACACTGGCAGTCTTTGTTCCCTGCAATAAGCCATGCTCCTCATACCTTTTCTTGCTCCCGCCCCTCACAACCACCATCATTGCAGAGCCTTTGCTCGTGCTGTTTTCTATGCCTGGGGATTCTTCAACTCCAACACACACACACCCCTAGTTACCTCCCACTTACCCTTCATTTCTCATCTCAGGCGTCATTTACTCAAGCCCAGGTCATGTTCCTTTATTAGACACTTGCATAGAATCATGCTGTGGGTACATGTATCTCAGATTTGTAATCGCACTCCTTCATTTAGTCAACAACCCTTTACTGAACACCTACTCTCTGCCAGGCACCGATCTAGGCACCTGAGATCCATCAAGGAACTACACAGACAAAAATCCCTATTCTCATGCAGCTTACATGCCATGACTAATTCTATGAATAATTATAAATTCATTTCTGTGCTTATATTTTTAACATCTTTCCCACATTGGACTCTCTGTTCAACGAGAGCGAGAATTGTGTCTGTTTTTGCCGGTGAGTATCACCATCCTTCAGCACGGTGCTAGCTGCCAGCAGGTTGTCAAACATGTGGGAAATTAATGGATATTTATATTTGTAAATTGACGAATGAATTAATGTTCATTTCATATTGTAACTTGGCTTATAGTGAACTTGATATTTTTAATATTGAATAAATATTGTGACACATGATCAGAAAGTTAAGTCCACCTGTAATTGCCAAGACAATCTTTCTCCCACTTACCCATGAACCTCTAAAAGATGTGAACAGCCATTCCCCTTTACTCCCACGGTTTAAATGGCTTCTGAAGAACTAGCTGAACTTTGCTGCCATCTTTTGACCAAAGTTTACACCACAAAGATAAAAGCCACATTCCATCATATTTCAAGTTTTGAGTTATCAGTGACAAGTCCCACCACTGAGTTCTGTTTTTGCCTAAAGATGAAAGAACATGATGCCAATTAAGAGAAAATGCACGGCTCCCCCCGTGCCTACCTCTATTATTGTTTACGTATTTGTTTTCATAGCTATCTCCTATCTTCCCTCTTTCTTCCACATCCCAGAACCATGGTAAATGCTTAATAATTATTTTTTAATGTGAACACATATGTGAACGGTGAATGAACTACAGTTTCATATCAGAATTGGTGGGACACACTTAATAGATATTAGCTATTATTATCAACATTATCATTATAAAGAATGTTCCGCTGCAAAGCAGATGATCTAGAAAAGACTAGTACTCCTCGTGAATTCTATTCATGAGGACATGAAGATACCCACCCCAAACTCTAAGATTCTCTCTCTCTCCCCTCTTCTTCCTAGAAAGCCTATTAAAACTACTCTTTATTGCTATTTCAACCCTCGAAATGTAAACATTTACATAGATATAAAGCTTAAGTGCTTTATATTTTGTCTCTCCAATAAAATTATAAACTCCTGGTTACAAATAAATTGTATTTTAAACTTAGGATATCCCACAATACTCAATAAACTCTTAAGAGTTTTATTAAATGGTATTTTCAGAAGTAAAGGATGGGGAAATGTTTAATTCTGCTCTAACACAGTTTGTGTGAAAACTGTGGTAAAAAAAAATGTATATGACAGATTCAGCTAATCACCACATTTTAAAACGTTTAAAAATTACATTATTTTAGAAAATACACAAATTCGAAAATACATCCTCTTTGAAATAGTTGTAATGCCAGAGAGTCTTTGTATATTTGAAGCTGTAAAACAGAAAATAAGAACTAAGAATAATGGCAAAGAACTTCTTTAAACAAAGAAAGCCAGAGAGATTTTTTAAAAAAATGCATTTTCCCAGAGAAAAAGTCTGGAAGGATGTCATGCACAGACATTTAAGCAATATATAAACTAGTCAAAAGAACAGATATTCCTTGGAGTCTCTGAAGAATGTCAATGGCAGAACTGGTTTCAGGGAAGTGAAGTTATTGGGTGATCCAAGAAAACAAAAACCGTGAAATAAAGAGATTCATCATCAGCTTGAGATTAGCCCTCTGAGCATGACAGGGAAATGCTACAGCTGAAGGAGAAGCCATTTCGTTCCACATATATGCCTTGTACATATTAGATTGTCAACAAATATTTATTGAATTAGAGGACCTTGACTAGCCAAATTCTCACCTTTACTGTTCACTACAGTTCAGCTCACAGTGAATTAATAATTCTCAACACCAACCTTTAAATGCCCAGTCTTAAACAATTGGAGCTAAATAGAGATGTCAAAAAAAAAAAAATGATGTTTTGAAGTGTCGTCTGCCCTACAATTGAGAAAACTGAAATCGGTGAGCAGAAATTGAATGATTTCGTATTTCGAAGCTACGCCACATGTGCTTTTTACTAATCTTTGCTCATTTTCATTTTGCACAGAAACATTCTGAGACTTGTACGCTGTCTTTGATCCTTAACATGGGATGGGCTGGTTCACCCGAGATGGACCGTCTTTGGGGGAAATGTTTCCAGTCCCAACTGAACTGTGCACTTTCAAAGCACTGAGCAGTACAACCGCTTTGTTTTACCTGATTCTCGCGTGAAAGAAGATACCTGCCAGCAATTTCCTGTGCTGACAGATTAGGAACACAACCTCTGAGCATAAGGGGAAACGGGAGAACTGGCTGGATCAGGCTGGTCATTTGGGAAGACTACGTTGGCCACACGAGGCACCTGCCCAACACATCACCTGGTTATTTAAAAACAAACCTTTGTGCAGTTCAGTGAGCTAAATGGGAGCTCCATACAGAGGACAAGGGACTATTCATTTATCTCAGGTTAAACTTTTCAGCAGGGCCCTCAAAATAGAAGCCCCTCTATTTTGAGAGCACTAAATCCTTTTGGTGACTTTGGTGAAAAGAGCCATGAAATAACCGACGAAGGCAAATGTGTTTCAGATGGGTAACGATGGCTCTTGGCATGGGATGCCTGGTGAACATCTGGTGTCCCTTTATCTTAATGAACATCTGTCTCAGTTAACAGGCTGCACCTGTTGACCCACCCAAGCCTCTTCCTATATGCATATAAAGGTGAAAATACTGATGTCAAGGTCCCACCTTCCAGAGATCCTGATATAATTTCTTGGGTGTGATGGGTTCTGAATACCTTCTGATGATAAGGCAGATGTATTGTCAGTAAATGACTTACAATCTAAACAGTGGGTTATAGAACATTTACGTGACATTTGCTTGGACTTTGGGAGCATTCGCTTCCTTTCCTATATGTTTGTGTATTTTTGCTATTTCATTTAAAAGTGAAATCGCACAGGCTCTTTCTCTACCAGGAGCCTGCTCTGACCTCACAGGGCACCCTGGGGTTTCTCCTGCTCTCACTGATCTAAGGGAGATATCTTAACCCGTCTGTGTGGGGAGCTCCCAAAGAGTGTCTGATTTCTTATTTTATGGTCTTGTTTTCAGAGGAATTTGGTTGAGTTCCTAGGAGCAGCCTCGTGGGCATTTCGAATGGCTCCACCTGTATTTTACTCAAAAGCATCTCTCTCTACTACTGTGTTTCCCCGAAAATAAGACTGAGTCTTATATTAATTTTTGCTCCGAAAGACACATTAGAGCTTATGTTCAGGGGATGTCATCCTGAAAAATCATTCTAGGGCTTATTTTCCGGTTAGGTCTTCTTTTTGGGGAAACATGGTAACAGTGTAACAGGTCCCCCAAGTGAGAAAGAAGGGCCTGGAAACTTGCCCTCCTCTAGATAAATGCCCTGCCCTCATAGGCAGATCCCCCAAGACTACCTCTCTCCCTCCCTCTCCCTCCCTCCCAACTCTGTCAAACACACACACACACACACCCACACACACAGTTTCCATGTTTAGGGGCCAACCAATAATTCTACTATATTTTCCAGGATATCCAGCAAATTATGCATGAGAACAGCCCTTCTCCATGGTTTCACTGCTATCCCACAGTCCCTGAGGTAAGCATTAAAGCCTGTGGTTAGTTGGTTCCTGTTCAAAAATGTGCAGGCAGGAATGGCTGATTTAATATGGAATGCCACAAGGCCTATCTTATCCATTAGGATTGCTCCTTGTGGGCAGATCACTAATAAAAACCTGGAATCTTAGTTCCTCTGATTAGCTCCTGTCATTTCAGAATAAAAATCTCATAAGTGAAGTTTTCAGGAGAAAGTGTATTCTTCAGAAAGGGGACTGAAGAGGATTGAAGAGGGTGAGAAAGCAATGTTCTACCTTTCCTGTTCTTTGGATGGTGGTAGGCCACATGGTGCATCATTAGGACTGATGCTGAGGGCGAGAGAAACAAAGAAAGATGAGGAGTACTGGGTACAAATTTTACCTGGATTATTTTGCAAAGCACGTCAACTGTGATGTCTGCTGGGCATGTCTCCCTTTTCTGGGGGGGAACTAGTTTCTCACTGCTTACCATCCCTGACACCCAACCATGTAAGTGCTTCCTGTGGGGCCTGCCAATCATTGCACTCCACTTGCTGGGTCATGGAGTGTGGATTAGCATATGGGCCTGTGACCAAAGCTGGGCCAATCATAGTCCTTGTCTGGGATTCTTGAAACTGAGGCCAGGAAACCCTTTGCTTCTTGAATGGCAAATTTGGGAATATGTAAGGCAGGAACTGTCAGAAGCCTGGGTTCTGGCACCAAGGAGAAACTTGATTTGTGGTAGGGGAAAATGGAGCTGTCACTCAGAGAGAAGCAAGACAAAATGTGAGTAAAGAAGCTGGATGGTGTTCACTTCCTCACTTGAGCTGTTTTGACTGTACCCTTTTGAGCTCTACCCTTTTCTATTAACCGTTCCATGAGCCAGTACATTTTCTATCTTGTCTAAGCTCCTTTGAGTTGAAGTTTTTGTAACACGTAACCCAAACATCTTCACTAACACCTCACTTGTTCTTCCCTTACTTACTTCCTTCCTGTCTACCCCTTTCAAAAGTTGTTTAAAAGGTATTGGCTCCACCACTTCTGAGGAAAGGAGCCAACTTTCTGTGAAAATTAGTGACTTGCCTGAGTCAATTAATCCCACATTTCACATCAAGAGACATGAAAAGTGCTCAGAGTGGGGCCAAACACATAAAACAAACAAACAAAACACTTAGTGTTTGTCATTAATATTGTTGCTTATAGTAGTGGTAGTGGCAGTGGTACCCAGAACAGATACAGCAGCACATGGTGGTATAATGTGAGGATGCCAAAAACCTCCAGCTCAATAGGACTTGGTTATGGATTGCCCAAGAAAAGCATCTCAAATGGTCGGTATGAAGCAATCCACTGCTTTCACTGCCTCATTTTTCATCCCCTACCTTAGAAATAAGCTCAACGGCTTGCCTGCTTTTGCCGTCCACATGTTTGGTTTCCTCATTCGCCTTAGCTGATCCGTCATGGCCTGGGCATCACTTTGTGTAACAGTTGCTTCAATTGCCCATTCTAATTTACAGTCATTTCTAATATTTTGGAAGGGATGTGAAACTGAAAAGACTACTTTGTGTTGTATTTTTTGTCCATTCCTGCCCTTTTGTGTTCTCTTATCTGCTAATATATCAATTGAGGGTCAGAACTGATGAAAGTCTGTAGTTCCAGTCTATTCATTGTAGACTATGCTGAGGGTGGACAAAGTTTAAACCTGAAAAAGTGTCAACACCAAGCAATATAACTTAAAACTACCTGGTACTGTAGATAAAGGCGCAATCTAGTTAATTTGCCAGTATGCAGTACCCACGCCCCTTTGGATCTGTCCTTTGAACAAAGGTGGATTTGTCTTTTATTGTTGGCTAGCTGAGCAATCCTGGGAGACTTAAGTACTTTTAGATGTTGTCAAAGGGATGTATCACGGTAGAACCCAATGTCTCATAGCTCACGGTTCCCCAGTGTCCATTCACCTTGTGATGTGTCACCCCCTTTCTCATCCATATATAACAAGTAGGCATCAACATGAGCAATCCATATTTGAGTTCAAAAAGCCCATAGCTTTTTCTGTAAATCTTGTCCTTAAAGGTATTTTTAATATTTGCAAGACAAAACCAGTTCTAGCCCAAGAGCTTAGAGAAGTCCTTTGCTACTGAGTTAAGAGTTTATATGAAAATACACAGTAATATGAGAGTTTCTTGTGTTGGGAGGTAGGAAAAGTCAACCAAAACATTTTCTATTTAGTCCACTGAATGGACTCATACTTGTCTTCCACCATAGTCCTTCTGGTGACTGACTGGATGGTCACAGACTTCAGAGTTAGTAGTGCTCAGTCAGCTGACCTTGGCCACAGCCACGTTCTTTTAAATTCATACTCATATACTCACAAATCCCTATTGCCAGAAGTAAATCTTATGGTGAGGACAGTTTTGGCTCCAGGGTTGCAGCTGCCAGTTATGGACCCAATGGACTCTGACCAATTGACTTCCTTTTGTATATTCCTTACTGTACCATTGCTATCTAATCAGTAGCCTTCTGTGAACTATCCCCTCCAATGTCTAAATATCTTTCAAGTGTTACCCAGGACAGTTTTGGAATTTCTGGTCTTCGAATAATTTTGGCGTCCTTTTTAGGAGATTATGTCTTAATCAGTGATCAAAAGGAGAACGATGGGCAGCTGCATTCACTCTTTCTTCAATTAAAAGTTCTGTTTCCTATTGTTTTTGAGAGCTTGCACTATTTTAAATTTATCACACCTCTCAGCTTTGATAAATCCAGAGATTTAATAAATCCAGAGAGTCAATAAATCCAGAGATTCTCACTTAGTATGGACAATTAAAACAGGGAAAAGGGCACATTTTTTTGTACCCTAGTCGCCTGGATGATAGTCAAGAAATTTCTCTCATTCAAAATCATTTAAATTTATTTAAATATTACAGTAATCACCACTTATCAACAGAATTTTGTTAGCAATGTTTTTATTGATCTTTTGCCTCTTTTCCACTGCATCCCCAAATTTCCTGGAATAAGGATACTTTAAGCCCTTTTTTAAGTAGTCGGGAATTTATTTGCAAGGAGTCTCTATATCCAGAAGTCCCATTTATGCTGCTTTAGCTCCCTCTATGGGCTCAGTGATTATCACGAGGGCGGTAAACATTAGTCAAAGCACGTCTAGTTTTACACTCCTTTGAAAAAAAGCTTTGCTCTATTTGAAGTTAGAGGGCCAGATCCAGGGGCATAGAGAGCCCTGCTTCACACACGTCCCCCCTGTTACGCATCTCAATCCCTTAGCTAGCTTAACCCACCGATGCTCATCTCGTCAATCCAACGCTGATCCCATCTTGGTCCCTTCATCCCTAATGTCATTGCTCCCACCTCTGCCGCTGATGTGCAAGGTGACTGTGTGGACAAAAGCCAACGGCAAGCTTGGATTGGTGAAAAGACCAGACTCAGACAGCGTTTGGATAAAGTGAACAAAGGTGCAGTCGGGATAAACAATGGAGGTATCTAGAGCAGGCAGAGGTACAGTTTCAGACCCACAAATCCTCAGCAAGGGAGTGCCTAGTGGGCTAAATATATCCTGTGCCCGAGCATCATAGGAGGATGAAATGCCCCCCTCCAATTTCATGAGATTGGAAAGTTCTGCACGTGACCTTGTCTGAATACATGCCAGCAACTACTATCTGGGTCTGATGTACCTCAGGAA
The DNA here is from genome assembly GCF_004115265.2 of Rhinolophus ferrumequinum. Lineage (NCBI taxonomy): Eukaryota > Metazoa > Chordata > Mammalia > Chiroptera > Rhinolophidae > Rhinolophus > Rhinolophus ferrumequinum. The sequence goes on along the minus strand of NC_046289.1, from coordinate 37,220,273 downwards.
TCTCCGCATTACGCGCTAAACAATGTGACTACAGAGCACAAAGTACGGCATAGTCAGGCATGAACTCAGGGCTCAAGTCTCTCAAGGCTAATGTCTAGTTTCACTCCTGAACTACAGAACTACAAGAGTCAGTCAGTTACTCAAGCATCTCTGAACCCTACCAACAGGCCCTTAGGGGAGCCATGGGATTGATCTTACAAGCTGCAGAAAGTTCTACTCAGAAAAGGCCTACATCCTCACCTGCTTTCTGTTCTCAGCTTCATAGCCTTCACCTCCGCTAACTGAACTGGACAACCCCAAGAGTCTGCTCTAAGCTCATAGGGATACCCCTCTCTACAAGGACTTTTCCTCCAACTCAGAAAGGACCTCAGAGCTGTCACAGACAAACCCTCTGCTGGCTCACATTTGCTTTTCATTCCTCTTCTCTATTGTTCTGTAGGGTCATAATGCAAATGTTAGAGAAGATTTTATACTTTGTGTCATGCTCAATGGTGGCCAAAGATTGCCCCAGCAGTGGCCAATAAGGACAGGCCTGTGTGGGCCATTGCACTGGGACCCGAGAGAAGAGTCGTTAAAAGGGGAACACGGACTCCGAGGAAAGACAGGTCTTTTTATATCCAAGCTTCTTCACGGGGTCGTTAGTGAGGTGACCTTGGGCAAGTGACTTCACCTAACAGATTGCAAATTGGTTGTGAGGATTAAGCAAGAGAATGTGTTTGAAACACTGGAACATAGAAAGCACTTAGGACGTGGCAGCTACATCATCCTCATCATCATTCCCAAGTCTGTTTCCACCCTAACCAGGAGAATTTGCTTGGCTCCTTTACAGAAACATTACAGTCTGGCTTGTCCTCATACGCCAGCCTGGAAGGATGGAATATTATACTCTAAAGAAGAGTTACCCAAATTATTTTCATTTTCCTCTTCACATTTTCAAATTGCTTCTTTAGAACAGCATTGCACGGATTCCAGAGGCCTGGAACTTGAGAGTTCTGGTTTCGTGTCATTTACAGGAACTTTGGCTCTGAACAGCCTCAGTTTTCTTAGCTTGAAAATGGGAATGTATACATACTTTGCAAGATTGTTCAAAGACTTGACGAGGTGAGGTACGGGCAGGAGTGCCCCACTCACATGCTGGCGTACCTTTCACCCCCTTGCCTCCGGACTTCAACACCTTTATTTGTAAAAAGGACTTGGACTAGGTTTTCTCCAAGTTCTCTCACCTCGAATGTCCTATGACTCTTGCAACCCTCTCTTGGGGTTCATAGTGTCAGTCCCCAAAACACAGAACAGGATCTGGGAGAGAAGCTCCCTAGAGAAGGTGTCAAGCCCTTGGCTCTTAGCTCCACGGTGCTCAATTCTCTTTCCCTATCCATCTGGGTTGCTTCACACTGCAGTCTGGGAGCTACTCCTCCCAATATCTTTCGATAAACTCTGCAGCTCTCTTGTACCTCTCGGAACCTAAATATGTATATGTATTTGGCCTGGCATCGTTGCGTAGCACATTCTTTTAAAAGTTGGGCTGTATTTTGCATCCACGCCATGAAGGCCGTGCCTTGATCTGCTGCCAAACCTAATCCTCAGGCAACCTTCTTTGTTTTGGGGTATACTATTTCCTCCCACTCAGTTAATCAATTAAAAATTGAGGCGTTATTCTCAAGTCCTGACTTCCCCTCACCACCTACATCCATGCCCTTCAGCCAGTCCTGTTGATTCTCGCTTTGAAACATATCCGAGTATGTCGCTGTGTCCATTTCCACCCCTGCGACACTGGGGCAAGCCGCCACCATTTCTGAGGGAGGATTAATGTAGCAGCCTCCTACCTGGCCTCCCAGCTTCTTCCTCCGCTCACCTTCCATTTATGCTCCACATAGGAACCAGAGTGAGTTTTTAAAGACTGTGAATCAAATTCTGTCATCCCCCTGCTTGGTGTCCTTCAGTTTTCTTTCCTTTGGGTTTGTAAGGCCTAACCCGATCTGGCCATGACCTATGTTTCCACCACCGCCATACACCCTTCTCTCCATCTGCCATGCTCCAGCCACTCTGACCATCTTCCTGTTCCTTAAACACCCACGCTTATTGCCGTCCTAAGATTCTCACTCTAGCTGTTTCTTCTGCCCGGTGTGCTCTGTCTCCTGATCCTCACGTGGCTGGCTGGCCATCTTCACATTCAGATCAAAGGGCAAAACGGGAGGCCATTCTAGATCCCCCAACCTAAAGTATCCACGCAATGGAAAGTCTCACTCTTGACCATGTCACCCATTTTAATTCTCTGCCAAGCAAGTTATCACTAAGATTTGTCTTATTGAAACTTTCATTTTCTGTCTCCCCCACTAGAACACATGCTCCTTGATCCTGACTTATCTTCTTTGCTGCTATGACCGCAGAGCCTAGAACTCTGCATGGCACAGAGGAGTTCATTACTAAGTGAATGAATTCAAATTCATTCTGCCTTTGCTTTACATCAATATTTAGCATATCACTCCACTAGAGGGCAATAAGTCACCTAATTAGAATGAGGAAATGGGTGCCTTTTATACCTTTCAAGACAAACTTAATTGATTTTAATCATTAGTGTAATAGACATTTAAAAAAAAACACTGCCACTGTCAAAAAAAAAAGTGTTGGGGGTGGTGAGCGGGGTGGGGGCGAGGGCAAAGATCCTCTAGGTTTTCAAACCTAGCCATCAGGTACAAGCCCAGGAGAAAAAGTTTCAGGATTACAAATAGTGAAAAAGTTTTAAATAGACTTCCTGTTTAAAGATGTCATTCAGGTTAAAAACAAATCTTATTATGTAATATGAGAAACTATTAACTTCAGTGATATGGAATTGTGTGGGAAGTCAGAGGGAAATTAAACATCATATTTTATCCATCTTTTACACACACACACACACACACAAATATATCTATTCTTGGTCACTATTCTTATTTTTGCTTTTGAAAGTTTGAATCCTGGTCAGTCTCGTGAGAGTAGAGGTTCTGAAAAGGATTTCCTTTCTACTATTTTTGTAATTCCATTTCACTCTGAGCTTTTACTTCTGAGTTTTTCTTGTAAAGAAAGCTACGTGGTATGTCTAGGATATGCCATCAAGCAATAAGACATCAAATGTTTCTGGTGACAGGTTTACCTCATGGCCAGAATAGCTTGAATGACTCAAGTCCTGAGATAAGGATAAGGTTTCCCTTTCTTGAGCCTGACATGGCCCCTGTCATTTGAGGCACAGAGAAAGTTCAATCACTAATCACCCAGCTAGCTGTCTGTCCAGTGACAAGGGAAGGAGGACACACTATTCTCAGTCAACTCAAGGTGGCACTGTAGAAATACTTGAAAAGAAGTTCACTGCTGAGGTCCAACCATTCAGTGAAGGACTCCTTGAGGGGTTGGTTGCTTGGTTGGTTGGTTGGTAAGGACAATTCCCATAACCACATTGGGTTGGTCACCATGACAACTGGAAGGCTGTGCTGGAATTCATGACTTTCTAGTTGCCCTGTCTCGAGGTGAGAAATGACTTGTAAAGGAAAAGTTCAGGCCTAGACGTAAACAAAAATTTCTTTTACTGTTGCTAGTATGATTTACTGTGGCCAAAAAGCTCCTCATGTGTGAGTACCAAAGGTTGTATGAGCAGGGGTTTGCCAGGTAAGGCTGGGACTATGGATTTCCAGAGATTAGCTGGAGGAGGGGCGTGGCCTAAGCTTTTTAGTCACGTAGTCAAATGAGAGTGGTTTAGTGTACCCACCATGTGTGCTACGGGCAGGGAATAACCAAGATCAGCTTGCTTGTTTCTTCAATGCTTTTGAGTAGGGTAGGATCTATTGAATCCTCAGATCTATTATAATATATTGTCAGTAACTCAGATGGATGCAAACCGCATGAGAACGAGCACCCTGTGACCTCCTTCACTAAGAAGAGAGAACATTATCTTCATCCATTCTAAACCTTCCACCACAAAAGATGCATTCATATTTTTCATTTGGCAAACACTTATTTGTTCGGCACCCACAAAATAGTTACTACCCTCAAAGAGTCAAATGCAAATGGAGAATTAAGTTATGAGAGGTATCAACAAAATATTATGGAGAATTCGAAAGAAAAACATTTAAAGCTTCCAGGAGGAGGAAATCAAGTAGTATTTCATGGAGCAATGACTTTGGCCTTAAGAGATGCGTAGGGATTGATGGAGTTGGGTGATGAAAGAGAGAGCACCCTAAACCGGAAGGTCAGAGTAAGCAAAGGTAGGCAGGTGAGATAATTCAGAGCCTGTGGATATATAAAGAATACAGGCAAAGTATGGAAGTAGGTGATAAGGCTTTAAAGTAGTGTTTCTGAACCCAGGGAGATTTTACCACGCAGGACACGTTTGGCAATGTCTGAAGACCTTTTTGGTTGTTACGACTAAGTGGAGATATGCTATTTACATCTAGTGGGTAGACGCCAGGGATGCTGCTGAATATCCTGCAATGCACAGGACAGCTTGCCACTACAAAACTTATCTAGCCCAAAATGTCAATATGTGCCAGTATCAGCAAAACCTATTTGCAAGGAAGGTTGGTCTTGGTCAAGGAGGACCTTAAATGTCAGGTGAAGGGAATTGAACTTACTTGGTGGGCAGAGAGAGAGAGAAGCAGGAGGCTTCTAAGTGTGAGAATAAACTCATCAGTATTATGATTTACAGGAGTTACCTGTTCAGAGCCTTTCCCCTCCCTTGACTTTTAAAGAGAAACCCTGTTTGCACTACTAGGCTAGCCAGCCTTTGTTGTACTAGAGAGTAATAGGTAGAGATGCAGAACTGGAGAAACCTAAATAAACTATATATATATATATATATATATATATATATATATGCAAGATCCAAGAGGTAGGGATGAGGGAGGTAAGAGAGAAAAGGGAGAAAGGAAAAAAGCAGCACCTGAAATTGTAAGGAGGGAATACTGAATTATGAGGATGTACTAAAATAAAAACCCTGCTTCTGCCCTGTGCGAGCTTACAATTTTCTAAAGATTATATATAACCAAGTCTCTCATATTCACAAGAAAGAATATATGTATTTTCATAAGACTATCATTTCTCAGAATTTTCACTGATGAATAAAAACTAGGTTGCTTCAACTCAGGGGTAAAAATCTTTTGGGGCTGCTTTTCTTGTGGGTTTTTCTTACACTGAGTATGAAAGAAAAAACTGACAGAAAACATCCAAGTCTATCAAATTATTTCTTTTGGGCTAGCGATTGATTTGACACAGATGAGTAAATATAGTCGGTTGCCCCTCGTTAGAGGTGGGTCATCACAAATATGGCCAGTGGGAAGCTGTAGTGGAGACAGTTAAGACTGTAAGAATATCAGTTCTTCATGCCACAGTCAGCTGCTCTGGTGCGCGTGCCTCTGCCAACTTCCAGTGGCTAATAAGCTTTTGGCCCAGTCATAGAAGCAATGATGCCAATGACCAAGATAAACAAGGTCCTCTGCCAGGAGCAAAAGCTGAAATCTTTCTAGTAATTACAACCTAACATGTGCATGGCCCCAGGATATGGGCCATCTCCACCACAGCCTTTTACTATCTGCAGTGATTCCAGAGACCACATGCTATATGATGGCTGCCATGGGTACTGCATTACCACGAATCAGTCAAAGCAGGATGGCCGTTTTCTTCTTGTAACTTCCCAGAGCAAAAGGAGTTGGAAATGAATGGACATTAGGAAGAATACCCACAGAGCCCAGCCTTTCTCAGTAGTGGTCAGAGACAAATTCCATGCACCAAATTAAGAAAAGTTGACGGGGGGATTTTTTTTTTTAAATGGTGGGGGGGAAATTTTGCTTCTGTTTTATTTGGAGGTGCTCTCTCTATATCTTCTAGAAATGCTTTGATTGCTACTTACAGCAAGCCCAATAATGATGGCTTATTATTTTATTGCATGACAAGAAGTCCGACACGGGTGGATGTTTGTGGTTATGATTTCTCTGAGATGCATCAAGGACAGGGGCTGTATCTTTTCTATCCCTTATTCTTAGCATGTTAGCTTTTTCATTTTTTTCTTGTTGCTTCATGTGGTACCTCAAGATTCCTCAAGAAATGGTGTTCCTGGATAAAGCACACACAGAAAACGTCATTACTTGAGATTATAAAAGCACACCTTTCAAGGGAGAGGTGTTCTGTCTCAAAGAGAAGATGATCCTGTCTGGCTTTTCAACCTTTGTCTGCTGGCTTCTCACACCAGCAGACACTCCACCATCCCTTCACCGATGCCAGCTTTCCAAATGTATGTGGTGGAGTAAAACGGCTGTCTCTGGGGAGGCTGTGCCTCACTCGAAAAACAGCCTGAACTTTGGAGATTGGAACCTTGGCTCAGCCATTGCCACAGTCCACTAAGGAGCAACACAAGTCTGTTAACTAACCTCATCGTCTTCAGTTTGCTCAGTGGTAGAATGTGATAATAGCTTCAAAGGGTTTTGCATATTAAATGATGTAACATGTGTAAAGTGCTCAGCATATGGTACACGCTCAGAAAAGTAGTATTAGTGAACGCATCTCGGATCTTCAATTATATACTTCCATCAGGTCAAAGTTCTCTTACCTGCAGATGACTTCACTTCTCTAGAGCCAGAGATTTCTGTATCACTCAAAGAAGCTGAGAAATTTATTAGCTCTGTATTTGTCTTGTATGTATCTAGACATCTCTCTCTGTCTCTCTGTCTGTCTGTCTGTCTCTCTCTCTCTCTATATATATATATGTATATATATGTATATATATATATATATATATATATATATATATATATATATATATATATATATATATATAAACTAGTGGTAATTATATCCCTTGATTAAAGGAAAAGTCATAGGATATCCCAATAGGAACTGCTGCGTGTTTTACATGTCAATTTTGATGGAAGCATGAAGACCTTACTTATAGCAAGGTTATATGTATTCTAAATGTATATAAAAGAATTTATAATTATCCTCCATTCATTCTATCATTGAGATATAACTCACCTACTATAAAATTCACCTTCCAAAGTGTAAAATTCAGTGGATTTTAGTATGTTCTGAGTTGTACAACCATTATCATTCTAACTCCAGAATATTTTCATCACCCCAAAAAGAAACCCCCATGCCCATTAACCACTCCTCACACTCCCCCCAAGTCCATGGAAACCACTATCTCCTTCCTGTTTCTATGGATTTGCCTATTCTGGACATTTCATAATAATGGAATTATACAATTTTAGAGCCTTTTGTGTCTGGCTTCTTTTACTTAGCATAATAGTTTCAAGGTGCATTCATGTTGTAGCATGTTTCAATATTTCATTCCTTTTTATAGCTGAATAACATTGCATTGTATGGTTGTGCCACATTTTGTTTATTCATTTATCATTTGATAAATATTTGCATTGTTTCCACTTTTGGGTGATTATGAATATTATTACCAAGAACATATGAATATACAAGTTTTTGTGTGGACCTGTTTTCAGTTCCTATACATACCTAGGAGTAGAGTTTCTGGGTCTTATGCTAATTCTATGTTTTACCTTTGAGGAACTACCAGGCTGTTTTCAAAGTGGCTGCGACATTTTAATTCCCACCAGCAATGTCTGATGGTTCCAGTTTCTTTACATCCTCACCAAGACTTGTTATTGTGTGTTTGTTTTTGTTTTTGTTATTAAGCCATTCTAGTCAGTGTGAAGTGGTATTTCATTGAGGTTCTGACTTGCATTTCCCTAATGACTAATAATGTTGAGTATCTTTTTGGGTGCTCATCCATTTGAATAACTTTTTTTGAGAAATGTCTATTCAAATCTTTTGTACTTTTATACTGAGTAATTATTTTTTTATTGTTGAGTTGTAATCATTCTTTATATATTCTGAGTCCTAGACCTTCACTAATATATGATTTATAAATATTTTTTCACATTCTATGGCTTATCTTTTCACTTTCTTCATGGTGTCCTTTGAAATATAACAGTTTTTAATTATGATATAGGCTAATTTATTATTTTCTCTTGCTGCTTGTGTTCTTGATGTCAGATCTAAGAAACCATTGCCTAATCCAAGGTCACAAAATTTACACCAATCTTTTTTCCTAAGTTTTATAGTTTTAGCTGTTATACTTAGGTCTTTAATTCATTTTGAGTTGATTTTCCTATATGAGGTAGGGGTGAAATTTCAGTTGTCCCAGCACCATTTGTTGAAGATTATTCTTTTTACATTGAATTTTTTGCCAAAAATCAATTGACCATAAATCAATTGATTTATGGTCAAAAGAATGTAAGGATTTATTCCTGCACTCTCAATTCTGTTCTGTTGATCTATGTATCAGTCAGGGAAAGAAAACCAGTACGAGAGATATTTATAGATATAAATATGTATACAAGGGTGCCAAAAAATATATACAAGTGGGCACCTTGGTCAGCATTGCTCAAGCAGTAGTTCACCATAATCAGAAGTGTCTGGACGCTGATGGTAACCACTTTGAGCACCTCTTGTAATTGCAGAAGACAAATGTGTCTTCTATTCATCTTTTGTTATTATTGGTATATATTGAGTATTACAATTTTAATAGGTTTTTCCTTTCTCAAAACGTGTACACACCTTTTTGGCACCCTCTGTATATACACACCATTCGTACAGAGATAGATCGAGAGACAGAAAGATTTATTGCCAAGAATTGGCTTCTGTGATTGTGTCAAGTCTGAAATCCACAGGGCAGACTGTCGGAGAGGGCAGGCTGAAACCCGCAGACAAGCTGAAGCTACTATACACAGGCAGAATTTCTTCTTCAGGAAAGCCTCACCTTTGCTCTTAAAAGCCTTTCAACTGATTAAATCAGGCCCACCCAGATTACCTAGGATAATCTTCCTCTCTTAAACTGATTACAGACTTGAGTCACACTAACAAAATACCTTCACAGCAAAACCTAGATCAGCGTTTGACAGTAGCCTTGCAAGCTGACACATAAAACCAGCCATCACAATGCATATGTCTCTCTTCATGCCAGCATCCTACAGTCTTGGTAATATAGCTTAGTGATCAGTTTTGAAATCGGGAAGTGTGAGTCTTCTTTGTCCTGCTTTTTCAAAATTGTTTTAGCTATTCTGGGTTCTTTGCATTTCCATATGAAATTTAGAATCAGCTTGTCAATTTCTGTATGCACATTTTTTTTTAATTAAAGTTTACTGGGGTGACAATTGTTAGTAAAGTTACACAGATTTCAGGTGTACAATTCTGTAATATATCATCTCTATCTCACATTGTGCGTTCCCCACCCAGAGTCAGTTCTCCTTCCATCACCATATATCAGACCCCATTTACCCTCTTCTAGAGGCCTCCTCCCCCTTTACCTTCAGGTAACCCCTAAACTATTGTCTGTGTCTATGAGTTTTTGTTTGTCTTGTTCTTTTTTGTTTTTGGTTTATATACCACATATCAGTGAAATCATATGGTTCTCTGCTTTTTCTGTCTGACTTATTTCGCTTAGCATTGCACTCTTAAGATCCATCCATGTTGTCACAAATGTTCCTATATCATCTTTTCTTACCACCAAATAGTATTCCATTGTGTATATATAGCACAACTTCTTTATCCATTCATCTATCGAAGGACATTTTGGTTGTTTCCATGTCTTGGCCACTGTTAACAAAGCTGCAATGAACATTGGAGCACGTGTCTTTATGGATAAATATTGTCAGATTTTTTTGGTAGATACCCAGGAGAGGGATTGCTGGGTCATATGGTGATTCTATTCGTAATTTTTTGAGGAACCTCCACACTGCCTTCCATAGCGGCTGCACCAGTCTGCATTCCCACCAACACTGTATGAGGGTTCCTTTTTCTCCACAGCCTCTCCAACACTTGTTACTATTTGTCTTGTTGATGGTAGCCATTCTGACTGGGGTGAGGTGATATCTCTTTGAGGTTTTTATTGGCGTTTCTTGATGATTATTGATGTTGAGCATTTTTTCATATGTCTATTGGCCATTTGTACAATTGGCCATTCATTTTTACATTAAGATAAACTGATAAATCAATGGCTTTTATATCTAATCCATGTGACATGAGGGACTGGGCCAAGATGCTCTGCTTTCTCTCTGAGGATCATTTCATGTATTTCCTACCTTTTGCAAGCAAATATATTCTACCTGCCAGCACAAACAACAGATGAAAAACATCACGGGAATAAATGAATTAATAGGACATCCGATAAGCAATTTCAGTTCTTAAATACATTAACTGAAATAGTACTTCTCTCTTCTGACTGTTAAAAAGTGGCATGTTCCACATTCATTACTTGATAATCACTTTTGTCATCAATAATCACATTTTCACCTTCTAGAGGTGGGCACCCAATGTTCTCTCAAAAATCATTTTGTTCAGTTACCCATAAACCTCTTTTGAGACTTTACAAGGCTGGGTGAAGTGACTTGTGGCTGAAGACATGAATAAACATGGTTTCTACCCTGGGGGGAGCTAGGGGCAACTATCAGAGCAAGCATAGCACAGCAAAAATGAAGAATCCAGATCCAGCCCATCTTCCCATGGCCAACGGCATATGTTTTTACCAAAGTATCAAATGTGGAGTCCTTGCCCACACTGCCTGGGTTTTTTTTTTTTTTAATGCAAGGCTGAACATCCAAAAGGTTATTTCAATTCTCTAATGTAGCACTGGAAAGAAGTACAAAACAAAATACTTTCATGAATAGATAGTCTAAATCGCTTCTGAATCAGTACCGCTTGGCAAAATAGCTATTATGCCTTCTATTATTAATACATTTTTACAAAAACTTTAAAATTTCCAGAAGAGTTCTCAATTCTTTCATGTCTAAGAATTTTACAGTAAATTCAAATTATGTCAAAAGAATTTTACAGTAAATATTTTGCAAAATGGAAAATATTTTTGTAAGCAAAAAAGTCCTTTCTGTTTTGTTTTTGCTTAATTTTTTTCTTTGCACTTACCTATAATGAGGCATATCTGTGCATGTCACTTAACCTAAGTAGACCCTGGTTCATTGAATTTGGTTATTCCATACCTAACTTCTTTATGTTTGAGAAATTTGTCTCTGCCTTTTACCCCTTGAGGGTCTGCCCAAGGTGATTTTTGATTCAACTACTACTTGAGACTTATTTAACCCCTTTAGAATTCAAAAACCTCTTGGTAAGACTCACTCTACTAAAATGCATGAATCCTACACTATACATCCTCAAAACATTGAAAAATGGCATGAACAAATACTCTTTTCCCCAGCAGTTTAATGCCTAAGACAATTTAACACAGGGATGGATTCCTTGACCCGGCGGAGGCAGCCCTGATGTGGTCTCTGGAAAGAACTCTGTTTTCTCCTACTGTTAATGTACGCGACCTGGGATAAAAGTTACTAGCCTCTGGCCTCAGTTTTCTCACTTCAGAAATACGGTGGGACCTACATGATTTCTAAGGTAGCTTCAATTTCAAAATGTTTTAGTCTACAAAGAACTTGTTTATTTCCTTCTGAACGACATTTCAGAATGTCCTGATTCTGAATACTTTCATTCACGTGTGTCGCTGTGACTTATGTGGTATGTCTAATTGCATCGTCACTTAAGAAGTACTTATTGCCCAAAAATTTTTACTGTAAGACATGCAATGTTCTCAACCTCACAACCAACTGAGAAAAAGGCGCTAGGTCTTCATACATCTCTCATTTTGAAAAAGGGCATCTCTGTCAGCAATGAATCAGATCCTACCTGATGCTGTGGTCCTATCTGTTTCAGCTCTAACTGTTTAGCAACTTCCTGTAAACCACCTTTAAGATTTTTTGCAGCTCTTTATGAGGTACTTCACATCATAAATGACAGGAACAAACAGTCGCAGGGTCTCAACGAAGTCAAGTTTTTCTTCAGGCAAGTTAGAATTGGTCAGGATCTTGATTAAGTAGCCAAAGTCATAATCACTATGAAATGATAACCATTGGACCCTTTACAGAGGGCCACTCCTGATGTCATAAGAAGTTCTGCAACGTAGTGGGTCTCAATTCCTTCCTCCTCCTGTTTTTTAAACTGGATACCAAATGTTGTTAGTAGTTCAATAAAGTCCTGGGAATACATGTCCTCCATCAAATTAAATTTAAAATTAAACTGTCAAGTTGAAGTTCCTGAAGGGTATTCTCCTTGCTCACTCATAAATGTCTGTCCTAGCTGAATCATCTTTAGCAACTCTACATTACACTGCAATACAAGTAGTACTGATCGTCCGCATTGCTCCTGAATTCACCAATGGGCCTTGCAACCACACCTGGAAACTCCATGTCCATAGCAACGTCATTATATTTTTGGATAACTTGACACTTTTTTCTTCATGTCTTCATCCAGGTTGCAAGCCCAAGCTTCACAAACTCATTGGCTATGATCCACAGTTGCTGTTGGCATAGTAAAGGGAAAGGAGTCTAGCTGCCAAGCATTAAAATATTGTATTTGAAGATTTGTCTCACAAAATACTTTATCCTTTACTTGTGTGCTTGTGTCACTGCGCTTGTGCTCTTCCTCCTGTGCATAGAGACAGAACCCAATGGTCGTGGCAGTGGCAGCTGATGCCCTATTGACACCTCTGACCCAGCAAGTGGGAATGAGTGAGCCAGGGCTGCTCCATACCATGCTGCCCGGGCCGTTTTCTGATCATTCCTATGTGGCTGATTTTTTCAAAGACAGGCCAGGCTGGTGGGGCGTAGCTGGGAAATCTGGAACTGCTTCAGGACAAGAGGGTAAGTGAAAGTCCCACTGATGAGTGCAGCCAGGTCCTTCTCCTCCTCCCCACTCAGCTATTTGGTTTTCTGGGAAGTTTTCTCAGCACTCAGGCAACCTGAAGTAACTTGCCAGACACTGGGCATTGTCAAGAACCCATTAATAGCCACTTGCCTAGGAAAATACCAAATTAGTAATTGGACCTTTGGAGGTTTACTCTGAGGTCTCACCTTTGCTTGTTGCTGGCTTTGAGAATTCTTGTATGGAATGGAGCTAAAAGCTCTTTAGAAATTGAAGAAATAGACTGCACTTTATAAAGAGTCTTGCTTTATTCTTTTCTCTTTCTTATTCAATAATCAGATCCCTGGGAAAGAGATATAACACTGAGGGTTCGGGATTGACAAGCTAAGTGTCCCCTGCGATTCAAAACTGCACCCACAACTGATGTGGAGACTGGGAGAGAAGATGGTCCTTGAATTTTACTTGGAGACATTACACAGTATGTGATGAACATCACAGTCTCTTATGCCACTGGGAAGAGTGACAATGTTTTTAAAGGACCATTGAAAATACACCATTTACAGAACACACCAAAATCTGTTTAACAATACTCATTATGATTACTCACTTTAGTATACAAGGACGGTTTGTTTTTCAAAATAAAGGTAGTCTGGTTATAGATGTTGATTATTCTTGAGATTTTCAAACCAATGAGGCACGACCTGCCAGGCCAGTTGAAAATCAGCATGAACGCTGTGTAATCTAACCAACAGGATTGATCCAGGTCAGGTATTAAGGGCTAAAATGGATTAAACAAAAGACATTCCCCTTGTAACAAGAAAAAAAAAAACTTCAAAGGTGGGATTTGTTCTTGTTATGACAAAGGAAGTGGATTTACAAACTGCCTTGAGGCATACCCCTCTGTGACTTTCAATTTGCTCTCCTCTGTACGGGAGGCTTTTTTAGTCTTTTCTTTCTTTCCTCCCGACTCCGGGAGTCCTCCCCAGGGCAAGAACTTCAGGTTAAGAGGATCAGATGAAGAATGATTTTTCTTGTTTGTTTTTAAAGATCAGGCACAGGCCCCGATCAAATGACACTCATGTTTGGGCACCTCCTCGGTTCCGTTCCTCAGACATGGAACGGTGACAATGAGCAGCTGAAACAGGGTGGGCTGTTTAGATCCCTCCAGCACAGCAGACAGACTGAACTCTCCATTCTGGTGCTTGCATTCGGCAGAAAATCCCAAGACAGAAATGCAAACAAGGAGCAGGGTATCCTAATGAGTTAAAGAGAACTCCACACTAGGAGAGGAATTAACATACCTCACTGCACAGACTACAGTCCTGGGTCAGGATTAGCCACATTGGGCTTTATTCTTAATATCCTGATGCAACATTATAACTTTTCTTATAACAGTCAATGTGTAAACCTAGCTCATCTTCTAGGAGTTCAAAGCCTTTTTTTGGTAAGATATATAGATGTGCGTATATATTCACATGCATATGTATATATAATCTACATATTTATTATTATACTCAAATTACCCTTAAAATACATCAATTCTCTGGGATGGAAATAGAATACTAAGTGTTGCATCACAGTTTCTCAAACTTGAATCCTATACAACTACCTTTAACAGGAAAAAAACAAACAAAAAACCTCCCATGATGCCTAGATATTGACTTTAGTGATGTTTGTAATAGTGTTACTTAAACATGTATAAACATAAAACTAGTTATGAACTCCTTATATTGCAGTTCTTATTCAATTATAAAACCAAAGTAAGTGTACTAATTACAAACAAATTGCAAAACCAATACAATTCAAATTAACATTAAATTAATGTGACAATGTTTCCTTGAAACTCAGTTACCATTTGCAACATGGCTGTGCTACGGTCCGCTCTTCCCACCTTCTCTGAAGTTGCAGATGCCCAATACAATAATCTGAACTCCTGGAAAGCATTTTTCAGACCAAGTATCAGGACATCGTTTGCTCCTTATATTTTTACTATTTTTTGAATTCTTTTCATCATGATCTTTTCAACTGTCACATATGCTCTGTTTCATTCTTTGGATAACATTGTAAAAACCCAATGTGTAATTTATGTATTTGAGTTTGCCTGTGCTCTTTAGTCATTAGCTCGAAAGAGTGAAAGTACTATTGGGATCCAAAAATACTACGAACAATCACAGATTTTGGTGCTGAAATTGCATAGCAGGACTTCTTCATCTGTTGTCGTCCAGATGATCCAGAATATGACTATTTTTTTAAAGATTGTCTTTTATACAAAGTCAAAAACTTTTAATAAAGAATGCAGTGGCCCCCAAGAACATGTTCTTGGTCCTCCATTTAAGAATTCAACAAATTTTACAGGCTATGTAGTGTCTTTGTCCCAAGAATTCATTCTCTTGCTACAGGATTGAGCATCTGAATTAAAGAACAAAGATATTCCTCCTTTATTATGAGACAAGAGAACAAGTCCTAATCAAATAACTAGTCTTCATTATCTAGCCAATCAGTATTCACCAGCTAATAAATGTATGACCCGGTGCTTCTGCTTAAGGAGCTTCCAATCTCCTTGAGGAGACAAGACACCAATAGGAAAATTTTAATATTTAGAAGTAGTCAAAGTTTGCTTCTGAAGCATTGACATGCCTCTGTCAACATACAAGATTTAAATTAGGTTTTGGAAACATTTGTCATTTACATTTGAATAATTCATAAAACTTCAAGTCACATTGTGAGCTTCTGTGCAGCAAAAACCCCAGCATCTGGAAGATGCCATTAGAAGTTTGAAATGAAGAAACCCAATAGCATTTGGACTTTGACTTTCTGAAAAAACACCTGTGTAATTAGAATGATCTTGAAAGTTGTGACCAAAATAGTTCAAATAAAGCCATGAGAAATCTCCACAGTTGAATTGGGTATTATTTTATATCCAAAAAAAAAAATGTTGTATGTTCAAAAGAGATAAAAAGCATATGGAAAGAATGCACATTTCTGGTAAGTTCAGTCTTTAGAATTAGGGAGAAAAGAAAGTTACATCCCATAAAGAGCCCAAAATAGGTCAAATATAACCTATTGATTTTCTTGGGCAAGAGTGGGAGTGTTTAGACTCTGATTACAGAAGAATTGATAATATATAACTTGAACTCCCGGCAATGGCCTATCTGGAACCACCCGTTTGGTAGGGGCATAAATATAATAACTATAAAGTAAGAGTGGCATATTCCACCAGGATAGTGAACAAGAATCCAGTCTCCATCGTATCTGGAACCTCTTGTCATTAAGTAGTTTCAGTCCTTGACATGGTTTGAGATAACTCAAGTCTTTCAATTTTGGGAAGGCAGAATGAAATCTGTAAGTGTTAAGAGACTCAGACTTGTAGTTTCAATGTGCTTGCATGGAAATGAATTTGCATATTTGCTATATACTACTACTTGTAATATTTAAGAGAATCTGTCCTGTAAGAGTAATTTATCAGCTTTATAATTCCAGCATTAATATGTGTGATTCAATAATTGATTTAAACTTGTGATTTTAAGTTGAAATCTAAGGCTATAAGTAGCATTGGACTATCCAAGAGAGGTTAAGAATCACGTTTCATTTTTTTCATTTATAAGAATATTTGAGTACTTGGGAAGGTTGGTCAATCAGACAATTAAAGGACTTTAAGAGGAAATCAAGCAGATATGAATGAATAAATGTAATTGAAGGTATTCTAAGATATTTAGCTTTATTAATTAAACAATTGTATTTAAAGGCCAACTTAAAAAGTGATTGTTCAAATTTGCTAGGCTAATACGGAGAATAAAACTTGTAAGCTGAACCTAAAAGCTTATGGAAGAGCTAGGTTTTTGAATTGGTAATGTGAACATGTCCAATATTGTTTTAAAACTAAAGTTATCGTCTGCACATAAAAGTCTTCAAAAACAAGAGTCTCATGCTTAATGCAAATGAAAATATATGAACAATTGTTATCTGAATCATCTCTGCAATTATATAAACTATGTCTCATTTTTCTGAGGTACTTGTCAAATAACGATGTTTGGGGTCTTTATGGAAATGTAAAGACACTTGCCTATAGAGGTAAGGTGAGGGGGGGCCGCCACCATCATACCACGAGTATGGTCTCCCTGGGGTCATCAGGGAAATGTAGTGTTCGTTTTGCCAAATCCTCGACAATCACCTAGAGATGAGAACTCCCTGCGGGATGGGTGCTGCATCAGGGAGAAGGTAATGTGAAGTCTGAAGCCCAGCTCACAGGGATAAGTTCTCACAAGTGATGCACCCCAACTCTCCTTCCTACATTATTCACAATCCCTTCCCAATTCCCCCCTCACCCCAGTTTCATTACAGTCCACATCTCACTTTTAGCAGTAGGCACACCCCTCTCATGGAGCTCCTTCACATACTGAGGACTCCATTTGGGTAGTAACTATTGCTGTACACTGAATTGTGTCACCCCAACATTCTTATATTGAAGCCCTAACCCCCGATGTGAGAATGTTTGGATACGGGACCTTCGGGAGGTGATTAGGGTTTGATGAGGTCATAAGGGTGGGGCCCTCTGGAAGAGACACGAGAGAGCCAGCCTGAGCAGACCAGGCAGTTATAGCCAAGGCATGATGCTTCCGATTAACAAAGACAGCAAAGTAAGATAATCAATTGCATCCAAGATTGGTCTAATTGGCAATTTCAATAATGACTAAAGGACTCAGAGATAATGAAGACACTACATACTTTTTTCTACAATATCCCATTTAATAGCTCATTTCTAAACCTACTTCAGGATTAAGTGTCATCTAATCGACAGTTTAATAATAAAGCAGGGATCTTTTCCAGATGAAGCAAGAGAGAAATCTCATAGTTGCTGATGGAACTATGTTGTAAATAGCAATGATGGCCCCAATGTTTCATCCCTCCCAGTGTCCATGCCCTCTGTCATGTACATTTGCCCTCCACCATGGGCAGGATAGCCTGTGTGTTAATACCTTGTACCTTGACACTGAGCTCAGCCATGTGACTTGCTTTGGTCATTGTAATGTTAGTAGAGGGGATGCCAGCGGAGGCTTGAAACGGGCTCGTGCATTGGTTTGCTCTCCCTTGCACTTCTGCCGTCACCATGAGGGCATGCCGAGGCTAGCCTGCTACAGGACAAGGGCTGACACACCCAAGTCACACCGGCCTAGATCAACCTGCAGCCAGCCGAACCTCAGACATGTGAGCAAGGTCAGCAGAGCTACTTAGCTGACCTCCAGATGGCCAGAGATGCATGACCTATGAACACAAACTGCCCCAGACTGCAAACATGGAAAATTTAGACTCTACCTGATCATTCCCGCCAGTAGAGGCCATGGATGGTGTTTCTTTGTACACCTGACTAAAAACCTTTCTTCAGAGAGTTGAAAAGTGTAGAAGTTTAAACAACTATGAAAACATTTGGGCTCTGACCTGCAAAAGTGGTTTCAAGGTCTGTTTATCAAACCCAACAATGATGGCCTTCAAATCCTACACAGAGTTATTTTTCAAGTTATTTGAAGAACCCTTCACTTGAAGATATTCCTGTTTTAGTTCTACCTAAAATTGTTTTCGATATGAGATAATTATCATTCTGTCAGGAGCACAGCCATGTTACCACCCTGTGCCTTGGCAAACAAGTGTGTCCTCAGATCATTATAGGATCTGTGAGCAACAGCAATGATATGTCTTTCAGGGACTGGTCGAGGGACTCATTCCAACAGTGTATTCCACCCAAAAATGGTTCTTTGTTATCTAAATTGAACCTAACCAACCCCGAGGAACAATGTCTAGTGAACACTCTTCTCCTGCCCCCTGGATGAGAGAGAAGAAAGCCTAATAGATCTACCATTTCCAATTTCTCTAATTTGGATCCTAGCAATGAAATGAGAAAGAAGCTCCCTGAATCATTTTTAATCTGAGCCTTTTCTCCGAGGAGAGGTCCCTGAGGAGTTAATGTCATGTCACTAAATAATTAGATCTCCATTGCTTAGCAAGAATTCTACACCAAAGGCAGGGTAATTCTATTTGAAAATGAAACCACAATATTGTACAGTTCTGAGGCTACTAAATTTGTATTTAATTATCCAGGTAATGTAATTATACAATCAGTTCTAATCTGATATCAAGAGGAAAAGTTCTTGGTGCTTTTTTTTTTTCCCAAGGTTTTGTGAAAGGGCCATGCAATTAATGACACACTTAATTACTGAAATGTAAAGATATCTTTGCAAGACTATATCCCCATCCAAGCATGTACGCTATATTAGCCGCTTAGATCTTTGCCATTACTAATGTATTTGTGGCTTATCTTATAATGACCTATGGTAATAATTAGCCCCCATGATAGAACAAAGACCTTAGCACTGTACTGCAAAGCTCAATTCTGCACACATTGTTCCATAGAATAGAGAAACAATAAGGATTCAGAAAAGAATTTAGATTCCCTTAGATGTTCATAAGAAATGTTTTAAAAATCTATGCAAATCATGAAACTCTAAGCACACATTCTCAAATATGTGTCTTACTAGAAAAAGAAAAAAAACATATGATAAATTAAATGAATTTATATCTGCCACCAAAATAAGATTCTTTTCTTATAGCTTATAACCCCATATAAATACAGACTTTTAAAAAGTTCCTTAAAGAGTAGACTTGATTCGTAAGGCTAATTATCTGCTCTGCTTTACCAAGACAGTTATTTAAAGAACTTTTTGTTTTCAGGCACACTTCTACCACACAAACAAAGTTCCCTGTGCTATATTTGACGTGATTGTTTCTTTTAGATTTTTAAGTGTTCATACTACGGCCCCGAGAAAGAGAGCATAGAAGCTCAAAGAAATAAGTTGCACAGACAAGAACTTATGTGCCAATATGTTCACCTTTTGGGAAGCCTTCCTTGTTCTATCTTGAACTTTGAAACTTTCCAAAGCCTTCCATGATCACTTTTGAAATTAAATGAGCCCACTAAAAATGTCACTTCAAATTAGACATTCTTCTTTCACATTCTTCTCAACGCTGCCTATGCATCAGACTCTGCTATGAAACTTTAAAACATAAACAGAGACTTGGGTTCTGTCCCTGGAGATTCTGGTAGAGTAAGTCTGGAGTTTCTCCATGTGTTTATCCCTTTGGCCAAAACTGTGCAAACGATTTTTTTTCCCAGCACAGGTAGAAGCTTGATGTGTGGTTGTTATTATTTAACATTGTTTGAAATCTTGTTCCTGGAGGATGAGCACTTAAGATAAGTGAGCTGGAAGTGTAGGGACAGCATGTGACATTTGCTGATGGGAAAGTCAAGAAATGGAGCAATTCAGTGACAGGGTTGGAACCAGAATGCATCTTTTTCATAGTCAGGAGAGGAACTTGCTAGTATAGTGGTTGGGAATGAATTCGTTTTCTACTGCTGTGAAACAATTACCACAAACTTGGGTTTAAAGCAACACAAATTTATTGTCTCACAGTTCCTGTAGGTCAGGGTCCACCAGACTGAAATCAAAGTGTCAGCTGAGGTCACAGTTCTCATCTCGGACCCAATGTCCATTTGTGGACAGAATCTATTTCCTTATGGTTGTAGGACTAAGGTTCTCTCTCTCTCTCTCTCTCTCTCTCTCTCTCTCTCTCTCTCTCTCTCTCTCTCTCTCTCTCTCCCTCTTCCTGCTAGCTGGTGGTTAGGGACCACTCTGAGCATCTAGAGGCTACCTGCAGTTCTTTGCCATGTGGCCCTCACAGTGAGTGCATAACCTGGATGCTTTTTTTCTTCCAGGCCAACTGCAGTACATCTTTCTGCCTTCCCATTCTGTAACCAGCTATCTACTTTTAAAGGGCGCATGTGATTAGATGAGGTCCACTTGAATAATCTCTGTCTTCAAGTCAACTGACGTGGAACCTTCATTACATCTGCAAAATCCTTTCAAAATACCTATATTAGTGTTTTATTGAATATAACTTGGAGAAGAGGTGTGTATACCATGGGCTTGGAAATTTGCAATGACTATCTTTGAGCCCAGGGGACTCGTCAGGGCCTCAATCTTCTCTTTGAAATTGCTATGGCACCCAAAAATTTCTCATGAGAAATTCATTCTTTTAGGGTTAAGCTTTGTATTTCCAAGAATATCTTGTAAAATAAAACCAACTACTGCCTCTACTTCTGTATTGTTGAGCACCTGCTATTTGCCAGGCGCTATGTATTATCTTATTTAATCCTCTCAGCATCCCTGTGAGAAAAGTGTTATTATCCCCACTTTATAAAGGGGAAACTGAGGATCAGCAAAATAAAGAAACTTGCAGAGTCACACAACTGTTTATGGATGGTTGATGCCCAAATTCATGGCTGTCTGACACCAAATTGTTTTTTCTCACCATACTACTCTACCTCTCTATCAGAGTTCTGATGGAAAACAAAGAGGTATAATTGAAAAGAGCTTAATTCAGAGATTCTTTATAGAGGTGTGAGTACAGTTAAGGGAATTGACAAGAGAAGGAGCGCCTGGGGACTAGGAGCAGTAGGGAGCCATGACCTCCTCTAGGCCTGAAGGGACAAGGAGAGGGAATGGAGATAACAGAACCTAGAGGAAGCTCGAGCCATGGAGGAACCTGGGCATTGACAAAACCTGGCCCTTCATGGACAGGAGTTGAAATAAATAACACACCTCTCTTTTCCACATCCAATTTCCTGCTGTTAATTTCTACTGGCCAAACCCAACCGGAAGTCAGAGGGTAAGAGCCCAGGTGATAAAATTCACTGGATAATTTCAGCATAAAATCCACCCAGGACACAGAGCAAGGCAGTGTGGGATGGAAGGTGGGTCTATAGTGGGAAATGGATAATAACCAGAATAACCCCTAAAAATGCCGGTACCTCTGCATGGGCAACACACAGCAAACTTCTTAAGGCCAAGTCTCTGACTTATGTTCCATCTTAATATAATTTACAGAGACAAATACTTGAGTAATATTTGTTTTATCAGTAGTTAAACACCTTGACATGTGCATGCACCCCCCCTCATGTCTCTTTGTGTCCAATTTCCTCTTCTTATACAGGACACCAGTCAGATTGGATTAGGGTCTACCCTAAGGGCTTCAATTTAACTTAATCACTCCTTTAAAGGCTTGTCTCTAAATATAATCACATTCTGAATTACTAGGGTTAGGTGTCCAACCTATGAATTTTGGAGGGACACAATTCCTCTCAGAATAGTGTTGGCTTATGACACTAATTTCTAACTAGTTAAAAGGAAATGGAAAAAGTAAGTAGGAATTAGAAGAGAAGGGGAAGGAAATGTTCCAATTTTTGCCGAAGAGGATACTTCTGAAATACACGTTGCTCTAGTGAACTCTCCCCTCCCATTGACAGTCTTTAAGAACTGGTGGGATAGGGGTTGGGAAGAACATTATGGAGAAGGACCCTGGAAGGACGCTGAAAGGAAGGGGATGCTTATTTTATAATTTTGTCCGGTGATGTACTACCTGGACCCCACAGTAATGCAGAGCAAGAATTTAAACTAGGTTTCCTGAAAGAATGCCTTTGGACATAGGACGAGCTCAGAAATCGTTCAAGTCAGATGATGTGAAACCCACTGGTGATCATGCAAAACCAGATCGAGTACCCCAGCACTGGTTCTCAACCCTGGCTGTGCATCAGACTCTGCTATGAAACTTTTAAAAATCAACAGGTAGAGACTTGGGTTCTGTCCCTGGAGATTCTCATAGAGTAAGTCTGGAGTTGGGTCTTGAATATCTTTAAAGGTTTAGAGATGATTCTGTTGTCTAGCCAGCGTTGAGAAACACTGGCAAGTCTTCCTATAGTGGAAATGTCTGTAAGGTGCAATTTAGCACAGGTGAATTCAACTCTAAGAACTCAGAGAGAAATAATTTAAAAAGCACTGGTATTTTCTCTTTCCATGCCACTCAATGTGCATAAGCCCTGGAGCATGTGTGACCAGGAGAGAAGCCACAAATCCATGTGGCTGTGACTGCCATCTGCCCTGCAGTGTGCGTAGCTTCCTACCCCAATGTGAGAGGCTTATGTTTAAAATGTACAAAAATGCAGATCATCGTTCCTATACCAAACCAACACCTTCATCTGGTGCTCAACCAAAGAAAGAGCAATTCCTGTTCCAAACCTAATAGAGAGACCAGTGGGATTGGGATTATTCAGAAATAAGTATGTTGGAATCCAACCTGGCCCCTCTCAAGAGATTTTTAAGGGTAGATTTTTGGCTGTCTGAGATTTTCTCCTCACATGCTGACTTCAGAGCCTAATCCTTATGTAAGATATGATTCTACTGTAGCAATTTCACATACCCTGCAAAAAAGGGCATCCCTAAATTGATTTAATTGGAGTATTCTAAATCGTTTTATTCCTTCAACATTACATCAATATTTAATAAATGCCTACCAGGTATCAAGACTTGAACAAGATGCAAGTTCCTGCCCTCACAGAGATTATAGTCTAGTTGTGGAAAAAGATGAGAAGCAAATAAATAGAATATATTGTATATGAGGTGGTACTAAGTACCATTTAGGATGGGAGACGAACCATGAAAAGTAGACTGAGCGGTGGTCAGGGAATAGAAGGAAAATAAGAAGTGTGGCCTCCTGGTAGCCAAGGACTAAAAGTGTTTCAAGGAAGAAAGAAAGATCAAATGGATTAGATGTTCTTGCTAGTCAAATAACATGAGGACCGGGAGCTGACCACTGGATTTGGCAATGTGAAGGTCATGGTGACCTTGACAAAGGTGGTTCTGATGGAGCAGCAGGGATGAGGGTGACTGAAATGGGTTCAAGGAAAATGAGGAGAGTTGGAGACACTGAGTATAGATAACTGCTTAGGGGAAATTTATGTTTCTTAAATGTCCTGTTTTTAATTTAAGATTGGGGCAATCACCATATGTAAAATGATGCGTGAAGGTAAAGCGCAGGTCAGTCTGCCCCTTATAAATGGCAGGAGCCAATTAAGGCCCAGGAAACCTGACTTTGTATCCCATGTCTCTCTTCTCCCTTTCCAGCACCTTCCCTAGTGACACTTCCCCTTCACGATGTCGTGATCCATGCTTTCAAGTCCTGCTTGATCGCCATCGGTAGTGGAAGTACAAATCAATTTCATTGCCTTTCTTGCAGGTATTTGCCTCCCATCTGCCAGCAGGGAGGATAGGCTTCCCTAGGTCAAGGAACCTTCCCCATGACTCCTCAAACCCAATGGTAGCTGCAGCTGCCCACCCAGCCTATAGATACGACGTGGTCTTCTACAGCAAGTCTTTGAGTGTTTCTAAAAAAGGAAACCCAACATAAACTCAAATAGAGAGAGGAACAACCTCAAAAGTGTCTTGCATGAGCAATAGGGAGGAGGGAGTGGGCCTCAACTCTCCTCCTCCGAGAGGCCATAATGCTTTCGAGCCTCAAAGAATGCCTGAATTTATACAATCCACTACTACAACATTAAGCCTGAATGGCATTTGGTGGCAGATAAAGTCTCTCTATGTCGCACAACGGAGGGCTGTGCAGCCAGATCTTGTTTAGAATTACATTTAAAACCTGGAAATCAAATGATATGTCCAGATAACTTCTGTGGTAAACCCCAAACTAGTTATGCTTCAGGTTAAGCCTCTGCATTTCTAAACAACCTGCCTTTATTCTCTCCAGGCCAATGCTCGGACCTTCCTGCCAGCAATATCAAATAGCAAAAGGCTGAATGTACCCCTCTGTGTGAGTATTAAAGGATAAACGGCCGAAAGGCAGTGCCTCTCTGAGAAAAATCTCCATCTTTGCTAGTCTCCTCAACACACACATCAAATTGGCTCATTCCTCTTAGTTTCTTATTTTCTAGTCTCTAAATTTTCAAAAACAAACAAAAACTAAACAAATCTAAAAACATCCCATCACTCCATAAAAGAACTTAGTTTTCTGAATGTTTTTCTCTACCCCTCTCACTTGAACAAATGTCTGCTGGTCACTGAATGGCGTCCCCTTGCAGTGTCTTGTTTCACAGGATCTCAAAGTTTGAATGCACTAGGAAAACTGACGGGCCCTCTCGGTGGCTCTTTGGGGCAAGAAAAGAATCCAATCCTAACAGAGAGAAAACGGACAAAATTTGTTATTTAATCCTCATTTTATCACTGAGCAAATCAAGGCCTACAAAGAAATGCAATGTCTTGAGCAAACTTGGAGTATATGCCCGTGATGTTGACCGGGCCTGTGCTAATGCATGTCCCTTGTGAATGAATGAACCCCATTTCCTCCAGAAATCATTCTGGCCTTCCCTTCTGCCTCCCATCAAGGAACCTATTCTGTAGGCACACGGGTCCATGGTCACACCAGGCACCAGAGAAGCCTGTACGCATCTCTACTGGTTTCCTCTGGGCTGTGGGATCAGCGTCCACTGAGATCAGAGCTCGTAAGTGAGTGGCTAAGATTTTCTGCTGCATATGCTCCCCAGAAACAATATGTGATGCCGAGCGGGGAGAAGTAGGAGCTCGGACTATTAGTAGGAGCTGCAGTCTGTTAGGGCAAGGACATACATACAACCTGTAGCAGTCCACTAGTCATCATTTTATTACTTTGAAAGATTTTTTTTTTCCTTCAGGCAAAAAATGTTTCAATAGAGTCTCTTGCAGAAAGAGTCATTTAGAGCATTTGAGAAGTTGCTCCCTGGCATATGTTGTCAGTTTGGCTCAAACTCTTACAAAAATTCTCAAAAAAAAAAAAAAGTCATTTAAATATTACTGGTCACGTCACATTGTAGTTGTTTGGAAATAATTATATCCATATCACAGACAGTAAATAATAGATGTGTGTTCACTAACGTTTTATTCATGTTCTGTTTTAATATGGCAAACTTAGAAGTAATTTAATCTCCCAGTAAATTGAAGTGGTGGGGGGTTCTTCACACAGAAGACTGCAAGTTATTAATTCCGGGCAGTCTTCATCTTGTACAATTAGTCACTGTTTGCAGCTGGAAATGTTTTATTAATTTTCCATAGCAGTTGATTTTCCACAGTTTTCTCAGTTTAAATTAAGCAGTAAGCGCTGCTGTTTCTTCTTAAATAAATTTTCTTTCCACAAAAATACATGCCTCTGGCTATGTCAATTTTCCCATTTGATTAAAGTGCCAGCAGGCAATTAATAACTTAATGCATTTTAAAGTACTTTTGGAAAAAGTAATTTGAATAGCCAAACCTGTGTATTTGAATTGATTGTTGCAGAAGATTTGATAGGCAATTGAAAATCCTAGAACTTTGGAAAGGACAAATGCAGCCCAGTAACCGTATCTGGGGGACTATGGGGTGGTCGCCATAAAAGACCCACAGTTGATAGTCACACTTTGTGGGGGGCAGACGATTACCACTTTCCAGGAGGCTGAAGGAAGTAAGGCATCCTCAAGACGCTCTTCATGGGATTGTATGAAAGACTCTGGGCTATGATGTTGTGGGCTGAGTAGGAAAGCCATTTAAAAGGCAATAAAAACATGGGTAAACCTTGAAGATATTATGCTAAGTGAAAGAAGCCACACACAAAAGGAAAATATTGTATGATTCCACTTATATTGGGTACCTAGAGTAGTCCAAGACGTAGAGACAGAGTAGAAGAGTGGTCTAGGTTCAGGGGCTAGGGGGACAGGACTGGGGAGTTAGTGTTCAATGGGCAGAGTTTGTTAGGGGTGATGACAAAGTTCTGAAGCAGATAGTGGTGATGGTTGCACGACATGAGACTGTACTTAATGCCACTGAATTATACACCCAAGACGGGTTTAAAAGGGTATTATTTGACCATTATGTGGGGGCACAGTAAACAACAGAGGCGAGATGAAAGGTTCTGCAATCATAGGACCAGTTGCATTGGTATGTGCAGAATCTTGGTCCAGGATTATGTCCAATGCTGGCAGCATTGCACAATTCTCCAGTGTATTTGTTAAAAAAAAAAAAAAAAAAATACACGAAAAAAACAACAAAACACCCGTTAAGAATTATTTGCTCTCCTACACCCCTGCAAAAAAAATAAATAAATAACTGCACTGTACACCTGAAGCTGAACAATAATGAATGCCAACTATAATATTATATATATATATATATGTATATATATGTATGTATACACTTACAAGAGGCAGAGTACAGCATTGGGAGTGGAGACAGTGGAAATGGGATGGCTCTGTGCGATGTCAGAGAGATAGTGGATGGGGGCGGGGGGTCCACAGTGTGAGGGACATAAAGGATAAACGTCTAAGAAAAAAACCTCATAGACAAGACAGACAATAGTTTAGTGGTTACCAGAGGGTAAGGGGGGTGGGGGGTGGGGGGTGGGAGATGAGGATAAGGGGGATCAAATATATGGTGATGGAAGGAGAACTGACTCTGGGTGGTGAACACACAATGGGATTTATAGATGATGTGATACAGAATTGTACACCTGAAATCTATGTAATTTTACTAACAATTCTCACCCCAATAAATTTAAAACCAAAAACATGTTAAGTAAAAGAAGTCAGACACACACACACAAAACAAAAACAAAAACAAAAAAAATAATAATGAGGATATTCAGAGCTAATTGGTTTCCTTTTTTAAAGAAAACATGTTATCTGTAGTGAGAGTTAGGGGCTTCTATTTGGCAGTGGTGTCTCTAACTGACCTCCATTTAACCGACAGAGGGTTAACCCACACTGTCCACTGCATCTGCAGAACATATGGATGGAAGCTCAGGAAAAGCTGGAAGCTCAGCACCAGTAGCTATGCTTGTGGACTCCACTCCCACCGTGCACCGTATGCCTCCTGAGATTTGGTTAGGATTGTTCCCAAACCTGTTTATACCAGGTTATTTAATTATGCAATTTAATTAAATATTATGTAAGCTGATGAAATGTGAGCTCACAAAGGGTTGTTTCTATGAAAACCAAGTTGAATGCCTTAGTAAAACTCAATAAAGGTGAGCCCTAAAAAATATTGCAGAGGTACTAGATGTGGACAAAGTAAAGTGAAAGCCAGAGGGGGAATTATAAAAATAAAAAAGCATTCTGAACTTAGGTTGCTTTACAGGTGTCTTTCCATTTTTACTTCACCTGAAAGAAGCTGCAACTGGAGACCATGGATGAGGCACGTGGGCATCTTCTAAGCCTAGATGACTAGGAACTGCAGCGGACCCAGACACAACAATAGAGCCTTGACTCCCATCCAACTGCGTCGGATACAACACCGTTCACCAAACTTTCAAGCATCCAGAGCAGGGAACCATTAATTTTTATGGCAAATCCAATGCATTGGTCGTAGCTGCCTAGCTGCTGTGTTGAGAAGTATCCTGAAGTTACATCTGGACTCAGCAAGCAGGAGTGCCAAGAATCAATATTTTCCAGCAGTGCGAAAGGGAAACAGTGAAGAAAGTGGCACACATTCACCACGACTGATTGAGAAAAAGATAAGCAAATTAAAAACCAAATATTCTAACTGCTGGTTATTGTTTTAATCTTTGACAGATCTAAACTCAAGTCTACTTTTATTCTCACAAAATGGCATGAATTATCGAGAGCGCCCTTTTTGTTTCAACCCTACCACCACATACTCATGATCACAATGAGACACCCCTTGCCTTACAGAGGAATCAACGAGGTCCCACGGATCCTGTGATCTACCCCAGGCCTCTCCACTGGAGAATATCCTAGTCATTAATCATTGTTCTAAAGAAACGTAAACAACATTGACAATTGTGTTGGACATCTTTTGAAAAGCCCATTCTTAGGAGCTAGACAACTTATTATAGTTCAATCATCCACGTCCTTGCACAAAGTGTCAAGTCCTTTTTAAAAATGCTTGGAAGAATGACATCTTATGTCTAGGAGATGGTGTTGGATTATTTTCCTGATACTCAACTGGCATGTGCCTGACAGTGCTAATATAGATATTGAATCAGGTAAGTGGTCTCAGGAGAGAAAGGGATGGTGATTTATGTTGTATCAGTTTTTCACACATCTGAAAGTGTGATGTGCACCAGCTGAGAGCTTCAATTCACTTAGTGCAAGAGAAAATGGCAGCTGGGTTACATCGATAAAATAAAAAGAAATACTGAAATAGGATTAATGCTGGCACCAGCTACTGCTAAGAAGCAGAAAGTCAGTTTGATGTTTGCCATGCTTACTATTAAGCATCAAGATATCAGAATGAGTTCGTCTTCTGGAGATCTTCTGATAGGAGGAAGGAGAATTTAAAACTGGCAAATTATTTACCCCTTCAGAAAACATCTTTTATTTTGTTTTGTTTTTTTAATGTTTATGCCTTTTTTATTTTTAGCCAAATTAGTTGCATTTTGTTATTTTAAAGATCCTTGCACAAAAGGGGGACTATTAGATATATCTCAGTGTATCAACAGGTTTCTAAGTTCTAGGTCTCTGAGAAAAATCTACCTCAGCTTTCCCCGTCTAAAAAGAAAAGATTTGTGTAACTTAATAGGTAACAACTGTAAGGAGCTATAAAAAGCAGATGTATCTATTATGATTTGCTTTGGCTGCATATAAATAGGGTGACAAAAAAATAAACAAAAAACAGAGGCTTAAACAAGATAGAGGTGTCTTTCTTTTTCACCTAAAAGAAGGTAACCCAGGATTAGCATGGCAATGCCATGATCATCAAGGACTATGCATTCTCTAGCTTGACACTCTGCCATCATTTGTATTCCATCTCATGCTCCAATATGATTACTTGAGTTTCAGCCATCATGTCCACCTTCCAAACAGAAGGAAGATTCAAAGAGTATACCTCCTCCCATGCAAAAAAAAAAAAAAAATCTATATAGACTTTACACCCTTCAAAAAAATTAACTCAAAATGGATAACAGACCTAAACTAAAACAGAAAACTATAAAACTTCTAGACGATAACATAGGAGAAAACCTGGATAACTTTGGTCATAGTAATGCTTTTCATGATCTATGAAAGAAATAAGCTGGAGTTTATTACAATTAACTCTGCTCTGTGAACGACAATAGGAAGAGAATGAAAAGACAAGCCACAGACTGGGAGAAAACATTTGTAAAAGACAAATCTGATAAAGGACTGTTATCCAAAAATAGACAGAGCACTCTTAAAACTCAACAATAAGAAAACCAACCTGATTTACATATGGGCCAAAGACCTTAACAGACACCTCATCAAACAGGATATACAGATGACAAATAAGCATATAAAAGATGCTCCACATCATACGTCATCACGGAAACACAAATCAACACAATGAGATACCACTACACATATATTAGAATAACTAAAATCCAGAACAATGATGGGAATGCAAAAAGGTACAGTTACTTTGGAAGAGTTCAGTGGTTTTTTACAAAACTAAACCTACTCTTAGCATACGACCCAGCAGATTCTTTGCTAGAATTATTTCTAGAGCACTAAATGCTGCTTTCACCACTATCACCTCCCCAGCAGATATGAAATGTTTTGTCTATTTCAAGGAGGCAAGTTTTATTTCAAGGAGGAAAGTTGTGAACCCTTTCACAAGTTTTGTTTTATTGTGCTTCCTAGGGAAGTCCCAAACCATCCTACATCCTGCTACCTTATCCCCAGAAAATTTCTAGACCAAGAATCAATGACCTCTTATCTTTCAACACTAAAGAAGGAAAGAATGCAAATTTCTAAGTAAATTTCCAAATAAAGTCATGATAGATAATATGCAGAATTTAGGAGGTTTGCCATTTCTTTCTGTCATCTTGGAGTGTTTTTGTTTTCTTTTTCTGTTTTGGATATTCCTTCTCCTTTCTTTCCCTTCCTTCAATCACCACAAGAGAGATTCATCAGTGTTAGTGCATAATTGCTGACAAATGCAAAAGCTCTAACTCTCTGGTTCTTTGGTTGCTGTTGCAGCCGAGTGTCCCCACGCTTTGGGCATCGGGGGACAGCTGCCTGTCACAGGCTCTGGCACCAGGCCTCCCATCCAGGCCTCCTCCAATGCCAGCCGTTGTTCCTATCCCACTGCCAGCCAAGGACGCCTCAGGAGAGCACCTTTCTGCTTTTCTTAAGGGAGTTTTCCCCGTGTTGATCTCCTGCCGGTTCCCCAAGTTCACTAGCATTGATTTCTGACAATCATCGATTTGAACTTTTCTTTATTCCACTGCCTGTGAATGTTAAGTATGGGGTAACTTTTCTGAAAAGTTAGAACAGATGAGTTAAAAGGCTATTATTGGATGAATAATGCCCTTTACTCTTGGTTGAAGAAAAGAGCATTCTAAGCAATGATTTTACGTCCTTTTCAATGAGTGCCTTGAAGCAATGGAAGGAATTTTTAAAAAGCAAGCTAGGTGGAGAGCATTAGGCAATTATCACTGAAAATTATTTAAGCTTAAGTAATGAAAATAATTTATTCTATAAAATCATACAAAGTACTGGAAAGGATTCTGCATGGTTAATTTGTTTTCTCAGGTAGCCCCAGAAGAGGTAAGCAAAAATGTTGAATTTTAAGGCTCAACTTAGTGAATTAATGTAGATTTGGGGACGGCATTAACTATCTGGATTGGCAAATGGGATGAAATGATTTTTAGTGATACGAGATGTAATAAAATGAAAACATTGAGTCCTGCACAAATGATGAGCTTCTCCTCCATTTCTTCTTCCAAAAAAATGAACGCTTTCCAGTGTTTATAGAGATGACTCGAGTTTGGTGGTTAAAACATAGACCATCTGAGTGTCTTCTCTTCTCACTCCCACTGCTCAGGATACGCCCGTCTGTGTGAAGGAATCCAGTGGTCACCTCTTCCTGTCCTCAGAACTTCACTTGACAAAGATGTACTGACACCTGCCATGTGCCAGCCCCTGGTGAGGTGCTGGTAATACTGAGCTTGACAGTACTGCCTGCTCAGGAGGCCACGTGAGACACAGTGAGAGGCAAACAGACAGCAGCGGGCAGACAGACGTGGCAGAAAACTCCATGAGTGCCCACAGAGTGCCAAGCACCAACTGGGCTTTGGAGGGATCAGACAGGACTTTATCTAGAAGGTGACATATTTACTTGAATGTTGAAGACTTGGTGGGATTGTCCTGATAAACAAGAATGGAAAAGGCAAAAGAAACCAAGCAAGTGCCCAGACTGTGACTAGTTTAGTGAATAGCAAGACGTGTTCTGTGGATTTGACCCTGGTGTTGGGTGAACCCTCGGGCAAGACTGTAACTAATCCAGAAGGCCTCTTTCTAACTAAGGACAATTGTCTCAGTGAATAGAGCGCAGGCTGGACCAACCCCTACTGCTCCTGGGCCTGGCGCCCTGCTTTGGTCCTCTGCTCTGGCTCCCACAGCTCTTTGGTACAACACACCGTTGTCTTCTCCTCAAACATCAAGAATTACATGGGACTCCTCTCTATCCTTTAGAAATAGCATCTCAAATTGGGGTTCTCAGACTTCACTAGAATCAGACGGGATCACCTTTAAAAATGCAGATCTCTGCTCACCCCCAGTTCTGCTGAAATCAAATGTACTGGGGTGAGTGCTGGAAATCTTCATTTTTAATACGATAGGGCTGAGGCAGAAATACACTTTAAAAACACTATTCCCTAGCTGTGATGCACGTTATAGTAGAGAAACCACTGCCACGGGGCCTAGTAGAAAGCCTGGCATATTATACTCAAAAGTTTAGTAAGTGAAAGACATTAAACTTTCATCTTTAACGTTTTTATAAGTGGATTTCAGGAGGGGCTGTGGTGTCAACAGAGCAAAGCAGAGGAATGGAAAGAGACTCTGCAGCACGACAGTGGGCAGCTATTTCCATCCAAAGGAGGGCGGAGGTGCTGGGGTCGGGGAGGAGCTGGGTATGGTGATACGGATCTTCTGCTCAGCAACGCGGCCTCCTGGTGAACCCTCGACTCGGAGCCCTCTCCTGCCCCCGTCCCCATCTCTTTTCCCTGTCCTTGCTCTCCTCAGGGCAATTTTTCCCTCATTGCTTCTCCGGGGCAGGGTTAGCCACACATTTACGTTTGCAGCCACAGTGAGCCCAGAGCTGGCCTTGCTACAAGCTCAAAGTTTGTTGTGGTTAGCGACACACACCCTGATTTCTCATGCTCCTCCTTCCCACTCCTCTTTTTAACAGGGAAAATTTTATTTCTTCAGACCTCTGCAGACCAACAGATGAAGCAGCCAAAATTTTCAACAGGTGATAACAGATGACTAGATGGCCAATTCCAGGGAAATATATCCAGACGAATATAGTGAAAATTGCAGGGAAGAGCCTTATAAGTACAGTCCTCCCTAAGCCCTAGTTTTCACCTTGGCTGCACAGTGGAATCAGCTGGGGAGCTTTGAAAAGTACTCCTGCCTCGTCCCGTGCCCAGAGATTCTGAGACATTGGTCTGGGGTGCAGGCCGGGCATTAAAGATTTTTTTCCCCACTTATTGTTGACATTCAATATTACTTTATATTCATTTCAGGAAGGGATTCTGATGTGCCTTTGGGGTTGAGAATGACTGCTCTAGAGACACCATCATCTGAGAAATTCTAATGGTAGAGTCTTCAAGCATCCTGACAAATGAGTCTGTGGAAGGGTAATTGGGGGCAGGAGGACATCAAACTATATCCCTGGGGACCTGAGCTGGATTAAAGGATGTCTCAGCAAAACGGGGGCTCAAAACCCCACTGCAGCACCTCTAGAAATGAAAGGAGATGGAGGAAACTATGCTTACTAGAACTCTTCCGGGAGAGAACTATAATAGGTTCAAGGAATTCGTGATAAATCGCTTGAAGATTAAAATGATCAAAACCCCAAAAGTCATGCTATGGGGGGCAATCGATGACTGCCAAGCTGTCTTCTAAGAAAAATAAGCTCAGTTAATCACTCGAGTTTCGTTTCGCTGGGTGAGAATTAGAAATTTGGGGCCAGAGCAGAATGGTTGACACCAGCAGTTGGTGTTCTCCAACCTTCCCACCTTAAGCTTTCAGCTATTTCTATGTATTGAACATAAATGTAAAGAATTTCAGTCTGAAAGGGATGCAAGTTTTTAAATCCTCTTGTCTCAGTCTAGACCTGCTCATCAGCTCCTCCTCCTCCATGAATAGTTTGATACCT
The DNA here is from genome assembly GCF_004115265.2 of Rhinolophus ferrumequinum. NCBI lineage: Eukaryota > Metazoa > Chordata > Mammalia > Chiroptera > Rhinolophidae > Rhinolophus > Rhinolophus ferrumequinum. The sequence goes on along the minus strand of NC_046289.1, from coordinate 37,186,506 downwards.
GAGAAGACACCACTCCTCCTCCTCCTACAAGTACAGAGCTGTCCAGCCCAGACTGCCATTGATAATGAAGAGGGAAGTTCAGAAGCATCCTTCCTTCTCAGACAGCATTTTTATTATTACAACTATGTAAAACCTCTAGCCAATTTAGATTAGATGTTTTAATGATGCAGTTATAAAATATTTTTGCCAACATGTTTCATATTTTTAAAAATCCTGACGAATGCTGACACTTAAAAAATATAAATAAAAAAACATTAGTTAATTCTTAACTTTTCTTAACACATACATAAGGATAGGATATCTCATAAAGCGATCTTGAGCAGAAAGGAGCATCTTTCTGGCAATTAGATAACAAGGCAATAAACAACTAGAATCCCCAGTGGAGGGCCATCAGACGTTTCCTACCTGCCATCTGAAGTAGGCCGGGTACCTGGATGCAACCACGGTACCTGGTACCCTAATGCAACCACCTGGATGCAACCACGGTACCTGGTACCCTAACGTCCTGGTACCTGGGTGCATTTTCAGTGTCATGACCCATTTTCTTGGGGTGCTGCCAAAGTGGTGTTTTCTCAGGTATCAAACTACTAAATAACCTAATTTAACAGGCACTTATTTAAAACCAAGGCCTGGAGTAGGTGTTTGACAAATGTGGTCTCTCCCTTCTAGGAGCTTATCATACTAACGGAGAAAGTAGGTACATTTTCCCCAAAGTACTAAGCAATTACATAGCGCATTATATCTCAGCATAGATAGATGATAGAACATGTACCTACGTTTTAACTCAATTATTATCCCATTTTGTAGATTAAACATTTTATTTCACCACCTGAGCATATAACAGCTCGAGAAATGTTATTTTCTTTCCATCTATTAATCAAGAGGAGGGAGAACTGAAAGATCATCAGGTCTAGTATCTTCATTTTAAAGATAAGGAAAGTGAGACCCAGAGAGGTCAAATGAATTGCCCAACGTCACACAGCTAGAAAGAGGCAGAGCTAATAACTAAAGGAAGAACTGTATACTTTGGATTTCTCATAAAGTGATTGCCAGGGCTCTCTAAGATTCCATATCGCCCTCCAAAAAGAGCCCCTGAACAATGACCTGAGGTCATTTAAATGACAAAATGCAAGTCCCTCACCTAGGTTTAAAGCCACATTCATCTGTTTTCAGTTGAGAAAGCTGCTAATGGCTCTTACCAGGTCTTTCCCAGTTGAAGCATAGAACCAAAACATTTGCAGCCTGAGGGTTCCCTCCCACTGGTTGTAGATCAAACACAAACAGAAACAGCGGGAGGCCAGGCCATCTCTAACTGAGAGAATCAATATCAATGAAACAGACAAAATCCCAAAATCTCAAAATAATGAAAACAAAGATATCCAAGTAATAAAATCTGCTAGAATCACAAAGACAACACAACTCCGATCTCAGCTGCTCAAAGAAAGTGTCCATTAACAAGAGATTAACACAAGGGAAGTGTACAACCAGTCAATAGGAAATGAAAACATTTCACACAGTCTAGTTGCATTGCAGCCCACGCTAGGACTATGAATGAGGGTGAGTTGAGATGGTGTGGTTCTGACTAGACAAAGTGAGTCTCCAGAAACCATCAGCCAGATGCCATCTTAAAGAAACACTCCAAACTGCTATTTTTTGGGACTGAAAATTTGGGACTGACAAGCCAGAAGATGAGGCAAAGCGCTGATTAACTGCCCTTTATTAGTCGTGTCTATTGTGATGTTCAAATCAAACTTTGAAGGATAGCCTTGGAAAGAAAGTCTCGACCACTGTAATATCTTTTTAAATATGCACTTTAGTCAAAGTTCCCAAATGTCAGAGCTTTTGGGGAGGGGAGAAAAGCAAAACACCAAAAAAAAAAAAAAAAAAAAAAAATTAAAGCTGTAATAAAATGTTATTAGCTTACCATAGAATAAGTAAAATGGCATTTCCATGCCCTATGTGAAGACAATGTGGGCATATTTCAACATAAAATATCCTAATTTGGATGAAATGAGAAGCAAATATCAAAAATGAATACGGTGGGCATGAATTAGTAAAAGTTGTATTCTTATAATGGTTGTGAGATTCCTAGTTAATAGCCAAGCAGCCCATAAAGTTGAATTAAAAGGATGCTATTTATATGATTAGATCTAAACATTTCTACAAAGATTAACACTTAAAAGGTAAATTTTTTTTTTGCTTATTTTGAGGGAAAAGTTATTAACTACACCTATTTAATTAACATATATGTAACCAGTGCCATGATTTCAGATAAAATGGATCTAGTGTTTGTTTGTGACTCATCAGCAACTCTAAGATTCCCAATTTAAGAAAGAGCCTGGCCCTGGGAGCACGCCAAGCTCCATGGTTTGAACACAAAAGTGCCTTGGTCTGACAATGTGAGTTGCACTCCTAGAAACTTATTAAAAAGAAAAGCAGCAGAAAATAATAGAAGGAATAGCCAAACCTGGAATCCCTCATAGATGCTGAACCTAAAGAGGTTTAGACTGTTCTAATAGAAAATTTTCCCAGTGATCACCAGTAGCTCATAATTCACACATGACAGATCAAGACACATCAAACATTTGATCTGCCGAGGAGCAGACTATTTAAAAGTGGAGCTGCCCCAGAAGGTCTGACTACTCCATAAGGGTTTCCCTATGATGGATTCGTCACTGTCCTTAGAGAGAGTCAGATTTATGATGACTTCTCCCATTCCTGCCAGAGCTCTGCAATCCAGAGTCCATCTCATCAGCTGCTGTCTCTGAAAAATCTTTTCTTCACAGCTTTTACATCTACATGTAGGTATACATAGGCTTACACAAATCACTTGTTTTCCAATTACTAAAATATTCCTCATTTCATCTAGCATCCTATGCCTCCTAAGGAGAAAACATTTTAGCAAAAGGTGAAGCTTTCTTTCAATAATTTGTTACTTAAATGCAAAGGATTTAAGGCAGGTCTTTGGGGGCTAAAAAGATATTAGCAAAGGCTTAGATAGAGAAAGAAACAGTACTTTTGGAATTATTTTCTGTATCTAGCTATTGGGAAAATCTTTTTATGTAGATCGTCTCCAAGCCTTTTTAAAAACATTACTTAGCAAAGTGGCAAGGCTTAGCATCCTGCCTTTATTTTATTTTATTTTATTTTTAATTTCCCTGAGCAGAGACTATTTTAATATTGCTGAGCTGAACAGCAACCAATTGGGCTGCATTCACCACCATCCACAGGGAATTACGTGGAAGGTGCTTAGACGGGGATGCCAGAACTTCTCTGCTTGGGGGGATTTCAACTCCATGCCTAAGTCAACAAACCTCGGTACCTACTACATGCCAGTTGCTGAGAATATGACAAATAAGAGGGTCATCAGGAGGCTGTGAAGTATTTATGATATGAGCATGGATTCTGAAATGAGATCACCCTAGAATCCAATCCCAAAGTGATAAGACACTGTAGTTACTTGCCTAATCGTTTTCCCCTGCTCTTTGCCGAAAGAATCCTGCTTTGGGTTCATTGTTTAGATTAAAAATATATATATACTGTTTCCTGGACTTCCCTGCAGATGGAGGTAGCCATGAGACATGTCCTGAAAAATGAGATTGTGGGTACGATTCTGGAGAAACTTAATTAAGAAGGGCAGCCTCAGCTGGCAGGGTCCTTTGCCTCTCCTCCTCCTTTCTTCCTGTTAGAGATCTAGCAGCCACATGGCAATGAGGAATCCAAGAAAAAGCCAATGCACTCTACGTGGCAGAATGGGAAGATAAGTAGCCTCGGTCTCTGGGATCTTTGAGCCAGTAAAGCAACCCTAGACTCATGATGTCTTATTGCATGCTTTAAATAAACTCCAACTTGCTTAATGTCTTGCTTAGCCACCCGTTGTTAGTTATTCTGTTATTTGCGGCCAGTCACTTCTGAATGATAAACCAATGTCTTTGAGCTTCTTTTCCCTCATCTGCAAAACGGATCTAATCTTGACCAACTTTGAAGATTTGCTGTAATTGGAGGCTATTATTTGTTAATTAGATTGAACTGAGTTTTTCTTCATCTTTGGAAAAACTTAAAGGTGCAGAGCCAAGCTTTCCCCGAGATGGGGACTGTCATACGGGCAAGGTGTTGAGGTCATACTGGGGTGCAACCAGCTTGACTGAACTCAGCTATACAAGGACCCTTAAAACCTGTAAGACCTATAAATAGTCAATATCCAAAAACTGTGTCCTTCTGTTCTTACTTTAAGAAATTTCTCTGGCTTATTGCTAATGCATACTAGCTGTTTCTAACACTGTTTCTAACACTTGGGAGAACAAGCTGATGCTTTGTTTATAGTGAAACTAAATCTGTCGGCTGCATTTCATTCCTGACCAGCAAATTGCAAAATTAGCATCTAATAGAATATTTCCGTGAAAGACCTGAGAAACATTCTTTGGATACCACAGGCTTGTGCCTCCAAAGATAGCATTTTTTTTCTGAATGTGAAATTGCCCTAATTCTGATTTATTTAGTATGATATGTGTCTAGCCTCTTGACTTCAATTTTATGGACAAAATGATCAACTGTTATTTTCACTTGTCAGTTAGTGTAGTTACAGCTTGTTGCTATTTTGGTCCAGCGCACTCAATATTAGAGGCTTAAAAATACATCCTGTGTGATGATTTATAGGATCCTGGCCATGTCCGTTACAACAATAAGACACAGGCATTACTGCCCTCTCCTTTTCATTGCTTTGCTATAATTTAGCTCAAAAACAGTGCAACTTCTTTTTCTGAACTATCTTAGCTATCTGCTAAGCAAGTTTGGAATGCTAGTCAATGAAGGTTGAGATTTGGTCAGGGCCGATAAAAACCACTTGTTTGCTAGGAGAGGCCTGTTTGAGGAGTGATAACTAGAATACATAGCCAAAACTCATCTCTTGGTCAGTGAAGCAAGAGTTTTCCATACTACAAAGATTTTAGGCAAGTACTCCCAGACATTTTCAGTTTCTCGATTTTCTAGAGAAAAGTCTATCACAGCTCTGTCCCACAGAAACATAATGTGAACCACAAATGTGAGCCAGATAGATAATTTTTAAGTTTTTAGTAGTCACATTAAAAGAAAAAGGTAAAAATGCAGATAAAATTAATTTCAAATATATTTTACTTAACCCAAAAATATATCCAAAGTATGATCATTTCCAACACAATCAAAAAATTGACCTTTTTACTTTTTTGTATTAAACCCTTAAAACATGGTATGTATGTTATACTTACAGCACATCTCAGTGCAGATGAGCCACATTTCAGGTGTTCAATAGCCACATACGGCCAGTGGCTAATATATTAGATGGCTGTCTTGAAAGGCCTAAAACTTAATGTGCTACCTTGACATCTTTGAGCCTCATGGTACCCCCAATTTTTAATTCTGAGTTCCCCTGTTCTTGGCAGATATGCCCCCAACTTTTTTCAGTTGGAAAAGCTCCCTACGTACCTAGTTTTCTTAGCAGGCAGACCAGCTGCTCCCTACCTGGTCTACAACCCCATGAGATTCACCTCTCTGTTAGTGGAATTATTCAAACAAACGTGGTCACATCCTCCTCTGGGAAACAGATGTCATCCCTCCCTCTTGTTACTACAAAGCCAGCTTCTCACAGCCCCCGTTGCTTCACTTTGCTCTCACGTGCACCCTCCACGTGGCTCTGCATGGCATGTGGTGACTTCATGGGACTAATAAACGGCAGTTAATCTCCTCTGTTCTGTCCAGTGTCATGTATTCAGCTCTCCCCGGACCCCTAGGGCAAGCCTCTCTCACCCAGGAGGTGAGCAAAACAGCATGGGTCTATACTCGAAGAGTTTTACAGTCAATTTTTCAAAAATATCTAGAAACATTTGGACTGATCTCTAAGCTTTCTTACCTTTACATCGTCTGAAAGTTTAGTTGTACTTTTGTCTGTAACACGTTTTTCTTATTTTGTTATTAACACTTTTGGTACCCCCTGGTGCTGATCTTTCAGCTCAGCTTTGCAGCTGGTTAGGTGTTGGTTCTGTATCATCTTATGGTATCTTTTGATCTTTAGCATTCATGCTGAAGGTGACTAATCGAGTCATTATTAGGGAATAACACCAACTTACTTTCAAGATAAAGGCCTACTACAGGGCAAGCCACGCATTGGGTCTGGAAAGCATGACAAATACCTGCCAAGTATGCTGCCATTGCTCTTCCTGTGTCTGTAGTTAGATCACTAAGCCAGCTGGTCCACCTCAGAACCCTCCCTGCATTCGAGATGAAATGCAGTAGTCATGCTATCCTTGCGCCTACTTCATGATCCCCAGTCTATACACGGTGATCAGTGGGCTGCCTCCCCTTCTCCCAGGGACTACTTCCAAAACATCTTTTGAACATATATCCTTTCTTCTTTATGTGTGTTGTATAAGCTCTCGTCCAGGTCTTCAGGAGGGTCTAAGGGGGTCTATGTTCTAATTCCAGACTCATGTTCTAGTGGGGCTCCCTGTCTCGGGGCACCCTAGCCTCCCCCATCCTCCACTCGCTGCCAAGATGGTCCAAAACTCAGCTCATTCATGACTGTCTTAAACACCTCCAACCGCTCCCCACTGCTACTAGGTAACGTCCAAATCCCTTAGCCTGAGAGTCAAGATCCTCAATGAGGCCTCAATCTGTCTTTTCATTTTAACCTTCAGCCACTTTTTCTCCTTTATCCCCATTCCAAACTATTTCCCATAATAGCACTCTACATTATCCTAGCAACTTCATGCCATGGTACCTTTATGGAAGCTGCTCTCAACTTGGCGTGCTTCTAATTCCCACCTAAAAGAAAAGACTGAGATTGAATTGAACCTATTAATGGAACACCACACACCACAATGCAGGACACTGTCCACGAGAAACGCCCGAGTTCTCCCTCGCAGGCCATACACAGTCAGTCTCTTTGTCAGCTATGCTAGACGTGCTGGCTTTCACGCTCCATAAAAGGTGGCTCCGAGTCATCAGCTGCTCCCAACAGATTTATTTGTGTGATTTGCTTTATTGGTAAAAGTAGCTGTAAAGAAAAAGTTCATTGATAAACACATGATGAAATAATTGTGTTTCACTTCATCTAGCTTGAGGCTCAATTTTGTGAGAACGGCTCCTAGAGCAACATAAAGAACACCATATCTGTTCATTCAGAAGAAGCTGGGAATCTTGGCTTTATCAGTTAGTTGAGGTGTTTAGTTTCCCAGGCCTAGGTTTTCTCATCTGTAAAATGCAGGTAAGTTGCCTGTCTCCTAGAATTTTTACAGGATGTAATGAGGAAATTCATGTTAGGTACTTACACAGCACATTTAAATGATGCTCTTAGAAATATCACATGCTTATTTTTAATTCTAACAGCTATCACAGGAATTTGTCTTCGAGAGAAAACTGATTAGAAAAATACTTTAATAAATGCTCACCATAGGAAACCCCAAAAGTCTCTTGCTTTTTCACTTGTTTGGCAATATCACAAGAATATACTATTTATGACAACCCCGCCAGTTGTAAGAATCAGAGGGTAGAGGTACCTTGCTATCTGCAATGCCTGGCATCTAATAAAAGCAGAAGCCTCCTCTATCTACAGGCTGGTGACTAAACTTCTACTGTTAGTTTAATTCCCTTATCAGTTATTTACCCACATTTTTCAGCCTGGAGAAATTTCAGATTTTCTTCCCCGAAAACAGGTGCTTTAACCAGAAGACACAGGAACGTAGGGAGAGGAGCCTCACACAAAGGAAGGGCGGGGCACAGAGGAGGGAATGTGCCCAAAACAAATTTCTCCCACTTCACTACTCCCTAAGGCCAGTGGTAGAAAAATCCTCAATTTAACAAGGAAGAAGGGAGTGAATATTTGAGTGTCTACCTTACACAGGTGCGTTGCTGAGTACCTTACATAAACACAATATTAGCTGTCATCTTTAAAGCAACCATTTGCTAGGCATTGTACTAGTTGTCTGACACTTTTTTTTTCAGTTCATTCTCACGACAATGTTATAAGCATTTAGGTAGTCATCTCCATTTTACAGAGGAGGAAATAGAAGCTCAGAGAGGCTGAGTAATTTGTCCAAAGTCACACAGCTTGTTAATTCTAATGCCAGCTGGAAGTAGACGCTGGAACTGGCTGACTCCAGAATGTCTGTGTGCTTTTTCCATGTACACATGGCTGAGTAGGCAAAGATCTCCATGGGAAAGATTGCCCTTTCCAGTTAGTCTTCATACGCCCAGCTCTAGCAGAGTCCTTCCCTCATAGAAGGCACTCAGTAAGTGAATAAAAGTAGAGAAGCGACTGGCGAAAAGTATGGGGTGTTAATACAGTGCAAAGGAGCAAGAGAGGGGAATGAGGAGGGACAGTGGGTGTCCTTCACAATTCAGACTGACGCCATGTAACATGTTGCACCATTCCTGGTTGGCTACATCTAATGATGCCCATACCTGATTTACATGGTCAGAAATAAAGTCAACTGCAGCGACCATCATTTTGTGAGCCTGGTTGGATTCTTCATACCTGCTGATTTCCATTAAATGCTGTTTAGAAAAATAATTATATGGCTCTGCCCTGTTGGCATTAAATATAAGTCATTGGCTTGGCTGCTAAACAGAATATTCAAGGAGTGTGGAGAGACAAGCAATCTATTTTTTTTTTTAAAGATGCTTTAACTGAAGCCAGGAGACACTAAATGGTTTCCCGTTGCAACCTGCCACATATGCACTGCTCACTCTGCTGAAGGCGCTGTGCTGCCCATGTCACAGAGCCAGCAGTCATGGATTACGACTGCAAGGGGTGCCCGGTTTAATCTCATTTTTGAATGAATTAATATTATTAGTTTTGACAAATTAATGGTATTAAATGTGCAAGGTTAGTATGAATAATGTCCACATCCACCTAATACTAAATGTGCCTCATTCTTGTGAAAGAAAAGTTATTGAATTAATTCGGCGAAATCCTCTGTTTTCTATAGTCTAAAATACCTTTTTAGAAACCTTACAAAGATGGGTTGCTACACCTATGAACAAGTGTTTAATGGCGTAAATCTGTACTTCAGTCCATGCTGAAAGGGGCTACAAAACTGAGTCAGTCACCAGAAAAAGATAGGACTGTGGTGGTGTATTATCTGTCCTTACACAGAAGTAACCATAAGTATGCTGCATCCAAGAAAGTCTATTTTCTAGAAAGCTTTGAGCATGCTTTTTCCCCCTTCTAATTAAAAGAGTCAGTGCTAAGGTGTACTCATTTCCTTGGCATTAAAAATAAAGAAAAAGGGGGCCATATGCTTCTGTGTATCTTTTTCAATTTGAAACCAATATTTTCCTAACCTAACTCTAAATGAAATACATGTTGTTAGAGTCCTATGTCAGCAGAACTAAAATTCATGTCTGTGATTGAAGTTTTAGGGGAGATGATCAAATGTGAATGAGCCTGAATTTTTTTTTTCCCCTTCAATGATATTTTTAGTAACTAATTTAAGGGATCTGTCAGGTCAAATGCTGTGAACCTGCTCATTTTTTAACCTGGACATTCTGGCACTCATTGTTTGTGGCATGCAGCCATTATTACCTGGATTCCCTGATTTATAAAAAATCCAGATATTTAAAGAATAATAAAACTACTTTCTAAAAAACAACAACAACAAAAGCACAAGATATTGTTCAGGTAGTAGGCAGAGATTTCTTGATTTCAAGAAAGGTTGACTCTTTCCCCCAGATCCATGGCGATCTCATTATCCTCTGGGGGGATTAGTGACCCAGCTCTGGCCAATGAGATGTAAGGAGAAGGATACATTTTCTGAGCCCCAGTGTCAAATACGATGCTTAGTGCATGATAACTACTTATTGCATTAATGAGATATATTCAATGTATATGTTCTTAATGGGTATTTAACACCTATACTTTTAAATAACAGACTCTTCCCCAAAATGTACATATACATACTCAGGTGACCACATCATTCCCCTCCTGGAGTCTTCCTTATATTCTTGTTTAAAATTTCTACCATTTTCCACTTCTGAAAAGCCTTTTGCCAGCATCCTATAGAAGTGCTATTCAATAGAAATATAATGCAAGCCACATACATCCTTTTAACTTTACTGGTAGTCACATTTAAAAAGTAAAAAGGAACAAATGAAATTAATGCTAATGTTATGTTTCATCCAATATGTCCATAGATCCTTATACGCTTTTCCACTATATTCAGGAAACATGACTAATTTTTGAGTAAAGAATCTTCTGAGGGGGTAGGTCTTATCCATTGAACGATATTTTAACATCATGCTCCTAATATTTTCAAATGGGATCAGTAAAGAAAAAGAATTACAGAAAGAATTTTTCTGAGACAAGGCTGAGCAATGCATTCAACTAAATTTTTTATACATATGTGGAAATGTCACGAATGGGGCAATACATCATGTTTTGATTAACAGAGTTGCTTGTTGTAGTAATTTGCATTAGTCCTTGTCCAGTGAAAATGGCAGGATCTAGGCAAATGTGAGACAGGAATGCTAGCTCCTGCTCTGGCACCAACTAGACCTGTCATCTTGGGCAAGTCCCCTCGCCTTCTAGTTCTCAGCATTTGAAAGGACCTGTTCCATCCAACTAATTTCCTTACCAGTTTACTGGTGAAGGCATGGGTAGGGCCTCCCAAAAGGGCTTGGTTCTGGGGCCACTCTTCCAGTGTGGACCACCCAAGGCACATGAAAGGAGGCCTCACTCTTAGCATCTTGCACAGGCTTTGTGTGATATATTGTTAAAGGTGGAAATTTCAAAGTTGTATGGATATAACGTTGAGAAAATGGCAGGAGGATATATATGGTGCCCCCTACCCTCTCTCCAATTCCAAGCACAGGACCCAGGAGAAGCTGTCCCAAGTGTCATACCCAGTAGATATGCTGAAGGATCATGCTTCAGAAGCTGTTTCCCTTAGAAGCAGGGCTTTCAGAAATGTCCCAACATCCCCAAGTCCTCACAGAGCCACCGTTACCTGACTATTTTGATTCATTTGGCCCTTTAGTGGGAAGGCCACCTTAAATTCCATCCAGACCTTTCCCAGAAATACTAGTTAATTCAGTTCTGTTCAGTTCAATATAATTTGCCTCTGAGTGAACCTTCTGAGGAGATGAGAGTCCCAGCCCCAGCTCTCCCATTCTCTAGACTCGTGATCTTGAGCAAATTTCATACCCCCTGATGTGTTCTAGCACTTCCTAATAATGATCTCAGAATTTCTGAGTTAATCTCTTCATTTTCTCTGGTTAGAGAACTAATCAATTAACTACTCTATAAAACGGTGATTCCACAAGTAAATCAAGACAACTGTTCTTCTCCATGGCTGTGTGTGTGTGTGTGTATGTGTGTGTCCCAAAGCTTCTTTTAAACTTCAGTTTTACAATTCTTAAACACCTTTTTGGTTTCTCTGAAGATCTGAGTGTTCTTTTTGTACCAGAATATTTTGTACCACACCTCTCAACCCCCAGATAGGCAATAATCCCCCTAACCCACCTGTGTTTAGCCCTAACCAGTATTTAAGGGCTTAATTTTTTCAAGTTATTTGTTTTGCTAATGACACTAATTTATGGTTAGGTTATAATGATGGGTACCACAATCATTTAAGTTGCTGGAAACTTTATTTTGAGGGGAAAAACCCCAAAATGTTGTTTATTTTTATGATTATTTTGTTTAAAAGTTCTCCCAGGATTTCCTCTCCACACCTTACCTCATTCTACGTATTTCAGGAATAACAGTGAACTTGTCTGTAAAACTGCCCTGAGCTATTCTTTGAGTTAATTATCACTTCTTTTGGTTCTGTGAATGGCTGTTCAATGACACTGTCAGCAAGTGGAATGAACCAAATTACTTTAATTATGGAGTAATTGCACAGAGTGACGGTAATTAAATCTTGATCAGTTTAAGTGAGTGAATTAATTGCTCCAACTTGGAATGCACACCACAGTAAGAGTTGTTTTGTAGTTTAATTACACCATCCACTAAAGTCTTATCATATCTAAAATGTAAACAATTAATGAGTTTGATATTATTCTCACCTTCACGAAAACTAGGACAGAAAACATGCTGAGATAGGTAGTGTACCAGGGCAATGACAGAAAACTTAATATTCTTGTCACTTGTATAGATATACTGGTTGCAATTCTTACTTTGCCTTCTGGAGAAATGTGCAAATAGAAGTATTTCCATGTAATTAGCTTCTGGCCCCATTTCCTTTCCAAATTCCCTGATCTGTGCAACAGTATACATCTGCAAATTTGTTAATGTTTTGATTTCTACGGCATGAATTTTATTGTGAATCTATCCATCATTTACTTCCTTTTAGTTTGGAGGAGTGCTGCCCTGGTGAAGAGATGCTTGGTGTCTTCATAAAATTTGATCATTTATCAATCACTTATTAGATATAAATGTCCATACTTGCTCTATAATCCATTCCCCAGTACTGGGAAATACTTTGTGTTTAGAGGAACTTTCCTGCCAAGATCTAGATCAGTGATGCTCTCCCTTAATTATGAATTAGAATCACCCACAAAACTTTACAAAGTTACCGATGCCCAGGCCCCACTCCAGAATCTAGATGGGGTGGGACCCAGGCATATGTTTTAGAAGCTCTTTAGCTGATTCTAATATGCATCCCAGGCTGAGAACCACTGACTTAGCCAGTCTATACATCCCATTCCATTAACTCTCAGAGGAAGAAGATAGTATTACCACAAATTTCCAGATAGAGACCTTCTAGATGGTTTAAATGGTCAGGATAGAGTGAGGATTAAGACCTGCACCTAATCCTCAGACCCTCTGCTGCTTCTGTCCTTTAAGAGCCAATGCTTCATAAATGTTTCACAACCGTGCTCTAGAATAAAGCAAGTTGATAAGTCCCAGTTTACCAACTAGAGAAGCAAAAAAAGCAAAGGAAACAAACATGATTTATTTAGCCATCTTGGGCATTGTCTTATTAAGCTCCAAATAAGAAAAAGATGTATTGTTCTAAGCCCCAGAACTGTTAATGTGTGCAGTTGATATCAGGGTCGTTTGTTAAGTGTCAATCGGTAGTAACGATTAAATAAAACAGTTGGAGGAATGACATTTGCTAGTTCAGCCCTGATGTGTGTAATAAGATTCTCAAGGTCATGCATTGCCAAAGCCAGAACTTGAATCTGGTCTCCTTGGATTTCAATGTCCACAGATGTTGAGCCTCTACACCCTGGGCTCAGAGTTACCACACGACAATAGGTACTTGACCCAAAAACGTATGTAGGTTCTTGGAAGTGTGCACACGTGAGTTGACATGTGAGTTGAATTTTGAAAAATAAGATTGAGTTTTTCTATGTGAAGAAAGGAAGGGGAAAGATCCTGCAAGCCAAGGGAACCGCGTATGACAAGACACACAGGAAACTGCACGTGGTCTTGCTACCACTAGAGCATACATTGTGGAGGGGAGAGATGTTACAGCCAATGGAACAAAATTATCGATAACCTTCTCCTAGGCAAGAGACGTAAACCTATTTAGCAAGAGAATGAACAGCAGAAGTTTCATGCAGCGGTGCAGTAAGAGGCAGTTGGAAGGAGCTCCTTAGGATTGGGGTTTAGCTGGATGGTTCTAAGAAGGGTTTAAAATAGTGCAGACCCATTCTGGACTGAGTGCCATCAAAAAAAGGGCGATTTAATAATTGGATATTTAATTTTATCTAGAAGATGGAAGGATTCAAGTGGGGCTAGCCTTGTCAATGGTAAAGTCTTCCATGTCAGCTGAGAAAGGAGTATTTAGTCATTTTTGTGATTGCAGAATATCCTTGTCTGTTTGTTCCGGACGTGATCATGGAGGGAAGCTGTCTGATCTATTCTGCGAGCACAGTTTATGTTCAGTTGGGATCACCATAGGCTAGCTGCCAGGGATGCTTTTTACTTCCTCAATGGATAAGGCCCTTGATTGTCATTTTAAAGAGCTAGGCCTTAAATGTTGACGAGTTTTAAAGAGAGAAATAACATAATACAATTTCTGTTTTGGAAAGACCCCCTTATGTCGCTATGTGGAGGATGGTTTTGAATGTGACAAGACTGGATACAGATGAACCAGTAGCTGCCAAGAAAATGCCCCAGGAATGGGGATGGAGAGAAAAAGAACTGCCAAGAGATGCCTTATGGGCAAAAAGAAAAAACTTGTGCTACATAACAATTCAAAAAGAAATAATACAAAGTTACTTGGACAGATCAAGGGTATCTCTTAATCGCCATTGTTTCATTGGGAAAAAATACTTTGAAACTTTTGAAATTTTAAAGTTTCCCTTTTCCTTGAAAACTAAACCCCAGTATTTAGTAAGTTTCTGTTGGGCAAATATGATTTCTTAGGCACCTGAACTTGTTTTAGCTCTAGTAATGTCCCTACAAGTAGGCTTTTCTTACTTAGGATACCAGAAGTTTGCAATATATTCATCCTGATATGACTCAGAGCAAATATACCAAGCAAAGAAACAGGTGGTCCCAGGTTTCCTTGGGAGATGAACTCCATCTGTTGGCCCAAGGCCTTGAGTCCTAAATCAGCTGCTAGGAGCCTGAGCAGCAGGCAGAAGGAGAGGTAGGTGAAATAGGGTCAGGTCACCTGACTCAGGCCTAATCTCCAGCACTCTTCTTCCCGTTCTGCCCCAGTGTAGAGAGTACATGGACCATTCTGGAGAAACAAGAAATTAGTAGAATACAAATTTACTGGAAATTAGGAGGAAAAGGAGGAGAGAGATAACTTTCATTAGTGTGAGGCAGGAGATTGTCAGTAATTGAGCATAAAGGAGAGGGGACCATTTTTTTTTTAATTTATTGGGGTGACAATTGTTAGTAAAATTACATAGATTTCAGGTGTGCAATTCTGTATCACATCATCCATAAATCACACTGTGTGTTCACCACCCAGAGTCAGCTCCCCTTCCATCACCATACATTTGATCCCCCTCACCCTCATCCCCCACCCCCCAACCCCCTTACCCTCTGGTAACCACCAAATTACGTTCCCCAGATTAATTTTCAAACCCGTGGCCATCCTGTGGTCACCAACTGCCCTCCAATCCCCTCATCCTCCCCCCCACCCCCCACCCCTCCCGCCCATCTAGCAACCCTCAGTTTTTCCTCTTTGTCTCCAAAACTGTTTCTGATTGGGACCATTTTTTTTAATTTTTTTTATTTATTTATTTATTTATTTTTTAGAAACAGTGCTAGGTATATTGTCCTTTTTTTTTAATCCACCAAGGTGTCATTTACTGATGTAAAAACAGATGCATCGGAAGATTCTTGTGACTAGAGGAGAAAATTAACCAAGCAATGGATCCACAACAATAAATCATATATTATTATAACTATTAAAGGCCATAAGACAGGAATTTTAGCCATTTAGCCAAACTGGGGGAAAATGGATATGAAGAAATACAAGTCTTTCCTTTTAGTCTTTTGTTTGTTCTTTGGGAGATTGCCTCAAGTCACTTAATTTTAATCTGTGACAGCACATTTATATAAGTAGCTTTGAACAGAGAGCTTCTTAACATTTACTTCTACTCCATTTAACAAATGTTTTGAGGAGCAGACATTGGTTTGAGAGCAACATTTCATAAACTCAGATATCTTATTTACCCAGTACTTTTTACAAACCTATCCTGCAGATTAATCTTTTCTAAAATTTTTTTTTTAAGTCAAATGAAGCCCTCAGAAAGTGAGGATTTTATTAGTTCATGACCCTATGTTTTAGTGGAGAAAAATCCATAAAAAGTTTTAATGTAGGGATATAGCTTTATCCTTCTACTTATACTAGGTCCAATGAACAGAATGGATTAGGCCCTAAATAATCTGACATTAGTATTAAAACAAATGTTTCTAAACATGTGTATCCATTACTGGTACATTATGTATGGAGCTTTATTGCTCGGTATTAAGACATATTCTGACCCCAAACACATTTAGCAAAAATCGTGACTCCACGTGAAGTTGGGTAGGGAACACAGACAACGACTTACATCCCTTTTTCAGTTAGCAGCAGAGGAAAGATTGATGGCCACTTAAGAACTGATTAGTGAGACGGATTGGAAAGAAGGTACCTGGTGACCTAGTTTGCTTCCCTGCCTTTGAATGTCTGACTGCAGGGCTGAAGGACATCTGCCATGAGCAGACAGGGCCATCAATGTTCAGATTTCACCACTAAACGAGCACAAAAGTCATGTCCAAGTCTCCAAAACCCATAAACCGTTCAATTATCAACAAATTGGAAGTCGCATGATGTTACAGCTCTATATGGTTAAATTATTTTCTGAATATACCATTTTACATGTTTCATTATGTATTTCACTTTCCTTCCAGTTGCCTAGGTTTTTCCAGCATCTAAATATTATTCAGTGATTCATTTCTTTTAACATTTTATTTTGAGCTGCTGTCACGTTTTCATTCTGACAAACCCCATGGGGTATATCATTCCTGCGCTCGTGAAACTGACAATCTACCTGGAGGATCATTAAAGGTTAAATGGTAGCATGTTAAAATAATGCAAAGTCAACAATCTGAGCCTCAACATATTGCTTAAGTGTCAGATAAGTGGAGTAGATCGTGCATGCACCCTCAGCTGTGGCCAGCAGGAAGTCATGGTTGGGTTGTAGTAGTCAGCTGAAGCTTTATGAAGAAGTGAGTATTAAGCAGGTTCATGAAAGACGGATGGGGCAGTGTGTGCTGGCAAAACTAGCTCTTGGGCTGGGGTGTCCTGATTTGTGGCTTTTGCAAGTTTCATAAATACTCCCACCCTTGGCTGATTTCAAGCTGCCACGCTAACATCATTGACTGGAGTGGGAAACAGATGTTCAGAACTGGCTCTTGTGAACAAGCCCGTGCAAGCTGAGTCCCACCTCATTGACTACAAGACTTACAGGTGATGAAGACTCATCCGTTCCAACAAGTGTTTTGAAACAAGAAAGCATAGTGTAGTTTTGGGTCCTCCTAAGAAATGAAATAGCCTTTTGCCTTTTCTCTTTCCCCTCCTGAACCCCAAATTCAAGCACAGACCTAATTAGAAATTGAAGACCTTTGAAACTACATTAAGGACCCTTCCTACTAGAGGTGACAATGCCAACCTAACACCAGCAATGACTTTAAGGCTCTTTTCCCAGGGGTGGTGATAGTTTCACCTGAATTCCCTTTTATCGGGGTCTCTTATGAGCAGGGTGCCCATTTCCAAGATAATGGGACCACATTGGAAGGGCAGGCTATGTCCCCAGAACAAAGTGACATATAAGCACACAATTAGGCTGGATTTCAAACTTGGTAGAACTGGGCTGACTTGCTCTCTTAGCCATACTGTCATGCAGGGTGTCATGTGGGGTCTCTGGTCCCGCTCCCCACATAAGAAAGCAGGACATGGTGAGGCCAAAAAGGAACACCCACGGAGCCATAGATAGGGGAGTCATACCACTATATTCTTGCTGGCTGCTGGGTTGGAGACACAGGAAGCAGGACCCAACTATCTGCAACCTGCCACCCAATTCTCTGCCAACCAACCTCATTTGCTAACTGCAATCCACCTCTTGCTAGCTCAGTCACCATCTTCTTGCTAGCCCCCATTTGCTGCTAGCATAGCCACGGCCATTATATTAGTAGCCAATGGCTCACTGGTTACAGCTGATGGCCACCCAATCAGTTGTTGGCCATTTACAACTGAGCCAGCACCTTTCCATGTGAGGCTAAGAGCCTAGAAACTGCTCTCCTGGCTCTGTCCACCCCTATAGGGTCTCACCTCACAATCTATGCGACAAGCGTCTTCTGCGAGGGGCCCTGTGCAAAGAGCCTGGAGGTGAATGCAACATCCTGGACACAGCCAGTTTCTCTGGGCACAGCCAGGGTTTCTCAGGGCACCACCAGTCCTTCTGGGCACAGCCAGACTTCCTGGGCTCAGCCAGCGTTCTCAGGGCACTGCCACCCTCTCTGCTCACAGCCAGACTTCCTGGACACAGCCAGGGCCTCTCAGGGCACTGCCACTCTCTCTGGGCCTTTCAGGGCACCATGCTAGACCAACAGTGGCTCACAGTCAAGGTGCTTACATCTTCTCGATGGCAGCCGGTTGGGACACAAAAGCAAACATCCACCAGTTCCACTCCGTGGTGGTACATTCCCAAGCAAACAGTCAAGCGGTCCATTAAGTTAGGGATGGAAGGCAATTCCCCATAATCCAGTCATTCGCCAGGGCTGTGTGTTAGCCTCACAATGTGTGAGGCCAAGGGCTCCCAAGTCCTCCCCAACCTGGGGGTGAGGGCCTCAGCAAGAACTTCCCAGACCACAGGGCCGCAATGACCTTCGCTTTCTCTGGCCTATGCTGGTTGGGGAACCGCCCATGTCTTCCCACCCCTCCACAGGTGTCCAGCTCTCCAGCATCGGCTGCTCCTGGTCTTCCTGAGACTCAGTGTTTATACGCACAAACTATTTTACCGCCCTTCGGGGAGCTTTGACCAGCACCGTACCCTGCTCGCTGCGCCATGTGTCATGCAGGGTGTCATTCAGGGTCTCTGGTCCCACTCCCCACATAGGAATGCAGGACATGGTGAGGCCAAAAAGGAACACCCAAGGAGCCATAGATAGGGGAGTTATACCACTATATTCTTGCTGGTGGCTGGGTTGGAGACACAGAAAGCAGGAGCCCCACTATCCGAAACCTGCCATCCACTTCTCTGTCAACCAACCTCATTTGCTAACTGCAATCCGCACTTGCTAGCTCAGCCACCATCTTCTTGCTAGCTCCCATTTGCTGCTAGCATAGCCACAGCAGTTATATTAGTGGCCAATGGCTCACTGGTTACAGCTGACGGCCAACTAGCCACAGCTGATAGCCATCCAATCAGTTGATGGCCATTTACTACCTGAGCCAGTACCTTTCCACGTGAAGCCAAGAGCCTGGAAACTGCTCTGCTGGCTCTATCCCCACACATACGTTTGAAGTGTTCAGCTAGGGACCCCAGGTCCAGATCTCATTGCTTAATAAATAGTAAAATGCCTCTGATGCATCTGACTTTAATTCACCATGACTGCTAAAACAAAGGCTTTGGAAACTAAGCACTAACAAATCTGTGCGAGATCAGAACTTATGGGGACATTCTGCTTTGGATATATTTGTGTATCAAAAAAAATGTAACATGACAAATATTTCTAGCAATTTTAGAAGTGCAGATGCATAACTGAGGGGGAAGAAAAGGCAATTTGCCCATTTCATTCAATTTTAAAAAGGTTAAAATACACCTCGTTTTCCTTGCTTCAATCCTTACTCCTTTTAGTTTCTTTTTCCCCTTTATTTTCTTTTTTTTTCTGCTACCTCCCCTCTCCCATGAAACTTGATTAACAGACAATCCTCAAGTTTGCAAAAACAACTCTTGAAAGAACTATCCTGAGTTTCTGGGATGCGATTACTCCAATGATCTCCAGCAAAAGTCATGATAAACCCAGAGCAACCTCCAACTGTTCACTGCAAGGCATATTTTGCAGCAGGTAGAAAGGAAACTGCAACCTGGGCCAGACCACAAGGTCCCATACCCTTGCCTTCTCAATCTGGAAGATCCCAATTCTGTGTCAGCTTGGAGAGTTTCTGAGTCTTCAGATCCAGATTTGCATCAGCTGAATAAAGCCTTTCACCTCACCTCTATTAAAAACCCCTGAACTATTTTTTCCCCCTGATAACAATTTATCTGCTCTGGCTCAGCACTAACCTCGGCGCTTTGGGTTCCACAGTGAACAGTACAAAGAAAAAACCCTGCCCTCATAAGGTTTATATTCCAGTGATTCATGAAACCATAGGCTGACTGATTTGGGGTAGGACAGGTTTATATAGGGGAGTCAAATGTAAAGACTGAAGATAGAATTCTGGGATTCTGGACCCAATGCCCATTCCCCAGTATTATTTATGTCCATAATCTCCTCTCTGATGTTCCATTTTCATTCTAAACTGGAATAACCTGACTTTTACCAAACACTATACTTTCCAGAAAGGAGCCCAGAAGTACCAGACCATTTGAAATGATATGAAGTTGGAGATTAAAGATACAAATCTTAACTTGTTTGACAGAAAAGAGCACGTCACACACACAAGACAAAAGACTACTGATTTCTGAGAGTAAACATGAAGCATCCAGCTGATCATGCTTTGTAAGAATTACTAAGGCTACGAAGGACTCCTATGAGGATACCCTTTTCTCGTCTAGAATTGCTGGTGCATGGTGATAATAAAAAGTGGACTTTCAGTTGACCTTGGACTTTCAGATTCTCTCCAAGCAATCCACCTCCAGTCTGTCTACACTCCAGGCTGACCACGCCCATGAAACCCCTCCCTTGTACAGCACTGCCCTTCTTTCAAATATTTTCTTAGATTCATCTCATCTGGAATCTTTTTGACCAGCCCACATCAAGCTGACTGCTAGTATCTGTTTCTTCCAAGATTTTTTTAGAGCCATTAAACGTAGTTCCCACTAATTAGCCCTTATTTAAATTAAACTTTGAATGTGCCAAAAAGCACTGGAGAGAAAAGGAGAAAGAGAGAGACAGAGAGAGAGACTTTCTTCAGGTGAACAGACTGGAGAGAAAGATTTGTCTTCAGGAAAACACAGCCTCAACCTCCAACGGGAACTGAAAGTGTGTTCTCCCAAGACAGCGGTGAAGCTGCCTTTTATAGGGAAAATTCCCACCCAGGTTCCCAATTGGTCCAATTTTCTACGAATGAGGTTTCCGAATTCATACAGTTTTGATTGGTCAGAATCATGCAGTTCTGATTGGTCATTATATAGCGGTTCTGATTGGTTGGTACAGATGCAAATGAGGCTATGTAATTGTGCAGTTCTGATTGGATGGGGCAGGTCTCAGTCCATTGGTTGAAAGACAAAACCACCCTTTCCCTGCAGTGATTGACTCAGCTGGTGTAAACAAGTGGGGCATAGAGAATACTGTCTTAGGTTTTTCCCAACATGCGGAGTATGTGAGTAGCCCCTGTAAGCAAATAGCTGCTAGACTCTTATTCATAACATTTTGGCCCTTGGTTAACCATGGGGAGTCCATCTCAGGAGAAAAACTCCTTTTCAGGGTTCACATCCTATATCTCCTCACAAAGAACATAATGATGGCAGGACTGGGTCTGGCCTCCATCACCTACCAAAAGACCTAATAGGTTCACAGGAATTGTTCATCTGTTGGTACCGGAAGAGGGTGTGGATGGCTACGTGCTAGCCAGGACTTGCAAAGGCCCTGCTCCTTTCATGGTAGGTAAACGCATCAATGTCCCCGCTTGGGCCCAAGTTATGTTCC
Source organism: Rhinolophus ferrumequinum (assembly GCF_004115265.2). Lineage (NCBI taxonomy): Eukaryota > Metazoa > Chordata > Mammalia > Chiroptera > Rhinolophidae > Rhinolophus > Rhinolophus ferrumequinum. The sequence goes on along the minus strand of NC_046289.1, from coordinate 37,165,214 downwards.
CTTCAGAGTCTCAGCTCTGTCTAATAACCCAATGCAACTGACCCAGCAGGAGGGGAGAGGGGGAATCAGCCCCAGAAGCCTGACCTGGTAGCAACATTTCAGGAATAAAGGGCGAATGCTGCTGAAGTACAAGGTGGGGACTTATACCTGGGTCAGAGGGAGAAAAGAAAGGAAGTAAAAGCTTATTGAGACTTTGGGGCCCAAGCAGTACTGCCCAGGTCCTGCATAAAAGAATGTGTCTCCCCAAGGGGTGCAACTCTGCCAAACTTTGCCATAAATCCCTATGCAGTCTCCAGACCATGGTATAAGCACCATGAGAGAGAGAGAGAGGGGGGAAAAAAATCAGTGTTGGAAAGGGGCAACGGTGCCTAGCAGCGGTGGCCAAGCCCAGCATGTGCCATCTATTAATTGTAAAAACCCTAATGTTATTGAAAACACCTTGTTCCAAGCACTAGGCTAATGGACTTTATGTATGTTATTTATTTATCAAGCTGTGAGGTAGCTTGATCTCACAGACACAATGTGACAGAACCAGGACGGCAGCTGACTAGATTTGTTCAAGCACAACTGTGAGGCATGGCCCGCCCCCCTTCCCCAGAAAACTTCAGACACTCTGTGGGGTGAATTCTCCAGGGGCTGAATATCAAGGCGAGTTTTTCTTCATGTGACCCCATTTGATTTCACTGTTGGTGAAATCACAGCAAATGCAGGTGACAATAATAAAATACTTCTATCAATTAAGGAGAAGGTAAATAACCATGAACCACAAATAAAGTAGTCCAAGCTCAAATAGCTGAAGGGATGGCACTTGTTCTGATGTCCCCGGGGCAGATCGGTACCTAGGAAGAAACTGATTAGCAGAGAGCTGGCAGATTGCTGTCCCTGCAGGGGTGAAAAAAGGGAAGACTAGCCTTGGGGTGTGCATGGGGGGTGGGAAGCCTGCAACCCTCCTCCTTGCCTCCCCATCACCCCTAGGGGAGGCTAATTAGCTGGTACCTATTAGGCCCCGAAGAAGTAACTGCTCCTTAGCTACACTGAAATCAGTGGTTCTCAGCCTAGGCTGAACTTGGAACCACCTGGGGGCTTTAAAAATGGCCCCTTCACCTCCTCAGAGATTATCATTTAATTGATCTGGGTTGTGACCTGGGAGAGGTCGAATCAGGATTTTTAAAAGCTCCCCCAGGTAATTCTAATGCGCAGCTGCCAAGGTGAAAAACCCCTGCGTTAGAGCAAGCCCTGAAAGAGAGTTGATTGCACCTAATATTTATTGAGCAACTGCTATCCCCAGGCACTGTGTTGGGTACTTTATATGAGTCCTTTCAGCTCCTTAAAATCAACTCGCAGATAGTTATGCTCATCCCATTTTGAGAAGTGAGTAAACTAAGCCTTGACACTAAATCCAGGTCACAGTCTACCCGGTCTGCCTGCCCCCAAACCCAGTCCTTTCCTGCCGTAACTCCTGCCTCTCTGGAGGATGGCACCATCGTTTCACACACTGAACAGAGATAGAAGGAGACCACAGATCATCTTCTCAAATATTCTTAATGAAAGCCTATAAAGGCGCTCTGACAGCTTTTCCGCCAGTACTGTATAACTGTCCTTGAACCTAAGTCTTCTTCCTCACAGGTGTGCTGCCATTACCTCTGAAAAGGGTTTGCCTCTGTTGCTGTTAGTATAATACGTCGTCTTTCTCGTTCTTACAATCGTGCCGTGCTAGGTACTAAGGGATAAATCAGAGAAATAGAACAAGGAAATCTCTTGTTGAGTAGCAAATATTAAATGAAACCACTTTGGAATAGTAATATAAGGTGGGGGGCCAATTATTTGAAAGGCAGTGAATTGTCCTTGCCCCTAATTGTTTAAAATGTGGTCCTCAGACCAGCTGCTCCAACGTCCTGTGGGAGCTTGTTAGAAATGCAGAATCTTAGGCAACACCCCTGACCGACTGATTCAGAAGGTGCGTCTTAAAAGATCCCAAGGGACACATTTATTTATAAAGTTTGGAAGCAGTGGTCATGGGCATTATTACTGGCATTACTTCAGTCCCATTTTGTGGCTTTAGGGCCACCTGTTTTATCCCCTTTTCCTTAAGAATTTCTCCCCTACACGTCATTTTTCTTTTTCACTGTACATTTTTGTTTTCTTTCTTTTTTCTTTTTTAGAGCATAGTTGCAATTCTCCCTGCCCTTCTTAAAGCACATGAAACCAAGATGAGCAGAGCACCAGGATTTTGTTCATAACTAAGTCTATTGTCAGTTTTCTTATATGGCCCCAGGTGCCCTGGCACAGCTGCTGATATTTAGTTACGTTCTGCACCAGCAAGCCTAGCATTTGGGAAGTGAAATTCATTTTTCTCTCTCTGGCTTATGAAAGCCTGGGGCAGAGGAGGTGAAGAAAGGGGAGCTTGGAGGAAATTGGTATTGGAAGTATCAGGTGTAGCCGCAAGGTCAGACCATTTTCGTTTTAGGTTCTGGCGTTTTATTTAGGCCTTGGCAATCTGTCCCTTTAAATGGAGATGGGAGAATTTCTTTAATAAGGCCACAAACGAAGATTTGTAGTTCTAAAGGGCTCAGCATTTGACTCACAAGTCCTTATATTGAGTTACACACTAAACAGGGGTTGTGTTCTGCTCTGTTTTGAACAATTACTCTCGGAAATGTGAAATGAAGTCCTCTCAAGCATGGTCTTCAGACACTTGTAGTATTAATTGTTCCATTTAATAAGGGAACTGTAGCCCCATTTAACTTTACATGAATGTATGATTTTCATTCAGTCAGGTAATAAAGTGAATCGCTTTCTCAGATCCCAGATCTCCTCTTTAGCAAACCTGTTCTGCTCCTTATTTTAGTATTAGAATAAAGACCTACCTTTGCTATTGAGCAGATTCAAGAACAAAACCTACTCAAAGAGAGGGATAAATTTGCACATATTGGGAAACTCTTTGGAGTTTAAGGATGTGGGTGACTTTGAAACACTATTATTCTTGCAAAGTTGCAGAATTATGCTATATAATGTTTGCATTTGGAGAAATTAATTATGAGCCTAAGTCATGGGTGAGAAATATAATTAAACTGATTAGTGTCATTGGATAAAAATAAAAAGCAAGGCCTGTGACAGCTTCCCGCATCCCCCCCTACTCCCCAGAAAGGCTCTTAAAGGAACATTTAAAACACAAGCCTTTGTTCCTGCAATCTGTGGTGCTCAGGTCAGGTGGACCCTGCGGCGTGGCTGAAATATTTCAAACAGTCACTCACAAATGTGCCATTTGACCTGCTGTTCTTCCAAAGAGGTATGAAAAATGCGTTTCTTGCTGAGATAACTTGAAATCAAATAAACATAATCTCTTTAATTCTTTCTAAATAGTTCTATATTTTAAGTCTAAACACAATAGAACACAAAGCTTCTGGCTTAAAAAAAAAGTTTTTTTTTTATTTTTTTATGTACGTGTTGTTGGATTTTTTTTTCTTCCTGTTTGTGTTAGTTTGATTTTAAGAGTATAATTTCCATTTCAAACCAAGTGAATATATTTCCTTCCGCTTAGGGACACACACACACAAACACACACACACAAAAGATGACAACATATTTATTTGGTTAAATGTATATGTGTACTTTTGTAAGAGTGCTATCTTTAAGCAAAGACAAATTTGTTATTTATATTAACCATCACTTGAGAGACCAGAGAAAAGTCTTTACCAAGGCTTGCAACAAATTGAACAATATTTCCTTATGTAAAATTGGTTCTGGTCCATTGTTTTTATTTATCTGCAATAATGGTACTCACTCAAGTTTGTAATAACACGGTCATGGCTGAAGGGAGTTTGTTTTAGGTATTATATCTATTATCTGCTTTCTCTCCCTTCTTTAAACTGAATCTCCAAGGAGAAAGTCTGAATGCAGCTCGGATTTAAGAAGAAAAGAAACAACAAAAGCTTTCCTAAAACCTCACTGGGTTGGATGTTATTTTAGATTATTTTAAGGTTTTTAATAATTCTTGTTTGTTTGCCTTTGGCATTGGCATTGAATAAAACAGAACTTGCCTTATTCTTAGAGGAGAATTATAAGACTTGGAGTCGTCATATAATATTCTATTAATTTCCTTTGCTGTTTTGAGGCAAGCCTACCTAACCTTTTACCCAAACAAGGAATATTTATTTATCTAGTGTTCCCTGACAGTGGATAAATTTAGCAGTTTGGAAATGCTTGCTTTGCCTCACCACCACTAGAGTGTGCTCTAGTGTCATAAAATTCATAATTTCTTTAGATGGTTGGCAAAGTAGATGGATGAAATACCTAGGAAAACTCTTTTCGTCTGATTACATGTGTCCCTTTAAGTTTCTTGGTAAGACTGGATTATGTTCATAGATTTGATTAGAATGGGACTGAAAACTTTACTGTCAAAATTAACACATGACAATATTTTGGATGAGTTTAGTTTTTGTAGTTGAATTAGCTCCACTCATCTCTAGTAGGGTGCTAAGAAATATTACTTCCCTCTCCATCCACGAACTATATTTTCTGTCAGTAAGTCTTTCACTTTATTTATAAATAGCGTCCCTGTGGTCTCTGTGCACAGATGTATGGTAGGGTGACTTGGGAAGAAGTAACTCCTTGAGTGTCCATTGCCCTTATCTCAAGTCCCTGGCAGAAGACCCCTCCCCCACTCTTGGAGGCCGGGGTAGTGATAAGAGCTCAGTACCTGCACTGAAGGCTGGTCCTGCTGGAGGACAGCACTAAGCTCATCAGTGTGAGTCTAGCACATTTAAGCACCACTTCCTCCTCCCTGTATGGAAACCAAGCACTGTCTTTCATCTTTTCTCCTCTCCGGGAGAAAGCAGGTCACTGACTCTCTCCAGGCACTGTGACCCCTCAGTCCCAGGATGTCTCCAGTGATTCCAGGTCCTTTTGCTCATGAGCCTTTAAACAGCTTTGCACCCAATGTAATTTCCTTCTCCAGGCATGAATTATAGTTGCTCCAGCAAAGTCTGAAACAAGGTCTTTGGAGCTGGAACCACTTGTCTCCCTAGATGACTGAGATTCTCTGCTCAGGGTTCAGTGCCCACCTCTGGGGCTCACATTCTCTTTCTGGCCAGAAGGTAGCCCAACACCAGTTCCACAGATGTATGTAGCTGCCTGAAGGCAGTACAGAGGCCCAGCTCAGGTCCAGCTCTGGGGGCCCAGAGAGCCATCTGCGGTGACCCAGTGTGCCAGGCTTCCATTGCTCCTGTATGGCCCTGGAGAGACCCCCATAGGTGTCTAACCAGCTGTGTGGGCCGAGGTGCTCCCCTGCTCCTAAGAACCGCAGTTACATTCAGAGTAGACAACATTCCAGCCCCCATTTCAGCTGGGCATTGATGGTCAATGCACTTTAGTTGAAGGTTTTTCTTGCACAGTAGAGACACAAAGAGGTAGCTCAAAATTTCAGGACCTTCCCCCCCCCCACACACACACACTAATCTCCACCCAGCCCCTTTGAAAGCCACCCCATATAAAAGCAGAATCTAAATAGAAGCAGTGCATTTGCTAATGTAAGGACAGCTCTAAGCCAAGTCATGTAACGAGGGTCCCCTGCAGCTTCCACGCAGCGCCCCATACGCATGGACATCTGCGAGCCACGGTTCCTCTGCTGTGGCTCCCGAGCAGTCCTGCAGACACTCCTTCCAGAAACTCAGGAGAACCAGCCCCTGCTGGACTCTCACCTCCTGGGGCAAGTGAGCACCATCTGTCCCACTCCTGATTCCAAGACTCTATCAGGACCAGGTTTTGTGGTACCTCAAAGGCTTCTGAGAACACCCATGAAGATGGTTTGTGACAGCAAAGCCTGACTCTCCTCCTGATCTCTCGAAGTTCCTTCAGCCGCTGTGCTTGTGTGACTTGCAGATGCTCTCTGAGCAGAAAAAATAAAAAATAAGAAAAAAAAACACAATGCAAACCCAGCAACCTGCTTCTCACTTGGGCAGCAGCGTGATCCTGTGCATAGAAAGGGCGCAGCTTGTCAGTTGTGGCATCCACGAAGTTTACTCCAACTTTCTGGGCCTTAGTTTCCCTTTTTTGTAAAACAGACAATCTGAGAACCAGGCTTAGTGTGGCATACTGCTACCCCGAGAGGGAAAGTCAGTGCTATTCCCTCGGGCCGAGAATTCATCAAGCGAGGTGCATTAACTTATCAGTTCATCTGCAGATGGTTGACTCCGTAACATTTGTCAAAACTGCCTTAGAAAAAGAAGCCATGTACTATTCTTTCTTGGATTTACATTATTTGCCAAACAAGCTGTGATTTCAAAGTGACAAAAGTTTTGACAGACTTGAAGAGAAAAAAAGAATTCTGAGAGTGACACAAAAATGTTTTCCTACCATAATATTGAGTTTTCACCACTGAACATTTTATATAATATGTTGGCTTTTTCAAATAATTGCAGTTATTTAACTGACATTTACTAAACGTGCTGTGGGAGAAGTTAGAGATACAAAAATGAAAAAAAAAAAACACAAAAAACATGTGGTTCCAACTTCTGAGCCACTAACATTCCACCTGGGAATAGAACCACATAGCTAGGAGATGTAAAGTGAGATTGTTTCACAGAATTTGTTGTGTATAATTACGGTTACTCACAGTTCATAGCGATGAACACTATTTGATAATCTCATACTAACACACAAATGCACTTATGTTTGGGAGTGTTTCCCCCTGAAGCATCTTACCCATTTAATATAGTGACAGGAATATAGAATATTGTGGAAAGAGCACTGGACTGAAGCCCAGTTCCAGTCCTGCCATCAACCAGCTGTGTGAGACATTTAACCTCCCTGATGTCTGCTTCCTTATCTGTAAAATGAAGGGGTGTAACTTTAGATCAGTGGGCCCCGGACCAAGCTAATCAACAGGATCACCTGGGAAGCTTTGAAAATGTGCAGATATCCAGAATCTACCTGAAACTACAAATTAGAATCTCCAAGGGTGGGCCAGGAATCCACAATTTTTTAAAACACTGCCAAATGTTTCTGGTGATCAGCCAGGTTTAGCAACTACCATGTTAGAAAACTGACCACATTTGGTCTCTTTCACACACCTCTTTTCTCACCTTCCTTGAAGAACTATCAAATCCACCCCTGGTCTCCGCCATTACTTTCCTGCTTCTTGCTGAGGTATTTCACAACATGCTCCTTTGCATCTGTGGCCTTAGACACACATCTCCGCTCCTTTTATGTTCCCAGGTCCTCCCCAGGAGCCCCAGACTGTCTGACTGCTTGTCCCACAGCTCACTAATCCCCACAAATGATGCCACTTCTCAGGATGAACCCAGTCCCTCCTACCCCACCCTCACCACTTAGTCATCCATGCACTCAGGCTCTGGGGCAAGCCCTAGTCCAAGACAAAACTAGTGTCAAATCAAGGGGAACAGATGAGATAGTTGCCCAGCATGGTTAATATGTGGGCTCTGAGATGAAATGTGTGGGTCCGAACACCTGCTCCATCACTCGCAGGCTGTATGACTTGCGCAAGTTACCTAACCTCTCCAGAGTTCTCTTTCCTCATCTGTAAAATAGGAATAAAAGTGGTTTCTAGCTCACAGGCTTCTTGGGGATGTGAAATGAGATTATGCATAACATTTTTTGAGTGATTACTATTCAGCCGGCAATGTTATAAGCATTGCACGCCAATTAACACATTTCACTGGTTAAGGCAGGTCTCCAACACGGGCAGATAGGCTCAGAATCCATGGTCTCAGCTACTACTCTCCAACTTACATAACTTCCTTGATGACATGCGTGGCATACAGCAGGAGTTCGATAAATGTTAATATTACTTTAAAGAAAATCTGCCCATTTATCCTAATTCTGACTCCGTTTGCATTTAGAATCCAGAACCTGGGCTCTTGCCTTATACATTGTGACTAATCCTTCGTCCTATAGTCCAGTTGCAGCTGGACTCTGCACTGTTCTCTGAGACTCCATCTTACTAGCTTGTCTCCTTAACCCAGTTCCTCCAGGACTCAGCCACCTCCGAAAAGCTCCTTTTTGTGAGGCCTTCTTCCCGACCCCCGTGTTTTGAATACCACACAGTCTTTTTGCTCTTCTGCCATCATCATGAGAAGGATAGGAAGGAGCTAGCCTGATTGAAGATGGAAGACATATGGAGAATTGCATTACCCGGTCCCCCCAGCCAAGGCCATGCTAGACCGGCTAGCAGCTAGCCAGTCCTCAAATATGTGAGCAAGTTCAGCCAAGATCAGCAGAATCACCAGGCCAATTTTCCCAGATGCATAAGCACTAATAAACCCATACTGTTGCATGCCACGGAGGTTGTGCAGTGTTTTGTTGCATGCCATTATTGAGGCAACAGATGCCTGGTACATAAATGTTAAGTGATATCACATGGACATAATAACAAAAGTTAGAATTCGGACAATCCTACAGAATGCATAATCCAGTTCCTTTTTTTGGCTTTAAATCCCCCACATTCTGGAGGGAGACATGCATGTTATAGATTAAAGGAGACATACGAGCCAAACGCAATGTCTGGATCTTATATGAACCTTAATTCAAACAAATGTGCTATAAAAAAAAATTATGGGACAAACAGGGAAATCTAATACTACCAGGATAGTTGATATTAAGAAATTATTGCTAATTTTTTGGTGTGATAATGGTAATATACTTATGTTTTTAAGAAAAGAGATCATACCTCTGAGACACATACTGAAACATTTATGGATGAAATGATATCTGGGATTTTCTTCAAAATAATCCAGTAAGTCAAAAAACAGGGGAGGTGTCTTGATGAAACAAATTAGCTTTAACAAATGTTAAAGCTGAGTGATGAATTCTAAAGGTTTATTATACTATTCTCTCTAGTTCTGTGTATGCTTGAAAATTTCCACAAAAAAGAAGGAAGGAAAAAAAGGAAGGAAATGAACAAACTTTCAGGGACAAATGATAAGTCACAAAATGAGATCAGAGCAGAAACTTGCTAGTGTTATGGTGAGAATCCCAAACTGGGCTATTAAGACCTGATTTGAAGCTGTGTATCCTTGAGTGTTAGGATGGAAGCAACCATGACATATAATGGGGAAAAGAGTACGGTAGAAAATAAGCATGCAACAATCTCAAGACCAATGAAGGTCTAACAGCATAAAATAAGAGTCAACAGATCTAAAAAACAGGAAAGTCCACAGCTGAAGAAATACATAAATAGAGCAATCCTCAAAATATTAAAAAGAAAATAGCACCATGAAAGAAAAACTGGAAATTAAGAGAGAGAGAGAGAGAAAAAAAAAGAAATGTGTAAATACCTGGTAAGGTGGAAAAAAGAACTAAGTAAATATCTCAAAATTTAGCTCAGAGAGATAGGAAATGGAAAATATGTAATAGATGTAGAAACAAGGAGAAACCCAACTGGAGTTCCAGAATAAAAGGAAAGATAATAGAAAAGCAATCTTGGAAAAGATAATAGTTAATAACTTTCCAAAACTAAAAGAAGACCTGGATCTTTACTTTAAAAAGAACAAATGAGTGCCAAGCAGAATAAAGTTAGAAAGATCTATGCCCAGATACATATGAGCGAATTTAAAAACATTAAAGATGAAGAAAAGAAAAATCCCCAAAGCTGCCGGAGAGAAAAGGCAAAACAGCTAAAGGAATGACAATCTGATAACAGATTTCTCATCAATAGATGTCAGGAAAAAAAAAAAAAGGAAAAACAGAGTAATGAAGTGCTGAGGGGAAATGATGAATCTAAAATTCTACCCAGCTAAATCATAATTCAGAAAAAGGGCAAAAGAAAAGGTAAGTTCAGACATACAAAGATTCAGAAACTACTAAAAGATATATTTCAGGGGGAAATAAAAAAAAAAACAGAGCCCAGAAGGAAATGGAAGGATGAAAAGAAATAATTGCTTTTCAAGCCATACTTAGATTTACCAACATGTTTTTCATTTTCCCCCCAAGTATTGCTTGTGGGGAAAAAGCACCTGTATTTAAATATGAATATTATAATGCATTTAATTTAGTTTTTCTTCTTGTCCACTACCATCACTCTGGCCAGGACCGGGGTCAACTGTCACGGAGAGTACTACTGCTATTACCCCTAACCACTTGTCCTGCCGTATTGTTATTTGCCTATTTTCTCCACTTGGCAGTGGGAGTGAACTCTAAAACATAAACCATACAACCCTTTGAATGAACAAAATTTCATATGGATAAGATTCTATTTGCACATTGAAATAGCATGGCTAAATAAGAGAATTTTTAAAATGTAATTCAAACAGGAAACAACTGATTTAGGGCAAACACTGATATCGCTCCTACTATGCTCTTCATATACATTATAATCTTTAATTCAAAAGTTTTGGTTTTTTTCATTCTTAATTGTTCCTTTACAAATATTTTCCCATTGTTTATCAATGTAATACAATGCCCATGGCAAAATGTATCATAGTATATAACAATTTATGATGAAAGCAGAATTTCCCATCCTGCCTCTCTTTTCACCTAGTATCCCTTCTCAGAGGCACTTTTAACCTTTTCTGGTTTTAGTTCTTCTCATGATTATCTCCCCAGATAATTAGCCTCTAGAATAATTTCTTAATTTATCAATGTTAAGACATTATCTATTGTGTCCCCAGACAGAATGAGGATTTGGTTTATTGCTGCTAACCTCACCTCTGCTTCTAATTTTGATAGTTGTCGTTTTAGCTTTTTAAATTGTTTACCTTTGGTCCTTTAAATAATATTCCTTTTTTAATGTGTTATCTTTGAGTTTTGTTTTTAAAAATTGGGTTCATTACAATTTTGAAGAATACTGACAGACACCAGACTATGAAACCAAGTTCGTTTCTTTTCTTTTTTTCCTGAAGATCGGGAGCATAATTCACAAAATTTACGAGTATGTTCAAAAACTAAATTGGAGAGAGTTTAATAGTCTATTACATTGATCACCAGAAGAGATTTTGAAAGAAAATTTACTTTCATGCTGACATTTATTTTCCTTGAGTATAAAACACCTCCATATAATCACTTATATTACATGGAACTAAAAAGATGCAGGAAAATTCTCAGGCTAGCTCAGGGTAATATTCTGGTTAGCACTCACGTCACAAAACTGTCCATTAGGTAACTGCCCTATAATCTTCCTTCCTGTCTACTTTTTCTTATTGTGAGCTATGTCACATAGATAGAAGAGTGCATAAAACATTTATAAATAGTTTAAAGACCAATTATAAAGAAAATACCCAGGTAGCCAGCGCTCAAGTCAAACACAAACATCGACAGCGCCCTAAAGCCCACATGTACCCCTCCCCCAGCACAGCCCCCACTCACTCCAGAGGTGACCACCATCATCCCATCTGTGATGATTTTCTGGCTTTCTTTACAGTTTTAAGCTCTGTGGATATATCTCTAAACAATATTGTTTAGTTTCACTATCTTTCAACTTTAAATAACTAGAATCATTCTATATGCATTATTTTATTTCTTGCTCCTTCTGCTCAATATTTTGCTTATAATTTTTTTTTGTGTGTGAGAGTCGCCCATGTTTTTTTCATGGTAAGTAGGTATAGTTCGTTGATTTTCATTGTATAAATATACCAGGATTACCCCTCTATTCCCATATTGATGGGTGTTTGGGGTTGTTCCTTTTTTGGCAGTCTTATGAAAAATATTGCTATGAACATTTTGTATCTGTTTCGTGGCTTCTCCAGGTATGAACCTGGAATGGAATTGCTGGGTTATAGGCACTATACATCTTTGTCTTTACTGGACAATTTTCTGTTTCCAAAGTGGTTTTACCAATTTACCTTCCTGTTCACATTTCCACTGTTCCACACCGCTGCCAACATTATATATAATTAGACTTTCATCTTTGCTAACCTGATAGGTGTGTAATATACCATTGTGTTTTTTATTTGCATGTCTCTGATTACTAATAAAGTTAAACACATTTTCATCTGTTTACTGACAATTTAGGTCAAATTATATTAATATGTTATAGATTTTTGATACACATAACTAAATTGCCCTCTAAAATGTTATATCAAATTCCTGTATCACCAATACTCTATAAATATTAAATATCTTTGACAATTGGAAAGGTGAAAAATGGCTTTTCTTTGTTTTTATCTTAAATTCCTCTGGTTACTAGTATATTTGAGTGTTTAAAATTATTTTTCTAAGGCACTTAACAGGGATGTTGTGTCCTCTTATATTGTCCTGTTGCAGATGGTTTATTGCATAGTATTCCAAGTATCCAATTTCTCATCTAAAGCTTCTAATCCAAAGTTTCACAGGTATTAGTAAGATTAAGGCACATTTGACTTTATTTCATGTGGGTTTTGGGGAGATCATGATTTCTAAATGACAACTTTTAAGGCAAATTTCAGTGCATTAATGTCTGTGAAACTGCTCTCAATATTCAGAAAAACACAAAGGGGAGTGATTCCTGCTTCCGGAAAGATGGAGTAGACACACTTCTCCCTATTTCTCCTGCTAAGTACGACTACCTACCTTGGACATTACATAGTATAAGACAAGCATAAGACTGAAAGGTGGAGAGAAGAAGGCAGACCAGATAGGAGCCTCGAAACCTGAAGAACGACATGGTGGTGACTTCCCTGTGTGTTCTTTTTGCCTCATGTATCCCAGATTAGATGCTGGAGAAGCTGGCAGTCCAGAGACTTCAATAGGCACAGGAAAAAAAAAAGAAAAGAAAGGAAAAACCTGCTCTCTCTGGTCAAAGGACAAGGGAAGGGGCAAGAATAGATACATTTAGAAAATAACCTCTGTACTGTAGCCAAAAAACAAAGAAAACCCTGTGCCCCGCCACCACCACCACCAATCCAGCAAAGACTGAGTGGGGAGCTTAGACTTCTACTCTCTCCAGATACCCCAACACACCCACCAAGAGATGTCAAAGATGGATGAAGAAGGAGCCAGAACTTCATCCTGGCTGGGTAATGGGTAATGCCCCTCTTCTCCATGGTGTCAATGAGTCCCCGTGGGGAGTCTAGATTTCCACCAACCAGCAGTCATGAGGTGCCTTCTCTCTCCAGTGAGGGTGGTGTCAGATGAGGCCTAAAGGAGTCAGAACTTTCACCAGTACTCCCCAAAATAAGGCCACTTCCTGGCCCTTCCTTCTCCCCACTGTGGTGTCAGCAGAAGCCACATGAGGAGCAGTCACTGCGACCCCTCCCAGCGAGGGAGGTATCAGTGGAGGCCTGTGGGAGCTGCAATGCCCACTTCTGCCCAGTTCTGATGAGGAGCTGCTCCGTGGGAGTCTGTAGAGGCTAGGCGCTGGCCACAAGTGCCAGGAAGAATCTGTTTCCCCTGGGGAACAGAGAAGCCACACAAATGATCCTGTTTCCCTTTTGTTTTGCTTTCAAGACTCCCAGGGCCACATTTGGGACACCACGGGCCCACACTTCTGTGTATTTACTTCCTCTCAATCTCATGTTCTAATTCACATGTCCCCTGGCCTGGAATTTACATTACGTATACTGTGATGTACTTTGGATGTGTCAACTTGACTTGGCTACACTCCCTCGGTTTTTAATCAAAAAACAATCTCAATGTTGCTGTGAAAGTATTTAGTAGATGTGATTAAAGTCCATAATCAGTTGACTTTAAGAGAGGGAGATTATTCTAAATAATCTGGGTAGCCCTGATTCAATCAGTTGAAAAGCCAGTAAAACTGAGGGTTCCCTGATGAAGAAGAAATTCCGCCTGTGGACCACAGCTTCGGCCCATGCCTGAGAGTTCCAGCCGCCCTTCCTGATGGGCTGCCCTAGGGATTTCTGACTTGCCTAGCCAGCCCCCACAATCATGAGAGAATTCCTTGTAATAAATACCTCCTACTAGTTTTGTCTCTGGTTGAATCCTAAGGGATGTACACATTTTTCCATTTTATATTATAGTAGCTGTTTCAAATTCATTTGATACTTCAGTCTCTGTGAATTCTCATATTACTTCTCTTTCCCCTTCACAGTCAAAACTTCTTGTCAATGTGTTCTATTTTATCTTCTTTTATTTTCTCACTTCTTAACCCACTATTACCTGGTTTCCATATCTACTACTCTACTGAAACTGACCTCTTGAACTTTCAAGGTTAACATACCTCCAGGTCACAACTATAGCAGTTACCTCCCAGTATCCATTCTCTCCTTCTTCCTTTGTAATAGAACCCTGGAAAAGTGCCTAGCTGAAAAGGTATGTTTCTCAGCTGCTTTTTCCCCTAGGAATGGCCCATTTCTCAACCGTGGCCAGTGAGATGTGGCAGAATTGTGGAAGAGCATTTCCAGAGCACTCTTTAAAAGGGTGGGGTATGCCCTTCTCTTCTCATCTTTTCTCTTTCTTCCTCAAATAAAGATGAAGCACTAGCAGCCATCTTGGATCAGGAGATGACCTTGAGGAAGTAAGCTGAGTGGGATGGTACAGAAAGATATAAGGCCTGCAGTCTTGTCCTGAATGACATCAAGCAGTTGTCAAACGAGTGTTGGACTGACTTCCTCCAGGCTCTTTTACATAAGAGAATAAACGCTTGCATGTTGAAATCACTGACTGTATCAGAGGCTCTGTTACTAGCAGCTAAATGCAATCCCTAATGGATAGGCCAATGGCCTATTATTTTTATTCATTTATTCACTCATTACACAAATATTTGTTAAGTACTATTTTATGCCAGGTACCATTTTAGGCACAGGTGTACAGTGGAAATAAGACAGACACAGTCTGCCAGGTTTGAAATGCTGTTGACACATAGAAATGGAGAAATCACAAAGCAGTTGGGTTTAAAAAATTAAAAAGTTGTAGCTTAAAGGAGAGGTTGGTGGTATGTAGTTTTGAGATTTATCAGCCTATAGTTACTATTTACAATTTCAATAAAACCCTCTTGGGAAAGAAGGCAGAAAGAGAGAGAATAATTCTACAACTCAGCCCGGGTGCACCATACAATTGGAGATCTGACAGAAGCAGAACCAGGGTGGAGAGGCCAGAGGTAAAGGAAAGCCAAAGGAGCATGCTGTCATTGAAGTGGCAGAAGGAAGTGCTTCAGGGAGGAGGGAAGAGTCAGCATGCTTCCTGAGAGGTAGAGTCAGACACAGACGAAGGCCACTCTTCATCCTCAAAGGAAATTAACTGTGAAGCTAATAAAGCATAAGCTTCACAGACCATTGTTAGCCCAGACTCCTTTTCATATCTGTACATAATTTTGTATCTGCAGTTTTGTATTCTTTTGCTGAGATGACTCTCCAAATTGTATAAACACAATTCCCATAAAATATAGATGTGTCCCTTTTCATCATCCTTCACATGTGACAACCTTACCACATATATTAATACTTCATTGACGTTATTTGTTTCTTAGCTTCTCGTGACATATTCCTCTCTTCCACTGTTCACTCCTCCCCTCCCGCCATTCCCTACATGAAGATATGGGCTAACATTTGACCTCTACTTTGTTTTCTCTACACTACGTCTTCCATGAACAATTCCCAAATTCATACTTCCAGAACTGACCTCTACCTCCCAAACATGGGCAAAGAATTATGCCCTTTTGAAAGAAAATTGCCACGGTAAAAATTTATCTTTTTATAAAGCGCCTGAGCAAGAAAAAAGATAAGATGGATGAAAAGGGAAAGAAGTATATGCTTGGCTCAATCAGTATTAATTGGAATGCTCTTTCAGAAAAGAAACAGAAGATAGCCTATTTTAGTAATCTATTGCTCAGTAACAAGTTACCCTAAAACTTAGTGGACTAAAACAACCACATGGATTATCTCACAGTTTCTGTAGGACAGCAATCTTCATCAGGGTCTCTCTCAGCTACAATCAAGGTCTTAGCAGGAGTTACCATCACCTCAAGGCTCATATGGGGAAGGATCCATTTCCTACCTCCTTCAAACGTCGTTGGCCAGATTTAGTTCCTTGCAGGCTGGTGGATTGAGGACCACAGTTCCTCACTGGCTGTTGGCTGAAGGTGACCCTCAATTCCTTGCCATGTGGACCTCTCCATAAAACAGCTCACAGCATGATAGATGGTTTCATCAGAGTGAACAAAGTGAGAGGGCAAGAGAGGAAGAGGCCACAAGAGGGAATGCAAGCAAGACGAAAGTCATTCCAAAATGACAGCCATCACTTTTACCTTATTCTATTGATGGAAGAAAGTCACTAGGTCCAGCTCACACACAAGGGGAGAGAATTACACAAAGGAGTGAACACCAGGGATCATTGGAAGCCATTTTAGGAGCAGCTACCACACAGCCCCTGCCCTCCAGGAACTGATAATCCAGAATAATTGCTATAATAATGTAAAATGTAAGCTTAAAAATCTTACTAACAGCACACTATGTGGTCGTCCAATAGTCCTCATTCTTTTTCGCCTTGCTACCAGTTGAAAAGTACAGTGTCTCCGTTTCATTTCCCACTTTGTGGTCAAAGCTCCATCAAAATACCTCTCTTCACGCAAGTAGGAGACAACTTTATCAGGGTATGAGTTATTCGTATTAATAGAAAACCTCAAGTTTCTCAGCTCATCTGCGGTTTTCCTCATGCCATAGCAACAACAAAAAAATAGACCAATCAGCTTCTTTTAATTTCTCTGAAGATTTAATAAGTTGATCATTTACTCTGCGGTTTAGTAATTAGCACACTGGCTTACAATGAATCGTAGGAAACACATGGCGATTAAAGTAGTTATTGACTTTCTTTGCACAAACTGAACGCACATTTCCCCTTTCTTGAACAGTTTAGGCTCTGGGCTCCTCCTCTTGGTCCTTCTGTGTAGTTTCACCCCACACCGTAGGGGGCAGAAGCAGCCCTTCCTCACTCTCAGTTTTCAACCCAGCTTCTGTCTCTGTCAGACCCGGCCAAGTCAGTGAGAAAGGGGGACGACGGCAATGGAGGCGGGAGCCCCGTGCCCACATTTGCTTTCTTAAGAGAACTGTTTTCCCCGTGATGAGCTAGGTTAAAGCCTGTTATAAGTCTGTCAAGCCCAGTGCGTGAGAAAACTCCCGGGGCCGGGCTTGTGCGAGGCCTGGCATTTTCTGCCCCCCACCCCCAGTGGACAAAGGTGCGGTGCAGCCTGCGGCCGCGGGCTGACCCGGAAGTCGCTGCGGCTGCCGCGCGGGCTCGGCTCGCACGGAGAAGCCGCGCTCAGCCCCGCGTTCCTGGGCTCGCCCGGGGCCTGTTTCCTCGGCCCCCACTGGTCCATGGGTCTCCATGGCGACGGCAGGGGCCCGGCCCGGGGGCGGGCAGCCCGAGCGGGGTCCCGGCGCTCCGGGGGCCTGTGCGGCAGCGCTGCTGTGTTCGCCGCTGTGGCGGGCGTGTTCACCCTCACGCTGCCCCCCTCGGTGCCGGGGGGAGACTCGGGTAAAGTATTCTCAGGGTCGTCCCTCTGCCCCTCTCCCGTGCTCCACCTTCTTCTCACCAGTTCTGGGCAGCTCGCGCCCTCCATCCACCCGCCTGTGCCAGGGTTTTACGTTCCAGATCCGACTTACGGTTCTATTCGTATAACTCTGATTTCTTTAGTTCTCAAAAGACCGGGGCTTGTTGGTTTCTCCTGGAGGGACTGGCCGACCTGTCCACTTCCCCCAGGTCATTTTTCTGCAACTGACTTTTTCCTGGCCATTCCTTTTAGTCCACAGGTAGTACTGATCGCGTGCTTGTTGTGTTCCACATCAGAGGAGGAACGGTCGCGGTGAACCAGTAACAGGGTATCCTAGTGCAGGTAGAAACAACACAAACTACGGCATAAACTCCTGCATATTAAGTGGTGAAAAATTAATGGAGACAGTAAGAGGGAAATGTGAGTGATTGAGAAGTGGGGGTGGCTAGTGGCTCCTTCTGAGAGACTAGTCAGGGAAGGCCTCCGAGGAGGTGATGTTTCCGGGAATGTTGAGAAAGAACCAGCCATGCAGAATATTTGGGGGAGAATGCTTACAAGAGGGGAACTCAGATTGTGGCTTAAAACAGGCTACTTCTAGTAAAAAGAAAGGCATGACTCACGGGCTGTTTACATCACACGAGTTCTTGCTATTTATTTGGTATGAGAAACAACATCCAGGTTTTGTTTTGCTGCCCAGTTAAGTGACTAACCAATAATGCCTAATACTGGCCAGTAATTTTGTTAGTGCAGGTAGCTTCAGATAGTGAATCTATATATTGAAAAAGCCGAGTGCACAGTTTTTTTGCTGCATGACAAGAGACTTCCAAATTTAGTGGCTTAAAACAACGGTCATTTATTATGTCATTTTATGTGGATCAGGAATCTTCCGTACAGTTTAGCGGGGTGCTCTTTCTCAGGACAAGGTTGCTTGTCATAGTGTAGCCTGGGGCTGCCGTCCTCTCCAGGCTGAACTTGGGGAGGATTCGCTTTATAAGCTCAGTTCAGTTCTCTGCCAGGTGGGTCTGGGTAACCTGACTTCTGTCAAGAGAAAGAGATGACACCTTTGTCATTTTGTAACCTAATCTTGGAAGTGATATGCCACTGCCCTATTTTATTCGTGGAAGTTAGTCAATAAATGTAGCTCACACTCAAGGGGGACAGGATTACACAGTGAGAGTACCAGGAATTGGGAATCATTAAGGTCCATCTTCACGGCGACCTACCACATGGAGGATTATTGATGTTCCATTTTCACGTCACTATCTTTATTCTTTCTCTTAGGTCCCATTGAGCACAGAGGAGCAATATTTCATTAGTGTGATGGGGAATGAAGTTAACCATGTTTCCAAGGTTTATATTAAATAACAGAAATAACTTTATATTTGTGAGAGTTTTGACATTGGAGAGCATTACTCAGAGGTTGGGTAGTTCTGTACCTTTCAGAAAAGAAAATCTCTGACAGTTACTTCTCATGGTTGTTTGAGTCTGAAGTATGGGGGTGGGATGATGAACACTGAGCGCTTACTATGTGCCAGGCACAGTTCTAAGTGCTTTACATGGGTTGTCATTTTAATATTCCCAGCTGCTACTCTATGAGGTAGGTACTATCAATAGCTACCTTTTATAGATGACAAAAGGTAAGCTGTGTCCAGAATCACACAGCTGGAAAATAGGGATGGTCAAGGAAAGAACCCAAAAAGGTTTACTTTAAAACATGCTTTCTTAATCTCTGCTCTCTGTCAAAGAATTTCACAAAATTCTTAAGTCCGTCATCACACACATAGCGCTATTTAAACTCTTTACAATCTGTGATTGTTGCTTTGTCTTTATTAATAATGTTTTCATTTTCCCCAAAAGAATAAAGTTCGCTTTGAGTTACCAAACTTTTTAGGTGTTCTAATTTGTTTAGTTTGACTCTAAATATTGTTTGCTTCTAATATTTTTGTTCATTTTTGGGAATGATAAACTCTCCCAAGTATTGCCAGTAAAATTTGTATAATATCTTTGATAATTTTGTTTATATGTTGAATGTACTGTTCTCCTTCAATGTTTGTGTTTATGAAATAATTTTCTATCAATAAACAGAACACATCTCAAAACCACTATAAAGCATGATTTCTTCTTCCTGATAAGTCTTAAATTAAACTCCCTAAATCCATCATATTTTGTGGCCTTGCCAACATTTTGCACCGTTTGATATGCATAGTTGATTTATGGGCAGGAGTGCTCAGGGTCCTTTGGAGGAGAGTGGGAATCTAGCCTTCACTTCTATTTGTTATTTTGGGGGGAAATGAATTCACATTAGGATACTGTCTTTAATAGACTTGATACATGACTATAATTATATAATTAATATAAAAAGTAAAAGGAACCTCATTTTTTTAAAAGTTAAGCATGTACTAACTGAGCGTGCCACCCATTTGTGTCCCAGACAGAAATACTCTGGCTCTCAAACTTGAATGTACTTTATAATTGCCCGGGAAACTTGCGCCCCAATGCCAGAGTGTCTTAGAGTAGGTAGGTTTGAGGTATGGTCACAGAATCTTCATTTTTTATAAAGTACCCAGATAATTCTGATCGCATGCGGTGGTAGAACTTACATTGCAGGAAACCCTAGTATAGAGGGTTCAGAGAAATCAGGGACCCAGAAGGCTCTTTGTTGTTTTTTTACTATTTACTTCCTCTCTTTATCATATTTAATTTTAAGAATAATATTTCCTCTTTATCAAAGATACATTTATAGGCTTTGAATAGTAGCATTTCCTCTCTATAGATTTTAGTTTCACATTTGATAAAAGTTGATGAAAGTTTGTTAGATTCCACATTTATCCTTATACTGTCAGAACTCCCAGCAAAGAGTAACACTTTTTAATGGTAAAAAGAAGAGAAAATGGGCTGTTTTTGTTAATGTTAAATATAATTCTAAATACATTTTAAATGGAGGAGAATGAACAGCGACATTGAAATTTTGAACTTCACTGTGCTTCATTGCACCTACAGAAATATAAGAAAGATCTAATTAAAAGTTTTACACTGAAGACATAAGAGCTAACTCTCATTCTAGAGTAAAACTATAAAATAGACTTGACAGTAGTTAGAAAGGGAACAGCTATCTTAAATATTTTTAGACCATAAATAATTTCTTTAAAAAGTATATAAGATACAGAAAGTATCTGGTTTCTAAGGTTTTCTTGAATACCCCCAGAAAACTTCAAAGGTGCTCTTAAGTAGTTGATTTAAGTGAACAATACCTGTCTGGGTGCCCCTGTGGGGCTTCCATCATACAAGCAGTCATTCACCTGGGAGGGGTGTCAGTAGCAAGGATGACTGATACGTCTTAATTTCAATCTCTACGTTCAGAACTTGGATTAGGTTCTTTGTGGCTAGAGGAGCGAGAGGTGGTGATGTCTTGACAGGATCCTGAAATGGATAGAATAATATTTTTGACTTAGTGGACAAGACAAATGAAAGCAACTAACCAGACTATAAAGCAATATAAATCGATTCCATGGAAGAGGAAGAAGTGATCAATTCTGATGGGGGAATTAGCTGGGGCGGGATATGTGTAAGGAAACGTGTCACTGAGAAACTGGCAATTGAACTAGGTAGGCCTTGAAGGGTTTAGGAGAGAATACTGAGTGAGAAAAGGAGTGATAGGAGGTGAAAATGGTGCAAAAGAGCATCATTCCAGGGGACCAGTGGATAATGAGATTTGACCAAGACGAGCATAGGTTTCATGGATATAAGCCTTGTAAAGGGACCTTCAAGCCATAGAGGGTTTGCATGTCATGCTGAGAAATCTGAACTTCATTCAGTAAAAAGCGGCCATTGAGAAATTTTAGATGAGGGATATGATTGATCCAGCCCTTTGAGGTGGCAGTAATAAGTGATTTCAGTATGAAGATGAAGTAGAAGATTGGTCAGTGCTATTGCTACGGTCCAGGACACTGATTGTGGCTACGGCAATCAGTAAAAATTGATATTCATTGAAGGATAAAAAGTGGACAGTACATTTTCTAATAGGTAATAACTTCCCATAAATCATCAATTAATATTGATTGATTTCTTATGTTGTACTGTGTACAAGGATGAGTCAGGAATAGTCCCTGTGCTCTGAATATTAACATAGTAGGCATTCGATTACTGCATAATAATTTTAGAAATAATCACTACTGGCAAGGAACTACAAAGGACTATGTAAATAGTATAATGATTTAATGGCTTGAAAAAATGTATTATGGTAGCTGGAGCTTACCGAAATAACCTGGAGCTAATAGACACTTGGAAATTGTTTAAAGACACCCAAACTAATTAATGTAGAGAAGATATGCAAATGCCAGGGTTAGGACAGTATGGCTCACTATGGAGTATCAAACCTCAGATGTTTGCACATTCTACATAGCGTAAAGTTGCATGTTTATAGATAGTTTTGTACTAAATACTTGAGGGATAAAACAGCATATTACACTAATGCTTTGGAAGAGTTTTGTATATATTTGCAAGTGTATACAACTTTCAGGAGGGAAAATAAGCATTTTTTAAAAAATAGGATTCCTCTGTATTTCCACTGACCAGTTATTAAAAACTACCAAAGATACTTTGTTCAAGAAGACCTAAGGGAGAAAATATTCTTCGACTATTCGTGCTGTTAAATCTCTGCAGATTTACAGTTTTATCCAGTCAAATTAATGCAAAACCCCAATGCAAGCATTTGGATTTTGAAAACTTTGGAGGAGTGTCATTTTCTAATAGTAATTATTGGTTTTACATTATTTTTTCACAGGGGAACTGATCACAGCCGCACATGAGCTTGGAGTAAGTATTAGTTTTATTGTTTAATCAATGCTCTCATTAACAGTTTTAGGAATTAAGAAAGTTTAATTAAGCATGGAATAAAGTAGATTAATTTATTTTTAAACCCCAGTTTTTAGTAACTTATAAGTACAGTACGTGACAATTTACTTTAAGTTTTAAATCCAATTAAACTAAATTATAAAGCAAAGCCTTTACTATATATACAGTAGCTGGCTTATTATCACCCCAAATTTTGTATAAGCTATGGAGAATAAAATAAATCGGGTTAACGGTTTTAATAAGTTTATTATTTAATAAACTTTATTATGGTGCATGATCCCTTTAGGCAAGACCTTAGGACTGTCAGCGTGGTGGTAATCCGATAGCAGTGTGGTCTTTCAACTTTCTAACCAATTCGGTGTTTCAGAACCTGTTTTTTTTCAATAGCCTTTTAAGTGACCCTAATGTACTGTGAACCTAGAGAACAAACTGCTTAAGAATTGACAATGAAATATGTCAGCCTTTCTCTAGGTGACACACCATGTGATAGACGATGCCAAATCCACTAAAGAAAATATTTGTTTGTATTGGCACAAAAGAATTACAATAGAAAACCACTATTCAGTTAGTCGTTGGCTCTTAATCTTTAGGCTTGCCAGAGAAAAGGGCTACTTTTCAATGAAAGCCAGTGTGACTCTTCCTTTCCTAGATGAAGACCTTCTGACCGTTGCTAATTTTTCCTTAGGTTGCCCATCCTCCTGGCTATCCTTTGTTCACTCTGGTGGCTAAACTGGCCATTAAACTATTTCCTTTTGGTTCAGTTGCCTACCGAGTCAATCTTCTGTGTGGCTTATTTGGAGCAGGAGCTGCATCATTCCTTTTCTTCACCGTTTTCAGGTAAAGTAGTTGATTAGTTAAAATTAATTTTGATTACTTGGAGATGTAGTTTTCTTATAGCCCAAGTACATGTATTAAAAAAGAAAATCGTTTGTCATTTGGTTTTCCTAATCACTCATGTGATTTCACTTTCTTAATTTACCGTAATTTCATATACATTTAACCCCTCAAATGATTACACAGTTGGTTCTGCCTTATACAATGGAGTGAAGGTGTCACCGGTTCATTATCACAATTCTCTGGTTAGGCAGAACTAATAAGGTTTGTCATTTTATGAAGATGCAGATGGGCCAGTTTAATTTAACAACATGAAGTTCATCTTTTGGTCAATGGTAAATATCATTTACTTACTCACAGTAGTGCTGATGGGCAGCTGCCTGTCAGGTTCAGAGCTATACCAAGTTATATTGTATTTA
This sequence comes from Rhinolophus ferrumequinum, assembly GCF_004115265.2. Lineage (NCBI taxonomy): Eukaryota > Metazoa > Chordata > Mammalia > Chiroptera > Rhinolophidae > Rhinolophus > Rhinolophus ferrumequinum. Next base: position 37,141,733 of record NC_046289.1, on the reverse strand, counting down.
AATATGCACAAGTTGTATGCTTTTTGAAATGAGGCTATTAATTAAGGAAGTCAAGTTGGGATGTGGTTTTAGTAAGGTCTCACTTTGTTCCATTCTAGCTTTAGGGAAGATAGGTAAATTAGACTCCACTTACTTCACTGATAGAAGACTTTCTTAGTTTGGAAGGCGACCCCACTTTTAAAAAAAAACCGGGTCATTAGTTTAGGGTATTGGTAAACTCATCTGTCTTTGCTATTTCTGTCTCCTTCATTCTTAATTCAGTCTAGCCTATGCCTAAGAGGATTATAGTGAAAAATACAAATTATGCTTCCTGCAAAGGGAAAACCAAATTAAAACACTTCTTTCAAAAACTACTGTAGGTTTGATGATAAAAACAAATAATTTTTGTATGTAAATATAGTAGAATTTGGGTAGACATAATTTCACATGGCGTTTTGGAGACTAATGTTTTTATTTGCATTCGTCATAATATTGCCCTTAACCTAAATTCTTTTCTAAATTCTCTTTTAACTATTGATACTAAGGTAAAAGTTAACATAATTATGACTCTAAACTTTACTTTTAAATCTATTTGCAGAAAGCTTTCAGATTGATTTGTTATAAATGTTAATCATTTGTTAAACTTTTATCTATATTATTTAATTTGTATCTATTTCAGTCTTAGAAGTTTTCGGTGTTAGCCTTATCTTTAAGTATGAAATTTTTAAAATAACATCTCTCCTTGGACTAATTTGTATGATGAATGTTATGAATATTTTCTTTTTCTAAATGATTAGAATAATCTTTATTAAAATTATTCCTTCTGTGTCTTTTGTAATTAAGAATCTGTCATTATTTCTATTGATAGAAAAACTGATTTTTTTTCATTTTAAATATCTAGGTTGAAATTTGGAACTTGCCTGTTTTATATTGAATATATGAGTTATTAATTTTGACAAGACATTTAAGATAAAGACATTTAAGTAAAATTAATACTTGTATTTATTTTGATAGTTAATCTGTATTTTAAAAGATGATTTCTATAATATACACATATATTTAAATGCTGTGTGGATATATACACATATACACATACATATATACACACATATATAAATAGCTCTTATGCAAATAAAGGGATTTGTTTTTTAAAACTTTTCCATGTTTTTCAGTATATTGTTGATACCATTCCACATGAAAACCACTGTAAAAATCATATATAAAAATCTTTATCTTTTTAGAATTCAAATAGCTTTGTACAATAATTTTCCTTTGAGTTGTCCATATTTTAAAATAGCTTTCATTAATTATTGTCCTTGATATAATAGGTTTTAGATTAGCATGCTAGCCTGTGACCCTTTTCTTTTAATATAGTCTTGATGATAAATCTGTATACTTGCTGTTAATATGCTTTAAATCAAAAAATTCTTAATATGACTAAACTGGATATTTGAATGGTTTTATTATTAATAGTATAGTACTTTGGGAAAGTTGCTTTCTTTCAGAAAAGGGATCTAACAATATTATCTCTTACATACATTTTAATATGAAAATACTTCATTATTTTGAATACAAATAATTGACAAGGTACACGCCCTTTGGGAACAACCTAGTTCAAGTAGCAAATCTGTTTTGTCAAACAATAGACACCCTTCAGGAAAGAGCAAGCCATCTCTATGGTAATAGGACTAACAGTAGCCTATTGATTGAGTGGAAGAAGACATTATACAATGTCAGCTGGCTTGTTACAATTTCATTTGTTGTATGACCTGAACTTAACCTTTAAAACCTTTCTTCTGTGAATATAAACCCAACAGCAGGACACAGTTTTTGTACAGCCATTACAGTGACGGCTTTTTTCCAGTCCCAGCATACAGTAAATGTATTCCTTTACAGGTTGACTCCTTTATCAGAATTTGTTTGGGAGACATTTCACTACTTTATTCATTTACAGACCAAATCATCATTCCATTTTGTTGTTGAAGGGTTTTGATCCAGGAAACCGTTTTATTCTTTCTTTTCCCCATCACTTAAGAGAACATTACTGTACATGTGGGATTAATGCTGACTGGTGTGCAGCAAATTAATTCTTTTAACAGGTTTAGGTTTTTTTTTCAGGTAATTGTTCACATAGCATTCACTATATTTAGCTCTTGGGGTGGACATAAAGACCTTCTGTACCTTTTAAACAAAGATTGTATTTCAAAAGCAAATTTCTGTTTAAATGTGTTGATGTAAAAAGCTCAAGTTTTTCAGTAAACATGACTTAGATTGAAAGAACAATTTATTCGTTGTTTTCAATTACTATGTAATTTTTGCTTTTCTTGCATCTTTGTCTTGCTTTTAAAAGCAGTAAGATGTCATTAACACTGCATTTTGGTCAGTCTTTTCTAAAGGTTGGCAAGAACTTTATATTTGCTTTGCTCTAATGTAGAAAGTATATGAGTAAAACAGCACATGGAAAGCTGTCTGTGTCACTGTAGTTTATTGAATTAAAAATAGTAAGATTGTGCCAGTTGTTTCTATATGTATTTATTTATTTTCCCTGTCAGGGGTATTTCTAAGCTTATATTTTGTTAAGGGAGTTTAATCTAATACATTTCATTTCTATGAAATAGTATCCATTTTATTAATGTGTACATCTGTGCATTTAAGAGTATATAATACAATTAGTGTTTTATAGGAAATGGGGTTTTCTCTTTTAAAGCCATTGAAGTAAATGATTTTTAAGTTTGATAGTATGATATTCAAAGTGTTAGATTTGAAATTCACAAATCCTATTAATACATAATAAAAAAGTTAGATACTGTAAATCACTAACATGAACACCATTGAGCATTGCCTCATACTTGAATTTCAAACTTATTTTCTAATAAACATCAAACAAGGTCCTATAAACTGAATAAGGAAGGAGTACTGAAATCACTATCATTAAACATCAATGGGCTTACATTTCCTATGCTCTGGTATCACTAAAAAAGAATGGCGTATGTTGATAGCATTGTATAAAAATTCTCCTCAGGGAAGATTTAAATTGCTTATGATCTCAGATGAGGGCATAGCTTGTATCACTTATTTTGGTTGTTATAAGGTGGCGAATATATTCTCAACAGGCTTCAGTGTCAGCATACCCTTTTCAAACTATTATCGGCCAAATGGAACTACAGAACGAGTCATTCAGCAATGTTTATTGAACATTCATGTGAATCGAAAGTAAAACTGTTTTAGTTTTAATAATCAAAATTCAGTGCTTATTTTAAAAGTAAGACAAAAATCACTAACCATTAAACAGTTTTTCGAATATTTGTTTTCTAAAAGGCACTGTTTCAGGAAACTTGCATTAAAAAAACTTTCTAACACCATTAATATTGTACAGTAGGAAATCAGATCTCTTAATGTCGAACAGGTTACCTAGAATATATGTATATTAATAATAAATAAATGTATAGTGAAACTATGCCTGTTTATACAAAGAACCTACAACAAATTTCAGTAATATTTAAATGTTTTTTGGCAGATTGTTTTGTACCAGTATTTTATTTATGGGGTATTTTATTTTTTATAAGTTCCATATTTGTAAGCATTATGCTGGTGCTAAAACTTAATTTGACTAAACTTTTGGAGAAGGAACACTTGATTCTGAACACTGTGTCTGCTATTATGTTAATAGCTTCAGCTAAGAATCCATTGAATAAAGAACAGAAAAATTAAAATGCCATACCTTAGAGAATGTAGAATCTCCTGCTTAAGGGACATTTTGCAGCTCAAAGAGTATTTTAGATTATTGCCATAGAGAATAATATGAAGTTCTTTCTAATTTCAGAGGTAACTATGTATTAGTAACAAATAGCTACCAAGTTTTTGTAGTTGAAGAAGAATGGACAGTACTGGAGCATTTATTTCCATTCAGGAGAATATCTGTCTTGATCCCTGGTTAATTATTGATCATATATTTCTCTCATACTTGTATTAAAATTGCATTGACTCAGACTGCTTAAGCATATGAAGGGGTTGGTTCATATGCATTTTCTTATAAGTAAAGAGACACATTAGGCTCAAATAGCAGCACTTCATTTTGAAGGGGAAAAAAGCAGGGCAAAAACTCTTTTTTAAGACTGTAGAGTCTTTTCTGACAGCTAGTCAGAGTTAGAATTAGTTCAAGGAAATGTTAATAATGCACTGCCTGGCCTAATCCCTTTGATATCACCAGGTATCCTCCTGTTCATGGGTTAATTGCTTTAAAAGCGAAGGCAATATTCTGAGCGGTGGGCCGCTTCACCTTTTCACAGCTGTTACCATTGAGTGACAACTAAATCCCATGTGTAAGATGAGGAAGAGCTCAATCTCCAATTGGGAGAAAATTTATGTAAACCACAATCCCTTCAGAATGTGCGGAAGTCATAGACTTTCTTGATTTACTCTGCTTTTCCCAGAAAGCTCTATTGTTCACTTTCCTAAGTCCCATCAACCCTTTGTAGCAGAATATCACAGCGGCAGCAGATAGCTTGAAATATATAAATGCTATCATAGCTCTGATTAATAGCAGTGCTTATGAGTCAAGTCTGATAACAGTGCAGCTCTCCACTCAATTTCAGATACTGCTAATGGAATCTGTCTTCTCCAATTGTAATATGAGAAGGCCTAATTTGCCATGGAGCTTGGAGCTGTCACCAGTAGGGGATTGTGGGGTCAGATGGGAGCTGCCAGGTTTTTGCCCTGCAGCTTGTATCTCTCACTTTGAATAGAGCAGCCCCCTGCCTGCCAGTTAGCTGATAGGCCGCCGTGGGGTTTATGCCACCATATACAATAGGAAAGGACTACATAGGCTGACTTTATAATTGTGAAGCTAGCTCATATTTCCACAGCTACTGTGCTGCATAATTTCTAATAAGTGGTTTTAACAAATGTCAGATTATGAAAAGTTTCCTCAATTACAAAAACTTAGAAAACATTTAAATTGCTAAATCTGTTTCCTGCCGAGATTTTGCCACTGGAACTAGTCATCAGTCATTATGGCTATAATAATAAGTGCATATATTTCTTAAAACTGCAAATAAAATTATAGATCATAACTCCTATAGATTTGCTGCCTTTCAAAGCCATCGAAGTAGAAAACAGTCTTAATGGATTGGACTATTAACATATACTTCATAACTTTGCGTAAGACTACTTAATATTAATTCTACTAAATATTAAAGTTGGTTAGTGTTGCTGATGAAAGTAGTTTAATACCCTCATTCTGTAGATTGCTATTATTTCAATCTCTTAAGTTTACTTCATATACCTTTGGGATCTTAACATTTTAAAAATTATGCCACATCTTCTAAATTTTTGAGTTAAAAAGGACGCAGGGTGATGCCTTGGCACTGCCTTTGAGAATAATAATATGCTGGAATATACTTTTAACCAATTTCAGTTTTGCTACTGCATACAAAATACACCAGCAAGATGGAATAACAAGCTAATATTGAGGTCTGTGTATTTTAAAACATTTCAAACAAGACTGATGAAAATCTGTGATTTGGGAGTTACTTGACACCAGGCTATGCCTGAAGAAGATGATGCCTCCATTGTGCAAGTGATTCCGCATCCCGTGGAAACTTAGGAAATTGTAGAGTAAATGATGGTGATTTCTATAAGTGTTTTTCTTTTATTTAGATGTTCAGGTATAAGTTGATGGGATATAATAAAATGAATTGCTCTAAACTTTGAATAGCTTTCTCATTTATTGGTTAATGCACAAATCTGACTTCTAATGGAAATTGTGTGATTACATTTTATTTATGGAAGCTATTCATAATCTTATTCCCTCCATTTCAGTTGTGATTTTTTCCTTTTTGAAAGCTTTAAAAAAGTTTCCCCCAATTTTATTTAGCGGTTTTAAATCAGGAATAATACTTTGTACTTTTCCTTGTTGTGTACTGGTAGTTGATGTTTATGTAGCTGAAAAATCAGGTAGAACGGTTCTTATCCTTTTGATTGAATCTCATGAAATAGAACAAACCTTGGTAGGATTTTTATCTGGAGTGAAAGTAAATTTTTATGAAATGTGGGGGAAAGGACTTATTTGCAAATTGATTAAAGATGGAAATGTTTTACATTTATTTTGGTTTGGTGGTGGTGGCTTCAGAGGTATAACTTTAATATACCATGCTCTAAATTATTGGTTTATGTTCATTAGATCTAAACTTGAAAATAAAAGAAAAAATTTAGATTCTACTGCTCTGAATGGCCACTGACTATAATTCACTTACAGAGTACCTGGCACATATTAGATGCTCAATACGTATTTGTTGAAAGAGTGTTAATGGCCACCAAAAGAGAAAGAAAGGTTCAGCAGCACACCTTCTTTTCAGCAGCTTAGCTTCCCAGGGTGACCATTCTCCAAGTACATGACGAGATAAATATATGCGTGTTGATTATGTGAATGAGCCAGCAGGTAACATTTATATCATTTTCATGAACAAGACCCAGAAAGATAAGAACGTGGGTGGATGGAGGTGGTAGATGGCTGTTCATTGTATCTTGCTTTACCACACTTCCCTGTAACCCATTGCATTTTTCAGTCATCAATATGAGTTGACACTAAGAGTGATTTATTTAACAATAGTGCTCAGATGCTGCATTGTGGCCTTCCTACTCAATTCTACTTCAAGGAGTTTTCCCTATAGAAAGCAGGTCGTGTGCCCTCCATGTGGGGTTCTGAGCATGCAAGTAACACTGAAGGCGGATACATTCATGAATTTTTTGAGGCACGTCAAATACGTGTGCTGAAAGAATTCCAGGTCTGTTATACGTCTTTTGATTGAGGGTTAGACAAACATGTGACTACACATGAAAATCAAATACCATGTGGTAGAAAGAAAAATATACCTTATCATCAATAGCAAATCTGTGTCAGTGGTATAAATTGTAACCTCCTGATTTATCCATTGTGTCAACAGATGAATAGTATTCCATCAGTGAGAAAACTACTGCACAATCGGTATGTTCTGTAAGAAATCTTACCACAGTCTCGTGGATTTTTTGGACCAAAGAGAAGGCAGTTATGTTTTAACCGTAGAATTCTGAGCTTCACATTTGTTAGGATGCTCTTAATGGCATCACACATCCCTTACCACTCCTCCCCACCTCAGTGGCGAATCTCTGTCATTTGCATTATCTGGGTGAAATTGTAAATACTTGACCACCCTTCCCGTACAATCTGTCATTCTCTTGGTGTGTCTTTCCTCATTGACTAACCACTTGGTCCTAGAATGTGAACGACACGATTTTAGTGTTAACCCAAGTAAAAAGCAATTAGAAAGATGTATGTACTGCAAACATACTGCAAAATATAGCTTATATTTCAAAACATAAATATATAAAATAAAGTATGCAATATATAAAATATATTTATTTATATGAAGCATACTTCATTGACTTTTGGATTAGTTGATATTTTGAATCATGTATAGCACTGCTTTACTCCATTAGTATGAGACCTTGAAATTGGGCGTGCCACTCTTAACAATGTGAAAACTTGATTGTGATTGTTGGTATTGACATGTGATTGTTTTACAATACAATGGTGGTGTTATTAAAATTATCATAGTAATGGTGTTTGAAGTATGATCTTCATATAGCTGAATAAGATGTTATTTCTCTGTAAGCCAGGTTACATTCTAAAAATACATATTTCGTTTGAAGAAATGCCTCCTTTGACCCTCTATGAGGCTCTCTGAGAATTAGATTGAGAATGAAAAACATTTTTGTCTCATCTTATATCTAATTCATCATAAGGTGTTCTTAACGTGGAAAGTAGTTTACACTATTTCACAATTTAGTAGTGAGTTCCGGTGAAAAGACTTGTTATTCACAGTCTCATTTGTATTTCTCTCCTTTTTCTCTAGTTTATTATTAGTTTTGTTGAGGTAGTTTCATCAATTTCAGTAGAAAAATGTGTGTCTTTTAATTTTAAGATGCTACTCTAGCACATTAAGTGTAAATAAATAAATTTATTAATTCCATGGTTAATTTTTAAAAAAATAATAATTACTTAAGCGTATTTATTCAAAAGAATAAAATGAAAATTGGAAGTAGGACTCCTGGATTGCCAAGTGAAAACACAATGGTATTTTTGATTGTCGTTTATATATTTTTTAAAAATCATCAGATTTAGTCTGTGGGTAGATGACAATTGTTTGTCTTATTTGGGGACACATATTTATAGTTCATCTGTACATTTGACTTTATGGATGATACGAAACAGCTCGTTTTGTGGGCTCAGAACAGCAATTTCATTTAAACCTCATTTTTAAATTATAATGTCAGATTGTACATTCCTTCTATGTATTAGGTTGGTGCAAAAGTAATTGCGGTCTTTGCAATTATTTTTAACCTGTTAAACTGCAATTACTTTTGCACCAACTTAATATTTCTAAAAGAAAGATTACATAGCTAGAAATTTGTACTACCAATTCATTTAACAGGATGATATTTAGTCAGATTTATACATAGTGTTTCAGTCTACTTATATAATTTAAGTTTACCAAAAAAATTACAAATATATGTTATAGCCCTTTCCAGAAAATAAAAATCTGTAGAATGTGTGTTCTGGTTAGAATTATTCCCAAAAAGAGATGACAGCCAACTTGCCTAATCACTCTTCATTGAGAGGGGTCATAATTGGCTCATAAGGGAACAAAACCCCAGCAATGAAAACAGACAATGGATTAATTGGAGGCTCTAGGAATTCTGTAGATGCATAGGATTTATACCTTTGTTAAAAAACTCATAAATAAATAGATAATTAAAGTGCTTACTTGGTCACCTGGTTTGCTTAACAAGTTTAAGACTAGTTACACCTTCAGACATTTTCATCAAAGTGATTTTTTTCGGCATCACTTAGATAAATCATTTCATGTGTTTCTATCTCAAATTCACAGTGGCTTACTGATAGGGAAGGTTCATTGATATTTAATTCAATAAGATATAAGATGGAAATTCTGAGCTATTTTGTTCGATATTTCACAAAAATTTTAGAAAATGTAATGACTTCCTTTACACATCAGTATGTGAAAGGCAATATGAGTAACTGAACCTTCTGTATTTTATTATTCCCTTTGAAATATTTATGTTATAGACAAGGAATAAATCACTTGATATGAAAAATGCTTTTTAAGTAAATTATTATTTCTATTCTCTTGCTGAAAGAATATTTAGACTCTTGAATTAAAGTACAGAATGGTGAAATGATTATCCCTTAGTTTCTTTAAGATATATCCATGTGGATATCACTTTATTTTTAAAACAAAATTAATGTAAAAAAATAAAAATGAATCCTTGAATTTTTCTCCTAATTTCATTTGTTACTTTGACACCACTTTTATAAAAGTAAAGGACAGCAATGATAAAGTACATGGTTCTTAAAAGAAACAAAATTTAACAAAATTTACCCCAATACCAAAACATCTTTTCATTTTTTTTACAATTATAAAAGATTAATTTTTAAATAATGGCAGAAGTAATTTTATAAAACATTATTTGGAAATGGTTGGACTTAGGTTGAAGTAATTAGAAACCATTGCTATTTGGAGAGTGTTAAAAACTAAAGATGAAGTATGTCTGAAATAAATATATATAGGGGAGAAAACATTTAGTTTTCAAAAATATCAAATAGCTTTTCTAGGAACACACACAAATATATACATAAAGTGATATATACAGTAATTTTTAAAATGCTGACATGGCTATCCAGTGGTATTAATGGTCCAAAAATAATCCTATTGGCTTTGTAATACATTATTTAGAGAAGTTTAAGTTCTTCAAGTCTGCTTTCCTTACTAAGTTTTGATTACGTTACAGTTAAAAATTTCTATTCCTCAGGATTGTGTTTGTTTAGAAATACAGAAAAATCTGTCTATTCAGTACCCATTTAATACATGTAATGAGAATTTGGAGAAGGGGCAGCTACCCCAGTCTTAGTGAAAGTAGGAAAAACTTCTTGGAAAGGCGATGCCTATGCTGAGTTGTAAACAGTCAGTGGGAGCTGGCCAAGTGACGGCAAAACAGTGTTCCAGATACAGAGAACCTTGGTGTGCAAAGAAACCTGGAGGTGGGGCAAAATGGCTTATAAGTACAGGGACTTACAAGATGTTTAGTGTTGCTGAAACGCAAGGTTTGCGATGAGTTACATCCCAAAATGAAGCTACCGGTGGGCAGAAACCAGATCATCAGAGGTCTTGTCTATCATGATGAGCTTGTAGTGCTTCATAATCAAAAAAGAGTCACTAAAGCGTTGAAGGCAGAAAAGTACAAGATATGTTTTAGATCTCTCACGCTGGTGGCGATGGTGGGCCTAGGATTGGAGGCAGAGAGCATACAAAGCTGCTGCATTGGTGTGAGCCTGAGCTGATGATAATAGCTGAAACACGGCAGTGGGGTGGGTGAAGGGAAGGGGAGGAGCTTTCAAAGTGTTTAGGAAGTAAAATGGGCAGGATGTGATTAGTTGGACAGGGAGAGAGGGAGAGGAGCTTTGATGGTGACTCCTAGGTCTCTTAGATATCTAAACTAGATAGATAATGAAAATCACTAAGATAGGGAACACAGGAGCAGGAGTCATTTTAGGGAAGAAGATGAGGAATTAATTTTGCACATGTTGACATTGAAATTCTCTAGGACATCGAGGGTTGGCATGGCTTTGTGGTAACGTGTACAGTGGTCAGTAGAGATACGTAAGTCTGAAAATAGGGAGAGGCAGAATTGGAGACAGATTTGGTTTCTTCAGTGGGTAGCTGACAATTGACATCAAGACAGTAGATAAAGCCACCCAGGCAGAGTAAGTAGAGAGAGAAGACTAGTTTGCCTGAGAATGAAATCTGGGGAAGTACAGGCTTTAAAGGAGTTCATGCAAGGAAAGGAGCCATTCAGAGAAAACACAGAGGAAGATCCAGACCCATAGAAGGAAAACCAGAGAGTTGTGAGGTCCCGTGGTCAGCTAAGTAGAGTGTGGCTGGGGGAGTGAGCACCACAGCAGAGAGGTCCCAGAAGCCTACTGTATGTGGCAGTTAGATGGTCGTTGGGGACCTCCGTGAGAGCAATATCAGTAGAGTGCTGGAGTGAGAACAGAGAGTAGAGGCTGCAGATGTGGACCACGCGAGGCTAATGCTGAGCCTAGTCGTGACCTGAAACCTCCCTTCCTGAAAGCATTCTTGACACCAGCTTGTTCTTTCGTCCTTTCTCTCTCTCTCAGTAAGGTGACATGAAGCATGCTCAGATAATGTCATCTGCCTTGAACAACATAATAAGACTGCCTACCTACACAGTCAGTGAATGAGTTGAAGACTCATCCAAAGTCTTCAGAAAGTCCTCGTCCTTTCCGTTGTTGACATCGTCGTTTGACTTGTCAGCAAGTCACAGACCCCGCTTGCTGTGTACTGTGGACAGCACGTCTCCTTGTTGGCACGCGTATGTGTCATGGCACTGGGCCACACATGTCTTCCTACACTGCTCTCACCCTGCAGACTTACTAATGTCTGGTAGGTATACTGCCTGTCTTCAGGACAAATACTTAGTTTTAATGAAAATCTTATGATTTTGAGACTGGCTTTATTAAACTCTTCTCCATCACAGGCTACTTTCATCAGGAGAGTCCAGTCTTGCCCAACAGGCCTGTTTCATCCTTCAACAATTTGATGTCCCCTTCCCCCACCCACTATCCACTCTCTGCCAGACTTTAGCTTTTAGTTCACTCATTTCCTTGATGCCCCTACATCAATTAAATGATGCCCCTACTCAATTAAGTGGAAGACAGCTGTCTAGAACGCTTTGCTCATCCTTTTTGTCTTTACTTTCTTCTCTATCCAGTGTAGGCCCCACGGATGATTACTTCCCTTTCTCTCAGCCCTTCTGTCTTACCTACCACCTAATGCCCCTAACCCTGCCTTTCCTGGCCGGGCTCAGGCTGTTGCTGACTTTCCCACAGCCATATGGTCTGATGCTGCCACTCCATAAGCACAGTCTCCGGAATCTCCATCCTCAGCCGAGCATGGAGTGGTACCTACTGGTCCTGGTTATGTGTCCCTCCACAGCTTGCGGAGTTTTCCCACAGCAGATGTCTGACAGTATCTCTACTTTTCATAATCTACTAGTTTGTACATGTTACATAGTCAATAAGTATTGGATTCTGAATCTTAGCATAAAGCAAACTTTTAAAGGCAGTGTGTTTTAAGGGACATTTCACGGTTTGATTTATAAAAGGGCCGTTGAAATAAAAAAAATTCATACAGAAGATTAGGGTGATAGATAAAGGATAGGGTTTCTTTTTTGAGGTGATGAAAATGTTATAAAATGGACTGTGGTTTGGTTGCATATCTATAAATATACTAAAAATGTTTGTACACTTTAAATGGGTGAATTATAAAGTACATGAATTATATCTCAGTAAAGCTGTTTTTTTACAAAAGGAAAATTTTTAATCTAGAATTGGAAAAAAATATAAGGAAGAAAGAAAAGGAAGCTGGAGAGCTCACAGAATTCCTAGGAGGGATGGATTACCAGTCTCTGAGCCTGAAACATCCAGCGCTCTAGGCACGTCTGAGTGGATTCTGTCCCCATCCGTGCTGCTTTGCCTCACCAGTTTCCAATTCAAAGACTGGAGCATGTGCTTCTGACAAACAGAGTCATATACCCATGCTCCCCCTGCAAGGGAGGCTGGAAAAGTATTTTGTATTTTCAACGTGTATAATAGGAAGGGGCTATGCCTCATAAACTGGGTACCCCCCAAGCATATGAAGGGATTTTTAGATGTTGAACAGCACAATTTTTAAAACCAAAAAAAAACAAATCAGTTATCTCTCTTCTATAACAGCAGCCTCACAAATCATTTCTCTGATACCAAGGAAAATTGGGTGTAAGAGTATATGGATTATTCTTTGCAAAACCATCCTGACCTGGAAGCGGGTGGGATGATGGAGATTCAGATTATAGACCTTGCTTGTAGGATTAGTCTTCAATAAAATGTTAATGTATACAACAACTGTAATAGTGTAACATAAAGTTTATCACTGAAGTTTATAATTTTACCTTACTCTCTTCAATTTTTAAAATCTTACGAAATATTTGAAAAGGTAGTAAACATAGTTCGTAATTCCAATAATGAATGTCAACGATTCAAATACTTTAGGATGTCTCCCTAAGCCTAAGAATGTGTTCAAAATCATTGTAGATTAGTGAGTCTTGAGTTTTCTTCCTGAGGATTCATACATATCAGGACTTTCTTCTCAGTTCTCTTTAATTAAGTGGTGGTTTTAAACTTTAATTAATTGCCCTTTTGCGGGGGAGGGGAGAATAAAACAGGCAATTCAAGCTGGTAGTGTGTTATTTTGATAAAATAGAAATAAGTACAATTCTAATACTGGACAAAAGTTTTATTCTATTCTATTCTTCATTCCAGGGTGTACATATTTAACCAAATAAAGTGCAATACATCATTAATATAGAATAAATGATTTGACATTAAAATTAAAAACATCATCTTTTACCCCATAAGGTAATGACACCAAATAACTAGACTAAAAGTTTGAATCCTGGTTCTGCCACTTAATTGCCAAAGGACCTTGGAAAACTTACTTGGCCTCTTCAGATCTTAGTTTCTTCATCTGAAAAAAGGAGATAGTAGCATCTATTTGTGGGATTTTTATGAAAATTAAATGAATTTGTTGTAGAAGGTAAGCACTTAGAACAATACCTGGCACATGGCAGCCAAAAAACTCAATAAATGTTAGCAAATTATCTCAGGAACTTGTTGGGTTTTTTTTTTTAACTTTTTATTTTGACATAATTTCAGATTTATAGAACAGTATCAGGAGTAGCCACCTCCTGGTATACCCTTCATCCAGATTCCCCAAATGTTAATAATTTACCACGTTTGCTTTGTCCTTGATCTGTGTGTATTTATTTTGTTTATAACCTAAGCTGCAGTCATAGTACCCTTTGGCCCTAAATTGCTTCAGGGTATGTTTCTTAGAAACAGGGACATTTTCTTGCATGTCCACAGTACAGTTCTCAAAATCATCAAGAAATTATCATTGATACAACATCGTTATCTAATCAACAGACTTGAATCAGATTTTGCCAATTGTCCCAATAATGCACTTTATAGCAGAAGAAAATCCCAGATCATGCCTTTTATTCTGTTGTCATATCCCTTTAGAGTCCTTAATCTGGAGCAGTTCCTCTGGTTGGTTTTTGTTTTTTTGGCTTTTTTTTTGGGGGGGAGTCTTTTAAGACTTTGATATTTTTTGATACATACAAGCCAATTATTTTGTAGAATGTTCTTCAGTTTGAGTTTGTTCATTCCCTCATGTTTAGACTCAGGTAATACATTTTTCTTAGGATTACCATAGATATGATGCTGTATTCTTTTCTTTGGAAGAGATCAGGAAGCATATGATATTTGTTTGTTCCATTACTGGGCTGTTAGCTTTGATTACGTGGTTAGGATGGTGTCTGCTGAGTTTGCCAGTATAAAGTTACCATTTTTCCTTTTGTAATTAAATCCATTTATAGGGAGATACCTTTAGACTATGTACATATTTCTGTTACTGCAAAACTTTTACCCACTAGTTTGGTATCCATTATTATTATGATGGTTGCCAAATGGCGACTTCGTTTCCTCTACAGTTATTAGTTATCAATTGGCATTCTACAACTTTCCCTTCTCTTCCAATTATTTATATCACTGTAGAGTCATATATTCTTATACATTCTTTGAGTTATTATCATTATTTGATGCTCAGATTATCCCCAGTTTGGCCAGTGAGGATCCCCTTAAGCTGGCTTCTGCGTCCTTTTCGTCATGTCCTGTTGGAGCACTTCTTCCTGGCACAAGACGTTTCAGATGCATTTTGTACTTGAACTACACCAGCCCTGAAATCTGCCATTTCTCCAAGGATGGTAATTTATATTTCAGGTAGAGGGAGGAATCTTGTATCTTATGCTGCTTTCCAAAGTAATATTAACAGGTGAAAACATAGAAATTCCTTTTAAAAATGTCCCTAATGCTTTAAGATTAATTCATTCTCTCATTCACTGTTTCCTTTCTGTGCTTGGGGCCAAATGCTTACAACAGAAGTGAAGTTTAACTCCAGTGCCCATTTCAAAACCAATGTCAAAATAATTGTTATGTACAATTAAATGCTATAATGTTCAGAGATGGGCTAGAAACCTGGGAATTGAAGAGACATTTGAGAAGAGTGTAGTTTAAATAAGTAGAAGGGAGCAGGGAAGACATCCACTTCAGGGGTACAGCATGAGTGAAGGTGTGATGCTAAGAACGGACATGTCCTAGTAGAGGATTTTGAGAAGCCTGACTAGCTGGTAGAGTTAACAAGGTTGGTAGTTAGTGGCTAGAGGGGGTTCAGTGTACTGGGAGCCTGGATTCCAGGCTGATGCATTTAGAATTTACCCTACAAGCAATGAAGAGTCCTCAAGTTTTGGGGCTGGGCAGTCATAAAGTGTATGTTTTAGAAGTTTAATCTGATGTTATGTTGCAGAATAGATTGGAAAACAAGCCAAGTTAGAAAACTATTCAAATAACCGAGGCACAACCAATAGGAATTCACATGAAAGGAATTTGGAAGGAAGAAATGACTTTAGTATGTTGCATCAGGATACCTGGGAGAATGAGGGACTCTGATGAAACTGTAAAGTCATGGGGTTTATAAAGGAAAGAAAACAGAAATAAATTCAGAAGAGAAACTCAAAGAAAAACAGGTTTGGCGATACTGACATTTTTAACTTTTTTTCTATAACGGTTGTTTAGGAACCATCGAATGACTCCATGACTTTTTATACAAAACAATATAGTTAAAAAGTAATGACATAGGGCCACATAGTATCATAATTATTAGACACAGTAATGCTTGCTGAATTTCAGGACACTCATTAGACATATATAGTTGGCTAATAGCTTTAGTTTTCTTAGCTTTAGATTTATAGTGAAATAGGAAATTGTTTTGGTTTGATTTGCCATGGTATGTTTAACCATATTACCAGTCTCAAATCATACCTCTCAATTGAGATCCAGATTCCTAATTGATTTGAAATGTATGGCTCATGTTGGCATTTGGAGGGTGAGAAATTTGTTTTCAAGTGTTGCGTTTGATACTTTCGTGCTATTAAAATCCACATTCCAATTCTTCCCTTTAAAAAATGTTTTTAACTTTAACTTTGTGTAAAGACAAAATCATCAGAAACTAAGAACTTAGCTTACAAGATCTTAAAATCACCAAATATTGTGACCAAGACAGACTTTGCCGTATGTTGAGAGATAGGTGTAGAAAGTAGATCCAAACACGCCATAGAAAGTGAGAATGAGAGTTCCTGAATAGATATTTTGCTATTTCATTGATATTTACAATTAAACATTTCAGTCTTTACCAGACCATTATTCTTCTTCATGGATGTGGCAAGAAAAATGACATAGGTTTGTTATCTCTCTAGCTACTATTTCTTCAGGCTTTCTGAACTGGCTTGAATCCTGAGAACTAAACCTCATTCCATCCACAGGATACCAAGCACGTTTGCTCATTTGATTGTTAATATGTGGACTTCCTAATTAAAATCTGTTGAAAAATATTATTCCATGAAGTAATGTATTAACCATATAATGTGTTGGGATGGCGCTGGTAACTGTCATAATGTCTCCTGCTACAGTTTATAAAAAGGAAAATAAAGTCGGTTCTTTTTGTTGGGAAAGAAGATTTCATGTTATCTGTGTTTGCAGGCTTTCTGGCTCCTATGCTGGAGGAATCCTTGCTGCGGGGGTGTTTTCATTTTCTCGTCTAACATGGCAGTGGTCCATTGCAGCAGAGGTTTTTAGCTTAAACAATCTGTTCGTGGGGCTGCTTATGGCTCTTACTGTACATTTTGAGGAGGCAGCAACTGCAAAAGAAAGATCAAAGGTAACCTATTTTGACCAAAATGAAATCACGTTTTGTTTTAATTTGTAGATAGATGCTGTATTTCTTTTTAACTTTGGTTTAAGTACTGTCTATCTGTTCTGATTACTGTCAAGGTAATCTAGGCAAGTTGAGAGAGAAAATATTCTCAGTTCTTGTGCTGTGAATCATGAGGGACTTTATAATTCCTTAGAATTCCATAGAATTCAAAAGTTTTTTGGAGAATGAAGGGATTCTGAAATCCCCTGGAATCCTATGGGAAAGATAGGCTTGTTGGTTAATTCCACCATCCTGTATGTGTGTGTGTGTGTGTGTGTGTGTGTGTGTGATCATAAAATGCCAAGTCTAGATTAAATTATATACCATTATGGGACATTGACTTACTTCCTAATTGCTAAACAAGATCAAGTTTGTACCTTTTTCTAACTAAAAGGAGAGTATCAAATGTAGAAATGAAGTAGTTCAGAAGAGCTTACAATGAATTCTGAGGCAGGTACCATCATCAAAATAATTTGAAACGTGAAGGAACCCTGTCTTCTAAGAGCTTACAGTCTACACCTTGGAAAGTGCCAAATCATCTTAGTACAGGCAGCGTTGTGTCATTAAACAACATAGAAACAAAAGAACATCATGGTTTATCTGTTGTTTCCATAAACAGATCTGTGATGCTATTACAGTTTATTTTGTGTTTAAAATAAACTTTTTTTCTAATTATGAAAATAACGCATGTTCAAAAAAAAAACCAAAACCACCATCTGTAAATAACCAGGTTCTAAATAGAAAGTGTCGTATGTCATTTATATAATTTAGTAGGAGAAAAAGTAAAACAGAAAGAATTGCCGAACTTCAGTTATAGATTTTACTCGAATAAGAATTACACGATATCCTATTACTGGTAGGACTTATCTAAGTCATTATACAGGACTGTCTAAAACTTAGTTTGAAGACAGTCCTTTAACATCAAACTGCAATGATTTGATGAGAATGGCAAACATTAATAGAAAATAACAGTGATAAATATTAGTGACTGGTAAAGCATGACTGCTTACATTTAAGAGGTTGATTTTAACCTGACCTATGGTACAAATGCTTGGTTTGAATATAAAGAATAGCTTTTTACTATTGTGCTTACTTAGAGTTTTAGGTGAATATTTATCCTTTTCTTTTATTTACTTTCAGATAGCTAAAATTGGTGCTTTCTGCTGTGGCCTTAGCTTATGTAACCAGCACACAATAGTACTCTATGTTTTGTGCATAATACCGTGGATTCTTTTTCGACTTTTAAAAGAAAAGGTAGGTTTTTTAATTTTATAAAAATGAAAATTCATAATATTTTATTTAGGCTCAATATAACATTTATGGCATGAGAAAACATGGGGCTTTAATTTATTTTTATTTTTCATTTTTATTTTTTTTAGTTTTATGTATAGCATCAGTTACCTTTGGACCTAACAACATTGACTGAAAAAAAGTAGGATTTACGAAAATTATGCCGTATTGATTGCAGTCGCATCTGGCGTATTTCATAATTTTCTTACTGATTCCGAACAGCACCTTGATGAAAATAGGCTAAAAGGACTTAAAACAACAATAGCAACATTTCTTATTTTATTATATATTCTAAGTCAAAGGATAGTGTATTAATAATCGTTCATTCATTCATTCAATTGTTTGTTGAGTGCCTGCTCTGTGCCAGA
The DNA here is from genome assembly GCF_004115265.2 of Rhinolophus ferrumequinum. Lineage (NCBI taxonomy): Eukaryota > Metazoa > Chordata > Mammalia > Chiroptera > Rhinolophidae > Rhinolophus > Rhinolophus ferrumequinum. The sequence continues at coordinate 37,123,114 of NC_046289.1, read as the reverse complement.
TGCTGTTCTAGGTGCTGGAGGACAGCTCTCAACAAAATAGACACCACTGTTGCTATTGTGAAATAATAAAATCTCTGGTAAATAACAGTCCTGTTTTCACAGAACAGATTCCCCTAGAATTAAAAATGATTATGAATTTAAATGGTGGTATAAAGCAACATAGGATTATTACTTTGTTAGGCAGTAGGAGATGTAGGTAAGCCGAAAGTAGGGAGCTGAGTTCAACACAAGTCCTTGGAAAGACAGAAATCTTTATTCTGTCCATCTTCCTCCTAGAGGTTAAAATAGTCTCTATACAAAACCAGTGCTAGAATCATTTTACTCACCTATTTTATTTATTTATTGCTTGCTTGTTTGTTAATTATACCTCAGGCACATTTATTTATCATTTCATTATTTCTCACATATAGCCAGCTATCATCAGAATTATATTGGAAAAAATACATATACTAAAATTATTATATAGAAATAGGGAAATAATTATACAAAGCTTTAGATGATTGTATTTACTGTACTTGAATACATTTTCCTTCTTAGTTTCTTGACAACAAAGCAGAAAAGTCATGTGGAAGTTATAAAATTCTTATTATGTGATAAAAAAAATTTGTTAAAAAAGAAACATAATTGATAGGAAAGATCAACTGTTTCTTGGAACTGAATTCTGTTAAGTCAACCATATAAGACCTTAGGTAATGGCTATTAAACAACCTAACAGGCATAGTGGTTTTATAGAATATATAGAAAGTTCCTTATATGGTCTTTTATTTTATAAGCTCTTGATCAGAACAATGAAGATATAACATTAAAAAAAAAAGTATAACTCAGCAGAGACTTCTCTATGGGATATAAACCTGAGGAGGCCCAAATATTTTTCTTGTGAATTGACGGATGCACAGGCATTTACATCCTGATACCAGTTGTCCTGAAACCAAGCTTCTCTTTCTTCCAGCTTTATTGAGATATAATTGACATAGAAAACGCTGTGTAAGTTTAAGTGCACAGTGTGGATGATTCAATGTATGTATATATTGCAAAATGATTACTACAATAAGGTTAGTCAACAGCTTCATTACCTCATATGGTTACATAGTTGTGTGTATGTTGAGAACTTCTAAGATCTACTCTCAGCACATTTTAAATATATAATAACAGTATCAGTAACTATAGTCCCCATGCTGTATATTACATCCCCAGAACTTACTCATTTTATAACTAGAAATTTCTACCCTTTGACCACCATCCACTTCCCTCACCCCTCAACCCCCACTTCTGGCAACCACCAATCTGTTCTGTTTCTATGAGTTCAGTTTTTTTACATTCCACACATAAGTGAGATCATATAGTATGTCTTTCTCTGTCTAACTTATTCCACTTAGCATAATGCCCTCAAGGTCCATCCATGTTGTCACAAATATCAGGATTTCCTTCTTTTTATGGCTGAAAAATATTTATATATATATAAATATTTATAAATGTGTGTGTGTGTGTGTGTACACATATACATGTATATATGTCACATTTTCTTTAACCATTTATCTGTCTATGGACCCTGAGATTGTTTCCATGTCTTGGCTATTGTAAATAATGCTGCAATGAACATGAGCATGCAGAGAGAGAGAGTGATTTCATGTCCCTTGGATAAATACCCAGAAGTGGAATTGCTAGGTCATATAGTAGTTCTATTTTTAATATTTTGGGGAACCTCCATCTTGTTTTCCACAGTGGCTGCACCAATTTACATTTCCACCAACAGTGCACAAGGGTTCCTTTTCTCCACATCCTCACCAACACTTGTTACTTCTTGTATTTTTTATATTAGCCATTCTCATAGGTGTAAGGAGATCTCATTGTGGTTTTGATTTGCATTTCCCAGATGATAAGTGATGTTGGGCACCTTTTCACATATCTGTCGGCAGTTTGAATATCTTCTTTGGAAAAATGTGTATTCAGGTCCCTTACCCATTTCAAAGTCAGATTACTTGGTCTTTTTATTTTTGTTTTGTGTTGTTTTGCTATTGAGTTCAATGAGTTCCTTATATATTTTGGATATTAACCCTTATCTGATATTTGGTTTGCAAATATTTTCTTCCATTGCACAGGTTGCCTTTTCATTTTGTTGATCCTTTTTCTGTGCACAAGCTTGTAATGTGATGTATTCCCCCTTATTTCTTTTTGCTTTTATAGCTTGTGCTTTTGGTGTCATATCCAACAAATCATTACCAAGACCAAAGTCAAAGAGCTTTTTCCCCCGTGTTTTCTTCTAGGAGTTTTATGGTTCAGGTCTTAAATTTAAGTCTTGAATCCATTTCGAGTTAATTTTTGTGAGTGGTGTAAAGTAGGGGTCCAATTTCATTCTTTTGCATGTATTCCCCCTTATTTATTACCCAACAACATTTATTGAAGACACTATCCTTTCCTCACAGAGTATTCTTGACACCCTTGTCAAATATTAGTTGGCCATATATGCATGGGTTTATTTCTGGGCTCTCAGTTCTGTTCCATTGGTCTATGTGTCTGTTTTTATGCCAATACCATCCTGTTTTGATTACTATAACTTCGTAATATAGTTTGAAATTATGAAGTGTGATGCTTCCAACTTTGTTCTTTCTCAGGATTGCTTTGGCTATTCAGGGTCTTTTGTGGTTTCACACAAATCTTAGGATTCTCTTGTATATTTCTGTAAATAATGCCATCTGTAAATAATGCATAGGAATTGCACTGAATCTGTAGATGGCTTTGCACATTTTAACAATATTCTTTTTAAAAAGTTTTTAAAAAACACTAATTCTTCCAATCCATGAACATGGGATATCTTTCCAGGTATTTGAATCTTCTTCAATTTCTTTCATCAGTGACTTATATTTTTCAGTGTACAGGTCTTTCACCTCCTTTGTTAAATTTATTCCTAAGTATTTTATTGTTTTGAATGGTATTGTAAACGGAATCATTTTCTTTATTTTTTCAGGTAGTTCAGTATGTAGAAATGCAACTAATTTTTATGTGTTGATTTTGTATCCTGCAACTTTACTGAATTAGTTTATTAGTTCTTTAGTGGAGTCTTTAAGGTTTTCTATGTATAAGATCATGTCATCTGCAAACAGAGAATTTTACATCTTCCTTTCTGATTTGGATGCCTTTTATTTCTTTTCCTTGCCTAACTGATCTGGCTAGGACTTCCAGTACTAGGTTGAACAGGAATAGTGAGAGTAGGCACCCTTATGTTGTTCCTGATCTGAGAGGAAATGCTTTCAACCTTTCATCATTGAGTATGATGTTAGCTTTGGGCTTGTCACATATGGCCTTTATTATGTTAAGGTATGCCTTAGATCAATTAACTCAGAATTATTTTAGGGTAGCCCTACAGATGGGCAGAACTGTTGGCTGAGATCTCTACTTGGGCAAGCAGGGATGCAATTTACTAAAATCTGAGCACTGGTTGCTTTGTAAGCCCAGCTTCCCTTCTCTGTCCCTTCCTGACCCCCAGTGGCGCAGCGCTGCACATACCTTCCCCCCCAGGGGTCCCTGTGAGGTAAGACCAGAGTGAGCCACCTGGGAAGTGTCCTGCAATGTTGAAGGAGCTGGATGTCCACCTTGGACTTTCTTTTCCCACTGGAAAAACTGTAGGCTCAAAAACTCTCGGTGCAGTACTGTGCTGGCCTGGGGAGGGGGTGATATGGTCAGATTGCTTCTCTTACACTTTTAATGCTGTCCTCCTCAGTCTCTGTGGTCCAGGCACATGTTTAGCCTCGACCTGGATTGTGATATTTTCACAGTGGAGTCTTGTCTATGGATAGTTACTAGTTTGTCTTTTTGAGAGGAGAACTGAAATTGGGAATGACCTATGTTGCTGTCTTAATAGTGTCACTCTTAGCCAGCTTTCTGACTCAAGAGAAGGTGCCTTCAGATATCAGACAGGTACATTCTCTGGCAAGAACCTAGCAACCAAGTATTTTGTGTTGGCTGATTGAAAGGATAGCCATGTGCTTTGTATAAAACACACAGGACCCAGAGTTGACAAGTTAGGAGCCTAGTTTGAGAGCCTGTTGGCCCTGTACTGAGGTCAGCTACTGATAAAGGATGAAATTTGGGAAAGTATGATTCTTCCAAGGACCTTTCACTTCCATTATTTAAATAACAGAGGCCAGAAAATAAGGTCTACCAATGAAGTGACAGGGTAGTTGGCTTTGAGGCAGAACGAGAAGTCCTGCGCCAGTTGGTTGCAATTCTAGTTTCTCACTTAAATTATCTGGGAAGTTTTAAAAAAAGTAAGTGTATGTGTACATATATTACTGTATGTATATTTATTTGTGTGTTTATGTATGTGTGAATATATATTTCTGCTGATCCCACCCTAAAATAATTCTGATTTTATTGATCTGGGGTGAGTCCCATACATTGATATCTTTAAAAAACTCCCCTGGTGATTCTAGTGTACATGCAGATGGGACCTGGAACCACTCTCTTGGACTCTGTGACATAGCTCCCGTAACTATCTCCCCATTTCCCCACACAGAAGGAAAATCCTGCAGCAAGTGCATCCTGCCATTCTCAATTGAAATTATAATATGTAGAAACTGCCAAAATATAAACATTCACCTTGTTTAAAACTACTTTTAAGAATAGCAAAGGCACGTCAGTCAATTAGTTATTTCTTACACTCTTTTCATGCCATCATTTTTTATGCATTCAGTCACCACTTTAGAAATATAAATGAAATCAGTACTATAATAAAAATACTCCATTTTCAATTGAAAATGTTTATTTGAAAATGCTAATATAAATCAGTTGTTTGCGCTACTTCTGTTGAATACAAATTTTGGTTCTTGTATACCTTGTCATATGAATTTTCCTTTTTCGTAGAGGAAAAATTGGCTATTTCCAGTGATGATATTTGTAAGAGATCCCCTTTCCCAATTACTAAAGCAACCACTATACCACTATTTGAATCTTTCTAGTAAACTAGAATTCTTTTGGACTTAATCTTTGTAAGACTTTATCGATATTGTCCTTTGTTTTAGAACTGTGTAAATAAGAAATATATTTTCCGGATAAATACCCAGAAGTAGAATTGCTGGGTTCTGCTTTATAGCCTTTGTTTTAAAGTCTATTTTGTCTGGTATATGTATTACTGCCCCAGCTTTTTTTGTTTGTTTCCATTTTCATGACTATGTGTGGTGTCAGATGGGTACTAGATTTATTGGAGTGATCACTTCATAAGTTATATAAATATCTAATTACTATGTTGTACACCTGAAACTAATACAATACTGTATGCCAACTGTAATTGAAAAATAAAAAAAATAAGATGTGGAAGTATAGAAAAAAATATATTCTTGTATGAGGCAACATTGTTATATAGAACAACACATTTCTTTCAGTACTCCTTTCCATATGTAAATTGAGAAAAAAAGACATTTGGATGAGCTGGGTGGTTATTTAAAAGCTAGCCTCATTTGTACCCAGTATTTCCATGAAATGTGTAAAGCTCTTGTAGAAGCATATTGTCCATGTATGATGGGAATAGAGTACGTAGATGAAGTCTGCTGCTGATGAGGGCTGATGAAATGAATTGGTATTATTTGGTATTATAGGACATATTTGGGGCATATTTAAAATCAGCCAAACAACTTAATAACTTCCAAGTGTGTTAAGTCAGCTGTGCAATTCTACTTGTCGTGACATGGTTTTAAATGTAAAAGATGCAATACACGTGATACTCACGAGTCTTTGCTAATATTATTTGCTTCACTCAGATTTCACGTGCCATGGAAAGGAGTTCAGGCTGATGCAATTCTCTAGTAATCCACGGTAATCAAAAGATTTAACATAGTATTCTGTAGTGACTTGATATAAATTGAGAGATCAGCTCTGAGTAAACATATTTGATGTTTTCCTTGATGTGTTCTTTAAGTTCCAGGATGAATCAACTAAAATAAACATTGTTAAACAACACAGTATGCTCTGATGCAGGAAATCTCCCTGGGTTCTTTGTTGAAGTTGAGCTTGTACTTCTCAGCTGGTCTGCTGCCCTATGTCTATCTTCCTATCTCATCCTACGTCAATCAAGCCCGCTGGACCTGGGGAGACCAGACAACATTGCTAGGATTTTTGACTCATTTTCTCAGAGAAGAATATGGAACATTCAGTCTGGTAAATTTATATTTAAAGCCCTTATAAGGAATAGGTGGCAAAACTTCAGTGTTGTGCCTGGACCTCGATTGAAAAAAAAAAGGGAAAAAAAAGCAGTGTTTATCAATGCCAGTGTGTAGAATTTTCATTTATTTATGTAACAAATGGCCCCTTTAAATGTGGCCTTTAACATACATTAGAAAAAAATTGGAATCACTTAGCTTGACATCATACTGTTGTATATCCTGAATATATTTTTAGGATAGCAAGCATTAAAAAGAGCCTGCTGCGGCCGGCCTGGTGGCTCAGGCGGTTAGAGCTCCATGCTCCGAACTCCTAAGGTTGCCGGTTCGATTCCCACATGGGCCAGTGGGCTCTCAACCACAAGGTTGCCGGTTCAATTCCTCGAGTCCCGCAAGGGATGGTGGGCTCTGCACCCTGCAACTAAGATTGAACACAGCTCCTTGAGCTGAGCTGCTTCCTGAATGGCCCAGTTGTTGGTTGGAGCGCAGGCTCTCAACCACAAGGTTGCCAGTTCAATTCCTGGAGTCCCGCAAGGGATGGTGGGCTGTGCCCCCTGCAACTAGCAATGGCAACTGGACCTGGAGCTGAGCTGCACCCACCACAAGTAGGACTGAAAGGACAACAACTTGAAGCTGAATGGCACCCTCCACAACTAAGATTGAAAGGAAAACGACTTGGAAAAAAGTCCTGGAAGTACACACTGTTCCCCAATAAAGTCCTGTTCCCTTTCCCCAATAAAATCTTTAAAAAAAAAAAAAAATGCAGATTTCTTGAAAAAAAAAAGAAAAAGAGCCTGCTGCGAGCAGTTCAAGCATTTCAGTCTTCTTAGCATTGGGTATCACTTTGGGCTCTTGGTCTGTGACTAAAAATATTTGGAAAAGATTAAAGAAAAAAACTCAAAATTTTTAATTTACTTTGACCAAAACACTTTCTTTTTCCATATTTAATGAATCGTATTCATGTCAGTATTCAGTGTAATATTTATGTGTAAATGCTTTATAAAATATAATTTCACTAAATGTGTGAAATTTAATGTGTTCTAAAGAAGTTCAAAAGGCTTGTTTTCCCTAACATATAAATTAGGGGAAAACACTAAAGTGGTTACAGTAAAGGTTATTTGAACAAAGGATAAACAGATTTTTTTTTTTTAATATGGACAGTTGTATCAGATTTTTCTTTCATGGTTTGTGCTTTTGGTGTCTTAGCCATGCAAAAACTAAACAATCTGTTGCTCAAGGATACATACAAAAGTAGTAAAATTGTGTATTTTTAGAAAGTAGTTGAATAATTAACACAAAATTCATGGTAATAGTTACCACTGGGGGGATGAGAAAGGCAAGGCCTATTGATACCTGTTTCTTAAATGAATGGTGGGTCCACAGATTTTTTTAAAAACTATCATGTAAATATACATTATATATGTTGTTTGTATGTCAGAGCTATTTCATAATAAAATAGAGTAATAAGAGGATAATTATTATTTTTTTGCTTAATTTGATACTTTAAATTTATATTCTGGTTTACTTACATTGGTTATTCCATTAAAATAATACTTGAGGACCATTCCAGATATGAAATTTGTATACTTCACACAGCTGTGATATTATAGTCTAACAGGTGATATTGAGCGCTAATCAAAGTACTCAAAAAAGAATTTAAAGAGACTCTGTAACAAAAGTATAAAGTCTATTAATTCATTAATGTGTTCAACATTCATGCTGGAATCGTTTAATTGATTTTTAGCCAAGTATTATTTCTGAAATTCTTCCTAAAGAATGTCTATGTTTAGTTTTCACTGACTTCTCTTTAAAAATTCAATAAGGCTCTGAAGTAAAGACTTTGAATTAAGAAAAGAATTGCACTGTACATTTAAAACGTGAATCTTCTAAATCAAGATAGTTAAATCTAATAGCCTAACAAAGCTTCAGTTTAATGCTTGTGCAAATAAACTTTTCTCTTTTATGTTTAGGCCAAATCTGAAATAGGATCCAGTATGTCTAAAATTTTACTGTGAGTATGAAATATTTGAAACTATTTCTAAATGATTTCTCTATTCCTTTAAATTATTTTTTGGGATTTCTGAGTTTCTCCCTTTGTGAAACAGTGTGTCTGAGAAGTAGTTTTCACTCATATAGTTAATAGTTGTTTGTACATACTGTCAAATATTTTACCATTTCCTTCAATAAGGTAAAACTTACAGTGAGTAATAAATGCAACAGTGAATGAGACTATTAGGTGGCTACATAGAACCTATAAAACTAAAATGTGTCAACTTTTAGTTGGATACAGAATTACCCAATATAGTATTGCTTTATGAAAAATTTATGTTTTGTTCTGATTTTATATATCCTCTTTCTTACAGCCACATTTTGTAACATTGTATCAATTTGAACAATTATTTTCTTGTTATCTTGGATTGAGCTATGCTTTTTTAATTTTTTAGAGATTAATTTATTTAATGTCTCTCAAGACTTTTCCTTTAGGCTGTCATTAAGCTCTATTTTTTACTTGCATATTTTTAACATTCAACCTTATTAAAGCCAGCTTAAGCAAATATAGTTCATCTATATTGTCTATTAGTGTTCATTGAAAAATGGGTTAATATTTGCTGTAAAACTTACAAAGATTAAGACAACTTGAAAGATATCCAGACCAATCCTGTAATATTTTTATAATTTCAATATAAAATTAGGGAAGAATAGTTTTCTACAACACTGAAGTGATTTAACTAATTATTAATTTGGGATTCTCAGGACTATTTGAAAAACATTTTTAAAATACGGGGAGAATATTTCAACTCATATATATATATGAGTTAATTCATAGGTTCTCACAATTTCTCTTATGTAGTTGTTAGCTTTCTTTCTTTCTTCCATCCTTCATTTCTTTTTAAATGACTTTTTTCTCAATTTTCCAAAAGAAAGGATACATAATCATTATGAAGTTTAGAAAACACAGGTAAACAAAAATAAGAAAATGAAAATTACTATAATTCCAACATGTTAGAGATGACCACTGTTACTAATCCATTTAACATTTTTGTCTATATTCTTGCAATATTTTTGTATGTTTTTCTGTTTTAAAAAAATGGAATCATAATATACATATTGATTTATTAGCCTCCTGTTTTTTCATTGTATACTGCATCTTAAAAATATTTTCCTGCCACCAATCATTCCTGTATAACCTTTAGGTAGTTTTTACAATAAATTTTAAATTTATTTTTTTAATGTCTGACTGAGACTTTTGTGTCCCTTTTCTATCTTGTTGGAGAGAAGGTAGCAAGAAACTCAGTTTCCGTTTTAAGCGTAAAGAGCTTTGCCAGCATCTCTGGGCTTTTACGTTATCCTCCTTTGCTCTGTGCTGAAAGACTCACTCCTGCGCTTGTCTATCTACCTTTCAGGGTTATTATCACACTCAGGATTACTGGTATATTTTGCTTTAACAAATCCCACATGAACTCCAAAGAATTCTCAAGAGCAATCCTAGACCAGACATCTAACTTTTATTAGTTTCACATAAATGTTATCTATTGCAGAAATTAAAGGCCTCCTTTACATTGAAATAATAGCAGTTAGGGGCGTCCAGATGGCTCAGTTGGTTAGAGCGCGAGCTCTCAACAACAAGGTTGCCAGTTCAATTCCCGCATGGGATGGTGGGCTGTGCCCCCTGCAACTAAAGATTGAACACGGCGGCTGGACTTGGAGCTGAGCTGCACCCTCCAACAACTAGATTGAAGGATAACAACTTGGAGCTGATGGGCCCTGGAGAAATACACTGTTTCCTAACATTGCCCAATAAAAATTTTTTTAAAAATTAAAAAAAAAAAAAGAAAGAATAGCAGTTAGGTCATATACCCAGAAAGAAAAAAAAAAGAAAGACTTGACAAAAGTGATGACTGTTCACACTACTTGTTAAAACCAAATCATAAGGTAAAATGGAGGTATAATCTTAGCACTCTGATTGAGTGAGAGAATTTCTAGTCTTTAATTGTTTCAGGTGGACAAGAGTGTTGAGAAAGGCAACTCATAATTAACTTACTAGAAAATCCTTCAAAATGATGGAACCTAATCATCTACCGTTTTCCAGTCAAGCAAATTAAATTCTTTCCTCATGCATATCTCCAAATTGCAACCCTGTACAAGGAAATTACTGAATCTAACCCTAGGCAGTGACCATGTTTTAGAGCTTACATTTAAGCAACAGATCTCCAAGAATTAATTTTGAGACTGACTTCAGTCCGTTTGAAGAATAGCTTGAAATGGGCCTCATGTGGGAATCAATTTTTCAAGTGTATTTGAAAATGAGTAAGGATATCTTCTCATAGTAGATGAGTCTCCATTAGTAAAATATACATTGTGTGGTTTCCATAATTATGGCATCACATTTTCTCCAGTAAAATTGCCAGTAGGGAGAAGAAAGTTCTTTGAGATGGTGTATAGAATCATTTGTTTTTTTAAAAAAACTGGAGACTGCTGGAGCTACCGTGTTTCCCCGAAAATAAGACTTGGTCTTATATTAATTTTTGCTCCAAAAGACTCATTAGGGCTTATGTTCAGGGGATGTCATCCTGACAAATCATACTAGGGCTTCTTTTCTGCTTAGGTCTTATTTTCGGTGAAACACAATATTTTAAAACTCAGATAACACTTGTAAAATGCTTAATTACTTAATGGAGCTAATGGAAGAATTTAGTTTAATTGTAAGGGAAAAAAGGATACATTTCTTGGAGCTTCCTTAAACATTTTTTGAACCAAATAATATAGAAAATAAGGAAACCTTTTAAGGAAGATGATAACCTGGAAAAGAATGGGTGGAGATCACTTCTTTTGTCCTGTCTTTTTTTTCTTCATGATTGGATCTCCAGAAAATAATTTGAATTAATTTTGTTTTCCATTCCTAATCACTGGAGGCCATGTTTACACTACTGACAGAAGAAGTTAAAAAACCCATTTCAGATGACTTCTTTATGAAACCAATCGGGGATACAAATTGGTTTATAATTTCAATACAGTATACTAATATCACAAATTCTGAAGAATTATTTGTTCTGATGCTACCCTAAATTATATAAGTTGGTAACCAAATGTTACAATTGGAAAACATTTTAGAACTGTTTAAAACTCTTTCTTGTGGTACTTTTCCTCCCTAATTTGAAAGAAGTCAAAATAATTGTAAAAGCTGACCGCCAACCCTTAAAATTATTCAGTGCATAATCAGATGTATTTTACAAAGAATGTTTTATTTGGATCACATTTGTTTTCTGCCAACGATAAGTTAGATTGTCTTTTACAGTTCTCAAGTAACAAATATGAGGACCGAACTCTCATTGAACATTCAAGCCCTTGCAGTTTGGGCAAATATATGTTTAGCAAGAAAGTGAGTAATATAATTCCTTTTCCTGTTATTTTTTCCATGTTCATTAATTAATATTTTAATATGTCATTGTAGAACATTGCCACTAGTATTTTATATTCCAAATAAATGACTTTAACTACTTCTATGAAGGCAAATGTGTGTTGCTTTCTTGCTAGTTTTTCTGATTATAAATTAATCATTTTGAAAAATTGAGAAATATATTACAATCTAACTAGGTAAGTCATTTGATGTCTTAATCTTTGGTTTGATCCCTCACTCTGACCATAGCCAGTTATTATTGTTGCTTTGCAAAAGAAGCAAACAATTATTTGAATTCCTCTGAAGATAAAAGTAACCTCCAATGATAAAAGAAAACTGAAAAAAATATAGCACTATTAACATCTATTAATTTCTTGTTCATTTATTTTCTAGTGTGTTGAATGTATTTTTATGTAAATGTATATATTTATAGTTTTATTTTCTTAATACTTAACATTATATTGTGAGCATTTCCCCATACCATAAAAAATATTTAAAATCACTTAAATGTCTGTATAATATTCCATTCTATAACCTAGGAGAATTGATTTAAATGTTCTCCTATTTTAGGATCTTTAGATGGCCTCCACTTTTTCCACTATTACCGTGTTTCCCCAAAAATAAGACTGGGTCTTATATTAAGGTTTGCTCCAAAAGACTCATTAGGGCTTATGTTCAGGGGATGTCATCCTGAAAAATCTGCTATGGCTTATTTTCTGGTTAGGTTTTATTTTCGGGGAAACACAGTATAAGTAATACCCAAGCATTTTTATGGATTAATCTTTATCCACATTTCTGGTAATTACTTAAGAGATTTATGTATACATGTCAAATTACTAGGTCAATGAATGTGAATGTTTTTAAGGCTCTTAATATATATCATCAAAGTACCTTTTCTTGAAGATCATACTAACATACATTCTCATACAACCACATTCTCACAAATGTTGAGATTTGCATTTTAAAATATTATTTTGATTCATGAAATTATTTTGTTTGCATATGTTAATTACATCTTAAATTTAACAAGATTAATCATTTGTATTTCTTCTGCAAATTTTAACTATATCTTTTGCTGCATCGTTCCTAGTTGTCTACAATATATAGTACAGTGTAATTTATTACTATGTTTTGGTTATCTAGTCCAACTCAAATTTTAAAAACTCAGGTCCTTCTTTATTCCTACTTAAAAATGGAAAGTTTTGTAGTTCCAAATATTTTTCTATAGTTTAAAACTGTATTATTGATATTCATGTTCATAAATAATTTTTGATATATTTTAATTTTTTATAGGGACAGACAGAACCCATCATTAGTATGGCTTTTTACTGGAATGTTTTGCATTTATTCATTGTTCTTTGCTTGGAGGGCAAATTTAGATATTTCAAAACCACTTTTCATGGGTGTGGTAAGTTTCATTTAGATATATCCTTTGACCAGAAAGTTTGTGAAGAATGTAAAAATTTGTTTCTCATGAATCTTAGAGAAGAATAAATTAGCTCAGAAATAGTTAAAATTGCATATACATTATTATATTTTCAAAAGTTAACTTATTGAACCAGTAAGGCTAAGACCTCTTTTTAGAAAACTGCAATGTTTAGTTAGCACAATAGTTAAATAGAAAAATAAATGTAAGGTATGTTTAAGTTAGTCATTTTATGTGTGTGCTTACACATATAGGTACTACTGCATTTCTCCTGGAATTTCTGGTTTGTAATTAGGGGCTCTTACCAACAAATTTCCTTATTTTTTAACTCACCATTCCAGGCCTGTGCAAAACAGCAACTATATTTCTGTTTTTCCCTGGGTGCCATTTCTCAGATTCTCCTTATAATAAAAGCTCTGTAAATATAGGTAGCTTTTTTTTAACAGCTGAAATCAGTATGTTGTTTTGTGCTCAAGAGGCCTAATAAATAATATCCTACTTAATCACCTGAGTTCTGAATAATTGAGAACTAAGATAAACCAGTACAACAGGTGGGAGAATCACCTTTATTGCTGATAATGCTGAGATTGATGAATGTTGTTTATATCTGGGCAAGGGGGCTTCCTCACCCTGCATCCCATAATAGGAAGACCTACCCACTAGTCACAGGCAGTGCTCACCCCACTGGTGCCACAGGGACAGAGTCTGCCACTGGACAAATGCTTCCTGTGGGCAGCTCACTTCCGAGGAAAAGAAAGGAAAGGGGAGGGCTATGCAGGCCCAGGCCCGGCTCCCAAACTCTCCAGTCAGCTCAATCCCTACAATCCTAAGGAAGAAATAAGTGAGAGGCCAGGAGCGTTATACTGATGGAACTTCTCCACATGGAAGGAATCATCAGGAAGAAAGTGAAAGCATTTCTCCACCTCTTTCATCTTACATATTGCAGGAGTTCAACATGAAGTCCGTAGTATTGAAAAGAATGTGTGGATCCAAAAAGGGAGATTCGCATGTCAAACTGGGAAGGAGGAATGTTTGAAAATTGGAAAATAAAGTAACGTGGAATTGGATTGGGGAAGTCAGTTAACAAGACCTGAATGACAGCAGGCATAAGCAACTAGATGTATGCAATACGAGTATTTTTAAAATACATAAGTACCAGATGGATTGCATGAGCCAGCCAACCAGTCCTACTGTTTGCCTGCCTCTGCCTCTTCCACAGGTGGAAAGGTTCTGGATGCAGAGCAATGCGGTGGTGGCTGTCCTCGCCGGCATCGGGCTGGCTGCTTTGGTTTCTGAGAGTAACCGAGTGCTGAACACCAACGGGCTTCAGTGTCTGGAATGGCTTTCAGCAACTCTTTTTGTGATTTACCAAATATATTCCAATTACAGGTAACGTGGTTATTTTTATGAAAAGTTTCACTCACACTAGAGACATTTGATATTTTATTCTAGGACTTTATTTCATCTTTAACTTCTAGTTTTCACAGTAAGACTGCGTGGTTGGTCTAAATGCCATGGTTCTTAAATTTTTGAACTAGAATCTCAGTGTGAGTGATGTGGACTTTTAGGGCATTGCAAACAAGGGTTCTAGTGGTACATGTAAACTGTTTGTATATTTTCCTCTAAGGAACCCTAGAGATATTTTGTAGAATCTGGAGTATATGTAAAATTCCATGATGTAAAATACCACTTAGATGAAGAGTAAAGACATTTTGGCCTTTTTGTATGCCCTAAAGTAATTCACTCTATGCTTCAAAGATTTCTTCGCTTGAGTAGTGTCTAGCCCTTATCTAGTTCATTCTGTAGTAGTGAATACTAATGATTTGAAATAATGGAAGTTCTAAAAGTTTCTTAACCCTTAAGCGTTATTAGTATTTTATGTATTTTTCAATAACCTTTTATATATTTTTAATAACCTTTCTAATGAAAATCTCATTCTAATCTGAAAGATGTCCAAGTTTTAGATGATAGTTCATTTATTTCCAGCATCATTGAGTAAACATTACAGAAGTGGAAGAGTCCACTGGAGTTTTATTATAGTGAGATTTGATCGATATTTTAAAAGGTTAAATTTCCTC
Source organism: Rhinolophus ferrumequinum (assembly GCF_004115265.2). Lineage (NCBI taxonomy): Eukaryota > Metazoa > Chordata > Mammalia > Chiroptera > Rhinolophidae > Rhinolophus > Rhinolophus ferrumequinum. Next base: position 37,108,060 of record NC_046289.1, on the reverse strand, counting down.
TTTCCACTTAACTTTGAAAACCAATCCCAGGAGGCCTGTTGGGATCCCCAGACCCAAATCCACAGCTAGCTAAAGAAGGGTTTGCCACACCCACAGTGTGTGTTCCCCAACCTTTTTTTTAATACCAGTCTTCTCCTGGCTCAGGTCTTTAGGGCAATCCAGGCTTAACAACAGGGATACCAGCACAGCCTGGGTGGTTTTATTTTGTTTTGATTCTTTTATTTGCCCCCAGGTGAATGGAATAGATAGCAGTATTGCTGGGTGATGAAATGTGAGGCTTCACCCTGCAAAGTAGGGAATCATGGGAGGAAACAATTTCATCAGTTACAAAGGCAAGGATAATATTTTGTTCCTGGAAGTGTTTATTTGCTTTGTGATACTAACCCAACGATTCAACTTTAGGCTGTGTTTCTCAGAACCATTAAATGTAATGGTCCTGATAAGAACAGGAAGGACAGTGCTTGTTCTGTTTTTTGATGCTTTTACTCTTGTAGTCTTTTTCTTTTTTCATGGGAAGCGCTCAGAATTCATGCCAGTTTTTCTTTGAAGTTAGAACGTCCACTTCATCATTGAAAGGAATTTTACTGCTGTTGTTGGCAGTGACAGATAGTGGCTGGAGAGAAGTAAACAACTCGGCCACCTATTCCTTCTCTCCCTTCTCATTGGTCTCGTTCCCTAATGATTTCTCCGCATAGATGGAAGCACAGGGAGCCTGTGGTTCAGGGAAGTGGTAGAAAAGATCAGCCTTGGATACAAGAAAGTCAAACAGGTATCATCCCAGTTTATGCTGGAATGGGCAGATTTCTTTTTGCATTTCTAAGTATTCCTTTGGACTAAATGGAATTAACATGAAATTACCTTAAATTCCAAGTGGAATCAGAAACCTTATTTCTTTTTGGGAAATTGGACATGCTTTGAGGAAAACAAGGACTTATTTTTGAACACTAACTGATTCTCTTTTTATGGAAATGATTATAAATTCCGGAAGTGAAGCAATAAGCTGATTTTTTTTTCAATTGAACAATTAGTCCCTTCTTTTTTTTTAGATGATAGTGTTCTCTTTTCAAATATAAACATGTTTTTAGAAAATATAAGGTAGAATACTTTGAAACACTAAATGTAGATAGAGTGAGTGATGGAAAAGGAATGGGCAGAAAAGAAACCCAATCTTATTAAAACTGAAGCAATGTGTTACTATTTTAATGTGTTTTTGATCCTTTTATTTAGCATTTGTGACCAAAGGACCAATTATGTGATCGATAAATTTGCAAAGAACCTTCTAGCCTCTATGCCTCATGATGCAATTATCTTACTCAGAGGAGATCTGCCAGGAAATTCTCTCCGCTACATGCATTATTGTGAGGGACTGAGGCCAGATATTTCATTAGTGGATCAGGAAGTAAGTATGTGAAAAATGTACTTAGAATATTGTAATTATAATCATTTAAAAACATATGTCTTTAAAAAACTATTTTTTTAACAATGGATGGGTACCGTTATCATCACTCTTAGGGAGAATATATATCACATTTTTGTTTATTTCAACTAATAATGTAAGTCATATGAGTTGCCTCTTTATTATTGAAACTGAATGTTTTAAGAATTAATTTTTAATGTGTTTCATGTTCGATTCAAATAATACCCTGGGTCTTTAGTTCACATAACAAACCATGAAAATTGTGTATTGTAAATTTATTTTTAAATTATTTTCCATTCAAATTAATACTGCCCACTGGTCCAGGGATTAAAATAAATTAGGTTGAATATAAAATAAGTCATACTGCAGGTAAGTAAATATTTCACTGAAAATAGAAATTACTAACCACAATTTTGCTATGGAGTATTTATGTAAACTTTGTTGATCCTATGAAAAAAATACCGGGGGTGCCAAAAAGTGTACACATTTTAAAAGATGTTATCTGTGTATTACTTTTCGAAGTTGAATTACGGTAACAATGTGTAGTATGACATTCGCTCAAAAGATGGCGTTAATCAAATGAATGCTAGCATCATTCACTGTATTGTATTATAATTTTAATACAGTTTTTTCCTTTTTTAAAATGTGTATACCTTTTTTGGCACTCTCTTTATGTTTGGAGAGGACTGTGAAAATTTTGAGGTCTAGTAAAACAATCTTCTGGAACTGAAGAAATGTATTTAAACTATAAGATTTATTATTTAAACCATAAATACTTAAAAGGGAACATGTTTTTAGAGCAGTTATCGGGAAACAAGAAATACTTAATCTTAAAAAATACTATGATTAGTTTGGTTAAGTAAATTGTTAGGTACAAATTAATTTAATAAATTTTGTTGAATTAGTGAATATTTAGAACTAGCAAATAAAAAAACAAAAACTCATAGACACAGACAACAGTGTAGTGGTCACCAGAGAGTAAGGGGGGAGTGGGATGGTAGAAGAGGGTAAAAGGGATCAAATAGCAGGGGTGCCAAAAAATGTATACAAGTGGACACCTTGGTCAACATTGCTCAAGCAGTAGTTAGCCGTAATCAGAAGTGTCTGGACGCTGATGGTAATCACTTTGAGCACTTCTTGTAATTGCAGAAGTCAGATGTGACTTGTATTCATCTTTTGTTATAGGTATATATTAAGCATTACAATTTTAATACAGTTTTCCTTTCTTAAAATGTGTATACATTGTTTTGGCACCCTCTGTATATGGTGATGGAAGGAGAACCGACTCTGGGTGGTAAACACACAATATGATATATAGATGATGCATTACAGAATTGTATTCTTGAAACCTATGTAGTTTTGTTGAACATTGTCACCCCAATAAATTTTAATTAAAAAAACTATATAAACAGATTTGCAAATATAGGGAAATTTGCAAATTACACATTTTTGTAAGCAGTTTGCATTTATATCAAGTACATTAATGATTAATTTGATCTTCAGTCTAGCTTCTGACAAAAGCTAGGTTATTTGTTGTCAATATGGTATCGCAATATGATTTTAAATCCTGTTTGGGATGGCAGCTAATATAGTTGAGAAGCTTGGATTTCAAAGTTAGACCCAAATTCAAGTCCTCATCCTATCATTTCCTGGATATGTTGCATGGGGCTAATGATTTTTCCTCTCAGAACCTCTGTTTCCTTCTTTATAAAACAGGAATGATCATCATATAAGTTACATTGCTTTTGAATGCAAGAAACAAAATTCCTAAGAGTAGCTTAAACTGTGGAGTTTTTAATGTCACATAACAAGTAGTCTGGAGATAGTTGGTTTTAGGATTGATAATACGAGCAGTTCAATAAGGTCAGCTTTCTGGGGCAGCTTCTCTTCAGGTGTCTTGAACTGATGGATGCCCCGTTCCAAACATCACATCACGAAACCAAGCCAAGTACTCATACTCATCCCCCTGGCTCTCTGCTGGGAGTAACATGTGCCCCAGTACCCCCTAGCAGACCTCTACTTGGACCCCACTAACCAGTACTGGGTCATATGCCAACTCCTAAACTACTCCCTAGCAAAGAGGAATGACTAGATCCAAGTGTACTGCGGCCCTGGTTACTTGATCAAAATTAGAACTGTGTTAGAAAAAAGAAGGTATTGGCTGTTGAGTGGGCGATCAACAGTATCAGATGTAACTATTCTCACATAATAAGGTTATTATGAAAATTAAATGGAAAACATTAACATCATAGCACACAGTGGGTATTTAATTAATGTTAATGTCCCCGAGAACTGAAACTATTGGGTAATAAAATCAAATTCAATAAGTATTTTGTATTTACAATATACACTTACAGTAAAATTAGTCATTCAAGTTAAATGACTTGTATAAAGCAAATAAAACATATGCATAATTGCTCAATGATATCCAAACTTTAACAAAGTTTTGAAAGTGTGAATAGGAGTCTTTTCTTTAAAAAAAGAAAATCTGTACATATAAAAGTATAGACAAATAGATATTAACTACAGAATTAAGAAAAATTATTTTTCCTGATATTAGTGATTTGTGTTAATCAAAAGAACATATCAGGATATGTAATTAATTTGGAGATACTAATAGATTCAGTAAAATGTGTAAAAAACTATATAAATTAATTTAGCCAAATTAATTGGTAATTTAGCCAAAAGGGTTTTTATTTTTGAGGCGTAGATTATCATTATGATTGAGCTTTTCAAGAGCAGGGATTATATCTTATTTATTATAGGTGAACAATGCTTGTGTTTTGAATGAATGGAGTAAAGACACATCTCTATTTTGCCTAGGTGGTCCAGTGTGGCCACCAAAGACATTTCAACTTCAGCAAATATAATTTGAGAACTAGTCTATGGCAGCCAATGTGCTAGGTGCCCAGCCACAAAGAAGAAAAGATACAGTCCCTTCCCTCTAGGAGCTCGCAGTCTAGTGAGGCATAGGTTAAGAGCTGCCAGTGCTACAGGAGCATATCATTCTGCTGTGGAAACTGGGGAGGGCATCATAGAGGAAGTGATATTTAAGCTGTTTCTGAAAGTTGAGCACACATTCCCTATCGTGTTTCCCCGAAAACAAGACCGGGTTTTATATTAAGTTTTGCTCCAAGAGACGCATTAGGGCTTATGTTCAGGGGATGTCATCCTGAAAAATCATGCTAGGGCTTATTTTCCGGTTAGGTCTTATTTTCGGGGAAACAGTATAAGAATGGGGGAAGGTCATTCTGGGAAATCATCAAATGCATGGAGCAGAAGGAAACTAGATACTGATCTTGCCAATGGCAGTCATAGCTGAAGACATGAAATCCAAGGTTTAGGTCACTAGAAGAGTAGTCAGTGCGACATACCTCAGTTGTGCTTATATGCATTTTTCAATTATGTTTTCATTTAATGAGTATATCCACATTTTAAAACGTTTTTGTTGTACTTGCTAAACTGGAGTCTTGTTTTAAGAAGTATATTAAAAGTACGACATCATATGTTATTTTTCTGGCAGATGATGACATATGAGTGGTATTTACCCAAGATGGCAAAACATTTACCAGGTGTCAACTTTCCTGGGAACCGGTGGAATCCTGTGGAAGGAATATTACCTAGTGGAATGGTCACATTTAATCTTTATCATTTTCTTGAAATAAATAAACAGTAAGCATTCTTTTCATATAATAGCTTTTCTAAAATCTTAAGCTGTTCTAAAATTGTTTATGTAGCAGCTGTGCTTCATCCAAAAGACCAATTTTCTACACCTATTTTCCCGTCACTGGTGAGATTATCTTTGTAATTAAATTGAATATCTGTGCATAAATGAGGCCAGGCAGAAATAAATGTTATTGTTCTGGGTAAAGGAAAAATAAAAACAGATTAGCAAGAATAGCAAATAAGATCTTAGTACAATTCAGAGAAATTAGAGATGTGCCTGCCTACTTAAAATCATTGCAGGTAGATCGCAAGCAATTATAGTTTCCCCCTGATCAACACCATGGCCCCCTTTTAAGTGTAAAGAAAATGTTTTCCAGGAATAATCACTATATAAAAATAGCTTAAGGATTTTTTATAAAGGATAAGACATTTTTACAAATAAGAAAAGCACCTACAGTTATACTGACTGAGATAACATATGAGAATTGTGAATTCTATACCTGAGAACATAAGATTATTTATTCCTGACCTTAACTGTGAATAACTCCTTCAGGAGTATAGTGTTTTGAATATTTCTCCTGTCTGTGAAGTGCTTGGGATCGTCCAGAGTGTGAAGAAGACAAACTAATTTTATAATTTCTATTCTCTTAATAAAGGGGACTTCCGAAATTCTTTGTAAATTGCAAAGTTAAATTATCCCTTACTAAGAACATAATAATATGATACTTTTGGTGTTCAGAGCCAGAAGCTTACTGTGGCTCATGAAGAAATACAAAGGTAATGGGTATAAGTTTGCTGAAGAATAACATGTAATTGTTTTGGAATAAAAGATTAAGAATATTAAGAATCATTAACATCCCCAAATAGTCATATCTTTGTGAATTGTATTTAATTTAATCTCACAAACATTTATTGAATCTTCCATGTTCCAGCTTATATTAGGCCCTGGCAATATAATGAGACTTAGTTCCAAACTTAAGTAGACCCAGTCTAGTTGTATATATACATATACACGAATACAGCTGGCCGTGATATGATGGGATCAGCTCTATACTCGCAAAGCTTTGTCAAGTGTGAGACTCAGTAAATGTTCAGTATGAGTCTACTGAATGGATGATTTAACTGACAGTGGAAGCCAAGCGTTCTGGGAGCATGGATGAGGAAGCAATTAATTCTGCCTGGGGGCATTCATTCAACACACATTTAATAAATATTTGGTGTCCACAATGGCCAGACTCTACTATCCACAGCTGCATGGACCCGACCCCTCCTGTTACAGTCTGAGGGTTTCGGGTGATGTCTTAACTATGAAACAGATAAGTTATAGTATCACCTGGTCAGTGTGATAATGTTAGTATGGACAAAATGTTGGGGACTTGAGGGCTAAGGAGGCATTTGTCAAGTGGGTGGGAGAAGGCCAGTTCAAGGGAAGTACATGTGCAAAGTCACGGAAGGGGCCTGCTGAGCTCTGGGCAAGTGGGGGTGGCCCAGTCTGCATGGAGCCCAGGGCTTCGAGGGCTAGGTGAGAAGCTGAGAGGAGGGATGGTGGGGCCCAGACTGTGAAGGGATTTAACCTATAAGTGTGGAGGAGGCATTTCCTCATGATGGAAATATTGCATGCTCCTTGTGAAAACTCTAAAGAGAAGTGTCCCCTTCCTCAGAGTTCTGGAAAAATGCCTAGCTGCCATTGTCATCACTATACTGCTCTCTGTGCTGCTGGTACAGTAGTGCCTGGTGCCTGGAAAAGAGAGAAGGAAAAACATCCGGGGTATTTTCTCTGCTCTCTCCAATCCTTACAAGTTCCCTTTGCTGCTTCTTGGGCTAGAAAAAAAAAAGTTCTTGGAGCTCTTTTATCCTCACTTGCTGTGTACTTCTTGAGTCCAGGCCAGGCAATACTGGAAGGGGAAAAATGGTAAACCCACCACAGATTTGGAGGAACATAGTATTCTGGTCTCTTCCCCAACTCTTCTTTCTACCATTTACTTTTCAGAGTGATAAGCTGTTTCGTGTATTCTGTCCGGGATTTATAGATGTGTATAGTGGGAGAAACAGGGCCATCGTCCCCAGAACCAGAATTCTACTATGTTTTAAGACTGTACTTTATATCAGATATCTCATTTAATCTTAAACAGCCCTGAAAGAGTTATACCCATTTCACAGATAAGGAGAATAGACACAGGTAGTTTATAGTAATTTCCCCCAAATCATAGAGGTCATAAATGGTGGGGAAAAAATCTAAAATCTAAGCCAGAAGTATCTTGTTTCAAAGTTCATGAAGTTTTTTACATTCAAGTAATTTCTTCCAATATGCTTTTTTTTTCTACTTAGTAATAGCATTAAGGCATGTATCACTAATTAGAATAGAACTATTCTATTACAATGTTTTTTGATCCAAGTTTATTGAAACAATTTCTATTACTAATTTTTGTATGATTTGAAGCTCCTATTAGTTATTCAGTTCTAACTACTTTTATTCAGTGAATACTATGTGTTAGCTATGCATCATGCTATGTGGGATTCAGAGTAAATTCAGAGATAGAGAGCCTGTCCTCACGGCGCTTCTGGTCTACTCAGAGAGATTTATCAATGCAAACAGTAAGTATAACACAAGAATAATAAAAGAGATAAAAATAAATAAAATGTAATGGGCATTTGAGGAAGGAAAGATACTTCTAAGTAGGGACACAAAGGAAGACTTTTATTTCCACTTAAAATAAAAGAAGGTATCAAATAATACGTGTGTTTATACATGACACAGGACCACAGACGTTCATTACAGTAATGCTTGTCCCCAAGTGATGTCTTATAATGTCATGAACAGGTAGGTTTTATCATTTATGTCTATTTACTTCTCCATAGCCTCTCAAAACAGCTTTTTCACACTAAAATAAATTTCAACCAGTCTAGTTGGGAAAGATTTAAATAAACCAAAATGTTCACAAATGGTTTATTGGTAACTAAGGTTTAACCCTTCATAAGTTATATTTATTTAACATTTAGAACTTTAAGTTAAAAATATATGATATATTTTTCTGTTTTCAATAGAAAACAAACATTTGTTTGCATAGGAATTCATGAAGGTGACCCAACCTGGAAAAAGAACTATTCACTTTGGCCATGGGGTTCTTGTGACAAATTAGTTCCTTCAGAGATTGTATTCAACCCTGAGGAATGGATTAAACTTACAAGAAACATCTATAACTGGACTGAAGAATATGGACGGTATGAACAGCAGTTCTATTTTTCATCGGAGTATAGCAATTTTGTATGCCTGAAAAACTTACTGAATTTTGAGATGCCTCTTAATTCTTTGGTCCTTTTTTTTATTAATTATTAATACTGTCATTTGCTGCCCCCAGAGTATCATACTGGAGAAAGAACATGTATTTGAAGAACAATGGGGCAATGGAAGGCTTGTGGTTGAGTGGACACCGAACTAGTTAGATGCAGGGCACCTTTCACTTCCAACTCTTATAATGCTGTGCAGTCCACAAGTCCATATCTCATGCCCTAAAAGTGAAAGAGATTCATGAACTGTGGTAGACCTTTAAAAGACATTCTGTTGCCCATGATAGTTTCTACCTGCATATACTTGTCATATTTTTCTTTCTTCAAGAATGGAGGCACCTAGAGAATATTACGCTCGGTGAAATAAATCAGACTGAGAAAGACAAATACCATATTATCTCACTCATATGTGAAATCTAAAGAACAGAATAAACGAGCAATCAAAACAAATAGATTCAGAGGTTATAGAGAAAAAACTGATGGCTGCTAGATGGGAGGGATGTGGGGATGTGGGAAGAAGTGAGGGGATTAGAAAGTACAAATTGGTAGTCACAATATAGTTACGGGGATATGAAATACAGCATGGGGCACGTAATTAATAATGTTGTAAAGACTATGTAGGGTGTCAGATGGGTACTGGACTTATCAGGGGGATCACTTCATAGACTGGAGATGCCTGACCACTGCACTGTACACCAGAAGCTCAAGTAGAATAATACTGAATGTCAACTATCATTAAATATACCTATATATATGTGTGTGTATTTATTTATTTATTCACGGGATGTAAAGTACAGCATAGGGAATATAGTCAATGGTACTGTAACAGCTATGTACGATGTCAGAGGGGTAGTAGACTTGGGGAGGTTATCACTTTGTGAGGGTATTACATTGTTTTGCACACTTGAAACTAATAAAAAATTAAATAGATAAATAAAATAATATAAAATAAACGAATGGCAGATAAGTTCTCTATAGGGAACATTGGGACTTAAGTAACTTTTTCTTTACAATGGTTTGCCATCAGCCTGGTTATGTTGTTTTGGGCATGATCAGTCTTCCTTGAAGCATTTCTATATGGAGTTGACTCTCTCCCATGTGGAAAATGAGTCACCATCTAAAGAAATGTGCCTCCATTGCCGATGATTAAAAATGTGAGTTCTTTAAAGATTAGATCATTTTGCATATAACTTAAAAACAACAAGCAAGATCTCATGAAAAATGTTACAATGTTTTTTCTGAACCAATCTGAACAGATCGCATTGCTGTGCACCAGAGATGGATAAGTAGGTCTACATCAGAGCACTCTGACCCTTGTCAGGAAAAGTTAGAAAATAACCTATTCTGTAAACAGCTGCTGACAGTGTAAGCACACAACGATATCACTCATTCTCTTTGTTCCGTCAAAATAGATACACGAGAGAAATTTTAATTAAAAGAAAAAAGTCAGCAAATAGTTTAGCCAGTGTTCTTTGAGCAGCATCTAGCTCCAGCAATGATTTAGCAGAGCCATGTGTCCCCTGTCTCCAGGCCTGTCCCTCTTGCTTTACAGCTCGTTTGGCTCTTAACTGTGTCCAGGGTGATCGAGGCTCAGCCCTGCCCCTTTGCCAGTCTAATAGTTCTTAGGAACAGCTGGTTCCCCAAACGCCTCCAGCCTATGTCCAGCAATCCTTTGTTCCCATGAGGCACTGGGGTTCATTATGCAGATAAAGAACACATTGACCAACACCTCAAATTCCTAATGATAGAACTTTTCTTAGAGAATAAGTTTATTATTTCGGTCCTTATCAGTACTTCAAGATCCAGCCTATGTTATTTGCCTTGTAAGATTATAACATAAGGATTACCCATCCATAGCCATAAATGTAACTGGCAGAAAAATGTTACTGTTGTCTTGTACCTACAGGTTTGAGCCATCTTCTTGGGAATCTGTGGCCAATGAGGAGATGTGGCAAGCAAGGTGACTAATCTGCACTTTTGTGTTTGCAGTCTGTTTTTAATATGGAAGAGAAGTAGCCTGTAGCACTTTTCATTGGGGGAGTAGGGATGGTTGGTGATAATAAAAATAACATTTACAAGCAATTATTTTGTTTGAGGCATTGTGCTAATAATTACACACGAATAATCTCATTTCATCCTCACAAGAGCCTATGAAGAAATTACTATTATCTCCATTTCACAAAAGAACAAACTGGAGGCAGAGAGGTTCTTTGTCCAAGGCCACATAGCTACTAGTGATGGAGTCTGACTCTGGAACACTCATAATTCCTATGCTCTCCTGCCTCAACTAAACCAAAGTGTGTGTGATTAAGAAGTTGATACTTATTACCGTGTTTCCCCGAAAATAAGACCTAGCCAGACCATCAGCTCTAATGTGTCTTTTGGAGCAAAAATTAATATAAGACCCGGTATTATATTATATTATATTATACCGGGTCTTATATTATAGTAAAATAAGACCGGGTCTTATATTAATTTTTGCTCCAAAACAAGCATTAGAGCTGATTGTCTGGCTAGGTCTTATTTTCGGGGAAACACGGTATCTCCACATGTAATATGCTCGTTAATTATCCAAGCACTTATTGAAGCACTTCCTAGATGCCAGGCATTGTGCCAGACATGGAAACTACATGTGTGAATACAACACAGTTCCTACCCTTGCGTTGCTCATAGACTAATGGAGCAATCACACATGTTAAAAGAGATTTGAATATTCATATGCTAGATGTTTTACGTTCCTGTTGTTCTGTATGGAACACCTCACAGCGATGCTATTGACTCTCTTGGTTCCTGTCATTATTTTTAAATAATTGAAATATCTAATGCTAACAGACTTTGGCTTTGGCTTAAATATTAATGGAAGAGTTCTAAATGATACAGACGGGGGTACCAAGTACATAGGAGGTACTTTCTGCAGCAAAGGAAGGATGACCACTCTGGGCCAGAGACTGTGCTTTGCACCGGGAATTGACTTATGGGGTGTAAAGGGTTTACTTGTGAGTTTAAAGAAGTTTTAAAAAAATTGTCAAGAAATACAGTTTAAATAGACATACTATAATTTATGCAGTAGTGTTTTTGAAAAAGTCAGAAAACAGCATATTTCAAGTTATCAGCCTAGTTGGGGGGACAAATACTTGCTTGGAAGAACTGATCAAAGATATACCATACGTTGGCACAATTCTTCACTGTGATTGCTGGAAAGCTGGGGGAGCAATCACATAAAAGAAGAAAGCAGATTATTCGGGTGGGTATTGATTTAATTGGGGTGCTGACTACAATTTGGATGAGTTCATGTGGCCAGAGTGCAGCCACCTTTGAAGAGCTGGTCACACACGCACGAGCCATTGTGGTGGGCACGTGCAGGGATGTGCCGACAAACTCAGCAGGTCTCCCCCTGCCCGGCTGCTCTTGCATAACAATAATGTACATCTGGAGGAAAAGTGATGTATGATAGTGATGATGAACGTAAACTTTTTTCTAAAAGAATTGGCAATCGGTATGAATTCAGTGTCTTGGCATTGGGGGGTGGTTATTATTGGTTCAGAGTAAATGTCTATGAATAGGAGAGAAGTAAAAAGAACACAATAAAGGATTTTGCTTGTTCCTTATCGATGGAAAAGTCCAGCAGATTTAGCTTCGAATGTGGAATTGATGAGGTGATTTTAATGAAGTCTCTCCCCGCCACAGGATGAAAACACCATTCTTCATTTTTAACCTGGCAGAAACTGTGAAAATGCCTTCAAATGTGAAAGCTCAACTCTACACTCATGCATATGACGTACGTTACACTTTTATATATAAATGTATTTGGTGGGAGGGTGGTGGTGATTGTTTGGGATACAGGGAGGGTGTATCACAGTAGAGTTTTGACTTTTTTGCTTCCAGCTTTATTTGGCATTATAAAGCAGTGGGAGAAAATGGAAAAATACTCATGCGTTTCACAAATAATATCTAAATTGTATGGCTATGGTCGGCAAAGTAATACCTCGCACCCCAATAATGTCCATGTCCTAATGTCCAGAGCCTGTGAATATATGGTCTCACATGGCAGAAGGGACTTGGCAAAGGTGATGAAGGATTTTGAGGTGGGGAGATTGTCCTGGATCATATCCAAGTGCGCCCAGTGTAATCACAAGAGTCCTCACAAGGAGGAGGCAGAAGGGTCAGAGTTGGAGAAGGAAATGTGACAATGCTTAGAGGTCAGAGAGGAAGGTTTGAAGATGCTGTGCCACTGGCCTGGGCGATGGAGGAAGGGACCCCAGTGAGGGAGTCCAGGCAGCCTCTGGATGCTGGAAAGGGCAAATAAACAGATTCCAGAGCCTCCAGAAGGAATATAGCCCTGCTGATTTTACAAAAACCTTGATTTTATCACTTTTGACCTCCAGAAGTGTAACATAATAAATTTATATTTTTTAAGCTAGTACATTTGGGGTGATTTGTTACAACAGCAATAGGAAACAAATTTAATGACTTTATTTTTTTAAAAAGTACTGACAAGTCGCCCCCTATTGCAAAAGGCATGACTTGAAACGACAGGGCCATGGCTGGTTGAGAGGTCATGAGAAAGATAAAGGGTCTTGGAGAGAGACTTTGGTTTGTTTGGCTTCCTGGGGCCACAGTTAGAAGACAGACAACCCAGCCACACTGAGGGTCTGGCACAATCGGTTCCCTCTGATGGGAAATGGGAGTACAGTATGTCCTTACTTAATGTCGTTGATAGGTTCTGCACCTTTAAACGAGATGATGCAGTTTTACCATAGGCTAGTTGATATCAACAAGAGTTAAGTTTCTACAAAATCTCATCAACGTTACGAAATAATGTTGAATGAAACGACATTATTTGAGGAGCTGCTGTACAGAGCAAATACTTGCTGTAACACCATTTTTAACAAGTCCCTGCTTTTCTGTGATTTGTAGTACTGGGCTCTTTAGACACCTTCGGAGATAGTCCTAGAGCCTGCTATATAAGAAACAGACATTCTGGCACAGGCTAGTAAAAACAGAGCCGGGGAGCTATACGTATGAGCAATGGAGGTATTCCTGCCATCTCTAGGCTGCTATGCGTCTGCTCAGCCAGGGCATTTATTTGGTGCTAAGTCAAAATAGTATGGTGTCCAATCAGGATGACTAATTTTACTCCAAAATTTTGTGGTCATTGTTTATCCATTTATTCATTCACTCACAGGCAATTTATTGAGCACCCAGTCTGTTCCAAATATTGTGGTGGAGACGATCAACCACTGTCCCTGCTATCAAGGAGGTAGCAGACTAGAGAGAAAAGATAAAGTCCTAAGTTCAGTCTTGTAAGTGACACGAGAGGTTTGCAGAGGTACTGTAAGGACAGAGAGCCGTACGTGAGTACACCATCCTGAAGGGAAGCGTGGTAAGGAAGGGAAAGAAGACTTCCAGAGGAGATGTCACTGGAGTTTCATCTTGAAAAATCAGAAGGAACTAGCCAGACAGATGGTGGGGCAGGGTAGTGAGACAGTGGGGAAGGGAGGACATTCCATAAGGAGGGCACGACAGGGACAAAGGCACGACTCTTGAGGTACCCACTGAAGTACAGCAAGTGATGGATTACAGGAGGCAACATGTTGGCATTCTGTCTGGCAGTCGGGAGGTCCATGCTCACAACCCATTTCCCCATTAATTGTCACTGAGTCGGTTAACCTTTCCAGGCCTTGATTTTTTTATTTGGGGGAAAAAAAAGAAAAGGTGGGCTTTAAACTTTATACGTTCTCTCTCATATCCTGGTCATATCATATCCTGTTCATCTCTAATTCCGTGTGATTCTGTGAAAAACAAGTAGTACTGAATTGGGGGAAATCTGAGACTTACTAATATTTCATATTCTCATCAGCGGTCTATTCCATGGTCAGTTGTTAGGCCACTATTGAAGTTAATTCACAGATATATTGTCCCTTTGGGCCTGTAAGCTTTACTCTTCTCAGTGAGCACAAGTCTAGAGCCCAGTCCATAGTTGTCGCCTTCACATGTATCTCCAGCCGTGTGACATTGTTTCCAAGACAAATGAGACCAAATACTAGATGGCTCAACACAAATGCACCCCACCCCACCCTACCCCCAGTACTGGTTGTTCAAGAATATTGTTAGATGCAAAAGATGTTTTTGTCATTATTTACATTATCCTGTTCCATAATTTATACAGAACATTAAGTTCAGGTGCAGTGGGGGAGCAGGGAGTATCCCTGTTATCTTTAGGAATACATTTGAGAAGTTGAAGATGGCCCCAGCAAATAGGATACAGTCCGCCAAGACTAATGTCACCGTTTACACACACAGAGGAGGAAGTAGAATTCCACATGATGAGAAATGACGGGCTTCTTAGGATGCAGCACACAGGGCTTAATGGGCCATCCAGAAAAAGATGATGATGTTTCAGTAACCAAGTGTTCTAGAAAAGGGTAGTATGGTTGTTCTGATGTCTGGAGACTAGAGCAGGGAGGTCGCGAGTGAGCCTCTCATTCTCTTGAGCCACTGGGGAAATGCTCACTGAGGTACTGACCTCTGTTTTGAACTCCAAAACCTCAGTAGGATTTTGAAAACTTGGGGGAGTGAAGAACGTGAAGATTTCCTGAGCACCTGCTCTGTGCCAGGCACTTTCCACACGTCCCTCATACGAGGGAGGCTAGGGGAGAGAAGCAACAGATAGAGGGAAGATATGAGGAAAGGTAGAGAAACACTGACTATTTTACCAAGAGAATGAAAAGGTGGGAGGCTAATTCATAGCTTTGATATATATATGAAAGTGTGAGGTGACTCTTCCCTATTTTGTGGAGTAAAGGAAACATAGGGGGAAATTGCTTTAAAAGGCAGCTTGAAGACTGAAGATTATTAAATATCAAAATGACATATCAAACACGGATTGTGGAATTTTTTAAAAAATAGGTTAGGTATGGGTGGCCGGATGGCTCAGTTGGTTAGAGCGCGAGCTCTGAACAACAGGGTTACCGGTTCGATTCCCACATGGGCCAGTGAGCTGTGCCCTCCACAACTAGATTGAAGATAATGAGCTGCCACTGAGCTTCTGGAGGGGCGGCCGGATGGCTCAGTTGGTTAGAGCGCGAGCTCTTAACAATAATTCCCACAGGGGATGGTGGGCTGCGCCCCCTGCAACTAAGATGAAAAATGGCGACTGGACTTGGACCTGTTCCCTCCACAACTAGATTGAAAGACAACAACTTGGAGAAACACACTGTTCCCCAATATTCCCCAATAAAATCTTAAAAAAAAAAAAATAGCGTAGGCATGCCTTTATCTGCTCTGGAGTAGGAATTGGGGAAACAGATAATACACCGGGTCCCTTTCACATGAATGATGTGACGAATACGGTTCTAATTTCAACAGCACTTGTCCCCAGAACAAGCATCGTTGCTTATTGTGTGCTGTCATGGAGTCTGCTGGTAAACCCAAGTTCCTGTGGATCTAACTCCAATTTGACAATCTCCCAGAAAGCTGTGAAATTCCCAGATAAACAAGTGTAATCTTCCGTTTTGCAGATTTGTATCTACTTTTTCGTTAAACCTTGATGTTTTTCCACCAGAAAACTATCTATCAAAAATTCTGTCTTATTAATACTACCTCTGATGCTGAAAAACGAAGTTCCTAATTCCTGTGGGCAGAGTTTGCACGATCCAAATTGTAATTATAGGATCCTAGTATGAAGCTTTTCAGTATCTCGCTTTAAGGCTGTTAAATTCTATTATGTCCAGTCTGTTCGATGTGGGATATGTTTGAGTCATTTGATCATTGCTCTTATTACTGTTGTTTTTAATGTAGAGGAACATTTATGTGAAAATGAGGGACAAAATTTAAATTGCTTCAAGTTTTTTTCCATGCAGTTTTCTAAAGAAAGCAATTTTTTTTCTCCAACAGCTAAATTTAGAGTTTCAACCTTTCTGCCTATTGAGTAAATGGCTTTCCATGAATTAGAAGTAAATCCCTTTCCAGAACATCTTTCTGGAGGAAGAGCATTTTGTCCTGACACAGTGTGTCATAGGTTCCCTCTGCAACATCTGAAAAACCCCAGAAGCACTTTTTGATGAAGCACATTTGCCTCCTGCTACTGTAATAATTACAGTAACATCCTTGCATTTTCTGCATGGCCTAGCAACGATTAGATTTTTACTGTAGGCTGCTTGGATTTTTTTTCCCCCTGTGTTATTAATTTCTCTGTGTTTTCTGTTTTTTGGGGGAAGGGGAGCGTGCGAATCAAGGGATAACAATGAAACACCAGCATGTTTGCTGTCTTCCAGCTTTATAAGGAGCTTGTCTCTTCGCGGAAGGAGCACCCAGTGAACTGGCACAAGAACTACGCCATCGCCTGCGAGCGGATGCTGCGCCTCCGGCCGAGAGGCGCGGACCCCGAAGTCTTGTTGTCTGAAACCATCCGACATTTCCGTCTCTACACCCAGAAAGCACGGAATGATCCACAACTGGCTGATATTTCCGTTGCTCTGAAACACCTAAGAAATGAACTGCAAAGTCTGAGAAATAGGAAAAATGTCTGAGACAGCAAAATGGGAAAAAACGTGCTCCTTATTCTGCTTCTGAAATTCTGAGGTCCAAAAGTTTTCCTCCAAGAAAAGAAACTGTATCAAAAATTGAAGACTAGGTCACCTCCCAGGCAGCAGTACTGGCACAGCAGTACTGTTTCATTGGGGGGGTATTAGTGACGGAGGTGTGCTATTTATGCAAATTCTGTTTATCCCATGTTACCAAATGAGCAGTTCAGTAAGAATCTTTCCAAAATTCTTCCTACTTCCACAGTCTTTCATCTAATGACGTTGCTTGATTGGATTCTAAAAGAGAATGGACTCTTTTCATATACTTAAAATGTTGATCATCAATCTTTTAAGGGTCCTGCTTATTGGGATCAATCTTGAAGGTGAAATTCTTAAAACATTAATACTAGACCAAAGACATTTTCTGTTTTCCAAAAGTGAATTTTTTTTTAAAGAATGAATCTTGTTATGTTACAAGTTAGAATTCCTTTTTTTTCCCTTTGCGTAGCTGTGGTTGTTACACAATCTCATGCTGCAAGCTAAATACCAACTGGATGATAGTTTGAACAAAGTTGGGATTTTACTGTCTTAGATAATTCTCAGAAAGCACTGAAAAACAAAGCTAATTCGTTGTCTGCTTTTTTTTCAGTTGCATAAACTGATTGGCAAGTAAAAAGGATTTTGCATTTCTTCAATTAATTTTATATTTATGTTTTACTTCTATTTGGACTCACAAATCTGTGCCCAATAATAAGTAGGCTCCTGCTGCCAAAATGCAAAAAAAAAAAAAAAAAAAAAAAAAAAGGTGGGGATTGGATGGGGGAAATGGGAAAGTGGTTCAATAAATTAATTTCTGTTACAAGCATCTTTTATACATATTACTAAAGAGAACATAGTAAGAAATGCAAATAATAGTTCTTTATTTTATTATGACAGTTAATTAATAGCAACCTGTTTTAATGAATAAAGTCACTCAGAGTCCTTCAGCACTTCCTAAGCAGAGGCCCGAATCTGTAGGGATTCTTTTCCCCCCAATTGTATAGCTCCTAGACTCCAAGCACTATATAGGCCCCTGTATAGAAATGCTCACTAATGAAGAGGGAGGGCTAGAAGCTTGTCTGCATTCAAAGATCACTGGTGAGTCATTCAGCAAGAAAAGGCCCCTTACCAGGAATAGTCACAGTTCCGTGGCATTGTACTAGCAAAAGGGTCTGATCAAAGGTCTCCTGTGGAGCTTGCATGGTTCCCTTTCATACTACGACCATAATTAAAACCACTAATTCTCTTTTAAAATGCTGCAGGATGCCATGTAGGCATCTGTCTGGAGTGTCCTTTGTGATGTCATAAGCTGTTAAGGACCAGTGCCGAGGGCTTTTGAGTGAAATGCCAGTCATGAAGGTGCTTCAAGACAAGGGTGCCTCTAAAAGCTTGACAGGGCCTTGACTGCACAATTCGAGCTGAATTTGCCCCTTGTCAGCTGCCAGTAAATAAATCTCAAAGGGGGAAAAGCTGAAGTTTCATTACCTGATCCATGGGGCTTTGTTGGTTTTGGCATCACACAGGGGAAGCTCTTGCCCCTCCATTCTCTGGATTTGAAGATGTCCATTGGAGCCTGCAGTGCCTGGACAGGGTTCAGAGCGGAACCTTTTGAAGAGTGTCAATAGTTGTAACAGTTCAGCTGTTAGGAAGACAAATAAATGGAGGAGCTCATTAATCCGCTTTTGGCTCTCAGTGCCTTTTGCCCTTTTATCACAGCCTTATTAGGCTCCTACTCATCTTGAACCAGAAAAAAATGAATTGAAGTTGTTGAGTACTAATTGGCAAAGACTTTTAATCATGGGCCAAGAACTTTCACTGACTTGAAAGTAACTTCTCCACAGGGAAGAACCAAAAACCTGGTTTACCTTAAAACAAAAACCTGTTGGAGTTCAGTGTGGTGTAAAAATTTAGGGAAGCATTGATAAATTGTCTAAGTTTCTCTATTTGAAAGAAATTAGGTTAAGATTATGATTTCTACTTTTCTAGGGGGGAAAAAAACCAGTACAATAAAATTCAAATACACGTTCCCTAGAAAATGTATTGTCTCTATTGGTTCAGAAGAGGTTGCATGTGGGTGTGAGATGAGTGTGTCAGTTTCTCCACACCTATATGTGGATGTAAGTCTTCATCTGAGCATCTACATATCCATGCGATGTTGGGGAAACGATAAAAGGAGTATGTCCTACATATAGCCTGAAGAATGGCCAAGGAAGAGTTCTTTTACAGAATATCTGCTTTTAACATTTATGTCTGTACTGTGGAGCTATCTGTGTATGTCTGACTGTGCTTTGTGGGTTGACTATTGTCAGATGGTGCACAGATTATTCTGTATTTGTTCAACAATGGCTTTGGACCACTCTCTTTGAGAATGCAATCATATGATGGTCCAGAGTCGATGGATCATAATTATTTAAATTTCCAAAAACCATCAGTAGATGGAAAAATAGCAAACTGAGCTGAGATTCTGGGATGTTAGACTTCATTCCCAGATCCACTACTTTGAAGAATTCTTTCTATTGTGTGAGGTTAAACAAGTTGCTTTCTTTTTCTTCCTCATACTTTTCCTTGGCTAGTGCACAAACGCCATAAAATCTGACAGAAGGGGTTTCCTTTAGTCTAACCCCCTGACATGGGAGAGAATGTGAAGGAGGTGACTTCTCATGCTGGATTTGGCCGGCATTCTCTTAGCAGTGTCCCTGAGTGGGTTGGCAGGACGACAGGAACCCCACAAGGCCAACTTCTGCCTGGACTTTGGCCTGAGAAGCAAGTGGGAGCCAGCAAAACTATCTGCCTGTCCACATGCTGCAGTGCCCTGCTGCCCGGCACCCAGGCTGGCGCTCATGGAGGGCAAGCGGAGAACGGATTGTGTGTCTCCATGTTCTCTAACAAATCCCCTCCCTAGCCCTGTGCCCACTGCTGGGAGGTATGCTTGACTCTTGATGTTGACTTTCCTCATCTTTGTTTTTTTAAAGGAGTTTTTTTTTTTGTTTTTTTTTTTTTTTAGTGCTTTTGTTCCATTACTCAAAATGCAGCCAAAATCAGAGGGAATCAATTACAAGTGTACTATTTTGAAATCTTCAAATAGAAATTATGAAATATTATTTCTGTACATATTCTTAGTATTTTTTGGTGATAGAACCGTGATGTTTAGCCTTTGTAATATTTAAATAAAGCCCATTTTGAGTGTTAGGGTTATCTTATGATACCCTGCTGATTTCTTTAAGTAATCAGGTGAAGATATGAAGAGTTGTTTTTTTAAATTTATATTTTAAAAGTTAAGTAATATGAACCCGTAATCATAGTTCCCACCAATATCCCTCAGAATTTAAAAATGTTAGTACTTTTAATATTAAGGAAAAAAATTAACGCCAAATGTTGAAGAAACAGATCCTGTTACAGCAGATGCTTTTACTCTGTTTTAATTCCAGTGTATTTTATAAATGTATCATGGTAGAGTACTACTTAAAATTCTATTCTTCTAACTGGTTCCAAGTCCTATGGTAGATAAAGAAAATAATTCCAACACAATAAGAGATTCACACTGCTTTGTCCATCCTCATATTTTGTTGTGGATGCAAAATCATTCTAAGGCTTATACTCACAAACAAATAAGTAATGTTCCCAGGGATTCTGGGAACATCTAAAGGCCAAGATCTTGGCACAGCATTACTGAGTAAACAGGGAGTTAAAGCTTTAGCAACGATCATATTGGATGAAGATGTCATTGTCAGTACCCTCTAAAGGTCTGTTTGATTTGGATCAGGATGGATGGTATTTTAAAAGCCTCAGGAATAGCACAATGTGCCTACCTGGATATAGGAAATTACAGTAATAGGAATATATCTTGAGAAAGGGATTTTTCTGGGAAAAAAAATCATATTGCTTTTCAACGATATAACATATATCTGGTGGAAATTATACATACTGGAAAGATTAACTCATGTCATACTAAAAAAAAAAAGGTGAGGGTGGGAGAGATGGGTAGATGTTTCAAAACGGTAAACATGACGCCCACAACTATTGACCTTTAAATGGAGTTCTACGGATCTTACCCACAAATCCAAAGTGTTACTGGTGAAGCTTAATTTTCAGTAATATAAATATTGTGGTGATTTTGGAAAAGTTGAGTTGGTGAGGTTGAGAAAGTTTGAAGATACAGATCAAAAACACAAAGGCAGATAACTAGGCCATGTTCCCATCGCAGTGATCCAACTTCTCAGAGCACCCAAGAGGTCCCAAGCCTTTTTGTACATAGTTGCCATTTAGACAAAGATAATGTTAAATGTAGTTCCAATAAAAGATAAATAGAAATACGCCAAATCTAAGCTTTAACCCTTTCATAATTTTAATTGTTTAGAATATTTAATAAATCTGTGTAAGTTGTATTGAGGGGGAAGTATGATAGATGGAATACAATCTTTCTATTGTTAAGTTCATTATATATTATAAATTAATAAATGGAGATTATGTCCCATTTTTTAAAGTATACAAACAAACCATAATTATCTTCTATTTAGAAGTGTTACCTGAAAGGGGGTTATTTTGTAATGTAACCTTTTAAAGAAGATATTTTGAGATTTCTCTCATCTAAATGAAATATTGCCTAGATGGTTGAACCATTGAAATATCCTAATACCTGTGGTGGTCACTTATATGCACAAGTGTAAAGTAAAAAAGGGGACATTGCTTGTGAAATCAGACCCAGTTTTCTCATTCTTAGATTATGGTGCGAGGGAACCTAAATGAAACACCCTTGAGTATCACCTAAGACACAAGAAATCCCCGTAACACCCTGGCATGCCAAGACTGGAACTCAAAAAGTGCAACAGAGGGCCCATTGAGGATTTGAGGACATGGTAAAAGATGCAAGCCTGGAATCGTCTTACAGTATCCTCCCTAGGGGCTCTGTTAAAGTACTCGAGCAAAATCTACAGAAACTTTAAAAGGAGTTATTTGTAAACAGAAGATGATCTATTTATTAAAACATGAGGGTTGCTTTGATTGAAGAGTTAAAAGCCAGTCTAACAGGTGAGAGGAAACTTGGGTAAAAAAAGTTATAGGAAGAATGAAAAAACAAAGTTCAATTATGCAGAACTTAAAACAGGTAAGTTCACCAATGGAGATTACTTGCACTCAATGGGTGTTTTTATTTAGTGTATCCTAATTTTTCACTAAACTTATAGCATATTCCTTCAATATGTTGACTGGTATCTACCCAGTTTTTATATATTTTTTTCAATGATCAGAATTTTAACTATTAACCTGTGCAGTCACATGAGGGCAGGTCCTCAAAATGCAGGATTGTGCCTTGTTATGGTGATGGTCAAACTGGGTCCTGAAGTCAATTTAGTAAAAAGTGAATAGCTTTCTCTTAATGAAATAAAAAATATAATGAATCTGAGGTAATAAGGATAAGTATTATTTCATGAAACTCATATATATGTATGTGTGTGGTTGTATGTGTAACATACCACATTATGTATATGTATATGAAAACATTTACATATAAGTCTATAAATATATTGAACTAGGTCAGAATATAAAACGTACTTCTTACCATGGGTGACAGTAAAAAATAAATTTGAAAGCCACTGGCCTAGGAGAACTTACTAACTTTATTGACTGTTAATGCCAAAAAGGTTAGTAAGGGATCATCTAGTATAAGTAGTATGAGTAACCTAGTTGAATGAATGAAAAAACTGGCCTACACTAAGTAAGGTACTCGATTAATGTCACACTGCTAGGCAGTGGCAGAGCTGGTACTAGAACACAAGATTCTTAGGTCAATCTGGTATCCTGTCCCTTCTTCCATCACAGTTAAATGAAACTAGCTATGTTCTACTGTCAACTTTATGTCACATTAAAGTCCTCAAATAATGCGGCCATATTAAAAGTATGATAGGGCCGGCCCGGTGGCTCAGGCGGTTAGAGCTCCGTGCTCCTAACTCCGAAGGCTGCCAGTTCGATTCCCACCTGGGCCAGTGGGCTCTCAACCACAAGGTTGCCGGTTCAACTCCTCAAGTCCCTCAAGGGATGGTGGGCTGTGCCCCCTGCAACTAAGATTGAACATGGCACCTAGAGCTGAGCTGCTGTTGAGTTCCCAGATGGCTCAGTTGGTTGGAGCGTGACCTCTGTTGGACTCCTGCAAGGGATGGTGGGCTGCACCCCCTGCAACTAGCAACGGCAACTGGACCTGGAGCTGAGCTGTGCCCTCCACAACTAAGATTGAAAGGACAACAACTTGACTTGGAAAACAGTCCTGGAAGTACACACTGTTCCCCTTCCCCAATAAAATCTAATATATATATATATATATATAAATATATATATTATATATATTAATATATATATATTTATATATATATATATTTTAAATAAATAAATATATTTATTTTATATATATATATATATGATAAATTTTTCTAGAGGTAAATGGTGTGTGAAATCAGGAACCATGTCATAGGAAATTACTTAAAAGCCATGTACTGAACTTTCTATCCCTCCTCCAAACTTCTGGAGTATAATTCTTATTTTCCCTTCGTTTTAGGGCCAGTTCTATCTCTAGCTTTTGACAGAATTGTCCTACACATTTTGGACTTAGGAATATATATCCAAATTAGAAGGTGATAAGAAAAAGTCACTTTGCAATCTAGGGACTTAACAGGATAAATTACATTCCAGCTGAATCAGCTACTGAAAGCTCCATTTGAAAAATGTTGCACTCATTTATGTATTCCTTTCCCAGGGTTCAAAACACATTTCTGTTTTGCAGAAGGAAATATGTCCCAACTCCACTGGAATGTTCACTGAGTTGGGAATTCGACTTTTCCTCCCAGAAACCAAGACCATCTAGAGCCAATGTTCATGATGATTCTGTCACTCTATTAAAAGTTTTTTGGTTCAGCCACTCTATTAAAAAAAAAACTGTAATAGTGTCCAGAAGAGCGGAGGCCTCTGAAGACCTAAATATCTGGTTTCCTAATTAAGAACCTTATCAATTCAGCATTTAGGTGATAATGATTTCTTCCAAATTTGGCTCTTGAGTCATATGTATGATTTGTAAAAATATATAACAACAATTATCGTTAAAACAACTAATCTCATTCAATATCCATTAAATGGCTTCAATGATTTGAAATCACCTAAATTACAGTTGAAAGTAATTTGGCCCTTCATCTTTGGGAGGCAAATAAATTTAGTGTCGCTCATGAGACAAAGACTCCTTCTGATGTGACCACACAAACCATGCTGCGTGCCCTCTGTGCATTGGATAAAGATGACCTATTTCACAGGGTTAGCATTAATGTGACAATACTCTTCTCCTTTTACATGTCCCCTTGTGAACAATTAAGTAGTTGATCTACAGAGCTTAAACCTGTTGAATACTATGAGCTAATTTGTACAAAGTACATGTGTGAACCTATACAAGAATCAAACAAAACTAGAACTTTGTTTTCAAGCAATTCCATGAGATCCCATAGTAATTGTGCTTTAACCTGTCATATGAAACATGTGACAGCTTGAAATTTTGATGAGATAGAGATTCTATGTTCTTTCTTTATTATAGTGCTGGTAGAGTAAATAAAGACCTTAACAAACACCTTCATCTCACCCTGAAAGCGTCTGTAACAGTGTGCAGCCCCCTGCAGGAACTCACTATGGCCTGCCAGTGAGGGAGGGACAGCTGTACTTATTGCCTGCATGGAGAAGCATGCACAAGGCTGTGTGCCTGGTGGATTCATTTTGTCCCTAAAAGAGCCAAGAGCAGAAACCGAGGCCTTCCCAACTCTCCCATTTATATTCCCGGGTTACAGGCTACTCCAGAAAGCACAGGCCTTCCTTTTCTAGATCACACTAGAAGCACTGTGTAATATAGTGGTTAGAGCTAGAGCCCCCCCCCGCCCCCGCCCAGCTCTGCCACTTACTAGCTGGATGACTTGGAGAAAGTGTGTATGCCTTAATTTCCTTTTCTGTAGACTGGAAATACAGCAGACTTACCTCATGGTGTGTCTGTAAGGATGAAAGGGGCACATATATATAAAGTACGTTGAACAGTGCTTGGTACATACCAACGGCTAATACTGCTGACTGTTTCCATTAATATTCCAGTAAAACCTGTTCCAATTTGCCTCATACACCTGAGTAAAATAAGCCTCAGAGCCTCCTGTTGCTTTGCTTCTATGTTTAAAAATATCCTCACTAAATATGCATCTCGAAAACTTACATAATTCCATTTAAATTACAATGGTAATTACAAATTAAGTTATTTAAATTATATGGAAAAGTGGCAATTAAAAGAAAGGAAGCAAGACACACTGAGCAGATGAAGAAATGAAATCAGTCCCATCAATCCGGCAAACACATCTCAACCTGCAGGCGCATGTGCACGCACGTTAAATCCTTTCCATGCGACCCCATTACATGACGGTCCTTCCCTCTTTCTGCTGGCTTCCCCACACCACAGCCCACCCTGAAGGAGGCTTTAACATTACTATTTGCCTCTTCTCCTCTACTTAGATTTTGCCATCTGTACAACTGAGCTTATGCTACCTTTTCTTAAACAGTGTACATTCTGTTGTTCCCAGAGACCTCTTAAAAAATAGTCTCCTCCCGACACAGCTTCTCTAAGCACTTGGAGGACTGCCGTCGGACAGCAGGCTTAGAGTCGGTAACTCAGGGTTACGGTTGGGCTTTCCAAACCATGCTGGGGGACAGGGTCACAGACTTCAGCGTGGATACGGGTAAAGCACCCGTCAGTGTGTTTTGTAATTGAGTACCACACTCACTTTTTTAAAAATTCATTTAATCCATAAGCAGTTTTGGAGCTCCTACAATGTGCCAGGCCCAAGTACTAGGTTTTCAGAGGGGGAGAGGAACTGGACAGAAAAGGGCCTGTCCCCTAAGGAACTTCTAGATTCTAGAGGGGGAAAAAGCCAAAATGCAAGTCTTAAAAATCTGCCCACAGATTCTTTTTCACCATCGCTAAGGTTTACCCCATGGAAGAAATCAAACCTGTTCTTCTACCTGTTACCTGTTACCTGATTGAGAAATGTTTACCACCACCTCCTTAACACAAATTAACAAGTTTCTCAACCAGGGGGATGTCTGCATCTCATTCCTTGGGTTATCTAGAGCTCCTTGAATCCACAAAAACGCTGCACTGGGCCACAGAAGGGTCAGTTACCCACACTTCCATTTTGGTCCTCCTCTCCCCACACCTTGTCTCCTAACCAGCATCCGTAATACTCTGCCTCCCTAGCCTACACCTTGTCCTTCTGTTGATCTCAGCAGCACCGGATTAAGCAAACACTATTCGCTGTCTGCCTATAGCAAAGAAATGTTCTTACTTCTTCCATCGTCACCCCTAGTAAGAGAGAAAGCAGGATATGGGTAAGAGAAGCATGTCAATTGCTCTTAGGCTCGGTGCCTAACTCTCTCAGACCCACCACCGAGGGTCCTAGACGTGTACTGATTCACTCAAGCCCTCTGTACACGCCCTTGCTAAAATCCATAGCTGGAGAAAAAGGTCCCACTTACACAAAGCAATGACAAGGAATCCACATTGTTTGTTGTAGTATTCTTGCCATAAATGGATAACCTCAGTTTAGCCATGAGAAAACACCTCACAAACCCAGATGGAGGGACACTCTACAAAACACTTGACCAGTACTCTTCAAAAGTGTCAAAGCCATGAAAAAGAAGGAAAAACAGACAGCATCCCAGATTGAAGAGAATAAGAACGCAAGACAACTAAATGCAACGTGGGGTCCTGGGTTGGATCTTAGAACAGAAGAAAGATATTAGTGTAAACACTGGTGAATTCCAAATTAAAGTCTATAGTGTAGCTAATAATATTGTACCAATGTTACTTTCTTGATCTAGATCATTATATTATAGTCATGTAAGAGATTAAATTCGGTGAAGTTGGGGGAAGGGTATATAGAACTCTGAACTAGTATTTTTGCAACTTTTCTGTAATTCTAAAATTGTTTCCAAATGAAAGGGTTTTTAATAAAACAAAAAATGTAAAGGCAAAGTACTCCTTTTACCTCTTAACTCCTTAGCATTCTTTGTTGACTGCTTTAAGCCTCCAAATGAGCGATAGATAGAACAGTGGTCTTTATTACTTGGGTGCACCAATGATCAAAGCAACAAGTTCCTTAAGGCCAAAGGCCACCGGCCTGCCACCAGCACTGCTGTTAGTTAGGGTAGGTGGTCTTCATGGGCCGTGGGCCAGAGTCCCCTGCTAGTGACTGTCCAGTGGGGTCTGGGTGAGGATGGCTATTTGCAAGGAGCCTGAGGCTCTATTTCCAGCATCTTGGGAGGCTTAGGAAAGGTCTGTGGGATTAAATTCCCCACAAAGCCACTGGACTCACACCCAGTTGGAAGACAGCAGGATCTAGCCTGGGATTATTCCTGTGGTCCGGGTTTCTCTCTTCATGCAGTCGTTACAGGAGGAGAGGGCATGAAGGCAAAGCACCCATCAAACCCTAATTTTTTCCAAAGATGACTCATGTTTTAGTAGCTTCATTAGCATTTGCTGATAGAAATACAGTTTAAGTGACATTATGCCAAGAAATTATTCTTACAGGATATGAAATTAAACACCTTTTACTCGGCATGAACTTATTGCCACGTACTAAGTTTGGTGATAGCTTTGAGAGTTTGGACACTGGGTTGCAAGCAGGGGAGAAACAATCCATATATTAAAAAAAAACAAAAACACCGACCCGAAATATTCCACTATTCCACCAAAGGTAAGTCCTTGTAGCAAAATAATTTTGGCTGGATGGAATATTAAACCTGCTACTATAAATTGCACGCCTTGCATTCCTAAAGCAGATGCAGAGTGATGATGCCAAAAATTAATTGGAAATAATGCGGCTTGCCTTGTGTACTCTATCCAGTAGAGGGCACAGCAGATAAGCATTGTGTGCGTTGGTGACTTAGCGACTGATAAGGCTTGTTTGTAATTGCTTTTGTAAAGATATGTAGCAACATGCTTGGCTGCTTATTTACATTTAGGGATGTGGTTCAGAATAGGAGGTTTAGATTTATAACTTTGGTGTTGTCCGTCAATACATGGCAGACTTTTGGTGGTTGCAAGCATTATATTTACCACTGTGTAATGTTAAATTGCTGGATTTAATTGTTACAGTACAGTGAATTATTCTATTTCTTACTTTTTTATCCTAAGGAAAATTCAAACTTTCCAGGCTTCAGGGCAGGATAAAATGACTGAGCATATCAGCGTCTCAAGAGCACATTATTTTCTTATTGGATTGTATTAACTTTACACATGGAAATTTGAAGGAGAATTAGAAGGCTTAGAGAAGGGAAATTTGGAGAAGAAAAGAATAATGACTTAAGATTTCGGGGGGGGGGGTGAACTGGGAAGGCATTTTGAAAGCTGCTGATGCTAATTTTCATAGCAAGAGACACAGCAGACCCTAAAAATTTCAGGAACGAGGCACAGAATTGCTAAGAAAGAAGAGAATCTTGCGTCACACCCAGAATTGCCAAACAATTGTTCAGGTTTTCTCTCCCTCTCTCTGTCTCTCTCTATTATAACTGGCAAGGATTTCTCTTGTGCAAACTCCTAAGAGGGCAACTTTCTCTCGGTAGAGGGTATTTGGCAGCTCCACTTAGTTTAAAAAACAAACACAGTCTCCTGCCTCAGATGCACGTATTTCTATCCGAACGGACAGAAACATGACAGGTATAAACAAACACTGGTCCATAAGCACTAACTTGCAACTGAAGGGAAAGCTGTGGGCGTCGACTACAACATCATAAAAACTAACAGACAAGAACGCTAAAGAAAAAGGCATAGGCCTACCTCCTGCCACGGAATCGGCTGTTTCCTGAACATTGAGTGGCTGGGAGGGGGCCACCACAGGCTGTCCTGTCCACCCTGCACGATCAGACCCTCCCCCAGGCACCAGCCAGGTGGGTCTGGAATCCTAGTTGTCACCGCCCCCTGCCAGTCTCCTCCCCCTGGAGCTCCTCCCCACCAGTTTGCAGCCTTCCGCACCATCTGCAGATCAGAGACGCCCCCGTTGGGAAAATGAGCTGGGGAGAAACTCACCACTGCGTGGGGAACCAGGACCGTGAGCTCAAAGGATAGCGGGAGACTTGCTATGTGCCCTTTTTAGCTTTGAATTTTGTGCCCTGAGCAAATATTGCCTAATCTTAAAATCGTGGAAACGTGGGACCTGAACCTGTGAAGAGTGGCCGGCCCATTCCTTCCTAGACCTGTTCTTGTTGTCAGTCTCTCTCCCTACCCTGTGAGCTACTTTTTTCCTCTGGTGCTTTTCCTTTAGGAATAATGATCCTTTCTCCCAGGGTTGTACTCTACTGAAGATCTTCTTCTCATTTCTCCTTTGAAATTGTAGTTTATTGTTTATATCGCACTGTTTCTTTACAAATGCACTCCTTCCTGGTGTGTGTTGGGGGTGGGGGTGGTGAAGGGCTGCAGGAGGGGAGGAAAGAGAAAACGCGGGGACAATGGAGAGAGACCATTCATCATTAGAAATGTGGCAAGAGTCTTTGACCTGCAGGCTTATAATTTAGGGGTGACTTTTAGGATAAATTCAAGTTTAATGTGAAAGTTAGGGTCTCCAGAGCTCTGCTTCCTATCCATCCCTCAAAATCCTATTGATGGTTCTGTCATAGAAGTTTATATATGCACCCAAAATGGCAAGAGCCCTGATTTGACTCCTACACAGTTGCAGCTGCCAATAAGAAGTACAAATCTTGCTTCTCTTATTTGCTGCTTCTCTTGCCTTAAAATCTTTCTAGTCAGAAGCTGTGTTTAACATTGCAAATAACTACTCCCATAGTATATCAGTCAGGGTCCCATTGCAAAGAAGACAATTTAGAATTTATTCCAGCTAGTTTCAGCAGAAAGGGACTTGTTACAAGGCATTAAGTGGCTCACAGAATGACTGGGGGCGGGGGGAGCTGAAGAAACAGGCTTAAGTTTAACCTTTTCAGGATGACCTCAATCACTCTGCAGAACCCAGTCACCAACCGAGCGGCAGCCTTCTGCAACCAGGAAGCTCTGCCAAAATGGGAAGCTACTGCTCCTGAGCTCAACCTCCAGAACCATGGCACCACAACTGTTCTCAGGAAGCCCCCATGGTCAGGAAGTCCCTGCGTGTGCTACCACCAGAACCACCCAGGTGCCTACTAGAATCCATACCAGCAAATGTCTGACCCACCACTGCTTTCAGCACAAAGACAGTGACCAGACACAGCAAAACTATGTGTGTGTAACTTCCAAATCCTGAGTGCATCTGCACAGCTGAACCATGCTCACATCCAGAGCCCCAGGTGCAAGGGTGTCTGGGAAACTCAGTTTTATTTCCCAGCCTCTGAGTACAGAACGCATTCTAAAAGGCAGAGTCAATGTTGAACATTAATACACTGTCACTGATACACTTCAAACAATTGCAGAGATAAAAACATGCTTTTTTTAAAAAGAAGCTTATTTGCAAACTGTACACAAGAGCAAATATAGTTTCTTCTGAACCAAAAATAAATGTGCATTCAGAAATACACAAGTTAGTAATGCAGAATTGTCCTAACAAGAATTTATAGACATTGAGGTTGACACCAAAAAAAGGGGGGATGGGAGTTATTTTAGTTCCTCTGTCCTAGCAATAGAGGAATTACCAAAGGTCAATGCCTGTGATATCTATAGCATATTAATCAGCACATGATAAGAACACAGCGCAGAAGGGCAAAAGGGAGCTGATTTTACCTGCTAATGACACGGAAGCCGGTGGGGACTCCCCTGCCGTAAAGACTAGAACTGAGAAAGGAAACTATCATCAATGGAGTGGGTTAAAGGTGTACAGTGGTTAAGGCTGGTCTGCAGGAACTGGATCTGCATACATGAGAAATGGAATCAGTGTGCTTCCCAAAAGATCGGAGGGCCTGCGGATAGGAAAGAAACACAAAACACAAACCAGAGCATCTTCCACTTTTCCATTGTCATTGGAGAAGCCGTCTTAGGACAGCTTGGGTGTGAGTGAAATACGTCTTTGGGACACTGCTGGAAGGCAGAGGAGGAAGTGCCGGACCTGGGACAAAGTTTTTCTGCTAAAGAGCAGCTTAAGAATTTCTGGAAACTCAAAATCAAATGACCCAAGAGACTACAATACATGCACCGCCCCAACGCTTTCAGAAACTAGAAGACCACTTAAAGCAAAACCTCACCTCTAACAAAATAACAGACACGACTGATTGCAGTCATTCTGCTCTGGACAGGAGCAGAATGACACCGTAGAGATTATCCAGTAGGGAACCCTCACCAAGCCTCATGCAGTTTATAGTGAAAAGTAAGTAGTCCACCTGAGACCCCGAGCGAGAAGTCGTAGCCGAGTCCCGATGGCCACGCAGCGTGCAGCTCCCTGACGGCACAGTGCGAAGGACAATCACATTGTGCCTTCCGGGGAAGCAGTGGACTGCTCTAAGGCTTTGAGTTACTAATGACCTTCAGCATAGACATGAACTGTTGTCATCTTTTCATTTGTTAAAAAGGGAATCTAACAGATTTTTTTTTTAAGTACTGTGCTAGATGTCCGGAAATAAGAAGAAACACAGGTATAGTACTTTATGTCGTCTGAGGGCCAAATCAAAATAAAGAAGCAATTCCATTATGATGTGGTACCTGCAACAGTAGGAAAGCATAGAGGAAACCTAAACCTACCCAGATTCAAAGTGGGGGATGTCAAAGAAAGCTGCCTGGGGGAGGAGACCACGCTGAGAGGGGAGGAGGAGGAGAGTTAGCAAGGCAGACAGGGAAGGAAGCTAACGCAGGAGGAGACGGTATTTCAGGAAGGCAGAATAGCAAGTGCAAAGCCTTGGAGTAGAGAGAGAATAGCACATTCAAAGAATTTATAGTAATTCTGGATGGCTGAAAGGAGAAATTTGAAGTGAAAGTAGCAAGAAATGAAACCGTGAAGCAAGTATGGACCAGCTCATAAAGGATCTTCAGAGCGCCATTAAAGAGTTTGGGTTGTTATACCTGAAACTAATGTAATGTTCTATGCCAACTGAAAGATAAATTTTAAGAATTTTAAAAAATGAGTTTGGGTTGCATCTTGAAGGCAATGGGAAACTACTGGGAGTGTTTTACACTGGGGTGTGATGCCATGTGAGTTTAGAACGATTAGGATGGCCTCAGTGTAGAGAATAGATGGGAGTAGAAGCAAGACAAGGAGAGAAGCCAATCAGAAATGGTTGCAGTCACATAGAGGCGGTCATGTGGCCTGAGCTAGGTAAATGACAGTGGAAAGGAAGAAGAACAGTCATATTATAGCAAACTTCAAACCTCGAAAGGGCTCTTGACACTGCATAGAAATCCTGGGGGACAGCCAGTTAGCTCAGTTGGTTACAGCGTGGTGCTCTTAACAACAGGATTGCCAGTTCAATCCCCACATGGGCCACTGTGAGCCGCACTCTCCACAATGAGATTGAAACAACTACTTGAGTTGGAGCTGATGGGTCCTGGAAAAACACACTTAAAAAATAAATAAATAAAAGTTAAAAAAAAAAAAAGAAAGAAAGAAAGAAAGAAAGAAAGAAAGAAATCCTGGTTCTCTCTCTCTCTCTCTCTCTCTCTCTCTCTCTCTCAACCATCCCAGGCTTTCTTCTCTCATCCAAACTCCAGCTCCGTTTCCTCCACCTACTAGCTATTTAGTTGAGAAAAATAGAAGCCATTTGAAAGGATTTCTATCTTTCTTGCCATCAGACCCACACGCTTCTATGCCCATGTTCCCCCTTCTCCATTCCTGAATCCTCCTCCTGTCACAAGCCAACCCTGAAATCCACCTCCTCAAGGACTCTGCTCCTTCAGGTCTTTTCTTGTCTGCACCATTGGTGTCTCATTCTCCTCCCTCTCTCCTGCATGGTCTGGCTTTGCACCTCTCTCCAAGAACCCCTGGGTCTGTTCTACTCCCTGCACCTACACTTCGGGCACACTGGCCCCAAACACTCCAAGCTCTTTCCTACCTGGAGGGCCTGTGTAAAAATTGCTCCATCTGTCTGAAAAAGATTCTACCATTTGTACTGGGTTCAAGAGTGTCTCCCAAAAATTCCCGTCCACCCAGATCCTCAGAATGTGACCTTATTTGGAAATAGGGTCTTTGTAGATGCAATTAAGATGAGGTCGTACTGGATTAGGGTGGCCCCTAAAGCCAATGACTGGTGTCTTTCCAAGAGGAAGGGACACACAGAGATATAAGCACAGAGGGAAGAAGGTGGTATTTGCCCTCCAAATGGCAGCCGAGGGTAAATGTACGGTGGGAGCCCCCGGCCATTCTATAGCCTGCTCTCCCGATTAGGATGCCTCAGCCCAGACTGAAAGTGCGACCTTTGAGATGAGTGAGCAGTTTCCCACTCCCAGCCCATTCCTCGGTTCTCTGTGCGACCACCTCCCAGGACATTGAATAGGGACCCTGTCTGGGGTAGGGCTGCATCAACTCCTTCAAGGCCCTCTCCACTCCTGCCGTGGCAGCTGCAGAGTGGACTGTACTTTTAGACCCTGTTCATTTAGGCTTGATCTTCAATTTATCCCTAATTTGGAGGCAGGAAAAATACTTCATCTTCCTCTAATTTTCCAAAGTGTTTTCAGACACCATCAGTAGGAGCCTCCATGGGCTTGGCAGACAGATCCCTGTGATCCCTTTGGAAACTTTGGTGGCCTCAGAGGCTGGCGGTAATTAGCAGTCCCCATCACAAGGTCACCTCTCAACATCACTCTGTGTCCTGGATGGAATTTCATAAACTCAAGAGGAGCCCTCAGTCAGCATCGCGATACTGTTTCCTTTGATAAATCGTTCATATGCTGTTGCCCTTCCTCTCTTAGCAGAATGCAGGGGTGTCAGAGGTTCACAACATTGCCCCCTGCTCCCAGACCCTTCCAGCCCTGGCCCTGTGCTTGTTAGACTGGACACAGCCTGCCTCCCTGTCATCTGCCAGCTGGGACGTTACCAGCCTCCCAGTTCCCTGGGTCCCCACTTAGGAATACTCCCTTCAGTACTGCCTTCTGGCTACTGCCCTCTTTCTGTGCCTTCAGAGATTGGCAGAAAGCTTCCCATGTAGCTTTCTATCTACACATTTAGAATGAAATGTGTAATTTTATTGCAAACTGAGATGGGTCTAGGGGAGGTCAGTAAACCACACTGAGCCGCCTTCAAATGTTGCTCACTAAGTCTGTGACCTAACATGTCTTTACATAGCACCGCCAAACCTGTCTGCTTTCTGGAGATGGCAGCACATTCTCCTGATTCTTATTATGGAGCTCCGCCTGCCCCCTCCAGCCTTAGGGATCCGTGTCTCGGGGCACCCTCTTCCAGGCGCAGGAGTCCTGGGGGAGGAGCTGGCCTGTGTCACGTGGTCAGGAGCTGGAGCTCTGAGCTCAGGGCCTTGGGTTTCCATCCCCCTTCTCATCTGCCTACTTGGGGGGTAGGGTCGGGTGGGGGGTGGACCAGTTACTTAACCTTTCTGAGGTGCATGTTCTTCATCTGTAAAAGGTGAGCAATAATATTTATTCCATAGAGGTCTGAGATAATTACGTAAAGTAATAAATGCAAACTGGCCCACCATAAGTGCTCATTCACAATCCATTGCTGCTATTCACACACATCCCAGAATTTGGCAGTGATTCTCCTCCAACTCTTTTTCCCTTCCTTCCCTTATTCTTAGCTGGTCTAGTTCCCCTTCTGGCTCAAACTCTGATTCAGCAGACTCAGTCCGTGTGCCACCCGTGTGCTTGCCTCACTTTCAGGCCAGAGCAGCCCTAGCGACAGCTTGACTGTTCCTAGGGTCATGGAGCCATGTCTCCCTGTCCTTCCAAAGCCCTGAGTTTGAATACTATCTTCTAGTTAAGCAACCTTATCCAAATTCCTGAACTTCCCTGAGCCTCGCTTACTGCCCTGTAGGGTGGGCATCCTATTTACATGGGAGTATACATGGGAATACACATGGTAGCTGATACTCCAACATTCATTTTATCCCTCCACCATTGGTCAGTGGCGTTACCATCTAAAGAAACAGGGACACTTCCAGAAGCCATCCTATAACTCTGAGGGTCATTCGGACACCGTAGATGAAAATCAAAAGCAAGACCAAAAAAGCCTGAAGACTTTAGTAAAATATTTATAACGGTTGTCTAAGTTATTGTCTCTCCAATAGAGGGTGGGCTTCTCTACCACAGGGCCTTTGATGGCTCTGGCATGCAGTGGGCATGCAAGCAATATTTACTGTAATGAATAGGAGATTGCCAGTCAATGACTAAGTGACGCAGTACTCTAAGGAAAGTACAATGGGATGCGTAGATTTTAAAAATGGCATAGCATTGTTCAAGAACAGTGAGAAGTTCCAAAATGCAAAGGATGTATGGAGAGAATTTGTGGAGCAAAGGCTGAGAAGGACGGCACTGCCCTGAGGGTACAGGGTCTTTCATGCCATGCTGAAGATTTATTACACGAATGGACACTATTTTTTAGAGCAATTTAGGTTTACAGAAGATTTGGGCAGAAAGCACAGTGTTCCTCATGCTGCCTCTTTTCCTCACTCCCTGCAACGCACACTGCTGCCCTGTTATTAACATCTTGCAATAGTAAGGTACGTTTGTTACAAATGGTGAACCAATACATTAACTAAAGTCCATAGTTTATATTAGGTTCCCTCTTGGCGTTGTACATTCTGTAGGTTTTGACAAATGCTTGATGCCATGTATCCACCATTACAAGTATCATGCAAAATAGTTTCACTGCCCTAAAAGCTGTTATTCATCCTTCCCCACCTCCGTTGGGGCCTCTGGCAACCACTCACATTTTTACTGTCTCTATAGTTTTGCCTGCTCCAGAAGGTCATATATTTGAAATCATATAGTATGTAGCCTTTTCAGACTGGCTTCTTCCAGCATTATGCATTTAAGAAGCCTCCATATTTTTTTGTGGCTTGATAGCTCATGTCTCTTCTTTGCAGAATAATATTCCATTGTATAGATGTACTTCTGTTTATCTATTCACCCACTGAAGGATATTTTGGTTGTTTCCACATTTTTAGCAATGATGAATAAGGCAGGTTTTTGCATAGACATAAATTTAACTCGTAAGTAAAATACTAAGGAGTTCGATTGTTGGATCATATGGTAAGACCATGTTTAGTACTGTAAGAAACTGCCAAGCTGCCTTCCAAAGCAGCTGTACCATTTTGCATCCTTGCCAGTGATGAATGAAGAGTTCCTGTTGCTCCACATTCTTGTCAGCATTTAGTGTTACCAGTGTTCTGGATTTGGGCCATTCTAATAGGTGTGCAGAGGTATCTCATTTTAATTTGCAATTCCTTAATAATGTTGATCATCTTTTCATATGTTTATTTGCCACTGTTTATCTTCTTTGGTGG
Source organism: Rhinolophus ferrumequinum (assembly GCF_004115265.2). Classification (NCBI taxonomy): domain Eukaryota; kingdom Metazoa; phylum Chordata; class Mammalia; order Chiroptera; family Rhinolophidae; genus Rhinolophus; species Rhinolophus ferrumequinum. The sequence continues at coordinate 37,071,703 of NC_046289.1, read as the reverse complement.
GATCTTCCACCCATTTTTTAATCAGGTTGTTTGTTTTCTTATCATTGAGTTTTAAGAGGTCTTTGTGTATTTTGGATACAAGTCCTTTATTAGATCATGTGTTCTGCATTAGATGTGTTTGCAATGATCCATTTTACATATGGGTCAATGATCCACTGTGAGTTAATTTTTGTGGATAATGTAAGGCTGTGTCTATGTTCCTTTTCTGCATGTAGATGTCCAGTTGTTCCAGCACGTTTGTTGAAAGACTGTCCTTTCCCCATCAAATTACTTTCACTCCTTTGTCAAAAGACCTGTTGACTATGTTTGTACGAGTCAATTTCTTTGGGTCTATTCTGTTTCATTGATCTATTTGTCTCTTCTTCCACCCATTCCACACAATCTCAATTTACTGTAGCTTTTGCGGTAAGTCTTGAGTTATTATCAGTCCTCCAACTTCATTCTTTAATATTGTGTTGGCTCTTCTGGGTCTTTTGCCTTTCCATATAAAGTTTCTAATCAATTTGTTTATATTCACAAAATAATTTGCCCGGGATTTTGATTGCATTAAATCTAAAGATCAAGTTGGGAAGAACTAACATCTTAACAATATTGAGTCTTCCTATCCATGAGCATAAATCTGTCCATTTTGTTTAGATCTTTGATTTCTTTCATCAGAATATTTTCAGTTTTCCTCATATGGATCTTGTACATATTTGTTAAATGTATACCTAAATATTCCACTTTTGAATGCTAACGCAAAGATTGTTAATATTATATTGTCAAAGAGTTGCTAAGCAGAGGAGTAATATTGTCCATTTGTTTTTAATAGTGTTATGCTAAGTGTGGAAGATGATTATATTTGAGTAAAATTGGAGGAAGGAAGATCAGTTAGAATTTTCTTTTACAAGTGGAACTTCATTTTACAAGTGTACAAGTGGAAATAAAGACCTAAACGGAGGAAGTGTCAGAAGGTATGGGAAATGGCAAGTCTGGCTCAAGAAATAAGATGAATAGTAAGGATGTTCTTTTTCTGAGAAAGCCAAGTAGACAGACATGCCAACAAGCCTTGATGACTGGTCACCCACAGTACCCTTGATATCCTAGGGAGGTGGCATTTAAAGACCAAAATGGCAGTGTTAGCTACCTATTCCAGCATTCCTTTATCCCCTACCCCTTTCTTCCTGCCTAATACAACCCTAATTTTGCTCAAGTATCTTCCTTTCCCACCTGGCCAACTGCTGCAGGGGGAGCTGGCTCCAGCCCCAAGTCCAGGGCTGTCCTGATTGCTCTAAGAGTCGCCCCATCTCCCTTGCCAGAATTGGATCCGGAATGGGCATGTGGGCCAGTTCTGGCCAATGAGACAAAAGGGGACATCAGCTGCAAGGGGTGGGGACCAGAGCTGGAAAAAACTTCCTCCACCTTAAGTGAAAGCCACAGGAAGAAATGGCAGGTCTCCTGCTTTGCCATAAAGGTTGTCCTGTCTTTGTGGCTCCCAGAACTGTTACAGCCGTATCGCTATAACCCTGAGGATGGAGCCAACAGTGAAGGTGGTAGAGCATAGAGAAAGCAATGTTGAGCTGCCGAATCAAAGAAACCACATGTCTCCCCTACCCCCAGAGGTAAAGGAGATTTTATTTACTTATTTTATTAGTTTCAGGTGTACAAAACAATGTACTAGTTAGACATTTACACCCCTCACAAAGTGATAGCCCCCTCCCCCAATCTACTACCCCTCTGACATCATATATATCTATTGCAATGCCATTGACTATTCCCTATGCTGACCTCCATATCCCGTGACTATATATATATATTAAATTATAGTTGACATACAATATTATGTCAGCTTGTTTCAGGTATACAGCGCAGTGGTCAGGCATCTACACCATCCATGAAGTGGTCTCCCTAATAAGACAAGTGCCCATCTGACACCCTACAAAATCTTTACATTATTGATTGTAGTCCCCAAACTGTCTTTCATATCCCCAAGAAACCACATATCTTTATTGTTTAAGGTAACATGATGTGGAATTTGAGACTGACGTCTGAAAGCATCCTATCTGTTACACCGACCCTTATTTAGCAACTAAGCTAATGGAAGATTGCCTGCTATCCACTCACCATCTGAGGATGTTAAGTTCTTTCTTAGTATCAGGTTAGATCATACCTTGAGAGTAGGACTTTGCCTGCCTTTTCACTGCTCTAACCCCCCACATCTAGAATCTGACATTAGTAGACAATTAATAACTATCTAATGTACCAATAAATGAATGAAACAATGAAGAGCTAAAATCTACACGTTTGACTAGCTACTCCCCACCCCCACTATTTTCTCCCATTAAAATTTACCACTGAGTTGTGAATGATGTGCTCATAGGTTTTTGACAAGTACCAAAGATTATCACAAGAAATAGCTGTATCAGAAGAGCCTCCACATTTGTTATATAAAATGATTGTCAAACACACAGTATGATGTTTTCAGAGTTCCTATACAGAATCTCTTAAAAGAAACTTAGTGCCAGAAAAAAAGCATATGTCTTTTGGACAATTGTTTGGCTGCCTTGTAGTAGGTAGTATGGACTATCTAATTGGGTGTCCTTTTTTCCCTGGCTGCTAGGAAGCTCAGAACCCAACCTGATGCTAAATCACAGTAACTCTATTACACTTCACAGTCAGTGGTTACTTCTTTCCTCTTTCCATGGCTTTGCTCTTCTAATTTTAGTTGAATGAACTTATTGTGTTTGCCTTTATAGTAAGTTGCTTCAAATCCTTTTCAGAAAGAGGTGCACATATAAAAAAAATTAACAGCTCAATTCTAAAAAGCCATGCAGAGCCTGAGTTGGCACCAATTGCTCTTTGTAATAGCCTGGGAGGGCCCCCAAAGTATCCTGGTGCTTTATCTTTATAAACACATGTCAGCCAGAGTAGCGGTGTTCACCGGAGATCTCCAGAGACAAGGGCAAAAATCACCCGTCATTTTCTACTGAATGGGTGTCTGGAGGACCATTCAGGCTCCTAGTGGCTGGATTTGGTGGGGCGGATTAACGTGGAGAGCCCTTGGAAAATCAGCATCGCCCCTGCCTGCACTGGCTATTGTTCCAGAGGTGAGAGTTCTGTCTAGTTTTGAAGATAGAATCTCCCTCCTGCCTGGCCCTTAGACCCTCCAGTTTTGTATACAGGCTCCCATGTCCTTTCTCTGACTCTGGGCCATAGGCCTCTCCAGCCAGCCCTCCGTGCCAACTGGCAGAGGGTGCTCTTGTATAGCAGATCTGACTCCCTCCCCACGAATGAGCTCCTGATGCTTTCCCACTCTAGCCAGCTGCCTCCACAGGCTGGGGGCTCTGAAACCCTCACATGGGGCAAATTGCTGTTTTTTATCTAAGGCTGACCCAGGACATGCAGAAAAACAACTGCTAAGCTGGCCTCATTCCCCTTCAAGTTTTGTGTGGCCCTCTCTCCGCCTCACTTTCCCCACAGGTGGACCAGAATGAGGCTAAATATGGGGAGTGGGCATAGTTTGGTTTGCTCATATCATATGTGTGTGTTGGCGGGGAGCGGGGAGACAGAGAGAGAAGAGACACTGTCCTCTCAGAACTCTGCAATAGATTTCATGATTTAATTGGAAATTTAGTAAATCTGCTAAAACATTTAGTGGTTTAAATTTTTCCTGTTCTGCAAAGAAACAAAGGCTTTTGGTTCACTCTGTGTCTTTCAACAACTTTAATTTCATTTGTAGATTACGGATGGAAGTAGCATTTCCACTCGATTGCATACTGGGCATTAAGAAGACAAAAACCTTCATTGTTTGCAGCCCTCAGAATTTTTTTTTCAGACATTAAGCTGTAGGTGGCATTCTTTATACCTGACATCAGAGCACTTTTGTCAGGCGTTTAGTTGACAGGATTTACTGCAAGCCCATCCTAGGTGTGTGAAGCAGGGAAAACAAGAAAATATTTCGTTCAGGTGGGCAGACAGAGGAGCACACAGGCTGATCGGCCCGATCGGGTAACCGCTGCTTTTCAAACTGTGTAATTAAAGATCTTTAGAGTTCTTCGAAGGGAATTAATTAGTAGAGAAAGGCTGTTTTGTTTACAGTCTTAATCATCAACATAATCAAAAGCCAGCCTTGATATTGGTGGCAAATTGGACTGAGTTCTCCGGAAGCCAAGAATGCTTCATGCAGAGCTTTTCTTGTTTTCAGAGGTTTGTTCCATCTGTGCATTAACTTGCCATTGGGTGGGGGGAGAGGACAGAGGGGGAGAGGTGCATTGTGGGTAGGGTAGGGGGAGGCACTCTCAGTATTGTCAAAACACCCACCGCCCCATGTGGAGTTCCCATCACTAATACCCACCTATGTGCAGTGGACTGGCAGGTTGGGATTAGTGTTTAGGTTCACCTGTCTGGATGGTTTGTCCATGGCTGACTGTTTTCAGGCCTAGACCACTGCACCTGGGAAGCCCTAAAGAAATCATCTGGTAAGGTGTCACAGTAGATATCACTGCATCGGCCTGGTGGCATCAGAAATACCTGGAGTGCTCCATAATAAATGAAGATGTCTGGGTCTCATCCAAACCTATTGAATCAGAACCTCCTGGGCTGGGACCCAGGAATATGCATTATTAACTCACTACCCAGGTGCTTCTGATATGCAGCTGGGTTTGCTATGCAGAACTATTTACTGATCTAAGCTGTTTGGTGACATTTTGGTGAAAGGACATGGGCATGAAGTAGGGAGAAGGACAGTGGTACCCAGGAAATTACCTTGGGCCAGAAAAGGCTGGTCATAAGATAGCAGACCCATGGCCTCTAAGTATAGACTAAAGCTTCCAGGAGGTAGGGTCCCTCTTTTTAAAGTGAACAAACCCTCACCTTGAAGGATCATCTATAAACCTTGCCTGAGCAATAGGGGCCGTTCTCCAAGCTGAGAGACACTGCAGGGCGACTGTAGCCTTCCCACTGCTTCCCTTCCTGTGAATCCCATTTTATGGTGCCAGGAAATGTTCCAAAGCACCAGCAGACTTAGGGAGGGAGCCAAGCTGGTCATATGATTATCCAACTTGTGAGAAGGAGGTCTCAGTAGAATCTGGGTTTTATAGGCTCAGTTTCATCTGATGATCTAGGTGATAATATTCCAGGTCCTATTTTGTCTTGGTCACGACAGGAGCTCAGAGATTTCCTCAGCTGTCCCAAGTCGTGTCTTTTTCTGGCCACCTCTGCAATCCAGATCTCCCACTTTCTCTGCATCTTAGAGAATATCTGGTCCGAGCCCTTTAGTTTCATTTTCAGTGAAAAATTTATACTGTGAAGGTAACACAAATATGGTGTTGAAAAGAATTTTTAAACCAGTGGAGGTGTTAAAAGTGGTAGAGAAAGCTCTCCCTATAACCTCACTCTTCAGAGTTAATCCCCGTTAATGCTGCCAACCACCTCCTTTTCAGGATGTGGACACCAGGGTGCAGGAAGGTCAAGTCAGCAGTTCTGTGGCAGAGCAAGGACAGGGGCCCCACCTCTCTGCCCCGTGCTCTTTCCACCTGTTCCTCTTTGAAGGAGGCCTCTCCCAGTACCCTAGGTTGTCAGAAACTTTCTGATGCCACCACCAAGGAGGTGGCTAACATATTTCTCAGGCATCAGTAAAGGCGATCAGCACGCTTCTCTGGTAGCCTGAAACCACACCTCAAAACTGGGTTCTTCCAGATTATAGGAAATATACCGTAGGGCTAATTCCTCGTCTGCCCCTCTGGCCTTTAACCCAATTTCTCTCATCACAGCCTTCACTTTTGTGAACCATGTTTCCAGAGGTTATACCGTCTCAACAAGGAAAGCAGAACTGAGCATGCTCCACCGTTGTTGGGTGGCTGGGGTGAGTAACAGAGCACCTGCAACCACGTTGGAAAATGCCATGCGGAGAGCCGCGAGGGTAAGGCAGGTGGAGTGGCAGGTCCCTAACAGAGCCCGCTGTGCTATTCTAAGCGTTCTCCTGAAGACCTTTTCACTTTTCCCCAACATTCCTGAGAACTCAAGCCTTGTGGTTGTCATTATCTTTCTGCAGCATACAATCTGGTGAGGGGGTAGTGAGTGGAGAGAGTGTAGAATATCCTTGATCCCCAAGTAATGGGGGCATCCAGGTGCAGTTCAGTTACAGTGAAAGGCTTTCAACAACACTCGCAAAGTGGAGGTTTATGCTTCAGGATGCATTTTGTTTTGTTCAATAGACTCCGTGAACAGTCATGCTCAGCCCAGTTCTCCATACCTGCAGAGTCAGAATACAATAACTTTCATTATATTAACTGTCATGTATTAAGCATCAAGCATGTGTCAGGCACCAGGCTATCTGCTTCACATAAATTATCTCATCTAATCTACTCTGGCAGAGGGTGTTATTATCATCTCCATTTATAAATGAAGAAATTGAGACTCGGAGAAGGTATCCAAGGTCACACAGCCAGTTGTCAAAGGAGTCAGGTTTCCAATCCAGGTTGATTTGATTGCAAAGCCTGACAGTTTATAAATGTCCACGCAGGCCTGGTGTCAGATAGTAGCCTGAAACAAAGCTTATGGAGGAAGGGAAGGTCAGCTAAAGTGAGGACTGGTTTCCCGCCCTACACCCCAGTACGGTGATGCTGAACAAGGCTGTCTACCTGACATGTTGGGTAGAACTTTTGGGGACACCATGTTACCTGAACGCACGACAACTTCAGACTCAGCTGGGGCTAGAAATTGGTTATTCTGCCTTGCTGATTTATTTTATGTTTAATCCCCTTTTCCCCTAGAAAAATGATCTCCAGCTCTTTTGAAACCCTTTGCCAGTAGTTCTGTTGACTACAGTAATGTATACTGACCACAGCAATTGATAAAGAAATAAAGGCTTCTGTTAGATCTCAGGGTGGAGGAAAGCACGGGGGGGTTGGGGGGGCACTCTCAGTGAGGGAGACCCAGCCAGCTCGGAAGTAATATTCAGGGTAGCCAAGAGCCCAGAAATTTTTTTATTTTATTTTATTTTTTCCTTTTACCATTTTAAAATTTATGTCCATAAAGCCAGGTTCTTGGTGTGCCCCTCTGAGAAACCTCTTGCTTTTTTACCTTAGTCTGCATCTCCTCTGTATTTTCCATGCCATTGTTGGAAGAGACCTTAATTTTAATTTTTTTCTCTTCTCTGGGCCCCTCCTTCTCTTCCTCCTCCCCAAATGTTTTAGCATCTGTTAATCCCAGTTGGAAACCTTAGCAGATAAAATTCGTGTTCTGTGTAGATTGCTTCCAGAACAAATACGGGGTGGTAGATAATTTAGCATTCAGTTTCAGGAGGGCTTAGGATGGGGGCTGCAGAGGACAGCACCTCTTCCTCATAAGACATCCAGTAAAAGCAAAGGCTAAGTAATTCCAAGCTCAGATGGAATGCATGTAGATCAGGTTCGTTTCCAGAACGGCCGCTGCCTGCGTTTACGTGATATTAGAAGCCACCATGACAGCAAAGTCGTTTTATGCATAGCGGCTTAGCGAACACTCTGAGAACTAGTTTTGTAAAGCTATCAGGTTGAAAAATACCAAGTCACAAAGTTTTAATGAAACTAAGTGTGGATCAACGTATCATAAAGAGCATCCAGGACGACTTAAAAGATCCATGGGTGGAAATTAGAATGGATCTTCAGGATTTATTTGGCAAAGCCCATCTATTTTGACCTTTTTTTCCATTTCATATTAAGGCTACTGAAAGTGTGTTTTGTTTGGCTAAGGTGGGAGGACGACAGCAGCTATTGGGCCTTTTACACTGATGCTGCCACTGAAGTTTAGCGGCATTAATTGACTGATAAGGGCCCAGGCATCAAATAGCAGAGAGAAAGGCCATCGGAGATTTTCTTGCTTTATTTCTCTCTGCACTTCATTTACATCTTAAGCCATATTGGTGATCCAGATTTGAATAAAGCCACAGCTTAAAGCAGTGATTAGATCTCAATAGCTTGGATTTTCTATGAAATTGCTGCATTTTTACTAGATGTATTTAGAAATACTGGTGAAAACTGACACCTTGGGTAACTTTATCATTTAAAATGGAGCTTTGGGCGAATAAAAGAACCTCAGCTAAAATGGGAGTATTAGTCATTGGGCCTTTGACTCAAGCAGTGTCAGGGGTTAGAATTAGACAAAGCCAAGCTCAGCATGACTTGGGCAAGAAAGAATGCAGATAAGTCAACCCACCACCTTCCCCTCAGCCCACTCTCCCCCAAAATGTCAATCGAAACAGTGATCCCATAACCTGAAGAAAAATAAGGAAGCCAAAAGGAATATATAATGCAAAAAGGAGTGTTTTTGATTCTGAGATTTGTGTGTTTTGTATTTAATCATGAAGCAATATTTTTAACTCTAAGGTTAACCTGCTAATCCTTAAGCTGGTGATATGACAGTGTCAAATGTGATGGGATTTTGTGATTCTCATTATTGTTATGTATTGTTCTTTCCCTGGTATTCCATATTAATATTTATAAATGCCCTTTTTATAGAACCAAAAGAACCAAAACCCATTATTAAATTTTTAAAATGGACAAACCTCGCATCCAATATAGTTGATTACAATTTAGAACAAAAAGGATTTCAGTAGTAATCCACTTCTTGTTTCCTGTTGTTGATTTATGTAGACAGCAGAGCTCCTCACGTAATTATTTTTCTTAAACTGCTGTTTGCACAAAGTAACATCCAAATTCCAGAGAATAGCAGAATATTGATTCTGCTCCACAAGGAGGTGAAAAGCACCATGAGCAGGTAAGAAGGCATAATGGAGAAAAGGTGTACGTTTAAAATGCTAAGTCACCCACCAAGAGCAAGGGCAAAATGAAAGAATCGATTAAAATTTTAAGAAGAAGAGACTGTTCATTCAATTGTTTTCAAGTGCCTCATTTTACTTGACAAGTGGCCGCTGAAGGGTTCGGTAGACATCCGTGTGTGTGAAAGAGGAAGTCTCTGTAATACAGAAAGGCAAATCAATCATTCCACAGCCTAACCATAGACAAGAGTCAAAATTGACAACGAGTCTGCCCAGTCCATTCTCCTTTCAGCTCCACAGGATGCAATCAGACATCCTTTCGAGTCAAAACGGAAGAAAAATTCTCTCTATCCAGCTCTGGACAGCCAACAACAGTCTTCAGCCCCAGAGAGGAGTATGCATGGAAGGAAGGTATTTTACGGCCAACTGGACCCACGACTTCCTCTGCCTCCAAAAGGGCCTGAAGAACTGGTGTCATTAGCTGAGTGTGTAGGATTGATTGTTCTGATTGGAGGAAGATAGGGGGTCGCAGGGTGGTCTGATTTTGCAGATAAACAATGGAGGAGGAAGGGTAACATCTTTGCTCCTAAAGCTAGCACCTTGGAGAAGTTATGACAGATTATTAGAAATGTCTCAACTCATATCCTTTTGGAGAGGTGTTTTCATGGGGGGATGTTTATATTCTTGTTTATAAATATCATTTTTTCCCAACTCAATGTGCAAAGCCTCAGCTTCAGAATCAGATAGATCTAAGCATGATCCTGGCTGTTTCCCCTTCAAGCTGTGTGCTCTTGAGCAAGTTACTTAACCAGTTTCCTCAATTATAAAATGGGGAAACTGACACCTACTTTACGCTGCTGTTGTAAGGATTAAATGAGATGACTGCATCATGTACAGGGTGTCTGGCACATAATAAGCCTGCACGGAATAGTCGCTATAGTTAATAAATCTGACTTTGGAGATTTGAAACTCTGAATACTTGTCTCTTTTTTCCTCTCCTGGCTTGGGAATTGCAGCCCATGTGTGTGGATCTTTGTAACCATAGGACTGCACACGTCAAAAACTAAACCAAGAAGGGTATGTGGGGACCCAGGTTGCGTGAGGAATTCCAGGCTGTTTGGCCTCCTGGGATAAAACACTAGGGCATTTATTTTTAAACACGTCTAAGGTATTTTCCAACACCAATAAGGAAAGAGGAGTCGGAACTGACGCCTAGTGGTTCTGACAGTTATTCTATTATAGTGCAGAGTTACGGCCACAGAGACGGCGTGTTATCTCCCAGCTGAGGAGTATTGGATGTTCAAAGTAGCAAGGGTGTAACTCAATTCCAGTGAAACCCAAGTTTGGTAAAGCAATGAGAAGGCTATTCATTGTGACCAATCTTTATAGAATCTGGCCTTGCCTCTGGGGAAACATGTCTTATGTTTCAAGCATATGTAATGGCCCAGGTTTGCAATGTGGAGGCAGTTCAGAAAATATGCTGAGGATGCAGACTTCTCAGACCTCTCAGACTTGTCAGCCTACCTCTCCTTGAGGTCCTAATGTTCTCCTGTCTTTAAGTACCTTCATTTGATCTTTCAGCAGGAGTCCTCTTGAGTAAAGTTAGAGAGATTTGCCTGGGTACTTTTTTCTCTTTTCCACAGGGGACCTCAGGCTTCTTTCCACACTCTGCTCAGGGAGCTGGTGACCTGAGTTGGCCTCATTGGTCATCCCTCTCCTCCCACTGCCCCCAAATTGTTCTCCCTATATTGACTTTTCAAAATTTGCCTGTCCTCTACTCCATTTCTTTAAGAGGACCGTGAGTGAGCAACCTGGCATTCAAATAGAAAGCTCAATAAAAGCTTGATCAGAATTGAATATATCAGGTGTGATCAAAAAATGCGGTGAATGTCGAAAGTTTTAAAAATTTATTACAGGAAAAGACACCTTGTCATGAATCCCTCTCAAAATACTCCCCCTCACTTCGAATACACTTATCCCGTCTTTCTTGCCACTTTCTAAAGCAGTTCTGGAAGTCCTCTTTCGTGTCTTTAATTGCACTGTCATGTCTGCCTCGATGTCCTAAATTGATTCAAAACCTTTTCCTTTCATGATCATTTTGACTTTGGGGAAGAGCCGGAAGTCACACGGTGCCAGGTCCGGTGAATAAGGTGCATGAGGACACACCGTAATGTTTGTAGTTGACAGAAATTGTTATACCAGAAGCGATGTGGGACACGGTCATGATGGAGGATGAAGTCAAGACACAAAAGAGGACTTCCAGAACTGCTTCAGGAAGTGGCAAGAACGACGGGGTAAGTGTGTTCCAAGTGAGGGGGAGTATTTTGAGGGGGATTGATGGCAATATGTTTTACTGTAATAATTTTTTATTTAAACATTCATTGTATTTTTCAATCACAGCTCATATTCAGTGATTGGCATAAGCCTAATGGAATAATCGCTTATTCTCCCTCAGATAACATTTCCTTTATGCCAGTCAGCTTTGGTGCCCTTTCTCACATGGACTTAGGCTGCCTTTGAGCTCCAGCTATTACTGTGGCAACACCTGTGCCAAGTTGTATCTTGAAACCACTGTCCTCTGCTGTGCACTTCCTTTCTCCTTTCTGCCCAAGGCTTCTCCCCGTCCACTACCTGCAGGAGCCAACTCAGCCATCTCACATACACACATGCATAAAACTGGAGGTGTGAGGGCATCAGCACTCCCCAGAGCAAACTTTGACCAGTGGAAATAAGAGCCAATGGGTAAAATTCCGCTCTCCCCTGTCTTTCACACGGTTCCTCAGAAACTTGCCCTGGGGGACAGATTCTACCTGCCCAGTGGTAACTAGCTCTCGAATGCACTCCTGGATTGGCTTTCCCTTCTTCGTTTTATTCTCCCTGGTTTTCCCACTTCATCCCTAAGTTCACTTCTCGTAATAAACTGCCTGCACATAGGCCCTTATCTCAGTCTCTTTTTTGGGAGAACCCAAGGTAAGACATTCTTTCTAACAGAGGACTTCTGAAGACGGCACCCTTAACCTGAGACAGTACATCTCCACGGGTGAGATTTCTGTGCTGTGGGATATATGTTGGGGCAGAGCTCTTCCTCTGAGCCCCTATAACTATATGAAGATGTAATCTCCTATGGCTTTTGTCATATTAGATTGGCATGGTGTGGAGACAGAGCCTCAAAAAGCAGTTTCCAGGCTCTCGGCCTCACATAGAAAGGTACTGGCTCAGATAGTAAATGGCCATCAACTGTGATCAAGTGGCCAGCAGCTGTGGCTAGTTGGCCGTCAGCTGTAACCAGTGAGCCATTGGCCACTAATATAACTGCTGTGGCTACGCTAGCAAAAAAAGGGGGAGCTAGCAAGAACATGGTGGCTGAGTCTGCCACTGCAACGGCGCAGTGAGGGTTGAGAATTGTGTTGCTCCTGGTTCCTGTGTCTCCAACCCAGCCGCCAGTGAGAGTATAGTGGTGAGACTCCCCTACCTATGGCTCCGTGGGTGTTCCTTTTTGGCCTCACCATGTCCTGCGTTCTTATGTGGGGAGTGGGACCAGAGACCCCGAAGGACGCCCCGCACGACACTTGGTGTAGTTGGCAGGATCCCCTGCACTACACATGGCGCAGCGAGCAGGGTCTCCCGCACAACACATGGCCTGCTTATTCGTTTCCCCCTTATACCAAATTTAGGGACAGTATCTCTTTCTGCATCTATGTGCCTGTAGTAGGTACTTAGTAGGCACGTAGTAGGTACTTAACCTATTTTTGATAGATGAATGAGTGAGTGAACACAAGAGAGCCACAGCTGCCCTGTATCACATATCCTAGTTCACTATTTACTGTATCTAAACCCCATCTACCTCCACACAAATGCAAACATAATATAACAGAATTAAGTTTTAGAAGAAGAAAGAACTCATGGATAATACCTCCCACACACAAAGAACACTTCGTCATGGTACACGCCCTCTCAGCAGTACCCCTCCTCGTCATCATTGTTGAGCCCCTTGCTCTGGCTACTGAGTACCTGGTCCCATCTTAGGCCCTGTCTTCTGCCTTTCCAGGTTGATACTTTAGGTATACTTTGCATCTGCATTGTCTTTCCTTCGGAGACTCCTCTAGGAGATTTCAGTCTCATATCACAAATATTAGGTCCTTTCTATGAGGTTTTAAAACCACTCAGGAATGAAGTGACAGGCACATATTTTACCTGGGCTCCTCATAACACAAGACCAAGCCATCTTGGGAAGCTGGCACCAGGACGACAAACTCATCTTAAAAGGCGTCCCAGGGTGCCAACAAGCTCTGTTCAAATTCCCTTACCATTTCTGTCTAAAACATCATGTGCAACTGTAAGATTTGTCTTTGAAATTGGTTCATTCCACTTGGGGAGATGCTGAGCTCAGCAGGCCAGGAGGCAGGGCCTCGATGGGAGAATGTAACTGTAGTGACCGAGCCCCTCTCTGTAGCCAGGAAGGCTCAGCACATCTGTGTCATCCCCACAGCTGGAAGACAGATTCTCTTACTGGCTTAGGTGGAGCCTTAAAGACTTAGTTACAGTAAAGCATTTGGAAAAATTGCAAGTTTGTACATCAGCTTATATTAAATTTGGTTTCCCACTTAATTAAACAAGACACTGAGCTTTTAGCAAGGTCTCTGCTACTAGAACAGTAGTTGCAGAGAACTGAAGCAAGTTTAATCTTGCCTTGCTTTCAGCCATGGTGTATCAGTTAGGATGCTTTTGGTTTCAAGTTACAGATACTCCAAATCAAACCAATTTGAGTAGTTTATTACCTCGCATAACAGAAAGAGAAATGGTAAGTTCCAGGCTGGTTGATTCAGCAGCTCAAAGATGTCATCAAGGACCCAGGTTCTCTCTACTTTGCCATCTTATGTGTTAGCGTCACCCTTGGGCTGGAAACAATATGGCAGTAGCTGTTGGTCCCAGGCCTCACACCCAGACCCAAAATTCAGAGGAAAAAGAGAGACTATCTCTTTCTGTGGTTTCTTTAGGAGAAAGGAATATTTCCAAAAAGCCCTCCAGACTTTATCTCATATTTCATATCTAGAATAAGGCCATTGCTTAAGCTAAATTATGCTTGAGTAAGAAATAATCCCCAAATCTCAGTGGTCTCACAGCAAAGGTTTATTTCTTGCTTCATGCAAAATTGGCTGTGAGTCCAGAATCTTTCCAGGGTGGAGATCTCTATGAATTGGCTTGAAAATCTTATTGACACTTACATCTCCAAACATCCTTCCACAATCACTGTGGCAGAGAAAAGAGCGGGGGTCGTGGGCCGGAGGGGCGGTGTTTCTTGTGCAACAATCTAATGTTGAATCCTGGAATAATATTTGTCACTTTTATTCATGGCCATTAGTCATATGGCCCCCAACCAACTGCAAGTGGATGGGGAAGTGTGATCTTCCTATGTCCTAAGGAAAACAGCAGAACCAGATATGAAGAACACTGGAAAGCCTCCACCACTTTGCCCAATCCTGACCAATAGCTTGTCAGGCCAGTGGAAGGAGAGCAATATAATAAATCAGGCTAATCTAAGATGGGATGGATTTTGGGGAGTAAACCATAAATTTCTCCCTGATGGTTTGAAGATTCCAAAGACAACAAAACCTTTGAAATTCTTGAAAGATGATACAGAAATCAAAGAGCAATTCATTCTGGATTGCTCATGTATTGATTACCCAGTCTTTAATTTTATCATGTAGAAAAGGAGAATAACATTTCCTATGTTAGCATCTTACCTAAACATACCACCACCCTCTACCTGAAAAGTCCCTTCTGCCTAAACAATTTATGAATTTGGAGAGATTTTCTTTTTTACAACATCAGGGTTCATTAGCACATCGCAATGGAATATCTGAGAGTTCATAAAATGCTTTTTGACCCTGCAGAGCAATCTTTATTAAATTAAAACTCAATTAAATAATGAGCAATCACACTCAGTCCTGGATATGAGGGTGAAGCTGGTGGGCAACTTCTGAAAGCTCTTTTTCCCTAAAGAACCAAACACAGGACACTATACAACGGTTCTTCATGTCTTCTCACTTACTCAAAATGCGACTCGATCTCTTCCACAAAACAGCCTCTACCACATTTTTAAAAACTTCTTTCAGTACTACTGCCTGTTCTACATCAAAATTCCTCAAAGAATTTTAAAATCATGCCTAGAAACACAGAAAGACAGGTAAGTAAATATAACTAGAAGCAGCTCAATTCTGGAGACCTGGCTTAAGTAGCTATAATATATGGATTTTTAAAAAGCATTTTTAAAAAGGATCTCAAGTAATCAGGATGCGCAGCCAGGTTTCACATCACAGCTATCTATCAATAGGTAAAGGGCCCCCTATCGACAGTTTTCTCTTCGCCTAATGGTTAGTTTAACAAATGATGGTTCTTATTAGGGTAAGGCAACAAAGTGATGTTTATTGGGCCTAATAGAATAATACATTCAGTTTGTAGTACTTGTATTGTGTCCAAGGCTATTTCGTTTCTTGAGGCTTTTCTGATAAGCTGACTGAGAATCTCTAAAGGAAGTACAGACACTTCTGACTCTATAAATTTTAATGTAATTGACACCACCTTCAATACATCCTTCTCTCATAAGCAGAATTGTTTGCTAGTGCTCATTGTTTTCCCCTTACAGTAGCAAATATTGGATCATAGAAAGCTTGCGTCCACTCTCTGAACCTCAGTTTATTCATCTGCAAAGTGGTGACAGCAACAGCCATCTCTCGCAAAGAGTTGTTAAAAATTAAACAAGACAGATTCAACAGATTCTCTGAAGAATCTGAAAATAGACCCACACAAATACATCCACCTGAATTTTGGAAAAGGTGCAAAAGAAATTCAATAGAGGGTTTTCTGGTCAAGATGGCATAGTAAGTAAATTCAGCACTTACCTCCCCTCACGACCACATCAAAATTACAACTAAACTACAGAACTATCATCGTTGAAAACCACCTGCAATGTAGCCAAACCAAAACCCTACAATTAAGTATATACAGAAGAAGCCAAGGGGGCTGCCAAATGGCTCAGTTGGCTAGAGCGCAAGATCTTATCAACAAGGTTGCCAGTTCAGTTCCCACATGGGATGGTGGGCTGTGCCCCCTGCAACTAAGATTGAGAATGGCAAATGGACTTGGAGCTGAGCTGTGCCCTCCACAACTAGATTGAAGGACAACGACTTGGAGCTGATGGGCACAACTTAGAGCTGGAGTTGGGCCCTGGAGAAATACACTGTTCCCCAATATTCCCCAATTTAAAAAAAAATTTTCTTAATTAAAATTAAATAAATAAAAAGAAGCAGCAGCCAACATGAGACTGGTAGGAAGGGCACCAACATGGAATGGTCTAGTTCCACACTTGTGGGTGACCATTAAAAAGTGGGAGGGATATCTTGGCTGTGAAGGTCCCCACCCCACCCCCTGGGTGAGAGAGGGGTCCCAACCCCACACCAGGCTCCCAACCCAGGGTTCCAGTGCTGGGGAGAGAAGTCCCCATAACTTCCAGATGTGAAAACCAGCAAAGATTGTGGCTGAGATGGAGTGGGGCTGCAGTACCAGGCACTCCTCTTAAAGGACCCATGCACAGACTTACTGTTGGATTCACTCCCTCTAAGCTCCAGTGCTGAGACAGCAGCTCAAAAGGTACCAGGGACATATGGGGAGGAACTGAGTTGTCTGGCTTCAAGGAGAGGGCTGGAGAAGCAGCTTCCTCTCAGACAGAGGAGCTGGCAGAAGCCATTGTTTCCTTGCTGAGCCCTCCCACGCCTGGCATGCAGAAACAGGCAGACATCATATCTGAGTCTCCATAAACCTGGCCAACACCCTTCATTCACCCAATTCCCCTAAGAACCAGCCCACCCTATTGGCAGGCCCACCCAAGCTGCTTCCAGTGGCTTTTCCGTACAGCCTGTCCAGGATCATGATGCAGACTTTTTACTAAAATCTCTCAAAGGTTCACAAAACCCACACAAGCAGCATCAGGCTTCAGTGTGTCCTATACCTCTAGCTGAGCTGCCCTAAACCTGGCACTAGCAACATCCAGCCTTAGTTTATGGTTTGGCCTCTCCAGGCACTTCCAAGCCCAGTGCAGGTAGCGGCCACCTGCAGATTGCTTTCCAGCTCATGCTAGGTGGTCCTGGGCAGAGCACAGGCTGCAGCTGAACTTGGCCTGTGTCAGGGCCCCTCGTAGGAGGCCCTGGGGCCTCCATGCTCAGTGGCTGGCTTCAGACTGAGCCAGAGTATCACCCAGCTGCCTCCAAGGACAACACACCCAAAGGGCAGACTGGGTCGGCACCAGAGCCCTGCTAAAGTGAATCCTGCTCTATAGGGTCAGCCCCTGCACCATAGCTCCTCCACTGTAGTCACAGCCAGTCCTCACTACAAATCAGTCTGAAGGTCAATCCCTCCTATTGATCAAGGACCTACAACCAAGATTACTCTACCCAGCAAAGCTATCATTTAGAATTGAAGGCCAGATAAAGAGCTTCCCAAACAAGAAAAAGCTAAAGGAGTTCACTACCACAAAACCAGTATTACAAGGAATCTTAAAAGAACTTCTTTAAGATGGAAAATATATATATATATATATATATATATACGAATAATAAAAGGGCAAAACTATATATCTATCAACAATTACTTTCAATACAGATGGATCAAATGCTCCAATCAGAAGATAGGGTGGCTGAATGGATAATAAAACAAGATGGTTACATAAGCTGCCTACAAGAGACTCACTTCAGATTGAAAGACACACAGACTGAAAGTCAAGGGGTGGGGAAAAGATATTTCATGAAAATGGAAACAAACAAAAAATCTGAAATAGCAATACTTATACCAGACAAAATAGACTTTAAAACAAGGCTATAACAAAAGACAAAGAAGGACTCAGTAATCCCACTTCAGGGGATTTATCTGAAGAAACCCAAACACTACTTCAAGGGGACATGTGCATCTATATGTTCATTGCAGCATTGTTTACAATGGTGAAGATGTGGAGGCAGCCTGGGTGCCCATCAAAGGATGACTGGATACAAGAGTAGGTGGTACATATACACATGTTGGAATATTGTTAGGCCACTGAAAGGAATGGGTTCTTGCCATCTCTGGTGGCATAGATGGACCTGAAGGGTATTATGCTGAGTGGTGTATGTCAGACAGAGAAAGACAGATGCAATGTGATTTCACTTATACTGTGTTTCCCCAAAAATAAGAGCTAGCCAGACCATCAGCTCTAACGTGTCTTTTGGAGCAAAAATTAATATAAGACCCAGTTTTATTTTAATATAATATAAGACCAGGTCTTATATAAAACCCGGTATAGTATAATATAATATAATATAATATAATATAATATAATATAATATAATATAATATAATATAATATCAGGTCTTATAATACCCGGCCTTATATTAATTTTTGCTCCAAAAGACGCATTACAGCTGATGGTCCAGCTAGGTCTTATTTTCAGGGAAACACGGTATATGGACTCTAAAGAACAAAACAAACAAAACAGGAAAACTCAGAGAACTTTTGATGGTTGCCAGATGGGAAAGGGGTTGGGAGTGGGTGAAAAAGGGGAAGGGATTAAGAAGTACAAGTTGGTTGTTACAAAGTAGTTATGGGGATGTAGGGTATAGCATAAGGAATATGGTCAATAGTATTGTAATAACTATGTATGGTGTCAGATGGGTACTAGATTTTTGGGAGTGATAGATGGGACGGGTTAGTGGCAGGGTGAGAAAGGTGAAGGAATTAAAAAGTAGAAATCAGTAGTTACAAAACAGTCATGGGATGTAAAGTAAAGCATATGAAATACAGTCAATGATATGGTAGTAACTATGTATAGTGTCAGGTGGGTACTAGATTAGTCAGGGGGATCACTTCTGAAATTATATAAATGTCTAACCATTATGCTGTGCACCTGAAATATAAAATGTTGAATGTCAACTGTAATGGAAAATTTTTAAAAAGTAGGGGAAAAGGTGAAGGGGAATAAGAGATACAGATTTCTAGATATAAAACAAGCACGTAATGGGGATGTAATGTACAGCATAGGGAATATAGTCAATAATATTGTGATAACATAGTATGATGTCAGATGGTTGCTGGGTTTATCATGACGATCACTTCTCTAGGTATATAAATGTTGAGTAACTATGGTGTACCACTGAAACTAATATAATATTGTATGTTAAACATTTTTATTAAAAATATAGCTAAGAACAAAAAACCTGGTAGCCATCTCTTTGAAATGTAATCATTATGAAAGATAGGGCCCATATCTCCTATTTTCTGTGGGAGAATAAGAGCCTAGTTTTAGCTGGTGCCTGGCTCCAAGTTATAGACCCACCTCCTGTCAAAGATCTAAATTGTTAATTGTCTTTAAATAGGAAAATAAACTAACAGGTATCTACCTGAATTACAAAGTGAACTTAGGATAAATCACGTGTGACAAATGGTGATGTCATGTTTTTACTTCAGGAATAGTTATTTATCTTGAGAAGATGTATGCAACGGGATGGATCTTCTTGGCCATATAAAAGGATAAACTGTCTTCCTGTCTTGCCATCTCTTTAGCAGATTGCCTATGGTGCGCATTATATTCTAGTTTAATGCTTATCCAATAATAAAAGTTTTTTCTCTCCTTAAAAAAAAAAAATCAATATAGGAAAGTAACCTTTTCCAGATTGCCAGTGCTGGAGGTATTGATTATCCATGCGGGGTAAGGGGGCAGAAAGACCTCACTTAGTCTCACATCATATACAAAAATTAACTCAAAATGGATCATAGCCTGAAATGGAAAGCTATAAAACTTTTAGAAACAAACATAGGAGGAAATCTTTAGGCTAGGCAAGAATTTCTTATACTTGACACTAAAAGCATGACCCATAAAAGGAGGAGTTGGACTTCATTAAAATTTAAAAGTTTGCTCTGCAAAAGACCCTGTTAAAACAATGAAGAAAAAAAATCTACAGAAGGGAGACTATATTACAATCATATATCTGATACAGGACTAGTATCTAGAATACATAGAACTCAATACTCAACAGTTAATAAAAGAATAATCCAGTAGAAAATGGGCAAAAGACATGACGAGATATTTCATCAAAAAGGATATACAAATGATAAACACATGAAAAGACATTCAACCTCATGAGGCAAATGTGAAAGAAAACAACAATAAAATATCAGCAGACACCTATTAGAAACATGAAAATGAAAGATAGCGACAATACCAAATGCTGGTGAGGATGTGGAGAAACTAGATTGCGCATACATTGCTGGTGGTGGGAATGTAAAACAGTCTAGCAATTGCTTAAGAACCTAAATTTGGCCTTTCTGGCGGTGATGACGTCCCCATGAGGACATGCCTCTCACTAAGAATCTCCTTCATCCCTCTCCAGAAGAGAAGAAAAGGAAACACAAGAAGAAGCGCCTGATGCAGAGCCCCAATTCCTGCTTCATGGATGGGAAATGCCCAGGATGCTATAAAATCACTACCGTCTTTAGTCACGCACAAACAGTAGTTTTGTGTGTTGGCTGCTTCACGGTCCTCTGTCAGCCTACTGGAGAAAAAGCAAAGCTTACAGAAGGCTGCTCCTTCAGAAGGAAGCAGCACTAAAAGCACCGCGAGTCAAGATGGGTGAGGAACCATCCCAATAAACATTTTGGATACAAAAAAACCGTAAATATGCAACTATCATACAACCCAATAATTACACTCCTGGGCATTTATCTCAGAGAAATGAAGACTTATGTTCATACACAGACCTGCACATGAATGTTTATAGAAGCTTTTGTCATAATAGCAAAAGCTGAAAACAAGGCAGATGTCCTTCAACAGGTGAATGGTTACCCAAACAGTGGCGCAACCATACTATGGAATACTACTCAGCAGCAAAGAAGAGGGAACTACTGCTGCGTGAAATAATCCAGATCAATCTCCAGACAGTTATGCTGAGTGGAAAAGAAACGCAAAAGGTTATATGCTGTAAAATTCCATTTATATGATGTTCTTGAAATGACAAATTCATAGAAATGGAGACAGACCAGTCGTTGCCAGGGGTTAAGAGGGGGTGGGGGTGAGCGGGAAGTAGGTATGTCTATAAAAGGACAACATGAGGGATCCTGAGGTGATGGAAATGTTGTGTATCTTGACAGCGACCTGTCAGTATCCTGGTTCTGACATTGTTCTATACTTCTGCAAGAGCTTACCACTGGGAGAAACTGGATTAACAGTAAGGCTTATTTTCTGCAATTGCATGTGAATGGACAATGACCTCAAGCCAAAAAATTAAAACATTAAATAAGTTAATATCAATGACCGACACATAGTAAGCTTTTAACACTTTTTACCTATTATTCACTGCACTTTCCTGCAATCACTTAATACCACTCCTGTTTTGTCCCTCTGTCCCTTCTGAAATACCATGAGGCCATGTGGTACAGCAGAAAGGCATTGCTTGCTGGAATCACACTCAAGTTTTCATCGTCACTGACACTTACGAATCAGCTATGTGACATTGGGCAAGATAAAATCTTTCTTGTGCCTTATTTTCTTCGTTAGGGAAATGAGGATAATATCATTCCCCTATTTGTATCACAGGGTTTGGGGGTTTGTGTGCTTGTTCAAGAATCAAATAGATGATGGATAGTGGGGGGGAAGCTTCAAAAACTGTTAAGTGCTATAGAAACGCTACACATTCAACATACATTTATTAAATACCTCTTACTCATCTATCACCACTCTTACTAATAAATATGGCCATTTACTCGCTTGAAACTCTTGTTGGAATTTGGCATGGAAATTTCTTGAGTGTTGCTTATTTGCATTGGAAAGAGGGGAAAAAGTGGGAGGCCTTTTCAAGCCTTTTGAAAATTGAGCTCAGAGGGGATGAATTCTTATCACTGGGCCCAAGGTATAATTGATTTTCTACACAATAGCTCACAGGTGCTACATTTAACACCCCGAGTAGGAGGAGGATGGAAATGTTTTCCTAGGTGCAGTTTGTACTTAAAATATCTACAGTGTCAGCCCCTTCACTCTGGAGAAGACTGAGAAGCCTGGGGGCTCGAGTAACCCACCTTTCCACCAATTGTCTGAATGTGCTGATGGAGGCACCTGCTCCATATTTCTCATCACACTCAGAGAACTGGGCCGTGGGTTTCTTATTTTCAGTGGCCAGATGCCAAAAGCACCTCTTTTCAGACCTGGATCACAAGGTTGGGGGAAGAACACAGGGCACGCCCACCATGAAATGCATATTAATATTATAACAACCCTTTCAGAATTCACTGTTGCTATGTCAACAAAGCAGCTGGGGAAATTGGGTCTTTGGGAAATTGAGAAATGAGTTTAGCTTTGGCAACATGACAAATGTTTCCTTCTCTTAGAACAATTGCTCTGTGGCACCAGCCAGCCTTTATCTACTTGCCCTTTCTACTGTTCGACGGAAAATTGAGAAGCCAAACAATGGCCATTAAGGTTTGGGGTTAGGGAGCTTCTGTGTTGGGGAAGAAGCAACAGAGACAAAATTACCCCTCCCACCACCACCACCTGTTTATGTCAGTTTCTCAGTCCCAACCTGGACTCCACTGGACTGAAAATGGATTCTATACTTAGCTCTGTGCCTTTAAATGAATTACTGACTTCATCTCAGTCTCAGTTACCTTCTCAATAAAGTTATACTTGCAGGATCCACGACATAATTTGTGGGACCCAAAACAAGATGAAGATGCAAGTCCCCTTACTCGAAAGTTAAGAATTTCAAGATGACGATGCGAGCAGAGCATTTAGACCAAGCGCAGTGACTTTCTCAGCACGGGGCCTATTTGAATGACCAGATCTCCTGCCTGTGAATCCTGCCACATATATTACTTACGACTAGGTTTACAAATAAGAGAAGCCAACTCACACTCATTCCACAAACAGATAATAAGTAGACAGTTACCGTGGTACTGTGGAAACCAAGGGAGAAGTAAAAAACTGAGGGGTCCAAGAGATGCCTCTGGTTCTCTCATCTCTGCCTCCTCAGAGGAGCAGCTCCGTCCTCTTGCTTCAGACCTACTCTGAGGATAAAACAGAACCAGACAGCTCCTCAGTTTTCCATCTCACAGCTTCAGCCACCAATTGACCTACTTTGGGTCTCCTCAACATGAAAGCTTGGGAAGGGCCTCTCCAGCTCAAATTAGATCAGTGCCCCTTCTAAACAAGCCAACTCTGGATGGGGGCCCAGCAGGTAATCCTATAGCTGCCCTACGTATTGTAAAAACACATACCATCTCGCCTTTACTGCACATCTATTGGTAGCAGCTACCTAGAGGGACGTGTAGAGATGTCTGGGGCCACACTGGACTGTCATGACAGCAGGCCACCATGCTGTCTGCCATGAGAAGTGATGGCACTGGGGCCTGCATTTGCCATCTCTGGACTAGCTCCTGGGAGCTCGAAGTTTTCTTATAGCCCTAACAATCTGTGAGTATATCCTCTCTGTGCTCATGCTCTTCCCCCAAAATCAACTTTCAGGAAGGCTTCGTGTGTAGGGATCATTTATTTCATTCAATAGATGTTAGTGAAATGTGATTAAATCTTTTAAAAATAAGTGGATGCATTTGAAATACACAGGAGAAATGCTCTGGCTTAAGCAATTCTGAATGAAGCAAATCCTTTGGTAAAGCAGACTCTTATTTAAGTTGAATAGCTACTTAGCCCCTTACCAAATCTGAATTTTTATGTAGAGTGCTTTGAGAGACTGAGGGTCTCACTTGGAAAGACAACTACTGAGGAAGAAAGTGAGGGAGTCTGCAGCCCTAGAAACTGTACCATAGGCCTTGATCTATCCCACTCCCACCTAAATGACAAGGGAGCATTTTCCTTCATCTGTACAACCTTGGGTGGCTTGCCCCCTTCAAGGATGCCTGCCATGTTTATTCTAGCATGAGTCCACTTGTAGAGCCGTTTTTCATTTTTGGTGGTTGTGGGGCTACAGAATAACAGTAACAAAGTTTTAGACCCACACAGTCCAGTGCAGTAGCCATTCGCCACATATGGCCATCAAGCACTTCAGAGGTGGCTGGACTGGACTGGCCTGAACTGAGACAGGCTGTATGTGGAAGACATACAGCGGATTTTGAAGACTCCGTATGAAAAAAAGAATAAAGTATTTCAATGTTTTTATTGATTATATATTGAAATAATTTCTTCATACAGTAAGTGGGTGTGGGGACAGAGCCCCAGAGAGCAGTTTCCAGGCTCTCGGCCTCACGTGGAAAGGAGCTCACTCGGGTAGTAAATGGCCATCGACTGTGATCAAATGGCCATCAGCTGTGGCTGGTTGGCCGTCAGCTGTAACCAGTGAGCCATTAGCCACTAATATAACTGCCGTGGCTAGGCTAGCAGAAAATGGGGGCTAGCAAGAAGATGGGGGCTGAGCCTGCAAGCGGCACAGTGAGGGTTGAGAATTGTGTGGCTCCTGCTTCCTGTGTCTCCAACCCAGCCGCCAGCGAGAGTATAGTGGTGTGACTCCCCTACCTATGGCTCCGTGGGTGTTCCTTTTTGGCCTCACCATGTCCTGCGTTCTTATGTGGGGAGCGGGACCAGAGACCCTGCAGGCCGCCCTGCATGACAGTGGGTCAAATAAAATGCATTACTTTCACCTGTTCCTTTTTACTTTGTCATGGAGCTACAAGGGAATTTAGAGTAACTCGTGTGGCTCGCATTGTATTTCTATGGAGCTGCTCTAGAGCTTGTTGTGGTCCTGGGTATAACCGTGATGTCTCATCAATTTAAGTTTTTCCAAAGCAGAAGATGAGAGTAATTCAGACTAAGGGAGACTCAGTAGAGGACAGAGGTAAAATAAAGGCAGAAGTCAAGTTTGTTTTTCACTTTAGGTCTGAAAGAAACTTGTAGAATTGTAGAGGTGGAAGTGGCAGATTGATGTCCAGGCTATTACATCACCCATACAGTTTAATCTATTCTGCTGTGGAGGAGTCAAGTCCGCTGCAAATTCTTGAGACTCCTCCCAAAAGGAGGCTGGTCCGTGTCTCCCATCCCCTTGAGTCTGAGGCTGTGACTACTCTGCCAGTTCCAGGCCTGGCCTTTAAGAGGACTGGTAGTTTCTGCTTCCTTCCTCCAGAGCTTTGAGCCACCATGAGTTTCACTCCCCTTTCTGGGGAAGCCTGGAGAACCCAGGGAGAAGGAGAGGAAACCAGCTGAGCCCAGCCTGCGAAATGTTTGCACTGAGATGCCAGGACGTGCAGGTACAGTCATCTTGCATCCTCCAGAACAGACCAGCCAGCAGCTGATACCACCAAGTACCCTAGTTGACATGACATGGAATAAAAGAATCGCCCAGAACCCTGCCCAAATACCTGACCCAAGGATTTATAATAAAAATTAAAATAGTTGACATTTTTAAGCCACTAAGTTTTGAGTGGTTTATGCTGCAGCATTAGTTAACCAGACAACCTGCAAATCATCTGCTGTTGGCTGTGTTTGCAGGAAGACACCAGCACTCCAGCCAAATAGTCACTCTGTCATTTACCATTCCTTTGGGGACGTAAGGGTCTTGGAAAGAGAGCAGTAAAGAGTAAGGAATATTAAGAACAATTTGTAACAAGTCTTGAATTCAAGGTCAAGGAGTTAGATTTTATTACTGCGGGAGTAGAGAGCCACTAGATGTTTCGGACAGGGAGTAATGTAATCAGAGCTGTGTTTT
This sequence comes from Rhinolophus ferrumequinum, assembly GCF_004115265.2. NCBI lineage: Eukaryota > Metazoa > Chordata > Mammalia > Chiroptera > Rhinolophidae > Rhinolophus > Rhinolophus ferrumequinum. Next base: position 37,046,238 of record NC_046289.1, on the reverse strand, counting down.
AGAAACAGGAGCTTTGTGCAAACTGGATTGGAGGAAGGTGAGATTAGGAGCGAGAGGGCTAATTTGATCAGCTGAAATCCATCTCAGATGAAAAGTAAATTGTCAGAATCCAGGCTAGTGACAGAAGAACACCAGAATGAAAGTTCCTATTTCTCAACTGGGAGGACATCAAGCCTGAGACATTTGGGACTGTCTAGTGCTGTGTCTGCTTGTCCTGATGATTGGAAGGCACTACTGGTATTTGGTGGGCAGGAGTCAGGAATGTTAAGTAACCTTCAACGCATACGACAGTCCCATACAATGAAGAATTATTCTATCCACTACTGTTGAATAATATTAGTAGATAGAAGACCACACAAGGTAGAGTCAGAATTCAGCAAGTGATTGAAGGGAGATCGAGCAAAGAGGAAGATGTGAGGTTTCTCGCTTTGATGACTGGTAGAAACAGAGATGGAAATCCCGGAAGAGGAATGGGCTTGGGTAAAAGCTGAAGAGTTGGAGGTGCTCGTGAGGGCTTCAGAAGGAGGTTTCTCATAGCCAGCATGAGAGCTGCCAGGACACACTCAGAAGACAGGTCTTGGCGTGGAGGTGTTGACAAGCTAGAAGCCCACTATCCCACCCCTGGTTTCTGCCACTCTGCAGGGTCTGCATACCCCTGATATAGGTCTCATGTAAGGTTCATGGCTTTCTGTCCAGCAGACCCTGCCTCTTGCCTGGGGATAGCCATCAGCATTTAGCGATCATCAAGGCTGAGAAGGGTAATTGGGGGACAGGGAGGACGCGGGACTGAAGAGCAGCAAACCTTGGTCTGCTACCGGTTCTGCTCCCCAACCCTCCCCCGGCCAGCACAGACCCAGCCACACTGCTGACCTTTGTAAACCAGAGGTGCTGGAGCCACTGGGTGAGCCATGCGGATTGTTCCAACTCTAACCCTGACTGGGCACTTGTCATGCAGTGTTAGGCGGGGTCTCTGCTCCTGCTGCCCACATAAGAACGCAGGATATGATGAGGCCAAAAAGGAACACCCAAGGAGCCATAGATAGGGGAGTTATACCACTATATTCTTGCTGGTGGCTGGGTTGGAGACACAGAAAGCAGGAGCCACATCATCCGCAACTTGCCATCTGCTTTTCTGCCAACCAACCAACCCCACTTGCCAGCTGCAGTCTGCCATGCTAACTGCAATCGCTCTCACTAGCTCAGCCACCATCTTCTTGCTAGCCCCCATTTGCTGCTAGCATAGCCACGGCATTTATACTAGTGGCCAATGGCTCATGGTTACAGCTGACGGCCAACTAGCCACAGCTAATGGCCATCCAATCACAGTTGATGGCCATTTACTACCCGAGTGAGCACCTTTCCACGTGAGGCCGAGAGCCTGGAAACTGCACTCTGGCTCTGTCCCCACAGGAACCCAGGGAAGGACACTCTTCATGAGGGTCCTCCTGTGTGAGAGAAAAGGGCTCTCACAGGACCACAGGGCATTCTCTAAAGCAGTCCCCCGAAGCAAGTAAAAAGGGGATCCGTGGGCACTTAGCTTCCGGTGATGGAAAACAATCTCCTTCTCTCATGCTTTTCCTGAATTCTAACCAAAAGCCAGTCCTCCTAAGGGCTCATGTTGTGCCTACTCTTTTCTTAAGGACTGATGGGAAGCAGCTCCCCCCGTCTCACTAGGTGCCCACCTCACACCTGTGCTTGCTGTTGCTTCACTACCTTCCTTTTCCTCCTCCCCCTTCAGGCAGGTACAATAAGATTTGTTTTTCCGTGTGAAAAATGAAGTAGAATGTGGCAGTGGACAATCCATTGTATTTGAGGTGCATTACATAACAAGGAGGTTTTGGGGGCTGAGCAGCTAAGTGACACCTTTGCTCCTCTGGGCAGTATTTGAAAGTGACAGTGATGTCACCCCCAACACCTGATTAAAATTCACACTTTTAACCTCCACAATCATCTGAGATCCATTATCATTAAGTTTGATTCTGTTAAGATGCCTCGATATTCTAAATTATTTGTCAGCCTGGCATGACAAACATTTGTGAAATTCATTTCAAAAGATGTTAACACTGGTGAAACCCACGTGCCCCCAGAGGGATTATACAAATTTCCATGTCAAATATTTGAGGCAAAGCACTTGTAGAGAAACAGTGTTTTTTTGTGTTTTGATGCCTTTCATTTCCATAAACTAGATTACTTTCTGAAATTACTTTCACACAGAGAACCGTTTCTATTGAATTCCAGTCAGTGAACTCCTCTGAGTGTGAGGTGAATAAAATATCTCGGGGCTGTGAGGCTTCCTTGATGCATATGCACCTGTGTTGTGTAAGGAGGGCAAAACAAGTCGAGATGTTATCTTTAGAAAGCTCATGTACCCAGGTCTGCTGTCTTACAGTAATTGCTAAACAACGATTCATTTAGAGCCTAACAAGGAAACTCTAGGGTTTTCTCTTCCCTCTCCCATCTCTCCTACCTGGCTAACAATGACTCCAGCTCTGTTGTTAACTGGAGATTTGCTGGCAGGCAGCTGCTTGCGACAGCGAGGTTCTCCAACAGTCAAGTTTTATCTGCTTCTTGCAAACACTGATTCTGCCAGAAAAATTCGCACAAAAAAATTTGATCCGAGCAAACATTGTCCTATTGTCCTAGTTCTGTCAAGCCCATAAAATTAAAACGGACTTAGTTTTCTTAAAGGGAAAAAAAAAAGAGAGAGAGAAAGTAGTTGAAGGCCCAAGTAGAAGAAAGCTTCTGGGTTAAATGTTAACTTGAAACAAATAGGTGTTTCCTATAGGTGTGGGCTCTGAGCTGCTATCTAGTGAAAGAATGGTGATTCCTGTATGGGTGAGGACAGAAAGGACAACCTCTCCTTACATAAAGCCACTTGAAGGTCTTTTCTCCCAAGGCTATTAGGCAGGGTTCTCAGATCTGGGGAAAGCGTTTCTTAGCAAATCCAACCTTGACCAACTTTCAAATGACTGACTGGTTAGCACGTGAGGAGAACTCAGCAACCAAGGTGCGGCCCTGAACACATCAGCAGCCCTGACTCTCCTCCACTAGAGAAGGGAGAATGAAAGGGAGGGCTTAGAGCTGGCAGGGCTTGTATTTGTCTTTGTTTTTTTCCAAAGAAGCAGAGGTAGAGTTTTCAGCTTGACTCCTCCAAGTGAGGTGGAAGCCACTGGAAGGTGGAAATGAGGAGCCATGTGATCTGATTTGCGTTTTAACAAAATCAATCTGGCTTCTGAGCTAAGAGCAGACCAAAAGAAGAAAGGGTTACAAGTCTGTTGGAATAGCCAAAGCAACACATGATAATGGCTTAGACCAAAGTAGTAGCAGAGGCAAGAGAAAAGGTTGAGACGGTGAGAAGTGGTTGAATTCTGGATGTATTTGAAGGTGAACTAACCCTTTCAGGATGTGAGAATACAAGAAAAGTAAGGAATGACCCCACATGTGTCATCCTGAGTAGCTGGGAAAATAAAGTTGCCATTTACTTAGATGGAGAAGGCTGCAGAAGGAAACCAGGATTTGTTTGGACATACAGTCTTCACTTTGAGATGTCTCTTAAACTTCCCAGTGGAAAAGTCAAATAGGCAGAGAGAGCAGTCTGCATGGAATGTAAATTTGAGTCATCTATTTATAGGTGTATTTAAAGCCTTGAAAGTGGATGACAGCACCAAGAAGGTGAGTGTAAAGATAAGAAGAGGTCCTGGGGCACTTCAACATTAGGCATATGTGCCACCTATCAAAATGTAATACAAATGCAAAATCAGCTAACTTGGTACAGAAAAAATTAGCTATCTGGTCACTTAATGGGCCCTTAGAGGATTGAAACACAGAATGTGTATATTATGGAGGAGATAAGGCAAGGTCACTAGGAAATGGTGACATCTAAGGGGCTGGAAGGGAGAGGAGGTGCTGGTTATCTTCAGAACACAACTGCCTAGGAAGCAGAGGCTATAGCAAAGGTCACAGGTGCTGATGAGAAAGACTGGGTGTGCTGGCAGGCCATTAAATAGGTGGAAAAGAACAGAAAGAGAAGCCCAAGAAACTACCCCCCTTTGCAAATTTTACTTGGTCCCCTTGTTCCTTCCCACTCTTCACTGCCCTTACTCCCAGCCATCAACAAAAATTCCCAAAAAAAATAGTAGAAAGCAGAGATTTTCTTCAAGTAAAAAGAGTTTGCGGCAAACATACGGGGTCTGAATGTGGTGCAGGAAGAGCTTTGGAACTTCAAAAGCTCTCCGCATACCCACACGGACACTGCGCCCTGTGACCCAGGCAAACTATTAACAGAGGAGAAGCCCGTCTCCCAGGGAATCCCCCCATTGTGTGAGAAGCTGGAATAGTGCAGAGAAAACACAGCACTACCGTGTGAGAGAGAGAAAAAAAAGGCTGCAGTCGGAGAGAAAATAAAACATTCTACCAACAAGTACTGGAAAACAAAAGAAAGACCTCTTCCTATCAACCTGTTGCAGAAGCCACTCCTGTAGATATCTAGGAAGAGAAATAATAAATCAGTAATTGCCATGAATAACCAAGGCAACAAGACAGCTCAGAAAGAAAGTAAAAAATCTCCAGAAAAGGAACTTAAAGATATGGAAATATGTGACTTAAATGACAGAATTCAAGATTGCAGTTCTGAAAAAACTCAACGAGATGCAAGAAAACACAGAAAGGCAGTTTAATGCACACAGAAACACAATCAAAGAACAACATGAGCATTTTACGAAAGAGATTGAAATTTAAAAAAAGCACCAAATAGAATTTCTGGAGATTAAGAACTCAATAGAAGAAATTAAGAATGAAATAACTGGCTTAGGTAGTAGAGTTGACCAGATGGAGGAAAGAATTAGTGACATCGAAGATAGAAACATGGAAATGACACGGATGGAAGAAGAAAGAGATTTGAGACTTAAAAGAAATGAAAGAACTCTACAAGAACTTTCTGACTCCATCAGAAAGAGCAATATAAGAATAATGGGCATACTAGAAGGAGAAGAAAGAGAGAAGGGAACAGAGAATATATTCAAACAAATTGTTGATGAGAACTTCCCAAACTTGTGGACAGAACTGAATCCTCGAATCCAAGAAGCAAATAGAACACCTAATTACCTCAATCCCAACAGGCCTTCTCCAAGGCACATTGTATTGAAGCTGTCTAAAATCAACGACAAAGAATCCTTAAGGCAGCCAGTGAAAAGAAGACGGTAACCTACAAAGGAAAGCCCATTAGATTATCATCAGATTTTTCAGCAGAAACTCTACAAGCCAAGAGGGAGTGGAACCAAATATTCAAACTATTGAAAGAGAGAAATTATGAGCCAAGAATAATATATCCAGCAAAGATATCCTTCAGATATGAAGGAGGAATAAAGACCTTTCCAGACATACAGAAGCTGAGGGAATTTTCTAATACATGACCTGCACTATAAGAAATACTAAAGGAGGCTATTCGACCACCATCAACAGGGACAATTTGTAACCAAAACATAAAAAGGGGGAGAGTAAAGGCCTGAACTGGAATATGGGGATGGAGAAAGTAAGCATGATGAAGAAAATGGAATACTCCAAATATCAAACTTTCTTTTCCAGAGGGTAAGGGGGTTGGGGGGTGGGAGATGAGGGTAAGGGGGATCAAATATATGATGATGGAAGGAGAACTGACTCTGGGTGGTGAACACACAATGGGATTTATAGATGATGTAATACAGAATTGTACACCTGAAATCTATGTAATTTCACTAACAATTGTCACCCCAATAAATTTTTTTTAAAAATTTAAAAAAAAAAAAAAAAGATTGAAAGGACAACTTGACTTGGAAAAAAGTCCTGGAAGTACACACTGTTCCCCCAATAAAGTCCTTTTCCCTTTCCCCAACAACAACAACAAAAAAATCTAAAAGAAAAAAATAGAGCCCTCTCTACCCACCCCCAACCTTTTGGAGGTGAGTTCTTGCACCAGAAACAGCTATTCGAAGAAGTCTTCAACTTCCTTTCGGGGACTGAGCATAAAAGAACTTCTCCCATCGTCTCTCCTGAGCATGTTGTTGTGAACCTCACAATCTTCCTCTTGGCATTGTTTCTTTTTATTTATTCTGTGCCCAGAACTTCCCTGGATACTACTGAGAATCTTTGCACATAGAGACAAACACTTTCTGTACAATACAGAAAGCACACACACAAAAAAAGGATGGGAGGATAGGGGATGTTTGAAATGCTTAAACCTCATGCATAATTACTAAGGATTCAACAATTTTGCTGGGAAAATTAAAGAAATTTAGAATGAAATTTTTTTTCAATGTAGAAATGTAAGTTTTGCATTTGAGCATGATCAAAGGAAAGTCCACTGACAAATGAGAGCCTGAAAACAGGGTAGGCTACTTTGATAAAAATGAAATGTACTGAAAATCAAAGGCAAGATTTAGTAAAGCCTTTGCTTTTCAGTTCAATTTTAATTTACCTCACTGTCCATCCATTTATTCTTTTATCTATTCAAATATAATTGAATATCTACCATGTGTCAAGTTGTCATTTAGAAAATATTATATGGTTCTTTTCTGAGGTTATCCTTGGTACTCTTGTTGTTGTACATTGTTAAAGCATTTTACCAAATGCAATTCTTACTATGAAAACTTATTCTCTGACATTTATAACTTCCTTCATAGGAAACTAGATGAAACCCACAATGCCAGAAGCTAGTTTGAATCACCAAAATCAGAGTTGGAACCATGACTTGACTCTCTTAGGATCAAAGAGGAGGGCACATAGAGAGAAAACTTTTCTTGCATATCCATTATATACCAGAGGCTTTAAAAAATAATCCCATTTAATTTTTAATTCTCACAACCCACAGATAAGATTTCCATTTTGTGGTTCAAAAAACATGAAACCTGTACAAAGTCAAGTAACTTGTAAGTGTTTGTATCACTGACCCTCACTGCTTTTCAGCACATCATCCATTTCATCAACTTTATTGGGCACGTGCTACGTACTAGGCACTGTTCTAGGCAATAAAGATACAACGGTAAACAAAGCAGTCTCAGGCCTTACGGAGTTTCCAATCTGGAGGTTGAGAAGACCACTGCGGCTTGAACTTGCTTGATATTATAACATAATATGATTTATACATAACCCTAGTGGAGTCAGGTAAGGACCTGAGAGGGACACCATCACAGACCTTAAAGTCACCTGGACCTTGCCATTCTTAAAGGAAAACAAGGTTGTCTGAGCTATTCTCCACAATTTTGTGAGTGACTGCTTATTTTGTTAGTGGCTAATCTTGGTGGCCAGGGATAGTGACTTTATCTGAGTTATTAGTTAGCAGGATTGTTTTTCTTCATTTCTGGGTTAACACGGATGCTTTTGCTTGCTTTGTGTGGGTCTATGACCACCTATTGGAAGAGAGATGACCTATATAGAGAAAAAGAACTGTCTTTTTCTGGTTATCCTAACGTGGACAGCTGGGGAAACCTTAGATTCCTCTGATTTCTGAGTTTTGTGGTCATGTAGAAGAACTTTTTGACAGAGCTGCAAAACTCACTTCCATCTCCTGTGTAAGCAGACTACCCTGTAAGTCCAAATAAAATCAGCGCAGAGCAACTTAACAGTTAGTACTTTACTGACTCAAAATATCTCACAAAACACCTAGGAATTCAGCTGACAGGAAGGTAGCACACAAGGCTCTTAAAACTAAGTTTCCAGTTCCTGGCTCTGTTTCCAGACACTTGTAGTTCATTAAAGATGGATAAAGATGGCAAACCTGAGGCCCAATTCAGAGATCTGGCCAAGGGCAATGACCCAGATCTGGCCACTGGGCCTGGATTAGGGCAAATGTTGACTGATCGTTTTCTCCCTGGGTGGGATTACACTTTGCAGTACCTGCTTAAACCTGTTCCTACTCCCTGTAGCCAGGTCAGCTCTAGCAGGACCCTCTCACCTCCATTGCCGCCTCTGTTCCCTGTCCCCAAAACCCTACCAGCATGGACATCCATCTTTGCCTCTGCCCTCATGCTTCCTCACCTCTATCCCATGCCATTCTTCATCTCAGGCTTACTACCAGGGCTGCCGTCTTCTCTCCACAGCAGCAGGAGTACTCACCAGACTCTATTCTTGGCAGATTAGACTTATCTTAGGAGACAATGCTTGAGAGTCCGTATTTTAATCAGGCTCCTTGTGAAAACCATTAGGCAAATGGGAAGAGGGGCAAGGGTGTCCTCAGCCCCACCCTGAGGGCCTCAGCTCTTGCTTCTGCTCCCACCACCCCAGACAGGAACCTAGCTGCAGAGGTGCTCCTGGCCCAGAAGAACCCCCCTAGGTAGTAAAGTGACTGTCAAGGGGCTGCCTGTCATTTCTGGTATTCAAGGAAAGCCCTCTTCTCCATGGCCTCCCAGGCAGGGGTGACTTAGGAGAGAACAGTGGGGTAGCATCTGCCCAAGCCCCTCTGGGGAACGAGGTTGTCCCGCTGCCTGTGTGGGGTTAAACACATACCCCTCAGGAATGTAATGGCTGTCCTTTCCCAGGTAGCATGTGGCTGCCCTTTCTTTCCACACACAGTCACATTTGGAAGCCTCGTCTGTGTTTTCCAGGTAATTAATTCATTGTGAAAACAAATACATAGAGAAAGCAAACTTTTCTCAGGGATGCAAATAATCCTGGATGTTCTGTGTTTTGCTAAACACTGCTGCTTTCATGAATGGCTTTATTACATGTGTGAACCATCAGAAATTTAGCCTCACTCCCAATCAACATGAGCAATTGGTAATCACAAACTTTGTGACAGAAAGACAAATGCAGAAATCTCAGGACCAAATTAGGCATAATTAGTATCCATACGGGAAACTCTCCAGTAACTTGGCAATTTGCAGCTGGGGGAGGACACATGCGGCATTGTCTTAACAACAAGTTTGTCAAACATGTAATTAGCCACCGGCCACCAGCCACCTTTGCAAACTGAATGTGAGTTACTGCCAGTCAGACTGGCCTGCAGACGCCTTATGGCAGAAGCCTAGTTAGGTGTGCAAATGCACTGTGCTCCAGTAGGTGCAAACGTCCAAGCCTGTCTGGCTTGTTACTTGATAGACTCACAATATTTTTCCTCATTTTAATAAACTTGGATTTCAGGGGTCAGTTTCACTCAAGTTATTTCCTAAAGCTGGACGCAGGAAGGGCATCACTTTTTGTCAGAGTTTAGTGACAGCTATGAAGAGAGTAGCCAGTAGAGGATGACCTGGATTCAGACAGTTAGATTTTCCATCATAAGGAGTTGATTTCAAATATTTCCAATAAGGAGAAATATTCCGAACCCCAGTACTCATAGCCTCATACATCCAGTACAGTGAAAAGGGCCTTAGGACCCCCACCTTCCCATTCCAGCATTACAGAAAGAATTAACTGAAAAATATTGTCTCTGCAAATAAAAAATAATAGTACATCCAATTAAGCATGACCAATAAAGATTAAAGTCTGTGGCTTTTCTTTCTGGACATATCTGTCAATTCACTCTAGGGCCAATATAGACTATTTCTCTCAGGAGGTAAGATTACAAAGGAAGAAAAATGGTCTCAGAGCTCAGTTGGTAATTAATCTTTGCATATGACTTCCTCATAGTTCCCATTAATTATCAATATTCAATCATGCATTAAAAATGGATTTTTCTTTGACAGAATTTAGCTGTTTATAAGACTTACTATATCAAGCTAACTTCTAATATAATCACAGAGCTTGGCCTTGCAAACCTTCATTACATTTTTACAAATCCTTTAGTGGAAAGTTACATACAAACACATTCATAATAGCCAATTCAGTTAAACCAACGTGCAAAAAACAATATCAAAAGCAAACATAAGCATACCAACCAATTGCAATGTGTGGACTTTATTTGGATTCTAATTCAAACAAACTGAATTGTTTTTTAAAAGTATGACATTTTGAGATGACTGGAAATTGAATGCTGACTGGATATTATTAAGAAATGTTTATTCAGCTTTAGGTGTAATCGTTGTATTGTGGTCGAGTATTAATGGATGACGTGGTATGATAATGAGATCTGCTTTAACACAATTTGGGAAGGAGTGAGTGATAGTATAGGTAAATCAGTATTGGTTATTAGTTGGCAAATGCACGTGGAAGTTTTTTATGTCTCCTAAGCCAGATATTACATTTAAAAAACAGAAAAAGTAAAACACGTGGAGTCAACATGAGCACTGTCTTTCTAATGATTATTTGTCAGGTAGCAGCTGCTTAAGAAAAATGAAACCCAATTCTTTTTAATAATCAAACCTCTAAACCAGAAGTATCAACCTACAGACCTGCTCATTGAATCTGGCTGGCCATTGTGTTGTATTTGGCTTGCGTAGTGTTTTATCAAAAATTGGAATTTTTTACTAACATAGTAAGATAAGGATCTTTTGCCAGATTTCTGGCTTCTCTTGAAAAGTCCCAAGATTCGGCAACTGGAGGCCCACATTCCACTTCGCAGCAGTCTGCAGCAGCTGAGGAGAGGCTCTGCTCGCTTGCCAGTCCCTAGCAAGCCCACTTAACTCGTTGACACCACGGATGTGTTTGGGCTTTTGACCACAGCTCTTAGAACTGCCCTCCAGGGTTATCAGGGACCCACTGCTGGAGGACAAAGGGCTTTCAATCAGCTTTTCAGCAATTACAACCAGCCACCCACAGTTCCAAACCAAGTCCCTTTTGTCAAAAGGGGCACAATTCTTCTCTCAGAGGCTAAAGGGAACCTTGAAGACCATCTAGCCTAGTTGTTCTCAACCTTGGCTACAAATTAGAATTGGGGCTGGGGGGAGGTGGTAAAACTTCCAAAGTCCAAACTTCAGCGGAGGCCTTTAAATCAGACTCTCTGGGGATGACATAAATTCAGCTGGCCCTCACTCCAGCCCGGCAATCTGTCTTTCTCTGCTGGTTGAACAAGGCCCTGCCACCCAGGCAACCCTGGCTACTCGTGAGTGTCCAGACGTGCCCAAACTTCCCATGCCCTTTAACGTAGCCTCTACTGCTCATGCCTTCAGAAATGTCCTCTGCCTCGTCCAATCCTTTCGAGACTTCAAATGCCACCTCTACACACTCGCTGCCCTGATCTCATCCTCCAGGCAAAATGCTTTTCCCTCCTCTGACCTCCCACAACAAGTAATTTATAGCTTTCTATGTTTACCCTGTGCTACAGCTATTTTATACACCTGGTCTTTCTCTGTGTACTGGATCTTACTCTCCTTAAGGCCATGGGTTGTGTCTTCGTTATTTTATCCCCCCGGCATGATGCTTGGAAACAAGTATGCCAAGATTTCAATGAAGTGAATTAATTTCAGTTGCATTAAATGATTGGGACCTTATTAGCTTCGTAATCTTAAGTAATGCCCACAAACTTTTAAGTTTGTTTTTTGTCAACATTAATTTACTAAGAGGAGGAGTGGGAGGTCGGTGTTTTTATAGAGACAGGGATATTGTGGTAACAAGGGCATTCTGCTTAAAGCCATTTGGAGTTGATGGCAGGGGAGCTAGAAGACTAGCTTGCTGGCTGTCACAGCAGTCTTTCTTCTCACTGCCCTCTTGGCTGTGCAGTGGTGCCACTCAGCTTCGATGAGGTGATTCCAGTCAGGAATCCAGAAGTGTTGGGTGAAAGAGGATAGCATACTTCAGAACTCTAAGCTGTCTGGAGACTTTTATGCTCAGCAGCTATATTATATTATATCTATTCTTAGTTCTACCCAGGCAGGATCCAGGGCCTCTAAAGAGAAATGCTGCTGACATTCCCCAGCCCTTCCAATGGATGAAAGCACCCAGCAAAGCTGGCACATAGTAGGTCCTCAACAAATACTAGTTGTCAGTGTGTTATTGTTAGTCAAGTATCTGACCAAGTGCAAGTGCAGAACAAGGAGCGTGTATGTCAAATGCCCCAAAGCCCTGTCACTGGTCCTCATGGAAAACACAGGACGACAGTGCTTATTATTTTTAAAATCATGGAGCTTTCTCAGAAGTGAAGAAAGCAATTGACCCCCTCCTCAAACAGATGCACACAGAAATAGATCCTGCATCCCACTTCAAGGGTTTCATGGCCCAGCTGAGGCTCACCATTCATAACCCCTGGCAAAGAAACTCTGCCCCACCTGGAGTGACTTCTACACTTAGGCCTAAGAGAGAATGAGAAATGCCAGCACCGTGGGATACATGGTTGTCTGCACAGCAACCACTACTGGCCACGTGGCCTTGACGAAATTATATGTCCTCCCTGCTTCTTATTGTTTTTAGATATAAAATGGGGATATTACCCCCATTTACCCACAGGATTTTTGAGAAGATTAAAAAATGAGACGCTGTTGGTATTTTGGTTTGAGTTTGTTTTATTTGAACCACCTGGCACATTATAGGTGCTCAGTAAAGGTTATTTTCATTTCCCAAAGCAGAAAAGACTTGAACACTGGCTAACTAATTACTAAGCCAAGAGAACATGAACAGTCAACATATTTGACCTGTCAGAAGTCTAATCAAATAAGAGGACTTGTATCACATCCTGAAGGTCAAGCCCTCAGAGTTTGTCAGCCTAGGGTGGGATGATCTGCTTTCAGAAGCCGACTTTTCTTTTTCCTGCAGGACAGAGATGATTTGGCACATTTGAATTGCAATTGAATGTAAACAGAGCTCTTGTGAATCACTGGAGAATATAGCTGGGTGCCTGTTGGATGTGCGAATCCTATTTTTACATTGCACTGGGGTCCCGTTCTCCAATACCACACTCCAAACAAGGAAATTAAATTAAGCATTGCTTAAAATGCCTCAGACAATAATATAAATTTGTATTAAATGAATTTAGTGTCATTTTCTTGTTTGGAGTAGAAGGTGGGAAAACACTGGAGTGGTGGAAAGAGTAAATAGCTAACGTGATTAATCCTATTGAAGGAGAGGATGGAACCACACGAGTGACTTTTGTGAGTGTTTGGTTAATATTTTACTGAAAATTGCTATTAGCTCTAACTGATCCAAATCAAAATCCACTGTGTAATATAGCCAACAACTTAATAGCTGAAGTAGGGAATGGAAGGCATGACATGATTCCATGCTATTCAGGGAAATAGAGAGGAAAAAAAAAACAAACAGGAAAATAAAGGGGTGTGGGGGAGGCCTGGAGCTTGAGATGTAAAATCCAGTGAAGGGAAAATTCAAACCAAGTAGGCAGATAGGATGCTTGGGGGAGAGGAAGGTAGGGGCAGGAGAAGGATGGAGGCCAGTGCCAGGGCCTGCTTTACTGGAAATCTGCTTTTTGTAGTTCACAGAGGACATGGAGAGCATTTGGAGATGGGGGATAGAGAATCTCAAAGTGAAGTCCCAACCCTACCCCCAAGAGCCACGGTTAGAGTAATTCTCATCTTCTCTAGGATCCAGCAAGGCTGGAGAAGGAAGAGGAGAATCCCCATGCTGGCCCAGCCTATGGGGTAAGTGTTGTTGGGGAGATTTTTACCTTGACCTGAGGAGGGAGGGTTATGTTTCATTTCCTTTCATAGGAGCATAGGAGGGAGAGGCTGAGAGTAGGGATCCAGTGGCAGATGCCATGTTGAGTCCTTGCCTCGGAGCTCGTGTCACCATGTCCACTACTGGGTGTTGGGTCCTATAAGGCAGAGTTACTAGGGACAGAAGAAGATGCTCTGAAGGGCCCAACTGGGCCCAGAGACTAGGGCCCTCGCCTTCCTGAGTCAGTACAGCAGGGAAAATACAGGGCTTCTGTCCACTTGGTTGTCCCACCTTAAGGTACACAAGTTTCCTGTTCTGGCAGTTTGCATTGAATCCTGACTTAACTTGCTATGTGCAGAAAATCAGGGCTGTTGTGGAGGATTGAAAGTGTTTAGCACTTTACTTTTCAGAACCAGGAAGTACAAGTCCACTTTTACTGTTATCATTACTTCCAGAGGGTCTCAAATTCCCATCCAAAAAATATGAACCTAGACCTGAAGAGCTGCCACAATTCACATGATATCTCACATCTTCCAAAAAAGGACTTCAGGTGACTTGTGATATGAAAAATCATATCAAATAGAACAATTAAAGATAGAAAAAGAACAGAGACCATCTGGGGAAGCAGGGACGTGGGTCTTCTAGGAACTCTCTAAGAGGAGTTAATTAGTGTTGCCGAAGATTGATTTTAGCGTTAAGTCTCTAGGTAACTAAGGGAAAGAGGAAAGTATGTTGGGTTACATGGTGCTGTTTCCTCACCAAATACACACACACGCATGCACACGCACACACACACACACACGTGTGTGTGTGTGTACTTCACTAAACAGAAATTCTTTTCTGGGAACTAATTTCCAGGAGAAATTTATGAAGTGATTTCTTGAATATAGTACATTGGTAACAGGATAACACTTTCTACTATGGCTTTACATATTCAAAAAGGACTTTTCTACTCACCTGTACACACCTTGCAGTCATATTGCTCATAGCTAAATTATGGTTTTGGGGGACAGAGCGGCGGCTGAAATAATATAGTGCTAAATATTTGCTTTCTCCTGATTTCATTTAATAAAGTGAAAGAACTTGGAGGATCTAGGAGAATGGATAATGAACATGTCTTTCGCTATTCCACTGAAATTCTCTGGCGGGTATTGAATCACTGCCAATTCATGACAGAAATCTCCAGTAAGTGCCTATCATGACACTATTTGAGGGTGGTAGTTTAACTGAGAGCCATTTGCTTTAGCCACCAGATAGGCGGGCAGTAAGGATAATTAATACACCACTGACCCATCTATGCCTGACTCATTCAGCTGAATATATTAAAGATGTTAGCGAATCAATACAATGTGAGTAAAGAAAAAAATAGGGAGCAAAAAAGAAAAAAATAAGCATAATTTTTCATCTGATAAAGTCAACAAATACCACCTGTCATGAACCATTCCTTAGAATACTAAAAAACAAAAGGTCAAAAAAAAAAAAAGGTTAAAATAGATCTAATCAACTACTTTACATAATAGTACTCACTAAGATGACATACGAATCAGTAGAAGTCGCTCATGGAGTAATTCCAGTTAATCATTGCTATGCTTTTGATAAGTAAACACAAATTCTAGTCTTCCAGACAAATTTGGGAGTCTATAAGCAGCCTTGCTAAAAGATAACTTTTATTCATTCATTCAATAAATATTTGTTAGTGTCTACCAGGTGCCAGACTCTGTTCTAGGCTCTTGGGATACATCAGTGAACAAAACATACATCCCTGCCCCAGAGGTAGCTTACATTCTCAAAGGGGATGTCTCCCAATTGACAATACACTTGACAACTAAGTGAAATATGAGTATGGAATATATGAGAACGTAATAATTGTTGTGGAGGAAAAGAAAAGCAAGGCTAAGAGAAATTGGGAGCCCAGGGAATAAGGGGACAGGACAGGATGCTGTTTTAAACAGAGTGCTCAGGGTAAAGCTTGTTGAGAAGGTAACATTTGAGCAAAGACTTGAAGGAGAAGAGGAAGGTGTAAATGACTGTCAGATGAATTTGGTTTTCACAATGTAGTTGAATTCAAATTCAACTTGTCCACATCTGACCCCCGAGTCTTCCTGCCCACCCTCTGCAGCAGGCTCTCTACTACTCTTTCCATCTTGCTGACTGCCGCTACCACTCATCTGTGGAGCCAGCCGGACACGGAGAGCACTCAAGCATAGTGGTCAAGAGTAAGGGCTTGGACCCTAACTGCCTGGGTCCATATCCCAGCTCTACCATTTACTGACCTATGCCTCTGTTTTCTCATTACAAATTGGGGATAACACATTTGCCACAGAGGGTTATTGTGTACATTAAATGAATCACTCACTACCTGTAAGCACTAAGAATTATGCCAGGAACAAAAAACTGTTTAATAAAAAACAGTTCTTCCCAACTCCCCATAAAACAATCAATCCCCGAGTCCTTTTGCATTTACCTCCAAATATCCATCAAATACACCCATTTCTCGCCTTCAACAACAATGTCCTACTCTAAGTTACCATCATCTCCCCCGGCTTAAAATCCTTTCATAGTTTCTCTTCCTTTTTGGAGAAACACAAACTCTGACATGGCTAATAAGACCATGTGTGGTCATGCCACCACTGCCACCTCATCTCACATCGTGCTGCTGGTGGCCCTCGGACCCTCCTGTTCCTCACACCCAGCTTCTCCATCCTACCATAGAGCCTTTGCGGGCAATGCCCCCCACTGCTCCCTCACCTGGGTAAGTGCTGCTCGTCCCTCAAGTCTCAGCTAAAGCATCCCTTCTTCCCAGGAAGCTTCCCTGACCTCCTGGATGGAGTCAAATCCTATCCCATGTAGACCCTCCTCATACTGTGAGCCCTTCTTTGTAGCACTTGCCCAGAAGCTGTTTCCATGTTTCTCTTCCCCAGTTGGTCACAGTGTCCTGAGCTTCTACTTGTCTGTTACACCTCTGTATCCACAGTGCTGGGGATAGCCTGGCCCTGGTGTGGACGCTCCATAAACACTCACTGAATGCGTAAGTCCCCAAATAACTATGTATCGCCATGGATGTTCGGATTGTCACCCAAAGGCGCAGTCCTCAGTGAGGCACCGTCAAGTTCTCCAGTTCAGCAAAAGATACAATCTTTGCTTTTAAGGCACTTGAGTCTAGTGAAGGAGAAACAGTTGAACGCTTGCAAATGACATATTGAGGGGAAAAATCAGGGCTATACAGGGGTTGCAAAATCATTGTACAAATCATGTCAGGTAAAGCTTTATGGGGGAAGGGAGTTTTGAGACAGGTTCTAAAGGAGGTAGAACTGAGAGGAGAGAAGAACACGTTCTTATTCAATATTCTTAGTCAGGATGAATCTTAGTCAGTATGATTCAGCCTGGGGCACCATCTCTAGAGCCATGTTGTTGGATTAAAACTTCAGTCAACTGCTTACCAGCTGTGTGAGCTTGGACAAATTATTTTCCCTCTCTGTGTCTCATTTTCTCATCCATAAAATAAAGAGAAAAACAGTACTACCTCAAAGGGACTTTGTGAGGATTGAACCAGTCCACATGTGGGAAACTGCTTAGGATGGTACCTGAAACGTAATAAGTAACACTATGTATGTATTTGCTGCTATTTTTGTGGCTGTTGTTACAGTGTTGTTATTGGTAGAAGGAATAGTCAGGATGGAGGCGAAGAGGTGTGATTAAATGCTGCAAATGGACCTCCTAGCATCCTGCCAAGGATACCAGGTTTTCACTGGGAAGCCATGAGCCCCGCAGAACAAAACACAGTCTGTTATTCAGTCAACACTGATTTTAACAAGCACAGTGCTTGGCACCAACGGGTCGTTAGATATTTGTGAGGTGAATGACTTTTTTTAACCATTTATTGGTCATGTACCATATTCTTGGCACCGGACTGAGTCCTTCACATGCATGATCATACTTAATTCTCATAATAAACATTTTGAGGTAAGTACCATTGTCATCTTTGCTTTTCAGAAGAGGTTTAGGAAAGTTAATTTACCCAAGGGCACACTGCCAGTAAGTGGCAAATCTACATTTGCACATGAACAGACTGATTCCAGAGCTCTTAATGGGAACTCTAGAAAGAAAAAATGAATAAATGAATGAATGATCAATCAGTTAATGAAAGGTTTTAGTGTTATCAACAACAAGAATCAAAAATAACCAAGGGCAGGAAATACAAAGGTATTAATTACCTTGGTAAAAAGGTTCTTGAGAGGCAAGATAGTGAAGACAAAGAACTTGTTTAGAAGCAAATACGGGAATACAGGCAAGGAGTGATAAGGCCCTGGAAATGAGATAACAGGAGGCAGCCCTGCCTCTGCCGGGAAGACCACACCTGGATTTCTCATGTGCTCCTTTGTATAAGGGGAAGGTGCAAGCTTCACCTCTTGGTCTGAAATTCATTATTTTAACTTTGGGGGACTACCGTGAGAATCTGATAAAAACTGATTCTTGAGAAATACACACATACAAGCGTTAACATTTCTAGGGGGTCTCAGGCTCTCTGAAGCCCACCACAGGCTCAGGTTAAGAGCCCTCCTGGTCCAGATCCAATCTCAGGGCACCCACTAAGCTCACTAGTTCATATCTGAGGGAAATAACACCCAGAGGAGCCCACCTGCAAATGCATAGCCACTGAGAGCCAGACTCCACTGCAGTGAGACAAGACCCCTAGAGTCCAGGGGCAGAAGAGGAAGCCTCCCTTCTGGTAGTCCTGGGTTGAAAATCACATTTTCTCCAGGCTCATTAAAATATGTCATCCTTAAGCCCTAGGTTTTCATAAGATAAAGAGAACTCAGTGTAAAATCCTGCAGATCTGGGAACAAAAAAGAAATTCACCTCAGGGACAGCATTCTCTGATATGGCAAAAGGTGATTTGGGGGACTTTGCAAGGCTCTTGATTCATTTGGCATTTTAAAAAGAGCATCGTTTAATGATCTTTAAAGCCAGCACCAAGAGAAGTGCCTGAGTTGATATTTCTCTGCTTACTAGTGATGTCTTCAACCCAGTTACAACCACAGGGCAATTTTAAAACAACTCCAGAAAATAGAAATGCATAGAGCTGCCCAGTAGTCAATAAAAATCTATGCAGAAGAAAATTAGCGAAAATTTCCAGTTGAAAAAAGGATTATAATCCACCTTCCAAAGTCTTTACTACTACAAGGAATTGCCCACACTAAATATTTCACACACGCAAGTGTTACTTTTTCCAACTTGTATGAAAGAAGATAGATAATCTAAAAAATTAAGTTTAAGCCATAATATTCCCAAACATGCATTCACCTAATGCAGAATATTACATTTCTTGCAACCAGCTGTTCAAAGGCATTTGAGGCTCTTACTTAAAAGATAATATAAGTCATCAACAATTAGGGATAAAACACTTATTTTTTATCCACCAGTATAACATCCCTTCCTATATATCTGAAAAGAAATACAGTATATTTCCATAGGGAAAACAGGAGCCTGCAACTAAAGAAGGAGTTAATCTTTTGCAGCGGAATTAAGTTTCATTTTCAACTTTCATTTTCAACCCTTTGGGTTTTTCTGCCTGCCCCTCCCCCCCCTTTTTTTTTAACATTCCAATGTAACCAGTTGGATGGCAGAGAATGGGAAATATAAGCAAGTAAGTGGACACATGTCCACTTCTATATGACTCTGAAAACTTCACTGGCTATCTTTCCACTGAAATGATTTGTCAGTGTATCCTGTCAAAATGCTGAGATGTTGTGGGATCAGTGTGCATTTGATAGCTTTGTTCACAAGAGAAATGCTCTCTCTGAAATTCCCGCTCCAGTAAGTGTTATGTGCGGCTCTCTTTCCTCTCAGTCCTGCTCTAGACATCTTGATGTTGTTGAGTTTGGACAGTTGAGGGGAGTCGGCTGGATTCCTGGCATCCCTTATCAGCCAGAGTGTCCAGAATGGAAGGAGAAAGGATTCCTGGGAAATTCTAAGGTAGAAGGTAAATTGCAAAGATTGACACCCTGAGGCAATCCTGCTGGTTAAAGCATGTATCCCCTCTGACAGGGAGAAGCAGACAGTACACAGAGAGCTTCATGCTCCTCTGAATGTTTTGTTCTTTCTAGCAAACAACTGCTTTTATCAGACACGTACTCCCAGGTGAGCTTGTGGTCCCTGGTCCCTGGATGAGAACCCTAAAAAAACAGCCTCAAAAATGTGATCCCTAGGAGACCAGTGTCCAGGAATCTGGATAGCAACAGGGGCACTATTTCAAAAAGCCCTAGGCAAAGAGGGGACCGTTTATCTCGACCCACTTCAATGAAAATTGTCATGCTTTATATTGCCATGAAATAACAATCAGAAGCTGGGGGAAGGCACACAATTTCCCCTGCCCAGTTGTCCCAAATGGCAGCCCTGCAGAAACCAATTATGCTAATAATATTTTCATACTAAAAAGGAAATGTGCGATTGCTGGTTATTTTGTTTTGAACGGATGTCATTTTTTTCCATTGGGGAAAATTTAAATGCAATTTTGTTGTTTCCCTTTCCTCGAAAATGGATCTCAAATGGTAATAAGCCCCAGTGACTAGAATCTTTTAGTGAATTTTGAGGACTAAAGTGTAGGTAACAGTTTTTGCCCCAAGCTGCTTTCAGTCTCTAGCCAGTTAGCATAAGTGCCAGGAATTCATTGGCCCACCTAGTCCTGCCCTGGCCTCATCAAGCTCCTTAGTCATTTTCAGTCTGTAGCCAAACCTGCAAACCAAATGCTGGTCTTCTGTGGCTCAGCACTGCATCCCACACCTGAACTTCCTATGGAATTGTCCAAGCTGAAGCTGGTTCTGGCTCAGGCATTAGCAGGGAGGGAGTTTTTCCCCCTGTATAGGCCATACCACTTTTAAATCAAAACAAACCACCCCAAGCCCAACACAAAACAATCTCTGCCCTCTCCCCACTTTTAGCCCGCTTCCACCCCTGCAGGAGTGATATGCTCAAAAGCCCTTCCTTCTTCAGAGTGATTTCCAGTAACCTCCAGAGCCGTTTTTCTAATTAAATAAACCTCATCTTGTCTAGCTTCCTGGTCAGCATTTTGAACCCCCTACAGATGGGTCTGAAGGATTAACAGCAAATCCTCGTCGACCTCGCTCTGGCAGATGGGCGGCGTGTGTCTGATAAATACTGGGACCAGGCTGGCTTCCTCCTGTTCCTAACAGATAGACCAAACACCCAGCAAATTAATTTTAAAATGGTGCCCCTCACAACCCTTAGAATGGCAAAGGGGGCCAAACACAAATGATATAAATTTCATATGTGGAACACATTATCACCTCCCAATAGCTGAGAAAAAGATCAACCTGTTGGGTAAATAGGACCTCAGGGGAAGGCTGGGTCAGCAAGCTTGCCCTCAACCCGGAGAGCAGACCATGTACACACTGGAGGACTCACCTCCTTGTCCCACGTTCATTTGCATGTAGCTCTTTCGGGCTGTGAAATGCCTTTCTGCTTTTGCATTTACTTGGTAGTAATTCAGGTGCCTTGGGAACTTAGTGGACATATACCAGAAGATGGAACTTGGTGGTTTTCACGTTTTAAAAAAGAGGCAGCCCTCTCTCACTCACGGGCAGTGTAACCCTGGGCCTTTTGACATCATCTGTAAAATTCAAGGAATACTATTTTAACTCCTCCCTATCTTACCCACCCACCCTCTGCCCCCCAAAAAGCCTAAGCTGGACCAAATATCTTGTGTGATCCTTCAACATTGAGAGCTGTGATTTACACCCCTACTAAATGGACAAAGCGGGTGTGGGAAGTGTTATTATTCCTATCCCACAAAAAGGAGGAAACACATTCCCGTTGAGCACATAGTAGGTGCTCAGTTAATGTTGAACAAAAGGGTGAAGTGTGGAAAGAACTAAATAGCCACAGGGATAAACTCCAAGGACATAGAGCTACTTTCTAGAAGAAACAGGATTGGAACCCAGGTTTCTAGACCATGGATCATTCCTCTATAGAGACAATACGCTTTGCAGATAGAACTCCTTGAATTTCCCCAAATGATACAAGTGGCAGATTTGCTGATAACTATTTCATGGTTGGAGAAAAATGGCCCACAGAAATTGAAATGACTAAACAAAGGCAACATGGGAATTCCAAAGACAATTCAGACCGAGAATCCAGGTCCCCTGGTTCTTCCTTATATGTCACCATACTTTATGGCCTTATTAGCTTTATTTTTCTTCACAGCTAGACCAGATGTCCACATTTGGTCAGGAAAGTTCTACTTTATACCTGTTGTCCTAGAGTAATTATTAAAAACACACCCTTTTTCACACTCGAAAGAAAAGGGGGTTTGGAAAATTTAAATTGTATGATAAGTCATCATCTGACATATATATTTTGTTTGTTTATTACTTGTCTCACCCATCAGAATGTCAGCTCCAATGACAGCAGAGATCTTGTGTGTTTTGTTCAATGGTGTATCAGCAGTACCTTAACTAGTGCTGACACATAGATGTTCAATAAATATTTGTTGGATTATTAATTAATATATTTTAAGTGAGTGAGATTTATGACTCATTCAGAATAGTATTGAGGAACTAACATGATAAAATGGGTTTGCTCTGCTTTTTGTGTCCATGTTTCCTTTGTGCAAGTCCCCCGACCTCCCTGAGCTTCATCGTCCTCTGGGATAGAATGCAACTAACAGCAATGCCAGCTCTGCCTACCAGAGGTCGGAGCGAATGTGCTAATGTATATTAACATATATAAAAATGCCTAGAAACGCCAACGTGCCCTCTAAATCGCCACATGATTTTACTTCAACAATTCCAGAGCAGTGGCTTTGTTAGAAATCAGATGGCAGTAAGAATGAAAAGGGAGGGGAGGTGGTAAAGCTCATATTTAGACTTTTTTTTTAAGGGTTGGGCATATTGTCTCCTTTCAGACACTTGTGCTAAAGCCCCATAAGCTAATGCAGGCTTTGCAAAAGAATATTCTGTAGAATTGTATTTAAAAGGCAACCTCTCCCAGAATCCTTTTTAAGGAAGGAGGCAGCAAGGCATGCTGCTTTTACATTTCTTGTCCCCAGGCCCAGCTGGCTCCCTACCTCTGCTCTCTAGGTGTCACAAAGCAGCTCCCAGTCAGGCCTCTTGGAGCTACGTGGGTCCTGCTCTCAACAGGCCATTGCACACACTTAGGGCCAAACCACTGCAGGTCCATGGCTTTCTGTGCTCTCCCAGGGAGCTCCCAGAGCAATTAACAGAACAGAGGCCTAATTAGGAGCAATTGGGATTTACTGAGGGCTTTAAAGTGATCCTGAGACCCTTTTGAAGGAAAGTGAGGTCTTTTCCCAGGATCCTCCAAGCAGGAATTTGTCAAGGATTTGTCTAAGTGTGGCAGCCTGGCAGCTAATTCTGAGACCTCTCCTGATGAAATCTCAACTCTTTGAAAGGCTTTTCCCAAGTCTAGAAAACTTTAAGTAGCAAGTCAAGGAAACTCACGCCTCACCTTTTGCAAATTACTTTCTCTCCTGTTGATTTGTCTATTTCCTTTAGTGAATGATAAGTTTTGCTTTTGACTTTTTTCTCTTTTTAAGGTTTAACAATTCAGTGTTAGTGCGCCTCTGTCATTCTCTCAGTAATCCTTCAGAGAGTGTGCAATTAGTCATTATGTGTTTTGCATCATAAGAGACACCAAGGAGAGCAAAATTAATGTAACTTGTCATCTCTGACTCAACATCATGTTTTCCTCTATCAGATTAGCACCGTCAAAAAAGTGTATGGTGTTGTGTTGGCAAGACATTGGGGAAACAGGCACTGCTATAGATTGCTGGGGGCATTTGAATTAGTGCCACCTCTGTGGAAAACAATTTGGGGTTATCTATCAAGTTTACAAACGCACTTACTCTTTGACCGCGCAATTCCACTTCTAGAAAGTTTTCCTACAGACCTCCTCGTTCGTGTACAGAATCACTTCAGTAAATCAATAAGCAAGGGGTTACATGAATTACTAGTACAGCTACAAAAAAATAAGGAAGCTTTTTATGTACCAATATGAATTATCTGCCAGATATATTCCTAGGTTAGAAGAACAAAGGGAGAACAGTGGGTGCAGTTTGCTACCACATTTTTCAAATGGGAGTGATAGATTGCAGAAACACATACAAATTGTTTGACTACATATAAAATGACTCTGGAGTGACAGGCAAACCACAGTAAACATTGTTTGCCTTTGGTGAAGAAGGGAACAGGATGACTGGGCAATACTTCTCTCCATACCTTTTTGATACCTTCTGAGTTTTGCATTCTGTGCAATTGGGGTATTCTGAATAAATAAATAATAAATTAATAAATAACGTGTCTTAAGTTATCATTTGTACATTCTAAACACTTTCACTCTAGGCACCAAGATTTGCTTGGTCTACTTTCTGTCACGTGCTATACTCACAATTTTTATAATTTTAATGCCAAGTGATATTGCACTGCATTTCTAAAGTGGGTTCAGGTACAGGATTGACATAGGAGTTTAAAGCTGGTTAAGTGACATCTCTCAATAAAACAATATTCTGTCTAATGTCTTAATTCTTTAAGGAAAATAAAAATAAGATGGACATAGAGATGGATTTAAGGTGCCTGGAATCAAAAATACATTTCTAAAACCAGATGTTAATATTTGATCTAATAGATGATAACCAAATACCAAAGGCAGTATATTTAAAGCAGAAATAAAGTTTACTTTCATGTCTCTCTCTCCTTTGAAGCCATTTCATGAGTCATCCTCTTCATCCTCTGCCTCCCATGAATTTAGTTTATATTTTATTAGGTAGTCCCATAGGACAGATTTATATTGAACACTGTTTCCTGTGACCAAATGTCTGACCCTTAGAATAAGACAGACTACGTTCCAATCCCAGGGCCATGTTTACTAGCTACGTAACCTCCAACAAATTATTTATCCCTATGAACCCCAATCGCTCATGCATAAAATGGGGTAGTCCTAACACATAAAGAGCTGTGCAGATAAAGTGAGATCATTCACGCTGAACACTTGGTATAATGCCTGGTGTATAGTGAGCTCACCATAAAATGGTAGCGTCCATCGTTGTCATCATTTTAGCTTCTTGCTTTGTCTCCTTAACTTAATTATATGTGACAATACGGCTGCCTCTTTTAAAACCAGCTCTGTGCCCAAAGTATTAATGCAGTACAAATGGTGACACCAAACAAAGGCTGGCTGGCTCATAGATCTTAGAGCTGGGGACCTCAAAATGTCTCTTAGTTTAGGTCTAGCCCCTAGTACACATAAGACATTAGCCCCATTTTCTAAAAGGTAGAATAAGACCCCAAGAGGGGAGTTAAATAACCTGAATTTTCACCTCTTTCTTTAAAACACAGTTCTTTTGTTCTTAGAAAAGTGTAAAAGTTAATTGAGTATATTTATTCTTTCTCACAGTATTCAAATCCATCCATTACATTTCTTGTTCCATCTTGTATTATATTATCTCCCCTTTTCATGCTCGTTTGGAACACACGATGAAAAAAATACCCTCATTATTTTTTTCAGCTTTATTGTACCCTCATTGTTTTTATGAAATGAGATCAGATGATCAAATGGAGGTTCTCAGAGTTGCTGAGGGTCAGGGGGGGCCTGTCTTGATCTTCCTGTGTGGGACCCCATGCCTCCCCTAAAGCAATGAGGAAAGGGTTTCCTATCTATGATCTTGGCAGCAAACAATTTCTGAGAAGCCTTATGGATCGATGTCCTGTATACTGGGGTCATAGATGAAAGTTACACTGTCCTACCCTTTAAAAAGCCCAGGATGAAGAAAGTCTACAAGGCCATCACAGTGCCTGTCAACTGGTTACTACTGCTACGATTATGATCGCTGCAATTATTACATTACCATATTGTAATTCATTGAAGTCCAATAAGTTGTATTTTGCTTAATTTATATCAAGTCACTGTTTCCTCTCCTTAGTGCAGAGAAGGTGAAAAGGGAATTTTATAAAAATCAGCTCTTCAAGTGGTATCCAAAGCCACATATCCTTCCTCATCTTTAGACACTCAGGCTTATTTTTTGGTGCTCGCAGGGAATAGAAGCACCATTTAGAAAAGAAATTTTAAGATTGGGGCTCTGCTACCCTCTGCAGCATCAACTGTCCTCACCCTGCCAGTCTCCAACCATGCCAGACTATTTCAATTCCCCCAAAGCATCCTGAGAATTCAGGGCAGTTTTTGTTAAACATGGTGGGTGGGTCTGGAAGTGACTCCCTGGACTTGCATCCTACATCTTCCAATTTCTGGCTCAATGACGTTGAGCAAGATTCTCAAACGTTATATGGCTCAGTTCTTCCATTTGTAAAATGAGGATACCATACTTCATAGAGTTATTATGAGGGGAACATATACCTATATCGTGCTTAGAATTGTGCCATGTGAAAAGTAAGCATTCAATACGTATGAGCTGTCATTATTATGCAAACTCAAGGATTTTGCCCTTGCTGTTCCCTATACCTAAACACACTTTTCATACATGTCCCTTTGCCTTTCCGTCACCCTTTAGATCACAGCTTAAAAGCCAGCTTCCTACAGGAAGCCCTCTGTGAACACCTCACTCAGTCCCAGCCAAGACTAGATGCCCTTCCTTGCCAACCGTGATGTACAGCAGGCTACACTCATTTATGGGTGTCTGTTCACTTATATGGCGTCTCCTGTCTTACAAGTTTTCCAAGGATAGGTATTAAGAGGGTTTATCATTATATCCACAGCACCTGGTGCAGTGGTTGGTGCTTAGCAGGTCATCAATATTTGCCTAAGACAGGAAGCAGAAGAACCTTCTCTCTTGCGGCAGTGCTCACAAATGTCTTGGAAGAGAGCTTCCTACTGGAATGCCTCTTGACATTCAAAAATGGTGAGCCAATCACAGATGGACAGCTAGGATTGACCTTGACATGAATTTAAAACTTGGGGGAAAAAATGTGAATGTAGATTATATAGATAAACCACTATCAAAATACCCTAATAGTAAGTACTTAGTCCTCTGTGTATTTTGGATCCTGTCAGTTGTTATTTTGACAGGTATTAGCTAATTCCCATCCACAGAGGTGAATAAATACATTCATGGAGGTGAAAGGGAGCGGTGGCATTAGAACCTGATCCTCTGGGTTTCTGCACGGCGAGCTCACTATTACAGCCTTCCTGTGCCTTGACTGTGGTCCAGCCCTTGCTCCTACGAGAAAGAGCATGACCTCAGGAAGAGGGGCTTGGCACGAGCACCCAGTGAATATAGCCAGGAGTTTCCTCTTTGTTGAAAGGATTTAAGCTCCCTGACTTAATATTTTTTAAAACTGACAAATAGGACTCCTAATTACTAATAACATAGCAATATGGTTTTGCACCCCTGAACTTAAAAATATGTCTTTTATAGCCTGAAAAGGTAGATTTCTGGGCAAATAGCCAGATACCAGGTTGTAATCTTGCCACTGTGTTATTTCCACACAGAACTTACTCTCTTGTCTCAGTACTAGGAGGAGGAGTATTTCTCCTAGGATACTACTTTTCTCCTTCAATAACATAACTAATTGCCCTTCCCTTGTCAACCTGGCCACTAGAAAATGAATAGTCAGAACTGTTTTTCCCTCTCAAAACTACTTTTCACAACTAAGAAACGTAAACGAATTATAGACACACAGAATTTCAGTCTCTTGGAGATGATCTAGTCCACCCCCTAATTTTTCAGATGAGAAAACTGACCCAAACTGAGGAAGTGACAGGCGCATATAAGGCCTGCAGTTTGTATATCAACCTCCCTCCTGACTCCATTTCACTCACCAGTTCTTAATGTATCTTGCTTAACTCCAGGTATTTTTATAAACTGATGTTTCTAGAAAAGGTGAAATGAATAGATCCAATAAAAACCATATGGTCATTGAAACTTCTTTTTTCCCCCACCATCTTTAAAGTAAGATGTATTTGGGAGCCTTTGACAACTGGAATTGAGTAATTGATGCTGCTGGTTTGGTTGAGATGCTTCTAGGACATCTGTACTCATGAGCTGGTTATAGACCAGAGGAAGAGCTGGATTTAAATAGTATGTATTCTCCACAAGCCCTATTTCCTGGCACACTCACAGACCGGGACTCCAAGGTGAGTACACAAAGCTTATTGTTTTCTTTGGGGACCTTTTGCCACATTTCTCTCTCACTGTGCTTTGAAAATTAACCACCAGAGTCTGGTCATTATGGCTTCATTAACTATTCCTTGTAATTGCATCAGTCATAATTAATTCATTTGTTATTCACATGGGTGACATACGGACACTTTAATAGATTTTCCTCAGGGAATTCCACATATTAAATAATATTGATGGTGCTTTTAGAAAAGACTTAAAGGGGAACCACAATATGGATTATTTTATATGCGTAGCAATGAGTTATTTTATTGTAAAAATGAAGTTAACTGTTTTAATCCCTCAACCTTTTCAAAGGAAAACCAGAAAGTGTATGAACTAGTCCTTCCTCCCTCCACCAAACATTTCTAGTCTATAATTCACAGTGCCAAAATAAAGTGACTCATAAAAATAGATAGTGTATTTACACAAATGCATGCCAGAGTATTTAAATGAATAATACTTGAATAATTTCAGGTTAAAACTTTTTCTTTAAACCTTCCTCATTTTTTCAGAAACCATCTGTATTTTAACATCTTACTACACAGCTGTATTCCTCATGATTAATTTATGTTGGTGATCTTTTGTGACATGCCCAACTTATTTTTTAAATGAAATCAATTCATTTTAGGTAAAACATTGGTGACCCAAATATTACACACTTTCAAATTATGCATAATCCCTTCTCTACCCTTGGGACACACACACACACACACACACACACATTTTTTAGTAGAGCTGAATGAAAATTCCACATTGCTGAATATTTAACCAAATACTTTAATCATTGGTTATCTGGTAAAAACATCAAGCCTATGTTGACAGACACACAATTAAGTGGCAGAACTAAGGCAATTATCTATATAATTCAGGCTAAAAACTAAATTCAACAACCAGTTTTGCCTGAAATACCCCAATCATGGGAGGGAAAGTTCCTTTTGGTTTGTATTATCTCCATAATTGCCTTAATTCCCATTTGACTCAGTAGGAGTGGAATCATAGATACACAGAATGTTGGTCTATGAGAGATTATCTAGTCCAACCCCCTAATTTTTCAGATGAGAAAACTGAGACCCACAGAGGCCAAGTACCCTGCCAGGTCATCAGGCGGTAGTAGAATTCAGTGACAAACCCTCGTCTCCTGGTTACCAGCTCAGCATTCTTACAACTGACACTGTCTTGCCCTGGCTCCATTGCCTCTGGAAATCAAAAACATTGTGCCAATATGAAAAACTTTAAATAAAGACAGAAAATGCCACCCAAGTCCTCCAACCCAAATCAAATGCAACAATTTGCCTCAGCTGAGTATCAAATAATTTTCTCTGCACATGTTTTATTAAGACTAACACGACCAGCTTTTAAAAGTATACACGAGTCTACACAAAG
This sequence comes from Rhinolophus ferrumequinum, assembly GCF_004115265.2. Lineage (NCBI taxonomy): Eukaryota > Metazoa > Chordata > Mammalia > Chiroptera > Rhinolophidae > Rhinolophus > Rhinolophus ferrumequinum. The sequence continues at coordinate 37,017,257 of NC_046289.1, read as the reverse complement.
TAAACAAAAAATATTTTCATCATTCCTAATGCCATCCAATGAAAAATCTACAAAACCGTTAAGACCTACAAGGAAAATGACAGCTCAGGATGCTGTCCGAGCTTAAAATCAGCCTCACTGTCAAAGCCCGCAAGTCAGGTTATCAGTTGGATGACCTTCAAGTAAAGCCAACACTTCCCATTGGACCATTAAGAAAGAGCCCATGTAAAGGTTCCAAGTGCTCCCTAGAAGAGCTTCCAGTCTGTTGGTGGGGTGCTGTGTTTCATCTCTTAGGGCATTGAATTTGACATGCATATATCCTTTGCTTTTGAAACCAGAAAATTTTTGTAATTCTGCCAAAGTGTGCTTTCTATTTTTAAGACAGCCCAAAATCCCAACTGCTTAGTTCACCTGCCTTTTCTTCCTTGAAGCTCAGCACAAGTTTTTTTTGTACATTTGTTTGGGTTTTTTTTTTTTGCATTTTTATATCAAAATTTCTCTGATTTTTCAGAGCCGTGGAATCTACCTGTAGGTTATTAGTGGGAACTACCCGGGAAAGCATGTGCTTGTTCTGCATTCTACAGGATAGAACAGAAGACCCAGACTAAGGTCAAAATTATTACGTGGAGATTAAACTGTAGAATTTAATTATGTGTTCTGTTGCTCCTGGTACATTTATTAATTTAGCAGTACAAACTGACTGGAGCTAAACAAGCAGGACTGATTAATTTGCAAAGACATCTAGGTAACAGATTGTGATCAAAGTGGAGACCTGATCCTGTTAGATTGAAATGTGGTGTTTTGTGCTGCAGGAAGGACATGGAGCAGCATGGTTTATCTTTATCAATGCTTTCCTCTGAAGGAGGGGAACAAGCTTGCAGATACTAATCAGGGCTGAGGCCCTGCCACTCAATAATTACCCACTGTCTCATCATAATCCCGGAACTAAGCCCCTGCCCAATCCATCTGGGACCCTTTTCCATCTATTGCACAGCTCAAGAATACGTGTGTAAGCTATTACCTCTGGTCGTGCTATCTGTCCCCCGAGTATAGATTCATGGCAGTGACCAATTAGGTTGCTGTGTTCTCTTTCCCCCTTTGCTTCCAAACCATCCTGTATTTCTCAGCACTGGTAATGAAGCACAGATTCATCAGGGTGCAGAAATCCACTCACCTATAAAAACTGTCTCATCATAGCCCTCGATAAACATCCTATGATGCTTAATTTCCACTTTGAAAAGAGGAGTGGCAAGACTACAGTTCTGTATCTTAAGGTTTCTTTAAGCCACTCTCAATCTGCCACGGCCTTCTGCCAGGAAAAAAAAAAAATCACATAGGGAGGAAAGTATTTCTGACCCTAATCCAGAAATCAAACGGCTGGGCAATGAGGAGGGCAAATGTGGAATAATTGAATTCTGGATCCCTGAATGAAAACCCAGTAAGCATGCAGTGGTTAAAAGCATGGAGTCCTGAAGTCCAAGAGACTTGGGTTGAGATTCTGGCTCTGCTGTTTACCAGCCAATCACTTAACCTCCTGGAGATCCCATTTCCCCCTCAATAAAATAGCACCTACCTCATAGGGTGCCTTTGGGAGTTAACTGAGCATACAGCTTTACAAATTATAAAACCTCAAAGAAGTTTAGCCAGTCCTACCATTTTCTGAATTCCCATTACATTTGTAGCCAGAACCAAAAATACTAGCTCTTGATCCAATCGTGCAGATCATTATCTGCTAAGTATATTTGGGATGTATACACAGTTCATCTTCCCAAATAAATGATACATTCCTGGGGGGAAATTTATGTCTTTTTCTTTTGTATATCCCACAGGTGCCAGTTAATAAATGCTTACTGATTCTTTTACTTAAACTTAAGAACTCTTCGTAAACAATTTTGGAGGTGAGAGGGACAAGCAGTCAGTTATAATTTTCAAATAAAGAAATAGAGGCAACAAACTGCTGTGAAGCAAGTTGCTATTGTTAGTGATAGGTACAGTGAAGTCATTGCTAGGAGGAGAATTTTCAGGGCAACTACATGACACCCACTGCACGGTCTTGGTCAGGGCAAAACCCATTTGAAATCGTAGGGACCATTTTCAGTATACACTCTGTCAGGATGCAGGCCCAGCTCTCAGCAGGACGCATTTCAGATCTTTGCTGACCAGGTTTTCATCAGTTAAATCTACAACTTGGCTGGCTCTCCTTGTTCTTCTCTGGCAGTCAGAGAGGAAAGTATGCTAATATGTGAGCGGTTCACATTTACACTTCCAAAACACCCCTTCCCTAAGGCTTTGGGGACATACCCTGAAGAAGGACCACCCACTGGAATTTAAACCAGCAGCTCTGGCAGCTGTTTTATATTTCCACAGTTGGGCCATTTCAATTTGGGGCTGTTATTCATTATATAAGCAAATATTTGTTAAGGGATCAGGCAAGGGATGAGGTATGTTTGTCAGGATTGTAATTAAGGTGATGTGTGTATACCAGAGTTATAGGACAGTGGGGTGGGTTGGAGCCTCAACCCACTATGGCTGTGTTACTGTGAAAGTCTTATCAGCTTCTCTGGGCCACATCTGGCTCATGCGTGTGTCATCCTCATTCTACTTTTCCAAAGCATAGATAAATGAAAAAGATTTGGACGAAACATTTTAAGACTCTAATACATCAGCTTATGGCAAACTCTTTGCCTACAGCATATCCTAATGCCCTTTTTATTTTTCAGAATGACTTTTATGAAATTAAAAAATATAAATGTTTTGGAGCAGCCAGTTAGCTCAGTTGGTTAGAGTGCCGTGCTGTTAACAACAAGGTTGCCGGTTCGATCCCCACATGGGCCAGTGTGAGCTGCGCCCTCCACAACTACATTGAAACAGTTACTTGACTTGGAGCTGATGGGTCCTGGAAAAACACACTTAAAAAAAAAAAGTGTATATATATTCATAAACTCTTAATTATTTCTAGTACATTAATCAATAGTTTTTCAGCTCTTACTTTGCAGATAATATAATGATTTTTCTGAATGGCTATGAGGCCTTGCAAGTTGACCCTGCACTTGCCCACAAGGAAGACCAGCTTCTAAAGCATGGCAGTCACTTCTTAGCTCTTCTCTGGGCATCCTTTTGTCCCTCAGAACTACCTGTGAACATTTCAAATTCTTGCAAAAATTCTTGTGTGTGTGTCTCTCTCTCCTGGAAAATGATTTTATTCTGGGGCTGGGAGTTGGAGGTGTGGTGCAGGCCCATGCACAGCGTATTCAAACATGCAGGAAAAACTCGTTGTTTATAAGCAGACTCCCTCATTTCATTTAATGCCTTACATCTTGAGCTGTGTGCTTTAGAGTCCTCTGGCTCCCAGGTAGGGTGTGTCTAAGTTGTTCAGGTGGGTAAACTGAGGCTGTGAAGTGACAAGATTTCCCAGGAGCCAGCCCTCTTGCCTCTGAGGAACTCAGAATCACTGAGCCATATCCAGGCCTATGCATTAGAGTACCCCAGTTGTCTTTTCTCCATCCTCATCTTGCTCCACTTCTCTGTGCCCGGTGACATTGCAGACGTCTCTGTCCATCAAACATACCTTTAGCTTCTGTAATATGGCCTTCCCTGGTTCTTTCTCCCCCTGGCCCTCTGACAGGGGGTGTTCCTTAATCCTTTCCCTGTTTCTTTCTCAATTTAAACCTTCTAGAATGTATTCGTTCTTGTGTGGCTCATATTATCCCTATGTAGAACTTGGAAACTTCCTTCTGATTCTGGATTACCAGCTCATTCCAGATGTCTGCACCTAGAAAAAGCCTCATCTCCTTAAATTCAATATGTCCTCAAACAAGCCCATAAATAACCCTTCTCCACATCCCACCCCCGCACACACACCTTAGGAAAGCAGTTCCTCTTCCAAACAATAGTATTTTACTTCCAGCAGTGGCTTCACACAACTGGGCACTTCCCTGTTCTCTAATTGCTTACTTTGTGTGTCTGTTTTGCCTCCTGACTAGATTGCAATATCTTGAGGGAGGAGGGTCCATGGAGCAGGAGGTCCCTGAAGAGCCCCTAATAAGTGCCAAATGCAAAAAGGTTGAAGTCACCAATTGAGAAAATCCACATAAAAATACACCTGAGCTTTTGGCCTGTATAAAATCAGCATGACGTTTTCTCCTGGGAGAGATTCACAGCATATAATTTTTAGTTCCTATTCTCCCCAGTGCTCAAGTTACTCCAGGAAGCAATTTGGTGTGAGAAAAAGGCACAGGTCCAGATGAATACATGGGGAAAAAAATGCTCTAAAATATCTTCCATGATAAAACTTGGTTCCACCTTTACTGAATATTCTGGTGACACAGGTAGGTAGGCCTTGGAAACTTCCCAGAGGCAACACGCAAAGTCTAAATACGTGGCTAAGGGAATACAGCATGGGATGGTGGAATCAGACAGACCTGGGCCCAAAACTGACATTAGCTGCTTACTACCTGTATGTCCTTGAGAAAATCATGTCACCTTTCTGAGCCTCATTTTCCTCATTGTGAAAGTGGAAATAAGATTATTTCATAGGATTTGTGTGAGGATTGGTAATAATATATGTCAAGTACAATAAAATACAATGCTTGGCATAAAGTAGCTGCTTAGTAAATAGTGACTGCTACTTAGAATGAGATTGGGGAGGGGTTATGTTGAGAGTGATGAGAAGATGTCCAGACCAAACCCACCCAGGAGAGGGGTCCATTTATGTGACACCTGCTACGCGATGGGCCTGCTCAGCTCACTGTGGTTGGGGTCCTGAGCTGCTTAGCTGTAAAAAGTGGCCTACGTGTCCAGCCAACGTGTCCAGTCTTTTCCCTTGGGAAGTAGCCTTCCTCCCAACCACGTCAGACACCCCTTATGGTCATCCCAACTTTAAAAGAGAGAGGCACAGAGATGTCTCTGAGTTTCCAGTACAAGTGAAAACATGACTTTCAACTGTGCTTTTTTATTGTGAAGTTCTCTTTCTCTGGGCAGAAATGTCCACTAACAGATGGGCTGCTGAGCGTACTTCAAGAGAGGAAGTACCTGGAGCAATCGTTCCTGACTCAGATTTTGGTAATGCCCCTGACCATCTCAAGAATTTCTAAACATTGCTTTAACTCACTTTAATTACAGAAATGAAACTCTAAAGGACAAAAAGGCATTGCGTCTCCACAAACCTTTTAATCACTGGCTCTGAGTAAGCAAGTTTTGTTAAGAGGGAACAAGGATTGAATATTAAATCATAATCCAATCAGCAGGTTTCCTTTCTCATTTTTTTTCTTTTTCCCAGTTCATGGACCACTTGAGGAGTGCAAATGCTCCAGAGTAAGCCACTGGTTGGCACAGAAACACCCCTGGAGTTCACGAAAAGATTGGTAGTGTTCTTGAAGCAAAGCAGAGGGGCCATTTCAGACTCATATCACGTATTATATAGTCTGGTCTATAAAAACACACCAGCTCTTGGGGTGGACTGCTTGCTCACCCCCTTATACTATCCGACCCACTTTCCCAGGCATTGCCCTGCTCTGAAGACACTTGCCACTCATCTGCCATATTCATCTTTAAGAAGCTGCTTCTCCACATCCAGTCTTCTCCCCATCTCTCAACAACAAAAAAGTGAGGGTCAGTCATTGGCACTTCCTTTTGGAAAGCTCCCAACTTAATGTATAAACATTGTCATCTTTCATCCATCTGTCTATGGATTTATACAGCTAGTTCTCTGTTGAATGATATAATCTATCTATACGATGTGAATCGAGCCCTTTTGCAGTGAGAAGTCTCTCCTAGGTCACACCACTTTGAAAAATACTTGTCCTTTCAAGATGTTGCCTGGCTAAATGTTCTCTAGCGACAGATTTCAAAAGGATTCTTTAATCCTACACAGTGTCACAAGCCTCAGTCTATGTAGGTTGAAGTCATATCCTCTGAACTTTCGGAGCAAAATATCCCATAGACTTCACACACCATGAAATGACCATTAAATGAGAGTGACGAGGTGTCTGATTTAATCATTGAGCTTTGTGGTTGAGGGTTATTTTGAAATGGTTTATGATGATTTTATCAGCCCACTTGAGTTAATGTTGAATTTTCTATTTAACAGGACCTGCCAATTTCCCATCTGTTGGATTTGAGTAATATACAAAATTCCCATGATGAGTTGTAATCCCTTTACTGTGATTATCAATGTACAGTGCATACATATGGTGCACCTTGGCCCACAGACGATGGCTGGGGGTTTGGGCTCAACATTATCTCCATATACTTCCCAGTTGCCCAATGTTTCTCTTTCTGGTTTCAGATTATGTTCCTCAAACTTGCCCTGATAGAGAACGTACTTATTGGTGGGGATTTACTCAAATTTGAGGCATTTGTTAGACTTTCAGATTTTGATCCAATAGCTGTCTTTGGCTTTTTTTTTCTCTCACACTAATACTCTCTCACTGCCTTGGATAAAGATTGAAAGCCCCTACCTATGTCAGTGTGATGAAAAATCTGAATCCCACCAAAGTTGAGTTCCCTGATACCACTCTAGAATCTGAGAAGGAAGCTTGCATAGGACTGAGAAAGGAAATGTGTGGATTTGTCCCTCCAAGGAGTGGAGTACAAATCCTGAAATTTACATGAGCTAATGTAAGAATGGATCTACTGATCTTAAAACATCTGCATTTGCAGGCAGGAGATGCCCATGTGACATCTTCCCAAGTCGAAATTCATTGGCTCATTGTCCTCCAAGGCAATTCATGGATGTATATAAATTTCTCAACCATGAATCAGTAAGATGAGCATCCTACTGATTCTGACAAAATTAAAACCAAGTCCTTCCTCCCCAAAGGGTGACAAAGGTTCAGAAAGGAGGAGACTAGTGAGCCTTGCTGAGAAGTAGTTCTCCTTTGATAGATAATATAGGTGGCCTTCATCTGTGACTTGAGCACAGAGAAAAAGATGACTACATTACAGTCTAGATAATAAAACACCAAAGGCATAAAAATCAGGATGCTTAATGACTTTCCTATAAATGCCCCACCTTGCTCCTTGCACCAGGGAGAGCAGTGTCTTCTAGTCCAGTGCCTGGACTTTGCATTTGAGCAACACCGTGGGGTGGGACCTCCCACAAATAAGCCCACCTCACAAATGTACAGGCTCTGGGGCAACAGCATCATTTTAATTGCTCCAAAATGTCATCAAAATCTAGGGATCCATGTAGGGAGGAAAGCCACCTCTATGGTAGGAAAGGCAGAACCAAAAATAATCCTAGTCTTCAATGTTTCCACCTGTTTGGTGGTACATGGTATTCCTTTGGCACAGGATCATGACTTTTATTCCATGATCGAGACCCAGATTATATCAGTTAGGGTAATACTAGCCACTGTAACAAATAGACACCAAATTTCTTTCTTTTTCTTAAAATACTTCAGGCATGTATTAGGCCATAGATAGCACTGTTCTTCATGGCCATTCAGGGACCCAGGACAACAGAGGTTCTGCCATCTTCAACATGTGACTTCCGAAGTCACCAATCCAGTCAGCCAAAATGGGGAGAAAGCATGGAGGAGCATGGATGTCATGCTAAGCCGTTAACACGGTCTAGAACTCATTCACATGGTCACACATAACTGCAAGGGAATCTGGGAAATATAGACTAGTGGGTACCCAGAAAGAAGAGGAAACAGATTCTTGGTGAAGAGCTGACAGTCTCCGCCCTCTCCCCCTCTTCCCCAACTTATAAGGCAGAGATCCCTGGGGAAAGTAAAGCATTGGCTATTCAGTTAGTGACTGGCACCAGGTTTTGCTAGGAGAAAAGGACAAGAGAACTATGAGGAGGAAGGTGAAAGAACAATATCCCAGATGGTGGCAGTCGTGAGGGGCAAGGCTATAACTGATGGACCGTCATGTTTTTTACAATGACTTCTCAGCAGGATAATGTCATCCTGAACCATTCACAAGGTCCTGCTTGTACTCAGCAGTGTGATGCCTGGCAGGGCAGGAGCCAAAACTCATGGCCAGGGAACAGATCTAAGTGGCTCACACAAAGGCATGGAAACTGTGAGCCTCAGTGATAGACATGGAAAAGATCACAAAATTGACTTCCTTCCTTGCAGAGTTAGCTCCGAAAGAAAGAATGAACATGGTCAATTTCAATTCATGGAGGCCGCGTCAGACACAGCATGTAGAAAAATCCAGGTGTCTTCACTCCTGAGCATCCATCACCACAGGCTAAAGGAGCCATTGTCCTTCTTAATCAAAGATGGCATCAGAAGGGTCAACGGCCAATCAGACTAACAAATAAATACTTTCTTTGCAACAGACACAGACTGATCTGAAGTGGAGCCCAAAACAGTATGCAACTTTTAGCCAAAGAAGGTATTCCATCACTTAAGATAAATGACAACTTGGTATCTTAGAAAGTACATTCTCCCACTCATCTAATAGGCTGTAAAGTTATTATTGATTTATAGTCTAATAGTCTGTAAAGTTATAGATTATAGATTCATAATTCAGTGTAGCTTTACGTTTTTCCTTTTGGTGATCTGATTTTTGGCTACTCAACTTTAGGTAACTGTGTAGCACTTTCCTGATGATTTTACCATGCATTCTCTCCACGTCAACCCCACAGTCAGGGTGAAATAGCCAGCGAGCAAACCAAACTCCATGACACATTTAGAGAGTCATTATTGCCATGTATATGCTAGCTGCAAAACTTAGTGTAGCTTCCAAAACTACCCAGCTTGCCTCTAGGGGCTGGTTTTAGGGGCTGACTCACTACAGAATCAATGTCGTCAAACCACATCTACTTAGATAACCATTATCCTTTGAGTAGAGTGATGTAATGGGTAATGTGTGGAATTTGGAGTCAGGCTGCCCCTTGCCAGCTATGTGCAGTTAAGCCGATTATTTAACCTCTCTGAATTTCAGATATCTATTCTGTAAAATGGCTCCTAATCTCAAAGGCAAAAATTCTAATGCCTACCTTATACAACATTATAAAATAAAAAGTAGTAAGTGCTTTATTGACTATCATATGCTAAACATTTTATATATCTTGTTTAACCCTTACAACTATTTCTTGAGTTAAGCATTATTCCCACACCCTCCATTTTATACATGAGAAAACTGAGGCTTTTAGATGATCTGGCCAAGAACCTAGAGGTAGTAAAAGGTAGAATTGGGATTTGAACCCAGAGCTTTCTCATCCAAAGTACATAGTCTTAATTACTATGCCGAGAAATTAAAATGAGATACTCTAGGCAAATGATAGTACTTTGCCTGCACAAAGTACTCAGAAAAATGTTAATCTTCTTCCTTTTTGTCCTGTGCTTTTATTATTAACATCCTAAGTTACAGCTTTCTTTTCTGTGCTCAGATAATTCATACTGTACTTGTAGTTGGCTCACTTTCATTCACATTCACTTAATAAATATTTACTGAGTGTTTACTATGTACCCTGTCCTATGCCAGACACTGTGCATGCAGTTGTGAATACAAAAACACAATTCCCCCCATCCTTTATGCACTTGTAGCAATGCCAGCTGTGTCCTCCAGGAGTCTCTGAAAATAGAGACTGAGCCACAGGGCACTTCTTTAAGATGGATTAATACCATAGCATTTGCAACTATAATATTATGTTACCTTGGACACCAGGCAATTAGCAAGTAATTAAATCTCCCTTGGTCTGAATACACCTGCAACCAAACTGTCTGCTAAAGTTCTGTTACACTCATTAATTAGCATGAGTTGAATGACAGGATAATCAGAAAGGAAATACTTCCTCTTGGAGGCTAGGAGTAAATGATTAAAAAGTAGAATATGCTTTTGATACTGTTAGCTTGGGTTTATATTAATGGAGATTGTATGGAAGGGCCATTTATCAATATCAATGTCTCTGGCAATGAATGTGTCTAGGGAGAATTGACATATGCTGGTATGTACAATCCTCCATTCGACATCACAAAAACTTTGACAATAATTGTTGCTCAGTCATCGTCTGAATGCTTCCAACAGTAACAGCCATCTCTCAGAGCTATTAGTGAGGGCACTGCCACCTGACTGAGGACAGGAGTACGCATTCGAGAAGCCACAATTTTATTTTTATGAGCACCTACTACAAAGACACTACAGAAAATAAAGGGCTCTCATCCTATTTCTCTCCCCTCCTTTATATTACCTGTCAATAGAATCTCATGTCAGCCTAGATTAGCTGACACATCAGGACTATTGCCTTACAGCTGCTGAACCGTCTGTTCCCCGGGCCTTCCCCATGACATCACAAGGAAGTGTCTCATAAAGCGGAGACCCGATGGAATAATGTCGGTGACGCTTCCTTGGGGGAATGTCCCGGAAAGCTGGGACCCGATGGAATAATCTCGGTCAGGCTCTCTTATCTGATGGTTTCAGTACAGTGATTCCATTCCCTGGGGCTGTGTGTGTGTGTGAAGGCACAGTATGTGTTGGAGCACGATGGGGGCTTTCGGGAAGAACAGCCAGTCAGGCATATGATTCTTGGACCCTGGAAAAAACAAGCTTTACTTCCTTGTATGATTACTAATAAAAGCCATGCATTGGCCCGTCGGGGCTCAGTCCTTGAGGCTTGAGTCCCTTGGCCCCACTTGCACTCTACTCGTTTCTACTGTCTTTCTTAACCTTGCACCACCCTTCTCGTTTCCCACTGCTCTTGTCGTGCTGGATGCGACACAGGACAAATTAGCTTTTTGGCTATAGATTATTTTTTTTAATAAATGGAGAAAAATACTCAATAGACCTCTAGAAATTATGTTTCCGCTTTTGAAATTCTTTCGCTCTTTGATGAATAGATTGCTTTAAAAACTTCAGTGAGAAGTATCATATTATCCTTGTGTTATCTGCCACTAGGGAGCCTGTGAAAGTCTCCAACTGGGGACAAAAAGTCACCGTCTGGGCTGTGTGACTGGTTCATTGTACATGCTCTGCTGGACCTTCCACTGTTGAATCAGTAGCCCTCATCCCTCCACCCAGGGCCCAGGCAGGCAGGCTCCAGCCTTGCAGCCTTCAGGAAAGGCCATGGATCAGGACTTCTGCGGTAACAGTGAGTTAGAAACAGACTCAGGACAAAGATGTCCCAGAGCCCACTCTGGGTTTTTAAATGTCTATTATTCAAGGCATTTGCCGGCCCTTAAACCAAAACTCAATGGACAGACTTCAATGTTTCAAGCTCTAAAGGAATTTAGCTTAATGCTAATGTAGGAAAAATTCCCTAGCCACTCATGTAACTTTATTAGACAAAGTGGAGCATGCCTGCTCTTAAAGAAGAAGAAAAAAGACATTATTTTCTTTATCAGAGATTGTGCTACCCTAGAAAGGGAATGCATTTGAAGTAGCAAATGTAGACGTTTCAGGCAAATGTGTACTTTGTCTTCAAATGAACAGCTTTCAAAATGATCTTGGTTAAGCTCCCTTTTATTTTTATCTTTTATTCCCCTACAATGCCAGCTAAGGTTACCCATCTCCCAACAGCTACCAAATGGACCAGTAATTGTAAGGCTCGGTGACTTAATTAGACTCATTCTAAACACTCACATTTTTATCAATTAGTTAATGGGCTAAAGAGAGTCTTTTTGTTGGAGCCAGGTCATTTGGAAGCTAGAGGCTTCTTGAGGGCAAGAAGCTGAAGAACCACAGCGTTAATATCTGTAATTAACCTCACAAGTCCTAGGTTGTTCAATTAGGAATGACCTCCCTTCCATATGCCTTTTGTTAGATGGGTTTTTAATGTGAAATAATCACTGAAGAAAAATGAACCAAAAAAAAAATGCCTTAAAAAAATAGACTTCAATGAAAACAAAAAGTTCTTCAAGTGTTTCTCAGTTATTTATGCATCTAAGGTTATTAATTGGTGGCTTCACCTAAAAATAATAATTCTGGGTTTTTCAAATCAGCAGTGCTTCCGATTATAGATATGAAGGAATCTTTTAAAATAGGGTTTTGTCCAATCACACAGGCCAATTCTAAAACAAAGAATGTGTTGTGCTTCTGCAAAAGTTTAATCATTGATTACTTTTTGTAAATTATTGCCTTCAACATTTTTAGCACAAACAATTCTAGTTACTATTTCCCTGTGAAAGAAGCTTCCACCTTGTGCCTATGGTTATAATAATAAATAAATACTAGATGCATTAAATCGAGGATTATTTTGTTTCTTTGTAAGCTAGTCAACTTCTACTCTTAAATCTATGGAAAATTCTTAAACTGTACACTTAGTCCCACTTACTGATTACTGATAAAATGTGAAGTGGCCTTACCCATAAATAAAGACTAGTATTGACAAAAACAATTAATCTGTAAGGAAGGGATAAAATAATTTATAAATTAAAATATACAAAAGAGCACACTGAGTGATCTACCAGGAAAAATCCACACCCTCAAGGAATAGACACCATTATTTTTCATTTTTAACTAAATCTGTACGTTGCTATCATTCAGCAACATCAGTACTTTGAATTTAAAGGAAAAAGATATGTTCGTTTGGAATCCAAACACATCAAAATAGCAGTTACAAAGATAACTTCTTCGTTTTCTGTTTGGTGAGAAACAGAAATGGTCTACCATTCGTAGACGAGAAAATTAAGACTGAATTTGCAAGAACCATGCAAAACCGAGAGGAAATGACTGGTTTTCAGGATTTGAACAAGAAAGGAGCATCAACTATCATTTGAGAAAATCTGATTGTGTCAGGCATGCATCACAAACTTTGAGTCCTATTTATTGCCCGCAGTCATCAAATTAAAGACACCAAAACAGCTGGTAAAGTGGAGCGCTTCCCTGCTCTGCTGTAATTGTGTACATGGCCCAGCAGCAGTTTACATTTATTGTTATGGCCAACAATTATATTGTGCATGCTCAGTAAATAGGATGCTCGGCTGCGCTTCATAAATGTGCCCTTTGTTTCCTTCATCATTAGGCAGACAGTCCGTTCTGTACAATGTCCAACTTCCAGACAGGTGGAATAAGGAGGTGGCATCTGTCTAAATATTGAATGCCACGCTTCCCCCATCTGCTGTAATAACAGTGCCGGGTCTGCTTGGCTTCAGTTATCCCCTTCTGCATACAACCAGTCAGCCATATGCCCTATATAGTACACGTGCCACCAGAGCGACGGGCCTATTTTGCAGCCTCTGAGCTAGTAACCAAACAAGTCGGTGGGGGAAGAGACGAGAGGTGGAGGTTGGAGGTCAGGCACGTGCAAGAATCAGCAGGTGATGGTCAATACGACCACTGAGAGCTGCTCAAAGAACCAATAGAAAAGGCCTTCAAAAGTCAATGGCCAGCACAGAGCACACTGCCAATCAAATTTTACAGGGCATACCTTCCAGGCTGGGCAAATAAGAAGATTTAGAGCACATGGCAGTTCATCGTTTATAATCCTGTCTTAGCCCAGCATGGCTTAGTGATAGTTCAGTGACAGATGATGAGCACATGACAGCTGCAGGATCTTATACAAACGCATACAGTAAAATTAAAATTAAATTAGTGACACACGTGTACACATTGGTTGTGCAACAGTTACACAATCTGTTCGGGAACCCTCATAGACTCTGCCACTATGCCCTCAATTCAGGGTGTCCATAAGCACTTTCAGAAGGTACCCAGGAGGTGGGCCTAGCCAGGATGGGCCCTTCCCTTGGGCAAAGGTGGAATTCAAAAGGCCTCTAAGGCAGATGAAGGTGCTCAGGTTCCTACACAGAAAAATGGTAAGGTTTAGTGATGTTTCCAATTGACCTAATTAAAATTGAGGATTTTGAGTATTTGAAGGAGAAGGGAAAAATGCCAACCCAAGAGAAAGAAGTAAGTGTATCGGCCTGGAATTAGTCATTAACTATTTTGCTCCTTTCAATCTGTAATCTGCTGGTTTTATTAGTGACAAATTTTATTTGTTGCAAAAACATGAACGCCTATGCTTGAGAACTCTAATTTGAGTGTAACTTCTATCGTTTTAATTTTCTGTGTCCTCTGCTATACACTAAAAATGTTCTTTCATTTGTCTGAATATTTGTTTAGATAACTTATCATGATAAAGGGGTTTCTCAAATTGTGTTTCTCTGTGAAACCTTATAAAGGTGTTCCATATTTGGGGAAATTTACATTTTAAAATTTTTTATTTTCTTCCCTTGACCCAACCCATTTCCAAAGATTTGTGATGAAATTGATCACATTTACATTTGCTTCTGCTCAGGTTTTAATAAAAACCACTGTGTTGATAAGCAAAGATGTTAGATAAAAAAAGAAAGCAGTTTTGCCTCTTGAGCTGCTTGTCACACCTCTGTATGATATCATTTTCTTCTGAGTATATTAGTCCTACATGCGTGTCTTATTGAATTCACAATCTCTATGTTCCAGAAAAGAGTTTGTAGGAAAAAACCATTAGTGCAGACAAATATTATACTTAATGATTTTAAATATTTTTATAGTAGTCTTGAAAAAAGTTAACTTTCTTCTCAGGAAATCGACTCAAATATAATAAAAATGTTTTTTCCAAATTCCAGATCTGTTTACACTTCATGACATCTAATCAAGAGTTATAACTTCACAGTTCTGAATGTTTCTGAGAATTTATTCTGTATATAATTACTTTATAAATCATCTATATTTTAACATGTAAAATAACTCATGGTGGTTTTTTAAAGACTACTTTAAATTATTAGAACATTATATCAAAATTAATTTGTTATAAGTGGTTATAGTTAATCTTCACAGCACCTCTTTGAACACTATGATTGACTAATGCAAGAAAGCACTAAAAGGAATAAGCAATTTGACCAAAGTTACATGCAAAAAAAAAAAAATCATTGGTAGAGTTAAGATTCAAACAAAGAACTTATTATTTTCCCTTTTAGACTTTTATTATAGACTCAAAACCTCCTCACTTCATTTTAAATTCCTGCTTCACCTTTTGGGTCTGCTCCTCTGGTTTAAATCACCTGTGTCTCCCATATTACTAAACATGAAGAATCTGTGTGAATGTACTGGTGAATAAACAAAAGGCCAAAAAGTGTTTACGGTGGGTACCAAAGTCTGACTTCTAGGTACTTTGGAGCCATCTCTAAAAACTTGAAAGAACAATGTTTTCCTAAGAATGAAATCTTACCCATCAATGCTGATGGTGTTTTAAAGATTTAAGATTTATCGGAGAATTTCAAATTCTCATGAGGTAAATAATAAAATTACCTCCTGCTTTCCAAAATAAGAATCTTTGGACATTTCCTCTTTGATTTCTATGTGATATGGAGCTTTTCTTGAGGTCAGGTTCTACTGAGTAGACACACATATGTCTCAATTAAAAAGATTTCCTGGGGCCATTCTTTAAACACACACACACACACACACACACAATTTTCATAAGCAACTGTTTTATGTTTATTTGTTACTGCTGTTTAACCAAAGTTTCTGCCGAATCCTAATTCTCTGCCCTGTTCCAAGAAGGGCTGTCACACACGGTTTTGCATTGATCCTACATGCTATTTGGTGGTAGAGTACAGAAAAGCTCTAGAGAACACAAATTCTATGACAGTCTACATTTAATGTTAGGTGGCAGAGGCCCTTGCTTGAAACAAGGTGAAAAACAAATGACAATGTTCAATCTATATCACTAAGCCTTTATGTGGTGTATCCAAATAGGCTGAAAATCTGCCAGCTTCAAGGCCAAGTATTCAAATTAGATTCCTGGTTCATCCATGTCACATGTATGGTCTGTGTACCTGTGAGCACAAAAACCAGAGAGCTCACCGTCCCGACCAGTGCGAGGCTTTGAGATCGCTGGACAGACAGTGATAATGGACTTTCCTGCCAAAGTCTGAATAAAGTAGAAAATAAGCACTGATAGTAACTAATATGGGTGTCCTATTAAAAATATATACACACCCGTTTTTGATAAATTGGATCAGACAGAGAGAGCATCCAGAGATCAAGGGTAGTCAGATTGTTGTAAAAGTTGTCCAAGGGGGTGAAACATCCTCCCCACAATGGGAAATAGTAATATTCACTGCAGGTGGTTTCAGGTTCACCGAAAAATGACACAAATTATAAAAATGCCAAAAAACTCATTAGGCCTATCATTGGGTTGATGGCTTGGCCATGACTGGCACAAGCTTGCCCTGTGGAGGGCGTTCTTGGAGTTCCTCTGCATCCCATCCATGAGGATGAAGCTAAAAATCTTTGCTAGGTGGACAGCCATGGGGAGAGGCCAGTAGAGAATGATCTCCCTCATCACTAAACAAATCTGTACCCCCCAAAATCTCCTCGTTATTATTATTCCCAGCCCCAGTTCTTCATTAGAAATAAAAGAGTTGTACTCGGGAGCCAAATCTGAAATGATGAAAATCCTTAGAGGGAAAGAAGAAAGATTTAGCAGTTCACCCTTTTATTACTGTTATGATTACTCTTGATTACTTAGCACTTACCTGGCACTTTATTTTTTCCAAGTGCTTTACAATCCTTAATTACTTAATCTTGAAATATATTTAGAAAGGCACTTGAATTTATTTGCCGCTGCTATTCAAAACCGATTTTGCCCCATTTTCAGTCCCCACTCGTGGAAGTACAGTGTCTTCCCGCTGGGAAGTGAGGTGCAGAAAGGGGTGGCTGATAGAATGGAACTCCTGAAGAAAAATGGAGGGGTAGGAAGGAGAGGAGAAACCAGCCTGGGTTCAAATAACAATAATCAGCAATGACTACCACTCTCTCCTTCTCTTCGGCATTCTTTGCAAATCCGGCATCTTTCAACTTTTTAAATAATCAGTAATTTCTAAAATGCAATAAATATATATTATGCATACCATACACACAACAGATTTTTCTGACTGAATTCTGTTGCTTGTCATGCAAATAGGTAATCCTGAACCAATTAAAAAACAAAGGCAAGTTGTAATGCAGTAATGAAAGTTTCTGGATGCCAGCTCCTAGGCATAGGGTCCTTCAAGACAGAGAAGAAAAAGGAAAAGAAACACGGAGAACAATATCATCATTCTATCAGCAGTTCACTTAAGTCTACTTATGCATGATCAAAGACGGCAAATATAGTTTAAACAGCATGAAATAATCGCTGGGTTTACAATATGAAATGATTTTTAAAAGCAAAACCGACAACAATCCTGGTGCCACGATGTTCGGCGACTAAAGACTAATTTTGTGATGCACGGCCAAGCTGAGGCAGTGGTAGGGAAATCAGGGTTAAGAGGCTAACCTCCCTCCTGGGTTCCCTTTGAAGATTTCTATTTTCTGGGAGAGACGGTAATGAAAATATTTTACCTCCCCTATTGCAATTAGGTCAGTGGGCCAAAGAAAAAAGCTGCTCACATCCTCACACACCAATGCAACTGCAATCCCAAAAGAGGGAAAGGGACAGGATTCAGCTCCATTGCCTGCACTGGAAACGCCAGTGCACTGGCATCGAACAGGCCTTCCTCTTCTGGCTCAGGCATGTTGACAAAGGAGTGAGAGACAGAAGCCCCAGCTTCCTTCTTGAGCTTCTCACACCACACGAGCACCCACACCAACGAGGAGACTGAGGAAACCAAAACAAGCCGTGCCCAGAGCTGGGAGGGGAGGACCTGTCTTCATAAAGATGAAAAGGATGGCCCTTGCGTCCAAATTGCCTGATGAGTCCTTAGTAAGAAATAAAAATCATACTAGGAAAGATCCATCTATCTGGCGGCATTGTTGTTACTGTTTTTTCTATTTTCATTTCGGACAGTGGTGAGGCGAAGGAGTGGCATATAGAAAAATTTGGAGACCAGAAACTTAATAAAAAGCACTAAACGTGACAGCACTTATGAAAAAGATTAATTACTAGGAGTAAAGAGGCCTGATGCCAGGAATTTATAGGATTGATACAAATGCGATGCCCCGCTGGGCTGCTAGGCCCATAAAATGCAACCCTAATCTTCAGGCCTATTGTTGTGTTTGCAGAAACAACAGGCTTCAGCCATGACAACAAAAGGGTATATAATAGAGTTTCAGTAGGGGGAGAAAATCACTATAGCTATGGAAAATAAACACCTTTAGACAATCTGTGTGTGAACACCTAACCCAACCCTCCCTTAAAGCGCCAATGGCTACAGAGTGAAGGTGCTGTTGTATTTATCTCAGAGACCAGCTGAAGCAAAGGAGGACCAATTAGTGAGCAGAAATGGGGCCGCTCCGCTCACTGCATAGCCTACAGTTCCGATTGGCACTGGACAGACAGTTTGTTCTTTAATTGGGAAATAATCCAGCTGCCTTCTTAAATAAGAGAAATGCCTTTGCAAACACACAGGAAGACCTTTGCCGACAATCACTTTAGTTCCTTGTAAACATTTGTAAAGCACCCCTCCCCCTTATGTTTTGCTTATGCATCTTGCCCATCTCTCGTAATTGATGTGTCTGACATTCAGAAATACTTTGTGAAACCACAAATTAGTCATGGCAGGAGCAAGAAAAGAAGCTCAACTCGGCAATTGGATTACACTAACCAATCGGACCGGTGTCTGCCTTTGTTTGGACTCGCCACATTGATGATAGAGACAACTTCCATAACTAGTAATTTGAGGTTTGCACTACATTCACTTTTAAAATCACACACATTTTCTGGAGACCAACGGAAAGGAAAACATTGTGTTTTTCCATATTTGTGTGTCTGTAACATCTTTTAAAAGTGTGACGGGACATATGGAAAAACACCTCCTCCAAGGGCAACCTGTGTTTCCATACAAGTTACCTTGACATTCTCCATCACTCAGAGGGTTCGCTTATAACATATGGTGTCTGTTTTCACACGCTAACGGTGACTTTTTAATTTGAAGGCAGCCATAATCAGCGGTCCTAAATCCTCACTGTCTCCGGGATTAATTATGGGCACCAGGCAGCAATAGCAATCCTCTCCTGATAAGCTGCATCAAGGAGCTGGCAAGAGGAGAAAATAGGCCTTTCAAGGTTAGAGAGTAACTAGACCTGACATACACAGGTCTTTCGTGACACTCATTTGAAATCGGAGTATTAGTGACAAAACAGCCTCCATTCTTAGGGCTTCTTAGTAAAACATCCTACATGCAAGAAATGCCATTTCTGAATGCTTTGTATTTATTCCTCTCAGTAGCACAATTCAAAGCCACAAACCCCCACCTCTGGAATGACTCAGCAGTTGTGAACCAAACAAATAAACAAAACCATGAAAACAAAAACCCATAGTCAGAATAATGGACCAAGCATCAGCTGTGTTCTATGGGTCAGAGGCTGCCCAGCTTCACAAACGGGAACCTGCAGAAACACAGGCTACACATGTCCAGGCCACCCGGCCTCACCATGGATAAAGAGAATTGCGGTCTCTACCCACAGATGAACAGGGCAGCCACAGTGTAACTGACCACAAACCTACCTATGCTCCCCACAATTTGTAACATAAGATGGATCTCTTGGTCACAATCACTCATGCAGACTTGCTCACATAATAAGATGCTTGAGCCACCGTATTGTTTTAGCAATATTTTCTTCTACCTGCTTCAAAAGACTGGAGAAGGATTTCTTGAGGTCCTTTACAGTCCTATTTCTCAAAATCTAAGGTGTTTGGCTGAAGCAGGTTGATTGTATCTTCAGTACTTGTTCAGGTATGCACTTGAGAACACCTACAACATACCCAGCACTGCGCTCAGGCTGAGGGTACAATGGTATGCAAAAACGGTGGGGTTTCTGCCTTCGGAGGGAGGGGTGCAGAAGAGAAAGGAGGCCAGATCATTCCCAGGATTGAGGAAAGCTTCCTTGAGGAAGTCACTTTAGGGATGCAATCTTGAGGGGTAGGGATTAGCAGGGCGAGGGGAAGTGGGGGGCCCAGAACGGGCAAAGGTCCTGAGGGGGGTTGAAAGCAGATTCTTTTAAGAAACTGAAAGAAAGCTGGTGACTCAAATCCTAAGAGTAAAGGGTTCCTGGTGCTAGAGGAGGTGACAGAGGCAGGAGGATGTGACAGAGGCAGGCAGTTGTCCCACTGTAGGGTGGTCTCGCATAATTACAGAAACTCAAAGCCTTTTTTTCATTCTAAGTACTTGTAGAGTCTTTTCAACTGCATTATGAATGACAGTGAAGGCTCTTACTTTGGAAATTCTCACAGATTTAACTACCACCAAATACTCACAAATAATGTAGAATACAGAAACCAAGGGTATACAGTATGAGCTGTTCAGACATCCAACTCCGGTTTTGCAATTTACACAACAGATTAAAGGCTTAACCACCTAAGAGATTCAAAACTGTAGCCAAAATGTTCTCACCTGCAGGTTAGTTCTCCTTGTGTGCAGGTTCGTCTCTGAGTTAGGGATTTCACTAACACAGAGATGATTAAACTCTTTTTAGAACTGGCCTATATTCAACAGAATTTTAGTCTTTTATGGATAAAACTTGGATTCTCTCATGACTCAGAATTTGTTTCTTAGTGTCTTCTTGTTAACTATTAAGCTATCCGAGAGATTTTAAGTTAAATATCAGCGCTGAGACACTGTCCTATACTTAATTCCTGAAAAACAGACAAACTCAAACTTGTTATGAGATCAAATCCTTTTGCCAAAATGGACGAAAGGATTGAGCTTGTTGTAGATATACAATTATGTAAGGAATAGTTTTATATGTTATTGGAAAGGGGACTCCATGAAAGGCAATGCAAGGGAGCATCATAAACGGATGTGTTGACTACTATGTTTCCCCCAAAATAAGCCCTCGCATGATTTTTCAAGATGACATCCTCTGAACATAAGCCCTAATGCGTCTTTTGGAGCAAATCTTAGTATAAGACCTGGTCTTATTTTCAGTATTACAATTGATTCAAACATCACTAATGAGACATCTTTGTTTTTCCTAGCCTAATTACATGTGGACATTACTGATATCCAAGACAGCATTCAGCACTAAATTTTGCCTTTTCTCAATTCATCAATAACCTCCAACATATCTGAGTCTTCATATTTCATCGATTCTTCTAGGTCTTTCTCAAGCTCTTCCAGTTCTTTCTGAGATCTATCTGGGATCTTGTCTCCCATAGTTAGTATCTTACTAATGTTTAATGCATTGCCTTCTTACCCTAAATTCTCTTTTCTTTTACTAAGCCCCTCCTCATTAAAAAAGAAAAAAATTGTTTTTGTCCCGAGGCAAATACTGTTTTGTATAAAGGCAGTATTCTTGTCTTTTTCTACCAAATAGGGACCTCTCTCCTCCACATCCTCTCTTAACCAGAAACAGCAGATTCACCATCTGGTCTTTGTTCTCTAAAGTTCCTACAGGATTCTAGCACCCTTTCCCTCAAGAGCTGTGCTTAATTTTCAGGAACAGGAACTGAAACTTCAGGAACACTCTGCCCTTTCAGTTGCTGAAGAGCAACTGTCACAATAAAACCCATTCAGTTTATCCAGAAGCCTGTTAATTACCTAGCTCCCACAGCAACCCTCCAGGCTAGTGGCTTTTTGGCCATTTTACTTATCATTAGCACTTTCAGCAGAAAAAGAACAAAAACAACCAGAAGGCTGAAACTCCCATAGAGTAGGCTTGGTTCCTCCCCCTGTGTATTCAGAATCTCATACTTTTGGAACTGGAAAGGGCTTTGGGGATCCCCTAGCCCATCCCAGATCTGAGGAAACAGAGGCCCTGGACTGTGGACTCCAAGGACAGAGCGCTAATAGGATGGCAGCGAGGACATTAGCACTCGACTACTGGCTTCTGATCCTGTGTCTTCTTCTTCATTATAGACATTCTTCTGGAACAGGAGGTAGAGGCTTGGGGTTCTAGTTTCATCGTACCTTCCTTCTGACATTGTCGTTTTAGGGAAGTCACATCACTCTTCTGAAGCCCAGGATGGTAACCCCTGCCTTACCTGTTTCACAGAGTTACTATAACGGATAGTACTTTAAAATCTATAAAGAGATTTGTTTGTGGGTTTCTTTGTTTGTTTGAAGGGCAGAAAAAAATATTTGAAATACTGTAGTGAAAGGTATCTGGGCCCCGACAAGACAGCAAACAACTCAGGATAAAACCAACATTAAACATCAAACCTCGAGGTGCCACTGAAGTGAGAGAGGGACTGATGAATCCCAAAATTAAAGACTTGAATTCTTCCCTGGATAGATCTACACAGGACCGGAGGAAAAGGAGGGCAGACAGGGTCAGGTGTCACACATGTGACATGGGTTTGGGAGGCAGCGGCTCCTGCTGTGCACTTTCTCTCCCCCACAGCGCCCTTCGAGGTCACCTCCAGAAGCTATCACTGCCCAGGGCAGACAAATATCAGTGCCAGCCCAGCACTAGTTGGAGGTAATATCAGGACAGGCTTGAGGTAATATAACCCAGCTATAGTGAGGAGCTGTTATTAACAGAATCTATATGCTTATTGAGATCCCAATGAAAATTTCAAGGGGACTTTTTGAAACAATTGGCAAACTTATTCTAACTTGTATATGGAAGAATAAAGAACCAGACGTGGCCAAGATACTTTTGAAAAAGAAGAGCAAAGAGGGAGGTACCTGATTCACCCCACAAAATATTCAGAAATGCAATAAAGCCCTGGTAACAATAATTTTTGTTTAACAAAAGTTTGGTACACACAGGAATGGAACAATGAGTCAGAATAGAGAGTCTAAAATAAACAAACATGTAATATTATTATTTATAAATATGTGATATTGCTCTTATGTGCCAAGAACTTTGTGCATAAGAAAAGTATCATCAAAAATCAGTGAAGAAAAGATGGATTATTTAGACTATGATTCAGCATTGGAAAACTGATTTGCTATATGAAGAAAAATGAAACGATCTCTATCTAAAAAGATGAAATTCGGAGAGAATTAGAGATATCAATGTGAAATATAAAATGAAAAAGCTAACATAAAAAAATTGGAGAACATCTTTGTGAACTTAGGGTGAGGAAGGATGCATTTTTTAAAATTTAAAGTCATAAATCATAAGAGGAAAAACTGACAGACTTAATAAAAATATAATAAAGTATTTAACAAAGGACACCACAAACGTAACAAATGGGTGACCTATAAGGAAATGATATTTGTCCTGAGTAATTAATTTCTAGACTATACAAAGAACTCCTGCAGATCAATAAGAAAAAACCATGCAATCCAATAGAAAAATGGTCCAAAGATATAAATATTCAAGTCATAGTAAAGGAAATAGAAAGAGCTAATAAATACATGGGAAGATAGGCAACACTAATAATCAGAGATATGTAAATTAAAACAACAATAAAATAACCTTTTAAGTCCATCAGATTGGTAAAAAATTGGAAAGTCAGATAATGTCCAGTGTTGGAGACGATTTGGGGAATTATAAACCCTCATACAGTACTACTGGTGGGAGTATAGACCTAGAGGCCGTTATGCTACAATATAAATTGATGCTATTTACAGTATATACCTGAGAGAAATTCTCACACAAGTCCCAAAATGATCATGTACAAGGATGTTTATGGCACAGTGTAAGTTTCATTACACTGAAGATTTCAAACAAGGTACACCAAAAACAATATAGATGCATGTAAGATAATTATTAATATGTAATGGTCAAAGCAACTACAAGTACATATGGCAAAAAACGCAGATCTTAAAAACAGTGTGGAAGGAAAATTCAGAACTGGAATGAGATCTGTATTATGCACAACATAGTTTATTTATATTAAAATCATACATATACAAAAATAATTGCGTGTCTTCCAAGGATACATACATATCCAAGGAAAACCATGATTTGCATTAGAATAGGTGCCTATGGATATGTGAGGACAAAATGGGAATGAGATTGGGTGAGATGATGGTGTGCTGTGAACCGAAGAATATGATTAGCTCAACTGTCTGCACCTGATGTTAAAAATAAAATCCCTCTGGTAGAAAAGTTTAATAAACTTATTATTTTTTTAATACTAAGACCAACAACAAAGAGAGGCACATTGCAAAAATTAAACTAAATGGTCACTTTGGACTTTATTTAGAAACTAACTTTCTCAAGGATAGACAACCCCTACTACTTCATCAATTCAGCATCATCTAGGGAGTGATTCCAAATGCTAAGCATGTCTTTACAGAATCTGTCTTATGGAACTGGCATAGGGAAACTTTGCTTTGTTAAAAAACAATGTGTGAAACATTTTATTAACAGCTGGAATAAAAAGTTATATTTGTTCTTCCAGGCTGGTTGCAGAGAAAACCACTAGGACAGCGACATAATAGTTTGGAGAAGTGACTAAATGTCAATCACTGTACATTAAGACAGCACCCACTCAAGGAGATTTGGCACATTTGCACCAGGGACAATTCTAAAGGCCAAAAATACCAGAATAAAAAATAAGAGCATCCATTTCTTTACTTTATTTCTAATTTTGCTATTAGCATCCATACAATGTTGTAAGTGAAGTATCATTTGAAAAGTACTTTCTACTTCAGTGATTTGCAGCTATCATTATGCCTCTCTCTCTCTCTCTCTCTCTCTCTCTCTCTCTCTCTCTCTCTATATATATATATATATATATATATATATATATATATATATATATATATATATATATAGTACGATAGTTATAACCTCATTTCAAAAGGACTTCATTTCCAAAAGAATTTCATGTACACTCAGTATGGCCCCTATATCTACAGAACGGACTAGAAATGACTTACAGACTTACAGACCTGTGCGTTCTGCCCCTTTTAATTCTGCAGTCATTTGCATGGTGCTGGATGGTGTCAAACCGGTGGGTTGTAGATCCCCGAACAGCATTCGCTGCTCCTCTCCTTCCAGCCCTGCATGGACTGTCACCAGTGCACTACTAATTGAACATGATGGGCACTAGGTTGATTAAAGAGAAAATTGCATTCTACTTATCAAGTGCTGATTAGCATAAGCAGCACATGTGCTTGCTTTCGCTTTTGCCCTATTCAATAAACATTTCATTACAAAAATGAATTCTGTCACTTGGGAGATGGGGTTCTATTTCATAAACTTCTTACTTGGCATATAATATTTAGAGCAACTTGATATATAGTCCACGGTGTGTTGCCATATTTATTTGAAAAATTCCCTAAGCAGATCTTGATCAATATTTCCCCTTTAAAATAGCAAAGTAAAAAAGACAAATTAACTGAGGTCCTGGCCTCAGGCTGAGGAGATCAGCTGACCCAGGCTCCCTGGGTAACAGACCAGAGCCCTCCTGGGAAGAGACACCGGGAGAGGGCACAGGCTCCTCTCAGAAGACTATGCCACAGTTGGGCTGCAAAGAGCCTGGGTGACCCCAGCTTCCTGCTGAGGTGCCTGAGCTTCGAGTCTAGTATGACTGCAGCTGCAGCAACTTTCCAAAGCAACTGTGAGTAACTCCCGTGCCCTAACTCCCTATCCTTCCAAAAGAAGTTGGAGGAATGAAAATGTAAAGAAAACTGGTGAATGAAGAATTGAGTCTTTCTCCTCTATTGTAGGTGACAACTTTCAGTGTGTCTGCCTGGCTTACAATGACTCCCTCAGTTCTGGAAACACTACCTATCAATGTGGTAACATGGCTTGCACTTCACGACCTACTAAGATCTTCGTTGATTGGATTTAGGTGGGGAGGGTCACCTGTCTCAAGGTAGGCCAAGTAATTCCTTCCTCAGATTTGGACCTGGATAAGAGAGGCAGCAAGCTCAATTCCACTGGTACTTACAATCATAGCAGGTTACCTTGTTCCTAGAAGGTGTCAGAAAGCAAGCAAGAAAGGAATTAAGTAAAAATACTCCGAAAGGAAAGAAAATATAGAAAACTCAGAGGCTTTGCACTTCAGGTTCAAGAGCACCTCCTGCACATCCATGCCCATGTGAACAAAAATACCCAAAGAGGTGTAGAAAATGAGAGACTTTCTTCAGGTGAAACAGTTTGCAAACCGGGGAAACACAGCCTCAGTCAGCCTCCAGTGGAAAATGAAAGTGTGCTCTACTGAGAGAGGGGAGGCTGCCTTTTATAGAGAAAGTTCCTGCCTAAGTTCCCACGGGGTTCAATTTCATGCAAATGAGGTTTCCAAATTCGTACAATTCTAATTGGTTGGAATCATGCAGTTCTAATTGGTCAGTATAAATGCAAATGAGGGTACAGCTGTGCAGTTCTAATTGGACAGGGCAGGTCTCATTCCATTGGTTGAAAGACAAAGCCAGGGCCTCCTGGCAATGGTTGACTCAGCTGAGGTAAACAAGTGGGGTATAGTGAGGGAAGCTGAGAGTCTAGCCTGAGATTCATCCTTGTATGCAGAGTATGTAAGCAGCCTCTGTCAGCAAATGGCCCCTGGACTCTCATTATTCATAAAATTTGGGCCCTTGGTTGACCATGAAAAGTCCGTCTCACCAGATAAATTCCTTTTAGAGTTTCACATCAAATGAATCATCCTTCCACACCCTTGTATCTCAAAGAAAACCCCTGAATCCTGAAATGTAATATTTTTCCCACTTTGGCTTAAACCAGTTTGACTTGGTTTCTTTTCTTATGAAACCACTGAGTCTTGGCTAATTATTATAACTTTTTTTTTTCTTCCAATCAGCTTAAAGTGACTGAAAGAGAGTCCCTGGATCATCAATATCCAAGAGAGACTAGTGCCAAGATGTCCACAAAAGATTGGAAGATGGAAATCATAGGGTCAGGCAGTAACTGACTAAGAAAAGTGGAGAAAGTACAATTATCAGCACTTGCAAAGGGGAAAGTTCAGAATCAAAACAAAACAAAAGCAAGTGGATTTATGCCACAGAATCCAAGGAGGGGTTGGGATGGCACCAGATATTATTAAAAAGAGTGAATTAGGGGTGCAACTTTTACACTGAAGAATACAGTCCTGCATGTCTCATATAGAAGCCAAGTAACCAGCTCTCCCTCACATCGGCAGGAGATGGGAGGATGACCCTGGAGACATAGAATCTGGGGGCTCCAACCAAGGAAATGGACTCATGAGGCAAGGAGGAGGGTAAGGGTGAAATGCCGCACTGAGAGGCGGAGAGGATGATTGACGGTTTGCATGTTGAGTCAGGACCACCCAACCCTCTTTCCTGCGCTTCCAGAATGCCAGGTATATGCCTTATTCTTAATATGTTAAATACAGTCGGTATAATATGGACACCAAGCAGCTGGAATAGACACTGGCCTTAGCATTGAGGCAAGGTCCTGCGGGCTTTTTACCCTTTAGTTGCTAGGTTGTGGGGAGTGGGAAGAGTCAGGGTGGCTAGAGTGAGGGGCAGTTGGGAGCTCAGGGCAGTGACTATATGGGACCAATTATAAGAGTTTAAGTCTATTAACAACCAGTATGGATGCACTAGCATGTACCAGCTGGATATCACCCCTGTTCATACCTGCAGGCAAGAAAATTCTTCTCTGGTGAAACTGATTCCTTTTTTTCCTGGTGAAAAATACTGAAAATGCTGGGTCCCCAAATATGAAGACCACGTCTGCCATTCATCCTGCAGTGAATCCCAATAGTCAACAAAACTCTGCCACGTCCACAGAACTTCCAATCAGCATTTGTATCTTATATTTAAACATGAATGGACATGCCTGAATCACTCCACTTTTGATGAAAGCCTCTACCATTGAAGATGGGAACCAAACAAACTGTGAATACATATATATATATATAGTTTAGATAATTACATAGGAATACAGAACTCAGAGGAAACAGAGGCAAGGCAGGGAACAGGGTGGGGAGGGGGTAGGAAAGAGTTCCAAAACAACTATAATTAACATCTTCATAGAACTAAATGAAAACATTGCAACCACAGAACAAAAACAACCAAAAAAAAAAAAAATAATAACATACATTCATTCAGTCAGCTATTTAGTGAGCATCTACTATGTATCACACTGTTTTAGTAATCACTTCCTGTTTTCTAACTCTTAAATTGCTTTCTAAAGGGCTGGCCTCCCTCTCACCACCCCCACCCCCACAGCCCTAGAGCCGCCCTTATCACTTCTCAGCTTAACTTGAGCAACCAACTTCTAAGTCATCTCCCTGCCTCCAGTCTTGCTCTCCTATAATCCATCATTTGTTTGCATTTAGAATGTAAACTCCCAGGATCTCTGGGATTTCCACTGCCTAGAGAAAAAAAAGCACAGAAAACTTAGTTCTGCACATACAGTCCCCAACTCAGTACCAAAACACTTGATGTCCCCTAAATCTAACATTTCACAGCTTTATGCCTTTGAGTTCTTTCTGCCTGAAATCACCAACCTCGTCCACACTGAGAAACCCCAACGTCACCCCACACCAGGCAGCATTGGACACACCCTCCTCACTGCCACTGTATCATTGCCGTAGTTCTCTTCCCCTTGCCCGGAACGCTTGGTGTTGGTTCCTCCTAAACAACCTGCTCCTGGAGGCCCGGGACTTCGTCTCATTTGTCTTTGGGTCCTTGTGACTTAGACCAGTGCTCAGCACCTGACGGACAAATGTTTTTTGACTGACTGACTAGATGGGGGGTGCATAAATTAATTTAGGAGCTAAATTGATAATACCATTCATGTAATAATTCTACCTAATTATTTAAAACATTTCTCTTCCAAAACAGAGACCAGAATAGTGGTTACCAGGAAGTGGGAGGGATGGAAGAAATGGGCAGATGTTTGTCAGAGGGTACAAACTTCCAGTTGTAAAATGGATAAGTTCTGAGGATCATGTACGCCGTGGTGATTATAGTTATTAACACTGTCTTATATATTTGAAAGTTGCTAAGAGAGTAGATTTTAAATGTTCTTGTTCTAACCACACACACACACAAAAAGAAGTGGGGGCAGCGGGTTAGTTCAGTGGTTAGAGAGCGAGCAACAAAGTTGCTGGTTCCATCCCCACATTGGCCACTGTGAGCTGCGGCCCTCTACAACTAGATTGAAACAATTACTTGAGTTGGAGCTGAGGAGTCCTGAAAAAATACATTTAAAATAAATAAAAAGTTAAAAAAAAACCACAAAGAAATGGTAATCATGTGACATGATGCAGATGTTAGCTAAAGCTATGGTGGTAATCATTTTGCAATTTATAAGCCTATCAAATCAACACCATTGTACACCTTAAACTTATACAATATCATGTGTAAATTATACCTCAGTAAAGCTGGAAAATAAAATAAACATGAAATAAAATGTTTCTCTTCAGGACACAAAATTCTTTCACATCTTGCATTAGATATACAAATTACTTTGCAAATTAACTTTTTTTAATTATAGGCAATATATAAGTGAATCTTCTTTATACACTCTTACTATAAATATCTGTACTACGGTCATATATATTAAAGTTACTCACTAGAAAACAGAGCAATCATTTCCATCAGAGTGATTTTCTAAAACACATGACATATAAAATCAGATACAAAATGATGCACTGCTTTTGCATTTCTTCTAAGTCCAAAACGTACCACAACTTGTGTACTTGACAACTCAGCCATTAATTTCAGAAAGGCTCAAATGGATAACCACCCCGGTTACAGTTGCCTTGCAGGAATCCCTCTGCTATAATCTCATAGTTTTTTCACCTAATTAATTTTCCCTTTCCTTGCACCAGAGTTTCATGAGTGTATCTTATTTGGAGGAGATTAAGAGTCACACACTTCATTAGCAAGGTGTAAATTATCAGCGAGGCCCTCTCCATCCACCTGCTTCATCGGGTTAATGAAGCACCTCTGCAGCGGTTTCCTAGTGCTGCCCTCACCATGCTCTTGGCAGGTTTTACCTCCCTCGGCTGCATGAAAAACCGGGAAGTGTTTAAAGGTGCTATTGGCCTGCAATGTTTCCAACAAGGGAAAACTATATTCTAAAGTTCAGCCTCATTTTGGTCTTTTGAAAACCCAAAATGTTGTTAGGGGAAAATTACCAATAGGTGTTTTTGTTTTTTCCTTTCTGTCCCCTGCTCTTATAGAGAATTTGCCACTGGTGGGATTGAGTCAAATCTTGAGTTTAGGGTTGTAACCATCCACTATACATCTAGTCCTAATCTTCTTGTAGGCCTCTCGAATCTTCATCATGGTTTTTTTTCTGGTTATCTATCATGCAGGAACTCTAGTCCTGCTCCCCACACCAGAATGCAGGACATGGTGAGGCCAAAAAGGAACACCCATGGAGCCATAGATAGGGGAGTTATACCACTATAGTCTCGCTAGCGTCTGGGTCAGAGACACAGGAAGCAGGAGCCACGTGATCTGCAGCCTGCCGTCCGCTTCTCTGCCAACCAACCCACCCCCCACAGTGTAGGCACGGCAGTTACATTAGTGGCCAATGGCCAATTGGTTACAGCTGGTGGCCAACTAGTCACAGCCAATGGCCATCTACTACCGGAGCCAGCACCTTTCCACGTGAGGCCGAGAGCCTGGAAACTGCTCTCTGGGACTCTGTCCCCGTATTATCTCTGCTTTGGAGATCATCAGGGTAGCTTTTCTTTTTCATCACTTCTAAGTTCATTCATGAGTGTTGATTTTAAACCTCTGCCAAAAATATTTTTAAATTGTGATCCTTCATTGTTAGCTATGTTTTAGCTGGTCATTTCTGCAATATCCTTCCTCATACAGAAATATTCCTGGTGGCTCTTTTAGCACTCCAGGCAGTATGTAAGCTGACATGGAGTGTGCTTGCCTTAGACCTATAAAGACAAAATGAGAGCACTACAAGTATCTAACATAAACATTTACTGGAACCCTCTTAAGTCGGCTTCTGTTCTGCTCTCCGCTGCGGCTTTCCTCATGGGGAAAGCTAGCAACTTCAAAATGTCCTCAGGTCCGTGTGCAACTGAATGGGAACGAACCCTTGGGTTCCCTCTCTGGCATCATCTCAGGCCAAATTTTCAATGAACTTAAAATTAATTGGAGGTCAAATTTGGATGTCAGTGACTATCTTGGGAATTTTATTAGAGAAATAAGCCCATTGTGCTTAATTCCCTTGGTCTTATGAATTAAATCTCTTCTTAAAATTTGTCGTCATCAGTACACTGAATTGCCCTTTGCTGACGGGACGGCGAGTAAGAAATGGTCCTGCCTCCACTTTCTAAAACTCCCTGAAGTGTAAGACAATGTGCATGGAGAAAAAAATTCCTATATTAGTTTGAGTTCTCCCTTTCACCTTCTGTATACAACTTTGATTCCGAGTGAATAGGATTGGGGACAGGGCAAGAATAGATATGAGTAGAAGGAGATCCGTAAGTACATTCAACATGTACAGTTGTTTTGGGTATTCAGGTGAAAACTGCTAAGTACAGGTGGGCTAAAGGCTGTAGTTTCTACTGTAGTACAGTAATACCTTGGTTTTCGAACGTCTCCATTGATGAACATTTCGGTTTACGAACACCGTAAACCTGGAAGTAAATGCTTCAGTTTTGGAACACACCTTGGAAGGTGAACATGTCACGTGGCTTCCACTGAGTGCAAGATCCTGAGGCCTAACTGTCGGCTGTTTTCGAATGTTTCAGAACTTGAAGGTCTTCCGGAACGGATTACGTTCGAAAACTGAGGTACCACTGTATTTATACTCTTCAGTTTATGTAACCTTTATCACATTGAAATCTGAGCTTGAAGACCACGTCTCACATGGTTAACAGCATCCCTCAAACATGTGTTTACATACATGCACACACATATATATGGACCCCATACACCCACACACATTCATACAAGCACAGACACATGGATATGGTCCTGTGTTTCACAGAAATATCCTTTCTTCATTCTCTTATGACAGGGCAATTTAAGGTGAATTATATGAATGAGCAGACTGGTCCATCCCTACTGTCAACACTGACAATGCAAATATAGTAGGGGATTTAGACACGTAAGATTTTTCTTTTATTATTAATGAAAATTAATCAAATGACAGCTGAATATGTTTTCCTTCCGGCTGGTGAAATGGTGTTAATATTAATGTTAGGATCTGTTTACCTTCACTCTCAGTCGTGGTTACATTTGAACGAAGTGGTACCTCATTTACTTCCTTTATAGTCACTCCCATGACAGTTACAACTACCCACTTATGATGTAATAATCCTCTTTGCTGCCCAGTATTCTCTAAGACAACATTCATTAACACGCACCACACTGACCTGAGTGGGCGCTAGGCACCAAGAAATGTCCAGGGTTGCGGGGAGGTCAGGGGTCAGCAAGTAGCTGGGCCACCCACAGTGTGCTGCCTCCTCTCCCCATATGCAAGACTTTTGCCTCTCTTTCCACTGTAAATAAATGCCATTTCTTATTGGCTCCAGCATAAATCTAAGAAGAGCCTTGAATTCCATATCGGGTTGATAGGACATCGGACGTATTTTAGGATGTGATTTGCAGCTCTTCTACACAACGTTTTTGAAGACAAACTAGTAGAAAGGAGCATCTCCAGGCACTAGCTGTGTTTGGACCATTCCCCACCTAGGGAAACGTGTATTTCAGCCCCATATCGATTGCAGCAACATTCTGCGTTAACGTGGACTGACAACTATGGGCATTATAATCAGTGTGCAAATAATATCAAAGGATAGGTGAGAAATTGGATCTTTAGGGAGAACCACCTGCAATGTCAAATGATTCCCAAGAATGTGAGTGTGATCACGTGATGCTCACTGCTCACAAGCTGTAAGTTGACTCTGTACCGTTCTTTTCCACATATACCTTGGTATGTTTCTAGCTATTCAACTTTTAATAGCCACTGGTGTTCTATGCTTTTACATTTTTGTTAATTAAATAAAAATCAAATGCAACTTTGAAATCTCTTGATTTTCTGCTACCCTGAAAGCATGTTCTGACTTTTCAGATAAGATGATTGCATTCCATTATGATCAGACTCCCTCATACTTCTGATAACTGAGTCTGTAACTAGGGAAGAAGAGGGAAAGATAGTATATGATTTACGAGAATGTGATTTTTCCCACTGAAGGTAATTTTGCAAACTGAAACTTCCCAGCTCCGTTTGCCCACATTTTATACTGGCTAACTCTAAATCACCTCCATTCATGTATTTACTTAACATTCGACAATCGTTTGCTGAATGCTAATACTCCGTACCTAACACTGCACTAGACGATAGGCATACATACATAACAGACAATCCCTATCCTCAAAGAGGTGGCAGCCTAATGAGGAAGACAGACACGCTATTACCACAATGTGCGGTACGAGTAGGACGGAGGTAGCCCCAGGGTACTTCATGAGCACAGAGAAGGGGACTCACTCCCACCAGAGCAGGAGGAAATAAGGACAGTTTCCTTGGAGAGCAGGAGCAAGGATTTTGGAGTAGCAAGATATCTTAAACATCCTGTAATTCAACCTCCCTTCTATAGACTAGAAATTCCTTCTATAAAACATATGACCAAAGTTTCATCCTGTTTCTGCTTGATTAGTTCACAGATGAAGTGCTCACTGCTCTGTAAGTCCGTTGTTCCCACTATTTGACACTTGTCATTCTGACTCAATTATTTCTTAGGATAACCCAAAAGTGTTCACCTTGTGACTCCATCTACCACCACCCCACCACCTTTCACTCCAGAATATAATTAATTCCCTCTTTACTTTTTCTATGTCTCACATATTTAAAGACAACGATTATACCCTCCCGATGTGCCTCTTCAGATTTAAATGTTCCAAGTGTCTTCCAATGTTCTTCAAATGAGAGAGTTTACAAGTCACTGTATTTATCAAAATCCTTCATAAAATGTGAACCCAGATCGGGCTGCAATTCTGCAGTTATGATCGGAATTTTTAATTCAGTCTGCAGTTGCATTTAATGTGTTTTCCTTGATTGGGAGGCTCTCGCTTTTCCTGCACCCCAAGAGTCAAAACCATTCTTATCCTGCAACTGCCCCTGACATCATTTTACTACACAGTCTTCTTAAAGACACCATCATACTGCCTGGCGCCTAGACATGAAACCTTGGAGTCCTATGTGGGTATTTATTATATCTGACTTGGACTAGTTAAATGCCTGCTAACTGGTCTTTCTGCGTTAAATCTTTCTCTGCCATAATCCGTCAACTGCCACCACAGTAATCTTCATAAAGAGGGCTCTGAGAGTGTCACTCCAAGCTGGTGTATAGATGTAGCTTCTTAAACTCCCCCTCCGCTTCTAATGGATTTTTTTTTTTAATTTCTTAACCCAATGTACTTTTTTTTTTTTTTTTTTTTTACTTGCCACATTCTATTTGTAATCCTATCGTACCATTTAGGTGATATTGTGCAAATATGTCTACAACTTCAATTAAAATTCTAAGTTCACTTTATTACTCATATTCTGTGTCTTGATATAGAAACATCCAGGGCCATAAGTATTGTTTTGGAATCTTTATTCTGCTTTACCTCCCATTATTGGTCACTCTTTCCAGTATGATTTTTCTTCCAAGGTCCACAGTTACTATGGCAAAAGTTATATACCACAAGAGAAATATAGATAAAGTGCTATGGAACTTCCAGAGTGGAAGAGATTGCTTTCAGCACAGGGGCTGTGACCTATAGGAGTGGGAAAATCTTCATGGAAGAGACAGAATTTGAGTTGAGCCTTAAAGGATGGATAGTATTTGGGGATTGGGATAAGAGAAAAGGTGTTATTGGTGTTGGGACTTGCAAAGAAGAATAAAGTGGGAGTGGGCAGAGTAATTTTGATAGTTCTAATTGCCAGAATATAAAGCGCATGCAAAAAGGGAGTTAAGCTCCTAAGAGGAAAAAAGGGATCAGATCTTAGTGTACTTGAATGCCAAACAGAGGCACGTGACGCCATCGGAATGACAAGCTTTCAATTTAGAGTGATCAAAATACCATCTGTGCCTCCAAGCTTTGGATTGACTAACTCTTCAAAGCCAATAAAGACGTATAGTAGACTTGGGGTTACTATCTGTCATTTGTTCCCATTTGAATCAGTCTAAGTAGGTAGAGGTAAGTGGGTTTGCTGGCCCCTGCCATATATCAGTGTATAAAGCAGGAAGATGAGGACACCGCCCACTTTGCCATCACATGACAAATCCAGGCACAGATCCCTTTGTACTCCTCAGTACAGAACCATCACAATGCGTCTCTTTCTGCTGGGGACAGCTACAGATGTTCTCCCAATTGCCAAGGGTTTTATATACCCTTTAAGATACCCTTTGAGTATACTTCCTGCATCCACTTCTGAAAATCTCTGGGCTCACCCTCCAAAGGAAGAGCTTCTTACCTGTTGCAGGGCTCTAATATTGCTAAGCTTCACCTCCTCTTCCTCCTCCTCCCCTCTATTATACGCCTTCACCACATAACCTTTGCCCCTGGCTTTGTGCCATTTCTGTGCATATATGACAATTTTTCCTGCCTGACTGACTTCTATGTATGAATATTCCACCCTCTTCAAAAAGTCAGAAAATTCCTTTTCCCAAGAACCTGGGTTCTTAAACTGAAGTTCACAGGACCAGTTCCCACAACTACGTATCCAAGATGTTCACGCATAGAATTCTGGGGGTCTGTGAACTTGGATGGAAAAAAAAAAATCACATATTTAATTGCATTAAGCTCTTATGGAAATTTAGCATTTTCTTCCATTGTAAATATCAGTAACACACTACAGTATCTTAAACATTACAATGACTTTGTCTTAAATAGAGAGATTGCAGATGTTTTCGTCATAATTCAGCTGTTGCAGATATCTCAAAATGTTGCTTTGTCCCATCAATACATCAAAATTAAAGTCATTATCCAAGTCATGAATAAAGAAAGGCACATACATCAATTATATCTCAATAAAGCTGGGGGGGGAAGGGCACATATTATTATATCAGAACTTTTTTATTATTTTAATAACTACATTTCAATATAGTTGGTTTCCTTTCCAATTCTATGTGGTTTTAATGCATTTAAAAATATTATTCTGAGGAGTCTATAAGCATCGCCAGATTGCCAAAGGAGTCCACAGCACAGAACTGGACTAAGGCCCCTCCCCGAGAGGGACAACCTGTTGCATTTAGAGCACATATAATTGGTGAATACCCTAGGCAGAAAGACACACTTCGCAGAGCCCTAAAACAGAAATATTCTCCCAGCATCAAAAATAAAATGGCTAAGAGCGTGGACTGGATCTGTCAGTTTTTGAATCCCAACTCTATCATTTTCTGGAGCTGCAGCGTTGGACCTCTCCTCTAAACTGTGTCTATGCCCTTGTCTAAAAAGCAGGATATAAAATTTAAATGAAGTTTTATATCTAAGTGATTAGCACAGTGCCTGATACATAGTAAGCATTCAATCAATAAATAATAGCTATCATTAATAATAATCTGATTAAACTAATATCATAGCTGATAACAATAACATTATTAGTCTAATATTTTATTATAACAACAACTATGACCTTTTGTCAAGATATGTTTTTGTCTCAAATCATTAAAAGTCTTCTGTAGGGGTGGTCGATTAGCTCGGTTGGTTAGAGCGTGGTGCTGATAACACCAAGGTAGCCGGTTTGATCCCCACATGGACCACTGTGAGCTGCGCCCTCCTTAAAAAAAAAAAAAAAAAGTCTTCTGCCAAGAGCAATAATTCAGTTCAATTCAGTTCACCCAGTACTTGTGAAGGAACTCTTATGTGTCAGTTTGGCACCTTCTCTATACTGTGCTCTATACTGGGTACTGAGATTATAACATAGATAAGGCCTGGCCCCCTGCCCTGTGTAGCTCATGGCGTAGCTGGAAAGACAATCATGTAAACAAACAATTATGATAACTTGTAATGAGTGCTAAACATCAGAACTAACAGCGTGCTGTGAGAACTTGGTAGACAGAGGGATTAGCTGGCCAAGGAAGGGGGCAGCTGAGCTGGAAGGCTTCACAGAGATGGTGATATGTGAGCTGTCTGGAAGGATGAGTAATGGTGTAGCGTGCAGAAAGGGTACAACATGAATCAAAGCAGAAGTCGGAGAAATGCCAGGGAATGCCAAGAACAACAGTTTTGCTAGAATGTATTGTACAGGGTGGGTTGTAAATTGAGATGAAGCTAAAAGGCATTTAACACCTGGGCTGGGCCAAGCATTGTAGAAACTTGCTACTCAAAATGTGGTCTCAGGACCAGCAGTATTTGCGTCAGCTGGGAGATCATTAAAAATGCAAATTCTTGTACCTCACCCCCAGACCTACCAGATCAGAATCTGCATTGGGAAACCCCCGTGTGATTTGTACACACATTAAATTTTGAAACGTACTGTCATGGAACCTTAAATGCCAGGCTAAGAGGTTAAGCCTTTATCCTACGGCCCTTATGTGTTGTTATACATCTGATTTCTAAAACGTAAGTCTAATAGCAACATGAACAAACAGATTGTAAGGTGGAGAGCAGGGGGGCTAGATAAAAGACCAAAGTAAGGACTCTGTCAACACAGAGAAGGTGCCAAACTGACAGATAAATGCCCTCTGGCCTTGTCCTCGGTTGCTAGCATCGTCATTACCTATAAGCAATTTCTTCATATTAAGCACCTCCCATAGTCCTAGTCCTATGCTAGGTGCTGAGGGGATAAAACTAAGTGTAAATGAAATCCCTCGAAGATTTTACCCTACATCATGAGATGACAAAGAAACATGAAAAGTCCACCAAAAATAAGGGTCTCTCTCTCTCTCTCTCTCTCTCTCTCTCTCTCTCTCTCTCTCTCTCTCTCTCGTACACCCACACACA
Organism: Rhinolophus ferrumequinum; assembly: GCF_004115265.2. Taxonomy (NCBI): domain Eukaryota; kingdom Metazoa; phylum Chordata; class Mammalia; order Chiroptera; family Rhinolophidae; genus Rhinolophus; species Rhinolophus ferrumequinum. Next base: position 36,979,680 of record NC_046289.1, on the reverse strand, counting down.
CACACCCCCACACACACACGCATATATATGAATGTGATGCTGGTAGAGTTTGTCACTTCTCCTTGATTTCCACTGTATGATAAAGTGATCACCAGTCAACTTCTCCAGGTGAAACTGGTAATAGGGAAGCAGCAACCAAACCTACTGTGTTTCCCCGAAAGTAAGACCTAGCCAGACCATCAGCTCTAATGCGTCTTTTGGAGCAAAAATTAATATAAGACCCAGTCTTATTTTACTATAATATAAGACTGGGTTTTATATAATATGATATGATATGATATGATATGATATGATATGATATGATATGATATGATATGATATAATATAATATAATACTGGGTCTTATATTACTTTTTGCTCCAAAAGACACATTAGAGCTGATGGTCTGGCTTATTTCTGGGGAAACACGGTAGTGTCACGGCAGTGCTCATCTAATCTGAAGAAACGAGAATGGACAGTTAATGGCGGCTTAGAGCATCATCATATCAGCCATTAACTTGAAAGGAAGCAATTTTTCCCCGATACAGAGATTAGTTTAGAATCTCCAGTATTTTACCAAGTCAGCTCACTTCCAATGAATCAAGGACCTAACAGTGACCACTAAAGTTTAAATTGAGACCTCACAGCACACTTGTTCCAATTAACTTTTTCTAAATAGAATAAAGCCGTTCACCATCCTGCTCCTGTCCCTACCCTCCCTGCCTTGGACGAGAGGAAATGCCAGTCATCCTCTGGTCCCAACAAAGACACTCGTAGGAGAAAGGTGGTGAGCTGTGGGTGGACTGCCAAGTCCATGCCAGCTGTAAAAAGGGACATATTAAAGCCATAGCAGTCTTTTTGAGAACCCATTGATGCTGGGTGCCACAAGAAGGAAATCTGCATTGGCAGGTTTTGTTATTTTTTAACTTGACCCTGACAATACCTGCTGGGTTACCTGTGCTTTCTGCCAAAGAAGTGTCAGATGAGGGAGGAAGTTTGCACACCTGGTGAATTCAACCCCACGATGCCATTTGGAGGGAGGAAAGAGAGGGAGAAAGGCAACTACAGAAAAGAACAGAGCCAAGAAATAGAAACTGGGGAGGAGGAGGAAGAGTAATGAAACAAACAATTTGGAGGAATTCTTGTGTGACATTTTCCAAGATCGTATTACGCCACAGGGACAGTAATGCTTAAGTATTATGGTAGCCCCAGAGTGTGAGAATACACCACCCTGGGTTTGAATTGTTGTACCTGAAACTCAGAAGGAAACTCTGCACCAAGCCACTGTATCTGTCTTCGATTTTGATGCCCCATTTGGCTGGGCTGCTGCTCTGCAGAGTTTCCAACTGCATTAAGTAATTAAACATGAAGACATCTCTTCATGGATTGTCTTTTCCAAAAAGAACTTTCTTTAATTTGCAATCAGTGTGTCTGTAGAAAACACTCAATGATTGCTTTTGCCTATTCTGGTGATACTTTGGCCATTCCGTTAACAGCCCTATTTTTCAGGAGTCAGTGTGATTGAGGTAATTGGAAGGGGTAGGTTCAAAGATGTTCAAGCCAAAGCCAAGCTTGTTAGCAGCAACTGTCACACAACAAGGCCAGGACACAGGACACCATATGGAGCTCCAGCAGCCACAGGCCCTGGGACTCACACATGTGCTCAGCGTGGAGCACCTCTCTCCACACACCCAGGTCACCCAGAGGGACGTAAGTGTGGAACACCACAAACTGTGCTCCCGTTCATTAGAACATCTGAATTCTATCCCAATGTGTTTTCATCGTTAGAATGCTGATACACACTAAGCTTCCAGTGCCACTTACGTTTCCATACATCTGTAAACCCACCAGTCTTTTCCTTTTGACTCAGAAGTTTCTGGCTCCTGTTATGACCACCCATCAGTATGTTCTCCCATAAATATGAGTTCCATGGAAACCGAAGCCTTGTTTGTTTCAGACCTAGGAAAATGCCTGGTACAGAGAAGACCCTTAAATATTTGCTTGATGAACAGATACATCTTATGATGGTCCTGGTTTTCATAAATGCTAATGAAAGTTTAAGTGGAAACAATTTTGAATACGTCTGACACCCGAGAATCCTTTCCTGTAGCAAATTCTAGCATCCGTTTTAATGTCTCTGGGGCCAGGAAAGCATTATGATTTTATTATTCATATAATTGTCAGTACTGCAGTTACTCTCTGCTGTTTGGAGACATTTATAGCAGGCATGAGAAGCTGGCAATGTGCTTGGTTATTCTTTCAATCTTCTGAGGAGGTCAAAGCTGAAGTGTCTTCAAGGCAAATACTGACTCTTATTAAATAATTATGTTTCCTTGTGGAACAAATGCAAATCTATATAAACCTGCAGAAATCCCTTTGGCAATAACACCGTACGTGTCATAATTGTCAAAGGAATTGAAAAAGAAGAATGAGGTTTAATAAGCATTCAGTAAGATACATTATAGATGGAAACCTATCAAGTCATTCAGCAGTGAGTCTGGCCCTCCACTAATGCTGGACAGTTCCCAGGGTTTAATTCTAAGAGTTCTTCCCTGGCTTTAAATGTTCCAAGTTGGAGATTCTACCACTTTCCTTAAGGGACTCTTCCATAGCTCATGAGAGGTCATTATTGGGAGACTTTTTGTTTTTGTTTTTATCTCTTTGCTCCAAATTAGCCCTGTGGATTACCCTACACAATTCTTCTGCCTGCCTGATTGATGGCTGATGCCTTTTCAGACACTCACAGGTGGTTGTCAGGTCCTTGCTCCATTGCAGACACCACAAAGGAGGTCTTGCCTCCCCGTCTATGCCCTCAGAGACACGTTTTGATTTTGCAACCTTAAATAAATGGCTTGCACAGACCTGTGTGCTGAAAAACTGTGGAAGCTGATGACTAAAGTTTTGCTCTTCATAAATGTGGTCCATTTTGCCTATTCAGGCCTTCTTGAGATATCAGCTCCTCCAGCCACTTACTCGCTCTCTCTGTAATTCCTTAGGGAGCTGAATCACCATCTTCAGTAAATTCATTTGAACAAATTCATTACCCTGTTCTCTTCTCCTTCTGCCATCATCCATACTAGTTGATTTGCATAAAATGGCTTTTTTATTTCCAATTATTCTCCTACTCCTTTCTTTTTTAAAACCAAGAGCCCAATATACAAGGTCTTTATTACTAAACTACTTTATCTCACTTTTTTTGTTAAATGCCAATGTTTAGGGGGGAAATGTGAAATGTGTTGACAGCCCTTTTAGAGCCATGTCTAAAAGGAAATTAAAACCAAGTTTTGACTGTTTTAGAGAGGGGCAGGGGGCAATAAACATTGCCCACAGACTGGATTAACCTACATTATATGGGACTAAAGATGCCAGTGTCATTCTTAAGTACAGTGAGAGCAGGTTGGTGTTCAGCGTGCTTGGAGCTGGGGAAAAAACTACTTGCAGTGATGGATAAATATTTTAAATCTTACATGGAGAGGACTAGAAGTATGATTTAAAGGTAGCAGGGTGCTTTATTTTGTAACACTCTGACCACCTTGTCAAATTTTTTTTTGTTCTTATTTCCCTTTTCCCAAATATATTTGCAGATTTTAAAATACTTATGATTTCTTCGACTATTGAACAAAAAATACAGACCCTTTGTGACAAAGGCAAACTCAACACAAAATGAATTTAACTATGCAGTTCGGCTACATCTATAGTTTGATATTTATACGATAGTATATAATCACGGTTGTTGCATTCTTTCTGTTCTATCTGTGTTCCTGTCGTTTTAGTAGAACAAGTACGGTCAACATTCATTCATTAAGGCTTCTGACTCTGACTCAGCTTTGCTGGCCAGAGACTGACAACAATGTCACCGACAACCGTGGTAACAATAAGAGGGAACAGGGATAAGCATTTACTGCCGACCAGACACGGAGCAACGTGCTTCAATTTTCACAACCATTGGGAAAGAAGAAATTATTATTTTTCCTCTTTTACAGATGAAGACACTAAGGCCCAGAGAAGTTAAATAATCTTCATAAGAACAAATACCTACCCCATTGCAGAGGAGCTTGAATTAAATCCAGACAATCCAACCCTAAAACCTGAATGTGTCACCACTATCCTTATCCATTCCCCAGTGAAAGTAGGAGTTCACTTCTCAAATGACAAAAATATGTACTGAGTTACACTTTCTAAGGCACTTGGAAGTCACATCTCATCAAATAATGTTGCATGAGGGTTTCTACACTGTTAGGAGAGCTAGAGATATAGACCAAAAACAAAAACCCAATGTGTATATGAAGTTTGGGTAAAATTATCCGAAGCTCAGGTAAAGCCCAAAATATTCAGAAAAGATAAGAGATGAGCACAGATTATACTTCCACAGGGAAGCTTCCAACTTTCCTTGGCATCAAGTCCACTCAAGTTATCAATAAAACAGGCAAATGTAAAATTCTAGACCTACAATGAAAACTGACCTCTGGAAAATAGTACATTTGTCAATTTGGATAGATCACCTAGTCCAGTGTGCTGTACATCACCTAGCCCCACGCCCTGCTTACTGGTTTAAGATATATGTAAATCATCTCAATATAGGAGATGATCCTATGTTCAGCGTCACCATCATGAAGATGTGGCAACGCTAGACCAAGAGAATACAGGCCTGGTCTCCTCCTTTTCTAGCCTCTATCCAGACCACTTCTCATGAAGCAGACAGATGCTAAAGGAGAGAGAGTTCTGAAATTGTAATTCCCTCTAAATATTTTAACATGATATTTTGCCTCTTGTCGGACCAGGCAAATACTCTGATTCTCTTTATACTCTTTGAACGTTATGTTATGGCTTGGTTTATTTAGTGTGTCATTTTGGGAAGAAGATAGCAAGATAGCAATGTAGTAGAGTTTGCAAATACCAGTTAATTAAAAAGCTAGAGCAGCAAGCAGGGTCTAGGAATGAAATTATGGGATAACATTGAGGGGTGTCTCAGTGATGTTGTTTACTAACAAATGAAATTCTGAGGTTTTCACAGTGGCAGTATCATAGCCAATGAGGTTTAGCCGAGGCGTGATTATTGCTAATTGAAACAAATGAAATTCTGCCTAATCAAGTTGATCTTTGATCCCATCCAAAGGAGCTTACTGCTAAAAATACCTACCATAATTTGTTTTTTACTTTTACTATCAAAAACCTACTTCAAGACATGGACCTTAGAAAACATATTATTAAAAAATCTGTAGTATTTTTGAAACCTCTCAATTTTTTTGTCAGTCCTTTCTAGAGCCAACTAGCACAATCAATTAGAATTGTTACAACGAGGATATTGAAGTAGCAGGGGCAGAATAATTCCACCAAGCAAAACAGTCACGTTTCTATGACTTCAGGCTAGAGCTGCATACCCTGGGATATGAAGCTAAAACTGTTCCCTCTACCTATCTGAAAAGTGCAAATAGTGGCAGTTCCCCCTGCAGGTACCTTTGGCCTGGTTTCCCTCTGGGCACCAACACACAGGACAGCTTTTGTTCACCACTACACCCCTTTCCTTTATTCTCCACTGCTCCCCCCACTTTCCATCGCTCCACCTAGCCCTAGACTGATACCAACTAAGTATACGGTGATCTGTACCGACCTCATAGATTGCAAAACTAAAGCGATTTTCAAAACAATAAAACCAATTCTAGATAGCACTTTGCCTCTTATTTTTGAAGGTGCATTTTCCCTCTACTGTTTGGCAAAAACATGCATTTCCAGAGGCTTTTTCTAGTCAGAGTCACAGTGATGTTGTTCAAAGTTATTTGGGCAAGAAACATACAGTTACCTTTTCAACCTTTTTAATTTGTGTTGGATTCTAAGCTCCCACATCTTGTCCTCGGGCATTTTCCTTGATAAAGCCCTCCTACCTTCCAGTCCAACAAAGACCAAAGACTTTGGATATGAAATTTTTAAAGTCACCAGTGGAGAAGAGGCTTCAATTGTATTGGCCCAATTGGCAATCTGTGGAAGGCCACATGAATTGCTCAGAGATAACGCCCTGCCTTTCACCTTGCGGTCACCAGTTTGAGTCAAGCAGAGATTAACGATGTCCAAGGGTTGTTATCATCTGGTGATGGCTTGGGAGCTGATATGAAATAAATTGCTAGTATCTTGTGTCTACTTGCCTGAGGTCACCTGGTTCAAGCTATTTTAGGGACCAGATCCAAATCTTTGCTGCAATGGTTACTCTAAGTGGAAACCTCTGAGCAAAGATCAAATGCTAAATAAACCTGTAGATTATGCTTCCTCTTGCACTAATGGAAGATATCCTCTCAGACATGGTTGGAAGTAAGCTGGGGATTGTGGGTGGGGGGAAATGGGTAAGGTCTACTATTCTAAATGACAGGCCTCTGAGTATTTAATTTAAATTCTACCCTGGGTCCCCTACTTTCTGACCTTGAATTCCTCAGCCGGAAGGCATTACCCTCCTTCTGATTCAGTCAGAAGATCCCACCTCCCATACCTATGATTTCAGTCACCTTTGACAATCGCCAAGCTTTAAGGAAAAGAAAAACCTCTCAACAGAAAAATTTTTGTTGGTAAATTTATGTATATGCAGAGAGAGAAACAATTGACGCTAAATTTTCTGAAATTTTTAATTAGGGACAGATAATATTTTGTTACTTTTATTATTGTTGTTGACTGTTTTGTTTTGGTTAAAGAGGCATTTTTAGTCTAAATCATTAAAACATTTGCTTAAATATTCTACTTTATATTTCATGTGTAGATAATATTAAAAATAACTCATGTTTACTTCATTTAGTATTTTAGAATGTGTTATATACAAATAGCCTCATGGACAATAACTCAAATTAGGCTTAACTAGGTAATATTTAGAAATAAAGGGGGTTTTTAGATTGCTTTGTTTTAAAAAATCAAGGTTTCAAAAAGTTAAGGGTAGATTTAAATTGTATGCGGCTGCCATCTTGTCCAGTTGTTACCAGCAACGACAAGTTTCCATCTCCAAATTCATCTTTCATTCAAAATATATGCATCATAAAAACCAATGGCTCTTAATTTGGGGAGGTTACAGACCCTTTTGTGACTATGATGAAAACTATAGATCTTCTGCCCAGAAATATATCACTGAATACACAGACAACAAAAAAAATCTTCATACAGTTGAGGGAATGCACCTGTCCTCTCCAATCTATTCATGGACTATCATTCTCAAAGGGTTGCTTGAACCACAGGTTAAAAATTCCTGAAAAGATATCAACTTTTAGTAAAGGTGTGTATTACATACTCCAAACCTTTATCAATACATACATATGAAGGAAAAGAAAAAAAAAATTGGAGGAGAGAAAGCAATATGTCCATTTAAAATGGTCCGGAATCAAGATTATTGGTTTAATCAATTTAATTATTTGTCCTTGAAAATGGTAAATGCGTGTTTGAACAAAGTTTTCCATTTCTCCCCCATCTCAAAATCACAGGGACCTATCTATGATCTATTTTAAGATCAAATAAAGGCTATGCTTTTCCATAGCCTGAGTTCTTGTTAGCCTTTAAAGCCTCAAGTGGACAACTTAGACTTAAAATTAAAAACAGAATCACCTTAATCAGTGAGAAGAGCTATTGAAAAGTGCATTTCAATCATACTCCCATCAATTTAAGATTTAAAATATTAATATGATCTTCTGTCCAAAATTACCTAATTTCATTTTTAGACATATATACGTAATTGCCCAAAATATCTGCATCCCATATTTTAAAAAATTCTTTAGCACTGCTATCGCCGTAAGAATTAGTGGCTGGAAATTTCTAACCGAGCATAACTCAAAGATCTTCAAACTTGCATGGACTCGTGGCCAAGAAAGACCCAGGGAATAACTTTATATGTGCACCCTATGTGTTCAAAACTAACTCAAAATTTATGTTAGGATACTTCTCTTACCAGTCTTCCAAACGTGCCCTGACACGGGGTATCTGACCGCTCCAGCTGGCGAGGTCTCTACTTGGAACTGGAAGCCGCCACCAGCTGGCCGTCTATGCCCCCGGGCATGGGTGGGCACGCTTCCTCGAGGACCCCGGGACAGCTTGGGCTATGACTCCCGGGACGAGCACACTCCGTTCTGCGACCCAAGCCCAGCCCCGTCCCGGGAAGCAGGGGTGACGCCAGGTCGCGAGCTCTAAGGACCGGGCTCTTCCGTTCCCGCGTCTTTTCACTACAAGGAACTGGAGGGAGGAAGTTTGGACTTCGGAGCGGGCCCAGCGTGCGGCCGTGTTCTGGGCGTGAGGCGAAAAGGGCAAACACACCAGCCTTGTTGCCTCGCGGAGTCGTTACACTCACACCCACCACTCTCTGATCCTCGTAAAGACCGCGGGAGCGGTGGGAGAAGATGGAGCACGCGAGCCACTGGCTCCCTGCTCCTGCCCCGCTTCCGAGAGCAGCGGCACAGTGCCCTGGGGCCCTGTGCTTCGCCCCTGCCAGGTGGGCGCGACCCACAGTCTGCCACTCCGCAGGCGACCCGGGCACGTGCGGCCACCAGCAGGGGGAGGGAGACCTGGGTTCGAGGCCCGCTTCCGGGCCTGATGCCGGTCGCAGGTCTAGGTAGTGATCCCGATGGCCCACGCGGCTGGCGGGAACGCTGCCTCTCAGCCACTCCAGAGTCCCGGCTGCCCCGGGGACTCTCCATGGACTCCAAATAAGCTTGCAGCCACAGAAGGCCCAGTTTTGGGGGTCTTTCCCTTAGTTTGCTGGATCAGACGTGGGGGTCGAGAGTGGAAACACGATGCACTTGCCACATTTTTTATTGAAACCCGGAACCCATCCCCTCCCTGGCGCCACGGCAGCTGTCAGGACGTCTTAGCGCCGTCGACTGCGCGCACCGCGGCCCAAGGGCTTCTCCGCCGCAGGCGAGAGAGCCTCTCGAGTGTTCGGGTGTGGCGGGACCTGTCGGGGCCAACCAAGCTGCTGCGTCAGCGGCTCTGCTCCGAGGCCCAAATGTGCGGGAGTCGCGTGCGGAAGCCCCGGACTTATGGCAATTTCGGCATTGCAGGCGAGGGCCTCTATCTGCCCTAGCCGCCTTTCGGGCATCGCTCCGCTGAAAGCAGAGGGGAGGAGCAGTGTCCCGCGGTCCGCCCCTCGCACGTCTGGAGGCGACCTTAAGCCTGCAGGCAAGGTTTCCCCTCCCCTTTCTAGAACACCTTGCGGTTGCTAAATCTGGTTAAATGAAGAACACAGAAGTCTCCCGCTCTGATGTCGGGAAGAAAGGCTCTTCTTAAGAGCATCGCAGCTACAAAGTGGTTGGGCCGTAAGCTGATAATCAGGTAGCTGTAGTCAGACACCCACTCCAGAACCTTCCTGCTCACTGACCACGTTATCACACACGGTGTCCATTAGGCACCAATAATCTGCTACCGACGCATTTTAGAGCCATTTGAATGTTAAGGAGATTTTTATTAATGGCCCATGAGCCTAAAATGTGACTATTGGTTCTAAGAACAGATTTTAACAACTGTAGGCTGAGATGAGTGATTTTCAGTTTTCAGTGTAGCCTAAGGCCCCTGGAGATTCCAATTGGGAGATGAAGCCTTCACTCCACCCAAAAACTGTCTCTAAGGGGCTTTCCAGCCTTTACCTCGGGAACCTGGGATAGAGGGTGAGCAGACAGACCCACAGGGTGCAGTAACTGCTGCTCCCAGGGCTCCCAAAGGCGGAATTTGCTGGTCCCATCACGGTCAGTTGGGTGAGGGGGGGAGGGGCAAGGCGGGGGGTTGGGAATCGGCAACCGTATAGCTGCTAGAAACTGGCATCTTATTTTTAAAGAAGCCCTCGGCTGGAAGTGTCTCCTAATGATGTCAAGTAGACTAAGAAACACTTAATCCAAAAGGCACCCTTCCCACCTCCGCAGTGGGCAAACTGGGGCAAAGACACCGGAGAGGGAGGCAGAGGAGTCCATCTGATTCTGGGACAGACTTTTTTCCTTATGGTGCTGAAACAGAAGTCAATTCAAACTTTGGTCACTTACCATTATGTTTGCTGTGGGATTCTTTTTTGTTTCCTTTGTCCCCACCCCCCCAAAAAATATCAAATTTCCTTACAATACAATAAGAATTGAAAGTAGAGGGTGGAGGAGATTAAGGAATAAAAGTGAGTCATGGACCTCACCCTGTTCGACTTTTCCTCTAGAAGAAAAACAAAATTTGAAGCTTACCCTCCCCCTAGTGATAGCCTGAACTCTGGCACTTGCAGTTATCTTTGACCAAATGGATTGGACTTGGTAGGACTCCTTTATTTGAATTTGCTTATTGTTTGTTTGCAGTCAAGAGCAAGTTGGTTTTTAAATATAAAGCACACTGCTTGTAGGAGAGGAAGTCTGCTGATTCTCTTTAGAACTGGGGACGCTTCCTTTGCTTGTAGGGACTGCCGCATACGTAGTAGGCGTTTCAAAGGCATGCGCGCTTACTTCTCTCCAGCCACGTCTGCATACAGAAGCTTCCTCCAGCTTCAGCACTAGGTTCCGTTTCTTTCGAACCGCTTCTACCAGAAAAACTGCCCTTTCCAAATAGTACCTAAATTTTGTTTTAATCGGGTTAAAAACAAAAACCCACATATTATTTTAAAGCCTCATGTTGCTATTAACAGGCATTTTGTTAGAGACCCTCCAAGAAATCCTATACAATGTGTCTCACTACACCGGAGCACTACGGTCTTACATGTAATGTTAATTCTGTCCAAGACAAATCCCATCATCTGTGCAATTTCAGAGCCTAATACTGAAGAACATCAGGGTGGGTTTTGTTTGGGAGGGGGGTCGCTATCTCTATACCCAGGGCAAGTCCCAGGGGCTCCCCATCTTTCCTAGCATGCTGACCCAAGGAGGGAAATGGGGCAACTAAGGGATCAAGTTTATCAGGGCACGCTTAGCTTACAGGGCGCTGGCCTTTGGGAAGAGAAAAACAGATGTTCAAGGCACTGGTCGCAGATCTGGGCAGGCAGATGCATGGGCTTGGACTGGGGCTTGGACCCTTTTGTGGTTAAAAAAAAGGGGGGGGGAGACAGGGAGAGACAAAGCTGTCCTTCGTAAAGGTTTCAAAGGAAGGCAAGAAGCAGGCGGAGGTCATGGCTGAACCCGACGCTGCGTCTTCCCATTTTGGTTGTTTTCTGCGATGTCTCCTTCCATTTGTGTGAGATCCTGGGATGCGCCTGTCTCCCGCCCGATTCCTTTGTGTTTCTTTTACATGATTAAAACACGTCTTTGTAGGCAATAAACCACCACCTAAGACGGGCACGCCTGGTTTTGGATTACAGCTTTGCTCGGATAACAGAACGAAGTTTTCACCGGGTGTTAGACGCGGGTTCAAACACATGGTGTGCGTGCGGGGGGCTGGCCGCCCCAGCGCCCGCTTCTGGCTAGGTGGGGGCGGGCTCGCGACTGCGGCCTCTGCCCTGCAGGTTACCGGAATGGGCTGCGTGGCGCTTCCCGGTCCCAGCATCGACATCCGGCCTTCAGGGCCACTGAGTGCTGCCCCGGGTCCAAAAAAGAAAAGACCGGCACTCGGTTAAACAATAAAATATAGAGAGGTGGGAGAAAAGGGATGAGCCAAAGGTAGCTTAGAAATTCTCAGGCTTCCCCTGAAAGCCTCAGCTCAGAACCGAGGGCCCCAAGGGAAGACGGCACACCCAGGCATCACTCCTCCAGACCCACTCGTCGAAGCACCTGGCTTTCCGGGGAGAATCTCTGGGGAGCCTCCGGCAGGCCCAGCAGGACCCCGTGTCGGCGCCAAGTCTGCCCTGGATACCAGGGGCCGCGGGCGCGGCGGGAGCCCCTGCTGTGGCGGCGGCGGTGGCCTCGCCCCTCGCGGCGGGTAGGAGACCCAGCCGTCTGCGGCGCTTCCTCCCGGGAGACAGGGAAGCAAGAGGCCGCGGGCCCCGGCGGGCTCGCTTCGCTTCCCCGGCGGGGCTCCGGGCCGGGTGGGCCCAGCTCGCGGTCCTCTCGTTGTGTCTCGGCTTTCTTTCTCTTCCGTGCGAGGCGCTCGCCGGACCACACACACGCACACCAACTCGGCCAGGCCGTGAAGTGCCCCGGCGACGGGCACCGAGGCCCGCGGCTGACCCCGAAGCCTGACTTCAGGCCCCGAGGAGTCGCGCTCCTCTCCGGGCTGGCGACGCGCAGGCCCCGCGGCGGCGCCTCGGACCTTCCCGCGGCCCCCAGCGCAGCGCCCTGAGCCCGGGCGCGGCCAGGGCCGGCGAGGCCTGAGGTCTAGGCCGAGGGGGGCAGGCTGGCTCGGCGGAGGTCCACGGCTCCGACCCCAAGGAGAGGGGGAACCGCGAGGACCGGAGCCTTAACGTCGCCCCTGGATGGCCTGCGGGCCGTGAGTGGGGCCCAGAGGCCGGCACCAGCCTGGACTTGGACTTCGGTCCCCGCTCGGCCCCCCGGGGCAGGGATGCTTTCCTGGCTAACTCCGATTGGGCCGTCAAGGTTTAGAAACCATCGCTCCAGTATTTTGCGGTGGATTCCGCGGAGGGCGCAAGCTGCTCTTCCACCCCTCGGCGCCACGTTCTCGCTGTCCTACTCAGGGCCTCCCCCGGCCTCCGCCTTCCGCCGAGGCTGTGCGGGGCTGAGGGTGGGGACACCCCCAGGAAAGGTGAGGTTAGAGGGAGCCAACTGGGAGAGGCGTTAGGAAACTGACCATTATCTGAAACTCAACAGGTTTTGAAAGACGCAACTTAATTGACTTGATTGAATTTCTCTTATCTAGGAAGGGAAGAGACACTCCCAAGGTGAAATACAAAGGGCCAAGAATCTTTGTGGGAAAGATAAAGGTTTGGGGCAACAAATCTTTGTAAAGCAAACTACTCCACCCTCACCTCCGCCTCCCCCAAATTAAGATTATCTTGCTATTTCCCGTCATTGCTAATTGCCAATATGCAGTTGATGTAGCTCTCTGATCCTTTGGAGGGTGGCGTCATTTAACACTAAGTATCATCAGGATTGGGCTTAACTTTATTAAACCTAGTCTTGACTAGGAGTGATCAGAAAACTCTCTGGATGTCTTGAAAGCAGCGCCTGCTCTCCTCCGCCTTTCCCTCCCTCTGTTACCTGCGGTCAGGGGGGAATTCATTTCTACTTTGCCTTCAATTCAAAGGGATTTAACTGCGTGGTCTGTTCAACAGAGTTGTGCCAAGGTGATAGAAAAATTTCAGAGGTGCTTAGCACCTTTTCCTAACCTCCTCCTTTTAAAAGTATCAGGAGAGAAACTGCTAACTGCGTTACTTGCAGAGTAGCCTAGCTATTGTTAGTCTTATTTTAAAAGAGGGTGATCTTTTCCCTTTGTGGGGTATCCTGAAAACTGAAGGCAGTGTGAGAAATTACTTTGGGTCTGTCTGCTTTACTGTTGTATGAAAACAGCTAGAAGAGTTAAGACCCAGAACCTGGAAAACCATAAAGCAAATTCTCTCTCGGCTGGATTTCACTTCGGTGTAAACTACAGTAGGGTGAATGTTACAGTAGGTACTGGAAAATCTTGCCATTAAGTTTTGCCTTGAGTAGTAGGTAAAAACAATTGCGTTTTCTTTAGAAGTAAAACAAAAACAATTTACTTATTAGGCAAGATGGTGTCAAGTTCAAGAAAGCATGGGCAGCCAAGGACTGGAAAATTAGCCAGAAAACAAAACGGTTGCAACTGCTAACCTTCATTTAAATAGTACTGTTAAGAGTCAATCAATTTTGGTTAAACGTAAGAGTGTAAGTTTAAAATGGAAATTAAATATTGCTTTAACCTGAGGAGCGCCATAATCGTTGGCCCATTTGTCTTTTCTGGTAATTGGCTTACAAAACGCAAGTACTACTGAGAAAGGGACCTGGTTTTTTTCCCTCAGCACTTTCTTAAAAAGAAAAAAGAAAAAAACTGATGAACCTGCCTTATGTTCAACTACTGAAATTATAGGTTTTAAAACTTTTCTGAAACTCTTTTGTTCAGAAATCATTTCTGCCTGAATTGCTTTCAGATTCTGATTACATTCCCTCTCATGTTTACCTGATTTTTTTTTTTTTGGAAGTTAAAAAAATAAAATCTCCTTAATCAAATAAATAAGGGAATAAAAACACAGAATTTTTATCATTCTCATTTTCTCTGTGGTACTACAGTTCTTCCCTTCTTAGTTTAAAAAAAAAGAAAAAGATCTATGTTAAAACATACTAATAAAGTGACTAAGAGACTGTTAGGGTATGCAGTAGGGAGGGAAAGGCAAAGAGAGCAAGATCCTAATGACAGGCTCTCTATATTCAATTTCAGAGCAATCCCGATGAAAGTCTCAAAAAGTTTACATACCACATAGGCATTTGTGTCGAGTTCATCTATAGATTAAACCCCCAAAATTTAAAAATAAAGTTTGCTCTCTGACCTAAGAAAAACATGTTTTGGGCAGGAGAGGCTGAAATGTGGGCTTGTTGATAAATAGTAGTATAAAATTAAACTGGACCCAACGTTGTGCTAGAACCATTTTAATATAATTATACATATCTGCCAAATCCAGGAAGGTTTATGCATATATACCTTTTCCAGTTAACATCTGCAAGCAGAAACAACAATGACCTCAGTTTATAAATTCATCAGGGTCAGAGCAATTGACCAATGTCTCTTTACTGCTGGGCTTACCAACAGTAAATTACAGATGAATTGGTGTCCTTTTTTTCTCTTCTCTCACTCTCCTTGTCCAGAGACATTTTGTTGTAAAGGTTCAGTGCAGCTCACCTCCAGCCAAAGGTAATCTTTTTAGATAAGTACTCAGTTGCTCTGAATTTTGCTTATAATTATAACCTATTTAATCACAGAAGAACCCCTGCAGAGGTGGAGTTCCAGGTTGCATACAATAACAGGAGATCACAGTTTTGAAGTCTAGCACAGATTAAAAACCACAGATGTACCATTTATATAAGACACACACTGATTGTCTCTTAAACTACATATTGACTCCTTATGAACATTATTTTTTAAATAAAGTAGTGCATCTAGGACAATCAGTCACACAATTCACACAGCCCTGAAAAGGTTTTCAGTGCCAACTAACAGTTGGTCATGAAATGTGAGTGAGCTTGAGACAATGTCCATTCCTAAGATTCAACCAAGGATTGGCTAAAACATTGGAACACCTCTGCTTAAGAAGACTATGTCCTTCCCTCCTTTCCCTCACAATTTAGTATTGTTTGTTTTTGGTGGTATTTGGTTGCACATGGCTAGAATGCTTTTGATCACTGAGAATCAGGAAAACCAATGATCTAAACCTATAACAGGATCTTAAGTAGACTGGTTTGTCCATTTCAGGTTGCTGGTTGCTGGGCCCCTCTAAGGACCTCCGTTTTTCCTTCTATGCCTCTCGGAACATTTGATCAGAAGATGAGTCTGAGCATCATCCCATCTAACTCTTTTAACCAATGCCTGGCTAAAACTGGAATGTCCAGCCCAGTATATTTTAAAATCACCCACAAAAAGAGGTTCTAGAGGTCTTCACAAAACCTGGAATTTCCATGAGGATGTCTGATCTTTATAATCCAAGCAGTCAGCATTGAAGTTAAGCTTCCAGGAGGCAGTTTGGTCCTTATAATCCAAGCAATCAGTGGTTGAGTTAAAACCCAAGCTTGAAGCTCCATATCCCTGGGTGGAAAGAGAAGCTGGGGACTGATTGAGATGGCTGGTAACTGCATTGGTACCCATGGGGCTGAGTGTAGCCCCTGGTCCGGGAAGCTGGTGATGCATAGGGGTCAAATAAGATCCACAGTCCATGCCCCCAAAGTAGGAAGTTGAGCCAGCATATCCTTGACTATAACCTGAAGCCTGCGTATAGGTCATGGGATAGGACCTCTGCATGCAGGAAGAGGAGGTGGACAAGGGATCTGACAGTGGGGAGATGGAAGCTGGGCTCCAGATAGACACAGGAGCACTGCTGCTGGAAATGGCCGGGACTGAGGTGCTAGAGGGGGGAGTGAACTGGCCACTTGTTCCACTCTCTGAACTCACTTCCCGAGCTGGAGATGTCTTCTTTTTGGCAGGTCTCACTTTGTTTTGACCTCCATTCTGTTGCTGCTGCTGCTGTTGGCGGCACTTAGCTCTTCGATTCTTAAACCATACCTTGAAAGGGAAAGAAATTTCTTTAACGTGGTTTCAGCAACTCATTAAGAACAAGAGTGGCTCCCAGATTATCATCTGTCCTACCTGGACAGATGAGGAAACAGACCATCTCCTGCCACTGAAAACCTATTCTATAGTACTCTCACATATGCTCCTGGAATTGTAAGAAAGTTGGGGAAAGCACTTGACCCTTCTTTACTCCTAGCCCAGAATAAAATTTAAGATAATCACCCAAATCATATAGCTAAAAATTCTCCACCTCAGTTTCCTATCACCTTGAATACACACATACACATAGACCCAGCTGTATTTTGGAACACTCTCACAATGGACTAGAAGGTATCTATGACTTTTAGAGGAAAACACAAGGGAGGTTATACAATTCTGTTTTTGCATGCCAACAAGAACTGCCTAAATGCAAATACTTCTAGGGAGCAACTGCAAATATGGAGGCTGGTTCCATTACTCTACTTTTTTTATCTCCTAGAAAGACTCACTTACGAAAAAAAGCTCCAAGGATAAATTGATCCTGTTGAGGAAGGCGGTCTGAAAACCACTATTTGCAGAAACCTTCTTTATGGAAAGCGGAGTGACTTATATGTTCTGCTTGGAGCTCAAGGGCAGACTTCTGTCCTAGTCTCCAGTCGGAGTCTGTGCCTTCAGGGTAGGGCCACTCGACACATAGATTCAGTTTCCTGTACTAGTTCATTGGCGTGTCAACTTAAGCCTCTGCCTGCAACTTTGAAAAACTCTTTTTACCAGCCCTATTCATGTTCTGTAATGAAGGACCTGTGTGTGGTGTGTGGAGGCGGCTTATCAGAGAAACTACCAGCATTTTCTGGCAACAATTCCTCAGTTGTCCTCTTCAATGAGTTCTCCATATGGATGTCCTAACTGTGGTAAAAACGGTGCCACCAAGGCAGAGTACACCACCACTAACCATTCAGTCATTTTCTTTCAGTGAAGACTTTTGTTGAAGCCTCAAAAGTGCTAAAACGTCTTCAATCCTGCTTTGAAAAAGTCAGATTTGCAGTTAACTCTGACATGCCCTAGCTGAAGGGGAGTCTCTGGTGTGTATGTAGTTTAGCTGCTAAACATTCTTTCCAAAAACTCTATATGGGGCTTGAGTTCCAGGGAAGCTGAACTTTAAGTTCCCTTTCCAGCTTAAGGTCAAATTAAGGGGGCCTAAGGGAAAGGGGGAGCAGGTGTCACCAGGGATATTATGCAGATATTTTATCTGCTAAATGGCTCAGAGCTAGCAAATTCTGTTCAATCACTAAGAAGTCAAAGAAAACACACTTATGTAATTTTTGTGGTGACACCAGCTGCTTCTACAGCCTGGCTCTACCACCACACTGACATGTGACCTTGAGCAAGTCATTTATTTCTTCAACTGTAAAAATATTGGGACTATCCAGGAGCTAAGCTTCTTTCACCCCTAAAAGTAGATAAGAATAGGGAGGATTTAACACATAAAGGAAGGTTAAGTGTTAAAATATTATGTGACAGTCAGTACTTGAAATCTGCCAAGGCTGGGTCTCAGTAGGCCAGGGACCCAAGAGTTCTAGGACTGTGCTCTATCACTGCAGCTACGTTGCCAGTTTTACTTTGCAACTTGAGCCTCCAGACCCTTGCTTATAGGATTGGGTGGGGGTGGGGAAACAGAAAGGAGCTCCAGGAGAAATCAGGCTCTCAAGGAGCTTGGCCTCCTGTGGAGCATTTAGTTTCAAGCCTTCCTTTGGTCATTTCACAGACCTGGGACTCGCCTGGGTCCTTAACACTAAACCTTGCTTGGGCGAGGGGTGGCATGGTCAGGAAGGATGGGTCTGTCTCCATCTGCCCTACCTGCACCCTGGACTCAGGCAAGTTGATTTTCAGTGCCACCTCCTCCCGCATGAAGATGTCTGGGTACCGGGTCTTAGCAAACAGCGCTTCCAGCACGTCTAGCTGCGCCCGGGTGAACGTCGTCCTCTCCCGGCGCTGTTTCCGGGGGGTGGCTGCGGGACAAGAAGCCCAGGGCCCTTTAGGGTGGGGGAGCAGTTTCTCAGTCATAGCGATCTCTGCGGGTGCTCCCTCCCCACCCCCACCCCCACGCCCAGCCCCACTCTGCGGCACTTCCGTGGTCCTCCCAGTCTTTCAACCCAGAGCATAGCAATGTTCTCCCCACGCCCTCCCCGGCCTCGGCTCCTCCAGCGCACTGGAGGTACCACGGCACACATTGCCCCTTGTCGGGGAAACCACCCCCCGCCCCCACTCCTCCTGACATTGGAGATCTCTCCAGCCAGAGCGTCCCTTGGAAAGCTAACACAACAAATGAAATAAAAGACCAACAAAACAAAAACAAAAAACAAACAAACAAAAAACCGCCTCCAAAATCAACCCCTAACGCACAACACAAAAAAGTTCATTCCGTGAAGTCAAAGAATCCCCGAGGTCCCGCAGCTCGGATTTATGGCGCGAAATCTCCATCCTGCTCGATATCCTGGGTTTTAGGACTCCAAGGGCCTTTGTCCCCCTATCTTTAAAATGGGGGCGTATTTCATACTTCTTCTCTGAGGATTTTAGAAACCAGATTTGATCGGAGGCACCCGCACCCTGGGTAAATCACACCTCTAGGGATTAGCGAGTAGGGCCTGGAGGTCAGAGGGGAAGCCCCAGGCGTGACCGGGAGAATTTGTGAAAAGAAATCCGGCTTCTCCCAGAGGGTACTTCGGAGGAATCGAGGTTCGAGATGTGGGCAGGAGGGCCTCCCACCCTAAAATAAAGGCAGTAACCTTCTTCGCCCCACTGCAATGTGTGTCCCCTAGTCACTCTAATTAAGAATCAAGTGAAGTGATTTGGTGAGCAAGCGTTGTCGATCCACCTACTTGCTCCCCCTCGGGCCGGGTCCTCCTCCAGTAAATGCCCTGTGCCTCTGAGCTGCTTCTCGGACCCAGTGGGGACTTCGCCTGGAGCTGGGCCGGGGATCAGCGTAACCGCCAAGCCCGGAGCTCCGGTGTCCCATCCCCGCGGGGCGGGCGTGGGGAAGGGCGGGGCAGGAGTTCGGCGGGGCTCACTTACCCGGGTAGCCCACCGAAGGGTGCAGCAAGTCCATGCCCGAAGTGGTCAGACTCAGCCCATTTACTGCGTAAGGCGGTTGCTTAAGATAAGACATCATGCTAAGGTTGTTAGGAGGCGCAAAGTCGGCCCAAATCGGGGAGACCCAGCCGGAAGATCTCGCTTCGCTGGGAGTGGACAGAGTCAGGGTCCGTGGTGGGTGGGTTTGGAGTGGTGGAACTAAGGGCAAAGCAAACAAACAAACAGAGGTGCTGGTTTACTCCTTCGGAGGGAGCAGCTCTCCCACGTTCCAACACTAACTTAAAAAGAGCCCGGGCTACTCGGGGCAGAGGCTTTTAAAGGGCTTGCAGACCCTCCCCACATCCCCAACCCCCCAGCTTCTCGGAAACTAGAGGGGATGGAGACCAGATAAACCTGTCTTCCCCACCCCCACCCTACACTTAAAAAAAAAAAAAAGTACCCGAAGAAAGCTATTACAATCTGCCTTCCCGAAGAACAAAACCCCACGCCTTCAAATGCACACATTGCATTCCTATCCCTACATTTGCATAGGACTCATTGGCTGGCACTAGCTAATTGTCTCAAACAAAACTTGATTGGGGCCATTTGCAGAGACAAAGAACTCTTTGGCTAAATAAATAATGCTGATAACAAAGCCCATTGGAGAGAAACAAAGAAACAATTCAAGAAATCTACCTCTCCCCAGACTGTTGCCTTTCCAAGGCAGATTTTAATTATCTTAGCTTTTTACCACTTTCAACAACTTCAAACCTAAAATGTCAGTGCATTTAACATCTAAAATACCAACTTGCTAATCGACAAACTTGAGAAAACTGCTCAACCACTATTATTCCACATTTAAAGTCATTTCCAGTAATCATTTTCACCTAATTTGTAGACTGGGTAATTAAATTTTGAGGTAAGTAACAGATTTATTAGGGTTTTGGAGAATCTTGATTATATGTGTATAAAGAACTAAAGCTAAACAAACAAGTATTTAACTTTTAATCGACACCCATCAAATATTTAAACATAGAGCAAAAAAAAAAAAAAAGGAAAAAGGAAAGAAAGAAAAGTCTTCCAAATTGGCACCAGGTTTGCTAGAAATTCTGAAGTAAAGTTAGAATCCCACCAATCAGAAAATGAGAGGCCCCCTTCTACTCTGCAAGTAGAAGGGTTCGCATTTGTAGTGCAAGCCGCTTCCATGTTGATTTTGATGTGTGGAGGCTGCAGATCCTGTGGGAGGCAAATTTTCGGACTTTTGGATCCTCGGCAGCTCCAGCAGTTTCCTGTTAACTCTAGCTGCCTTTGCACATTTTAGTTTTGAAGAAAGTAGATACACAAACACCCAAAGTTGTGAAACTAATAGAATTTCTCCCTCCCTTTCAAGTTTCCTACAATCCTATAAGAAAATGAGTTGGGGGGGGTGGGGGAGAGAAAGGAAGGAAAAGAAAAGTTATTTACTTTTTTCGGCTGAGTGTCTCTCACTCCCCCAAGCCAAGGGATCTAAAATGGATGTTAATACAGGCTGGCAGTTGGCAAGTCTGGCTTTATCTTCCTAAAAGATGGCACTTATCCTGCAAGGATCTCTACTTTGCAACTTTGATACTCTGAGAATTTGCTTCAAAATGGCGGATACAAGATTAGGAGAGGTTCTTTCTTACTTTTACAAAGGTCCTACTGGGTGTTAAGGACTGTGGGTTTTCATATTTACATTGCTTAAGAGATAAAAACACAAAATTCCACAAATGGAACTAGGTTCTGCAACTTCTTCCTGATTTTAACGCAGTGCACAAAAATCATGCTTTTCCACCCTCAGATATAATTTAATATAATTTTATAAATGCCCTTCCTGGAAGAGTTTGTATTATCTCATCAGTAACATTAATCTCGTTGCTCCTACAACAAAGACTTCATGGTTTCTAATCTCTCTTCTTTTCAAGAGTTATTTGGAGGCTGTGGAAATAATATTGCTTTAAAATAGTCGTTTATTTGTTTAAATAGCCTCTAAACCAGAGTTCTTAATACAATCTCACTATGTTGGCAAGTTCTGAACTACTATAGAAAAAACTGAAATCATATCGGATGTACACATGATAAGTATGGAAGTGTTCCTTCTTACATGCAGAGCTCTCGCCCAATTAGAAATGCCTGACGCATCATACATTAAAATAGCACATTTCAACATTAAACGCGGTAACAGACAGAAAGCACCAGGACAGATACTTTTTGGAGCTCCTTTGCCCTTACCCTTGCAAAATGGCTAAAATTCTCGGATAAACTGGTTTCGCTTTTTTACTGGACTCATCTTTAGAAGAAAAAAGAAAAATCTCCAAAAACAGAACTATGAGGAACTCTCAACAGCCAACCCAGGTATGCACTCCAAAAAGGGGCCCTGGCATGGGCCCTTCCGCCTAACTTTCAAAGCCCTGCAAGGACTGACTCCTTTCTCCCTTCCTCTGCTTAGCAGAGCCCAGAAGGGAAAAAAGAAATACCTTTTCAAAAATATAAGCCTCAAAATAACTGTTCACAAGGTGGCCACTGGAAAACTCCTACCTAGAAGAACCGGCGGCGGTCGCGTGGCGAGTCCCGCAGCCGGTCGGCGCCCGCACCTCCCGGCGCAAGTGACTCAATCCGGCGTCACTGGCCGGCAGTCTCGCAGCCCGAGGTCCGGCTCCACTGCCCGCCCGGGCCTGCGTCGCCTTATATCTAACGGTCAATTCCCGCAATCTGTCGCTCCCCCACCCCCATCTACCCCTCCCGTTTTTTTTCTTCCAAGGAGCCTATCTACCAGTTGCTGTGTCCTCGCTCAATAATTACCTCGTCCGAGAATTAATTATAATAAATGTTTTCTTGATAAACTAACGAGATAATCCGAGGGGCACACGTCCCTTAATTACAGGCCGCCGTGCTCAGCTCTGCTTCTCGCCGGGGCTGATTAATTTTCTGCATGATGGAAAGGAAACAAAACTACGCGGACTGGCGACTGGCCTGGGGCTGGGAAGACAACGCAGAGGAAGAGGAGAGAAAGAAAAAGGAGACGTGTGGGCACCGCGCAAAACAGCCGGCGCGGCCCCTCTCGGGCGAACTCGAGTGAAAGTTCCTGGCCTCCGGGTATCAAACAACACTGCCACCCGTGAGGGAGGGAAGAAGAACGTGCCAGAAGGGTTGGCCTTGACTATTAATTATGGCGAGGAGAAAGCCCGGTGTTCGCTCGTAAGGAGAGGTCTGGGTGTCTGCCTCCTTTGGGGGGAGGAGTTTCCTCGGCAACTCCTCTCTGGTGCTAATAAGTCTGGTGCCCGGAAAACGTCCCGGGGTGAGCAGGAGATAGATATCCTGACCCTGCCGCTCTAGGATGGAGGGGAGAATGTCAAAGAGCAACTTCACCGTCCCCTCCCCAAGTAGTCCATCACTCCAGGCCTTCTGTCCTGCACCCCACTTGTGTCTGTAAAGGAGGAAAAAGCCAACTCGGTGGAATTCTGAAGGGGGACTTGAGTTTCAAAAATGCATCCTGAAATCGGACCGTGATTTCAAGAGTCACTTGAACGCATCACCAGCATGAAGACTTCAGAGTTTGCGGCACACGTCCCCGAGGCCGATGCCAGCTGAGAACTTCTGATGGTTCTCCTGGGCCTCAGCGCACCCCTCGAGCCCGGTCCGGGCCCGCGATACCCTTATGTCCCCAAGCCCGGGAGGGGAGCGCGCAGGTCGGTCCCGCCGCTGCCCCGGTCTGCGAACAGCCATGGGGCCGCCTTCTCCACCGGAAGGTTTCGGTCCCCGGCCCCGCCGCGGCCTGGGGCGGAGCAGGGGCCACTCACCGCCACTTTTGCCCACCCCAGGTGCGCGCGGAGGGCTGAGCCAGCAGACCCTGAACCATCCCCGGCAAAGTCACGCTGTGAAACGACTCTTCTACGCTCGCTTGGTCTCGTTGGGACCACAAAAACTACGGGGGGAGGGGAGGGTTATTGCACTCTCAGGATTTGGGGGGGGGGTGCAGGAGAAAAGGGGTATTAAGAAAAGAGAGACCTGGAGGTCTTTGGAAGAGGCCGAGAACAGAGACTGAAGCTTGATGAGCTGCTCTTTCGCTGGCGAAAAGGGGACCGACCAGAGATGCCGGCGCTCCCTGCCTCCTCGGTTACAGGCTCTGCTCTTCTTTCACGTTCATTAGGGACAGACAGGAGCTAGAACCGCGCCTGCGGCCGCCGACCGCCGAGCCAGCCGGGCTTCGGGCGCGCCGGTCCTAGGAGGCGCATGGCATTATTGTTATTATTAATTATTATTATTAATTGCTGCCGCTATTACTATCATTATTATCCATCCCTCGACCTACATCTGCATCTTTTTGTCTCGGACTCTGAAAACGTCCTTGGGACCAATCCAAATGACCCAACCACAACTGAGGGCCAAAACGCAAAGATCGCAGGGAGAAAGAAACCCAGAATGGGCGTTGACATAAAACAAAACTACAAACAAAACCCTTCCAAAACACCCTTCGTGAGACTCGCAGCGTTTGGCGAAAGCGGCGAGCCCAGGAGCGCACTCCCGTCCCTTCCTCCCACCCCTGCACTCATCTCCGGATCATAAATTTTTCGCAAGGATCGTTATTACACCTCAAAAATTTACAAGGGAAAAAATACATCAGCCTTTAGAAGAACTCCACGTTCGCAGAGGTGCATCGATCGGTCTATTGGATGTACTGGGGTGATGGTAGACAGGGGGAAACAGATACGGATATCGAGAGACAGACAAGACAGACGACAGACGAACACACTTACCTTACAGCCGCATGGGAGGTTAGAAAAAAAATCAAATTATCCTTCAAAATTCCAAATAGCCAGCTATCCTAAAAGAAATCAAGAGTATTGAGTTAGCAACCTTGCAGTCTTCACCCTTCCATAAAAAGTCAAACACAACGAAAAAAAATTTGTTTTTAAAGAACAGAAAAATGAGGAAAAGTAGCTCTAGTTCAAAACACGCGTGGGCCCCTCTGCGATACATACAAAGTAGACGTGGTGAGGGCTGCTCTAGCGATTTTTATTTCTAATAACTGTGGAGGCTGAGTTGGAGCTGAGGTCGGTTCCGCTCTCAGGGAGATTTGCTGAGAAAGCGCCTCTCTGGCAACTTTTTGACGCAAACTCTCCAACCAATGGCAGGGAGAGAATGATTGACACATCTAAGCCAGAGGGAAAATAATAAAAACACACAACAGGGGGAGGAAAACAGGCCGCTGCTGCACGGGGGGACGAGCAGGCAACAAATCCAGGCCTCCGACATTACCAGAATGTTCTTGAAAGACACTGGGCTCTGCTTAAAATATACATTATGGGCCAGAGCATGTGAACTAATTGTATAATTAAAATGATGGGCAAGGAGGCCTCTCCTTACCTACTTCTCCTCCTCTTCCTGTCTCCCTTTTACCCTCCCCCCTTTTTGTTTTGTTTTTGTTTTAGGGAAGGTGAGAAAGGGAACCCTACAATGTAGGATGGGAAGGTAAAACTATTTAAGTAAAGGCCAGAGAAGCCTGAGGGTGGGGGGGAGAACTGGTTAGCGCGTTCCGCGCCAGTAATGCGGCTGTGAATCAGACGCAGAAAGCCAGTCAGACTGAAGCTTAGAAACACCTTAAAAACACAACGACGTCTTCTCAAACAGGGTCAGACCACACCGAGGGCACCAGGAAGGGTAAAGGAAGCAGGCCTGGGAGTGAGGCTTGGGCGTGTCGGCAAGAGAGACGCGAGTCCAAGAACAAACTATTTTTGAAAACGCAGTGTCTCTACAACTCTTACAAACATACCCCCGTCCCCCAAAATTGGGAGACTCGGGCTCCCGGTATCCGCGCAGGGTTTTTAGTTTTAAGAAGTCCATGGCCGGCTGCAAAGAACACGAACTCGGAATCTAACCTCAGGGCCAGTTTGGGGAGACCCAAGGACAAGTCAGGACTCGGGATTGTGAGAGTGAGGTTGGCAAGATACCCAGGAGCGAGGCCCGCGTTGGAAACAGTCGCGGCCCAATGCGTGCAGCAGCCGGGCCTGGAGCTAACTCAGCCTGCAGCCTGCGTGGCCAGAGCTGGGGGCTGAGAGCCGCGAGAGGAGAGTGTCGGCAACAGGGCACCCGAGACCGGGAAAGCGAACACCAGCCTAACTTTTTTTCTCCAGGCACAGAGAGCGGGACCCACCAGCTTTCAAACAGATCTGAGTTCCCAGAAAAGCAGAAACGGATTTGGGCGGCGGGGGCGGGGAGCGGGGGGGCACAAGTGGACAGCCCGAGGCTTTGTGAATGGCGGGGTGGGGGTGGGGAGCAGAAGATGGTTCTTCCCTCACAACTCTCAATGCTGGAAAAGAAAAATAAAACCCCTTCCTAAACACCCTCCCCACTCCAACCACCACCACGACGGCAAGTGGGCCCAAAGAAAAAGCTCGCTGCCTTTAATTTGGGGACGTATGTTAATGAAGTTGGTAATTAATTCGTCGCTTTGTTGTCGGTTCTTATACTGTATGTGTAATCAAATGTGGCCGTCCTTGGGATTTACAGCAATTAACGAATTACGGGAGTACGCACGAGGCGGCAGGCGCTCGGCAGCTAGGCTGGGCTCCGGCTTGGCCTGGGGACCGGCACTCCACTGCCGCGACCAGCCTCGCAGGTGTTTCTAGAGCTTTGGGCCCCGGCGTCCTCACGAGCCCCCAAGCGCCCTGGGGTCTGCCCAGCTCGTCCTGTGCCCTCCGCGACCGCTCCACACCGAAGAGACCCGTTGCCAGGAGTCGCGACTTTCTGGGGGCCCGGGCTGGGGGGAGGGTGAGTACAGACTTTTTTTTCTCACCCCGCACCCACTTTACTGAAACACCTGGCGACTGCCGCCCCCCCCCCCGCCCTGGGCCTTTAATTTGGGGCGGGGGACGACAAGTGCCCCAGGCGGTCTGGCCCACAAGGCTCTCCTTGGGAGCACTTAGCCAGAGTCACCATGCTTTGGGTGAAGGAAGGGCAAATCCAACCTGATCCCTCTGAGCCAGAGCCTCCTTCCCACCCCGAGAAAAGACAGTGTGCTCCCCAATGTGATCACAACGATCTTTAAAGCGTCAAAGAACGAAAAAGAAAAATGGACGTTGATGGTCTGGCAGAGGGGAAGGGCCTGAGGCAGGCGTTGGGGACAGTGGGGGCGGGGAGGGGTGGACAAATATCAGAACACGCACTTATGATCTCCACAAAGTAAGTGAAAATTTTTAGACTGGGAGATCTATCTGCTCTGGGGTCCAGTGTCGAGGGAGAAACCCCTTAAGCACGATGTAGAGGTTTTTCGATTTCTTCTCTGATGGCAGGGGCAGCTGAATCTCCCTGAAAATTCCCCAATTCTGTTAGACGGGCAGATTTCGGCGCCGTGGGGGTGGGAAGGCTTTTTCTTTTGCAGCGGCCCGGAGCAGACAGCTTCTGCTTCTCCTTTGCCCTCTAGTCTAATAACTTCGCAGAAATGCGGGGCCAATAAACTACGAGTTGGAAATGGACAGTGTTAAATAAACAAGGGTCTCTTTAAAATTCTCATCCACTTCAGATGTCTAAAGTAAGATTGTGATGATTTTGTCACGGTTTGGTAAATTTACCCCTTTAAGAGGCTTTCATAAATCCCAGAACACACCTTCAGCCAGATTTGAATATAGATTTAGGTTTTAAAACCCAGAAGCTGGAAACACCGCTTTATCAAAGAGAATTTCCCTTTAGCTTAGCAATGGGCTGAAGCTCTTAAAAGATTGGATCTGAGAGACAGAGAGGAGAAAGAGAACTAGAGACAGAGAGGCACACAGGGGGAAAAAAAAAAAAAAGACTTTCTTTTTCTTTCTAGAGGAATTCTGCCCAGACTCTGCAGCAGTTGGTAGCAAGCAAGCTTTCTCCTGGAAAAGTTGCAAAATTGCTCTTCACCTGTAAGAACATGCTCTTTATCTTCCAGTCTCTTCTTGTCAATTTGGAAATTGCAGACAGCCGGGCTCAGGTACAGTCCCCACAAACCCTACTCTAGGTCAGGACAAAAGCCACTGGCTTTGTGGGGAGGGAGGGGACCTGTGCTGTTGTACTGAAAACCTTAGACGCTTGGTGGGAGGAAAAGACTCTTTGGATAACTCTTGATTTTCAGTAAGTCCTTCCACTTCCAGTATACTTACTATGTAGTCATTGTATTTTCTCTGTTCATGTTTAACTTCTGTTTCTTCTGTGTCCTGTTGTCTTTTTCTTTTCAATTTTTTTCTATGAATCTGACTTATGGTAGCTTGCTTTGTGTTTTTAAATAATTTTCATTAACAAGCAGATGTTTTTTAATTGCCATGAATACAATTATCTTGCTATGAATATGAGATATAAGTATACAGAAGCTAAACTAAGAAAATCAAATTATTTGTCAGGTTTGCATACAGTTTCCAAAATATGGCTGATATTCATATTTTGAAATCTAGATTCATGTCTGGCACTCACTGGGCTTACTTTCTCCACCCCAGGCCAGGCCAGTTTAAAATATTCCAAACTTTCCTCGAAGTTTATTAACTATGGTGGTGAGGGGTAGAGTAAAGGAGTGGGAGGAGAAAGGAGAAAGATCTCAGGATTCTTCCAGGCTAATTAACAAAAGAAGAACAAAACCCATATTCCATGAGAACACAGACTCTCAGGAGGAAAGGAGTCAGTTAGACTCCCTGAACATTTACTTCAGAAATATGAAGATTAATTTACAATCTTTTCAGAGATTCAGTGGACAGTGGGGGCAACCACATCTTGCCTTAGAACCGCCACGATATTTAGGAAAAAAAAATCATGTCTTATTAGGTTTTGAGATACGTCTTTATTAAAAACTTTGACAAGATTAACTTTAATTAATTTTTAACGAGGGTTAAAGACTGGCAATGCCGGTAGAATTTGGGGGAAAATAGCAGGCAACAGATCACTTATGAATTAGGGTTGGGGGTTGCATATTCCCTGCATTGCGATTGCCTCAGCAAAGCGGGTAAGGGGGAAAGAAACGACTTCAAAGATAGGATTGTGCTGTCTTGATAAAAGAGTAGGAGGCAAATTCCAAATGCAAAAAAGAGGAAAAGAGGACCATGTTGTTCCGGAATGAAACGGATTAAGATTGTGTGACAAGTGCGAGATGTGGGGCTGGGAGACGTTTATGAGCTGAGTGTGAGCTGGGAATCATGCGTCTGCCCCTGAGCAGGGGACCAAGGATGTGTGCAGAGCAAGGTTAGGGTGGGGGATAGGAAGGGCTGGTGTGAGTCTGAGCGATGGAGAGCAAAGGGGTGTGAGTGAGGGTGTTGGTGTGTGTTGGGAGGGTGTGGACGGGAATGTGGATGGATTGATGAAGGGTGGTAGCTGTCAGTTTATATAATTTTCATCTCCTGGTCCTGAAGTTTTCTTGAAGTCAATTCTACTGCAGGCAGCAGCCTTGAGCTTACAGAGCTGATATAAAACAACCATTACAGTCCAATATCTTGCCTGTTTGCAAACTTCATTTGAAACTGGGGGAGGAAAAGACCTGGGAATGGATTTGTAAGAAAGGAAGAAAAGAAAACCTCAGTGAAGCTTTACACTAGTTTGGATAAATCTCTAATCTTTTATTTGTAACCTTTTACAAGCTTTATTTCCCGTATATGAAAAGCTTCTTTTATATGGGCACGACAGACTTTTCCTTTGGATTTTTAATTAGAGCCCATCAATTGTAGCCATATTTAAGAATCAATATAAAGTAATCCTTCGAGATGGGATAAGGTTTTAATCGAAAATCTAATTTCCCACTCTTTGCAGATCATTTTAAGGGGCTGGTTGATTAAAAAAAAAAGAGTTCAATTTTTAAAAGACATAACACCTAAAACCTGAAAAAGATCATGTCTGCGAAAAACACCCAACTGATGTTGCCTTACAAAGAAAAAAAAAAGTCTGTCTGTTGTTGGGAACTTTTTTCTTGTATTTAGAAGAATTTGACTTATTTTATTCTCAAACACTTTTCTCTAATGTGGCTCCTATGAGAGTATCACATTGAATGGAGAGAGAAAAAAAGAGGAATTGTTTGTCTAAAACAGTATTTCTTATGCAAAAGATAGTAACTTAAATTTTTTATTAACAAAGAAAACATAGATCTTGACAGATCCTATTCACTGCATGCTCTCACATTCCCAAGATTAGGAAACGAACAACACACTGCATTTTTGTTCATAGATGCAAACTTTGCACTTTCACATCCAGAAATGTATTTCTGACCATTTTTAAAACTTCAACATTAGAATTTTGCAATTTTAATTTTTTTTACAACAATTGAAAAGTTGCTTATCACAAAGGCATAGAAATTTAAACAGTTCTACCAGTTAGAACTGGTAGCTTTCAATTCTTTTTTTTTTTTTAAAGAAGAAAAATGAAAGCCAGGAAGGAAACAAGCAAAAACTAATTGTAGGTGCACAGTCCAGACATTTCTTGCTTCTTAATGATCAAGCTGAGGTATTTGTTCAAAGACTGCATTACCTTAACGTGCATAGTGCATTTTCAACAAACATCACCGATAATTGTTTAAGATCTGCAAATCATTTCTAAACTAGAAAGGATCCCGCCCCCCCAAGAAGTTTACATGCGGGTATTTTCACAGTCACTGACTTGTTTTTATTGTCATATCTCTTAAGTGCATTTGAAAAATTTGAACTCATAGTATTTGCTTTTAAATCTGAATGAAGCTGGTTTGAACATATTTGATACTCATGCTTTTCTTTTATCTGCAGAAATTTCAATTTATTTAAAAGCCTGGCGTTTAATGCACTACATGACCGCATAAATGTTAGGGAAACTCTCTTGTATTTCTCCATAATCGCGTCTAATGAAAACCTGGGATTTTTCCATTATTTTTTTAAAATGTGAAAATATAATGCATCTTCATTAGGAAAATTGACTGCTGTGCTCACGACAGTTCTTAATTGAAAAGGCAACCTATTTTAATGGTGTGGCTGAGAAGAAGATTACATACTTTATCCAAACACAAAGACAATTAATAATGAGAAGCAGGCTGCTGCCATTAACTCTAATGCAGTTGCATCAATGTCACTGAAAAGTGCTCCTACCTGAGATACGTGGTGCAAACTTCCCCGACTCCCTACATCCCCAATTCACCCACTCTTTCATTGGGGTTTCTTAGTGTGCAATCATCTGGGTGGGCTGTGATCAAGCGAGCAAGTTTAGGGCGAGCGTGGCTCGGGGCCAGGCGCCCCTTCCCGCGGGTCGCGGGTGCCGGGCAGCGCCGCCCGGCCGCAGGCAGCCTGACCGCGGGGGTCTCCGCGCAAACCTCGCGCCCTCCCGCCTGCGCGCGGAGCCGGGCGAGGGCGGCCACGGCCCCCGCGCTCTGGAGGGATTGGATACCGGGGCCACCTGGTGTATTTCGAGAAGTTTACCAAAAGGGACTGGGCTGCCTCGGAGATTGAGTTCTGCTTGATTCACTCAGGGAAAAGTTGAGTGTGGGATAAATCTTTAAAAATTGAGAATATGGGGGGGACATCTGGGCGCAAACAGCCCTCCGCTAATCGACCAAGTTTTCCAAAGCGCCCCCTCTTCACCTCTCAGGCCGGGAGAGCAAAGCGCGCGCGCGCGCGTGTGTGTGTGTGTTTGTGGGGGGGGGGGGAGGTGCGCGCGCGCGCGTGTAGCTCTCTGTGTATGCGTGTGTGCTCGCGCGTGCGTGAGGGTTGAAGCTGCGGTGAGGGGGGATCCCGACCTTTCCTAAGTTCGAGCACGCCCCGACTCCAGGATGGGTGATGCGGAGGAGGAAGCAGCCACCTCTGGGTTTTTCTTTTCCCCAGCCAGGCGCGAGCAACCCAGGCCGCGCGCCGGCCCCCTCGAACCCGGGCGCGCGAACTGTGGGAGCCAGCGCGAGAAGGGGAGACTGGGGCTCCCAAGCCGTGGCGCCAAACGAGTGGCGGTGCCTGGTGCCAGGCGTGGCCCTGCGGCCGGCGGAGCCCCGCGTTTCCCAGCGCTACCAGGCGTGAGAACTCGAGGGCGAGGTCTGCCCTTGCGGTCGCCAGGACCCGGGGGCGGGTACAGGTTGGAGAAGGGTCAGATCTCAATTTGGGTCATTATGATGTGCTTTGGAGCCCGCGGAGGAGTCCAGAGCCTGCTGTTCGGCGTCGCGCTGCGCTCGGAACCTGCTCTGGCCCTGTCCCTTCCGCAGAGCAGTCTCGAAGGGGAGGATCAGGCAGCTGGGGGAGGGGTTGCCCCTGCATCAGTATCACTCCCCCCCCCCCCGTGGGCCTGGGGGCGGCTGCAGGCTAGTGGACACTTTCACACCAGACGGTCACATCCCTTCACCAAAGGGTTGGTGGAGGGCACGCTCCTTCAGGGAATTCTGGAGGCTTCTCACATTGGCCAGCCATGCGCCGCGCCAGAGTTATGCTGCTGGCGTCTGAGCCCTTGAGAGGTGCCTGGGAAGGAAAAGCGAGGAGTAGGTAGCCAGACTTCCAAGGCTGCCCCAGGACAATCACAAACACATCCTGCGGAGGAAGAAGGAAGGACCCCATCCTCCCTTTCCCATGAGAGATACATCCCTTTCCCTTGAGGGACAGCCTCACAGGAAAGTTTCTTTCACAAATGCACACTCCCTTTGCAGCCCTCAGTGTCCCTGGGCCAGCCTTGTTATCCTTCAATAAACCATATCTCACTTTTCCAGTTTCCACAACTTTCAGCAGACTTGCTTTTTTCCTTAATTCCACCCACGGGTTAGGAAGCCTCTCAAAGCCTTTGAAGACCAGCAGACTTTAAGTTTTCCCTGAAGCCAGGGGCTCTTCCCCGCCTTTTCTCAGGACAGGTGGCTCTCTAGAGCATTGTAACCTTTGGTGACAGCTATCAACTACTTCGCATGGTCTAGGAACCTTCTGCTCTCCTTCCTCACCTCATTCTATATGTTGTGTCTAGAGCTTTTCCTGTTCCTTTGGATTGCACTTTTCAGATTGCAAAAATTGAAGTAATCCAGTCATGGTTTATCAAGCAAGCCTTGGTTTCTGCTGGTGGTGAGCTCATGTGTAGCAGCTGGATATCAACGGGGAGACCAGATCTCCTAGACCATAAAGAAGTGGTTCTCTTCTTGGAATAGCTTGAGCTTTAAATGTCATACTTGCCCAACAACATAAGAATAACAACAGACTAACTTGTATTTGTGGATCTGTTTCTTGGCATTTGACCTATGAATGCTGGAGGCATCTTTATTAGCATGTGTGTGACTTTGGATAGCCACTCAATAATGACATTCCTAATCATTTATTGAATACCATTTAAGCTAGTTCAGCATCAGACAGTAGCTCTTAGCCTGAATGGCAGTTTTCTGGCAGCTTATTCAACTAATGAACAAGCAAAACGCGAAAGATATAATTGCTTCCAATACTTAGCTTCTGAATATGACAGTCACTGCTTGGGATACACAGACCACATCAAAAGTAGATGGTATGTTCTGGGTTACTTTTGGAAAAGCAGTTTCCTTCTGGTTGTGCTCTCTTGTATTTGATGCACAAAGTATGTCAAAGAAACACAGAAGAAACAGACATGGTTTATAGTTATTGAGGATCAATAGAATCATGGCCCTGAATTTATCCTGACCTTTTCCTACTGTTCCAGAAAAAACAGAAGTAGCAAAAGCCTGGGTGAAATCTTCTTCTAACGCAGACATTCTGTAGATATTCCCCAAGGAATAGGTGACCTTGAGTAAGCCTGTGTCTATGATAAAATACTTGGAGGGAAACCAAGCAATTCCGTTATCATTAAGAAATATTTTTAAATGTCCTGGTAGTTGACATTAGATGGATACAACCTCAGTCAACTCTAGAGTCCTAATGAAGACATTTCAGTAAAACCAAAAAACATTTTACATTAGTAGTCAAATCTGATTGCACATTTGGATCAGTTTGGGCTATTAACTAATATATTCACAAATGGATAGATATGTCTATTTATTTTTCATATATAAAATTTTCTATTGAAATCTGATTTCGCTAAAGATGTGTGATTATCAATCTAAGAAGTCTCGAAAGCACACATAGTTTTTAAAAAGTTGATGGTAGCATGAACTCACATTCATTCATTGATTTCTTCATTCAACAAACATTTTGGGGGCTACTATGTTTTGTGCAATTGTTAGGAGTTGACTATGTCTAGAGATTCATGCTCAGGACTAGGAACTAAGTTATTTTTTTTTCCCGTGTAAAGCAGAAGCAGATATTTATAATAAGCATTTGGTCTAAAAGTTTACATTATCCATTCTCTTCTGGAAAATTCACCATCCCAAATCTTAGGGCAGAAATCACCTTGATTTGTCTGGTTTCCAGAGTATAGATGATTATTGGAGACCAAATTAAGCCTGGAGAGATTTGTCAGTCACTGAAAGTTGTAAGTACTTGTGTTGATCGTCACAGCAGCGTTCCTAGGGAAAGCTGTAGGAGTTGTTTGCATTAACTGACAGAAATAGATGACCATTAATGTTCAAATTTGATTTGTTTCTAAAAAACAATCATAAGGCAACTGAATGTATAATTTATTATGTGTTTAGATAGATTGTGTGCCCTATGGTAGCAGATAACTTTTTGCATAGGAATAAAAACAAGCTTGAGATTTAACTCTATATTCTTTTAACCAATATCTAAAAGATACAGAGACTATATGTGTGTGCAGCATCATTACATTCTTATCTTATTGCTAAGAGGATGAAAGAAACTATTCAAAATAACTATAAATACTATTTACTTTTTAAATCCCATTTTATGGGCTAGAAATAGTTACTGTATATTTGTTTGTTTGGGGCCATTTTTAGCTTCAACTACTTGCCAGACCTCAAAGTTGATAGGTTTTATTTCCCTTTGAATTCAGGATTTCCCAAGGAACAACCAAGACTCAAATATAGTCTTTCCTATAAATATTTTCTCCCCCTCCTTTTTAATTTGCTGCCCATCCACAAAACAGACATTACCATGAATTTTCTCCATAGGTCATGGATGGAGTTATTGAATGTGATGATCAAATGACAGATTAGAACTGAGTCTCCATAGAGGTGGCCAGTGTATAAAGCCTCTTTTTCTGGTGAACTCTAACAGGAGGAATTAAATGCTACCTCTTAGAAAGCTCTCTTACTGATCGACGAGTATGTCTGTTTGGACCACTAGAGTCTTTGAGCCATCTCTTCTCCAGTAGTCATTTTATCTTTTGAGTATGATTTGTGGGTCATGGCACCCATGAATAGCCTGTGGCCTGTACAGAGGCCATATTGATTAATGCTTTTGGTACAAATTATTCAGACGCTTGTTGGGTATTTTTTTTTTTTTAATCTTAAAAACATCCAAAAACTCATTCTTTACTTTCCAAATTTGGTCTTTTTAATTTCCTACACAGCTAAGAGGATATGAGAGCCCTTTTGTTCTGGAGCTGCTGATTCTGTTGTTCAAGGTGTTTGTTTGTTCCAGGGACTGCACTTATTATTTTTAAAGTGCCATAAATTCTTGAAACTAAGCCCCTATGGTCCTTATACCACCTTACCAGCTTAGACTGTGTGATCTTAAGAATGAAAAAAAAAAAGTTTCCATGAGATTAGGTAGCTATTCATATTATAAATATAGCTTTATTAAATTTAACTGGCAAGGAGATCTATTGCAAGTAAAGAAGGTGAAAATACAGGCTTACATTATCCAGGACTGAAAATAGAACATTTAATTTCTGATTCTCTCTGCAGGTGGGGTATGAAATAGAATGCCAGTGTGGCTGCTGCCAGAATATTTGCCTATTTTTACACTTTTGTAAGGGATGTGGGCAGTGGAAAGGGATATTTATTGAAGTACAACCGGGTTTATGTAGAAATCCTTTAGGCTAAAGGAGGGCAGTATTTGCTTTATGGAAGAGAATGGGTCTCTTCACGCCAAAAAGGTATATGAGCAAGACAGTGAAATGAAAAGGGGATGAGAATCCAGACATGCCACTAGCAGCCTTACCCTGTGACAGACCCAGAGGCAACTCCAAAGCCACCAGGGCAACTGCCTGTTCAGTTTGCCAAAGAGCCAGATGCTGTTGCTTGGAAGAACCTCCTCCACAGCTTGATGTCTGGGTCCTGTGATTGCCATCCAAAGAACAGTGGTGGGGCATGCTGGGATGAATGCAATCCCAGCATCCCACGACAGTGTTTTCTTTTTTAAAAAGAGTCATTTTTAAATTAAATAAGTTTTAAAACTCACATTTCATTTTTGAAAAATTAAAAAGGAAATCAGAGGACAATAGTACAAATCAAGGCTGTATATTTTGGGGGGGAAATCCTCTTAAACTGCATTTTGCGTATGGGTCATATTTAATCATCTCAAGGATTAGAACATTTAGGAGAGACAAAAGACCATCCACCATTCACAGTGATGAAATAAAAATCACTACAATCTAGAAGAACGGTGATGCAAGTGATATTTATTATTTATGTTATTGACTGATCACTTATAATATTTATTTTTATGAAATAAAAGTAAGTTTCAATTTTGGTATCAGTTTTGTAACAGAATTTTGATTGCGGATACCACTGAACATGTGTTTAAGTAAAAAACACAATAGGTAACATTTAAGGGGGGAAATCATGCCTGACTGATGAATCACTAATATCTTTCCTTAAATATCAGCAGTATTGTCATAGGAAGCAACAGCCCTCCTTTTCAAAATATGTGTTAATATCTGCTGGGCTGTAGCTGAGTGCATACTAGCGGCTGCATGTCTTTGAATCATTCAGACCACTTCAACAAATGAATGTAATTTGATTCCAGTGTACAACCAAAATCTTTGCTCTTTTTGTGTAATCTTTTATTTTTGTAATTATAGGAATTTTTTCCTTTAATATTCTCAGGCTTTGCCTAATAGCCTGATAGTGAGTGCCTGAGTGCCAGAGTAAATCTGTAATTTCTTTAATCATTATGATCAATGTGAATCATAGCATGATTAATGTGGCCATGGCAATAGGTAATGGTTAAAAAGATAATCAAAATATTTGGATAGCAATAACTTACTATAGAGCAGTGGTTCTCACCCAGGGGTGATTTCTTCCCCCGGGGGACATTTGGCAATGTCTAAAGACATTTTTGGTTGTCACAACTGTTATCTAGTGGGTTGAGAGCTGAAACGCTGCTAAATATCCTGCAATGTAGAGGACAGCACCCACGCCCACAACAAACAGTTGTTTGGCCCAAAGTGTCAATAGGTGCCAAGGTTAAGAAATTCTGATGTAGAGAAATAGATAACATGTATAATAATGTTGACATTTAAAACTTTTTGGTCA
Source organism: Rhinolophus ferrumequinum (assembly GCF_004115265.2). NCBI lineage: Eukaryota > Metazoa > Chordata > Mammalia > Chiroptera > Rhinolophidae > Rhinolophus > Rhinolophus ferrumequinum. The sequence continues at coordinate 36,943,277 of NC_046289.1, read as the reverse complement.
TTACCAAAATGCAGGGATCTATATAGTAGTATCACTAATCCGGATGAAAAGTGAAAAACTGAGTCACTTAAATATTTTCAAATATCTTCTAGTTTGGGATCATATATACAAGACATAAATGCGTACTATTATTCTTATTTTCTGAAAAATATATTTCTCATTCTCACTTCAATTATTTAAGCACATAGCTAGCCACATCTTGATGAAATCAATAGCAACTTTGAGCTATTATGCTCATGTTTCATGAACAGGATACCAATTCAGCAGGAAAAACAATATTAAAGAGTTTTTAACTTTTAATCTTTTTCTATTTCTAAAAATTCTTTCCAAAAAATTGGAAAATATATAGACTATAAAGAAGAAATGAAAAGACTCCTTAATCCTCCCACCTTCATTGTTTAGTTTCTGTAAACTCAAACTTGTACAGATGGGCATCGATTTCTTAATACAGGAACAAATACTGTTTGACAAAATATTTCACTATGGTTAAGTTTTCGTGATATTAACCCCCCTATGCAAACAGATGAAAGTGAAAATTTCAGTCATTTTCATAGTCGTTCTCAATACTACTTTTTCTCGCTTTTTTTGAGTGCAAATTTTTTTAAGATTTTTTTTTTTTGGAAGTAATGTGTTCAGTTATACTAAATAGAAGGCATCCATAGAGAAACTTACTTGAACCAAACTGTCATCCTGCCTTATCTGTTTTTCTCTAACCTTATGTATTGCTTGTCTCCTAATGATTTTTTCTTAACTCGGATATTCATGCTACAGTTGTTCGACAGGTAATGCTTTTGTCTCAGTTACATCTATAAGTGAAGATAGCACCACTAGAGAAGACTAAGGTGGTAGTAAGTGACCAACGGGCCTTGTGGGTCCTGGCAGGGAGACACAGGCACCAGAGCCCTTGTCAGGCAATGAAATCCAGACAGAAGTTGGGGGGCGGGGGAGGGGATTGCCGAATGTACACCGATCCAGTGTGGAAAAATTACAGAAGCAAAAAGGATAAATCATAGGTAATGGAATAAAGTACAGCCTTTAAATATTGAGCACCAGTGAGTTTGTATTAGCATCTGGGCAGTTATATAACACAAGACCGCTGCTTTATTTACGCTATTCATCTTTGGTTTCCTCCTCACACCCACGTTACCTCTCGTCAGGGAAATCGAGGAGAGAGTGGAAATGGCCCATACTCTTCAGAGTTTATCTTTTCTAGGATTTTAAAACAGGGACTAGCTCTCCAGTTACCACACATTTTGTCCTATGCAGTTGATAATAGCAATTTTATGGAACCCCCCAGTATAAAACAAGAGATGCAGTGGACAGTTTCTAGAGTAGAGCCTCTTTCCCTTTTCACACAGTAGGCTCATTCCTGGGTGCGTAACAGCTGGCATACTCACAGTAACAGGCTTGTCTGAGGTGCTGCTTTCTATTTTTCACAAAATAAAAATCTTATTCTGAGCAATAAGATTTAAAAGAAGCCTACCTTCTTGTGTCTACCAAGTTCTGGCCCCGAAAAGAAACACAATGCAGTGCTTTTTCTAATGGGTGCAAAAGAATCATTTGAGGAGAAATTAAACATACCGTGGAATGAATAATATACCAGTTTGTGAAAAACGTGGAAAGATACAACTGAAATATGGATCCTTTCCACAATAAGGGATGGAAGGACACTTTTTCCAGTAAGACTACAGAATTATTTGTCCTGGTTTTGTTTTGAGACTTTTTCCTCATCAACTGATGATGAGTCTCTGCTGGGCCTCCTTCACGTCCTATCCTGGCCACATCTGAAGTTGGTCCGTGCCAGCCTGGCCATTTCTTTGAATTAGAGCCAACTTATGAATTACAGAGAAATCGCAGTCTCTGGGTGTTTCAAACTTGAAGTTTGAATTTAACGTTGAGTATCTTCATCAACTTGATTTTTACATCTCTGGTGACTTCTATTCCTATTTATATATACAAATTTCAGAATGGGCTGCTCATTTAAATCTGGGGGTGTCTGTAAATTGCTATGACTGTCAACACTCATTTTATTTTACTTTGCCACTATAGAGGAATGGGCCTATATATCCACCCCACTATTGATAGGTAGAGAATGGTAACTCCTCTGGGCACCACATAGAGGAGTTTTCCTTCTCTCTCCATCACTTATATATCCTTGACTTAAGTCTACTTTATGTCATAGTCTTACTTGCACTTTCATCATTAACTAAAAAACTAACTAAAGAACCATGTATGTACTTCCTTTTGGAAATTTTGCACTTACACGATGCCTATTTGTATGCGGTTTGTATATACAACACCCAACTTCTTCTGAGGCTGTTTAAACAGAAAAAAATGGAACAGAGCATGCATGTATGGCCCAGGAAGCACTCAACACTTAGCACTGGGCTGAGTATTAACCAGGGTACAGGATCTACTTTAGTGACCATTCTGTAAAACACGAAGGATGTGTAGATGTGTAGAACCCCACGTAAACAGAAAGAGCTATTATGATAGAAATGTCTTATGGCTACTTCTGTGAACATAGCATAAAGGGTAAGAATATTGAACTTGAAGAAGAATGGCTAAAATGATGACCCAGTTAATGTCGTGAAAAGCATAGATAACTTCTAGAAGAGGAATTTTGAAGAAAGCTCTCCATGCCTTTTTTCCAACATCAGAGATGATGAAAGAACTTAATATAGGAGCTATTTCAGCTGAACCCACAGACTCACATCCCCAACTTATCCAGCCCAATGGGTAAGTTTCTATTCATAAACACATGATTATGTTTACTGGTGGTCACTGAGGAATCTCTATGTTTGGAGATCTCTGAAAAGAGATTTGAAAGCTTTGGTTAACTAGCTTTATTTACACCTGCCTGAAGGTAATCAAATGATTCTTTAAGTTTCCGTCCAGTTCTTATTCTATAATGCAACCATAACTTTAAAGTTACTTTTATTAATAGCTGAGGAAAATATTTACTCCCAGCTAATAAATCCTAGGAGGGTCTTCTCATGTTTTGAGGCTATAGGAATTTCATGTCGTGAAAAGATTTACTAACCTTAAAACTGTTTCTTAAAAAAGCTCGTCGTCCCAGATTGCATTGTTCTTTCATAGCTTTGGTATGTACTTTAAAACATTTTTCCTTGTTCCTTATAATTTTAGCATTATTTACTATTTGTTTACAAACTTTTATTACCTGCCATAAGTCATAGTTTATCCTTCAAAGGCCAGCACAAACATTAAAAATATCTAAACTATTTGTTATATTCTGAACACTTTTTAAAAAATTACTCTCATTGTTTGAATTATCATACAGTAAAATTGACCTTTTTGGATATACAGTTCTGTGAATTAAAAAAATATATAAATATAGATATATAGAGAGTATGTATACATAGAGTATGTATATACATATATATACATGCACTCCATACATAGACTATATATATATATATACACACACACATATGTGTGTGTGTGTGTGTGTATATATATATGTGTGTGTGTATATACACACACACACACACACACACACACACTTATGTAATCACTACCACAGCTGGGATACTCAATGCGTTTATATCCAGCAAAACACATAGTGGAATATATTTACTGGAAAAATATAAAATAATTAGTATTTATTCACAATAAATAAAATGCTTTACTCAAGATACTCTAAAAAGATCAAAGTTGCTGAATCAGACCCACTGTGCCCAAATTAATTTTACACAATTCCTTGTTATCACAACAGCTGTCATCATTAATAGACAATAAGATATGCACGTATACATGGCAATATGAATACTAACTTTCCATAATTTTGAGACTTCGTAGTGTCTCACATGGGTTTAATTTTTTTTAATCTAAGTTCAATTGTGACGCGGTTTTATAATCATATTATAACTTAGAGCATTTTATACACAGTCACATGGTATAGAATCTGCCCTGATTATGTTTTTATTTTGTTCTTTTTTTAAAAGTTGCTTAAGACAGAGTGTAGAAAATATGATTTCTACCACAAGCCATCAGAACAAAACAAACTCCTTGCCATGGCAAATGATAAGTCCACCCATATTTTTATGGTTGAATTGGATACACAAAAAGTTTTGGTCATTCTGACTTGTGTAATTTTCCTAAGAGAAATTCATACTACATACAGAGTCTCTTTGATAGGCATGATGAATCAGATCTTTTAGCAACATTGAATTTGCCTACCTGTTTGGAGATATACAACATGATAATAATTTGCTATAAGCCCAGTTTGTATACACACAGAGAAAAAATAGCATAGGTAAGATAGCATTGATTTTTGCCTATGTTGTTTCTACAGATAGAAGAAAATATGTGTTTGTAATTTTTAGATAGCTAAGTCGGAAAAGTCAAGGATGTATGAGTATGCTCCAGCAATCACAGTCAACAAACTGAATAGAATCCTGTTCCACATGCCTCTTTCTATCTCTTCTTCAGACAGAGAGGTTATTATGAGACAGTAAACATAATAGGGTTAAAATACCTGGAAATTTAGTATGTGGTATTGGAGAAGATACCACAATAGTCAAATGTAATGAGGTTGGATTGTGTGTATTCTTCCAATTTGTCATTTCCTTTCAAAGCTATTATTTCACCCTTACTGATAACCTCTCTTCAGTTAAAAAAAAAAATTACCATTAACATTCACTCACTTTTTGCAGGTTTTGAACAATTTTTTAATCCAACAAGCTATTTTACCTTACACAATAGATGTGGTCTTAGCCAATAATCTTCATTGTTAACGACATCCAATGGCTTTTTAACAATTATGTGACATCCATTGTGTTCCATTTTCTTTCTATTGGCAGTAAATGCCCTCTAAAGCACTCCAACTAGTAAGGTACAAGAGGTATCGCTTTCATAAAGCTATGCTAGCTGTCTCTAATTCAATTATTCAACTCAAAGACTTTCTTCAATGCTGCAAAATTGTCCTGATGCTTCCCCATTTCTGATGTTAACTGAGCTGTTTGGGGTGCTTGGGTTGTAAAGTGTTTCTTTATCTGTTTTGCTTGTCTTTTAAAACCATTTCACTTGTCATGAAGAAATGTTTTCAGACTTGTTTTAATCCTTAAGAATGACTGACCGTAGGAATTATCGGTAGTGTCATTTGTATAAGTGTAAAGAGGAAGTGAGCATCTTATGTGTGTGTGTGGGGGGGGGATGTCAGTATCTCTACCCAGGAAGAAAACCATGATGTCAAAGCTCAAACTTTGTACTACCCATTGCATTGCTTTTTATTGTTCACCAGCCCCTAGCCCCTTATTTCTGGGGTAAATCTTATTTGGGTCATTTGATTATTTACTTATTATCTCTAGAGGGTGGGTAGGCAAATACTATCTGAATTCCAAATACACTCAAAATGCAATAAAGGTCAGAAGCTAGAGAGGATTAAACCCCTCTACATTTTATAGTGATTGTTATATTTATCTTTTGAAAACCCATCCAGCTAGACCCCACAATTTCATCCCGGGTGAAAGTACAAGTGATATTGGATACCTTATCAGGACAGAGTCAATATGTAGGTCTTTGCCATTAACTAATTATGATTCATTTCTTCTCTTACAAAATAAAATTTTGGAGATAGTTTGTGATAGTTTTTCTTATATTTCTTTCTGAATTTTTAGGTATGGAAAATGCAAATGCCAAAATCGCCATCATTCGTTTGATTCTGCAGTGACTGAAATGATGCATCATTTCTCTGACATGATTTTGCCATTTTTTCTAATCCCTCAAAGTTGATGGTTGAAACTTTAAATCTGGCTATACTGCTGTTAAGGTTTTGAACAGCAGAATCCTGGCATACCCACCACAATCATCCTGCGTTGCTACTCACTGACCTAGCAAACTACCAAACAGTAGTTATTCACGGACTATATTAGCTAGAAATTCACCAAGTGCAACATTATTCTTGGTGAACAATAATAGTTACGGTAACGGGGTGCTAATCAGATATTGGTACTGCTCAAATAGCACCATGGTTCAAGGAGGGTGTATTTTGTGATCACAGGCCATTCTCTGACTCCAAAAGACAATGCAGAAAAACCTACATGTTTATTAAGGAAGACCACTGAGAAAGGAAGACCAGGCTGCGTCTGTCTGAGTTAACTCATGACAGGGGCCAGTCTCTATCCTTTAGAAAGATCACTGCTCAGGGAGTCATCTGTTCTTGAGGTTATCTGTGTCCACCAATCTTTTCATCTCTACTTCATAGAGCTAACACACTTCTTTACTCACCCCTGTGTTATAGGCCTATGTCAGGTGACACCTTGGATGTTCAGTAGAACAGAAGTAGATGAGCTGGTGAAAAAACTGGGACTTCCTGAAGAGAATGACATCTTGTCTATTTATCAGACTTATTTAATTTTCACCAAATCATACTGAGGTATGCAAAAACATGTTCAGAAAAAGGCCTGGCAGTGAGGAGAGGCAGAGTCTGGTATAACTGGGTCATCATCAGTAAAGGAACTCCTAAAAAATACAAGTGAAAGAGAGAAAAGGAAGGAAAAAATGGAAATTTTAGTTCAACTAACCCAACTAATTTTTTTCCCCAGAAGAATAAATGAATTTAAATAAATGAACTATATTCAAAACAAGTTAATTAATATTATAAATACAGATTCAATGGGAGCCTGAACATTATAAGAACACAACGGTGAGCACTATGCTTAGTTGTGTGTAAATACTAGCTGAAGGTGAACCTTCATTATTGAGGAATCATACTTCATAGACATTTCTTTCTTCTGTGAATTATCAAATGTTAATTCAGGTATGTATTCCTTCCTTCAGCAAATGCCTGCTAAGCACCCACAGTGAATTAGAAGCTGTGGGGACTGTACAGAGGTACAATCCATGGGAATAGATAGAGAGGCAAAAGCCACAGTTGCTTCCTCAGTCTTTCAAGGTACTGGCAAGGAACAGATGGCGCACTCAAGCGTGGTAAATGAGGAGGGTTTAATGAAGGGGCTATTTACAAATGTGTTGGCAGGGATGAGGGAACCCACGAGGAATGGTGAAGTACTATAGGACTAGCAACATTGGGAAGCCATTGCCACCCCTAAACCTGAAGAGTTTAAGGGAAGGAGTAGTTTCTGGAACTCAGGGCACGCTGCAGCTGGGTTGTGGCTGTAGCAGTAGGAGAGAGCCACCTGACAGGACCTGTGGCCTTCAGGAGAGGAGTGCTGGTATACTGTGTCCCAGCAAGAAGGGGACTGAGCACCAAATACCACACATTTCACCCCCCACCCCTCCGCTACCGTCTGATTTTCTGCTAGTAACTGTCCTTGGTTAAATTCAACCCAAAACCAGAGAACAAAGGATCCCATTGACATAATCATAAAGGACATAATCCATGAATCCCAGTATACAAAACAGGGTGGAGAAGGGTAGAAATGGTTTTAGAGGGGTAAGCAGCATACCTAGCACACTGACCTTGAGTTAAACATGCAAAGAAAGTTAACCACAAAAGAAGGCAATAACATAAAAGATGCCACAAAGTAAATGCTACGTCATATAGATAATAAGTCCTGGGTGGGGGCTGTGGTATAATTCAGGGAAGACTCCTAGTAAGAAAAGGACTACTTCTGTGGTTGGGCCTTCAAGACTGGGTTAAGATTCGGTCAGCATAGAGGAATATAGATGTTAGTGTGGTTGGGTGGTGGTGGTGGGGAACAGAGGGAACAAAGGCATGGAAATAAGAATAAACATGGCATGACTAAGAGACTGTACCCAGATGGCTAAACCACAGAATAGATGTCATAGTGAACAGGCCAGGGACTTTCTGTGAGAATCGTGATCCACTTCCATTTACGAAATGTTTCGTATTTTTACTGAATGCCTTCTGAATGCCTTGTATTCTGAAAAGCTTCTGGACAGAAGAAGACATCAAAGATAGGATATCTGGCCCCAAGAACCTTTCACTTTTGCTGGCCGTTCACATGAAACAGTGAACTAGTTAACTACAAAGTAGACAAAATGCCAAAGTGAATTGGTGGTACTTGGGTTCAAAAACGGAATAGTCCAGAATGTGTAATTCCTGAAATGTGTTTACTCATTTTTTAAAATTCCTTCGACAAACATTTTTGGAGAATCTACCATGTGCCAGTCACTAATATTAAAGATACAGTCCCTTGGGAGTGATCCAGACCCAGGAAACAACAACCGAGAGTGTGGCTCAGACCAAACCTCACTAGTTTAGACAAAAACTACATGAAGTAGACTCTTCCAAAATATACCCTAATGAATATACAACAGGTGCTTACTAAATACTTGAGCAAATGAATGAGATGAATGAGTGAGATAATTAAAATGAAGATGTGTTATACGTTTCTATGATATTTGGAAACAGTGCTGAAGATGGTTGTTTATACAATTTCCAAAATCTAAGCGGACTGACTCTGAAGGCAGAGACCTGACCTGTCTTGTTCGCTGAAATAATCTCTGCTCCTAGCACAGAGCCTGATGCAGAGCTAGAGTACGATCTGTATCTACCGAATAAATGCTGGCATAAATGAATAAATACATACATACTTGAACCAAGTATTTTTACAGTAAGTGTGCTTGGGACTGTGGCATTTCTTGCGGGTGTTTCTTGGAGGGCGGTAGTTAGCATTACAGTACATTAAATAGACCTTGAGGTTTTTGGGGACTCCTGCTTGTAAGTGCATCTTAACTTTTCCTCACTTTAATTCCTCGTGAGTCCCAGAAGTGCAGTTGTTTAAAGAGCTCTGAATATCAAGAGGGAAAATCATATTCTGCATTACGTTGGAAAGGCAGCGCATGAGGGCAACATGTGAAGATGCAGAGTTTCTGTCTCCAGCAAGCGCCCAGGTGTGTATACCCGTGGGCAGCCTCAGTGTCACTTGCACTTTGACTTTTGTTCCTCTTTTTGAGAGCTCTAACTTCTTTACCTACTGCCATTAAAATCATACTAAATCATTCTGAAGTGCTTCCCAGACACGTGAAATGAAAAGTACAGACACGAATAAAATTATCTACCTATGTGGAATAGGTTATTTTAGTTTGTAATCTGAGTGACATTCATTTTAGAGAAGGGTACTGGGGTGTGCACCCTCCCTGCATGCCCCACTTATTCAACAAGGAGTGTGCCTATTTTTCCCCCTCTAGGGTAGCTTTAACCCCACTGGCTTATTAATTATGTTATATGAGGGCAAATTTCTATTTACTGGCTTTTCAACATTGTACTTTTGATTTGCCATTGGACACAAACAGAGATCTAAGTTCGAACTGATTTTATGTCTTATAGAAACTGAAAGTCAGATGAGATTAATATTGTCAGGTGATGATCCCTAGGCGGTAATTTTCACTTTAGAGCAGGCAGACCTCCTTGTAGAGTGCATTACCTTTACACAACCAGATTTCTCATCTGGTCAGCAGCTTTCAGTTGAACAATTCCTGCCTCTGTGAGGACGAGACCGGAGAGCTGAGGCTTTCAGGTGTCTCTAAGATCTGGGAGTACCTTCTGCAACCTGATTGTGGGTGAGGGACTCTGTGCACCAATTCCTTGTGTTTATATTTAGAAAGAAATAGAAAATTATTGTTAGGGCTGATGGCATCCTGCTGACCTGACGACGGAGTTTGTGAGGAGGGGTTTTTCAGAATCTTGTGGCTGAGATAGGATGAATTCTTTTCACTTGAACAAAAGATTATTTATGATGAAAACCTTAACCCCTATACTCTCAGACTCAACTCTAAAAGAAGTGAAGGCAGTCTGAAATGCATGAATGAAAAAAAATGTTTTAAACATGTGTGCTAGGAATGGAATTATGCATCCGCTACTTTCAGTTCTGAGTATTTGTTCCAATTTGTGAGCTTCTTTTCTTGTTTTAAAGATTTTTCCCTGCTAAATCTACCTAGATTCAATATGCAGATGTCTCTACCAACACTCACTTTCTAACTGTATAGCTAATATTTCAAGCAAGCCTTTTTTACTATAGGTTGTGAAATTAAACTGGCATGTTTCATTTTCCCCATCATGATTATTATGGATGCTATATAAAGATAAAAGCAAATGTTTTTAACAGAGTTGACACCACTGTAGTATTTCAATTTGTGAGGGGGAAAAAACATGTTGTTTTCTGTTGAAGGTTTGTACAGATATGAAAACAAATTTGCTTTGGTCTGACGTATGAGACCTGGAATCTCAGTTGAGAAGTATAATTTGGAATTATTTAAATATTTCTAAAATGTCTTCTAAACCTCAAGAAATTACAAGTAATAAACACTGAAGTTAACTATGTTTTGTTACTTCTCATCACCTTTATCAATAAGTAAGAAACAAAAATGGTCTACTTTTTAGACTATTATTGGGTATTTTAGCAAATAAGCAAGACAAAGAAAAAAATAAGTTGACTTGATCATATGATTTCAACCTTTTTAACTGACAGTATATAACAAGCTCAAATAAAAAATTTAGAATAAATATTTCAAAACTCATGTCTAATTCCTTGTGTGGTTATGGCAGGCAAGGCTGCAGTGATGAACAGATCCAAACAAGTGATGGATCAGCACAATGGAAGTTTGTTCCTTGCTCATGTCAGAGTCCTGGGAGGATGAACAGATTGGTCAGTGGCTCTCCTCTATGCACTGATTCAGGGTACCAGGTAGACAGAGCTCTGCCATCTTCAAATGGTGGCTTCTATTATCACCATGCTTATCTCTACCAGAGCCAGCTAGAAGGAAGAAAGAGTACAGAGGAGTGAGCATAGGAGGGCATTCTGGGCGAGGCCTGGAAGTGGCACACATGACTCTGTTCCCACATCCTTGGCTAGCACTCAGTCACATTGCTACCTGACTGCAAATGGAGTCTAGCTTTGTGCCTAAGAAAAAGGGGATACAAATTCTGGGGATCATCCAATAGCACCCTCCCAGCCTACCAGAGTGTGTGATACATAGCATGTCCTCCATTAATATTTGCCGTATTGAGTGTGCATATATTACCTTCCAAATATGTATATAGTTCTATAATGTAGCAGTAGTATAGTCATGATATTTTCTATTTTGCTACCATGACTTGGAAATTTATTATTTATATCCCAACGCATTACAAAAAAATTACTGAGTATTTGTGCAAGCACTGTGGCAAGATAGAGTCACTTGTCATTAACTAATAGGTATTTTTCTATGGTTCTACATAGTCTTCATAACTACAATGTCACAATTTATTAAGGCTTATCCCTAAAGGTGGACATACTTTTGCTTTTATGCATATGATATAATGAATATGTTTGTGCACCTTAATATTGAACTAATAATATTTTCTTAGGATAAATTCTTAGAAGAGAAAATATTGTATCAAAAGGAATAAACAATTGCATGATTTTTGCAAAGTATTTTACAGTATTGGCAGGAAGGAGTGCAGTGCTCAGTGAGGCTGCAACCTTGTCAACCCGAATGGTATTTGAAACATGTTTCACTTCCTAAAACGTGTAAAATAGCATACTTGTTTTAATTAATATTTCTTTGATTGTTAATGACATTTTTTTACTACTTTCTCTCTTGTTTGGGAAGTAGATCTTCCTATTTAGATAGGATAATTTGTTGCATGCTATCAAACATGCTACTTAGAAATGAAATTCACGTTAAAGACTTCAGGAAACTACAAATCTAGGGTCTGGGGATTCTTAAGAGTCCATAGATGGCCTTAAAATAACAGCAACACTCCTGGAATTGTGGTCAGGATGCTAGGAACAAGTACTTATATGCATTTTTCTGGATGTTGAGAACAAAATTTTAAAAATCAGATTCTTCTCCTTCCATTATACTTCCTGTCCACAAGCAACAAAAGAATTTGGGTCTGTCAGAAACAGAAAAGTATGTTAACTTCTGGCTTAATTTCTTTTCTTTCTTTTTTTTTATTGTATTTTTTAATTTTAATTTTTATTTTTACTTCTGGCTTAATTTCACTTCACTTTTCTTTTTGGATGCTACGTCAGAGGTGCCTGATTTCTAGGTTTTAAAAACCAGAATTAAATGCCAGTTCAGTGGTAGCTTGTTGTTTTAATTTTATGTTATTAAGAGTCCAGGGCTCTGTGACTCACAGGTGTTGGCTATATGTGACTCATATTTCTAAGCTTTAGAAACTTTGGCAAAAGTTTCAACAATAATGTATTATTATTTTGGAAGGATAGTTCAAACATCAAAAGGCACAGAAAATAAATAGTGGGAAAAGTGAAAATAATAGTACCAATGAAAGAAAGAAAGCCCTTGGTTCATGGTAAGTTTTAGAAGTAAACTGAATTATAGCTGGGAGCAAAAGTAAAGAAGAGGCAGAAACACAAAGTGACATAAGAGAAAAATGAATATTTTGGGTCCTACACTTATACTAAGTTAGGAAGTAAATAATCGTATAGTGATTTTATGTCTGAGTCGACATACATCCCACTAGAATGCAAGTCTGTGATGGCAGGAATCATTCCTGATCATTGATGTATTCCCAGCACTAAAACAGTGTCCATTATAGTGGTAGTATTTAACGATTATTTATTGTAAAAAATTAGTAAGCCAAATAAATTCCAAGTGGGAAAACACACACCTTGAATTCTCATCGGAAAGGAGGCAAAAGAAAAATTGTGCAAAATGGTACAGTGACCACTGATTGATTGATTGATTCAACAAATATATTGGGCACTGACGATGTGTAAGTCACTATGCTAGGGACGATAGAGGTGACAGGTGGCTCACAGTCTTTTAAGGTCAGCAGCTGCACCAAAAGGAGTCTTGGAAGGGGAGGAGGAATTTCACCTCACCAAAATCTCCAATGCCATCTTTCCTTCAAATAAATATTCTCTGAAAAAGAAAATGGATGATTTTTTAAAAGTTAGTTTTGAATAAAATGATGTTTAGAAAATATTGCTCTTTTATGGACTTTAAAAATAAAATAAAAATAAAAACAGTTATTATTCCAATAAGGATTCATGGTGAGTCCCTTATACTTTTGTCACTCCACTGTGATTGCTCCTCCTATATAGAATTCTGGAATTGCTGTTGCATAAGACAAAGAAAAGAATGACGTGGATAATTATTATACAAGGTTGGAAATGTTGGGGGCCCTAAGAAATGTATAAGTAAACAATTATGAGGGTTTGGAAGAAGGAATGATCACCACTTCTATCAGTCAGTGTCTCTGCTTGCAAACAATAGAAACTGGCAGCAGGTGATTTTACAAGAGTTCACTGAAAGGACATGGAGTCCTTCATAAAATCAAGATCGGTCAAAGAAACCAGCAGTGGCAAGGACTGGAGTGGAGCAGCTACAGTTGTCCATGAGCAGAAATAATGGATGGTTCTTTATGACATGAATTTTCCATGTTCACATCACTCAAGAGTCAAATTGCAGAGTGACAGAGTTAGGAGAGCAAGACCGAGGGAGTGCTTCTGATTGGCCGAGTGAATGTCAGTCACATCTCCATCCCTTCATCAGGAAGGGTGGGGCATTTTGAGTTATAGTCCCATCAAGAGTGTATATATCCCCAAAGTAAAATAGATGGATTCTTTCTAGAAGAATGGTGAATGAATGATGCCAGTGGGGGGGAAAACAAGCCATATGTGTCCACAATACTTATTTAGCTTGCGGTAGGAAAATCAAAGAAGTCTTCATGAAAGAGTTGGTATGGGAATTAGGCCTTAAAAAATAAACAGCATTTGACTATGTAGGGATGGAGAGAAGAAGTAGGTCTGGAGGCAAGATGTCATGTATGATAGGGTAAGAACATATCAGGAAAAGCATGAATGCCAGCCTAAGGAGTTTGCATTTTATTCTGTAAGCAATGGGTGCCCTGAAATTTTTTTAGATGGGACATGTGCCTATATAATTAGATATTGCAATTAGCCATGTACGTTTTTTTTTTCTTTAAGGAAGTTCCCTCTGGTGACAGGGGATGGTGGGGGCAAGAGATTGGATACAAGAAAACTAGTTAGGACATCATTGAAAAGTTTGGTCTAGATTTTTAAAGAACTGAGCTAATATAATGTCTATGGAAAGGTAGTTGAGGAGATGGCACAAGAAGCATTGTAAAGGTGACTTTTAACATCAGGGCTTGCCTCACCACCACCGTGAAGTGAACCTAAATGTGAGACTGAACATTCAGTCATCAAAACCTATGAAATACTCTTCACAGAAACACTAACAATACAATTTAGCCACTGTTACTTTTCAAATTCTTTGTCAGTTAATCAAATATTCTTCATGATTAAAATCAAGCTATTTGAGAAAATCCTCAAATGCATAAATATGACCTTGTATCTTGACACTTCAAAGTGAAGGGAATCAATTCAAATAATATGTACCCACCTTCCACTAAAAACAACAAGGCAGATACCATAGGGAAGGGGCTGCAAACTTCTTCTGGAAAAAGTCATATAGTAAACGTTACAGACTTTGTGGGCCATACAGTTTCTTTTGTAACTACTTAACTCTATGAGAAAGCAGCTATGAACACTATTTAAATGAATAAACATGGCTGTGCTTCCAGCACAATATTATTTATGGACACTGAAATTTCAATCTCATATGATTTTCACATGCCATAAAACCTTCTCTTGATTTTTTTCTAAAATTGAAAAATGTAAAAACTGGGGTTGTCATTTCGCTCAGTTGGTTAGAGCGTAGTGCTAATGACACCAAGGTTGCAAGTGTTCGATCCCCACACGGGCCACTGTGAGCTGCGCCCTCATTAAAAAGAAAAAAGAAAATGTAAACACCATTCTTAGCTCCCAGGCCATTAAAAAAAGCAAACAAACAGGAAGTGGGTTGGATTTCACACTTGCTAATAATGGCATTGGTTACTACTATAGCTTGAGAAATCAGGACCAACATTTGCTTCATGAGTCGACAACAATATGAGCCCATTCTCAAAGTAGTAGTTGAACTAGAAGAGGAAAAATATGAGAACCAGTTAATATCTCAATGATCAATTCTGTTCTACTTGTTTTTGTTTCAAATGGATGGTGTTTTCCTTTCAGCTTTCTTTCCTAATGTAGCATGGTGTTAATATTTGTTTAAATACAGATTATTAGCCTAACGTAACAGAAGCATTCCAAAAAATAACATTTGGATAAGATAGAAGTTTCTCTCTCAAGTAAGAGTTTGAACAAAGCAGTCTAAGGTTCGAAGGGAGGCTTGATGTTGTCAGAAGCACAGGCTGCTTCTGTCTTTTGCTCTATCATTCCCAACACACAACTTTCAACTCACTGTCTAAAATGGCTGTTTCAGCACCTACCATCACAGTTTAATTGCAGCCAATGGGAAAGGGAAAAAGAAGAGAAGAAGGCCACACTCCTTGCCTTTAAGTGCGTGACCTGAAAGTCATGTACATTACTTTTGTCACATCCCATTGGCCAGAACTTAGTGATGTACCTACAGCTAGCTGCAGAGAGAGTGGAAGTTGACAAAGAATCTTTATCGGGGACGCCATGTATCCAACTGAAATTGGGAGTTCTATTCTTACAGGAAGATGGGGAGAAGAGCATTGTGGAAATACTGGGAGATAGCAGGAAGTCTCTGCCTAATGATATTGCATATTACTAAACAATTTCTGTATTCTGTACAGAGATCATTTTATTGCTTCAATCAAGGACTCATTCTAAATATTTTTAATGATTAACTTAAACGCTAAAAATAGAAATCAGCTATTCTGTTGGCAGCTTCTTTTCCAGGTCTATTACCTTAGTAGCTTCCACAAAATCATAAATTCATTCAACATATATTTTTGAGCACCTATGGTGCCAGGGATCTTTCTAGGCAGATAAACACTCTCATTTCCTACCTACTAACAACTTTATTCTATTATATTATCTCTGTTCAAGACATTACAGTAGAACATACAATAAAGGCTCCTAAAAGAATGGGAAGGAGAGTTGGGAGCCATAGTTGTTAAAATACAAAGTAAGGCGGGGTTGGGGGAACACCAACCCTTCCAAATCTCCATCAGCCCTACAAATTCACCCCCAGTTAACATGGACTCCAAACAACAATCTGTGTACTATGCAAATGTAGTTTCAAGGGACGAAAGTCCTCTAGCTCCCTTTTCCAAAAGATTGCCATCCTTGCACCTGTCCTTTCTAGAAATTCTAGACCACTCTCGGTGTGGGGATGTGGACCCATATTTAGGTGCCAACTCTCTCCCAACCGTCCTAATGGGAAGATAAAACAGATCCTGAAATAAGAGCCAATCTGCATGTGTCAGTGTCTTTCCCGAGTTGTATTTTTTAAAAAGAAAGAAAAGCGAGCAGGCAAATACTAAGCACTCCACCTGGCATGACTTCAGAATGCCTGTGATTAAGATATTCTGCTTATTGTTAGTCAAAGATCTAGGCCTGCCTTGCTCTACATAAAGAGAAGCTCTGCTTCTCAGCTGCCTGCGCGCATCCTTTTACATGTCCTTAGGGTGCTAGAACAGCAGGGCTTCTCTAAATGGTTCTTAGACTCGAAGAACATGAAAAGAGGCAGCGAAGGGCTCCTGAAAGCATTTACATTGACGAGTAATATGTATCGACAGTACATTTTTCGTTTTCTGACTGTAAAGTAAAAGCGTTTGTGCACTGCTTTCCGTGGTTAGCACCAAGGGTAATTGAGGCGGTGGCAGCGTGGCCAGCAGCAGGAGCTGGCTGAAATTAATGAAGTATGGTGGTTTGGGAAGAACCATCTTCACTCCTCAACCACTCCCTTGTACTTTAACTGGTTGAAATGCAAGGGGCATGAAGGGGTGGGGGCAGGGGAAGAGTGGTGTGGCTGTGCAAAGCGGTAAGAACCAGAGGCATTCATTTGGGGTTTAGTCACCTGTCAGGTGGTTGGGGAGGAAGCCACAGACTTAAAAAAAAAAATCTTTTTATTTTCTATAGCGTGAATCAGAGCAATTAAATGCCAATAACAGCTAACACTTATCGAGCCCCTGATACATGCCAGATACTTTTCTAAGTATCTGATTCGTGTCTTATCTGATTCCTACACTAACTCTCTGCGGTAGGTGCTCTAATTATTTCCATTTTACCACTATACGAGTAAAACCGAGGCTGGGAGAGGTTCAGGCTTTAAGCAGCAGCCCCAGGGTTCTATCCTTGGCTGTCTGACTCCAGAGCGAGCGTGCCATCCACCAGGCACTACTGTCTTAGAAAATATTGGAATCCCTGGCTGTCATTTCCCCCAAGATTAACATCTCGGTTATTGCTACAGGTGATGGCCTAGATTTGCATTTCCTAATGGAAGAGAGAATGAAGTTAAATCATAAATAAGAGAATGCTTTAACAGGATGATGTTCAAAAAAACTGCAAAGACTTTGTGCCTTTTTCCTGAGTGCTTGCTAGCACATTCCGTGCTGTAGGGAGGGGAGGAGGGCATAAGAGTACCAGGGTCTATATAAAGCAATTTATTATTTTTTGAAAAGTGATAATGGCCTTGTTTTCATCTTAAGAGTTGAGAGTGGCAAAAGACTGATAGCATCCTCAGAAGCATGCACTCAGCAAGATTCCCTAAATAGTTCTTTCCTCTCCAGTCCTGACCCAGTAACCTCTGGGCCATTCTCTTCCCTGGAATCTCCTGTATAGGGCCCCAAAGAGTATGCTGATGCCGCAACATCCTTTTAGGATGTGAAGACCTGTAGACAAATGGCTCCTGGGGATGGGAACATATCAAAACGTAATCCTTACTCATAACAGAATTGAGTTTGGTGTGAACCCAGCAATCAGGGAATGAAAGGTGAGTGCATTAACCTACCATGTTATCTGTATAGGAGTTTTATATCTTAAATGGAACAGACATCCCTGCAAAACAATAATGAACTGAGATTAATGAGTTACAGGTGACCCTCAGACACGGGAAGGTTGACTTTGGATAAGCACCCACAAAGGTCAAGTGCTTATCTGAATTAACCACAAGTCTTGGATCTGGGGTAAAAATAAAGGACGAGAAATACCCTAGGGAGAGGCTTTCTTCAACCTGAGTTTTGTGTTCTTACTTACTTTCTGCTAAATTCCACATTGGATTGGACCCGTCCTTTTCTTGTGGCATTTGCGCACACATCTCTGGCCGAACCCACATCTCAATGTCGTGGAAATAGTATGAAAACCCAGAGCAATGCTTTTCAGATTTCTAGGGTTTCAGAATGGCTTGTAGACCAATTATTTTTGCTAACATAGAATTGAGTCTTTTTGACAGAGGCTGTGTAAGAACCGAATGGAATCTTTACAACTGTAGTCACTTTTGCCCAGTACTGACTTATAGATTTGCATCTGTCTCATTGTGCAGTGCAAATATGTGGCGGTAACGATAACTTCTATGTTTATTAGTCTCATCCTTGGGTCAGCTTTAATATTTCCATTTAAGACAGAATAATTAATGCCCAGAGTGGAGCTGTATTCATCATTTATTGAAAAACACATTTGACACCGACCTCCATTAATTAAGTGAAGTTATATCCCCCATAAAGGGTATCTGCTGGGCTTTATCTTAGAACCCTGCCAGCAAGGTGAGTCGACTGGGAGACGTCCGTGGGGGTGGGGCAGACCCAGCTGAGGCCTTAGGAGAAGTTTAGTGTAGAAAGTGGAGTGCTCATGTGGGAAGGTGAGCATACACTCGCCTGATACAAAACACCAGGGTGTCTCCACTGGCAGATAGAATCCTGGTCCAGGTGTGTTGACAACAATAGAGATATAAAGAAACAGCTCTCATGCACCCCTGCCAGAACTTGGAAATGAGGGAAATGAGATGCCCACTGTGAGCAAAACTTTAAAAGCAACATGTACTGAAATGGAGCAAAATAGAGAGCAAAGTTCTCTTAGGCCATTGAAGGGCGCTAAGAAACCCGAGCGAATATATTAACACATGCAAAGAAAGAATGTGTGATTCAGAGGGGGTTGGTCAGCCCTGGGAGGTGGTTAACAGAGAGTCCCTGTGGCAAAAGTTAGCGGTGCTGGTCCTCACTTTGCCCCTGGAAGATGGGGCCTGGCTAAAGTCTTTTCAGACTGGGGTAAGCATCAACTAAACATGTACTCAAATTGGTATGGAGTGCCACACTGTATTATTATATCAGGCATATGTCAGGCTTTTGGAAAAAGTGCTGAGTATGGAGATTACCTCTGGAGGCAGAGGACTGACCTGAGCCACCTACAGTCTGGAAGGAGAGCACATTCACACGAGGAAGAAAACTAGACTGTGGGCTCTCAGTCTACATAGGAAGTAATGGTAGAGATGGGAGATGCAAAGGACCTGTAAGAGTTCCACAGTGGGAGAAGGTATATGTATAAGGAGACGATATCCACCAGAGACGTTTGACTGGGACACGGGCTGGCAGCAGATTTGAGGGATGGCAGGAGGCAAGGGTGGCTGGACCCAGAGTGCTTTTAGGTAATATTTGTTGAGTGCTTACTAGGTGCCAGACACTGTTGGAAGTGGTTTAATCTCCTGATTTTCATCATGATCCTATGAAATAAACTGATCTTTCTTCTGAGTTTACTGATGAGGAAACTATGGTGCACTATAAATAAATCAATCACCTGAGCTTGGAAGTAGAGGATGGGGATTTGAACCATGGAAGCTTGGTTGCAGAACCCATGCTCTTTGGTGATTCTGATCATGAAGACAGAGGCTGAAGTAGCCAGACCATGCAGGGCCTGGAGGTTGAGGATTTTGTCTTCTCTCCAGCATGGTATCCAGTTCAAGGAATGACCTTGTCAAATGTGTGCTTTGAAAAAAATCAACCTGGCCACAATGTGATTAGCTACCGTTTTTCTAAAATCTGATTATGATTTTTGCTTCCTGTGTTAAGTCTGCAGAGACAGGCAATGCACATATCATATGAACTGAAAGAATTTTGCTCACCAAGAGAGCTATTCCTTATTATAAATTAATATACTGGCTTTTGAGCATGCTTTGGCTGTTCAAAATTTGTGACAGTAGGGAGGGAATATGTTGCTCCTGTGGTTTTGAGTATTATAGTTCCTGCACCAGTTATTTCTCAATATAAATTAATAAAATGGTACCTTGGTTTGATATATCACACTTATGAGATAGGTTAGGCAGTCTGCCCTAGAAAGATTGATGGCCTTTCTAAAAATATGAAGTTTCTCATTTGCAATACCAAAGACCAGGCTTTGTCTAGACCACAGGAAATTCACCAAAGTTACGACTTTGCCTATGGCTGCTCAAGAGGGAGCCTGCTGCCTTTTCCCCAAGGGTGACAGTTGACAACCCACAACACTCGACATCACTGGCGCTGTGTACAACAGCCATAAGTCCTTCTCCTCCTCCTTCTTTTTTTTCTCTTCTTCCTCCTCCCCCTCTTCCTTCTTAGGTGATATTTAGAAACCTAAACAGGTAGGAAATATTAGGAAGATCTGTCAGCAAGTGTCAGGTTCAGAGCCTTTTGATGGGTACCAACAAGAACAGTGTAAGGTGTCAAGCCTTAAGGAAATGTGATATCAGACAGAGAAATAAGAGAGAATCCCACTTAACATAACTGGGAGCAAGATGGAAACTGAACCTTGGTTTCACTACGGGGGGCCAGCATAAGAGCCATTCAATCTGGAGATATAAATCTGAACAGAATGTAGAGATGGTATTTAAGGCTGTATAACTCGTGAGATCCTCAATGAATTGAACATGGTTAGAGAAAAGACAAGGTCAGAACCCTAAGCCCTGGGGCACTCCAACTCTTAGAGGCAGGGAGTTAAAGAGGCACCAAGAAAGGAGACTAACAAAGAAGTAAGCAAAGAAGTGGGAAGAAACTCAGTAGAGCATAGTTTTGTGGAAGGCAAGTTAAGTGTTTCAATGGGGAGAAAGTGATCAACTACATAAAATGTTTACAAGCAAGACAAAGACTGAGAATTGACTGATGGATTTGCCAATGTGGAGGTCCTCAATGGTTATAACAGGAGCAGTTTTGATGTTTGCAAAGTAGGGTGGTGATTGGATTGGGTTCAAGAGAGAATGGGAAGAGAGAAATTACCAGTGAATGTAAACAACTTCTTTGAGGAGTTTTGTTGTCAAGAGGTGCCCCCCCAAAAAATGGAGCAATAGTTGGAGGGGGATGTAGTGTCAAAAGATTTTTGTTTTATTTTTAATGAAATAACAAGAGCATGTTTACATGTTATGGCAACGGTCCAAGAGAATGGAGGGAAATTGATGATGCAGGAGAGAGGAGGAGACTTTCTAGAGAAATATCCTTGTGGCATTGAAAGGGGCTGGGATCTGGTACACGAGTGGGGGCTGGCCTTGGTTGAGAGCCCAGTAATCCATCCAGAGTCCCAGGAGGAAATGCAGTGTATATGGGCTCTGATGCTGGTAGGTGGGGAGATGTGGTAACGGGACATATAGAAGATCTTTCTGGGTGTTTCTATCTTCTTGGTGGAATAGCAAGCAAGAGAATGATGACGAGTGAGCAGGTTGTGGAGGATTGCAGAGAGAGGAGAAGGGCTGAAAGGGTTGTTGAGGAACGGGCCAGGACACCAGATAATACCGAGGAAGCATTATTGGTCCACAGGAGGTTATAACGATGAGGAATTTAGAATGAGATCAGCCAGCATGGTTGTGTGTGTTGCTCCAGCACATTGAGGGGCAGGGATGCTGGCGATGACTAGACAGCAAGTTGGATTTAAGCGGGCATGGGAACTTACCGGGACAGTGCAGTGAGAAAGGAGCAGAGAGCATGAGCGTGCTTGCAAGAGAAGAATAATAATGATGGATCATGGCATTGAAGTAGGATAAGGAGGAGGAAAGTGAGCACACAAGGACAGTGACAAGGTGGGAGGAGCATCAATAGATTCTAACTCCTAGTAGAGGAAAAATGCACGTGACCCAAAGGGCGTTTCTGGCCTTAACACTAACAAACCTCTCAAACTCTTAATGTTCACATTACTTTCAATATTGAAAGAGATAGTAAGAATATCTTTAGGTTTTTTTCCTGGGGATGGGCCTCCTCTGTTGGAACAGCTATTGCTGGGGAGGTGACAGCTTCAGTGCTTGTTGACAAGAGAGAGAAGAAGGAGAGTGTTGGTTTCTCATCAAGGAGGAAAATGACTGGTATAGGGTAGCAGGTCTCAGAGTCTCCAGTCTCCTGAGTTTTATATTCCCAGGATTGTAGGAGGTGTTTAGATGCCAAGTCTCTCTCTCTCTCTGTCTGTCTGTCTGTCTGGTCTGTCTGTCTGTCTGTCTGTCTCTCTCTCTCGTCTCTCTCTCACTCGCTCGCTCTCTCTCACACACACACACACCTCACGTGTGCATTTTTCTTCTTTATTAGGAATTAGGATAGTGCCCAATGACAGATATGTAGTCTGTCAATGATTCTTCAATGGTTTTGGCGACTAAGAGGAAAGCCATGAAGAACCTAAGATAAGGTGAAAAGTTATGTAAGGAAAAGGCAGGAGGAAAAGCCATTTATAGATGATGTTTTACCTTCGAATTTAGTTTATGGATGACATTAAGTAATGTCATTGTGGAATATGTAGTAGAAACCTGATAATCATGTCATGGGGGAATATGGCTATAAAAATATGACAGATGTCTTTGTGTAGTGACCAAAAGAAGTGGTTACCTGAAGCTTATCCTTTGGGAATTCTCCTGTTTATGGGAATTCTCCTGTTTATCTCAGCTTCCTGCTCCCTGCCCCCTGGTCTCAGCCAAGGGTCTCTTGGTTGCTTAGACTTTTAAATAGGAGATGAGCTTTGTAGACAGACCATCCAGCCCCCAAGTTTCCCCCTCCCCCTTTTTTTTTTTTTTTTTACAGATATTAGAACTGAAACCTAATGAAGTGAAATCTGTGTTCCCCTATTCTGTGGTGATGTGAGTGCCATATTCTGGCCTCTAGCTGTGTTGAACCCATGCCCTTCTTCCATGCCTCTGCTGGAGTCTTGTCCCTTCTGCTTCTCCTGTATTAAAAGTATGGTTTGTCCTCAGATTGGGATGCCCTCCCCCTGACCCAGGAAGCACAAACTTGATATATCCTATACTGTTAGGCAAAGGATGGAACAAGTTTTTGGGTATTTTAGCAAATTGGATATAAACCTTATTCACAAAACACGATCAAGGATTGGGGAAGAAGGGAAAACAAGGTTTTCATCCCTCTTTAGAATACATTTTATATAAGAGATATAAAAATCATAACAGCGAACTATGTTGAAAGAGCTTGGGTTTTGGAGTCCAACAGTAATGATAGTTGTACTCGTGTGTACTGAGTGCAGACTCTATGCTGGGCGGCGACCTTTCTCACATCTTGATTTTGATTACGGTGGGATCTTGGGCCAGTTACCTCATTTCTTTGAACATTTTTTTACTCAACAAAAATAGAAGAATACTAATGCCTTTTTTGCATGGTTCTTTTTGTAAAATATTAAGTTTTACATCATGTAAAAGTATCTAGCGTATAACAGGTGCTCAATAAATGTTAATTTGTTCTTTCTACCCTTCCCTTCAAGCTTCCTGAGGTTTAAAAATACTTTTCCAGATTTTGCACTGTTCAAAAATTTCAGCAGCAAGGCGAGAATGGCTATGATTAAAACCATTTGATAGTGTGTGTTCAGTTTTGTAATGTAACCTGATATCAACAGCCAAGATCTTTGTCCTGAAGGGAATTTCAATATGCAGCAAGTGGGGCTGATTTAATAGCCATTAATTCCGAGGGTATGTTCAAGTTCAAAGTCCATCTGTTTTAAAATGTAAATTGCTCTTTTTTATGTATTTTGTATTGGAATTTCGGAACAAATGCTGTCACTTTTCTTTTTCTTTGCATGGGATTTCGGGCGCCTTTATTATCACAGAGCCCTATTATTGTGACACCTCACACAGGAAATGCCCACTCTGACATAAGGCACCAAATTGCTGAAATATCCTGTGTTTTCTATTCATTAAAGCCCTGAAGCACTATGTGCAAATTCCCTTACTTTAATTACACACCTCAGGGATGTGCAGGCCAAAAAAGGAGCCAGTCAGACAAAAAGCCAGATCTTTGCCAAAAAAACCCAGCCCCCTAAACTGGTAAACATTTATTTTCAGCTGGGGAAATCTGCTCTTAATTCATGTAGTGACTTTCCCAGCTGAAATAATGAGCCAAGTGAACCAAATGTTCGCAGTGAGCAAACATGAGCAGTAGGGAATCAGGCCATCTCTTATTTACATGTTTGTTCCTTCAGCAGTTAAGGAACATTTGTGTATTTCCCGTTTACCTGGAAGCATACCAGTGTTTATGCTTTAAGTGTCTTAGTTTTCAAGCAGAGCTGATAGATTCTATTGTAGAGAGATGCTTTAAGAATCAAAAGGAGAAAAACCACCAAACCAAATTATTTATTAGGGATTAAAAGCAAAATCTCCCCAGTAGTCTCACTGACCTTAAAAATCAGAATTAGCAAAAACATTGGAGATTTTGAAGACAATGCCATTTTGGAATTTTTTTGTAAGTTAACAAAACTTCTGAACTTACAAACAAAATAGTTTATTGTTCCATAAAGCAATCTAGGAATTAAAATACATTATAAAAGGTTTTTAAATTTTTCAGGGTCTTTTTTCATTTCCATTTTGTTACAAAGCTTTAGAATGTAGGAAATAGGAAAGGAAATAGCTCTCCACATGCACTATATACATATGACAAGGTAGAGTATTATTTACACTTATTTTTTGAGGTCTACTCACAAAATGAACTCAGATTCTAGAACAGAAAGTTGCCCTATGTATAAAACTTTGAATAAAAAGTCGTTTGTAGAACAGCATGCATGAAAGCTTCGTGGAGAAGCAGTTAAATTAACACATAAAATAGCAAGGTAGGAGAGTCAGTCAATATATTGATTAATTCCTATGACGATTCAGAGTATCTACTCAACAATTAACCATTTGACATTTTTCTTGATATACAGAAGTTTTAAAAGTCCCAAACCCCAACTCATAGAAAGATATAATCAATAATTGGAGTTTTACTGCCTCTTTTGACATAAGCTTCGATGCAGAGTTTTAATTTAACCTCAAAGAATAAGATACTTTACATTCTAATGAAGGTGTGCCTTTTTATTCTAAGAAACCTGAGGGGGGGAAAAAGCAGATTTTTTTTTTAAGTAGCTTTTAATTCACAGCACTTTAAAAATCAAGGTTAATCACCTCCAAACCTTTTTCCTCTATGAAAATTTTAGCAGATACATGATTTTTTAGCAACGAATACAATGTACGAGAGTTTTGTTGTTGTTGTTCTGTAAGAAGAAGCAATGCCCTATTAATTTTGACAGACAACTTGGCATTAGCCATTTTAAAATCCAACATGTAATACTTATGCATTACTAGTCTCTCTATATTTTTGTCAAGAGATGAACATTTTGCCAGATTTTCAATAATATGCCAAGAGCTTTGTCAGTCAGTTTATTTAGCCCCGCATGGCGATGCCAGTTTTTGTCCACCCCCCGCTGGGTGTAACACTGCCCGTCACAGCTCACATAACTCCTCCCCTGCAATTAGACAAAGTCAACACAGCAATCACTCCCCACCGCCCTGAGGTACCTGCACTATCAACAGTGCAGATTCCGAAGCTTGAACAAGCTTTGCTTTGTCACTGCCCCCCCACCCCCCACCCCAATTAGGACTGTTTTCTGCCCAGGCAATTTAGCACCAACACCATGGGTGGACCAGACAACTCTTTTAAAAAGCGCGTTCATTCTTCTGCCCATCCCCCCGCCCCCAGCCCAACCCAATCCATTCTCTCTCCACCCCCTTTTCACTACTTCCTCCACCACCATCCGCTCTGAGCGTCCCCCCCACTCCTCCCCACCGAACAGCCCTCTCCGAAAGAACTGGGAGTCTGCAAGAAGGCAGCTTGCAGCCCTTCACTAGTTACCATGCCGACTGCAGCCTGTGCTGGGGAATGTGCCGCTGCCGCACTGAACTCCATGAAAAGATGAAGAAAATGTGCAGGCAATACTCGTTTGGCTGCGATGCTGGGGAATCTGAGACGGGGCTGTTGGTATGGAAGGATCTCACCGCATGCAATTTGCAAACATGCCAACTCAGTAATGTGCGATAGGCACTGGATGGCATTGAGAGGGCCTGGACTCTCCAAGGTCTGGAAAGGAGTAAGAGGTGGATAGGAAATCTGCCTCCTGAAACAATGCTTGCCCCGTAGAAATAGGAGATTTATTCATTTTAATACGAGTCTGTGCAAAATGCTGAAAGAGATGGAACTTTTTACAAGCCTTCCCCTTGGAGACCAATCATGAAAACTTCATGAGCTTTATCTGCACCTTACTTTTGACTGGCCATAAAAAAAAAAAAAAAAAAGAAAAAAAAATCGGACTTTCTGCCCTAAAAGTCATCAGTAGAACTCATATGATACCAGGGTTGTATTGTCAGGAGCTCCAATGGAGTTGTAAATCACAAACAATATTTCTGGAGCAATTGCACAGAGGAGAGGATTGTTTTCATCTGTGAGGAGAAAGGGGGAGGCAGAACACAGTCCACTGAAGAGCAAAATTCCAAGAGTTGAAGAGTTCCAGGACCTTCCCATCTAGAAGGCGGAGGACTTGGGTCTACCCAGCAGTGCTTCTAGGGAGTCATCCTGGGCTACCATGAAATAATTCTTAGTTTAGAGTTGTTCTTAGGATGTTGAGAGAAAATATGGGACCACCATAGGGGCTAGGTCCACTCCAACAAAATTCTTTTCCAAAACCCCTCTTCCTGCTCCACATTCACGTAACCAGAGGCTCCCTGGGATTTCCTGGAGTAAGTGGGGACCTTTCTCAGAATGAGGATGACTCAGGATCATTACCTACACCTCACACTCAGATTAGTAAAATTTCTTTCTTTTGCCTTTTCAGTCTTCCACACTGATTGGCTCCAAACTGTCCTGCACATCACTGGCAACATAGTTTTCCATGCTTGCCAATTCGACCCTGTCTTCTCGTTGCCCACAGCCTCCCTACGGTTCCTCATCGCCATGGCAACCACATGTCCTGGATTTTTCAGGACATTTTGATTTCAAATATTCTGTCATGTGGTCAGACCATGTGTCAGATCATATGCCAAAAGATATGTCCTGATTTGGGTTTTGAAAATATTGTCACTATACCCATTGCTCCCATTGCTCCCCAGATATGACTGTTGTTTATCCTTCCTTTTCTGGCAAACTAGAAAATAGTGCTTCTCTTTTAATATAATAATACCTTTTATTTTCACATAATATTTTGCAGAGTGCTTTCACATAATCATCTCAATGGGTCCTTTCCTACCTGTGAAGTAAGACAAGCTAGGAGACATTATTTCAATTTTATAGATGAGAAAATTGGGGCACAGAGTAGTGAATTAATTTCCTATCATATCTATAGAGGCAAAATGATTAGAATCGCAATCTCCTGACTCAATGTCTTTTATCTCTAACATGTTGCTTCCAAATATAAATGTGATGCTTTGTACTCTAGGTTTGTTTGCCATTTTTATTCCTGAAAGACTGTCTTTCAGGGGACCGTGTGACTGTAGTGAACTTTTTCCTGATTTATGCTGCATTTCAAGTCGCAAAGTTGAGTGAGAGTTGGGGGAAAGGCTTTAGGGTGGAAGAACTGGGGGCGAAGATGTTAATCACCAACGTCATATGTTATTTAAAAAACTAGAGAGAAAGAGAAGACGGGAGGAGGAGAGGGAGAGAGAGAGAAAAAGAGAGGGAGGAAGGAAGGAAAGGAGGAAAAGAAGTTCAGGGAATCTGTCCAACAGTTAGTTACACCAGTGATATTTCTAAAAGACAGACTTATTTAGCACATGCCTAGTGATGTTTGCAAACATCTGCTTCTTAATATTCTTCATTATTATTCAAATTTCTCAAAAATATATTATTGTGTTAAATTCTTCCTAGCTAATAGGTTGTACGGTGCTAGATACTATATATAAAAATGAAATGAAAAAGGGAGGGAAATATGTATCATTAGCCTCATTATTCATTCATGTCCTCAATAATTAATTTGCAAATATCAAGCACCATCCGTGTGCCAGGCGCTATACGAGATGCTAGAGATATAGTGGTGATATCACAGAGCTTCTAGTCTGGTGATAATTATTGATTGTGACAAGTGCTACAAAGAAGATAAACAGGATGATGCGATAAAGAGAACTGCAGGAGGCTGGGGGCTGCTCAGGAAGGTACTTCAGAGAGAGTGGTCGGGGAAAGCCCGTCTGAGGAGGTGGTTTTTAAACCGACACTCGAAGGATGATAAGGAGCCAGAGTTGTGCACAGAGCGAGGGAAAAAGCATTTCAGAATGTGGGAACAAGAAAGCACGGAGCCCTGCACTTCTTATCCTCCGTTGGTCTACAGCATAATGACCGAGCATTGGGGGGCTGGCGGAATGGTGTCAGGTGAGGCTGGCGTTGTACTGCCCTGAAGGCCATAGTAACGGGTTGGGACTACATTCTAAGAGCAACAGAAAGCATTGAAGCCATTGAAGAGAGAGACAGACAGACAGTTAAGAGTTTTCTAGGAAAAAACCTGCACTACTACGTTTGAACCCAATTCTTATGCTAACATCCCAAGTCTACAGAAGCAATGCTATAGGTAGAACATCAGAACGCTCGGGGGCTATTTGTGCCGCATTATAAAGTTCTTTACCTTCTAAAAATATTCAAAACAGAATTTTTATGCTACGTTTCAAAATGTGGATTCATTAACATCTCTTCTATGCCAAGTTCTATATCGTCTAAGCATCTTAACTCAAGATCAATAACATTATCCAAAATGGGAAGGCAACCAAGGTTAATTTGAGAGGAGAGGACATGAAAATAGGAATAAGCGGACAGATTGTTTCTGGGTAGACAGGGATGGAGAGGATTTGTTACTCGGCAGAGAAGAGGTTTAAATTTTAATTGTTGTTGATATCTTCAGCCTTAATGGTTTGCCAGAAAAAGGACAGGAGGAGGCAGTGGTATGTGACTGAAGCTTTTTTGCATAACAGTTCCTATGGAATCGACTCACCAGGCTGGGATTTTAATTTGGCTGCGACTGTGGTCAGGGCAGACCACGTGTGATGCGTAACTCTTTCTGTTGGGATCCATGGTGATGTCTGCATAACAACCATTTCAGTGAAAAGTTCTAGTCAATTATCAGATGCTTTGCAATGGTCAGATATCATGCACAATACAGAACTCACAGGCGCCAGTTTTCCGCTAGATGTGTCAGCATTAAGTTGTGCGTGTTCGCTAAGGGTAGTCACAGATGACCCTCACAGGAAGCTTGCCTAATATGCACTTGCATAATATAAGGACAGGCATCTATTGAAAAACAAACAGACAGCATGAAATGTACGACTCTCAGTCTGTGTTTTTTATTTGTTGGGAGTAAACTATCAAATCAATTTTAGAAAAGGAGTAATTGTTGGATGATTTATATTTAATTTGCTTCACTGTTGGAGAGAAAAAGTCTCAACGCCAATTCAGGCTTACGATGATGGCTTGTTCAGTTCTTGAAGGTAGGTATTTAAGAGCTACATACAGCTAACCCAGACGTAAAATAACTTGTCACAAATCTCCATTTAAGAGTCATAATGGAAAGAAAAAAAAAAAAACCGTGAGAGAACTGGTTCATCTGAGTAAATGTTCTCATCTTTGTGCTACTTCCAGAATAATCACCTTACATCTAGCTTAATAGTCTTACAATCATACAGAGATTCTGTTGTAAAGCAAGCCTTTGGACCTGTGATGTCAGGTAGACTTACTTTACAATTTGTACATGTGGCAAGCATAAGCTCAAATACTTAACCACTCATTTGTTAAAACACACATGCCAAAAAATAAATTTTATTTTAAAAACATTGGTTTTTCCCATTTTGCTCTTTGGATTTGAGTCTTTAAGATCACATAGCATCAGGCAAATACTTAAAAGCCAAAACATACCTAAGTTACTTCACACTTTGATTGAATTTTAATTTATTCAGTTTAAAAATAAAACTCTGCTGTGTGGTTAGTACTCAGAAAAATATACAATTTTTAAAAATGGCAATGCTGTATTCCCCAGCTGTCAGTTCTTAAAATTAAAACTCAATTAAAATACTTTCTAAATGGGTGACTGAAATTTTCTTTCTTTATTCATTAATAAATAGTTTTGAATGCCTACTGTGTGCCAGGCACAGGGCTAGGATCTAGGGATACAGCAAGGAGAGCAACCCAATTTATTTGCAGAAGGAATTGGAGCCTTCACACCTGGGATAGGCACAGAAGGCTTCATAGAAACTAGGTCTTGTGTATTCCCACCAGAGATTTTAAATAGCAAGTAACTAAGCAGGAACCTGCTTAAGTCAGTAGTTGTGCTGCTCTGCTGTGAAAGTGATTTTCCCCAAATTGCCTTGTTACATGTTCCACAATAAATGACATTCACAGCTCTCCATGTACTCTACCTGAATCAGTAGCTAGCACTAGGTTCCCCTTCGCCGCCCCCTTCCTCCCCCCCCCACCCCCCCCCCCCACCATTGAGGATTGATTTCAACTAGGAGAATTTTGTAGTTTCTTCGGTCCTAATATTTTGGCATGTTTGTCTACTCCTCAGAGTACAACTTCCTCTGAGAACACCCTCAGTCTGAAAGCTTGGGGGCAGAGATGGATGGTGGTGGTGGTGGAAGGTGGGGAGAGGTTGGAAATTCTTTTGGAAAATAACTGTGCTTCCTGGGTGCATTTCCTTCCATTACTCTACATTCCCTTGGATCTGCCATTTAGTGAAAACACTGAGAATATGCCCACTGCCACTGTAGGGAGAATGGAGAGTTTTGGTGACTCAGAAAATAACCATCTGGCACTCAAGCATTTTTATTCTGTCCAAAGAGAGCTCACAATAATTCAATCATGAAGTTTGTGCACCGAGATAAACAACTCTATAACTGTGAACCAGATTTATACTTGGAGTTATTTCCTTTGTTTCCTCTCCAAGTGAACATGGTAGTTTCTTTTAAGAAAATTCTCAACTCTCCTATTTTGGGTGATTACTCTGCCAGCAATTTTGGAGACCTTAAAAAAGTGTGTCTGGATAGGATTGCCAGGTAAAATACTGGATACCCAGTTAAATTGAATTCCAGATGAACATTAGTATTTATGTATGTATGTATGTATGTATGTATGTATGTATGTACATATAAGTATGTTCCATGCAATGATTGGGACGTGCTTATAGGAAAAAAATTATTCATGCCATCTTGTATTTTTATTTGCTAATTCTAGCAATTCTATGCCTGGGCAGTGGACACCAGAGTCTTCATATCATGGTACGTGAACAGATAGATGGAGTAATCATTTTAAGGCACTATTGTCAGAACTATTTTTGGTGCCCTCAATAGCAACACCATAAAAACAGTTCGTGAAGCACCCACATGCTCATCAGAACTGTGCTCGTTGCCATGCCAAGTTAAGTGACATAGTCCTTTCCGTCTAGGAAGACAACCACGGTTCAATATCAGCAGGGAGGAACCAGATAAAAAGAAAAGGAAACATAAAAAACTTGACCGACATCAAAGGAATATATACAATAAATAAAGTACTTCTATTATGTGCACAACTCGTTGTTAGGAACTGACACAAGACCACAAACATTTCACAGAGGTCACTGGGCAACTGTTGACATCTTCTGTTAGGAGGCAAAACAATGACTCAGAAGTAAAAGAATCTCTGTTTCTTTTAACCCCTAGAATCACCTCAACTCCTTATCTCTGCGTGGGATTAAAAAATTATGTGTACATATAAAAAGGGACACACGCACACACGTTATTATACACATATCAATAAATAAGGGGACATGAAACCATTGATGTAATCAGAAAATGCTCACCTAATGTGTTACAGATCTGATCAGATTGCCATCAGTAATGAATGAAACTGCTAACCGTGTTCAGATCAATGGTGCAAATGCTGCGCTGGTGACTAGTAAGATGACTGAAATGACCTAGTGCCTTGTGCCACAACCTAGTCTCGTGGTGACTGTTCATTTGGCAACCAGCTTATCACTTTAGAAACTGATTTTAAATGATTGATTCAGTATGACCACATTTAGGATGCAGATGGCTTGAGAGATTGTCAAGGATGATCTGTACATTTTTCTATATTCTTTTCTTATTACAAAAGTAATGTATAACAATTGTAGAGAGTTTAAGAAAACAGTAAGATAAAAAGGGAACCATAATCTCACATCTCTGAATTCCTCTTTAAAATTGTTAATTATGACACCTCCTACACCTCCAAAAGATCAGGAAACAATCTATCAAATTGCTATCTATCCACCACCACCATTAACTATAGATTACTAGTATTATTATTACTTGATTTAGATTTCTATTTGTAAAAGAATTTTCCATTTTTTTAAGGAATGAAATATAACAGATACTGTTAAAAGCCCGTTTCCATCCCTTCTTTTCTCTCCTTCCTTTTCCCAGGGGTGGCCACTGCCCTGAGATTGTTGTGTGTCATTCCCATGGATGCTTTCACAATACATTTTTAGATACATAAACTACGGTTTTGTTTGCTTTTTTTAAAAAAGGAATACTGTACTTTTTGGGGGGAATTTGCCATTTTCACTTACCATCATGTTTTCAAGATTATTCATATTAATACATGTAAATCTAATGCATTCATTGTATTCCATTGAGTGAATGTATCCATTCCTCTACTAAGGGACATTTAGAATGTTTGAACATTTTTTTCTCTAATACAAACAGTGTAGCAATGGTTGTCTCTATGTACACATGTTCAAGAACTTTTTAAAAGGTGGCACCTAAAAGTATAATTACTGGTTGGAAACATGGAAAGCTTCGTTTTCCTGGGCTTTGAAATTGCTTTTCAGTGTGATGGTACCAATTTATACTTCCAAGAGAAATGTATCATGGTTAATTGTCCCACATCTTTAAAAACTGTTGATATTATCAGACAGTAATGTTTGCCAATCTGATGAGTGTGAAATAGTGTCTCATTGCTTTAACTTGCATTTCATTCATTGTCAAGGAGTTGAGCATATTTTTCATGTTTATTTGCCATTCAAGTTTCTTGCTTTGTCAATTGTTCCACAACCTAGTCTTATGGTGAATGTTCACTTGGCAACAAGCTAATCACACTTTAGAAATGGATTCATAATTTTTATTTTAAATTGGTTTTTTTTCTCACTTGTTTTTAGGAGGTTTTAAAAATACAGCTTGGATGCATATCCACTGTTCTATCATTTGCAAATATTTTTTTCTAATCTGTGACTTGTATTTTATTTTGTTAATGACATCATACCAACTATTTAAATTTAAAATAGCAAAATTTATTTATATTTTCCTTTAAGATTTGTGCTTTTCATATTTTGCTCAAGACACCCTTTTTTACCATAAAGATATTCTTCTATGTTTTCTTCTAAAAGTTTTACGTTTTGTTTTTTCACGTTTAGGTTTTTAGTCCTTCTGGAATTCATTTTTGTTTGTGGTATGACATAAGGATTCAGTTTCATCTTTTTGCATATGAATTTTCAGTTGTCTTAGCGCCATTGGTTAAATGATACTTCCCCCTCCAACCCCCATCCCCCATGGATTTGTAATGTCATCTCTGCTATATATCAAGCGCCTATATAGATGAGAATCTGTTTCTGGGCTCTCTATTTTATTTCATGGCATATTTATTTGTCTATTACTTCTCCAGTGCCACTCTGCTGGGAGTAAGCCCCCTGGTCTCACTGCTTCCTCTACCTCCTTTGCTCTCTTAGCTCTTTACTTTCTTACAGGACAGGGGTTGTTGCAGTCTGTGAAAAATCATGTTGAGATTTTGACTGTATTTTATATAATTTTTAGATTAATTTGGAGAGATCTTTACAATATAGCAGTCGTATGTACTATACACATATTTACACACACATATATGTCTTTAGTATATCAATCTTTACTGCATTGTCTTTTCATCTATTAACTTGATATATCTCTTTATTTTATTTCCATTATGCTATTTAATAGTTTTATATTTTTTCCACAAGGTTTTTTTTTTTGTTGTTGTTTACTTTCCCTACATTTTTTATAGCTCATGAGGCTATTGTAAATGGAAAACTTTAAATGACATTTTCCAATAGTTTGTTGTTTTTGTACAGAAATGCAATTAGTTTGGGTATATTGGTTTATGTTTAACAACCTCATTGAACTGTTATATTTGTCTTAGATGTTTTTATTTATTTGAATCAATCTTATTGTCTTTGAGTAAGGACAGCTTCATTTCTTTCTTCCCAATTCTTATACCTTTCATTTTCCTCCTTCTGCCTTACCATGCCAACTAGCTCCATCAGCACAAGTTGAATAGAAATGGTGTTGGTGAACATCCTTGTATTGTTATGGAATTTTAAAAGGAATGCTTGTAATGTTTCACCATTAAATATGATGTTTGCTGTAGGTTCATGAAGTTAAGTAAGTTTGCTAATCTTCCTAGTTTGTTAAGAGTTTTTGGTTTTGTTTATTTTGTTTTGCGTTTAAATGATGGAGGACTGAATTTTATCAAATATTTTCTGTACATTGAGTGAGATAATCATATGGTTTTTCTCTTTTAATCTATACTTTTCTCTTTCATCACATTATCCTCATCTGCTTTTGGTTTCAAAAGTGAAGGGAGTACTAGTTGCGAAAAATAAGTTGAGGAAATTCTCTTTCTCTGTTTTGGATCAGTTTGTATAAGATAGAGTCTGTCTATATCTTGAAAGCTTGGTAGACTTTTGTAAAAGGGTCTGAGCCTCATATTTTTGTTTGCTTGTTTTGTGAATAGGTTTTTCACAACTGCTCCAATTAAAAAATATATATTACCATCTTTAGTGTTCTATTTTTTCTTGCATTAGTTTTGATGTTTTTTCCCCCAAGGTAAAACTCCAATTTTATCTATGTTTCCAAATTTGTTGGCATGAAGCTGTTCATAGTATGCTCTTATTTATCTGTACTTATGTTCACTTTCTTATTAGTTTATTGTTTGTTTATGAGTTCCTAGTTTTTCTTAAACAGAGACGTTTGTCTTGTGTATTATAATTGTTTTTGAAAAAACAGCTTTTATTTTTCTTGACCCTCGGCTTCTTTTATTATTACACATTTCTTAATTTGTGCTCTTATGTTTATTAAGGATGTTTTAGTTGTATTACAAGTTGGGTTTTTTATGGTTCACTTCTAAACACATTCAATTTCATTGTGATTTGTTCTTTAACTCATGAGTTACTGCAAAGTATACTTTTAAATTTAAAAAACTCAGAGAATTTTTTTGTAATTATTTTTTAATGTTATTTCATTGTGGTCAGAGACCATGGTCGATGAGATTGATTTTTTAAAAATTTGTTTTGTGGCCTAATACATGGTCAATTTATGTAAATGTTCCATATGGGCATGGAAAGAAACATGTTCTCTAATTGTGCAAATTTCTCTATATTTTTATTAAATCAAGTTTGTTGATGGTGCCATTCAAATCATAAATGATCTTTCTAAATTTTTAGTTTGCTTGATAATTATGAAAAGATGAAAGTTTAAATCTTCTTTGATTATGGATTGATCATATTCTTCCTGCTATTATGTCAATTTTAACTTTATTTGGAGGCTATATTATTGGATACAATTTATAATTACATCTTCTTAGTAATTTTTTCCTTTTATCACCAATAACTGTACTTCTTTACTCATTTTTGCTTAAAGACCTCTTTTATATGATATTAATGTACATATACTAGTTTTCTTTTAGTTATTATTTGTCTGATATATCTTTCCTTATCTTTTAACTTTTATATCTTTTTGTTAAGTTTGAAAAATAACATATACCTGGATTCTTTTTAAAAATCAAATCTGGGTATATTCTTTTAAGTGAGTAATTGGCCTATTCACATTTTTCATAATACCATAATACCATATTAGTTTATATTTGCTTTCACTATGAGTTTTCTTTATATGTCTCCTCTGGTGTCCAGTTTTCTATTGGGATTGAGTGATTTAAAAAAAAAATCGTCTTCCCTTCCTTTAATGGTTTGGAAGTTATAGGGTATAATTTTATTCTTTTTGTAGTTATTGTATTAATTATCTATTGCTATGTAACAAACTATCCTAAAACTAGATCACTTAAAACAATAATGTACATTTATTATCTCCCACAGCTTTGGTGGGTCAGGAATTTGGGATAGGCTTAACTAGGTGGTTCTGGCTCGGGGTGTCTCATGAGGTTACCATCAAAATTTACCTGGGACTGCAGTCATCTGAAGATTCGGCTGGGGCTGGAGGGTGTACTTGCAAAATGACTCACTCAAAATGGCTGGCAAGTTGTCATTGGCTGTTAATAGGAGGCCTCGGTTCCTTACCACACAGACTGCTCCCTAAGGCTGCTTGAGTGTCCTCATAACATGGCGGCTGGTTTTCCTCAGAATGAATGACCCAAGAGACAGAAAGACAGAAGCTGATACGGCCTTTATGATTTAGCCTTGGAAGTCACAAACCATGCTTTTCACCATATTTTATTAGTCACACAGACCAACTGCATTGGGACTACACAAAGGCATGTATATAAGAAAGTGGGGAGCCATCTTGAAGCTTAGTGACTACAATTCCCTTAAAAAATTTAACAAGCATACTTGATTTAACAAAGTCTGAAGTTAATTAATATCCCTACTTCATCTTGATCAATATATGGATATTAGAACACTTTAATTGTGATCACTTAGTCTAGTCTTTTCATTATTACTGTTGCTCTTATTGTGTGTGTGCATGCTTAACAGTCAATGTTTGTTTAGACTTACCCCCATACTTAGCAATTTATTGATTCTCCTTTGTTTATTTGCATTTTATTTACTTTTGAATTGATTTTCCTTTTCTTTTCCTGAAGTCTATCCCTGGAAAATTCTTTCAGAAAGAATCTGAGTGATAAACCCTTATAGTCTTTATCTGAAAATGTTTTAATTCTGCTTCCATTCCCAAATTATAGTTTAGCTATATATAGAATTCTAGGGTTGATGAGAATTATTTTACCTTAGTACTGTAAAGACATTATTCTACTTTCTTCTGGTCTCCATTTTTGCTACTGAGCATTCTGTTGTAAAGCTAAATATCATTTTTTAAAGGTAATCTGTCTTTTCTATGTAAAGGCCTTTAGGATCTTGCTCTGTCTCTCTGGTGTTCTGTATTTTCATTACACTATGGGCAGGCATACATTTATTTTTACTTATCCTACTTGGGACTCGTTGTGGTTCTTGAATTTGAGGATTCATGTCTTTTAATTTTGAAACATTTCAGCCATTCTCTGTTCAAATATTACACCTTCTTCATTCTCTCTTGTCTTTTCTTCTGGAATTCCTAATAATAAAAAGGTGGGAAATATGAGAAGTAAAGAAATGTTGAGAAGGTAATGAGAAGGCCTAACACTCATCTGTTACTTCATTCTGTGTCCTTCAGAGCTATTTTCTAGCTAGGTAATTCTCATGCCATTTCTACTATTTAACTAATTCATTGTGTGTTTTTTTTTTTAATAAGTGAAAACTTCATTTCTAGTTTTCTTTTTCTCAGTTTGCTATACTTTATTCATAGTGCCCTGTGTTTGTGATTTCCATTCCTTCTTATGTGATTTAAAATATACTTACATGACTATCAGTTCTACCATCTGAATTTCTTGGGGGCCAAATACTGTGGGTTTGTTTTTATTTGTCCATTGTGTCTGCTTGACTTGACAATATGGGATAGTTTATGATGTGCTTTGACTGTGAGTACATCATCAGTGAGATTTTATCTGTGGGAAACCTGTGGAGACTGGGTTGAGGTACGTCCCCGGAGCAAGTGCTTTTGCCAGACAGCTAAGTGGTGTCACTGGATTATTGAGGGTCATCTCAAAGGCTGCTTACCACTTGCCTGGAACCACTTTTTATGTTGGTTTCTACCATTTTGGCTTCCCTGATTTTGTGGTATGAATTCCAGAGAAGGTTATTGTCCCACATAGAGTTGAGGAAGATTCAGATAAATTTCCTTATCATTTCTCAGTGTCATTGGGTAGATTTTTTTTCTAGTCCTTTCTTTCACTGATGGTCAGAGTTCTGGTTTTATGCTAGGGTCTTAGTCAACCCCCTACTTTGTGCTAGCCCAAAGTCTTGTCTTCTATTCCTATTTGGGTATTAAAAGTCAAGTTTCTGTGTTACAGAGGCTTATTATTACCCTTTCTTTCTTTGATTCTTCTCTACGTATTTTAAGTATTTGTTTATTTTATCTAGCTTTTCTAGGTGTTTGTAAGGAGAGGGATTGTAGATTATCTAGTTTTCCATTTTACCAGGACATGTGTTTGCCCACATTACTATTTCAAGAAACAGAAGTCAAGTTATCTGCTTCAGCTTGAACTGCTTTGTATAACTGCCATTCCTCAAACAGGGAACAGGGGCTCCCAGGCAAACCTTGAAAGTGGCGAAATTCATCTTTAGCACCTTCTCATTCAGAGCTTTCTCTCCCACCTCTCCTGTGCTCTGTAGCATCTTGTTTGTCCTTCCTTACTGGACCCTAACCTTCCAGGATGCTCCCAGCTCCTTCTGGGACTTCTCCTTGTTGTGCTTTTCCCCCTGCTTTTTGTGGAAAATGTGCCTCACCAGTATCTCTACACTGTCCAAAGTGTCCAGGTGACAATTAGCTAATCTGATAAGCTCATTCATGCTAATGTGCTAATGAAAGAGGCCTACAGAAGATGGCTGTCTTTCCCCTACCTCCTAACCAGGGGCCCTTCTTCTCCTGCCAGGTAACATATGTGCATAGCAGCAGTCATCTTCTAGAGACCGTGACCTGGCTGCAGTGGTCTAACCTGGAGGATTGACATTAATGGAATGAGATTTTTAAGTCAAGTAGGAGGGACAGCTGAGTTGGGGCAGGCAGGAAAGGGTTAGACTTAGGCAAAAATGACCCCTCAGATTATGACATGTGAGTGTTTCTTAGTGTCGTAGTTGCATTAACCCTTTCCATACCTAAACTGCAAAGAACAGATTTCTCAGAAATTTCTCAGATTGTTAAGTCAAAATTATTCTCACTGAAAACCCCTCTACAAAACAAGAACCAGAACTCAGCAGAACCAAAAACAGATGGGGTTCATTGCTATACCTTCTGACACTTTCATTTTGCTGAATCCATAGGAGAAGTCTATACCCTTTGAAGGGGATGGGTAGGAAAGAGAGGGGTTTTTAAACTGAAAGTCAGAACTTGCCGGGTTGGCTTTCGACGAAATAGAGAAGAACTGGTAACCATGAATATCCCCCCTCCATCTGGGCCTCATTGTATTAGTTCTCACTCTCTAAATCGTTAGGTTGTCAGATCCTGGGAAGTGGCACCTAGACAATACAGGCTCATGGGAAGCCGCACTGGGATTGCACTTTTGAGTCCCAAAGAGTAAGCCATATCTTATGAGAAAGGATAAATCCAAGTACATGCATATTTCTTTTTTGTTTCCCTGTGTTGTCACAAAGTCAATGTTTTGGCCTAGTTGTTACTATGCTATGGAGACCAAGAAGGGGGTAGATTTGGTAGCTGTGTATTTGCTGTGACTAATGGGTAACTATACTATAACTGCTTTGAGGACATCTCATTAGATGGAACACTGTGGTGGCATCTATCTTTTGCCCATCTTATCCTTTCTCCATGCTCCCTCCCTGCTCTATCCCATGGAAGCTGACCTGTATGGATGGCATACACAGATTCTCTTGCCCTTTGGCTTCTGGGGTTGGCCAATCAAGACTACTGGTCTGGGGAAGGGAGGAGAGTGAGATCGATGCATTTACACTGCAGTGTCCTTCCTGCAGGTTTGTTATAGGCTGGCTCTCCCTCCATTGAAAATCTGACTCCTCTAGAAGACCGTCTCCACACAGCCCTCTCGTATCTGCTCCTTCCATCCCAGCCCTGGGTTTCTCCTCTCTCCCTTGTGATTTCCTTATGCTCTGCCCAAACCTTTGTAAAGAGTTATTTTATTAAACTCTTCTCAAATTGTCCTAATTGAGTGTGCCAGCTAGGAAGCTGACTGATAAAACACCCAAATTCTTTTTATTTGTGGTGTTATTTTTTAAAGTAAAAGGTATTTTTTTATTGTGGTAAAACATACATAACACAAAATTTATCATTTTAACCATTTTTAGATGTACAGTTAGTTCAGTACTAAGTACATTTACAGTGCTGTGCAACCAGCACCACTATTCATCTCCAGAACTTTTTCATCCTCCCAAACTAATACTCTGAACCCATTGAACAATAGCTCTCCATTCCTCTATCCCCCCAGATTCTGGAAACTACCATTCTACTTTTTGTCTTTATGAATTTGACTATTCTAGGTCCCTCATGTAAGTGGACTTATACAATGTTTATTCTTTTGTGTCTGGCTTATTTCACTTGGCATAACGTTTTAAAGATTCTTAAAAGATATAAATGCATTGATACAATAGCTAGATCCATAGGGAACAATTTGGTTCTCCTCTATAAGCCTATGAATCTTTGAGATATTTATGGACAACTTCCCATGGAAAGCAGCTGTGATAGGATCAATATCCTGATTCTTTCCTGGTAAGGATCCATTGATTCCGTAGTGGTAATAATCTAGTTTCTTCCCAAAAGAATTTTGTTCAGTAAAACCAAACACTGACTAATAATACCTGCAAATGATATCAGCTGTGCAGTTGTTGTAACACTGAAGAATGCATTTGAATCTCGATAATCCTTGAAAAGGCCTTGAGAACTATTGTGGAAGATCTCTTTCTTCCAATTTATAGTCACAGTCATTTATGGTATTGGTGTAAATACTGAAGAATCCAGAGTATCTTGCCCTGGATCCTCTGAACATGTCTCAATTCCTAAGCTACCCTGTCACATGAAGAAAGATCACATTTGTCACATGATATGGACTGTTAAAGCATTTTAAGGATTATAGTCTAATGAACTTCGAATGACACCATGCTTTACAGAATATATGAGCTGAGCAAGAGTGTAACTCTCCAAAGTCTGCGGAATCTTTGTTCTGTCTAGAATTTGAATTCCTGTTTTGTGTATTTTATAAATACTGTGGGTAAAGGCGTCTAGTCAGAGGATGTCCTAGTCATCTATCGTTGCATAACAAACTGTCCCAAAATTTAGTGGCTTTAAACAAATTGTATTATTACCTCTCATGTTTCTGAGGATCTGCTGGGCTTAGCTGGATGGTTCTAGCATAGGGTCTCATATGTGGTTGCAGTCAAACGGTGGGTAGGGCTGAGTCATCTGAAGGCTTGTTTGCTTCTATATCAGGCATCTGGGCTGGTGGATGGCTGGAAGAGCTGAGGGATGAGCTGGCTTTTGTCTCTTCATGCTGCCTTTCCACTGGCTGGTTTGGGCTTTTTCATGGCATGGGAATCTCAGGGGTGTGAGACTTCTTACTTCTGGCTCCCACTAGAACAAGCATTCTAAGAGGACCCAGGCAGAAGCTGCAAGTCTTCTTCTGAGCTAGTCTCATAAGCTCCAGAACATTACTTACATTCTGTTGGTCTAGCAGGTCAATAAGTTCAGGCCAGACTCAAGAGGAGGAGAATTAGACTCCGCCTCTCAAGAAGAGGAGCAAGAAGTAGTGACTTGAATCTCAATTCTGCAGCTCCCCAACCGCTGGGAGCTTAGGCCTATCCATCACTTGCTCTTTCTGAGAATTAGTCTCTTCATCTGTAAAATGCCGACAATTCAGTGAATGACCTTAAAAACTCTTTCACTTGAAAATCATAAGGATTCTTCGCCTTCAAAGTTTAGACAACATTTATAATAGGAGCTCCTTTTTAAAATGGAAGTGGATATTTTATAGTTTTAGCATGTAGGATATTTTTTTTCCTGGGCCTATATAAATATAAACCTTGAGTTGGCCAAAAGACACTATTACAAGATTTCATTATGAATTATGAATTTATTATGAATTTTCCATCCTTTTTGGTTCTAGGCAAGAAATGTAAAAATGGCAATGTTGAGCAGAAGATATATTTCTGAAATATCAAGCAATGCCCTCATTGAGGGGTCGATTCCAGTTGCAAATCCCAGTTCCCTGAACAACAGTGGCTAGGACTAGTGCCCTTTCAGAAGCCTGGTGCTCATCCAAGGAGCTTGTCTAGTTTGAGGTGAAGCAGGGATAGTGGAAAAAATATAATTAAGGTGAAGCTCGCGCCTGCTGGATGGTCAGAGCATGCTTCTCTTTAGGATTCTCCATTTGTTTGTTTCAAAGTAGGATGAAAGCCTCTCAGATGTGAATCCCTTTCAATAAGGCTGACTCTTCAGTTTTTATGGACATGAAAATAGCCCTTTTAAACAGCCTCAAGTTCTTAGGCAAAACCTTTGGTCAATTGTGTACCACTTACACCTGAGCGTTTCATTGCCTGCACTGCCCAGATTTTTAAAACCAGAATCTCAGTTGTGCTAATATTTTAAAACCAAAAATTATATAAACACAAAACCAGGAGTTCGCAACCCTGCTGAAATACTTTAATTACTCTGAATGAGCCCATTTTCTGCTCTACTTCTTCCAAAATAAACCACTGTGACAAGTGGTACTGAAATATAAAAATACCAAAATTTTTCTGTAGCAGACCCTGCTGATTGCCTACCCAAGAAACCCCCTTTCTTCCTTGCTAATAGAACACCGATCTTATTCCAGAATCTACCTCTGTTCCTAATTTTAGGGAGAATCCTGGTTAATGTAAACCAATCATGGTGATCCCATTAACAGTCTTTAGTTTGGAGGTGGGCATGTGACCCAAATATGACCAATAAGACATGAAAGGATGTCTGCTTGGGGCCTCTGCAAAAGGTATTTTCCTTCTCAAAATAGCACACAAGGAGACACATTCCTCTATATTCAATGAATATTGTTGTGTCTGAGTGTAATTCCCAGACTGTAGTTACTGCAGCCATCTTGTAACCATGAAAGTCTTGGCCTGTAGTCAACATGGCAGAGCAGAAAGATGAAAAGAAAATGGGTCTTTGATGGTGTCATTGAGTTGACAATTTAACCAGCTGTAGCCCTACCTTCTTCTGAATTTCTTATCATGTACCATTGTGATTTTCTCATTGTTTAGGCCAGTTTAATCAGAGGCCTCCGTTCCTTGAAGCCTAAAATATTTTAATGCATCCCTGTCTCAGATGTGGCAAGAAAATATTGGCATAGCTAATATCTCCACTTCAGCTATGCCTGGGGCTGGCTCTGATATCACCTGAGACCTTAAAAAAAGAAAATACGTTGTGACATAACTCAGTGGGATTGTGTCCAGAGTTCAGTGCATGGGTCTGTCTGGACATAGCCGTAAATCCTCAGAGGAGAATGATATCGATAAGCGTAATGATGTTTGACACTTACTGAGTGTGTAATTTACACACAGATACTGTTTTAAGTGCTTTAAATTTCATTCTCACAAAAACCCTGTAAGGTCGTTACTATTATTATTCTTATTTACACAGGCAGAAAATGAGGCACAGAGAGGGTAAGTAATGTGCCTGAGGCTGCATGTCTAATCAGTGGTGGGTTATGGATTCCGGCTGCCTATTCAGGAACTTACAGTCTCAGTCACTGTGCCCTTTGGCCTTTCTGCTTCCAAAGAAGGACATCTCTCCTCCCCACTGCTACCAGCAGACCCTGGGGAAGCAGAAAGTTCCTCTTTTCAAAGGAACTTTGTGAATAACCATACCAGATTTAAAATACCCATTATTGGGAGTTATTCATGCATTTAGCAAACATTTATTCAACACAAGTTATCTTCTAGGCCTTGAGTAAAGATGAAGTGAAACCTTGTTTCTGCCGTTAAGCAACTTACTCTAATGGGGGGACAGATTCTTAATCAAATATTTATCAGACAATATACTCAATGCTTTAGCTGAGATAATAATCATATCTAGTCTCAGAGTTTTGAGGATGTGTCATACAGTCTTAAAGTTGTAACAAGTAATAGCTATTAAATCATCACACAACCCTTATTTTCCCCAGAAGGAACCAAGGAAGAGCTCAGCCCAGAGTCACACAGCTGGTCAGTGGTAGAGCTGAATTTGAACACAGGCAACTTGCTTGTACTAGAAACAACTACACGAGGGGGTATGCAAATTCCTGTGGGAGCACAGGGAGCAGTTGCTTCCAGCTAGACAGGACAGTGACAAA
Source organism: Rhinolophus ferrumequinum (assembly GCF_004115265.2). Lineage (NCBI taxonomy): Eukaryota > Metazoa > Chordata > Mammalia > Chiroptera > Rhinolophidae > Rhinolophus > Rhinolophus ferrumequinum. The sequence continues at coordinate 36,899,203 of NC_046289.1, read as the reverse complement.
GGAGGGATCTGGAATACTTCATAGATGAGACAACTTTTTAATTGGACCTTGAAGGGTAAATATCAACTGAGATACCTTGAAGGTAAATCAATCAGGAATTTTTTTTAAAAAAAGAAGAAAAAGGAAAGAAGTTAAGGCATTCCAGGCAGAAGGAACAGCATGTGCAAAAATAGAAAGACTTCAAGGAACCATGGGGTGTTTGCAGAAAGGTAAGCTCTTTGTGGCTCCCTCATAGTGTGTGGAGGACTGAGTAATAGGAGATGGTACCAGAAGGCCTTTCTGTATATAAGAAGTCTATATATTTTCTGCAGATAATAGGGGACATGTTGAAAATTTTAAAGCAGAAGAGTGATACGAGCTGCTACTATACTGATTTAATGAAAAGGAAAGAATCAAAACCTTGAGGATTTAAAATGTTTACTATAGAAAAATGGGCAGGGGAGGTCAACGTGGAAGGACAACCCAGGAGAACCCCCCAGAAATAGGTAGACCTATGGGGGGCTGTTGCTGGTTATCTCATGGCTAAATCCAGCCTGGGAGTCAAGAATGGTTTTTACAGTTTTAAAGCATTGTAAAACAAACAAACGAAAAAAAGCAAAGAAGAATATCTGACAGAGACTATATGTAGCCTGCAAAGCCTATAATATGCACCATCTGGCTCGTTACAACAAATATTTGCTGACCGCTGCTTTGCTTACATCTGGTGATAGTCTGCTGGGGAAGAGAGGATGAAGAGGAGGAAGGTCATCCCCCAAATCCTTAGGAGACTGAACTGACAGGAATCCTGGCTAGGAGACGGGGGGTGAGAATAGGTGAGGTCATGGATGAGTCAAAGAATTCTGCATGTGGGAGTATCATTAGCCAACATACAAAATACAAGAGAGAGGATCAGGGCAGAAAGAATCTTTGATTTGGGACCTGTTGCTGTGAAGTATCCACAAGACATCCAGGTGGAGATGCTCAGGAGAGCACTGTACTGAACAATGCTTATGCGTCCACTTCTCTGATCTATGATATAAATTCCTTGAGGGCAAAGATAACACAACTGCTTAGTATAAATCCTGGCACATGATAGGCTATTAATCAAGCGTGCTGAGCTCACTGAATTGAATTAGATAGTTGAATTTAGGAGACTCAGTGTGAGATCTAGGTTAGAGGGAGAGACAAGTCTTTGGCTTTTAGGTAGTTACTGATGTATAGGAGTTGATGGCATATTGAATATACTCTTATCAGCACAATATTAAATTATACCTGTACATGCCTTAGTCTGGCTGCTCAATTAAAAGTAAGCCCCTCCATGTATCACTTTTCGTTCTATCTGTGGAGAGGCAAGAGAGCATAGCAGTTAGGGGCCAGGGCTTATAGCGAGGGTGCTTATGTTTGAAAACCCATCCCTCCTACTTTCTAGGAGTAACCTTGGGCAAGTCACTCAACTTCTTTGTGCTTTAGCTATTCATCTATAAGATGGAGATTATAATACTCTTCTGGGGGTTGTTGTGAGACTTAATAATACATGTATGTGTTTGAAAGGGGATATGACCTGCTCTTAACACAGCACCCAGAGCTATCCTTTTAAAAAATAGGTCAAATCATGTTACCACTAATGAACACCTCCAATGGCTCAGAGTAAAAGCCCAAGTCCTTACGACGGCCTCCCATGCCTTACTTCCTCGATCTTATCTTCTGACTCTTCTCTCCTTGCTCTAGCCACCCCAGTCTCCTGGCTGCTCCCCAAACTCACCAAGCCCAGTCCGGCCTCAGGGAGTGTGCACTTGCTTTCCTCTCATCCTATAGCACTCTTCTCCAGGATATCACCATGTTTTGCTCTCTCACCATATTGAGTCTTCCCTTTTCTGAATAGCAAACAACTCATTTCTGGACCTCTCTTTCCCCCTACTATGCTTTACAGTTCCCCATAACGACTCTCACATGCTAATATGCTACGTAACTTACTTAATTTTCTACCTCCTCCCACTAGAATGTAAACTCCATGGGGACTGGAATACTACTATTTGTATTTGTGAATGAATGATGCCTACTACATAGTAAGTGCTCAGTCCAGGTTAGCTATGGTTGTTCCCAAAACATCTGGTGCTATGTTGATGACACACAGTGGCCTCTGACTCCACACCTCCCTAGCAGCGCCAGCTCCAGCAAGGTTGAGGGGACAGAGGTAAGAGCAGACGCTGATGTCTACTCCTTCATCCCCTCCATCCATAGACCTGCGTGAGGGAGCTTCTATTCCATCTGTCTTGGACAGCCATGTTGTTAAATGCAAACATTTGGGGAAATAGACAAAATAGGCGAATGCTTTGAGAGTGAAAAACCCATTTGTAGTCTTTTTGAACTGGTTTAACAACCTAAAAAAAGAAAATTTGTGTATACACAGTAATGCTGTTCTTTTGATATTACATTAGTATTAAAATGGGATGGAAACTCCTCTTATATTGGGCTCCTATGGAGATGGACAAAGTAATTTTAGAGAAAAAGCAGCTGTCCTCAGCAGTAGGCTCAGAAATGTCAATTTTAATTAAAACATTTATTTTCAAATACATTTCACGGTTCATATGTAGTGATATGTGTCTACTTCGTGCAAACGTTCAAACCGCTGGGCTGAGGAAATTGGAGAAAGGCATTTTGATAAAGAATGAACAGTATGATCAAAACAAAGAAATGCAAAGAAAAGAAAATCCACATCGTGCTTTGGTTTTTTTCTCAGTCCGCACGTCAGGTTGTTCCTCAGGGAGTTACCCGCTGCTGTGCAAAGGACTGCAGACCCCCTTGTAGAAATCTAGTGTCGGCGGGTCACTGTGGGCAACAGTGGGCCATGCCACCCGCTCGCAGGTGAGGTCCCTTTTGTGTATGGGCTCCTGTTGATGCCGATGGCAGAGGCTCTCTCCCAGTGTTTCTAGATCTTAGCCAGAAGAAAACTACCAAAACGGCCAACTCCCGGTTAAAATTCTCCCAAATTCCATCTTTCTCTGACTATGACTTTGGGTTTGAGTTATTAAAGCTGCAGAAAGGTGTCCAAAATTTTGCAGTGACCTTCTGAGCTCCTCTCGCCTTTTGCTCTCTGCCCTGCAGGGCTTACACACCTGCCAAACTTCTGTTGACTTCCCAGGAAAACCGGTCATGACTTCAATGTGGCTAAAAAAAAAAAAAAAAAAAAACCCACTGAAATAAAAATGTGGTCAATTTAAGGAAGCAGCAATTTAGGCTAAGAATGTCTGCAAGTTTTGCTCAAATTTCTACAAAGTATTCTATGAATACATTTTTATTTAGAATTAGAATATTCAGATAATCTCTGTGTGTGCTATGCTAAAAAAAATCATTGTCATTAGGTAAAGATCAAAGACAATAAGCAATATTTATTAGTGTGACAAATGTCCTTTATCTTATGATCTAGTGAATGCCTTTCTGATTAAGGTGTATCCTAATATTTGAGAAAATCACGACATATAAATACAGTCGCATCGATTGTTGCTCTCAATATGCTTTTAACCTCTTCAAAGGAGCCATTAACATCACAGTCAGAAACACATAGTGAAGTCCAGAGACTGTATGCCGTACTGCCATGGGCTGCGTACGCCAGTGCTGAGCACCTTTACAAGTTATTGAATGCTCCAATTTCTAAGTTGTGAGAGTTTGACTTTGGATTTAATGATGTCAATAGCACACCTCCAACTTCTTAACATTCCTGAGCTGATTTTAAAATGTTTTTGAGTTTTGCACTTTGATTTTAAAAGTGTGCTAAGTTATAATCAATGCTTCCTTGAACCCAAACATTTTGTTCCTTCCTAGGAACTATATATATGTATACATAATTTTGATTAAGAGCTCTGATAAAAGAAAGGAGCTCCAACACTATTCTGAGAGAAGGGACTGTTATTGTTCCCATTTTTCAAATGGGGCAATTGTCACAGAAAGGTTAAGTAAGTTGCCCCACATCAGATAACTAGTAAAAGGCTTGAACCCAGGCAGCCGGGCCCTTCAGTCTGTGCCTTTAAGCACTCATATTTAATAAAGACAGAGGACATGCCATTCTAAGACCTTCTTTTCTATAGATGGTGGTTGACTGCTCGTAGCATAGCAGTTAAAGGACAGGGCTTTCAAGCCAACTTCTAGGTTTAAGTCAGAAGGCTCCAACTCCAGCTGCGTGATTTCAGCCTCTAATTTTTGATATAAATTTGGTATCCATTTTGATGTAACCTACCACTGACTATGAACTTTAGCCTCGAGATCCTTCACCCCCATTTTTATGTTAGTTCTCTTTCTAACATCTTCTGAAATCCAGTGAGGGAGGGTGTGGTTCAACAAAAGCCGGTGTCACAGGAGAAACAAGAGAGAATCAGGTTACTAGTATGCCCAGATGAAGTAATAATTTTATCAAGGAAATCTGCAGAAGTTTTGGGTATTATGCGTAGCATTTACCCTGGTCAGATGTCTGACACAAACCTACGCAAAGCACATGCGTTATATGCTTTGTGTTTATATTGCCCAGGTAAGCAAGGAAGAGACACACACTCTTCAGAACCAAAGGATGTGAAAAAATGAACAGCTTTTCGTTGCTATTAGGCACCAGAGTGGGAACCATTTGTTACAAATATAGCAGATATAATCAGTCTATGCATCAGCAGAGGCCTTTACACCTGTAGAAGGGGCACTATATACTATAGGTAATTCAATCATGATGAGACCACGGAGAAAGATACCATTAGTGAGAGGGATTCTACCAGCCAGCTGCTGCCTTGTATTAAAAGAAAAGAAAAAAGAAAAAGTAATGAATTATTGGGAAGAAATTGAAAACTGTAGGTGTATTTGCTTGCATTTTATATTTTTTGTTGGTGGAGGATTATTTATTTGCTTTCTGAAGCATTTGATTCATTTAAAGTAGCTCTTGCCATTAAGTAATCTTTAAATTAACCTTCAACCATGTGTCAGCAGCTGTACGATAGAAGCAAATGCATTATGTATTACTGTTTTGGATATAAGTTCTGAAAACGCCAACTATCATTCTCAACATCAAAGAGCACCCCTTTTCAAGGGCTTGGCTGAGAGGACAAAGCACTGGCTATTTACCTCATGACCTTGGTTCCAATCCGAATCATATTGCCAGTGAGAGGAGTTTTATGATCTCAGTCCCACACAGGTAGATAGTGGTCCATATCACCAAAACACAGATAGGCAAAACTGGAATTTTCCTGCTTAGGAGAGACCCGAGGCTGAAAAAAGTCCAGAGACATGGAAGTGCAAGAGCATCCAGCTCATATGCCATCCTAGAGATGGCAGTCTTCTCAGCTGGACAAGGTGGCTCAGAATAGCAGTCTGGGGATGCGCTCCAACCTGGCTTGCAGATAAAGAAATCTGTTTTCAGAGCTTGCAACTCGTCCAAGTCTATTTTTCAAGCCAATACCTCCTCTCCAAACTCTCCCCTCCCCCAATCCTCTTTTTCCAGAAACAAAAAGCAGAGAGTCAACCAGAAGGATCTTTAGGATGCCATTTGTAGAATGAGTGAGATGGTTTTAATCATTTGAAAGGATGATTCCAACGGAGCTGATATGTTTCAGACCTTGTTTTGAAAAATTAAAATTAAAAACAGTTATTTCTCAGTATTGTTACTTAGATTACAGAGTTAATGAACTATTATTACAATTATGCCTGTAGTGTTGTATTCTCAGGAAGGAGACCCACTTCCATCAACCAATTTTAAAATTAAAAAAATTTTAAAATCAAATTAACAAAAGATAATGTAGTTTGTATTTGACATTTGAATTCATTTGATAATAGATATGAGTATATATACCAAATGTGTAATATCTTAAACAATTTCTCTTTCTTTCTGTACATTCAATCACTTCCTTTATTTTTCACTCTATTAGTTTATTAATTCAGTCATTCCTAGGTCCTTTCAAGAAGTATTTTAGTGGAGTAATTGTGGAGTAAAATAGTTAATATATTATAATCACATCTACTTGGTATAGCAAGAAGGAAGTATTCCAACATCTGGTTTACACTATATCCTTTATTTCCAAATACAGATTGATAAGAATAACCTCTCTGTAGCTGTAAGAACACTCAGCCAGGCAAAAACGTGCACGTCTGTGATAGTACTATTAGAAGCATTGAAGATCGTATTCTCTACATACAAATAGTAACTCCAGCTATTTTGAAAGCAAAGGCACATTGCCTAAGTGGGAGAGGGAGCATTGCTCTGGGTTTCTATTTCTACTAAAGGAAAACACCCCTCACCCATAAGATTTAAAGATGACTAGCACCACCCTTATGAGGTGAAGTCTCACAGTTCTCTATGTATGGAACAAAATGTGAGAGCAGTGGAGTTTAGTCTAGCACAACTTGCTCAAATGGCTCGTATGGTGGACTTGAAGGAAACACAGATTGGGGTGGGGGTGGTTGGCAAGACAGAGATAGATGCACGGGGAAGCAGACATTCCAATGGTTCTGTCTGGGAAGCAGATCCCTCGATTTTTCCAGGAGGTTGTTCGTCCTTGGCGCCTGCACCATGAGGCTAAATGGGTTTCTCTCACATGCATGAAGGGGAGAGCAGCTAAAAGGATACAAATGCAATAGCCTTTTATTTATTGTCAGCAAACAAAAAGGGGCGCACATGTGCCAGTTTAGAAATTACTGTTTTCATTAAAAAGGAGTTCAAAAATCAGGCTCCACTTATCATTGTTAAAAACCTTAAATTTTTTTAGCCATATCATTTCATTATATGAATTACAGAACTGTAATAGAGTAATATTACTCTTAAGCCAGCTCACTTAAATTTAAGACATTCAAGACCCAATAATGCACCAGGTTCTTTAGTTCAAGTTATGCAAATAATATACATTTTTTTTTATTCTGCTTCCCACCAGGTTACACATGTATTATAAACATAACAAAGACCTCTTTCTTGTGCAATATATTACTGAGAAGCTGGTGAAAAATAGAAGCCAAAATATTGTGAATTACAGTCTTAAAATGCTTTGCCTTTATACTACTGGCTGACATATTTTAAATGCTAAAGAGAGTCTGGACTGGAAACAAATGTTGGTTCACAGTTACCTACTACTGTTGTCATTCATACTGATGTTTCTCCACGTCTAAATCAGATTATTATCTTTGTTTTCTTTAGAGTGGAACTAGCAGACCCAGCTTTGCTACATTTGGAAAATCAGCAGGGGGAGTAGTCATCTCAAAAAGACAAAAATAAAAGAAGGGACTGAAACTTAACATAAATTACCATGGCTACCCCGGAAGTCAGAACTGGACAGAACCTTTTTATTCTTTCACACAAAGCTGATGATTGAAATCAATATGGATTATTTCATAAGCATTGTTTCTCGTGTATTTTGTATAGTTTCATAATGTAAGCCATACATTTTAAAAATATAGTCAGTGACATATTAATTCCAGTTAGGCTTTAAAAGAAGGAAACACTACAGTTTAGAAAATTAGAAATGCTGAATTCTGTCTTATGATGAAAACAATATTCACATTCTTCACGTCATCAAAATGATACGCTGGATGGAAGATGTATCTGTGTCCTTCCCAAGGTCGACATGTTCCCATTTATACCCAATGTAGTCAATTGATAACTTGCTCAATTTGACAAAAGTAAGCAGAAAAATAAAATAATACAGATTTTTCAAAAAAGAGAACGTAAGTATGTGTGTCCCTGAAGTATACAGATTAGTCTCATAACGTCACACTTAAAAAACATCCCTTTTCTAAGGGAGCTTTATTTGTTTATGCTGGACAAATTGAAAACAAAAATAAGTGGAAAATAAGAAATTCAGTTGTTCGGCTTCATGACGTAACATGAGCTCTGTGGGAATGAGGGAGCATTCCTTTATACTTGTATGCAATCTGAGCTCAGTGGCTTTGAAAGCTCTGAAGTCTTCCACAAAACTCTTTCCTCCCTTTCTTCCCCACTGAAAAAAAAAAAAAAAAAGCAAAAATTTCCTACCTCAACTAATTTATATAATCTCCTCAGCATTTCTAACAGAAATTCTCACCTCAAATTCCGTCTTGTGATGGGGTGGGTAGAACCAGCCTGTGAAGTGCTTGGCAGATCGCTCTCAGCCGCTTGGTAAATTCAACAAGTGTCAGTTGTACTTCTCCTGTCAGCATATAGTCCTTTAGACATGGCAGAAAGGGCAGTGTTGGGTGGCAGGCAGTCACGTTTTGAGATGGTGCATCATCTGTGTTGATGCTGCCCGCCTGCCCCTGGATCTGTGCATGGCTTCCTTCTTAACAAAATGTAGGCACAGAATGAACATGTACTGTCTCAAAACATAGACAGCACTGATGTGAAAGATGAAAAATTGCCCTCCATCAGATTACTATTAAGGTAAAAAGACTATGAGGTCAGAATTATTTCTTCATTGCATTTCACACCTGGCTAAGATAGTGTCTACAGCTGCAAGGAGATGAAAGGAAGGATTGATCCTTGAAAAGAGAATAGGTAGTGTAGGCACTAGGCTTGAGAGCCAGGCGTACTGTGGTGGAGTGAAAAGCAGAATTCACTTTTGGTAGAATTAATTTCTTGCCTGCATTTGAAAAAGAGGAAGGTGGCTCTGGAAGCAGCCTTCATTCTCCAATGCTGACTGCAAATCCCCCACCAAACCAGCCTCCCTGTAAACAACAGATATTTTAGATGCAATTAGACTTCCATGCGCCATGCACAACAGCTGGGAAGAGTTTCCAAAGTTTTCTCTTTTTAATTTGAGTGGAATACTAAAGAAATAAAATATCCTGACAACTTCTAGCGTTGTCTTGTGACTTAAAAAAAAATCAGCCTGTGAAGTATCACTGCTCTGTTTTAGTCTAATGCTACTTCTATCTTTTATCCTTTTTAATTAGAAGGCAAATTCTCAGACCGCCAGGCCTAATCCCTACACAGTGGAACAAAGCCCAGCAAAGCCTTTGAACACTGTTCAGCCGGGCAGCACAAACCCTAGTAACTGTTGGCAGTAGGGGCAGGACTCTGACCCTCATCTCAGCCATTCTCCTGCAGCTCCTGATGCTCCCTGCCCTTCAGAACCCTATCTGTTGTTCTTCTGTTTAGACTGAAAAGACAAAAGAGGAGACAATGTGGGAAACCTAGAGGATTGGCTAGGTAGGATGTGGGGAGCTAGTGATGGATAGGGGCAAGTAAATGGAGTTTCACGGGAATGGACACAGTGGGGAGAATTGGATCACCAGATTAGGTCTTTAGGTTCAAGAAATTTCTTCATCCCTCACTAAATCTTTTCACGGACAATGCCACTTTTTAAACAATTGTTGCATTTCCAATTACTTCAGGAGTGTTCAAACAAATGCCCCAAACCCTCCATGAAAAGTTTGCTCATATTTTAAACTTGCCAGATGAAAATCAATAAAACAAACACCCCCAAATCAGTGGCAGACACTTACACCTCCAAAGTATTTACACTTGTAATAATATTTGAGTCAAGAGCATAATTTGAGCCCACTCAAGCAAAACATGAATTCAAGAAACCGAAACGTGAATTTTCAAAGCTAATGGGAACAATCATGAATCAAAAAGCCAAATTCCAAGTATGCAAATATGAAAAAGGATTGTTTGCATTTCCTACTTTGGCTAACTGTGAATTATTGAACAGTGAAACAACAGATGCTACTTACTGTGCTGCAAACTCTTCCAAAATGTTCTTAGATTGAGCTACAAATGTGTGGGAATTACTGTCTGATGCCAGGATGGTTGAGAGTTGTATTGGGATTTCTGAAAAAGATATGCATTTTCTGGTTTTTTTTGTTGTTGTTGTTTTTGTTTTTTTTTTTTTTTTTTGAGATAGCTGGGAGAAACATTTCAGGGCAAGAATAAAACAAAAACCTCTTCTTGGAAACATTTTCAGCAGCCCCTCAGACCCTTCAACACAGCAGGTTTCAGAAAGCCACTTTCATTTTTAACCCTTCTAACGTCTACGGAAACACCAATATATGAAGTGCAGTACTCAACCCAATCATTATAGTTGTCTTTGTAACCAAATTTAAAATGTGTTACTGATCTGGCTTTAGGTGATTAAGAGGTTAATTTAAATCATAAGGAAGGATTCAGGTAGAGGTTTAGATGACTGATGTCCAAAAATGTGTGCATTTTATCATGTAATCTTAAATTAAAACTTCACGCTGAGCTGCTTTTTAAGGAAGTTCCCATTTTTAAAGCTCTTAATAGGACAGATATGCCGAGTTTTATATTTACATAAAACACAATTTTGGAATTTTTAATATGTGAGTTTTACATTGATCTCTAGCACATGTATTTTGAGGACATATATTTGTTTTATTAAAGGGACAGCAATATATGTAATTATAGTCCATTTCTGTATAATATCTATTATTCAAATTACAAAACCCAGTATCTTCTTCAATATTTTCTGCCTGCACTGCACAAGCAAATCCTTTCTCCAGGTCAGTGGTGAATAGGTGAAATGCACAAAGATAATCAAATACACAATGATAGATGATATTTTATAAAGACTGATGTGGCATTATTGACAGTCTTTTCTCAGCTTGCTTTTGTATTTGTCTTTACCTTTCATGTCTTCAAAAGATATACAAAATACAGCTACCCACACTGATGCTCTTTAAATACACCTCATGTTTATTCTTTTTTCCCTTTGTTTTAATTGAAAACTGTCTGAAAAATTAGGATATGCTGATTAGTTCAGGGGACTCTCAGCAATGATCACAGTTTGCAAATAAAAATACTTTAAATTAAAAAAAATACTCTTGTAAAGATAGAAGCCTTTTAAAGAATTGTCTAAATGTTTGCACATATTTCACTGTCTAATGCTCCAATGGAAATGATCAATAAGCATTTGCATAAAAAGAGCAAATTTATTATGCATGTATGTTTTAATAATCATTGGAAATCTTTCCCTAGTGGGAAATTATTTATTGTTGTGCTGCATGCACCTGCTGTCTTTGCAGGTATATTATGAAGTGCTGTGGAGAACATGCCGTAGTGATATTTAATACTGTATTTCCAAAAGAAGATTCTGGAGACTCAAAGATATTCCAGAAATGTGTATAAACCACAGCTAAACACAGTTCCTGTAAATCAAACTTGGCATCACTTCTATCAGGGAATGGCTTTTGTGTTTGTTTTTGTCCCCATGTCACTGTCATGCTACCCACTCACCTTGATCATGTGTATAAATTAATTTTATTACAATTGAATGGAAAGGAATCTAGATCAGAGGAATCCAAAGCTTTTGAAAACAGTTTTTTCTTTTAAGAAACTAAGACTTGCATGAACACTGACAATGCAGTGTACCTTGTTATTCAACATGGTTGAATATAGTCATTAATACTTATTAGAACATGAAAATTAAAATAGCTGCTACATTTTCTATTTTTCTCTCTCTTAGAAATCATGTAGTTTAGTTCTACTTAATAGCTTTGAGTGGATAGGATTGCCAAGGTTAAAACATTTTTTTGTGCAGGCTTGTTTTGTTGTTATTCAGTTGTTTCCACTGAATTAAGCTTTCTTTACTAAGAATAAAACCTTAGAGGGGTTCTGAAGCTTATAATGTAAATGCCCACAAATACTAAGCTCAATCCAAACAAATACTAAAAAAAAAAAAAAAAAAAAAAAAAACCACAAAAAAAATAAAAAAAACAGCCAACCCTTAATTCTGTATTCTGATCATCAGTGACTGTATAACTATATCATTAACGATGTTCTCTAACTGGGGAAGTCCCTACCCTAGAGTGTAAAGGATCAAAGAAAACATTCTTTTCTGTCTGGTACACTTAGTGGTCCTGCCTCCCAACAGTGGGATAAAAGGAACTTGCTAAACTGTTGCCATTTTGCAACATCTGCTATAATTCCCCTAAATCCAGATTTGTCTGACACAGAGAGGCCTGTTCTTACATCATTGCCATGTGACAGTATAACACCAGTCACATCAAGCTTGAGGATTGCAGCTTCGGGCTATGATAATATGAAGAAAACCTTTTTGCCTAGGGCAAAACACTTGTAACCAAGTATTATTCATCGGGCCAATTTAAATCTTCTCTCAAAAAGGTACCCAGAAACATATGCAGTATGCCTTTGTAAAAGGCTCGAGCAGCTCATAGGCAAATGACCTGAACCAAGAGTACAAAACCTAATGTCCTGATTAATTACTGCTAAGCGGCTCTGATACACAGAAAAGAGAATGCTGGTGCTAATCCTTAACCCTGTCCTACATTCTCAAAATAGCCAAAACATTGCTGACAGTTACAAAAACAAACCTGTCCATGTGTTTTTTTTCCGTGTTTTTTTTAATTATACATTATCGCTTGGTGCCTTCCACCTAATAAAATCAGGATGCAGACAGATTAGGGAGTTACCAGTCCAGGGGGTCCTTCTTGGGACAAGGCCACGGGTGCATAGAAAGAAAACAATCTGAAGGTGGGTAAAAACAACAACACACAACTTCCAAACGGAAATGTTTTGGATGTTCTCAATTTCAGGGTTCAGCTTCCAAGACACTGAACTTTTCTGGCAATTGTTCCTTAAGTTAAGAGTTGAGCAACCTTTGCTGATTATCCTGTAATAGGGAGATTGCTGTGCTTAGAGTTTTAGTAGGAAGGGATGTTTGAATTTCTTTTACCTATAAAAATAAAAAGATGCTGTATTTCACTATAAATATCAGATATGTTAAAATTTCAAACTATTTGAATTGGAAAGCTATATAGGTTTCATCAATCACTCAAATTACACCTACCTTTTTTAATAAAGCTGACATCTGGAGTCCCTGTCACTTTTGCTGAGTAAGAAATACATGGCTAAAAGAAGAAAGTCCTATATATAAGGGAGAAGGAAGTAGCTTATCTTAGCAAATTTCTTTCATTTAAAAAAGTCAAAGGTTACTAAACGTGGCTCATCAGCCATAACACTATTACATTATAGGTAAATCAAGTTAAAATACTTCTTTTACACTTTATGTAAAACATGGCGGGAGCTCCGATAACACAGATTCAAAGCAAGTAATGATCCTTATCTATTTTGAAGACTCTCCTTAATTTGTCATTATTCTACATGCACACCCCACCCCAGAGTTCTAGGAAATAGTAAGGAACAACTACAGCTCCAGTTCTGAAGGGCCAGCCTAACTAGAATGAGGGTCATTTCATCCACAAGCCTGCCCCAAATGCAAAGAAGAGACATATTTTCACCCACAGTTCACTCATTATAAAGTCTAATTCCATTTTAGATTTTTAAGAATTTTTCTATGTTTGAGCCCATTATTTGTAGACACAAGCATTTTCCATGTGCCACAGCTACCTACCCAGTGTTTAACAGACTGTACAGGAAATACATTTTCCATCTGTTCGAATCAAACGCTGATGCTGGCTGCCCAAGCAAAATGTGTGACGCTGGTTCAGCATCAGAGGCTGAGTTGTGATGATCTGTGCTGTTTTTGAGCACCAAGTCCTTGGTTCTCTTTGTACAACCATTTTTCCTCACTTTCCCTACCCATTTTCTCTGCCCCTTCCTCAACTAGCTCCCAAGCATTGCACTTTGACTTTCCATCATTCCTCAAGCCCCTTCTTTTGGAATGAGAGTGACTCACTTTCTCGTTAATGAGGGTGTAACTTTGGAGTCAATTCACCTTGGTTAATAGCATCCCCTTAATTCTCAGCACCACCTGCTCTTGACATGATGACCTTCGATGAAGATTGCCCTTCCCTGCAACTTGAAGATACGACTCTGTTCAGAGGCAGAGTCCAGAACCAAATCTTACTGCTTCTCAGGTCTGAACATCCAAATTGATAATCCTTTAGAGGTGAAAGAACTGCTTTATTATCTGCCAAGATTGAAACCGGTTAGGGAAAAATTTCTCCCTCTCTTGGTTATTTGCAGATTTTTTGCAGATTAAAAAAAGATAAGAAGTTTGAAAATCACTGTCCTTCCTGAAATTTGAACTGAAATGTTATTAAGGATCAGACACACTAAAAGTATTTTCCATTTTCTGGTTTCCCTTTGACTTTTCAGTCTCCCTAAGGCGTAGGAAGTACAATGGACATACATTTTGGATTAGAGAGACCCAGACTTGTAACCTGACTCTCACTTATCAGCTACGTGACCCTGAGTGAATTATGTGACATCGCTGGACCTCAGTGTCGTCACCTATAAAATGGGGCCAAATGAGGCCTATTTTGCTGGGTTGTTGGGAGGATTCAGTGAGATAATGAACGTAAAGCAACCTTTTTAACCAACCTCAACAATCCTATTAGGCATTATAATCTCCATTTCACAGAGTGGGGTGAATGGTTCAGGAGGTTAAAGCACTTGCCAAATGTCACAGTCACATCATAGTGTTTAATAAGCAAGAACTATTTATAATCATCAACCCAAGAAGACTGGATTCTCACCTGCCTCCAAATAACTCATCTTCAAGTTGGAGGGCCTTTGCTCTTGGGATGAGACAGCCAAGCCTCCTTTGCGACTAGCTCTTCAGAGGCCTTGCCAGGAAAGCACAAGAGGAAGGGAGACCCCCCTTTATCAACCTCCCGCTTTGTAGTAAGTGATTTTGAAATGTTGCTTCTTCAGTCAGCCCAACAACCCTTTGAGTTATCATCTCCTTCTGACAGAGGAGGATCCCGAATTTGAGAAATATTAAATCGCCTGCCAAACATCAGGGGCATTTTTATGGGGGAACCAGCTTTGTAAATGCAGGTTTCTCTGCCCTTGGGGCATGCTCTTTCCACTTACTGCCCTCACTCACCACCCTTCTGCTCAGGGACATGGGTGGGATGGTCAGGTGTTGGAGAAAGAATGGCTAAACCTTGGCAAGGGACATCCTCTGCAGCAGGTGCTGGAAACACCCTTCCAGAAGTTCTTCTATAACAGGGGTGTCCAAACTTTTTCAACGTTTTTCACCAAGGGCCATACGCAGTAAAATACACAAACAGCCGGGCCACTCACTCGAGGTGAAGTACGTATTGCCTCACCTGGTTTATTTAAGTAAACTAAATATATGTTTGGAATTTGCTGCGGGCCCATTAACAATGGATTGCAGACTGCAGTTGGCCCGCGGGCCGCAGTTTGGACACCCCTGTTTTATAAGCTCAGGAAAATCATACAGTGTTTGAGAATGAAACCTACATATAAACGAATCTTAAGTAAAAACAGAAATCAGGGCTAAACAACTAGTTCACTAAATCGAAAACACCAATACAGTAGAAGGCATTTCAGGGTGCTTTTGTAAAACAAAGGAGAGGAAAGCTAGATAAAATTTCAAATTATTTCCAAAAGAAATAAGGACCTAATAGCATCTATTTTTAGTTGTGTATAAGCTAAAGGAATTTTTTAAATCAGCATCTGAGAAAGCCAGGTTAAGAACAATGAAGTAATAAATGCTAATCCCCACTGCTCCTCTTTCCTTTCCAACCCAAACTCCATATCCTCCCTGACTCACTAGGGATTGTGATTAGAAGACAGAAAATGAATTGAAAGAACCCACAAGGGTACTCTGTATCCCTACCTTCTCAAAAATCCTCAGGTGATTAAAGAAATGTGCATATGAATCACCTGGAGAGCTTGTTAAAATGCAGATTCTGGTTCAATAGGCCTTGGGATGGGGCCTGCCATTCTGCTTTCTAACAAGAAGCAAAGAGTTCAGATAACATAATGCAGACTCCTCAGCTGTGGATCAACTCAGTTCAACTTCTTGAAAATTCAGTGCAGCCCTTTAAATTTAAGAGATCCTGGTCGAAGACAAGCTGTGAAATTGAAAGTATTGCTCACTCTGAGCTCAGAAGAATCCCAGCTGACGACCCTTTCTATGGTTAGAACAGACTCAGCCTGCTTATGATGACAGGCACTCAAGCTAGAGAAGGTAGGCAACTGGTTGTATAGACTCCGACCTTTAATCAAAACAGTCAAGAAAAGAAAGATTTGTCAGTGACCTAACAAGCCCGAGTCATAACTTCTAGATAGAGACTAGACCCTGGTTGTCTTAAAACCAAATTTCCTATTCTATTTGAATGTAAAAAGGTGAACAATTAGCTGTTGGCGGGACTTAATAGATAGGTGCTGGGGAGAAAGCTACTGTTGTTTATCTGGAAAGGCAAAATGAGATCTACTGAGCACCAAAAGGGGGTGGGGGAGGTGTTGGTGGTCTTCCCCTCCCCTCCTTTTAGTGTGATTTTTCTGGCCCTGGTATAGTGAAAGGAGTCAAGTAAGTGTGTTACAAAACTGGGTAAGATGATGGACATGAGTTCTGCTGGAGAGAGCCAGAAGGAATTGGAAGATGGAGAAAACGGCCAAATGAGAGGTAAAGTCTTCTTGGATGCTGCATCTAGACAAGAGAGAGTCCTCACTTTTTTGGTTTGTTTGTTTTGTTTGAGGACCCGCTACATCCCAGGAGCTGGGCCATATGTTGTCATGTTACATCAATCGCTCAGTAGCAAATTCAAGTTAAGGTTGAGTTGAGAGTATCATTGAGAACTCCTAGGATTTGGGTCTCATCACGCATTGCCTGGGAGGATGGAACTACATTAGATTGAAATGCACCTGCCCCTACACCCCGGCATTCCCCACTTAACAAGGTCAAACTTGGGAAATTTGATGGAGAGTGCCATCACAGATTGTTTTCTCCTGTCTCATAGCAAGATTGTCGTTCACAATAGTTTTTAAAAGTGCTTTTGGCAGATGGGTGTATAGGGCTAAGAGAAAGTACTAGGCTTAAGTGTTTTGTTAAATAAAAACTAATTGTTTTCAATTCATGTAGAGAGAAGGAAAATGATTTCCTGTTGGCTATTAAAATACATGCTTTCTTATGAGACTGGAAGGACTGCTTCCTGTTTTCAGGAGCTGGACAGAAGGGGTGGCAGGGAGAGCAGGGTCATTGTAAAGCCATGCGAGTCACCCTATTTAGGCCAGCTACCATTTCACGTTGCCAATGCCTCCTTGAATCAGCTAACGCTTTTTTTTTTCCTGAAAACTTTCTTAGTGGATGTGAAGGGAAAAAATGGGAGGGGGATAAAGGCTACTGTCAAATTGATTAAGTGAACGCTCATTAGAGAAAGTAACAAGAGGTGAAATCTGCATATGCATTGCAGAAATGTGTCTGATCTTGCTAAGTTGTAAGAAGACAAAAAGGACTGAAAACCTCCCTAGCTGGAAGTACTTGAGGGAGAACTGGGGGAGGGGAAAGTTCTCTATTAGTAACTGTCCTTCATTGTAAACCCATGCCAGAGCAGCCCCAGTTTGCAGCACGTTGGTACATATTTGGAACTTTGCTTTCTGGATATCTGTACTACAAATACCAAGAAATAAACCTGACCTCCCTAGAATACACTAGCAACTTCCTTCATTCTGTTAATATGAGTTTTATTTCCTCCTTTTTCTTCTACTCCTCACTTACAAGACCCTTTCCTTCACTGCATGTACAACCATTCCACTGTACACGACAAGCGAAAGCAGTCGATTCTGTGTCTGTGGGGCATAAACTTTCTGTCCAGAGTAGAACAGACGTTTTTCTTCCTCAGCCTTAAAAGATAAACGAGTCCAGAATCAATTATATTTGTTTTAAATTTTGTGGTTGTTGGAGGTGGGTGGGACCATCCTTATCAAAAGTCTCCTAGCTTATTGGCCTGAATAAAAAAATCTACAATGACGATCCAGATTCCAGGTAACGGTATTGATTTGGGAGCCTATGAAGTTCCTCTGTTCCCCTAAGATGAGCAGTTTGGTAGTGTAATTCCAAGGCACAGTTAAGTTGGTAACTTAGGTAACACTTTGAAGAGGACAGCACTATTTCCAATTGTTTCCCATCTGTGGGAGCAGCCAATTATTACAACTGATGACTTTTTTTGATAGTACGCATTTTTACGAACAGATAGTTCATAAAAAATGTCAATTGTGATGGTTCTATTACTGTTCACTCTCACACATTCCTGTGATTAGCTTTCCACTTACCTACTAATATCTCTAACTCAGCTCTCCTGAAAGCTAGCCAGAAAATTCCTTATCGAAAGCGATGATGGTGTTGACCGTAACCTACAGAATGAGGATACTTCAGGACTTCGTCTGAAAATGTGAGATAGACAGTGACATCAAATATGCCTCCGTTGACACAAATCCTTAATTTTAAAAAGTTAAAAATAAGAAAAGCCCAAGTTTGACATTTCTTAAGTTTAGAAAAAAAAGACTGCATGCATGCTTGAGGTGTAGACCAGATTGTCCTGAAGATTTGAAAGGAAATAAATAATAATAATAGTGCTGTGCCAGAGGATGTCCTCTGAAATATCTGCAGACTCCAACAAAGTGGTTCTTCCCATATGTGGTTGTCAAAGCCATTATGTGCTTTGGCGATCCTGGTAATTACAAACTGAAGACTTTAAATCCTCAGTTCTTCTTTATATTTCTGAACTACCCCCATAGGTATATTTACTTCCTTCTTTTGTCGAGCTTAAACATTTCCAATTACCTCAGACTCTACAGGGAAATGTGATGGTTAAATTCCTGCACTTGTAATGACATTTATTAATCTGGCTCTGGTGAGAAATGTTGAATCTCTTGCCTTCCCAAATCATACATTTTAATTCTGAACACACCTCCAAAGAATGCTGACATTGTTTAATTAAAATGAGGGTGCGCATTAATAAGAAAGGATATCATTTTGTTATTTATATATAATGTTATTTTGTCTTAAAAAAAAAATGAACAGAGACTAGTAAGTTCCATAATTGCCCTCCATGGTGAAGGACTAAGTGTAGGAGAGAAGAAAAGCACAGTAAGACACATATGTTAGTAAAACACTCCTTAATACTACACAAGCTGTAGAAAATGCTACTTTGCACTTGGTCCTCAACGTGGCTAACTGCAAGCCACTGAGTAAAAAGTACACCTTTTGAACTAATTCCTTGGTCAGAAGATAGAGCCACATTTAGATGCCTCCTCGTTACTATGCTATAATGGTCAAGTAAGAGATTAATAGCAAAGGCACCTGCTAAAGCAACCAGGAACCTGTTGATTAACAATAAGCCTCCAAACATAAGATACCAGATTGCAAAGCAAAATCAAGTCCCAGGGCAACAAGTGCTTCTGTAATTTATTCCTTCTTTACATGAGGGCATAAAGCTCCCTTTATAAACGTGTTTTCCAGGCCCTGCTGTGAGCTGTAGGTGTGAGCTTTTCAGCTGATTTATTAATTTTAGTTTCAATCAACGTGTCACCTGCAGACACAAAAATGTAGGCCTCACCACAGAAAATACAATTTAAGAGAAAAAAAAAAAAAGAAAGAAAAAGAAAAAACAGGGCTTTAATTCAAAAAACTGCCAGGATTTTTTTTTTTTTCCAGATGAACACTGGAACGCCTTCTTTGAGATCTAAAATAATTCCCAGCAACATAATTAAAACAAAATCAAAATTAAACATTTTTGTCATACTTTGAAAGTCAGTCTTAGACCCAGGGAAGAGTAACACGAGGCTGCCAAAACAATCAGTTCCTCTTGTCAGTAGGGGTACATTCTCCCTAAAGAATCGAATGAACAACAAGTCCCCTGGGCAAAATGTGCAAAAAATTCTCAATTAGTTGTCTTTATTTAGTGAGCACTATGGGGTCCTCAACCACACTATAGAATTATGGCGAGAAAGCTGAGCTCTTCACTAGCTTATTAGCATTCTCAGAGGGTTGGAGTACTGCTGATAGCAGGCTGTTGCCTCCAAGAGCTGTTGGTGGGACCCCGACACTCCCGGGCTTTGTCCTTTTGTCCTTCCAAGCCAGCAGGAAGTACTGCCCCATGTTCAGGGCATTCTGGGATACCTTCATTCCATTCACAGTTTGCATAACCGACAGGGCTGGAGTCTTTGTTATTGGCTATGACCATCACTGTTGCAGGTTTAAATGAAAAGCAAAAGTGATCTGTATCAGTCTATGCTAAATGCAGGTTTAGGAAGTAGCCCCCTTCCAAATGAACATCCTTATAAGGCCGGAGCAGCCTTACATGGCCAATGCTCCAGAGGAAATCTAGGTCCTGGGTTATAATCTGGATGCGGTCTTTTCATCCCGAAATTACAATGTCAGGCTAGGAAACAGAAATAGGAGTGTGTTACTAAATATTCTAGACTGACTCCTCAGCATATACATTTTTACAGCACTCCCTCGTCCATTGACGCCCCCGCCCCGCCCCCTTCATCAATCCACTTACCCCTAACCAGAAAGAGAAAACAAGAAAGATGAAAACAATAGAAAAGAACTGGCAGCAAGTATTAGAAATGCCTTTTCTAAAAAAGAGGGTATTTGCTGCTTTAGGGAAAACACTATCATTGACTAAATTAACAAGTTGTCTTATCAACTGCCATAAGCCTTGGAGTCTAATTAATTTAGTACTGATCAATAGTCCTGAATGAGGCATTGATTTCTGCCTGCTTGACAGGGCGGCAGCTGAAATCACTTTCACCACACACGGGCACCCAAAGCTTATGCGTTATCACATGAAGATTTTATTTCCCTCATCCTATATGGGCATGCATTTCATGAACCGGGTATAAATGAGAAAATGGGATAAAAAGCAAATTTGGAAGTAGGAGCAGTTTCATCGACAAGTGTGAACAGAGCTGCAGCACTCCCTGCCAAGTTCTGCTTTCTTAGAAAATGTCTTTTGAGTGAGATGAAACATTAAAAAAAAGAAAAAAAGAAACTGAAGTGCTCTGCTTAAATAAGATAGCAATGCTTTAACTGATCATAAAACATGCAAAGAGGGCTTGAGTTATTTTTCTGTCTCTTATTTTTAGAATGCTGGTGATACTTTATTAAAAGTACTCTGATCCAAAGTAATAATAACAGTAATGCTATCTGGCCAAGGGCAGAAGCAGATGGTGAGCCTCTGATAAGAATGAGAACATGTGACAGAGCTACCCCGGATTTATTTGTCTCTTACGCTGGGGTTGGTGGGCTAGGGCTGGGGGTGGGGTACGGAGGACTTCCTACTTCCAAAAAAACCCCAAAAATCAATGACAATATATTGAGACAGTATAAGGATGAAAATTAAGTATTTGACTTTTAAATTTTTAGTTGGACTAACATGATATTTATTCTCTTAAGATGTATTTCCTAAGAAAAGGGTAGGTTTGAATTAATGTTTTCACATTCTCCTAGGACACACCCTTTGCATTTTCTTTTGGGTCCCTCCCTATCTTTGTGCCTGTTCACTTTCATTGTGCCAGCCAGCTGCCTGACACTCCTGAAAATCCTGAGGATTTTCTTCGTAGGCCTGGCCACTGGGCAATTTTTTTCTCCCATAGCTTAAAAGTTACTTGAAATAAGAAGTACAGCAAAACTTTTCGAATCTTTTAAAGGTGATGCTTCAGTTTCAAATACGCAGGGAAACAAGATAACTAAAGAGCTTATCTATCTTGGAACTGATTTTCTACTCTACAAACATCACTGAAAAAAAAAAGGGAAGAGAGGAGAACTGCCTTCTTTTACAGGGTTTGAGAAACTATCCCAAAATGATCAAAACAAACAAAGAATTCATATTCTTTCCTGTGCATTTATTTAATATAATTTAGCTTATTGAAACTTGCAATTATATATACACATGTATTTTCAAAGCCCCAGAAAAGTCCTCCTTTAATCTCTTTGGGGCTCTATGAGTTTCCATAGCACTTTACAAAAGATCTTTATTGAGGAAAGGACTGCACAAACTTTCCTTATATGTGTGGCCCTCACCATTAATTGCCCCATCTCCTTTAGTAAGGCCTTATTCCTATGTAAATACCCTTGCATAATGTTACAGGCTATTGTTAGGCTAGCGCCAGTCAGTCGCCACTTATATGCATTTTTATTTCAATCCGCTGCTCAGAGAATGAAAAGATGTCTGGACTTAAGCTGTTTACCAACTGGGCCGAAGCTGCAGAGCGGCAAAACTGAAGAACGCCCAAAGCAACTGGAGGAACAAGCTTTTACAATGCGAGCAGCCATTTTCAGTTGAGTTATTAACCCACCCTGAAACTCTTCTAAGCTATGCCTTTTTTAAAGAACAAATGTGCTGAATCAAACATGAATGAGCCAGAACTATCAAGAGAGAAATCCTCTAAAGAACTATTGAACACAACATAGGTTTGTAATCATTTTGTCTCAGTTGCCTGCTACCAACATTATCAAGGCTAATAACGCCGGCTCAGTTGTGGATTGGCTCATCAGGAAACAATAGTGTGGTACACACAGGAAAACCACATTCGCAAGCACCATGCGCCCAGTCAGAAAACAGTGTTCAAGAGATGAGAAGACTGAGTTAATAGCTCATCACCAGGACCTTATATTAATTTGATCACTGAAACACATTTATGTTTAACGGGAGCATTGTAAAAACATGCTTCCGAATCCAAGTCTGTCTCTCAACCCTACGTGGCCTCATACGTGTTTAAATTGAAAAACTAAAATTATTTTTATTTTATAGTTATAAAGATCTGCTGGAACGAGACACCATGAAAATAAAGAAGCAAAATTCTACGAAAGGGAGCTAGCTTTTTTCTCTGCAAAATGTCCTGCAAGCAACCAACATCGTATTTATTTAATGGCACCACAATCTGTATAGTGTGGTATGAGCCTAAAGAAACGCTTGACTATTTGCGTGTTCTTAGAATCCAGTGAGAGCTTAATAAGTGCATATATATATATATATACATATATGTCAAAAGAAACATTTCATTGCATAGTTAGTGCTGCAGGAAAGACACACCACACCACACCACACCACACACACACACACACACACACACACACACACACACACAGGAAAGCGGTCTTGAGTTAATTGCCATCACAATGCAATCAAGCACAACAGTCATAGCTGAAAACCATTCCTATTAAAGCTGCTAGACTCAACCTTGCCTCTGCAGGTCAGCCACGACACTGATAACCTTTCCAGCAGACAAATGCATGTAACATTGCCTCATCTAATTAAAAGCCCAGGGAGGTGTAGAAAAATACCAACACATTGAATCCAAGCAAATGAGTGCTGCCTTGGGCTGAGGAAGCTACCATATGCTGCTGCTGTTTACTCTGGAAGGAAACTGAGTCACTTAACATTTCAATAGGTTAATCAATTGACAATTAAATGGAGAAATTGGTTAACTCTAAAAACAATTAACATGACACTCCATTAAGTACACTTTCTAATTGCCACAGCTGTGAGAGGAAATTAACATGCATGTGAAAGCATCTAACTGGGGTGGCACTGTTTTTTTGTGTTTGAGAAAACGGAATTAACTGAAAACTCAGGTTTTATTTTTATAGATTAGACAGTAGGAATTCTATCATCAACTGCAGTTTTAGCAGAGGGGAGCTCCGTATATTTTTACATTCTTTTAAGGG
Source organism: Rhinolophus ferrumequinum (assembly GCF_004115265.2). NCBI lineage: Eukaryota > Metazoa > Chordata > Mammalia > Chiroptera > Rhinolophidae > Rhinolophus > Rhinolophus ferrumequinum. The sequence continues at coordinate 36,875,855 of NC_046289.1, read as the reverse complement.
CTCACTTCAAGTTGTTGAAATATTTAATTTGCAATAATTAATTAAAACTACCCAAACCCCTCCTACCAAATTACGGGTTGGTGAACAAAATGGGAAATCTCTCCTCTTGCCCATTTTGTGGATGGAATTACTTTGCAGGATCAGGTATGTCCTTTCTAATTATACAACGCAACGTGCAAGTCTTAAAGTCAGATTTTTTCCCGAACATTTCCATTAGTGTTTTCTGATTGTTGGCTGTGTCCCTAACCTCACTATAAAATGGTAATAATAATGTTTACTAATAACAATTTTAAATGGGAAGCTCCGAGTTTGAATTTTTACAGACTATTCCAAATGCCTGCTACGGGCAGTCATTAAGACAATATTCATTTACAAAAGAAGTGATAATTTAAGTAAATCATAAATGTTTCTGATATAGTTAAGTGCTAAATAAATATTTCTTGAACGAGTGACTATCTTTTAAAGCTGGTTGTTAAAATGATATCATCTTCCTCCTCCTTAATTTGGTACTCGTAACTTAACTCTCCCTGAATATGCAAAAATGAATAGAATAAGTCCACTTTGAGGGACTGATGGTCTTGTAGCAGAGTGGGAGAATGGCACTGAAGAAGAAGAGGGTAAAGGACACAGCTAGGTCACACATTCAAGGAGTGTATCGGTCCCATACGGCCAACTTCAACCAAGGAGAGATGGGGACTAGCAATAGTCTGCCTGGAAGATGTCTCCCATCCTAAGCTGGGGGCTCTTATGATGCCATGGTCAACTCAGAGTGGACCATGCTTTTTATCTATTTTTCTTCTCTGCCTCACTTCTCCTTATTCCTCACTCTTGAAACCTTGGCATTATACCTCCCAGTGAAGCCTCAGATCATAACTTTTGCCTTAGGACTCTTTTCTAGGGAAACCTGAATACCAGAAGTGTGATGGAGATGGTAATGGCAGCATCCTCCTGAGATTTCAGCTCATCCTTTCAAAAGAGAGTAGGACATAGGAAGAAAAGGAGAGCATGGTGAGGGCCACTGCTAGCCCATATAAACTACTGTATAAATCAAAACAAGCTGACTCTTCTGGATGTATAAAATTCATAGGCACATAGTTTATTGATTTTAGCCCTCACTAGTCCTCGCAGACGGATGTTCTTGTGCAACGAACAGCCCATACAACATATATTTGAGCATAGTAGAAGTATCATACAACTTATAAAGGAGTAAATTCAGAGTTTTTCAAAGCACTTCTAATAGTGCTTTGTTGATGTGGTAATATTTAGTTCTAAACAAAAAATAAATTCCACACATATTGTTTACAGTACCTGATTGTTTGCTAGCAATGGGTCTTTTCCTTAGTAGGTGGGTAGAGAGAAATGAGTTGGGCTGAGTTATAACTAACCAATTTAATTCACATTTAAAATTGGTGCCTACAGTGTGCTAGGCATCATCTTACATATGGATCTACAATGAAGAATCAACACAATTACGCTTGTTTTTAGCCCCTAATAACCAGGATGAAGAGCAGCAAAAATGGATGATTGCATTTATCCAGGACCTGAAATGCCTTTTCTTTAGCTTCTTAAATCTCACCTATCACTCAAACCTGTACCACTCAGGTCTTCAGTCATCTCCTACATCTCCTGCCCCTCAACTCCCCACCACTCTACAGAAGCACTTAGATTTCCTACTTCTTCATTTTTGATACATCAAACTCCCAAAGAAATAGAAGAAAACAGCTATTTCCTTTCATTCCCTTAGCTGCTGTGGATAAAGCCCCCTTTCAAAATCAGAGCCTTCAGGATAGAAGGTGAGACCCCAGACATCTGGTGGAATGATGGAGGAGAAGAAAGAGGGGGGAACAAGAAGAGCCGGGCACCTGTCCTTAGGGGGGGCTGAACAGGCCAGTGGGAGACCCCCTCACATCCTGTGAGGAAAGACCTCTCCTCCCTCCATTCAGCAAACATTTTTTCATTGCTTACCATACACCAGTCCAAGTGCTACTGCAAAAGGGAGTGTTTCTGCCTTTGATGAGTTTATGGTCTAGTAGGAAAGTTTAAAACATGAGCAGGTCTTGTCAATCTAATGAAGTAATGACTAAGGTAACAGTATGTAGACCATGCCTCGGGCAGGGCTGTTCATCGCACGTGGGGGTTATAGACCTCCTGGGGAAGAAGACCTGTGAGTTGGCTCTTTTGAGTCTGTCATTCAGGGACTCTATACAACTTGGCTCTGTATATAATGAAGCTACCTCACTAGCTTCATGCCTGGTCAGCCTCCAGCCTGGCCCTCCTTGATTTCCTATGCAATAATTTACTCAGTTCTCACTAATTTTCAAACACTGCATATTTATACAAACTAGACTTTCAGTCTGGATGTTATTCTCCCACTTACAAATTTGGAAAACCTCTATTCGTTCTCTACTACCCATCTCAAAAGTTGCTTCTGGGAAGCTTTTCCTGAAACTCCTAGGCAGAGTTGCCTCTTTCCTCCTTGAAGCTCCTAGTCTGCCATTTAACTTCTACATTTACCACATTGTATTTCTATGATAATATTTACCACAGTTTTTTTGTATACATGTCTGCTTTCCCCATTAGACTGTGAGCTCTTAGGGCAGAAGTCATTCATCTTTCTTTCCCCAGGGACTAGCATGGCAAATGGTCCTTAGCTCTGTAACTTAATATTTGATGGATGAATGATTATATATAATATACTATGGAAACACTGATGATGGATACGTTCACTATGCTGTTCACACTGAATAAAACATTTGGAGCATCGTGTTAACATAGCAAACAGGCGTCTGAGACATTTGAGAAGATTTGAAGTGGCCCAAGGCAGAGCCCTGACTTAATAAGATGCCTGCCAGAATCTCAGATCTGTTTGTTTGGCCACCACCTCAATGTGTGTCGTGGATTGTTGAGTACTTTACAGATGATTAAATTGAGTAAGGGAGAATTTGCTTTCATTAAGGTTTTATTTAGGTTAATTATTCATTTATTACTTCATCAGATATATGTTCAGTTCCTATTATGTTACTGCGCACTGTTCTAGCTGCTTGCAGATACGGTGATCGAATCATAACATTTAGGAAAGAAAGGTCCTTGGAGAACTTTAGGACACTGGTTCTCAAAGTGGGCTCCTCAGATGGAGAGCATCAGAATCACCTGGGAACTCGTGAGGACTGCCAATTCTTGGACCCCACCTGAGAGCCACCAGTTGAGAAACTCGGGGTGGGGGGGTGGTAGCAATCTAATTTGCCAAGCCCTCCAGGTGATTCTGAGGCTGAAATCCACTGCTGAGTCTAGTTCAAGTCCATGCTAGGGAGGTCACCTGTGTTATAGTGAAGCGGACCAAAGTTTTGCCACCCCAACCTATGCCTCTTAGGCTATTGATCTTAAGCCAGTTAATAAGAAACAAAAGACTCAGAAAGACCATTTGACCCTCCCCCTTTCCTTCTTAAGAGGTTCAGATGGAAAGGCTCTAGGAAGGGAATCTTAACATATTCACCTTAGCATTAGCTAGGAAGTCTCCAGGCAGGAGCCTGGTAGCTAGATTCCCCCCCCCAACACACACATTTGTGCCCCATAGTTTCTGGGTTACCTAGCAAGAATTTGACTGCCATGTGTATTCTGCTCTTCCTCAACTACCTATAAATTGCCTATTTCCTTTGAAATCTCAGACCCCAGCCCTCTTTCTCCTTTGTACATAATGGCATATAAATCTCAACTGCCCAATATGTTTGGGGTCTCATATCTTATGACACCCCAGCATATACATCCATAATAAACTTTGTACATTTTCTCTTGTTAACCTGTCTCTGTTGATGTGATTATTAGCCCAGCTAGAAGAACTCAGAAGGTGGGAGGGGAAGTATTGTTTTTACCCCACCATATAGCTTCCAACTGGTCCTGCAGATCTATAGCTCTCTGCCCTGGGAAGTGAACACAGCACCAGTGGTTCTCATGCCCTTGACTTCCGGTTGGGCTCAGTCAATGGGGCGGAAGGGAGAAGAGTGAGGACAGGTATTTGTACATTCCTCCCTGCAGGATTACCCCAGACTGCCTGTGTCCCTCAAGTCAAAGCCTCCTAAGGACTCATCCTCCTAAGAATGCCTTCTTCTCACAACACTTTTTGCAGCCTCTGGGAATGGCCCCTCCTGTCCTCCCTTCAGGCCTGGGTGAGCTAAGGGCACTCTGTTGTTCCTAGTCCTACATTACTGCACAGGACTTGGGATCCCCTACATGCTCCCCACCCTCAGATTACAAATAGCCCTTTTGTGAATAAACTCTCTTGAGTGTCCTTTCTGTTTTCTACCAGAATCTCACCATTTGGTTTAGATTTTACCATCTCATTTCTGGTCTTCTGCAGTCCTGGACTAACTTCTCCATTAGGCATGGTGAGTATGTGCCTAGGGCCATGATATTTTTAGGGGCTCATGAAAATGTTTCGATTTCTTTTAATATCACAAGAAAAAATTGATATAATCCAGCCTGGATTGCATTTGTCCTTATATTGTTGTAAAATAGAACTTCAAACATTTTTTTTTTTCATGAAGGAAGAGGGCCAGAAAGACAAAAGTGCCTAGGGCCTACGAATGTCATAATGTGGCCTTGTTGTACGCTCCTGCTAATTGATTTTCATACCTTTGTATCATCCATCCCCTGGCTCCTCTCTTCCACCCACAAAACACTATACACACATACACACACATTCATGTATATTTGCCTCTCCATATTCGCACTCCACTTTTCTCCACTTTCTCCTTTCCTGCCTGGGAGGGAGGTAGAAGCTTCTTTTCTGGACAGTCAGTAGGAGGTGTCAGCAGGAGATCAGAGGGCCAGCGGAGGGAGAAGTCAGGGTGTTTACTCTCCTGGCACCCTCCCTGCTGCCCATTGGTAGGCAATGGCCCTGTGCTACCTAAGGCCACAGCTTCTGCTGGTGAGCCCTCCTACACTACAGCTCTTTCCAGGTGCCCAGAACTACTCCCTCCCCTTGCCCCTTCAGGTCTAAGGAAGTTTTGGCTCTTTACTAGCCCCTGGTGCCTCACCATCCCTTCTTAGTTTCTTTAACCCTTTGTCAATTGCCTTTGCAAATAGTTTTTTCACTAACATACACACAGGCCTATTTTTAATTGATAGTACAGAACCATAGCAGTTTTTGATTTTTTCATTTAATATATCACAATCTTTTCCGGAGGTTTCTGCGAAGTCTCCATAATGACCATTCCTAATATAGTTTCCCCTTTCTTTTCTTTCCTCTTTACTTGCATTTCCTTTTTCACTGCCTTTTAAAACTTCCATTAGAGACAGAAAAAACAAACATTCCCAAGATGCAGATTTTTACCGCATATAGGTTTTTACTGCATTTATGTTCTTTTTCTTTAGATTCTGATGCCATCTGTCTTATAGCCACATTTCTACCCCTTCTTCTGAATTCTTCTATAGGCAAATAGTTTTACTCACTTTACTTGGAATGTATTTACACTCAGCTGTCAACAGACATTTGTTTAAACTATTCTCTCCATTTGAAATACTCTCTTCTCCCCAGTTTTTCAAATGCCAACTTTCTTGCCTACCCATGTTAAATGTTATTCTCTCTTTCGAACTAACCTATTCAAATAATTTATTTGGCAATTAGTGATTTTTCCTATTATTTTAAAATGTCATTTAAATCTTTTAGATTACTTAACTTTAAATATATCACTATCTTTTTCCCCCCAACTTGATTATTAATTTCGTGACAACAGGAATTATTGTCTTATATCATTTTATGTCCCCTGTAGGGACTTTCATATAGTAACTGCTTAATAAATATTTGTTGACTTAAAAATCTTGGAGTCCCGTGTATGAAAGATTGACTTTTAGAATCCTAGATAGGTTTTTACTCAGCCATAAAAAAGAATGAAATCTTACCATTTGCAACAACATGTATGGACACTAAGTGAAATAAGTCAGACTGAAAAAGGCAAATACCATATGATGTCACTTACATGTGGAATTTAAAGAACAGAATAAATGAGCTAACAAAACAGAAATAGACTCAGAGATATAGAAAAAAACAACAACTGTTAGTTGCTAGATGGGAGGGGAATGGCTAGGAGAGAAGGTGAAGGGATTAGAAAGTGCAAATTGGTAGACACAATATAGTCATGGGGATATGAAATACAGTACGGAGAATATAACCAACAATGTTGTAAAGATTATGTAGGGTGTCAGATGGGTGCTGAACTTATCAAGGGGATCACTTCATAGACTGTGTAGATGCCTGACCAATGCGCTGTACAACTGAAGCTGAAGTAGAATAATATTGTATGTCAACTATAATTAAATATATATGTGTGTGTGTGTGTGTGTGTGTAGTAACAGGAGGTGGAGTACAGCATAAGGAAGATAGTCAATAGTACTGTAACAGCTATATGCAATGTCAGAGGGGTAGTAGCTTGTGGGAGTGGTGTTATCACTTTGTGGGGCATGTAAATGTCTAACTATTATGTTGCTTTGTACACCTGACACTATAAAAAAATTAAAAATGAATAAAATCCTAGATAGGTTTAAGTGTGATTAAAGTTGAGCTATCCATTTCTAGGTCACAAGCTTTGACTTCATCACATGATGCTTGGATTTCCTATATAATTTGGAGATGTTATTGTTCTTAAGTGTCACTAGGAGGGGACATGCTTTGAAAGCGTTCACATCTCTCTAAGCCAAAGATGAGCACATGCGTGGGAAAGAAGCACCTCAACAGTGTAGATGCAGAAGAAATAGTCAAGGCAGTAAAAGCAGTAGTGGTAATAGCTCAGCTTCTAATTACTAATAATAGAGATCCTGAGACATTCTGTAACATATTGCCCTGTTTAATTTCATCAGAGCACGTATCACTTCCAAATACATTTCTCATTTGTTTTATTATTTGCAAATATAATACAACTTTCCTTACTCCAACTAAGATATATGCCACATGAGAGTGAGGGCTCTTCTCTTCTTGTATTCTGTCCTGTATTTCCAGTCCTAAAATGAGTCTGGCATAGAGTATGCACTCCATAAACATTTGTTGAATAAATGAATGATCAACATTTAATAGTATTTCATGATTTTGAAGACAGTGCTCTAAGTGCTTTGCATGACTTATTTCACTTAAGCTTCACAACACCCTATTAAATAGGTACTGTACCTATTTACAGAGAAGAAAACTGAGGCCCAGAGAAGTTGAAGGACCTTCACTTCTAGTAATTGGGGGAAGTGGGATTTAACTCCAGGCAGTCTGACTCTGGAGACTACAGTCTTTGCCGATATGTTAAATCTTAGTCAGTAAAATATTGTGAAATACCAACAGCTAGCATTTGCTATGTGCTCTAAAATGTATGAACTATTTTCACATGCATTTCCTCCTTTGATAAAGGCAATGATCCTGAGCTCATGTTATCATTATCTCTACTTTACAGACGGGGAAACTGAGAAAAGAAGTGATTTATCAAAGGCTACAATGCCGTAAGTGGCAGTCCTGGAAATGGAACTCAGATATTCTGAGTCCAGCCTCAATCTCTCTCCCACTCCCTACTCCTGCCGTGCACTTAAATGTGGCCAGAGACCACAATTTATGGCTTTAGACATACATGAGAAGGAATTCTTTTATAGTAGACACTAATAAAACCATGTTAGTAGTCACCACTAAAGAATTGTGTTTTTATATGCATTGATTCTGTTTTACTAGTTACTAAGTTGTTACTAAAAAATAAAAATTACACAAGGGTTCTCATTTGTTCAGAACTGTTTTGTGATACTTGGCAATCATTGTTATACTCACATATCCCCTTCTCCTCTTACATACTTAGTCCTACAATGGGTGATGGTAAATGACTCCAAGTTGTATTTTCTTGACAAGATAATAAAAATTATAAACATGATTCTGATAATTAGGATTCATGGCAGGAATGCAAGGAAAAGAAAGGAGTAACAACACAAGTCACTGAGGTTGAAGAGATCAATAAGCTCCACAAGTCACTCTGGGATGGCGGGGGATGGGATGGGGAGATCTTTGGAACAAAGTGCTGGAGGGTGGTCAATGGCAAGACAACAGGGAAAAGGAGAGCAATCAACCGTCTGACCCTGGCCCAGACTTCACAAGATTGAAGTTGAGGGATAATGATGGGGATTAAATTAGAAGTGAATTAAGGAACATGTTAACCTTCTCTTCAGGGTGATGGGTGAAGAGGCATTCTGCACTTGTGCAAAGCAGAAAAGGAACATTCTCACTTTATGTCAAGGTAAGATGGTGGAGTAACTATTCAGGATTATAGTGGAAAATGCAGAATAATTAGCTCTATAAGAGGAGATCTGAAGAATAACTGAAAATGACTTGGAAATCTTAGGGGATCAGGGACCATATAATTTAACATAGAAGTATTATCATTAAATAGAAAGATACTGTACTTTGACATAGTAAGGAGGTACTGCTATTGTTCACTCAAAAGTTTTACTTTTCATAAAGCTTTAATAGTTCATAACATGTACTGGCCAATTTAATGTTCAGATTAATCCAAGATTCATTTTAGAGCATGTGAACCCGCTCACCTGCTACCGCAATCGACAGAGATTTCTTTCTTTATGAACATGTCTAGGTCTTACTTTCCATGCCATTCACTTGGAATTTATCACACTTAGACTTTTAATGACACTTTCATTTTATATATATACATGTAATTATATATATATACAAATGTATACATGTATATACATTTATATATACATGTAAGCTCACTAGCTTGGTGTATATGTTTATTTGCAAGAACCTGTCTTCATGAGTACCTACCGTGTGCTTTTTTGTTAGAGACACAATGCTTAGTTTGGAGTGTGACATAGTTGTTACTCATTTATTAATTGTTGAATGATTATTTTAATTTTGGCTTAGGCTATTGTTTTCTCTATAGCCAACAAGAGTTTCAATAAAAACCATGTGGTATACTTTATGGAAATTTGTGAGTTGTAATTTACTCATATTTTTACTTCTTGATGAAATGCAATGAGTGTCTCTTTGAGTGAGAAATCTGATAAAGACTGGGTTTGGAGGAAGCGTCTCCTGCCCCCAAGGGTGGCTTCCTTCCAGAGGAGATCACCTTAGATAGCTGCCAAGGTTGCTAAGGCAAATCTTTGCATATACAAATTTGGGTCAATGTGTTGACAGGATGTCAGATTTGTGTAGCTAATGGAGCTTCAGCATGAATATCGAGCTTTCTGCCACTCTATTGTTGCCCAAATGAACCTGTAGGTGCCTATTCCTGCCTGCCTCTAATGGAATAGAAAATAGAAGCTCTTCTTGTGAAAACCTGGCCAAGGTCCACCACCCACTCTTGACCTACAGTAACTGGTTTTCAGCAACAACTGAAAAGAAAATTCAAAGAGATTTAAATGGCAGAGCACTGATATCTTTCCATCAAAATAGTCAGTAATTTCATGGTGCAGTTATTTTGCCCCATAGATTTCGCCATGAGTGTTTCAGGAATCTTGACCATGGCAATGAAGAGTTGATCAACAAAGAACTAATCGGATCCGCTGATTTAAAGGGACCAAGTCTTTTGTATTACAAAAGACCTCAAATATCATTTAGTTCATTGAAACATATAAATCTCAGTGGGGACAATGGGAAATGTGACAACTCCCTTTTTTTTTTTTTTAGTTATATTTCAGGGCTGTGGAAATATTGGGATTGAACATAGTAAACTGCAGCAACTTTTCTGTTCTTTGAGAGCTGGAAGTGTGAATTAAACACCATTTACCATAAGCTCCCATTTAACTTTTAATGTTCAGTTACCTGTCATTGTGTTACCTGGTCCTTTCACAAATGAGCACATCTGCATATGCACACAACAATGATTTACTGGAAACCCATTAGCTAGATCACTGGATTAAGCGGAAGACCTTATCCTCCAGTTATTCAAATAATATATTTTCTTTGCTTCAACAGAGCACCTAATGCATTTTATACCTGGAACAGACCGTTTTTAATACTTCCCTTGTCTGATACAACAAAATTATTTTCTGAAAAAATCATGAAATGAAACTCATAGTAATAATGTCCAGAAAAGAAATGCAGACACTGAATATTTTTAATTGCACTTTGTATGTATCGTTGTACAAGTGAAGGAAAAATAATTACAAATAAAATAGAGATTAAAGTATAAAAATGAAAAAATGGATTAATAGTTTTAAAATACACGAATGCCTTTTTTGACAAAAGGGGAATAAACCTACATATTTGTCTGTTGCAGTAACGAACATAGTAGATGAGTCCATGTGGGCCCAGGACAGTGCATCTGGCAGTTTTCTATATGAACTTTTGTGTAGAATACAATGTTTGTAAAGCTAAGTAATAAAAATGGGCTAACTTGAAGTGTACACTTACATTATTAAAATTTAACAGTAACCACAGAAATTGTTCAGAACTTACACAAGTATGATACTTGAAAAAAGGAGTATTTTATTCCTGACATTGTTTAGAATGGTCAGTGCATGATGATACAAAAAGGTAGGTTAGATTTTAGTTGATTTTGATACTGGGTTTCCACTCTCTGTTTACAGTGCCATAGTGCTTGTACCAGAGGCCACCGTTTCCACTGCTTCACCCCGACTTGGGTCCACCGCTGTTCTGCTTTATAAAGTTGTATTTCTATTTTCTACTGGCATACTTTGAGGTGCAGCTTTAAAAAAATTTTTTTTTTCCAGCGCATTTCTATTTTCTACCATGCCTCCTCTCGGTATATCAGAAATCTTACTTTTTTTTTTTTTTTTTTTTTTTTTTTTTACTATTTTTAGATTATTAATTGTCACTCAGAAGGCTGTATACTGTTTGATGAGAGCTAGACGTAAAGATAAATACTGATTTGTATGTATACATTAGTTTAAAAGGAATAATGCCTTTTAAAAATAAGAATGAAAGGGATTAAATAGAAGAATGTGAAAACATTCCCAACAATTTTTTTGTATGTGTTTGTATTTGCCATCTCTAGAAACCAACTTTTCATATCTTATCTCTTTCACGGAGGCACAAAGAAAGACTCCTTCACAAGAGCACTCTCTCTTCCTGTCATCTCTGCATCCCAGAATAAAAATGTGCATGGATATTTTTTCATACATTTATCATGTGTTTTTTTTTTGTTTTTTTTTTCCCTAGCTGGTACCCCAAACAGTGCCCAGGCAGCATTATACTATGCATGAGTCTTTTTTTGTTGTTGTCACTATTGTATTTTTTTGCCTTCTCTAAAATTAATTCCTCTATAGCATCTGAATGGGTTTTTTATCAATTAGCTTTTGCTGGGAAAATCTTTTCCTGTCTTATATAGAATAATGATTTTTTTCATCTGTCAAGGGGGTTATTAATAAATGCTACCAGTGGGGTTACAACATTCTCTGGTGTTTGCTTTAGGGGAACAAGGGGATTGTCGGAAATCCTAGCCAAACTGAACCATAATTAGAGAGAAAATGTTAGCAATTAGAACTATACATTAGGCTTTAATTTACTACCATGGAAAAGTCAAGGGTGGCATTTTTATTCCATGTTTAGGTGCAGCCAGATGGGTTGCTGATTACAGGATGATTTCTGCCGACCCTCTGCATTTTCTCAGGGTAACAACGCAGCCAAGAGCAGCAAATCGAAGTCAGAGGCTTCGATTTTATTTATTTTTTTTGTGGGGGTGGCAAGTGGAGTGGGAGGTTTTGAGCAGTTATCAGTTTCCTACGTAGCCATTGACAGTATTGGGAATCTTTTTATATGTTGAATAATTGTAGGCCAGGAAAACGGTTTGGGAACACAAACACATTAATTTCCTTTCCTGTCCTTGCCTAAATGTATTTTACTGACATGGTTTAACAACCTTCACATTACACATTTCCCTCTCCAGTATTTCTACTTTTGATTTTTCTTAATGACCAAATTGAACATTTTAAGTTATTGAAACAAAAATGTCTTCTCAAACCAAAGATAACGTAGCTCCAATCTAATTCCTGCAAAGCTTCTGAGGCCACAGATTGAAACATTGATGATCAGTTTTTCTTTGTATCTCATGCCCGAATGGCAGTTTCATAAAATAAATTTTGGATCAAGATGTTAATGACCATTTAAAATAAACGTAGTTATTTTGAGGTAACAACGTTTTTATGAAGAAAAAAATTTTCTAGTTACTTTATATTACAATGAGTCAAAATCAGCCAGCTTCCTTTGCTTTTGGAAGTATAGTTGAATATAACTTTATTTTATTTTTATTGTGGTAAAATATATGTAACTTAAAACTTACAATTTAACCCTTTTTTGGTGTACAGTACAGTGACATTAGCACATTCACACTGATGTGTACCACCACCATCCGTCTTCAAAACTTTTTCATCTTCCCAAACTGACACTGAGTTTATTAAAGAATAAATCCCCATTCCCCTTTTACCCACCATTCTACTTTTTGTCTCTATGAATTTGACTACTCTAGGTATCTCATGTAAGTGGGATCATACAATATGTGGCCTGTTGTGTCTGGTTCATTTCACTTAGCATAATGTCTTCAAGGTTTATCTATGCTGTTGCAATTTCCTTTTGATTTTTTTTAAAGGCTGAATAATATTCCACTGTGTGTACATACCATGAAGGTATCTTTATTTTCAATACTTTACACATATTTCCTAAAGGTTTACTTTCACACGCTGGTGTTGTTGAGTTGATATCTATAAACAAGCTATGGTCCTGCCACAGAAGAGGTGGATGATAAAAGTGTTGATAAGTTTTGTCCTATGACAATTTACTATGGGCAGTTTGGATAACAAACAAAGGAAACCACCAATCTTTCCATAAAAGACCCAGTTAGAGGACAACCACGTTAGACTAATTTGAGTAATTTGAGCCATGCGAGTCAGAGAAAAGCAGTTAATTAATTTTATTTTCAGGTAAATGTTAAGAAGGCATTACTAAAACTATTTACAGCCATATTCATTACAGAACTTTCAGGGGTTGAAAAATTCAAGCAACGAGGTCTCCTTGATATTTTAAAAAATCAGAATCAGAAGAATGAGAAATATTTTCCCTGTATTCCATATTGTACCAGATTTTAGCTAAAATTTTTCATACTTCTTATGGACAACATCAACACAAAAATCCCATACTTTTATCAATTAAAAATTACATAGTTCTATAACAGTGTGACAGAAAGCATTTTCTTCTTTATAAAAATCCAGATATGTAAACGAAACAAAACATTACTGAACTTTTGAGTTTTAAATGGTTAGAAGGCAAAAGTTTATTTAAGACTACTCTGCCTGAAGTTAAGTTTCAGCTATAGTGTATCACCTTTCCTAGTAAGGGAAACTCTTTGCAGGAAAGGAATGAGAAGACTTCTGCGGGGGCTGAAAAAATACTTCTCCTCCCACCTTCTAAGTTCTTCTAGCTGCATTAATAACCAAATTAGCAGAGACATTAACGGGAGAAAATGTACAGCGTTTATTGCAGATGTATATGCCGGGGTTGTCATAAAGCATGAGAACCCAAACGCGTTGGGCAGTTGAGGCTTTTACACCGTCACGGACGGACGAAGGAGAAAGGGGCAGGGGTCTGAGACTTCAAAGGAAATAGGCAATGTATGCGTTTGTAACCGAGCAAAGAGTGCATCCACTCGGTGCTGCAGATGCCAATTACGAGGACGCCGGGGTGCAGTGAAAGCAAGTGGCGTTTATTGTGTGGCGCTACACAAAGGAGAATCAGCAGCTTGTGCTGGAAAAACCCAAACTCCACGATCCAGGGTTTGGGGTGGGTTTTTAAGGCCTTAAGGGGAACAGGTGTGCGGAAGAGTTGGCTGGGGAAGTTTTAATTGGAGGACTTGGGCACTTGGCCATGTATGGTTATGGCAAGGGTGGTGGTCTGTACTGGATCTTCCTGGACAAGGACCCTTAGCTGCTGAAAGGGTTCCAGTGTTCAAGTTCTGGTTATGTCCCAGTACCTTTGGTTGGTTGTGTGTGTGTATGTGTGTGTGTGTGTGTGTGTTTTGGTGGGGGCGAGATTTTGATTCTGGGTGCAGCTGGAGGTCAAAGTTCTGTCCTCTGCGCATGCTTTGGCTGTGTGAGTTGAGGTTTTGGTGTGTTGTCTCTGAAAAGCAACTCAATATCTCAAACAGAATAGGAACATTTTGAGCTGGATCTGCTGGTTATAGGTAGTTGAGGAAGAGCAGAATACACGTGGCAGTCAAATCTTGTTAGGTAACCCCAAAGCTATGGGACACAAGGCGGGATCCAGCTGGCAGGCCCCGGCCTGGAGCCCAGTACCTATCTAATGCTAAGGTGAATATATTAAGATTCCCTTCCTAGAGCTAGCCTTTCCATCAGAATCTCTTAGGCAGGAAAGGGGGAGGGTAAAAGGGTCTTTCTGAGTCTTTTGTTTCTTAATAACCAACTTAAAATCAATATCCCGGGAGACATTGTTTTGGAGTGGCAGAAGTTTAGTCCCTTTCACTTTACAGAAGAAAATTTATAATTAAGTTTTAACAACTATTTTGTATTTTTCTTAATTCTTTACGTACAAGAGGCAAACCTATAACTTTTTTCCCCCACTACTTGAAACAGTTCCACCTCAAAGATCAACAGCTTTTTTTTTTAAGTGTGTTTTTCCAGGACCCACCAGCTCCAAGTCAAGTAGTTGTTTCAATCAGTTGTGGAGGGTGCAGCTCACAGTGGCCCATGTGGGGATAGAACCGGCAAAGAGCACCCATGCTCTAACCAGCTGAGCTAACCCCCGCACCCCGCAACAGCTTTGAGCTCCCCATTTTGACCCCAGTCAGATCTTCTTTTGCTTTTCCTTTTTTCAATTTTTTTCTCCTGAACCTGTTCTTTGTTCTCATCAGGGACTCCATTCTCTCCTTCCTTTCCTACCTCCCTCCTTCTCTTCTTTCTATAATTATCTATGTGCCAGGTACAGCTCTTGGAGATTCAAAGATTAATATGAGATGCTTATTGCTTTGCAGGAGCTCACTGTCTGGTGCAAGAATGTCTAGTAGGTTTCCCATTGTGCGTCCATTCTAAGCAATTGGGACTGGATCTGTGGAGCATTGAAACGAGGAGGATTTTGAGCTCATGTCTAGTTTAGTTAAAGTTTCCTAAACTTTAGCTAAGGTAAAAAAGGATGCCAAGATCAATTAGTAATGTCTGTGCATGGCCTGGGGACAGAATAGTTGGCATATGTGCCTTGCCCTTGCCAACTGCTAATCCAAGAGCGTCAATCTAGCTCCATTTTTCCCCCTCTGTCCAGTACAACTCTCAAGTTGAGAGCTTTTTTTCTTTTATTTAACGTTTTTCCTTTTTTTTAAGGAGGGCACAGCTCACAGTGGCTGGCCCATGCAGGGATCGAACTGGCAACCTTGGTGTTATTAGCACCATGCTTTAACCAACTGAGCTAACCGGCCGTCCCCTCAAGTCGAGAGTTTTAAAGGATGCTTTATCATTCTAGTATACCTCACCCCCTTACATTTCTACCAAGTGCCTACCAAATCATTCCCTAAATTGTGTTATTTATCACTACCAATTAATTTCTCCCTTTTTCTCTAGGCTATCAAGTTTTGCAAGAGAAAGTCCTGAAAGCATTCTGATTCATCTCACTGGAAATTAATGCTGCCAAGCCCACCTGGTTCTTATTGCTGCTCTGTACTGCTTTTATTAATCTCTTGGAGATTCACTAATGAGTTTCCTACGTTGGTTGTTCAAAAACTTTTTTTTTTTAATTTTTATTGGGGAGTATTGGGGTACAATGTGTTTTTCCAGGACCCATCAGCTCCATGTCAAGCACCATTGTTTTCAATCTAGTTGTGGAGGGCGCAGCTCACTGGCTCATGTGGGAATTGAACCGGTGACCTTGGTGTTATGAGCACTGTGCTCCAACCACTGAACCAACCAGCCGCCCCAAAAACTTTTTTCATATTATTGGAACTCACTGCTTGCTCTTCCCTCTCCTTGAACTTAGAAAATGATCTTGCCTCCTGCTTTACTGAGAAGTTCAAGGCCATTTGTAATCTCCTTCAATTTCCTATTCCTTTCTTAATTTTTTTCTATTTTCGTTCATCCATCTGCCCTTTTGTCCCAGAGGAAGAGGCATCCCTTTTATTTCTAGATTGAACCCAACCCCTCAGGACTTTTCTCTGTAAATTGTATTTTCTTAGGGTTCCTTGAAAGCGGAAACTCCCTTTTCACAGGTTCTTCAGTTTTAAGAAAGTAAAAAGTAAAGTACAGAGATTAATATAGCAAATACGGGTATTTCCAATACCCAGAAATGACCATTGTTAATATTGTAATAAATTGGCTTATCTCTTTTCTAATAAGAGAGAAAAATTACAGATAAAGTTGAAGTTCCCTTTGACCCACATCCTCAGTCCTATCACCTTCTTTCCCTTCCCAGCAGCAATTCTATTCTGATTTTTGCATGTGTTCTTTAAGGTCATTAAAGAAGACGTTTACTTATGTGTATACATAAATAGTATGTAGGGTTGTTTAGTGGGTCATTCAAATTACATATTTCATATACCACAGGCTTCATTTTTCCCTCTTTGTGTTTTTGCCCTCTGTGCATGCGGTACATGCAGATCTAGCTAGCTGTAAGCTCCCTGAGGGCAGGGTCTTGGTTTGCTCATTGCTAAATCCCAGAACCTAGAACAGCATTTGGCATATAGTAGGCACTCAATACATTTTTCTTAACTAAAATTTTAACTACTATGTAGTAGTCAACTGTATGAATGTCCCACATATCACATTTATTTATTTACTCCCCTACCTGTCGACAGTTTAGGTTGTTTCTAATTCCCATGCTTCTTAGTACAAACACAGTTGTGGGACATCTTTTATAAGTGGGACAGACTTTTACAAGTCTCCTTGTGCCTGTGTTTGAGATTTTATCAGGAGTGCTTACCTAGAGTTGGAATTACTGGATGGTAGGAAATAAACTTGAAACGTCATCTATCTAGGAGGTAGCCAAATTTCTCTGCAAAGTTTTCTGGTTTTAAAACATGTTGAAGAATTTCTCTCCACATTCTTTCCTCCTGAGTCCTCTATATCCTGAAGCAATAGTTTGTCTTATTCTTTATTTCAGCATCTCAGCTTTTCAAAATGATAATCTCTGGCCCCAAGATCCATTCATTCCCAATGCTTGAAAAAGCTAACCTTTGATTTTTAAGTTATATTAGTCCGTTAATCTTCCTGTACATGTAACCCTGAGAGTACAGTTGTTCCAAGAGGTACCCAGGCATGGAAAGTTTTCAGGGAACTAATTTCTAGATTCTCAACTTCCACATGTATTCTTTCATATATTTATCAGTTTGATTGTTTTGTTTTCCAGTTGTATGATTCCATTCATATAAATCACGAAAATATGCAAAACTAATCTATGCTGTTATAAATCAGAACGGTGACTACCCTTGTAGGAGGGGGTGATGGGGAGGGCTTCGGAGGTGCTGGGAGTATCCTGTTGCCTGACCTAAGCACGTTCACCTATATAAGATTTATCAAGCCAAGTAATTACCATTTAGAGATGCATGTTGTCGATAAAAAGTTGAAAATGGAGAAAGAAAATTTTAAGAAGTGCCAGCACAATATTGGAAAGGACTCACATATTCATTAATAGTTACTTAAACAGCTACTTTTTCTCTCAATGTTATGCTGTCGTGAACAATGCTGCAATGGATTACTTTAAATATGTGTTACTTCTTTATGCCTGCATATCTTTAATCCTAAATTGAGATCACATTTCCAAAATTGAGATCACTGAGTCAACAGGTAAATGGATTTGTAGTTTTGATGGATTTGCCAAATTCCCTCCATAAAGGTTGTACCAGGTTGAATTACTACCAACCATTTATGAGGGTTCCTGTTTCCTCATGGTCTACGAAAAAAAGATATCTAATACTTCTTATATTATAATACATATTATGTATTGTTCTGTAAGTCTTATCTGCCATGTTATTAAAAAACAAACAGTTATATAAAAAAAATTGAGGGTTTTGGAGTCAAATGGGACTGATTAGAAGTCATGGGGTCCCTCTCCCCACCATATGACACCCTCTGATTTTCCGTCATAGCACTTCTCACAGCTTTGTATTGCACATTTGATCCCGATCTGCCCTTCCTACTGGACCATAAGCTCCACATGGGCAGGGATGATGTCTAGGGGATAGTAAAATTTATTAGCTGGAATACTTCCAAAAAATGAATTCTCATCTACTATTTGGTTAATGAGTGGTATGGTGTGTATAGGAAAGGTGGGATAAATACGTCTCTTTCTCTTTATTTACCAGCTTTCAAATAATGAGTTTAGTTGACCAGCATCTTCTAATGGTGACCAATTATGGTAGTTTGTTTCAGGACCAGTATGAATTCATGAATTTGAACACATTTGATGGGCTTTAAACCACATTCTCATTGATGCTCAAATTATTACATCCCTGTCAAGAGGGCGTGTCTTTGAGTTGGCACTTGGGTCTTTCTAATATGCCCTTAATAATCTTTGATGTTTTCCTTACTATCTGATAGGATGACAAGATATTCCTATCTATTCTTGTACATATTCTGCCTCAGACTTGAAACTAGCCATTTTCCTATGAAGTTCTCTTTTCCCTTGGAAGGAAATAGAATTTCAAGTCCACTATCTAAATGCTAAGGACACTTTCATACTTATTATTATCATAAAGCTACTCTAATCCTTTTCAGTAGATAGAGTCAAGACAGCTTTAAAAAAAGATAAAATGTACCATGAGCTCATACTGATATTTCTAATTCAAATTTAGGACTATAAGTTTTGTTATTCAAACTCTTCTATCTTACATCTATACCTCTATTTTCTCTTGCAAAGAATTTGATTATCAAGGACACCACAGACGATAGAATTAGATTACCAAAAATTTCTCATTTTCCTTATTCCACATTACACAAAATAATAGTACTAAAGCTAACACTCATAACATGATTATTGTTAAGAGTTTAAAATTCTTTCTGTTCTTTTTGTCCCACTAAAGACTGGACATGCATTTAAATTCATTTATTTTATGTTACTTTTTATTTTTAAAGATTGCTTTTAAATTTTAATTTTGTTTGTTTACCAAGCCATATCTATAAAACATATCTATTCAAGAAAGACTAGTTTTTATTTATTTTACCTCCCTCCTATTCCTTCTTTCCCCTAGTATATAGTCATTTAAATAATTTTGTGGCTTATCTTCCATTGTTTGCTTTATTACTACCAGCAGATTATACACAAACACACACACACACGCACACACAGACACAGACACGCACACATCCTTTCTTTGAGAAATACAAACGTACTATAAATTCTCTGCTTGGAGAATATATGGCTTTACATTTAGTTATAGACATATAATTTTCTCTACCTGCCTTGAAAAATATTTAATAATATATCCTGGAGATCAGTCCATGGAAGTGGACATGCATAAGGATATTCCTCATTCTTTTACGTAGTACTTCATCAGATGGATGTGCTGAAGTTTACTGAATACATCCATAAACTTTATAAAGCTTTTTACATACTTTTATTTGTGAATCATGTGCTTCATACCTTTTGAAAGATTTTCAAATTAAAACTTTTATTTGCCTCCCATAATTATCTTTGTTCTCTATCAGGGTTATAGATTTACTTTGTATTCTCTAGATTGAAACTTTTTTTCTTTTACTGTTTATATCTTTTCCATTGTTTTATTTTGTCTCTTTATACTTTTGTGCTCTGACCACACTTCCACGTTGAGGTTTTTCTTTTTTTTCAATCTTATTTATTTATTTTAGATTTTATTGGGGAAGGGGAATGAGACTTTATTGGGGAACAGTGTGTACTTCCAGGACTTTTTCCAAGTCAAGTTTTTGTCCTTTCAATCTTAGTTGTGGAAGGTGCCATTCAACTCCAAGACCAGTTGCCTTTGTTCGTTGCAGGGGGCACAGCCCACCATTCCTTGCGGGATTCGAGGAGTCGAACTGGCAACCTTGTGGTTGAGAGGATGCGCTCCAACCAGCTGAGCCATCCAGGAGCTCAGCGGCAGCTCAGATCCAGGTGCTGTGTTCAATCTTAGTTGCAGGGGGTGGAGGCCACCATCCCTTGTGGGAGTCGAGGAGTTGAACTGGCAACCTTGTGGTTGTGAGCCCACTGGCCCATGTGGGAAATGAACCAGCAGCCTTCAGCTTTAGGAACCCGCAGCACCAACCGCCTGAGCCACCAGGCCGGCCCTGAGGTTTTTCCTCTATGTCCATAAGTCAACAAGTGATCTCCTGCTCTACCCTTCTTGTTAAGAATCTGCACTTTGTATGCTTCTGTCCACAAAGTCATGTAGCTAATGGAGCTTCTGGGTCAGCTGCCTTTCTTAGCCTTTTATCTCATCACTTCCTTATATATGGAAAGCTATATTTGGAAATTTATTTAAAGTCGTTATAAGTAAAAAAAAAAAATCAGATTTCAAAATATTATCATGGGTGCCTTATTATTATTATTTTTTATTAAACTGTTGGCAATTTCTTCCCTATTAGGAAGAACCTGATCAAGAAAAACCCAAGTTGGTTTCTCTATATTTTCACTAGATAGTTGTCCTTGACATTCTAAAAATGTATCTAGTCATAAAATCCAAGATTCTTATAATGTAATACATCCATGAGTACTTAGATTGACTTCAATATCCTGGTTGCTAGGACAAATATATGCTATTCATCAACAATGTATGATATCTATAATCTCTGTGAAGTGAAACCCTTGCCAAGATTTCTGACTCCAATAGGATATTAGTGACATCTCTTAAGAAGTTACAAAAAGAAAAACAAGCAAACAAAAAACCTTGAGAATCTATTCCTTCAAACTTTAACATAGCAACTTTAGTTCAGGCATACCCCAAGGGCTTTAGTCTAGAAAAACAGTATCCAGTAAGGTAACTGTTAGCTACATGTGGCTACTTAAATTTAATTTGCACTGAAATAAAGTAAAATATTTAGTTGTTCAGTCACTCTACCAAATCTCAAGTACTCCAGTCACATCTGACTGGTGGCTACTGTATTGGAGAGCACATATTCTAGAACATTTCCATCACCACAAGAAGCTTTAATGGACAGCAGTGGTCTAGAAAGCTACAAATACCTGTGAAAGAGGTAACACAACTCATGGATTTTCATGATGCTCTATAGACTAGGAATAAAAACTACATTCTTAAGACATTCATTAGCATGGCATAAAATGAAATTTGTGATTTTTCCACAGATTTCTTTCTGCTCACACCTCATTTTCTATGCTACACCCATACTTTTATGTTCTAGCAATACTAAACTACTTGTGGGCTTATTAAGCAGGACAAATGGAATCATACCTCCGTGTCTTGGCATGTGATATTCTCTCTACCTGGAACAGCAACCCTCTTCACTTCTCTTTGTTCTTACTCATTCTTCAAGTTCCATCTCAAAAGCTACCTCCTCTAGGAAGTCTTCCCAGACTCCATCTTAGAATCTTAATTCCCTTCTTATATTCCCATTATAGAGATTACCTTATTGTAATTATTTAAATAAATGTCTTTGTCCTCATGAGACTGTGA
Source organism: Rhinolophus ferrumequinum (assembly GCF_004115265.2). Classification (NCBI taxonomy): domain Eukaryota; kingdom Metazoa; phylum Chordata; class Mammalia; order Chiroptera; family Rhinolophidae; genus Rhinolophus; species Rhinolophus ferrumequinum. The sequence goes on along the minus strand of NC_046289.1, from coordinate 36,854,292 downwards.
GATCCTCGAGGACAGGACCTATGTAGGCCCAATCCAGATACACACATGTTGTCAACTGCGAAGGCATTCAGTAAGTTTGTCGAATCCAGTATTGATCCTTCCATTAGTACAAATGGCCATAAACCATAATGGCTGTGCAGAATCACACACACACACACACACAAAACTTTAAAGGTAATTAAATAATAGTCATATGCAAATCCTTCTTTACAAGAAAATAGTATATTTGTCTGTTATCATGAGAACAGCCCTTAAAACTAGATATAAAAGCAACATAAAGTTTTATTAGTCTTCTATCTTTTTGTAGTCTTCTATCTTTTGTACTTCTATTTAGGTATTAAATTACCTCTCCAGGGGCAGATTTTTTTTCTCCTTTACCATTAGCAATTATGTCTCTATTTAGAAAATGTTGGTCAAAACTTTTGTGCCATATGTCTTACAAGAGCTTTCGAATTAATCTTCTTCGAGTTATCCCCAATCAAGGGTATTTTGATGACTGGAAATAGATATTCAAAAAAACTGTACATCGCAACTTTTTTATTGTATATGTTTCTCTAAAGAAATACGCAATGAATTTCTTTTACTTACTTGAGGATTGTATTTGGCTTAGGTTGATCCCAAAGCATAATGCTTTTATTTTATAAGAAGAGTTACTATATTTTACTTGACTTTAATGTCACTGTCTCTTGTTTGTGAGTCGTTCTTCTTGATAATACTAATGATTACTGGATAAAGTTATTTGGGAAAGAAATTTCATTCTACTCTGAGGAATGTCAGAGTTGAAAAATCAGCCAGAAGTAAAGACAATAATACCCTAAGCCGAAAAATCTGTTCATTCTATCACACTGACAGGGCCTGTGCTTACTGGGCCTTCAAGATTCTGAAATGGAGGTGAGAGAACTACGCTCCCTTCTTAGCTCTGGAGGGTGTGTGAGGATTAGGGAGATAAGACTTAGACTGCAAAGCTCACCAGTAAACATATCGGCGTTTCTCTCCTATCATGGCTAATGCAGACCATTTTGGTGAAGCCAGCATATTGCTTACCAGACGGCTGAGACTTTGTCCTCCAATGTAATCTGGAGGCTATAGAGACTGAAGAAGCGCTCCCCAAGACAGACCTAATTTATTCCCACCACTTTCATACTTGTTTCCATGACATTATGAAGAAAAAAAGAACCTTTTTTTGTCCTACTAAACTAATCCATCCATTGGGACCCATTTCGAGAGAAAGAAAGAGTGAAAAATACGAGAGTAGAGAGACAAGAATGAGGAGACAAGTGTTTCAGGATGGGAAGGAAGAATGAAAGTGGGTAGAGAAAGAGGAAATGGAGAGAAAAGACAGAGAAAGAAAGAAAAAAAAGTGTGTGTGTGTGTGTGTGTGTGTGTGTGTGTGTGTATGTGTGTATGTGTGTATGAGAGAGAGAGAGAGAGAGAGAGAGAGAGAGAGAGAGAGAGAGAGAGAGAGAGAGGGAGTGGGGTGGGTAGAGACAGACGAAGTGGAAAAAGAGAAAGTTAATACAGTAAGTTTTCTAGCAGCTTTTGCTTGATCAAATAAGTGGAAACAAATGAAAACCTTCCCCCTAAAGTTCTCTCAATTTATTTTTCCTTGAATATGAGGTAAAATGTTAACATTTCTCCTAGGAAATATAATACTTAAGACAGAGTATATACTGTTACTTGGCCTTTACTTGTCCATAATGATTTCAAAAATCTAGAATAGGAATAATTTTATTTAAAAATGCTGACTATAGGGGCAGCCGGATGGCTCAGTGGTTAGAGCGTGAGCTCTGAGCAACAGGGTTGCCGGTTCGATTCCCACATGAGCCAGTGAGCTGTGCCTTCCACAACTAGATTGAAGACAACGAGCTGCCTCTGAGCTTCCAGAAGGGCGGCCAGATGGCTCAGTTGGTTAGAGAGTGAGCTCTCAACAACAAGGTTGCCGGTTCAATTCCCACATGGGATGGTGGGCTGCGCCCCCTGCAACTGAGATTGAAAATGGCGACTGGACTTGGAGCTGAGCTGCACCCTCCACAACTAGATGGAAGGACAATGACTTGGAGCTGATGGGCCCTGGAGGAACACACTGTGCCCCAATATTCCCCAAAACAATTTATAAATAAATAAATAAATAAATAAATAAATAAATAAATAAATAAATAAATAAATTAAAATGCTGACTATATTAGACAATAACACTTTCCCCTGAGCAGAACAAATTCAAAAGCAAAGCTCATTTTACTGTCAGAGTGTGATGCCATTTTCAGAAGAAAGGGCAGAAGTCTATGTTTTCTCCTTTTCCTCTTAATGATATGAATGAGTGATCTTATTCTCCTGAGGAGCAGGCTTCACACACCAAGGCTGACCAGGGACTTATATAGTCAATGTTTGTTAGATGCCTTGCCAGCATCACCTTCCCCCTTTTCCCTTCCCAGCAGTCCCCAGTGTTCTTTTGGGATTGATGTGATTTTGGGAAAACTGACCTCACTACCTCCTCGTAGGGGTAGCATGTGCCAAGCCAATCATCACATTCCATCCTTTTGACTGCAGCGACTGTAGCCAGTGTAAGCACGTGAACTGAGCAGGCCATGCAGGGATTATAGGGGGTTTGGGACAAAGTTATTTTTTCTGAAGCACATACAAATCATATGGCTCCAGAAGCTGTGAGCAGCCATTTTAGGACTAGGAGTGGAGCTAGCCTCTGGATGAAGCTGACAAGGAGAGATGGAAAGAACCCCAGGTCTTTCAGCTATCCCTGAGGCATTTGATCAAGCCTTATCTAAAACATCCGTATCTCTGGATTTTCCAGTTATGTGAGCTGATACATTTTCTTTACAGTATTATTTGCTTTCAACCTATATACTTAAATACTTTCAGTAAAGGGATTATGCTCCCAGAAAGAGCCATTAGGATGCTTTCCGTTGTAAATAATGATGACTATTCTTTTTGAAAAGATAATGGGACAGGCAGCAGCAGCAGAATTTTATATTGGGAAGGTACTTTCAAATATTGCAGAAAACAGAAAATATTTTCAGATGTTGGTCACGGGATTTCAGTCTGGGATTCTTCCAAGAATATGCCTCTTGCCATAGGATGTTAAGGCTTTTTTTTCCTTTATGATTAAAATTCTGACTATTGTAACTTGCTTCTTATTTATTCATCTATAACATGTGCAAGAAATTGATGTATAGAAATTCACTAGCTAAAGAAATAGCCTAATGTGAAGATTAGAGTCATTTGAACTGGGTAAATTTTTCATGTTCAAAAATCAAATAAGGGAGTAAAATTTATTTCTATTCTGCAAATATTCCTGAAGCCCTGAGTATGTGCCAGAATCCCTACTAGATCCTACAGGTACAACAGAGGAGGTAAGACATAGAGCTTACCTTCAAAAAGTTTATAATCCAGATGGCCAGGATTAAATAAGGGCTTCCCGTAGACTCATAAGAATAGCTAATGGTATATCAATTAGCTATTCTTATAAGTAAAAATAAACAAGTAAAAAATTAAAGAAAATATCATAATAAAGGTATGATGTGGTATAGGGTTTGAATGAAAAAGAAAGTCCATATAATTGAGACAGAGAATGGGACAGAACAGGTTTCACAGAGCTGTTGTCATTTGAGCTGAAGAATAGATACTTCTGCAAATCTCTGCCCTTTCTTGCACCTTCTCATAGTACTGTCCTTTCCTTTCTTAGCAGCTATCCACAATCAATACTTATATATTTATTTGCATGTTTACTTAGTTAATGGCCTACCTTCGTAGGGTGTAGATTTTATAAGGTGGGCCCCATGGTCCACTCTGATTTGTTTCCCATTGTATCCCCAGCACAGAGCCTAGGACCAGGTACATAGTATGGAGTCCATAAAAACGTGCTGAACAAGTAAATGAACAATTAGATGAGGGACGTATAGCAATAGATACCATCACTTAACGCCTGTTAGGTAACACACACTGTGGTTAACACAGAAATGATCAAATTTAATCCATTAAATAATAATGCCAGGCAAATTTTATTATATCAGCATTATGTCATACACCAAGTGCCTGGCTAAAGCCATACCCAGGTGGATCTAATTCCAAAGTTCATCCTGTGAATAACTACGCAATTTTGCCTCCCATCTATTAAGTATGTACTATGTGCCAGTCATTAGACAGATCTTATCTAATTTTGTTTTTTCCATTCATTTCTAGCAACAACCCTGTGAGTTAGATATTATTGGTCTCATTTAATAGATGAGAAAATCGATTCAGAGACATTTATTCATTTACACAAAAATATTTATTATCTGTCTACCAATTGCCAGGCACTATGTTACTGCTGGAGATAAAATGGTGAGACAAATAGACTCATGTCTGCTCACGTGGTCCAGCAGGAGAGGCACATTAGTGGTCAAATATGCAATAACAAGCTGTGAGAAGTGCTATGAGGGAAAGTCAGAGAGTGTCATATGAGGGGGACCCTATGGCTTCTGATCAAGCCCATTTGACTCCAAAGCCCTCGGGTTTTTTTATATAATTCTGTTTCTTTCATAACATGGTGGATAAGACTTGCACAGGCAGAGAGGAAGAACAGGCAAGGCCCCCAAAAGTGCAACTGGTATGACCAGAGAAGGTAGGGAGGTGTGTATAGAGAGTAATGTGAGTAGCTGAGGCTGGAAAAACTGTGGAATGTTGAATGTCTACTGAGGGATTGTTCTTAATACAGAAGGCAATTGGGAGCCATCCAAAAGACTTTGAATGATTCTCAATCAAAAGTACATTTTAAAGAAGAGTGAAAAAGCAGAAACTGCTACTATTTATAGATAGATGATAAAAAAGGAGAAACATATTAACTAGTTTACTGTGGCACATGTAGTACATAGGTCTGAATTTATTTTGTGTCTATTTTTAGTCAGCATATTAGTTAGGATATAGGTTTAGCTGAAAACATGGGACGTAAACAAGATAGGCGCTTATATCTGTCTCACATGGACGTTGAGTTGAGATGGCAGCTCTCTGCCAGGAAGCCATTAAAGGCTCTTTATGTTTTGATTTGAAGAGGAAAAAGGAGAAGGAAGACCTGCTCTTGAGGAGGTCGCACACATCACTTTTGAGGTCCTGATCTTGGCCAGAGATGAGTCTTATGGCTGCAGCCAGCAGTTATAAGGAGGCTTGTAAATGTCATCTACATTTTTGGTGGCTGTGTGCTCTAGGACAAGTCTATAACTTTGGAAAAAGGGGTGTAATTATTAGGGGATAGTGGGCAGTGCTGCCACACTCAGTGTGCTTCTTTTCTGAGAATGAGCACATTTTGGTGACTCATTACTCCTACCAGAAAAAAGTCCATATTTTTAAAATAATGTTGAAATATTGTTACTGCTGGTCAAGTTTTTTTAAAAAATTGTCTTACATACTATAGAAAGCTAAACAAAATTTGACAGCTTTAAACTCTATTAATAACCAGAAAAAAACCCAGAATGCATTCTAATCCTATAGATAGCTATCTAGAAAAACTATTTTAAGATAAATTACATGGAAAATGATAGTTATCCATAATATACTTTTATGTCTCGAAGTTTGCAAAATATAGTATTTGACACTCTGATAGTAATGTTGATATTATTGCTATTAGTATTTTATATTAATATTGCCCATATTTTCTTTTTTTCCTTAATTTATCATTAACAAAAATGGCATCCTGTTTCCAACTTATAATTGTTTTTACCAAATTTAAAGAATGAGCAATCAAGAGAAAATACCCATCCCATCCCTGCAGGTTCTACAATGTGACTTGTTTCTGCCATGCTCTATGACAGAAAGGAGCGCAATGGAGGAAGAAGCCTGAACTGGTACACTTCTTGTGTCATAGTTGACAGTAACATACGGTACCCACTCCATAGATGAAAGCACATTTGCTGTCCTGGGCAGCTTTTAATTTTAGTTCATTTTCCTATACCTGTTTATTTGGTAGCTCATTAATTGCCTCTGAGCAGAGAAAATGTTTCCTTTAAGAAGGTTAAACAAAGAGTTTATTGACATAAGTGAATTGGTTGAAGAAAACATTATTAAATAAAAGACACTAATTTAAACACCAAATTAATCATTTAAAGGCAAATTAGAGGTCATATCTCCTCCTAACTAAATAATGTTAACCAGTAATGAGATATCCATTTTAGATATAAGCACACTTTTTCAGGCTTGGACTGCTGACTGAACTGTGCCTTAGTTTTCCAAGTTTATTGAATCCATAATTACATCAGTGGTTTAAATTTCAATATTTTAAACTACGTACCATCCATAATGTGATGTTGTTTTTCATCATATGATTAAAAAAATTAAAGCTTCTCTTTCATCCCAGCAGAAGAGAAGACTGCTCTGAGAGAAGACTCCCGCAGTGGAAATGAATTCCTCTCAGGTTCTGGCTCCAGTTATGGAACTTTTCCCATAGGCTGGTGCATGAGTGTCCTTGGCATTGCCTTAGTCGATCTGGCTGAGCCATATAACTTTGTAACAAGCCAGATAACAGGTAACTTTGGAATATTTTAGCTGGGGCCTTATGCATAGACTACACCGCACCTCTTTCAGAGCTCCTCTACAGAAGCTTCAGAGACTGACAAGAAAGGTACAGCAACATTTGTTGTGGTAGAGGTGGTTCTGTCACCAAGGTTGTCTGGTATTTTAGCTTTGTATTTTTCCCTTCCAGTTGGAGGCTGTCACAAGTGCTGCCCACATCCAGACACACACCTTTCTCAGGCAGCCACAGGGGCAACGTCCCATACCCTGCTCCACTGCTGGGCTCTCATTAGACAGCCTCTCAGCCTCCATGGTGTTGAGTGTTGACAGGTTCCATAGATTCACACTCCAGGTACTTCCATTGCAAAACCCGTGCTGATGCCAGCGGCTTTGGTCCACATAGCGCTGGAGTTTCGTTTGTAGCCAGACAGGAGTCAGGAAATTTAAGGTTAATTGAATCTGATGCTAGCTCACCCCATTTGGAGACGACCATCAGATGTTCCAGCAGATTCCACTTTTTGTCAAAATATTTTATTGTGCCTATAGGGAGGAGATGGAGAAAAAGACTCCCAATGGACAATAATTTGATTTGATGCATATTCATTTTGAGTACCAGTTCCCATCTGATTTTTAACCCTTTTAATCAACTATTCTAGCTTTTATAATAAGTCTTGATGTAGCACGTTTTATCGCTGAATACTGCTTATCTAAACTCATGGCTACCCCTTGTTTGGGTAACCTATGACTTTTGAAATCAGGGGACTAAATTCAGGCTTTAAAGCCCTAAGATAACACTTGGAAATATCATCGAACAATCTAAGCCTCAATGTTTCCACCACACTCTAACTGGAATTATGGTCTCCTCCAAATCCCATTCTCCTCCCGACTACATTATTTCTTTCTATTTTTTTCAACAGCGATGAGAGAATCAGCTTATGACAAATTGCACATTAGAAAAGATGTCTCTCTATGATGTGGGTGGGTAACATAATTTAAGATTCCACAGGTTTATTCCCAACCTGTTATTTTAAGAAACAGTGAAAGCTGGTTCAAGTAGTCCTGATACCGCTCATTAACTGGGCAACAGAAAGGAATGAAACAAGATTTTTCTGATTATTTTAGGTCCTCTCTCCCAGTTCCCTACTCCACATCCCCTCCCAGAACAGACATTTAGACTGAGGAAGAAAGGCACTGTGTTTAAGGTTAATCAAGTTGCAGTACAATTTTTTTTTTTTTACAAACTAGAATCACACTAATCTTTTTTTCTTGCTCTAATGTGTGGCTGTTGAAATCCTCAGCTGTGATAAATTAAGCTACTTATTAATCTAATTATCGTACATTCATCCTAGAAACTTTCATGTGACTTGAAAAGGCTATTCAACCTTTTCCCTCCCCTCCTAGAAAGGGCTCAACCTTGCACCAATTAAGATCATTCTGAAGTAAGGCTTTAAAAAAGCTTTCTCTAATCACCCAATGAAACATGGACCAGTGGAAACCAAACTCAGGGCTCTGGGAAAAAGTTTAGCATTCCTTTTTGTCTGCCAACTTTTATGGTTTCATTGCACAAGGGAGGAAGACTTCATTTTCCTATTTAGTTGTTCTTTCACTGACCTCCAAATAAAGTCCATGTAATTACTGAGCAAATAAAGTTGCAGCATGTGTTTTAAAAATCAATTGCCATTCTTGGACTATAGAAATGTAACAATACATAGATTTGCTGGAAAATGCCCAGCGCCAACCATATGAACTAAACCCTGTACTGTATCTGTACAATGGAGTAGTTTTGACCCCTAAAGCACATATTTACTATGCAGATTTTTAAAAAGGGCTTCTTTTATGACTTACCTATTGATATTAAAATGTCCCCACCATAATATAGGTTCAATTTAGGATTAAAAATATGTTGCAAATGTATCATATCTTAAACATCCATTCATTGCTAAATGCCTTACTCCTTTTTTTTTAAATGGTGGCATAAATGGAGCTATTTTACATTCAAATTAAACTAGCTATTAATTTGAATGCAAAGCAGCTCAAAGTACAGGATGCAATTTCAATGACAGGTTTACCCCAAGACAGAATGCAGGAGTGAGTCAACATGGGTGAGTCCAGGCGGATTGGCCCCTACTCGTGGTGCCTGGCAAACTTGCTCACTGTGAATAGTTTTTGAAGTGAAGATTAAAAGAGTGGAATTATAAAGTATAATTACATTTTATTGAAACTCTAGAAATCAGAAAAAATTCAGCAGGAAACTTTTAGTGAAACATGATGTGTTGTCATTATCATTAAAAGATAAAAGTTTCATACTGTTTTTATCTGTTTATTTGGAAGACATCCAGCCTTTACAGTTATGCAGGAAACAAAAAACGGGAATGCAGGAGTAATTATTAAAACTGTGTGATTTGTTATCTCAGCTACTGTCTTTCCAAATGGTAATACGATATCAGCAGCTGCAGACGGTGGCTGATTTCCTCTATTAGTAAACAAGTGCTTTGGAGACCTGTGTGAGGCACTTTAAGCTCGCTACTCCCCGAAGTGCTGTCAGGCTTAACTACTAATCCATGGTATTTCAGAGCACTGGAAATTCATCTTTATAAAACCTGAACAAAAAAGGGAAAAAAGCCTGGAGGGCATGAGCTCCCTCTGGTGAGACAAATGACATGTTCATTTATTAATGAAACAATAACCCTGGAAAGAGGATCAAAGCACATTCCATCCTCACTTTACAATCCCCAATTTTCTCAGGCCAAACCATTTAATTGAGCCATGACAATGGAATACTTAATTGTTGCCTTAAAGTTTTGAAGAAGCGACTTCTTCAGCATCAGTGTGCATTTCAGGATTATTATCCGAATATAATATAGCCGGATTGAAGCTGGTGGAATTTGACTCATCCTTCATTGGTGGGCCCTTCTCCAGCAGTAAAGGGGTTTTCTTGAACTTGCTTGTAGCACTCACGACAAGTGCTCTGCCCTGTCATTGCCCTCTCCATAGCCTGAAACTGTCCTTATGTGTTGCTTCCTCAGGGTGAAATATCTGGTCTCATTTCCCTGTGGCTGATTGGGTAAGATGTAGGTTCTTTGTGGTATGTCCCCTGCATCTGGGACATAAATGAAGAACAGGGAGTTGCCAATCCCAGCACCCAGAAATGTAAAGAGTTTGGGAGTACCCAGCATGGAGCCCAGTCTGAAGTCCTGACAGGCTCGAGTCATGTGCAGTGTGCAAAGTGCAAACTCACCTACTCTCCCTGTGGGGTCTTCACCAATGGTGTTTGAGAGTGATCGTCATGATTTCTATCCCTCCAAAACTAACAAACACACATATAAAATTTTTTAAAAATGAAAAAATCTGTGTTTGATTTCTACAATCAACCCTGGATTTCTTGATATTTTTTTGTTTATACTTATACAACAACTTTTTGAGGTCTTCCTTGACTATGCTATTTTTCAAATTAAACCAAACTTTCAGGAGAATCTTAAGGCTCACAAGTGCAGAGTTCAGAAAATGCTTGCTGGTTTATTGGGCAAAGAGGGCTCTGAAGATGGTATATGTAATCTCTAGGGCTCACCTGTCATGCACGTAAAACATTCCAGGCCAGATTGACTCTAGCCAGTTTTCTATCACACAACAGCATCCTTTGGAGTTTATAAATAGACTTTCTTTTACTTTGCACCTGCTCATATTTATTCCTGGGGAGATCAATGAAGCCGATGAAAACCAATAGTTAGAAATGAAGGTGGCAAGCAATATAACATTCCTTTTTCCATGTTTTTGAACATCATTTATTTTATTAAGCCTCTGTGAGATGAAGAGTGTATTTTGAGATAACTTTCATTATCTTTACCTAGGATCTTTCTTTTTGATCTGCTTTTGACTAAGCCTTATAAAAGTCTTTCTTTTTGTTCTAGATTATTTGACTTATGAGTCAATATTAGACTTAGAATTTTTACATTAAATTTTAGTGAAATTCTTTATAAAGAAATTTTTATAATAAGGCCATCAATTTGGAAAAGTTCCATTTAGTCTGAGCTCTTCTTTTTAAAACTTTCTGCAGTATGATTGGGCTGCACACAGGGGACCAATAATGATTCAAATCATGTAGTGTCCTTCTATATGAGCCCTTGGGGAGGACGTGGAACCCTCTCAGTCAACAGTCATTGTGGGGACTGGACTATGATGGAGAAGGGAGTGTCAAATGGAATGTCTGTATCTGCAAGGAACAATTCTTTTTCCGACCTCTCTTTTTGGTTATCTTTTATCCCTAATTACAGAATATTTATTTTTAAAAAATGCACCTAGAAAGACTTTATGAGCCTGGCGTATGAGTATTTAAACCGCCATGACACTGATAGCCACACCACAGATTTCACTCATGCCAAAGCTGAGGCAGAATAAAGATTTACTTTTGCTGAAAAGATGTACTTCCACATCTCCATGAGCACACTCAACTAATATTTATATTATTCATTCATTCATTTTTTTCTTTCATTTGTTTATCTTGTCAATTAGTTGTTCAATATGCCCTGATTGAAGTTCTACGGCATATAAATCATAAATATAGCTATAGATATAGCTGGGGTTGTGTGCACTTTTGTAAGATTTGTGGGAACTGACGTTATATGTAGGTAAGGGAAGCCAGGAGCGGGTTGGGGATAAACGATATGGACACAGATACATAGTTGTCCCACAACACTATTTTGAAAAAGTCCTAAGACCATTTGGTGTGTGTTTGTTGAATGTTTGTTGTTTGTTGGTAGTTCAGTAATGATGGAAGTACTCAATCAACAGTATCTATCAAAAAACTGCCACATCCTATGTACCATGTAGAACACTCACACAGAGAGATCTGCCTGCCTCCCAAGATCTTCCAGTCTATAGTCTGGCCGGGTGCCCATGAAATGTACACATAAGACAGTGAACTTGAGGTGAATGACAAGACTCCACATTGAAAGGTACCGATACCAAGTTCAAGGTGAATTGGACATTTTGAATAATTACAATTTTCATGATGTGGTCTGAAAATTAGGGCTTGGTCTTCCTACTTCCCATCTTGCTGAAAAATGTGTACCCTGGAAAGGAAGGACGGCAAGAAGTGTATGAACAGGTTCATGCATTCACCTTTTGGCCCTTCTCACCTCCCACCCTTTATGAACTTTGTTTTTTGAATTGAGAAATAAGCTTATTACTAAGAGTTAGTGTAATGTTTGATTATTTTTCCCCTCTGCCATCGCACATACAAAAACTGATAATTCTACAACAACAGTAAACAACCCCATATTTAAATCTGCAAGATGGAAGATTACTGACATACTTAATAGGAATTTAATTTAGATGAAATACAAATGTGGTTATACGAACACCTTCAATAAGTACTAAGAACTGAAAAAAACTATGGTGCTCCTTGTCTCTTTTGCACACCAAGTAACTAAAATTTAAAACAATACTAAACCACAAATATAAGGAGGAATAAAGATATGATTTTTTTCCCTTGGTGACTACTTAGAATTACTTTGGGATTTTTGAGATTCCTTAAAATATCAATTATAAAATCTAAAATATATTTTCTGACTTTTACTGGTGCCTCTGACATACAGGTAATGGATAATCCTGCACTGTTATTGCTTTAGAGTTTAAGATGGGACTACATTGTTTTTCTTTTCTACCGTTTACTAATAAATTAGTTATCAGAATGCCCTGCTATAAATTCAAGTTCTATTTTCTTTCTATTCCAAAATTCCATTGGTAGCAAATGGGAGCTCTAATAATATACTTAACCAGTTTTACTTCTGGGGAATTATTTATTTTTTTAAACATTTGAAGCTATGGGTAAATTCTCCCAAATGTAACACAGGAACAGTAACACATATTATCTCCCTAGGTTCTCTGTGGTCCATATCCATTTTATCACATGCCAAAAGGAGCATATAGTGCAGAATATTTAGAAAATATCAAAATAGTTCAAAATAAACTGTTCAAAATAAGGCCATGGCTCTCATTTACAAGATGCTATTCTTACTGTTTGCTATTTGTTTCTTGAACTTAATAAAGAAATGAATGGTAGTTCAGTAATTGCCAAAATAATTAGTTGCGAATATTTAATAAAATCAAGTCACAAAACCTAACCAAAACCTTATTTTCTTACATTCTGAGGTTGATGTTTATATTTAATATTATTATAATAATAAAGAAATTTTAAATTAATAATTCAATACATTGTTTCCTACTTAAGATTTATCTTTCTCTAATATCTAAGGTGTTATAAATAATATTTTTAAGGTTGCTATTAATTTTTTTAAATTAGTAACTGATAATAAACAAATACTGCTCTTCTCAATTATCCCTACACTTTCCACTCCCATAGGATATGATTTTATTATATAAAATAAGTTAATTTTGTTGATTATAAATACATGACAATGTAATAGTATCACCCCAAATAGACACAAAATAATATCTCCTGCTTATAATTTCTGATTGCATTACATATGTACTGAGTTTATATCCGCCGTGAACAATAGGAAGTATTGTGACTAGTGGCCAAGAACACAGAGATGTTCTCAGTTTTGGGGGAATAAAATGGCTCCCATAATCTATCATCTGTGGGGAGGGAATACAGAGGGGAGTCTACATCATTTTAATTAGACTCAATACTAAAACATTAACCATTTTGAAATTTGTTGCTGTATTTCTAAAACTTCAGGTGGCTTATCTAACATGATCGATACTGGAGGTTAATTAATTAATCTACGCATTGCCTGAAGGCTCATGTTAGCATCTAGGTCTCTTACTGATTAAAAAGTAAAAGTCCTAGGCCATCTTCAAACGGAGAATATCTTCTGGCAGAGAAGCAAGCATAACACATTTGTATCACCAAATGCAGAACCTAGCCACAGGGACAGACAGGCCTTGAAGTTATTTCCCAGGGTCGTCTGGAGCTCGGGATGATGGCCTTAGAAAGGTGAAAAGTGGCTCAGGAGCATCCCTGCTCAAGTCAGTGGCAAAGGAAAAACAGGGGCTTCCACACAAAACGGAAATAACTTTCCCAGACAAGAGAGAGAACACTTGGCATTCCTGAGGAACAGCTGCTCACTGGTAGAAGTTTATGATAATAAACTAAACTGGGTGAGCATTTCCTAAGAAGAAATATTTAATTATCCTGCTCACCATTATGAGGAACTTCTGCCACTCTTCAGGTTATTATACAGTAAATAACCATTTTTCTAAAGGACAGAGCTGTTTTAATTATATGGCAATGAATGCATAATTATTGTTTGTTAGGAATGAATCACAAGACAACAGACTTGATATTGCTGCTCTGGTTAGTGCATCTTAATTACTTTTTCATTTATTTTGCATATAAAAGCTATTTGCTAATTGTCTTTGCTGTAAATATGCAAAATATAATTAGTCATTTATAATTCTTTATGTGTTATCTAACTGTACATTTGTTTCTGAGGAACATATATTAAAGTGTGAATATTTAATGGACTTTTTAATGTGTATGGATTTTTTTTTTACAAAGTTTTAAGTAAATATTAGGCACGTAACAGTTTCAACCCTCCTCTTAGAGAAACTTGCTGTGAAAAAACAAAGACTTAAAAATATGGAGTTATGGAGTGGATGCCAAACTGTGGAATTTTTAAAATGTTCCATGTGAAGACACTAATGATGACATGAAGTATCTCTTATTAAGCCTTTAAATTAACCTTTTAGATAATCTCCCAAGCTACTCAGATAAATCTTTAAGCATTACCAATTTCAATTTAAGTTTTTACATATTTATGTGGATAGTTACCAGAGGAGAAGAAAAACCCATGGATGTGCTTAAACATGCATTTTTAATTGCTCCAAATAGATTGCTTATATTTGTTTAAAACATTGGGTGAACACTCTCCAAATTTTAAAATCTTAACTCTGAGTACTTTATAAAATCTCTGTTTATGACAATATGAAGTTGGTTTGGTTTTTTTTGTTTGTTTTTTTAATGCAAGTTAATTCTTTAGTGAATAACGTGGATGTTATGATATGAATCCACAGTGAGGTTTCCGGCAGACATAATGGCATCTCAGAAGTGAACCGTACTGGCCAGTTTTTCAGCCTCAGGCACAATTGTCTTTTTCTTTTTTAATGGAAACAGAACTTGAGCTAGTGTCTCCTATGGCTATCACTTCAATATGAACTAACATTGCTGTGAATGTCTTAATGCACTCAAATTCATTACAGTGGCTGACTGGTAAAACGGACCACATGCTTTCAAAATAGTACAGATATCAGGAGCATCGACCAATGATTAAAATTTTTCTTTTCACTTGTCTCCGTAAAATCCTGCCAGTCCATTCTGCTGAAGCATGTCACATTCCACTTTCTTCACCTCAAACATTTGATTTACTATCCGGTTGTACTGTTAATCCCATGTCATGACACTTCTATTCACTTCTTCTTTTCCACTGAAAGCAGCTTCCTATGAAGATAAAGCTAGGTAAAATCTATTGTAAAGAGGAGAATAACTTGAATGCAGCTATCATATCAAAATGAAAACACACTTCTGCTCTCTTCACCCACTAGACATCCTGAATACTTTTCTTAATGATGAAGTCAAATAGGATAGGTGATGAGAATACAACTGATGATAATTTTTTTCTTCAGAAGTAATCCTACTCTGTAATTATTCATATTTATGTTTGGCAAATCTTTTTAAATGAACTTATATAAAAACAGAATGATAGCAGGGTGTGAATTAGAAAAGAACTAGTAAACATGCTTTAGAAAATTGCAATGTGAATAAATTATATTCCTGTTTATCACAAAAATATTTCAAAGCAGCTTTAAATAGTGCTTAAACCTGCACTTGCGAAAACCACAACTATTATATAGGTTTCTTTGTTTTTATTACATGATTTTCTTTTTGGTTCCTCAAATATTTTTTTCTTTTGCCTTCAGAATGGCCAAAAAAAAAAAAAAAAAGTAAAATATATATTTCAAATAGCATTTCACTAATGTAGGAAAGTTGTAGGGATAACAAACAGCCTGTTTACCAAAATCACAATCTTAAAAACCTGATGTTCTATAATGAAATGGTTTAGTTGGATGAGGTTGTAAAGTGGAGAATATTGTGTAAAAAAGATAATCATTTCACTCTCCAATATGGTGAAATTCACATCAATGAATCAGTATAAAGAGAATGTTTCATACCTTTTATGCATGTGTTGATAGGATAAAGTAGGTTTGAAAATGAAATTTCCATTTATATTTCCGAATACTTTCATTATGACAAGAAGAAGCATAAGATTGATTTTGTTTATAATTTTTGTAAACCTATAGCATTCTCTAGTGAATGACCAGAAAACTCACTCTTTTTTGAAATGTGACTAAATATTCAGAAGAGGCAACAGGCCTCAGGAAGAAAAAAAAATCTAATTGTTTCAACTTAGCAAAAAATAACTTGGATTACATTATGTGGCATGCAAGTATTTAAAACTTTGGAAAAGTCTAGATTTGCCTTCAGTAATGAAAAGGATCACTATCTGCCCTCGTTTACAAGAAGTTTGAGAGGGTAATTACTTGAGGGGCTTTTGGTCTTTTAAAAATAATCCTTATCAAGCACCTATTTCACAAAGAATCATGTCAGAATAATAAACTCAGTCTTCCCACTAGCATTATGCAGGATAAAATTCAGAAGAATATAAATGCGAAGAGTGACTGATGTTGAACAGATGATAGGAAGGTAAGAGCTATAAAAGCTTCCTATCGGTGTGTTGACTGAACAATTTATAGTCTTTTGCATCTTTCAAGATCCTAGATAGTTTTACTCAGAATTTCCCCAAATGTACTTCAATTACAAGCCTTCTTCACAAGCTCTAAGAAAGTTACTACCCACTCTTGTGGGTTCTGAATTGCTTGTTGTAGAAAGGAACTATTCCATTGGCCTTAGTCAATTAACTATAGCATCTCAGTGCTCGTTTCTAAAGTTAAAACATTCAAGAGAGGAATGGGAAACGGCCCATGGAGATGATTTAATCATGTTTACAAACTCGTGCAGATAGTAAATAAAAATGCTTGCAATGAAAATCCCTAAGACATCGCTGGAGGAAATATTGTTCACCTAATGCTATCTGACTGTGAAGAGGATGTGTGTGTGAGTGTGTGAGTGTGAGTGTGTGAGTGTGTGTGTGTGTGTGTGTGTGTGTGTGTGTATTCGCTTATGGGGAACAGGGCTTAATCTAAATTTGTCAAATAATGAAATATCCCAATGGCCATCAGTATAACCTCCATGAATTCCTGTCTCTTTTATTTTCACATTGTCTGTTAGTTAGAATTTGAAGTCAAGAGATAAGAGATGAGTTCATTTATCATGTTTTTATGTCCTAGCTCTACATTTTTCTCTTCCTCTTCAAAAATTGTGTAACTTTTTACAGTTTAATCAATTTCTATCACATCGTGCCATTATCCAGACCCTCAGAAATGGTCTCAGATGACCATCTGAAGTGCCAAACATAAAATATCCTACTTTCTAGAAATAAAAACATCATCTTCTTCTCTGGCTTTAGACAAAGTCTTGGGCTGGGGGAAAATTATCCGCCTAAGAAAAAACAAGCACTCCTTCCCCTCTGTGTTTGTGTTTGCGTGGATCAATTGTGAGACAAACAACATTCATTGACAGTTGCTGGCCATGAGTCTGCCTGTTTGAAATACCTTAGTCAGGAGAAGTACCACAAACTGAACCGAACAATCTCTCACAAAACATCTGCAACCATCTGACCCTGGCCTTAACCTTTAAATCTATCTTTTCATATTCATCTCAAAAGACCTTGTCAATGGCCAAGGAGACTCAAGAAAAGGATTCTTCAACAAACAAAAAAGATACAGAGGAAATTCAACCCAGATTAGGTTGCAGAAGATAATACAGTTTGCTCATTTTTATTCTGCTGCTCAAACTGGAGTTGAATTCATTTTCACTTTATCTTTATTCATGTTATTTAAACATAACATTCATTAGGATTGTGAACTGCAACAGATAGAAGAGAACAAAACTACTCGCCAAATTTGTTGGGCATCTGTTCCCACTAGAAGCGGCCCTTTGCCAGCTCCACATCATGTCGTTTTTTTCCCCTGAATTCATTTCAAAGTCAATCCATCAGTTTATGAACTGTTTGATCAAACTTGTCATTAACCAAGTGAAACATTTAATTTGTATTAACAAAAATGGGACAAATAATTAGTACAGGGATTAACCATTTTACTATTTTTTTTTTGCATTCCTATTTATCAAACGTGTTCATTGTTGATATTTTTTCATGTTGTGACACTATCTGGTTTCACCAGAAATAGTGGGAAACATTTCTTTTTTTAAATGAAAATACTTATGAACTGACCATTTAAAAAAAAAAAATCCATACAAATATCTGGACTTTACAGCTGCCAACAGTAACCGCTAATTTCTAGTCACCATCTTCATTAAGATAGAAGCACAGGTTCCCAAAAGGCAAAGAGACTGCATGAGCCAACTGCCCAAAGACTTATGAGAAAATAACCTCAGCGATATTACGTATCAAAAGAGATTTAATTTTCATTTTTGAATAAAACGTTTCATTTCAGCATCGAACCATACTCTAACAAATGGCATAGGTAACTCCTCTTCCTCTTGCCTACAATGTTGATTTCGGTTTCTCCACCCCAAATTGCTATTTATGTTAGAATGGAGCTATTGATGTTAGTTGGGATTTTTGCTCTTTGGAAGACTTAGTCATCATCTCGGGCAATTGCCGTGACTGTGACCTCATTGGGCACTTGTCGGCCTAGCTATAACAATTTGTTAATGAATTAGTTTTTTTTTAATTGCTTACTTAATTATGGAGCACCAAACATAATAGCATTTCTAATTCGTTTCATAATTGCATGCAGAGATGAAATGTTGGTGTCTATCATATGCTTGCTTGTAATCATCTCTTGTTCATGGAAAATTTTCCAAAGAGGTATCTTCTTTAATATGATGATGTAGTACCAGTTATTTGAAATGTGCTCCTCATAAATGCAATTGTGCTTGTCAACTAATTTCAATCTCTCTGAGTGTGTATATATGTATATATATATGAAGTTATTTAAAATTTTTTAGTTTCAATAAGATAAAAGTACGTAAACATAAAAAAAAAAAACATGTAACCATTTAAAAAAAACACCATATCATTGCCTAAGTAACAAACATTGGCATTTTGACAATGACGTCTATAACCGTAACAGTATTTAAGAATAGTTTATAAAAATAGTTCATTTAAACTGGAGGAGGTTCTCTTCACTATTGCATTAGTGTTGTTGCTGTTGTATAGAATGTTTAAAATTCACAATTGGTGTGTGTTGTGTGAATCAGTTTTCAGCTTGCTTCAAATCCACCCAGAGAAAATGAAGGCCATTATTAAAATCAAATCACGAATCTAATGATGCTTCTTTCTTGTCATGACTTAAATTTGAAAAATTCAGAGAATTAAACCAAGTCTCTTATAAGATAAAGAGTAACTGGAAACTATGCTTCGGAAAGGAAGTCATGGCAGAGGCCACTGAAGTCACCATTGACCTATGTCCTTCTCAATGAATTTTCTTCATTACACTTTGTTCCCCGTGGAAAAATACATTCAATGCAAAACATTAGTTATAGGCCCAATAGCACAGTTTAAAACATGTGTAGCTGACGTATGTTTCCCCCCCAAAATACAAGTATTGGCCTGTTCATTGTCATCTACACAAAGAACTGAGTCCTAAAATCCTTTTCTCAACTAAATTCTTAATAAGTAAACTGAGACTAACCCTCTAATACCAGATTTGTTAAACAACATGATTTAGGCCCTTGCTATTCATGCACCTTGTACAACTAAAATGACTGGTGAAGCTAGAATCATGAAAGAGTCATTTTATGTAGCTGCTAAGTTCCTCTCAAATCTCCTGCAACTTAACGAGTAAAGAAAGCTCAACGTGTAATGCCGGCTAATGTGGTTTATGGTAGAAAATAGTATCAACCTATCTTTGTAGCTTATCTAAGCCAGGATAATACTTTTAGCCTTTATAGTAGACCCAACTCCATTTTTTCCACTCTTGACTATGTATTTCCTGAAATCCTTTTCCAAAGAGTTAAATTGGATGTGAAATCTGTACTAGGCTATGGAGCTGTCTTTGTTCTAAGTCTCGCCAGCAAAGCCTCGCCTCTGTATCACTTTCATTGCCTTCTGATTGAGCTTGACAGTGTGACAGGAAAGCAAAGGGAGGCAATTCCAAACTGAATGAGAGTCTTTTTCAGCCACACAGCAGCCTCCTCCTTAGTCCCTAAGAAAAAGAGGTAACAGATGCCGATAGCAAAGCATCCCTAACAAAGTCCTAACTTTGATGCAGGCAGAAGAAAAAAACATGCAAAAGATTGTCTCAGTGCAGGAAAACCTTGAATGGAACACAAAGGAAGCAAAATGAGAAAAATCGTGGTGCAGAAAATGGCTGGGAGAGTTATGTAGCTACAGAGCATTTAAGAAATTACTTTCCTCTTAAAAGAGGTTAGGATCTTCAAAACCTGCTCTGCTAAGTACAGTACAGTTGGAATAGTGACATTATGTGGGCCCTGAACAAAAGTGATTGCTTGGAGGATGTTGTGGGAACTAACGCTTGTCCCTTGGGTGGAAAGTAAAACTCCGCCCCAAAATCAACCTTCTACTGTTGCCATTACCTTTATACTCTGGGGAGTAGATTTTTTTCTGATTGAAAAAAAAAAAATAATAATAGTTACTATAATTTTTTACTTTAAGATGTTCTATAGTTAAAGGGGTTGGAGCATCACTTACTTTATACTGCTTTATGCTATCTAAGGATCAGCAGCTGGCCTCATCAAAGAGTGGCCTCCAAGAGTACATTGATTTCCGAAAGGGAACTACGTTTAGTTGCATGACAAACATTTATTGTAAGATAGAAGCACTTAGAATGCTTATGCTAGTCTCTCTTATATTATATATGTGCACTCTGCCTTCCTTCTTGTGGCAAGATGAAGTAGAGAAGGTCTACCCAACTGGACCAGGGCATCACTAATTCCCAGATAGTGCTGAGCCCATTTCT
The DNA here is from genome assembly GCF_004115265.2 of Rhinolophus ferrumequinum. NCBI lineage: Eukaryota > Metazoa > Chordata > Mammalia > Chiroptera > Rhinolophidae > Rhinolophus > Rhinolophus ferrumequinum. The sequence goes on along the minus strand of NC_046289.1, from coordinate 36,833,712 downwards.
AAGATAAAGACTCGCCTCCACACACAAGCCTGGGGTTACAACCCCAGGTCCTGAGAGTTGGTGGAAATAACTCACTCAGTTGGTGCTGGAGTAGAAGATAGACAGTGGGAGAACAGTTTCATGGGGCTCCTGTCTGTATTTGTCTTCATTTATTTTCAGAGACTTAAAAAAAAAAATCAATATGATATTAAGATTGCTATACTCTAGCATGTAAAATCGTGGGGAGCATTTAAACAAAGAATTCCTTCCTTGATAATCCTCAGGGGCTGATGTGCTTGGTAAAGCTCTGCGAATTCAAAGCTCAGTGACATGATACGCATCCTCTAAGGAGTCGTGATTGGCTATCATGATATCTATATGCTGGTAGCCTGGCAGGAGAAGCAGTACAAGTCTTTGTCCTTATTACAGGCGATACCTAGGCAAGACCCTGGTTGACTACACCAAACACATTGTTATTAATATTATTTTGGATACTAATGTCACAGAGAATTTTTCTGGTTTTGTTTATTTGTTTTTATTTTTTTTTGCTGTTAACTAGACTTTACTTTTTAGAACCTTTTTAGGTTCACAGCAAAATGAGCCGAAAGTATGGGGAGTTCCCACATACCCATTGTCCCCATACGTGCACAGCCTTGGCCATCAACATCCTTCACCAGAGCAGTGTTTAAAGTAGAGATATTGCGGCATATTTTTTCTCCAGAAATTTTATGATGATTTTTTTTTTTTAAATCTCAAATATGATAAGGATGCTTTTGTCTCACGTTGAAATAGTCAATTGTGTACTTATACTAACTTAAACGTTAGTTAGAGTCTATGGAAATAAAGGTTGGACCAGAAACATAGTTGAAGGAAGATAGTTGGAGCAGCATTTAATCTCTCTGCATGTTTTGCTAGAATTATGGTTGACAATGTACTAAAGATAAGAGAGGAAAACATGAGGATAACCTGATACTCTAGAACTCCTAGTTTAACTGATCAGTGATTATCTATCTGTGCTAAAATAAAGCATGTGTACATTTCACTGACAATTATATGTTGACTTGCATATATTGTAATTGACATGCACAGATAAAAAATTCATATATGGGACACTTCTGTGGGTTATCATGTATGTATATACGAGTTCTCATATACATAAAATGTTAGGAAAGTCGTAGTGACTTAAATCATTTCTCTCATACTCACACTCACATACAAGTTATAAAGTTTTCCACATAATTAATGTCCTCTGTCTATATTTAACATGATTTCCTTCCCTTTAAAGATAGCTAATGAGATAAAACAGGAACCATGAGCAAGTTAAATCAACCACCTAAGTTTGCACATGAAACATTAAACAGAAAAGAAGCATCTGCAATTAGCACATTGCTTTGATGTGACTAAATATCTGGCTCTCTGCATCACCAACACTGTGGGTCTGAGTCCCAGAAGAAGCTGCTGATCGAGATGTACTGAATGTCAGTCTAACGAGCAGAATTTTCTCATGTAGCTCACTCCCTGAAAATGGGAGTACCATTCGATTCAGGAGGGCTCAGGGGCTGTACACAAGATGTGAAGGTGGAAGGCAGAAAGAATTCCACGTTCCATCTGGAAGATCTTTATTTCCATCCTGAAACAGTAAACCTGAGCGCACTTCCAAAATGCATTAGGGCATTGCATTACCTAATGAGATGCTGAAAATGCAGAACTGGTGAGGGGATGGTGTGGGTCCAGAGCTGATCCTAAGAGAGGATCTGGTCACTGGGCCAGTCAAACAGGAATCTGATGGACTCAGGCAAAAAGTATGAACTTCTTCACTGTCTGCATGACAAAATTCTAGGCTTTACCCAGGAAGTGGGTGGAAGAACACACCTCTTTCCCAATGGCATAGGTGTAACTGTGGGCAAAGCCGGGTGGAGAAACCCAATGGACATAAAGAAAATATCTGCAACATGTAAATGGTCACTTAGGAAAATAACATAAATTTTTTACTATGTGTTAGTCACTTTTCTGAGTGCTTTATACAGGTCACCTCATTTAATCATCTCAAAAAAGCATGTAAAGGGGGTATTCTTTTTTTATCACTCTCAATGTGGATATGAGGAAACAGAGGCAGAGAACTCTGACAACTTGCCCCAGGTCCCCCAGTCCCTTGGTAGATGGTGGACCTGGGATAGGCGCACCGGTGGTCTGGCTCCTACACCCATGCTCTTCACCACCACACCACCGCTGCCGTGAGGATTCCTGATGCAAGAACTACGGGTTAAAAAAAGGCAACAAAAGAGTGGCAGAATGGGAACAAAACAATTGGGACATATTCATTTTGAAAACCAGCTAGATTTATGGGGGCATTGAACATGACGTCCAGACATTGAAAGTGAAGAGTTCTAGGTGTGATCACTGCCAGGAAACTGAACTTACTTAAGATATTAGGAAGGAGAAGGGGGGCCAGCTGGAGCCATGGGCGCTTGACAGGCTGACCGCGAAAGAGGAGTTTCTTGGTGTCAGGCATACTCACGAGCATCATCTTCTTCGGGAGGCAGATGTTAAAGCCCCGTTAAACATTTTTAATAGACTGTGTATTTGAGAAGTTTTAAGGTGACTGAAAAATTGTGCATATGGTACAGTGTTCCCACAGTTCCCATATTACCTAGTCCCCCACCGCCCCTCCCGCGTCCCTTATTATTAACCTCTTGCATTAGCATGGTACATTTGTTACAATTGATGAACCACTACTGATACATTAACTAAAGCCCATTGTTTACATTAGGGTTCAGTCTTTGTGTTGTAGAGTTCTGTAAGATTTGACAAATACATAATGTCATGTATCTACTACTGCAGTATCATACGGAGTAGTTTATTGCCCTAAAAATCCCGTGCTCCATTTATTCATCCCTTTCTCACTCCCTTCTCTCTGTCAACTAATTTTTTTTTTTTTTACTGTCTCTATAGGTTTACCTTCTCCAGAATGTCATTTAGTTGGAATCATACTGTATGTAGCCTTTTCTGACTGGCTTCTTTTACTTAGCAATATGCATCTCAGTTTCCTTCACGTCATTTCAAAGGTTGATAGCTCACTTATTTTTATAACGGAATAATACCCCATTTTCTGGGTAACTGACACTTTGTTTATCCATTCACCTATGGAAGAGCTTCTTGGTTGTAAAGCCCCATTTTTAAATGTGGAAATGGAGACGCAAAGAAGTTATCATGTGTTTACATTCCTACAGCTAGAAAGTGGTAGAACCAGACCTTCTGGTCGAAGGCCAAGGGCTTTCCTCCTACATGAAAGCTGTTCAAAGAGAATTAGGGAAAAACCAGGGTGGGAGTCAGGTAATAGTGTAAATTGAGGCACTTAGTTAGTCAAACCATGTGCATGTCTCATTTTTCTTCTTAGGTTGCCCAACTATATTTTCATTGTGCAAAATTTGTGCTTCTAGAAGAGCTAGCCCCAGCAGAGTCATATGTTCCCTAAAAGGGAGAGCTTTGTATATGCCAGAAAAGTTGACAAAATACTCTATAGCAGGCCCTGGGTTGATAAAGTGAAACATCTTGGTAGCATTGGCCAGCAGATTGCCACCCAAGGTAGCATTGTTTTCAGGAGTCCTACGAAGGATTTTTTAATGGCACAAATTGCCACTCTGAATTCTGCTACAGAACATTTATTCCTCTCATTGAAAGGTTTTGAATTCCTTTTAAGGGTCCAACTCCCCAGGGAAGGAAGCAGCTATCGTGTACTACTAATAAGGCACTGAGAGCCAAGTGAGAAGGTGAGAGGTGGAGTAAAAGAAGATGAACAAGAGAGCAGGATGGGGCTGGATGCTAAACAGGAGTCACTATTCCCTAACTCAGCCAGCTGTGTCCTTCTATGTGGACGGAACTGCAGTAGTAATACTGTGGGTCTCCTGTGTTCTCACTCATGGACGCAGTGATGTTTGATTAGTGAATCTAATGAAGGGAGGTGAAACCCTCCCTTTCTCTCAAGGGTGAGCTGCCTGACACAGAACTCTTCCATCCTTCATTCTGGATTATATGCAACATGGGTAAGACCTTTGGTTGTCCAGCATGGCCTGTGACTGTGGGTGGGGGTAGGGTAGAGGTCAGTTTATCTCTGTGTCCTGTATTAGAAAGGATGGTCTGCAGAAAAAGCCATATGCTCCAAAATCAGCTTTGCCAGTGATAAAGGTGACATTTGGTTTTTATTTGCTTTACTATTTTATTTATTTCTAGTTGGTTCAGAATTAGTGAGAAGCGATATTTTTGGGTGCTCATCAAACCCAATTCATGGGAAATCAGAGACCACCTTTATCCCTTTACAAATTTCATTATTTATGGCTTTTTTCCCCTAAAAATGCCTTGAACTTTGACAATAAGAGCTGGGGTAAGGAGATAGAGGGCAACAGAGGAGGTTTGAAGACAGTCATCCATAACAATCATAACTACTATTGCCTCATAGAATCCTTATGAAAATAATACCTGTGATGTTGATATTATTATACCCATTTTATAGATGAAAAGCAAAGGGCCTTGCCTAAAGTCACAGAACTAATAAGTGGCACATCTGATTTTGTTGATTCCAAATCCTCTGCTTTTCCACTGCAATTCTCCAAGAGTTTCTACATCTTTCTTCCCAATATTCTTTTAATCTCCTCTCCCTTTCCATTCCTGTTGCTACTTTCTCTATCTCTGGCTCATGTCTGGCCTATCTTCATAGACCCTCTTAACCTCTAGCCTTCCACTGAGTCCCTTCTGAGCACTACTGCAAGGTTAGCCTTCCGAAAACTTGACTTAATATGTGCCTTTCCAGATCCATTCTCATTTGTTCCACCGGCTCCTAAAATATGACGATCCTTTGAATAAATAGAATACTCATCAACATCTCCAATTTAGAGCCCCAAATCTCACCTGCTATGAACTATTTACATCGAATCTATATAAGTCATCTCACACTTCTTTGAATAATAACACTCATCTTTTTTCCCCTTCTGATGACAGTTATTACAATCCACTCAATAATCTCACTTCTTAACGTAGAATTATAAACCGTCCCCCAGTGGGAGTACTACACACCCTACAATATTTACTTGTCCTTGGTCTTCTCTGTAAACTCGAAAGGGAGAGCACAATGTATCCCCTGAGCCCAGCAGACTGCAGGGAAGATAGAAATCGCCCCACAGACATCTGCTACATGGATTCAATGAGTTCTCTTCTGCCTTTCTTACAGTTTTAGGCATGATAGTTCCAACTTAATATGTGTTCCTTAAATACTTTTGAATAAATTAAAGAATACTTATTTAATTATTTCAAATAGAGAAAACATTGATCTTGCTTCTTTCCTAAATACTTCACCCAAACCGTACAAATACGATTTAAAATTGTTAACTTTTTTTTTGGGCGGGGGTGTCAAATGGCTGCAAGGGTGTGTGTTGGGACCTTCACTTTCAGTCTAGTTCTCTTACTTACTAGCTCTGCGTTCTACGGCAAATTACTTAAACTGTCTGTGGCTTGTTTCCTACCTAGGGACAATAATAGTAGGGTGTGTGTGTTTGTGTGTGTGTGTGTGTGTGTGTGTGTATGTGTGTGTAGATAAAGATATATTAAAATGCTTAGAATAATTCCTAGCTCAAAGTAGGCACTCAATAAATATTAGCTACTACTATTATTATTATTATTGATAGAACAATCATGAATGATATGGGCACTTAACTGTAGCATATTTTTAAAACTGCAAGGAACAGGAAAGAATTGTTCTTACATTCCTGTCTTACAAGCTGTCACCCTTTAATATCCTTCTACCTTCTTCTCTACCTTAACCATTATCTTTACTCTTCAAAGATTTTTGAAAACTTGCTAAAATTTTGCTCTGATGTGAATGTTTCTGGTTTGGGGGACCAGTTTCCTTTGGGCAGAACCACCTGCAAGTGATTTCTGAAGCTCGTGCTAAGCAGATCAAAGTCCACTGGATCAGGAGTGGGAGTAGCAATGATAGTATGGAGTGGAAAACAGGACAGCAGGAAGCAGCCACTGGGATTTAGAGTCGGAGAAATACGATAGTTTGGTGAAACAATATTTAGTTCTTCAAGCGGGAGATGGGACATTAGAGAAGCGAGGAGAACAATTTCCAGGTCTCTAGGACAAAAAACGAAATGAACAATTGGGAAGGTTGATACTGACGTTATCCTTCCGTTTCCTAAGATTTTTTGAAAAGAAAACCTTTGCTGATTACCTGCGAGGCATTCATTGGTTGCCCTTAAGATGAATCCATATCTATTGTTTTTTGGGTGAATTATACCATTGGCAGAGAAACTAGGGTGAAGCTCTCCAATGGGCCCGATGCAACCAAGATCAGGAAGAGCAGTCAAGAGCTCAGCACAGTGGCGTATGGCAATACAGAGCAAAAGCCTTACAATGGGCATCTTCTTTAACCTACACTTTCACTTCTAAAAATTCTTTCTGAAAGTATGTTTGGATAAGTGGGCAAAACTCAATGTAAAGGGGGTTTACCACAGAAGATGTAATAACAAATCACATAAAATACATTAAATATCCAACAATAGAGAATTGGCTCAATAATTGTTGGGACATCTATAAATTGACTGCTGTAGCCATTTAAAGCAATAATGCAAAATGTTATGTTTATTCACATAGGGAGGTGCTTATGCTTTATTGTTCAGGAATAAAACAGCATGTAAAATTTGATCCTACTGCAAACATATGTATTGTATGTGTGGATATAATTGTCTGGAAGGACATTTGCCAAAATTTTAATAATGATGACCTCTGGGTGTATTAGGATAAATTTAAGAAATATTTATCTGCAGTTTAAAATGTTTCTACAGAGTATTACATGTATGATAAAAGTAAAGCAAAAAACCATAAACAGATGATCTGGAGAGCCGCTGAGGCAGAATGTCTGGGCTCCCACGAGAGGCTGACAGGACTGAAGAAGCAGCTGCTCTGTGCTCAAACTTAAGAGGTGAGTATGTACCTCGTCTGAGGCAATTCCCCTTCACAAAGAGTAGTTGGGGCTCTTTTACTAAAACTATGCTTCGTGTGCCATACTCATCATCAAACTGGTAAAGAATTAGCCATTTAAAATACCTCTAATGACTAAACAGGCAAAACAGTCAAATCTAACGTCTTAATCCATCTTTCCCACTGGACGGTCAGCTTCCACGAAGGGCAGGGCTCCTATTGACTGGTTGCAGCTACCATAGGTATTTACAGAGGTGGATACCTTATACATATTTGCTACCGAGAGAGACAAAAATAGCATTAGTGATTCAACAGCGGCTCTTTGATTGCTCAACTGAATTATATCCTTTATCATTAAATTTAGAGTTCTAACTTCTGTCATAGACTCATCTCCCTACTGAGATATATTTTCACGGTCTTTTCAGAGTTAAGAAAATAAATCTTACTTACATTTGGTAAGTCATTTTAGTTATCCATGGCAGAAGAAAATTTGACACTAGGGAAAATTTATCCACTGTGGCAAAATAGCGAATGTAACTTGAGAATTGCATTCTTGATGATATCTTCACCCATTTTTTTTTTGTTTTGCAAGTCTTTCCTTTCTTCCCTTTCTCTCTCTTAAAAAGTTCAATAGATGTTTTTGAAAAATGATGAACCCTAACCCATTTCTAATTTCCGGAACTGTGAACCAGTATTACCAGTTGCCCTCTGGAGATCTCCATATGAATATCTCATAACCACCACCTACCCCAAAATGAACTCAACATATTCCTCATGAATCTACCTTCTCACCCTCAACTTCCCAGTGTAGGAATGGTGCAATATCTTTTCAGTTCCCTGGTCCAGAAACAGAATTGCATCCCTCCATTGATTAAATCTCAGAGTCCTATTCATTCTACCTCCTAAATACCTCAATTCCATCCCCTTTACTCAATTTCCACTGCAATTCATTGACTCAATACTTATTAAGTTACTTAATTAGCAATAATAATACTTATTATTACTAATAATTGGTAATAATGTTCCAGGTACCACGCGATGCACTGAAGTTATGGTGGTGAACACAACAGGTGAAGTCTCTGCCCGCATGAAGCTTATAATCTAGTGGGAGAGACAGATGATAAACAAGGTTATCTTATGTAACAATTTCAGGGATTGACAAGGGCAATGAAGATAAAACAGAGGGTTATGGGAAGGGAGTATGGTAAATAGGATGGTAAAGCCTGGCCTCCTTGTGGAGTGGACATTTGTACAGGAAAACTTACAGGATGTGAAGGGTGAGCCATCTGAAAAGATCTAAGGGACGAGCCACTCTTGCAGAAGGAAAAATTTAATGTGGTCTAGAAGGCTAGAGTGTCTGGAGCATGAGTGAGGGGGCAGTACTGAGGTTGGAGAGCTCCTCAGGGGCCAGACAAGCAGGGGGCATTCTGCTACTTGCAAGGGGTTGGGGATTCTCTTAAATGGGATGGGAAGCTACGGAGAGGTCTTGAGGAAGGGAGTGACATCATTTGATTTACATTTTTAAAAGACCACCCTGACTGCAGTGTGGAGAATGTTGTTGGAAAGCAAGAGAGAAACCAGAAGATCAGTTAGGAGCTATAGAAATGCAGACAAGAGGTGAGGGTGCTGATAGATGTGGATGTAGTGAGAAGGAACAGACTCAGGTGTATTTTGAGGGAAAGCCAGTAGGACTCACAGACAGAGAAAGAGGATGGTAGTGAGGAAAAGAGAGCATCAGAATGACACCTAGGTATTTGGCCTGAGCTGGATGATTTAGTATAATTTATTAAATGAATTATCTTTCGCCAATCAGGAGAAAATCATCTTTCTGATGTATTGAGTTTCCTTGTAAATTTGGATCTATTTCCGGGTTTTCCGTTCTGTTTCTTTGATGTATCTATTGCTGGACCAGTACAACACTCTTTTTATTCCTAATTAAAAATTAATAAAAATGATTAATATATTACCAACTAATATATTATAAATAAAATTAATGCACAATAAAATTAATTTTCTAATTCTTATTTTTCAGCTCTGTTTTGGTTATTCTCACATGCTAATTCTACAAATAATTTTAGAGTCACTTTTATCAAGTTTCTCAAAAAAAGACCTGCTAGGAATTTGATGTTTTTGCATTGTATTTATAGCTTAGTCTGTATTAACATTTTAACATAGTTTTTCTTTCCATATTTACAGTGTCCTTCTGTAAAGCTTTATAATTCTCTTAATATAAAGCAAACATTTCTTGTTATTTTTTATTTTGTGAATGAAAAATTACTTTATCTGTCATACTTTCTAACTAGTTATTGCAGGCAAGTAAGAAAATTATTATGTTTGCATATTTGTACTTTATATAGATAATCTATTGAATTCTTTCATGTTTCTAATAGTTTTTCAGTTGCCTCACTTGGGTTTTCAAGACTATAATCTTTATAATCAGCAAATAATGATACTTCTGCCTCTTCCTACCCAATATTTATGCTTCTTATCTCATTCTCCCATCTAATTACATTGGTGAGCGCTTCAAGAACAATCATTAAATAATTGTGAGGATAACAAGTACCCTTGTCTTGTTCCTGACTTGAATGACACTACTTCTAGGTTTTCACCAGTAAGTATTATGCTGGCTGTTAGTTTGTGAAGCACAAAATATGTATATCTTTTTTAAATATATGGCTTACAAAGTTATGTCCTATTACTACAATATTCAACATTAAGATCTTTTAAGAAGTCAAGGTTTTTTTTTTTTTCTTTTTGAGGGGTTGTGTGGCAAATATTGAAATAATCATGTGGTTCTAATTCTCTGACCTATTTATAGGATAAGGTTTCTTAATAAATTATTACTGAACTATATTCAGAAGTCTGGAATCACCTCCCCACACTTGATAGTAATACGCTCTTGTTTTATTCTACTATTCATATAGTAGAATATGCTAATATTTTATTTGGTATTTTGCATCTCATTCATAAATGAGATTAGCCTGTAGTTTTTCTTTCTCTGCCATTTTTGCAATCCTTTGGTATCATTAGTGTGACAGCTCTGTGAAAAGAAATCTTTCCTTAAACTCTGATATAATTAAATAACCACAATTCCATCACTACATGGAAAGCCATCTGGTCCTGACCTTGAAGTCCCACTTCCTTAACCACTTTTTCGCAGCAATATAGGCTTTATATCACTTTGTAGAAAAATGAAATCTGAAGTTTTGTAGATTTATATATTTTTAGGGAATGGTTTTATTACCCAGGTCTTCAAATTTATTAGCATAAAATCATAGTATTGTTTAGTATTTTGCATTTTCTTGCTTAGATATTTTTCAGGTGTTCATACCATTTACATTTATTGTTATAGTGTATATGTTTGGCCTTAGGTCCGTCTTCATGTGCTATGTTTTATGAGTTTAATAGTTTCTTTCTGCCTTCTTCATTACTGTTTTTTTTTTTTTTTTGTAACAGTAGAGATTGCTTATCTAGAAGCCTAAACATTGGAAACATCCAAACTTCAGAATTGTTCTGTAAGTCTGCACTGTCGTGGTAGCCCAATCCAAATAACATGTGCAAGATATGAGGTTATAATGGATGAGAAACCATTTGTAGAAGTTGTTTCATGTAAAATATTTCATAAATTTCATGAAGAAAATAGTGATTTGTTGCTAAGAAGGAAATGCTCTCTCTGTACACACGGAGAGAAATCTGAGAAGGAAAAGATCAGTAAGGGCAAGTAGGTACCTCTTTCCAAGAGCACTTATTACTTCATTCTATTTTCTGGTTTGCAAAATTGTTACAACTTATCCTGGTAACTGGTGATTTTGCCACTATATGAAGATCCACCAGGATTTCTTCAATATAATTTTCACACATTTATATTCCTGTGTGATGCCCCTTCCTCTTTCCCTGCATTTTTAAGGAAATAGGTGTGCATTTCACACAAAAAATTAAGTAAAATGTATTCATTGTGTTTATATTACTAAATACTTAAGATTTTACGTAATGCTAGCTTTTCTGCTTTCAGGTAAGTAAGTGTGGATATTTTAAACTGATGCAAAATTATGAGAGACAATTCAATATTCAATTGTTTGGCATGATATAGTTACATTATTTATAATAAAAAGAGATATGCAAAATATACATATTTTTGAAGATCATTGATTTCTTAACTTGCTTTTTTTCTATATTACATACCATATTTATATATTATATTTTTATATAATATTTATATATTATATATTCATATATTATATTTTATATTTATATTTATAATATATATATTTTTATTATATTATATTATATTATATAATATATATATTATATTTTTTAAAAAATTAAAAAATATTTATATTTTTATATAATATTTATATATTATATATTTATATATTATATTTTATATTTATATTTATAACATATAAATATATATTATATAATATATATATTATATTTTTTATTTTATTATATTATATTATATAATATATAATATATATATTATATTTTTAAAAAATTAAAAAATATTTATATTTTTATATAATATTTATATATTATATATTTATATATTATATTTTGTTTTTATATTTATATTTATATTTATAATATATAAATATATATATTATATAATATATAATATATGTATTATATTTTTCTATATTACATACCATATTTATATATTAAAATTTCTTCTTTGCTTATTTAGCTTTTTTGGAATTTAAATATGTTAAATGTCATCAATCTAGAATAGTTGAAGTCTTGGACATTCTGGATAAAATATCTTATACCATAAATAATCTTTGTTTCCACTGCCCTTAACCCTCCCTTTCCTCCTACCAGCCCTGCCAGCATTATATTATTAAAGATATATGTTTTTCATTCTGGTGAATTTTATAACTTTAAATAATATACATAAGTCTATATTTCTCAATTATCAATTTCAAAAATTAAAATAGCTATTAACTAACTCTTGGTTGAAGATGAGGAAATTTTCTCACTTTACATCTCTTGTAGTTTCTCTTTCCCGCTAGCTAATTTTTATTAATCACTATGGAATGCTGAGTCCATTATGTTATTTTAAAAATATTATTTAACTTTTATTTCAAGATTTTAAAGATCTACTTTATATTTTATAATTGCATAGGTGTAATAAGCAGCATTATTCAGACTTAATTAAATGATTACATTCATTTACCCGGACTCCTTATATTCCCAAGCTTCTCTATATCTCTTAGTTGTTTATTTTTACTTAAGTTTTGATTGGATAGATTATATTTATCAAATAGATTTTTTTTCAGGGAGGAATTGTAGATAGTGTCTCTTGAATATTTACATATTTGAGAATTTTGTTGTTATCTTTACATGTAGAACAACAACTTGTCTGGGCCATATAATTTTCCTCTCAAAATGCTTCAATCATTGCTCTCCTGTCCCCTGGCCTTAAATGTTGCTACCGAGCAGTATGAGGCCAGCCTGTTAGTTCCCTCCTTTGATTTGCTTCATCAGCCTCGGTGTTAAAAGGATTCTTTTTCTATTCCTGAAGTTCAGTAATTTCAACAGGAAATGTCTTGGATTAATTATAGTATATTAATTATATTACTCTGAAAATTGAGCTCTTCTGTGACTTCAGAAAATTTTTCTTCTATTATATCTTTGAATATCTGTTTTTTTTCTCTACTTCAGGGAGAACAATTACCTATATTTTGTAACAACTTGGCTATTTTCCACATCTACTAACTTCTCTGTAATAATTTTAGTTTTTCTTTCCCTGTTCCTGTTCATTCAATGTGATTTTCTCAGGTCTATCAACAAGTTCATTGACTCAGTTTTCTGCACAGCTAATTTTGCTCCTTGGTGTTTCTAGATGAAATCATTTTTCTCCTTTACCTCTGCCAGCTTCCTTTAAATTTCATCGTTTGCTGATTCTCTTATCTTTAATAGCATCTCTCACAGAATCCATGTTCTCTTTAATTATGTCTAAGTATGCAGCACTTATTTTATCAAATTTTCTCCTGCTTATTACTCTTTCAATGGTGTCTTTTCTTTGTTTTTAGTACTCCCTCTCTCCCTTCCTCCTTTTCTTCCTTCCTTTCTTCCTTCCTTTCTTCCTCCTTCCCTTCCCTCACTTTGCTCCCTCCCTCTCTTCTCTCCCTCCCTCCCTTTCCTCCCTCCCACCCTTCTTTCCCTCTTTCTTCCTTCCCTCCCTCACTCCCTCCTTCCTATACAATCCTATACAATAATTATCACATAGGTCACATAGCTTTTTTTGCCCCTGGTTACTGATCTTTAACCTATGGCAGTTTTATATTCTGGCCTGTGATTTGCCCCAAAATTTTGTGGATGGGTTTTTTTTAATTTTTATTTTTCTTCCTATTTACTTAGGCTTGCTTTTTTTGTTTGTTTTTTTACTTCTCCCTTGGAAAATTAGCTGGAAGGTTGGGATATAATGCCCTGAAGCTTCTTGTTCTTTTCTTTCCCAACCACCTATAGGGAATGGTGAGGTGGCATGGGGATCTGAACAGCTAAAGCAGGAAAACTTTCTTCTCTCACTCTCTCTTATGTATATATAACCTTGCGTATTTTTGTTGATAATATGGTATTTTATGTCCAGCTTCTTTACTAAATTGGAGAAATGTCCACTTCTGTCTTTAATCTGTACTTGGACTTTTCTCCCTATTGCAGGGTGAACCATACACATGTTGTGTGAAGACCTTGCCTTAGACATTTCCTTCAGTTTTCTAAAGCTAGATCAGGACTGCCTTCTTTCCTCCCTTCCTCCCTCCATGCTTTCCTTCCTTCTCTCCTCCCTCCATACCTCCCTGTCCTTTCCTTCCTCCCTCCCTTCCTTCCTCCTTTCCTCCTTTCCTTCTTTCCTAACTTCTTTCTTTCCTCCCTCCCGCCCTCTCTCCTTCTCTCCTTCCTTTCCTTTCTTATTTTTAATAAAAATATCTGTCCAAATGGGCTTCATTTGCCACATATATAATTACGGCTGAGATTATCCTCCCAACCCTTGCTTGCCTCCTTTTATTCTCTCCACACCTGTGGTGCCCACACAGGCCTCTACTGAATCATATATGCCAAGCAGTTTCATCCCTTGTAAGGGAGGACATTCCTTTCCTCCTTGTTACCCTCTGTGAAGGCTTTCAACAGCACCACATCCTAGATTTTAGGTCACTGTATTTCCAGTTCTTCAAATTCATAAGCATCCAGATTTCCCCCACAGTACATGCACAGTGCTGTGTTGGGGTGTGTTCCTAGCATCTGCCACACACTGTGCCTGAAATCAGCCCAATTTTGCTGATCCAAGCCCTGGCGTTAACTCTGGTTACCAGGTATCCTAACTTCTCCCATGCAGTGAGTTCCCTTTTAGGAGTCCCTCTGTTCTTGCAACATGGTCTTAGTCAGATACTCTGGTTTATCAGATCATCATCATAATTTTGAACTTTTAGTGGGGAGGAAAGCTTTGTCAGAATCCTATTCCTTCTTTCCTACAGGACTGCTCTGAGTCTACATGAATTTAGGCTAACCAGCTTCCTTTGGTAGCATATATGACCCAGATTCTTATAATGTTGAAACATTAATAACACTTAGCTTCACACAGTAACTCTATGCCCAATGTCCTTGTGTGTTTCCTATTATATCATACCTGGTATGCCCAAGGTTGCACATTCCAGCACAATGTGGGATTAAAATGGTCTTTGCTCTGGTACCTAGCCCTGTGGGCTTGAGCAACCAATGGCAGTGCCCACATAATGTGCCAGTCACACAGCCAACCTAGTGGGTGGTATGCTTCCTCAGCACCTTCTTCAAATAAATGAATGCTGGGCTTGCTGGTACCCAATTATTTTAGCTCCCTTTCTCCTTTCAGGGGCTAGAAAGTGAGACTCATTCATTCAATAAAGCAAACATACAATGCTTATCAAGCTCTCCTCTACTGTGTGCCAGGCATTATGTGAGGTGCTTGCTCTATAACTGTGAACAAGAAATCAGTTCCTGTCCTTACAGAAACTTCCAGTCTGGAGGCTGGAAATGCTCCTCTTCTGCCATCCCTGCAGAGACAACGTTCTTGCAGGTTGTATGTAATGTCAAAACCTGTGCCTCTTCAATTGGGAGCAAATATCAGGGATCTGAATCCTGGCTGTATAAGTTCAAGTTTGTTCTGCAGGCACCCCCCCCTTAAATAATGCATTTAAAATGTATTTTCTGAAGTTAATTCATGTATGAGAAAGTTCTAGAAAAGCTGCCAGGCCTGCGGGGCAAGGTAAGCATTAGCATCGCTCATTAAGGCTTCATTTCAACACTCTGCAGGTCCATTTGCAACCTGTAGTTTGAATCTGATTAGTTGTATAATAACTCTTTACATTTTTATACAGTGTGGCACCTTTCTTGGGATGAGCTTAAAGTGTTTTACAGTCATTATCCTATTAACCCTCACCCTAGGAAGTGTTGGGGGTGGCATGGAATATGTTATTATCTTTCTTTTATAGGAAGGACATGATGGCACAAAGAAGTCAAGGAATTTGAGCAAGAGTACGCCTGAGGTTAGGTGGAACTGGGGCCAGAAACAGGTTTCACAAACAGTCTTTTGCTGCTCTGGCGTGACTCTCTCTGCTTCCCTCTATCAGAAACAACTGAGTGGGCTGAATGGTGAAATTGAAGGTCCCATCTTTTGTTGAAAAGAATGGGTTAAATATATGCTGGGAGGAAGGGACAGATGGGTTACACTGAATCGTCCGGGGTGATAGGAGCTGCTCGATAAACTTCATCAAACAATATTCTATGTACTTCATGCCTGCTCTACTTCACGGTGCAATGACGCCAAATGCTGTAGGAGAAACCCAGGAAGTGATCTGCTTGCCACAGAATAGGCACTAACTACATATTTATTGAAGGAAAGAGGGAAGGAAGTTGGGAAGAAAGAAGGGGATATAAGCTGTTGTTCCCATTTTCAAGGAGCTTACCCCTGGGGAGGGAGAAACACTACTAACAAATATAAAGAACAATTTTGTGCTGAAGGAGAGAATATTGTCCGTGGAAACAATAGGAGCACAGAAAAGGAAGAAACCACGACGGCCTGGAGTGATTAGAAATCTTGGACTATTGGATGGAAGCCTCTTGGCAGTAGATGGAATGTGAATTAGCCTTGGAGAAGGGAAGGCTTCTGGGGAGGTGAGAAGAAGGAGGGAGATTACGTTCGGAAGGGCCAGGGCCTAACTAGGCTGGTGATGGAGACTATACGGTGGAAGGGGTGCAAACATGAGTGGTGTTTTTTTAAAGAAAGAAGTAGGTTTTATGATGTTGGAAAGAGGGCTTCTTTCCTTTCAATAGACACTGTGGAGTGCCTGAGATCTGCTAGGAGATAAAAAAAAGAAAAAATCGAAGCAAACTCTTAAATTCTGAGGTTGAAAAAATGCCATGATTGAAAAAGAAAGCTTGCATTTGTAGAGCACTGTGTAATAACTTCAAGGCACTAGTCGCAGCACACTTATTCTGATGTTTTATGGATGTCATAATCTGTTTGGAGTGTTCGTTTCTCCCTTACAGGTGAGATTGAGCTCAGTTGTTTTCTGTTATGGTACTTGGGTTTTTCTTTTTCTTTTTCTTTTTTTTTTTTTGCTGTTTTTTTTTTTTTTTACTCAGTTTAATCAGAGAAATATATTTATGTTTTTATCATTATTATTTTTATTATAATTATTGTTTTTACTATTATTCAAGTTCTAATGAAATATACTACTGCCTCCATCACCATGCTATCTCTGCTCCACATTTCTCTCTTAATGTGGTCCATATCTGGCAGAGATTTTCCTTGCCACTCTCTTCTTCAGACCTGGGTCGAACAATTAAAATTATACATTTTGAAAATACTGTCTTTTGGAATTTTTAATATCTTCAGGCATCAAAATACTCTTGTTTTATTTAGGGTTCTCTCCTCTACAAAATTGGGAAGTCAAAAAACTTCAGAAACTGAAATCTCCTCTATTCTCAAATTATGTTGGCCGCAAACTAGTAGATAATCAAAACAAAAAACAAATTTAACTCAACATCGTAGGAAATGCATATAAACCTGAGTAAGAGATTTCAAGTTATTCAAAGGTGATTTTGATTATTTAGGGGTCTGAAGAGGACAGGAGAGAGTCTAGGTACTTTGGACTCTGAAGATTCCCAACAGGGCGGTGAAATTGGAAGTATTAATATACACCAGTGCAGAAAAATGGGAACTGCAGATTTGCAGACCAGTTCCAAATATGACTGGGGTGGGAGTAGTACATAAGCAAGAAGCTCAGTTTTTTATATTTCAAGCATCCCAAACACATAACAGCAGGGGGGAGAGGGTAGAATATTTAGAAGAGACTGGCAGAATTTTCTGAAGTTTATTTCCCATTTATTATTACCTTTCCATCTAATGGAGAGCCTGACTGAGAATGAGGTTCATATCAAATTCCTATTTCTCTTTTCTTTCTTTGAATGTTCCCAGTTTAATTCGAGCACATGCATTATCAAACATCTGTTTTAATTACAGCCATTGTTAAGGTAGTTAATCAGTTGTCTTTTCTCACCAGCCAAAATCCTGTATTGCTGAATTTTCGTACAATCAAAGATACAATAAATATAAAAGGAATTCTTGTATATCAGCACAGAAAAAAAATGCATACAACTTCTTTGCTCACTGATGCAACCAAAACACCCAGGAGTTATTATAATGTGTATTCCCCTGACACAGACTTTTATTTCATGCAAATGACTGTGATTAAGATTCACATACCTTTTTTTTCCATTTTCACACATTACTTAATCAATGTGAAGTACTGTGTAAAAATTGTATCTCTTCATAACAGTGATTTTGACCAAGTCAAGTGTTGCTTCTAGAATTATAATCCAGACTTGTGATTCAATTATCATTTAGAGACTTTCTAAATTCAAATGAACTACACTCCTTTCTCCTCCTCCCACTACTGTAAACTTAATATCAGTATGGATCATTTGTAAGGTGTGATCAAAATAACTTTCCACTGCACTGAAATGTACAATGTGATGTGTGAATTTTCCCCTTACTTGCAAAAAGCACAGCAATCAATAGTAACTCGCTATTAAAATGTATGAAATGCACAAAGTACAGTCTATTTTTCCATTTATGTTACACTTAGCTGTTAGGCTGAAGAATACTGACACTTCCCAGAATACTTATCTATTTAAACTTACTTGGAACAGTTGTACAAATAGCCATTTAAAAAGTTAAAAAAGAACCCATGGAATACTTGAAGTTTGGCATCTCTGTTCAATGATTTAACTATTGGACATTCTAAAGCACATTTTTACAGGACTCAACAAGGAATGCATAAAATAAAGTAGGATTCCAGAAGCCAACTAGGCAACTCTCATACAACTATAAAACATTGGTCTATTTACAGTTTACTGCACCCACTCCAGAGGCTGAATCTTGTTTTGTTATTATTTGTGACTATCTCTTTCATGCTCATCTTGCATTTCATTTATACGAGACGAAAAATTGGATTTTGCCAATGACTAGGTTTGAGTTCTTACCAAATACTATCCACATCCATTTTCTTAAAATATGTTCTTTAGCGTCTGAGTTGAAAATAAAAAAATCTGCTTTTAAATTGTCTTTTTCTTTCAACATTCACCCCAAATTCCTCCTTTTGTGTCCAATAACAATGAGCAGAGAAGAAAAACACTCATCTTATATACTCCATGGTTCCTAGAACACAATGCTATCTCTATGCCAGAGGTGAATTTGTTGAATTAGAATAATTTTTTTTGAGAGAAATAGAATTTGCATTTGATGGAGCTCGATGAATTCAAACAGATAATGTTTGAATCTGGAAATTCCTTTTTGGAAGTTGTTCATTGAACATTCTTGTGGAGATGGCCCCCCTCTTCTGCCAGGAAAGGTTGGAGAGACAGTAACCATCCAGATGAGGATCCCAGCTCGTAGGGACATTGGCCAGGTGGAACCAATCATCTAGACTTGAATTTCCTAGAAGACTAGGAAACATCTGTGAGGTTGAGGTGGTTCTACAGGAGGAAGAATTATGAACTGTAGATTTGTCTAAGCAGCCAAGGTAGCATTCCGTAGGAATAAGAGTCACCAGCCATGTGTGAGTCTTAAGCCAGAACAGGGCCATTTGAAGTCAGTCCAGGTTACTTACAGAGGACGAAAGGGATAATTCCTATTTATTCTGGTCCTATCCAGAGGATCTGGTGGGTGCTTTAGGATAAAGCTTTGAGGGAAAAAATGAGATTGTGTTAGAGACTATTGGCTGGGTGCTGATGTCTAATCTTCCCTATTCTATCGTAATAGAATTTTTGCTGGGCACATGGCTACCCAGATTGAGACTACATTTCCCAGGCACCCCTGCAGCTAATAGTGGACCCATGACTAAGTTCTGGCCAATGGAATATCAGCAAAGTAGAGGTCCAAAATTTCTTATCCCAAATTCTTGGGTCCAGATATGCTTTGGAATTCAGATTTTTGAAGGTGATGTGATGCACATATTGATTATATTCTCATCAGCAATGCAGAGGGTTCCAATTTCTCCACATCCTTGCCAACACTGATTTTTCTTTTTTTTAAATGATAATAGCTATCCTAATAGGTGTGAAGTGGCACATCACATTGTGATTATAACTATTTTTTTTAATAACCTTTAACATTATGTGAAATGGTCTTGTTTATTGATTTTTCTTAAGTTAGTAATTTAGTCTGGAAATTCTTGAAGACAATACCCCTTCAATTATGTTCACTTCTATATCTTCAGTGTCCAAAAGTGCTGCTATCACGTACAGGCATTCTGTTGAATAAATGAATGCAGGGTCTCCTCACAGGACTATATGACTATCATTGTTAATTTATTTGTCCTAAGATCAATGTTTAAACAATAGCACATGAATTAGATAATAAGTCCATAGTTGTTTGTATCTGGCATCAGAAAAATCCTTCTGGTAGCCTAGTACCAATGGACACCATTATCTTCAGGACTTGTAAAAGTGAAGACTGAACACAATTTAAACGAGAAGATGTGTCATAAAATATGTACATAAATCTCAGTGATTCGAATTGGAATTCAAAGTGCATCACAATAATTTTTATATAGCTTGCATGGAGAATGGCACATGCTCCCTTCTCAAGCTGCCCAACACTAAGGTTGCTTTGTACCAAATGTAGATAGGAATGAAAACATTGCTTTGGGGAGTTGAGAGCAGCAGTGTCACCAACAGCCAAGTCTTAAATCGCTAACTATTGAGTCAAGTTGGGTGGATAAGAAGTCGTGGTACTGCCCAACTTTTCATTTACAACGGTAGGGAGAACAAAATTTCATTTCTTAAACTGAAGCCTGAAAATTATGGAGTCATTCAGAACAATGTGAGATCTTAACTGAACACATGGCTTCTGTGCATTTTATGAACACACAATTTCACAACTGCAAGCTTTCAGTGATTCCATTACCTATTGCTAGAGCCAGTCTCTGGATGGAGGGATCCCGGAAATGGCCAGAGGAGCTAGAGCAAACAGAAACTGTGTGCTGCCTTGAGCCGTGGTGAATTGCAAAGCATTCTGCCGTGTATCCTACATGCCCACCTGGGCACCACCCAATTTCATATGATGTGTTTGCTAATGCTGTAAACACAGACCAAATTATGTCAATTATGTAGTCCGCAAGTGTTCCTGGTCCCTTGCTGAGTTACTAAATAAAGTTGCATAATGATAATATTTTGAAATCACAAAGTTTGCGTCTCTGAAGGGCTCACAGAGTGTTTTAATAAATGGTAAAGGAAGCTGGGGAAGGAGTTGGATAGGTCCTGAGTATGAAAAGAGAACAGAAGACATACCCGAAGCCAGAAGCAGATATGCCTTGAAGCTAATGAAGGTGGAGTTTTAGAACCCCTCACGTGTAGGGTGCCTTCCAAGGGCAGAGGGAGGTGGGAACAATGTTTTGTAATTGTGTATTCTTTTTCCTAAAGAGAGTCTCAAGATGTTTCAGGCCCTCCAAAACCTGAACTCATCCAGCCTCTGCTTTCTCTAGCCATTCTCAGAAATTTTTGAAAATGCCTTCACCAGCCATTTTCTACAGAGAAACACCGACAGATAGCAGCACGGTGTTTGGTACCTGTTCAGGGCCTAGCACCAAGCCTTCCACGTTGCAGGGCTCAGTAAGCTATTGATATAGTAAATTAAATGAACAAAATACAGTCGACAATTGATTGCAATGTGTGTGTGTGTGTGTGTGTGTGTGTATGTGTGTGTGTGTATGTAATACTCATCTGGAAGTTTGGCTTTAGATGCTCAAGATTTATCAAAAAGTGAAAGAAAGAAAAAAGAATGATGGCATTTTACCTCTATAGGAATAGCTAAAGACCTCTATAGGAATAACTAAAAGCTTATCTATGAGGACCAATGACAAGGGACTCAGGAAGAGACCTATGCTTTTGTTGGATGGCTGCAGACAATGGCTAATGAAATAGTTTCTTATTCATTGGCGACTAAAAAATTAAAATCTGTGATTTTAAGATTGAGATATTGTTTATCTCCACCCAAATTCTGCTTTGATTAAAATAGAGCTGTGCAAACTGCTTTAAATGTGCTGCAAATCTCTTTGCACAACATTGACTAATTAGGGTCAGAAGTGAAAATTTTTAAACGGCAGTAACTCCTATGCACACAACCCCACCCCCCACCCCTTCTGGCTCTTCTGGACTTTGAAATTCAATCTGAGAAGAAACGCACTCATCTGCTGTGAGAAGGCCTACCTAGTTCACCTCAGGTTAAATAGTCAACATAAGTGCTCTCAGGTTAGGCCTCTAAGTGATGTGTGGAAAATTCTCAAAATAATCAGTTTCTTACAGGTGCTTTGTAAACGTCCTCACCACACAGAACAAACTGCAACTTCCACCAGTCCCTGGGGTTTGTGCCCAACGCCATTTGTATTTCTTGTGAGTGACTCACGTTTTAAGGCCTTGGCAATAAAAAACTGCCTCCCCCGTCATTCATCTATTACAGAGGAACTTGGTGGCCATTTCATATTTTTCTTTCAGCCCTGAAAGAAGCATTAGCAGGGAAATTCAAAAGCAAGCAGAAAACTGGCATAGCTAATTTAGGCTAATTAGGATGGCGGAAGCTGAGATTCCTACTTCAGAGCAGCCCGTGCCCTCCTGCGTCTCCACCTGACTGCTTTGTCCAGCAGCAAACCCAGGAGGCACTTCCAATTACATCATATCCTCTTCAAACACCAAACCACTCAAGCTAATTTTATCCTATTAAACAGACTGAAGGATCCAGAAGAAAGGTTCTCTCCCCCTCCCCAAAAGCTTCAATTACCAGGGTCCCTGATTATCATCACTTCAATCCTATATGCACTGCTAAATACTTTTTTTGCTTAGCATTGCCTTCTTGATTCAGATGAAAAGCAAGTATTATGAGCATGTCTTTACAGCTAGAGTAAGTGACATTAAGAGTAAAACTAAAAAGAAGCACCCTGGTTATTAGCATGGTTAATCAAAGTCAAGTTTGAAGTTCCCAAAGACATTGGAATCACAGACATCTCAGCCCCTCTCTGAATATTAGCATTTAGAGAAAGCACTGAAGATTTCTTTTTCTTCTTCTCTTTTCCCTTCCCTTGCCTTCTTCTTCCCTTGCCTTTTTCCCTCCCTTCCTCCTTTCTTTCCTTCTTTTCAAGGACTATGCAAAAAATTATTAGCAAACTGAAATTTGTAACTCATGATAATAAATATGGCGTAAACAATTTGGCCTTAGAAGAAAATGTAAGGAGGGTTACAGATGAATAATAGTCATTCATCATTCGGTCTCCTTCTTCCTAGCAAACAAAGGTAAATAACATATTTTTCATGACTAATATACACAAAGCACAACTGCTACAGTGTATGAACTTTTAATTTCCAAAGTCAAAATCAACTTTCCATTCAATTTTGAGCTAAGAAAAATTGACTAAAAATCTTTGTCTTAATCTGAAAGATTTTTAATAACCATTTTTTTTTCCTGATTACAGCAAGAATAGAACAATGTTCTAATTCTGAATGTAAAGTCCTTTCCAAACTGAATGTTTAATATCTGGATTGATAACCGATTCTTTCTTGGAAAAAGATTTATTAAAGTCACCTTAAAAAAAAAATCCTTGCTTAAGAAGACATGTCAAGTAAAAATATGAAATGTACATGAAGGGAGTTATGGTGTCTAAAAGACTTGAGAAATTATTTTTGAAATTTAATATATGTACTGTGCAAGAACCGCTCCTTTTCTCAAAGAAAAGAAATAGATTTGACAAATCTTAAAAGGTACAAGGGTAACAAAACAAAGTTTTCCCACCTTCAATATCATTCAGTAGCCTAAAGGATCCTTTGCAATGAAAGAAATAGTGATTTTTCTTTTCTCCTAGAAATTGATTGTAACTTAAAGAACAAACCTTTCTATTAATAAGACTTTTGGTGGACCTCAAAGTATTGGTCAGTTTTAATTTCAGAAAATCTCATTTATATTGTAGTCAGCCCAAACAATTGAAACTAAAATCTTTGCTTTTTTAACAGTCTTTTTCCTTTAGCAGAAACCTACCCAGTGGCTCTCACCAATCACCAGTTTCACAGGTATCCAAAAGCCATTGTCTTGGAACAATCACCCCCCACCCCCAAAGAAACAGCCACTAAACAACAATCCATCCAAACTCTGTTTGGGCCAATTTTCTTAATGTTTCAGCAAGGCTTAATCTGTTGGCATAAGTGTTTAGTCCCATTAACTGCTAAAGTCAGAGAGTCCACAACTCGGCTGATAGTAAACAAGGAATTTGAGGAATGGCTTTTAAACAATGACTCAGCCTCAAGCCATTTTGTCTTCAGATGCTGTGAAACTTGTCCACGCCAGAGTTGCCTCCTTTCTGCAGCCCTACTTCTATTTAAAATGCATCTCTGTCCTACTGTCTCGTTATGTACTGATTAGATTTGTCATGGTAACTTCACTCTCCTTTGATTGGCCGCTGAGGATCCACATGATTGTGAAGATAAGCCACACATTATTATGTCTTAGAAGAACAAGCTTTAGTAAAAACTGGAAAATAGGTGTTTGTTCACACTGGCTTTCTCTCCGGAGAACCCCATTCAGTCTTCTGTGAGATGTGTCCTTTGCGTTAGAGTGGGGATTTCTTGAACTCTAGTATAGTCTATTGTACCTGGAGAGCAGAGAATACACTAAAATGTGTATGCATGGATCTCTTCAGTGACAGAAATGATCTCACAAGGGATGTTAAAGAATAATATTCACCAGAAGTGGTTAATTCTCTTTGAATATCTAACTTCGTTTTGAAGCTCTTTTGGATATTTTAATCAGTAAGTGTGTCCTCTCCTATTATCTCTTCAGCTAGTATTTCTGTTTGTCACTTATGCTACAAGAAATAGCCAAGAACTTGGCTTCTTTTTCTAACTCCCCATCCTTTTGCTCTTTCCCCGTCACCCGCATTGCCCACCCACGACTTCCCTACAATAACAAAGGAGAGTGTTCTTTGCCTCAGGACCTTCATTTGATTCCAGGATTAAAGCGATTCCCCAAGGGATCCAGACTCCATTTTGGGGGCTTTTTCACGTAGTGATCTTTTTAATGTGAGCTCAAATCTCCTACTTGGCCAACAATAAACATCAGTTCTTTCCCTGAACATGCCACTTCCCTCTGAAATGTCACACACGATATTCAGACTCTCTCATGCATGTTGTCCAGGATTGCTGAATAGAATGGGGTTACATTAGGTGTGTGGTATTCTGGCAGGCTACAGCTGGGCTTGTAAACCAAGGGGGTTAGGAAAAAGGCTATAACTGGAGAAGTTGACATAGTCAGTAGGGAATTTCCAAACTCTTTTCTCAATCTCGATCAAATTAAAAAGCACACAAATTAAGAGGCAGAAAGCAGAGCAAGGAAGGTGAGGAAATGATATATTTCTTTAACCTTTAACCTTCAACAATGTTTAGCAAGCCTCCTCTATGTCAAATGTTTTGTATAGTATGTACGAGGTGAAGAGGATATGGGTATGGCAACATACACTTACCTATGCATAGTCTGGGAGGGGAAGCGGACCAGAAAACCAATCATCACTGTCCAGAGTATCAAGGTAATTTGGGAACCGAGAAGAGAAACCCAGAGGAGAGGCATCTAAGTCACCTGGGAGCGGGGTGGGCAGGGGGTTAGGGATGAAGTTTGCTCAGATGAGAGGGTGCTTTAGATAGGCATTGAAGGGCAAATGGCACCTACTAAGCAAATGAGGGTGGAGAGTTGTAGAGCTGCAAGGTGTGATAAGAGGGACATCTCAGAATAACAAAAAAAACATAAACAAATGCCCAGAGATATAGTGTATTTGGAAACGAAGCATCTTGGTATAGCTAGAGATTAAGGGGGACAAGACCAAGCACAGTCCTATCTCTTAACTTATAGGAAGCAATAAATCCATGAAACGTGATATAGATTATTTCCATATTTTGTTTATTTCAAATTTTGGGGAAATACTTAACATTCTAAAGTCTGTGGTCTTACCCAGATAACACTACTGTGGTGTCTAAAAGTCTTGTGGACGTCAACCATGAGTCTTACAGCTAGAACGATAAATTGTCTTCATTGTTTGGTCCCTGCGGAGTCCCTGTGGAGTCACCCAACTCTGAGACTAGGCTGCTCTTTCTCAGAAGTCCCCCATTAAACATTGATGTTTTCCAGGATTTTGACTCAACAGTGTTTGGACTTTACCCACTATCCCTGGGCAATTTTAACCACTTCCATGGCTTCAACCAACACTAACCAATGACCTCCAAATCTACACCACATCCAGATCTTTTTCTGAGTCCTCAGTCCTTATTCCACTTGCTCACCTCAAATGGAGCATGTTCAAGATTATACTCTTCCTTGTGTAAATCTGTTTCTCCTCTTTCAGTTGCTAAACCTGGACACCTTGGGATAATCTTAGACTTTCCATTCTCTCGTCTTTCACTCATGCATTTAAATCCAAAGTCTTGTCCATTTTTATCTCTGAATAACTTTTTCATCTTTCTCCTCTCCATCTTGACTTACCACTACACTAGAGCAATTCAGTTTAATTCCGTTCATCAACTATTTATTGAATGGCTACTATATGCTGTTGATCAAGTTGATAGAAATGGTCCTTTGAGGAACTAGATTAGGTGATGGATTACCATAATTTTTTATCTCCTTGCCTCCATCTTCTCCCCTTCTATCACTTTATTGCCGGCTCAAGATTTTTTAATGGTCCTCATTGTCTAAAATGTAAAAGTCCTAACACTAAGGAGCTTTAAGCTTGGCTCCTAACATTCTGTTCAGTATCCTTTCCATACACCACAGCCATTCGGAAGAGAGTGCTATGTATGTATGTATGTCTGCATTTCAGAGCATGATATATTCTGGCATACCTCCATGATGTGTTGTTTCTCTATCAGGAATACCGTAGTAGACTCAAAAAACTTTTCTTCAATCTTCAAGCCTCAGCACTATGTTACTCCCTGTGTGTGACCCTCTCCACAACTACCCCCATGGTTCTTCCATGTCCCCTTTATACCTTGTAAAAACCTCCTTGAAACAATTTCTATATTGTGTTGTAAATACTTCTTTAAAGTTCTGGTCATCCCCTCACTGAACATTAGCTCAACGAGGGTGAGGTCTATGAGTATGTATGTCTCTTGACCTCTATGCAGAGGATGTAACTGAATGAGTGCTCAATGCATTGTTCAAGCTCTTCTGCAATGAAATCTTATTAAGCATGTGTTTCAGGGCTTAATAAGGAACACCGGTTCTTGGGCCGGTGACTCGTGAGTGACCCAAGTGATCCGGCCCCTAGCTGCTCTTCAGTGACAGGGCTAGTGGGGCCGAAGCATTTCCCCTTCCAGGGGCCTCAGGGAAGAAAGGCTAGTGGAGCACCACTCAGAGAGCAGTGCCTGCCACTGTCTCCTTCAGCCAGTCCTCTAAGGAACACGGGCCATTTCTCCAAGGTCCTTCAGCATGTGTTGTCTTGCTCCTCCCACAGCCCAGCCAAGTACAACCACTTCTGTTCCTTGAACATATCTCAGGATTTCTCACCTCTGCAGCCTTGTTCGTACAACATTTGCCTGAACTGCCTGGACTTTGATTCTACTTCTGAATTCATGTACAATCTTTCTTTCAGCCTAAATCTTAAGTGCTATTTTGTTCATGAAGTTTTCTCTGTCTTCCAAATTGGAATTGATCCCTCCCCCTAAGAGCTTTTTGTTCCTAGATAGTGGCTTATTATCGGTACCCTTCCTACTACCTGGTCAGATTAGCTCAGTTGTTTTCACCCCTCAGGATCTAGTATCTTGCACAAAGTAGGTACTCAGTCAATTCAAGTCTCAGCTTAGATAGTCATTCCTCCAGGGAGCCCTCCTTGGTCTGGGTTCTATGTTCCCTCTATGTTCACCGTTAGCATCCTGTGTCACTCATTGGTCTGTCAGCTTTGAACACCAGGGACTGTCTTTCTCTTGTCCACAGTATCTAGCATAGAACTGACCTCAATAAATACTTATTGAACTAACAAATAAACCATTAGCAAATATGGGTTATTGAATTAGAAGAACACAAGGAGAAGGAATTATCCTGGGGCCTGAGAATGGCAGCCTTTTAATATATTTGTTTGAGTAGCTCTGTGCCTTTACTTCACTCTGCTGACGTATGTTGCAAAATGTAGATACTGTACTACCTTCAAATCAAAGGGACGCGCAAGAGCTGGCTAGACCTATTAAGGAGTTCTGGCTAACTGAGGATTGATGCTGGATATGGGGGTGGTGGAAGAGAGTGGGTGGGGATGGAGGAGATGGAGCCATGGGCATCATGTCATCCCCAGCTTACATTCTTTCACTGTGGTAAAGGGGGCCTCCTTCCTTCCACATACTCCATGTATGTCCATTCTCCAACCTCTTACAATTTAGGCAAAGGGTGATGCACTGTGATGGGTTGAGGGATGTCCTCACACTGTCGTCTCAGGATAGATTTCCCTGTCCTTGGAGCACATCCTACTTTTCATAGACTCAACTATAAGTGCCCCTTGGCCCAAGACCTTTGAGAAAGGTGGATGAAGCCATCCACCTTTCTCAAAGGTCTTAGGCTGGGGTGGGAGGCTTGGTCCATCATCAGTTGGAAAGGAAGTCACTTCAGGATGAGGAAGTCTTTTTTTTTTTTTCCAATTGTAAAGGTTATTTAAATTTTGTAGCCAGTCTATCCTGTTCATCATTCTTCAAAGAGTAAGATTCCTTTTCCCCAGATTAGTGGTAAGCCTCCAAACTTTACACACACAATTTTCCCCCAAAATGGGAAAAAATAGGCCATATTCAAGACTGAGAATGCAAATTCATCACAAAACCATCCTAAGAGCTCTATTATTAAAGTTACCATCATTCAGTTGGATATTATCAAGGCAAAACAAATTAAGGTAGAGATTGTGAACATCGCTGCTCTCTTTTCCTCCCTTGCTTGAAAACGAATGTTTTTCAGCCTCGGCCATCCATCTTCATTAACATTGTGAGCAATTTGTATTGGCCCACACTGCTGCATCTGTACATTGTGCAAACGCATGTGATGTTCTGGAAATGGGCAATTTAATATGAAAAGCACACCATGGCTCAGGTTTTTTTTTCTAAACAGTAATTTCTGTTAGGAATTATTCCATGATTTGTGCATAATTTCATGCAGATGGTTATTTAAATATAAATAGAGAAATGTGTCGTTTAATACCGTGCCTGACTCTACTTGTGTTGGCATTTCCACATTTTAAAATAGTGCCATAAATAAAAGATAAAAACATCCCTAAGCCACACACTAGTCAGAAGACCATTGTGCCTGTTCGTTAATTGTCATTTGAGTGCCCTTCAATTAACTTTCTTAATATTTCTCAGTTTTTTTTTTAAAAAGAAACTTAAATGAGTCTTTTTGTAAAATGTGTTTACAATGTAATGAAAAACCTCTCTGTTTACCTAATTAAGACTACATTCTCCCCATAGCAAAAATAAAACTCCTTCTTTGGTAACCAACTCACTTTCCTCCTCTGCAAAAGCTAACTTTTGTCACTCAAGTAATATGAAAATGGTTGGGATATGAAGCCGTATACACATGAATGCAGACCTGTTCTAACCATTTTATAATTCAGGTATATCTTTTGCAAAAATGGCCACATAGTCATTCGCCTTGATGCACTTTATAATAATTAAAATAGACAACATGAGGAAAACATGTCTACTGCAATTAACCATTATTTGAACAAGACCTAATTTAGTGGCAGCAGATTTAAAGTTTTTTTGAATGTCAGTCCAAAACATCACTTAAATAAATATCCTACAACATTCATTAACCAAAAAAAATATAACCCTGAAAAAATGGTGATGAGAACTTATAAAATGGAAAAAGAAAAGATATGTGTCCTCTCCAAAGCTCTGTCTTCTGTTAAGTCATACTGTGTTCCATTTCTTCACCCATTCTGGTGGAGTGTTATGAAGATTTTCCCAGACCAAGTTTACTTCTATGAGTATGAGTGGGAACCTCACTTAGAACAAAGGTGGTATTTTCTTATTCCTAAATGAAATCTTGTGACAAGAAGTAAAAAGAGGAAAAAAAGGTGAAGGTGTGTGTGTGTGTGTGCGCGTGTGTAAGACTAATTGGAGCTCCTCATGCAAATTCTTGTGTCCCGTTGACTTTCAGATCTGTATCTCTGACCTAGATCTTTTCTTGCTTCCTACTTCCAGACTTCTGAATGTCAACAGGGCATCTCCACTTGGAGATCCAGTTTCCAATTAAAAGCAAGTATGCTAACATTTAAAATTTTATTTTCTGTCTTGTCTTCCTTCCCAATTTCACCATTGCCTAAAATTCTATTTGACGTCTTTTTCCTCTATTGTTCATACCAACTGTGTTACTAATTCAATCCCGTAGACATTTCTTTTCTCAACTTTAAGACATTTTAGCAATTTCTATTCCTACCAGCAGGAGAAGGCACCACCTTCATACATATCTTTTTGTCCATTTTGTTATTTCCCAAGGAATCCTGACAAAGCTTATTGACTCTGAATACTGAAAAGAGCCCTGGTTTGAGACTTAAGAGAACTTGAGAGTTCTTGCTCCTCTTGTAGTCTGACAGTGTGAAAGTCATTTCACCTATCTGGGCCTCAGTTTCCTCATTTGTAAAATAAAAGGGTTAGACATAAAAAACTATTAACTCCTTTCCAGCTCTCACACCCTATGTATCTAGAGGTCTGGATTAAAACTCCCAACAAAGAGTTTAGGGTTTTATGACAATTGCTGTCTATTGCTGGTCCTATTGACTCTATCTATAACTTCCTCCTTTTCCCTGGGCATATGCTTCCCACTGTAAGCCTAGATGTAATTTGATATTTTCAGTTCTATTGAATCTGTGAAAGGATAGTGTAGGGTGGTTAAAACAAATTTGAGTCAGATCAACTTGTTTTAAATCCAGCTTCACCACTTACCAGAAGCATGACCTTGAGCATGTTACTTGAATCTCGGTTTCCACATCTATAAAAAGGGTATTATAATAATAACAGAATTCCATAGGGTTACGAGGACTAGATGGGATGGTCATTGTAAAGCCCTTAGAATAGTGCCAAGACCTTGGTTGGGGCTCAACAAATGCTAGCCATTAAGAATGAAATACCCTCTTGTTTTCACATTACGGATGAATCAGTAAAACATCAGTAAAACATAGATGAATCAGTAAAACATACAGGAACATGTTGGACACAAATGGCTCATATTGTCCTTTTTCTTTGGGAACATTAGCTATAATACCTACCTTTAGAGCTATGCCTGATAGGGAACACATGCTTTTTATCAAAAAAAATGTACACGTGTTTATCTTCATCAAAACAATTTCTACTTGTAAGCGTAAAAATTCTCCTCCTAATAGCTGTGTACATATACCATGTTAAATAAGCCAACTGATCGAGTATAGTGTTAATGATCCATTTAGAAAAATAAAAAAATAATTTATACTGGGTCTAGCTACAGGAGCAATTTAAATATCCTAGTTATATACATTAAAATGAATAACTATTTTTAAAATGAGAACTATGGCATAATTATAAGTTTGAAATGCTAAGACTCTGTTCTTGTCCAACAGGAGACCTGAGACTGTTAGGCTACTGCGTCATATTTAACATACCCACATTTTGGAGAATCCTATTTGTGTCTTTGAAAGCCTTCCTAATCATAGTAATCCAAAATTATTTAACTAATGGTATTTAATGAATGTGTTGACTTGGTGACATGTTGTATTAAACAGCTCCTGCCATTATGAAGGTTCAACTTTAAAAGGGGCATTATTGATATGTCATAGAAAACTCAAATAGGTTAATCTGAGTAACGTGCTAACACTATGTACACAATGTAAAATGTATGTACAATATTCTGTATGAAAAATACCACACTGCTGATGATACATTGATGAGCTAAAAACTATTAAAGATTCTGTAAAGATTAGCTATCAGAATGTTTTGATTAATTACAAATCATTTTTTTTTTAAAGCTCAAAGCTGATAGTTAGAAAGATATTCTGGCCGTTTCTCTGTTTTTGGTGTTCACAAAACCTAAAATAGAAAGTTTGCCATCACCGTCCACTCCTTTCCCTCCACTTCATTACCTCTGTGAATTCTCCGTCCTGTGCTGAGTGTTTCCTCTGGGCCAGTCTCTCTTTCCCTGCCCACTGCTGACGTCATGCCACTCCAGGGTACAGAATAACCTACATGTTGCTTACCACAAAGACCTCCACACTTCAATGCTTTTCCTGTCAAGTCCTTAAAAAAAAAACAACAAAAAACAACAACAAAAAAAGAAAAACCACTCCAGATTACCCAGCAGTGGGTATTCTGTGTTTATTTGACATTACATGTCTCTGAATTCAACAATTTGACCTCTAAATTTAAACAACGTTATTTTATTTCTAGACTTCTAAGAGCCTTGTTTCTGAGGGTGGGTCCCCTGAGAGGGCATCCACATCTCTGATCTGCGTGGGTGTGAGTGTGTATGTACATGAGAAGAACCTACATGGTGTGCCCTAAGCAGGTGGAAGACCAAAACATTTCTGTGAATAATTAAAAAGCCAATGATTTGGGGACGGCATATCACAAGTTTGATTAAATTGTATCCTTAGAAATTACCAGAAGTGTTAGTGATGTAAGATTGTTTTAAACAAAAGCCACTGTGTATATAGCTAGTTTCTTGTAGCCACAGACATTTCTGTCCACAAGTAAATGGCAGAGAAACATATAGATATTATAAATTATAAAAATTACAAATACTGAAATAGCAAAGAGTGATTTTTAAAAAGTATGATTACAAACAAAAAAAAATAGTTAAAGAATGATACCTCTCATTCACATGTTTTTACAGTAATTTTATTTTTAATCTTCCTTCCTTGCCATGTTGCTAATTCCACACATAGTCCTCCATGGAGACATAACTGATGCAAACTAAAGTGATTTTCCTTAAATGAAGACAACACAATTGAGTCCTCTGTACTATCTAGGTCCACAGTTTATTTCTAGCCAAGAGACAGACATTTGACTAAAAATTCCAAGCCAGAAGAAATATGAAAATAAAGAGCCAGAGCTGAGTTCTCTAATTCCAAGGAAAAGCTCAGTGAAGATTTTCTCCAGTATCTTAAGGGTTGTGAAACTTGAGATAACTGCTTTCTATGGACTTGAGTGGCCACTGCTTCTTGTTAATAGTTAAAATGAGCCGATTAAAAAAGTTATTGCCACAAAGATACGCTAGGAGTGTTCACAGAAAATATGAAATAAAATTGAACCAGAATCAAGACTGGGGGTAGGCTGTATTTTGTGGGTGTTTTATTTGGAAGGAGGACAGTGGGATAGAATGACACACTCCACAAAAGAGAGAAAAAATAAAATTAAGTATTAACTATTCAAAACCAAGAATCTGGAAGAACACATAGCAACATAACGCCTCATCTGTTAAACAAAAACAACTATCTCATGAAATCAAACTGAGATACATGCAAATAAGCACTGTTACTTTTAGTGAATATTCTGTTAATTCTTAACTATATGTTTGGAAAGAGTTTTTTCCCCTCCCTCTACCCTATATGTGTTTCTCTAAAAGCCTACATATATGGAAATATAAATAGATACCCACCCAAATATGAATTACACAAATTTGCTTTTACCTATATGCTGAATGTAAAACTGCTTAAATGCACAACTCTAAGGCAAGGGGGAGAGAATGAAGAAGATAAAAGGTTAGCAATTCAAGACTTCCATTTTCTTACTCTCAGATAAACATACTTAACAGCCATGAATTATAAGGTAAGTTTTAAATAGCTTTAAGCAAGCCTTCAAAGAATTTTCACTAATAGACCCAAAATGTACATTTTACTGCCTTTCCCAATTAACATTCTAAATTACAGTCAAAATACCTTCTGCAGAGTAAAATGTCATCGTGTGAAAACCACACATTTCCTTTTAGTTCTCTTGTTCGGAAAAGTTCCACATTCATTTAATCCTGAATCTGATTTTATCGGTCTAAAATTTTGAACGTGTTCAACTACACAGTATTACCCTCTTAGAAAACCTGAGACAATGACAGGAATTCATAGTAAGTTTTCCCATTCAACCAGACACTTGAGACAATTGTATAGGCTCCGCAAAGAAACAGTTGCTACGTATACTTCTCTCTGAAATTGGCAACTGTCTTTTCTTTCCTCTCATATTCTAGCCAAAGATCTGAACTCACTTTCTCCATCCATAGGCTCCAAAAAAAAAAAAAAAAAAAAAAAAGACTGTATTCGCTAATTATACATCCTGAAAAGAATTTGGTTCAGTGTAAGATGATCCTAGTGATATGCTAATCCCTTTTTCTGCTTGGTGCTGCCTGAAGCTTGTGTCTAACATTTTTTTCAACTGTATGACAATAAAAGTTCTGGCAACAAAAGAAATAAATGGGCAGCTAAAGAAGGTATAGCTCAAACACATGGCAGGCCAGCGCTCCCCTCTCCTTCTGGCTGTTCTTTTGTAGGCTGCAGTTTGGTATCCCCAAGTCAATAGCCGAAATCCAGCCACCTTAGCAACTTAGTATGATACCCAAGCCCTGTCTCTTTACATTCATGAATAGTCAGCACCCAGCAGACAAAATAGAACTAATCTTTTTTGACAGAATTGTTCAATTTTAGAGGAAAAGCTTTTGAGTCTTCCACACATTTGCAAAATATGAGACAACAATGGCTGCAATCAAATTTTAAAAACAACAGTGGCCAACGGGGTTGGAAAAAAGGCTCTTTGAATTAAACAGCATATTCAGTCAGTCCCAGTGGTCATAAACTTGGGGCAAACATTAATTTCAATATGTGAAAGAGAGAGATAAACAAACGGAGAGGATATATCCCACAGCCCTGTTCGGGGCTTGGTGCAGTAATTCCTTCTGCTATGATACACGCATCATTTTTTTTTTTAAATCAACTTCCCTTCTATTTTTCTTTTGCATAGACTAATACAAATATTTCTTCCCTCTCTAAAATAATTTTGTCTGGGGGAGGGGTACCCAAAGGGTTTCGGTTTAAAACGCTTTTTCTCCAGCAGCCTTTTGTAGTCCTTTGAAAGCAGTTTTACCATTTAGAAATCCTGTAACGTATCAGTCACTTACAAGTCTAACGTGTGCTAAAAATGAAGCTTCTCTCCCATCCCCCCCTTCCCCATTTAATACAAGGCATCGCTATACCTTTGGAGACAAAATGAACAAGAAGAAAAAAATCTACCCAGTTCATGGCAAAAACAGAAGTTAGCAACATGGTCCATGCAGCTGCAACACTGCATTTAAAATTCAGTTTCCTCATAGGAAGAGGGCTAATCCTGCCCCCGTAATTCCCTACAGCCAAAATGTGCCCCCTCCCCTAGTGACAGTGCAATGCAAAGACACTAGCACGCTTATCTTGCCTAACCAGATGGCCGACTTGGATCAATGCACACACGCCACGATCAATGGGAGAGATAAAGAATTAGGAAAACAGTGGTACATGCTCCCAGAAAGCTTGTACACTGCATAATTATTTTATGATTCTACACATGGCTACATGTGATACTGAAGTAGAGAAGGAAAGGATAATTAGAGTGCCAGGAAGAATTTTGTAGTAGACGACACTTTGTCTGTCAGCACTTCCCACTCTAGCAAACTCACTGCCCTTATCTGAAAGTGAATTTAGAAAACAGGAACGAAAATGTCAGGGGAGGTATTTCTATATTTTCTCCAGGTCCTGTCACATCCCAAAGTTTAGTTCAAAGCCTGAGGAGGCTTGCAAGGATTTGGATCTGCCTCTCGTCATTAGCCACCCCTGGTTCCCCAGCCAAGGAAACCTACCAGATAATATTTGTATGTCATGCGGACTGTAACCAGGAAGAATTCGGTCTCCAAGTGATTTAATCAAGTTCATTCAGTAAAATAGAGCAGGATGAGTCATTCCCTTAATTTCTGTTTCCTGATTGGCTAACCAAAGTAATATTTTTGAGAAGGTTAGTTACACACTTCAAACTAAGAAAAAATTATGGCCCTACATCCCTGTTAACCATCTAGTTTATAAGGAGAGTATCTGAGGGTCTGACGCTGGCACATTGCTGCTGTACTCTGAATTCAGACCAAGATCATAAACCAGAACAATAAACTACAGCGATCCTCCACTGTGGCAGTGTGTTAATGAGAAGAAAGAAAATGTTCCTTCAGCTCCTAGCACACAATGGGTGCTAGACAAATGATTATATTATTATTGCAAACAACAATAATAAAAATCTTTTACCCTGTATTATTCCAAAATTGTATTCTTCTATCACCTTGTGTTAGATGCAATTAAAAGTAGTATTAGGTTCCCCTTTGGATTTAAGACTCAGCTTGCATGCTCACTAAACATTAAATGAACTTTTTATATCATTTCTTATGTAAAGAGAGACAGGAACTGGAATCTTGTATTAGATACAGCTCTCCACCACTATCAACCTCAAACCCCCCTGTGGGTGAGTTAGTCATTTTAAATAGTCTAATACATTCAAAATAGAGTGACTATTCAATATTCAAATAATTAAAATTATTATAATTTAATTCCTAAGGATAAATAAAATATAGTCTGAGTGAAACGTCAGAGGAAAAAAAGAACTAGCAACAACAGTAAAAAGCCATAGTCGTCCTCTGTCTAAGTAATTTTGGTGAGGTTAAATATGAAGCTCTGGATTTTGACATGATTCAGTTGTTGTCAGTGATGTTCTCTGTAGAGTTGTTTTCTTATCTCTGCCCCAAACTTTTCTCCTCAACGTCACTGCAAAATTAACAGCTATATATAACTAGCACTTAGCTTTGCTGCCCATAATCAGATTCAGAGAAAGATCCTGGGTTTGGGGATATGATGCATATCACACCTATTTTTAGTTCAAAACCCTAAAAGGCAGGACTATCATTTTAACATTTAAGGCTTATTTGCCTTTTCTCTGAGACTCAAAAAAACGAGTGTGAACACGCCATGCCCTTCCAGCAGTGCAACAGATTCACTGAGGTTTCCTTTTGCTGTAAAACAACCGATTTTGCATGTATCCTACTTTATGTTATGTAGCTGAGCTTGCAGGATGCAAGGGAAATTTTTGGGTTTGGGGAGGGAAGAAATCCATGAGTTGTGACTGGAACATATGAGTAGAAATAGCATGTGAGTTTTCTCTGAGGGCAAGGTCAAGATGGGCTCAACCTTGGGCTGGAGACAAGGTAGGTGGCTGGACCTGAGTCCCACCAATAAGCCAGAAAAACCTGGAAAGAACCTGGTGTGATCTCAGCTAAGTAGGACCCCTGGCTCCCTGCAAAAGCAAACCCAAATCCTGTCTGAAGTAAAGCATCATCAGGTTAGGCCCCCCAGATTTTCAAGGGATTAAGATTAATGAAATATAAACTTCCAGTCAAAGATCACCAATCACACAAGGAAATAATCCTCTACAAGTGAGAGTCGGAGGAAACAATATACAAAAGCCTTGGATCTTCTAGGACTAACTGATCAGAATTTATCAGATACAGAATACAAAATAAACACAAGCATAAAACGTTTTTAAAAATTAAAGTTGTAATCACTAAAATGAGTCAAGAATAAAAGACTATCAAAAATGACAAGACAGGGAGATCCAAGATGGCAGAGTAGATAAACACTGTGCTAGCATCCTTTTGTGAGCACATTAAAATTACAAATAAATGATATAACAATCAACCGGGAGAACCACCTTAAATCTATAAATCAGAAGTCCTATAACAAAAAATACAAAGAAGCCACGTTGAGACTGATAGGAGGAGCAGAGACATGGAACAGGCCCCAAATCTCCCTGTGGTGGTTGAGAATCCAAAGGAGTATCTTGGCCGCAGAAGTTCCCCCAGGAGGAGCGAGGGACCCCAGACCCTGACACCAGGCTCCCCAGCCAGGAGTACTGGTGCTGGGAATAGGAGCCTCCACAACATCTGGCTATGAAAAACAGTGGGGATTCCAACCATTTGGGTGGGACAGAAAACTGCAGGAAACCCAGACATTCTCTTAAACAGCCCGAGCACAGACTCACTCGTTCACAGGCACTTACCTTGGGCTCCAGCAGAGGGATGGTGACTCAGGGGACCTTGAAGACATATGGGAGGCAGATTGAGGTATGTGGCTGCAGGGGGAGGACTGGAGGACAGTCGTCATTTTCCCAGTGAGAGGTCCTTCTCCTGTGCAGCCGGCAGGCGGGCGCCATCTTTCCTATGTTCAACCCACCCCCACAGGTCAATTCTGAATCTGATTGGCCTGGTGAGCTCTGCTGCTCCTCCCTGCTGACTCAGATGGAATCCTGCCCCACTCAACTTGCCCACAGCCATAGGTACTTTAACCACAAGCAGCCAGCCCTCCTGCATTGCACTTTTTCTTGGAAAACTATCAGAGTCCATGGGCCCCAGGTGGGCAGTGACTGGCCTCAGTGTGCTATGAGACTTTTGCTGAGTTGCTCCAGGCTCAGCAGTAGAACCAAACCAGAGTCTACATTAACGAGGTCACCATAACTCTTCCCACTCTAGTAACTCCCTGAGATCCTGCCTCACACAACTTGTGTACCTCATGAGGCTCTATAAGTGGCTGAAACTTAAGGGAGCCGGCAGATGGCAGCAGGCCTCTGAGTGTCCTGGCTTTTTGCAGAGTTACCCCAGGCCTGGTATTGGTGGCAGCCATCCTTGGTACACAGGATGGTCTTCTCCCATGCACCTCCAGGTTTAGCACAGGCAGCGAACAACTACGGATTGCTTTGTAGCTCCTACCAGGTAGTCCCTGACTGGTCACAGGCA
Organism: Rhinolophus ferrumequinum; assembly: GCF_004115265.2. Classification (NCBI taxonomy): domain Eukaryota; kingdom Metazoa; phylum Chordata; class Mammalia; order Chiroptera; family Rhinolophidae; genus Rhinolophus; species Rhinolophus ferrumequinum. Next base: position 36,795,416 of record NC_046289.1, on the reverse strand, counting down.
ATGGCTGACCTGGGGCTGCACTGGAGCCCCTCCGAAGATGCCCCAGAATCAACATACTTTGAGGTTTGCTTCAGACTACAACAGAGAACCACCCAATTAGCCTCACAAGTGGCACACACAAAGGGTGGTCTCAACAGGCATCAGAGCCTATTGGAACAAATCCCACTCATTGGGGTAAGCCTCTGTCACAGTAGCCAGTAAACTGTGGATGTGGCCAAACCCCACAGCCAGTCAGCCTAAGGGTCAATCCCATCTACTGATGTGCCAATAGCAATCAATGCACATACAACATGCACAAGGAACACTCCTGCAGCACCTGGAGAAAGTGACCAGGGAGACTGTGCTACTGGGCCCCACAAGATACCTACTACATAAGGCCACCTAGCTAAGACTAGGAGACATAGCAGATGTACCTAATGCATAGGAACAAACACAAGAGAGGCAGCCCCAATGAGGAAACAAAGAAATGTGTCCCAAATGAAAGAACAGAAAAACATCAAGAAACAGAACTAAACAAAATGAAGGCAAGCAACCTATCAGAGACAGAGTTCAAAACAATGGTTATAAGGATACTCAGTGCTCTCAGGGAGAACTTCAACAGAGAGATTGCAAGCATAAAAAGGACATAGAAACCATTAAACAGAACCTGTCAGAAGTGAAGAATACAATAACTGAAATGAAGAGTGCACCAGCAGACTAGATGAAGCAGAGGATCGAATCAGCGATATGGAAGCAAAAAGAAAGAGCTAACAGTTCGGGGAGGGTGCGGGGGCGGGGAGCACAAGGCTCATAATACCAGCATGGGCCAGGGAGCTGTGTCCTACACAACTAGACTGAGAAACAACGGCTTGAACTGGAGGGGGGTGGGGTGGGAGGCAGAAGAAGGGGGAAAAAATTGACTTGCAAAGTTCTTTATGTAACTAGGATACAACTCTTTTGTCAAGTCTATCTATCATCTATCTAATCTATCTATCTAGCTAGTGAATATTTTCTCCCATTCTATGACTTGCCTTTTTATAATTTAATGGTATATTTTGAAAAATCAAAATGTTTTCAATTTTGATAAATTCTAATTTATCAATTCTCTGTTTTATAGTTTATACCTTTTTGTGGGCTAAGGAATGTTTGCCTATTCCAAGTTGGCAAAGATATTTTTGTCTTATGTTTTGTTTTAGAAGTGTTAAAGTTTTGCCTTTTACATTTAGGTCTATGATCCATTTTGGGTTAAGTTTAGTTTATGGTTTAACATAAAAAATCTATATTAATATCCCCCCATACAGATATCCAATTGTTCTTTGTTGAAAAAGACTTTTCCTTTCCCTATTGAATATTCCTGGCACCTTTGTTGAAACATCAATTAACCATATATATGTGGGTCTACTTCTGACTCTATTCTGTCCTGTTGATTTAAGTGTGCATATTTTAACCAATACCACGCTGAACTGATTTTTGTAATTTTACAAGGAAGTTGAAATCAGGTAGTGATAGCTTCCCTTTTTTATTTATTTATTTGTTTATTTTTTAGATTTCTTTGGCCATTCCAAAGATCTTGCATTTTCTTATGGATTTTTAAGATCAGCTTGTCAATTTCTATAAGATTGCCTGTTTTGATTGCTATTGTTCTGAATCTATAAATCAATTTGGGGATAATTGACATCTCAAGAATGCCAAGTCTTTCAAGATATGGTCTCTTAAAGGAACTGTCACTAGGCATAAACGAGTAAGAGCATGTGTCATTAACGGCTCTGCTCAAACACCAAGAGAGAGGCTCTCCCTACCACTCTATCCAATGCAGCACTCTCTGTCCATCAGTCTTAGCTTCTTAACACATTTTATTCTTCTTCATAACACTTATCACCACCCAATATACTATGTATTTACTTGTTTACTTTCTTATGGTCTATTTCCTCCATTAGTATGTAAACTTCATGAGAAAAGCGTTCTCACCTTTTTGTCTTTTCTTGACTCTTGGTTACTTGTCTAGAAAGGATCCTGGTAGATTTCCTCAACGTGTAAGAGTTAGAGAAAGACTTTGCGGAAAATAGAGAACTGGCTTTCCAAACTGAATGAGACATAGAAAGATGGTGTTCTCTGGAGTCAGACTGCTTAGATTTGAACCCTGATTCCACCATTTACTAACTGCGTGCTCTTAATAAAATTATTGGCCCACTTTTTGCTTGGGTTTTTTAATCTGTAAAATAGTATAATAGCATCTACCTTACAGAATTGATAAAAGAATTAAATAAATTGACATATGTGAATCATTAAGAAAAGGGCTTGACATTAAAAAAGGATCTCTAAATGTTTACAAAGTAAGTGATATGCATACTTTTTAGGTTAGCATCCATCCTGATTGGACCCTTGGAATCAGAAGTGGGGATATGCTTCAATCACGCATTCTATTGTTGCATGCATGAAAAGTCTCATCTACTGTGGTGTCATTTTGATGATTCTCACTATCCATGCCTCAGTTCTAGAAGTTCCTTCTCTAATCAGGATTGTAGTTCATCATAATTTCATTTCTGATAGGATGTCTCTTTTCGCTATGCCTGAGAGGGCAGACACCATTAAGGGCTATCCCAGTTTAGATGTCCTACTACAATGAAACCTGAATGAGGTTATTTTACAAATAAACTACTGGAAAATATATAAATACTACTACAGGGTAATTTATATATAGAATTTACTCACAATTAACTTGGATATACAATGGTTTCATTTCAGCACAAATTCTCCTTCCCTAGAAAGTGGATCTATGGCCTCCTACAACGGTCCTGCTCCAATTCTCATCTGTTTTTCCAGTTCTCATCTGCTTTGTCCTTTTTTGTCCAGACCCAAGCTGTCCTCTTCTAAGATCCCATGCTGTCCTAGCTGAGCAGTTGACATCTTCTGCTGGGCTATTGCCTATAGTTGTTTAGAGGGCTTTACTGACTCCCTCTGTGAATTGTTCCATGACCAGTGGTAGAACAGAAGTTTGTTGCCCTAACGGCAAAAATTGTCCTCTGTTACTGCCTCTCTTTCTACGTTTTCACCATCCCTTTGCCATATACATTCCATACAATGCCAGGCTTCTTTCTCTTAGCTTATCAACTCCACCAACTGCAGAGCAGGATACATTTCTTTCTCAATGGAAGAAACTGTTTAAGTCTATTACAAGTAGAACTATTACAAGGAATACTCTTTCCTTCAGAAAGCTAAAACAAAGCCTTACTGTAGCTTTTCCATTTTCCATTTCAGAGAGTCTCCTTGGATGCAATAAAAGAACTAGGATCAAAGGTGCTATCAGCAATAAAATGCCACCTACGTCTCTTCTTTTTGTTAATAATATGCATTACAGTAGTGGGAAAAAAAAGTACAACCCAAGTTTTACAGTTTAGATGCTGCTATCAGTCCTTCCATCTGGAAGTCGTAAGCAGTCCCGGACTATCCATTACTTGGACTTCCCTGAACACTTACCACTAACTTCAGAAAACACCTTGTCATACAACCATCCTTGAAGGTATTGTCCCTACAAGACCATTTCGATTTGTTCTTTCTTAAATTCCTTCCAATGCCCTGGATTTCTGAGACCTTACCAGAAGAATTCAAAGAGATTCATTCATGGCTTAGTTAGGGATTGGATTCAACTCCACAGCATATATGTGTGTGTGTGTGTGTGTGTGTGTGTATATATATATATATATATTTAAATAATATATAATAATATATATAATATATAATAATATAAATAATAAATAATATAAAAAATATATATATATATTTAAAATCCTAAACAAGCTCTGAATCTGGAGTGTGGGATGTGGCTTGAAGGTCCCAGAGTGATCAATAACTGCTAATTCTATGAAGCCTTATCTTTCATTTAAAGAATAACCATATTTATGATATATGTCTAGGTGTACTGAAATACTATTTCCTATGAAGACCTATAAAAATGTAATCAAATGACAATAAAGATTAGACTTATTGTTCAATAATTCTCAGTCTTACTGCCTTGTTTCTTTAAGTACTTGTACTAGACATATCTATCATTGCCTTCTCCAGCGTGGTCCCTGCCTTGAGGCCATAAATTACATGAGCCCACCCCATGGGCCACAGCGGATCACCAGGGTTAGACCTCTGATCAAGAGGAGCCAAATTCTTTATCTTGTAAATGTGAATCAAGAGATAACATTTTCAGTATTCTAGAGCTGGCCAAGCCAAAGGTAAAATCATCTGCCCCCATACTTTCTTCAGGCCTTCAACTGAAGGCCAAAACGAACACCAGAATGAAAGCAAAATAAAACAGCAACACCCCTGCAAGTTAGGAAACAAAGATCGAACAAGCAGAGACTTATCCTAGCTTTTGTGCAATTTGAACTGCTTTTGTGTTGAGGTTCCACACTGGGGTGTGACCAGTGTTACCTCAGTCTTGCATAAGAAATTAGCAGCATCCATTCAAAAGAAAAATGATAATTGCTCAGTGGAAAGAAAACATAAAAGTCCCTTCATAGTATTGTTTCAGAAACGCCCAAATGAAGAACATATAATTAGGTGTAAACAAACCCAGCTCTGCTGAAATTTGATAAACATCTCTAACCAGTCTTCAAGTGCTCACACCTCATTACATGTGTCATTGCTTTTGTGGCCAGCACTTCTCTTTGGCTTCTCATAAGATAAATAGGCAAATACTCAGACAGACAGACAGATGCATAGAGAGGAATCTTGCTATGGCTATTCAAATATATTAATTTTTTAAAACTTCCTTATGTGTGCTACATCTCTCAGCACTGGCAGCTGCAGGAAGGCAGACATCGAAGACTTGAGAATGAATGGGGAGAAGGAAGATTATACAGCTAAAGACAATATGCATAGTGGTTAAGAGCAGAGATTTTAGAATCAGAGAGACCTGGGATCTCATTTATGGCCCCATTACGTAATAACAATGTGATATTTGAAAAAGTACTTAACTGCCCCAGGTAAATTTACTGAAGGTAATGATATCTATATTTCAAGGCATTGTAAGGATTAAATGAGGTAGTATATACAAAACATTTAGCACAGGGCTTGGCACATAACTATAATAGCTAGCATTTAATGAGCACTATGTGCCAGGAATTGTGCTAAATGCTTGAATGCATCATTTCTTTTCATCCTCAAAATAATGTTTCAGAAGTACATACATTTATTATCTCCCCTCTAGAGGCAAGGAATCTGAGGTTTAGAGACATTGGGTAATTGGCCACAGGAAGAGGCAGAGCCAGGCTTTGAGACTACGTCTGACTGACTGCAGACACCTCACTGCTGGCTACCACAGATAATAGAGTCAGATGCTAGTTAGAACTTTGTTTAACTGAGAACCCACTATGTGCCTGGAGCTTCACAAATAACTCAATATTTGTTGCACTAAAAATCTAGCTTTGCCTCTCATTCTACAGATGATGAAATCAAGGCGTCAAGAGATTAACTATGACCCTCATGTAGGGCTGGTTTCATGGGTCTGTGACCTGTGCAATGACACAGGACCTTGAGCTTAGAAGGACCCCATGTTTGTTTAATGCTCTGCTGTTGCCATCTTGGATTTCTTAAGCATCTTTGATGAAGGGGCCTCATATATAAATATATAGACATAGATATTATAGATTTAGATCTAGATACAGATCTAGATAGAGCTAGACCAGAGATAGAGATAGATACAGATATACATGCATATGTGTATATATATATATATTTTTTTTTCCCCCAGTGGGCACCACAGGTTAAGCAGCCAGTCCTGCCTTCAAACCTTCCCCATGGCACTGTACTTCACAGACTGTGGAATTAAAGCCAGAGCAGGGGGCCACTCCCTTCTCTGAAGGCAGCATTAGAAGCATACTGCCTTTAGGATCCTAGAAATGGAAGCCCACAAATTAATGTTTGCAAGTACTGCCTAATGACAGGACAGTCTTAGAAAATGAATGGACTGATAATAGAGTTGGAGTCGGAAATAAACATCTATTTACACTGCATTCTAATAAGTACTTTTTAAAGAAAGGGAAACTCAAGTCAATGACTTTGTGTGTTCATGACAACCATTATATAGATTTACTATCAAAGAATAAGTGCCCTGAGACATATACACTGGACAACACCATTCTGCCCAGTAAAATGCTAGAGAAATAATGCCGAACAGATAAGAAAATAAATGTTTATAGTGTCACTATTGCCAAGATGCTGGCTTAAATTTGTGTTGTAGAGTAAGAACTTGAAGTTAGGTTCATTTAATATTGATAGGGGGAGAGCACATAATCACTACCTAACTTTGACACAAACACCAAGAATATTTCCAAACAGGAGCAGTTGCCGGAGCAATTTCCCTCGGTCTTCATCTCTTCATTCTTTGTACTTACCTTTCTTTTCTCCTACCACAGGCAGGCTCTCTCCAAAAGGCAGAAAAGATGGCTGCTGCCCATCCAAGGCTTACAGCCTTGCAGCATGCAATCCAAAAGGATAAGAGACCATCTCTTTCCCAGCTTCCCTATATCAAATCATATGGAAAGGCTCTGATTGACCCTACTTGGGACAATGCTTATGCGTTAAACCAATCAACGTGAACAGTGGGGTGGTAATGCTGTGATTGACCAGTCCTGGGTCACAGGCCCACCGATGCAACCAGAAGTAGGTGGACACTCTGATTAGCACATATGCTTGCGCTATTTATTTATTATTCATTGTTTATGTGAAATTCAAATTTAGCTGGGTGTTCTGTATGGTATCTGGCAACACTGCCATTAGAACCACAAGGGAGAGAGGCAGCAGTTTCCAATAGAAGGAAAGGTTGTGAACTAACGAAAACAAGACTTCTTAAAAACAGTTCAGCTCAGTCCTATTCATTTCATATTTGGGCTGAAAAGACTAGAGCTCAGTCCCAAATTCCAGAGGAAACTGCTGAGTTCCAGTTATAGCCCCATTTTTAGGGTCTAACCCTTCACTTGTGAGGTAACATAACCACTTGATGCTCTAAATTGATTGCCACTAGTTTCCATGTCCAAAAGCTATTGAAATTTTACCTCAAACTTTAAATTAATTTCTCTAGTCAACTGAATGTTAATCAGTCCAACCAGATCATAATGCTTATGTCATTTATGCATTGGCTTTGTTTTGTTAAAAATTCAATGTAACATTTTGGTTTTAAATGGAATGAAAAAGAATAGTTTTATTTGTTTGTTTGTTTCTTTAACAAACCAGGATATACTTTTTAAAAATATTGAATCAAAAAAATATATCTTGCCAAAGGTCTATACAGTCAAATCCTTTTGCAGAAATTAATCTATTTAATTGAAAAACACTTAAGGGAACTCTAGCCAATGGCTCACATATTGCAAATAATATTGAATAAAATTAAATTATTGCAAAAAAGGAAAATTTGGATTGCTCTCTGCAATATGTTGAAATGTAATTTATTTTTGCAAACCAGCCTCAAGCATTGTAACCTTGAATATATTTAAAAATAAAGATAAAAAATTTCCCTTTCTTTTTTTCAATCTTCTGGATGTCCTTTTGCCCTCCTTTCCTCATGTAAAATATGATAAAAATGTAGAAAAAGTCTAGAACATCACTGTCCCATTGACTATAATGAGAACCAAATATGTAATTTAAAAATTTCTAGTAGCCATATTTATAAAAGTAAAAAGACAAAAGAAAAAGGATAAAGAGAGGTGAAAACAATTTTAACAGTGTATTTTATTTAATGTAATATATTAAAAATTTTATCATTTCACAATAAAATTATTATGGAGATATTTTATATTTTTAATCTTACAGCATATCTTAACTTGGACATTAATTTAATTGGAAATATTTGATCTGTATTTAGGTTTCACAAAATTTACAGTTGAAAAAGTAGACTCACATACCCAAGTTGTTCCAAAAATATTTAATAATTTTCTAATAACTGAATTGAATTTTATTTTAGGATATGTGTCAGAGTCCACTCACGAGACAAAACCATATCAGTATTTCAGCAATCAGAATTCAGTTCAAAGAATTGTTAGCTATACAAAATTATTAACTTGGTAGCTAAACAGGTGGAAAAAACCCAACTATATGTTCTTACAGACATAGCTATTGCAGGAAGCAGCTACCACTACTAGGCTGGGGAAACAAAAGTGGGCCCTATGGAGGTGAAACTCAGCCTTTGGAGTAAGAAGCATTGCTTGCCTAGTCTTGTATCAGCATGCAGAGGATTTCTAATGCGCCCTGTAAAACTTTTATACACATTTCCAAACATTATAATGCCAGAACTAATACATTTTTACATGGCTGCTGAACAAGTCCAAATCATTCATAGACATAGAATTAAAAGTATTAATTGATGAAGAGATGGACGGAAAAGGTTGTTAAAATTTTCATGGTAGGAGAAGATACCAAAAAATCGTCTTCTTCAGTTTTAGACACTGACAAGTAATCATCTAAGCCAGCGGTTAGTAAATGATGGCCTGTGGGCTAAGTCTGGCCTGCTATCTGTTTTCGTAAACAAAACTTTATTAGAGGGGCGGCCAGATGGCTCAGATGGTTAGAGCGTGAGCTCTTAACAACAAGGTTGCCGGTTCAATTCCTGCATGAGACGGTAGGCTGCACCCCCTGCAACTAAGATTGAGAACGGCGATTGGACTTGGAGCTGAGCTGCGCCGTCCACAACTAGATTGAAGGACAACGACTTGGAGCTGATGGGCCCTGGAGAAACACACTGTTCCCCAATATTCCCCAATTAAAAAAAAAACTTTATTGGAACACAACCATGCTCATTTATTTATGTATTGTCTATGGCTGCTTTTCCACTACAATGGCAGTCCTGCAAAGCCAAAAATATATACTATTTTGCTCTTTATAAAAAAGTTTGCAGACCCTGATCTAAACCTTTGCTGAAATAAATGTTTTTTCTCATGTAAACATGATACTAACAGCAAAGCATTTCCTAGTATGTCAGACAATATACATCCCTAAGGTACACAATCCAATCACAACTATGGACGTGCCAACACCTGTTTTTTAATGTTGGTTTACATTAAGCTTTCCTAAAATCTTAGAAACTGCATAAGTCAGCTAGCATATGAATTGAAAATAGCCTGGTTACTGGCATTCTCCTCTCTGGATTTCTAAATTTTACAGTACATATTTTTTTATGGAATATAATCTAAATTTAAGACTAGCGTATATCCACATATTCCTTTAAATGTTAAGCTCCCTCAAAAATAAAAAGACTAGTCAATCAGTATAAGAAACAGAAATACAAAACTGACACATATTGTGGGGCAAAACGTATCTTATTCATTGTCAAAGTAGGTTGCAGTACAAAAATTGTATTGAATTTTCTATTCATTACATTAAAATCACACAAAATTTGAGTCTTTCCAAATAATTTTTAGTAATATAATTTTTCCAGAAATGGATAAATGAGTATCTTTACAGTTAGTTTAAAGCTCTAAGATTTTTTTTTTTTTAATTCGATACGCTATTTAGACTCCCACATAGAAAGCTAATATGTTTAATTTTAGGTACTTAGGCAAAAGCTGTGACTCTTAGAAAACGAAACCCAAACTGCTCCCTTTGACTTTTTAATAACATTCTTCTTATTGTCTTTCATCATAAGGGCATTCCATCTCTTTATCTATCTAAAGTCATAGCCAGACTCACAAATAAACAAGAAGGCAAATAATCTCCTGTTATTTGGAGCACAAACTAGTTGCGAAATTCGGGCATAATCCCTTCAATAAGAAGCTTCCATCGTGGGAATAATAAACTTGATGATAAAGCTTCCTCCTCCTCCTTCCCTCCTCTTCCCCTCCTTCTCCAGTCCCTTCCCCGTCTTCTTCTTTGTCCACCTTCTCATTTTTTAAATTTTCTTTTATGTGAGTAGATGAAGAGCTGTTTGTATTCCAGTCCTGTGTGGCTGTAAGGGTGACAGAAGAGAAAAGTGTATGAGACAAAATGGAGAAGATGAGAGAAAGGGGGGCAAGGTTCTAAGCTAGTCAAAACGACATTCTTTGATTGTTAGTTGATTAAAAGAAGCAGAAGTTTCTATGCAGACACAGAAGTTTTGTTCCATGTTGGAAAGGCTGCGTGGGTGAGTGGTGATGTGTGGAGAGGAGGGCTGGAATAATAAGAGAGAAGTCCTAGTGTTACCAATTTCTGTTAGATCCTGTTTTAATTGGACTATGTGCTACATGCTAATGCTTTCGGTCCAGTGTTTGGTGAGTGTTCAAGTGGACGCCTGGTGAAGGTTTCACCTAAAGGACATGGAAAGCCAATGAACAGAAGAAATTGCCTTAATTCAACCCAAATCCTGGAAGTTTCTACAAAATCCAATTCTTGGACCAGGTTCTTAAATAGTGGTCAAATCCATTGCTCAGTGGGCAAGTGAACATTTTTTCTACCACTAAATAGGCTTCAAAGAAGAAACAAAAAGATCTAGGCTATTCATCATAGTTTTATTCAGCTCATTCAAAAGCTATTACAAATTGATTACTTCACTGGAAATCAAGACTGCAACTAATAGAGTGAAGTAAATCCGTGGGCCATTAGAAAGATTTAAAATACTCCAGAATTAAAAAAAAAAAAGGAGTGTGTGTGGTGGGGGGAGATACATTGATGAAATAAAACTGACAAAATTCTTGAAGCTCAGTGAGGAGTACTTTGGGGTTCAATAGACTATCCTCTGTACTTTTGTGCATAGTTGAAAATATCCATAATTAAAAGAAAATATAACAACGTCTTAAGACACAGCACACATTCTCTGTAAGATGTTGCATAAGAACGACTGAGACCTTCAGATTCCCTAAGAAGAAGTAAGTGTTGTCTAACTTCCTGCACGTTCAAAGGGGAGCTCGGTGAGAAAGAAGGAATCATGAGCATTTTTTACTGTTGCGTTCTCTCCAGTACACCGGATGTCTAAATCCTACAAGGAGATGTCCTTACCTCTGAGTTGAGAGACTGTACATTCTTACCTCATGTTTCTGTGAGGTACGACTAGCTCATCACCCTTGTTTCATACCTGTCCTGCTAGAGTATAACTTTCACGAGGTCAAGGATCAAGCTTGTAGAGTCACTACATCACCCCACCGCCTCTATAGTGCCTGGCACACAGGAAGTGCTCAATGAATATTATTTGACAAATTGAGTGCCTTTTTTGTTATAAAATTATTTCCCAATCTCCTCTAGTGTATTCTGTATGATAATGGTTTGTTTTTTAGTGAGAAATGGCAAATAGACCCCCTGAGGATTAAATACAAAAATCCCCATAGTAATGTTTTTGTTCTTATGGGACTGCATGGATCCGAAGGATGTTAATAATGCCTAATAATGCTCCAGAAAGTTAGCCAAGAACTCCACCATCACCTAGGAGTTTTGAAACCTTGAGAACTTTTCTCCTGGTGTGTTTAAGAGTAGCCAAGCTCATTCGGCACGAAGAATGTACTGGCTTATGTTGACATTTTTGTCTTTTCCCACCTCCCCCCTTAAGTAACACTGCAGTTTTCTTTTCAGGGTCATACACGATTCCAGCAGTCTTTTTGGTGTGCGGAAGATAGCTCTACAGGCTTCCCTCAGCTCTCACGGCTCTAATAAGAGACAATCCCCACAGCGTAGTACAGTTTCTCAGCAGGATAAAAGCTAGTTTCTATAAGGTAATATTTCTCTCTTGAGAAAGTATAGTTTGTAACTCTGGCACTATTGAATTTCCAGGTCATCTTTGCTTGCTGGGAAAAAGAATCCTTAGGTAGAGAAGTTGCTCCCTGGAGGGAGGAGAAGGCTATGATTGCCCCACAAACTGACCCCGTGTCCTGGAAGGATGGCTACAATGGGCAACAGGGAGGCCATCCAGCTGTTGGGCAGAGGAGGTTTGGGTGACCACAGAAGGGAAGATCCTTTAAATGGAATGACTTGCATGGCCCTTCTGTAAAGCTCTCACAAACTGACCAACGCAGCCATCCACCACGCTCTGCTCATTTTCAAGATGTTGAAGTGGCTCGGCGGATTAATAGGATATTGCACTGGCTTTCTCAAATGCACACACACAGAATCATTTAATGTCATTTTCAAGGGCAAAAGGAAAGAGATCTGATAGCCCTGCAAGTGAGCGGAGAATAATCACAACATAAAATGGAGCTCCCCCGTTCTCCGGACCCCCCACCCCCCACCCCACCAAACCGGGAGAACACTGCGTGGGAAAATGTAGGTCTTCTCATTGCATCTACCCTGGACGCTCTCCATTTGAACTCTCTGTTATCTCATTTCTACTGAGGTGAGGGTCCCCACCTCAGAAATGAAGGAGGGAGCTGTGCACAGGAAAGGTCCACTTCTCACTAACACAAACCTGTAACGTACACACCTCCTCAGCTCATCCCATTTCCAGTCTCACCCCAGGCAAGAGAACACTGCAAGGCAACTCCCTTCGGACCTGTGGAGTTTATCTTGATTTTTCAAAACTCCAGATAGACCTAGTAAAGGGGGAAATATATCACTTGACGTAAAATTGCATCCCGGAAAGCTGATTCAGGTTGAGGTTTACAACATCGTTATTTGGTCATATTTACCAAATGTCTTGCCTGCTCTATTATCTGTTTTTACAGATGTGTACTGTTTTCTATTTTAATGGCTTTTATTTACCAAATGTCTTATTCATTATATTATCTGGCTTTTCAGATGCGTCCTCTTTTTTTTATTTCACTGTAAAGAGAATCTAACAAAATCGGGGACTTGCTCAATTATCCAAGAACTGCCAAACATCCTATATACCTTGAGCTGACAAACTCCATGGCCGTGACTGGTGTTTCTTTACGTCTTCATCCTTACAATCAGTGCTTTTTATAAGAAGTAAAGAATTTGCCTTCAAAAGAAAAATATAAAAGGATAAGGATCCAATATTTTGTTGTATCAAGTGCCTTCAAATATTGTAAAGAACTGTTTTGGTGTTCTTCCTATCGTCTCCTAAAAACAAACAAGCAAACAAATAAACCTTTGGAATCTTTTGTAACTTAAAGAGGTTATATTGGTGCTGAAATTTCTGAAAATACCCATGTGAACAAATATATCCTAATACGTTGATGGGAGGAGGTAACGATGGAAACTATTTGCAAAAAGTATCAAGTCAAAGACAGATTGAATGAATATAACATATATAATAATATTTTGGATGTTTACACTTTATATTTTGCCATTCTTTTGTGTGTTTTTTTTTTTCCACTCAAATATTGGACAGAAAAATATTTTGGCTTTTCTATTCTCTTCTAAGAAAGTCTAGGCTAAAGCAGCACAGAATTAACTAGAGTTCTGTAATAATACAGTTCACTGTAGAGATTCATATATGTTGTGGGACACAAAAAGTAAAAACTACGTGGAGAAAAAGCCTCACATAGCACAGCATATGCCTATCTACTTGGTTTCCTCCTATGGGAACTTTTCGTGAACTCTCAACTATTAGCTATTTGTGTATTCAGGTGCTAAAGAGGTCTTTTCCATTTCTCTGTTTCAAAGCTATTTAAGAACTAATTGTTCTTGCAGCTACAATTTTTAAGAAATAGTTTCATTAAAAGCAATCCAACCAGGTGAGGGTCTGTATGGTTATGTAACAGTTGGATCAAACTATTCTGAGGGTTTTAAAGTTTTCCTTTTCTTTTTTTTTTTTTTAAAGAACTTTTTTATTTATTTTAAGTGTGTTTTTCCAGGACCCATCAGCTCCAAGTCAGGTAGTTGTTTAAATCTAGTTGTGGAGGATACAGCTCACACTGGTCCATGTGGGGATCGAAACGGCAACCCTGGTGTTACAAGTATCACGCTCTAACCAACTGAACTAACCTGCCACCCCCTAAAGTTTTCCTTTTAACTTTCAGGCTTCAGATCACCCAGGAGGTCCCACAGAAAGACCAAAATCTACATACTTTCATAAGTTCACATTTAAGTCACTTCAACAACAAATATTTACCTGGGCTAGGTCATGGGGTTCAAAAGTGACCAAGACACAGTTTCTCTTCAAGGAGCTAACAGTCTGAGAAGAAATCAGTAAATAGATAGCTAACTGTGTAACAATGTAATCAGTATGAACTAAAGGCTCTGGGAGTACATGAGAGCAAATGATCAATTCTCCCTGGAGAATGTGTGGAAAGATTGTGGATTCAATTTATTGGCTGCTTCCCGATGTTCATTTTTCCCTTTGGGTGTGGTTGTAAGGAATTGCTCCCCACTTCAGTTCCAAGGGTGAGTTTTCCTATGTGTAGGCCACGTTGACACCCTTTCCACCTGATCAGCTAAAAATATGGACTCTGTCTATCAATTTAATTGGCTTTAGGGACTGGTTCAGGAACCTAAATTGGTCCAGTCAGAGGGAAACCTAAAGCTTAGTTTGAAAAGTCCACCCTTCCTCCCATTCTCTTTCTATCATGAGTCTTCTTGGTTTCCTTTCCTAGTTCCCCTCTTCTCCCTGGTTCCCCTCTTTTTGGTTTTGAGGGCCCCATGGCTCAGACTTTGGTCTTCTTCCCTAGGTATTCTTGCTTCTTTGGTGATTCATCCAGCCTTACGGCTTTAACTATTATCTGTATGCTGACAATTCTGAAATATGTCTTGCTAGTCTAGACTTCTCTCCCAAATGTAGACTCATAGATCCCTCTGCCTATTCAAGATCTATACCTGGAGGTCTGATGATAGACTTCTAAAGTTCAACATGTCCAAAACTCAAGCCTGGATCTTCCTCCCAAACCTGCTCTATCCATGGCCTTCATCATCTCAGATAATGGCTTAGGCCAAAAATCTTGGAGTTATTCTTGATTCTTCTATCATCTTCCACATCCAATCTGTCAGGATATCCTGTTAGCTCTACCTTCAAACTCTTTCCAGAATCCAACTATGTCTCTTCTCCTCAGTGCTACCCCGCCGGTCCAACTACTCTCGTCACATCCTGGATTATTAGGAGAGCCTCCTAACTGGTTTCTCAGATTCCACTCTTGCTCCCCTAGAGTCTCCTTTCAACACAGCAGCCAGAGAGAGCCCCTTAAACTTGAGTTGGATCATTTATTCTTTGACTCAAAGCCTTCAGATGGAAAGCCAAAGCCCCTGCAATGGGCTCACATGACTTGGGCCTCTGTTATTTCCACGATCTAATCTCTGACTGCTAAGCCTTTACTCACTTCACTCCAGCTACACTGGCCTCCCAGATGCTGTTCCAACATGCTGGGAATATTCCTGCTCCAGACTTTTGTGCTGGTTGTGTCTTTTGCCTGGACTACTCTTCCCTAAGCTGTCTGCATGTCTCCCTCTCTCCTATCCTCACATCTTTTCTCAAATGCCATTTTCCTGATGAAGCTTTCCCTGACTTTATATAAAGTACAACCCACCTGTTCCCACACTCCCAATTCTCCTTACCCTACTATGTTTTGTTTTTTCCATAGATTTCATCATGAGTATCTTTTCCCATTTAAATGTATGCTCCATAAGGGCAGGGATTTTTTATCAGTTGTGTTTACTGATGGATCCCAATGGCCTAGAACAGTGCCTGGCATGCAGCAGGTGCCCCCAAAATATTTGTTTAATTAGTAAAATAGGGAAGTCAATCTGAGGGCAAATCCTACACAAAGGAAAGAATTGAGAAGATTTGACTCAAAGCCCTGGCATGATAAAACCATGTTTGAAGTCCATGCTGGATTTTTTTTTTTAGTACTATCGGATTTTACTTTTTAAGCCAGTTTGGGTTCAGTTTTCTGTTACTTACCAGCAAAAGCATACTAAGGAATACAGACAGTAAGGGAAACTTCAGAGACCTCATAAGAGGAGGGCCTTACCATGTGAATCAGATCTCATACTCCTCCATAGTCATGCCACTGGAGTGGTCTGCACACTTCATCTGCATTTCCTTATCAACTCTCAATAGGCTTCCATACCTAGCACTGCACTAAAACCGCAGTCACTCAGGTCACCAGGAATCTTCTGATTACACATTGTTTAACTCTTGTTTGTACTCTCTGTAGAATTTCTCTCTACAGGATTTGTTTCTTTTCCGCAGAGTTGGCTCCGCTCATCTCTCCTCCATGCTTTCTATTATACCACTTTCTTCTGGATTTCCCACTTTCTTTCTGGAAACTCCTTCACACCCCCATGATGGAGGCTGGACATCTCATAAAGATTAGTGTTCTCCAGGGCTGTGTCTGTGGACCACATCACTCCTTACTCCACAGTCTCCCTGGGAGGGACCTCACCCAGTCCATGGCTTCCGTAATGTATAGACGATGTGCTCCTCATCCCCAAATTTCTATGTCTATTTCACACCTCTGAATACTACACTCACAGATTCCACAAGTTAGCAGACAACTCCTCTTAGATCTCTCACAGAAATCTTAAACTCAATAAATAGAATTCATTCTTTTCAAAGTAAACTCTGGCTCTCATATTCTCTATTTGAATGGTCCCACTTGACTTGTCCTTTCCTCTCCCCCACTTCCAGGCGGTTCCCCAGCCATTTCTCCCTGAGTTGCTTCCCAGCTGGTCTCCCAATTTCATATGCCATTCTCTGCTTTTTCTCTCCCCTATTGCCTGTCCTTTCTTTGGCTGGTATTTATCATGCGAGAACAACACTCCACCTAGGGGGGGTTTTGGAAATGTGGGGAGGGTATTTTGGATTTTCATAAACATTGTGGTGCTGTGGGAGCATTTAATTTTTGGGGTCGAAGGAAGGTGGACAGCCTGAAATTCTTGCGACAGACACATGTTCCTCAACTCTCAAATGTCTTGCCAATAACTAGTGTAGTATTGCCAAAGCAATTGCCTATTGAAATTTTTTTCTTTTAATTTCTTCTTTATATTATGATGAGGGCCTTGTGTTGATTTAAAAAAATATACCACATGTACATAGGTTGTATCATCTATGAGTTTTATTTCAGCATAATAAAGATGGTAACATGAACTATTTTCTATAAAAAGGTGGCACTCCTCTGATACAGTCTAGAACCACTGACTTATACCACAGGTTGCCAGCTGGTAGCTCACACACCTAATGTGTTCCATGTATGTTTTGTTAGACACCCAGTTCAATTTGATATCAGATAAACCACATATCATATTTTAATATAAATATAAATGCAATATGCAATGATGCAATATGCAATATGTGGGACATACTTTCACTAAAAATAATTTATTGTTTATCTAAAATTCAATTTTAACCACATGTCCTATACTTTTATTTGCTAATAAAATCAGTATTTTTTCATTAAAACTTGGATCTCAAGATTTCTTTGAAAAAGCAGAGATCTAGGTTTGGCTACAGTGTAGCGCTCAGCTGGAGCTGAGGGGGGACTGTGCCCTTTACATGGAGCCTGCCCACCACGGTCACAGCAGCCCCCACCCACGGCCGCCCGGATGAGGCCAGTGAGTAAAACATTGCCACTCGTCCAAGTATTTACTATCAGTAACTCTTACAACTAAGAGGAGAGTAAATGTTTCTTTTACCCATTTATTATGTCTACTAAAAATGAAACTACGAAAGACAAATGTTTCCAAGAAAATGGGAGGAAATACATGTCTTTAAGGATGAGAAGAATTTTCGTACGTGTTTTCTTACCTTTGACCAGCTTTACTCAAAGTCTTGGAAATATTTGTGACAGTTTTCCCTAAACTATTTTCAGATTGGTTTAATCAAAACTGTAATATGATGATGTCATCTCCTTACTTAAGTAATAGCCCTCCACTTTATCAGGTTAAAAGTCCAAAATCTTTTACTTGAGCCAAAAGCCCCGCCCAGCCTCGTCTGTCACTCCTCCCACTTGCTCTCAATCCACTTCTGAAATTTTTACATCAGTTTCCTATGTTCACCTGTTCTCTCTTCATTCTACATGCCTAGGAAAACCTCCTCTTCCCCCCAATCTTCAATTCCAGCTTTGAGAATTGAATCACCACCTTTGAGAAGCCCCTTGACATGAATCATTGTTCCCACCCGTCCCTCTCTCACACCCAAATCTGGGTTAGGTCTCCCCTGTGAGCTGTCATAACGCGCCCACCCTCGCTGTGTTATCATTTCCCGTTCACCTTTCTGTGGGTCCCACCAGACTATAAGCTCGCTGAGGTCAGACACCTGGATTTATTCACCCCAGGGCCTGGCACATAGTAGGAGCTTGTTATATGTGGAATCATCAAGCACATAAATGAGAAAAGGAAATTCCATGCAAAAGGAACAGCATTACCAAAGGCACAGAAGCCTGATGACACATACTGTTTGGGAAATAGCAAGTTAGCTAGCTGATACTGTACTTGGTGATGTGGTGACTGTCAAAATAAATCTGGAAAGGATGTGGCATCAGATTGTAAAGATCTTGGAGAACAAGACTAAGGAGGTTGACCTCTCTTTGTAGGTGTTAGAAAGCCATAGATGGCTTTAAGTAAGGAAAACACACAAGCCAATATATATGGCAAAATCAGTGATAAAAAAAAGTCCACATTTCTCTGTATGCTCTTTTCCTGAAGTTAAACGTTTTTTTCTCTAGCAGTGATTAAATTGGGAAGATGGAGAGATGGTGAATGGGAAAGAAGAGAGTATAGTGATGAGAAAGAAAAAGGAGTTACAGTCGGACATACATGAGGTTTACATTTTGGCTCTGTGAAAATTTTCTTAACTCTTCATTTCTAAAACTGTTTCCTCATCTAGCGATGTTAGGGTGAGGGAAGAATAACAGCCCTTACCCTCCTCAGACGGTTGCTAATGATGAAATAAATAATGTGTGCCAACTGCCAGGTACAGGGCTTGTCCAAAGTAAGTGTCCAAAGTAAGCTAGTCCACGCGGCCTCCTTCTTTATGCCACCTTCACAGAAAACAGAGCAGAAATTACAGTTGAAAATGGAGGCAATGGTTCCTGCTCAGAAGAGAAAAAAATTGGTGTTTCCTGATGCCACCCTGCTCCCCCTGAAAATGAGGCAACATTTAATTTGCTTTCCCCTTACCTCAGACTGGCTCCTTAAAATAACTGCCGGAGGGCTGCTGACGAGAGAAGAGTTGGCTTCAGGCAAAATTGTGGTGTGTGGATGTCACCAGGGGCCTCCTCTCCCATAACTCCTTGGTCCTTGAGGACTTCTTGATGTGATCCTGACACAGATAAGGGAAAGCTGTTCTCATCCTGTCCCTGCCCCAGGTCTCCTTGGAGCAGCTGGGGGCAGTTGTTCATCTTTAGCCTGATCTTTTCTGTCTATATTCTATTTCCTCGAGTTCTACAGAGGTGGCTGAAGGCAAGCTGACCAATTAATTCCCAAGGAAAGGGACAATGGATTAATGTGAGAGCTTTCTCATGTCCTATAAAAGCTTGTAAGGCTCCACATAAGGAGAAGTGTGTTCTCCACTTTAAGGCACTAGAAGCTGGTGTGAAGGAAACATTTAAGTAGCTGAAGAAGTGTTTCACAGAGTGAGAACATGTATAAGGTCAGAAGGGACCTTGGAGCTTGTTCCTCTGGGAATTCAGAGATGCTCTGCTGGCATTTGTTTCACCCTGGGGACTACAAGATTTCCCTTGGTTCTGAAAAAAAAAAAGTTTGAAAACCCACCAACCTAATTCTGTTCCTATATTTTACACAAAAGGAAACTGAGGACCAGAGAGTTAAGTAGTGTGAACAAGGTCACTCAGCAGCGAAGTCAGGACCAGAACCAAGGTCTTGCCAACTTCCAGCCCAAGGCTCTTTTTGTCAAGCTCTCAATTCTAGAAAGCCCTTGTGTATCACTGGGGACATGGCTCTGCTGGGAGGGGCACATGGCTCAGACCCATGGAAAACAGTGGAATGGGTTGTTGATTTGCACCGTGACAATTAACCAGGGCCTCCCCTGACCAGGTCTGACCCTCCAGCTGGGTGGGGAATGCAACTTTGACCTGTGACCAAGAACCTGGGGATACTTCAGATGCCAACACCTGCCACTGAGGTCCCCAGCATTTTACTGTACTGTGCACATCACTATAACACCAGAGCAGGTTTCGTTAGGGAAACTCCACTTCTGAAAATGATTTTATGAATAGAACTGAGAAGAATGTTGTGTTTTCTAAAGAGTTCAGGGAAAGAGGGTCTGTGATCCCTGAGTGAAGGATTGAATGAGTGAATGAATGAACAAGTGAACAGGTAAACACTATCGAACGCCTATTGTGTGCCATTGGCTCTGCAACATGCTTTTGGATTCTCATGATAATCTCTTCTGCACTTTGTGACCCAAACCTCCTGTCAAACCAGGTCTTAGCCCCACTTCACATGTGAGGACACTGAGGATCCAAGAGATGAAGTGACTTGCTGAGTGTTGCATCAGATGTGGCTTTCACCCCAGCCCCCTGACTCCCACCAAGTACCCCATTACCCAACAGCTGCCACCTTATGTGGCATTTTGGCTGATGGATAAGGTCACCCATACAAACTCTTTTCTCCCTTGCAAACTATTTTATGTGTACTACATAGACTGACTGAAAGAAAAGATTGTTTGAAATAATACTGTTCTTCTGAATATCTAATAGGAATGGTGGAAGGTCTTCTTCCCTGTAGAGTTAGGGAACTCCTTCCCTTGAAAAGGGTCCCAAATGCGTTAAGTGGCCTTTGATCTCACCCCTTTCCTTAAATTGCCTGGTGCATTTAGTAGGGTGGCCCTTGGCAGGTGCATCTTGCCTAGGTGTCCTGGACATAATTATGTTGCCTTACTTGGATACTGATCTATTGGAGTAATTCTCCCAGCTTTACCTGTAGAAAGAGGGTGAATTGGGTGCTCTCTCTTCACATACACTACATACATACATTTGTACACACAGTACACATACACTACACTTTGTTCACATACACTACATACATACATTGTACACACACAAATATATATATGTATATATACATATATGTATATAATTATATATATATATATATACATTTGTACACACAGGCACACACACACACAAATATATATATATATATATATATATAATTTTGTGGTAGTCATTAGTGCTTTTTACTAAATATTTCCACTCATTGCCTCCTGAGCATATGCCTTCCTGGCCCCCTTTGTGAGTAGGCGGATCATATGTTTGGTTCTGGCCAATGAATTTGAGGAGAAATGATGTGTGTCATTTCTAGGCTGAGCGTTTCATTGCTGGCACGAAATCCCTAGAGCTCTTTTCCCCCACTGCATGTGACCAAAAAGGTCCGAGATGATAGCTGCCCTATCACCTGGATCCCTGAATGACTAGCATAAGCAGATCTTGCCCCCCTCCCCCCAACTAACTTACATGTAGCGTAAACAAGAAATACTTACTTGTTCTTAAGCCCATGAGAATATGGGGCTGTTTGTTATGCAGTATGGCAGCCTCGACTGAATGATACATTTTATAGAGTTAAACCCTTTTTATGCATATACTATTTCATCCTCCAAATAAACTAGGAGGCAGATACTATTGTCATCCCCATTTTACAGATGAAAAAGCCTAGGCTAAGAGAAGTTAATTAATTTGTATAAGAGCACTGCAGATGGCTAAGGCAGTTTTCTATTCCACATCTCTGTAGCTCCAAATCCTGGCTCTTTATTAGCACTTCATCCCTGTTCTCTCTGCCTAGGTGCTTTCTGAGCCAGGAGGAAAATAACACTTGTTACACATTCTCCCAAAACACATATTTGTTTCATCGTGTCATTTCACACATAACCTCAAATTGCCCTTTGTACTTAATATCCAAATGTTAAAAAAGGAACATTTTATTTTTGATGAACTACTTATATAGCATCATAAGTGATAGTTTAGTTGGTTGGCATTCTGTCACTTTCTAGAAAATACGACTTGGTAAATATAAATCTTTCTCACAGCAAGCAGCCCTCAGCTAAGAAAATTAGTTTTATTAACCAAAAAATCATTCTTAGAACTGATGGCTGTGGAGATGACCTTCGGCCTACTGTAATATAGCAATGTGTCTACCACAGTAAAAATGCCAGAGTGAGACAGGTCCCACAAAAGGCAATAAAGGCACAACATTCCAAAGACAAATGCACTTGAGACACAGATGACAGCCATGAGAAGGGGGGAGTAATCAGTTATAAGAAATGACAGTGTTTTGGCAGCCTCAGTTACTTTAACTGACAGGACAAATAAAACTAGTGTAAATTATTTTTTTAAAGAGCAAGTCACAAGAGTTACAAATATAAATCAAAGTTAGTTTTGGACTTTGATTTAAGTCAGCTGGGTGTCCGTCCTTTTTCAATGCACTGAGCTTGGCATTTTCCTGTTATAAACGTTAAAATCTTTCTTATTCTTCTAATTTTTCTTTGGTTATTTGATTTAATCTGGGTTTTATTCTGCTGCTAATCCCCTCAGATTTACTTTGCCCGTCCCCTATTCTCTTTGAGGCATATCCTCATCTGGGTGTGCTTATGGTTAAGTGCAAATCCCCCACGAATTTGATTGGAAATAGAGCGAGCAGTCCATTAAAATGGCCATTGTTGTTTTAAAAGCAACCTGTTCTAAAAAGATTGTGAGACATTCTAACTTTTGACTTTTTACATTTGGACTCTAAAATACCGGCATGACTTAATTTCAAGATGCCAATAAGTATTTTCAGGGAGGCAGAAATGGAAGACTTTCTTAAGCTAAGTTCACATTTATTCTGTGACTAGAAATAAGAAACCAAAAAACAAAAGCCACCAAACAAACAAAATAAATACCCTCTTCCTGATGAAAATTCTCCACCTAGCACATCACTACTAGAATTGGGATGAGCAGGTTCCCCTTTATTTGCTGGTCAAAGACAAGGGTATTGGGATTCTTGATAAAGAACAGGACACAAATCCAGGGGCTTTTGAAGTCTTTAGTGGCTTAATGTTCAAAACTTTGCTTCCTCAAGATGAAGGTTCAAACACAATTTAGGTCAAAGGTTAAAGAAGTCTGCCACTCCAGTGGACAGATAAGGGTTTTGAAGGTTGCGGCTGAGGCCTGGTGGCCGGGC
Source organism: Rhinolophus ferrumequinum (assembly GCF_004115265.2). Lineage (NCBI taxonomy): Eukaryota > Metazoa > Chordata > Mammalia > Chiroptera > Rhinolophidae > Rhinolophus > Rhinolophus ferrumequinum. The sequence goes on along the minus strand of NC_046289.1, from coordinate 36,772,484 downwards.
CAGGCAGGGGAGCTAGAGGATAAAGAAGACAAGGCTCCACCCTCTGTTATCTGCCTCTGGTTTCCTTAAGAACTAATGTTCATTAAATTCTTCTCCCTTAATAAAGAAGGAAAATTCACAACAACCAAAAAGGTAAATCCTACCTTTGTTCTGGCAAACTCAGTCAGCATCGTGTGTCCCTGCCGTCAGTTTTCTGCAGCACAGGCTTCCCAAGGAGTCCCAGGTATTTATGAAACTGTGCTTGGTTAAACTTTTCCTTTTTCCCCATCTGCCCGCTCCAGTGTCTCTCAGTCAGAGAGAGATTGAGTTGGCACGTGTTTCTCTCAGAAGACTCCTAAGTGAAGACAGCAGATCTGAGTTCTACTCTGCACCGGCCTGATTTGAAGCCGAAGCATCACAAATATACATGCTGCATGCAGACACGCCACTGCCACATAAAAGCAGCTTAGCAGCATGGAAACTTAATTTTTTTACAACCCGTTTTAATGGGATTGGATTCAGTGCTATAAATTTCACTCAGTCTGCCTTTACAAAAAGAAATCCATTCACTTTTTCCCCAGACTTCTGGTTCTCTCCCCAGACTCATCAATATGGCCATTTAGCACTTCTGTGTGGATTGTAAAGCCAAGGTAAGCATTTTCTTATACAAGCAGTAAGACAATAGCAGTCTTTGGAGATAGTAGTTCTGAGGCATCAAAGAAGAGTAACATAGGCTATACATGTCAGTGCAAACACAGAAAGTAAATCTCCCCTACACGAGCAGACGAGGTGGCATTCATGATTTCCTCCACATGCACAGCCTCAGAAATAGAGACAAGTGTTCCCAGGGAAAGATTTTTGTAAAAGAGGACTCAATAATCAGTACAAAAGATGGTTTCACGTGTGTGGTCCCAGTGCAAGAGCCAGGGAATAAGAGCTAGGGATTCTTGGGTCTTGTGATTACATCCATTACCAACTCACTGTGCACTCAAGCCTTAGTTATTCTCTACCTCTGTTTTTCATGACTATAAATGAGTATGAGTCAGCCACCAAGCAGTGAAATAAACCTATGAGAGGGGCTATGTTTTCCCTCCACATTAGCTAGCCTGTCAGAAATACCTTTATTCATACCTTTTTCTGCTAGCAGAGGTAGAAAACAGTGCAGGGTACGGACAGGCATGGAGTTGGCACCCCAGAGTGAGCAGATACTCTCCAGGTCATACAGCTGTGACCCTAGTTCCCCACTTCTCTGTGTTCGAAAGATGCATTGCCATTGGTTAGAAGTCTTAAAAGAGAAATTCTCACCTCAAACCACAGATAAGTCCGTTTGAGAGGGAATTAAAGAGTAGGGCCATGAAGGCAAGCATTGGATTTAATTATCTGCACTTACACACCACTCTCCACAGCTGGCCTAGAGCAGGGCTTCACAAGCGCAGGGGTCATCCGGACATGTGGTTAAATGCAGATTCTTCTTCACTGGGCCTGGGGGACCTTGAGATTCAGCACTTCTAGCAAGGTCCCAGGGGATGTGATGTTTGTTTCAGGGCCACACTTTGAGTAGCAAAGAAGCAGTATGATTTGTGGTTCAAATCCTGGTAGCAATAATTGCCATCACAAGCAACAGTTCCTTAATCTAACTAAACTTCAGTTTTTCCTTCTGCAAAATGGGCTTTTATGAGTATTAACTAAGATGGTGTCTTGGAATTCCAGATGAAAAATGATGAGAGCCTGAGAGATGGCAACGGTCATAGGGATGGACATAATAGACTGTGCTCCTGAGGCATTAAGGAGGTTGTATCAACACATTGACTGAATGTGGACAGTGATGTAGAGAAAAGAGTCACGGGTGATCCCCAGGTTTTGGTAGTAGATGGCCAGATGGATGTGCTTGCATTCACCAAATACGAAAGAGCATGTGGTGAGTGAGGGGAGGGTCTCATTGGGGAGAAATAATGAATATAATTTGGGGCACATTGAGCTGCAGATCTGGGCTGGAGATACAGATTTGAGAGAGCTCACCATGCAAGATCACGTGGGGTGACAAGAGCGGGGAGGAACCCCGAAGCACTCATGCTCAGGGAGTGAGTGGCAGAAGAGAATCCACAAGAGAGACTGAGAAAGAAGTGGGAAGAAAGCCAGGCAAGTGCGGTACCCTTTTGCTGGGAGGTTGGGAAAGGTAACACTGACAAATATGGGGAGAACAGGAAAGGGAGCACATTTGGGAGGAAAAAACACCCCAAATTCTGTATTGGGTACACTAATGTTGAGATGTGGAACAATGAAATATGGGTTTGGAAATGCAAGGTAGACATAGCAGTAGAACTGGGTTAAAAACCTGTGAGAGATAGGAGCATTTAGATGCAACCAAAAAATCCCCAGTAGGGTGAGGAGGCAGTGTCTAGGAGGTGTCTGGGGAAGAATCAGGAAATATAGAGAGGGTGGTCAGACCAGTGTGGCAACTAGCACGTAAGATTCAGAAAGGCTGAGGGAGGCCAGTTGCATAGCCAATTTTCATTTTGAAAACGTGGCAGTAAGAAAAGCCAAAAAAACAAAAAACAAAACAAACAAAAACCAAACAAACAAAAAACAAAGCTTCTTCCATGAAAAAATGTAAAAACCTTAAAAATCGTTTAATACTATACCATAAGTATTAGAGATTGAAAAAAGAATCAGTGGCAATTTGGAGGGAGTATTTGCATCTGCATCTCTAAAACAACCCCACCAAGTAAAAAGTTCAATAAAGCAACTCTTTGTAAGCAAGATAACTGATCTGAATACTTTTGGGCTGAATAGGTCAAACTACTGGATGGTTTAAAGAAGTCCACGTGTGCCCAAGACCTTAGTTATGCTCCTTTTGGTACAGAGTTTTGAGGTGTTCTTTGCACGTTAACTCTGATGACGGCCTCTGTTACTTAGATAACAGCCTCTTAGATAACAGCCTCTGTTACTTCTTTAATTTTCTCTACTTTTGCAGTGACCAGAAAGTCAACATCAGCCCTAGATCTAGAAATAGTCAAGTCAAATTTCTAATATACAGAATACAGCACATGCTAGGGTCAAAATGAACAGTAAGACTTGGTAATAAGACTTTGTCTCGTTCATCTTGACATCCGAGACTTTAGCTAACTCAGGTCCCAGCCCACAGAGGCACTTCACAAATGTTTATTGAATGAAAGGCAACATAAAATATTGCATTTAACAAGCTCTGCTCAAATCCCACTACTTCAGAGGGCTTTTCCTGATGAATCCCACTCTCAGAAGGCACTTTGTACTCATGGATTTCTATATAAGCTTTTAATCTTGCCATCTTGCAATTATTATTATTCATGTGTTGTTTTTAATTATTCTCTTATTAATTTGTATGTGTGTGTGTGCACGTGCTTTCCTTCTTTAGTTGACAACAGGTCCCTTAAGTGAGATCCTTTATTTTCCTCTATTTGGAATTCCAAAGTGCCTTATACAGGTCTGGGCACAGTGGATGATTAAAAATACTTGTGGATCAAATATCTCTCCTCTGCTTGGACTACACAGTCAAATATTTTAATTGCTGTCAATAATATTTTGCCCCTTGTATGTATGCTTTTCTACTTCACAGAAAAATGAAATTTTAGAAATATTAATATATGAGAGCTAAGACTTTGTAATAGAATGAATTTCTAAAAGAATGAAGACTTGATCCTTCTCAAGAAATCTATTTAGTAGAGCGTTTGCTTTTTGCCAGCAAACTTCCACATATACCTAAAGCCTAGTGGAAGATAGATTATACATTACATCCAAGCTGGAGCTCTGACACATCAAACTCATATGACACTGCAATTCTGTAGAATATGGGTAAATCCATTCTGCCTATTTCACATGCAAACACATATTTTGAAAAGACCCAAAGTAACAATCAGGCAAACTAAATGGATTCCTTATGATTTTCTTAAAAGTAGACATGTCCCTGATAAGCATTCATTTCAATAAGATCCTTTTTGAAAGCAGAAAGTTTTCCAAGTCAGAGAAAAATCAGTTCTGTTTGAAGCAACAATATTCAAAAGTGCTAAGTGCTCCCTGTTCATTTTTAGGAAAATACAAACATCAAAAGACAATCTGTTTTTTACTGACAACCACGATTACAGTCTTCATGTAATTATATAAGTAAAATATATGCCTTTTATTGGTTTAGCATACAATTCACTCATTCATTCAACAGATATTTATTGAGCACCTACCATATATGCCAGGCACTGATCTAGGTGTTGAGGATATATGAGAAAACAAAATCCCTGTCACTGGCTACTGCATGCTGTTTAATAAAATAACACTAGCACACAGTATTATATTTTTAAACTAAAATAAATTGCTAAGGGGTCAAATTTTTTTTCTGGAGAATTGCTGAATATTTAAAATTAAGAATAATACCATGGTATATTGAGGACATAATTGTCATTTATATAAAAATTTTTAAATACTTTCTTGATGCAGTATTTTCAGCCCACCAAATAATAATCACATAAAAGAACTACTTCCTATGCTTACAAAAGGGGCATGTTAGGAAAATGCACATTTTCCTAATATTTGGCTTTTATGATGGGTTACTTGGGGTCATCTAGAATATACAACCTGATCACCTACGAGGTTAACTGGTATAGAATCATTTCTAGGATTCATAACAAAGAATTTACTTATAAAACTCCTTTGATCAAAAATGAATTTCCATCCAGACTTACCAGTTTTATTTTTATCTGTGAAGCTACTAGGATGAACAAAGTCTTCCGGTGCCAAGTTCTTAACTCTAGCTCAACATAGATAGCTGTGTTTTGAAAAGAAGACCATTTGAGTGATGGATCCTTTTGGCCTGTATGTTGACCTCATTGTTCTGTTTCCCAAAGCTGTTCATGTTGTGGTTATTGTAATAAAGCTCAGCTATTGAAAACCTGAAGCTAGGCATCATGGCATGTGCTTCTTGCATGACATGTTTATTATTTTTCTTTCTGTTGGTTTTACGGTACATTCCCACGGTGGCACATCAGTAACTATATATATTTGTTCTTGAGGTGTGCAAGTTGGCTCAGAGATAGACAACAGTGCTAGCCTCACCTGTGGCTGTAAGCTTATTAGAATTCCAAGAACTATACAGGACCAAAGGAGGCCCTAGTATCTTTGAGCAATATGGGCCGATTTTCCTAGACAAAAACTAATTCACAGTTCACTTATTAATAGGACTATTAATTGATTTGTCTCCTTTCTCTGTTACAAACAAGAACAGATGAGTTATGTTATGGTAAGGCCAATATTCTAAACTTAGTCACTTCATCATTTCCTTGTAATTCACCCTTTTGGAGAGAACAGATCCTTTAGAGACATCATTTATTTTAGTGTAAGAAACTCCAACTTGTTGACTGCTATGAGGAGAAAAAGGCCAACTCTGTTGTTTGTTGATATTACAAACAAATAAATAGGAGGAGTTATCCTATAAAAAAATACTTAATTCTTTTTAATATTTGCTTAAAAATATGTTTTAGAAAAGAGTTGGCCTCTAGTTAAAGCATCAAATATTAGAAAATCTACTTGGTTAGTATTTTTGAGGTCTGCTACTTTGTCATTTTTTTTTTCCATTAGGGACTTTGGCTTTCTCACTGGTTTTTGATTAAAATTCTTTGGATTTCCTCAAAGTGCAATCCCTTAGACAAATTTAGTTGCCTTTAAAATCACCAGCAATAGAAAGCCCAGTAGGAAAACAAACATTATTCTAGAAAGCAGCAACCCTGGAAAGACAGTTTTGTTAGTGGAAACACATTAGTCTTTCACAAACTAAGCAAGGGTGATATTTACACAGCAATTTATAAAAGGTCAAATGCACATCTTCTGCCAAGGAGTGATGCATCTCCTGGCAAAAGGAAAAGCATGTTTTCAAACAGAGGTCCATGGACATGTTTTCACGATTCCAAGACTTTTAGGATATTAAAAATAATAATTATTATTATATATATATATTCTGAATTAAAGATTATTGGGGTGACAATTGTTAGTTAAGTTACATAGATTTCAGGTGTACAATTCTGTAATACATCATCTATATATCACATTGTGTGTTCACCACCCAGAGTCAGCTCTCCTTCCATCAACATATATTTCTCCCCATTTACCATCTTCTAGAGTCCCCCTACCCCCTTACCCTCTGGTAACCATTAAACTATTGTCTGTGTCTATGAGTTTTTGTTTCTTCATTTGTTTGTCTCGTTCTTTTGTTTTCAGTTTTATATACCACATATCAGTGAAATCATATGGTTCTCTACTTTTTCTGCCTATTTCACTTAGCATTATAATCTCAAGATCCATCCATGTTGTCGCAAATGGTACTATTTTATCTTTTCTTATGGCAGAATAGTATTCCATTGTGCATATATACCACAAAGTCTTTATCCATTCATCTATTGAAGGACACTTTGGTTGTTCCCATGTCTTGGCCAATGTAAATAAAGCTGCAATGAACATTGGAGCACATATGTCTTTATGGGTAAATATTTTCAGATTTTTTTGGTAGATCCCAAAGAGAAGGATTGCTGGGTCATATGGTAATTCTATTCTAAAATTTTGGAGGACCCTCCACACTGCCTTCCATAGCGGCTGCACCAGTCTGCATTCCCACCAACAGTGTATGAGGGTTCCTTTTTCTCCACAGCCTCTCCAACACTTATTACTATTTGTCTTGTTGATGATAACCATTCTAACTGGTGTGAGGTGATATCTCATTGTGGTTTTTATTTGCATTTCTCTGATGATTAGTGATGTTGAGCATTTTTTCATATGTTTATTGGCCATTTGTATGTCCTCTTTGGAGAAATGTCTCTTCAGGTCCTCTGCCCATTTTCTAAATTGGATTGTTTATGTTTTTGTTATTGAGTTGTGTGAGTTCCTTATATATTTTGGATATTAGCGCCTTATTGGAGGTGTTGTTTGCAAAAATCTCCCATTATGTTGGTTGGCTCTTTATTTTATTGATGGTTTCTTTTGCTATGCAGAAGCTTTTCAGTTTGATATAGTCCCTTAAAATATTTTTAATTGTTTTATTTCAATAACAAAATGAAGACTTATACTTTCAATCTTTTAGCAGTTGTAAAGACAGAATTTTGCTTTGCAGTTATAATTCTCAACTGAAGGACATTGTTATGGAATAAGATCTTAACTTTTAAGTCAGTGTTTCCCAAAGTGGACTCCATTGATGTATTATGGGGTGTGTGAAGATTATCCCACCCTTTTAAAAGGGGTCCGGCTGTCATTCAAGTTTGGGAACCGGTGCTCTGCAGCATGACCTGCTCGGTGCTGCAGATGGGACCGGCAAAGGTAGAGGGCGCCACCGTGAGGCTCCCATTTCAACGCTTGTCATTTCAATTGTGGTGGGTTAGAGATCACAGGGAAGCAGTGCTATCTGTTGAAGAGACATCAGACAGTGTAGTAAAAAGGGTAATCCATTTATTTTTAGAGAAGTTTTCCACTCAGAGATCATACACGCTGCAGATCACAGAAACACATGCAAGCATGAAATTTAATTTTTAGGAACTCTTTCCTGGGGCTTCCATAGAAAGCAACAGTGAAAGGAAAATGATAATCATGACAAGGCAATTATAGAGAGGTTTGGGGGAAATAAAAAAATCTTGAAAACACGTATAAATTTTTTTAATTAAAAAAATGCAAGCTGCATTATTTTAGCTCAAAAGAGCAGAATCAGCATCGCAGAGACAATACTTTTAAACTTTAAAATAGCCAAGAAAGAATAATGGGCATATTCCCTCCACCTCAAGGCGATATTCCCCCTTAGTGATTCAGAATTTATAAACGTGATAAATATTGACGTACTAGACTTCAACAGATGGAATGAAACCTATGGTAAAACAAAAGTAATACATTTGTGCTTTCAGCATGAAATAAATGAGTGAGAGATTAAACGGAGGCTTCCCTAGATTATTAAGAGTGGATAATTTTAGTGTTTATTCACAGTTGTATACCATTTTCAGCAAATAAAGATGGCAAATTATAAAAAGAAACTCAACTGTTATTTTTTTCCAGTGGGATAATTTTGTTTCCTTTAATTTTTCTGTTTTTAAAAAATATTCCTGAAAAACAATAAGAAAAAAGTTTATATTTTCTTTAACTTTCCTGATACCCTTTTCGATTGCATGTCTTCAGCTAAACACTCAGTGGACATTTGTTTCAAAAGACAATTAGATTCGGCATGTCCAACAATGCTAAGAAAGAACATCAGTACCCTAGAGTACTAACTTACTGAAATTGCCCAGTGTTTAGTAAATACCACGTTTCCCCGAAAATAAGACCTAGCTGGACAATCAACTCTAATGCGTCTTTTGGAGTAAAAATTAATATAAGACTCTGTATTATATTATACCCGGTCTTTTATATTATATTATATTATATTACATTATATTATATTGTATTGTATTACATTATATTACATTATATTACATTATATTATATTATATTATATTATATTATATTATATTATATAAGACCCGGTCTTATACTATAGTAAAATAAGACCAGGTCTTATATTAATTTTTGCTCCAAAAGACGCATTAGAACTGATTGTCCAGCTAGGTCTTATTTTTGGGGAAGCACGGTAGCTTCAACAGAGTATGGACTTTTCAAAACTTACACTCATATTAACCCTGATGTCAAAAGGCACACTGCAATGAAAATTAAAACTGTAAAAGAACTATTTAATAATTACGATATGATATTGTTACACTGACATATGGGTGACTTTTCCTCCATTAGAAAAATCTTTGGAAAGAACTTTTAGCTGAAGTACAGGCCAAAATGTACTTTGTACAAAATGTACAGGCCAAAAAGTACAGGCCAAAAAAATTTTCAATTTTTTCCTTGAAAATATTAGACAAAATAACGTATGAGGAAAATGTAAAAATCTATTAACCAATGTTATGTTATATAAATATAGATAGTATATATAATAGATGCAACATACATATATATATTTTTCCCTCAAAGATCACTACCTTTGTTGTATTGATGTAATGCTCTATTGGTCCAGTGGAAAGAAGGGAGGTCTAAAGGAACTAAATTCTTACATGTTAGGTTTTCCAAACTGTCATCATTGCACAAAATAGTTTATCAAATTGTCAAAATTTACAGGTATCCCAGACACACGAAATGTTGACAGAGTTTGTGTCTTCACACGGTACTAATCTCACTTCTGGAGCTGTAAACATGATGGCCGAAGTGACAGCCTGGCTACAAATCCGTCTGGCAGCTTCATTAGACCTCTCTCGCCTGACTGATTAAACTACATTTAAAACCCACTTTTATTTTTTCAAGCCTTTTGTTTAAATTAAAAGGTCATGTTTTCAAGCAAATTATCTGCTGCTTCCCTCAGTCCAGCACCATAATACAGTTACATTATTACTAGTGTTACCCCAAGTGGTGAGTCAGCTGCTCAGGCACAGCAGCCAGGGAGGGGCCCCTCCCCTGGGGGTAAGCCAAGACACTGGGGAGGGGCTGTTTATTTATTTGCGGTGGAACCTAGTGAGGGAGGCTGGCTGGGGCACATTCGAGTTGATGTTTAATAACAAAGTCCTAATGGCTCTTAATGGGAAAATTTGGGTTTGATATGTAGGACACACCTGCAATTTGGACATTCTTCCTTTAAAATTTTAGTGGTGGCTTTTTTCTTTGAGTTAAGTGGACACCATTTCATAAACCTCTGTATTTATTTCACCACTGTTCATTTTTTAAAAAAAAAAACAAAAAAATCAACTTTCTCAGGGCATGGATTGTTGCATCAAGACAATATAATAGAAACGCATGCCACACTTTAAATAATGCTTGCTAACTTTTTTACTGTAATGTATCAAGAGGTTCATATTTGGTATAAAATAGAGCAGGCTCACACTCCTGACCCCTTACTGCAGCATTTAAGCCAAACAAGGAAATATGGGAAACTTCACTTTTTCCCGTGGTTTTTCTGTTGGTATGCAGGGCAAATACATCTGAGAGATGGAGAACCATCTGAGATAAACCATTGCCAAGCTGTTTTACCTTCGTGGGCAACCACTGGAGGCTGCTCCCTTTACATTTCACAGCAGGCCCAAGAGGAGGAATCTTGGATGGGAGGAAATCTCAGCTTCACTAAAAGAGAGGAAGAAACTGTGTTTGTTTGCAGCCTGTTTTTACCTTGGTTTCACATGGTTTGTATTGTTTATAATGCCTGCCCTTATTTCATAATGTGTTTACCATGCCTCAGTATCAGCGCAGTTCCTTTGTCATGAAGTTGATGCAAGAAACCAGGTCAGGAAGCATCTACACAGGTGTTGGGATTGATGCTGTGAAATAAAGTCTTATTTCTTAGCGCTGACATTTTTCATCCGTTAGTTATAGAATTTCGTGCTTTTATCTGTTATTAAATTCTATGCAAAATTGATTTTTGGATTAGATTTTGTCTTTTTTTTTTTTCTAAACATTTTCAATTATAAGTAAATCCTCCATAATCATCAAGGGTCGAGTAGAACTGGTGTTGGCAAACTCCTACTGAGCCTCAGTAACTCCCTGTGAACAGGGTTAGTGAACCATATTAAAGAAATAGTATTGCCTTTTTATTTTCATTTCAATGAGACTCAATTTGTAATAAATAAATTTGCACATGGATACCACAAACAAAAAAAACCCCCAAAAACCAGACACACATAAGTTTTCCCATACTTGGAAAGTAAACAATTTCCAAGTATGTTGCTAGGTTTTCTGTACCACTGAGCCCAAGTTCTTAAAACACATTCACGTCAGCCTATTTGTGGGAGACTTTGCTCTGGTTGATGTGTGGGAAGTTCACACACAGGCACTGATGAGAAAAGAGAATTAAGATGTTTTTAAACTTAATGACATTTTCAATTCTCATTTCTCTAACTTTCCGATGCTGAAAATTAAAACAAAGTAAAACAAGAAAACTGGTTATAGAATAATAAAATTCAGGTAATGCTAAATGAAGTCATTATTTAAGCTGAATAATATAAGTTTAAATAAAAGTAGTTTTAAATGAGTCTGGCACCAAAAATTTAGATTAATAATGAAAATATCTTTTGAAAGGTATAGAATTCCGAAATACATTTATTGATGCTTGCAAATTTCATTTAAAAAATTAGAGTTCACTAGTAAGCTCTTTTAAAAAATTTTTCCACAAAAAGTATTTCAACACATACTCTAACTCAGGATCACTTGAGATGTTACATGAGTACGTCCCTATTAGTTTTATGCAGCACAAACTCCGACGTAATTTTAAACCTTAAAATTGATTTAAATTACTTAAGTAAGGAAGTATATATGTCAACTGCCTTGTAATTAGTGTTTAGCAAATGTTAGTTGTTGTTATTTAGTTATTAGAGTTGTTTCTAGATAAATATCTGACTACTAATGATCAAAGTAATTGATATTCTATCATTTCTATTCCTGATCCTGTATTGCAATAAAATAAGCCAATCATTACTTATGGAACACAAATACACAAATAAAAGCAAATAATTTCAAAACATTTGATATATAATGTTCTTCGATATCAAAACCTATCTAAAATTAAGTTAATGTCAACAATTCTAGGTCCGATAATTTCTCCAAAATAACAGTGTTGAATTGGCACGGAGAAAAAGAGATATTTTTCCACTCTTTCCTATGATGTTTTTACTCTGAGAATAAGAATCTATTTTCCCTTTGAAAATCTCTACCAAGTAGATCTGAATCCAAATAACTTACAATTTGTTCCATTCATTAATCATATAAGTTCTAAGTGTGTTTTTGAAAAAGTATATTAATATTGACAGACATATTTGGCAAAGCAATATCAGCTATTGCAAAAGCCATTTTAAACAGCCTCTTTAATAAAGTAGGAGATGAAAAATACCAACACACAAGAGTATGTGTTTAATTAGGAGGTATACTGTACTTAGAAACATTCTAATGAATAATAAATGATGTTTTATTTCCTGTGTCTGAGACACCAAGCCAAATAATCAAGAATCAAAGCAACTCAAAGTATTAGGTAACAATCAGTAAACTTGGGCAAGATCCTTTTTCCCTCTCAAGTTTAATTGGCTCATTGTTCCCAGGCACTATGAACCATGGGGCTGGTGGCAGTGCTGAAGTTTACTTCTATAAAGGAAGATTAACATATTCTGGAACTTTACACTAATCCTTGTTTTGAGTTAATTCAAGCAGATTGGATTAGTAATTCTTACCTACCACCCACTAGAAGGGACCCCAGCTTCTTTTCTTTGACAACCAGTGGTATTGTACACCTTCTGTGCATTATCTCCCACTGAAAACATTCTTGGGAAAGAAATTGTGTTAAAGGAAAAAGAAACTTTTACACGAGGGGGGTGAGAACCAAGGCCTCTCAAAGCCGAATCCGATCGTTTCTCTATTATCAGCTTGGTCTGCTCTTGGTTCATGCGGGCAGTGGTGGAGTATTCTGAGAAGTTCATTAAACATTCTCTCGTCACTGAATTGGTTTTTCTCTATTCCCATCTGGGGAGGACTGCTGCAGAAAGGCAAGAGAAGGCTTCTCCTTCACAACCCTCCTGGAACCGTTTCCACAACCATTCTTTCCTTGTATTCCATCAACTCTCAGATATGAACCAAAAAACGTAACTGAGTGATCTCTAGGGGGTGATGATTTACCCTTTATTACTACAACGGATTTCTATACCTATTGATGTGGAGTCTATGGAAAGAATACCAGCAAAATCAGGTTCTGCCAGACCCTGCAAGAAAGATTCACTCGGCCTGTAGGTTCAGATTTCATAGGCCTGTGTGTTACCACGTGCCTGAAGAAATTTGATTTTTTTATTTATAAATAAATAAATACCTCAAAATCTTTTCCCCCCTTGTTTTATAGAGCTATAATGGACATACAGCACTGTATAAGATGTACAGCATAATGATTTGACTTACATATATGTAAAATGATTACCAAAATAAATTTAGTTAACATTTCTCATGTCATATAGACATTAAAAAAAAGTGTTTCTTTGTTTTTTGCCTCGTAATGAGAATTCTTAAGATCTACTCTCTTAACAACTTTTAAATATGACATATGACAGTATTAACTCTAGTCATCATGCTTACATTACATCCCCAGGACTTATTTGTCTTATAACCAGAAGTTTGTACCTTTTGACCACCTTCATCTAATTTGTATTCCCTTAGTTTTGTCAATTAAGTCTTAAACTGTGAACCACAACTAGTCATGATCTACTTTCTTTCTATAAGGAACAATGTCACAGAAATCCACTGCTGTCCTTGTTTTTTTGGTAGCTTTTGCTACAGAGCAGCCAGATGGCCCTTTTGTAATGACAGGACATGGTTAACTACTGTTTTTACTATTAAAAATGCTTAGAAATAGATAAAATAGTTACTTTTTCATTGTATAAGTAGAAATCTAAATATTAACTATTGCTTTACTCCAAATAATCAAAATAATGAAATTTGAAGCAGAATTGCCAATAAGGTAATTTAAAAAATTGATCTGATGTTTAAGATTATTTGACCTCATTCCTTTAAGTGGACTCTAGCCAAATGAAACTACTGTACTTACTAATCGTTAAGTGGGGAATACTGATCTATGATTTTTAGGAATCTGAAAGGAGTAAAGGGGCGGATAATTACTTAGTATCTACTCAGAGCCAGGCACTAGGTTCAGCATTTCTGTACAATCCCAAGTAAACAGACGTTTGTTTCTCAGTTGCACAGATACAGAATCTGAGAAGTTAGATAATGTGCTCAGGGCCGAACCGTGAGCAGGAGGGTTGGAATCCAGGTTAACTGAACTCTAAAGCTCGTATTGTTTTTCAGTACCAAGTGTCTTTATGTTTCAAGTAATATCTTTTGGAGAACTATATGTTAACAAGTTAAAAACACTGACCAGTAAATGGATTAACCTGAGCACAGTTTTACTACCCAGCAGATGATTGACTGAAGGAACGGGAGGGATGAGAGGTGGGACGAGAGAGACGAGCTTTGAGCAAGACTGCCTCCTACCATGTTTCCCCGAAAATAAGAGCTACCCCAAAAATAAGCCCTAGTTGAGATTGCAGCCAGACGGACTCATTTAGTACGTTATGCCGATGTTCCAGAAGAAGATGACATGACTGTATTTGAATAAATGTAGATTGTTGTACATGAAAAAATAAGACATCCCCTGAAAATAAGCCCTAATGGAGAAAAATTAATATAAGACACGGTCTTATTTTCGGGGAAACATGGTAGAAGGGCAGGCATAGGCAAGACTCAGAAGTATTCTTGGCAGCCAGGGTTGCCTACGGTAATTAATACCTAGAAACATTATAAAGGGATCTCCATATGTGGAGGTAAGGGCTTCAAGAAAGAATATCACCTACTTCTAAATAATACTTCTTCCTTCCCTAACTCCAACTTTCTCAACATCATGTGTTTAACACTGGCCTAGAAACCAGCCAAGCCATCCTCCTGACCTATAAAAGAAAATCACAGAGCAATCAGGATTCAAGACCCTGACCCTCTCCTCCAACTCTGTCGGCCTCTTGCTAGTGCCTCAATCCCATTTTACCTGGCTCCGAAATCTCGGTCACACAACACCCTCCCTTCCTCTCTCCAGCCCCTCTGCGGTTCTCTACGAACACTGGCTTGGTCCACCTCTTCTAATTCTGGGGTTTCCCGTTAACCTCAGAGAGCCAGTGTCCTATCTGGCCCTCTGCCTGGCCTTCTAGAGCTCCTCTCTGGTACAGCCAGGTCACGTCTCATGTTCTCTCTTCCTGTGGTGGGGAACCTTGCCAAGAATAAGGCACCAGCGGCTTTTAGTGTGAATGTGGGTTGAGTCTTCCTGTTGCTCTGGCCCCAACCACCTGTAAGAAAGGGCTGGTCAGGGTGTGACCCTTGCAAGACTTCCACCCTACTTTCTGCTCCTGCTCCTTTCTGTTTCACCTTTACTTCCTAGAGAAGGAAAATAAAGAGAAGAGAAGAAAGAAGGAGACAATATAGAAATAAGCTAATCTTGCTAGAGTAGACAATAACTCCAAAGCCCAAGGAGACTAAAGTGAAGAACTTTGAAGAGAAGATGGGAGGGGAGGGAAGTCCCCTTAGTCAGGGAACTCAGGTAGCTCCGGCTTCCCTCTCCCCTGCGAGGTTCCTTGTCTGAAAACGGGACAACAGTATACCATCCACATCCTGTTGAAAGGATTACAGGAGATGACATTAAGAAACATCTTTTTTTTTTTTTAATTTATTGGGGTGACAGTTGTTAGTAAAATTACATAGATTTCAGGTGTACAATTCTGTATTACATCATCTATAAATCACATTGTGTGTTCACCTCCCAGAGTCAGTTCTCCTTCCATCACCATATATTTGATCCCCCTTATCCTCATCTCCCACCCCCCACCCCCCCAAAAAAAGAAACATCTTAATGTTTCTTAATGGGGAGGGGAAAATCAGAGAAAGGAGGGGACACTCAGGGCCCAAGTCCCTCCCTGCCAGGCACAGTGACAGGAATGGATCAGCAACACTTTTCTTGTCCTTCCTCTCCCCACTCCCTGCCTGCCTTGTGAGTGGCTCTGAAGTCCCGGATACCTGATTCTGAGATTCTAGTTCCTGTCCCTGAGGAAAGACACCTCACCCCCCATACTAGGATGTGAGGATTGGGGCCTGTAGAAGTCTCAGAGCCATTTCCTGCTTCCTTTCACCTCCCTCTGCTGGACGTAACCATGTGTAAGTCACATGAAGGATTCACATGTATGCCCAGTGACAAGGCAGGACAATCATGACTATTCATTTATGCAAATGTGTCAGGTGGCTCTATTACTATATCTTCTGCTCTGGATTACTGCTGTAAACCGCTTATCTCTGCCCAGTCTTCTGAGTGTTCTGCGCAGGAAGCATGGCTGGCCACTCACCACTTGACAAAATTAAAAAACACATAGTTTTCATTGTTTGTTAACTATTGTCTCCTTGCTCACAATGTTTTCTGTGATATTTACCATTTCACTGAGCAACTATACACTCTACTATGTTAGGGACCCAAAGAAGGTCTGAATCTTGTCCTCACAGGACTCAGTTTAGTAGGTGACAGAAGTTTGACTAATGAGGAAATGAAGTGGAATGATAAAATATTATCCAAGTTAGTGCTACTTATATGTTGCCACGTACCTGTGGTTCCTGAGTATTTACTACTACCGTCCCCTTTCAGTTTCAAAGATGTCTTGCTTTAGAGGATAAATTATAGAGTTACCCTAGTTGTTGGGTGAGTACACACACACGCATATCCTAAACAGAGAAGGAATGCTAGAAATGCCAAATGACATGCCATATTGTATTCAAAGACCCCTTCTGTTTTCCCTTCCTTCCTTTTTTCTCCTTCTTTCGTTTCTTCCTTCCTTTCTTTTTTTCTTTACATTTTTCAGCATTTTAACATCTCTAACATCAGAATCTTCCTGAAACTTGCTGTCACCAGGTGGCCGCTGTCTTTACCTGGACATGTGCATCAAAAACTTGTAGAATGAGTGTCTGTGTCTTGGGGGAAAAAATCCCAAGACTGTAATAGAGCTCTCTTTTCAGAAATACTGCTTCACTGATATTCTTGATGGCAGAAAGAACCCTGGGTGAAAATATGTATAGTAACAACCGCAAGTCCAAAAAATGATTCAGAAGAACTGACAACTGTATAGAAAGAAGTTTTAGAAATACCATTAGTTTTGTTTATATCTTCTTTTCATTTATACACAACAGTAAAATATTCTAGGAATCAGTGTCTAAATAAGTCCCAGGGAGTTTTTGCTGTAAATATAATGTAAAATTTCACAATGATGCCACTTACAATCGAGAGCACCTTAGTGCATATGAAATAAATAATGTCTCCAAATCCACATCCATTTTCTGTTCACTAGAACAGGACGATAGACAAGTCCCAAGTCCCAGCTGATAGAAGTATAGTTCTACTGTTCTAATACTATTTCTGAACTGCATTAAATACTTTTTTATTGAGGTATAATTGACATAAAACATTACATTAGTTTCAGATCTACAGCATAATGACTCGATATTTGTATATATTGCACAACGATCCTCACGATAGTCCAGTTAACATCCCATCTGCAGTTTATATCTACACATGAGATGACGGGTAGGGAGAGAACAGAGCTTCCATGGGATGTTATGGGGGCAGGGCTCAGGATTCTAGTTCCAAGTCTCAGTCTCCTCGGCAACCTCAGGGGACTCACCTCACCTCTCTGGGCCTCAGTTTCCTTGTCTGTAACAGAAGTGGCCTAACCACTAAGATCTCTCTGGTTGTAAAACTTTTAAAGCTAACGATGGTATATGCTATATAAATCTAGTGTTCCTATCATTGAACCACATTATTTTAGCTGTCAAGCATGACAACTGTATCACAAAGAAAATCTAATAATTCATATTACCTATAAGACATTAAAAGAAAACAGTGTGTTAGAGCAGCAACACCCACAGTTTTTCCCAAATCGATCAAATAGCACAAAATATCAGGTTAAGTATCATTAAAATTTTTTCTTTTAACCTGCCCGTGCTAAACACACCAAGATATCCAGTGTAAGTGCTAACGAGTTTAGCATGATTAGGTAACATCAGGAATTGCTGATTCCCGACTCTAAGTTATTTGTTCTGCAGGTTGACCCTGTCTGTGCAGAAAAGGTGTCAGTCAAATTCTTAATTTCTTCCCAAAGAAAAAGGAGAAGGAAGTGGTCATCAGGTAAGCAGGCCAGACCAAAAGCATCCCACAGCTAAGAATCAGAGTGCGAAGAGAACAGCAACTTGGTGTTCAGAATTACATGAAGTTTCTATTAGAGGGTAATGCAGACTAAATATTCAAGTTTACAAAAAAGTCTACCAACCCAAGAAAAGAAGAAGGAAACATAGGCGAGATCTATGGTAACCTAATGGCAATGACAGCAGTTGTAATGAGGCTGGGTGCCAACTCCTGTATGAAATATCAAGGCAGCCATTCTTTACTTTTTCCCAGTTGTCATCTTACTCATTTCTTTTCATCACATATGCATAGAAACCCCAAGATGTTGGTGCTTCTGATTTCTGCAAAACATGGGAACAGTAAGAAACAGGAAAAAGAAAGAAGAAAACTTTACTAAGCTTTGGAAGTCCAGTATTTGCAAAATGTAAAACAGAGTCTCCTTGGCAGTTTCTTTTTTTTTTTTTTTTTTTTTTTTTGGTGAGGAAATGGAGCCAATTAAAAGTGAGTTACCTAAGGTCACAAAAGGAGTCAGTGCCTAGAATTAGAATAAGTCTGATTCCTGAGCCATTGATTAAATGCAAAACTGAGCCATCATTTCAACAAGGACAGCATCAGAACTTTCATTAGAGCGAGAAAATTTGGGGATAGACAAGAAGGAAATTTTCCTAACATGAGTATGTAAGACTGTAGGTAAGGTATGCCAAAGAGGGGAACTATGCAACCTCTGCTCTTTCAAAAAAGAGGTATCAGCAACTATGTTCATTCTATCCTACCACTGCTGACCTCGTCCCCTTTTAGACATGGAAATGTTTTATTCCTACCCATCTCTTTGACTGCTTCTTTCTACTTTTCTTCAATAATTTACACTTTCTTTTATTGTTCTGTCATTCTCTTGTGACTCAAACTACTTTACACATACTTTTTAAAATTCGGTACCCCAAATGGAATGTGACACTCTAAGGGTGGTCTGACCAATAGAGAATAGAATAGTTCAGTTAACTCCCTTTTTCTTTGTACTAAAGTATTAATGGAACCAGTGCCCCCTCTGGCTTTTTAATTTTTTTTTTTTTTGTAAACTTTTTCCTCATTTTGATGTCAGTCCAAATACCTGAAGCACTCATGTGCTATTATGTCACAATTTTCTCATCCCATACTTGATTTTTGGACCCAAGTGCAGGATTTTACATTTTTTCTTATTACATTCCTTTTTGTTAGATCTGGCCCATTGAGATATTTTTAGATTCTGATTTTGCCATCCAGCAAATAGCTTTTCCAACCAGCTCCAGGCCATTTGCAAATGTGATTAGCAGACCTACTACATCATCATCCAAGTTATTGATAAAAATGTTGAGAGCAACGAGCCTGGCAACACTGGAGCCTAAACCTCCCTCTAGGGTGACTTTTATAAATCGCCCCTGTCTCAGTCAGGATTCAACCAGGAAAACAAACCACCCTGAGTATTTAAGACAGAGAGAATTTAATATAGGGGAGTTATTTCACTGACAATGGAAGGTCTGAGAAGTCAACCAGGGAACAATAAGGCAACCAATGTGGCAATAGCAGGAAGGCAGTGTCAATCCCAGGCTGAAGTACTCAATGGGGCAGGGTTAGGAGAATCCACCTAGCAGTGAAAAGTGGAGCCAGGAAGGTCATGAGGTTACCACAAGAGCTACCACCCCAAGCACAGAGGGAGGGGAAGAAATACACTCCACTTCTCCCTTCCTGCCATTGGCCTAAACCAGCTGGAAGCCAGCTGATGCAGGAGCTGGGGAAACACCGCTGGCTTCCGTCAGCCTCTGTGAGATAGAGTAGAGGAACATTCTTGAATTGAAGACAATTTCTCCCTTTTTCTCACATGAAAATAAGAATTTGTCAAGTGGCCTAGTGAAGTCCAGATCCTAATTTGACTTATCCTAATAGATTAATAGTCCCACTATAAAGAAATAAGACTATTCTGCCATAACTTATTCTTAGTGGTCATTTGCTTTCTCACAGAAGTCCTCACAAATCATTGATCTATATGCATTGGTTAGCAAACTACAGCCTACAGGCCAAATTCTGCCCATTGTCTGTAAGTAAAGTTTTATTGAACACAGCCATACTCATTCATTTACGCATTGTCTTCATTTACTGCTTTCATGCAGTAAAGGCAGAGTTGAATTATGACAAAGACCAGATGGTCTGCACACACTAACATATTTACTATCTGATCCTTTGCTTTTAAAGCCAACCTCTGGTCTATAATTTGCAGAATCCAACTACTTCTACCTTCTAATCAGACATTTTCCATCTCTAGGCTTTTCACTCATCTTCCATTGTCTATTTTATCTCTTAGCTGGTAAATAGTGGTTGCTCTTTCTCTCAGGGGTACCTTAAAATGTCCCCACAGTCACCTATAAGACCCTATACAAATGTGCTTCACTCCTGTTAAATTACATCTTGTTTGGGTTGGTCCATGGAGATAACTATGGGTCCTGACTCTTGCTTACTCCTGGGACATAGCAGGCATGCCCCAGTACAGAGTCTTTACACTTGTCGTTCCCTCTGCCCAAGTAGCTCTCTGCTCAGATGTCCACATGGATGCCTCCCATGCCTCCTGCTGAAGATTCACTTTGCGGTGAGCCTTTCCTGACTTTCCTATTCAGAATCACAACCACCATCTCTCTCCCTGCAGTTTCCCCTCCTTCCCTTCTGTGCTTTACTCTTTTCCATAGTACTCATCACCTTCTGACATGGTATTTGCTTATTATCTGTTCTTCTCCCAACTCCCACTAGAATGTAAACTTCAGCAGGGTAGGATTTTTGTCTGGTTTGTTCACTAATATACCCCCAGAACCTAGAACTGTGCCAGACAAATAATAGGTAAGCAAGTAAAGCTTTTGAATGAAGGAAAGAAGATCAGGACACTAATAAACTCATTTAGAGCAACTGGCTATTCTCATCCTCTCTTCACCCATCTCAGGTTCTCTTTAGTGTCATCTCCTGCAAGCAGGGAGAAAAAGTTAACCATTAAGGCTCTATTAGAGTTTCCATACAAGTTAATTGCCAAGGGGTCCGTGGTCAACATTTTAAAACCCAAAATTAAAGAACCTTGAAAGAGTCATGTTTACGTAGCAGTTCTGGTTTTTAATTGCTGTTTGAAGGACTTGTCCCTTTCCCTCATCCAACCATGACTCTCCTTTAATAAAGTTGCTATGACTGAAACTTACCTGGATGTAACAACCGTATCCTAAAATCTCTGAGAATTTGGCTATCATTCATTGAATCACAGGAAGCGCTTCCAGCACCCAAATCCAAAATAGTATTTGTTTACACCTATTCCTTTATTTTTCTCAATCCATAAAAGGGGATAAAATTGTAAAACCCCAAACTCTTCACACACAGAGTATAGTCATGGGTCTGATGAACGGTGGCTGGTCTAAAATTTGATTGGGCAAACTGTTTATTTTGCTGTCAGCCAATAATTATTTGGCTTTAAGACTGTTTTTACTGATCGAGTTGCCTTAAAAATTTTTTTAAATATGCATTAACTACATAATACTACATTTTTTTCTCAGTGTGAAGTTTTCTACTAAACATTTTGAATCTGAGCCTTCTGCACAATTGAAATTTTTGCACATCCTTAAAATTAGAATTATGTCTTTTTTTTCTCCCCCAAATAAACCTTTACTTTCAGACTATCACTTCCTTATTCAAACACTTGTCTGTCCTCTTGTGTTAAGTATATGGTTCTTCCTCAATTTTGGAGTTTAACATTACCTCTCTTTATTTTACCTTATGGAAACATTTTACAGGTGCTCTGATCATTAAAACATTGTTTAAGATCGGTAAGATAACACCACTGTTACTTAAAAATTAAACGTCGAGCTTTTGGGCCGTCGAGTCTTTGTTCTGGGTTTGGGAAGAAGCTCACACGGTGAACTTTGAAATAATCTTCCAACAATTCTTTGGGTTCTAACTACAGGGCTTATGATTGATTTTAAAATATTTTTATAGTTAATAAAATATGATTAAAAGAAAGATTCAATTGAACCTCCAGCACTAACCTAAAACTGTTTCCAATGACCTCCATCTTATTATTTCACAACAGCCTTTTGTTCTGGGTTTTTCCATCTGTTTGTTAAGCATTTTTCAATGAAAGTCTCAATTAGAAGAAGAAAAAGGGAGGGGGAACAATCATTTAATTCAAAAATTAATTTGGAGATCAGGCAACTGACTTAGGCGCATGCCGGCAACGTAAGGCTTTCAGCCTCGGCCACATGATCCGAAGGAGCTGAGCAGCAACTGTCTGGCCGCTCTAATCCTCCTTAATTTGAGAGCAAAGAAACTCACATGTGTTTCTAAGAACATTTTCAGAGTACAACAAGTCCATTTCTGGGGACACCGTCTAATGCCCTTGTTTCGCTGATCTCGCGTATTCTAAATTAATTTTTAAACCACACATAAGCCGAGGGTGGGGTGGGCTGGGGACAAGAGCTAACAGCAAGGCAGCCATTCCGTGTTGTTAAAACAACTACTGAAAGAGGCTTCAAAGTCTTCCTTCCTATGGCGACATGAGTTTCCTTTATGTTGTGATAAAGCTGGGCCCAGTCATGAGAAAGACCGATGTGAAGCATAGTCACCCTAACTTCTCTCTGAGATCCGGGTGAAATACACACGTGGAGAGGGCCACCTGGCAGGCTGCTTCCCCCCTTTGTCTGGAGCCCTCTAGGTTCACTGGTCTTTAGAAGAACTTAATTAAAATCCGTGGACAATTTTCCAGAAAGTGGATTAGGCCCTTATGGTAAACGAGTTCTGTTTGGGGGGCGTTGTCTCTCCCTGGATTTATGTTACTTGGGAGTAAAAGAGCTTAGACTGAAAAACGGGTGGGTCTCTTTTGCATTTTGAAGTCTGAGGCTTGACAGGCAACTGAGTTCTCAAAACTTTTACCTGGGGTTTACTCATCAACATGGAAACTCGGGAAACCAGGCAGGATTAGACTTTCTTGGGCAACATTGCAAAGTAGAAAGTGTTTGTCTCCTGTGCTCTCTGTTTCTGCTTTTTTGCTTCTTCTTTTTTAGCGTCCTCCTTCTTGGTTCCCATCTCCAGCCCATCAAACAACCGCTGTCCCTAAACAAAAAAATCCTTCCTTGCCCTTTACTTACACAAAGCCAAACTTACTCTCAAGAGTCTGACCAAACCCTTCAAACCGAGGAGCAAATAATAGCTAGTATTTCCTGATCTCTCACTTTCTTCTAGGCACTGGTCTAAGCATTTTACATGTATTGTCATTTAATTCTCACAGCAACCTTATAAAATAGGCATTATTCTTATTCCCAAATTACAGACTAGGCTAGGGATTTGCCGAAATCCACACAGGGATTTCAACCCAGAAAGTCTCACGGCAAACTTTGTTCTCCTAATTACACAACTCTACAATTGTTATGCCTCAGGGTATCGATACAAGATGACTGGCAACAGTGCATTTCTTCTCCTCAAATCAGTTGCATTAGACTAGGGGACATAGCCCTAAGCAAATGACTGAGGCTGTAATTGTATATGTTTCCAATCAAAGGAGCCTTCCTGAGGCCTCTCAAACCCAATCCTAGAAGCAGTTGCCTATTCTGACTTTGCCCTTGGCCTCTGTGTACACAAATGAGCCAATTTAGATATTGAATTAAATAATATTCATAAACCTATGATGTACAAGGTGTGATCAAGAACTACAGTGAATGTTTAAATACAAAAATTATTAAAAGACACATTGCCATTAATTCCCCCTCAAAATACTCCCCCTCGCTTCGAACACACTTATCCCATCATTCTTGACACTTTCTGAAATAGTTCTGGAAGTCCTCTTTTGTGAGTGTCTTTAGTTGCACTGTCGTGGCTGCCTCGATGCCCTGAATCAATTCAAAACGTTTACTTTCATCATCATTTTGAGTTTGGGGAAGAGCCAGAAGTCACATGGTGCCAGATATGGTGAATAAGGTGGACGAGGACACACCATAAGATTTTTTTTTGACAGAAATTCCCATACCAGAAGCAATGTGTGACATGGAGCTTTTCTGTTGTGATCACAAAATACAGTGAATGCTGCTGCCGAGTGCCATTCAGTTGAACGGCAAGGATCTTTAATATGGGAAGCAGCACAACAAACAGTACTAACAGTGTGTGACAAGTTGCAACTTGTTTGGTGTAGTCAGTTGGGTGTGAGCTACAGTTGGGACATGTGTTTTAAAGTGTGCCATAAGTCATCCTCCATCATGACAACTCTCCATGTCACACATTGCTTCTGGTATATGGCAATTTCTGGCAGATAAAAACATTATGGTGTGTCCTTACCCACCTTATTCATGGGATCTGGTGCCGTGAGACTTCTGGCTCTTCCCCAAAGTCAAAATGATTGAGGACATTGAGGCAGCCACCACAGCACAACTAAAGACACTCACGAAAGAAGACTTCCAGAACTGCTTCAGAAAGTGGCAAGAATGATGGAATAATTGTATTTGAAGCAAGGGGGATTATTTTGAGGAGGATTAATGGCAATGTGTCTTTTACTGTAATTTTTTAAAAAATTTAAACATGCACCGTATTGTTTGATCACACCCCATATATATATGTTTGTAAAGATATTCAGGGAATCACAATCCTTTAGGTTATATGAATCTTCAAAGTCATCTAACCCAACTGCTTATCCAAAACAGGAACCCCTTTCCGAATCCTTGAAAGATAGTCTTTAAGCCTCTTACTTCCAATGGAAGAAATCTCCTTGTTCAGCTCCTTGATCAGCTGACTGATCTTCACTAATCATTAAAATGTTCTTATTCATCTTGAGGCCAGCCTGCCTCCCTGTAAATCCAGTATGCATTTAGGGATTGCATACTAAGACAAGTAGTGGGACACTGCTTTCCCCTCTCTCCTCAGACCTTTCCAAATAAAATATTCTCAACGGCACAGTCCTGCACCAGAGGGCACACAAATGGGCCCAGGATTTGAAAGCCCATGAGGCCAGCCCCACCGGAAGCAGATCTGAGGATGAAGCAGTCAAGTCCTACCATTTTCCACAGTAATGACATAGCTAGGGAGCCTAATTGGGGAGTATCCTCCAATTTCCCCAAACCATCTGATGTTGGATCTTCCCTTCATTCCACAATCCACTCTCTCAATCCGCCATTGACCTTGACAGCACAGCCCCCACTGACCTCATGCCACCCAATCCCAGCTTCTCACAATGCCTCCCAAAAACAAAGAAAAGTGGGGTGAGCAACTCATGTGCCTGGGCTATGTGCTTCATTTTGTTAATGGTAACTTGATTTCACATACCCAAACTATTTGAGGTTTTCAATATATGATTATTTTCAGAACTCATGACTGTATTTTTGAAAAATATTAGCCACTGTGGTACACATAAGGGACAAGTCAATAAGAAACTATCTTTAAGATGTGAATAAAGAGAAAAGAAGCCTTCTGGGAACGAGATGTTTGTCCAAAAAAAGCAAGTCTGGTTTGTTTCAGGTTTGATGGGCTGATTTCTGGCAATTAGGTATCTTTATTAGAGGGGAAAGGTTGGTGTTCTTTCTGGAACTGTCTTTATGAAAGGCTGAGAGGACAACACAAGGGACTCACCTCCTGGCCTCCAAACTCAGACCCAGAGTTTAACTGGTTCTGGAGGCATTTCTGGGGCTGGGTCAGGTATCAGCCTTAATGTACAAATTCGGTTGATGAAGAAGCACCACCAAAGTAATTAAAACAGGGTGGGAGAAGAGACAGAAAAGTCTCTCCAGTGTTGATGACAGGAAATTCTGGACCTGAAATAGCTATCCCTAAGAAACAGCAGTGAAAAGTTCCAACATTTTGTGAGTATATTCTGGACATACTAAAATCAGAAGATTTCATAAGGCTTTATAATTATTATTATTAAAAAGTTTGAATTTTCTTGGTATTTCACCCATTTCTTACTGATTAGATAGCAGAAGTAATCAAATAATAGACACTGACTTAAATGGGTTAAGGATGTAAGGATTACTGTATGTTGGAAAAAGCAGTAACTACGAGTCAGAATTCAGTTTTCTAGTCTCAACTCTAAAACAGTTAAGTGTCACCTTGAGCAAGTCACTTAAACCTATGAGAGAACCTATGAGAGAAGGACTACAGGACCTCTTACATTTTTTTCAATTTAATGTTTCTGTGCCACATAGCAGCTCACACCAAAAGATATCTATCTATCTATCATCTATCTGTCATCTACCTACCTACCATCAATTCATATATCATATTTATCTCTATCTATGTATTCATATCCATATCCATCTCTCGCAAAGTGGTCCAATATAATCTCAGTTTCACTGTGTTTCCAGGCTCAGCCCTTATAGGGCTTTAAGACTAAAGTAAGCAATGTTAGAGAGAAGGCAGAAATGTATGAATGGCCAAGTGAACGGTAATTGATGATAGATCTAAAAACAACTGAAGAGGTGGAAAATGGGAATTAAATTGTGTTGAGAAAAACTTAAGCAGGGCTGGGGCTACATTAATTAGGGCAGTGCCCAGCACAGCAGTACTTGGTGTCTAGTAAGTGTTCAGTTCACATTACTGAATGAGTGAAACACTTATAAACAAAGACTCCTAATGGATAGAAATGCTCCAGTGTGGGGTTAAGTTGTGAGAGGGGCAGCACCGTTGTCCAAATTCTAACCAGTGACACCAGAAATACAGGATCGGACAACCACAGGGGACATTTTAGTAGTATTCATACTATGGGGTCTGTGTGGGTTCTGGCCTGACTTCTTTAATCAGTACAGCTGGAGATAGCAAGAGTGCTGACAGACAATCCCCAAACAGTTTCAGCTGTGTTTTCTGCCGAGCTCCTATATGGGGTAGTGTGGGTAGCATGAAAGGTGGTCCAGCTGCAGAGGTGAGCCCTGGAAGAGTGAGCAAGGAGTCTTGCTCCTTTCCTAGCACACATTCCCTGCCTAGGGAGGGCAAGCACTCTACAGATGTCATCAGCAGGCCCCAAGCTGGGCACAATGATAAAGCAGTCAAAGATTGCCTTCTGCAGCTCAGTGTCCTCTCTCTGCCGTCTCCCCTAAATTAGACTTGTTGCTGGCAACTCTTTGACTCAGAGGACTGGCAGCAGGAGCTCTGGGGAGGGATCCCTTAGAGCTATTTTTAAAGGTGACCATTACAACAAGAGTACTTTCAACCAGTCGTGCTTAACCATACATCATGTTGTTGAATACATATCCCTTCACAAACCCACAGTGGTCAAAATACACTGAAAACCAGTGATTTGGCTTCCAGTTCTCTATGCCTCTGATCCTATAAAATGGGAAGACTTCCATAGCCCTTTTGGCACACAATGTGGTTAATTCCATTTGTGAATAGAGACACCAAATCTGCTCCCAAATTTAATTCATTTATCACCTGGTTATGAGTTGCCTGCATCTAGACTTCTCCATTTGAATGGTATTTTTCCACCCATATAACCAAGCTTCTTAAGCTGGTTATTGGCCGTTGTACAAGACAAATGCAGGACAGCAAAGAGTTAAAGTGCTGTCATCCAAATGCACTCCAGCAACCCAAGACCATCACGTCTTCCTGCTTGCCCAGAAGCAGAAGCAAAATTCCCCCAAATATTTGAATCTTCTAAATAAAAGAGCAAGCTTGAGGAGGAGGACCAGACTGGAAAACAAAAGAGAGGAGGAACCTCCAGGGGGAAGTGGCAGATGGTCCACCAGGTGGACCCTGACAGTCCACAGAACTGGCCAAACTGACTGGTGGACCGGGCAATTTTTAGCACTGATTGCAGTGTGAGCCAGAGTGCACCAGCCATATGGCAAGTTGCCAGTCATCACTCCTAGGGACATTCCAACCAGATAAGCAATATAGTCATTGCTGGAAGGGGGTTGAGGGGCACCAGGAAGGAAGTGAGGGAGAACAGGCAGGCAAGCAGGATGCAACAGGGATGGAATAGAGCACACTCATAACCCCCATCGAACAGGTTCCAACACGTCTGAACAGGTAACTCGTGAGGTGGCTTAACCTTTGGTCTCTGCACACCCGGGAACACTGCCCTCTCAGAAAGATTTGATTTACTCAAAGAAGTAATTAAATCTGGTGGCACAGTGCTAATCAGCACTCAGAGCTGGAAAATTCTTTCTCTCCCTTTTGTAAATGCCCCAACCCTGGGCACCTTATTATTCAAGTTTTTAATTAAAAAGGAACAGAAACAGTTCAATAACCTGGAGCAATCCATCATGTTCACAACCTAATAAAAGAATGCAAGGTTGCGAAGACACTCTCCCCTCTACTGGGTCCTATGAGGCTCCACGGCGAAAAGCAAGCAGTTACTTGGTTCTTTACTTCTCTGCTGACTTAACTGTCATATTGCATAATTGCTGCTGAACTGCACGAAAGGTATTTCTAATCTCGTGACGGTGACTGAAAGGGGTTGAAGGACACAAATTAAGTCTCAGAGCAGTACAGCTGAGTAAGAATGGAAGGTCAGTCAGTTGACTCTTCCCACAATTCCCTGAACAAGGCAATTATTCATGAAGGAAATTTTAAATTATTTTCATTAGACTTGTGTTTTACCAATCTAACCAAAGTGATTAATTAGGGATTAAAATATTTACTCTGCACATGCTGCCTTGGCTCAGCACTAGCATATTTAAGCCTTGTACTAAAAGGGTCAGCTGTTTCCAGTATTGTTTGGAATTCATTTCCTATTTTCTGTGTAAAAGGGCACTGACACGCATGTCTATACTGTACTTGGGGTCCCTCCAGGCACCAACCTGGAGAAGGAGAAAGAGGCTCCAGAGTTCCTACCTTTTATCCTCACACTTCTTCCTTCTTAGGACCACGCTGGGTCGGTGGCCACAGTGTTTTCGTACCTGTGTCTTTGTAACAAGGTGTTCAGAATGCCTGGGGGTCAACACAGCACCCTGATCCATGACACACGATAGAGCAGTGACAGTTGGACCAGGACCTACACCGTGGTACGGGTGGGTGAAGGAGACAAGAAGGGAAGGATTTCCTGAGATTTTAGAGGAGTTTTCAGCACTATGTGATTGCATAGAGCAGTAACAGTAACTGTTTACTGTGTGTATAGATAGTGGCAGCAGAAGTGGTTATTCAAACAGGAGGTCCAGACCTCACTTGTTCCACGGTGCCCAGCAGGCCCAGAGCATTTACATGAGTTTGAATTTACTGTCGCCTTAATGAGACTCGAAATGGGACACCAGTGCTGGAGACACACCTTGTTTATTCATAAGTTTATAACCTTTTAAGAGATTGTTACAACATTGAATGGAAAGGAGGTGGTGGGAGAATTGCTCATTTATTTGCTACTGGACTCCCTCATCAAAGCAGTAAGACCCACGGAACTTCCATGACTCCACTTCTGAAGGTTTGTAAAGGGAAAAAGATGCAGGTGATCCATAGGCATTTTTCCTTTTGCTTCCTGCCAACAATGTTAATTAATCATATTCCTTCAACTGTTCTCACCAAGCCTTTAGAGACACAAAAAAATGCATATATATATATATATATATATATATATATATATATATACATATATATATATATATATATATGACAGGAGAATTAGCCAATTAACTGCTCTAGAAGCACAGCTAGTGGCTACAAGGTGGTAGATACAGAGGGGTAAATAAAACCATGGTCCTTGTAGGGCTGAAGAGGAGAATAGTGAGTCTGAGATTTTGTCTGCAGGGATAGGCAGAGCTCAGAAGGGTGGGATGAGGGAAGTGGTGCCATTAGAGGAGGAGGGAGCCATGTATGATGAAAACCACCAGGGTAGGGTGCACTGGTGCCAAGAATGAAAAGCATCCAATGGAGAAGGATGAGTCCACAGTACCCCAAGCAGGAGAGAGGTCCTGGATTGGTTAGAGGGAGGTATTTATTGACAGGAAGAGTAGTAGTGTCAGTGGAGTGTGGAGGCCATGAGCCAGGTTGGCTGGAGCCCAAGCAGACAGCTGGTGTGGAGACGTGGCTATGACAGCAGGTACAGCTATGCAGCTCTGGAGTTTATCTAGGAATCATCATAATAACAATGAATATTTATGGAGTGCTTTCCATGTGCCAGGTACTATGTAGGCAATAACTCGGTTTCTTTAATCCTCACAACAAACCTGTGTTCCTTTTATACACCAC
This sequence comes from Rhinolophus ferrumequinum, assembly GCF_004115265.2. Classification (NCBI taxonomy): domain Eukaryota; kingdom Metazoa; phylum Chordata; class Mammalia; order Chiroptera; family Rhinolophidae; genus Rhinolophus; species Rhinolophus ferrumequinum. The sequence continues at coordinate 36,742,603 of NC_046289.1, read as the reverse complement.
TAGTAAGAGCCAGAACCAGGATTCAAACCCAGGTCTGTTAAGGAGCAAAGCTTATGCTCCTAATGAGCACAAAATGCAGTCTTCATAGAAGAGTAACGGGATGAGGATGAAAGGAGCTGATGGGTGCACAGCTGGGAGGACGAGTGATGGTTACGGTGCCTTAAGGGACAAGTCCTGGAGAAGTTGAGGGTCATCTCTCATCTCAGATCAATGACGCAGTCTAAAATAGTCTAGGTTGGAAACCAACAGGTTTGGATGCTAATTTTGATTCAGATCCCGAGAAGTCTCTTGAATTTAGGAGAGCCACTCAACCTTTGTTCCTTAGCTGCAAAAGCACCCATTAAACAAAAAGAATACTGCTTACTTTATCTACTTTATGTAGGGATGAAGTATAGTAAATTAGTTAATTAAAATGGTTTACAATTATTTGGCAAATGCCATGGGCAAGCACTGTGCTAAATATTTCACATGCATTCTTTTATCTAGTTCTCATGATAACCTTGTACGTAGGTGCCATTATTCCTATGAGATAAAGGGAAGAAAGAAATATTTCATAAAGTTCAAAGAACCACAAGCACATAAGTCTTTATGATTATGACTTCGTAGGAAGTAGTATTATCCAGCTTAGAGAAGATGGTAAAAAAAAATCTCCTCCGAAACTTCTAGAAAGAAAAAAGATAGAGGCTGAGGTAAGGCATGCATAGGTATATATTAGGAATCATGTAATATAACTGAAGGCTCAGCTACAGGGGAAGTTTTATAGAGAAGCAATGTTGGTTACCTGAAATTCTGAATAACTAAACTGGGGATCAGCTTGGCTCTATTCCTGAGAGAGAATGTATCAGATAGAAAAATTGATCCTGGCCAACAGCTTTGAAACAGTATCTGCCCCTAGAAGTTGGACACGTTCCAGGGTATTTTAATTCTCAAGAGAAGTTTTACTTTACCTTATATCTAACTTTTATAGCCATTGCAACCTCACCAAGATGAAAAAGATGCATAACAGGATTTGCTTTCCTTCTCAGAATATGACTGCTGCAAGCAAACAGTTCAGAACTTACTTGTTAGCAATATTATTAGAAGTCTCAATCGTTTCTCACAGGGCAAAATGCCCCGAGGGGAAAGAAGTCACCTGCCACTTTCTAATGTTATTTAATCTTTTTAGTCTGTCTGAGCTGTAAGCTGTCAATCACAGTCGATGTTTGTCACCTTGAATGCTGTTTCATCAGTAGAATGTTTTGTATATCTATAAATACCTGATGACATAGGAATTAAGTCTTCACAATGATTACCCTACTACATCGTTCGACATCATTACTCATAGGCAAGGCCACAACGATTTTTAATCTTTCCGGATTTCTCACTAAGAAATGTTTCATTCCTGCTACATAAAGGGAACTGCTATTTCACATTGACAAAAAGGGTACCTGAAATCTGCACATTGGGCTGTTTATCATGTCTGAATGGCCCTGTCTGTCATTAAATGCTGCTCGTGACAGGATAATTATGATCATGGGAACTGATTGCCAAGTGTGGTGCAACAAGAAACAAGAGCAGCTCTGGTTCAGAATTTGGTAAGTGATTAGCATTATGTGCACTGAGGTTCGTGCTAATGTATTCATCTTATGAAGGTCATTGAAAGATGACTTCTGGAAAAAATGTAAAGAGAAAACAGTACAGGTCAGGCACCAATATGGTAATTTTAGTGACCGCGGATGTTCCTTCCTGTCTAACTTTTTCCTTTCTCTTTCACTTTTTCCTTTATCCTTCTCTACATTGTCCAAATCATGTACACTGAATACTATTTTTACAAAGAGAAATTTAAGTACATTTTAAAACATTATAACCATCTGGTAATATTACAGAAAATAAAGACACACTTGATGTAACATATTGTTACGTTAAATCTAACAACACTGTTTCAAGTGCCTGTTTGCCATGGGTTCTTGGAAAGTTGGTCTTGGGACCCCAATCTTCTACAAATGGCTCTGTCAGCATGATTATTGGGGTGGATTCAGCTGTGAGGGCTGTGAAAATGCTGATTGGTAGTGGTGCAGAATATTTTCTGTTGGAGTATGAAACCATCTTTGTCTTCCTCCCTCTCTCTTTCCTTTTTCTTTCTTTCCTTCCTTCCTTCTTTCCTCCTTACTCCTTCCTTCCCCCTTCCTTCCTTCTTTTTTCCCCTTCCTCCTCCTTCCTTCCCTTTCTTTCTTTATGGTCTGTGTTTTAAGAAGCATTTTAAAACTTGGATTTTCCTGTCTGGTTTAAAAGGAGTGTAGAAAATGCATTCATTCATTCCACAAATATTTCTTGAGCACTACTATGTGTGCCAGGCTCTCTTCTAGGTGCTGAAATACAGCAGGGAACAAAACAAAAATCCTTGCCTGCACTGAGTTAAAACCTAGGGAAAGAAGACCAAAGAAACAAGACAACTTAATCAAATGAATTGTATGCATGATGCTAATAACTGCTATGATGAGAGACTGCAGAGAAAAGGAGAGAAGTGAGTGAGTATGGAGAGGTTACAATTTAAGTAGGTGGTCATGGAAACCTTACAGACAAGGGGCATGTGTGAGTCAAAGAGGTCATAGGTGGAGGCCTGGGACAACCTGGGGGAAGAAACAGGATGAGAAGAAGGTTTGAGGCGGGAATATGCAAAGAGGGGCAGCATGGCAAGAAGGTTGAGATGGAGAGCTGAGATGGAAAGTAGGAAGGGCTACTCATGGAAGGCCTTGTAAGCCATTGGAAGGACTCCCGTGTTTCCAAGGAGTGATATGACCTGCCTTTCATTCTAACTGAGCCATTTTGTGGACCAGGTGAAGACAGACTGGAAAGAACAAGGGCAGAAACAGGGAGACCAGTAAGAGGCTACTGTAGTACTCCAGGTGCAGCTATGAGACCAGAGAGATCCCTGTGGAGATGGTGAGGAAGGGAACAGATATTGGATATATGTTGAAGGTAAAGCCCACAGGGTTTATTGACTGATCAGATGGCAGGGTTCAAGACTGGTTTTTAGTCTGAGCAACTGGAAGGATAAAGCTGACAAAAATATAGATGGTATTTAAAGGCATGAGACTGGATGAGATCACAAGGGAAAGAGTGTAGAAAGAGAAGAGATCCAAGGAAGGAGCCCTGGGCACTCAGTGTTGAGTGAACAGGGAGATAAATACCAGTTTACTCCACGTAGGACTACCTGCTATAACAAACAAAACCAGAAATAAATAATGGTTCAAACTTAGTAGATGTACTTTTCTCACTCACATAAAATCCATAATGGGTGCTCTGATTGGTGTGTGACTCTCCTTCCACTTTGTGGCTCCTTTATCTTAAACACATGGTTTCCAAGGCTATCGTGGGGAGAGAAAAGGGAAGAACATGGAGGATGGTACACAGGAAGATTTTAGGATTATGCCTGGAAGTGGTACTTGTGACCCCTCCAAACTACAAGGGAGATTCAGAAATTTGGTGCTCATGACAAAGAGAAGGCATGTTTGGTAAGCAGCTATCCAGGCTCTGGTCCCAAAGAGAAACCAGTAAAGGAGACTGAGAAAGATCGGCTAATGTGGTGTTAGGAAAGTCAGTAGAGCATGATGTTCAGGAGGCCAAGTGAAGAAAGGATTTCAAGGAGGAGAGAATGGTCAACAGGGTCCAATGCTGCTGAAAGGTCAAGTATGATGAGGGCTGAAAGTTGACCATTGGATTATTATTATTAACATTCTTGGTGACTTTAACAAGGGAAGAGTGGGTAGCATGGTGGAGCAATGAGTTGGTGGAATGAGTCAGAGAGAAAAATAAAGAAAGGAAATTACATAGTGTAGGCACGGAAAACTCTTTCCATAACATGTTCAGTGTAGATAAACACAAAGGCTTATCAGCAGTCTTCCCTGCCATGGTTGTGGGAAGAAACAGAATTCACTCCAGGTGGTTCAAATAAAGAAACTTTAAGGAGAGTATTACTTATGGAGAGTTCGGCTGTGTTGAGGAAATAAACAACAGATGGAGCGGTACCCAGGAACTAACTACAGGGGGAAGATGTTACCACCTCTATATGAAAGGAACAAGTAGAAGAAATCAGGTTACTGGAACACAACGAGAGATGAAAGAGCAAAGAAGAGTTACCCAATGGGAGCTGGAGTCCTTGAAAGAACTAGTTGATGCCTGAGGGAGAGCATAGAAGGAAGGAGGAAACCAGGAAGACCTACCCCAAACCTTTACTCTCACCCTCTGATCTCCAAAGATTGGCCACATCTAATCCTAAGTCCACCAGCAAGGGAGCTCAGAAGACGTGGTCCACAAGGATCATCCTCCCATGGCACAAAGCCAGGCCAAGAAGAATGGTGACTGGGTCAGCCGGTGGGGAGGGAAGGGCAGAAAATAAGCTCAGACGGGTTGCTTGACTTGGATTTCAGAAGTGAAAGAATGTTTGTGGCATCTCATAAAGTACAGGCCTTTTGCTTGATTGAGTGCCGATGGGATAGTTTCCGTATTTTTCCTGTTGACTATCACATGACGTGAAAAAGATGGGATTACTCCAAATAATGCTAAACAGCTTCTATACAGGACACCATACTTATGAAAATTAGCACACTCTGCTTACTTAAAATGAGAAACAAATATTTGACTAACCCTTCAAAAACTGATTCAATGATAGCATCCATTCCACAGGAAGGTATGTATATATATATATATAAGTCCCACAGTGTTCTAAGGCAGCAAATTGTGTGCATAGCTAAAATAAAGAGGGCTTACTTGATACCCAAGGCTATTTGCATTTAACTGAGAAGGAAGTAAATTTGTATTAGTAATCCACATGCAAAGTGTGGTTTGTGATTATAAAGCCAGGTGATAATATTATACAATTAAGTCATGTGTGTATATGTGCGCATGCACCAGTCACAGAAGGGAATTCAAGAGGGATTCCAGAGTATAGGAAAATTAGCATAACCACTATGCCCTCCACCCTGCCCCCAGCTCCTCCTCTTCTGATTTTGTATAATATAAGCACATCCAGGAATCAACTCTCTTCTGTGGAAGGGATAACAGCTTTACACAATATTCATGTTTTCAATAATATCCAACGCAGAGCACACTTGAGGTTTCTTTTGTAACTCTCCTAATCATCTTCTACCCAATACAATTAGCATTATCTAAATTAGTTATCAGTTTACCGAATTGTTTCCTACTTAAAAAAAAAAGTCATATTGCAAAATTATAGGTATAGCCATAGTCAGAACCAGTATTCTATGCTTGCAGACATTTGGAGAGAGATAATGTTTTTAATCCTAATTAGAATTCTTTTCCTTTCCTATATGAACTTCTCAGAATCATGGGTGACCTTATTTGCATTTGGATAGAAGTATGGTAAATCAACTGATTTTCACTTGTCTTGCAAAACATCACCTCCTATTCAAATATGTTTATTTAAGCTCTGGGCCTTTTACTCTCTTTCTGTGTTACTGCTTCTCCCAAAAATATCCATTTGGAATAGATTGTATTCTATTTCCCTTATCCTGCAATATAATTTTTAGTACAACTTAACTACTGTTTGAGCCCCGCACCCTGCCTTTCGAAACTAGTGGTTCTGAGCTCAGTATTATAATGTTTCTATCAGAGTATCCCATAAAGACAAGAAAACTCCTGGTGGTCTGCCAAAATCTGTTCTGCCCTCCTTGCATAACACTAAAGTTTAAACCAGGCATGTGATATCCAACTATAGATTACATTTTCACCCTCCCTTGCATCCAGTGTGGCTACATGACTAAGTTCAGGCCAGTGGGATGTATGCAACTTCTGGGACCTCCAACTTTAAAGACATTTGTCCCAGGGCACCTCTTTCCCATCTCTGTAAGCTGGGACATGGATGTGACCATATCCATGCTTTGATTAATCAAAGCTGGCTTTGATTATGCAGACGACGACAATGCATTAAGGGATGGCAGGCCAAAAGATGGGTTCCTGAATGACCATGTGGAGTAGAACCTTCCCACCTCTTTGGAATATTCTCCCTAAAACTATATGCTTTAAGCCACTGTATTCAAGATTACTTTGTTAAAGCAACTTAATCTCTACCCTAACTAAAACCATCGTCAAATAGGTTGAACTTCTCAAGTATATCAGAAAAGATGAGACTAGATTAAAAGTATAACTACTTTCAAGCTGGAATATCATTTTCTCTTAATTGTTCTGTTTAAGTAAGCAAAACATGGACTTATCCAGAATGTTTTCCTTCCTAATCTTGATCATGTAGTCTAAATTACCACACTTACTCTCAACTTTCCAACATTTGCTGTTTTTTTCAAAGATTGTTCATTCAAACTAGAATCTGAAAAAAACGGTAACTATTTCTAAATAACATTGTAATTATTGACTAAGTTAAAATAGGATCAATTATCCAGGAACAACAATGTGTTCTTTAAAATGCACTTTTTTATTGAGGATTTCTAGATTCAGGTTCAAATGGCATTAGAGTCATCGACAACAACCAATAATAATAATATTAATAAAATCAAAAATAAATAAACTCAAAAAAATAAAGCCATGGAGAAATTTGAATGTTGGTCTTTTTATTTTCCAGTGGGTGTACCTGGGTATCCATTTGTTTGGTTGCTAAAGTGAACAGTCGTGTTTGTTGGTGTAATTATGAGTTGTCATTAAAAACAAGAAGATGACTTCTCCAAAGAAAGTTGACTCCTGGAAACATTGTGATATATAGAAATGCATAATATTTCCTTATATTTCTTCAAGAAAGTATTCTGTACCTTGCTAATACTAGAAAGAGCTTATGATGTGACATTTGCTGCAATAATGAGGCATTTTTTAAAGCAGCAGAACAAATCAGCATGAAAATTTTCTCATGCCCTGAGGTGGCAGCAATAAATCCATTTTTACTTTCCTAAATGTTCAAGTGGCTTGATATAAATATCCTTTAAATTGTCTCTTCCCCTTTTGATTTTGGGGTCAGGCCAGTGCATAGGTGCAAAACCACACACAAATGGATCCCAGTGATAGAAATACACAAACACTCAAAGGGCTGATGCATGCTGATGACCTTGTGTTCTGTTATGAGACCTAGTTTCCAGGTCTTGTGACTGGACATTTTGAAAAGCAGAAATTACACAATTGTAGCAAACAAACCAAGAAGCTAAGCCTCAGACATGTGGCCTTTGCCTTGAAGCTTACTATTCAAGTTTCTATGTGCTCCTAGGTTCCAGGAGAAGCAATTGAAAGAGGCTGTAGATACACCAAGGACCAGCCATAAACACAGATTTAGCAGGTGCATGGTTCTACACCTCCTCCCATCTACCTCAGTCTTAAATGTTGGTGTTCCTAAGGACTCTGACCTTTAATCTTTTATGAATGTAAACACTCACCCTGGGGGATGTTATTCATGCTTGCCACCTACATAAAGAACTGTCAGTTGGTTATTTGCAGCTGTACCTCCCACAGAAATCTCAAATTCAAAATAAGCAAACTTAGCTTCAGAAATTCCCTTTAAAAATGCTCCTCCCCTCTATTTCCTATTTAGATATTCAATGATCTGAGAGAGGCCATGGAATCTATATTTTTATAAATTCCCTCATGTGATCCAGATTGTTAGTCAAGTATGAAACCATTGGTTTAGAGGGCTGAATCCTTATGTGTTTAAATTTACTAGATTATACTGTTATTAATGATAGTCTCACTTGTCACTACACTTCAAAGGTTCTATTTATTAGCTAAGTGAGTTCAGTGAGAGAATAGCTCACTCTGCATTATCTTTCTCCTAAATATTAAAAGCATGGGGAAAAAAGTGTAGTCTTCAGTAGTAAAAATTACTCATACAGTTCTCCTCAATATTTTATTATGGAAAATTTCAAAGATACAGAAAAATTGAAAGAATTATACAGTGAATAGTTATATACCCACCACCTAGATTTCATTAACATTTTACTTTACTTGCTTTGTCACATATCTATCCATCCATCATCCCATCTTATTTGGGGGTACATTTCAAAAGAGTTGCAGACATCATTATATTTCACTCCTAAATAATTAAGCATGCATATTACTAAATAGAGTTTAGTATTTGTTCAAGTATTCTTAACTTTTGAGGTAAAATTGTCATGCAATTAAGTGATCTTAAGTGTACCATTCAATTAGTTTTGACAAACGCATACACCTATATAGCCCAAACTCCTACCTAGATATAGAACATTATCAACGCTTCCCCACCCCAGAAGCACCATAGATGAATTTTGCATCTTCTAGAACTTCCTGTGCATGGAATCATACAGTATGTACTTTTTTGTGTCTGGCTTCTTTCACTCAGTGTAATGCTTTTGAAATTCATACATATTGCATGTTTCAGTAGCTTGCTCCTTTCTATTGCTGGGTAGCATATCATTGGTTTATCTATTTTCTTGTTGATTTTATCACAGTTTATCTATGCTCTTGTTGATGAACACAAGGGGTATTTCCAGTTTGAGGCTGTTATGAATAAAACTGGTATGATTATTCTTGTAGAAGTGTTTTTTGAAAATATGTTTTTATTTCTCTTGGGCAAATACCCAGGAATGGAATTATTGGGGTATAAGGTAAGTGTATATTAAGTTTCATAAGAAATTACCAGGCTGTTTTCCAAAGTGGTTATACTATTGTACATTCCCACCAATGATGTGTGAGACTTCCAGTCATTCCACATCCTCACTAATATTTGGTGATATCAGTCTTTTAAATTTTAACCATTCTGGTAGGAGCATAATGATACTTCTCTGCGCCTTATTTTTCATTTCCTTTATGAATAATGATGTTAAGCACCTTTTTTTCTATGGGCCATTTTATATCTCCCTTTATCAAGTTACTGTTCAAGTCATTTTCCAATTTTTAAATTGGGTTGTTTATCTTTATATTCTGAGCTACATAAATTCTTTATACATTCTGGATGCAAATTCTTTGTCAGATATATATTTTCTAAATATTTTCTCCTCATGTGACTTGCCTGTTCCTTTTCTTAATGATGTCCTTTGATGAGCAGAGTTTTAAATTTGGTGAAACTTAGTTTATCAAATTTTTCTCTTTTATTGTTTATGCTTTCTGTGTTCTGTCTAAGAAGCTTTTGCCTACCCTCTGGTTGCAAAATATTATCCTATACTTCAAAAATCTTTAGAGTTCTAGATTTAACATTTAAGTCTGTGATCCCTCTTGAACTGATGTTTGTGTAAGATGTGATGTAAGATCAAGGTTCTTTTTCTTTAATTTTCCCACATGGATATCCAGTTGTTCCAGCATCATTTGTGGAAAAGACTCTGCCCCCTCACTGGGCTACTTTAATGCCCTTATCAAAAATCAAATGGCTGATAAACAAAATCGACAAAATTTTAGCCAGACTCATTAAAAAAAAGAGAGGACCCAAATTAATAAAATCAGAAATGAAAGAGGGGAAGTGACAACAGACACTGCAGAAATACAAAAAATTTTAAGAAATTACTATGAGCAACTATATGCCAACACATTTGACAATCTGGAAGAAATGGACAATTTTCTAGAGGCATACAACCTTCCAAAGCTAACTCAAGAAGAAACAGAAAACCTGAATAGACTGATTACCACCACGGAAATTGAATCAGTAATCAACAGTCTCCCAACAAACAAAAGCCTTGGATCAGATGGCTTTAGAGGTGAATTTTACAAAACATTCAAAAAAGAATTATCACCTATTCTCCTCAAGCTCTTCCAAAAAATCCAGAAGGAGGGAAGGCTCCCAAACACTTTTTACGAAGCCACTATCACCCTGATCCCAAAATCAGACAAAGACACCACAAAAAAAGAAAACTACAGGCCAATATCTCTAATGAACATAGATGCAAAAATCCTCGACAAAATATTAGCGAACAGAATTCAGCAATACATTAAAAAGATCATACACCATGATCAAGTGGGATTCACCCCTGGTATGCAAGGGTGGTTCAACATCTGCAAATCAATTAATGTGATACACCACATTAACAAAATGAAAAATAAAAATCACATGATCATATCAATAGATGCAGAAAAAGCATTTGATAAAATCCAGCAGCCATTTATGATAAAAACCCTTAAGAAAGTGGGAATAGAGGGATCATATCTCAACATAATAAAGGCCATATATGATAAACCCACAGCTAACATCAGACTCAATGGGGAAAAGCTAAAACCATTCCCCTTAAGATCAGGAACAAGGCAAGGTTGCCCACTTTCTCTACTTCTATTCATCATAGTGCTGGAAGTTCTAGCCACAGCAATCAGACAAGAAAAAGAAATAAAAAGCATCCAAATCGGTAAGGAGGAAGTAAAATTGTCATTATATGCAGATGACATAATACTATATAGAGAGAACCCTAAAGACTCCACCAAGAAACTATTAGAGCTGATAGATGAATTTAGTAAAGTAGCAGGATACAAAATTAATATTCAGAAATCAGTTGCATTTGTATATACCAATAATAAAACATCAGAAGGAGAAATTAAAAAACAATCTCATTTACAATTGCTTCAAAGACTATAAAATACCTGGGAATAAATTTAACCAAAGAAGTAAAAGATCTGTACTCAGAAAATTATAAGACACTGAAGAAAGAAATGAAAGAAGATACAAATAGAGGGAAACACTACCATGTTCATGGATAGGAAGAATTAATATAGTTAAAATGTCCATACTGCCTAAGGCAATATACATATTCAACGCAATTCCTATCAAACTACCAAATGACGTTTTTCACAGAAATAGAACATATAATCCTAAAATTTATATGGGACCATAAAAGACCCCGGATAGCCTCAGCAATCTTGAGAAATAAGAACAAAGTGGGTGGTATAACAATACCTGACATCAAATTATACTACAAGGCTACAGTAATCAAAACAGCATGGTGCTGGCATAAAAACAGACACATAGATCAATGGAACAAAATAGAGAGTCCAGAAATACATTCATGCCTATATGGCCATTTAATCTATGACAATGGAAGCAAAAATGTACAGTGGGGTAAAGACAGTCTATTCAATAAATGGTGCTGGGAAAACTGGACAGACACATGCAAAAAAAAATGAAGCTGGACCACCTCCTTACACCATATGCCATACAAAAATAAATTCAAAATGGCTTAAAGAGTTAAATGTAAGATCCGAGACCATAAAATTCCTAGAAGAAAATATAGGAAGAAACTTCACAGACATCACCCGGAGTAAGATTTTTACTGATATATCCCCTCAAGCAAGGGAAGTAAGAGAAAAAATAAACATGTAGGATGACATCAAACTAAAAAGTTTTTTTCATAGCAAAGGAAACCATCAATAAAACAAAAAGGGACCCTACTGAATGGGAAAAGATATTTGCCAATGATATATCTGATAAGGGGTTAATATCACAAATTTATAAAAAACTCACTCAACTCAACTCCGAAAAAACAAACAACCCAATTAAAAAATGGGCAGAGGACATGAAGAGATATTTTTCTAAAAAGGACATACAGATGGCAAACAGACATATGAAAAAATGCTCAAACTCACTAATCATTAGAGAAATGCAAATAAAAACCACAGTGAGATACCACCTCACCCCAGTCAAAATGGCTATCATCAATAAATCAACAAACAACAAGCGCTGGCGCGGATGTGGAGAAAAGGGAACCCTTGTGCACTGTTGGTGGGATTGCAGATTGGTGCAGCCACTATGGAAACAGTATGGAGGTATCTCAAAAATCTGAAAATGGAACTACCTTATGATCCAGCAATTCCACTCCTAGGTATCTATCTGGAGAAATCTAAAACTCTAATTCAAAAAACTTTATGCACTCCTATGTTTATTGCAGCACTATACACAATAGCCAAGACATGGAAACAACTGAAATGCCCATCGGTAGATGACTGGATTAAGAAAATGTGGTACATTTATACAATGGAGTACTACGCAGCCATAAAGAAGAAAGAAATCTTACCATTTGCAACAACATGGATGGACCTAGAGAACATTATGTTAAGTGAAATAAGTCAGACAGAGAAAGATAAGTACCATATGATCTCACTTATATGTGGAATCTAAAGAAAAGAATAAGTGAATGAACTAATCAGAAACAGTTTTGGAGACAAAGAGGAAAAACTGAGGGTTGCTAGATGGGCGGGGGGTGGGGATAAGGGGGAAGGTGAGGGGATTAGAAAACAGTTGGTAACCACAAGATGGCCACGGGGTTTTGAAAATTAATTTGGGGAATGTAATCAATAATGTTGTAAAGATTTTGTAGGGTATCGATGGACATTTGTCTCATTAGGGAGACCACCTCAGGGATGATGTAGATGCCTGATCACTGCACTGTACACCTGAAGCTGAAGCTGAACAATAATGAATGTCAACTACAAGTTTGTATGTGTGTGTGTATATATATATATATATATATATATATATATACACACATACATACACACACATATATATATACATGTATATAATATATATATACTTACAAGAAGCAGAGTACAGCATTAGGAATAGAGACAGTGGAAATGTAATGGCTGTGTGAGATGTCAGAGGGATAGTGGATGGGGGAGGGGGGTTCACAGTGTGAGGGATATAAAAGATAAACGTCTAAGTATTACTTTGTCTTGTGCACCTGAAACTAATAATAATAAAAAAAACAATCACCATAAAAAAAAAATCAAATGGCTGAAAATGTGGGGCTCTCTATTCTGTTCCTTTGCCTATTTATTTGTCTGTATGCCACTACCATATTATCTTGATTTCAGACAGTTGAAGATCTCCAAATTTGTACTTCTTTTTCAAGATCCTATTAGATATCATAGGTTCTTTGCATTTGCACACAAATTTTAAAATCAAAATCTATTCACATACTCCTAAAAAAAAAATCTATTTACGTACTCTTAAAAACTGAAGTTTAAAAGGTTTAATATAGCCATTCATCTAGAGTTCCATGCATCCAAGTAGAGTTTTATGTATTCATGCCCCTGTGTAGTTTGAGACACTAACATCTTGGGATCACATACCTCATCATGGAAATCAATTTTTCTTTCCGTTTGTACATCAACTACTCCCAAATCATGCGGCATATTGCTTCTACCAGTGGGCCATTTGTCCTTAGCTAGCAGTTCTACATGTTTAGGACTGGAATAGCTAACCAGGTCTTGGCACATTGTAAACACAACAAGCCACAGTAACAAAATTGCGCATTACTTTGACTAAACCCAAGTGTATTCAAATATCAAAATTTTAACTGATACATAAAAAAGATTGTGACTTATTTGTTTCACATCAATCCTATGGAATAAGTTCAAACAGAATTTGTAATTTCTAAAATGTGCAAGAATGTCAATTAAACTTTTCTCCAAACTAAACTGGCAGAAAAGAGTTCATTCAGATTGCTGAACTAAGTTTTACATAAAGATTTCTAGAGAGGACAGCTTACCATGACTTAAATATTCTTTCTGCTGGGTATCATAGAGTGATACTTTCCAATGCCAACTTATTTTATCCATCATATGGTTATTAACAACAATGCAGTAGCAGGGCTTCTCTTTTTAAATTCTAGTCAATTCCACTCTTACCAAAGACTCTTTCTATCCTGAGACAATGGTTTCAAAGAGAATACCTAGTGGAAGGGGAAAGGGAAAAAGAAGTCTTTCTTATAAAATTAAATCTTCTTTAGCAGACACTGGCATGTACTTAACATATTCGCAGAAGTATCCCCTCCAGTTATGTTGCAAAAGCCATGCAAATAATAATTGCAGCTAAGTGCACTACATTGACAGTCAATATTGTATTTTCCAAGCTTGTACTCATTATTCTTTATAGTATTCATGCATTTTGTGAAAGATCAAAAGATTTACATATCATATAGAGTGCTTTAGGGAATAACTTGCTGAGTACTTTAAATGCACAATGTTCCACAGCCTTTTAAATACGGATTTCACTTCTTTCTTCTTTGTGATAAAGAAATAACAAGATAGAGCTAGATGTTTTTTCTTAATATAATAAAATGTCTATTTTAAAATATAAGATAAAAGTCTGATACGTTTATCTGTAATTCCAAATACAATTTTGTGATCCAAAATAATAAATTTTTGGATAAAAATCAAAATGTTTTCCTTCAATATGAGTATTGAACGACCCAATGCCAACAGAATCTCAAGTGATCCATTACACGATTGCGCCCCAACTTTCATTGAAGTTACTAAATAATAAAACTGATTCATCTGCCTGGAAACACTGAAGACACCGATAGTGTGCCCTCTCTGGAAACGGAGAACAGGACTCCCAGGGCTTTATTCCACAAAGCTCTAATATAAAACAAGGTGGGAGGAGCTGGCAACACATTCTTCAGTGGACGTGGATATAAAAACATAAGGGAGCAAGTGCTGAAGAGAAAAGGAATCTAGTTTCTTGGCTGCGATTTCCAGGATGGACCGAATGGGAATTTGAACGGGTCGCCAGACTAACTCTCCATAAACTCATGGGCATTTCTTCCACCCGTAAGGTTATTATCAACAATATCTATGAATAGGCAGTAATCGACATGAACAACACCCATTGAAAGACACTGCTCCTCAAACAACTAATTTTAAGAGAAAACATGAAAATTTCCTCAAGTCATCTATGCCAATGTGTGAACCACACCAGCAAGACAAATTTTATCCTTAAAAATATTAGTGGTTAGAAATTTTAGGAACACCTCTTTTGAGGTTTTTTTGTAGCTGTTCTTGTGATAAGTCACACCATTTTGTTGTACCAACGCTACTTATCCAGATCAATAATTTCAACATCCAGCTTTTCCCCCCTTTACCCTGGGCTCTCCATAGCACGCGCCTTCAACTCAGGAGTAAGGAGGGGGCAACTGAGGCAGAGAGGGAAGAAAAGACTCTAGAATGTATTAGGATAGGAGTCCTTGCACTGTATTACCATAGGATACTGTACGGATGACACTTTGATGTTTTCCCATCTGCCAAATAGCTGAAAACTTCTACAACACAGGAATACCCACAAGAAAGAGGTTGAATGTGGAGTGGGCTGATTCAAAGCATATGCTTCAGAAATTAGTAGAAGAATGGCACTCACATTTAACCACTTTGCCCAAAGGTGTACACAAACACCCTTTATTTTATCCATTTCAGTCCCAGTGCTTTCCCGCCACTGGCAGAATTCTGGAAGAGGGGTGTGAATAAGAGAGGAAGGCTCCTCGTGCTAAAGCCTGTCTTCCTGAGAAGCCCTTGCCTTCCTACTGGGGAAAAAAAATGCTTGGGAAAACTGGAGAGTGTATTGATTTGGAGCATTTCACTTTACTCCAGAACAAACGGAATGAAAGCTGCTCTTTAATGAAGCATAACCGTGTAGAGAAGTCTGCTTAAATATTTGCTCAGATAATATTTTCTTACTCTGAAGCTATGAATCTGGCAACAGCGACAGATTAATAATAGCGATGAGCCCTGTGGCTGTTGGAAGAGAGACTCCGTGTATCCAGAGGTAGCAATCAAATAAGCTCTGATCATTTGTACCACAGAACCATATACAGATTGCCAGGGGGCTGTCCATGAGCCTGAATGTTTAAAGCAATGACACTGGCCTTTCTACATCCTAGAGTGTCACTGTAGCGAATGCTACAGAAATTACAAAGTCAAAAGCATGAGAAATATGCCTTCTGATTCAGCTTCAGCCTTGGAAATACTATTTCAAAACACTTGAAGAATAACTGCAGCCTTTAAACCCATATCTACATTTAACATCATGATAAGGAACGTATCTGGGTAATAATCCTGAACTAAAGAAGCCAAAAACATAAAATAGTGATCTTTAGGGAGAAAAAACATATATACAACTAAAGAAATAGGGTTGTCTTTTTCTTCTTTTGTGAGAAGAAGGAAAGGAAGAAAAAACAAAACCAAGTAAAACTCTGGTTTTCTCCTATCAGATTATCAGACAATTTACACCCAGTGTTGGTGACCTTAGAAGTTGAAACAATGTTTGTAGAGGGCAGTCTGGTAATACATATCAAAATCTTTGAAATGGACTTAGATATTCATCCTCTATGAATTTACAATGAGGAAATAAATAAAAAGAAATGACAAATGTTCATTTTGGTGGTGTTCATAACAGCTAAAAATGAAAAACAATCTGAATATTCAAAACAGGGGATGGGTTATAATATCAGAGATATACACACAATGTCTATGAAGAATTTAGTAACAGTGATGAAGATTTGATATGAAAATATGTTCACAATATATCAGGTGAAAGGCATATTACAGAGCAATATTTTTGTCATGTTCTTGATTTTATAAAATATGGGTGTTATATATGTCCAAGCACAGAAAAAGAATGGAGATTATCTCAGGAAAAGTTTGTAAATAAACTTTTGCTTGTTTTATTATTTCTTTTTATTACTGTCTAACATATTTATCATAAGCACAAGTTTATTTTATTTTATAATCAGAACTAAAGCTATAAAACCATTTTCATTTTGAACCAAAAAAGGAATACATTTTATTTTAAACTAAAAATGTTTTTTGGGTGCTCAGTACCAAATTCTACCTTTAATACATAAATTTACAGTTAAGTGATTATTATATTGTTTTAAAAATACAAATACAGAAACTTTTTTTATATACAGAAACTTTGTCCAAGGTGGCTCCATTATTCTGGGTTTAGTTACAGAGAACAGAATCTACTCTGGATCATTGAGGCTGAAATGGATTTATTACACTGTATAGCATGGCTTATGGAATGGGTGGAATGGCCAAAAAGACAGATTCTAGGTTGAGTGTCTAGGAACAGGCCAAAGCAGGAGATCTGTTAATTCTTTTCAACTCAATTCCGTATTCATGTCTCTGGCAAACATATCTGATTGGTGAAACCAAATTAAAATTAAGTCCCTAGCTGCAAGGGAGCCTAGAAAATGTAGTTTTCAGATTTCTAGTTTCTGCAGTATAGGAAAGCACATAAAAAGTAGGATATTTACTGAAATAAATATAGTGAATGTTGCAAAATAAAAAAAAGGTTTGAAATATTGAGTGAGTCAATCCAAAGTTTATGTTTCTTTGAGTAGCATTGAAATAGAAAAATGTCAGTTAATGTGTTGAGAGATTCCTATTATTATTGTGCCAAGTGATGGTTGTAAACCCTCTCTGCAAAGTTTTCATTCAGTTCCTAAGGCTGATGGAAGGAAAGAAGTGTGTGGAAAGAATGTCTAAAAACCAAATATGTCAGAAAGAAGCATTGGTAAATTAATTATCCTTTGCTTTATACTTCAGATTTTTCAAATACATCTTTGTTTTAATGAGATATCTTTTTATAATTTGAACATATAACATGTATCTTCTGAATATAACATGTATCTTTCATGAAATTTGAGCAAACTTTTCAAATCCAAACACAATTTCATGTGTTAACAACTGTTAATCAAAATAGGTAATCTTAGCTAAATAATTATCTTTCCAAATTGAGTAACAGTAGAAGCTTAGTTCATAGATTTTTTTTTTTCCTGAGTTCTCACTTGCAGGGGTACTTTCAGATAATGGTACACATAATATTTATATAGTTTTCTACATGTCTTTTAACATATGGGTGTGTGTGTCTGTTCTTAATCTTCCACTGACAATGATGATGATTTATTGCCCTCTCCACTTTCTCTGCTAGAAAAATATTACTCAACCTTCAAGATTCAATCCAAATATCTCCTCCTCTGGGAAGGTCTTCCAAATTCCTTATAAAAGTATTATTTTCACCCTCTTTCTCTATACTGTCACTACTAGAAGACTTAACATAGTGTATTGTAGAGAGTATAATATCTGTCTCCATGTCTGTCCCTGGCCCCTCACAATGAGAGCAATTTGAGAACAGGTTTTGGTCATGTGACCACCCCAGGAGATTGAGCGTGAGGGTATGGCAGTGAGTGAACTGAAAACGGTGAAAGAGTGGTCCTCAAAAACAAAAACAAAAAAACAAAAAACAAAACAAATCCCCAGCTTGCTCTTACCAGAAGGAGGAAGAAAACCAGCAAATGGCCACTGCACAATAAAATAAAATGTCCTGACTGGATCTCAAAGGCATTATACTGAGCAAAAAAAAGTCAATCTCAAAGCGCACATACTGTATGATTTCATTCATATAATATTCTCAACACGATAAAATTATACAGATGGAGAACAGATTAGTGGTTGTCAGAGGTTAGGGATGGTGGTGGAGAAGGGAAGTGGGTATGACTATAAAGGCGTAGCATGAAGGAAGTCTTTGTAATGATGTAGTTCTATGTATTGAGTGTGGTGGTGGTTATACAAATGCATACATGCAGATCAGAGTTGTAAAGAAAAGAAAATGTGACCCAAGAAAATCATACCCAATGCGGCAAATGTTGTTTTTATAGGAAAGCTACAGATAGATATCCTCAAACTAGAAAAAAAAAAAAAAAATCTCAGAAATACAGCATTCATATACTCTTCTTGAAAAAATGGCTTGAAAATTAAATTCACCTTATTCTGAGATTAATCAAAATTCATAACTTAGAATGAAAGTTGTAAAAAGGCTAACAATGAGCACCATATTCATTTAAATGTCTTAAATGAATTAACATGATGCATTTTTAAAGATCAGAATCTTAATATTACAAACATAGGCATTGTACAAGTTATAACATAAAAATTGGGAAGGAATGGTAGAGGAGACGAGAGACCATATAAGAGTTCTAACATCCTCTTATTTCACAGAAAAGCTTAATTGATGATATTTAATGTTGAAACATATATAACTCTGATTCAAAGTTTGTTAAAACTTCTTTTTAAAATTAAAATATCCTTTAGAAAATATTTATTTTTACCATGTAAAAACATTTAAAGTTCCACATTTCCTAAAGTTTCCTTTTCTCTTCCATTAATTAAAGGAAATTACATGTATTTTGTTTTTGCTTTATTAAAAATAACTTCTAGATTATTGTCCCCATTTTATAAAACCATTTCTATCTTTCTCTTCCCCTCCTTCTCTCTCTATCTCTGTATGTGTATGTGTATACACAAAAAGATATCTGAAAATGTTTATTTAATGTAATGTTAACAATATTATTGTTGAGTGATTGAATATGAGGTGATTTTTCTATATTCAGCATTATTCTTCAATGTCTGATTCTCTTCTATGTGAAGATTTCATTTTTATAAAAATAGTGAGATATTTTTCTTATTGAAAAATACAGATAGAAAATATGCCAGTAGGTCAACAGTTGTTATGTCTAGGTGGTGGATTTATTTTTAAAAAGCCAATTTTCTTTTTTGTACTTTAATATTTTTTAATTTTCAGAAATAAAATAAATATACTTTAATTTTTAAAAAGAAGACGAGAGGCAACCCAAGCAGCAAAGTACGATTTTTTTTTTTGTTCAATATTGAAATTTGTGTTGAAATTGAGGCAGATAAGGAACAACAGCTCAGGAGGTCAGGAGGATCGAGAAACGCTCGGCTCCGTTTTTAGGTTCTTTCTGCGCACTGCTCTAAATCACTTAACTTTTTTCTTTCTTAGTCGTCAGATCTTGCACGCTGACAGATTGACAGGGTGACTACCATCTCAATGATCTGGGTTTTCCACAAAAGATGTGGTGCTAGAGAGTTTCTCACCCTGTTGATTTGAAAGAATATCCTGACTGTTCCAGTTCACGTGGTTTCGTTCGATGCCCTGGGAAAAGACTAGAAAGATCTCCCAGCCAAATGGAAGCCTGTCTGGGATTGGGAGATGAACAAGGTGTGGAGCAAGCTGAAAATATCATGGAGATCTTTTAAGCGATCTGAGTAGACGGTAGGATTCAGAGCAAAACATCTACATTAGATACCATCTAAGAGGAAAAGGCATCAAAGCCCTTGGCGTAAAATGCTCTGACTTCTAAGAAAGACATTGGCTTAGAACCCAAGCATCATATCACAATGAGCTTCCGGTTGAATGCTGTGACTACTCAAACACAATCCACTGTGAGATTTGCTTTTTGCAAGTACTTCCAAAGATCCTATCTTGATACTGGCTTATATTCATTTGCAGATCTGTGTGGGTTCTCCCACCTAAATGAAGACAGAAAGAATCAGAGACTTGGCCAAATATGGCCAATATTACTTTGAAGCACACTTTCCATGACCTGTGTCCAGAGAAGTGGCCTAGAGTTGAAGAGCAGTTGTCCTTTCTGGGACTCAAATTACAACTTAGAGGAGCATCTGCCAATCAGAACAGCTAATCTTTATCGATTACTTAACGTGGACCTACAACTGTACTAAATATTTGACTCTTCTCTTCTCTTCTCTTCTCTTCTCTTCTCTTCTCTTCTCTTCTCTTCTCTTCTCTTCTCTCTCTCCAGCTTCACTTTTGCCTCTCTCCCCCCTTTTTTAAACACGCTAATATTCCATTTGAACAAAATGTTTTGCCACTTTAAAAACATATGTTTTAAAATCATTGTTCTGAAAAATGAAGTATACTTTCTTAGAAGCTGTTTTCTAACTTAAAATGACTACATTTAAAATTGAATTCTCCATAGAAAATACTGTACATCCATGAAGAGAAATACAGAAAAGGAATTAATTTATCAAATAAAATATATTCAAAACAAGTGAAGTTAAAGGGTAGTACTTAGGAAGTCAAAACTCTTGATTTCTTATTTCTGACAAACAAGAAACATGATCAAGGGACCCCACTTATATCTTATTCAAAGTGTATACATCAACATCCTTGGCATGAATTTAAGATTATGTAAGGACAAAATTGTTGTCTCATAAAATGTTTCTGCGCTTTCCTGGATTTGGCCCTTGTGCACACATAAACCCACAAGAATGGGCTCAGCCCAGTTGTCTAAGAGTTATCTGCTTTAAACGTGTGTCTCATGTTTCAATTTAGGCTCACTCTGATTGGGTGCTGCCACAGGACCAATCCTCTTGGGGGAAGCTGCCCTTGTCAATGGCAGACACACAAATTAATTTGAAAATACTGACATCTTTTATTCTAATCATTGTACAGAAATCAGATGCAGCAAAGAACTTTGAAACAAAGCCCACTTCATTTTTACCTCGAATAAGTGTGATACCTAACAAAAATAAATAATAGGGCACGACAGTTTCAAAGTGCTCTTTCATTACCCATTAGCTCATTTGCTCCTCTGAATAGTCCCACAAGATGAGTACTATTGCACTCATTTCATATGTATTGAGACTAGGAGAGGCAGGCAAAAATTCCCTCACTCTTAATGTATTTCTTTGACACGTCTATGGTGGCGGGGCAGGGGGGGCAGTGAGGAGAAAGAGAGCATTTTGATGTGAAGGTAGATGAACCTTTCCAGGATATTCTTGAATCCATGAAAATTTTCACCATTTCCTATCATTATTTATTATAAATGGAGTCATATAATATGCATATACAGGTATAAATGCAAGCTGAAAGCATCAAAATGCAATACAAGGGACTTAGTGGCTCAAACGCTATTGCAGAATTATGGCAATTAAGTCCTTAAAAGCAATCTTATTTCATTCATGGTAAGCAACAATTAATCTGAGCCAATTTTTATGGCTGAGAAAGAAAAAGAACCCCATCTCAATTTAACTCAGAATGGACATTTGGACTACATTGACTCATATTTTCTAATTAGTCACTAGAGATTCCAATTAAACTAATCAAGTTACTAATCTATAAAATTGGTCAAACTAGTTGTATGTGACATTACACTCATGGCTTAAAACAAACAAAAAATTAGATGGTGTCAGATGGATACTAGACTTACTGGGGTGATCACTTCCTAAGTTATATAAATGTCTAATCACTGTTGTACACCTGAAATTAATATAATATTGTATGTCACCTATAATTGAAACATTTTTAAAACAAATTTTAAACTTAGAAATTATATACCTAATATTCAACTTCAGAGCTTAGTGAGAAATAAGTTTATTTTCTTAATTTACATACTTTTGAAAATGTGGCACAAGTATACAATAGAAAATTTCAAACAGTACAAAAAAATACACAATAAAATCTGTGTTAGGTCACTTGGTTCCCATTTTCAGAGCTAAAGACTGTTAAATGCTTCTTGTTTACCCTTCCATACATAGTTCTAAGTACAGATAAGCATATATATGCATACATGTATACGTCCTTTCTATTTTTACACAAATGATAGGACACTGTACACTTTATTCTACACCTTGCTTTTTGCCCTTGATGTGTCTTGAAGGTTAGTCCATGTCTACACATATGGGGCTAATTCATGCTTCTTAACAGTTGCATAATGCTCTTTTTATGGATGTACTACTTATGAGATTTGTCCTATGGATGGGCCTTGAGAGTTTTTTCAGTCTTTTGCTATTATTTGAAAAAAAAATGCTGTAGAATATCCTTGTACATGCACTGTTATGTACATATGTAAGTATATGTGGGAGATAAGTTCCTAAAATAAATTTTTGACTCAAGACATGTTGCTTAAGTAGGAATATCTGACATTATTCATTTCAACTGAAAGCTCCTTAAGAAAGATTTATCATTGTTAAGAAAGAACTCAACAGTAAGTGTTAATGATCTTCCATCACAAACACTAGACTGAAATTAAGTGAAAGCATTTATCAAGGAGTGTAGTGTGTGCGTGTGTGTGTGTGTGTGTGTGCACGTGCATAAGAAGAATGAGGGAGAAATCCAAGATAGTGGAGTAGATAAACACTGTGCCTGCATTGTTCCATGAACACATTAAAATTACAACTAAATTATAGAACAATCAACTGGGAAAACCATCTGAAGTCTAGCAGAACAGAAGTCCTATAACTGAAAATATAAAGAAGCCAAATTGAGACTAGTAGGAGGGGAGAAGACACAGAACGGGCCACAAAACCTCCTTGTGGTGGTTGAGAATATGGAGTGATACCTCAGCCACCGAGGTTCCCAGTGGAGGAGCAAGGGACCCCAGCACCCCACACCAAGCTCCCCAACCCGGAGTACTGGGGCCAGGAAGGGGAGCCCCCCCAACATCTGGGTGTGAAACACAGTGGGGATGTCAACCATTTAGGTGGGACAGAAAGCTTTAGGAAACCCAGACAGCCTCTTAAATGGCTAGCACACAAACTCACTCACGTGCAGGCACTCACCTTGGACTCCACAGAGGGACAGTGACTTGAGGGGCCTCAGAGTCATATGGGAGGCAGACTGAGGTGGCTGCAGGGGGAGGGCTGGAGGACAGTCAGGATTTTCCCAGAGAGGAGTCCTTTTCCTGTGCAGCCAGCAGGCGGGAGCCATCCTTCCTATGTTAAGCCCACCCCCACCATGGCCAAATCTGAATCTGATTGGCCTGGTGAGCTCCACTGCTCCACCCTGTTGACTCAGCTGGGACCCTGCCCCACCAAACTCAAGCACAAGTGGAAGCACTTTTTCCACGAGCAGCTAGCCCCTTCTGCATTGACCTCATTCTTGGAAAACTATCAGAGTCCACAGGCCTCAGGTGTGTGGTGACTGGCCTCAGAGTGCTCTGAGACTTTTGCTGAGTTGCTTCAGGCTCAGCACTGGCACCAAACCAGAGTCTACATTACCCTGGCCAAAACTCTTCCCACTCTAGTGACTCCCTGAGACCCTGTCTCACCCAACTTGCATACCACACGAGGCTTTATCAGTGGCTGAACCTTACAGGAGCCGACAGATGGCAATAGGCCTCCGGGTGTCCTGGCTTTTTGCGGAGCTACCCCAGGCTCGGTACTGGTGGCAGCCATCTTCAGTTCACAGCTTGTGCCTCTCCCACATGCCTCCAGGTCCAGCACAGGCAGTGAACAGCTGTGGATCATTTTGTATCTCCTACCAGGTAGTCCCTAGCCAGTCACAGGCAGCAGCTGACCTGGGCCTGCACTGGAGGCCCTCCCGAGAGGCCCCAGAACCAATATACTTGGAGATTGGCTTCAGATCACAGCACAGTACTGCCCAATTATCCCACAAGTGGCACACACAAAGGGTGGTCTCAACAGGCACCAGAGCCCAATGGGGCAAATCCCACTCAGTAAGGTAAGCATCCTGCACAGCAGCCCATAAGCTGTGGATGTGACCAAACCCCACAGCTAGTCAGCCTGAGGGTCAATCCCACCCACTGACATGACAATAGCAATTAAGGCTCAACTATAACAGGAGGGCATCCCCAACACACACAAGGGACAGTCTTGAAGCACCCAGTTTAGGTGACCAGGGAGATTGTGCCATTGAGCCCCACAGGACACCTACTACATAAGGCCACCAGCCAAGATTGGGAATCATAGCAGATCTACCTAATACAGAGAGGTAGCCAAAATGAGGAAACAAAGAAATGTGTTTCAAATGAAAGAACAGGAGAAAAATCCAGAAAAAGAATTAAATGAAATAGAGGCAAGCAAGTTACCAAAGACAGAGTTCAAAACAATTGTTATAAGAATACTCAATGATCTCAAGGAGAACTTCAACAAAGACTGCAAGCATAAAAAAGGACATAGAAACCCAAAAAAGAACCAATCAGAAGAGAAGAGCACAATAACTGAAATGAGGAATGCACTAGAAGAAATCACCAGCAGACTAGATGAAGCAGAAGCTCGAAACAGCAATTTGGAAGACAAGGTTGTATAAAACACCCAATCAGAACAGGGAAAAAAAAAATCAAAAAACAAAACAGAGGATAGTTTAAGAGACCTGTGGGACAACATCAAGTGTGACAACATTTTCATCATAGCAGTACCTGAAGAAGAGAGAAAGCAAAGGATTGAGAAACTATTGAAGAAATAATGACTGAAAACTTTCCTAAGCTGGCAAAGGAAATAGACATACAAGTCCAGGAAGCACCAGAGTCCCAAACAGGATGAACCCAAACAGGCCCACACCTAGACACATTATAATTAAAATGACAAAGGTTAAAGACAAAGAAAGAATCCTAAAAGCAGCAAGAGAAAGGCAACTAGTAACTTCTAAGGGAGCTCCCATAAGATTGTCAGCTGATTTCTCAACAGAAACTTTGCAGGCCAGGAGGGATTGGCAGGAAATATTCAAACGTGATGAAAAGCAAGTACCTATAACCAAGATTACTCTACCCAGCAAAGTTATCATTTAAAATCAAAGGACAGATAAAGAGCTTCCCAGACAAGAAAAAGCTAAAGGAGTTCATCACCACCAAACCAGTATTACCAGAAATGTTAGAGGGATTTCTTTAAGATGGAAAAAATGAGAGACAGATTAAAAATTGTGAATAATAAAATGGCAATAGCTATACATCTATCTACAATTACTTTCAATGTAAATGAATTAAATGCTCCACTCAAAAGACATAGGAGGGAATGGATAAGAAAACAAAACCCTTACATATGCTGCCTGCAAGAGACTCACTTCAGAGTGAAAGACACATACAGACTGAAAGTAAAGGAATGGAAAAAGATATTTCATGAAAATGGAAATGAAAAAAAAACAGAAAGAAGCTGGGGTAGTAATATTTATCCCACACAAAATAAACTTTAAAACAAAGGCTATAAGAAGAGACGATGAAGGACCTAGTAATCCCATTTCAGGGTATTTATCCAAAGAAACCCAAACACTACTTTGAGGGAACATGTGCATCCATGTGTTCATTGCGGCATTGTTTACAATGGCCAAGATGTGGAGGCAGCCAGGGTGTCTGTCAATGGAAGAATGGATAAAGAGGAGGGGGTACATCTATACAATGGAATATTGTTTGGCTATGGAAGTTGAATGGGTTCTTGTCATCAGTGGCAACACAGATGGACCTGGAGGGTGTTGTGCTGAATGGAGTATATCAGACAAAGAAAGACAGATGCAATGTGATTTTGCTTATATGTGGAATCTAAGAACAAAATTAACAAACAAAATAGAAACAAACTCATAGATAGAGAAAAACATATTGATGGTTGCCAGATGGGTGGGGGTTTGGGAGTGTGAATGTAAAAAAGGGAAAGGGTTAAGAAGTACAAATTGGTTGTTACAAAGTAGTTATGGGGATGTAGGGTATAGCATAGGGTATAGTCAATAATATTGTAATAACTACGTATGGTGTCAGATGGGTACTAGATTTATTGGGGTGATAGATGGGAGGGGGTTGGGGGACAAGGTGAAAAAGATAAAGGGATTAAAAGTACAAAATGGTAGTTACAAAATAGTCATGGGTATGTAAATAAAGCACAGGGAATAATATCATAATAACGTCTAGTACTAGGTGGGTACTGGACTCGTCAGGGGGGATCACTTCTTCAATTATATAAATGTCTAACTACTATGCTGTACACCTGAAATTAATAGAAAATAATATTGAATGTCACCTATAATTGATACATTTAAAAAGGGGAGCGTAATAAGAGATCCAAATTTCCAGGTATAAAACAAATAACCCACAGGGATGTAATGTACAGCATGGAATGTAGGCAATAAGATCATGATAGCATAGTACAGTGTCAGACGGTTGCTGGATTTATCATGGTGATCACATCTATAGGTGTATAAATGTTGAACAACTATGGTATATCCCTGAAACTGACATAATGTTGTATGTTAGCTATACTTCTAATTAAAATCTTTTTTTAAAAAAGATAAACTATAAAAAGAAAATAGGGCCCTCAGTTCTACAACAGAAAGGGACTGAATTCTGCCAACAACCGCATAAGCTTAGAAGAGTACCCTGGGCCAGAGATCAGACCACAGGCCCTGCCGACACCTTGATTGCAGTCTGGTGAGACCCTGAGCAGAGGATACAGTTAAGCTGTGCCCAACTGCTGACCCACAGAAACTGAGATAATCAATGCGTGTTGTTTTAAGCCTCTAAAAATAAAAAAAGAATGAGATAATTTCTGTAGTTTGAGGTCTATTCACTCATTAAGACCTCTGGGACAAAGGCTATCGAAAAACAGTAATCCACAAAGATTCTCTCCTCCTTAAGGTTTCATCTCTCTCACCACCTCTAGTGCATGCCGGCCTGAAGTGGCTGAAATGATGTATGCTATAATAAACAATGTGTATGTGTGTATGTGTACATAATAAATTGTCTAAATAATAAGCAGTGGTCCGTACGGAGAAAAACTCCCTCATCCAGATCTGAGACTTCTTATTCCTCAAGAGTATCCCTGGAGTCTTGAGAAAAGATAAGACAAAATTAGACATATCTGACACTTCTCCCTCTTAGGCAGCAGTTTTGAAGGCAATACCAAACTTTCCTATAATATCCCACTGCTACTGTGAAACTCTCCCAGCTTAGCTGAGAATCCCCCAGATTTCAAGGTGTTTGAATAAAGGAAGGGTCTGGGTGGGTGAGCATAATATTTGCATGAGATAAAAATGTAAAACCCCATCTATTCTTTTTTACACACACATACACACACACACACATACACACACACACACGCACACACAGTTAAAATTATCCAGCATATTTTTTTAGCCAAGTGCCAAAAACCTGAACTGGAGTTTTTTGTCTTGCTCTCGACTGCTGAGGCTGGCTGCCTCCGAGGCAATTCAGGACAGCATCTGGCTTACCTCATGTTCCACTGAAATACGGGTTCTGAAAAGCAGCCTGAAGATGACATTCTGGGCAGAGGAAGTATGTTGTATGCGGTGGGGGAGGGACAGGGGAGGCAAGAGCAGGGGGAGGTGGCCGAGCGGTGTTAATGCAAATGTATTCCCTGGGCTTGTTCGCTGGCAAACCAAGCCAACACCCAGCCATTTGAATCTGGGCCAGCGAGTTTGGCAGAGCACGAGCCCAGCACAGCATCCTGCTGCTGTTGGCATGTATACAGCTGTCTTTCTTCATCTGACTCTCCAACACTGCGGCAGACTCAACAGGTGTTGCCAGGGACACAGCGTGTTTGGCAGCTGTCAACTTTCAATAATCATCTCTGTAGCATATCCCTTTCTATTCTCCCACCCCAGTCTTCCACCACACCACGCCCCATCCCCTGCCCCCCACCCCCTTAAAAGTCCCTGGCACCATTTGGGCCTTTGCAAAGGGCAGAGTTAGGCCAAGATGCTGGTCGAGGTGCATGATCAACTGGAGAGAGAAATCTTGCCCAGGCCTCAGCTGAAACGTGATGGGATACTTACAAGATACAGGTCTTCGGGGGTAGATCCAATTATCCTTTTTTATTTCCCCTTCTGAGGGAAACTGTTCACCCATTGTTTTCCTGACCTTTATTCCTTCCATTTTTTAATTACTTCTTTTGAATGCCAGCTCCTCCCCTGACAGCCTGTGTGATCTTAACTATGTTCTTTAACGATTCAAGCCTCAGTTTCCTTACCTGAAAAGTGAGGATAATAATATTTGCCATCTATACCAATAAGATCAAGTACACAAAATATTTAACACTAGGTGCCCAGTTGATTTTAGTGATTTCTTCCTCTCCCAACTCCTCTTGAGTTTCATCCTTAAAAGTCCTAGGCTTGATTATATTCCCCGAATTGAAACTAATTAAAACAATAATAATAATAATAATAATAATAATAATAATAGCAAGTCCTAGATTTTAATGACTACCCTTGAATTCCAACGATGTGGGCCTTGCTCTGTTCGGGGGCTTCCTTCCCACTCTTACCAAAGTCAGAGACAGAAAATGTGCTGGCTCCGAAGGTCTGGGGGAGATGCCAAATAAATGTTTTTAAAACGCAGTGCTATATCGTTATTACCACATTGTTTATAATTCTAAACATTGAAAATCTCTAAATGTCCATCATGAGAACTATATAAATAAAGGATGAAGAAATGATGGCACTCTATGCTGCAGGCACAATTAATTAGATAAAGTAATTAGATTAGTGAATTAATAAATTAACTAGATTAATTATGTGAGAACATAATGCCCTTATTATATGCCAGATGCTTTATAAATATTAACTCATTTCAACCTCCTCACAACCCAGTGTAGTGGATACCATTCCTATCACCGTATTTCCTGATGAGTAAACTGAGGCATGAAGAAGCAGAGCCTCTTTTATATGTATCAACATGGATGGATCTCATATACAAGATCAAGTGCAAAAAGCAAGTTGGCAGAATAATATGCGTATCAAAGAATTGATGTAAAGTTCAACAATACACTAGGAAATATGTTATTCATGGAAACACATGTATAGAGAATTATAAAAACAAGGACACACCAAGTTCATGTTGTTGTTGCTTCAAATGGGGAGGAAGGAGGGTGGGACCAGGAATTACACTCTTCTTTTATCTGTGGGGTCCCTTTTATTTTATTTTTAACAGGACCATATGTTAAAATTAGGTAGTTCTGGATAATGCATATACTGTTTTTAAGTATGTTTTCCTCTGGACTTTGTTTTTTGTGAAACAATGTACATACAGAAAAATGGCATAGAAGATATTGATAGGATTTTACAAACAATGATTAACTAGTATCCTGGTTAAGACAGAGAAAATAAGAGCCCTTTGGCGGCCCCAGGGCCCTTCTACAGACAGAACCCTGTCCCATGTCCTGAGCTCTGTGCTGCTCATTGCCTTATTTCCCCCTTAGAATTCCACTACCTGCATTTGCATTCTAAACATTATAATCCAGTTGTCCCAAATGCTGAACTGTGGCAAGTGGGATCATGCAGTGTGTATTCTTTTGTGACTTCATAGATTTATCTGTGTTGTTCCTTATTCACTTTCATTGCTGAATAGGCTTCCACATTTCATTATCTTTTTCACTTTTGATTGACATTTGGATTGTCTTCTCTATAATTTTCAAGCTCAAAAGAAAAAGCAGTTGTTTCATCCAGCAGATCTACCAAGAAGGAATATCTTCAAGATTGTTTCTCAGCTCATCCTTCAGAAAGGATGACAGCAGCCTTAATTGTTGAACCAAGAAAGACATTTTCCTTTGGACTTCCTATTGATTTATTCTCTTTATTATTTTTTTTTTTATTCACTTCCCTCAGTCAACAGGTTGCTTTTCTTTGCTACTTTGTTTGCCTTCACATTGTGAAGTATTGTAGCCCAGAACGGGATCCCTGAGGCCATAATCTAACCCAAACCCTTTGTTTTAACACATGAGGAAACACACATGGTGTCCTGCAGCTCATTTGTAAATACATTTTAGTCGCTCTGAGACCTATAGATGATAACTTGGTCATTGGAATAGGAGTTTTAAATGTTCCATTGTCTCTGGTAGCTGGTTAATCGCATGTTTAAGAATAAAGCATTGCCAGCATTTCTCTGCAGGGCAAATCTACTCTATATGAGACCCATACTGAGTGCCACAAAGGTGTTGCCAAACGTCTAAATGAATTTTTTCCCTCCTCATTATTAATCGCTATACAGCATTGCTTTAAAAAAAAACCACCCCAGGCCCCAGTGCAGGGGAGGCAAGAGCCCACGAAACTGCATTATTCTCCCAGCACATACCAGTAATTGGGCCAAGCAGCAGAGGCATTTCTTTATTGTGAGGACCTTGGCGACTCAGTTAAAAGGCATCTTCCTGCTCTCCAATATTGCCATTAATATGGAAAAGCTTACGCTTGCTAAAGGGATTATTGCACATCCTATCTGATGGTAAACGGGCACTGCAATGATTACATGTATCTTTTTGTCATTTTCTCGTAAAACATCTTACTCTTCAACAGTATAATTGGCCTCTTACTAATGTTAATGATTAAATCGGCATAAATGTAATAACATATTGCTTTAAATGGAAGGCATGTTTGTCATGTCCAGGGTCTTGAATGTATGCTTTACAGCATGGCCGTCATATTCATTATGTGTGTGTGTGCCTGTGTACACATATGTGCTATGTATAATATATACATATTATGGTAATAGGAAGCACAAATTTCACAAGTGGGAAAAGTGTGATAGTCAGTAGAGACACCCTTTCTTTCACCCTTGCTTCACAGACCCACATATTCTAGCTGTTGGAGATAAAGCACCATATGTCAGCCAATGGTTCAATGCATAGACCACCTCCCAGAAGACAGTGTCCAGCCATGCAAGGTACTGCTCCCCAGCCAACCAACACCGCAGCTGAGCTTTCCACCGGCTGTTCTCCCATCGAATCCAGCAAGCTATTTCTGAGTGATGAAGTACATAGTAATCCTTTGCTCATGAGTTCAGCATTTTTTCACAGCTCTTGTTTTGCCATAAAATGGGTCCCTTGGTGGAGGCAAGTTGTGGGAGATGCAGTCGATGGATGAGATGATGAGATGAGTGGAGCTTCTGCAAGTAGATAAGGCAAACCCATATCCAAGTCTGTGTTGACGCCAATACTGATGCACTGCTACCCCGTCCCAGGTGTAGGGGGTTAGATATAGGTGACCTACCACCATGTGGCTGGATGGCGTCCTACCCTGAGGAGTGGTGGCACGTTGAGGGCTCAGTGTACTTCTCTGCTGTTGGCAGGTAGGACTCAGCTGTGGCGGGAGCTACCTCAGACTTAATGAGAAGTCCCCACGGTACTGGGCCCATGTGCCGTCTCACTCCCTTTTACTATGATCACTTTATTTATGGGTCATTAAGCAAGAATCAGGATGGCTAAGAAGATAGGCTGGGCAACATCCACAGAAGGGGCCAAACCATCTGTTTATTCAGAGCCTCTTCTGTGGAGGTCATTCACGTGAGTCTCAAAGGTACACACGCTCTGTGCCACTCACGCACGGTTTCTGCATACCTCTTCCCCAGACTTCCTTGTCACTAGCCTTCCAGTTATGTTCCTTCTAGGTCCCCTCACTAACCAGCCAAACTATTTGCCATTGCCCAGGAGCCCATGTACATACCATGTTAAGCCACTTCTCTCTCCACACAGAGTGGACAACTCATGTGCAATTAGGAGGCCATCACCAATACCCATCATCGCCCTTCTCCACCACCCGTTTTCAGTTTCTGCTGGTCTAATTGTCTTGCCTCGTGGAGTGATGCAGACTCACACCTCTGAGGGACTTGAGTCCCTGCTTACCATGCCCTTCTCAGGCCATAGCTACTGTACTTGTCCTTTTATTGTTAAAACTGGACTGGAAGCAGCAAGAGACACACAAATGGCTATACTGAGCAGCAACCATGTTCTTCCCTGCCCTCACTGTGCGGCAACAGCCATCCCCTCTCCTAGTAATTAACCCTCTCATAGCTCCCTGCAAGTCACACTGTCCTCCACCATTCTGACCTGGCCACTAATTGCGGTAATTGCACCTAAATTGCTTCTGATGGCTAAAGACTGCTAACTATAATCCCCTCTGTTCTGAGAGAGCTGAGGTCTGTAACAGTGTCTCCACCACCATCCCTGACCTGAACTGGGGAGTAGGACTGCCAGCACTGAGCTTGTCAATGATGCTGGTGCCCCCTTATCTGTTGCAGAAGGTAGAACATATTTGGTTAGGAGGAGTTTTTAGGCATATGGAGTATATCCATTTTAGCACACCCCTTCTTTGTGCCTTTTGATCCTTTCCTCTATCACCTGCCATGGAAGTTCTGGAACTTCTTTCCTTAGTATGGCCATCACTTTTTCCAAGATTCCATACATCCCTAGCACTGTATTAGCACAGCCTCTGGGATCCTTGACACACTTAAATCCTGTATCAAAACAGATTACTCCCATTTCAGTAAATGCTCTCTTATTCAATGTTATGGTGTATTCCCTTGATTCAGCACCCCAGGAACCAGCCAGTCCCAGGCATATTCCCATGGCCACAGCTCCTTCTGTATTTAGTCTCTCCTCATTAGCCAGCCAGCCAAGCACATCCCCAGCCAGGCTATGCTGAGTTTTGATCTTTGTTATTGGTCTGGCTACTGGGAGTGGAGACGGAGCACAGGCTGGGAGGTAAGAGGGAGACAAACATGTTCTATAAGACACTTTCATGATTTGAGTCTTCTGCATGTTCATCAATCAAAGGGTTCCATTATATTCTGACAAGGAGAAAGAACCATTTCTGCAAGCCCAGGTCTTCAGGGAATTCAGGAGTTCAAAGTTTTCAGATACATAGACCTAGATAGACCTATTCCCAAATGACAAGGCCCCACCCTGGCCTTGGCATGAGCCCACTACTTTTATGATTAAGATACAGAGGACCAGATACTTGTCCTCTGTCTTTCTGCACTTGGTCTGAAAGACATTAGGATCCCCTCGAATACTGTCATATCAAGCAGGCCCTCTAGCTTTCACGTTTTGCCTCGAATAGGTCTTTAGTCACTGGAGCCTGACATTTACTCTTTTCCGCTAATCAATGGCACTCAACAATAGCCACACTATTCCATGTCTTCATAGAATGATTTCTCTCATACCTCTCACACAATGGAGATCTTGTACCAGACAGTGTATCCCCTTCCACTGGTCTCCCATCTCAGTTTATCACTTGTGAAACTTTTAAGAATTGTATTGTGACAGCGTGCCAGGGCTAACCATATTCCACCTACTATCAGTGACAGAGGTAGAATTGCTAGTTGGCTAATGATTGTTCTGGCTCCAAAATTCGATTTTAGAATCTGGATCCTAGGACACATGGCACCAAACATCTTGGGTTCGCCGGAAACACACTCTGAGATGAAAACCTTTGCATGCAGAAGGTTCATTGAGAAGTACCTTTAGGAGATATATCTGAGGGAAATAAAGAAGAAAGGGTTGGGCAGAGGATGAAGTTGACCCACAATGCAATTGTCTCTGAGGCCTCAGTTGATTCAACAGAGAGCTTTAGAACCAGGTTGGCCCTTCAGAGTTGTTCAAAATTGAGGCAGTGGGGCCAGGACTTTGTATCTCCACATCTTCAGTTATTAGCCAGAGGCCACCAGGGAAAGGGCATAGCCCCAGGTGAGGCATTTCCCAGTGATAGACACGTGTGTGTCTATTCCCAGCAGCAGAGTACACTGGCCTTGGACAAAGGACGTGGGAAGAGCACCACAGTATCCACCACAGACCTCTTGGTCTGTGTCAAGAGTTTCCGCTTGACCTCTGCTATTCTCAGCCCTATTATCCCCATTTGATTGTAGGGAGCCCAGTTCCAAGGCAGTATCCTCCTCCCTGAACCTCGGCATAGTTATACAATACAGCCACTATCAAATTTATCAAAGATGTGAGTGCCTCCCTCACCAGTGACTTTCTTATTACTAAAATGGAGACTGTGTCCTTTCAACTCCCCAGGGAATATAGTCAGCTAAGGGATTGTAAGTTTATATATCATAAATCTCTTCTAAAATTCTTGCATCCTTCAGCCTTCTGACCCCTTCCTCTATGCCAAAGAAGTCCGATATCTCCACCTTATTTCAGAAGCCATCTTCAAATCCAAATGTTAAGGAACTATCCCACCAAACTCTTAGATTAACTCCACAACTACTTGACATAATATTGAGTTCTAAGTCTTGGGTAAAGATCCTATGTCAGTGAATTTATCCTTATACTCCGATTCTAAAACCTTCAAGACATTTTCTACTTGTGTTCTCCTCTTTTCTGACAGTAAGGAAAGAGAGTAAGATGGCAAGATCTTACTATTCCTTTGCAGAACTAAAGAAGAAAGGAAGCTACAGAGTCCCTCAAAAGCCACACGCAACTGCTTACTTCGTAGACTTGGTCCATAGGCTATCCACACAGAACTCTGTGATTATTGATTTCTCACTCAGCCCATCTTCCCCAAAGAAAAGTAGATAAAAGCAATTTCACACCACAGTTCTGAAGAAGCAATTTGCTTGTAAAGGTTATGCCTGGAGTCTACCAAATTGCAGGTGTATTTGTGTATCAGGTTTCACTGCCTCCTGACTGGGCCGTAATCAGCCTGTACACTTGACCCAACCTGAGAGTTTCTGAAAATAAAACATAGAGGCCTCCAGCATCACTCAAATTATTCACATGTCAATGATATTCTCACCACTCTTGTCAGCATCAAGTTACTCAACTGCGTATAAATTTTTCCCTCGAAGTTCAGTCAGAGGTTAACTTCTTCAAAGGCAACTGTCAAAACCTGACATCATGTTTGGTTGGCAATGTGGTGGTAACACTAAACTTACAAATGGGCTCCCCTCACTCTGTCTTCGGGTCATGGTGGAATCGACATGTTTGAGTTCTGAGCAAAAGCTTGCCTGTGGCAGCTTGCTTGGGAAGTGAGGTTCACCCCAGCAGGTAAAACACAACAAACAAATGTGGTTTAAAATAATTAGTTCCCATGCAGAGCGATCCACGCAGAGCATCTGCCTAGCCTAGATGTTTGAAGCTTTCTTTTACATAAAGAAATGAGCTGATGGGCAGGGAGGGGAGGCTTGAGATACAGATTGAGAAAGGAGGCTGGAATTTTCTGACATATTATAAGGCAGAGCTAAGAAAAGCAAAAGTTGGCCTCAAGGTCCCAGACACACTGAAAGGCCATATGAAGCCAAACTCTCCTGTGAATTAAAAGTTTTACTCCATTTGAGTGTCTTTTACTGGTCCAAGCGTCTTCGATTTCAGTTGAAAATTTTGCTTTATTTGCCAGTGCTCTCCAATTGGGAAAGCTTGCTGTGATTTTTCTTACTGAAGCCAGTGTTTATTCTGGTACTAAGGACAAAGAAAGTTTTGGCAAAAGTTTCCTCAGACCAAGAGCTCTTGGGGGATGTTAGCTTATGCCCACTGAGCTGATTTGCCAGAAACATTTGGAACCAGTGGGAGGGCCAAAGCAGCCCAAAGTATTTTTGCCTCACAACAGATTTAACCAAGAGCAGTCAGGCCCAAACACACTCAAAATTAGAACATTAAGTGAAAGTGTACACAGAGAATTGTAATAATCCAAATATGTCTCTAATTTATAGAAGATGCTTATTATAAGAGCAATGATGTAAGTTTAATTTCATGTTCCCCAAGAAAACAAGATCTCAAGGCCCTTTTTGCTTTTACTATTGATAAAATAGGCATCTCTGAAGGGAGGAACGCCATTCTTTGATGCATCCCAAGCTGATCTGTTTTACAAGTATGTTGAAAATTGTTATGCTTTCAAACATACTTACTGTATAGAAACAGAATTAATCTAGGCCTCGCTTCATTTAATAGAGCTTGGGAGTCCTAATGCCCATTCAATTAATTAATAATGGAAGAAGAGTCCAAATATCAGCCATTTCTAAAAGCTCTTCAGCATGATGAGCAGATGAAGATAAGCATTTCATTAGTGCAATGACCACTTGCCTCTAATTCTTTGATGTGCCCTAGATAAGCAACTCTAAATGTAATTACAGGGCATCCTTGGGAGGTGGTTCCCACCTGTCATAAATAGAAATGGCTCCCGCGATTTTTTTTATTTTAATATCTTAATTCAAATAGATTCCTATTGAACTGACTGCATTTTCATTTACGAAAATATTTAGAAGCCAATTAGCAACAATTATAAATCAGAAACATTTCTTGAACTGCTCTCCTGCCCAAAGCGTGTAGAATTTCATGTACCAGCACTTGCTCTTGGGGAATTCTTTCTTTTGTAACAGACAATTTCACCAAACATGGAATAATGAAGAACATTTAAGCCTGTTCTCTATTCCAATCATC
The DNA here is from genome assembly GCF_004115265.2 of Rhinolophus ferrumequinum. Lineage (NCBI taxonomy): Eukaryota > Metazoa > Chordata > Mammalia > Chiroptera > Rhinolophidae > Rhinolophus > Rhinolophus ferrumequinum. The sequence goes on along the minus strand of NC_046289.1, from coordinate 36,706,177 downwards.
TAATGCTTGCTTCTATTGTACTGCCTCCCGAAACAAGAGTTTCTAGCTTTAGAATACCTACAATAGTGAGTAGCATAATACACCCTTCTAAAGTAATCTTTTCTACTTTGGAGCATTGTAGTTTAAAATTTAAAAATTTTACGTATATTAAGTCCAAACCGTCTTCTCTGTGATTTCCACCAATTCATCTATGCACTGTCTTCTGGAGTCACACTGAACGAGCCTATTAAAATTCCATTTTCACAAGATAATCTTCCACAGTATCTTCAACCTTTCCTCATAGCTTCTCTTTTCAAGACCCATTATTCCCATCACTCTCTTTTGGGTTCAAATCCCAGCTTCTCCACTTCCTTAGCTGGCTGACCTTGGTAAGAAAGCCAGTGTCATTTTAAGTAACAGATTGCTCATCAATTTTTTTCAAGTGTGAACCATAATAGCAACAACTTAGGGGATTGTCATAAGGACTAAATAAAACATTAAATGTAGTATGTGCTTACTAAATGTTTATTTTCCTTTCCCATCTCAAAATGAGAAAAGCACACATCCTACCACATTGCAGTTGCCTAGTTTTGTCTTCCCTGTTGAACTGTAAATGCCAGGAAGACTGGCACCTCCTCATCCTGCCCACCAGTGGGTGCCTAGTGCCCTGCATGTGAAAGTTGCTCAGTAAATATTTGTGAAAGAAAGAAATGAAGGAAGGAGGGAAGGGCAGGAGGAGAAAGGAAGCTAGAGAGAGAAGGGAAGGAGGGAAACAATAAAGCGTCTCTGGGAAATTTTGTCCAGCTCTAGTGGAAAAAGCAAGGAAGGGAATGGCAGAGAACAGAGCAGCTGGCACATAATTCATCTAGGCTGAGAGACTTGAAATCACTGCAAACAACTACCTGTTCTTTTATACTCATCTCAATAGCATGGGTTTTAGCTCTTCATTACCAATGTCTGATCTCCCTTTCAATCTCACCATGATCATGTTCCTCGATCCTGGAGACCAAAAATGCACATGCAGCATCATAGCTAATGATGCATCCCAGGAGGTAAGCTCTGGTATCCAGGAGCACAGCACTATGGGAGTGCAGAGGTGGGGAAGATGGCTGTACACTGAAGTGATCGAGGCAGTCTCCACAAAGGAGGGTGGAAAACTAGTCCAAGGAGAGGTAATGCCAAAGAGTGAGTAAGGGTGAGGAAACAGGGACCTGAGCTGTCAGCCTCACAGAGGTGACACTCAAAGACAGCTTGATGACTGGGAAAATGAAATAATGATGTTAACAATGGCTAACATTGGGCACTTACTTTGAGCCAGGAATTGTGCTAAGTGTTTAATAATATATTAACTTCTATTAATGTATACTATAATTATATGTGTATACATATACACACATACAGATAACATAGCTATTATCACCATTTTACACAAAGGAGCTGTATCACGAGGGGTGAGCTAATTTGCTTATAATCACTCAATGTATAAATGGCAGAAACAGGATATGAGGATATGGACCCAGGGCCCAGGCAGTCTGGCAGACGAAGGAGTACATAGATTGTCCTGCAAGAGTGCAGATTCTGAAGCCAGTTATGTAACAAAATATAAAACTAGAAACTTCAAGACCTCAGGGATTATACTGGGAAGCTGGGGGGAGCAGGAGGAGTTGCTCCCAGAAAACAGGGATAAGAGGGAAAGATGAAAGGGATGAACATTTATCGACTGTCCATCTGACCTTTCACCCCATGTTCCTTCCACTAAATTCTGACACAGAAACAGAACTATTTACTAGAATTCCCTTCCTTCATTCCAGGTTGAAGGAGGACTTCTCAATTGTATGCCCATTTGTCTACAGAGAGGAAGTAACCCTAAAAAAGTAATGCACCCTAGTGGAGTCCCCCAGAGGCACGGGCCCATCTCCTCACCCCGCAGAGCCAGCATTGCCTTGGATGTGTGCAATGAGAAGTTTTAATGACCAAATCTCTTTTCCCTTGAATCCCTGTGTCTGGTCAGAGCTGCTTTATAGCATAAGGTCCTGCTCTCTTCTCCAAAAACAAACTCATAAATGTAACCAGACAGAAGAACCTATGTGGATAGCATCAACCTTTTGGGTGAGATTCATCTTCAACAACATCGTAAAGCTTGTGGGATGATGACATGCAGCTTGGGGATGGTGAAGGCTAAGCAAGGAATTGTAGTGGATGCTGGGATGTGCTGGCCACATCCTCCTTCAGGACTGAAGAACTGATTCCTCTAGCTGCTGGGAGAGGTACTGGCACACAGCCCTGGGCTGTCAGCCTTCTCTGGAAATATCCCAGCTGAAGAGAGCTTCTTCACATCGGGCAGCACATAGCCAGGGATGGACGGATGTGCAGTTCACAGGCCCTTCCCCATCGAGGGGCAGCTCTGAAGGACCTTCCTGGCTCCAGAACTCCCTGGAGGTCAACTGAGACCTTGACTGAGACTGTACCACAGCCCAGCTTCTCCCTCTGCCCGAGCCTTTCCCTTCCCTTCCACAGTTGTTGATCCCAACAGCGCTGCTAATACACATCCTGCATGCTACACTCCATTTCAGATTCAGCTTCCCAGGAAACCCCACTTGTGACGGGCTCTGATCAGACCGTCTTTAGAGAAAAGAAGATGTGCTCTAGTTGTCTCTCACCCATCCACCCCCATGAAAAAGAAGTACATTTCTAAAGAATGTTTCGGAAGAAATATTTGAGAGCTGTGGGAAAACCTAATTGCTAGCTTATCTCATTAGAAACATATCTGGCTTTCCTTTTTTTCCACATCTCTGGCTCTCATGCCTTTTCATTCTATTGCACTGTGAGTTGCTCAAGGGTAGAGCCATCGCCCATAAACCTTTGTTGCACCCATGCTGTCCAGCAATGATCATAAGTGCTCAATATCACACTGAACACCTGACCTCTCCTTCACCTTCCTTAAATCCCAAATGCATTCACGTCTTATTCCTGCCACTTTCCAGCAGTTCCTCATAAACTGTAAGCTAAGGTGATTTGGAGGTGAATCATATGATAATCATTTATGTATGCTTTTAATCCCTAGACCCAGACTTTCTATGCCACTGGCTTAAAAATCGTGGGACAGAGATTACAGCAAGTTGAATGATGGCCCTAAAGACATATGCCAACACCCAAACCCCCAGAACCTGTGAATGTGACCTTATTTGGAAAAAGAATCTTTGCAGATGTAATTAAACTCAAGATCTTGAGATGAGTTCATCCTGGATTACCAGGGTGGACCCTAAATCCAATGACAAGTGTCCTCATAAAAGACAAAAGAAGAAAAAACCCAGAGGGACAGAGGAGGGGGCAACGTAGTCATGGGGGCAGGGGCTGTAAGCCAAGGGACAGAGTGTCCCCAGAGCCTGTAAAGAAAGCATTGCCCTTGATTTCAGACTTCTGGCCTCCAGAACTGTCAGAGGAGAAATTTCTGTTGTTTTACACCACCTAGCTTGTGGTCCTTCGTTATAGCAGCCCTGGGAATGGGAAAATCCACAGAGTGGGTTCTACCTATACTGTAAGATCTGTATGTTAGGATTTAGATTTCAACACTGACTCCCAGATACCAACCACCCTGCATTTCTCTCTTTGCAGATGACCTTGGCAGCCTGCTCCTAGGGAGAGCACCCAGTAAATCTGCAGCAGTGGCTCCGGCACCTGTGACAAAGCATTAGCCAAGCCAGGGCCTGAAGAAAGGCCAGAGCATCTAGATACCCAGAGGAAGGAGGTGGAGCCTCATTTGGGTGACTTTCCCAACATTTAAAGATTTCCTTGAATTAATTAATCCAACTGCTCAAAAAAAGAAAAGAAAAGAAAAGAAAAGCCCTCAAGAAAAGTCAATACTATTAGAATCACAGGCCTTATTGGAGTAGAAAGGAATTTTTAGCAATCATACACCAACCTTTATTTTATATGAGAAAACTAAGGTGGCAATGTCTTGATGACCTGTGGCCATCTACCTTGTCGGAGCAGAGCAGGAAGTAGAATCCAAGCCCAACCTTCTTCCACCGCACCATCCCCATGTATATTCCTGGAACATCCTTCCTTTTGGTCGTTTTAACATTTCTAAAGTACCAAAGAGGCTTGCTTATCTACATATTGCAAGTGAGCTTTTTAAAAGTAAAGTATGAGTCTTAATTTTTAAAATAGCTGTGTTTTGGACAGATATTTAGAATTCCAAACCAGTTTGCATCCTGGCGACATTCAGCTAGATGGAAACAGAAGCAAACAAACAAAAGGAAGGCTTAAGAACTGACCTCCCAGCTGCACAGGAAAACGGCTTTGAGGCGGTTCACCCCAGCTAGAAAGAGCCGTGGTGAAGCAGCATGTCTGCACCCTCCACATACATATTCAGACGCTTTGTCAAAAACGCCCAGTGCTGGAGCATTTCAATTAACAGAGTGGGATGGTTTACCTGATAAAATGCTCCCTGTGTGAGTGTAATTACATATTTATACCCCACCGAGATTTTTTAATTTCTGTTTGGTTTGTTTGCCTTGAAAGTGTTTGTCACTGAGAGTATTCTTGATGTGCAATTTTAAAGCAGTGTTGGCCAACTGTGTGGCTTGTTTTCATTTCAGATTCATTACAGTTTGAAGATGATGCTTTTCCTCCTGTCTACACACAATATTGATACTTGCACAAGAAGACAATGCATCAAGGAACAGGAAAAGCATTAAAGGAATACTGTCAAGTACCTGTCTTCTGGCTCTCCCCTAGTAGTTTTCTCTTTTTTAACCCCACCTAAGAATTGAATTCAAAATGCTTGAAAATACGTTTTCTTTCTTTGCAAGTGTGCTTGTTTCCCATCTTCTGTGTATAAAGCTCTTCTTTCACCCCTACCCCATCAATATAGCAAATAAAGCTGAAAAAGCGGCGGTCCTTTCTGTGGTTCTCCACCCCTCCCTTCTCTGATGAATACACAAACATGCAGACATGGATTGCTGATTAATTGGGGTTGCTTTCATTCCATCACTAAGCAGCAGAGCCCCTGCTATGTCCTGGATACCATTGCTTGGCTTTGGGTATCCAGAGATAAGTCTTAGTCCCCGAGCTCATGGAGCTATATGCTAGCAGACTAGATGGGCGTGGAGAGAAGCAATTACAGCCCAGCACAGCAAGTGCCGTAACCGTGGCGTGCAAGTGAGGTCCAGTGGTGGCACCGTGGAGGCAGAAATCAATTCTGCCCAAGGCAGGCTTCATGGAGGAGGAGGTGGCTTTCCAGGTGGCTCTCAAAGGTCACCCTGCAGACACAAGAGCTCACCAATGGCTCAAACCACAGATAAAGCCTTGGTTAAGACCAACACGGTCCCTGCATGCATGCTTCTAGGAGCAAGTGGATAGTAAGGAAGACAACCAACAAAAAATAATAACTGCAGATTGTGATAAGTGATATCAATGAAGAAAATAATGATGCAGATGAAATAGGGAAGGAAGTCCCTTGCTATGGGCTGGTCAGAGAAAACCACTCTGAGGAGGTGATATTTGAGTTGAGATGTGAAAGATGCTAAGGAGCTGGCCATGTGCAAAGCTAAGGGAAGAGCAGGTGTCAGGCCTGGGAAGAGGCTCAGCAGGCAAGGAGGAGAGGGGACGTAGGTGATGCTGGATACAGCAAGGAGGAGAAAGTGGGGAGCTCAACTGGAGTCCATAACATAAGTGAAATTGGAACCCATGCTGAACCATCCTGATGGTCAGTTCCCTGACATGTTGGGACGATACAATTGTCCACATTGTCATTCGTAATCCATTCGTTTCCTATGCATGCTGCTCACAGTGGGCCTTCATTTTAAGACGGTGACGGATATTTCAGATGTTTCATGTTAAACATCTACATTCATTCCCTTTAGATGTTCTATTTCTCCTAACAAAAGTATGAAATTTAGAAACCCACAGTCCTCCACAGAAATAAAAATCCACATTCTATGCATGTGCACTTCTTTTTAATTTCCAGTGGCTCGAGATAGGATTTGTCCCACTGACTCCAATTTGAGGATGTGCTCAGTGATCCCTGGCTAGTGTGAAGAGGCAACGTAAGGCCTTTCCTATCGGTATGCAGACTATGACGTCATTTTAAGTGGTGGTGTGTGAAGTTCAACAGCTTGGGAAGTTTCCTGTATAAATCAATAACTAAGAACAATAATTATTGCATATTTATTCACTAAGCCACCTGGAATACAATCATGTTATTTTCCTCAGCATTCAGGGAAATGCAAGGTTTTCATTTTCTCTCTTTTTTGGAAGGAAGCATACTGCTGAGACTATTAACGGAAATGCAAATCTCCTGCCTGTTTGGGAAAGCTCCAAAAGAGTGAAAGTGAGCAGTTGTTACCAGCAGTGTTTGGATGAAAATGTAAAATCTTTGTCTTTAAAAATGTTTGTTTAACTGAGGAGAGTTTACACAACTTGGGGAGAATTATAGTGGAAGAAATTACATCTTGCTTCTACCCTCATCCATTTCTCCACCTGCCAATTGTCCCCATTTTAGTCTGCTGGGGTATTAGTGATGCTCAAAATGATCAGAAAGAAATATCAACCCTGTTAAGATGGGGAAGAACGCAATTACCTCAAAAAGAGGAATTGTCATCCCTCCTGCTATAAACACATTCAAAATAATTCTATCTAAAATAAGTGTGTTAATCAGATTTATGTTCTGCTTTTTCCTTGCCCATTGCTCATGAACAGTGCAAAGAATATTTTTAAAGTTGCTAAAATGATCGACCCTTTGGCAAGCACAGAACTCTGCACCCTATAAATGCTGCACCTTGTAAATGTTTGTTGACTAAATGTTAAAAAGTGAATAATGCTTATATAAATTAGTGATTAATGGATTTAAGTTCCGTTTGGGGGAAAAAAAAAACATTTGAAGCAGGGGTAAAGTTATGAATGTCTAGGTTTCTTTGTAACATTCTCCTGTTTTCTCTTCCTTAAATTCTTTCTTTCCTATCAGCCAACCTAGAAATGGGCACCACAAATCCATGCCATTTAATAAAGGGTGAGCCAAAGTAATGGAATGGCCCCTTTGTTCCAAGTTTCTAGAGTCTAAGTCATAATATCCTCATTAATGCTTTCTTCTTCGCATATTAATGTAGAAACTATAAATCCCACAAAAGCGTATCTATTCTTTATCATATTGAGATGATGATAATGTGGCCAAAAGAAAAGATATACAAAAATACCACCTCAGGATGCCAATTGCTGTTTATGAGACCTCTGGTGGTTCCTGAACCAGATCATGGGTTTCATATGGGGAAGCTTTTGCAAAAAGCTCAGGATTCTTGGGCTCACTCAAAAAATATCTGGTTCAGTGCGTCTTGGTGAGATCTGGAGATCTAGTTTTCATTTTTTTTGTTTTAAACAAACTTCCTTTCTTGGGATCAGCGATGTCTGGGAACTATTTCTTCACATTGCAATAGTGTGGTCCTGAAGAAGCATTCAAGCACATGTAATATACAATATGAACACAAATACAGGAGGTATTATAAAGAATATATTTGGTTTCCTGTGAAGCAGGTACTAAACTGACTGAGACACTGACGATGAGATTCTAGATTTCACTCACTTTATGTTGATTGTTCTGCAATGGCTTGGAAAACAACTAAGTTGTTTTGAAAGAAGCACCTTTGTACTCCATCAAGGTCAAACCTTTTACTTGATGTATTTAACTAACCATGTAAAATATTACATCAGCAAGCCTACGAGGCACTTAGAGATATATTCACATTTGCATAATGTCCTCTGTAAGTTAGTCTTTGGTCCTTAAGGGTGTTTAGAATAACTGCATGCAAGAATATATTTAATCCAATCTCATTTTAGCTTTTGCTCTTTTAAGATTTCAAAATTAATAAATCCTCCTGATACTCCAAATTACCATGAGCTTTTATAAGCATAACTTTGTAACTTTAACCCATTTATGAACATACCCCACAGGCAAATGTACTAATGAATAAGAAATAACATTAGAAGTTTAAAAGATGGTCTCTTTATGAAGTAATGTAAGAAAATCCTGTTAGCTGGATCAAGTACAAAAGTGCGATTTCTTAAAAAATAGAAAATCCGTCACAAAATTACATGTAATTACAATAACCAAAGGATAGAAAGTAAGAATAGTTGAAGTACCATGCATTATTTAACTTAGCACATGTTATCACTTGCTTGCATGAAAGCAGGAAGAAAGGAACCGACAAACTCTCTGCCTGTGGCTAAAGAAATTGTGGTATTTTGTACCTGACTTCCTGGTATGTGAATTCTTGACCAAAGCTATCAACACTCCTGACAGGTAGGCTGTGCTTCAAGCTCCTTCAGTCATTACCTGATGGCTCTCTATTCTTTCATGCCCTTCTCACTGCCGACCTCGTTATAAGGTTACATTATAGAGTAAAGGAAGTGCTAGTTCAGAGCCCAAAGAAATACTAAAGTCAGCTTGATCAACAAACTACACCTCTCCTTTGTTGGGGCAGAAAAATGATGCATCATATATTACTGTTGTAGGCATGACTACATGTGAATTTCTCCCTCCCAAATCAGTTTTGTAGTGATTTTAGTCACTGCAACAATGTCATAAATACCACATAGCAAACAGGCCTATTCCACATACTACTAGTTTACTGATTAGGACACTGAGACACAGAGGGGTAAAATCACTCTCCAATGTCACACAGCTAAGTCCCCACCTGAGCAGAAAATAGAATCGAGATTCACTGAGATTCTAATCTCCTATGGTTCACTGAAGTAATATCCAAAAAGAGGATGAAATGTTGCCATAAAGAATTTGAAAGGAAGACTATGAAGAGCAAGAAATGATATTAGATAAGCTCTGAATACAGAGCAAGAGTCCAGCACATAGACCGGCAGTCTTAATGACAGAACAGACTATGTAGCGTATCTGTGGCTGAGATCGCCAGGATGGGTCTGGCCCTGGGAAAGGTGAAGAAGCAGGAATCCAGTGCATGCTTCCAGACTGCAAAAGTGGAGGCTGACTTCCGCAGGCCACTCCTGGAACAGGCACACTCTGACATTGTTGACAACCTTCTTGGAAAGCACCATGGCCATCCAAAATTTTTGTATTACTCATGTTTTAAGTAAAACTGAAATGTGAGCAAAAACTTATATTCAAAAGCTAACTTCAGACTTATTTATATGGTGAAAAATTAGGAATAACTTTAATATCCAACAACAGGAAAACAGTTAAGCAAACAATGGTATATTTGTATGATAAAATATTTAATGTCATGGGCAAGTGCTTTCTCTAAAATACAGAGTGAAAAAAGCACATAAACTTATCCAATAAGATGATTCCCAATGAAATACATTAAAATGCCAATAATGATTTTACCTCTGAATTGTAGGGCTGTAACAGGGTTTAGTTTTTTGACATTTTTGATATTTTCCAAATTCTCAATAATGAGCATGCATTACTTTTATAATCAGAAATACAATAAACTTTTAAAAAATTGCCACATTGGATTCTTTTATTCTGTCAATAGATGAATTAGTATTGTTTAGTGTGTAAGAGTATATGTAAGGATGTTCATTGTAACATTATTTGTAAAAGTGAAAAATTAGAGAAAACATAAATGTCTATTAGCAGGAAATAGGCAAATAAATTAATAGTAAACTTTGTTATTATTATAACTGTTGTTTTTATTATTAAATAGGTAACATATATTGGTCCTTACCATGTGCTAAACACAATTCTAAGCATTTCAAATGTTTTGACCTTTTTAATCCCCACCATAATTCTTCACAATACATACTATTATTATCCTCACTTACAGTTGAGATATTATATTTGTATAAGATACATTATATCTAGCTTTTAAAGAATGAGGTAGTCTGATGTGCTGATATGGAAAGATGTCCATGATATATCTGTATGCGAATAACGAAAATCACAGAAGAGAATATTTAGGATGATTCTCTTTTTTGCTTTTAAAAATGGTGTATACAAAAATATTTGTAAGCAAAAAAGTTCTGAAGCAACAAACTAAATTATTGATAGGGCTTTCTCCTGGAGAATGAGAATGAGAAGAATAAAGTATATACTTTAAAATTTTTATTTGAAAACATATATGTACTCTTGTAATTAAAATGTGATTATGGCTTTTAAAAAACAGAGAAAACTAAAATTACCATGCTTTCATACAACTAATACTTAGGAAGACAAAATACAGATGGAAAATATCCACAAGTCAATAACAGAAGTTGATATGCGTAAGCCAAAAGACGCTTAATGTTATCTTAGTCTAGGCTATGTAGATTTTAAAAAGTGGGGATGCATGTGAGAAAATTTACTCAGAGAAGAATGAAAACTATAAGTTTTGAGGGTACAAAGAGAACAGCTTGGTGAAGCAAAGGTTATTTAAGTAAACAAAGGAAATCAATTTGATGAGGTGAGATAGTCTGTTTACATCTGGGGCTTGATTCTATAAGCACCAGGTAACTGACATAAGTTCTAAGACAAAAAGAAAACAGACATACATAGTAGGTCATAGAATATTAGAAAAAATTGATCACACAGACAATTTAGACAGCTTGGCAGAAGAAGAACCCATAGGTGGTTACAGCTCTTTCAATATCAAGCTATAAGATAACTAGAACCAGGACTCAGAAATGGAGAGGAAGAGACATATGAGGACAATCCCACTCTTAGACCCAGACAAGAAGGTTGGGATCCCCAGCTTTAGAGGGCCCCACATATTACAAAATTTAAGAACTAAATTTAGTAAAGAGCTATGGACATGTAAATCCAATGCTCTGAATTACACAGCACAACCCATAACTCTAAACATTCACTTGGCTGACTAACACCTCTTAGGTCCTAGTGAAATATTTTTGCATCTTTCTTGCCCTAAGCCCTTAAAACAAAATGTAGTGATGTTCAGGCACCTGTGGCCAATACTACGAAGGCTGTCAGTTGTGCTACTGCCTACATTGGAAACAGATATTGCTTTGGAGTACAGGAGGGCTTGAGCAGCCAGAGTGCTTGGGTTCAAGAACAACTTGTAAAAGCCCTCCTATTAGCATAAATGGAATAGATTATTGCATTAAAAATATCTTTTCCTAGTAATATTGAGCATCCATTTCCTTGCTTCTCTTTGTTTTCCAGTTTTTGGTTTCCGAGTCCTCATGAATTAGTCCTCATTTAATTAGTTTTCTAATTAAACACTATTTAAAACAATTGTACATAGCAACTTAAGAATATTTTGCAATGTGAAACAGTTCATTTACTCTTAAATTTGAGGACCTAGATATAACATGGGTGTAATAAAGATTTTGAGATTTCTGGTCAAGATGGTGGAGTAGGTGTGCTTGTATTGTCTCACAACCACATCAAAATTATAACTAAGCTACAGAACAACCATCACTGAGACTTGCCTGAAGTCTAGCTGAACAGAAATCCTACAACAAGGACATACAGAAGAAACTATGTTGAGACTGGTAGGAGGGACAGAGACACAGAGTGGGCTGGTCCCACATCCACGTGTGGCAGTTAAAAATCGAGAGGGATATCTTGGCTGCAGAGGTCCCCCTCTGAGAAGTGAGAGGTCCCAGTCCCACACCAGGCTCCCCAGCCCAGTGTTCCAGTGCTGGAAAGAGGAGTCCCCGTAACTTCTGGCTGTAAAAACCAGTGGAGATTGTGGCTGAATAAGACAGACTCCCAAGTGCTCCTCTTAAAGGGCCTATGCAGGGAATTACTTGCTGACAAACTCACTCGCTC